>NC_092011.1:32994933-35394933 GCF_044704955.1 Pristiophorus japonicus
AGGGAAGTGTGAGTGGGTGTGTGATTGTGTGTGTGTAGAATTGGGACTTGGTTTTGCGGGAAGCGTGGGTGTGTCCATGTGTGTGGGGAATTGGGGCTTGGTTGTGCGGGAAGTGAGGGTGTGTGCGTGTGTGGAAAATTGGGGCTTGGTTGTGTGGCAAGTGTGCGTATGTGTGGAGATTTGGGGCTTGATTTTGCGGGAAGTCTGTGGAGAATTAGGGATCGGTTGTGCGGGAAGTGTTGTGTATCTGTGCCTGTGTGTGTGTAGAATTGGGGCTTGGTTGTGCGGGATATGTATGTGTGTGGAGAACTGGTGCTTGGTTGTGCTTGAAGTGTGTGTGTATGTGTGGAGAATTGGGGCTTAGTTGTGCGTGAAGTGTGTGTGTATGTGTGGAGAATTGGGGCTTTATTGTGCGGGAAGTGTGTGTGTGTAGAATTGGGGCTTGGTTGTGCGGAGTGTGTGTGAGTGTGTGTTTGTGTGTGTGGAGAAATGTAGCTTGGTTGTGCGTGTGTGTGTTTGTGTAGAATTGGGGCTTGGTTTTGTGGGAAATGTGTGTGTGTGGTGAATTGGGACTTGGTTGTGCAGTGAAGTGTGTGTTTGTGTGTGTGTGTGTGTGTATATGTGTGTTTGTGTGTGTGTGTGTAGAATTGGGGCTCAGTTGTGTGCTAAGTGTTTGTGTGTGTGTTTGTGTAGAGAATTGTGGCATGGTTGTGCAGGAAGTGTGGCTGTGTGTGCGTGTGTGGAGAATTGGGGTTTGGTTGTGCGGGATGTGTGCGTGTTTGTGTGTGTGTGTGTTTGGAGAATTGGGGAATTCGGGCTTGGTTCTGTGGGAAGTGTGGCTGTGTGGGTGTGTGTGGAGAATTGGAGTTGTGCAAAGTGTGGGTGTGTGGAGAATTGGGGCTTGTTCGTGCGGGAAGTGTGTGTGTGTGTGTTTGTGTGTGTGTGGAAAATTGGGGCTTGCTTGTGCGGGAAGTGTGTTTGTGTATGTGTGTGTGTGTGAAGAATTGGGGCTTGGTTGTGCGGCAAGTGTGGGTGTGTGTGTGTGTGTGTGTGTGTGTGTGTGGGGAATTGGAGCTGTGCAAAGTTTGGGTGTGTGTGGAGAATTGGGGCTTGGTTGTACGGGAAGTGTGGATGTGTATGTATGGAGAATTGATGCTTGGTTGTGTGGGTGTGTGTGGAGAATTTGGGCTTGGTTGTGCGGGAAGTGTGTGTGTGTGTGTGGAGAATTATGGCTTGGTTGTGCGAAAATTGTGTGTGTGTGTGTGTGTGTGTTTGTGGAGAATTGAGGCTTGGTTGTGCGGGAAGTGTGGATGTGTGTGTATGGAGACTTGGTGCTTGGTTGTGTAGCTGTATGTGGAGAATTGGGGATTGTTTGTGCGGGAAGTGTGTATGTGTGTGCTTGTGTGTGGAGAATTGGATCTTGGTTGTGCGGGAAGTGGGTTTGTGTGTGTGTGTGTGATGAATTGGGGCTTGGTTGTGCGGCAAGTATGGGTGTATGGGTGTGTGTGTGTGGGGGGGGAATTGGAGCTATGCGAAGATTAGTTGTGTATGGAGAATTGGGGCTTGGTTGTAAGGGAAGTATATTTGTGTGTGTGTGGAGAATTGGAACTTGGTTGTGCAGGAAGTGTGTATATGTGTATCTGTGTGTGGAGAATTGGGGCTTTGCTCTGCGGGAAGAGTGGGTGTATGTGGAGAATTGGTGCTTGGTTGTGCGGGATGCATGGGTGTGTGTGTGAGTGTGCGTGTGTGGAGAATTGGGGCTTTGTTCCTAGGGAAGTGTGAGTGGGTGTGTGAGTGTGTGTGTGTAGAATTGGGACTTGGTTTTGCGGGAAGCGTGGGTGTGTCCATGTGTGTGGGGAATTGGGGCTTGGTTGTGCGGGAAGTGAGGGTGTGTGCATGTGTGGAAAATTGGGGCTTGGTTGTGTGGCAAGTGTATGTATGTGTGGAGATTTGGGGCTTGATTTTGTGGGAAGTCTGTGGAGAATTAGGGATCGGTTGTGCGGGAAGTGTGTGTGTATGTGTGCCTGTATGTGTGTAGAATTGGGGCTTGGTTGTGCGGGATATGTATGTGTGTGGAGAACTGGTGCTTGGTTGTGCTTGAAGTGTGTGTGTATGTGTGGAGAATTGGGGCTTAGTTGTGCGTGAAGTGTGTGTGTATGTGAGGAGAATTGGGGCTTTATTGTGCGCGAAGTGTGTGTGTGTAGAATTGGGGCTTGGTTGTGTGGAGTGTGTGTGTGTGTGTGTGGAGAAATGTAGCTTTGTTGTGCGTGTGTGTGTTTGTGTAGAATTGGGACTTGGTTTTGTGGGAAGTGTGTGTGTGTGGTGAATTTGGACTTGGTTGTGCGGGGAAGTGTGTGTTTGTGTGTGTGTGTTTGTGTGTGTGTGTGTGTGTGTGTGTAGAATTGGGGCTCAGTTGTGCGGGAAGTGTTTGTGTGTGTGTTTGTGTGGAGAACTGGAGCTGTGTGAAGTTTGGTTGTGTGTGGAGAATTTTGGCTTGGCTGTGCGGGAAGTGTTTGTGTATGTGTTTTTGTGGAGAATTGGTGCTTGGTTGTGCAGGAAGTGTGGGTGGGTGTATGTGTGTGGAGAATTGGGGCTTGGTTGTGCGGGAAGTGTGTGTCTGTGTGTGTGTGTATGTGTGTGGAGAATTAGGACTAGGTTGTGCATGAAGTGTGGGTGTTTGTGTGGAGAATAGCAGCTTGGTTGTGCATGAAGTGTGTGTGTGTGTGTGTGTCGAGAATTGAGGCTTGGTTGTGAAGGAAGTTCGAGTGGGTATGTGTGTGTGGTGAATTGAGGCTTGTTTGTGCGGGAAGTGTGTGTGTGTGTGTTTGTGTGTGTGTGGAAAATTGGGGCTTGATTGTGAGGGAAGTGTGGGTGTTTCTGTGTGTGTGTATGTGTGTGTGGGAGGAATTGGAGCTGTGCAAAGTTTGGGCGTGTGTGGAGAATTGGGGCTTGGTTTTACGGGAAGTGTGGATGTGTGTGTATGGAGAATTGATGCTTGGTTGTGTGGGTGTGTGTGGAGAATTTGGGCTTGGTTGTACGGGAAGTGTATTTGTGTGTGTGTGGAGAATTGGAACTTGGTTGTGCAGGAAGTGTGTACATGTGTATGTGTGTGTGGAGAATTGGTGCTTAGCTCTGCGGGAAGAGTGGGTGTATGTGGAGAATTGGTGCTTGGTTGTGCGGGAAGTGGGTTTGTGTGTGTGTGTGTGATGAATTGGGGCTTGGTTGTGCGGCAAGTGTGGGTGTGTGTGTGTATGTGTGTGTGTGGGGGGGGAACTGGAGCTATGCGAAGATTAGTTGTGTGTGGAGAATTGGGGCTTGGTTGTAAGGGAAGTGTATTTGTGTGAGTGTGGAGAATTGGAACTTGGTTGTGCAGGAAGTGTGTACATGTGTATGTGTGTGTGGAGAATTGGGGCTTAGCTCTGCGGAAGAGTGGGTGCATGTGGAGAATTGGTGCTTGGTTGTGCGGGATGCGTGGGTGTGTGTGTGAGTGTGTGTGTATGCAGAATTAGGGCTTTGTTCCTAGAGAAGTGTGAGTGGGTGTGTGAGTGTGTGTATGTAGAATTGGGACTTGGTTTTGTGGGAAGCGTGGGTGTGTCCATGTGTGTGTCGAATTGGGGCTTGGTTGTGCGGGAAGTGAGGGTGTGTGCGTGTGTGGAAAATTGGGGCTTGGTTGTGTGGCAAGTTTGTGTATGTGTGGAGATTTGGGGCTTGATTTTGCGGGAAGTCTGTGGAGAATTAGGGATCGGTTGTGCGGGAAGTGTTATGTATCTGTGCCTGTGTGTGTGTAGAATTGGGGCTTGGTTGTGTGGGAATTGTATGTGTGTGGAGAACTGGTGCTTGGTTGTGCTTGAAGTGTGTGTGTATGTGTGGAGAATTGGGGCTTAGTTGTGCGTGAAGTGTGTGTGTATGTGTGGAGAATTGGGGCTTTATTGTGCGGGAAGTGTGTGTGTGTAGAATTGGGGCTTGGTTGTGCGGAGTGTGTGTGTGTGTGTGTTTGTGTGTGTGGAGAAATGTAGCTTGGTTGTGCGTGTGTGTGTTTGTGTAGAATTGGGGCTTGGTTTTGTGGGAAATGTGTGTGTGTGGTGAAATGGGACTTGGTTGTGCAGTGAAGTGTGTGTTTGTGTGTGTGTGTGTGTGTAGAATTGGGGCTCAGTTGTGTGCTAAGTGTTTGTGTGTGTGTTTGTGTAGAGAATTGTGGCTTGGTTGTGCAGGAAGTGTGGCTGTGTGTGCGTGTGTGGAGAATTGGGGTTTGGTTGTGCGGGATGTGTGCGTGTGTGTGTGTGTGTGTGTTTGGAGAATTGGGGAATTCGGGCTTGGTTCTGTGGGAAGTGTGGCTGTGTGGGTGTGTGTGGAGAATTGGAGTTGTGCGAAGTGTGTGTGTGTGGAAAATTGGGGCTTGCTTGTGCGGGAAGTGTGTTTGTGTATGTGTGTGTGTGAAGAATTGGGGCTTGGTTGTGCGGCAAGTGTGGGTGTGTGTGTGTGTGTGGGGGGGGGGGAATTGGAGCTGTGCAAAGTTTGGGTGTGTGTGGAGAATTGGGGCTTGGTTGTACGGGAAGTGTGGATGTGTATGTATGGAGAATTGATGCTTGGTTGTGTGGGTGTGTGTGGAGAATTTGGGCTTGGTTGTGCGGGAAGTGTGTGTGTGTGTGTGTGTGTGTGGAGAATTATGGCTTGGTTGTGCGAAAATTGTGTGTGTGTGTGTGTTTGTTTGTGGAGAATTGAGGCTTGGTTGTGCGGGAAGTGTGGATGTGTGTGTATGGAGACTTGGTGCTTGGTTGTGTGGCTGTGTGTGGAGAATTGGGGATTGTTTGTGCGGGAAGTGTGTATGTGTGTGTTTGTGTGTGGAGAATTGGATCTTGGTTGTGCGGGAAGTGGGTTTGTGTGTGTGTGTGTGATGAATTGGGGCTTGGTTGTACGGCAAGTATGGGTGTGTGGGTGTGTGTGTGTGGGGGGGGGGAATTGGAGCTATGCGAAGATTAGTTGTGTGTGGAGAATTGGGGCTTGGTTGTAAGGGAAGTATATTTGTGTGTGTGTGGAGAATTGGAACTTGGTTGTGCAGGAAGTGTGTATATGTGTATGTGTGTGTGGAGAATTGGGGCTTTGCTCTGCGGGAAGAGTGGGTGTATGTGGAGAATTGGTGCTTGGTTGTGCGGGATGCATGGGTGTGTGTGTGAGTGTGCATGTGTGGAGAATTGGGGCTTTGTTCCTAGGGAAGTGTGAGTGGGTGTGTGAATGTGTGTGTGTAGAATTGGGACTTGGTTTTGCGAGAAGCGTGGGTGTGTCCATGTGTGTGGGTAATTGGGGCTTGGTTGTGCGGGAAGTGAGGGTGTGTGCATGTGTGGAAAATTGGGGCTTGGTTGTGTGGCAAGTGTGTGTATGTGTGGAGATTTGGGGCTTGATTTTGTGGGAAGTCTGTGGAGAATTAGGGATCGGTTGTGCGGGAAGTGTGTGTGTATGTGTGCCTGTGTGTGTGTAGAATTGGGGCTTGGTTGTGCGGGATATGTATGTGTGTGGAGAACTGGTGCTTGGTTGTGCTTGAAGTGTGTGTGTATTTGTGGAGAATTGGGGCTTAGTTGTGCGTGAAGTGTGTGTGTATGTGAGGAGAATTGCGGCTTTATTGTGCGCGAAGTCTGTGTGTGTAGAATTGGGGTTTGGTTGTGCGGAGTGTGTGTGTGTGTGTGTGTGGAGAAATGTAGCTTGGTTGTGCGTGTGTGTGTTTGTATAGAATTGGGGATTGGTTTTGTGGGAAGTGTGTGTGTGTGGTGAATTGGGACTTGGTTGTGCGGGGAAGTGTATGTTTGTGTGTGTGTGTGTGTGTGTGTGTCTGTGTGTGTGTGTCGAATTGGGGCTCAGTTGTGCGGGAAGTGTTTGTGTGTGTGTATGTGTGGAGAACTGGAGCTGTGTGAAGTTTGGTTGTGTGTGGAGAATTGTGGCTTGGCTGTGCGGGAAGTGTTTGTGTATGTGTTTTTGTGGAGAATTGGTGCTTGGTTGTGCAGGAAGTGTGGGTGGGTGTATGTGTGTGGAGAATTGGGGCTTGGTTGTGCGGGAAGTGTGTTTCTGTGTATGTGTGTGTGTTTGTGTGTGGAGAATTAGGACTAGGTTGTGCATGAAGTGTGGGTGTTTGTTTGGAGAATAGCAGCTTGGTTGTGCATGAAGTGTGTATGTGTGTGTGTGGAGAATTGAGGCTTGGTTGTGCAGGAAGTGTGGGTGTGTGTGGAGAATTGGATCTTGGTTGTGCGGGAAGTGTGCATGTTTGTGTGAGTATAGAATTGGGGCTTGGTTGCGCGGGAATTGTGGGTGTGTGTGTGGAGGATCGGGGCTTGGCTGTGCGGGAAGTCTGTGTGTGTTTGTTTGAGGAGAATTGGGGCTTAGTTGTGCGGGAACTGTGAATGTGTGGGTGTGTGCGTGGAGAATTGGGGCTTGGTTGGGGGTGAAGTGTGTGTCTATGTGTGGAAAATTGGGACTTGTCTGTGTGGGAAGTGTGTGAGTGTGGTGAGTTGCGACTTGGTTGTGCAGGAAGTGTAGGTGTGTGGGTGTGTGTGTGTGTGGAGAATTGGGGCTTGGTTGGGGGAGAAGTGTGTGTGTGTGTCGAAAATTGGGACTTGGCTGTGCAAGAAGTTTGGGTGTGCATGTGTCTGTATGAAGAATTGGGGCTTGGTGTGTTTGTGTGGAAAATTGGTGCTTGGCTGTGCGGGAAGTGTACGTGGGTGGGTGGTTGGTGTGGAGAATTGAAGCTGTGCGAAGTGTGTGTGTGTGTGGGTTTGTGTGTGGAGAATTGGCGCTTGGTTGTGCAGGAAGTATGTGTGTATGTGTGGAGAATTGGGGCAATCTTCTGCGGGAAGTGTGGGTGAATGTATGTGTCTGTCCGTATGTGTGTGGAGAAATGGGGCTTGGTTGTGCGGGAAGTGAGGATGTGTGTGTGAGTGGAGATTTAGGTCTTAGTTGTGCGCTAAGTATGGGTGTGTGTGTGGAGGATTGGGTGAGGCTGTGTGGGAAGTGTGTGTGTGTGGAGAATTGGTGCTTGGTTATGCGAGAAGTGTGGGCGGGTGTTTGTGGAGAATTGATGCTTGGTTGTGCGGGGAGTGTGGGTTTGTGTGTGTGTGGAGAATTGGGTCTTTGTTGTGCGTGAAGTGTGGTTGGATGTGTGTGTGTGTGGCGAATTGGGGCTTGGTTGTGCGGGAAGTGTGAGTGTATGTGTGTGTGTGTGTGTGTTTGTGAAGAATTGGGGCTTGGTTGTGCGGGAAGTGTGGTTGTGTGTGGAGAATTGGTGCTTGGTGGTGTGGGAAGTGTGGGTGTGTGTGTGGAGAATTGGGGCTTGGTTGTGCGGGAAGTGTGAGTGTATGTTTGTGTGTGTGTTTGTGAAGAATTGGGGCTTGGTTGTGCGGGAAGTGTGTGTGTGTGGAGAATTGAGGCTTGGCTGTGCGGGAAGTGTGCGTTGTTGGGTGGTTGTGTGGAGAATTGAAGCTGTGCGAAGTATGTGTTTGTGGGTATGTGTGTGGAGAATTGGGGCTTGGTTATGTGGCAAGTGTGGGTGGGTGTGTGTGGGTGTGTAAGTGTGGAGAATTCGCGCTTGGTTGTGCGAGAAGTGTAGGTGGGTGTGTGAGTGTGTGTGTGGAGAATTGAGGCTTGGTTGTGCGGGAAGTGTGTGTGTGTGTTTGGAGATTTGGGGCTTGGTTCTGCGGGAAGTGTGGGTGAATGTGTGTGTTTGTATGTGTGTGGAGAATTGGGACTTGGTTGTGCGGAAAGTGTGGGTGTATGCGTGGAGAATTAAGGTTTGGTTGTTCGGGAAGTGAGGATGTGTGTTTGAGTGGAGGATTGGGACTTTGATGTGCGGTAAGTTTGGGGGTGTGTGTGGAGGATTGGAGCGTGGCTGTGTGGGAAATGTGCGTTTGTGGAGAATTGGGACTTTGTTATGTGGGAAGTGTGAGTGGGTGTGTGTGGAGAATTGGGTCTTAGTTGTGCATGAAGTGTGGTTGGGTGTGTGTGTGTTGAATTGAGGCTTGTTTGTGCAGGAAGTGTGTGTGTGTGGAGAATTGGGGCTTGGCTTTGAGGGCAGTGTGTGTGTGTGGAGAATTGGGTCTTGGTTGTGCGGGAAGTGTGTGTGTGTGTGTGGAGAATTGGGGCTATTTGTACGGGAAGTGAGTGTGTGTGTTTGTGTGTGGAGAATTGGGGCCTGGTTGTGCAGGATGTGTGGGTGTGTGGGTGTGTGTGTGGAGAATTGGGGCTTGGTTGGGGGAGAAGTGTGTGTGTGTGTGGAAAATTGGGACTTGGCTGTGCGGGAAGTGTGTGTGTGCGTGTGTCTGTGTGTGGAGAATTGGGGCTTGGTTGTGCGGGAAGTGTGTGCGTGTGTGTGTAGAATTGGCGCTTGCTTTCCGAGAAGTGTGTGTGTGTGTGTGTGTGTGGAGAATTCTGGCTGGGTTGTGCGGGAAGTGTGTGTGTGTGTGTGTGTGTGTATGTTTGTATGTGTGTGTGTGTGTGTGTGTGTGTGTGGAGAATTGTGGCTTGGTTTTACGTGAAGTTTGGATGTGTGGGTGTGTGTGTGTGTGGAGAATTGAGGCTTAAATATGTGGGAAGTGTGGGTGGGTGTTTATGTGTGTGCGGAGAATTGGGGCTTGATTGTGCTGGAAGTGTGAGTGGGTGTGTGTGCGTGCGGAGAATTGGGGCTTGGTTGTGCGGGAAGTGTGTGTGTGTGGAGAATTGGGTCTTGGTTGTGCGCGAAGTGTGGGTGTCTGTATGGAGAATTGGGGCTTGGCTTTGCGCAAAATGTGTGTGTGTATGTTTGTGGAGAATTGGGGCTTGTTTGTGCGGGAAGTGTGGATGTGTGTGGAGAATTGGGGCTTGGATTTGCGGGAAGCTTGGCTGTGTGGATGTGTGTGTGTAGAGAATCGGTGCTTGATTGTGCGGGAAATGGGTGTGTGTGGATAATTTGGGCTTGGTTGTGTGGGAAGTGTGTGTGTGTGGATAATTGGGAATGGGCTGTGTGGCAAGTGTGTGTGTGTGTGGAGAATTAGGACTTGGCTGTGCGGGAAGTGTGGGTGTCTGTGTGGAGAATTGGGGTGGAGAATTGGGGCTTGTTTGTGCGGGAAATGTGTGTGTGTTTGTGTGTGGAGAATTGGAGCTTGGTTGTGTGGGAAGTGTGTATGTGTGTGGAGAATTGGGTCTTGGTTATCCGGGAAGTGCGTGTATGTGTGGAGAATTGGGGCTTGGTTTGTGGAAAGTGTGGGTGTGTGTGTGTGTGTGTGTGTGTGTGTGTGTGTGTGTGGAGAATTGGGGCTTAGATGTACGGGAACTGTGGGTGGGTGGGTGTGTGTGTGTGTGCAGAATTGGGGCTTGGTTGGTGTAGAAGTGTATGTTTGTATGTGGAAAATTGGGAAATAGCTGTGAGGGAAGTGTCTGTGTGCATGTGTCTGTGTGTGGAGAATTGGGGCTTGGTTGTGCGGGAAGTGTGTGTGTGTGTGTGGAGAATTGGGGCTTGGTTGTGCGGGAAGTGTGTGTGTGCGTGTGGAGATTTATGGCTTGGTTGCATGGGAAGTGTGGGAGTGTGTGTGTGTGTAGATTTGGGGCTTAGTTGTGTGGAAAATGTGGGTGTGTGTGTGGAAAATTGGGACTTGGTTGTGCGGACAGTGTGTGTGTTTGTGTGTGGAGAATTGGGGCTTGTTTGTACGGGAAGTGTGTGTGTGTGTATGTGTGGAGAATTGGGGCCTGGTTGTGCAGGAAGTGTGTGTGTGCTGAATTGGGGCTTGGTTGTGCAGGAACATTGTGTGTCTGTGTGGAAAATTGGGGCTTGGTTGTGCGGGAAGTTTGTGTGCGGAGAAATGGGGATTGGTTTTGCGGGAAGTGTGGATGTGTGTCTGTGGCAATTGGGGCTTGGTTGTGCGAGAACTGTGTGTGTTTGTGTGTGTGTGGATAATTGGGGCTTGGTTGTGCGCAAAGTATGAGTGCGTGTGTCTGTGTGGAGAATTGGGGATTGGTTGTGTTGGAAGTATGCGTGTGCTTGGTGAATTGAGGCTTTGTTGTGCGGGAAGTGTGCATGGTGTGGAGAATTGGGGCTTGGTTGTGTGGGAAGTATGTGTGTGTTTGGCGAATTAGGGCTTGGTTGTGCGGGAAGTGTACGTGTGTGTGTGTTTGGAGAATTGGAGCTGAGTGAAGTGTGGCTGTGCGGGAAGAGTGTTTGTGTGTGGGTGTGTGTGTGGAGAATTGGTGCTTGGTTATGCGGGATGTGTGGGTGGGTGTGTGGTGAATTGGGGCTTGGCTGTGCGGGAAGTGTGGGTGTGTGAGTATGGAGAATTGGGGCTTCGTTGTGGTGTAAGTGTGTGTGTGTTTGTGTGTTGAGATTTGAGGATTGCTTCTGCGGGAAGTGTGGGTGTGAGTGTGTGTGTAGAGAATTGGGGCTTGGTTGTGCGAGATGTGGGTGTGTGTGTCTGTAAAATTGGGGCTTGGTTATTCTGGAAATGTGGGTATGTGTGTGTGTGTGTGTGGAGAATTGACGCTTGGTTGTGCGGGAAGTGTGTGTATGTCGAGAATATAGTCTTGGTTGTGCGGGAAGTGTGTGCGTGTGTGGAGAGTTGGGGATTCGTTGTGCGGTAAGTGCGTTTGTGTGGAGAATTGGAGCTTGATTGTGCAGGAAGTATGTGTGTGTGTGTGTGGAGAATTGGAGCTTGGTTGTGCGGGATGTGTGTGTGTGTGGAGAATTGGGGCTTGTTTGTGCGGGAAATGTGTGTGTGTGTGTGTGGAGAATTGGAGCTTGGTTCTGCAGGAAGTGTGTATGTGTGTGGAGAATTGGGTCTTGGTTGTGCGGGAAGTGCGTGTATGTGTGGAGAATTGGAGCTTGGTTTGTGGGAAGTGTGGGTGGGTGTGTGTGTGTGTGGAGAATTGGGACTTAGTTGTACGGGAACTGTGGGTGGGTGGGTGTGTGTGTGTGGAGAATTGGGGCTTGTTTGTGCGGGAAGTGTGTGTGTGTGTGTGTGTGTGTGTGTGTGTGTGGAGAATTGGAGCTTGGTTGAGCAGGAAGTGTGTATGTGTAAGTAGAATTAGGTCTTGTTTGTGCGGGAAGTGTGTGTGTGTGTGTAAAATTGGGGCTTGGTTGTGCGGGAAGTGTGTGTGTGTGGAGAGATGGGGCTTGGTTGTACGGGAAGTACTTGCGTGTGGACAATTGGGCCTTGGTTGTGCGGGAAGTATGTGTGAGTGTGTGTGGAGAATTGGAGCTTGGTTGTGCGGGATTTGTGTGTGTGTGTGGAGAATTGGAGCTTGGTTGTGCGGGAAGTGTGTATGTGTGTGGAGAATTGGGTCTTGTTTGTGCGGGAAGTGCGTGTATGTGTGGAGAATTGTGGCTTGGTTTTTGGGAAGTGTGGATGGGTGTGTGTGTGTTTGTGTGTGTATGTGTGGAGAATAGGGGCTTAGTTGGACGGGAACTGTGGGTGGGTGGGTGTGTGTGCATGGAGAATTAGGGCTTGGTTGTGCAGGAAGTGTGGGTGTGTGGGTGGAGAATTGGGACCTGGTTGGCGTAGAAGTATGTGTGTGTGTGTGTGGAAAATTGGGAAATGGCTGTGCGGGAAGTGTCTGTGTGCTTGTGTCTGTTTGTGGATAATTGTGGCTTGGTTGTGCGGGAAGTGTGTGCGTTGTGTGGAGAATAGCGGCTTGGTTGTGCAGGAAGTGTGTGTATGTGGAGAATTAGGGCTTGGTTGTGTGGGAAGTGTAGGTGGGTGTGTGTGTGTGTGTGTGTGAGGAGATTTCGGGCTTGGTTCCACGGGAAGTGTGGGTTGGTGTGTGATTGTGTTGTGTGTGGGGAGAATTGGGGTTTGCTTGTGTGGGTGTGTGTGTGTGGTTGTGTTTATGTGTGGAGAATAGGGGCTTGGTGGTGCGTGATGTGTGTGTGTGTGTGTGTGTGAGGAGAATTGGGGCTTGTTTGTGCAGGAAGTGTGGGTAGGAGTGTGTTTGTTTGTGTGTTGATAATTGAGGCTTGGTTGTGCGTAAAATGTGGGTGTGTGTGTGGAAAATTGGGACTTGGTTGCGTGGGTAGTGTGGGTGTGTGTGGCTGTGTGTGGAGAATTGGGGCTTGGTTGTGCGGGAAGTGTGTGTGTGTGTGCGTGTGTGTGGAGAATTGGGACTTGGTTGTGCAGGAAGTGTGTGTGTATGTGTGTGTGTGTGTGGAGAACTCGGGCTTGTTTGTACGGGAAGTGTGTGTGTGTGTGTGTGTGAAGAATTGGGGCCTGGTTGTGCAGGAAGTGTGTGTGTGGAGAATTCTGGCTTTGTTGTGTGGGAACAGTGCGTCTGTGTGTGTGGAGAATTGGGGCTTGGTTGTGCGGGAAGTTTGTCTGTGGAGAAATGGGGATTGGTTTTGCGGGAAGTTTCGGTGTGTGTCTTTGGACAATTGCGGCTTGGTTGTGCGAGAACTGTGTATGTTTGTGTGTCTGTGGAGAATTGGGGCTTGGTTGTTCGGGAAGTATGAGTGGGTGTGTCTGTGTGGAGAATTGGGGATTGGTTGTGTTGAAAGTATGTGTGTGTTTGGTGATTTGAGGCTTTGTTGTGCGGGAAGTGTACATGGTGTGAAAAATTGGGGCTTGGTTGTGTGGGAAGTATGTGTGTGTGTATATGTGTTTGGAGAAATGGAGCTGAGCGAAGTGTGGTTGTGCGGGAAGAGTGTTTGTGAGTGGGTGGGTGTGTGGAGAATTGGGGCTTGGCTGTGCGGGAAGTGTGGGTGTGTGTGTGTGAATGGAGAATTGGGGCTTCATTGTGTGTTAAGTGTGTTTGTGTGTTTGTGTGTTGAGAATGGAGGCTTGCTTCTGCGGGAAGTGTGGGTGTGAGTGTTTGTGTATGGAGAATTGGGGCTTGGTTGTGCGGGATGTGGGTGTGTGTGTGTGTGTGTGTAGAATTGGGGCTTGGTTATGCGGGAAATGTGGGTATGAGTGTGTGTACATATATGTGTGGAGAATTAACGCTTGGTTGTGCGGGAAGTGTGTGTGTATGGAGAATTGGGGCTTTGTTGTGCGGGAAGTGTGCGTGTGTGTGGAGAGTTGGGGCTTCCTTGTGTGGTAAGTGCGCTTGTGTGGAGAATTGGTGCTTGGTTATGCGGGAAGTATGTGTTGTGTGTGTGGACAATTGGAGCTTGGTTGTGCGCGATGTGTGTGTGTGTGGAGAATTGGGGCTTGTTTGTGCGGGAAATGTGTGTGTGTGTGTGTGTGGAGAATTGGCGCTTGGTTGTGCGGGAAGTGTGTATGTGTGTGGAGAATTGGGTCTTGGTTGTGCGGGAAGTACGTGTATGTGTGGAGAATTGGGGCTTGGTTTGTGGGAAGTGTGGGTGAGTGCGTGTGTGTGTGTGTGTGTGTGTGGAGAAATGGGGCTTAGTTGTACGGGAACTGTGGGTGGGTGGGTGTGTGTGTGTGGAGAATTGGGGCTTGGTTGGGGTATAAGTGTGTGTTTGTATGTGGAAAATTGGGAAATGGCTGTGAGGGAAGTGTCTGTGTGCATGTGTCTGTGTGTGGAGAATTGGGGCTTGGTTGTACGGGAAGTATGAGCGTGTGTGTGGAGAATTGTGGTTTGCTTTGCGGGAAGTGTGTGTGTGTGTGGAGAATTGGGGCTTGGTTGTGCGGGAAGTGTGTGTGTGTGTGGAGAATTGGGGCTTGGTTTTGCGGGAAGTGTGTGTGTGTGGAGAGATGGGGCTTGGTTGTACGGGAAGTGCTTGTGTGTGGAGAATTGGGGCTTGGTTGTGCGGGAAGTATGTGTGAGTGTGTGTGGAGAAATGGAGCTTGGTTGTGCGGGATTTGTGTGTGTGTGTGGAGAATTGGGGCTTGTTTGTGCGGGAAATGTATGTGTGTGTGTGGAGAATTGGAGCTTGTTGTGCGGGAAGTGTGTATGTGTGTGCATAATTGGGTCTTGGTTGTGCGGGATGTGCGTGTATGTGTGGAGAATTGTGGCTTGTTTTTGGAAACTGTGGTTGGGTGTGTGTGTTTGTGTGTGTGTATGTGTGTGTGTGGAGAATAGGGGCTTAGTTGTACGGGAACTGTGGGTGGGGGGGTGTCTCTGCGTGGAAAATTAGGGCTTGGTTGTGCGGGAAGTGTGGGTGTGTGGGTGTGTGTGTGGAGAATTGGGACTTGGTTGTGGTAGAAGTGTGTGTGTGTGTTTGTGGAAAATTGTGAAATGGCTGTGAGGGAAGTTTCTGTGTGCATGTGTCTGTGTGTGGATCATTGTGGCTTGGTTGTGCAGGAAGTGTGTGCGTGTGTGGAGAATAGGGGCTTGGTTGTGCGGGAAGTGTGTGCGTGTGTGTGGAGAAATGGGTCTTGTTTGTGCGGGAAGTGTGTGTGTGTGGAAAACTGGGCTTGATTGTGAGGGAAGTTTGGTTTTGTGTGGAGAATTGAGGGTTAGTAATACGGGATGTGTGTGTATGTTTGTGGATAATTGGTGCATGGTTCTGCGGGTAGTGTGTGTGTGTGGATAATTGGAGCTTGGTTTTGCGGGAAGTGTGTATGTGTGTAGAGAATTCGGTCTTGGCTGTGCGGGAAGTGCGTGTATGTGTGGAGAATTGGGGCTTGGTTGTACGGGGTCAGTGGGTGGGTGGGTGTGTGTACGTGTGTGGAGAATTAGGGCTTGGTTGTACGGGAAGTGTGGGTAGGTGTGTGTGTGTGTGGAGTATTGGGGCTTGGTTCTGCATGTAGTGTTAGTGTGTGGGTGTGTGTGTGGAGAATTGTAGCTTTGTTGTGTGGGAAGTGTAGGTGGGTGTGTGAGTGTGTGTGAGTGGAGAATTCCAGGTTGGTTCTGCGGGAAGTGTGGGTGGGTGTGTGGTTGTGTTGTCTGTGTGGAGAATTGGGATTTGCTTGTGTGGAAAGTGTGGGTGTGTATGTGTGGTTGTGTTTATGTGTGGAGAATAGGGGCTTGGTGGTGCGTGATGTGGGAAGTGTGTATGTTTGTGTGCAGAATTGGTGCTTGTTTGTACGGGAAGTGTGTGTGTGTGTGTGGAGAATTGGGGCCTGGTTGTGCAGAAAGGGTGTTTATGGAGAATTCGGGCTTGGTTGTGCGGGAACAGTGTGTGTGTGTGTGGAGAATTTGGGCTTGGTTGTGCGGGAAGTTTGTGTGTGGAGAAATGGGGATTGGTTTTGTGGGAAGTGTGGATGTGTGTCTGTGGACAATTGGGGGTTGGTTGTGCGAGAACTGTGTGTGTTTGTGTGTGGATAATTGGAGCTTGGTTGTGCGGGAAGTATGTGCGTGTTTGGGAATTGAGGCTTTGTTGTGCGGGAATTGTGCATGGAGTGGAGAATTGGGGCTTGCTTGTGTGGGAAGTATGTGTGTGTTTGGTGAATTAGGGCTTGGTTGTGCGGGAAGTGTACGTGTGTGTGTGTGTTTGGAGAATTGGAGCTGAGCGAAGTGTGGTTGTGCGGGGAGAGTGTTTGTTTGTGGGTGTGTGTGTGTGGAGAATTGCTGCTTGGTTATGCGGGAAGTATGGGTGCGTGTGTGGAGAATTGTGACTTGAAAGTGCGGGAAGTGTGTGCGTGTGTGTGGAGAATAGGGGCTTGGTTGTGCGGGAAGTGTGTGTGTGTGTGTGGAGAATTGGCGCTTGGTTGTGCGGGAAGTGTGTATGTGTGTGGAGAATTGGGTCTTGGTTGTGCGGGAAGTGCGTGTATGTGTGGAGAATTGGGGCTTGGTATGTGGGAAGTGTGGGTGAATGTGTGTGTGTGTGTGTGTGTGTGTGTGGAGAATTGGGGCTTAGTTGTACGGGAACTGTGGGTGGGTGGGTGTGTGTGTGTGGAGAATTGGGGCTTGGTTGGGGTATAAGTGTGTGTTTGTATGTGGAAAATTGGGAAATGGCTGTGAGGGAAGTGTCTGTGTGCATGTGTCTGTGTGTGGAGAATTGGGGCTTGGTTGTGCGGGAAGTATGAGCGTGTGTGTGGAGAATTGTGGTTTGCTTTGCGGGAAGTGTGTGTGTGTGTGTGTGTGGAGAATTGGGGCTTGGTTGTGCGGGAAGTGTGTGTGTGTGTGGAGAATTGGGGCTTGGTTGTGCAGGAAGTGTGTGTGTGTGGAGAGATGGGGCTTGGTTGTACGGGAAGTGCTTGTGCGTGGAGAATTGGGGCTTGGTTGTGCGGGAAGTATGTGTGAGTGTGTGTGGAGAAATGGAGCTTGGTTGTGCGGGATTTGTGTGTGTGTGTGGAGAATTGGGGCTTGTTTGTGCGGGAAATGTATGTGTGTGTGTGTGGAGAATTGGAGCTTGTTGTGCGGGAAGTGTGTATGTGTGTGCATAATTGGGTCTTGGTTGTGCGGGATGTGCGTGTATGTGTGGAGAATTGTGGCTTGTTTTTGGAAACTGTGTTTGGGTGTGTGTGTTTGTGTGTGTGTATGTGTGTGTGTGGAGAATAGGGGCTTAGTTGTACGGGAATTGTGGGTGGGTGGGTGTCTCTGCGTGGAAAATTAGGGCTTGGTTGTGCGGGAAGTGTGGGTGTGTGGTTGTGTGTGTGGAGAATTGGGACTTGGTTGGGTAGAAGTTTGTGTGTGTGTTTGTGGAAAATTGGGAAATGGCTGTGAGGGAAGTTTCTGTGTGCATGTGTCTGTGTGTGGATCATTGAGGCTTGGTTGTGCAGGAAATGTGTGCGTGTGTGGAGAATAGGGGCTTGGTTGTGCGGGAAGTCTGTGTGTGTGTGTGGAGAAATGGGTCTTGTTTGTGCGGGAAGTGTGTGTGTGTGGAAAACTGGGCTTGATTGTGAGGGAAGTTTGGTTTTGTGTGGAGAATTGAGGGTTAGTAATACGGGATGTGTGTGTGTATGTTTGTAGATAATTGGTGCATGGTTCTGCGGGTAGTGTGTGTGTGTGGATAATTGGAGCTTGGTTTTGCGGGAAGTGTGTATGTGTGTAGAGAATTCGGTCTTGGCTGTGCGGGAAGTGCGTGTATGTGTGGAGAATTGGGGCTTGGTTGTACGGGGTCAGTGGGTGGGTGGGTGTGTGTATGTGTGTGGAGAATTAGGGCTTGGCTGTACGGGAAGAGTGGGTAGGTGTGTGTGTGTGGAGTATTGGGGCTTGGTTCTGCATATAGTGTTAGTGTGTGGGTATGTGTGTGGAGAATTGTAGCTTTGTTGTGTGGGAAGTGTAGGTGGGTGTGTGAGTGTGTGTGAGTGGAGAATTCCAGGTTGGTTCTGCGGGAAGTGTGGGTGGGTGTGTGGTTGTGTTGTCTGTGTGGAGAATTGGGGTTTGCTTGTGTGGAAAGTGTGGGTGTGTGTGTGTGGTTGTGTTTATGTGTGGAGAATAGGGGCTTGGTGGTGCGTGATGTGGGAAGTGTGTATGTTTGTGTGCAGAATTGGTGCTTGTTTGTACGGGAAGTGTGTGTGTGTGTGTGTGTGGAGAATTGGGGCCTGGTTGTGCAGAAAGGGTGTTTATGGAGAATTCGGGCTTGGTTGTGCGGGAACAGTGTGTGTGTGTGTGGAGAATTTGGGCTTGGTTATGCGGGATGTTTGTGTGTGGAGAAATGGGGATTGGTTTTGTGGGAAGTGTGGATGTGTGTCTGTGGACAATTGGGGGTTGGTTTTGCGAGAACTGTGTGTGTTTGTGTGTGTGTGGATAATTGGGGCTTGGTTGTGCGGGAAGTATGTGTGTGTTTGGTGAATTGAGGCTTTGTTGTGCGGGAATTGTGCATGGAGTGGAGAATTGGGGCTTGCTTGTGTGGGAAGTATGTGTGTGTTTGGTGAATTAGGGCTTGGTTGTGCGGGAAGTGTACGTGTGTGTATGTGTTTGGAGAATTGGAGCTGAGCGAAGTGTGGTTGTGCGGGGAGAGTGTTTGTTTGTGGGTGTGTGTGTGGAGAATTGCTGCTTGGTTGTGCGGGAAGTATGGGTGCGTGTGTGGAGAATTGCGACTTGAAAGTGCGGGAAGTGTGTGCGTGTGTGTGGAGAATAGGGGCTTGGTTGTGCGGGAAGTGTGTGTGTGTGTGTGGAGAATTGGGGCTTAGTTGTGCGGGAAATGTGGGTGTGTGTGGAGAATTCGGTCTTGTTTGTGCGGGAAGTGTGTGTGTCTGTGCAAAACTGGGCTTGATTGTGCGGAAAGTGTGGTTGTGTGTGGAGAATTGGGGCTTGGTTATGAGGGATGTATGTGTGTATGTTTGTGGAGAATTGGTGCTTGGTTGTCCGGGTAGTGTGTGCGTGTGTGTGGAGAATTGGAGCTTGGTTTTGCGGGAAGTGTGTATGTGTGTAGAGAATTGGGGCTTGGTTGTATGGGATCAGTGGATGTGTGGGTGATTGTATGTGTGTGGAGGATTAGGGCTAGGATGTACGGGAACAGTGGGTGGGTGTGTGTGTGTGGAGTATTGGGGCTTGCTTCTGCACGAAGTGTGAGTGTGTGGATGTGTGTGTGGAGAATTGTGGCTTGGTTGTATGGGAAGTGTAGGTGGGTGTGTGAGTGTGTGTTTGTGGAGAATTGGGACTTGGTTGTACGGGAAGTGTGTGTATGTGTGTGGAGAATTGGGGCTTGTTTGTACGGGAAGTGTATGTGTGTGTGTGTGTGGAGAATTGGGGCCTGGTTGTGCAGGAAATGTGTGTGTGGAGAATTGGGGCTTGGTTGTGTGGTAACAGTGTGTGTGTGTGTGTGTGTGTCGAGAATTGGGGCTTGGGTGTGCTGGAAGTTTGTGTGGAGAAATGGGGATTGGTTTTGCGGGAAGATTCGATGTGTGTCTGTGGACAATTTCAGCTTGGTTGTGCGAGAACTGTGTGTGTTTGTGAGTGTGTGGAGAATTGGGTCTTGGTTGTGCGGGAAGTATGAGTGGGTGTATCTGTGTGGAAAATTGGGGATTGGTTGTGTTGAAAGTATGTGTGTGTTCGGTGAATTGAGGCTTTGTTGTGCGGGAAGTGTGCATGGTGTGGAGAATTGGTGCTTGGTTGTGTGGGAAATATGTGTGTGTTTTTGGTGAATTAGGCCTTGGTTGTGCGGGAAGTGTACGCGTGTGTGTATGTTTGGAGAATTGGAGCTGAGCGAAGTGTTGTTGTGCGGGAAGAGTGTTTGTGTATGGGTGTGCATGTGGAGAATTGGTGCTTGGTTGTGCGGGAAATGTGGGAAGGTGTGTGGAGAATTGAGGCTTGGCTAAGCGGGAACTGTGTGTGTGTGTGTGTGTGTGTGTGTGGAGAGTTGGGGCTTCGTTTTGTGGTAAGTGTGTGTGTGTGTTTGTGTGTTGAGAATTGAGGTTTACTTCTGCTGGAAGTGTGGGTGTGAGTGTGTGTGTATGGAGAACTGGGGCTTGGTTGTGCGGGATGTGGGTGTGTGTGTGTGTGTGTAGAATTGGGGCTTGGTTATGCGGGAAATGTGGGTATGTGTGTGTGTATATGTGTGTGGAGAATTGACGCTTGGTTGTGCGGGAAGTGTGTGTGGAGAATTGGGGCTTTGTTGTGCGGAAAGTGTGCGTGTGTGTGGAGAGTTGGGGCTTCGTTGTGCGGTAAGTGCGTTTGTGTGGAGAATTGGAGCTTGGTTGTGTGGAAAGTATGTGTTTTTGTGTGTGGAGAATTGGAGCTTTGTTGTGCGGGATGTGTGTGTGTGTGTGGAGAATTGGGGCTTGTTTGTGCGGGAAATGTGTGTGTGTGTGTGGAGAATTGGAGCTTGGTTGTGCGGGAAGTGTGTACGTGTGTGGAGAATTGGGTCTTGGTTGTGCAGGAAGTATGTGTATGTGCGGAGAATTGGGGCTTGGTTTGTGGGAAGTGTGGGTGGGTGTGTGTGTGTGTGTGTGTGTGTGTGTCTGGAGAATTGGGGCTTAGTTGTACGGGAACTGTGGGTGGGTGGGGGTGTGTGTGTGGAGAATTGGGGCTTGGTTGTGCGGGAAGTCTGTGCGTGTGTGTGGAGAATTGTGGTTTGCTTTGCGGGAAGTCTGTGTATGTGTGTGGAGAATTGGGGCTTGGTTGTGCGGGAAATGTGTGTGTGTGTGGAGAATTGGGGCTTGGTTGTGCGGGAAGTGTGTGTGTGTGTGGAGAATTGGGACTTGGTTGTGCGGGAAGTGTGTGTGTGTGGAGAGATGGGGATTGGTTGTACGGGAAGTGCTTGTGTGTGGAGAATTGAGGCTTGGTTGTGTGGGAAGTATGTGTGAGTGTGTGTGGAGTATTGGAGCTTGGTTGTGCGGAATTTGTGTGTGTGTGTGGAGAATTGGGGCTTGGTTGTGCGGGAAGTGTGTATGTGTGTGGAGAATTGGGTCTTGGTTGTGCGGGAAGTGCGTGTATGTGTGGAGAATTGTGGCTTGGTTTTTGGGAAGTGTGGTTGGGTGTGTGTGTTTTTGTGTGTGTATGTGTGTGGAGAATTGGGGCTTAGTTGTACGAGAACTGTGGGTGGGTGGGTGTGTGTGCTTGGAGAATTAGGGCTTGGTTGTGCGGGAAGTGTGGGAGTGTGGGTGTGTGTGTGGAGAATTGGGACTTGGTTGGGGTACAGGTGTGTGTGTGTGTGGATATTTGGGAAATGGCTGTGAGGTTAGTTTCTGTGTGCATGTGTCTGTGTGTGGATAATTGTGGCTTGGTTATGCTGGAAGTGTGTGCGTGTGTGGAGAATAGGGGCTTGGTTGTGTGGGAAGTGTGTGTGTGTGTGTGGAGAATTGGGGCTTGGTTGTGCGGGAAATGTGGGTGTGTGTGGAGAATTGGGTCTTGTTTGTGCGGGAAGTGTGTGTGTGTGGAAAACTGGGCTTGATTATGCGGGAATTGTGGTTGTGTGTGGAGAATTGGGGCTTGGTTATACGGGATGTGTGTGTGTATGTTTGTGGATAATTGGTGCATGGTTCTGCGGGTAGTGTGTGTATGTGTGTGGAGAATTGGAGCTTGGTTTTGCGGGAAGTGTGTATGTGTGTAGAGAATTGGGTCTTGGTTGTGCGGGAAGTGCGTGTATGTGTGGAGAATTGGGGCTTTCTTGTACGGGATCAGTGGGTGGGTGTGTGTATGTGTGTGGAGAATTAGGGCTTGGTTTTACGGGAACAACGGTTTGGTGTGTGTGTGTGGAGTATTGGGGCTTGGTTCTGCACGAAATGTGAGTGTGTGGGTTTGTGTGGAGAATTGTGGCTTGGTTGTGTGGGAAGTGTAGGTGGGTGGGTGTGTGTGTGTGTGTGTGTGGAGAATTCGGGCTTGGTTCCACGGGAAGTGTGGGTGGGTGTGTGGTTGTGTTGTGTGTGTGGAGAATTGGGGTTTGCTTGTGTGGGAAGTGTGGGTGTGTGTGTGTGGCTGTGTTTATGTGTGGAGAATAGGGGCTTGGTGGTGCGTGATGTGGGCCTGTGTGTGTGTGTGAGGAGGATTGGGGCTTGTTTGTTCCGGAAATGTGGGTAGGGTTGAGTGTGTGTGTTTGTGTGTGGATTATTGAGGCTTGGTTGTGCGGGAAGTATTTGTTTGTGTGGAGAATTGGGACTTGGTTGTATGGGAAGTGTGGGTGTGTGTGGGTGTTGAGATTTGGGGCTTGGTTGTGCGGAAAATGTGGGTGAGTGTGTGGAGAATTGGGACTTGGTTGCGTGGGAAGTGTGGGTGTGTGCGTGTCTGTGGACAATTGGGACTTGTTTGTACGGGAAGTGCGTGTGTGTGTGTGTGTGTGGAGAATTGGGGCCTGGTTGTGCAGGAAGTGTGTGTGTGGAGAATTCGTGCTTGGTTGTACGGGAACAGTGTGTGTGTGTGTGGAGAATTGGGGCTTGGTTGTGCGGGAAGTTTATGTGTGGAGAAATGGGGATTGGTTTTGCGGGAAGTGTGGATGTGTGTCTGTGGACAATTGGGGCTTGGTTGTGCGAGAACTTGTGTGTTTGTTTGTGTGTGGAGAATTGGGGCTTGGTTGTGCGGGAAGTATGCGTGGGTGTGTCTGTGTGGAGAATTGGGGATTGGTTGTGTTGAAAGTATGTGTGTGTTTGGTGAATTGAGGCATTGTTGTGCGGGGAGTGTGCATGGTGTGGAGAATTGGGGCTTGGTTGTGTGGGAAGTATGTGTGTGTTTGGTGAATTAGGGCTTGGTTGTGCGGGAAGTGTACGTGTGTGTGTGTGTTTGAAGAATTGGAGCTGAGCGAAGTGCGGTTGTGCGGGAAGAGTGTTTGTGTATGGTGTGTGTGTGGAGAATTGGTGCTTGGTTGTGTGGGAAGTGTGGGTGGGTGTGTGGAGAATTGGGGCTTGGCTGTGCAGGGAGTGTGGGTGTGTGTGTGTGTATGGTGAATTGGGGCTTCGTTGTGTGGTAAGTGTGTGTGTGTGTGTATGGAGAATTGATTCTTGGTTGTGCGGGATGTGGGTGTGTGTGTGTGTAGGATTGGGGCATGCTTATGCGGGAAATGTGGGTATGTGTGTGTGTGCGTATGTGTGTGGATAATTGATGCTTGGTTGCGCGGGAAGTGTGTGTGTGGAGAATTGGGGCTTGGTTGTGCGGGAAGTTTGCGTGTGTGTGGAGAGTTGGGGCTTCGTTGTGCAGTAATTGCGTTTGTGTGGAGAATTGGGGCTTGGTTTGTGGGAAGTGTGGGTGTGTGTGTGTGTGTGTGTGTGTGTGGGAGTGTGTGGAGAATTGGGGCTTAGTTATAAGGGAACTGTGGGTGGGTGGGTTTGTGTGTGTGGAAAATTGTCGCTAGGTTGGGGTAGAAGTGTGCGTTTGTGTGTGGAAAATTGGGAAATGGATGTGAGGGAAGTATCTGTGTGCATGTGTCTCTGTGTGGAGAATTGGGGCTTGGTTGTGCGGGAAGTGTGTGCGTGTGTGTGGAGAATTGTGGTTTGCTTTGCGGGAAGTGTGTGTGTCTGTGTGTGGAGAATTGGGGCATGGTTGTGCGGGAAGTGTGTGTGAGTGTGTGTGGAGAATTGGAGCTTGTTTGGGAGGGATTTGTGTGTGTGTGTGTGGAGAATTGGGGCTTGTTTGTGCGGGAAGTGTGTGTGTGTGTGTGTGTGTGTAGAATTGGAGCTTGGTTGTGCGGGAAGAGTGTAAATGTGTGTGGAGAATTGGGTCTTGATTGTGCGTGATGTGGGTGTTTGTGTGTGTGTGAGGAGAATTGGGGCTTGTTTGTGCAGGAAGTGTGGGTAGAGATGTGTGTGTGTGTTGTTGTGTGGATAATTGAGGCTTGGTTGTGCGGAAAATATTTGTTTGTGTGGAGAATTGGGGCTTGGTTGTATGGGAAGTATGGGTGTGTGTGTGTTGAGATTTGGGGCTTGGTTGTGCAGAAAATGTGGGTGTGTGTGTGGAGAATTGGGACTTGATTGCGTGGGCAGTGTGGGTTTGTGTGGTTGTGTGTGAAGAATTCGGGATTGGTTGTGCGGGAAGTGTGTGTGTGTGTGGAGAATTGGGACTTGGTTGTGCGGGAAGTGTGTGTGTGTGTGTGGAGAATTGGGGCTTGTTTGTACGGGAAGTGTGTGTGTGTGTGTGCGTGTGTGTGGAGAATTGGGGCCTGGTTGTGCAGGAAGTGTGTGTGTGGATAATTCGGGCTTGGTTGTGCGGGAACAGTGTGTGTGTGTGTGGAGAATTGGGGCTTGGTTGTGCGGGAAGTTTGTGTGTGGAGAAATGGGGATTGGTTTTGCGGGAAGTGTGGATTTGTGTCTATGGACAATTGGGGCTCGGTTGTGTGAGAACTGTGTGTGTTTGCATGTGTGTGGAAAATTGGGGCTTGGTTGTGCGGGAAGTATGAGTGGGTGTGTCTGTGTGAAGAATTGGGGCTTGGTTATGCGGGAAGTGAGCGTGTGTGTGGAGAGTTGGGGCTTCGTTGTGCGGTAAGTGCGTTTGTGTGGAGAATTGGGGCTTGGTTTGTGGGAAGTGTGGATGGGTGTGTGTGTGTGTGTGTGTGTGTGTGTGTGGAGAATTGGGGCTTAGTTATACGGGAACTGTGGCTGGGTGCGCGTGTGTGGAGAATTGGTGCTTTGTTGGGGTAGAAGTGTGTGTTTGTGTGTGGAAAATTGGGAAATGGCTGTGAGGGAAGTATCTGTGTGCATGTGTCTGTGTGTGGAGAATTGGGGCTTGGTTGTGCGGGAAGTGTGTGCGTGTGTGTGGAGAATTCTGATTTGCTTTGCGGGAAGTGTGTGTGTCTGTGTGTGAAGAATTGGGGCTTGGTTGTGCGGGAAGTGTGTGTGTGTGGAGAAATGGGGCATGGTTGTGCGGGAAGTGTGTGTGTGTGGAGAGATGGGGCTTGGTTTTATGGGAAGTGCTTGTGTGTGGAGAAGAGGCGCTTGGTTGTGCAGGAAGTATGTATGAGTGTGTGTGGAGAATTGGAGCTTGGTTGTGCGGGATTTGTGTGTGTGTGTGGAGAATTGGGGCTTGTTTGCGCGGGAAGTGTGTGTGTGTATGGAGAATTCGGTCTTGGTTGTAAGTGATGTGGGTGTTTGTGTGTGTGTGAGGAGAATTGGGGCTTGCTGGGCAGGAAGTGTTGTTAGGGGTGTGTGTATGTTTGTGTGTGGATAATTGAGGCTTGGTTGTTCGGGAAATATTTGTTTGTGTGGCGAATTGGAGCTTGGTTGTATGGGAAGTGTGGGTGTGTGTGTGTGTTGAGATTTGGGGCTTGGTTGTGCGCAAAATGTGGGTGTCTGTGTAGAGAATTGGGGCTTGGTTGTGTGGGAAGTGTGCGTGTGTGTGGAGATTTGGGGCATCGTTGTGCGGTAAGTGCGTTTGTGTGGAGAATTGGGGCTTGCTTTGTGGGAAGTGTGGGTGTGTGTGTGTGTGTGTGTGTGTGTTTGTGTGGAGAATTGGGGCTTAGTTGTACAGGAACTGTGGGTGGGTGTGTGTATGTGTGTGTGGAGAATTGGGGCTTTTTTGGGGTAGAAGTGTGTGTTTGTGTGTGGGAAATTGGTAAATGGCTGTGAGGGAAGTATCTGTGTGCATGTGTCTGTGTGTGGAGAAATGGGGCTTGGTTGTGCAGGAAGTTTGTGCGTGTGTGTGGAGAATTGTGGTTTGCTTTGCGGGAAGTGTGTGTGTCTGTGTGTAAAGAATTGGGGCTTGGTTGTGCGGGAAGTATGTGTGTGTGTGGAGAAATGGTGCATGGTTGTGCGGGAAGTGTGTGTGTGTGGAGAGATGGGGCTTGGTTTTACAGAAAGTGCTTGTGTGTGGAGAATAGGGGCTTGGTTGTGCAGGAAGTATGTATGAGTGTGTGTGGAGAATTGGAGCTTGGTTGTGCGGGATTTGTGTGTGTGTGTGGAGAATTGGGGCTTGTTTGTGCGTGAGGTGTGTGTGTGTGTGTGGAGAATTGGAGCTTGGTTGTGCGGGAAGTGTGTATGTGTGTGGAGAATTGGATCTTGGTTGTGCGTGATGTGGGTGTTTGTGTGTGTGTGAGGAGAATTGGGGCTTGTTTGTGCAGGACGTGTGGTTAGGGGTATGTGTGTGTTTGTGTGTGGATAATTGAGGCTTGGTTGTGCGGGAAATATTTGTTTGTGTGGAGAATTGGAGCTTGGTTGTATGGGAAATGTGGGTGTGTGTGTGTTTGGAGAATTGGGCTTGGTTGTGCGGGAAGTGTGCGTGTGTGTGGAGATTTGTAGCTTCGTTGTACGGTAAGTGCGTTTGTGTGGAGAATTGGGGCTTGGTTTGTGGGAAGTGTGGGTGGGTGTGTGTGTGTGTGTGTGTGTGTGTGTGGAGAATTGTGGCTTAGTTGTACAGGAACTGTGGGTGGGTGTGTGTGTGTGTGTGGAGAATTGGGGCTTTGTTGGGGTAGAAGTGTGTGTTTGTGTGTGGAAAATTGGGAAATGGCTGTGAGGGAAGTATCTGTGTGCATGTGTCTGTGTGTGGAGAATTGGGGCTTCGTTGTGCGGGAAGCGTGTGCGTGTGTGTGGAGAATTGTGGTTTGCTTTGCGGGAAGTGTGTGTGTCTGTGTGTAAAGAATTGGGGCTTGGTTGTGCGGGAAGTATGTGTGTGTGTGGAGAAATGGGGCATGGTTGTGCGGGAAGTGTGTGTGTGTGGAGAGATGGGGCTTGGTTTTACGGAAAGTGCTTGTGTGTGGAGAATAGGGGCTTGGATGTGCAGGAAGTATGTATGAGTGTGTGTGGAGAATTGGAGCTGGGTTGTGCGGCATTTGTGTGTGTGTGTGGAGAATTGGGGCTTGTTTGTGCGGGAGGTGTGTGTGTGTGTGTGTGGTGAATTGGAGCTTGGTTGTGCGGGAAGTGTGTATGTGTGTGGAGAATTGGGTCTTGGTTGTGCGTGATGTGGGTGTTTGTGTGTGCGTGAGGAGAATTGGGGCTTGTTTGTGCAGGAAGTGTGTGTAGGGGTGTGTGTGTGTGTTTGTGTGTGGATAATTGAGGCTTGGTTGAGCGGGAAGTATTTGTTTGTGTGGAGAATTGGGGCTTGGTTGTATGGGAAGTGTGGGTGTGTGTGTGTGTTGAGATTTGGGGCTTGGTTGTGCGGAAAATTTGGGTGTGTGTGTGGAGAATTGGGACTTAGGTTGCGTGGGAAGTGTGGGTGTGTGTGGTTGTGTGTGAATAATTGGGGCTTGGTTGTGCGGGAAATGTGTGTGTGTGTGGAGAATTGGGACTTGGTTGTGCAGGAAGTGTTTGTGTGTGTGTGGAGAATTGGGGCTTGTTTGTACGGGAACTGTGTGCGTGTTTGTGTGTGTGTGTGGAGAATTGGGGCCTGGTTGTGCAGGAAGTTTGTGTGTGGAGAATTCGGGCTTGGTTGTGCGGGAAGTGTGTGTGTGTGTGTGGAGAATTGGGACTTGGTTGTGCTGGAAGTTTGTTTGTGGAGAAATGCGGATTGGTTTTGCGGGAAGTGTGGATGTGTGTCTGTGGACAAATGGGGCTTGGTTGTGCGAGAACTGTGTGTGTTTGTGTGTGTGTGGAAAATTGGGAAATGGCTGTGAGGGAAGTATCTGTGTGCATGTGTCTGTGTGTGGAGAATTGGTTCTTGGTGGTGCGGGAAGTGTGTGCGTGTGTGTGGATAATTGTGGTTTGCTTTGCGGGAAGTTTGTGTGTCTGTGTGTGGAGAAATGGGGCATGGTTATGCGGGAAGTGCTTGTGTGTGGAGAGATGGGGCTCGGTTTTACGGGAAGTGCTTGTGTGTGGAGAATAGGGGCTTGGTTGTGCGGGAAGTATGTATGAGTGTGTGTGGAGAATTGGAGCTTGGTTGTGCGGGATTTGTGTGTGTGTGTGGAGAATTGGGGCTTGTTTGTGCGGGAAGTGTGTGTGTTTGTGTGTGTGTGTGTGGAGAATTGGAGCTTGGTTGTGCGGGAAGTGTGTATGTGTGTGGAGAATTGGGTCTTCTTTGTGCGGGAAGTGCGTGTATGTGTGGAGAATTGTGGCTTGGTTTTTGAGAAGTGTGGGTGGGTGTGTGTGTGTTTGTGTGTGTGTGTGTGTGGAGAATAGGGGCTTATGTACGAGAACTGTGGGTGGGTGGCTGTCTGTGCGTGGAGAATTAGGGCTTGGTTGTGCGGGAAGTGTGGGTGTGTGGGTGTGTGTGTGGACAATTGGGACTTGGTTGGGGTAGAAGTGTGTGTGTGTGTGTGGAAAATTGGGAAAAGGCTGTAAGGGAAATTTCTGTGTGCATGTGTCTGTGTGTGGGTAATTGTGGCTTGGTTGTGCGGGAAGTGTGTACGTGTGTGGAGAATAGGGGCTTGGTTGTGCGGGAAGTGTGTGTGTGTGTGTGGAGAACTGGGGCTTGGTTGTGCGGAAAATGTGGAATAGTGTGGAGAATTGGGTCTTGTTTGTGGGGGAAGTGTGTGTGTGTGTGGAAAACTGGGCATGATTGAGCGGGAAGTTGGGTTGTGTGTGGAGAATGGAGGCTTGGTTATGCGGCATGTGTGTGTGTATGTTTGTGGAGAATTGGTGCATGTTTCTGCGGGTAGTGTGTGTGTATGTGGAGAATTGGAGCTTGGTTTTGCGGGAAGTGTGTATGTGTATAGATAATTGAGTCTTGGTTGTGCGGGAAGTGTCTGTATGTGTGGAGAATTGGGGCTTGGTTGTACGGGATCAGTGGATGGGTGGGTGTGTGTATGTGTGTGGAGAATTAGGGCTTCGTTTTACGGGAACAGTGGGTGTTTGTGTGTGTGTGGAGTATTGGGGCTTGGTTCTGCACGGAGTGTGAGTGTGTGGGTGTGTGTGTGGAGAATTGTGTCTTGGTTGTGTGGGAAGTGAAGGTTGGTGTGTGAGTGTGTGTGTGTGGAGAATTGGGGCTTGGTTGTACGGGATCAGTGGGTGGGTGGGTGTGTGTATGTGTGTTGAGAATTAGGGCTTGGTTGTACGGGAACAGTGGGTGGATGTGTGTGTGTGTGTATGGAAAATTCGGGCTTGTTTGTGCAGGACGTGTGGGTAGGTGTGTGTGTGTGTGTGGATAATTGAGGCTTGGTTGTGCGTGAAGTGTTTGTGTGTGTGAATAATTGGGGCTTGGTTGTATGGGAAGTGTGGGTGTGTTTGTGTGTGGAAATTTGGTGCTTGGTTGTGCGGAAAATGTGGGTGTGTGTGGAGTATTGGGATTTGGTTGCGTGGGACGTGTGGATGTGTGTGGTTGTGTGTGGAGAATTGGGGCTTGGTTGTGCGGGAAGTGTGTGTGTGTGCGTGTGTATGGAGAATTGGGACTTGGTTGTGCGGGAAGTATGTGTGAGTGTGTGTGGAGAATTGGGTCTTGGTTGTGCGTGATGTGGGTGTTTGTGTGTGTGTGAGGAGAATTGGGGCTTGTTTGTGCAGTAAGTGTGGGTAGGGGTGTGTGTGTGTGTTTGTGTGTGGATAATTGAGGCTTGGTTGTGCGGGAAGTATTTGTTTGTGTGGAGAATTGGGGCTTGGTTGTATGGGAAGTGTGGGTGTGTGTGTGTGTTGAGATTTGGGGCTTGGTTGTGCAGAAAATGTGGGTGTGTATGTGGAGAATTGGGACTTGGTTGCGTGGGAAGTGTGGGTTTGTGTGGTTGTGTGTGAAGAATTCGGGCTTGGTTGTCCGGGAAGTGTGTGTGTCTGTGGAGAATTGGGACTTGGTTTTGCGGGAAGTGTGTGTGTGTGTGTGTGGAGAATTGGGGCATCTTTGTACGGGAAGTGTGTGTGTGTGTGTGCGTGTGCGTGGAGAATTGGGGCCTGGTTGTGCAGGAAGTGTGTGTGTGGATAATTCGGGCTTGGTTGTGCGGGAACAGTGTGTGTGTGTGTGTGTGGAGATTTGGGGCTTCGTTTGCATGGGAAGTGTGGGTATGTGTGTGTGTTGAGATTTGGGGCTTGGTTGTGCTAAAATGTGGGTGTCTGTGTGGAGAATTGGGGCTTGGTTGTGCGGGAAGTGTGCGTGTGTGTGGAGATTTGCTGCTTCTTTGTGCGGTAAGTGCGTTTATGTGGAGAATTGGGGCTTGGTTTGTGGGAAGTGTGGGTGTGTGTGTGTGTGTGTGTGTGTGTGTGTGTGTGTGGAGAATTGGGGCTTAGTTGTACAGGAACTGTGGGTGGGTGTGTGTGTGTGTGTGGAGAATTGGGGCTTTGTTGGGGTAGAAGTGTGTGTTTGTTTGTGGAAAATTGGGAAATGGCTGTGAGGGAATTATCTGTGTGCATGTGTCTGTGTGTGGAGAATTGGGGCTTGGTTGTGCGGGAAGTGTGTGCGTGTGTGTGTAAAGAATTGGGGCTTGGTTGTGCGGGACGTATATGTGTGTGTGGAGAAAAGGGGCATGGTTGTGCGGGAAGTGTGTGTGTGTGGAGAGATGGGGCTTGGTTTTACGGAAAGTGCTTGTGTGTGAAGAATAGGGGTTTGGTTGTGCAGGAAGTATGTACGAGTGTGTGTGGAGAATTGGAGCTTGGTTGTGCGGGATTTGTGTGTGTGTGTGGAGAATTGGGGCTTGTTTGTGCGTGAGGTGTGTGTGTGTTTGTGTGTATGTGTGGAAAATTGGGGCCTGATTGTGCAGGAAGTGTGTGTGTGGAGAATTCGGGCTTGGTTGTGCGGGAACAGTGTGCGTGTGTGTGGAGAATTGTGGTTTGCTTTGCGGGAAGTGTGTGTGTCTGTGTGTAAAGAATTGGGGCTTGGTTGTGCGGGAAGTATGTGTGTGTGTGGAGAAATGGGGCATGGTTGTGCGGGAAGTGTGTGTGTGTGGAGAGATGGGGCTTGGTTTTACGGAAAGTGCTTGTGTGTGGAGAATAGGGGCTTGGTTGTGCAGGCAGTATATATGAGTGTGTGTGGAGAATTGGAGCAGGGTTGTGCGGCATTTGTTTGTGTGTGTGGAGAATTGGGGCTTGTTTGTGCGGGAGGTGTGTGTGTGTGTGTGTGGAGAATTAGAGCTTGGTTGTGCGGGAAGTGTGTATGTGTGTGGAGAATTGGGTCTTGGTTGTGCGTGATGTGGGTGTTTGTGTGTGAGGAGAATTGGGGCTTGTTTGTGCAGGAAGTGTGTGTAGGCGTGTGTGTGTGTGTTTGTGTGTGGATAATTGAGGCTTGGTTGTGCGGGAAGTATTTGTTTGTGTGGAGAATTGGGGCTTGGTTGTATGGGAAGTGTGGGTGTGTGTGTGTGTTGAGATTTGGGGCTTGGTTGTGTGGAAAATGTGGGTGTGTGTGTGGAGAATTGGGACTTAGGTTGCGTGGGAAGTGTGGGTGTGTGTGGTTGTGTGTGAATAATTAGGGCTTGGTTGTGCGGGAAATGTGTGTGTGTGTGGAGAATTGGGACTTGGTTGTGCAGGAAGTGTGTGTGTGTGTGTGGAGAACTGGGGCTTGTTTGTACTGGAAGTGTGTGCGTGTTTGTGTGTGTGTGTGGAGAATTGGTGCCTGGTTGTGCAGGAAGTGTGTGTGTGGAGAATTCGGGCTTGGTTGTGCGGGAACAGTGTGTGTGTGTGTGGAGAATTGGGACTTGGTTGTGCGGGAAGTTTGTGTGTGGAGAAAATGGGATTGGTTTTGCGGGAAGTGTGGATGTTTGTCTGTGGACAATTGGGGCTTGGTTGTGCGAGAACTGTGTGTGTTTGTGTGTGTTTGGAAAATTGGGAAATGGCTCTGAGGGAAGTATCTGTGTGCATGTGTCTGTGTGTGGAGAATTGGTTCTTGGTTGTGCGGGAAGTGTGTGCGTGTGTGTGGATAATTGTGGTTTGCTTTGCGGGAAGTGTGTGTGTCTGTGTGTGAAGAATTGTGGCTTGGTTGTGCGGGAAGTGTGTGTGTGTGGAGAAATGGTGCATGGTTGTGCAGGAAGTGCTTGTGTGTGGAGAGATGGGGCTTGGTTTTACGAGAAGTGCTTGTGTGTGGAGAATAAGGGCTTGGTTGTGCGGGAAGTATGTATGAGTGTGTGTGGAGAATTGGAGCTTGGTTGTGCGGGATTTGTGTGTGTGTGTGGAGAATTGGGGCTTGTTTGTGTGGGAAGTGTGTGTGAGTGTGTGTGTGTGTGTGGAGAATTGGAGCTTGGTTGTGTGGGAAGTGTGTATGTGTGTGGAGAATTGGGTCTTCTTTGTGCGGGAAGTGCGTGTATGTGTGGAGAATTGTGGCTTGGTTTTTGAGAAGTGTGGGTGGGTGTGTGTGTGTTTGTGTGTGTGTGTGTGTGGAGAATAGGGGCTTAGTTGTACGAGAACTGTGGGTGTGTGGGTGTGTGTGTGGACAATTGGGACTTGGTTGGGGTAGAAGTGTGTGTGTGTGTGTGGAAAATTGGGAAAAGGCTATAAGGGAAATTTCTGTGTGCATGTGTCTGTGTGGGGGTAATTGTGGCTTGGTTGTGCGGGAAGTGTGTGCGTGTGTGGAGAATAGGGGCTTGGTTGTGCGGGAAGTGTGTGTGTGTTTGTGTGTGTGTGTGAGTGGAGAATTAGGGCTTGGTTGTGCGGGAAGTATGGGTGTGTGGGTGTGTGTGTGGACAATTGGGACTTGGTTGGGGTAGAAGTGTGTGTGTGTGTGTGGAAAATTGGGAAAAGGCTGTAAGGGAAATTTCTGTGTGCATGTGTCTGTGTGTGGGTAATTGTGGCTTGGTTGTGCGGGAAGTGTGTGCGTGTGTGGAGAATAGGGGCTTGGTTGTGCGGGAAGTGTGTGTGTGTGTGGAGAACTGGGGCTTGGTTGTGCGGAAAATGTGGATGTGTGTGGAGAATTGGGTCTTGTTTGTGCGGGAAGTGTGTGTGTGTGTGGAAAACTGGGCATGATTGAGCGGGAAGTTGGGTTGTGTGTGGAGAATGGAGGCTTGGTTATGCGGGATGTGTGTGTGTATGTTTGTGGAGAATTGGTGCATGTTTCTGCGGGTAGTGTGTGTGTGTGGAGAATTGGAGCTTGGTTTTGCGGGAAGTGTGTATGTGTATAGATAATTGAGTCTTGGTTGTGCGGGAAGTGTGTGTATGTGTGGAGAATTGGGGCTTGGTTGTACGGGATCAGTGGATGGGTGGGTGTGTGTATGTGTGTGGAGAATTAGGGCTTGGTTGTACGGGAACAGTGGGAGGGTGTGTGTGTGTGGAATATTGGGGCTTGGTTCTGCACGGAGTGTGAGTGTGTGGGTGTGTGTGTGGAGAATTGTGGCTTGGTTGTTTGGGAAGTGTAGGTGGGTGTGTGAGTGTGTGTGTGTGGAGAATTGGGGCTTGGTTGTACGGGATCAGTGGGTGGGTGGGTGTGTGTATGTGTGTTGAGAATTAGGGCTTGGTTGTACGGGAACAGTGGGTGGGTGTGTGTGTGTGTTTGGAGTATTGGGGCTTGGTTCTGCACGGAGTGTGAGTGTGTGGGTGTGTGTGTGGAGAATTGTGGCTTGGTTGTGTGGGAAGTGTAGGTGGGTGTGTGATTGTGTGTGTGTGGAGAATTCGGGCTTGGTGGTGCGTGATGTGGGTGTGTGTGTGTGTGTATGGAAAATTCGGGATTGTTTGTGCAGGAAGTGTGGGTAGGTGTGTGTGTGTGGATAATTGAGGCTTGGTTGTGCGTGAAGTGTTTGTGTGTGTGAATAATTGGGGCTTGGTTGTATGGGAAGTGTGGGTGTGTGTGTGTGTGGAAATTTGGTGCTTGGTTGTGCGGAAAATGTGGGTGTGTGTGGAGTATTGGGATTTGGTTGCGTGGGACGTGTGGGTGTGTGTGGTTGTGTGTGGAGAATTGGGGCTTGGTTGTGTGGGAATTGTGTGTGTGTGCGCGTGTGTGGAGAATTGGGACTTGGTTGTGCGGGAAGTATGTGTGAGTGTGTGTGGAGAATTGGAGCTTGTTTGGGAGGGATTTATGTGTGTGTGTGTGGAGAATTGGGGCTTGTTTGTGCGGGAAGTGTGTGTGTGTGTGTGTGTGTGTGTGGAGAATTGGAGCTTGGTTGTGCGGGAAGAGTGTATGTGTGTGGAGAATTGGGTCTTGGTTGTGCGTGATGTGGGTGTTTGTGTGTGTGTGAGGAGAATTGGGGCTTGTTGGTGCAGGAAGTGTGGGTGGGTGAGTGTGTGTGTGTTTGTGTGTGTGTGTGTGTGGAGAATTGGGGCTTAGTTGTACAGGAACTGTGGGTGGGTGTGTGTGTGTGGAGAATTGGGGCTTTGTTGGGGTAGAAGTGTGTGTTTGTGTGTGGAAAATTGGGAAATGGCTGTGAGGGAAGTATCTGTGTGCATGTATCTGTGTGTGGAGAATTGGGGCTTGGTTGTGCGGGAAGTGTGTGCGTGTGTGTGGAGAATTCTGGATTGCTTTGTGGGAAATGTGTGTGTCTGTGTGTGAAGAATTGGGGCTTGGTTGTGTGCGAAGTGTGTGTGTGTGTGGAGAAATGAGGCATTGTTGTTCGGGAAGTGTGTGTGTGTGGAGAGATGGGGCTTGGTTTTATGGGAAGTGCTTGTGTGTGGAGAAGAAGGGCTTGGTTGTGCAGGAAGTATGTATGAGTGTGTGTGGAGAATTGGAGCTTGGTTGTGCGGCATTTGTGTGTGTGTGTGGAGAATTGGGGCTTGTTTGCGCGGGAAGTCTGTGTGTGTGTGTGTGTGGACAATTGGAGCTTGGTTTTGCGGGAAGTGTGTATGTGTGTGGAGAATTGAGTCTTGGTTGTGCGTGATGTGGGTGTTTGTGTGTGTGTGAGGAGAATTGGGGCTTGTTTGTGCAGGAAGTGTGGTTAGGGGTGTGTGTATGTTTGTGTGTGGATAATTGAGGCTTGGTTGTGCGGGAAATATTTGTTTGTGTGGAGAATTGGGGCTTGGTTTTATGGGAAGTGTGGGTGTGTGTGTGTGTTGAGATTTGGGGCTTGGTTGTGCGGAAAATGTGGGTGTCTGTGTGGAGAATTGGGGCTTGGTTGTGCGGGAAATGTCCGTGTGTGTGGAGATTTGGGGCTTCGTTGTGCGGTAAGTGCGTTTATGTGGAGAATTGGGGCTTGGTTTGTGGGAAGTGTGGGTGTGTGTGTGTGTGTGTGTGTGTGTGTGGAGAATTGGGGCTTAGTTGTACAGGAACTGTGGGTGGATGTGTGTGTGTGTGTGTGGAGAATTTGGGCTTTGTTGGGGTAGAAGTGTGTGTTTGTGTGTGGAAAATTGGGAAATGGCTGTGAGGGAAGTATCTGTGTGCATGTGTCTTTGTGTGGAGAATTGGGGCTTGGTTGTGCGGGAAGTGTGTGCGTGTGTGTGGAGAATTGTGGTTTGCTTTGCGGGAAGTGTGTGTGTCTGTGTGTAAAGAATTGGGGCTTGGTTGTGCGGGAAGTATGTGTGTGTGTGGAGAAATAGGGCATGGTTGTGCGGGAAGTGTGTGTGTGTGGAGAGATGGGGCTTGGTTTTACGGAAAGTGCTTGTCTGTGGAGAATAGGGGCTTGGTTGTGCAGGAAGTATGTATGAGTGTGTGTGGAGAATTGGAGCTGGGTTGTGCGGCATTTGTGTGTGTGTGTGGAGAATTGGGGCTTGTTTGTGCGTGAGGTGTGTGTGTGTGTGTGGAGAACTGGAGCTTGGTTGTGCGGGAAGTGTGTATGTGTGTGGAGAATTGGGTCTTGGTTGTGCGTGATGTGGGTGTTTGTGTGTGTTAAAGGAGAATTGGGGCTTGTTTGTGCAGGAAGTGTGTGTAGGGGTGTGTGTGTGTGTTTGTGTGTGGATAATTGAGGCTTGGTTGAGCGGGAAGTATTTGTTTGTGTGGAGAATTGGGGCTTGGTTGTATGGGAGGTGTGGGTGTGTGTGTGTGTTGAGATTTGGGGCTTGGTTGTGCGGAAAATGTGGGTGTGTGTGTGGAGAATTGGGACGTGGTTTGCATGGGAAGTGTGGGTGTGTGTGGTTGTGTGTGAATAATTGGGGCTTGGTTGTGCGGGAACTGTGTGTGTGTGTGGAGAATTGGGACTTGGTTGTGCAGGAAGTGTGTGTGTGTGTGTGGAGAATTGGGGCTTGTTTGTACGGGAAGTGTGTGCGTGTTTGTGTGTGTGTGTGGATTATTGGGGCTTGATTGTGCAGGAAGTGTGTGTGTGGAGAATTCGGGCTTGGTTGTGCGGGAACAGTGTATGTGTTTGTGGAGAATTGGGACTTGGTTGTGCGGGAAGTATTTGTTTGTGTGGAGAATTGGGGCTTGGTTGTATGGGAAGTGTGGGTGTGTGTGTGTGTTGAGATTTGGGGCTTGGTTGTGACGAAAATGTGGGTGCGTTTATGGAGAATTGGGACTTAGTTTGCATGGGAAGTGTGGGTGTATGTGGTTGTGTGTGAATAATTGGGGCTTGGTTGTGCGGGAAATGTGTGTGTGTGTTGAGAATTGGGACTTGGTTGTGCAGGAAGTGTGTGTGTGCGTGTGGAGAATTGGGGCTTGTTTGTACGGGAAGTGTGTGCGTGTTTGTGTGTGTGTGTGGAAAATTGGGGACTGATTGTGCAGGAAGTGTGTGTGTGGAGAATTCGGGCTTGGTTGTGCGGGAAGTGTGTGCGTGTGTGTGGAGAATTGTGGTTTGCTTTGCGGGAAGTGTGTGTGTCTGTGTGTAAAGAATTGGGGCTTGGTTGTGCGGGAAGTATGTGTGTGTGTGGAGAAATGGGGCATGGTTGTGCGGGAAGTGTGTGTGTGTGGAGAGATGGCCTTGGTTTTACGGAAAGTGCTTGTGTGTGGAGAATAGGGGCTTGGTTGTGCAGGAAATATATATGAGTGTGTGTGGAGAATTGGAGCAGGGTTGTGCGGCATTTGTGTGTGTGTGTGGAGAATTAGGGCTTGTTTTGCGGGAGGTGTGTGTGTGTGTGTGTGGAGAATTAGAGCTTGATTGTGCGGGAAGTGTGTATGTGTGTGGAGAATTGGGTCTTGGTTGTGCGTGATGTGGGTGTTTGTGTGTGTGCGAGGAGAATTGGGGCTTGTTTGTGCAGGAAGTGTGTGTAGGCGTGCGTGTGTGTGTTTGTGTGTGGATAATTGAGGCTTGCTTGTGCGGGAAGTATTTGTTTGTGTGGAGAATTGGGGCTTGGTTGTATGGGAAGTGTGGGTGTGTGTGTGTGTTGAGATTTGGGGCTTGGTTGTGTGGAAAATGTGGGTGTGTGTGTGGAGAATTGGGACTTAGGTTGCGTGGGAAGTGTGGGTGTGTGTGGTTGTGTGTGAATAATTAGGGCTTGGTTGTGCGGGAAAGGTGTGTGTGTGTGGAGAATTGGGACTTGGTTGTGCAGGAAGTGTGTGTGTGTGTGTGGAGAACTGGGGCTTGTTTGTACTGGAAGTGTGTGCGTGTTTGTGTGTGTGTGTGGAGATTTGGGGCCTGGTTGTGCAGGAAGTGTGTGTGTGGAGAATTCGGGCTTGGTTGTGCGGGAACAGTGTGTGTGTGTGGAGAATTGGGACTTGGTTGTGCGGGAAGTTTGTGTGTGGAGAAAATGGGATTGGTTTTGGAGGAAGTGTGGATGTTTGTCTGTGGACAATTAGGGCTTTGTTGTGCGAGAACTGTGTGTGTTTGTGTGTGTTTGGAAAATTGGGAAATGGCTCTGAGGGAAGTATCTGTGTGCATGTGTCTGTGTGTGGAGAATTGGTTTTTGGTTGTGCGGGAAGTGTGTGCGTGTGTGTGGATAATTGTGGTTTGCTTTGCGGGAAGTGTGTGTGTCTGTGTGTGAAGAATTGTGGTTTGGTTGTGCGGGAAGTGTGTGTGTGTGGAGAAATGGGGCATGGTTGTGCAGGAAGTGCTTGTGTGTGGAGAGATGGGGCTTGGTTTTACGAGAAGTGCTTGTGTGTGGAGAATAAGGGCTTGGTTGTGCGGAAAGTATGTATGAGTGTGTGTGGAGAATTGGAGCTTGGTTGTGCGGGATTTGTGTGTGTGTGTGGAGAATTGGGGCTTGTTTGTGCGGGAGGTGTGTGTGTGTGTGTGTGGAGAATTAGAGCTTGGTTGTGCGGGAAGTGTGTATGTGTGTGGAGAATTGGGTCTTGGTTGTGCGTGATGTGGGTGTTTGTGTGTGTTATAGGAGAATTGGGGCTTGTTTGTGCAGGAAGTGTGTGTAGGGGTGTGTGTGTGTGTTTGTGTGTGGATAATTGAGGCTTGGTTGTGCGGGAAGTATTTGTTTGTGTGGAGAATTGGGGCTTGGTTGTATGGGAAGTGTGTATGTGTGTGGAGAATTGGGTCTTCTTTGTGCGGGAAGTGCGTGTATGTGTGGAGAATTGTGGCTTGGTTTTTGAGAAGTGTGGGTGGGTGTGTGTGTGTTTGTGTGTGTGTGTGTGTGGAGAATAGGGGTTTAGTTGTACGAGAACTGTGGGTGTGTGGGTGTGTGTGTGGACAATTGGGACTTGGTTGGGGTAGAAGTGTGTGTGTGTGTGTGGAAAATTGGGAAAAGGCTGTAAGGGAAATTTCTGTGTGCATGTGTCTGTGTGTGGGTAATTGTGGCTTGGTTGTGCGGGAAGTGTGTGCGTGTGTGGAGAATAGGGGCTTGGTTGTGCGGGAAGTGTGTGTGTGTTTGTGTGTGTGTGTGAGTGGAGAATTAGGGCTTGGTTGTGCGGGAAGTATGGGTGTGTGGGTGTGTGTGTGGACAATTGGGACTTGGTTGGGGTAGAAGTGTGTGTGTGTGTGTGGAAAATTGGGAAAAGGCTGTAAGGGAAATTTCTGTGTGCATGTGTCTGTGTGTGGGTAATTGTGGCTTGGTTGTGCGGGAAGTGTGTGCGTGTGTGGAGAATAGGGGCTTGGTTGTGCGGGAAGTGTGTGTGTGTGTGGAGAACTGGGGCTTGGTTGTGCGGAAAATGTGGATGTGTGTGGAGAATTGGGTCTTGTTTGTGCGGGAAGTGTGTGTGTGTGTGGAAAACTGGGCATGATTGAGCGGGAAGTTGGGTTGTGTGTGGAGAATGGAGGCTTGGTTATGCGGGATGTGTGTGTGTATGTTTGTGGAGAATTGGTGCATGTTTCTGCGGGTAGTGTGTGTGTGTGTGGAGAATTGGAGCTTGGTTTTGCGGGAAGTGTGTATGTGTATAGATAATTGAGTCTTGGTTGTGCGGGAAGTGTGTGTATGTGTGGAGAATTGGGGCTTGGTTGTACGGGATCAGTGGATGGGTGGGTGTGTGTATGTGTGTGGAGAATTAGGGCTTGGTTGTACGGGAACAGTGGGTGGGTGTGTGTGTGTGGAGTATTGGGGCTTGGTTCTGCACGGAGTGTGAGTGTGTGGGTGTGTGTGTGGAGAATTGTGGCTTGGTTGTTTGGGAAGTGTAGGTGGGTGTGTGAGTGTGTGTGTGTGGAGAATTGGGGCTTGGTTGTACGGGATCAGTGGGTGGGTGGGTGTGTGTATGTGTGTTGAGAATTAGGGCTTGGTTGTACGGGAACAGTGGGTGGGTGTGTGTGTGTGTTTGGAGTATTGGGGCTTGGTTCTGCATGGAGTGTGAGTGTGTGGGTGTGTGTGTGGAGAATTGTGGCTTGGTTGTGTGGGAAGTGTAGGTGGGTGTGTGATTGTGTGTGTGTGGAGAATTCGGGCTTGGTGGTGCGTGATGTGGGTGTGTGTGTGTGTGTATGGAAAATTCGGGATTGTTTGTGCAGGAAGTGTGGGTAGGTGTGTGTGTGGATAATTGAGGCTTGGTTGTGCGTGAAGTGTTTGTGTGTGTGAATAATTGGGGCTTGGTTGTATGGGAAGTGTGGGTGTGTGTGTGTGTGGAAATTTGGTGCTTGGTTGTGCGGAAAATGTGGGTGTGTGTGGAGTATTGGGATTTGGTTGCATGGGACGTGTGGGTGTGTGTGGTTGTGTGTGGAGAATTGGGGCTTGGTTGTGTGGGAATTGTGTGTGTGTGCGTGTGTGTGGAGAATTGGGACTTGGTTGTGCGGGAAGTATGTGTGAGTGTGTGTGGAGAATTGGAGCTTGTTTGGGAGGGATTTGTGTGTGTGTGTGTGGAGAATTGGGGCTTGTTTGTGCGGGAAGTGTGTGTGTGTGTGTGTGTGTGTGTGGAGAATTGGAGCTTGGTTGTGCGGGAAGAGTGTATATGTGTGGAGAATTGGGTCTTGGTTGTGCGTGATGTGGGTGTTTGTGTGTGTGTGAGGAGAATTGGGGCTTGTTGGTGCAGGAAGTGTGGGTGGGTGAGTGTGTGTGTGTTTGTGTGTGTGTGTGTGGAGAATTGGGGCTTAGTTGTACAGGAACTGTGGGTGGGTGTGTGTGTGTGGAGAATTGGGGCTTTGTTGGGGTAGAAGTGTGTGTTTGTGTGTGGAAAATTGGGAAATGGCTGTGAGGGAAGTATCTGTGTGCATGTGTCTGTGTGTGGAGAATTGGGGCTTGGTTGTGCGGGAAGTGTGTGCGTGTGTGTGGAGAATCCTGGATTGCTTTGTGGGAAATGTGTGTGTCTGTGTGTGAAGAATTGGGGCTTGGTTGTGTGCGAAGTGTGTGTGTGTGTGGAGAAATGAGGCATTGTTGTTCGGGAAGTGTGTGTGTGTCGAGAGATGGGGCTTGGTTTTATGGGAAGTGCTTGTGTGTGGAGAAGAAGGGCTTGGTTGTGCAGGAAGTATGTATGAGTGTGTGTGGAGAATTGGAGCTTGGTTGTGCGGCATTTGTGCGTGTGTGTGGAGAATTGGGGCTTGTTTGCGCGGGAAGTCTGTGTGTGTGTGTGTGTGGACAATTGGAGCTTGGTTTTGCGGGAAGTGTATATGTGTGTGGAGAATTGAGTCTTGGTTCTGCGTGATGTGGGTGTTTGTGTGTGTGTGAGGAGAATTGGGGCTTGTTTGTGCAGGAAGTGTGGTTAGGGGTGTGTGTATGTTTGTGTGTGGATAATTGAGGCTTGGTTGTGCGGGAAATATTTGTTTGTGTGGAGAATTGGGGCTTGGTTTTATGGGAAGTGTGGGTGTGTGTGTGTGTTGAGATTTGGGGCTTGGTTGTGCGGAAAATGTGGGTGTCTGTGTGGAGAATTGGGGCTTGGTTGTGCGGGAAGTGTCCGTGTGTGTGGAGATTTGGGGCTTCGTTGTGCGGTAAGTGCGTTTATGTGGAGAATTGGGGCTTGGTTTGTGGGAAGTGTGGGTGGGTGTGTGTGTGTGTGTGTGTGGAGAATTGGGGCTTAGTTGTACAGGAACTGTGGGTGGATGTGTCTGTGTGTGTGTGGAGAATTTGGGCTTTGTTGGGGTAGAAGTGTGTGTTTGTGTGTGGAAAATTGGGAAATGGCTGTGAGGGAAGTATCTGTGTGCATGTGTCTGTGTGTGGAGAATTGGGGCTTGGTTGTGCGGGAAGTGTGTGCGCGTGTGTGGAGAATTGTGGTTTGCTTTGCGGGAAGTGTGTGTGTCTGTGTGTAAAGAATTGGGGCTTGGTTGTGCGGGAAGTATGTGTGTGTGTGGAGAAATAGGGCATGGTTGTGCGGGAAGTGTGTGTGTGTGGAGAGATGGGGCTTGGTTTTACGGAAAGTGCTTGTGTGTGGAGAATAGAGGCTTGGTTGTGCAGGAAGTATGTATGAGTGTGTGTGGAGAATTGGAGCAGGGTTGTGCGGCATTTGTGTGTGTGTGTGGAGAATTGGGGCTTGTTTGTGCGTGAGGTGTGTGTGTGTGTGTGGAGAATTGGAGCTTGGTTGTGCGGGAAGTGTGTATGTGTGTGGAGAATTGGGTCTTGGTTGTGCGTGATGTGGGTGTTTGTGTGTGTTATAGGAGAATTGGGGCTTGTTTGTGCAGGAAGTGTGTGTAGGGGTGTGTGTGTGTGTTTGTGTGTGGATAATTGAGGCTTGGTTGTGCGGGAAGTATTTGTTTGTGTGGAGAATTGGGGCTTGGTTGTATGGGAAGTGTGGGTGTGTGTGTGTGTTGAGATTTGGGGCTTGGTTGTGCGGAAAATGTGGGTGTGTGTGTGGAGAATTGGGACTTAGTTTGCATGGGAAGTGTGGGTGTGTGTGGTTGTGTGTGAATAATTGGGGCTTGGTTGTGCGGGAAATGTGTGTGTGTGTGGAGAATTGGGACTTGGTTGTGCAGGAAGTGTGTGTGTGTGTGTGGAGAATTGGGGCTTGTTTGTACGGGAAGTGTGTGCGTGTTTGTGTGTGTGTGTGGAAAATTGGGGCTTGATTGTGCAGGAAGTGTGTGTGTGGAGAATTCGGGCTTGGTTGTGCGGGAACAGTGTATGTGTTTGTGGAGAATTGGGACTTGGTTGTGCGGGAAGTATTTGTTTGTGTGGAGAATTGGGGCTTGGTTGTATGGGAAGTGTGGGTGTGTGTGTGTGTTGAGATTTGGGGCTTGGTTGTGAGGAAAATGTGGGTGCGTTTATGGAGAATTGGGACTTAGTTTGCATGGGAAGTGTGGGTGTGTGTGGTTGTGTGTGAATAATTGGGGCTTGGTTGTGCGGGAAATGTGTGTGTGTGTTGAGAATTGGGACTTGGTTGTGCAGGAAGTGTGTGTGTGCGTGTGGAGAATTGGGGCTTGTTTGTACGGGAAGTGTGTGCGTGTTTGTGTGTGTGTGTGGAAAATTGGGGACTGATTGTGCAGGAAGTGTGTGTGTGGAGAATTCGGGCTTGGTTGTGCGGGAAGTGTGTGCGTGTGTGTGGAGAATTGTGGTTTGCTTTGCGGGAAGTGTGTGTGTCTGTGTGTAAAGAATTGGGGCTTGGTTGTGCGGGAAGTATGTGTGTGTGTGGAGAAATGGGGCATGGTTGTGCGGGAAGTGTGTGTGTGTGGAGAGATGGCCTTGGTTTTACGGAAAGTGCTTGTGTGTGGAGAATAGGGGCTTGGTTGTGCAGGAAGTATGTATGAGTGTGTATGGAGAATTGGAGCAGGGTTGTGCGGCATTTGTGTGTGTGTGTGGAGAATTGGGGCTTGTTTTGCGGGAGGTGTGTGTGTGTGTGTGTGGAGAATTAGAGCTTGATTGTGCGGGAAGTGTGTATGTGTGTGGAGAATTGGGTCTTGGTTGTGCGTGATGTGGGTGTTTGTGTGTGTGTGAGGAGAATTGGGGCTTGTTTGTGCAGGAAGTGTGGTTAGGGGTGTGTGTGTGTGTTTGTGTGTGGATAATTGAGGCTTGCTTGTGCGGGAAGTATTTGTTTGTGTGGAGAATTGGGGCTTGGTTGTATGGGAAGTGTGGGTGTGTGTGTGTGTTGAGATTTGGGGCTTGGTTGTGTGGAAAATGTGGGTGTGTGTGTGGAGAATTGGGACTTAGGTTGCGTGGGAAGTGTGGGTGTGTGTGGTTGTGTGTGAATAATTAGGGCTTGGTTGTGCGGGAAAGGTGTGTGTGTGTGGAGAATTGGGACTTGGTTGTGCAGGAAGTGTGTGTGTGTGTGTGGAGAACTGGGGCTTGTTTGTACAGGAAGTGTGTGCGTGTTTGTGTGTGTGTGTGGAGAATTGGGGCCTGGTTGTGCAAGAAGTGTGTGTGTGGAGAATTCGGGCTTGGTTGTGCGGGAACAGTGTGTGTGTGTGGAGAATTGGGACTTGGTTGTGCGGGAAGTTTGTGTGTGGAGAAAATGGGATTGGTTTTGGAGGAAGTGTGGATGTTTGTCTGTGGACAATTGGGGCTTGGTTGTGCGAGAACTGTGTGTGTTTGTGTGTGTTTGGAAAATTGGGAAATGGCTCTGAGGGAAGTATCTGTGTGCATGTGTCTGTGTGTGGAGAATTGGTTTTTGGTTGTGCGGGAAGTGTGTGCGTGTGTGTGGATAATTGTGGTTTGCTTTGCGGGAAGTGTGTGTGTCTGTGTGAAGAATTGTGGTTTGGTTGTGCGGGAAGTGTGTGTGTGTGGAGAAATGGGGCATGGTTGTGCAGGAAGTGCTTGTGTGTGGAGAGATGGGGCTTGGTTTTACGAGAAGTGCTTGTGTGTGGAGAATAAGGGCTTGGTTGTGCGGAAAGTATGTATGAGTGTGTGTGGAGAATTGGAGCTTGGTTGTGCGGGATTTGTGTGTGTGTGTGTGGAGAATTGGGGCTTGTTTGTGCGGGAGGTGTGTGTGTGTGTGTGTGGAGAATTAGAGCTTGGTTGTGCGGGAAGTGTGTATGTGTGTGGAGAATTGGGTCTTGGTTGTGCGTGATGTGGGTGTTTGTGTGTGTTATAGGAGAATTGGGGCTTGTTTGTGCAGGAAGTGTGTGTAGGGGTGTGTGTGTGTGTTTGTGTGTGGATAATTGAGGCTTGGTTGTGCGGGAAGTATTTGTTTGTGTGGAGAATTGGGGCTTGGTTGTATGGGAAGTGTGGGTGTGTGTGTGTGTTGAGATTTGGGGCTTGGTTGTGAGGAAAATGTGGGTGCGTTTATGGAGAATTGGGACTTAGTTTGCATGGGAAGTGTGGGTGTGTGTGGTTATGTGTGAATAATTGGGGCTTGGTTGTGCGGGAAATGTGTGTGTGTGTGGAGAATTGGGACTTGGTTGTGCAGGAAGTGTGTGTGTGTGTGGAGAATTGGGGCTTGTTTGTACGGGAAGTGTGTGCGTGTTTGTGTGTGTGTGTGGAGAATTGGAGCCTGGTTGTGCAGGAATTGTGTGTGTGGGAATTCGGGCTTGGTTGTACGGGAACAGTGTGTGTGTGTGTGGAGAATTTGGACTTGGTTGTGCGGGAAGTTTGTGTGTGGAGAAAATGGGATTGGTTTTGCGGGAAGTGTGGATGTTTGTCTGTGGACAATTGGGGCTTGGTTGTGCGAGAACTGTGTGTGTTTGTGTGTGTGTGGAAAATTGGGAAATGGCTCTGAGGGAAGTATCTGTGTGCATGTGTCTGTGTGTGGAGAATTGGTTCTTGGTTGTGCGGGAAGTGTGTGCGTGTGTGTGGATAATTGTGGTTTGCTTTGCGGGAAGTGTGTGTGTCTGTGTGTGAAGAATTGGGGGTTGGTTGTGCGGGAAGTATGTATGAGTGTGTGTGGAGAATTGGAGCTTGGTTGTGCGGGATTTGTGTGTGTGTGTGGAGAATTGGGGCTTGTTTGTGTGGGAAGTGTGTGTGCGTGTGTGTGTGTGTGGAGAATTGGAGCTTGGTTGTGTGGGAAGTGTGTATGTGTGTGGAGAATTGGGTCTTCTTTGTGCGGGAAGTGCGTGTATGTGTGGAGAATTGTGGCTTGGTTTTTGAGAAGTGTGGGTGGGTGTGTGTGTGTTTGTGTGTGTGTGTGTGGAGAATAGGGGCTTAGTTGTACGAGAACTGTGGGTGGGTGGGTTTGTGTGAGTGGAGAATTAGGGCTTGGTTGTGCGGGAAGTATGGGTGTGTGGGTGTGTGTGTGGACAATTGGGACTTGGTTGGGGTAGAAGTGTGTGTGTGTGTGTGGAAAATTGGGAAAAGGATGTAAGGGAAATTTCTGTGTGCATGTGTCTGTGTGTGCGTAATTGTGGCTTGGTTGTGCGGGAAGTGTGTGCGTGTGTGGAGAATAGGGGCTTGGTTGTGCGGGAAGTGTGTATGTGTGTGGAGAACTGGGGCTTGGTTGTGCGGAAAATGTGGATGTGTGTGGAGAATTGGGTCTTGTTTGTGCGGGAAGTGTGTGTGTGTGTGGAAAACTGGGCATGATTGAGCGGGAAGTTGGGTTGTGTGTGGAGAATGGAGGCTTGGTTATGCGGGATGTGTGTGTGTATGTTTGTGGAGAATTGGTGCATGTTTCTGCGGGTAGTGTGTGTGTGTGTGGAGAATTGGAGCTTGGTTTTGCGGGAAGTGTGTATGTGTATAGATAATTGAGTCTTGGTTGTGCGGGAAGTGTGTGTATGTGTGGAGAATTGGGGCTTGGTTGTACGGGTTCAGTGGGTGGGTGGGTGTGTGTATGTGTGTTGAGAATTAGGGCTTGGTTGTACGGGAACAGTGGGTGGGTGTGTTTGTGTGTTTGGAGTATTGGGGCTTGGTTCTGCACGGAGTGTGAGTGTGTGGGTGTGTGTGTGGAGAATTGTGGCTTGGTTGTGTGGGAAGTGTAGGTGGGTGTGCGATTGTGTGTGTGTGGAGAATTCGGGCTTGGTGGTGCGTGATGTGGGTGTGTGTGTGTGTATGGAAAATTCGGGATTGTTTGTGCAGGAAGTGTGGGTAGGTGTGTGTGTGGATAATTGAGGCTTGGTTGTGCGTGAAGTGTTTGTGTGTGTGAATAATTGGGGCTTGGTTGTATGGGAAGTGTGGGTGTGTGTGTGTGTGGAAATTTGGTGCTTGGTTGTGCGGAAAATGTGGGTGTGTGTGGAGTATTGGGATTTGGTTGCGTGGGACGTGTGGGTGTGTGTGGTTGTGTGTGGAGAATTGGGGCTTGGTTGTGTGGGAATTGTGTGTGTGTGCGTGTGTGTGGAGAATTGGGACTTGGTTGTGCGGGAAGTATGTGTGAGTGTGTGTGGAGAATTGGAGCTTGTTTGGGAGGGATTTGTTTGTGTGTGTATGGAGAATTGGGGCTTGTTTGTGCGGGAAGTGTGTGTGTGTGTGTGTGTGGAGAATTGGAGCTTGGTTGTGCGGGAAGAGTGTATGTGTGTAGAGAATTGGGTCTTGGTTGTGCGTGATGTGGGTGTTTGTGTGTGTGTGAGGAGAATTGGGGCTTGTTTGTGCAGGAAGTGTGGGTGGGTGAGTGTGTGTGTGTTTGTGTGTGTGTGTGTGTGGAGAATTGGGGCTTAGTTGTACAGGAACTGTGGGTGGGTGTGTGTGTGTGGAGAATTGGGGCTTTGTTGGGGTAGAAGTGTGTGTTTGTGTGTGGAAAATTGGGAAATGGCTGTGAGGGAAGTATCTGTGTGCATGTGTCTGTGTGTGGAGAATTGGGGCTTGGTTGTGCGGGAAGTGTGTGCGTGTGTGTGGAGAATTCTGGATTGCTTTGCGGGAAATGTGTGTGTCTGTGTGTGAAGAATTGGGGCTTGGTTGTGCGCGAAGTGTGTGTGTGTGTGGAGAAATGAGGTATTGTTGTTCGGGAAGTGTGTGTGTGTGGAGAGATGGGGCTTGGTTTTATGGGAAGTGCTTGTGTGTGGAGAAGAAGGGCTTGGTTGTGCAGGAAGTATGTATGAGTGTGTGTGGAGAATTGGAGCTTGGTTGTGCGGCATTTGTGTGTGTGTGTGGAGAATTGGGGCTTGTTTGCGCGGGAAGTCTGTGTGTGTGTGTGTGGACAATTGGTGCTTGGTTTTGCGGGAAGTGTGTATGTGTGTGGAGAATTGAGACTTGGTTGTGCGTGATGTGGGTGTTTGTGTGTGTGTGAGGAGAATTGGGGCTTGTTTGTGCAGGAAGTGTGGTTAGGGGTGTGTGTATGTTTGTGTGTGGATAATTGAGGCTTGGTTGTGCGGGAAATATTTGTTTGTGTGGAGAATTGGGGCTTGGTTTTATGGGAAGTGTGGGTATGTGTGTGTGTTGAGATTTGGGGCTTGGTTGTGCGGAAAATGTGGGTGTCTGTGTGGAGAATTGGGGCTTGGTTGTGCGGGAAGTGTGCGTGTGTGTGGAGATTTGGGGCTTCGTTGTGCGGTAAGTTCGTTTATGTGGAGAATTGGGGCTTGGTTTGTGGGAAGTGTGGGTGTGTGTGTGTGTGTGTGTGTGTGTGGAGAATTGGGGCTTAGTTGTACAGGAACTGTGGGTGGATGTGTGTGTGTGTGTGTGGAGAATTTGGGCTTTGTTGGGGTAGAAGTGTGTGTTTGTGTGTGGAAAATTGGGAAATGGCTGTGAGGGAAGTATCTGTGTGCATGTGTCCGTGTGTGGAGAATTGGGGCTTGGTTGTGCGGGAAGTGTGTGCGTGTGTGTGGAGAATTGTGGTTTGCTTTGCGGGAAGTGTGTGTGTCTGTGTGTAAAGAATTGGGGCTTGGTTGTGCGGGAAGTATGTGTGTGTGTGGAGAAATAGGGCATGGTTGTGCGGGAAGTGTGTGTGTGTGGAGAGATGGGGCTTGGTTTTACGGAAAGTGCTTGTGTGTGGAGAATAGGGGCTTGGTTGTGCAGGAAGTATGTATGAGTGTGTGTGGAGAATTGGAGCTTGGTTGTGCGGCATTTGTGTGTGTGTGTGGAGAATTGGGGCTTGTTTGCGCGGGAAGTCTGTGTGTGTGTGTGTGTGGACAATTGGAGCTTGGTTTTGCGGGAAGTGTGTATGTGTGTGGAGAATTGAGACTTGGTTGTGCGTGATGTGGGTGTTTGTGTGTGTGTGAGGAGAATTGGGGCTTGTTTGTGCAGGAAGTGTGGTTAGGGGTGTGTGTATGTTTGTGTGTGGATAATTGAGGCTTGGTTGTGCGGGAAATATTTGTTTGTGTGGAGAATTGGGGCTTGGTTTTATGGGAAGTGTGGGTATGTGTGTGTGTTGAGATTTGGGGCTTGGTTGTGCGGAAAATGTGGGTGTCTGTGTGGAGAATTGGGGCTTGGTTGTGCGGGAAGTGTGCGTGTGTGTGGAGATTTGGGGCTTCGTTGTGCGGTAAGTTCGTTTATGTGGAGAATTGGGGCTTGGTTTGTGGGAAGTGTGGGTGTGTGTGTGTGTGTGTGTGTGTGTGGAGAATTGGGGCTTAGTTGTACAGGAACTGTGGGTGGATGTGTGTGTGTGTGTGTGGAGAATTTGGGCTTTGTTGGGGTAGAAGTGTGTGTTTGTGTGTGGAAAATTGGGAAATGGCTGTGAGGGAAGTATCTGTGTGCATGTGTCCGTGTGTGGAGAATTGGGGCTTGGTTGTGCGGGAAGTGTGTGCGTGTGTGTGGAGAATTGTGGTTTGCTTTGCGGGAAGTGTGTGCGTCTGTGTGTAAAGAATTGGGGCATGGTTGTGCGGGAAGTATGTGTGTGTGTGGAGAAATAGGGCATGGTTGTGCGGGAAGTGTGTGTGTGTGGAGAGATGGGGCTTGGTTTTACGGAAAGTGCTTGTGTGTGGAGAATAGGGGCTTGGTTGTGCAGGAAGTATGTATGAGTGTGTGTGGAGAATTGGAGCTTGGTTGTGCGGGATTTGTGTGTGTGTGTGGAGAATTGGGGCTTGTTTGTGCGTGAGGTGTGTGTGTGTGTGTGGAGAATTGGAGCTTGGTTGTGCGGGAAGTGTGTATGTGTGTGGAGAATTGGGTCTTGGTTGTGCGTGATGTGGGTGTTTGTGTGTGTTATAGGAGATTTGGGGCTTGTTTGTGCAGGAAGTGTGTGTAGGGGTGTGTGTGTGTGTTTGTGTGTGGATAATTGAGGCTTGGTTGTGCGGGAAGTATTTGTTTGTGTGGAGAATTGGGGCTTGGTTGTATGGGAAGTGTGGGTGTGTGTGTGTGTTGAGATTTGGGGCTTGGTTGTGCGGAAAATGTGGGTGTGTGTGTGGAGAATTGGGACGTAGTTTGCATGGGAGGTGTGGGTGTGTGTGGTTGTGTGTGAATAATTGGGGCTTGGTTGTGCGGGAAATGTGTGTGTGTGTGGAGAATTGGGACTTGGTTGTGCAGGAAGTGTGTGTGTGTGTGTGGAGAATTGGGGCTTGTTTGTACGGGAAGTGTGTGCGTGTTTGTGTGTGTGTGTGGAAAATTGGGGCTTGATTGTGCAGGAAGTGTGTGTGTGGAGAATTCGGGCTTGGTTGTGCGGGAACAGTGTATGTGTTTGTGGAGAATTGGGACTTGGTTGTGCGGGAAGTATTTGTTTGTGTGGACAATTGGGGCTTGGTTGTATGGGAAGTGTGGGTGTGTGTGTGTGTTGAGATTTGGGGCTTGGTTGTGAGGAAAATGTGGGTGCGTTTATGGAGAATTGGGACTTAGTTTGCATGGGAAGTGTGGGTGTCTGTGGTTGTGTGTGAATAATTGGGGCTTGGTTGTGCGGGAAATGTGTGTGTGTGTGGAGAATTGGGACTTGGTTGTGCAGGAAGTGTGTGTGTGCGTGTGGAGAATTGGGGCTTGTTTGTATGGGAAGTGTGTGCGTGTTTGTGTGTGTGTGTGGAAAATTGGGGCCTGATTGTGCAGGAAGTGTGTGTGTGGAGAATTCGGGCTTGGTTGTGCGGGAAGTGTGTGCGTGTGTGTGGAGAATTGTGGTTTGCGTTGCGGGAAGTGTGTGTGTCTGTGTGTAAAGAATTGGGGCTTGGTTGTGCGGGAAGTATGTGTGTGTGTGGAGAAATGGGGCATGGTTATGCGGGAAGTGTGTGTGTGTGGAGAGATGGCCTTGGTTTTACGGAAAGTGCTTGTGTGTGGAGAATAGGGGCTTGGTTGTGCAGGAAGTATGTATGAGTGTGTGTGGAGAATTGGAGCAGGGTTGTGTGGCATTTGTGTGTGTGTGTGGAGAATTGGGGCTTGTTTGTGCGGGAGGTGTGTGTGTGTGTGTGTGGAGAATTAGAGCTTGGTTGTGCGGGAAGTGTGTATGTGTGTGGAGAATTGGGTCTTGGTTGTGCGTGATGTGGGTGTTTGTGTGTGTGTGAGGAGAATTGGGGCTTGTTTGTGCAGGAAGTGTATGTAGGCGTGTGTGTGTGTGTTTGTGTGTGGATAATTGAGGCTTGGTTGTGCGGGAAGTATTTGTTTGTGTGGAGAATTGGGGCTTGGTTGTATGGGAAGTGTGGGTGTGTGTGTGTGTTGAGATTTGGGGCTTGGTTGTGAGGGAAATGTGGGTGCGTTTATGGAGAATTGGGACTTAGTTTGCATGCGAAGTGTGGGTGTGTGTGGTTGTGTGTGAATAATTGGGGCTTGGTTGTGCGGGAAATGTGTGTGTGTGTGGAGAATTGGGACTTGGTTGTGCAGGAAGTGTGTGTGTGCGTGTGGAGAATTGGGGCTTGTTTGTACGGGAAGTGTGTGCGTGTTTGTGTGTGTGTGTGGAAAATTGGGGCCTGATTGTGCAGGAAGTGTGTGTGTGGAGAATTCGGGCTTGGTTGTGCGGGAAGTGTGTGCGTGTGTGTGGAGAATTGTGGTTTGCTTTGCGGGAAGTGTGTGTGTCTGTGTGTAAAGAATTGGGGCTTGGTTGTGCGGGAAGTATGTGTGTGTGTGGAGAAATGGGGCATGGTTGTGCGGGAAGTGTGTGTGTGTGGAGAGATGGCCTTGGTTTTACGGAAAGTGCTTGTGTGTGGAGAATAGGGGCTTGGTTGTGCAGGAAGTATGTATGAGTGTGTGTGGAGAATTGGAGCAGGGTTGTGCGGCATTTGTGTTGTGTGTGGAGAATTGGGGCTTGTTTGTGCGGGAGGTGTGTGTGTGTGTGTGTGGAGAATTAGAGCTTGGTTGTGCGGGAAGTGTGTATGTGTGTGGAGAATTGGGTCTTGGTTGTGCGTGATGTGGGTGTTTGTGTGTGTGTGAGGAGAATTGGGGCTTCTTTGTGCAGGAAGTGTATGTAGGCGTGTGTGTGTGTGTTTGTGTGTGGATAATTGAGGCTTGGTTGTGCGGGAAGTATTTGTTTGTGTGGAGAATTGGGGCTTGGTTGTATGGGAAGTGTGGGTGTGTGTGTGTGTTGAGATTTGGGGCTTGGTTGTGAGGAAAATGTGGGTGCGTTTATGGAGAATTGGGACTTAGTTTGCATGGGCAGTGTGGGTGTGTGTGGTTGTGTGTGAATAATTGGGGCTTGGTTGTGCGGGAAATGTGTGTGTGTGTGGAGAATTGGGACTTGGTTGTGCAGGAAGTATGTGTGTGTGTGGAGAATTGGGGCTTGTTTGTACGGGAAGTGTGTGCGTGTTTGTGTGTGTGTGTGGAGAATTGGGGCCTGGTTGTGCAGGAAGTGTGTGTGTGGGAATTCGAGCTTGGTTGTGCGGGAACAGTGTGTGTGTGTGTGGAGAATTTGGACTTGGTTGTGCGGGAAGTTTGTGTGTGGAGAAAATGGGATTGGTTTTGCGGGAAGTGTGGATGTTTGTCTGTGGACAATTGGGGCTTGGTTGTGCGAGAACTGTGTGTGTTTGTGTGTGTGTGGAAAATTGGGAAATGGCTCTGAGGGAAGTATCTGTGTGCATGTGTCTGTGTGTGGAGAATTGGTTCTTGGTTGTGCGGGAAGTGTGTGCGTGTGTGTGGATAATTGTGGTTTGCTTTGCGGGAAGTGTGTGTGTCTGTGTGTGTATAATTGGGGGTTGGTTGTGCGGGAAGTATGTATGAGTGTGTGTGGAGAATTGGAGCTTGGTTGTGCGGGATTTGTGTGTGTGTGTGGAGAATTGGGGCTTGTTTGTGTGGGAAGTGTGTGTGCGTGTGTGTGTGTGTGGAGAATTGGAGCTTGGTTGTGTGGGAAGTGTGTATGTGTGTGGAGAATTGGGTCTTCTTTGTGCGGGAAGTGCGTGTATGTGTGGAGAATTGTGGCTTGGTTTTTGAGAAGTGTGGGTGGGTGTGTGTGTGTTTGTGTGTGTGTGTGTGTGTGGAGAATAGGGGCTTAGTTGTACAAGAACTGTGGGTGGGTGGGTTTGTGTGAGTGGAGAATTAGGGCTTGGTTGTGCGGGAAGTATGGGTGTGTGTGTGTGTGTGGACAATTGGGACTTGGTTGGGGTAGAAGTGTGTGTGTGTTTGTGGAAAATTGGGAAAAGGCTGTAAGGGAAATTTCTGTGTGCATGTGTCTGTGTGTGGGTAATTGTGGCTTGGTTGTGCGGGAAGTGTGTGCGTGTGTGGAGAATAGGGGCTTGGTTGTGCAGAAGTGTGTGTGTGTGTGGAGAACTGGGGCTTGGTTGTGCGGAAAATGTGGATGTGTGTGGAGAATTGGGTCTTGTTTCTGCGGGAAGTGTGTGTGTGTGTGGAAAACTAGGCATGATTGAGCGGGAAGTTGGGTTGTGTGTGGAGAATGGAGGCTTGGTTATGCGTGATGTGTGTGTGTATGTTTGTGGAGAATTGGTGCATGTTTCTGCGGGTAGTGTGTGTGTGTGTGGAGAATTGGAGCTTGGTTTTGCGGGAAGTGTGTATGTGTATAGATAATTGAGTCTTGATTGTGCGGGAAGTGTGTGTATGTGTGGAGAATTGGGGCTTGGTTGTACGGGATCAGTGGATGGGTGGGTGTGTGTATGTGTGTGGAGAATTAGGGCTTGGTTGTACGGGAACAGTGGGTGGGTGTGTGTGTGTGGAGTATTGGGGCTTGGTTCTGCACGGAGTGTGAGTGTGTGGGTGTGTGTGTGGAGAATTGTGGCTTGGTTGTTTGGGAAGTATAGATGGGTGTGTGAGTGTGTGTGTGTGGAGAATTGGGGCTTGGTTGTACGGGATCAGTGGGTGGGTGGGTGTGTGTATGTGTGTTGAGAATTAGGGCTTGGTTGTACGGGAACAGTGGGTGGGTGTGTGTGTTTGGAGTATTGGGGCTTGGTTCTGCACGGAGTGTGAGTGTGTGGGTGTGTGTGTGGAGAATTGTGGCTTGGTTGTGTGGGAAGTGTAGGTGGGTGTGTGATTGTGTGTGTGTGGAGAATTCGGGCTTGGTGGTGCGTGATGTGGGTGTGTGTGTGTGTGTGTATGGAAAATTCGGGATTGTTTGTGCAGGAAGTGTGGGTAGGTGTGTGTGTGGATAATTGAGGCTTGGTTGTGCGTGAAGTGTTTGTGTGTGTGAATAATTGGGGCTTGGTTGTATGGGAAGTGTGGGTGTGTGTGTGTGTGGAAATTTGGTGCTTGGTTGTGCGGAAAATGTGGGTGTGTGTGGAGTATTGGGATTTGGTTGCGTGGGACGTGTGGGTGTGTGTGGTTGTGTGTGGAGAATTGGGGCTTGGTTGTGTGGGAATTGTGTGTGTGTGCGTGTGTGTGGAGAATTGGGACTTGGTTGTGCGGGAAGTATGTGTGAGTGTGTGTGGAGAATTGGAGCTTGTTTGGGAGGGATTTGTGTGTGTGTGTGTGGAGAATTGGGGCTTGTTTGTGCGGGAAGTGTTTGTGTGTGTGTGTGTGTGGAGAATTGGAGCTTGGTTGTGCGGGAAGAGTGCATGTGTGTGGAGAATTGGGTCTTGGTTGTGCGTGATGTGGGTGTTTGTGTGTGTGTGAGGAGAATTGGGGCTTGTTTGTACAGGAAGTGTGGGTAGGGGTGTGTGTGTGTGTTTGTGTGTGGATAATTGAGGCTTGGTTGTGCGGGAAGTATTTGTTTGTGTGGAGAATTGGGGCTTGGTTTTATGGGAAGTGTGGGTGTGTGTATGTGTTGAGATTTGGGGCTTGGTTGTGCAGAAAATGTGGGTGTGTGTGTGGAGAATTGGGACTTGGTTGCGTGGGAAGTGTGGGTGTGTGTGGTTGTGTGTGAATAATTGGGGCTTGGTTGTGCGGGAAGTGTGTGTGTGTGTGGAGAATTGGGACTTGGTTGTGCGGGAAGTGTGTGTGTGTGTGTGAAGAATTGGGGCTTGTTTGTATGCGAAGTGTGTGTGTGTGTGTGCGTGTGTGTGGAGAATTGGGGCCTGGTTGTGCAGGAAGTGTGTGTGTGGATAATTCGGGCTTGGTTGTGCGGGAACAGTGTGTGTGTGTGTGGAGAATTGGGGCTTGGTTGTGCGGGAAGTTTGTGTGTGGAGAAACGGGAATTGGTTTTGCGGGAAGTGTGGATTTGTGTCTGAGGACAATTGGGGCTCGGTTGTGCGAGAACTGTGTGTGTTTGCATGTGTGTGGAAAATTGGGGCTTGGTTGTGCGGGAAGTATGACTGGGTGTGTCTGTGTGGAGAATTGGGGCTTGGTTGTGCGGGAAGTGTGTGTGTGTGTGGAGAATTGGGACTTGGTTGTGCGGGTAGTGTGTGTGTGTGTGTGAAGAATTGGGGCTTGTTTGTATGCGAAGTGTGTGTGTGTGTGTGCGTGTGTGTGGAGAATTGGGGCCTGGTTGTGCAGGAAGTGTGTGTGTGGATAATTCGGGCTTGGTTGTGCGGGAACAGTGTGTGTGTGTGTGGAGAATTGGGGCTTGGTTGTGCGGGAAGTTTGTGTGTGGAGAAACGGGAATTGGTTTTGCAGGAAGTGTGGATTTGTGTCTGAGGACAATTGGGGCTCGGTTGTGCGAGAACTGTGTGTGTTTGCATGTGCGTGGAAAATTGGGGCTTGGTTGTGCGGGAAGTATGACTGGGTGTGTCTGTGTGGAGAATTGGGGCTTGGTTTGTGGGAAGTGTGGGTGGGTGTGTGTGTGTTTGTGTGTGTGTGTGTGTGGAGAATTGGGGCTTAGTTGTACAGGAACTGTGGGTGGGTGTGTGTGTGTGGAGAATTGGGGCTTTGTTGGGGTAGAAGTGTGTGTTTGTGTGTGGAAAATTGGGAAATGGCTGTGAGGGAAGTATCTGTGTGCATGTGTCTGTGTGTGGAGAATTGGGGCTTGGTTGTGCGAGAAGTGTGTGCCTGTGTGTGGAGAATTCTGGTTTGCTTTTCGGGAAGTGTGTGTGTCTGTGTGTGAAGAATTGGGGCTTGGTTGTGCACGAAGTGTGTGTGTGTGTGGAGAAATGAGGCATTGTTGTGCGGGAAGTGTGTGTGTGTTGAGAGATGGGGCTTGGTTTTATGGGAAGTGCTTGTGTGTGGAGAAGAAGGGCTTGGTTGTGCGGGAACAGTGTGTGTGTGTGTGGAGAATTTGGACTTGGTTGTGCGGGAAGTTTGTGTGTGGAGAAAATGGGATTGGTTTTGCGGGAAGTGTGGATGTTTGTCTGTGGACAATTGGGGCTTGGTTGTGCGAGAACTGTGTGTGTTTGTGTGTGTGTGGAAAATTGGGAAATGGCTCTGAGGGAAGTATCTGTGTGCATGTGTCTGTGTGTGGAGAATTGGTTCTTGGTTGTGCGGGAAGTGTGTGCGTGTGTGTGGATAATTGTGGTTTGCTTTGCGGGAAGTGTGTGTGTCTGTGTGTGTATAATTGGGGGTTGGTTGTGCGGGAAGTATGTATGAGTGTGTGTGGAGAATTGGAGCTTGGTTGTGCGGGATTTGTGTGTGTGTGTGGAGAATTGGGGCTTGTTTGTGTGGGAAGTGTGTGTGCGTGTGTGTGTGTGTGGAGAATTGGAGCTTGGTTGTGTGGGAAGTGTGTATGTGTGTGGAGAATTGGGTCTTCTTTGTGCGGGAAGTGCGTGTATGTGTGGAGAATTGTGGCTTGGTTTTTGAGAAGTGTGGGTGGGTGTGTGTGTGTTTGTGTGTGTGTGTGTGTGTGGAGAATAGGGGCTTAGTTGTACAAGAACTGTGGGTGGGTGGGTTTGTGTGAGTGGAGAATTAGGGCTTGGTTGTGCGGGAAGTATGGGTGTGTGTGTGTGTGTGGACAATTGGGACTTGGTTGGGGTAGAAGTGTGTGTGTGTTTGTGGAAAATTGGGAAAAGGCTGTAAGGGAAATTTCTGTGTGCATGTGTCTGTGTGTGGGTAATTGTGGCTTGGTTGTGCGGGAAGTGTGTGCGTGTGTGGAGAATAGGGGCTTGGTTGTGCAGAAGTGTGTGTGTGTGTGGAGAACTGGGGCTTGGTTGTGCGGAAAATGTGGATGTGTGTGGAGAATTGGGTCTTGTTTCTGCGGGAAGTGTGTGTGTGTGTGGAAAACTAGGCATGATTGAGCGGGAAGTTGGGTTGTGTGTGGAGAATGGAGGCTTGGTTATGCGTGATGTGTGTGTGTATGTTTGTGGAGAATTGGTGCATGTTTCTGCGGGTAGTGTGTGTGTGTGTGGAGAATTGGAGCTTGGTTTTGCGGGAAGTGTGTATGTGTATAGATAATTGAGTCTTGATTGTGCGGGAAGTGTGTGTATGTGTGGAGAATTGGGGCTTGGTTGTACGGGATCAGTGGATGGGTGGGTGTGTGTATGTGTGTGGAGAATTAGGGCTTGGTTGTACGGGAACAGTGGGTGGGTGTGTGTGTGTGGAGTATTGGGGCTTGGTTCTGCACGGAGTGTGAGTGTGTGGGTGTGTGTGTGGAGAATTGTGGCTTGGTTGTTTGGGAAGTATAGATGGGTGTGTGAGTGTGTGTGTGTGGAGAATTGGGGCTTGGTTGTACGGGATCAGTGGGTGGGTGGGTGTGTGTATGTGTGTTGAGAATTAGGGCTTGGTTGTACGGGAACAGTGGGTGGGTGTGTGTGTTTGGAGTATTGGGGCTTGGTTCTGCACGGAGTGTGAGTGTGTGGGTGTGTGTGTGGAGAATTGTGGCTTGGTTGTGTGGGAAGTGTAGGTGGGTGTGTGATTGTGTGTGTGTGGAGAATTCGGGCTTGGTGGTGCGTGATGTGGGTGTGTGTGTATGTGTATGGAAAATTCGGGATTGTTTGTGCAGGAAGTGTGGGTAGGTGTGTGTGTGGATAATTGAGGCTTGGTTGTGCGTGAAGTGTTTGTGTGTGTGAATAATTGGGGCTTGGTTGTATGGGAAGTGTGGGTGTGTGTGTGTGTGGAAATTTGGTGCTTGGTTGTGCGGAAAATGTGGGTGTGTGTGGAGTATTGGGATTTGGTTGCGTGGGACGTGTGGGTGTGTGTGGTTGTGTGTGGAGAATTGGGGCTTGGTTGTGTGGGAATTGTGTGTGTGTGCGTGTGTGTGGAGAATTGGGACTTGGTTGTGCGGGAAGTATGTGTGAGTGTGTGTGGAGAATTGGAGCTTGTTTGGGAGGGATTTGTGTGTGTGTGTGTGGAGAATTGGGGCTTGTTTGTGCGGGAAGTGTTTGTGTGTGTGTGTGTGTGGAGAATTGGAGCTTGGTTGTGCGGGAAGAGTGCATGTGTGTGGAGAATTGGGTCTTGGTTGTGCGTGATGTGGGTGTTTGTGTGTGTGTGAGGAGAATTGGGGCTTGTTTGTACAGGAAGTGTGGGTAGGGGTGTGTGTGTGTGTTTGTGTGTGGATAATTGAGGCTTGGTTGTGCGGGAAGTATTTGTTTGTGTGGAGAATTGGGGCTTGGTTTTATGGGAAGTGTGGGTGTGTGTATGTGTTGAGATTTGGGGCTTGGTTGTGCAGAAAATGTGGGTGTGTGTGTGGAGAATTGGGACTTGGTTGCGTGGGAAGTGTGGGTGTGTGTGGTTGTGTGTGAATAATTGGGGCTTGGTTGTGCGGGAAGTGTGTGTGTGTGTGGAGAATTGGGACTTGGTTGTGCGGGAAGTGTGTGTGTGTGTGTGAAGAATTGGGGCTTGTTTGTATGCGAAGTGTGTGTGTGTGTGTGCGTGTGTGTGGAGAATTGGGGCCTGGTTGTGCAGGAAGTGTGTGTGTGGATAATTCGGGCTTGGTTGTGCGGGAACAGTGTGTGTGTGTGTGGAGAATTGGGGCTTGGTTGTGCGGGAAGTTTGTGTGTGGAGAAACGGGAATTGGTTTTGCGGGAAGTGTGGATTTGTGTCTGAGGACAATTGGGGCTCGGTTGTGCGAGAACTGTGTGTGTTTGCATGTGTGTGGAAAATTGGGGCTTGGTTGTGCGGGAAGTATGACTGGGTGTGTCTGTGTGGAGAATTGGGGCTTGGTTGTGCGGGAAGTGTGTGTGTGTGTGGAGAATTGGGACTTGGTTGTGCGGGTAGTGTGTGTGTGTGTGTGAAGAATTGGGGCTTGTTTGTATGCGAAGTGTGTGTGTGTGTGTGCGTGTGTGTGGAGAATTGGGGCCTGGTTGTGCAGGAAGTGTGTGTGTGGATAATTCGGGCTTGGTTGTGCGGGAACAGTGTGTGTGTGTGTGGAGAATTGGGGCTTGGTTGTGCGGGAAGTTTGTGTGTGGAGAAACGGGAATTGGTTTTGCAGGAAGTGTGGATTTGTGTCTGAGGACAATTGGGGCTCGGTTGTGCGAGAACTGTGTGTGTTTGCATGTGCGTGGAAAATTGGGGCTTGGTTGTGCGGGAAGTATGACTGGGTGTGTCTGTGTGGAGAATTGGGGCTTGGTTTGTGGGAAGTGTGGGTGGGTGTGTGTGTGTTTGTGTGTGTGTGTGTGTGTGGAGAATTGGGGCTTAGTTGTACAGGAACTGTGGGTGGGTGTGTGTGTGTGGAGAATTGGGGCTTTGTTGGGGTAGAAGTGTGTGTTTGTGTGTGGAAAATTGGGAAATGGCTGTGAGGGAAGTATCTGTGTGCATGTGTCTGTGTGTGGAGAATTGGGGCTTGGTTGTGCGAGAAGTGTGTGCCTGTGTGTGGAGAATTCTGGTTTGCTTTTCGGGAAGTGTGTGTGTCTGTGTGTGAAGAATTGGGGCTTGGTTGTGCACGAAGTGTGTGTGTGTGTGGAGAAATGAGGCATTGTTGTGCGGGAAGTGTGTGTGTGTTGAGAGATGGGGCTTGGTTTTATGGGAAGTGCTTGTGTGTGGAGAAGAAGGGCTTGGTTGTGCAGGAAGTATGTATGAGTGTGTGTGGAGAATTGGAGCTTGGTTGTGCGGCATTTGTGTGTATGTGTGGAGAATTGGGGCTTGTTTGCGCGGGAAGTCTGTGTGTGGACAATTGGAGCTTGGTTTTGCGGGAAGTGTGTATGTGTGTGGAGAATTGAGTCTTGGTTGTGCGTGATGTGGGTGTTTGTGTGCGTGTGAGGAGAATTGGGGCTTGTTTGTGCAGGAAGTGTGGTTAGGGTTGTGTGTATGTTTGTGTGTGGATAATTGAGGCTTGGTTGTGCGGGAAATATTTGTTTGTGTGGAGAATTGGGGCTTGGTTTTATGGGAAGTGTGGGTGTGTGTGTGTTGAGATTTGGGGCTTGGTTGTGCGGAAAATGTGAGTGTCTGTGTGGAGAATTGGGGCTTGGTTATGCGGGAAGTGTGCGTGTGTGTGGAGATTTGGGGCTTCGTTGTGCGGTAAGTGCGTTTATGTGGAGAATTGGGGCTTGGTTTGTGGGAAGTGTGGGTGGATGTGTGTGTGTGTGTGTGGAGAATTTGGGCTTTGTTGGGGAAGAAGTGTGTGTTTGTGTGTGGAAAATTGGGAAATGGCTGTGAGGGAAGTATCTGTGTGCATGTGTCTGTGTGTGGAGAATTGGGGCTTGGTTGTGCGGGAAGTGTGTGCGTGTGTGTGGAGAATTGTGGTTTGCTTTGCGGGAAGTGTGTGTATCTGTGTGTAAAGAATTGGGGCTTGGTTGTGCGGGAAGTATGTGTGTGTGTGGAGAAATAGGGCATGGTTGTGCGGGAAGTGTGTGTGTGTGGAGAGATGGGGCTTGGTTTTACGGAAAGTGCTTGTGTGTGGAGAATAGGGGCTTGGTTGTGCAGGAAGTATGTATGAGTGTGTGTGGAGAATTGGAGCTTGGTTGTGCAGGATTTGTGTGTGTGTGTGGAGAATTGGGGCTTGTTTGTGCGTGAGGTGTGTGTGTTGTGTGGAGAATTGGAGCTTGGTTGTGCGGGAAGTGTGTATGTGTGTGGAGAATTGGGTCTTGGTTGTGCGTGATGTGGGTGTTTGTGTGTGTTATAGGAGAATTGGGGCTTGTTTGTGCAGGAAGTGTGTGTAGGGGTGTGTGTGTGTGTTTGTGTGTGGATAATTGAGGCTTGGTTGTGCGGGAAGTATTTGTTTGTGTGGAGAATTGGGGCTTGGTTGTATGGGAAGTGTGGGTGTGTGTGTGTGTTGAGATTTGGGGCTTGGTTGTGCAGAACATATGGGTGTGTGTGTGGAGAATTGGGACTTAGTTTGCATGGGAAATGTGGGTGTGTGTGGTTGTGTGTGAATAATTGGGGCTTTGTTGTGCGGGAAATGTGTGTGTGTGTGGAGAATTGGGACTTGGTTGTGCAGGAACTGTGTGTGTGTGTGTGGAGAATTGAGGCTTGTTTGTACGGGAAGTGTGTGCGTGTTTGTGTGTGTGTGTGGAAAATTGGGGCTTGATTGTGCAGGTAATGTGTGTGTGGAGAATTCGGGCTTGGTTGTGCGGGAACAGTGTGTGTGTTTGTGGAGAATTGGGACTTGGTTGTACGGGAAGTTTGTGTGTGGAGAAATGGGGATTGGTTTTGCGGGAAGTGTGGATGTGTGTCTGTGGACAATTGGGGATTGGTTGTGCGAGAACTGTGTGTGTTTGTGTGTGTGTGGAGAATTGGGGCATGGTTGTGTGGGAAGTATGAGTGGGTGTGTCTGTGTGGAGAATTGGGTCTTTGTTGTGCGGGACGTGTGCATGTGTGGAGAGTTGGGGCTTCGTTGTGCGGTAAGTGTGTTTGTGTGTAGAATTGGGGCTTAGTTCGTGGGATATGTGGGTATGTGTGTGTGTGTTTGTGTGTGGAGAATTGGGGCTTAGTTGTAAGGGATCTGTGGGTGGGTGGGTGTGTGTGTGTGGAGAATTGGGGCTTTGTTGGGGTATAAGTGTGTGTTTGTGTGTGGAAAATTGGGAAATGGCTGTGAGGGAAGTATCTGTGTGCATGTGTCTGTGTGTGGAGAATTGATTCTTGGTTGTGCGGGAAGTGTGTGCGTGTGTGTGGATAATTGTGGTTTGCTTTGCGGGAAGTGTGTGTATCTGTGTGTGAAGAATTGGGGCTTGGTTGTGCGGGAAGTATGTGTGTGTGTGGAGAAATGGGGCATGGTTGTGCGGGAAGTGCTTGTGTGTGGAGAGATGGGGCTTGGTTTTACGGGAAGTGCTTGTGTGTGGAGAATAGGGGCTTGGTTGTGCGGGAAGTATGTATGAGTGTGTGTGAAGAATTGGAGCTTGGTTTTGCCGGATTTGTGTGTTTGTGTGGAGAATTGGGGCTTGTTTGTGCGGGAAGTGTGTGTGTGTGTGTGTGTGTGGAGAATTGGAGCTTTTTTGTGCGGGAAGTGTGTATGTGTGTGGAGAATTGGGTCTTCTTTGTGCGGGAAGTGCATGTATGTGTGGAGAATTGTGGCTTGGTTTTTGGGAAGTGTGTGTGGGTGTGTGTGTGTTTGTGTGTGTGTGTGTGTGGAGAAAAGGGCTTAGTTGTACAGGAACTGTGGGTGGGTGGGTGTGTTTGCGTGGAGAATTAGGGCTTGGTTGTGCGGGAAGTGTGGGTGTGTGTGTGGAGAATTGGGACTTGGTTGGGGTAGAAGTGTGTGTGTGTGTGTGGAAAATTGGGAAAAGGCTGTAAGGGAAATTTCTGTGTGCATGTGTCTGTGTGTGGGTAATTGTGGCTTGGTTGTGCATCAAGTGTGTGCGTGTGTGGAGAATAGGGGCTCGGTTGTGCGGGAAGTGTGTGTGTGTGTGGAGAACTGGGGCTTGGTTGTGCGGAAAATGTGGATGTGTGTGGAGAATTGGGTCTTGTTTGTGCGGGAAGTGTGTGTGTGTGGAAAATTGGGCATGATTGAGCGGGAAGTGTGTGTATGTGTGGAGAATTGGGGCTTGGTTGTACGGGATCAGTGGATGGGTGGGTGTGTGTATGTGTGTGGCGAATTAGGGCTTGGTTGTACGGGAACAGTGGGTGGGTGTGTGTGTGTGGAGTATTGGGGCTTGGTTCTGCACGGAGTGTGAGTGTGTGGGTGTGTGTGTGGAGAATTGTGGCTTGGTTGTGTGGGAAGTGTAGGTGAGTGTGTGAGTGTGTGTGTGGAGAATTGGGGCTTGGTTGTACGGGACCAGTGGGTGGGTGGGTGTGTGTATGTGTGTTGAGAATTAGGGCTTGGTTGTACGGGAACAGTGGGTGGGTGTGTGTGTTTGGATTATTGGGGCTTGGTTCTGCATGGAGTGTGAGTGTGTGGGTGTGTGTGTGGAGAATTGTGGCTTGGTTGTGTGGGAAGTGTAGGTGGGTGTGTGATTGTGTGTGTGTGGAGAATTCGGGCTTGGTGGTGCGTGATGTGGGTGTGTGTGTGTGTCTATGGCAAATTCGGGCTTGTTTGTGCAGGAATTGTGGGTAGGTGTGTGTGTGTGGATAATTGAGGCTTGGTTGTGTGCGAAGTGTTTGTGTGTGTGAATAATTGGGGCTTGGTTGTATGGGAAGTGTGGGTGTGTGTGTTTTTGTGGAAATTTGGTGCTTGGTTGTGCGGAAAATGTGGGTGTGTGTGGAGTATTGGGATTTGGTTGCGTGGGACGTGTGGGTGTGTGTGGTTGTGTGTGGAGAATTGGGGCTTGGGGTTGTGCGGGAAGCGTGTGTGTGCGTATGTGTGGAGAATTGGGACTTGGTTGTGCGGGAAGTGTGTGTGTGTGTCGAGAATTGGGGCTTGTTTGTACGGGAAGTGTGTGTGTGGAGAATTGGGCCTTGGTTGTGCGGGAAGTGTGCATGGTGTGGAGAATTGGGGCTTGGTTGTGTGGGAAGTATTTGTATGTTTGGTGATTTAGGACTTGGTTGTGCGGGATCTGTACGTGTGTGTATGTATTTGGAGAATTGGAGCTGAGCGAAGTGTGGTTGTGCAGGAAGAGTATTTGTGTATGGGTGTGTGTGTGTGGAGAATTGGTGCTTGCTTGGGATAGAAGTGTGGGTGGGTGTGTGGAGAATTGGGCCTTGGCTGTGATAGAAGTGTCTGTGTGCATGTGTCTGTGTGTGGAGAATTGGGGCTTAGTTGTGCAGAAAGTGCGTGCGTGTGTGTGGAGAATTGTGGTTTGCTTTGCGGGAAGTGTGTTTGTGTGTGTGGAGAATTGGGGCTTGGTTGTGCATGAAGTGTGTGTGTGTGTGTGTAGAATTGGGGCTTGGTTGTGCGGGGAGTGTGTGGAGAATTGGGACTTGGTTGTGCGGGAAGTGTCGGTGTGAGTGGAGAATTGGGTCGTGGTTTTGCAGGAAGTGTGGGTGTGTGGAAAATTGGGCTTGATTCTGCGGGAAGTGTGGTTGTGTGTGGAGAATTGGGGCCTGGTTATGTGGGATGTGTGTGTGTATGTGTGTGGAGAATTGGGACTTGGTTGTGCGGGAAGTGTGGGTCTGTCGGTGCGTGTGTGGAGAATGGGGGCTTGTTTGTGCGGGAGGTTGGCTCTCTGTGTGTGTGTGGAGAATTGGGGCTTGGTTGTGCATGGACAGTGGATGGGTGTGTGGGTGTGTGTGTGTGTGTGTGGAGAATTGGGGCTTGGTTGTGCAGGAAGTGTGTGTGGGTGTATGTGTGTGTATGTGTGTGACAGGACTTGAGGCTTGGTTGTGCGGGAAGTGTGTGTGTGTGGATAATTGGGGCTTGGGTTTGTGGGAAGTATTTGTGTGTGATTGTGGAAAATTAGGGATTGGTTGTGCATAAAGTGTGCGTGTGTTTGTGTGTGTGGAGGATTGGGGCTTGGTTGTGCGGGAAATGTGAGTGGTTGTGTGTGGGTGTGTGTGTGTGGAGAAATGGGGCTTGGTTGTTCGGGAAGTGTGGGTGTGTGTGGAGAATTGGGCTTGGTGTTGCTGGAAGTGTGGGTGTGTGTGTGTGGAGAATTGGGGCTTGGCAGAGCGGGAAGAGTGGGTGGGTGTGTGAAGATGTATGTTTGTGCTGAATTGGTGCTTTGTTGTGTGGCATGTGTCTTTGTGTGTGGGTGTGTGTGTGGTGAATTGAGGCTTGGTTGTGCTGGAAGTGTGGGTGTGTGTGTGGAGAATTGGGGCTTGGCTGTGCGGGAAGTGTGGGTGTGTGTGTTTGTGTGTTGAGAATTGGTGCTTGCTTCTGCGGGAAGTGTGGGTGTGTGTGTGTGTGTGTGTGTGTGGAGAATTGGGGCTTGGTTGTAAGGGATGTGAGGGTATGTGTGTGTTGTAGAATTGTGGCTTGGTGGTGCGGGACATGTGGGTTTGTGTGTGTGTATGTGTGTGGAGAATTGGGGCTTGGTTGGGCGGGAAGTGTGTTTGTGTGTGCTTGTGTGTGTGTGTGGAGAATTGGTGCTTGGTTGTGCTGGAAATGTGGGTGGGTGTGGGGAGAATTGGGGCTTGGCTGTGCGGGAAGTGTGGGTGTGTGTTGTCTATGGAGAATTAGGGATTGGTTTTGCGGGAAGTGTGGATGTGTGTCTGTGGAGAATTGGCGTTTGGTTGTGCTGGATGTGGGTGTGTGTGTGTGTGTAGAATTGGGGCTAGGTGATGAGGTAAATGTGGGTATATGTGTGTGTGTGTATGTTTGTGGAGAATTGAGGCTTGGTTGTTTGGGAACAGTGTGTGTGTGGAGGATTGGGGCTTGGTTGTGCGGGGAGTGTGAGTGGGTGTGTGTGCGTGTAGGTATGTGGAGAATTGGGGCTTGGTTGAGCAGGAAGTGTGGCTGTGTGTGGTCAATTGGGGATTGGTGGTGTGGGAAGTGTGGGTGTGTGTGTGTGGTGAATTGGCGATTGGTTGTTCGGGAAGTGTGAATGGATGTGTGTGGGTGTGTGTTTGTGGAGAATTGGGGCTTGGTTGTCGGGAAATTTGTGTGTGTGGAGAATTAGGGCTTGGCTTTGCGGGAAGTGTGTGTGGGTGGGTGGTTGTGTGGAGAATTGAAGCTGTGCGAAGTGTGTGTGTGTGGGTGTGTGTGGAGAATTGGGGCTTGGTTGTGTGGGAAGTGTGAGTGGGTGAGTGTGGGTGTGTGTGTGTGGAGAATTGGCGCTTGGTTGTGCAGGAAGTGTGGGTGGGTGTGCGAGTGTGTTTGTGTGCAGAATTGAGGCTTGGTTGTGCGGGATGTGTGTGTTTGTATGTGGAGAATTCAGGCTTGGTTCTGTGAGAAATGTATGTGTGTGTGTGTTTGTGTGTATGGGTGTGGAGAATTGCTGCTTGGTTGTGCGGGAAATGTGTGTGTGTGTGTGTGTGTGTGTGTGGAGAATTAGGGCTTGGTTGTACGGGAACAGTGGGTGGGTGGGTGTGTGTGTGTGTGGAGTATTGGGGCTTGGTTCTACAGGAAGTGTGAGTGTGTGTGTGTGTGTGTGGAGAATTGTGGCTTGGTTGTGTGGGAAGTCTAGGTGGGTGGGTGAGTGTGTGTGTGGAGAATTGGGGCTTGCTTCCGTGGGAAGTGTGGGTGGGTGTTTGGTTGTGTTGTGTGTGCGGAGAATTGGAGTATGCTTGTGTGGGAAGTGTGGGTATGTGTGTGTGTGGAGATTTGGGGCTTGGTTGTGCAGAAGATGTGGGTGTGTGTGTGGAGAATGGGGACTTGTTTGCGTGGGAAGTGTTGGTGTGTTTGGTTGTGTGTGGAGAATTGAGGCTTTGTTGGTCGGGAAGTGTGTGTGTGTTTGTATGTGTGTGGAAAATTGGGGCTTGGTTTTGCTGGAAGTGGTTGAGTGTGTGGAGATTTTGGGGCTTGTTTGTGCGGGAAGTGGGTGTGTGGAGAAATGAGGATTGGTTTTGCGGGAAGTGTAGATGTGTGTCTGTGGAGAATTGGAGCTTGGTTGTGTGGGAACTGTGTGTGTTTGTGTGTGTGTGTAAAATTGGAGCTTGGTTGTGCGGGAAGTGTTAGTGGGTGTATGTGTGTGGAGAATTGGGGATTAGTTGTGCGGGAAGTTTGTGTGTGTTTGGTGAATTGAAGCTTAGTTGTGCGGGAAATGTGCATGTGTGTGGAGAATTGGCGCTTGGTTGTGTGGGAAGTATGTCTGTGTTTGGTAAAGTAGGGCTTGGTTGTGCCCGAAGTGTGTATGTGGGTGTGTGTGTATGGAGAATTGGAGCTGAGCGAAGTGTGGTTGTGTATGTGAGTGGAGAATTGTGGCTTCGTTGTGCGGTAATTGTGTGTGTGTGTGAAGAAATTGGGCTTGGCTGTGCGGGAAGTGTCTGTGTGTGTGTGTGTGGAGAATTGAGGCTTGGTTGAGCTGGAAGTGTGGGTGGGTGTTTGGAGAATTGGGGCTTGGTTGTGCGGGAAGTGTGAGTGTGTGTGTGGGTGTGTGTTTGTGTGGATAATTGAGGCTTGGTAGTATGGGAAGTGTGGGTAGGTGTGTGTGGGTCTGTGAGTGTGTGTGGAGAATAGGGTCTTGGTTGTGTGGGATGTCGGTGTGTATGTTTGTGGAGAATTGGAGCTTGGTTGTGCAGGAAGCTTGGGTGTGTTTTTGTGTGTGTGTTTGTGTGTGTGTTTGTGCGTGTGTGTGTGTGTGTGTGTGGAGAATTGGTGCTTGGTTGTGCGGGAAGTGTGTTTGTGTGTGGAGAATTGGTGCTTGGTTGTGCGGGAAGTGTGTTTGTGTGTGAGTGGAGAATTGGGGCTTGGTTGTGCGGGAAGTGTGTGAGTGTGTAGAGAATTGGGGCTTGGTTGTGTGGGAAGTATGTGTGTGTGTATGGAGAATTTGGATTTGGCTGTACGGTAATTGTTTGCGAGTGGAAAATTGGGGCTCGATTGTGCGGGTAGTGTGGGTGTGCATGTGGAGAATTGGGGCTTGGTTGTGTGGGAATTATGTGTGTGTGTATGGAGAATTGGGTATTTGTTGTGCGGAAAGTGTGGGTATCTGTGTGTGTGTGGAGATTTGGAGCTTTGAGAACTTTGGGTGTGTGTGTGTGTGGAGGATTGGGGCTTGGTTGTGCGGGAAGTGTGAGTGGGTGTGTGTGGGTGTGTGTGTGGAGAATTGGGGCGTGGTTGATGGAAAATGTGGGTGTGTGTGGTCAATTGGGGATTCGTGGTGTGGGAAGTGTGGTTGTGTGTGTGTGGAGAAATGGGGCATGGTTGTGCGGGAAGTGTGAATGGATGTGTGTGGGTGTGTGTGTGTGGAGAATTGGGGCATGGTTGTGCGGGAAGTGTGAATGGATGTGTGTTGGTGTGTGTTTGTGTGGAGAATTGATGCTTGGTAGTTTGGGTAGTGTGTATGGGTGTGTGTGGGTCTGTGAGTCTGTGTGGAGAATAGGATCTTTGGTTGTGCGGGATGTCGGTGTGTGTGTGTGTGGAGATTTGGGGCTTGGTTGTACAGGAAGATTGGGTGTGTGTTTGTGTGTTTGTTTGTGTATGTGTGTGTGTGTGTGTGTGGAAAATTGAGGCTTGGTTGTGCTGGAAGTGTGTTTGTGTGTGGTGAATTGGTGCTTGGTTGTGCGGGAAGTGTGTTTGTATGTGTGTGGAGAATTGGGGCTTGGTTGTGCGGGAAGTGTGTAAGTGTGTGGAGAATTGGGGCTTGGTTGTGTGGGAAGTATGTGTGTGTGTATGGATAATTTGGACTTGGCTGTGCGGTAATTGTGAGTGTGTGGAGAATTGGGGCTCGATTGTGCGGGTAGTGTGGGTGTGCGTGTGGAGATTTGGGGCTTGGTTGTGTGGGATTTATGTATGTGTGTATGGAGAATTGGGTATTTGTTGTGCGGAAAGTATGGGTATCTGTGTGTGTGTGGAGATTTGGAGCTGTGTGAAGTTTGGGTGTGTGTGTGTTTGGAGGATTGGGGCTTGGATGTGCGGTAAGTGTGAATGGGTGTGTGTGGGAGTGGGTGTGGAGAATTGGGGCTTGGTTGTACGGGAAGTGTGGGTGTGTGTGGTCAATTGGGAATTGGTGGTGTGGGAAGTGTGGGTGTGTGTGTGTGGAGAATTGGGGCATGATTGTGCGGGAAGTGTGAAAGGATGTGTGTTGGTGTGTGTTTGTGGAGAATTGGGGCTTGGTATTCGGGAAATTAGAGCTGAGCGAAGTGTGGTTGTGTATGTGAGAGGAGAATTGTGGCTTCATTGTGTGGGAATTGTGTGTGTGTGTGAAGAATTTGGGCTTGGCTTTGCGGGAAACGTATGTGTGTGTGGAGAATTGGGGCTTGGTTGTGCGGGAAGTGTGGGTGTGTGGGTGTGTGCGTGGTGAATTGCATCTTGGTTCAGCGGGAAGTGTGAGTGGGTGTTTGTGTGTGTGTTTGTGTATGTGTGTGTGTGTCTGTGTGTGGAGAATTGAGGCTTGGTTGTGCGGGAAGTGTGTGTGTGTGTGTGTGTGGAGAATTGGTGCTTAGTTGTGCGGAAAGTGTGTGCCATTTGGGTGTGTGTGTATGGAAGATTGGGGCTTGGTTGTGCGGTAAGTGTGAGTGGGTGTGTGTGGGAGTGTGTGTGGAGAATTGTGGCTTGGTTATGCGGGAAGTGTATGTGTGTGTGGTCAATTGGGAATTGGTGGTGTGGGAAGTGTGGGTGTGTGTGTGTGGAGAATTGGGGCATGGTTGAGCGGGAAGTGTGAATGGATGTGTGTTGGTGTGTGTTTGTGGAGAATTGGGGCTTGGTAGTCGGGAAATTTGTGTGTTTGGAGAATTGGGGCTTGGCTTTCCGGGAGTGTTACTGGGTGTGTGTGGGTGTGTGCTTGTGGAGAATTAGGGCTTGGTTGTGTGGGAAGTGCGGGTTTGTGTGTGTGTGGAGAATTGGGTCTTGGTTGTGCGGGAAGTGTGTATGTGTGTGGAGTATTGGGTCTTGGTTGTGAGGGCAGCGCGTGTATGTGTGAAGAATTGGGGCTTGCTTTGTGGGAAGTGTGGGTGTGTGTGTTTGTGTGTGTGTGTGTGTGTGTGTGTGGAGAATTAGGGCTTGCTTGTGCGGGAACTGTGGGTGTGTGGGTGTGTGTGTGGAAAATTGGGGCTTGGTTGGGGTAGAAATGTGTGTGTGTGTGTATGGAAAATTGGGACTTGGCTGTGAGGGAAGTGTCTGTGTGTATGTAACTGTATGTGGATTATTGGGGCTTTGTTGTGCGGGAAGTGTGTGCGTGTGTGTGGAGAATTGGGGCTTGCTTTGCGGGAAGTGTGTGTGTGTGTGTGTGGAGAATTGTGGCTTGTTTGTGTGGGAAGTGTGTGTTTGTGTGTGGAGAATTGGGGATTGGTTGTGCGGGAAGTGTGTGTGTGTGTGGAAAATGGCGCTTGATTGTGCGGGAAGTGTGGTTGTATGTGCAGAATTGGGGCTTGATTATGCGGGATACGTGTGTGTATGTGTGTGGAGAATTGGGACTTGGTTTTGCAGGAAGTGTGGCTCTCTGGGTGCGTGTGCGGAGAATTGGGGCGTGGTTGTTCAGTGAGAGTTGATGGGTGTGTGTGTGTGTGGAGAATTTGGGCTTGGTTGTGCGGGAAGTGTGGGTGGGTGCATTAATGTGTGTGTGTCTGTGAGGAATTGAGGCTTGGTTTTGTGGGAGGTCTGTGTGTGTGAGGAGAATTGGGGCTTGGGTGTGTGGGAAGTATGTGTGTGTGTTTGTGGAAAATTGAGGATTGGTTGTGCGTAAAGTGTGGGTGTGTTTGTGTGTGTGGAGATTTGGAGCTGTGCGAAGTGTGGGTGTGTGTGTGTGTGGAGGATTGGGGCTTGGTTGTGCGGGAAGTGTGAATGGGTGTGTGTGGGTGTTTGTGTGTGGAGAAATGGGTCTTGGTTGTTCGGGAAGTGTGGGTGTGTGTGAAGAATTGGGCTTGGTGTTGCTGGAAGTATGGGTGTGTGTTTCTGGAGAATTGGTGTTTGGTTGTGCGGGAAGTGTGTTTGTGTGTGGGTGTGTGTGGGTGTGGTGAATTAAGGCTTGGTTGAGCTGGAAGTGTGGGTGGGTGTTTGGAGAATTGGGGCTTGGTTGTGCGGGAAGTATGAGTGTGTGTGTGGGTGTGTGTTTGTGTGGATAATTGAGGCTTGGTAGTTTGGGAAGTGTGGGTGGGTGTGTGTGGGTCTTTGAGTGTGTGTGGAGAATAGGGTCTTGGTTGTGCGAGATGTCGGTGTGTATGTTTGTGGAGAATTGGGGCTTGGTTGTGCAGGAAGCTTGGGTGTGTTTTTGTGTGTGTGTTTGTGTGTGTGTGTGTGTGTGTGTGTGTGGAGAATTGGTGCTTGGTTGTGCGGTAAGTGTGTGTGTGTTTGGAGAATTGGTGCTTGGTTGTGCGGGAAGTGTGTTTGTGTGTGTGTGGAGAATTGGGGCTTGGTTGTCCGGGAAGTGTGTGAGTGAGTGGAGAATTGGGGCTTGGTTGTGTGGGAAGTATGTGTGTGTGTATGGAGAATTTGGATTTGGCTGTACGGTAATTGTTTGTGTGTGGAAAATTGGTGCTCGATTGTGCGGGTAGTGTGGGTGTGCGTGTGGAGAATTGGGGCTTGGTTATGTGGGAATTATATTTGTGTGTATGGAGAATTGGGTATTTGTTGTGCGGAAAGTGTGGGTATCTGTGTGTGTGTGGAGATTTGGAGCTTTGAGAAGTTTGGGTGTGTGTGTGTGTGGAGGATTGGGGCTTGGTTGTGCGGGAAGTGTGAGTGGGTGTGTGTGGGTGTGTGTGTGGAGAATTGGGGTTTGGTTGTGCGGGAAGTGTCGGTGTGAGTGGAGAATTGGGTCGTGGTTTTGCAGGAAGTGTGGGTGTGGGTGGAAAATTGGGCTTGATTGTGCGGGAAGTGTGATTGTGTGTGGAGAATTGGGGCCTGGTTATGCGGGATGTGTTTGTGTTTGTGTGTGGAGAACTGGGACTTGGTTGTGCGCGAAGTGTGGGTCTGTCGGTGCGTGTGTGGAGAATGGGGGCTTGTTTGTGCGGGAGGTTGGCTCTCTGTGTGTGTGTGTGGAGAATTGGGGCTTGGTTGTGCAGGGACAGTGGATGGGTGTGTGGGTGTGTGTGTGTGTGTGTGTGGAGAATTGGGGCTTGGTTGTGCAGGAAGTGTGTGTGGGTGTATGTGTGTGTATGTGTGTGACGGGACTTGAGGCTTGGTTGTGCGGGAAGTGTGTGTGTGTGGATAATTGGGGCTTGGGTTTGTGGGAAGTATTTGTGTGTGATTGTGGAAAATTAGGGATTGGTTGTGCGTAAAGTGTGCGTGTGTTTGTGTGTGTGGAGGATTGGGGCTTGGTTGTGCGGGAAATGTGAGTGTTTGTGTGTGGGTGTGTGTGTGTGGAGAAATGGGGCTTGGTTGTTCGGGAAGTGTGGGTGTGTGTGCAGAATTGGGCTTGGTGTTGCTGGAAGTGTGGGTGTGTGTGTGTGGAGAATTGGGGCTTGGCAGAGCAGGAAGAGTGGGTGGGTGTGTGAAGATGTGTGGTTGTGCTGAATTGGTGCTTTGTTGTGTGGGATGTGTCTTTGTGTGTGGGTGTGTGTGTGGTGAATTGAGGCTTGGTTGTGCTGGAAGTGTGGGTGTGTGTGTGGAGAATTGGGGCTTGGCTGTGCGGGAAGTGTGGGTGTGTGTGTTTGTGTGTTGAGAATTGGTGCTTGCTTCTGCGGGAAGTGTGGGTGTGTGTGTGTGTGTGTGGAGAATTGGGGCTTGGTTGTAAGGGATGTGAGGGTATGTGTGTGTTGTAGAATTGTGGCTTGGTGGTGCGGGACATGTGGGTTTGTGTGTGTGTATGTGTGTGGAGAATTGGGGCTTGGTTGGGCGGGAAGTGTGTTTGTGTGTGCTTGTGTGTGTGTGTGGAGAATTGGTGCTTGGTTGTGCTGGAAATGTGGGTGGGTGTGGGGAGAATTGGGGCTTGGCTGTGCGGGAAGTGTGGGTGTGTGTTGTCTATGGAGAATTAGGGATTGGTTTTGCGGGAAGTGTGGATGTGTGTCTGTGGAGAATTGGCGCTTGGTTGTGCTGGATGTGGGTGTGTGTGTGTGTAGAATTGGGGCTAGGTGATGCGGTAAATGTGGGTATATGTGTGTGTGTGTATGTTTGTGGAGAATTGAGGCTTGGTTGTGTGGGAACAGTGTGTGTGTGGAGAATTGGGGCTTGGTTGTGCAGGAAGCGTGCATGTGTGTGGAGAGTTGGGGCTTGGTTGTGAGGTAAGTGCGTGTGTGTGGAGAATTGGAGTTTGGTTGTGCGGGAAGTGTGTATGTGTGTGTGTGGAGAATTGGAGCTTGGTTGTGCGGGATGTGTGTGTATGTGTGGAGAAGTGGGGCTTGGTTGTGCGGGAAGTGTGTGTGTGTGTGTGGAGAATTGCAGCTTGGTTGTGCGGGAAGTGTGTATGTGGGTGGAGAATTGAGGCTTTGTTTGTGCGGGAAGTGTGTGTGTGGAGAATTGAGGCTTGTTTGTGCGGGAAGTGTGTGTGTGGTGAAATGGGGATTAGCTTTGCGGGAAGTGTGGATGTGTGTCTGTGGAGAATTGGGGCTTGGTTGTGCGGGAACTTTGTGTGTTTGTGTGTGTGTGGAGAATTGGGGCTTGGTTGTGCGGGAAGTGTGAGTGGGTGTGTGTAAGTGAAGAATTGGGGATTGGTTGTGTGGGAAGTATGTGTTTGTTTGGTGAATTGAGGCTTAGTTGTGCGGCAAGTGTGCATGTGTGTGGAGAATTGGGGCTTCGTTGGGAGGGAAGTATGTGTGTGTTTGGTGAATTAGGACTTGGTTGTGCGGGAAGTGTGCGTGTGTGTGTGTGTATGGAGAATTGGAGCTGAGCGAAGTGTGGTTTTGTGTGTGTGTGGAGAATTGTGGCTTTGTTGTGTGGGAATTGTATGTGTGTGTGAAGAATTTCGACTTGGCTGTGCGGGAAGTGTATGTGTATGTGCGTGTGTGTGTGGAGAATTGGGGCTTGGTTGTGCGGGAAATGTGGGTGTGTGGGTTGGTGTATGGTGAATTGGATCTTGGTTCAGCGGGAAGTGTGAGTGGGTGTGTAGGTGTGTGTGTGTGTGTGGAAAATTGAGGCTTGGTAGTTTGGAAAGTGTGGGTGGGTGTGTGTGGGTCTGTGAGTGTGTGTGGAGAATAGGGTCTTGGTTGTGCGGGATGTCGGGGTGTGTGTTTGTGTGTGTGGAGAATTGGGGCTTCGTTATGCAGCAAGCTTGGGTGTGTGTGTGTGTGTGTGTGTGTGGAGAATTGAGGATTGGTTGTGCGGAAAGTGTGTGTGTTTGGAGAATTGGTGTTTTGTTGTGCGGGAAGTGTGTTTATGTGTGTGTGTGGAAAATTGGGACTTGATTGTGTGGGAAGTGTGTGAGTGTGTCGAGAATTGGGGCTTGGTTGTGTGGGAAGTATGTGTTTGTGTTTGGAGAATTGGGAATTGGCTGTGTGGGAAGTGTGTGTGTGTGTGGAGAATTTGGACTTGGCTGTGCGGTAATTGTGTATGTGTGCGGAATTGGGGCTCGATTGTGCGGGAAGTGTGGGTGTGCATGTAGAGAATTGGGGCTTGGTTGTATGGGAAGTATGTGTGCGTGTATGGAAAATTGGGTATTTGTTGTGCGGAAAGTGTGGGTATCTCTGTGTGTGTGGAGATTTGGAGCTCTGCGAAGTGTGGGTGTGTGTGTGTGGAGGATTGGGGCTTGGTTGTGCGGGGAGTGTGAGTGGGTGTGTGTGCGTGTAGGTATGTGGAGAATTAGGGCTTTGTTGAGCAGGAAGTGTGGGTGTGTGTGGTCAATTGGGGATTGGTGGTGTAGGAAGTGTGGGTGTGTGTGTGTGGTGAATTGGCGATTGGTTATTCGGGAAGTGTGAATGGATGTGTGTGGGTGTGTGTTTGTGGAGAATTGGGGCTTGGTTGTCGGGAAATTTGTGTGTGTGGAGAATTAGGGCTTGGCTTTGCGGGAAGTGTGTGTGGCTGGGTGGTTGTGTGGAGAATTCAAGCTGTGCGAAGTGTGTGTGTGTGGGTGTGTGTGTGGAGAATTGGGGCTTGGTTGTATGGGAAGTGTGAGTGAGTGAGTGTGGGTGTGTGTATGTGGAGAATTGGCGCTTGGTTGTGCGGGAAGTGTGGGTGGGTGTGCGAGTGTGTGTGTGTGCAGAATTGAGGCTTGGTTGTGCGGGATGTGTGTGTTTGTATGTGGAGAATTCGGGCTTGGTTCTGTGAGAAATGTATGTGTGTGTGTGTTTGTGTGTATGGGTGTGGAGAATTGCTGCTTGGTTGTGCGGGCAATGTGTGTGTGTGTGTGTGTGTGTGTGGAGAATTAGGGCTTGGTTATACGGGAACAGTGGGTGGGTGGGTGTGTGTGTGTGTGGAGTATTGGGGCTTGGTTCTACAGGAAGTGTGAGTGTGTGTGTGTGTGTGTGGAGAATTGTGGCTTGGTTGTGTGGGAAGTCTAGGTGGGTGGGTGAGTGTGTGTGTGGAGAATTGGGGCTTGCTTCCGTGGGAAGTGTGGGTGGGTGTTTGGTTGTGTTGCGTGTGCGGAGAATTGGAGTATGCTTGTGTGGGAAGTGTGGGTATGTGTGTGTGTGGAGATTTGGGGCTTGGTTGTGCAGAAGATGTGGGTGTGTGTGTGGAGAATTGGGACTTGTTTGCGTGGGAAGTGTTGGTGTGTGTGGTTGTGTGTGGAGAATTGAGGCTTTGTTGGTCGGGAAGTGTGTGTGTGTTTGTATGTGTGTGGAAAATTGGGGCTTGTTTTTGCTGGAAGTGGTTGTGTGTGTGGAGATTTTGGGGCTTGTTTGTGCGGGAAGTGGGTGTGTGGAGAAATGAGGATTGGTTTTGCGGGAAGTGTAGATGTGTGTCTGTGTAGAATTGGAGCTTGGTTGTGTGGGAACTGTGTGTGTTTGTGTGTGTGTGTAAAATTGGAGCTTGGTTGTGCGGGAAGTGTTAGTGGGTGTATGTGTGTGGAGAATTGGGGATTAGTTGTGCGGGAAGTATGTGTGTGTTTGGTGAATTGAGGCTTAGTTGTGCGGGAAATGTGCATGTGTGTGGAGAATTGGCGCTTGGTTGTGTGGGAAGTATGTGTGTGTTTGCTAAAGTAGGGCTTGGTTGTGCGGGAAGTGTGTATGTGTGTGTGTGTGTATGGAGAATTGGAGCTGAGCGAAGTGTGGTTGTGTATGTGAGTGGAGAATTGTGGCTTCGTTGTGCGGTAATTGGGCTTGGCTGTGCGGGAAGTGTCTGTGTGTGTGTGTGTGCAGAATTGAGGCTTGGTTGAGCTGGAAGTGTGGGTGGGTGTTTGGAGAATTGGGGCTTGGTTGTGCGGGAAGTGTGAGTGTGTGTGTGGGTTTGTGTTTGTGTGGATAATTGAGGCTTGGTAGTATGGGAAGTGTGGGTAGGTGTGTGTGGGTCTGTGAGTGTGTGTGGAGAATAGGGTCTTGGTTGTGCGGGATGTCGGTGTGTATGTTTGTGGAGAATTGGGGCTTGGTTATGCAGGCAGCTTGGGTGTGTTTTTGTGTGTGTGTTTGTGTGTGTGTTTGTGTGTGTGTGTGTGTGTGTGTGTGTGTGTGTGTGGAGAATTGGTGCTTGGTTGTGCGGGAAGTGTGTGTGTGTGGAGAATTGGTGCTTGGTTGTACGGGAAGTGTGTTTGTGTGTGAGTGGAGAATTGGGGCTTGGTTGTGCGGGAAGTGTGTGTGTGTGGAGAATTGGGGCTTGGTTGTGTTGGAAGTATGTGTGTGTGTATGGAGAATTTGGATTTGGCTGTACGGTAATTGTTTGCGTGTGGAAAATTGGGGATCGATTGTGCGGGTAGTGTGGGTGTGCATGTGGAGAATTGGGGCTTGGTTGTGTGGGAATTATGTGTATGTGTATGGAGAATTGGGTATTTGTTGTGCGGAAAGTGTGGGTATCTGTGTGTGTGTGGAGATTTGGAGCTTTGAGAAGTATGGGTGTGTGTGTGTGTGGAGGATTGGGGCTTGGTTGTGCGGGAAGTGTGAGTGGGTGTGTGTGGGTGTGTGTGTGCAGAATTGTGGCGTGGTTGATGGAAAATGTGGGTATGTGTGGTCAATTGGGGATTCGTGGTGTGGTAAGTGTGGTTGTGTGTGTGTGGAGAAATGGTGCATGGTTGTGCGGGAAGTGTGAATGGATGTGTTTGGGTGTGTGTGTGTGGAGAATTGGGGCATGGTTGTGCGGGAAGTGTGAATGGATGTGTGTTGGTGTGTGTTTGTGTGGAGAATTGATGCTTGATAGTTTGGGTAGTGTGTATGGGTGTGTGTGGGTCTGTGAGTGTGTGTGGAGAATAGGATCTTTGGTTGTGCGGGATGTCGGTGTGTGTGTGTGTGGAGATTTGGGGCTTGGTTGTACAGGAAGCTTCGGTGTGTGTTTGTGTGTTTGTTTGTGTATGTGTGTGTGTGTGTGTGTGGAAAATTGAGGCTTGGTTGTGCTGGAAGTGTGTTTGTGTGTGGCGAATTGGTGCTTGGTTGTGTGGGAAGTGTGTTTGTATGTGTGTGGAGAATTGGGGCTTGGTTGTACGGGAAGTGTGTGAGTGTGTGGAGAATTGGGGCTTGGTTGTGTGGGAAGTATGTGTGTGTGTATGGATAATTTGGACTTGGCTGTGCGGTAATTGTGTGTGTGTGGAGAATTGGGGCTCGATTGTGCGGGTAGTGTGGGTGTGCGTGTGGAGATTTGGGGCTTGGTTGTGTGGGATTTATGTATGTGTGTATGGAGAATTGGGTATTTGTTGTGCGGAAAGTATGGGTATCTGTGTGTGTGTGGAGATTTGGAGCTGTGTGAAGTTTGGGTGTGTGTGTGTGTGGAGGATTGGGGCTTGGATGTGCGGTAAGTGTGAATGGGTGTGTGTGGGAGAGTGTGTGGAGAATTGGGGCTTGGTTGTACGGGAAGTGTGGGTGTGTGTGGTCAATTGGGAATTGGTGGTGTGGGAAGTGTGGGTGTGTGTGTGTGGAGAATTGGGGCATGGTTGTGCGGGAACTGTGAAAGGATGTGTGTTGGTGTGTGTTTGTGGAGAATTGGGGCTTGGTATTCGGTAAATTAGAGCTGAGCGAAGTGTGGTTGTGTATGTGAGAGGAGAATTGTGGCTTCATTGTGTGGGAATTGTGTGTGTGTGAAGAATTTGGGCTTGGCTTTGCGGGAAACGTATGTGTGTGTGGAGAATTGGGGCTTGGTTGTGCGGGAAGTGTGGGTGTGTGGGTGTGTGCGTGGTGAATTGCATCTTGGTTCAGCGGGAAGTGTGAGTGGGTGTGTGGGTGTGGGTTTGTGTGGAGAATTGAGGCTTGGTAGTTTGGGAAGTGTGTGTGGGTGTGTGTGGGTCTGTGAGTGTGTGTGGAGAATAGGGTCTTGGTTGTGCAGGATGTCGGTCTGTGTGTGTGTGGAAAATTGGGGCTTGGTTGTGCAGGAAACTTGGGTGTGTGTTTGTGTGTGTGTTTGTGTATGTGTGTGTGTGTCTGTGTGTGGAGAATTGAGGCTTGGTTGTGCGGGAAGTGTGTGTGTGTGTGTGGAGAATTGGTGCTTGGTTGTGCGGGAAGTGTGTGCCGTTTGGGTGTGTGTGTGTGGAAGATTGGAGCTTGGTTGTGCGGTATGTGTGAGTGGATGTGTGTGGGAGTGTGTGTGGAGAATTGTGGCTTGGTTGTGCGGGAAGTGTATCAGTGTGTGGTCAATTGGGAATTGGTGGTGTGGGAAGTGCGGGTGTGTGTGTGTGGAGAATTGGGGCATGGTTGAGCGGGAAGTGTAAATGGATGTGTGTTGGTGTGTGTTTGTGGAGAATTGGGGCTTGGTAGTCGGGAAATTTGTGTGTTTGGAGAATTGGGGCTTGGCTTTCTGGGAAGTGTTACTGGGTGTGTGTGGGTGTGTGCTTGTGGAGAATTAGGGCTTGGTTGTGTGGGAAGTGCGGGTTTGTGTGTGTGTGGAGAATTGGGTCTTGGTTGTGCGGGAAGTGTGTATGTGTGTGGAGTATTGGGTCTTGGTTGTGAGGGCAGCGCGTGTATGTTTGAAGAATTGGGGCTTGCTTTGTGGGAAGTGTGGGTGTGTGTGTTTGTGTGTGTGTGTGTGTGTGTGGAGAATTAGGGCTTGCTTGTGCGGGAACTGTGGATGTGTGGATGTGTGTGTAGAGAATTGGGGCTTGGTTGGGGTAGAAATGTGTGTGTGTGTATGGAAAATTGGGACTTGGCTGTGAGGGAAGTGTCTGTGTGTATGCAACTGTATGTGGATTATTGGTGCTTTGCTGTGCGGGAAGTGTGTGCGTGTGTGTGGAGAATTGGGGCTTGCTTTGCGGGAAGTGTGTGTGTGTGTGTGTGGAGAATTGTGGCTTGTTTGTGCGGGAAGTGTGTGTTTGTGTGTGGAGAATTGGGGATTGGTTGTGCGGGAAGTGTGTGTGTGTGTGGAAAATGGCGCTTGATTGTGCGGGAAGTGTGGTTGTATGTGCAGAATTGGGGCTTGATTATGCGGGATACGTGTGTGTATGTGTGTGGAGAATTGGGACTTGGTTGTGCAGGAAGTGTGGCTCTCTGGGTGCGTGTGCGGAGAATTGGGGCTTGGTTGTTCAGGGAGAGTTGATGGGTGTTTGTGTGTGTGGAGAAATTGGGCTTGGTTGTGCGGGAAGTGTGGGTGGGTGCATTAATGTGTGTGTGTCTGTGAGGAATTGAGGCTTGGTTTTGCGGGAGGTCTGTGTGTGTGAGGAGAATTGGGGCTTGGGTGTGTGGGAAGTGTGTGTGTGTGTTTGTGGAAAATTGAGGATTGGTTGTGCGTAAAGTGTGGGTGTGTTTGTGTGTGTGGAGATTTGGAGCTGTGCGAAGTGTGGGTGTGTGTGTGTGTGGAGGATTGGGGCTTGGTTGTGCGGGAAGTGTGAATGGGTGTGTGTGGGTGTTTGTGTGTGGAGAAATGGGGCTTGGTTGTTCGGGAAGTGTGGGTGTGTGTGGAGAATTGGGCTTGGTGTTGCTGGAAGTGTGGGTGGGTGTTTGGAGAATTGGGGCTTGGTTGTGCGGGAAGTATGAGTGTGTGTGTGGGTGTGTGTTTGTGTGGATAATTGAGGCTTGGTAGTTTTTTAAGTGTGGGTGGGTGTGTGTGGGTCTTTGTGAGTGTGTGTGGAGAATAGGGTCTTGGTTGTGCGAGATGTCGGTGTGTATGTTTGTGGAGAATTGGGGCTTGGTTGTGCAGGAAGCTTGGGTGTGTTTTTGTGTGTGTGTTTGTGTGTGTGTTTGTGTGTGTGTGTGTGTGTGTGTGTGTGTGGAGAATTGGTGCATGGTTGTGCGGTAAGTGTGTGTGTGTGTGGAGAATTGGTGCTTGGTTGTGCGGGAAGTGTGTTTGTTTGTGTGTGGAGAATTGGGGCTTGGTTGTCCGGGAAGTGTGTGAGTGTGTGGAGAATTGGAGCTTGGTTGTGTGGGAAGTATGTCTGTGTGTATGGAGAATTTGGATTTGGCTGTACGTTAATTGTTTGTGTGTGGAAAATTGGTGCTCGATTGTGCGGGTAGTGTGGGTGTGCATGTGAAGAATTGGGGCTTGGTTGTGTGGGAATTATGTTTGTGTGTATGGAGAATTGGGTATTTGTTGTGCGGAAAGTGTGGGTATCTGTGTGTGTGTGGAGATTTGGAGCTTTGAGAAGTTTGGGTGTGTGTGTGTGTGGAGGATTGGGGCTTGGTTGTGCGGGAAGTGTGAGTGGGTGTGTGTGGGTGTGTGTGTGGAGAATTGGGGTTTGGTTGTGCGGAAAATGTGGGTGTGTGTGGTCAATTCGGGATTGGTGGTGTGGGAATTGTGGGTGTGTGTGTGTGTGAAGAATTGGGGCATGGTTGTGCGGGAAGTGTGAATGGATGTGTGTTGGTGTGTGTTTGTGGAGAATTGGAGCTTGGTTGTCGTGAAATTTGTGTGTGTGGAATATTGGGGCTTGGCTTTGCGGGAAGTGTGAGTGTGTGTGTTTGTGTGTATGTGTGTGGAGAATTGCTGCTTGGTTTTCGGGAAGTGTGGGTGTGTGTGTGGGGAGAATTGGGGCTTGGTTGTGCGTGAAGTGTGGATGTGTGTGTGAGTGGAGCATTGGAGCTTTGTTGTGCGATAAGTTTGGGTGTGTGTGTGGAGGATTGGGGCGTGGTTATGCGGGAATTGTGAGTGGGTGTGTGTGGGTGTGTGCTTGTGGAGAATTGGGGCTTGGTTGTGCGGGAAGTGTGGTTAGGTGTGTGTGTGTTGAGAATTGAGGCTTGGTTGTGCGGGAATTGTCTATGTGTATGGAGAATTGGGTCTTGGTTGTGCGGGAAGTGCGTGTATGTGTGGAGAATTGGGGCTTGCTTTGTGGGAAGTGTGGGTGTGTGTTTGTGTGTGTGTGTGTGTGTGTGTGTGTGGAGAATTAGGGCTTGGTTGTGTGAGAACTGTGGGTGTGTGGGTGTGTGTGCGGAGAATTGGGGTAGAAATGTATGTGTGTGTGTGTGGAAAATTGGGACTTGTCTGTGAGGGAAGTGTCTGTGTGCATGTGACTGTGTGTGGATTATTGGGGCTTTTTTGTGCGGGAAGTGTGTGCATGTGTGTGGAGAATTGGGGCTTGCTTTTTGGGAAGTGTCTGTGTGTGTGTGTGGAGAATTGTGGCTTGGTTGTGTGGAAAGTGTGTGTTTGTGTGTGGAGAATTGGGGATTGGTTTTGCGGGAAGTCTGTGTGTGTGTGTGGAAAATGGCGCTTGATTGTGTGGGAAGTGTGGTTGTGTGTGGAGAATTGGGGCTTGATTATGCGGGATGTGTGTGTGAATGTATGTGGATAATTGGGACTTGGTTGTGCGGGAAGTGTGTGTCTGTGGGTGTGTGTGTGGAGAATTGGAAATTGTTTGTGCAGGAAGTCTGACTCTATGGGTGCGTGTGTGGAGAATTGGGGGTTGGTTGTTCAGGTAGAGTGGATGGGTGTGTGTGTGTCTGGAGAATTGGGGATTGGTTGTGCAGGAAGTGTGGGTGGGTGCATGAACGTGTGTGTGTGCGGAATTGAGGCTTGGTTGTGTGGGACGTCTGTGTGTGTATGGAGAATTGGGGCTTGGGTGTGTGGGAAGTATGTGTGTGTGTTTGTGGAAAATTGGGGATTTGTTGTGCGTAAAGTGTGGTTGTGTTCGTGTGTGTGGAGATTTGGAGCTGTGCGCAGTGTGGGTGTGTGTGTGTGTGGAGGATTGGGGCTTGGTTGTGCAGGAAGTGTGAGTGGGTGTGTATGGGTGTTTGTGTTTGGAGAATTGGGGCTTGGTTGTTCGGGATGTGTGTGTGTGTGTGTGGAGAATTGGGGCTTGTTTGTGCGGGAAGTGTGTGAGTTTGGAAAGTTGGGACTTGGTTGTACGGGAAGTGCTTGTGTGTGGAGATTTGGAGCTTGGTTGTGCGGGAAGTATGCGTGTGTGTGTGTGGCAAATTGGACCTTGGTTGTGCGGGATTTGTGTGTGTGTGTGGAGAATTGGGGCTTGTTTGTGCGGGAAGTGTATGTGTGAGTGTGGTGAATTGGAGATTGATTGTGCAGGAAGTGTGTATGTACATGGAGATTTGGGTCTTGGTTGTGCGGGAAGTGCGTGCATGTGTGAAGAATTGGGGCTTGCTTTGTGGGAAGTGTGGGTGTGTGTGTTTGTGTGTGTGTGTGTGTGTGTGGAGAATTAGGGCTTGGTTGTCCGGGAACTGTGGATTTGTGCGTGTGTGTGCGGAGAATTGGGATGGAAATGTGTGTGTTTGTGTGTGGAAAATTGGGACTTGGCTGTGAGGGAAGTGTCTGAGTGCATGTGACTGTGTGTGGATTATTGGGGCTTTGTTGTGCGGGAAGTGTGTGCATGTGTGTGGAGAATTGGTGCTTGTTTTGCGGGAAGTGTGTGTGTGTCTGTGGAGAATTGTGGCTTGGTTGTGCGGAAAGTGTGTGTTTGTGTGTGGAGAATTGGGGCTTGATTGTGCGGGAAGTGTGTGTGTGGAAAATGGCGCTTGATTGTGTGGGAAGTGTGGTTGTGTATGGAGAATTGGGGCTTGATTATGCGGGATGTGTGTGTGTGTGTGTGGAGAATTGGGATTTGGTTGTGCGGGAAGTGATTGTCTGTGGGTGCGTGTGTGGAGAATTGTGGGTTGGTTTTTCAGGGAGAGTGGATGTGTGTGTGTGTGTATAGAATTGGGGCTTGGTTGTGCGGGAAGTGTGGGTGGGTGCATGAGTGTGTGTGTGTGTGGGGGGAATTGAGGCTTGGTTGGCGGGAGGTCTGTATGTGCGTGGAGAATTGGGGCTTGGGTGTATGGGAAGTATGTGTGTGTGTTTGTGGAAAATTGGGGATTGGTTGTGCATAAAGTGTGGGTGTGTTTGTGTGTGTGGAGATTTGGAGCTGTGCGAAGTGTGGGTGTGTGTGTGTGGAGGATTGGGGCTTGGTTCTGCGGGAAGTGTGCGTATGTGTGGAGAATTGGGGCTTGGATTTGCGGGAAGTCTGGGTATGTGTGTGTGGAGAATTGGGGCTTGGTTGAGCTGGAAGTGTGGGTGGGTGAGTGGAGAATTGGGGCTTGCTTGTGCTGGAAGTGTGGGTGTGTGTTTGTGTGTTGAGAATTGTGGCTTGCTTCTGAGGAATGTGAGGGTGTGCGTGTGTGTGTGTGTAGAATTGGGGCTTGCTTGCGTGGGAAGTGTGCATGTGTGTGGAGAATTGGGGCTTGGTTGTGCGGGAAGTGTGTTTGTGTGTGGGTGTGTGTTTGTGGAGAATTGTGGCTTGGTTGTGTGGGAAGTGTGCGTGGGTGTGTGGAAAATTGAAGCTTGGCTGTGCGGGAAGTGTGGGTAGCTGTGTGTGTGTGTGCGTGTGTGTGTTTGTGTGGATAATTGATGCTTGGTTATGCGGGAAGTGTTTGTATGTGTGGAGAATTGGGGCTTGGTTGTGCGGGAAGTGTGTGCGTGTGTGTGGAGAATTGTGGTTTGCTTTGCGGGAAGTGTGTGTGTGTGTGGAGAATTGGGGCTTGGTTGTGCGTGAAGTGTGTGTGTGTGTGGAGAATTGGGACTTGGTTGTGTGGGAAGTGTGGGTGTATGTGTGTGGAGAATTGGGACTTGGTTGTGCGGGAAGTGTGCATCTGTCGGTGCATGTGTGGAGAATGGCGGCTTGTTTGTGCGCGTGGTGTGGCTCGCTGGGTGTGTGTGTGGACAATTGCGGCTTGCTTATGCAGGGAGTGTGGATGAGTGTGTGGGTGTGTGTGTGTGTGTGTGTGTGGAGAATTGGGGCTTGGTTTTGCAGGAAGTGTGGGTGGGTGTATGTGTGTGTATGTGTGTGTGGGGAATTGAGGCTTGGTTGTGCGCGAAGTTTGTGTGTGTGGAGAATTGGGGCTTTGGTTTGTGGCAATCATGTGTGAGTGTTTGTGGAAAATTGGGGATTGGTTGTGCGTAAAGTGTGTGTGTGTTTGTGTGTTTGGAGATTTGGAGCTGTGCGAAGTGTGGGTGTGTGTGTGTGTGTGTGGAGGATTGGGACTTGGTTGTGCGGGGAGTGTGAGTGTGTGTGTGGGTGTGTGTGTGTGGTGAAATGGGGCTTGGTTGTTCGGGAAGTGTGGGTGTGTGTGGAGAATTGGGCTTGGTGTTGCTGGAAGTGTGGGTGTGTGTTTCTGGAGAATTGGTGTTTGGTTGTGCGGGAAGTGTGTTTGTGTGTGGGTGTGTGTGGGTGTGGAGAATTGAGGCTTGGTTGAGCTGGAAGTGTGGGTGGGTGTTTGGAGAATTGGGGCTTGGTTGTGCGGGAAGTGTGGTTGTGTATATGTGTGTGTGGAAAATTGGGGCTTCGTTGTGCAGTAAGTGTTGGTGTGTGTGTTTGTGTGTTGAGAACTGGGCCTTGCTTCTACTGGATTTGATGGTGTGGGTGTGTGTGTGTGGAGAATTGGGGCTTGCTTGTGTGGGAAGTGTGCATGTGTGTGGAGAATTGGTGCTTAGTTGAGTGGGAAGTATGTGTGTGTTTGGTGAATTAGGGCTTGGTTGTGCGGGAAGTGTGTGTTTGTGTGTGTATGGAGAATTGGAGCTGAGCGAAGTGTGGTTGTGTATGTGACTGCAGAATTGTGGCTTCGTTGTGCGGGAATTGTGTGTGTGTGAAGAATTTGGGCTTGGCTGTGCGGGAAACGTATGTGTGTGTGTGTGTGTGGAGAATTGGAGCTTTGTTGTGCGGGAAGTGTGGGTGTGTGGGTGTGTGCGTGGTGAATTGGATCTTGGTTCAGTGGGAAGTGTGAGTGGGTGTGTGGGTGTGAGTTTGTGTGGAGAATTGATGCTTGGTAGTTTGGGTAGTGTGTATGGGTGTGTGTGGGTCTGTGAGTGTGTGTGGAGAAAAGGGTCTTTGGTTGTGCGGATGTCGGTGTGTGTGTGTGTGGAGATTTGGGGCTTCGTTGTGCAGGAAGCTTGGGTGTGTGTTTGTGTGTTTGTTTGTGTATGTGTGTGTGTGTGAGTGTGGAAAATTGAGGCTTGGTTGTGCTGGAAGTGTGTTTGTGTGTGGCGAATTGGTGCTTGGTTGTGCGGGAAGTGTGTTTGTATGTGTGTGGAGGATTGGGGCTTGGTTGTGCGGGAAGTGTGTGAGTGTGTGGAGAATTGGGGCTTGGTTGTGTGGGAAGTATGTGTGTGTGTATGGAGAATTTGGACTTGGCTGTGCGGTAATTGTGTGTGTGTGGAGAATTGGGGCTCGATTGTGCAGGTAGTGTGGGTGTGCTTGTGTAGATTTGGGGCTTGGTTGTGTGGGATTTATGTATGTGTGTATGGAGAATTGGGTATTTGTTGTGCGGAAAGTATGGGTATCTGTGTGTGTGTGGAGATTTGGAGCTGTGTGAAGTTTGGGTGTGTGTGTGTGTGGAGGATTGGGGCTTGGATGTGCGGTAAGTGTGAGTGGGTGTGTGTGGGAGTGTGTGTGGAGAATTGGGGCTTGGTTGTACGGGAAGTGTGGGTGTGTGTGGTCAATTGGGAATTGGTGGTGTGGGAAGTGTGGGTGTGTGTGTGTGTAGAATTGGGGCATGGTTATGCGGGAAGTGTGTATGTGTGTGGAAAATGGCGCTTGATTGTGCGGGAAGTATGGTTGTATGTGGAAAATTGGAGCTTGATTATGTGGGATGTGTGTGTGTATGTGTGTGGAGAATTGGGACTTGGTTGTGCAGGAAGTATGTGTCTGTGGGTGCGTGTGTGAAGAATTGAAACTTGTTTGTGTGGGAAGGGTGGCTCTCTGGGTGCGTGTATGGAGAATTGGGGCTTGGTTGTGCGGGAAGTGTGAGTGGGTGTGTGTGGGTGTGTATGTTTGGTGAATTGGGGCTTGGTTGTTCGGGAAGTTTGCATGAGTATGGAGAATTGGGGCTTGGTTGTGCGGGAAATTTGCGTGTGTGTGGAGAATTGGGACTTTTCTGTGTGGGAAGTGTGGCTCTCTGGGTGCGTGTGTGGAGAATTGGGGGTTGGTTGTTCAGGGAGAGTGGATGGGTGTGTGTATGTGTGTGTGTGTGTAGAATTGGGGCTTGGTTGTGCAGGAAGTGTGGGTGGGTGCATGAGTGTGTGTGTGTGTTGGGGGAATTGAGGCTTGGTTGTGCGGGAGGTCTGTGTGTGTGTGGAGAATTGGGGCTTGGGTGTGTGGGAAGTATGTATTTGTGTTTGTGGAAAATTGGGGATTGGTTGTGCGTAAAGTGTGGGTATGTTTGTGTGTGTGGAGATTTGGAGTTGTGCGTAGTGTGGGTGTGTGGGTATGGAGGATTGGGGCTTGGTTGTGCGGGAAGTGTGAGTGGGTGTGTGTGGGTGTGTGTGTTTGGAGAATTGTGGCTTGGTTGTTCGGGAAGTGTTCGTATGTGTGGAGAATTGGGGCTTGGTATTGCGGGAAGTGTGTGTATGTGTGTGTGGAGAATTGGGCTTGCTGTTGCTGGAAGTGTGGGTGGGTGGGTGTGGGTATGTGTGTGTGGAGAATTGAGGCTTGGTCGTGCGGGAAGAGTGGATGGGTATGTGTGGGAGTGTGTTTGTGGAGAATTGGTGCTTGCTTGTGCGGGAAGTGTGTTTGTGTGTGGGTGTGGATAATTGAGGCTTGGTTGCGCTGGAAGTGTCTGTGGGTGTGTGGATAATTGGGGCTTGGTTGTGCGGGAAGTGTGGGTGTGGTTGTGTGTGTGTGGAGAATTGGGGCTTGCTTCTGTTGGATGTGAGGATGTGGGTGTGTGTGTGTAGAGAATTGGGGCTAACTTACGCAGGAAGTGTGCGTGTGTGTGGAGAATTGGGGCTTGGTTGTGCGGGAAGTGTTTTTGTGTGTAGTTGTGTGTTTGTGGAGAATTGTGGTTTGGTTGTGTGGGAAGTGTGGGTGGGTGTGTGGAAAATTGAGGCTTGGCTGTGCGGGAAGTGTGGGTAGCTGTGTGTGTGTGCGTGTGTGTGTGTGTGGATAATTGAGGCTTGGTTGTGCGGGAAGTGTTTGTGTGCGTGGAGAATTGGGGCTTGGTTGTGCGGGAAGTGTGCGCGTGTGTGTGGAGAATTTTGGTATGCTTTGCGGGATGTGTGTGTGTGTGTGTGTGGAGAATTGGGACTTGGTTGTGCGGGAAGTGTGGGTGTGTGTGGAGAATTGGTTCTTGGTTTTGCGGGAAGTGTGTGTGTGTGTGGAAAATTGGGCTTGATTGTGCGGGAAGTGTTGTTGTGTGTGGAGAATTGGGGCTTGGTTATGCGGGATGTGTGCGTGTATGTGTGTGGAGAATTGGGACTTGGTTGTGCGGGAAGTGTGGGTCTGTCGGTGCATCTGTGGAGAATGGCGGCTTGTTTGTGTGGGAGGTTTGGCTCTCTGGGTGTGTGTGTGGAGAATTGGGGCTTGGTTGTGCGGGAAGTGTGGTTGTGTATGTGTGTGTGTGTGGATAATTGGGGCTTCGTTGTGCAGTAAGTGTGGGTGTGTGTGTTTGTGTGTTGAGAATTGGGGCTTGCTTCTGCGTGATGTGAAAGTGTGGGTGTGTGTGTGTGGAGAATTGGGGCTTGCTTGCACGGGAAGTGTGCGTGTGTGTGGAGAATTGGGTCTTGGTTGTGCGAGAAGTGTGTTTGTGTGTTTGTGTGTGTTTGTGGAGAATTGTGGCTTGGTTGTGTGGGAAGTGTGTGTGGGTGTGTGGAAAATTGAGACTTGGCTGCGCGAAGTGTGGGTAGCTGTGTGTGTGTGTGTGTGTGTGGATAATTGAGGCTTGGTTGTGCGGGAAGTGTTTGTGTGTGTGCAGAATTGGGGCTTGGTTGTACGGGAAGTGTGTGCTTGTGTGTGGAGAATTGTGGTTTGCTTTGCGAGAAGTGTGTGTGTGTGTGTGTGTGTGGAGAATTGGGGCTTGGTTGTGCAGGAAGTGTGTGTATGTGTGGAGAATTGTGGCTTGGTTGTGCGGGAAGTGTGTGTGTGTGTGGAGAATTGGTGCTTGCTTTGTGGGAAGTGTGGGTGTGTGTTTGTGTGTGTGTGTGTGTGTGGAGAATTAGGGCTTGGTTGTGCGGGAACTGTGGGTGTGTGTGTGGAGAATTGGGGCTTTGTTGAGGTAGAAATGTGTGTGTATGTTTATGGAAAATTGGGACTTGGCTGTGAGGGAAGTTTCTGTGTGCATATGACTGTCTGTGGACTATTGGGGCTTTGTTGTGTGCGGGAAGTGTGTGTGTGTGTGTGGAGAATTGGGGCTTGATTTGCGGGAAGTGTGTGTGTGTGTGGAGAATTGTAGCTTGGTTGTGCGGGAAGTGTGTGTTTGTGTGTGGAGAATTGGGGATTGGCTGTGCAGGAAGTGTGTGTGTGTGTGGAAAATGGCGCTTGATTGTGCGGGAAGTGTGGTTGTATGTGGAGAATTGGTGCTTGATTATGCGGGATGTGTGTGTGTATGTGTGTGGAGAATTGGGACTTGGTTGTGCAGGAAGTGTGTGTTTGTGGGTGCGTGTGTGAAAATTTGGAACTTGTTTGGGTGGGAAGTGTGGCTCTCTTGGTGCGTGTGTGGAGAATTGGGGCTTGATTGTTCAGGGAGAATGGATGGGTGTGTGTGTGTGTGTGTGTGGAGAATTGGGGCTTGGTTGTGCGGGAAGTTTGGGTGGGTGCATTAATATGTGTGTGTGTGTGGGGAATTGAGGCTTGGTTGTGCGGGAGGTCTGTGTGTGTATGGAGAATTGGGGCTTGGGTGTGTGGGAAGTATGTGTGTGTGTTTGTGGAAAATTGGGGATTGGTTGTGCGTAAAGTGTGGTTGTGTTTGTGTGTGTGGAGATTTGGAGCTGTGCGAAGTGTGGGTTTGTGTGTGTGTGGAGTATTGGGGCTTGGTTGTGCGGGAATTGTGAGTGGGTGAGTGTGGGTGTGTATGTTTGGAGAATTGGGGCTTTGTTGTTCGGGAAGTGTGCGTATGTGTGGAGAATTGGGGGTTGGTTTTTCGGGAAGTGTTCGTATGTGTGGAGAATTGGGGCTTGGTATTGCGGGAAGTGTGGGTATGTGCGTGTGGCGAATTGGGGCTTGGTTGTGCGGGAGTAGTGGGTGGGTATGTGTGGGTGTGTGTTTGTGATGAATTGGTGCTTGCTTGTGCGGGAAGTGTGTTTGTGTGAGGGTGTGTGTGGGTGTGGATAATTGAGGCTTGGTTGAGCTGGAAGTGTGGGTGGGTGTGTGGAGAATTGGGGCTTGGTTGTGCGGGAAGTGTGGGTGTGGTTGTGTGTGTGTGGAGTATTGGGGCTTGCTTCTGCGGGATGTGAGGATGTGGGTGTATGTGTGTAGTGAATTGGGGCTTACTTGCGCGGGAAGTGTGCGTGTGTGTGGAGAATTGGGGCTTCGTTGTGCGGGAAGTGTTTTTGTGTGTAGTTGTGTGTTTGTCGAGAATTGTGGCTTGGTTGTGTGGGAAGTGTGGGTGTGGTTGTGTGTGTTTGGAGAATTGGGGCTTGCTTCTGCGGGATGTGAGGATGTGGGTGTGTGTTTGTAGAGAATTGGGGCTTACTTGCGCGGGAAGTGTGCGTGTGTATGGAGAATTGGGGCTTGGTTGTGCGGCAAGTGTTTTTGTGTGTATTTGTGTGTTTGTGGAGAATTGTGGCTTGGTTGTGTGGGAAGTGTGGGTAGGTGTGTGTAAAATTGAGGCTTGGCTGTGCGGGAAGTGAGGGTAGCTGTGTTTTTGTGTGCATGTGTGTGTGTGTGGATAATTGAGGCTTGGTTGTGCGGGAAGTGTGTGCGTGTGTGTGGAGAATTGTGGTTTGCTTTGCGGGAAGTGTGTGTGTGTGTGTGTGGAGAATTGGGACTTGGTTGTGCGGGACGTGTGGCTGCGTGTGGAGAATTGGGTCTTGGTTTTGCGGGAAGTGTGTGTGTGTGTGGATAATTGGGCTTGATTGTGCGGGAAGTGTGGTTGTGTGTGGAGAATTGGCGCTTGGTTATGCGGGATGTGTGTGTGTATGTGTGTGGAGAATTGGGACTTGGTTGTGCAGGAAGTGTGGGCCTGTCGGTGCGTGTGGGGAGAATGGCGGCTTGTTTGTGTGGGAGGTGTGGCTCTCTGGGTGTGTGTAGAGAATTGGGGGTTGGTTGTGCAGAAGTGTGGTTGTGTAGGTGTGTGTGTGTGTGTGTGTGGGGAATTGAGGCTTGGTTGTGTGGGAGGTCTGTGTGTGTGTGGAGAATTGGGGCTTGGGAGTGTGGGAAGTATGTGTGTGTGTTTGTGGAAAATTGGGGATTGGTTGTGCGTAAAGTGTGGTTGTGTTTGTGTGTGTGGAGATTTGGAGCTGTGTGAAGTGTGTGTGTGTGTGTGTGTGTGTGGAGGATTGGGGCTTGGTTGTGCGGGAAGTGTGAGTGGGTGTGTGTGGGTGTGTGTGTTTGGAGAAATGGGGCTCGGTTGTTCGGGAAGTGTGCGTGTGTGTGGAGAATTGGGGATTGGTTGTGCGGGAAATTTGCGTGTGTGTGGAGAATTGCGGCTTGTTTGTGCGGGAAGTGTGGGTCTGTGGGTGCGTGTGTGGAGAATTGGGGGTTGGTTGTTCAGGGAGAGTGGATGGGTGTGTGTGTGTGTGTGTGTAGAATTGGGGCTTGCTTGTACAGGAAGTGTGGTTGGGTGCATGAGTGTGTGTGTGTGGAGATTTGTGGCTTGGTTGTACGGGAAGTGCTTGTGTGTGGAGAATTGGACCTTGGTTGTGCGGGATTTGTGTGTGTGTGTGGAGAATTGGGGCTTGTTTGTGCGGGAAGTGTGTGTGGTGAATTGGAGCTTGTTTGTGCGGGAAGTGCGTATGTGTATGGAGAATTGGGTCTTGGTTGTGCGGGAAGTTTGTGTTTGTGGAAAATGGGGCTTGATTGTACGGCAAGTGTGGTTGTGTGTGGAAAATAGGTGCTTAGTTATGCGGGATGTGTGTGTGTATGTGTATGGAGAACTTGGATTTGGTTGTGTGGGAATTGCGGGTCTGTGGGTGCATGTGTGGAGAATTGGCGGTTGGTTGTTCAGGGAGAGTGGATGGGTGTGTGTGTGTGTGTGTGTGTGGGGAATTGAGGCTTGGTTGTGCGGGAGGTCTGTGTGTGTGTGGAGAATTGGGGCTTGGGTGTGTGGGAAGTATGTGTGTGTGTTTGTGGAAAATTGGGGATTGGTTGAGCGTAAAGTGTGGGTGTGTTTGTGTGTGTGGAGATTTGGAGCTGTGCGAAGTGTGGGTGTGTGGGTATGGAGGATTGGGGCTTGGTTGTGCGGGAAGTGTGAGTGGGTGTGTGTGGGTGTGTGTGTTTGGAGAAATGGGGCTTGGTTTTCAGGAAGTGTTCGTATGTGTGGAGAATTGGGGCTTGGTATTGCGGGAAGTGTGGGTATGTGTGTGTGGAGAATTTGGGCTTGGTTGTGCGGGAAGAGTGGGTGGGTGTGTGTGGGTGTGTGTGGAGAATTGAGGCTTGCTTGAGCTGGAAGTATGGGTGGGTGTGTGGAGAATTGGGACTTTGTTGTGCGGGAAGTGTGGGTGTGGTTGTGTGTGTGTGGAGAATTGGGGCTTGCTTGCGTGGGTAGTATGCGTGTGTGTGGAGAATTGGGGCTTCGTTGTGCAGTAAGTGTGGGTGTGTGTGTTTTTGTGTAGAAAATTGGGGCTTGCTTGCGCGGGAAGTGTGCGTGTGTGTGGAGAAATGGAGCTTGGTTGTGCGGGAAGTGTGGGTGGGTGGATGAGTGTGTGTGTGTGTGGGGAATTGAGGCTTGGTTTTGCGGGAGGTCGTGTGTGTGTGGAGAATTGGGGCTTGCGTGTGTGGGAAGTATGTGTGTGTGTGTGGACAATTGTGGCTTGGCTGTGCGGGAAGTGTGGGTAGCTGTGTGTGTGTGTGCGTGTGTGTGTGTGTTTGTGTGTGTGGATAATTGAGGCTTGGTTGTGCGGGAAGTGTTTTTGTGTGTAGTTGTGTGTTTGTGGAGAATTGTGGCTTGGTTGTGTGGGAAGTCTGGGTGGGTGTGTGGAAAATTGTCGCTTGGCTGTGTGGGAAGTGTGGGTAGCTGTGTGTGTGTGTGCGTGTGTGTGTGTGTGTGTGTGGATAATTGAGGCTTGGTTGTGCGGAAAGTGTTTGTATGTGTGGAGAATTGGGGCTTGGTTGTACGGGAAGTGTGTGTGTGTGTGTGGAGAATTGTGGTTTGCTTTGCAGGAATTGTGTGTGTGTGTGGATAATTGGGATTTGGTTGTGCGGGAAGTGTGGGTGTGTGTGGAGAATTGGGTCTTGGTTTTGCGGGAAGTGTGTGTGTGTGTGGAAATTGGGCTTGATTGTGCTGAAAGTGTGGTTGTGTGTGGAGAATTGGGGCTTGGTTATGCGGGATGTGTGTGTGTATGTGTGTGGAGAATTGGGACTTGGTTGTGCGGGAAGTGCCGGGCTGTCGGTGCGTGTGTGGGGAATGGCGGCTTGTTTGTGCGGGAGGTGTGGCTCTCTGGGTGTCTGTGTGGAAAATTGAGGCTTGGTTGTGTAGGGAGTGTGGATGGGTTTGTGGGTGTGTCTGTGTATGTGTGTGGAGAATTGGGTCTTGGTTGTGCAGGAAGTGTTGGTGGGTGTATGTGTGTGTATGTGTGTGTGGTGAATTGAGGCTTGGTTGTGTGGGAAATGTGTGTGTCTGGAAAATTGGGGCTTGGATTTGTGGGAAGTATGTGTGTGTGTTTGTGGAAAATTGGGGATTGGTTGTGCGTAAATGTGGGTGTGTTTGTGTGTGTGGAGATTTGGAGCTGTGCGAAGTGTGGGTGTGTGTGTGTATGGAGGATTGGGGCTTGGTTGGGCGGGAAGTGTGAATGGGTGTGTGTGGGTGCATGTGTGTGGAGAAATGGGGCTTGGTTGTTCGGGAAGTGTGGGTGTGTGTGGAGAATTGGGCTTGGGGTTGCTGGAAGTGTGGGTATTTGTGTGTGGAGAATTGGGGCTTGGTTGTGCGGGAAGAGTGTTTGTGTGTGGGTTTGTAGGGTGTGGAGAATTGAGCATTGGTTGAGCTGAAAGTGTGGGTGGGTGTGTGGAGAATTGGGGCTTGGTTGTGCAGGAAGTGTAGTTGTGTGTGGAGAATTGAGTCTTGGTTTTGCGGGAAGTGTGTGTGTGTGGAAAATTAGGCTTGATTGTGCGGGAAGTGTAGTTGTGTGTGGAGAATTGCGGCTTGGTTATGCGGGATGTGTGTGTGTATGTGTGTGAAGAATTGGGACTTGGTTGTGCGGGAAGTGTTGGTCTGTCGGTGCGTGTCTGGAGAATGGCGGCTTGTTTGTGCGGGAGGTGTGGCTCTCTGGGTGTGTGTGTGGAGAATTGGGGCTTGGTTGTGCAGGGAGTGTGGATGGGTTTGTGGGTGTGTCTGTGTACATTGGGGAGAATTGGGGCTTGGTTGTGCAGGAAGTGTGGGTGGGTGTATGTGTGTTTATGTGTGTGTGGTGAATTGAGGCTTGGTTGTGTGGGAAATGTGTGTGTCTGGAGAATTGGGGCTTGGATTTGTGGGAAGTATGTGTGTGTGTTTGTGGAAAATTGGGGATAGGTTGTGCGTAAATGTGGGTGTGTTTGTGTGTGTGGAGATTTGGAGCTGTGCGAAGTGTGGGTGTGTGTGTGTGTGTGGATGATTGGGGCTTGGTTGTGCGGGAATTGTGAGTGGGTGTGTGTGGGTGTGTGTTTGTGGAGAAATGGGGCTTGGTTGTTCGGGAAGTGTGGGTGTGTGTGGAGAATTGGGCTTGGTGTTGCGGGAAATGTGGGCATGTGTGTGTGGTGAATTGGAGCTTGTTTGTGCGGGAAGAGTGGGTGGGTGGGTATGGGTGTGTGTTTGTGGAGAATTGGTGCTTGGTTGTGCGGGAAGTGTGTTTGTGTATGGGTGTGGAGAATTGAGGCTTGGTTGAGCTGGAAGTGTGGGCGGTTATGTCGAGAATTGGGGCTTGGTTGTGCGGGAAGTGTGGTTCTGTTTGTGTGTGTGTGTGGATAATTGGGGCTTCGTTGTGCAGTAAGTGTGGGTGTGTGTGTTTGTGTGTTGAGAATTGGGGATTGCTTCTGCGGGATGTGAGGGTGTGGGGGTGTGTATGTGGAGAATTCGGCTTGCTTGCGCGGGAAGTGTGCATGTGTGTGGAGAATAGGGGCTTGGTTGTGCAAGAATGTGTTTGTGTGTGGGTGTGTGTTTGTGGAGAATTGTGGCTTGGTTGTGTGGGAAGTGTGGGTGGGTGTGTGGAAAATTGAGTCTTGGCTGCACGAAGTGTGGGTAGCTGTTTGTATGTGTGCATGTGTGTGTGTGTGGATAATTGAGGCTTGGTTGTGCGGGAAGTGTTTGTGTGTGTGGATAATTGGGGCTTGGTTGTACGGGAAGTGTGTGCGTGTGTGTGGAGAATTGTGGTTTGCTTTGCGGGAAGTGTGTGTGTGTGTGGAGAATTGGGGCTTGGTTGTGCGGGAAGTGTGCTTGTGTGTGGAGAATTGCGGCTTGGTTGTGCATGGAGTGTGGATGGGTGTGGGGATGTGTGTGTGTATGTGTGTGGAGAATTGGGGCTTGGTTTTGCAGGAAGTGTGAGTGGGTGTATGTGTTTGTATGTGTGTGTGGGGAATTGAGGCTTGGTTGTGCGATAAGTGTGTGTGTGTGGAGAATTGGGGCTTTGGTTTGTGGGAAGTATGTGTGTGTGTTTGTGGAAAATTGAGGATTGGTTGTGCGTAAAGTGTGGGTGTGTTTGTGTGCGTGGAGACTTAGAGCTGTGCGAAGTATGGGTGTGTGTGTGTGTGGAGGATTGGGGCTTGGTTGTGCGGGAAGTGTGAATGGGTGTGTGTGGGTGTTTGTGTGTTGAGAAATGGGGCTTGGTTGTTCGGGAAGTGTGGGTGGGTGGGTGTGGGTGTTTGTGGAGAATTGGTGCTTGGTTATGCGGGAAGTGTGTTTGTGTGTGGGTTTGTGTGGGTGTGGAGAATTGAGGCTTGGTTGAGCTGGAAGTGTGCGTGGGTGTGTTTGTGTGTTGAGAATTGGGCCTTGCTTCAGCGGGATGTGAGGGTGTGGGTGTGTGTGTGTGGAGAATTGGGGCTTGGTTGCGCCGGAAGTGTGCATGTGTGTGGAGAATTGGTGCTTGGTTGTGTGGGAAATATGTGTGTGTTTGGTAAATTAGTGCTTGGTTGTGCGGGAAGTGTGTGTGTGTGTGTGTGTGTGTGTGTGTGGAGAATTAGAGCTGAGCGAAGTGTGGTTGTGTATGTGAGTGGAGAATTGTGGCTTCATTGTGTGGGAATTGTGTGTGTGTGTGAAGAATTTGGGCTTGGCTTTGCGGGAAACGTATGTGTGTGTGGAGAATTGGGGCTTGGTTGTGCGGGAAGTGTGGGTGTGTGGGTGTGTGTGTGCTGAATTGGATCTTGGTTCAGCGGGAAGTGTGAGTGGGTGTGTGGGTGTGTGTTTGTGTGGAGAATTGAGGCTTGGTAGTTTGGGAAGTGTGTGTAGGTGTGTGTGGGTCTGTGAGTGTGTGTGGAGAATAGGGTCTTGGTTGTGCAGGATGTCGGTCTGTGTGTGTGTGGAAAATTGGGGCTTGGTTTTGCAGGAAGCTTGGGTGTCTGTTTGTGTGTGTGTTTGTGTATGTGTGTGTGTGTCTGTGTGTGGAGAATTGAGGCTTGGTTGTGCGGGAAGTGTGTGTGTGTGTGTGGAGAATTGGTGCTTGGTTGTGTGGGAAGTGTGTTTGTGTGTGTGTGGAGAATTGGGGCTTGGTTGTGCGGGAAGTGTGTGAGTGTGTGGAGAATTGGGGCTTGGTTGTGTGGGAAGTATGTGTGTGTGTATGGAGAATTTGTACTTGGCTGTGCGGTTTTTGTGTATGTGTGGAGAATTGGGGCTCGATTGTGCGGGTAGTGTGGGTGTGCCTGTGGAGAATTGGGGCTTGGTTGTGTGGGAATTATGTGTGTGTTTATGGAGAATTGGGTGTTTGTTGTGTGGAAAGTGTGGGTATCTGTGTGTCTGTGGAGATTTGGAGCTGTGTGCCGTTTGGGTGTGTGTGTGTGGAAGATTGGGGCTTGGTTGTTGGGTAAGTGTGAGTGGGTGTGTGTGGCAGTGTGTGTGGAGAATTGTGGCTTGGTTGTGCGGGAAGTGTATGTGTGTGTGGTCAATTGGGAATTGGTGGTGTGGGAAGTGTGGGTGTGTGTGTGTGGAGAATTGGGGCATGGTTGAGCGGGAAGTGTGAATGGATGTGTGTTGGTGTGTGTTTGTGGAGAATTGGGGCTTGGTAGTCGGGAAATTTGTGTGTTTGGAGAATTGGGGCTTGGCTTTCCGGGAAGTGTTACTGGGTGTGTGTGGGTGTGTGCTTGTGGAGAATTAGTGCTTGGTTGTGCGGGAAGTGCGGGTTTGTGTGTGTGTGGAGAATTGGGTCTTGGTTGTGCGGAAAGTGTGTATGTGTGTGGAGTATTGTGTCTTGGTTGTGCGGGCAGCACGTGCATGTGTGAAGAATTGGGGCTTGCTTTGTGGGAAGTGTGGGTGTGTGTGTTTGTGTGTGTGTGTTTGTGTGTGTGTGTGGAGAATTAGGGCTTGGTTGTGCGGGAACTGTGGGTGTGTGGGTGTGTGTGTGGAGAATTGGGGCTTAGTTGGGGTAGAAATGTGTGTGTGTGTGTATGGAAAATTGGGACTTGGCTGTGAGGGAAGTGTCTGTGTGTATGTAACTGTATGTGGATTATTGGGGCTTAGTTGTGCGGGAAGTGTGTGCGTGTGTGTGGAGAATTGGGGCTTGATTTGCGGGAAGTGTGTGTGTGTGTGTGTGTGGAGAATTGTGGCTTGATTATGCGGGATATGTGTGTGTATGTGTGTGGAGAATTGGGACTTGGTTGTGCAGGAAGTGTGGCTCTCCGGTTGCATGTGCGGTGAATTGGGGCTTGGTTGTTCAGGGAGAGTTGATGGGTGTGTGTGTGTGTGTGTGGAGAATTGGGGCTTGGTTGTGCGGGAAGTGTGGGTGGGTGCATTAATGTGTGTGTGTCTGTGAGGAATTGAGGCTTGGTTTTGCGGGAGGTCTGTGTGTGTGAGGAGAATTGGGGCTTGGGTGTGTGGGAAGTATGTGTGTGTGTTTGTGGAAAATTGAGGATTGGTTGTGCGTAAAGTGTGGGTGTGTTTGTGTGTGTGGAGATTTGGAGCTGTGCGAAGTGTGGGTGTGTGTGTGTGTGGAGGATTGGGGCTTGGTTGTGCGGGAAGAATGGGTGGGTGGGTGTGGGTGTGTGTTTGTGGAGAATTGGTGCTTGGTTGTGCGGGAAGTGTGTTTGTGTGTGGGTTTGTGTGGGTGTGGAGAATTGAGGCTTTGTTGAGCTGGAAGTGTGCGTGGGTGTGTTTGTGTGTTGAGAATTGGGCCTTGCTTCAGCGGGATGTAAGGGTGTCGATGTGTGTGTGTGGAGAATTGGTGCTTGGTTGCACCGGAAGTGTGCATGTGTGTGGAGAATTGGTGCTTGGTTGTGTGGGAAGTATGTGTGTGTTTGGTGAATTAGTGCTTGGTTGTGCGGGAAGTGTGTGTGTGTGTGTGTGTGTGTGTGTGTGTGTATGGTGAATTAGAGCTGAGCGAAGTGTGGTTTTGTATGTGAGTGGAGAATTGTGGCTTCATTGTGTGGGAATTGTGTGTGTGTGTGAAGAATTTGGGCTTGGCTTTGCGGGAAACGTATGTGTGTGTGGAGAATTGGGGCTTGGTTGTGCGGGAAGTGTGGGTGTGTGGGTGTGTGCGTGGTGAATTGGATCTTGGTTTAGCGGGAAGTGTGAGTGGGTGTTTGGGTGTGTGTTTGTGTGGAGAATTCAGGCTTGGTAGTTTGGGAAGTGTGTGTGGGTGTGTGTGGGTCTGTGAGTGTGTGTGGAGAATAGGGTCTTGGTTGTGCAGGATGCCGGTCTGCGTGTGTGTGGAAAATTGGGGCTTGGTTGTGCAGGAAGCTTGGGTGTGTGTTTGTGTGTGTGTTTGTGTATGTGTGTATGTGTCTGTGTGTGGAGAATTGAGGCTTTGTTGTGCGGGAAGCGTGTGTGTGTGTGTGGAGAATTGGTGCTTGGTTGTGCGTGAAGTGTGTTTGTGTGTGTGTGGAGAATTGGGGCTTGGTTGTGCGGGAAGTGTGTGAGTGTGTGGAGTATTAGGGCTTGGTTGTGTGGGAAGTAGGTGTGTGTGTATGGAGAATTTGTGCTTGGCTGTGCGGGTGGTGTGGGTGTGCCTGTGGTGAATTGGGGCTTGGTTGTGTATTGGAATTATGTGTGTGTTTATGGAGAATTGTGTGTTTGTTGTGCGGAAAGTGTGTGTATCTGTGTGTGTGTGGAGATTTGGAGCTGTGTGACGTTTGGGTGTGTGTGTGTGGAAGATTGGGGCTTGGTTGTGCGGTAAGTGTGAGTGGGTGTTTGTGGGAGTGTGTGTGGAGAATTGTGGCTTGGTTGTGCTGGAAGTGTCGGTGTGTGTGGTCAATTGGGAATTGGTGGTGTGGGAAGTGTGGGTGTGTGTTGGTGTGTGTTTGTGGAGAATTGGGGCTTGGTATTCGGGAAATTTGTGTGTTTGGAGAATTGGGGCTTGGCTTTCCGGGAAGTGTTAGTGGGTGTGTGTGGGTGTGTGCTTGTGGAGAATTAGGGCTTGGTTGTGCGGGAAGTGCGGGTTTGTGTGTGTGTGGAGAAATGGGTCTTGGTTGTGCGGAAAGTGTAGTTGGGTGTGTGTGTGTGTGTGTGTGGGGGGAATTGAGGCTTGGTTGTGCGGGAATTGTGTATGTGTGTGCAGTATTGTGTCTTGGTTGTGCGGGCAGCGCGTGTATGTGTGAAGAATTGGGGCTTGCTTTGTGGAAAGTGTGGGTGTGTGTGTTTGTGTGTGTGTGTGTGTGGAGAATTAGGGCTTGGTTGTGCGGGAACTGTGGGTGTGTGGGTGTGTGTGTGGAGAATTGCGGCTTGGTTGGGGTAGAAATGTGTGTGTGTGTATGGAAAATTGAGACTTGGCTGTGAGGGAAGTGTCTGTGTGTATGTAACTGTATGTGGATTATTGGGGCTTTGTTGTGCGGGAAGTGTGTGCGTGTGTGTGGAGAATTGGGGCTTGCTTTGCGGGAAGTGTGTGTGTGTGTGTGTGTGTGGAGAATTGTGGCTTGTTTGTGCGGGAAGTGTGTGTTTGTGTGTGGAGAATTGGGGATTGGTTGTGCGGGAAGTGTGTGTGTGTGTGGAAAATGGCGCTTGATTGTGCGGGAAGTGTGGTTGTATGTGCAGAATTGGGCCTTGATTATGCGGGATGTGTCTGTGTATGTGTGTGGAGAATTGGGACTTGGTTGTGCAGGAAGTGTGGCACTCTGGGTGCGTGTGTGGAGAATTGGGGCTTGGTTGTTCAGGGAGAGTTGATGGGTGTGTGTGTGTGTGTTTGTGGAGAATTGGGGCTTGGTTGTGCGGGAAGTGTGGGTGGGTGCATTAATATGTGTGTGTGTGTGTGAGGAATTGAGGCTTAGTTTTGCGGGAGGTCTGTGTGTGTGAGGAGAATTGGGGCTTGGGTGTGTGGGAAGTATGTGTGTGTGTTTGTGGAAAATTGGGGATTGGTTGTGCGTAAAGTCTGGTTGTGTTTGTGTGTGTGGAGATTTGGAGCTGTGCGAAGTGTGGGTTGTGTGTGTGTGGAGGATTGGGGCTTGGTTGTGCGGGAAGTGTGAGTGGGTGTGTGTGGGTGTTTGTGTTTGGAGAATTGGGGCTTGGTTGTTCAGGAAGTATGCGTGTGTGTGGAGAATTGGGGGTTGGTTGTGCGGGAAATTTGCGTGTGTGTGGAGAATTGGGGCATGTTTGTGCGGGAAGTGTGGGTCCGTGTGTGCGTGTTTGGAGAATTGGGACTTGTTTGTGCGGGAAGTGTGGCTCTCTGCGTGCGTGGTTGGAGAATTGGGGGTTGGTTGTTCAGGGAGAGTGGATGGATGTGTGTGTGTGCGTGTGTGTAGAATTGGGGCTTGGTTGTGCAGGAAGTGTGGGTGGGTGCATGAGTGTATGTGTGTGGAGAATTGCCGCTTGGTTGTACGGGAAGTGCTTGTGTGTGGAGAATTGGAGGTTGGTTTTGCGGGAAGTATGTGTGTTTGTGTGTGGAAAATTGGACCTTGGTTGTGCGGGATTTGTGTATGTGTGTGGAGAATTGGGGCTTGTTTGTACGGGAAGTGTGTGTGTGTGTGTGGTGAACTGGAGCTTGTTTGTGCGGAAAGTGCGTATGTGTATGGAGAATTGGGTCTTGGTTGTGCGGGAGGTGTGTGTGTGTGGAAAATCGGGCTTGATTGTACGGGAAGTGTGGTTGTGTGTGGAAAATAGGTGCTTGGTTATGCGGGTTGTGTGTGTGTATGTGTATGGAGAATTTGGACTTGGTTTTGCGGGAATTGTGGGTCTGTGGGTGCGTGTGTGGAGAATTGGTGGATGGTTGTACAGGGAGAGTGGATGGGTATGTGTGTGTGTGTGTGTAGAGTTGAGGCTTGGTTGGCAGGAAGTGTGGGTGGGTGCATGAGTGTATGTTTGTGTGTGGGGTATTGAGGCTTGGTTGTGCGGGAGGTCTGTGTGAGTGTGGAGAATTGGGGCTTGGGTGTGTGGGAAGTATGTGTGTGTGTTTGTGGAAAATTGGGGATTGGTTGTCCGTAAAGTGTGGTTGTGTTTGTGTGTGTCGAGATTTGGAGCTGTGCGAAGTGTGGGTGTGTGTGTGTGTGGAGGATTGGGGCTTGCTTGCGCGGGAAGTGTGTTTGTGTGTGTGTGGAGAATTGGGGCTTGGTTCTGTGGGAAGTATGTGTGTGTGTATTGAGAATTTGTACTTGGCTGTGCGGTAATTGTGCATGTGTGGAGAATTGGGGCTCGATTGTGCGGGTAGTGTGGCTGTGCTTGTGGAGAATTGGGGCTTGGTTGTGGGAATTATGTGTGTGTGTATGGAGAATTGGGTATTTGTTTTGCGGAAAGTGTGGGTATCTGTGTGTGTGTGGAGGTTTGGAGCTGTGTGAGGTTTGGTTGTGTGTGTGTGGAGGATTGGGGCTTGGTTGTGCGGTAAGTGTGAGTTGGTGTGTGTGGGAGTGTGTGTGGAGAATTGGGGCTTGGTTGTGCGGGAAGTGTGCGTGTTTGTGGTCAATTGGGAAATGGTGGTGTGGGAAGTGTGGGTGTGTGTGTGTGTGGAGAATTGTGGCATGTTTGTGCGGGAAGTGTGAATGGATATGTGTTGGTGTGTGTTTGTGGAGAATTGGGGCTTGGTATTCGGTAAATTTGTGTGTTTGGAGAATTGGGGCTTGCCTTTCCGGGAAGTGTTAGTGGGTGTGTGTGGGTGTGTGCTTGTGGAGAATTAGGGCTTGGTTGTGCGGGAAGTGCGGGTTTGTGTGTGTGTGGAGAATTGGGTCTTGGTTGTGCGGTAAGTGTAGTTGGGTGTGTGTGTGTGTGTGTGTGTGTGTGGGGGGAATTGAGGCTTGGTTGTGCGGGAAGTGTGTATGTGTGTGCAGTATTGGGTCTTGGTTGTGCGTGCAGCGTGTGTATGTGTGAAGAATTGGGGCTTGCTTTGTGGGAAGTGTGGGTGTGTGTGTTTGTGTTTGTGTGTGTGAGGAGAATTAGGGCTTGGTTGTATGGGAAGTGCTTGTGTGTGGAGAATTGGAGGTTGGTTTTGCGGGAAGTATGTGTGTGTGTGTGTGGAAAATTGGACCTTGGTTGTGCGGGATTTGTGTGTGTGTGTGGAGAATTGGGGCTTGTTTGTGCGGGAAGTGTTTGTGTGTGTGTATTGAACTGGAGCTTGTTTGTGCGGAGAGTGCGTATGTGTATGGAGAATTGGATCTTGGTTGTGCGGGAGGTGTGTGTGTGTGGAAAATCGGGCTTGATTGTACGGGAAGTGCGGTTGTGTGTGGAAAATAGGTGCTTGGTTACGCGGGATGTGTGTGTCTATGTGTATGGAGAATTTGGACTTGGTTTTGCGGGAATTGTGGGTCTGTGCGTGCGTGTGTGGAGAATTGGTGGTTGGTTGTACAGGGAGAGTGGATGGGTGTGTGTGTGTGTGTAGAATTGGGGCTTGGTTGGCAGGAAGTGTGGGTGGGTGCATGAGTGTATGTTTGTGTGTGGGGTATTGAGGCTTGGTGTGCGGGAGGTCTGTGTGAGTGTGGAGAATTGGGGCTTGGGTGTGTGGGAAGTATGTGTGTGTGTTTGTGGAAAATTGGGGATTGGTTGTCCGTAAAGTGTGGTTGTGTTTGTGTGTGTCGAGATTTGGAGCTGTGCGAAGTGTGGGTGTGTGTGTGTGTGGAGGATTGGGGCTTGGTTGCGTGGGAAGTGTGTTTGTGTGTGTGTGGAGAATTGGGGCTTGGTTGTGTGGGAAGTATGTTTGTGTGTATTGAGAATTTGTACTTGGCTGTGCGGTAATTGTGCATGTGTGGAGAATTGGGGCTCGATTGTGCGGGTAGTGTGGGTGTGCTTGTGGAGAATTGGGGCTTGGTTGTGGGAATTATGTGTGTGTGTATGGAGAATTGGGTATTTGTTTTGCGGAAAGTGTGGGTATCTGTGTGTGTGTGGAGATTTGGAGCTGTGTGACGTTTGGTTGTGTGTGTGTGGAGGATTGGGGCTTGGTTGTGCGGTAAGTGTGAGTTGGTGTGTGTGGGAGTGTGTGTGGAGAATTGGTGCTTGGTTGTGCGGGAAGTATGGGTGTTTGTGGTCAATTGGGAAATGGTGGTGTGGGAAGTGTGGGTGCGTGTGTGTGTGGAGAATTGGGGCATGGTTGTGCGGGAAGTGTGAATGGATATGTGTTGGTGTGTGTTTGTGGAGAATTGGGGCTTGGTATTCGGTAAATTTGTGTGTTTGGAGAATTGGGGCTTGGCTTTCCGGGAAGTGTTAGTGGGTGTGTGTGGGTGTGTGCTTGTGGAGAATTAGGGCTTGGTTGTGCTGGAAGTGTGGGTTTGTGTGTGTGTGGAGAATTGGGTCTGGGTTGTGCGGGAAGTGTAGTTGGGTGTGTGTGTGTGTGTGTGTGTGTGTGGGGAATTGAGGCTTGGTTGTGTGGGAAGTGTGTATGTGTGTGCAGTATTGGGTCTTGGTTGTGCGGGCAGCGCATGTATGTGTGAAGAAATGGGGCTTGCTTTGTGGGAAGTGTGGGTGTGTGTGTTTGTGTGTGTGTGTGTGTGGAGAATTAGGGATTGGTTGTGCGGGAACTGTGGGTGTGTGGGTGTGTGTGTGGAGAACTGGGGCTTGGTTGGGGTAGAAATGTGTGTGTGTGTGTATGGAAAATTGAGACTTGGCTGTGAGGGAAGTGTCTGTGTGTATGTAACTGTATGTGGATTATTGTGGCTTTGTTGTGCGGGAAGTGTGTGCGTGTGTGTGAAGAATTGGGGCTTGCTTTGCGGGAAGTGTGTGTGTGTGTGTGTGGAGAATTGTGGCTTGTTTGTGCGGGAAGTGTGTGTTTGTGTGTGGAGAATTGGGGATTGGTTGTGCGGGAAGTGTGTGTGTGTGTGGAAAATGGCGCTTGATTGTGCGGGAAGTGTGGTTCTATGTGGAGAATTGGGCCTTGATTATGCGGGATGTGTCTGTGTATGTGTGTGGAGAATTGGAACTTGGTTGTGCAGGAAGTGTGGCACTCTGGGTGCGTGTGTGGAGAATTGGGGCTTGGTTGTTCAGGGAGAGTTGATGGGTGTGTGTGTGTGTGTGTGGAGAATTGGGGCTTGGTTGTGCGGGAAGTGTGGGTGGGTGCATTAATGTGTGTGTGTGTGTGAGGAATTGAGGCTTGGTTTTGCGGGAGGTCTGTGTGTGTGAGGAGAATTGAGGCTTGGGTGTGTGGGAAGTATGTGTGTGTGTTTGTGGAAAATTGAGGATTGGTTGTGCGTAAAGTCTGGTTGTGTTTGTGTGTGTGGAGATTTGGAGCTGTGCGAAGTGTGGGTGTGTGTGCGTGTGTGGAGGATTGGGGCTTGGTTGTGCGGGAAGTGTGAGTGGGTGTGTGTGGGTGTTTGTGTTTGGAGAATTGGGGCTTGGTTGTTCAGGAAGTATGCGTGTGTGTGGAGAATTGGGGGTTGGTTGTGCGGCAAATTTGCGTGTGTGTGGAGAATTGGGGCATGTTTGTGCGGGAAGTGTGGGTCCGTGGGTGCATGTTTGGAGAATTGGGACTTGTTTGTGCGGGAAGTGTGGCTCTCTGGGTGCGTGTATGGAGAATTGGGGGTTGGTTGTTCAGGGTGAGTGGATGGATGTGTGTGTGTGCGTGTGTGTAGAATTGAGGCTTGGTTGTGCAGGAAGTGTGGGTGGGTGCATGAGTGTGTGTGTGTGGAGAATTGCGGCTTGGTTGTACGGGAAGTGCTTGTGTGTGGAGAATTGGAGGTTGGTTTTGCGGGAAGTATGTGTGTGTGTGTGTGGAAAATTGGACCTGGGTTGTGCGGGATTTGTGTGTGTGTGTGGAGAATTGGGGCTTGTTTGTGCGGGTAATGTGTGTGTGTGTGTGGTGAACTGGAGCTTGTTTGTGCGGAAAGTGCGTATGTGTATGGAGAATTGGGTCTTGGTTGTGCGGGAGGTGTGTGTGTGTGGAAAATCGGGCTTGATTGTACGGGAACTGTGGTTGTGTGTGGAAAATAGGTGCTTGGTTATGCGGGATGTGTGTGTGTATGTGTATGGAGAATTTGGACTTGGTTTTGCGGGAATTGTGGGTCTGTGGGTGCGTGTGTGGAGAATTGGTGGTTGGTTGTACAGGCAGAGTGGATGGGTGTGTGTGTGTGTGTGTGTGGAGAATTGGGGCTTGGTTGTGCAGGAAGTGTGGCACTCTGGGTGCGTGTGTGGAGAATTGGGGCTTGGTTGTTCAGGGAGAGTTGATGGGTGTGTGTGTGTGTGTGTGTGGAGAATTGGGGCTTGGTTGTGCGGGAAGTGTGGGTGGGTGCATTAATATGTGTGTGTGTGTGTGAGGAATTGAGGCTTAGTTTTGCAGGAGGTCTGTGTGTGTGAGGAGAATTGGGGCTTGGGTGTGTGGGAAGTATGTGTGTGTGTTTGTGGAAAATTGGGGATTGGTTGTGCGTAAAGTGTGGTTGTGTTTGTGTGTGTGGAGATTTGGAGCTGTGCGAAGTGTGGGTGTGTGTGTGTGTGGAGGATTGGGGCTTGGTTGTGCGGGAAGTGTGAGTGGGTGTGTGTGGGTGTTTGTGTTTGGAGAATTGGGGCTTGGTTGTTCAGGAAGTATGCGTGTGTGTGGAGAATTGGGGGTTGGTTGTGCGGGAAATTTGCGTGTGTGTGGAGAATTGGGGCATGTTTGTGCGGGAAGTGTGGGTCCGTGTGTGCGTGTTTGGAGAATTGGGACTTGTTTGTGCGGGAAGTGTGGCTCTCTGCGTGCGTGGTTGGAGAATTGGGGGTTGGTTGTTCAGGGAAAGTGGATGGATGTGTGTGTGTGCGTGTGTGTAGAATTGGGGCTTGGTTGTGCAGGAAGTGTGGGTGGGTGCATGAGTGTGTGTGTGTGGAGAATTGCGGCTTGGTTGTACGGGAAGTGCTTGTGTGTGGAGAATTGGAGGTTGGTTTTGCGGGAAGTATGTGTGTTTGTGTGTGGAAAATTGGACCTTGGTTGTGCGGGATTTGTGTGTGTGTGTCGAGAATTGGGGCTTGTTTGTACGGGAAGTGTGTGTGTGTGTGTGGTGAACTGGAGCTTGTTTGTGCGGAAAGTGCGTATGTGTATGGAGAATTGGGTCTTGGTTGTGCGGGAGGTGTGTGTGTGTGGAAAATCGGGCTTGATTGTACGGGAAGTGTGGTTGTGTGTGGAAAATAGGTGCTTGGTTATGCGGGTTGTGTGTGTGTATGTGTATGGAGAATTTGGACTTGGTTTTGCGGGAATTGTGGGTCTGTGGGTGCGTGTGTGGAGAATTGGTGGTTGGTTGTACAGGGAGAGTGGATGGGTATGTGTGTGTGTGTGTGTAGAGTTGGGGCTTGGTTGGCAGGAAGTGTGGGTGGGTGCATGAGTGTATGTTTGTGTGTGGGGTATTGAGGCTTGGTTGTGCGGGAGGTCTGTGTGAGTGTGGAGAATTGGGGCTTGGGTGTGTGGGAAGTATGTGTGTGTGTTTGTGGAAAATTGGGGATTGGTTGTCCGTAAAGTGTGGTTGTGTTTGTGTGTGTCGAGATTTGGAGCTGTGCGAAGTGTGGGTGTGTGTGTGTGTGGAGGATTGGGGCTTGGTTGCGCGGGAAGTGTGTTTGTGTGTGTGTGGAGAATTGGGGCTTGGTTCTGTGGGAAGTATGTGTGTGTGTATTGAGAATTTGTACTTGGCTGTGCGGTAATTGTGCATGTGTGGAGAATTGGGGCTCGATTGTGCGGGTAGTGTGGCTGTGCTTGTGGAGAATTGGGGCTTGGTTGTGGGAATTATGTGTGTGTGTATGGAGAATTGGGTATTTGTTTTGCGGAAAGTGTGGGTATCTGTGTGTGTGTGGAGGTTTGGAGCTGTGTGAGGTTTGGTTGTGTGTGTGTGGAGGATTGGGGCTTGGTTGTGCGGTAAGTGTGAGTTGGTGTGTGTGGGAGTGTGTGTGGAGAATTGGGGCTTGGTTGTGCGGGAAGTGTGCGTGTTTGTGGTCAATTGGGAAATGGTGGTGTGGGAAGTGTGGGTGTGTGTGTGTGTGGGGAATTGGGGCATGGTTGTGCGGGAAGTGTGAATGGATATGTGTTGGTGTGTGTTTGTGGAGAATTGGGGCTTGGTATTCGGTAAATTTGTGTGTTTGGAGAATTGGGGCTTGCCTTTCCGGGAAGTGTTAGTGGATGTGTGTGGGTGTGTGCTTGTGGAGAATTAGGGCTTGGTTGTGCGGGAAGTGCGGGTTTGTGTGTGTGTGGAGAATTGGGTCTTGGTTGTGCGGGAAGTGTAGTTGTGTGTGTGTGTGTGTATGTGTGTGTGGGGGGGAAATTGAGGCTTGGTTGTGCGGGAAGTGTGTATGTGTGTGCAGTATTGGGTCTTGGTTGTGCGTGCAGCGCGTGTATGTGTGAAGAATTGGGGCTTGCTTTGTGGGAAGTGTGGGTGTGTGTGTTTGTGTTTGTGTGTGTGAGGAGAATTAGGGCTTGGTTGTATGGGAAGTGCTTGTGTGTGGAGAATTGGAGGTTGGTTTTGCGGGAAGTATGTGTTTGTGTGTGTGGAAAATTGGACCTTGGTTGTGCGGGATTTGTGTGTGTGTGTGGAGAATTGAGGCTTGTTTGTGCGGGAAGTGTTTGTGTGTGTGTGGTGAACTGGAGCTTGTTTGTGCGGAGAGTGCGTATGTGTATGGAGAATTGGATCTTGGTTGTGCGGGAGGTGTGTGTGTGTGGAAAATCGGGCTTGATTGTACGGGAAGTGCGGTTGTGTGTGGAAAATAGGTGCTTGGTTACGCGGGATGTGTGTGTGTATGTGTATGGAGAATTTGGACTTGGTTTTGCGGGAATTGTGGGTCTGTGCGTGCGTGTGTGGAGAATTGGTGGTTGGTTGTACAGGGAGAGTGGATGGGTGTGTGTGTGTGTGTAGAATTGGGGCTTGGTTGGCAGGAAGTGTGGGTGGGTGCATGAGTGTATGTTTGTGTGTGGGGTATTGAGGCTTGGTGTGCGGGAGGTCTGTGTGAGTGTGGAGAATTGGGGCTTGGGTGTGTGGGAAGTATGTGTGTGTGTTTGTGGAAAATTGGGGATTGGTTGTCCGTAAAGTGTGGTTGTGTTTGTGTGTGTCGAGATTTGGAGCTGTGCGAAGTGTGGGTGTGTGTGTGTGTGGAGGATTGGGGCTTGGTTGCGTGGGAAGTGTTTTTGTGTGTGTGTGGAGAATTGGGGCTTGGTTGTGTGGGAAGTATGTTTGTGTGTATTGAGAATTTGTACTTGGCTGTGCGGTAATTGTGCATGTGTGGAGAATTGGGGCTCGATTGTGCGGGTAGTGAGGCTGTGCTTGTGGAGAATTGGGGCTTGGTTGTGGGAATTATGTGTGTGTGTATGGAGAATTGGGTATTTGTTTTGCGGAAAGTGTGGGTATCTGTGTGTGTGTGGAGATTTGGAGCTGTGTGACGTTTGGTTGTGTGTGTGTGGAGGATTGGGGCTTGGTTGTGCGGTAAGTGTGAGTTGGTGTGTGTGGGAGTGTGTGTGGAGAATTGGTGCTTGGTTGTGCGGGAAGTATGGGTGTTTGTGGTCAATTGGGAAATGGTGGTGTGGGAAGTGTGTGTGTGTGTGTGTGTGGAGAATTGGGGCATGGTTGTGCGGGAAGTGTGAATGGATATGTGTTGGTGTGTGTTTGTGGAGAATTGGGGCTTGGTATTCGGGAAATTTTTGTGTTTGGAGAATTGGGGCTTGGCTTTCCGGGAAGTGTTAGTGGGTGTGTGTGGGTGGGTGCTTGTGGAGAATTAGGGCTTGGTTGTGCGGGAAGTGTGGGTTTGTGCGTGTGTGGAGAATTGGGTCTGGGTTGTGCGGGAAGTGTAGTTGGGTGTGTGTGTGTGTGTATGTGTGTGGGGAATTGAGGCTTGGTTGTGTGGGAAGTGTGTATGTGTGTGCAGTATTGGGTCTTGGTTGTGCGGGCAGCGCATGTATGTGTGAAGAAATGGGGCTTGCTTTGTGGGAAGTGTGGGTGTGTGTGTTTGTGTGTGTGTGTGTGTGGAGAATTAGGGCTTGGTTGTGCGGGAACTGTGGGTGTGTGGGTGTGTGTGTGGAGAATTGGGGCTTGGTTGGGGTAGAAATGTGTGTGTGTGTGTATGGAAAATTGAGACTTGGCTGTGAGGGAAGTGTCTGTGTGTATGTAACTGTATGTGGATTATTGTGGCTTTGTTGTGCGGGAAGTGTGTGCGTCTGTGTGGAGAATTGGGGCTTGCTTTGCGGGAAGTGTGTGTGTGTGTGTGTGTGGAGAATTGTGGCTTGTTTGTGCGGGAAGTGTGTGTTTGTGTGTGGAGAATTGGGGATTGGTTGTGCGGGAAGTGTGTGTGTGTGTGGAAAATGGCGCTTGATTGTGCGGGAAGTGTGGTTCTATGTGGAGAATTGGGCCTTGATTATGCGGGATGTGTCTGTGTATGTGTGTGGAGAATTGGAACTTGGTTGTGCAGGAAGTGTGGCACTCTGGGTGCGTGTGTGGAGAATTGGGGCTTGGTTGTTCAGGGAGAGTTGATGGGTGTGTGTGTGTGTGTGTGTGGAGAATTGGGGCTTGGTTGTGCGAGAAGTGTGGGTGGGTGCATTAATGTGTGTGTGTGTGTGAGGAATTGAGGCTTGGTTTTGCGGGAGGTCTGTGTGTGTGAGGAGAATTGGGGCTTGGGTGTGTGGGAAGTATGTGTGTGTGTTTGTGGAAAATTGAGGATTGGTTGTGCGTAAAGTGTGGTTGTGTTTGTGTGTGTGGAGATTTGGAGCTGTGCGAAGTGTGGGTGTGTGCGTGTGTGGAGGATTGGGGCTTGGTTGTGCGGGAAGTGTGAGTGGGTGTGTGTGGGTGTTTGTGTTTGGAGAATTGGGGCTTGGTTGTTCAGGAAGTATGCGTGTGTGTGGAGAATTGGGGGTTGGTTGTGCGGCAAATTTGCGTGTGTGTGGAGAATTGGGGCATGTTTGTGCGGGAAGTGTGGGTCCGTGGGTGCATGTTTGGAGAATTGGGACTTGTTTGTGCGGGAAGTGTGGCTCTCTGGGTGTGTGTATGGAGAATTGGGGGTTGGTTGTTCAGGGAGAGTGGATGGATGTGTGTGTGTGCGTGTGTGTAGAATTGAGGCTTGGTTGTGCAGGAAGTGTGGGTGGGTGCATGAGTGTGTGTGTGTGGAGAATTGCGGCTTGGTTGTACGGGAAGTGCTTGTGTGTGGAGAATTGGAGGTTGGTTTTGCGGGAAGTATGTGTGTGTGTGTGTGGAAAATTGGACCTGGGTTGTGCGGGATTTGTGTGTGTGTGTGGAGAATTGGGGCTTGTTTGTGCGGGAAATGTGTGTGTGTGTGTGGTGAACTGGAGCTTGTTTGTGCGGAAAGTGCGTATGTGTATGGAGAATTGGGTCTTGGTTGTGCGGGAGGTGTGTGTGTGTGGAAAATCGGGCTTGATTGTACGGGAACTGTGGTTGTGTGTGGAAAATAGGTGCTTGGTTATGCGGGATGTGTGTGTGTATGTGTATGGAGAATTTGGACTTGGTTTTGCGGGAATTGTGGGTCTGTGGGTGCGTGTGTGGAGAATTGGTGGTTGGTTGTACAGGGAGAGTGGATGGGTGTGTGTGTGTGTGTGTGTAGAATTGGGGCTTGGTTGGCAGGAAGTTTGGGTGGGTGCATGAGTGTATGTTTGTGTGTGGGGTATTGAGGCTTGGTTGTGCGGGAGGTCTGTGTGAGTGTGGAGAATTGGGGCTTGGGTGTGTGGGAAGTATGTGTGTGTGTTTGTGGAAAATTGGGGATTGGTTGTCCATAAAGTGAGGTTGTGTTTGTGTGTGTCGAGATTTGGAGCTGTGCGAAGTGTGGGTGTGTGTGTGTGTGGAGGATTGGGGCTTGGTTGCGCGGGAAGTGTGTTTGTGTGTGTGTGGAGAATTGGGGCTTGGTTGTGTGGGAAGTATGTGTGTGTGTATTGAGAATTTGTACTTGGCTGTGCGGTAATTGTGCGTGTGTGGAGAATTGGGGCTCGATTGTGCGGGTAGTGTGGGTGTGCTTGTGGAGAATTGGGTCTTGGTTGTGGGAATTATGTGTGTGTGTATGGAGAATTGGGTATTTGTTTTGCGGAAAGTGTGGGTATCTGTGTGTGTAGAGATTTGGAGCTGTGTGAGGTTTGGTTGTGTGTGTGTGGAGGATTGGGGCTTGGTTGTGCGGTAAGTGTGAGTTGGTGTGTGTGGGAGTGTGTGTGGAGAATTGGGGCTTGGTTGTGCGGGAAGTGTGGGTGTTTGTGGTCAATTGGGAAATGGTGGTGTGGGAAGTGTGGGTGTGTGTGTGTGTGGAGAATTGGGGCCAGGTTGTGCGGGAAGTGTGAATGGATATGTGTTGGTGTGTGTTTGTGGAGAATTGGGGCTTGGTTGTGCGGGATGTGTGGGTTTGTGTGTGTGTGGAGAATTGGGTCTTGGTTGTGCGGGAAGTGTAGTTGGGTGTGTGCGTGTGTGGAGAATTGAGGCTTGGTTGTGCGTGAAGTGTGTATGTGTGTGGAGTATTGGGTCTTGGTTGTGCGGGCAGTGCGTGTATGTGTGGAGAATTGGGGCTTGCTTTGTGGGAAGTGTGGGTGTGTGTGTTTATGTGTGTGTGTCTGTGTGTGTGTGTGTGTGGAGAATTAGGGCTTGGTTGTGCGGCAACTGTGGGTGCATGGGTGTGTGTGTGGAGAATTTTGGCTTGGTTGGGGTAGAAATGTGTGTGTATGTGTATGGAAAATTGGGACTTGGCTGTGAGGGAAGTGTCTGTGTGAATGTAACTGTATGTGGATTATTGGGGCTTTGTTGTGCGGGTAGTGTGTGCGTGTGTGTGGAGAATTGTGGCTTGCTTTGCGGGAAGTGTGTGTGTGTATGTGTGGAGAATTGTGGCTTGGATGTGCGGGAAGTGTGTGTTTGTGTGTGGAGAATTGGGGATTGGTTGTGCGGGAAGTGTGTGTGTGTGTGGAAAATGGCGCTTGATTGTGCGGGAAGTGTGGTTGTATGTGGAGAATTGGGGCTTGATTATGCGGGATGTGTGTGTGTATGTGTGTGGAGAATTGGGACTTGGTTGTGCAGGAAGTGTGGCTCTCTGGGTGCGTGTGCGGAGAATTGGGGCTTGGTTGTTCAGGGAGAGTGGATGAGTGTGTGTGTGTGTGTGTGAAGAATTGGGGCTTGGGTGTGTTGTAAGTATGTGTGTGTGTTTGTGGAAAATTGGGGATTGGTTGTGCATAAAGTGTGGGTGTGTTTTTGTGTGTGGAGATTTGGAACTGTGCGAAGTGTGGTTGTGTGTGTGTGTGGAGGATTGGGGCTTGGTTTTGCGGGAAGTGTGAGTGGATATGTGTGGGTGTTTGTGTTTGGAGAATTGGGGCTTGGTTGTTCAGGAAGTGTACGTGTGTGTGGAGAATTGGGGCTTGTTTGTGCGGGAAATTTGCGTGTGTGTGAACAATTGGAGTTTGTTTGTGCGGGAAGTGTAGCTCTCTGGGTGCGTGTGTGGAGAATAGGGGGTTGGTTGTTCTGGGAGAGTGGATGGGTGTGTGTGTGTGTGTGTGTGTAGAATTGGGGCTTGCTTATGCGGGAAGTGTGTTTATGTGTGGGTGTGTGTGGGTGTGGATAATTGAGGCTTGGTTGAGCTGGAAGTATGGGTGGGTGTGTGGAGAATTGGGGCTTGGTTGTGCGGGAAGTGTGGGTGTGGTTGTGTGTGTGTGGAGAAATGGGGCTTGCTTGCGTGGGTAGTGTGCATGTGTGTGGAGAATTGGGGCTTGGTTGTTCAGGGAGAGTGGATGGGTGTGTGTGTGTGTGTGTGGAGGATTGGGGCTTGGTTGTGCGGGAAGTGTGTGTGGTTGCATTAATGTGTGTGTGTGGGGGGAATTGAGGCTTGGTTGTGCGGGAGGTCTGTGTGTGTGTGGAGAATTGGGGCTTGGGTGTGTGGGATGTATGTGTGTGTGTTTGTGGAAAATTGGGGATTGGTTGTGCATAAAGTGTGGGTGTGTTGGTGTGTGTGGAGATTTGGAGTTGTGCGAAGTGTGGGTGTGTGTGTGTGTGGAGGATTGGGACTTGGTTGTGCGGGAAGTGTGAGTGGGTGTGTGTGGGTGTTTGTGTTTGGAGAATTGGGGCTTGGTTGTGCGGGAAATTTGCGTGTGTGTGAACAATTGGGGCTTGTTTGTGCGGGAAGTGTGGCTCTCTGGGTGCGTGCGTGGAGAATTGGGGGTTGGTTGTTCAGGGAGAGTGGATGGGTGTGTGTGTGTGTGTGTGTGTAGAATTGGGGCTTGCTTGTGCGGGAAGTGTGTTTGTGTGTGGGTGTGTGTGTGTGTGCATAATTGAGGCTTGGTTGAGCTGGAAGTATGGGTGGGTGTGTGGAGAATTGGGGCTTGGTTTTGCGGGAAGTGTGGGTGTGGTTATGTGTGTGTGGAGAAATGGGGCTTGCTTGCGTGGGTAGTGTGCATGTGTGTGGAGAATTGGGGCTTGGTTGTTCAGGGAGAGTGGATGGGTGTGTGTGTGTGTGTGTGTGTGGAGGATTGGGGCTTGGTTGTGCGGGAAGTGTGTGTGGGTGCATTAATGTGTGTGTGTGTGGGGAATTGAGGCTTGGTTGTGCGCGAGGTCTGTGTGTGTGTGGAGAATTGGGGCTTGGGTGTGTGGGATGTATGTGTGTGTGCTTGTGGAAAATTGGGGATTGGTTGTGCATAAAGTGTTGGTGTGTTGGTGCGTGTGGAGATTTGGAGTTGTGCGAAGTGTGGGTGTGTGTGTGTGTGGAGGATTGGGGCTTGGTTGTGCGGGAAGTGTGAGTGGGTGTGTGTGGGTGTTTGTGTTTGGAGAATTGGGGCTTGGTTGTTCAGGAAGTGTGCGTGTGTGTGGAGAATTGGGACTTGGTTGTGCGGGAAATTTGCGTGTGTGTGGAGAATTGGGGCTTGTTTGTGCGGGAAGTGTGGGTCTGTGGGTGCGTGTGTGGAGAATTGGGACTTGTTTATGCGGGAAGTGTGGCTCTCTGGGTGCGTGTGTGGATAATTGGGGGTTGGTTGTTCAGGGAGAGTGGATGGGTGTGTGTGTGTGTGTGTGTAGAATTGGGGCTTGGTTGTGCAGGAAGTGTTGGTGGGTGCATGAATGTGTGTGCGTGGAGAATTGCGGCTTGGTTGTACAGGAAGTGCTTTTGTGTGGAGAATTGGAGCTTGGGTGTGTGGGAGAAATGTGTGTGTGTGTGTGGAAAATTGGACCTTGGTTGTGCGGGACTTGTGTGTGTGTGTGGAGAATTGGGGCTTGTTTGTGCAGGAAGTGTGTGTATGTGTGTGGTGAACTGGAGCTTGTTTGTGCGGAAAGTGCGTATGTGTATGGAGAATTGGGTCTTGGTTGTGCGGGAGGTGTGTGTGTGTGGAAAATGGGGCTTGATTGTACGGGAAGTGTGGTTGTGTTTGGAAAATAGGTGCTTGGTTATGCGGGATGTGTGTGTGTATGTGTATGGAGAATTTGGACTTGGTTGTGCGGGAATTGTGGGTCTGTGGGTGCGTGTGTGGAGAATTGGCGGTTGGTTGTTCAGGGAGAGTGGATGGGTGTGTGTGTGTGTGTGTAGAATTGGGGCTTGGTTGGCTGGAAGTGTGGGTGGGTGCATGAGTGTGTGTTTGTGGGTGGGGAATTGAGGCTTGGTTGTGCGGGAGGTCTGTTTGTGTGTGTGGAGAATTGGGTCTTGGGTGTGTGAGAAATATGTTTGTATGTTTGTGGAAAATTGGGGATTGGTTGTGCGTAAAGTGTGGTTGTGTTTGTGTGTGTGGAGATTTGGAGCTGTGCGAAGTGTGGGTGTGTGTGTGTGTGGAGGATTGGGGCTTGGTTGTGCGGGAAGTGTGAGTGGGTGTGTGTGGGTGTGCCTGTTTGGAGAATTGGGGCTTGGTTGTTCGGGAAGTGCTTGTGTGTGGAGAATTGGTGCTTGGTTGTGCGGAAAATATGTGTGTGTGTGTGTGGAAAATTGGACCTTGGTTGTGCGGGATTTGTGTGTGTGTGTGGAGAATTGGGGCTTGTTTGTGCGGGAAGTGTGTGTGTGTGTGTGGTGAATTGTAGCTTGTTTGTGCAGGAAGTGCGTATGTGTATGGAGAATTGTGTCTTGGTTGCGCAGGAAGTAGGTGTGTGTGGAAAATGGGGCTTGATTGTACGGGAAGTGTGGTTGTGTGTGGAAAAATGGTGCTTTGTTATGCGGGATGTGTGTGTATGTGTATGCAGAATTTGGACTTGGTTGTGCGGGAATTGTGGGTCTGTGGGTGCATGTGTGGAGAATTGGCGGTTGGTTGTTCAGGGAGAGTGGATGGGTTTGTGTCTTTCTGTGTGTAGAATTGGAGCTTGGTTGTGCAGGAAGTGTGGGTGGGTGCATGAGTGTGTGTGTGTGTGGGGGGAATTGAGGCTTAATTGTGTGGGAGGTCTGTGTGTGTGTGGAGAATTGGGGCTTGTGTGTGTGGGAAGCATGTGTGTGTGTTTGTGGAAAATTGGGGATTGGTTGTGCGTAAAGTGTGGGTGTGTTTGTGTGTGTGGAGATTTGGAGCTGTGCGAAGTGTGGGAGTGTGTGTGTGTGGAGGATTGGGGCTTGGTTGTGAGGGAAGTGTGAATGGGTGTGTGTGGGTGTGTGTGTGTGGAAAAATGGGGCTTGCTTGTTCGGGAAGTGTGGGTGTGTGTGGAGAATTGGACTTGGTGTTCCTGGAAGTGTGGGTATGTGTGTGTGGAGAATTGGGGCTTGGCTGTGCGGGAAGAGTGGGTGGTTGGGTTCGGGTGTGTGTTTGTGGAGAATTGGTGCTTGGTTGTGCGGGAATTGTGTTTGTGTGTGGTTTTTTTTGGGTGTGGTGAATTGAGGCTTGGTTGAGCTAGAAGTGTGTGTGGGTGTGTGGAGAATTGGGGCTTGGTTGTGCAGGAAGTGTGGTTGTGTGTGGAGAATTGGGTCTTGGTTTTGCGGGAAGTGTGTGTGTGTGTGGAAAATTGTGCTTGATTGTGCGGGAAGTGCGGTTGTGTGTGGAGAATTGCGGCTTGGTTATGCGGGATGTGTGTGTGTATGTGTGTGGAGAATTGGGACTTGGTTGTGCGGGAAGTGTGGGTCTGTCGGTGCGTGTTTGGAGAATGGCGGCTTGTTTGTGAGGGAGGTGTGGCTCTCTGGGTGAGTGTGTGGAGAATTGGGGCTTGGTTGTGCAGGGAGTGTGGATGGGTGTGTGGGTGTGTGTGTATATGTGTGTGGAGAATTGGGGCTTGGTTGTGCAGGAAGTGTGGGTGGTTGTATGTGTGTATATGTGTGTGTGGTGAATTGAGGCTTGGTTGTGCGGGAAATGTGTGTGTCTGGAGAATTGGGGCTTTGATTTGTGGGAAGTATGTGTGTGTGTTTGTGGAAAATTGGGGATAGGCTGTGCGTAAATGTGGGTGTGTTTGTGTGTGTGGAGATTTGGAGCTGTGCGAAGTGTGTGTGTGTGTGTGTATGGAGGATTGGGGCTTGGTTGTGCGGGAAGTGTGAGTGAGTGTGTGTGGGTGTGTGTGTGTGGAGAAATTGGGCTTGGTTGTTCGGGAAGTGTGGGTGTGTGTGGACAATTGGGCTTGGTGTTGCTGGAAGTGTGGGCATGTGTGTGTGGAGAATTGGGGCTTGGTTGTGCAGGAAGAGTGGGTGGGTGTGTGTGGGTGTGTGTTTGTGGAGAATTGGTGCTTGGTTGTGCGGGAAGTGTGTTTGTGTGTGGGTGTGGAGAATTGAGGCTTTGTTGAGCTGGAAGTGTGGGTGGGTGTGTAGAGAATTGGGGCTTGGTTGTTCGGGAAGTCTGGTTGTGTATGTGTGTGTGTGTGCATAGTTGGGGCTTCGTTGTGCAGTAAGTGTGGGTGTGTGTGTTTGTGTGTGGAGAATTGGGGCTTGGTTGTGCGAGAAGTGTGTTTGTGTGTGTTTGTGGAGAATTATGGCTTGGTTGTGTGGGAAGTGTAGGTGGGTGTGTGGAAAATTGAGACTTGGCTGCGCGAAGTGTGGGTAGCTGTGTGTGTGTGTGCGTGTGTGTATAATTGAGGCTTGCTGGTGCGGGAAGTATTTGTGTGTGTGGAGAATTTGGGCTTGGTTGTACGGGAAGTGTGTGTGTGTGTGGAGAATTGTGGTTTGCTTTGCGGGAAGTGTGTGTGTGTGTGGAGAATTGGGCCTTGGTTGTGCGGGAAGTGTGTGTGTGTGGAGAATTGGGGCTTGGTTGTGCGGGGAGAGTGGGTGGGTGGGTGCGGGTGTGTGTGTGTGGAGAATTGGTGCTTGGTTGAGCGGGAAGTGTGTTTGTGTGTGGGTTTGTTTGGGTGTGGAGAATTGAGGCTTGGTTGAGCTGGAAGTGTGGGTGGGTGTGTGGAGAATTGGGCCTTGCTTCTGCGGGATTTGAGGGTGTGGGTGTGTGTGTGTGGAGAATTGGTGCTTGATTGTGTGGGAAGTATGTGTATGTTTGGTGAATTAGGGCTTGGTAGTGCGGGAAGTGTGTGTGTGTGTCTGTGTGTGTGTGTGTGTAAGAAGAATTGGAGCTGAGCGAAGTGTGGTTGTGTATGTGAGTGGAGAATTGTGGCTTTATTGTGTGGGAATTGAGTGTGTGTGTGAAGAATTTGGGCTTGGCTGTGCGGGAAACATATGTGTGTGTGTGTGTGTGTGTGGGGAATTGGGGCTTGGTTGTGCGGGAAGTGTGGGTGTGTGGGTGTGTGCATGGTGAATTGGATCTTGGTTCAGCGGGAAGTGTGAGTGGGTGTGTGGGTGTGTGTTTGTGTGGAGAATTGAGGCTTGGTAGTTTGGGAAGTGTGTGTGGGTGTGTGTGGGTCTGTGAATGTGTGTGGAGAATAGGGTCTTGGTTGTGCGGGATGTTGGTGTGTGTGTGTGTGTGGAGAATTGGGGCTTGGTTGTGCAGGAAGCTTGGGTGTGTGTTTGTGTGTGTGTTTGTGTATGTGTGTGTGTGTCTGTGTGTGGAAAATTGAGAATTGGTTGTGTGGGAAGTGTGTGTGTGTGTGGCGAATTGGTGCTTGGTTGTGCGGCAAGTGTGCGTGTGTTTGGTGAATTAGGGCTTGGTTGTGCGGGAAGTGTGTGTGTGTGTGTGTGTGTGTGTATGGAGAATTGGAGCTGAGCGAAGTGTGGTTGCGTATGTGAGTGGGGAATTGTGGCTTCATTGTGCGGGAATTGTGTGTGTGTGTGAAGAATTTGGGCTTGGCTCTGCGGGAAACGTATGTGTGTGTGTGTGTGTGTGGAGAATTGGGGCTTGGTTGTGCGGGAAGTGTGAGTGTGTGTGTGGAGAATTGGTGCTTGGTTGTGCGGGAAGTGTGTGAGTGTGTGGAGAACTGGGGCTTGGTTGTGTGGGAAGTATGTGTGTGTGCATGGAGAATTTGGACTTGGCTGTGCGATAATTGTGTGTGTGTGGAGAATTGGGGCTCGATTGTGCGGGTAGTGTGGGTGTGCGTGTGGAGAATTGGGGCTTGGATTTGTGGGAAGTATGTGTATGTGTTTGTGGAAAATTGGGGATTGGTTGTGCGTAAATGTGGGTGTGTTTGTGTGTGTGGAGATTTGGAGCTGTGCGAAGTGTGGGTGTGTGTGTGTGTGGAGGATTGGGGCTTGGTTGTGCGGGAAGTGTGAATGGGTGTGTGTGGGTGTGTGTGTGTGGAGAAATGGGGCTTGGTTGTTTGGGAAGTGTGGGTGTTTGTGGAGAATTGGACTTGGTGTTGCTGGAAGTGTGGGTATGTGTGTGTGGAGAATTGGGGCTTGGTTGTGCGGGAAGTGTGTTTGTGTGTGGGTTTGTTTGGGTGGAGGAGAATTGAGGCTTGGTTGAGCTGGAAGTTTGGGTGGGTGTGTGGAGATTTGGGCATTGCTTCTGCGGGATGTGAGGGTGTGGGTGTGTGTGTGTGGAGAATTGGGGCTTGCTTGCGCGGGAAGTGTGCATGTGTGTGGAGAATTGGTGCTTGGTTGTGTGGGAAGTATGTGTATGTTTGGTGAATTAGGGCTTGGTAGTGCGGGAAGTGTGTGTGTGTGTGTGTGTCTGTATGGTTAATTGGAGCTGAGCGAAGTGTGGTTGTGTATGTGAGTGGAGAATTGTGGCTTCATTGTGCGGGAATTGTGTGTGTGTGTGAAGAATTTGGGCTTGGCTGTGCGGGAAACATATGTGTGTGTGTGTGTGTGGAGAATTGGGGCTTGGTTGTGTGGGAAGTGTGGGTGTGTGTTTGTGTGTATGTTTGTGTATGTGTGTGTGTGTCTGTGTGTGGAGAATTGAGGCTTGGTTGTGCGGGAAGTGTGTGTGTGTGTGTGGAGAATTGGTGCTTGGTTGTGCGGCAAGTGTGTTTGTGTATGTGTGGAGAATTGGGGCTTGCTTGCACGGGAAGTGTGCATGTGTGTGGAGAATTGGTGCTTGGTTGTGTGGGAAGTATGTGTGTGTTTTAGTGAATTAGGGCTTGGTTATGCGGGAAATGTGTGTGTGTGTGTGTGTGTGTATGGAGAATTGGAGCTGAGCGATGTGTGGTTGCGTATGTGAGTGGAGAATTGTGGCCTCATTGTGCGGTAATTGTGTGTGTGTGTGAAGAATTTGGTCTTGGCTGTGCGGGAAACGTATGTGTGTGTGTGTGTGTTGTGGAGAATTGGGGCTTGGTTGTGCGGGAAGTGTGGGTGTGTGGGTGTGTGCATGGTGAATTGGATCTTGGTTCAGCAGGAAGAGTGAGTGGGTGTGTGGGTGTGTGTTTGTGTGGAGAATTGAGGCTTGGTAGTTTGGGAAGTGTGTGTGGGTGTGTGTGGGTCTGTGAGTGTGTGTGGAGAATAGGGTCTTGGTTGTGCAGGATGTCGGTGTGTGTGTGTGGAGAATTGGGGCTTGGTTGTGCAGGAACTTTGGTGTGTGTTTGTGTGTGTGTTTGTGTATGTGTGTGTGTGTCTGTGTGTGGAGAATTGGGGCTTGGTTGTGTGGCAAGTATGTGTGTGTGTATGGAGAATTTGGTCTTGGCTGTGCAATAATTGTGTGTGTGTGGAGAATTGGGGCTCGATTGTGTGAGTAGTCTGGGTGTGCATGTGGAGAATTGGGGCTTGGTTGTGTGGGAATTATGTGTGTGTGTATGGAGAATTGGGTATTTGTTGTGCAGAAAGTGTAGGTATCTGTGTGTGTGGAGATTTGGAGCTGTCTGACGTTTGGGTGTGTGTGTGGAGAATTGGGGCTTGGATGTGCGCGAAGTGTGGGTGTGTGTGGTCAATTGGGAATTGGTGGTGTGGGAAGTGTGGGTGTGTGTGTGTGGAGAATTGCGGCATGATTGTGCGGGAAGTGTGTGTGTGTGTGTGTGTGTATGGTTAATTGGAGCTGAGCGAAGTGTGGTTGTGTATGTGAGTGGAGAATTGTGGCTTCATTGTGCGGGAATTGTGTGTGTGTGAAGAATTTGGGCTTGGCTGTGCGGGAAACATATGTGTGTGTGTGTGTGTGGAGAATTGGGGCTTGGTTGTGTGGGAAGTGTGGGTGTGTGTTTGTGTGTGTGTTTGTGTATGTGTGTGTGTGTCTTTGTGTGGAGAATTGAGGCTTGGTTGTGCGGGAAGTGTGTGTGTGTGTGTGGAGAATTGGTGCTTGGTTGTGCGGCAAGTGTGTTTGTGTATGTGTGGAGAATTGGGGCTTGCTTGCACGGGAAGTGTGCATGTGTGTGGAGAATTGGTGCTTGGTTGTGTGGGAAATGTGTGTGTGTTTGGTGAATTAGGGCTTGGTTGTGCGGGAAATGTGTGTGTGTGTGTGTGTGTGTGTGTGTGTATGGAGAATTGGAGCTGAGCGAAGTGTGGTTGCGTATGTGAGTGGAGAATTGTGGCTTCATTGTGCGGTAATTGTGTGTGTGTGTGAAGAATTTGGTCTTGGCTGTGCGGGAAACGTATGTGTGTGTGTGTGTGTTGTGGAGAATTTGGCTTGGTTGTGCGGGAAGTGTGGGTGTGTGGGTGTGTGCATGGTGAATTGGATCTTGGTTCAGCAGGAAGAAAGAGTGGGTGTGTGGGTGTGTGTTTGTGTGGAGAATTGAGGCTTGGTAGTTTGGGAAGTGTGTGTGGGTGTGTGTGGTTCTGTGAGTGTGTGTGGAGAATAGGGTCTTGGTTGTGCGGGATGTCGGTGTGTGTGTGTGTGTGGAGAATTGGGGCTTGGTTGTGCAGGAACTTTGGTGTGTGTTTGTGTGTGTGTTTGTGTATGTGTGTGTGTGTCTGTGTGTGGAGAGTTGAGGCTTGGTTGTGATGGAAGTGTTTGTGTGTGTGGAGAATTGGTGCTTGTTTGTGCGGGAAGTGTGATTGTGTGTGGAGAATTGGGGCTTGGTTGTGTGGGAAGTATGTGTGTGTGTATGGAGAATTTGGTCTTGGCTGTGCGATAATTGTGTGTGTGTGGAGAATTGGGGCTCGATTGTGCGAGTAGTGTGGGTGTGCATGTGGAGAATTGGGGCTTGGTTGTGTGGGAATTATGTGTGTGTGTATGGAGAATTGGGTATTTGTTGTGCGGAAAGTGTAGGTATCAGTGTGTGTGTGGAGATTTGGAGCTGTGTGACGTTTGGGTGTGTGTGTGGAGGATTGGGGCTTGGTTGTGCGGTAATTGTGAGTGGGTGTGTGTGGGAGTGTGCGTGGAGAATTGGGGCTTGGTTGTGCGGGAAGTGTGGGTGTGTGTGGTCAATTGGGAATTGGTGGTGTGGGAAGTGTGGGTGTGTGTGTGTGGAGAATTGGGGCATGGTTGTGCGGGAAGTGTGAATGGATGTGTGTTGGTGAGTGTTTGTGGAGAATTGGGGCTTGGTTGTCAGCAAATTTATGTGTGTGGAGAATTGGGGCTTGGCTTTGCGGGAAGTGTGAGTGGGTGTGTGTGGGTGTGTCCTTGTGGAGAATTGGGGCTTGGTTGTGCGGGAAGTGAGGGTTTGTGTGTGTGTGGAGAATTGTGTCTTGGTTGTGCGGGAAGTATAGTTGGGTGTGTGTGTGTGTGTGTGTGGAGAATTGAGGCTTGGTTGTGCGGGAAGTGTGTATGTGTGTGGAGTATTGGGTCTTGGTTGTGCGGGCAGTGCATGTAGGTGCGGAGAATTGGGGCTTCCTTTGTGGGAAGTGTGGGTGTGTGTGTTTGTGTGTGTGTGTGTGTGTGTGTGTGTGTGTGTGGAGAACTAGGGCTTGGTTGTGCGGGAACTGTGGGTGTGTGGGTGTGTGTGTGGAGAATTGGGGCTTGGTTGGGGTAGAAATGTGTGTGTGTGTGTATGGAAAATTGGGACTTGGCTGTGAGGGAAGTGTCTGTGTGTATGTAACTGTATGTGGATTATTGGGGCTTTGTTGTGCGGGAAGTGTGCGCGTGTGTGTGGAGAATTGGGGCTTGCTTTGCAGGAAGTGTGTGTTTGTGGAGAATTGTGGCTTGGTTGTGCGGGAAGTGTGTGTTTGTGTGTGGAGAATTGGGGATTGGTTCTGTGGGAAGTATGTGTGTGTGGAAAATGGCGCTTGATTGTGCGGGAAGTGTGGTTGTATGTGGAGAATTGGGGCTTGATTATGCGGGATGTGTGTGTGTATGTGTGTGGAGAATTGGGACTTGGTTGTGCAGGAAGTGTGTATCTGTGGGTGCGTGTGTGAAGAATTGGAACTTGTTTGTGCGGGAAGTGTGGCTCTCTGGGTGCGTGTGTGGAGAATTGGGGCTTGGTTGTTCAGGGAGAGTGGATGGGTGTGTGTGTGTGTGTGTGTGTGGAGAATTGGGGCTTGGTTGTGCGGGAAGTGTGGTTAGGTGCATTAATGTGTGTGTGTATGTGGGCAATTGAGGCTTGGTTGTGCGGGATGTCTGTGTGTGTGTGGAGAATTGGGGCTTGGGTGTGTGGGAAGTTTGTGTCTGTGTTTGTGGAAAATTGGGGATTGGTTGTGCGTAAAGTGTGGTTGTGTTTGTGTGTGTGGAGATTTGGAGCTGTGCGAAGTGTGGGTGTGTGTGTGTGTGTAGGATTGGGGCTTGGTTCTGCGGGAAGTGTGAGTGGGTGTGTGTGGGTGTTTGTGTTTGGAGAATTGGGGCTTGGTTTTTCAGGAAGTGTGCGTGTGTGTGGAGTATTGGGGCTTGGTTGTGTGGGAAATTTGCGTGTATGTGGAGAATTGGGGCTTCTTTGTGCGGGAAGTGTGGGTCTGTGGGTGCGTGTGTGGAGAATTGGGGCTTGGTTGTTCAGGGAGAGTGGATGGGTGTGTGTATGTGTTTGTGTGTAGAATTGGGGCTTGGTTGTGCAGGAAGTGTGGGTGGGTGCATGAGTGTGTGTGTGTGTGTGGAGAATTGCGGCATGGTTGTGCGGAAAGTGCATATGTGTATGGAGAAATGGAGCTTGGTTGTGCGGGAAGTATGTGTGTGTGGAAAATTGGACCTTGTTTGTGCGGGATTTGTGTGTGTGTGTGGAAAATAGGTGCTTGGTTATGCTGGATGTGTGTCTGTATGTGTATGGAGAATTTGGACTTGGTTGTGCGGGAATTGTGGGTCTGTGGGTGCGTGTGTGGAGAATTGGCGGTTGGTTGTTCAGGGAGAGTGGCTGGATGTGTGTGTGTCTCTGTGTAGAATTGGGGCTTGGTTGGCAGGAAGTGTGGGTGGGAGCATGAGTGTGTGTGTGTGTGTGTGTGGGGAATTGAGGCTTGCTTGTGCGGGAGGTCTGTGTGTGTGTGGAGAATTGGGGCTTGGGTGTGTGGGAAGTATGTGTGTGTGTTTGTGGAAAATTGGGGATTGGTTGTGCGTAAAGTGTGGTTGTGTTTGTGTGTGTGGAGATTTGGAGCTGTGCGAAGTGTGTGTGTGTGTGTGTGTGGAGGTTTGGGGCTTGGTTGTGTGGGAATTGTGAGTGGGTGTGTGTGAGTATGTGTGTTTGGAGAATTGGGGCTTGGTTGTTCGGGAAGTGTGCGTGTGTGTGGAGAATTGAGGATTGGTTGTGCGGGATATTTGCGTGTGTGTGGAGAATTGGGGTATGTTGTGCGGAAAGTGCGGGTCTATGGGTGCATGTGTGGAGAATTGGGGTTTGGTTGTTCAGGGAGAGTAGCATGGGTGTGTGTGTGTGTGTGTGTGTAGAATTGTGGCGTGGTTGTGCAGGATGAGTGGGTGGGCGCATGAGTGTGTGTGTGTGGAGAATTGGGGCTTGGTTGTACGGGAAGTGCTTGTGTGTGGAGAATTGGAGCTTGGTTTGTGCGAGAAGTATGTGTGTTTGTGTGTGGAAAATTGGACCTTGGTTGTGCGGGATTTGTGTGTGTCTGTGGAGAATTGGTGCTTGTTTGTGCGGGAAGTGTCTGTGTGTGTGTGGTGAATTGGAGCTTGTTTGTGCGGGAAGTGCGTATGTATATGGAGAATTGGGTCTTGGTTGTGCGGGAAATGTGTGTGTGTGGAAAATGGGGCTTGATTGTATGGGAATTGTGGTTGTGTGTGGAAAATAGGTGCTTGGTTATGCGGGATGTGTGTTTGTATGTGTATGGAGAATTTGGACTTGGTTGTGCAGGAATTGTGTGCCTGTGGGTGCATGTGTGGAGAATTGGCGGTTGGTTGTTCAGGGAGAGTGGCTGGGTGTGTGTGTGTGTGTGTGTGTAGAATTGGGGCTTGGTTGTGCAGGAAGTGTGGGTGGGTCCATGAGTGTGTGTGTGTGTGGGGGGAATTGAGGCTTGGTTGTGCGGGAGGTCTGTGTGGAGAATTGGGGCTTGGGTATGTGGGAAGTATGTGTGTGTGTTTGTGGAAAATTAGGGATTGGTTGTTCGTAAAGTGTGGGTGTGTTTGTGTGTGTGGAGATTTGGAGCTGAGTGAAGTGTGGGTGTGTGGGTATGGAGGATTGGGGCTTGGTTGTGCGGGAAGTGTGCATGTGTGTGGAGAATTGGTGCTTGGTTGTGTGGGAAGTATGTTTGTGTTTGGTGAATTAGGGCTTGGTTGTGCGGGATGTGTGTGTGTGTGTGTGTATGGAGAATTGGAGCTGAGCGAAATGTGGTTGCGTATGTGAGTGGAGAATTGTGGCTTCATTGTGTGGGAATTGTGTGTGTGTGTGAAGCTTTTGGGCTTGGCTGTGCGGGAAACGTATGTGTGTGTGTGTGTGTTTGGAGAATTGGGGCTTGGTTGTGCGGGAAGTGTGGGTGTGTGGGTGTGTGCATGGTGAATTGGATCTTGGTTCAGCAGGAAGAGTGAGTGGGTGTGTTGGTGTGTGTTTGTGTGGAGAATTGAGGCTTGGTAGTTTGGGAAGTGTGTGTGGGTGTGTGTGGGTCTGTGAGTACGTGTGGAGAATAGGGTCTTGGTTTTGCGGGATGTCGGTGTGTGTGTGTGTGGAGAATTGGGGCTTGGTTGTGCAGGAACTTTGGTGTGTGTTTGTGTGTGTGTTTGTGTATGTGTGTGTGTGCCTGTGTGTGGAGAATTGAGGCTTGGTTGTGTGGGAAGTGTTTATGTGTGTGGAGAATTGGTGCTTGGTTGTGCGGGAAGTGTGATTGTGTGTGGAGAATTGGGACTTGGTTGTGTGGGAAGTATGTGTGTGTGTATGGAGAATTTGGACTTGGCTGTGCGATAATTGTGTGTGTGGAGAATTGGGGCTCGATTGTGCGGGTAGTGTGGGTGTGCATGTGGAGAATTGGGGCTTGGTTGTGTGGGAATTATGTGTGTGTGTATGGAGAATTGGGTATTTGTTGTGCGGAAAGTGTCGGTATCTGTGTGTGTGTGGAGATTTGGAGCTGTGTGATGTTTGGGTGTGTGTGTGTGGAGGATTGGGGCTTGGTTGTGCGGTAAGTGTGAGTGGGTGTGTGTGGTAGTGTGTGTGGAGAATCGGGGCTTGGTTGTGCGGGAAGTGTGGGTGTGTGTGGTCAATTGGGAATTGGTGGTGTGGGAAGTGTGGGTGTTTCTGTGTGGAGAATTGGGGCATGGTTGTGCGGGAAGTGCGAATGGATGTGTGTTGGTGTGTGTTTGTGGAGAATTGGGGCTTGGTTGTCGGGAAATTTGTGTGTGTGGAGAATTGGGGCTTGGCTTTGCAGGAAGTTTGAGTGGGTGTGTGTGGGTGTGTCCTTGTGGAGAATTGGGGCTTGGTTGTGCGGGAAGTGAGGGTTTGTGTGTGTGTGGAGAATTGGGTCTTGGTTCTGCGGGATGTGTAGTTGGGTGTGTGTGTGTGTGTGTGGAGCATTGAGGCTTGGTTCTGCAGGAAGTGTGTATGTGTGTGGAGTATTGGTTCTTGGTTGTGCGGGCAGTGCGTGTATGTGCGGAGAATTGGGGCTTCCTTTGTGGGAAGTGTGGGTGTGTGTGTTTGTGAGTGTGTGTGTGTGTGGAGAATTGGGGCTTGATTATGCGAGATGTGTGTGTGTATGTGTGTGGAAAATTGGGACTTGGTTGTGCAGGAAGTGTGTGTCTGTGGGTGCGTGTGTGAAGAATTGGAACTTGGTTGTGCGGGAAGTGTGGCTCTCTGGGTGCGTGTGTGGAGAATTGGGACTTGGTTGTTCAGGGAGAGTGGATGGGTGTGTGTGTGTGTGTGTGTGTGTGTGTGGAGAATTGGGGATTGGTTGTGCGGGAAGTGTGGGTGGGTGCATTAATGTCTGTGTGTGTGTGGGGAATTGAGGCTTGGTTGTGCGGGAGGTCTGTGTGTGTGTGGAGAATTGGGGCTTGTGTGTGTAAAGTATGTGTGTGTGTTTGTGGAAAATTGGGGATTGGTTGTGCGTAAAGTGTGGTTGTGTTTGTGTGTGTGGAGATTTGGAGCTGTGCGAAGTGTGGGTGTGTGTGTGTGTGTGGAGGATTGGGGCTTGGTTGTGCGGGAAGTGTGAGTGGGTGTGTGTGGGTGTTTGTGTTTGGAGAATTGGGGCTTGGTTTTTCAGGAAGTGTGCGTGTGTGTGGAGAATTGGGGCTTGGTTGTGTGGAAAATTTGCATGTGTGTGGAGAATTGGGGCTTGTTTGTGCGGGAAGTGTGTGTCTGTGGGTGCGTGTGTGGAGAATTGGGGCTTGGTTGTTCAGAGGGAGTGGATGGGTGTGTGTGTGTGTTTGTGTGTAGAATTGGGGCTTGGTTGTGCAGGAAGTGTGGGTGGGTGCATGAGTGTGTGTGTGTGGAGAATTGTGGCTTGGATGTACGGGAAGTGCTTGTGTGTGGAGAATTGGAGCTTGGTTTTGCGGGAAGTATGTGTGTGTGTATGTGGAAAATTGGAGCTTGGTTGTGCGGGATTTGTGTGTGTGTGTGGAGAATTTGGGCTTGTTTGTGCGGGAAGTGTGTGTGTGTGTGGTGAACTGGAGCTTGTTTGTGCAGAAAGTGCGTATGTGTATTGAGAATTGGGTCTTGGTTGTGCGGGAGGTGTGTGTGTGTGGAAAATGGGGCTTGATTGTACGGGAAGTATAGTTGTGTGTGGAAAATAGGTGCTTGGTTATGCGGGATGTGTGTGTGTATGTGTATGGAGAATTTGGACTTGGTTGTGCGGGAATTGTGGGTCTGTGGGTGCGTGTGTGGAGAATTGGCGGTTGGTTGTTCAGGGAGAGTGGCTGCGTGTGTGTATGTCTGTGTGTAGAATTGGGGCTTGGTTGGCAGGAAGTGTGGGTGGGTGCATGTGTGTGTGTGTGTGTGTGTGGGGAATTGAGGCTTGGTTGTGCGGGAGGTCTGTGTGTGTGTGGAGAATTGGGGCTTGCGTGTGTGGGAAGTATGTGTGTGTGTTTGTGGAAATTGGGGATTGTGAGTGGGTGCGTGTGGGTATGTGTTTGCAGAATTGGGGCTTGGTTGTTCGGGAAGTGTGCGTGTGTGTGGAGAATTGGGGATTGGTTGTGCGGGAAATTTGCGCATGTGTGGAGAATTGGGGCTTGTTGTGCGGGAAGTGCGGGTCTGTGTGTGCATGTGTGGAGAATTGGGGTTTGGTTGTTCAGGGAGAGTGGATGGGTGTGTGTGTGTGTGTGTGTGTAGAATTGGGGCGTGGTTGTGCAGGAAGTGTGGGTGGGCGCATGATTGTTTGTGTGTGGAGAATTGGGGCTTGGTTGTACGGGAAGTGCTTGTGTGTGGAGCATTGGAGCTTGGTTGTGCGGGAAGTATGTGTGTTTGTGTGTGGAAAATTGAACCTTGGTTGTGCAGGATTTGTGTGTGCGTGTGGAGAATTGGGGCTTGTTTGTGCGGGAAGTGTTTGTGTGTGTGTGGTGAATTGGAGCTTGTTTGTGCGGGAAGTGCGTATGTGTATGGAGAATTGGGTCTTGGTTGTATGGGAAATGTGTGTGTGTCGAAAATGGGGCTTGATTGTATGGGAAGTGTGGTTGTGTGTGGAAAATATGTGCTTGGTTATGCGGGATGTGTGTTTGTATGTGTATGGAGAATTTGGACTTGGTTGTGCAGGAATTGTGGGTCTGTGGGTGCATGTGTGGAGAATTGGCAGTTAGTTGTTCAGGGAGAGTGGCTGCGTGTGTGTGTGTGTGTGTGTGTGTGTGTAGAATAGGGGCTTGGTTGTGCAGGAAGTGTGGGTGGGTCTATGAGTGTGTGTGTGTGTGTGTGGGGAATTGAGGCTTGGTTGTGCGGGAGGTCTGTGTGGAGAATTGGGGCTTGTGTATGTGGGAAGTATGTGTGTGTGTTTGTGGAAAATTAGGGATTGGTTGTTCGTAAAGTGTGGGTGTGTTTGTGTGTGTGGAGATTTGGAGCTGTGCGAAGTGTGGGTGTGTGGGTATGGAGAATTGGGGCTTGGTTGTGCAGGAAGTGTGGGTGGATGCATGAGTGTGTGTGTGTGGAGAATTGTGGCTTGGATGTACGGGAAGTGCTTGTGTGTGGAGAATTGGAGCTTGGTTTTGCGGGAAGTATGTGTGTGTGTATGTGGAAAATTGGAGCTTGCTTGAGTGGGTAGTGTGCTTGTGTGTGGAGAATTGGGGCTTCGTTGTGCAGTCTGTGTGGGTGTGTGTGTTTGTGTGTTGAGAATTGGGGCTTGCTTCTGCGGGATGTGAGGGTGTGGGATGTGTGTGTGTGTGTGGATAATTGGGGCTTGGTTGTGCGAGAAGTGTTTTTGTGCGTAGTTGTGTGTTTGTGGAGAATTGTGGCTTGGTTGTGTGGGAATTGTGAGTGGGTGTGTGGAAAATTGAGGCTTGGCTGTGCGGGAGTGTGGGTAGCTGTGTGTGTGTGTGCGAGTGTGTGTGTGTGTGTGGATAATTGAGGCTTGGTTGTGCGGGAAGTGTTTGTGTGTGTGGAGAATTGAAGCTTGGTTGTGCGGGAAGTGTGTGTGTGTGTGGAGAATTGTGGTTTGCTTTGTGGGAAGTGTGTGTGTGTGTTTGTGGAGAATTGGGACTTGGTTGTGCGGCAAGTGTGGGTGTGTGTGGAGAATTAGGTCTTGGTTTTGCGGGAAGTGTGTGTGTGTGTGTGGAAAATTGGGCTTGATTGTGCGGGAAGTGTGTTTGTGTGTGGAGAATTGGGGCTTGGTTATGCGGGATGTGTGTGTGTATGTGTGTGGAGAATGGGACTTGGTTGTGCGGGAAGTGTCGGTCTGTCGGTGCGTTTTTGGAGAAATGGGGCTTGGTTGTTCGGGAAGTGTGGGTGTGTGTGGAGAATTGGACTTGGTGTTGCTCGAAGTGTGTTTATGTGTGTGTGGAGAATTGGGGCTTGGTTGTGCGGGAAGTGTATATGTGTGTGGAGTATTGGGTCTTGGTTGTGCGGCCAGTGCGTGTATGTGTGGAGAATTGGGGCTAGCTTTGTGGGAAGTGTTGGTGTGTGTGTTTGTGTGTGTGTGTTTGTGTGTGTGGAGAATTAGGGCTTGGTTGTGCGGGAACTGTGGGTGTGTGGGTGTGTGTGTGGAGAATTGGGACTTGGTTGCGGTAGAAATGTCTGTGTGTGAGTATGGAAAATTGGGACTTGGCTGTGAGGGAAGTGTGTGCGAGTGTGTGGAGAATTGTGGTTTGCTTTGTGGGAAGTGTGTGTGTGTGTGTGTGTGTGTGTGGAGAATTGGGGCTTGGTTGTGCGGGAAGTGTGTGTGTGTGTGTGGAGAATTGGGGCTTGGTTATGCGGGAAGTGTGTATCTGTGTGGAGAATTGGGCCTTGGTTGTGCGGGAAGTGTGGGTGTTTGTGGAGAATTGGGTCTTGGTTTTGCGCGAAGTGTGTGTGTGTGTGGAAAATTGGGCTTGATTGTGCGGGAAGTGTGGTTGTGTGTGGAGAATTGGGGTTTGGTTATGCGGGATGTGTGTGTGTATGTGTGTGGAGAATTGGGACTTGGTTGTGCGGGAGGTGTGGCTCTCTGGGTGTGTTTGTGGAGAATTGGGGCTTGGTTGTGCATGGAGTGTGGATGGGAGTGTGGGTGTGTGTGTGTATGTGCGTGGAGAATTGGGGCTTGGTTGTGCAGGAAGTGTGGGTGGGTGTATGTGTGTGTGTGTGTGTGGTTAATTGAGGCTTGGTTGTGCGGGAAATGTGTGTATCTGGAGAATTGGGGCTTGCATTTGTGGAAAGTATGTGTGTGTGTTTGTGGAAAATTGGGGATTGGTTGTGCGTAAATGTGGGTGTGTTTGTGTGTGTGGAGATTTGGAGTTTGCGAAGTGTGGGTGTGTGTGTTTGTGTAAAGGATTGGGGCTTGGTTGTGCGGGAAGTGTGAGTGGGTGTGTGTGGGTGTGTGTGTTTGTGGAGAAATGGGGCTTGGTTGTTCGGGAAGTGTGGGTGTGTGTGGAGAATTGGGCTTGGTTTTGTTGGAAGTGTGGGGATATATGTGTGGAGAATTGGGGCTTGGTTGTGCGGGAAGAGTGGGTGGGTGGGTGTGGGGAATTGGTGCTTGGTTGTGCATGAAGCGTGGGTGGGTGCATGAGTGTGAGTGTGTGTGTGGGGAATTGAGGCTTGGTTGTGTGGGAGGTCTGTGTGTGTGTGGAGAATTGGGGCTTGGGTGTGTGGGAAGTATGTGTGTGTGTTTGTTGAGTGTGGGTGTGTTTGTGTGTGTTGAGATTTGGAGCTGTGCGAAGTGTGCGTGTGTGGGTATGGGGATTGGGGCTTGGTTGTGCGGGAAGTGTGAGTGGGTGTGTGTGGGTGTGTGTCTTTGGAGAATTGTGGCTTGGTTGTTCGGGAAGTGTGCGTATGTGTGGAGAATTGGGGCTTGGTTTTGCGGGAACTGTGGGTATGTGTGTGTGGAGAATTGGGGCTTGGTTTTGTGGGAGGAGTGGGTGGGTGTGTGTGGGTGTGTGTTTGTGGAGAATTGGTGATGCTTGTGCGGGAAGTGTGTTTGTGTGTGGGTGTGTGTGGGTGTGGAGAATTGAGGCTTGGTTGAGCTGGAAGTATGGGTGGGTGTGTGTAGAATCGGGGCTTGGTTGTGCGGGAAGTGTGGGTGTGGTTGTGTGTGTGGAGATTTGGGGCTTGCTTGCGTGGGAAGTGTGCCTGTGTGGAGAATTGGGGCTTCGTTGTGCAGTAAGTGTGGGTGTGTGTGTTTGTGTGTTGAGAATTAGGGCTTGCTTCTGCAGGATGTGAGGGTGTGAGTGTGTGTGTGTAGAGAATTGGGGCTTGCTTGCGTGGGAAGTGTGCGTATGTGTGGAGAATTGGGCCTTGGTTGTGCGAGAAGTGTGTTTGTGTGTGGGTGTGTGTTTGTGGAGAAATGTGGCTTGGTTGTGTGGGAAGTGTGGGTGGGAATGTGGAAAATTGAGGCTTTGCTGTGCGGCTAGTGTGGGTAGCTGTGTGTTTGTGTGCGTGTGTGTGTGTGTGTGGATAATTGAGGCTTGGTTGTGCGGGAAGTGTTTGTGTGTGTGTAGAATTGTGGCTTGGTTGTGCGGGAGGTGTGTTTGTGTGTATGGAGAATTAGGGCTTGGTTGTCCGGGAAGTGTGTATCTGTGTGAAGAATTGGGCCTTGGTTGTGCGGAAAGTGTGGGTGTTTGTGGAGAATTGGGTCTTGGTTTTGCGCGAATTGTGTGTGTGTGTGGAAAATTGGGCTTGATTGTACGGGAAGTGTGGTTGTGTGTAGAAAATTGGGGCTTGGTTATGCGGGATGTGTGTGTTTATGTTTGTGGAGAATTGGGACTTGGTTGTGCGGGAAGTGTGGGTCTGTCGGTGCGTGTGTGGAGAATGGCGGCTTGTTTGTGCGAGAGGTGTGGCTCTTTTGGTTTGTGTGTGGAGAATTGGGGCTTGGTTGTGCAGGGAGTGTGGATGGGAGTGTGATTTGTGTGTGTGTATGTGTGTGGAGAATTGGGGCTTGGTTGTGCAGGAAGTGTGGGTGGGTGTATGTGTGTGTATGTGTGTGTGGTGAATTGCGGCTTGGTTGTGCGGGAAATGTGTGTGTCTGGAGAATTGGGGCTTGGATTTGTGGGAAGTATGTGTGTGTGTTTGTGGAAAATTGTGGATGGGTTGTGCGTAAATGTGGGTGTGTTTGTGTGTGTGGAGATTTGGAGCTGTGCGAAGTGTGGGTGTGTGTGTGTGGAGAAATGGGGCATGGTTGTTCGGGAAGTGTGGGTGTGTGTGGAGAATTGGGCTTGGTGTTGCTGCAAGTGTGGGTATGTGTGTGTGGAGAATTGGGGCTTGGTTGTGCGGGAAGAGTGGGTGGCTGGGTGTGGGTGTGTGTTTGTGGAGAATTGGTGCTTGGTTGTGCGGGAAGTGTGTTTGGGTGTGGGTGTGGAGAATTGAGGCTTGGTTGAGCTGGAAGTGTGGGTGGGTGTGTGGAGAATTGGGGCTTGGTTGTGTGGGAAGTGAGGTTGTGTATGTGTGTGTGTGTGGATAATTGTGGCTTCGTTGTGCAGTAAGTGTGGGTGTGTGTGTTTGTGTGTTGAGAATTGGGGATAGCTTCTGCGGGATGTGAGGGTGTGGGAATGTGTGTGTGGAGAATTGGGGCTTGCTTGCGCGGGAAGTGTGTGTGTGTGTGGAGAATTGGGGCTTGGTTGTGCGAGAAGTGTGTTTGTGTGTGGGTGTGTGTTTGTGGAGAGTTGTGGCTTGGTTGTGTGGGAAGTGTGTGTGTGTGTGGAGAATTGGGACTTGGTTGTGCGGGAAGTGTGGGTGTGTGTGGAGAATTGGGGCTTGGTTGTGCGGGAAGTGTGTGTGTGTGTGGAGAATTGGGACTTGGTTGTGCGGGAAGTGTCGGTCTGTCGGTGCATTTGTGGAGAAATGGGGCTTGGTTGTTCTGGAAGTGTGGGTGTGTGTGGAGAATTGGACTTGGTGTTGCTGGAAGTGTGTTTGTGTGTGTGTGGAGAATTGGGGCTTGGTTGTGCGGCAAGTGTATATGTGTGTGGAGTATTGGGTCTTGGTTGTGCGGGCAGTGCGTGTATGTGTGGAGAAATGGGGCTAGCTTTGTGGGAAGTGTTGGTGTGTGTGTTTGTGTGCGTGTGTTTGTGTGTGTGGACAATTAGGGCTTGGTTGTGCGGGAACTGTGGGTGTGTGGGTGTGTGTGTTGAGAATTGGGGCTTGGTTGGGGTAGAAATGTGTGTGTGTGTGTATGGAAAATTGGGACTTGGATGTGAGGGAAGTGTGTGCGAGTGTGTGGAGAATTGTGGTTTGCTTTGCGGGAAGTGTGTGTGTGTGTGTGTGGAGAACTGGGGCTTGGTTGTGCGGGAAGTGTGTGTGTGTGTGTGTGTGGAGAATTGGGGCTTGGTTCTGCGGTAAGTGTGTATCTGTGTGGAGAATTGGGCCTTGGTTGTGCGGGAAGTGTGGGTGTTTGTGGAGAATTGGGTCTTGGTTTTGCGCGAAGTGTGTGTGTGTGTGGAAAATTGGACTTGATTGTGCGGGAAATGTGGTTGTGTGTGGAGAATTGGGGTTTGGTTATGCGGGATGTGTGTGTGTATGTGTGTGGAGAATAGGGACTTGGATGTGCGGGAAGTGTGGGTCTGTCAGGGCGTATGTGGAAAATGGCGGCTTGTTTGTGCAGGAGGTGTGGCTCTCTGGGTGTGTTTGTGTAGAATTGGGGCTTGGTTGTGCAGGGAGTGTGGATGAGAGTGTGGGTGTGTGTTTGTATATGGTGAATTGAGGCTTGGTTGTGCGGGAAATGTGTGTCTCTGGAGAATTGGGGCTTGCATTTGTGGAAAGTATGTGTGTGTGTTTGTGGAAAATTGGGGATTGGTTGTGTGTAAATGTGGGTGTGTTTGTGTGTGTGGAGATTTGGAGTTTGCGAAGTGTGGGTGTGTGTGTGTGTGGAGGATTGAGGCTTGGTTGTGCGGTAAGTGTGAGTGGGTGTGTGTGGGTGTGTGTGTTTGTGGAGAAATGGGGCTTGGTTGTTCGGGAAATGTGGGTGTGTGTGGAGAATTGGTCTTGGTTTTGTTGGAAGTGTGGGTATGTATGTGTGGAGAATTGGGGCTTGGTTGTGCGGGAAGAGTGGGTGGGTGGGTGTGGGGAATTGGTGCATAGTTGTGCGGGAAGTGTGTTTGTGTGTGTGTGGAGAATTGGTGCTTTGTTGTGCAGGAAGTGTATGTGTTTGTGTGTGGAGAATTGGGGCTTGATTGTGCGGGAAGTGTGTGAGTGTGTTTGGAGAATTGGGGCTTTGTTGTGTGGGAAGTATGTGTGTGTGTATGGAGAATTTGGACTTGGCTGTGCGGTAATTGTATTTTTGTGGAGAATTGGGGCTCGATTGTGCGGGTAGTGTGGGTGTGCGTGTGGAGAATTGGGGCTTGATTGTTTGGGAATTATGTGTGTGTGTATGGAGAATTGGGTATTTGTTGTGTGGAAAGTGTGGGTTTCTGTGTGTGTGTGGAGATTTGGAGCTGTGTGACGTTTGGGTGTGTGTGTTTGTGTGGAGGATTGGGGCTTGGTTTTGCGGTAAGTGTGAGTGGGTGTGTGTGGGAGTGTGTGTGGAGAATTGGTGCTTGGTTGTGCGGGAAGAGTGGGTGTGTGTGGTGAACTGGGAATTGATGGTGTGGGAAGTATGGGTGTGTGTGTGTGGAGAATTGGGGCATGGTTGTGCAAGAATTGTGAATGGATGTGTGTTGGTGTGTGTTTGTGGAGAATTGGGGCTTGGTATGTCGGGAAATTTGTGTGTGTGGAGAACTGGGGCTTCGCTTTGCGGGAAGTGTGAGTGGGTGTGTGTGGGTGTGTGCTTGTGGAGAATTGGGGCTTGGTTGTGCGGGAAGTGTGGGTTTGTGTGTGTGTGGAGAATTGGGTCTTGGTTATGCGGGAAGTGTTGTTGGGTGTGTGTGTGTGTTTGGAAAATTGAGGCTTGGTTGTGCGGGAAGTGTGTATGTGTGTTGAGTATTGGATCTTGGTTGTGCGGGCAGTGCGTGTATGTATGGAGAAATGCGGCTTACTTTGTGGGAAGTGTGGGTGTGTGTGTTTGTGTGTTTGTGTGTGTATGTGTGTGGAGAATTGGGGCTTGGTTGAGGTAGAAATGTGTGTGTGTATGGAAAATTGGGACATGGCTGTGAGCGAAGTGTCTGTGTGTATGTAACTGTGTGTGGATTATTGGGGCTTTGTTGTGCGGGAAGTGTGAGTGTGGATAATTGGGGCTTGCTTCGCGGGAAGTGTGTGTGTGTGTGTGTGGAGAATTGTGGCTTGGTTGTGCGGGAAGTGTGTATTTGTGTGTGGAGAATTGGGGATTGTTTGTGCGGGAAGTGTGTGTGTGTGGAAAATGGCGCTTGATTGTGCGGGAAGTGTGGTTGTATGTGGAGAATTGGGGCTTGATTATGCGGGATGTGTATGTGTATGTGTATGGAGAATTGGGACTTGGTTGTGCAGGAAGTGTGTGTCTGTGGGTACGTGTGTGGAGAATTAGGGCTTGGTTGTTGTGGGAGAGTGGATGGGTGTGTGTGTGTGTGTGTGTGGAGAATTGGGGCTTGGTTGTGCGGGAAGTGTGGGTGGGTGCATTAATGTGTGTGTGTGTGTGGGGAATTGAGGCTTGGTTGTGCGGGAGGTCTGTGTGTGTGTGGAGAATTGTGGCTTGGGTGTGTGGGAAGTATGTGTGCGTGTTTGTGGAAAATTGAGGATTGGTTGTGCGTAAAGTGTGGTTGTGTTTGTGTGTGTGGAGATTTGGAGCTGTGCGAAGTGTGTGTGTGTCTGTGTGTGGAGGATTAGGGCTTGGTTGTGCGGGAAGTGTGAGTGGGTGTGTGTGGGTGTTTGTGTTTGGAGAATTGGGGCTAGGTTGTTCAGGAAGTGTGCGTGTGTGTGGAGAATTGGGGCTTGTTTGTGCAGGAAATTTGGGTGTGTGTGGAGAATTGGGGCTTGTTTGTACGGGAAGTGTGGGTCTGTGGGAGCGTGTGTGGAGAATTGGGTGTTGGTTGTTCAGGGAGAGTGGATGGGTGTGTGTGTGTGTGTAGAATTGGGGCTTGGTTGTGCAGGAAGCGTGGGTGGGTGCATGAGTGTGTGTGTGTGGAGAATTGGGGCTTGGTTGTTTGGGAAGTGCTTGTATGTGGAGAATTGGAGCTTGGTTGTACGGGAAGAATGTGTGTGTTTGTGTGGAAAATTGGACCTCAGTTGTGCGGGATTTGTATGTGTGTGTGAAGAATTGGGGCTTTTTTGTGCGGGAAGTGTGTGTGTGTGTGTGGTGAACTGGAGCTTGTTTGTGCGGGAAGTGCATATGTGTATGGAGAATTGGATCTTGGTTGTGCGGGAGGTGTGTGTGTGTGGAAAATGGGGCTTGATTGTACGGGAAGTGTGATTGTGTGTGGAAAATAGGTGCTTGTTTATGCGGGGTGTGTGTGTGTATGTGTATGGAGAATTTGGACATAGTTGTGCGGGAATTGTGGGTCTGTGGGTGCGTGTGTGGAGAATTGGCGGTTGGTTGTTCAGGGAGAGTGGATGGGTGTGTGTGTGTGTGTGTGTAGTATTGGGGCTTGGTTGTGCAGGAAGTGTGGGTGGGTGCATGAGTGTGTGTGTGTGAGTGGGGAATTGAGGCTTGGTTGTGTGGGAGGTCTGTGTGTGTGTGGAGAATTGGGGCTTGGGTGTGTGGGAAGTATGTGTGTGTGTTTGTTGAAAATTGGGGATTGGTTGTGTGTAAAGTGTGGGTGTGTTTGTGTGTGTTGAGATTTGGAGCTGTGCGAAGTGTGCTTGTGTGGGTATGGAGGATTGGGGCTTGGTTGTGCGGGAAGTGTGAGTGGGTGGGTGTGGGTGTGTGTCTTTGGAGAATTGGGGCTTGGTTGTTCGGGAAGTGTGCGTATGTGTGGAGAATTGGGGCTTGGTTTTGCGGGAAGTGTGGGTATGTGTGTGTGGAGAATTGGGGCTTGGTTTTGTGGGAGGAGTGGGTGGGTGTGTGTGGGTGTGTGTTTGTGGAGAATTGGTGATGCTTGTGCGGGAAGTGTGTTTGTGTGTGGGTGTGTGTGGGTGTGGAGAATTGAGGCTTGGTTGAGCTGGAAGTATGGGTGGGTGTGTGTAGAATTGGGGCTTGGTTGTGCGGGAAGTGTGGGTGTGGTTGTGTGTGTGGAGAATTGTGGCTTGCTTGCGTGGGAAGTGTGCCTGTGTGGAGAATTGGGGCTTCGTTGTGCAGTAAGTGTGGGTGTGTGTGTTTGTGTGTTGAGAATTAGGGCTTGCTTCTGCGGGATGTGAGGGCGTGGGTGTGTGTGTGTAGAGAATTGGGGCTTGCTTGTGCGGGAAGTGTGCGTGTGTGTGGAGAATTGGGCCTTGGTTGTGCGAGAAGTGTGTTTGTGTGTGGGTGTGTGTTTGTGGAGAATTGTGGCTTGGTTGTGTGGGAAGTGTGGGTGGGAATGTGGAAAATTGAGGCTTGGCTGTGTGGCTAGTGTGGGTAGCTGTGTGTTTGTGTGCGTGTGTGTGTCTGTGTGGATAATTGAGGCTTGGTTGTGCTGGAAGTGTTTGTGTGTGTGGAGAATTGGGGCTTGGTTGTGCGGGAGGTGTGTTTGTGTGTGTGGAGAATTAGGGCTTGGTTGTCCGGGAAATGTGTATCTGTGTGAAGAATTGGGCCTTGGTTGTGCGGGATGTGTGTGTTTATGTTTGTGGAGAATTGGGACTTGGTTGTGCGGGAAGTGTGGGTCTGTCGGTGCGTGTGTGGAGAATGGCGGCTTGTTTGTGCGAGAGGTGTGGCTCTTTTGGTTTGTGTGTGGAGAATTGGGGCTTGGTTGTGCAGGGAGTGTGGATGGGAGTGTGATTTGTGTGTGTGTATGTGTGTGGAGAATTGGGGCTTGGTTGTGCAGGAAGTGTGGGTGGGTGTATGTGTGTGTATGTGTGTGTGGTGAATTGCGGCTTGGTTGTGCGGGAAATGTGTGTGTCTGGAGAATTGGGGCTTGGATTTGTGGGAAGTATGTGTGTGTGTTTGTGGAAAATTGTGGATGAGTTGTGCGTAAATGTGGGTGTGTTTGTGTGTGTGGAGATTTGGAGCTGTGCGAAGTGTGGGTGTGTGTGTGTGGAGAAATGGGGCATGGTTGTTCGGGAAGTGTGGGTGTGTGTGGAGAATTGGGCTTGGTGTTGCTGGAAGTGTGGGTATGTGTGTGTGGAGAATTGGGGCTTGGTTGTGCGGGAAGAGTGGGTGGGTGGGTGTGGGTGTGTGTTTGTGGAGAATTGGTGCTTGGTTGTGCGGGAAGTGTGTTTGTGTGTGGGTGTGGAGAATTGAGGCTTGGTTAAGCTGGAAGTGTGGGTGGGTTTGTGTAGAATTGGGGCTTGGTTGTGCGGAAAGTGAGGTTCTGTATGTGTGTGTGTGTGGATAATTGTGGCTTCGTTGTGCAGTAAGTGTGGGTGTGTGTGTTTGTGTGTTGAGAATTGTGGATTGCTTCTGCGGGATGTGAGGGTGTGGGTGTGTGTGTGTGGAGAATTGGGGCTTGCTTGCGCGGGAAGTGTGTGTGTGTGTGGAGAATTGGGGCTTGGTTGTGCGAGAAGTATGTTTGTGTGTGGGTGTGTGTTTGTGGAGAGTTGTGGCTTGGTTGTGTGGGAAGTGTGTGTGTGTGTGGAGAATTGGGACTTGGTTGTGCGGGAAGTGTGGGTGTGTGTGGAGAATTGGGGCTTGGTTGTGCGGGAAGTGTGTGTGTGTGTGGAGAATTGGGACTTGGTTGTGCGGAAGTGTCGCTCTGTCGGTGCATTTTTGGAGAAATGGGGCTTGGTTGTTCGGGAAGTGTGGGTGTTTGTGGAGAATTGGACTTGGTGTTGCTGGAAGTGTGTTTGTGTGTGTGTGGAGAATTGGGGCTTGGTTGTGCGGGATGTGTATATGTGTGTGGAGTATTGGGTCTTGGTTGTACGGGCAGTGCGTGTATGTGTGGAGAATTGGGGCTAGCTTTGTGGGAAGTGTTGGTTTGTGTGTTTGTGTGTGTGTGTTTGTGTTTGTGGAGAATTAGGGCTTGGTTGTGCGGGAACTGTGGGTGTGTGGGTGTGTGTGTGGAGAATTGGGGCTTGGTTGGGGTAGAAATGTGTGTGTGTGTGTGTGTATGGAAAATTAGGACTTGGCTGTGAGGGAAGTATGTGCGAGTGTGTGGAGAATTGTGGTTTGCTTTGCGGGAAGTGTGTGTGTGTGTGTGGAGAATTGGGGCTTGGTTGTGCGGGAAGTGTGTGTGTGTGTGTGGAGAATTGGGGCTTGGTTGTGCGGGAAGTGTGTATCTGTGTGGAGAATTGGGCCTTGGTTGTACGGGAAGTGTGGGTGTTTGTGGAGAATTGGGTCTTGGTTTTGCGCGAAGTGTGTGTGTGTGTGGAAAATTGGGCTTGATTGTGCGGGAAGTGTGGCTGTGTGTGGAGAATTGGGGTTTGGTTATGCGGGATGTGTCTGTGTATGTGTGTGGAGAATTGGGACTTGGATGTGCGGGAAGTGTGGGTCTGTCGGGGCGTATGTGGAAAATGGCGGCTTGTTTGTGTGGGAGCTGTGGCTCTCTGGGTGTGTTTGTGGAGAAATGGGGCTTGGTTGTGCAGGGAGTGTGGATGGGAGTGTGTGTGTGTGTGTGTATGTGTGTGGAGAATTGGGGCTTGGTTGTGCAGAAAGTGTGGGTGGGTGTATGTGTGTGTGTGTGTGTGTGGTGAATTGAGGCTTGGTTGTGCGGGAAATGTGTGTATCTGGAGAATTGGGGCTTGCATTTGTGGAAAGTATGTGTGTGTGTTTGTGGAAAATTGGGGATTGGTTGTGCGTAAATGTGGGTGTGTTTGTGTGTGTGGAGATTTGGAGTTTGCGAAGTGTGGGTGTGTGTGTGTGTGGAGGATTGGGGCTTGGTTGTGCGGGAAGTGTGAGTGGGTTTGTGTGGGTGTGTGTGTTTGTGGAGAAATGGGGCTTGGTTGTTCGGGAAGTGTGGGTGTGTGTGGAGAATTGGGCTTGGTTTTGTTGGAAGTGTGGGTATGTATGTGTGGAGAATTGGGGCTTGGTTGTGCGGGAAGGTTGGATGGGTGGGTGTGGAGAATTGGTTCTTGGTTGTGCGGGAAGTGTGTTTGTGTGTGTGTGGAGAATTTGTGCTTTGTTGTGCGGGAAGTGTATGTGTTTGTGTGTGGAGAATTGGGGCTTGGTTGTACGGTAAGTGTGTGAGTGTGTGTGGAGAATTGGGGCTTGGTTGTGTGGGAAGTATGTGTGTGTGTATGGAGAATTTGGACTTGGCTGTGCGGTAATTGTATTTGTGTGGAGAATTGGGGCTCGATTGTGCGGGTAGTGTGGGTGTGCGTGTGGAGAATTGGGGCTTGGTTGTTTGGGAATTATGTGTGTGTGTATGGAGAATTTGGACTTGGCTGTGCGGTAATTGTATTTGTGTGGAGAATTGGGGCTCGATTGTGCGGGTAGTGTGGGTGTGCGTGTGGAGAATTGGGGCTTGGTTGTTTGGGAATTATGTGTGTGTGTATGGAGAATTGGGTATTTGTTGTGCGGAAAGTGTGGGTATCTGTGTGTGTGTGGAGATTTGGAGCTGTGTGACGTTTGGGTGTGTGTGTTTGTGTGGAGGATTGGGGCTTGGTTTTGCGGTAAGTGTGAGTGGGTGTGTGTGGGAGTGTGTGTGGAGAATTGGTGCTTGGTTGTGCGGGAAGAGTGGGTGTGTGTGGTCAATTAGGAATTGGTGGTGTGGGAAGTATGGGTGTGTGTGTGTGGAGAATTGGGGCATGGTTGTGCAGGAATTGTGAATGGATGTGTGTTGGTGTGTGTTTGTGGAGAATTGGGGCTTGGTATGTCGGGAAATTTGTGTGTGTGGAGAACTGGGGCTTGGCTTTGAGGGAAGTGTGAGTGGGTGTGTGTGGGTGTGTGCTTGTGGAGAATTGGGGCTTGGTTGTGCGGGAAGTGTGGGTTTGTGTGTGTGTGGATAATTGGGTCTTGGTTGTGCGGGAAGTGTAGTTGGGTGTGTGTGTGTGTGTGGAGAATTGAGGCTTGGTTGTGCGGGAAGTGTGTGCGTGTGTGTGGATAATTGGGGCTTGGTTGGGGTAGAAATGTGTGTGTGTATGGAAAATTGGGACTTGGCTGTGAGCGATGTGTCTGTGTGTATGTAACTGTGTGTGGATTATTGGGGCTTTGTTGTGCGGGAAGTGTGTGCGTGTGTGTGGATAATTGGGGCTTGCTTCGCGGGAAGTGTGTGTGTGTGTGTGTGTGGAGATTTGTGGCTTGGTTGTGCGGGAAGTTTGTGTTTGTGTGTGGAGAATTGGGGATTGCTTGTGCGGGAAGTGTGTGTGTGTGGAACATGGTGCTTGATTGTGCGGGAAGTGTGGTTGTATGTGGAGAATTGGGGCTTGATTATGCGGGATGTGTGTGTGTATGTGTATGGAGAATTGGGACTTGGTTGTGCAGGAAGTGTCTGTCTGTGGGTACGTGTGTGGAGAATTAGTTCTTGGTTGTTGAGGGAGAGTGGATGGGTGTGTGTGTGTGTGTGTGGAGAATTGGGGCTTGGTTGTGCGGGAAGTGTGGGTGGGTGCATTAATGTGTGTGTGTGTGTGGGGAATTGAGGCTTGATTGTGCGGGAGGTCTGTGTGTGTGTGGAGAATTGTGGCTTGGGTGTGTGGGAAGTATGTGTGCGTGTTTGTGGAAAATTGAGGATTGGTTGTGCGTAAAGTGTGGTTGTGTTTGTGTGTGTGGAGATTTGGAGCTGTGCGAAGTGTGTGTGTGTCTGTGTGTGGAGGATTGGGGCTTGGTTGTGCGGGAAGTGTGAGTGGGTGTGTGTGGGTGTTTGTGTTTGGAGAATTGGGGCTAGGTTGTTCAGGAAGTGTGCGTGTGTGTGGAGAATTGGGGCTTGGTTGTGCAGGAAATTTGGGTGTGTGTGGAGAATTGGAGCTTGTTTGTGCGGGAAGTGTGGGTCTGTGGAAGCGTGTGTGGAGAATTGGGTGTTGGTTGTTCAGGGAGAGTGGATGGGTGTGTGTGTGTGTATAATTGGGGCTTGGTTGTGCAGGAAGCGTGGGTGGGTGCATGAGTGTGTGTGTGTGGAGAATTGGGGCTTGGTTGTTTGGGAAGTGCTTGTATGTGGAGAATTGGAGCTTGTTTGTGCGGGAAGTGTGGGTCTGTGGAAGCGTGTGTGGAGAATTGGGGGTTGGTTGTTCAGGGAGAGTGGATGGGTGTGTGTGTGTGTATAATTGGGGCTTGGTTGTGCAGGAAGCGTGGGTGGGTGCATGAGTGTGTGTGTGTGGAGAATTGGGGCTTGGTTGTTTGGGAAGTGCTTGTATGTGGAGAATTGGCGCTTGGTTGTACGGGAGAATGTGTGTGTTTGTGTGGAAAATTGGACCTCGGTTGTGCGGGATTTGTATGTGTGTGTGAAGAATTGGGGCTTTTTTGTGCGGGAAGTGTGTGTGTGTGTGTGGTGAACTGGAGCTTGTTTGTGCGGGAAGTGCATATGTGTATGGAGAATTGGATCGTGGTTGTGCGGGAGGTGTGTGTGTGGAACAATGGGCTTGATTTTACGGGAAGTGTGGTTGTGTGTGGAAAATAGGTGCTTGGTTATACGGGATGTGTGTGTGCATGTGTATGCAGAATTTGGACATAGTTGTGCGGGAATTGTGGGTCTGTGGGTGCGTGTGTGGAGAATTGGCGGTTGGTTGTTCAGGGAGAGTGGATGGGTGTGTGTGTGTGTGTGTGTAGAATTGGGGCTTGGTTGTGCAGGAAGTGTGGGTGGGTGCATGAGTGTGTGTGTGTGTGTGTGGAATTGAGGCTTGGTTGTGTGGGAGGTCTGTGTGTGTGTGGAGAATTGGGGCTTGGGTGTGTGGGAAGTATGTGTGTGTGTTTGTTGAAAATTGGGGATTGGTTGTGTGTAAAGTGTGGGTGTGTTTGTGTGTGTTGAGATTTGGAGCTGTGCGAAGTGTGCGTGTGTGGGTATGGAGGATTGTGGCTTGGTTGTGCGGGAAGTGTGAGTGGGTGGGTGTGGGTGTGTGTCTTTGGAGAATTGGGGCTTGATTGTTCGGGAAGTGTGCCTATGTGTGGAGAATTGGGGCTTGGTTTTGCGGGAAGTGTGGGTATGTGTGTGTGGAGAATTGGGGCTTGGTTTTGTGGGAGGAGTGGGTGGGTGTGTGTGGGTGTGTGTTTGTGGAGAATTGGTGATGCTTGTGCGGGAAGTGTGTTTGTTTGTGGGTGTGTGTGCGTGTGGAGAATTGAGGCTTGGTTGAGCTGAGAGTATGGGTGGGTGTGTGTAGAATTGGGGATTGGTTGTGCGGGAAGTGTGGGTGTGGTTGTGTGTGTGGAGAATTGGGGCTTGCTTGCGTTTGAAGTGTGCCTGTGTGCAGAATTGGGGCTTCGTTGTGCAGTAAGTGTGGGTGTGTGTGTTTGTGTGTTGAGAATTAGGGCTTGCTTCTGCGGGATGTGAGGGCGTGGGTGTGTGTGTGTAGAGAATTGGGGCTTGCTTGCGCGGGAAGTGTGCGTGTGTGTGGAGAATTGGGCCTTGGTTGTGCGAGAAGTGTGTTTGTGTGTGGGTGTGTGTTTGTGGAGAATTGTGGCTTGGTTGTGTGGGAAGTGTGGGTGGGAATGTGGAAAATTGCGGCTTGGCTGCGCGGGAAGTGTGGGTAGCTGTGTGTTTGTGTGCCTGTATGTGTGTGGATAATTGAGGCTTGGTTGTGCGGGAAGTGTTTGTGTGTGTGGAGAATTGGGGCTTGGTTGTGCGGGAGGTGCGTTTGTGTGTGTGGAGAATTAGGGCTTGGATGTCCGGGAAGTCTGTATGTGTGTGAAGAATTGGGCCTTGGTTGTGCGGGAAGTGTGGGTGTTTGTGGAGAATTGGGTCTTGGTTTTGCGCGAAGTGTGTGTGTGTGTGGAAAATTGGGCTTGATTGTACGGGAAGTGTGGTTGTGTGTAGAGAATTGGGGCTTGGTTATGCGTGATGTGTGTGTTTATGTGTGTGGAGAATTGGGACTTGGTTGTGCGGGAAGTGTGGGTCTGTCGGTGCGTGTGTGGAGAATGGCGGCTTGTTTGTGTGAGAGGTGTGGCTCTTTTGGTTTGTGTGTGGAGAATTGGGGCTTGGTTGTGCAGGGAGTGTGGATGGGAGTGTGGTTTGTGTGTGTGCATGTGTGTGGAGAATTGGGGCTTGGTTGTGCAGGAAGTGTGGGTGGGTGTATGTGTGTGTATGTGTGTGTGGTGAATTGCGGCTTGGTTGTGCGGGAAATGTGTGTTTCTGGAGAATTGGGGCTTGGATTTGTGGGAAGTATGTGTGTGTGCTTGTGGAAAATTGTGGATGGGTTGTGCGTAAATGTGGGTGTGTTTGTGTGTGTGGAGATTTGGAGCTGTGCGAAGTGTGGGTGTGTGTGTGTGGTGAAATGGGGCATGGTTGTTCGGGAAGTGTGGGTGTGTGTGGAGAATTGGGCTTGGTGTTGCTGGAAGTGTGGGTATGTGTGTGTGGAGAATTGGGGCTTGGTTGTGCGGGAAGAGTGGGTGGGTGGGTGTGGGTGTGTGTTTATGGAGAATTGGTGCTTGGTTGTGCGGGAAGTGTGTTTGTGTGTGGGTGTGGAGAATTGAGGCTTGGTTGAGCTGGAAGTGTGGGTGGGTGTGTGGAGAATTGGGGCTTGGTTGTGCGGGAAGTGAGGTTGTGCATGTGTGTGTAGGTGGATAATTGTGGCTTCGTTGTGCAGTAAGTGTGGGTGTGAGTGTTTGTGTGTTGAGAATTGGGGATTGCTTTTGCGGGATGTGAGGGTGTGGGTGTGTGTGTGTGGAGAATTGGGGCTTGCTTGCGCGGGAAGTGTGTGTGTGTGTGGAGAATTGGGGCTTGGTTGTGCGAGAAGTGTGTTTGTGTGTGGGTGTGTGTTTGTGGAGAGTTGTGGCTTAGTTGTGTGGGAAGTGTGTGTGTGTGTGGTGAATTGGGACTTGGTTGTGCGGGAAGTGTGGGTGTGTGTGGAGAATTGGGGCTTGGTTGTGCGGGAAGTGTGTGTGTGTGTGGAGAATTGGGACTTGGTTGTGCGGGAAGTGTGGGTGCATGTTTGTGGAAAATTGTGACTTGGTTGTGCGGGAAGTGTGGGTATGTCAGTGCGTATGTGGAGAATGGCGGCTTGTTTGTGCGGGAGGTGTGGCTCTCTGGGTGTGTGTGTGGAGAATTGTGGCTTGGTTGTGGAGGGAGTGTGGATGGGTGTGTGGGTGTGTGTGTGTATGTGTGTGGAGAATTGGGGCTTGGTTTTTCAGGTAGTGTGGGTGGGTGTATGTGTGTGTATATGTGTGTGGGGAATTGAGGCTTGGTTGTGCGCGAAGTGTGTGTGTGTGGAGAATTGGGGCTTTGGTTTGTGGGAAGTATGTGTGTGTGTTTGTGGAAAATTCGGGATTGGTTGTGCGTAAAGAGTGGGTGTGTGTGGAGAATTGGGGCTTGGTTGTGCGGGAAGTGTGAATGGGTGTGTGTGGGTGTGTGTGTGTGGAGAAATGGGGCTTGGTTGTTCGGGAAGTGTGGATGTGTGTGGGGAAGTGGGCTTGATGTTGCTGGAAGTGTGGGTATGTGTGTGTGGAGAATTGAGGCTTGGTTGTGCGGGAAGTGTGTGTGTGTGTGTGGAGAATTGGGGCTTGGTTGTGCGGGAAGTGTGTTTGTGTGTGGAGAATTGGGAATTGGTTGTGCGGGAAGTGTGGGTGTGTGTGGAGAATTGGGTCTTGGTTTTGCGGGAAGTGTGTGTGTGTGTGGAAAATTGGGCTTGATTGTGCGGGAAGTGTGGTTGTGTGTGGAGAATTGGGGCTTGGTTATGCGGAATGTGTGTGTCTGTATGTGTGTGGAGAATTGACGCTTGGTTGTGCAGGGAGTGTGGATGGGTGTGTGGGTGTGTGTGTGTATGTGTGTGGAGAATTGGGGCTTGGTTGTGCAGGAAGTGTGGGTGGGTATATGTGTGTATATGTGTGTGTGGTGAATTGAGGCTTGGTTGTGCGGGAAATGTGTGTCTGGAGAATTGGGGCTTGGATTTGGGGGAAGTATGTGTGTGTGTTTGTGGAAAATTGGGGATTGGTTGTGCGTAAATATGGGTGTGTTTGTGTGTGTGGAGATTTGGAGCTGTGCGAAGTGTGTGTGTGTGTGTGTGTGTGTGTGTGGAGGATTGGGGCTTGGTTGTGCGGGAAGTGTGTTTGTGTGTGGGTGTGGAGAATTGAGGCTTGGTTGAACTGGAAGTGTGGGCGGGTGTGTGGAGAATTGGAGCTTGGTTGAGCGGGAAGTATGGTTGTGTATGTGTGTGTGTGCGGATAATTGGGGCTTCCTTGTGCAGTAAGTGTGGGTGTGCGTTTTTGTGTTTTGAGAATTGGGGATTGCTTCTGCGGGATTTGAGGGTGTGGGTGTGTGTGTGTGGAGAATTGGGGCTTGCTTGCGTGGGAAGTGTGCGTGTGTGTGGAGAATTGGAGCTTGGTTGTGCGAGAAGTGTGTTTGTGTGTGGGTGTGTGTTTGTGGAAAATTGGGGCTTGGTTGTGCGGGATTTGTGTGCGCGTGTGTGGAGAATTGTGGTTTGCTTTGCGGGAAGTGTGTGTGTGTGTGTGTGTGGACAATTGGGGATTGGTTGTGCATAAATGTTGGTGTGTTTGTGTGTTTGGAGATTTGGAGCTGTGCGAAATGTGGGTGTGTGTGTCTGGAGAAATGGGGCATGGTTATTCGGGAAGTTTGGGTGTGTGTGTAGAATTGGGCTTGGTGTTGCTGGAAGTGTGTGTGTGTGTGGAGAATTGGGGCTTTGTTGTGGAGTGGGTGTGGATGGGTGTGTGGGTGTGTGTGTGTATGTGTGTGGAGAATTGGGGCTTGGTTTTGCAGGTAGTGTGGGTGTGTGTATGTGCGTGTATGTGTGTGTGGGGAATTGAGGCTTGGTTGTGCACGAAGTGTGTGTGTCTGGAGAATTGGGGCTTTGTTTGTGGGAAGTATGTGTCTGTGTTTGTGGAAAATTGGGGATTGGTTGTGCGTAAAGTGTGGGTGTGTTTGTGTGTGTGGAGATTTGGAGCTGTGCGAAGTGTGGGTGTGTGTGTGTGTGGACAATTGGGGCTTGGTTGTGCGGTAAGTGTGAATGCGTTTGTGTGGGTGTGTGTGTGTGGAGAAATGGGGCTTGGTTGCTCGGGAAGTGTGGGTGTATGTGCAGAATTGGGCTTGGTGTTGCTGGAAGTGTGGGTATGTTTGTGTGGAGAATTGTGGCTTGATAATAAGGGAAGAGTGGGTGGGTGGGTGTGGCGTATGTTTGTGGAGAATTGGTGCTTGGTTGTGCGGGAAGTGTGTTTATGTGTGGGTTTGTGTGGTTGTGGAGAATTGAGGCTTGGTTGAGCTGGAAGTGTGGGTGGGTGTGTGGAGAATTGGGGCTAGGTTGTGCAGGAAGTGTGGTTGTGTATGTATGTGTGTGTGGATAATTGGGGCTTCGTTGTGCAGTAAGTGTGGGTGTGTGTTTGTGTGTTGAGAATTGGGCCTTGCTTCTGCGGGATTTGAGGGTGTGGGTGTGTGTGTGTGGAGAATTGGGTCTTGCTTGCGTGGGAAGTGGGCATGTGTGTGGAGAATTGGTGCTTGGTTGTGTGGGAAGTATGTGTGTGTTTGGTGATTTAGGGCTTGGTTGTGCGGGAAGTGCGTGTGTGTGTGTGTGTGTGTATGGAGAATTGGAGAGGAGCGAAGTGTGGTTGTGTATGTGAGTGGAGAATTGTGGCTTCGTTGTGCAGGAATTGTATGTGTGTGTGAAGAATTTGTGCTTGGCTGTGCGGGAAATGTATGTGTGTGTGTGTGTGTGGAGAATTGGGGCTTGGTTGTGCGGGAAGTGTGTGTGTGTGTGTGGAGAATTGGAGCTTGGTTGTGCGGGAAGTGTGTTTGTGTGTGGAGAATTGGGAATTGGCTGTGCGGGAAGTGTGGGTCTGTGTGGAGAATTGTGTCTTGGTTTTGCGGGAAGTGTGTGTGTGTGTGGAAAATTGGGCTTGATTGTGCGGGAAGTGTGGTTGTGTGTGGAGAATTGGGGCTTGGTTATGCGGGATGTGTGTGTGTATGTGTGTGGATAATTGGGACTTGGTCATGCGGGAAGTGTGGGTCTGTCGGTGCATGTGTGGAGAATGGCGGCTTGTTTGTGCGGGAGGTGTGGCTCTCTGGGTGTGTGTGTGGAGAATTGCGGCTTGGTTGTGCAGGGAGTGTGGATGGGTTTGTGGGTGTGTGTGTGTATGTGTGTGGAGAATTGGGGCTTGGTTTTGCAGGAAGTGTGGGTGGGTGTATGTGTGTGTATCTGTGTGTGGTGAATTGAGGATTGGTTTTGCGGGAAATGTGTGTCTGGAGAATTGGGGCTTGGATTTGGGGGAAGTATGTGTGTGTGTTTGTGGAAAATTGGGGTTTGGTTGTGCGTGATTTTGGTTTGTTTGTGTGTATGGAGATTTGGAGCTGTGTGAAGTGTGGGTGTATGTGTGTGTGTGTGGAGGATTGGGGCTTGGTTGTGCGGGAAGTGTGAGTGGGTGTGTGTAGGTGTGTGTGTGTGGAGAAATGGGGCTTGGTTGTTCGGGAAGTGTGGGTGTGTGTGGAGAATTGGACTTGATGTTGCTGGAAGTGTGGGTATGTGTGTGTGGAGAATTGGGGCTTGCTTGTGCGGGCTGTGGTTGTGTATGTGTGTGTGTGTGGATAATTGGGGCTTCGTTGTGCAGTAAGTGTGGGTGTGTGTGTTTATGTGCTGAGAATTGGGGCTTGCTTCTGCGGGATGTGAGGATGTGGGTGTGTGTGGAGAATTGGGGCTTGCATGCGCGGGAAGTGTGCGTGTGTGTGGAGAATTGGAGCTTGGTTGTGCGAGAAGTGTGTTTGTGTGTGGGTGTGTGTTTGTGGAGAATTGTGGCTTAGTTGTGTGGAAAGTGTGGGTGAGTGTGTGGAAAATTGAGGTTGGCTGCGCGAAGTGTGGGTAGCTGTGTGTGTGTGTGCATGTGTTTGTGCGTGGATAATTGAGGCTTGGTTGTGCGGGAATTATTTGTGTGTGTGGAGAATTGGGGCTTGGTTGTGCGGGAAGTGTGTGCGTGTGTGTGGAGAATTGTGGTTTGCTTTGCGGGAAGTGTGTGTGTGTGTGTGTGGAGAATGGCGGCTTGGTTGTGCGGGAAGTGTGTGTGTGTGTGTGGAGAATTGGGGCTTGGTTGTGAGGGAAGTGTGGCTGTATGTGTGTGGAAAATTGGGACTTGGTTGTGCGGGAAGTGTGGGTCTGTCAGTGCGTGTGTGGAGAATGGCGGCTTGTTTGTGCGGGAGGTGCGGCTCTCTGGGTGTGTGTGTGGAGAATTGGGGCTTGGTTGTGCAGGGAGTGTGGATGGGTGTGTGGGTGTGTGTGCGTACGTGTGTGGAGAACTGGGGCTTGGTTGTGCAGGAAGTGTGGGTGGGTGTATGTGTGTGTATGTGTGTGTGGTGAAGTGAGGCTTGGTTGTTCGGGAAATGTGTGTGTCTGGAAAATAGGGGCTTGGATTTGAGGGAAGTATGTGTGTGTGTTTGTGGAAAATTGGGGATTGGTTGTGCGTAAATGTGGGTGTGTTTGTGTGTGTTGAGACTTGGAGCTGTGCAAAGTGTGGGTGTGTGTGTGTGTGTGGAGTATTGGGGCTTGGTTTTGCAGGAATTGTGATTGTGTGTGTGTGGGTTTGTGTGTCTGGAGAAATGGGGCTTGGTTGTGCGGGAAGTGTGGTTGTGTGTGGAGAATTGGGGCTTGGTTATGTGGTATGTGTGTGTGTATGTGTGCGGAGAATTGGGACTTGGTTATGCGGGAAGTGTGGGTCTGTCGGTGCATGTGCAGAGAATGGCGGCTTGTTTGTGTGGGAGGTGTGGCTCTCTGGGTGTGCGTGTGGAGAATTGCGGCTTGGTTGTGCAGGGAGTGTGGATGGGTGTGTGGGTGTGTGTGTGTATGTGTGTGGAGAATTGGGGCTAAGTTGTGCAGGAAGTATGGGTGGGTGTATGTGTGTGTATGTGTGTATGGTGAATTGAGGCTTGGTTGTGCGGGAAATGTGTGTCTGGAGAATTGGGGCTTGGATTTGGGGGAAGTATGTGTGTGTGTTTGTGGAAAATTGGGGATTGGTTGTGCGAGAAGTGTGTTTGTATGTGGATGTGTGTTTGTGGAGAATTGTGGCTTAGTTGTGTGGGAAGTGTGGGTGAGTGTGTGGAAAATTGAGGTTGGCTGCGCGAAGTGTGGGTAGCTGTGTGTGTGTGTGCGTGTGTTTGTGTGTGGATAATTGAGGCTTGGTTGTGCGGGAATTATTTGTGTGTGTGGAGAATTGGGGCTTGGTTGTGCGGGAAGTGTGTGCGTGTGTGTGGAGAATTGTGGTTTGCTTTGCGGGAAGTGTGTGTGTTTGTGTGTGGAGAATTGGGGCTTGGTTGTGAGGGAAGTTTGTGTATGTGTGGAGAATTGGGACTTGGTTGTGCGGGATGTGTGGGTGTATGTGTGTGGAAAATTGGGACTTGGTTGTGCGGGAAGTGTGGGTCTGTCAGTGCGTGTGTGGAGAATGGCGGCTTGTTTGTGCTGGAGGTGTTGCTCTCTCGGTGTGTGTGTTGAGAATTAGGGCTTGGTTGTGCAGGGAGTGTGGATGGGTGTGTGGGTGTGTGTGTGTACGTGTGTGGAGAATTGGGGCTTGGTTGTGCAGGAAGTGTGGGTGGGTGTATGTGTGTGTATGTGTGTGTGGTGTATTGAGGCTTGGTTGTGCGGGAAATGTGTGTGTTTGGAAAATTGGGGCTTGGATTTGTGGGAAGTATGTGTGTGTGTTTGTGGAAAATTGGGGATTGGTTGTGCGTAAATGTGGGTGTGTTTGTGTGTGTTGAGATTTGGAGCTGTGCAAAGTGTGGGTGTGTGTGTGTGTGTGCAGTATTGGGGCTTGGTTTTGCGGGAAGTGTGAGTGTGTGTGTGTGGGTTTGTGTGTGTGGAGAAATGGGGCTTGGCTATTCGGGAAGTTTGGGTGTGTGTGTAGAATTGGGCTTCGTGTTGCTGGAATTGTGTGTGTGTGTGGAGAATTTGGGCTTTGTTGTGGAGTGGGTGTGGATGGGTGTGTGGGTGTGTGTGTTTATGTGTGTGGAGAATTGGGGCTTGGTTTTGCAGGTAGTGTGGGTGTGTGTATGTGCGTGTATGTGTGTGTGGGGAATTGAGGCTTGGTTGTGCACGAAGTGTGTGTGTGTGGAGAATTGGGGCTTTGTTTGTGGGAAGTATGTGTCTGTGTTTGTGGAAAATTGGGGATTGGTTGTGCGTAATGTGTGGGTGTGTTTGTGCGTGTGGAGATTTGGAGCTGTGCGAAGTGTGGGTGTGTGTGTGTGTGGACAATTGGGGCTTGGTTGTGCGGGAAGTGTGAATGGGTTTGTGTGGGTGTGTGTGTGTGGAGAAATGGGGCTTGGTTGCTCGGGAAGTGTGGGTGTATGTGCAGAATTGGGCTTGGTGTTGCTGGAAGTGTGGGTATGTTTGTGTGGAGAATTGTGGCTTGATAATAAGGGAAGAGTGGGTGGGTGGGTGTGGCGTATGTTTGTGGAGAATTGGTGCTTGGTTGTGCGGGAAGTGTGTTTATGTGTGGGTTTGTGTGGTTGTGGAGAATTGAGGCTTGGTTGAGCTGGAAGTGTGGGTGGGTGTGTGGAGAATTGGGGCTAGGTTGTGCAGGAAGTGTGGTTGTGTATGTATGTGTGTGTGGATAATTGGGGCTTCGTTGTGCAGTAAGTGTGGGTGTGTGTTTGTGTGTTGAGAATTGGGCCTTGCTTCTGCGGGATTTGAGGGTGTGGGTGTGTGTGTGTGGAGAATTGGGTCTTGCTTGCGTGGGAAGTGGGCATGTGTGTGGAGAATTGGTGCTTGGTTGTGTGGGAAGTATGTGTGTGTTTGGTGAATTAGGGCTTGGTTGTGCGGGAAGTGCGTGTGTGTGTGTGTGTGTGTATGGAGAATTGGAGAGGAGCGAAGTGTGGTTGTGTATGTGAGTGGAGAATTGTGGCTTCGTTGTGCAGGAATTGTATGTGTGTGTGAAGAATTTGTGCTTGGCTGTGCGCGAAATGTATGTGTGTGTGTGTGGAGAATTGGGGCTTGGTTGTGCGGGAAGTGTGTGTGTGTGTGTGGAGAATTGGAGCTTGGTTGTGCGGGAAGTGTGTTTGTGTGTGGAGAATTGGGAATTGGCTGTGCGGGAAGTGTGGGTCTGTGTGGAGAATTGTGTCTTGGTTTTGCGGGAAGTGTGTGTGTGTGTGGAAAATTGGGCTTGATTGTGCGGGAAGTGTGGTTGTGTGTGGAGAATTGGGGCTTGGTTATGCGGGATGTGTGTGTGTATGTGTGTGGATAATTGGGACTTGGTCATGCGGGAAGTGTGGGTCTGTCGGTGCATGTGTGGAGAATGGCGGCTTGTTTGTGCGGGAGGTGTGGCTCTCTGGGTGTGTGTGTGGAGAATTGCGGCTTGGTTGTGCAGGGAGTGTGGATGGGTTTGTGGGTGTGTGTGTGTATGTGTGTGGAGAATTGGGGCTTGGTTTTGCAGGAAGTGTGGGTGGGTGTATGTGTGTGTATCTGTGTGTGGTGAATTGAGGATTGGTTTTGCGGGAAATGTGTGTCTGGAGAATTGGGGCTTGGATTTGGGGGAAGTATGTGTGTGTGTTTGTGGAAAATTGGGGTTTGGTTGTGCGTGATTTTGGTTTGTTTGTGTGTATGGAGATTTGGAGCTGTGTGAAGTGTGGGTGTATGTGTGTGTGTGTGGAGGATTGGGGCTTGGTTGTGCGGGAAGTGTGAGTGGGTGTGTGTAGGTGTGTGTGTGTGGAGAAATGGGGCTTGGTTGTTCGGGAAGTGTGGGTGTGTGTGGAGAATTGGACTTGATGTTGCTGGAAGTGTGGGTATGTGTGTGTGGAGAATTGGGGCTTGCTTGTGCGGGCTGTGGTTGTGTATGTGTGTGTGTGTGGATAATTGGGGCTTCGTTGTGCAGTAAGTGTGGGTGTGTGTGTTTATGTGCTGAGAATTGGGGCTTGCTTCTGCGGGATGTGAGGATGTGGGTGTGTGTGTGTGGAGAATTGGGGCTTGCATGCGCGGGAAGTGTGCGTGTGTGTGGAGAATTGGAGCTTGGTTGTGCGAGAAGTGTGTTTGTGTGTGGGTGTGTGTTTGTGGAGAATTGTGGCTTAGTTGTGTGGAAAGTGTGGGTGAGTGTGTGGAAAATTGAGGTTGGCTGCGCGAAGTGTGGGTAGCTGTGTGTGTGTGTGCATGTGTTTGTGCGTGGATAATTGAGGCTTGGTTGTGCGGGAATTATTTGTGTGTGTGGAGAATTGGGGCTTGGTTGTGCGGGAAGTGTGTGCGTGTGTGTGGAGAATTGTGGTTTGCTTTGCGGGAAGTGTGTGTGTGTGCGTGTGGAGAATGGCGGCTTGGTTGTGCGGGAAGTGTGTGTGTGTGTGTGGAGAATTGGGGCTTGGTTGTGAGGGAAGTGTGGCTGTATGTGTGTGGAAAATTGGGACTTGGTTGTGCGGGAAGTGTGGGTCTGTCAGTGCGTGTGTGGAGAATGGCGGCTTGTTTGTGCGGGAGGTGCGGCTCTCTGGGTGTGTGTGTGGAGAATTGGGGCTTGGTTGTGCAGGGAGTGTGGATGGGTGTGTGGGTGTGTGTGCGTACGTGTGTGGAGAACTGGGGCTTGGTTGTGCAGGAAGTGTGGGTGGGTGTATGTGTGTGTATGTGTGTGTGGTGAAGTGAGGCTTGGTTGTTCGGGAAATGTGTGTGTCTGGAAAATAGGGGCTTGGATTTGAGGGAAGTATGTGTGTGTGTTTGTGGAAAATTGGGGATTGGTTGTGCGTAAATGTGGGTGTGTTTGTGTGTGTTGAGACTTGGAGCTGTGCAAAGTGTGGGTGTGTGTGTGTGTGTGGAGTATTGGGGCTTGGTTTTGCAGGAATTGTGATTGTGTGTGTGTGGGTTTGTGTGTCTGGAGAAATGGGGCTTGGTTGTGCGGGAAGTGTGGTTGTGTGTGGAGAATTGGGGCTTGGTTATGTGGTATGTGTGTGTGTATGTGTGCGGAGAATTGGGACTTGGTTATGCGGGAAGTGTGGGTCTGTCGGTGCATGTGCAGAGAATGGCGGCTTGTTTGTGTGGGAGGTGTGGCTCTCTGGGTGTGCGTGTGGAGAATTGCGGCTTGGTTGTGCAGGGAGTGTGGATGGGTGTGTGGGTGTGTGTGTGTATGTGTGTGGAGAATTGGGGCTAAGTTGTGCAGGAAGTGTGGGTGGGTGTATGTGTGTGTATGTGTGTATGGTGAATTGAGGCTTGGTTGTGCGGGAAATGTGTGTCTGGAGAATTGGGGCTTGGATTTGGGGGAAGTATGTGTGTGTGTTTGTGGAAAATTGGGGATTGGTTGTGCGAGAAGTGTGTTTGTATGTGGATGTGTGTTTGTGGAGAATTGTGGCTTAGTTGTGTGGGAAGTGTGGGTGAGTGTGTGGAAAATTGAGGTTGGCTGCGCGAAGTGTGGGTAGCTGTGTGTGTGTGTGCGTGTGTTTGTGTGTGGATAATTGAGGCTTGGTTGTGCGGGAATTATTTGTGTGTGTGGAGAATTGGGGCTTGGTTGTGCGGGAAGTGTGTGCGTGTGTGTGGAGAATTGTGGTTTGCTTTGCGGGAAGTGTGTGTGTTTGTGTGTGGAGAATTGGGGCTTGGTTGTGAGGGAAGTTTGTGTATGTGTGGAGAATTGGGACTTGGTTGTGCGGGATGTGTGGGTGTATGTGTGTGGAAAATTGGGACTTGGTTGTGCGGGAAGTGTGGGTCTGTCAGTGCGTGTGTGGAGAATGGCGGCTTGTTTGTGCTGGAGGTGTTGCTCTCTCGGTGTGTGTGTTGAGAATTAGGGCTTGGTTGTGCAGGGAGTGTGGATGGGTGTGTGGGTGTGTGTGTGTACGTGTGTGGAGAATTGGGGCTTGGTTGTGCAGGAAGTGTGGGTGGGTGTATGTGTGTGTATGTGTGTGTGGTGTATTGAGGCTTGGTTGTGCGGGAAATGTGTGTGTTTGGAAAATTGGGGCTTGGATTTGTGGGAAGTATGTGTGTGTGTTTGTGGAAAATTGGGGATTGGTTGTGCGTAAATGTGGGTGTGTTTGTGTGTGTTGAGATTTGGAGCTGTGCAAAGTGTGGGTGTGTGTGTGTGTGTGCAGTATTGGGGCTTGGTTTTGCGGGAAGTGTGAGTGTGTGTGTGTGGGTTTGTGTGTGTGGAGAAATGGGGCTTGGCTATTCGGGAAGTTTGGGTGTGTGTGTAGAATTGGGCTTCGTGTTGCTGGAATTGTGTGTGTGTGTGGAGAATTTGGGCTTTGTTGTGGAGTGGGTGTGGATGGGTGTGTGGGTGTGTGTGTTTATGTGTGTGGAGAATTGGGGCTTGGTTTTGCAGGTAGTGTGGGTGTGTGTATGTGCGTGTATGTGTGTGTGGGGAATTGAGGCTTGGTTGTGCACGAAGTGTGTGTGTGTGGAGAATTGGGGCTTTGTTTGTGGGAAGTATGTGTCTGTGTTTGTGGAAAATTGGGGATTGGTTGTGCGTAATGTGTGGGTGTGTTTGTGCGTGTGGAGATTTGGAGCTGTGCGAAGTGTGGGTGTGTGTGTGTGTGGACAATTGGGGCTTGGTTGTGCGGGAAGTGTGAATGGGTTTGTGTGGGTGTGTGTGTGTGGAGAAATGGGGCTTGGTTGCTCGGGAAGTGTGGGTGTATGTGCAGAATTGGGCTTGGTGTTGCTGGAAGTGTGGGTATGTTTGTGTGGAGAATTGTGGCTTGATAATACGGGAAGAGTGGGTGGGTGGGTGTGGCATATGTTTGTGGAGAATTGGTGCTTTGTTGTGCGGGAAGTGTGATTATGTGTGGGTTTGTGTGGTTGTGGAGAATTGAGGCTTGGTTGAGCTGGAAGTGTGGATGGGTGTGTGGAGAATTGGGGCTAGGTTGTGCAGGAAGTGTGGATGGGTTTGTGGGTGTGTGTGTGTATGTGTGTGGAGAATTGGGGCTTGGTTTTGCAGGAAGTGTGGGTGGGTGTATGTGTGTGTATCTGTGTGTGGTGAATTGAGGATTGGTTGTGCGGGAAATGTGTGTCTGGAGAATTGGGGCTTGGATTTGGGGGAAGTATGTGTGTGTGTTTGTGGAAAATTGGGGTTTGGTTGTGCGTAATTTTGGTTTGTTTGTGTGTATGGAGATTTGGAGCTGTGTGAAGTGTGGGTGTATGTGTGTGTGTGGAGGATTGGGGCTTGGTTGTGCGGGAAGTGTGAGTGGGTGTGTGTAGGTGTGTGTGTGTGGAGAAATGGGGCTTGGTTGTTTGGGAAGTGTGGGTGTGTGTGGAGAATTGGACTTGGTGTTGCTGGAAGTGTGGGTATGTGTGTGTGGAGAATTGGGGCTTGCTTGTGCGGGCTGTGGTTGTGTATGTGTGTGTGTGTGGATAATTGGGGCTTCGTTGTGCAGTAAGTGTGGGTGTGTGTGTTTATGTGTTGAGAATTGGGGCTTGCTTCTGTGGGATGTGAGGATGTGGGTGTGTGTGTGTGGAGAATTGGGGCTTGCATGCGTGGGAAGTGTGCGTGTGTGTGGAGAATTGGATCTTGGTTGTGCGAGAAGTGTGTTTGTGTGTGGGTGTGTGTTTGTGGAGAATTGTGGCTTAGTTGTGTGGGAAGTGTGGGTGAGTGTGTGTAAAATTGAGGTTGGCTGCGCGAAGTTTGGGTAGCTGTGTGTGTGTGTGTGTGTGTTTTTGTGCGTGGATAATTGAGGCTTGGTTGTGCGAGAATTATTTGTGTGTGTGGAGAATTGGGGCTTGGTTGTGCGGGAAGTGTGTGCGTGTGTGTGGAGAATTGTGGTTTGCTTTGCGGGAAGTGTGTGTGTGTGTGTGTGTGTGGAGAATTGCGGCTTGGTTGTGCGGGAAGTGTGTGTGTGTGGGTGGAGAATTGGGGCTTGGTTGTGAGGGAAGTGTGGCTGTATGTGTGTGGAAAATTGGGACTTGGTTGTGCGGGAAGTGTGGGTCTGTCAGTGCGTGTGTGGAGAATGGCGGCTTGTTTGTGCGGGAGGTGTGGCTCTCTGGGTGTGTGTGTGGAGAATTGGGGCTTGGTTGTGCAGGGAGTGTGGATGGGTGTGTGGGTGTGTGTGTGTACGTGTGTGGAGAATTGGGGCTTGGTTGTGCAGGAAGTGTGGGTGGGTGTATGTGTGTGTATGTGTGTGTGGTGAATTGAGGCTTGGTTGTTCGGGAAATGTGTGTGTCTGGAAAATTGGGGCTTGGATTTGAGGGAAGTATGTGTGTGTGTTTGTGGAAAATAGGGGATTGGTTGTGCGTAAATGTGGGTGTGTTTGTGTGTGTTGAGACTTGGAGCTGTGCAAAGTGTGGGTGTGTGTGTGTGTGTGGAGTATTGGGGCTTGGTTTTGCAGGAATTGTGAGTGTGTGTGTGTGGGTTTGTGTGTCTGGAGAAATGCGGCTTGGTTGTGCGGGAAGTGTGGTTGTGTGTGGAGAATTGGGCCTTGGTTATGCGGGATGTGTGTGTGTATGTGTGTGGAGAATTGGGACTTGGTTATGCGGGAAGTGTGGGTCTGTCGGTGCATGTGCAGAGAATGGCGGCTTGTTTGTGCGGGAGGTGTGGCTCTCTGGGTGTGCGTGTGGAGAATTGCGGCTTGGTTGTGCAGGGAGTGTGGATGGGTGTGTGGGTGTGTGTGTGTATGTGTGTGGAGAATTGGGGCTTGGTTGTGCAGGAAGTGTGGGTGGGTGTATGTGCGTGTATGTGTGTATGGTGAATTGAGGCTTGGTTGTGCGGGAAATGTGTGTCTGGAGAATTGGGGCTTGGATTTGGGGGAAGTATGTGTGTGTGTTTGTGGAAAATTGGGGATTGGTTGTGCGAGAAGTGTGTTTGTATGTGGATGTGTGTTTGTGGAGAATTGTGGCTTAGTTGTGTGGGAAGTGTGGGTGAGTGTGTGGAAAATTGAGGTTGGCTGCGCGAAGTGTGGGTAGCTGTGTGTGTGTGTGCGTGTGTTTGTGTGTGGATAATTGAGGCTTGGTTGTGCGGGAATTATTTGTGTGTGTGGAGAATTGGGGCTTGGTTGTGCGGGAAGTGTGTGCGTGTGTGTGGAGAATTGTGGTTTGCTTTGCAGGAAGTGTGTGTGTTTGTGTGTGGAGAATTGGGGCTTGGTTGTGAGGGAAGTTTGTGTGTGTGTGGAGAATTGGTACATGGTTGTGCGGGATGTGTGGGTGTATGTGTGTGGAAAATTGGGACTTGGTTGTGCGGGAAGTGTGGGTCTGTCAGTGCGTGTGTGGAGAATGGCGGCTTGTTTGTGCGGGAGGTGTTGCTCTCTCGGTGTATGTGTTGAGAATTAGGGCTTGGTTGTGCAGGGAGTGTGGATGGGTGTGTGGGTGTGTGTGTGTACGTGTGTGGAGAATTGGGGCTTGATTGTGCAGGAAGTGTGGGTGGGTGTATGTGTGTGTATGTGTGTGTGGTGAATTGAGGCTTGGTTGTGCGGGAAATGTGTGTGTTTGGAAAATTGGGGCTTGGATTTGTGGGAAGTATGTGTGTGTGTTTGTGGAAAATTGGGGATTGGTTGTGCGTAAATGTGGGTGTGTTTGTGTGTGTTGAGATTTGGAGCTGTGCAAAGTGTGGGTGTGTGTGTGTGTGTGGAGTATTGGGGCTTGGTTTTGCGGGAAGTGTGAGTGTGTGTGTGTGGGTTTGTGTGTGTGGAGAAATGGGGCTTGGTTGTTCGGGAAGTGTGGGTGTGTGTGGAGAATTGGGCTTGGTGTTGCTGGAAGTGTGGGTATGTGTGTGTGTTGAATTGGGGCTTGGTTGTGCGGGAAGAGTGGGTGGGTGGATGTGGGTGTGTGTGCGTGAAGAATTGGGGTTTGCTTGCGCGGGAATTGTGCGTTTGTGTGGAGAATAGGGGCTTGGTTGTGCGAGAAGTGTCTTTCTGTGTGGGTGTGTGTTTGTGGAGAATTGTGGATTGGTTGTTTGGGAAGTGTGGGTGTGTGTGTGGAAAATTGAGGCTTGGCTGCGCGAAGTGTGGGTAGCTGTGTGTGTGTGTGTGCGTGTGTGTGTGTGTGTGGATAATTGAGGCTTGGTTGTGCGGGAAGTGTTTGTGTGTGTGGAGAACTATGGCTTGGTTGTGCGGGAAGTGTGTGCGTGTGTGTGGAGAATTGGGACTTCATTGTGCGGGAAGTGTGGGTGTATGTGTGTGGAAAATTGTGACTTGGTTGTGCGGGAAGTATGGGTCTGTCAGTGCGTGTGTGGAGAATGGCGGCTTGTTTGTGTGGGAGGTGTGGCTCGCTGGGTGTGTGTGTGGAGAGTTGGGGCTTGGTTGTGCAGGGAGTGTGGATGGGTGTGTGGGTGTGTGTGTGTATGTGTGTGGAGAATTGGGGCTTGATTTTTCAGGTAGTATGTGTGTGTGTATGTGTGTGTATGTGTGTGTGGCGAATTGAGGCTTGGTTGTGCATGAAGTGTGTGTGTGTGGAGAATTGGGGCTTTGGTTTGTGGGAAGTATGTGTCTGTGTTTATGGAAAATTGGGGATTGGTTGTGCGTAAAGTGTGGGTGTGTTTGTGTGTGTGGAGATTTGGAGCTGTGCCAAGTGTGGGTGTGTTTCTGTGTGTGGATATTTGGGTAGGTGTGTGTGTGTGCGTGTGTGTGTGTGAATAATTGAGGCTTGTTTGTGTGGGAAGTGTTTGTGTGTGTGGCGAATTGGTGCTTGGTTGTGCGGGATGTGAGTGTCTTTGTGTGCGTAGAATTTGGGCTTTGTTGTGCAGGAAATTTGGGTGTGTGTGGAGAGTCGAGGCTTGTTTGTGTGGGAAGTGTGTGTGTGGAGAATTGGGGCTTGGTTGTGCGTGAAGTATGTGTGAGTGTTTGTGGAGAATTGGAGCTTGGTAGTGCGGGATTTGTGTGTGTGTGTGGAGAATTGGGGCTTGGTTGCGGGATGTGTGTGTCTGTGTGTGGAGAATTGGGGCTTGGTTGTGCGGGAAGTGTGTATCTGTGTCGAGCATAGGGCCTTGGTTGTGCGGGAAGTGTGGGTGTTTGTGGAGAATTTGGTCTTGATTTTGCGCGAAGTGTGTGTGTGTGTGGAATATTGGGCTTGATTGTGCGGAAAGTGTGGTTGTGTATGGAGAATTGGGGCTTGGTTACGCGGGATGTGTGTGTGTATGTGTGTGGAGAATTGTGACTTGGTTGTGCGGGAAGTATGGGTCTGTCGGTGCGAGTGTGGAGAATGGCGGCTTGTTTGTGCGGGAGGTTTGGCTCTCTGGGTGTGTGTGTGGAGAATTGCGGCTTGGTTGTGCAGGGAGTGTGTATGGGTGTGTGGGTGTGTGTGTGTATGTGTGTGGACAATTGGAGCTTGGTTGTGCAGGAAGTGTGTGTGGGTGTATGTGTGTGTATGTGTATGTGGTGAATTGAGGCTTGGTTGTGCGGGAAACGTGTGTCTGGAGAATTGGGGCTTGGATTTGGGGGAAGTATGTGTGTGTGTTTGTGGAAAATTGGGGATTGGTTGTGCGTAAATGTGGGTGTGTTTGTGTGTGTGGAGATTTGGAGCTGTGCGAAGTGTGGTTGTGTGTGTGTGTGTGGAGGATTGGGGCTTGGTTGTGCCGGAAGTGTGAGTGGGTGTTGTAGGTGTGTGTGTGTGGAGAAATGGGGCTTGGTTGTTCGGAAGTGTGGGTGTATGTGGAGAATTGGGCTTGGTGTTGCTGGAAGTGTGGGTATGTGTGTGTGGAGAATTGGGGCTTGGTTGTGCGGGAAGTGTGTGTGTGTGTGGAGAATTGGTGCTTGGTTGTGAGGGAAGTGTGTTTGTGTGGGTGTGGAGAATTGGTGCTTGGTTGTGCGGGAAGTGTGTGAGTGTGTGGAGAATTGGGGCTTTGTTGTGTGGGAAGTATGTGTGTGTGTAAGGAGAATTTGGACTTGGCTGTGCGGTAATTGTGTGTGTGTGGAGAATTGGGGCTCGATTGTGCGGGTAGTGTGGGTGTGCGTGTGGAGAATTGGGGCTTGGTTGTGTGGGAATTATGTGTGTATGTATGGAGAATTGGGAATTTGTTGTGCGGAAAGTGTGGGTATCTGTGTGTGTGTGGAGATTTGGAGCTGTGTGACGTTTGGGTGTGTGTGTGTGTGGAGAATTGGGGCTTGGTTGTCGGGAAATTTGTGTGTGTGGAGAATTGGGGCTTGACTTTGCGGGAAGTGTGAGTGGGTGTGTGTGGGTGTGTGCTTGTGGCGAATTGGGGCTTGTTTGTGCGGGAAGTGTGGGTTTGTGTGTGTGTGGAGAATTGGGTCTTGGTTGTGCGGGAAGTGTAGTTGTGGGTGTGTGTGTGGAGAATTGAGGCTTGGTGGTGCGGGAAGTGTGTATGTGTGTGGAGTATTGGGTCTTGGTTGTGCGGGCAGTGCGTGTATGTGTGGAGAATTGGGGCTTGCTTTGTGGGAAGTGTGGGTGTGTGTGTTTGTGTGTGTGTGTTTGTGTGTGTGGAGAATTAGGGCTTGGTTGTGCGGGAACTGTGGCTGTGTGGGTGTGTGTGTGGAAATTTGGGGCTTGGTTGGGGTAGAAATGTGTGTGTCTGTGTATGGAAAATTGGGACTTGACTGTGAGGGAAGTGTGTGCGTGTGTGTGGATTATTGTGGTTTGCTTTGCGGGAAGTGTGAGTGTTTGTATGTGGAGAATTGGGGCTTGGTTGTGTGGGAAGTGTGTGTGTGTGTGTGGAGAATTGGGGCTTGGTTGTGCGGGAAGTGTGTATCTGTGTGGAGAATTGGGCCTAAGTTGTGCAGGAAGTGTCGGTGTTTGTGGAGAATTGGGTCTTGGTTTTGCGCGACGTGTGTGTGTGTGTGGAAAATTGGGCTTGATTGTGCGGGAATTGTGGTTGTGTGTGGAGAATTGGCGTTTGGTTATGCGGGATGTGTGTGTTTATGTGTGTGGAGAATTGGCACTTGGTTGTGCGGGAAGTGTGGGTCTGTCGGTGCGTGTGTGGAAAATGGTGGCTTGTTTGTGTGGGAGGTGTGGCTCTCTGGGTGTGTGTGTGGAGAATTGGGGCTTGCTTGTGCAGGGAGGTTGGATGGGAGTGTGGGTGTGTGTGTGTATGTGTGTGGAGAATTGGGGCTTGGTTGTGCAGGAAGTGTGGGTGGGTGTATGTGTGTGTATGTGTGTGTGGTGAATTGAGGCTTGGTTGTGCGGGAAATGTGTGTATCTGGAGAATTGGGGCTTGCATTTGTGGGAAGTATGTTTGTGTGTTTGTGGAAAATTGGCGATTGGTTGTGCGTAAATGTGGGTGTGTTTGTGTGTGTGGAGATTTGGAGCTTTGCGAAGTGTGTGTGTGTGTGTGGAGGATTGGGGCTTGGTTGTGCGGGAAGTGTGAGTGGGTGTGTGTGGGTGTGTGTGTGTGTGGAGAAATGGGGCTTGGTTGTTCGGGAAGTGTGTGTGTGTGTGGAGAATTGGGTCTTGGTGTGGGGGAAGTGTGTGAGTGTGTGGAGAATTGGGGCTTGGTTGTGCAGGAAGTGTGTGTTTGTGTGGAGAATTGGTGCTTTGTTGTGCGGGAAGTGTATTTGTGTGTGTGTGGAGAATTGGGGCTTGGTTGTGCGGGAAGTATATTTGTGTGTGTGTGGAGAATTGGTGCTTTGTTGTGCGGGAAGTGTATTTGTGTGTGTGTGGAGAATTGGGGTTTGGTTGTGCGGGAAGTGTGTGTGTGTGTGTGGAGAATTGGTGCTTTGTTGTGCGGGAAGTGTATTTGTGTGTGTGTGGAGAATTGTGGCTTGGTTGTGGGGGAAGTGTGTGAGTGTGTGGAGAATTGGGGCTTTGTTGTGTGGGAAGTATGTATGTGTGTATGGAGAATTTGGACTTGGCTGTGCGGTAATTGTGTTTGTGTGGAGAATTGGGGCTCGATTGTGCGGGTAGTGTGGGTGTGCGTGTGGAGCATTGGGGCTTGGTTGTTTGGGACTTATGTGTGTGTGTATGGAGAATTGGGTATTTGTTGTGCGGAAAGTGTGGGTATCTGTGTGTGTGTGGAGATTTGGAGCTGTGTGAAGTTTGGGTGTGTGTGTGTGTGGAGGATTGGGGCTTGATTGTGCGGTAAGTGTGAGTGGATGTGTGTGGGAGTTGTGTGGAGAATTGGGGCTTGGTTGTGCGGGAAGTGTGGGTGTGTGTGGTCAATTGGGAATTGGTGGTGTGGGAAGTGTGGGTGTGTGTGTGTGGAGAATTGGGGCATGGTTGTGCAGGAATTGTGAATGGATGTGTGTTGGTGTGTGTTTGTGGAGAATTGGGGCTTGATATGTCGGGAAATTTGTGCTTGTGGAGAATTGGGGCTTGGTTGTGCGGGAAGTATGGGTTTGTGTGTATGTTGCGAATTGGGGCTTGCTTTGTGGGAAATGTGGGTGTGTGTGTTTGTGTGTTTGTGTGTGTGTGTGTGTGGAGAATTAGGGCTTGGTTGTGCGGGAACTGTGGGTGTGTGGGTGTGTGTGTGGAGAATTGGGGCTTGGTTGGGGTAGAAATATGTGTGTGTATGAAAAATTGGGACTTGGCTGTGAGCGAAGTGTCTGTGTGTATGTAACTGTGTGTGGATAATTGGGGCTTTGTTGTGCGGGAAGTGTGTGCGTGTGTGTGGATAATTGGCGCTTGCTTTGCGGGAAGTGTGTGTGTGTGTGTGTGTGGAGAATTGAGGCTTGGTTGTGCCCGAAGTGTGTGTTTGTGTGTGGAGAATTGGGGATTGCTTGTGCGGGAAGTGTGTGTGTGTGTGTGTGGAAAATGGCGCTTGATTGTGCGGGAAGTGTGGTTGTATGTGGAGAATTGGGGCTTGATTATGCGGGATGTGTGTGTGTATGTGTGTGGAGAATTGGGACTTGGTTGTGCAGGAAGTGTGTGTCTGTGGGTGCTTGTGTGAAGAATTGGAACTTGTTTGTGTGGGTTGTGTGGCTCTCTGGGTGCGTGTGTGGAGAATTGGGGCTTGGTTGTTCTGGGAGAGTGGATGTGTGTGTGTGTGTGTGTGTGTGGAGAATTGGGGCTTGGTTGTGCGGGAAGTGTGGGTGGGCGCATAAAGTGTGTGTGTGTGTGGGGAATTGAGGCTTGGTTGTGCGGGAGGTCTGTGTGTGTGTGGAGAATTGGGGCTTGGGTGTGTGGGAAGTATGTGTGCATGTTGGTGGAAAATTGGGGATTGGTTGTGCATAAAGAGTGGTTGTGTTTGTGTGTGCGGAGATTTGGAGCTGTGCGAAGTGTGGGTGTGTGTGTGTGTGGAGGATTGGGGCTTGGTTGTGCGGGAAGTGTGAGTGGGTGTGTGTGGTTGTTTGTGTTTGGAGAATTGGGGCTTGGTTGTTCAGGAAGTGTGCATGTGTGTGGAGAATTGGGGCTTGGTTGTGCAGGAAATTTGTGTGTGTGTGGAGAATTGGGGCTTGTTTGTGCGGGAAGTGTGGGTCTGTGGTGCGTGTGTGGAGAATTGGGGGTTGGTTGTTCAGGGAGAGTGGATGGGTGTGTGTGTGTGTGTAGAATTGGGGCTTGGTTGTGCAGGAAGCGTGGGTGGGTGCATGAGTGTGTGTGTGTGGAGAATTGGGGCTTGGTTGTACGGGAAGTGCTTGTGTGTGGAGAATTGGGGCTTGGTTGTGCGGGAAGTATGTGTGTGTTTTTGTGGAAAATTGGACCTTGGTTGTGTGAGATTTGTATGTGTGTGTGGAAAATGGGGCTTGATTGTACGGGAAGTGTGGTTGTGTTTGGAAAATAGGTGCTTGGTTATGCGGGATGTGTGTGTGTATGGAGAATTTGGTACTTTTTTGTGCAGGAAGTGTGTGTGTGTGTGTGGTGAACTGGAGCTTGTTTGTGCAGGAAATGCGTATATGTATGGAGAATTTGGACATAGTTGCGCGGGAATTGTGGATCTGTCGGTGCGTGTGTGGAGAATTGGCGGTTGGCTGTTCAGGGAGAGTGGATGGGTGTGTGTGTGTAGAATTGGGGCTTGGTTGTGCAGGAAGTGTGGGTGGGTGCATGAGTGTGTGTGTTTGTGTGTGGGGAATTGAGGCTTGGTTGTGTGGGAGGTCTGTGTGTGTGTGGAGAATTGGGGCTTGGGTGTGTGGGAAGTATGTGTGTGTGTTTGTGGAAAATTGGGGATTGGTTGTGTGTAAAGTGTGGGTGTGTTTGTGTGTGTTGAGATTTGGAGCTGTGCGAAGTGTGGGAGTGTCGGTATGGAGGATTGGGGCTTGGTTGTGCGGGAAGTGTGAGTGGGTGTGTATGGGAGTGTGTCTTTGGAGAATTGGGGCTTGGTTGTTCGGGAAGTGTGCGTATGTGTGGAGAATTGGGGTTTGGTTTTGCGGGAAGTGTGGGTATGTGCGTGTGGAGAATTGGGGCTTGGTTTTGTGGGAGGAGTGGTTGGGTGTGCATGGGTGTGTGTTTGTGGAGAATTGTTGATGCTTGTGCGGGAAGTGTGTTTGTGTGTGGGTGTGTGTGTGTGTGGAGAATTGAGGCTTGGTTGAGCTGGAAGTAAGGGTGGGTGTGTGTAGAATTGGGGCTTGGTTGTGCGGGAAGTGTGGGTGTGGTTGTGTGTGTGGAGAATTGGGGCCTGCTTGCGTGGGAAGTATGCCTGTGTGGAGAATTGGGGCTTCGTTGTGCAGTAAGTGTGGGTGTGTGTGTGTTTGTGTGTTGAGAATTAGGGCTTGCTTCTGCGGGATGTGAGGGCGTGGGTGTGTGTGTGTAGAGCATTGGGGCTTGCTTGCGCGGGAAGTGAGCGTGTGTGTGGAGAATTGGGGCTTGGTTGTGCGAGAAGTGTGTTTGTGTGTGGGTGTGTGTTTGTGGAGAATTGTGGCTTGGTTGTGTGGGAAGTGTGGGTGGGTGTGTGGAAAATTGAGGCTTGGCTGTGGGGGAAGTGTGGGGAGCTGTGTGTTAGTGTGCGTGTGTGTGTGTGTGGATAATTGAGGCTTGGTTGTGCGGGAAGTGTTTGTGTGTGTGGAGAATTGGGGCTTGGTTGTGCGGGAAGTGTGTGCGTGTGTGTGGAGAATTGTGCTTTGCTTTGCGGGAAGTGTGTGTGTGTGTGTGTGGAGAATTGGGGCTTGGTTGTGCGGGAGGTGTGTGTGTGTGTGTGGAAAATTAGGGCTTGGTTGTGCGGGAAGTGTCTATCTGTGTGGAGAAATGGGCCTTGATTGTGTGGGAAGTCTGGGTATTTGTGGAGAATTGGGTCTTGGTTTTGCGCAAAGTGTGTGTGTGTGTGTGGAAAATTGGGCTTGATTGTACGGGAAGTGTGGTTGTGTGTAGAGAATTGGCGCTTGGTTATGCAGGATGTGTGTATTTATGTGTGTGGAGAATTGGGACTTGGTTGTGCGGGGAGTGTGGGTCTGTCGGTGCGTGTGTGGAGAATGGTGGCTTGTTTGTGTGGGAGGTGTGGCTCTCTTGGTTTGTGTGTGGAGAATTGGGGCTTGGTTGTGCAGGGAGTGTGGATGGGAGTGTGGTTTGTGTGTGTGTATGTGTGTGGAGAATTGGGGCTTGGTTGTGCAGGAAGTGTGGGTGGGTGTATGTGTGTGTATGTGTGTGTGGTGAATTGAGGCTTGGTTGTGCGGGAAATGTGTGTATCTGGAGAATTGGGGCTTGCATTTGTGGGAAGTATGTTTGTGTGTTTGTGGAAAATTGGCGATTGGTTGTGCGTAAATGTGGGTGTGTTTGTGTGTGTGGAGATTTGGAGCTTTGTGAAGTGTGTGTGTGTGTGTGGAGGATTGGGGCTTGGTTGTGCGGGAAGTGTGAGTGGGTGTGTGTGGGTGTGTGTGTGTGTGGAGAAATGGGGCTTGGTTGTTCGGGAAGTGTGGGTGTGTGTGGAGAATTGGGCTTGGTGTTGCTGGAAGTGTGGGTATGTATGTGTGGAGAATTGGGGCTTGGTTGTGCGGGAAGAGTGGGTGGGTGGGTGTGGGTGTGTGTTTGTGGAGAATTGGTGCTTGGTTGTGCGGGAAGTGTGTTTGTGTGTGTGTGTGGAGAATTGGGTCTTGGTGTGGGGGAAGTGTGTGAGTGTGTGGAGAATTGGGGCTTGGTTGTGCAGGAAGTGTGTGTTTGTGTGGAGAATTCGTGCTTTGTTGTGCGGGAAGTGTATTTGTGTGTGTGTGGAGAATTGGGGCTTGGTTGTGCGGGAAGTATATTTGTGTGTGTGTGGAGAATTGGTGCTTTGTTGTGCGGGAAGTGTATTTGTGTGTGTGTGGAGAATTGGGGTTTGGTTGTGCGGGAAGTGTGTGTGTGTGTGGAGAATTGGTGCTTTGTTGTGCGGGAAGTGTATTTGTGTGTGTGTGGAGAATTGTGGCTTGGTTGTGGGGGAAGTGTGTGAGTGTGTGGAGAATTGGGGCTTTGTTGTGTGGGAAGTATGTATGTGTGTATGGAGAATTTGGACTTGGCTGTGCGGTAATTGTGTTTGTGTGGAGAATTGGGGCTCGATTGTGCGGGTAGTGTGGGTGTGCCTGTGGAGCATTGGGGCTTGGTTGTTTGGGAATTATGTGTGTGTGTATGGAGAATTGGGTATTTGTTGTGCGGAAAGTGTGGGTATCTGTGTGTGTGTGGAGATTTGGAGCTGTGTGAAGTTTGGGTGTGTGTGTGTGTGGAGGATTGGGGCTTGATTGTGCGGTAAGTGTGAGTGGGTGTGTGTGGGAGTTGTGTGGAGAATTGGGGCTTGGTTGTGCGGGAAGTGTGGGTGTGTGTGGTCAATTGGGAATTGGTGGTGTGGGAAGTGTGGGTGTGTGTGTGTGGAGAATTGGGGCATGGTTGTGCAGGAATTGTGAATGGATGTGTGTTGGTGTGTGTTTGTGGAGAATTGGGGCTTGATATGTCGGGAAATTTGTGCTTGTGGAGAATTGGGGCTTGGTTGTGCGGGAAGTATGGGTTTGTGTGTATGTTGCGAATTGGGGCTTGCTTTGTGGGAAGTGTGGGTGTGTGTGTTTGTGTGTTTGTGTGTGTGTGTGTGTGGAGAATTAGGGCTTGGTTGTGCGGGAACTGTGGGTGTGTGGGTGTGTGTGTGGAGAATTGGGGCTTGGTTGGGGTAGAAATGTGAGTGTGTATGAAAAATTGGGACTTGGCTGTGAGCGAAGTGTCTGTGTGTATGTAACTGTGTGTGGATAATTGGGGCTTTGTTGTGCGGGAAGTGTGTGCGTGTGTGTGGATAATTGGCGCTTGCTTTGCGGGAAGTGTGTGTGTGTGTGTGTGTGGAGAATTGAGGCTTGGTTGTGCCCGAAGTGTGTGTTTGTGTGTGGAGAATTGGGGATTGCTTGTGCGGGAAGTGTGTGTGTGTGTGTGGAAAATGGCGCTTGATTGTGCGGGAAGTGTGGTTGTATGTGGAGAATTGGGGCTTGATTATGCGGGATGTGTGTGTGTATGTGTGTGGAGAATTGGGACTTGGTTGTGCAGGAAGTGTGTGTCTGTGGGTGCTTGTGTGAAGAATTGGAACTTGTTTGTGCAGGATGTGTGGCTCTCTGGGTGCGTGTGTGGAGAATTGGGGCTTGGTTGTTCTGGGAGAGTGGATGTGTGTGTGTGTGTGTGTGTGTGTGGAGAATTGGGGCTTGGTTGTGCGGGAAGTGTGGGTGGGCGCATAAAGTGTGTGTGTGTGTGGGGAATTGAGGCTTGGTTGTGCGGGAGGTCTGTGTGTGTGTGGAGAATTGGGGCTTGGGTGTGTGGGAAGTATGTGTGCATGTTTGTGGAAAATTGGGGATTGGTTGTGCGTAAAGAGTGGTTGTGTTTGTGTGTGCGGAGATTTGGAGCTGTGCGAAGTGTGGGTGTGTGTGTGTGTGGAGGATTGGGGCTTGGTTGTGCGGGAAGTGTGAGTGGGTGTGTGTGGTTGTTTGTGTTTGGAGAATTGGGGCTTGGTTGTTCAGGAAGTGTGCATGCGTGTGGAGAATTGGGGCTTGGTTGTGCAGGAAATTTGTGTGTGTGTGGAGAATTGGGGCTTGTTTGTGCAGGAAGTGTGGGTCTGTGGGTGCGTGTGTGGAGAATTGGGGGTTGGTTGTTCAGGGAGAGTGGATGGGTGTGTGTGTGTGTGTAGAATTGGGGCTTGGTTGTGCAGGAAGCGTGGGTGGGTGCATGAGTGTGTGTGTGTGGAGAATTGGGGCTTGGTTGTACGGGAAGTGCTTGTATGTGGAGAATTGGGGCTTGGTTGTGCGGGAAGTATGTGTGTGTTTTTGTGGAAAATTGGACCTTGGTTGTGTGTGATTTGTATGTGTGTGTGGAAAATGGGGCTTGATTGTACGGGAAGTGTGGTTGTGTTTGGAAAATAGGTGCTTGGTTATGCGGGATGTGTGTGTGTATGGAGAATTTGGTACTTTTTTGTGCAGGAAGTGTGTGTGTGTGTGTGGTGAACTGGAGCTTGTTTGTGCAGGAAATGCGTATATGTATGGAGAATTTGGACATAGTTGCGCGGGAATTGTGGATCTGTCGGTGCGTGTGTGGAGAATTGGCGGTTGGCTGTTCAGGGAGAGTGGATGGGTGTGTGTGTGTAGAATTGGGGCTTGGTTGTGCAGGAAGTGTGGGTGCATGAGTGTGTGTGTTTGTGTGTGGGGAATTGAGGCTTGGTTGTGTGGGAGGTCTGTGTGTGTGTGGAGAATTGGGGCTTGGGTGTGTGGGAAGTATGTGTGTGTGTTTGTGGAAAATTGGGGATTGGTTGTGTGTAAAGTGTGGGTGTGTTTGTGTGTGTTGAGATTTGGAGCTGTGCGAAGTGTGGGAGTGTCGGTATGGAGGATTGGGGCTTGGTTGTGCGGGAAGTGTGAGTGGGTGTGTATGGGAGTGTGTCTTTGGAGAATTGGGGCTTGGTTGTTCGGGAAGTGTGCGTATGTGTGGAGAATTGGGGTTTGGTTTTGCGAGAAGTGTGGGTATGTGCGTGTGGAGAATTGGGGCTTGGTTTTGTGGGAGGAGTGGTTGGGTGTGTATGGGTGTGTGTTTGTGGAGAATTGTTGATGCTTGTGCGGGAAGTGTGTTTGTGTGTGGGTGTGTGTTTGTGTGGAGAATTGAGGCTTGGTTGAGCTGGAAGTAAGGGTGGGTGTGTGTAGAATTGGGGCTTGGTTGTGCGGGAAGTGTGGGTGTGGTTGTGTGTGTGGAGAATTGGGGCCTGCTTGCGTGGGAAGTGTGCCTGTGTGGAGAATTGGGGCTTCGTTGTGCAGTAAGTGTGGGTGTGTGTGTGTTTGTGTGTTGAGAATTAGGGCTTGCTTCTGCGGGATGTGAGGGTGTGGGTGTGTGTGTGTAGAGCATTGGGGCTTGCTTGCGCGGGAAGTGTGCGTGTGTGTGGAGAATTGGGGCTTGGTTGTGCGAGAAGTGTGTTTGTGTGTGGATGTGTGTTTGTGGAGAATTGTGGCTTGGTTGTGTGGGAAGTGTGGGTGGGTGTGTGGAAAATTGAGGCTTGGCTGTGCGGGAAGCGTGGGGAGCTGTGTGTTTGTGTGCGTGTGTGTGTGTGTGGATAATTGAGGCTTGGTTGTGCGGGAAGTGTTTGTGTGTGTGGAGAATTGGGGCTTGGTTGTGCGGGAAGTGTGTGCGTGTGTGTGGAGAATTGTGCTTTGCTTTGCGGGAAGTGTGTGTGTGTGTGTGTGTGGAGAATTGGGGCTTGGTTGTGCGGGAGGTGTGTGTGTGTGTGTGGAAAATTAGGGCTTGGTTGTGCGGGAAGTGTCTATCTGTGTGGAGAAATGGGCCTTGATTGTGTGGGAAGTCTGGGTATTTGTGGAGAATTGGGTCTTGGTTTTGCGCAAAGTGTGTGTGTGTGTGTGGAAAATTGGGCTTGATTGTACGGGAAGTGTGGTTGTGTGTAGAGAATTGGGGCTTGGTTATGCGCGATGTGTGTGTTTATGTGTGTGGAGAATTGGGACTTGGTTGTGCGGGAAGTGTGGGTCTGTCGGTGCGTGTGTGGAGAATGGCGGCTTGTTTGTGTGGGAGGTGTGGCTCTCTTGGTTTGTGTGTGGAGAATTGGGGCTTGGTTGTGCAGGGAGTGTGGATGGGAGTGTGGTTTGTGTGTGTGTATGTGTGTGGAGAATTGGGGCTTGGTTGTGCAGGAAGTGTGGGTGGGTGTATGTGTGTGTATGTGTGTATAGTGAATTGAGGCTTGGTTGTGCGGGAAATGTTTGTCTGGAGAATTGGGGCTTGGATTTGGGGGAAGTATGTGTGTGTGTTTGTGGAAAATTGGGGATTGGTTGTGCGAGAAGTGTGTTTGTGTGTGGATATGTGTTTGTGGAGAATTGTGGCTTAGTTGTTTGGGAAGTGTGGATGAGTGTGTGGAAAATTGAGGTTGGCTGCGCAAAGTGTGGGTAGCTGTGTGTGTGTGTGCGTGTGTTTGTGTGTGGATAAATGAGACTTGGTTGTGCGGGAATTATTTGTGTGTGTGGAGAATTGGGGCTTGGTTGTGCGGGAAGTGTGTGCGTGTGTGTGGAGAATTGCGGTTTGCTTTGCGGGAAGTGTGTGTGTTTGTGTGTGGTGAATTGGGGCTTGGTTGTGAGGGAAGTTTGTGTGTGTGTGGAGAATTGGGACTTGGTTGTGCGGGATGTGTGGGTGTATGTGTGTGGAAAATTTGGACTTGGTTGTGCGGGAAGTGTGGGTCTGTCGGTGTGTGTGTTGAGAATTAGGGCTTGGTTGTGCAGGGAGTGTGGATGGGTGTGTGGCTGTGTGTGTGTACGTGTGTGGAGAATTGGGGCTTGGTTGTGCAGGAAGTGTGGGTGGGTGTATGTGTGTGTATGTGTGTGTGTGTGGTGAATTGAGGCTTGGTTGTGCGGGAAATGTGTGTGTCTGGAAAATTGGGGCTTTGATTTGTGGGAAGTATGTGTGTGTGTTTGTGGAAAATTGGGGATTGGTTGTGCGTAAATGTGGGTGTGTTTGTGTGTGTTGAGATTTGGAGCTGTGCAAAGTGTGGGTGTGTGTGTGTGTGTGGAGTATTGGGGCTTGGTTTTGCGGGAAGTGTGAGTGTTGTGTGTGGGTTTGTGTGTGTGGAGAAATGGGGCTTGGTTGTTCGGGAAGTGTGGGTGTGTGTGGAGAATTGGGCTTGGTGTTGCTGGAAGTGTGGGTATGTGTGTGTGTTGAATTGGGGCTTGGTTGTGCGGGAAGAGTGGGTGGGTGGATGTGGGTGTGTGTGTGTGGCGAATTGGGGTTTGCTTGCGCGGGAATTGTGCGTTTGTGTGGAGAATAGGGGCTTGGTTGTGCGAGAAGTGTCTTTCTGTGTGGGTGTGTGTTTGTGGAGAATTGTGGATGGGTTGTTTGGGAAATGTGGGTGTGTGTGTGGAAAATTGAGGCTTGGCTGCGCGAAGTGTGGGTAGCTGTGTGTATGTGTGCGTGTGTGTGTGTGTGTGGATAATTGAGGCTTGGTTGTGCGGGAAGTGTTTGTGTGTGTGGAGAATTGGGGCTTGGTTGTGCGGGAAGTGTGTGTGTGTGTGGAGAATTGGGACTTCGTTGTGCGGGAAGTGTGGGTGCATGTGTGTGGAAAATTGTGACTTGGTTGTGCGGGAAGTATGGGTCTGTCAGTGCGTTTGTGGAGAATGGCAGCTTGTTTGTGCGGGAGGTATGGCTCGCTGGGTGTGTGTGTGGAGAGTTGGGGCTTGGTTGTGCAGGGAGTGTGGATGGGTGTGTGGGTGTGTGTGTGTATGTTTGTGGAGAATTGGGGCTTGGTTTTGCAGGTAGTATGGGTGTGTGTATGTGTGTGTATGTGTGTGTGGCAAATTGAGGTTTGGTTGTGCACGAAGTGTGTGTGTGTGGAGAATTGGGGCTTTGGTTTGTGGGAAGTATGTGTCTGTGTTTGTGGAAAATTGGGGATTGGTTGTGCGTAAAGTGTGGGTGTGTTTGTGTGTGTGGAGATCTGGAGCTGTGCCAAGTGTGGGTATGTTTCTGTGTGTGGATAGTTGGGTAGGTTTGTGTGTGTGCGTGTGTGTGTGTGTGAATAATTGAGGCTTGTTTGTGTGGGAAGTGTTTGTGTGTGTGGCGAATTGGTGCTTGGTTGTGCGGGATGTGAGTGTCTTTGTGTGCGTAGAATTAGGGCTTTGTTGTGCAGGAAATTTGGGTGTGTGTGGAGAGTCGGGGCTTGTTTGTGTGGGAAGTGTGTGTGTGGAGAATTGGGGCTTGGTTGTGCGAGAAGTATGTGTGAGTGTTTGTGGAGAATTGGAGCTTTGTTGTAGAGAGTCGAAAGATATATATAGACTTAGGCATTAGGCACCTGCTGGATATTTAGAACTCACATAAGCTTAAATGGACACACACATAAAATAGCTGGCCAGGCATTATGGGAAATCAGGTAGTCAAACTGTGAACTGTTGAACGTTCACTGACCGAGCAATAACCCTGTGAGGCCCACTGTAGGAATGCCTGGGAAGACAGAGATAAGAAGGAAACCATCTCCTGTGAACAAGGCCATGAAACCAATTATTTCAGGAAGAAAGATAAGAGGGAGACCATTTGCTGTAAACAAGGCTATATACCAATTATTTCTCCCAGATGAAAGAACTAGGGAGAGAACCTATAAAGCCATCGATCAGCCCAAGCTGACAATAACCGAACATATGGTTCCCTGGATAGTAGGAGAATTCTATTGGGTTAAAGAACCTATATGTAATCTATAATCGTTGTGATTGGCTTGTGTAACTGTAGTAAACTGTTTTGTAACTGTTGTGAAACATATAAAGGTACATGTAACTCTTTGTTCTGTGAAGAGAAACCTGGATACGGTCCTGAGTTTTTCCTTCCCGCTGAGCGTAATAAAAGCTGCTTCAGCATTGGAACCGACCCTGAGTGTTGAGTGATTCTTCTAAGAAAACACTAACGCTAACAATGGCATAGTCGGCAGGATTTCCCGGAGTCGCTGGACGCCCTTGGAAAAAAAAACCTGGGTGAGTATAAAATACAATAAAGGGTGCGGAAGGTGGAAGCTGGTTGATCGACATGAGGAGACGGTCTAATATCTCAAACGCCTAGCCTGAGCCTGAATTAAGAGGACTTTTGTCCCACGTGACGGCCAGGAACCAAGTAGGCGTAGGGAACACACTTAGACCGTGGGATCCTGATACCGAGAGACATCTTCCGGACTCAGTAGTGTAATTTGAAATACCCCGGGATAGAACCAAGCGGTGTACAGCGGCTAACGGAATCCAAACCTGTGAACAGGGTCGGACCAACGGGCTGAGCGGTGGTAGGTAGTCGTTAAGGATACGTAGAGCACTGCGGGAATTGCTTAAACGCGTTTTTAAATATTGTATAAGTTTGTGCAACAGCAGAACTTGTGACCTGACAGTAGCCAAGAGACAGTTTACTACAAGTCGCGCTAGAAAGAAAGCGGACCTCTGAGAGTAGATTCCTAACGGTAGTAGTCCTACCCAGAAATGGCCATGAAAACAAGTAAACTCGAGTGGGGACCAGAAGGGTCGCTTACCCGCCACATGGCGGAAAAACAAAAGAAGCTAATTGAAAAAATGATTAAAGCAGGGTGGAATCCTCAGGAATTAGTTATGTGAGGAATTATTTAGATAAAACTACGAATTCCCTGAAAGGTCATGGATCCAAAAATAGAGCCGGCCAAAACAAGAAGAGAGACTGTTGTAAATGTCTGATCATTGAGTGAGAAGTGTCTGTGTGATTTTTGACTGCAGAATGAATTTTTTATGTTTTCATGTTCCGAAAGCCTGGTTGGAAGAGGAATGCAAGTGTCTGTTTATTTTAGAAACAGAGTGAAAGTCTTTTTTTAAACCCTTTGTAATGTTGTCCTGTATGTGGGAAGTTTTAAGACATTTAAGTTAGAAACACAGGTGTGGATTTATTCGGATGATAAGTTACGGAGCTAGGAAAATAAACAAATAAAGAATAGGTTTGTTGAGCAAAATATTTATTTGACATGCTCACTTACTTGCCGAAAGAAAACATGCAATGATTGATTGGGTTGAAAGGCATAAATTTAGTCTCGGAATGAGATAAATAATGCTTTAAAAAAAAAAGAGAGCTTCTAAAAAAAAAGTTTTAAATAAAGATTGAAATTACAACGTTTGAATAGGGATTTTGAGATATTCAGAGAAGGCACAGGAAATACTGAGGTGGATTTTAAAAAAAAGAGAAAGATTAAATTAAATCTGATCAGGTCAAACTCCTGGGCAAGTGGCGAGCTATCTGCGAAGGTGTAAAAGGAACTTTTGGAAAATGTTAAAAAACAGCAAGCTTTAGTAACGACTTTGAAACTGGAGCATTTTGAGATAACGAAAGGCAGCACTCAAAAGCTGGACTCCATTCCAGTTACGGAGAAAAAGAAAAAGATAAAGACGCCACTTTGAAAGTAAACAAATTATTTTAAATTAACAACTTTATGGAGTTACGAACCCTCCGTGTAAAATACAAAACCTAATTTGAAGAAAGAAAAACAAAGATGTAACAGACTAAATGGAAAAAGACATAACTTACTAAATACTAGTTGATGTTTGCTGTGAAAAAGATATTGGTTTAATTAGAAGAAAAAAAAATTGGAATAAGTAAAAAAACACTCTACATGGATTCGAATTTTCAATTATGAAAAAGTTTCAATGCAGTTTGAAAAGATTTCCAAAATGTCCCGAACAGTCTAAGCAAGCAGGAGGGTTTTGAAGATAACGAGGAGAAAGAGAGAAATAAAAAAAAACAGAATTGAATTTCAGTAAACAAAATTGCTATTGTATGTGTGGTCTTGTTTTAAAACAATTTAAAAAAAAATTCTTTGGCAAGTACTTGAATTAGAAGTTAAGAAAACATTGGAGTTTACTCTAATGATTTATGCTGTTTAACGGATTCCTAATTTCGAAGCCAGTTTTGAAGGCACAAAGACTTTTTTTTTTCAGATGATTACGTGAAGTCACGTAATGACATCAGATCTTCTTACAAACCTGGAAAGGAGTTAACCCTTTCCATTGACAGCCGTTTTATACTGAACATTATTAATTTGGATTTCTTAATAGGGAAAAAAAAAGACTCACCTAACAGAGGAAACAAAAATAAAAACAGAACTAGCTTATGTAATAATACTTGCCTGATACAATAAAGAAATAAAGAAATAGATATTCAATAAAACAAATTGAAGAGTTAAAAGCTAAGATAAACAGGCTGGAAGAGATAACGGGACTAGACGGATAGTGCAGTGCGCAGCCATAGCACCATCACCTCTGGCAATAGAGCCAATGTACCCCACGGTGGGTAGGTGTAGTCCACAAACCCAACCTAACGGTAAAGCAGACAGCGATGTTTGGAGGAATAGCTTTGGCCTTGGTCATAATAGGAGTTTGGGTAATATTTAAGTGAGTAAAGACACGGGCGCACGCCCTACAGATTCAGCTCGAAATGGTTCGATTATAACCTTGTGCTTCTGATTTTGCAGGGTGACAGGGACTCTCGTAGAGCAAAAAACTTAAGCCCTGGTGACGACCAGGTCGTCTGTTTAAAATTACAGATAATACTTACCGGAATGGGAATACGAACGGCGCTACTCGTAATATGGATAGCCGTGCGACATGCACGTACCCTGGGCAACACCGACGGACAGCAGAGCACGCTGGAAATAAACAACTATATGAACTATGGAGTCTTGTTTAATTTAACGGACGGAATGTGCATCCCAGCAGCCAAGGACTGGAGCAAGGATAGGACTTATTTTAATGCATGGTTACAAGTGAATCCTAATAAGAATCCTAATAAGAATAAGAGTATGTGTACAGTGCTCCACGGGTATAAGGAGCAGATGCATTAAACGGAGGGATGTCATAGGGCCTGATGAATGTACTTTCGGCATAATTTGCGCGCCTCCGGGACAATCCCAGCAATCAGTCATCCGCAAGAAGGGAATGGGGCTGTGTGGGTATTACGAGGAGGCGGGGGCGGCTGCAATATAATTGTATGTATGTTTCTCACCCCCTCCGACACCGCGCCCCATAAGAATCACTACATTGCCCGAAGAACTGCCTTGTCCCATAACTACTAAGGGACCAGAAAATGGGATTGCAATGTACAACGAAGGGGAATTATTGTATGATAATGTTAAACATGAAATTGTGCCTGTTCTGATCAATATTTCAGGCATCCAGATGCCGGAATATTGTACCGAACAGTCAAGGAAGATGTACAATGTATTAAGTAAAGTCGTAATGCAGCAGGCTGCCGATGCAATGGGTGCCAGTAAGTTCCGGGGACAGGGGTTAGCACCCAGGGTGAAGAGGGAAATAGTAAATGATGTTGCTACCGTTTTCAATACAGGAACCTCCGTAGTGAACTCGATCGACATACAAGGGCTAAATGAGAGGGTAGAACAGCTTAAAGGGGTGATGAAGGGGTTATTGGAGAGGGTGGAGCAAAACCAGGAAGACCAGGCCAACCTAGGAAAGGAGGGTGCCGAAATCCAGTTGGATGGCATCTCAGTCCTGGAAGCTCACGCTAAAACCATCAATCACCTCATTGATAGAGAACAAGAAGATACAATAAAGCAAAGACAGGGGCAACTCTGTCATGCTTATGGTCTGTGGATGGTGGGACAGATCCGCCACAACCTCGACCAGATCCAACGCGGGGAAGTACCCGATTGGATAGACAGTTCACATTTGGCTCAGTTGGCGAACCAAAGGGGGACACTGGATAATTGTACTCTGAAGGGACTGACCCGAGTATACCCCGCAATTCCAGATTGCCAGATGGGTAGGACTACCGGGATAGGGATAGTCCTGTTGATCCCCATAGCAACGCCGGACTCAGGGCCGTTCCCCTTATACCAACTAGAGAATATCGGAGTAATACAGGAAAATGTCTCCATACGCTACTACCTAACCACCACCTCTGCCGTTCGTCGAAACAACATACTTACTGGGATTTCCCTAGCAGATTGCAAGCAAAGGGGGGAAATCACAGTATGCCCTCACCCGGTGGGCCGAGGGGAACTAGACGAGTGCGGGTTTAACCGAACCAACGGGTGTATACTAGAAATAGTGCCCGCACACATGCACTTCGCGAGGGCAGGCTACGGAGGGAGGGGAAGATACTGCGTCTCTACTACTGAGCGTTCATACCAGTATAATGACCTGCAGTGCCCTATACCGCAGCCAAACTTTTGCTTTACACCACTACGACCTGTCGCAATCGGGCAAGCGCATATCACCCAGGTTAGGCGCCGGAAGTCCGAAGTTATTGAAGTAACTGATCAGCTCCATGATCATTTGCAGGATTATGACGAGCCAGAGCAGGTCCCTATCCCACATCTAACCGAAGTATTACGGGAGTTGAGGCTCAGAGTGGGTCAATCTGTAAAACTCTATCACCAGCTACAAACTAAAATCAAAGAAGATACCGAGGTAGACTTACAAAGTCAGAGTTGGTGGAGAAAGGTCTGGGACTGGGGAATAAATGTGAATATCCACCCATGGATCCGAATTATTTCACACACACTGGTCGGAATACAATTAATCTTAGCAATAACATGGGGCGTGATGGCCTGCCAGGTATGCAGGCGCCACAAACGGCGGAAACGGACCAATCACCGTTCCCTGGATATTAAACAGGCCTGTTTGATAAGGGGACGGGAGGAGCTAGCCTTTGTTAATTTGATTTAAGCAACCGGAACTCCTGAAACCGCGTGACTGGCCAGCACGTTGAGGCAAGGAATACCGGGCCGTGCACAAATATCAGATAAAGGCAGTATTTCGGTTAAAAGGGGACTAGGACTAGTCCCTTTACCGAAAGGGGGAATTGTTGTAGAGAGTCGAAAGATATATATAGACTTAGGCATTAGGCACCTGCTGGATATTTAGAACTCACATAAGCTTAAATGGACACACACATAAAATGGCTGCCCAGGCATTATGGGAAATCAGGTAGTCAAACTGTGAACTGTTGAACGTTCACTGACCGAGCAATAACCCTGTGAGGCCCACTGTAGGAATGCCTGGGAAGACAGAGATAAGAAGGAAACCATCTCCTGTGAACAAGGCCATGAAACCAATTATTTCAGGAAGAAAGATAAGTGGGAAACCATTTGCTGTAAACAAGGCTATATACCAATTATTTCTCCCAGATGAAAGAACTAGGGAGAGAACCTATAAAGCCATCGATCAGCCCAAGCTGACAATAACCGAACATATGGTTCCCTGGATAGTAGGAGAATTCTATTGGGTTAAAGAACCTATATGTAATCTATAATCGTTGTGATTGGCTTGTGTAACTGTAGTAAACTGTTTTGTAACTGTTGTGAAACATATAAAGGTACATGTAACTCTTTGTTCTGTGAAGAGAAACCTGGATACGGTCCTGAGTTTTTCCTTCCCTCTGAGCGTAATAAAAGCTGCTTCAGCATTGGAACCGACCCTGAGTGTTGAGTGATTCTTCTAAGAAAACACTAACGCTAACAAGCTTGGTAGTGCGGGATTTGTGTCTGTGTGTGGAGAATTGGGGCTTGGACTGTGCGGGAAATGTGTATCTGTGTCGAGAATTGGGCCTTGATTGTGCGGGAAGTGTGGCTGTTTGTGGAGAATTGGGTCTTGATTTTGCGCGAAGTGTGTGTGTGTGTGTGTGTGGAATATTGGGCTTGATTGTGCGGGAAGTGTGGTTGTGTCTGGAGAATTGGGGCTTGGTTATGCGGGATGTGTGTGTGTATGTGTATGGAGAATTGTGACTTGGTTGTGCGGGAAGTGTGGGTCTGTCGGTGCGTGTGTGGAGAATGGCGGCTTGTTTGTGCGGGAGGTTTGGCTCTCTGGGTGTGTGTGTGGAGAATTGCGGCTTGCTTGTGCAGGGAGTGTGGATGGGTGTGATGGTGTGTGTGTGTATGTGTGTGGAGAATTGGGGCATGATTGTGCAGGAAGTGTGGGTGGGTGTATGTGTGTGTATGTGTGTGTGGTGAATTGAGGCATGGTTGTGCGGGAAATGTGTGTCTGGAGAATTGGGGCTTGGATTTGGGGGAAGTATGTGTGTGTGTTTGTGGAAAATTGGGGATTGGTTGTGCGTAAATGTGGGTGTGTTTGTGTGTGTGGAGATTTGGAGCTGTGCGAAGTGTGGGTGTGTGTGTGTGTGTGGAGGATTGGGGCTTGGTTGTGCCGGAAGTGTGAGTGGGTGTGTGTAGGTGTGTGTGTGTGGAGAAATGGGGCTTGGTTGTTCGGAAGTGTGGGTGTATGTGTAGAATTGGGCTTGGTGTTGCTGGAAGTGTGGGTATGTGTGTGTGGAGAATTGGGGCTTGGTTGTGCGGGAAGTGTGTTTGTGTGAGAAGAATTGGTGCTTGGTTGTGCGGGAAGTTTGTTTGTGTGTGTGTGGAGAATTGGTGCTTGGTTGTGCGGGAAGTGTGTCAGTGTGTGGAGAATTGTGGCTTTGTTGTGTGGGAAGTATGTGTGTGTGTATGGAGAATTTGGACTTGGCTGTGCGGTAATTGTGTTTGTGTGGAGAAATGGGGCTCGATTGTGCGGGTAGTGTGGGTGTGCATGTGGAGAATTGGGGCTTGGTTGTGTGGGAATTATGTGTGTATGTATGGAGAATTGGGAATTTGTTGTGTGGAAAGTGTGGGTATCTGTGTGTGTGTGGAGATTTGGAGCTGTGTGACGTTTGTGTGTGTGTGTGTGTGGAGGATCGGGGCTTGGATGTGCGGTAAGTGTGAGTGGGTGTGTGTGGGAGTGTGTGTGGAGAATTGGGGCTTGGTTGTGCGGGAAGTGTGGTTGTGTGTGGTCAATTGGGAATTGGTGGTGTAGGAAGTGTGGGTGTGTGTGTGTGGAGAATTGGGGCATGGTTGTGCGGGAATTGCGAATGGATGTGTGTTGGTATGTGTTTGTGGAGAATTGGGGCTTGGTTGTCGGGAAATTTGTGTGTGTGGAGAATTGGGGCTTGGCTTTGCGGGAAGTGTGAGTGGGTGTGTGTGGGTGTGTGCTTGTGGAGAATTGGGGCTTGTTTGTGCGGGAAGTGTGGGTTTGTGTGTGTGTGGAGAATTGGGTCTTGGTTGTGCGGGAAGTGTGGGTCTGTCGGTGCGTGTGTGGAGAATGGCGGCTTGTTTGTGCGGGAGGTTTGGCTCTCTGGGTGTGTGTGTGGAGAATTGCGGCTTGGTTGTGCAGGGAGTGTGGATGGGTGTGTGGGTGTGTGTGTGTATGTGTGTGGAGAATTGGGGCTTGGTTGTGCAGGAAGTGTGGGTGGGTGTATGTGTGTGTATGTGTGTGTGGTGAATTGAGGCTTGGTTGTGTGGGAAATGTGTGCCTGGAGAATTGGGGCTTGGATTTGGGGGAAGTATGTGTGTGTGTTTGTGGAAAATTGGGGATTGGTTGTGCGTAAATGTGGGTGTGTTTGTGTGTGTGGAGATTTGGAGCTGTGCGAAGTGTGGGTGTGTGTGTGTGTGTGGATGATTGGGGCTTGGTTGTGCCGGAAGTGTGAGTGGGTGTGTGTAGGTGTGTTTGTGTGGAGAAATGGGGCTTGGTTGTTCGGAAGTGTGGGTGTATGTGCAGAATTGGGCTTGGTGTTGCTGGAAGTGTGGGTATGTGTGTGTGGAGAATTGGGGCTTGGTTGTGCGGGAAATGTGTGTGTGTGTGGAGAATTGGTGCTTGGTTGTGCGGGAAGTGTGTTTGTGTGTGTGTGGAGAATTGGGGCTTGGTTGTGCGGGAAGTGTGTGAGTGTGTGGAGAATTGGGGCTTTGTTGTGTGGGAAGTATGTGTGTGTGCATGGAGAATTTGGACTTGGCTGTGCGGTAATTGTGTGTGTGTGGAGAATTGGGGCTCGATTGTACGGGTAGTGTGGGTGTGCGTGTCGAGCATTGGGGCTTGGTTGTGTGGGAATTATGTGTGTATGTATGGAGAATTGGGAATTTGTTGTGTGGAAAGTGTGGGTATCTGTGTGTGTGTGGAGATTTGGAGCTGTGTGACGTTTGGGTGTGTGTGTGTGTGGAGGATTGGGGCTTGGTTTAGCGGTAAGTGTGAGTGGGTGTGTGTGGGAGTGTGTGTGGAGAATTGGGGCTTGGTTGTGTGGGAAGTGTGGTTGTGTGTGGTCAATTGGGAATTGGTGGTGTAGGAAGTGTGGGTGTGCGTGTGTGGAGAATTGGGGCATGGTTGTGCGGAAAGTGTGAATGGATGTGTGTTGGTGTGTGTTTGTGGAGAATTGGGGCTTGGTTGTCGGGAAATTTGTGTGTGGAGAATTGGGGCTTGGCTTTGCGGGAAGTGTGAGTTGGTGTGTGTGGGTGTGTGCTTGTGGAGAATTGGGGCTTGTTTGTGCGGGAAGTGTGGGTTTGTGTGTGTGTGGAGAATTGGGTCTTGGTTGTGCGGGAAGTGTAGTTGGGGGTGTGTGTGTGGAGAATTGAGGCTTGGTGGTGCGGGAAGTGTCTATGTGTGTGGAGTATTGGGTCTTGGTTGTGCGGGAAGTGCGTGTATGTGTGGAGAATTGGGGCTTGCTTTGTGGGAAGTGTGGATGTGTGTGTTTGTGTGTGTGTGTTTGTGTGTGTGGAGAATTAGGGCTTGGTTGTGCGGGAACTGTGGGTGTGTGGGTGTGTGTGTGGAGAATTGGGGCTTGGTTGGGGTATAAATGCGTGTGTGTGTGTATGGAAAATTGGGACTTGACTGTGAGGGAAGTGTGTGCGTGTGTGTGGATTATTGTGGTTTGCTTTGCGGGAAGTGTGTGTGTTTGTGTGTGGAAAATTGGGCTTGATTGTACGGGAATTGTGGTTGTGTGTGGAGAATTGGGGTTTGGTTATGCGGGATGTGTGTGTTTATATGTGTGGAGAATTGGGGCTTGGTTGTGCGGGAAGTGTGGGTCTGTCGGTGCGTGTGTGGAAATTGGTGGCTTGTTTGTGTGGGAGGTGTGGCTCTCTGGGTGTGTGTGTGGAGAATTGGGGCTTGGTTGTGCAGGGAGGTTGAATGGGAGTGTGGGTGTGTGTGTGTATGTGTGTGGAGAATTGGGCCTTTGTTGTGCAGGAAGTGTGGGTGGGTGTATGTGTGTGTATGTGTGTGTGATGAATTGAGGCTTGGTTGTGCGGGAAATGTGTGTATCTGGAGAATTGGGGCTTGCATTTGTGGTTGTATGTGTGTGTGTTTGTGGAAAATTGGGGATTGGTTGTGCGGAAATGTGGGTGTGTTTCTGTGTGTGGAGATTTTGAGCTTTGCGAAGTGTGAGTGTGTGTGTGGAGGATTGGGGCTTGGTTGTGCGGGAAGTGTGAGTGGGTGTGTGTGGGTGTGTGTGTGTGTGTGGAGAAATGGGGCTTGGTTGTTCGGGAAGTGTGGGTGTGTGTGGAGAATTGGGCTTGGTGTTGCTGGAAGTGTGGGTATGTATGTGTGGAGAATTGGGGCTTGGTTGTGCGGGAAGAGTGGGTGGGTGGGTGTGGGTGTGTGTTTTTGGAGAATTGGTGCTTGGTTGTGCGGGAAGTGTGTTTGTGTGTGTGTGTGGAGAATTGGGGCTTGGTGTGGGGGAAGTGTGTGAGTGTGTGGAGAATTGGGGCTTGGTTTTGTGGAAGTGTGTGTTTGTGTGGAGAATTGGGGCTTGGTTGTGCGGGAAGTGTATTTGTGTGTGTGTGGAGAATTGGTGCTTTGTTGTGCGGGAAGAGTATTTGTGTGTGTGTGGAGAATTGGGGTTTGGTTGTGCGGGGAGTGTGTGTGTGTGGAGAATTGGTGCTTTGTTGTGCGGGAAGTATGTGTGTGTGTATGGAGAATTTGGACTTGGCTGTGCGGTAATTGTGTGTGTGTGGAGAATTGGTGCTTTGTTGTGCGGGAAGTGTATTTGTGTGTGTGTGGAGAATTGGGGTTTGGTTGTGCGGGGAGTGTGTGTGTGTGGAGAATTGGTGCTTTGTTGTGCGGGAAGTATGTGTGTGTGTATGGAGAATTTGGACTTGGCTGTGCGGTAATTGTGTGTGTGTGGAGAATTGGGGCTCGATTGTGCGGGTAGTGTGGGTGTGCGTGTGGAGAATTGGGGCTTGGTTGTGTGGGAATTATGTGTGTATGTATGGAGAATTGGGAATTTGTTGTGTGGAAAGTGTGGGTATCTGTGTGTGTGTGGAGATTTGGAGCTGTGTGACGTTTGGGTGTGTGTGTGTGGAGGATCGGGGCTTGGTTGTGCGGTAAGTGTGGTTGTGTGTGGTCAATTGGGAATTGGTGGTGTAGGAAGTGTGGGTGTGTGTGTGTGGAGAATTGGGGCATGGTTGTGCGGGAAGTGTGAATGGATGTGTGTTGGTGTGTGTTTGTGGAGAATTGGGGCTTGGTTGTCGGGAAATTTGTGTGTGTGGAGAATTGAGGCTTGGCTTTGCGGGAAGTGTGAGTGGGTGTGTGTGGGTGTGTGCTTGTGGAGAATTGGGGCTTGGTTGTGTGGGAAGTGTAGTTGGGGGTGTGTGTGTGGAGAATTGAGGCTTGGTGGTGCGGGAAGTGTTTATGTGTGTGGACTATTGGGTCTTGGTTGTGCGGGCAGTGCGTGTATGTGTGGTGAATTGGGGCTTGCTTCGTGGGAAGTGTGGATGTGTGTGTTTGTGTGTGTGTGTTTGTGTGTGTGGAGAATTAGGGCTTCGTTGTGCGGGAACTGTGGGTGTGTGGGTGTGTGTGTGGAGAATTGGGGCTTGGTTGTGGTAGAAATGTGTGTGTGTGTGTATGGAAAATTGGGACTTGACTGTGAGGGAAGTGTGTGCGTGTGTGTGGATTATTGTGGTTTGCTTTGCGGGAAGTGTGTGTGTTTGTGTGTGGAGAATTGGGGCTTGGTTGTGCGGGAAGTGTGTGTGTGTGTGGAGAATTGGGGCTTGGTTGTGCGGGAAGTGTGTATCTGTGTGCAGAATTGTGCCTTGGTTGTGCGGGAAGTGTCGGTGTTTGTGGAGAATTGGGTCTTGGTTTTGCGCGAAGTGTGTGTGTGTGGAAAATTGGTCTTGATTGTGCGGGAATTGTGGTTGTGTGTGGAGAATTGGGGTTTGGTTATGCGGGATGTGTGTGTTTATGTGTGTGGAGAATTGGGACTTGGTTGTGCGGGAAGTGTGGGTCTGTCGGTGCGTGTGTGGAAAATGGCGGCTTGTTTGTGTGGGAGGTGTGGCTCTCTGCGTGTGTGTGTGGAGAATCGGGGCTTGGTTGTGCTGGAAGGTTGGATGGGAGTGTGGGTGTGTGTGTGTATGTGTGTGGAGAATTGGGGCTTGGTTGTGCAGGAAGTGTGGGTGGATGTATGTGTGTGTATGTGTGTGTGGTGAATTGAGGCTTGGTTGTGCGGGAAATGTGTATATCTGGAGAATTGGGGCTTGCATTTGTGGGAAGTATGTGTGTGTGTTTGTGGAAAATTGGGGATTGGTTGTGCGTAAATGTGGGTGTGTTCGTGTGTGTGGAGATTTGGAGCTTTGCGAAGTGGGAGTGTGTGTGTGGAGAATTGGGGCTTGGTTGTGCGGGAAGTGTGAGTGGGTGTGTGTGGGTGTGTGTGTGTGTGGAGAAATGGGGCTTGGTTGTTCGGGAAGTGTGGGTGTGTGTGGAGAATTGGGCTTGGTGTTGCTGGAAGTGTGGGTATGTATGTGTGGAGAATTGGGGCTTGGTTGTGCGGGAAGTGTGGGTGGGTGGGTGTGGGTGTGTGTTTGTGGAGAATTGGTGCTTGGTTGTGCGGGAAGTGTGTTTGTGTGTGTGTGTGGAGAATTGGGGCTTGGTGTGGGGGAAGTGTGTGAGTGTGTGGAGAATTGGGGCTTGGTTGTGCGGGAAGTGTGTGTTTGTGTGGAGAATTGGTGCTTTGTTGTGCGGGAAGTGTATTTGTGTGTGTGTGGAGAATTGGGGCTTGGTTGTGCGGGAAGTGTGGGTCTGTCGGTGCGTGTGTGGAGAATGGCGGCTTGTTTGTGCGGGAGGTTTGGCTCTCTGGGTGTGTGTGTGGAGAATTGCGGCTTGGTTGTGCAGGGAGTATGGATGGGTGTGTGGGTGTGTGTGTGTATGTGTGTGGAGAATTGGGGCTTGGTTGTGCAGGAAGTGTGGGTGGGTGTATGTGTGTGTATGTGTGTGTGGAGAATTGAGGCTTGGTTGTGCGGGAAATCTGTGTCTGGAGAATTGGGGCTTGGATTTGGGGGAAGTATGTGTGTGTGTTTGTGGAAAATTGGGGATTGATTGTGCGTAAATGTGTGTGTGTTTGTGTGTGTGGAGATTTGGAGCTGTGCGAAATGTGGGTGTGTGTGTGTGTGTGGATGATTGGGGCTTGGTTGTGCCGGAAGTGTGAGTGGGTGTGTGTAGGTGTGTGTGTGTGGAGAAATGGGGCTTGGTTGTTCGGAAGTGTGGGTGTATGTGGAGAATTGGGCTTGGTGTTGCTGGAAGTGTGGGTATGTGTGTGTGGAGAATTGGGGCTTGGTTGTGCGGGAAGTGTGTGTGTGTGTGGAGAATTGGTGCTTGGTTGTGCGGGAAGTGTGTTTGTGTGTGTGTGGAGAATTGGGGCTTGGATGTGCGGGAAGTGTGTGAGTGTGTGGAGAATTGGGGCTTTGTTGTGTGGGAAGTATGTGTGTGTGTATGGAGAATTTGGACTTGGCTGTGCGGTAATTGTGTGTGTGGAGAATTGGGGCTCGATTGTGCGGGTAGTGTGGGTGTGCATGTGGAGCATTGGGGCTTGGTTGTGTGGGAATTATGTGTGTATGTGTGGAGAATTGGGAATTTGTTGTGTGGAAAGTGTGGGTATCTGTGTGTGAGTGGAGATTTGGAGCTGTGTGACGTTTGGGTGTGTGTGTGTGTGGAGGATTGGGGCTTGGTTGTGCGGTAAGTGTGCGTGGGTGTGTGTGGGAGTGTGTGAGGAGAATTGGGGCTTGGTTGTGCGGGAAGTGTGGTTGTGTGTGGTCAATTGGGAAATGGTGGTGTAGGAAGTGTGGGTGTGTGTGTGTGGAGAATTGGGGCATGGTTGTGCGGAAAGTGTGAATGGATGTGTGTTGGTGTGTGTTTGTGGAGAATTGGGGCTTGGTTGTCGGGAAATTTGTGTGTGTGGAGAATTGGGGCTTGGCTTTGCGGGAAGTGTGAGTGGGTGTGTGTGGGTGTGTGCTTGTGGAGAATTGGGCCTTGTTTGTGCGGGAAGTGTGGGGTTGTGTGTGTGTGGAGAATTGGGTCTTGGTTGTGCGGGAAGTGTAGTTGGGGGTGTGTGTCTGGAGAATTGAGGCTTGGTGGTGCGGGAAGTGTCTATGTGTGCGGAGTATTGGGTCTTGCTGTGCGGGCAGTGCGTGTATGTGTGGAGAATTGGGGCTTGCTTTGTGGGAAGTGTGGGTGTGTGTGTTTGTGTGTGTGTGTTTGTGTGTGTGGAGAATTAGGGCTTGGTTGTGCGGGAACTGTGGGTGTGTGGGTGTGTGTGTGGAGAATTGGGGCTTGGTTGGGGTAGAAATGTGTGTGTGTGTGTATGGAAAATTGGGACTTGACTGTGAGGGAAGTGTGTGCGTGTGTGTGGATTATTCTGGTTTGCTTTGCGGGAAGTGAGTGTGTTTGTGTGTGGAGAATTGGGGCTTGGTTGTGCGGGAAGTGTGTGTGTGTGTGTGGAGAATTGGGGCTTGGTTGTGCGGGAAGTGTGTATCTGTGTGGAGAATTGGGCCTTGGTTGTGCGGAAAGTGTCGGTGTTTGTGGAGAATTGGGTCTTGGTTTTGCGCGAAGTGTGTGTGTGTGTGGGAAATTCGGCTTGATTGTGCGGGAAATGTGGTTGTGTGTGGAGAATTGGGGTTTGGTTATGCGGGATGTGTGTGTTTATGTGTGTGGAGAATTGGGGCTTGGTTGTGCGGGAAGTGTGGGTCTGTCGGTGCGTGTGTGGAAATTGGTGGCTTGTTTGTGTGGGAGGTGTGGCTCTCTGGGTGTGTGTGTGGAGAATTGGGGCTTGGTTGTGCAGGGAGGTTGAATGGGAGTGTGGGTGTGTGTGTGTATGTGTATGGAGAATTGGGGCTTGGTTGTGCAGGAAGTGTGGGTGGGTGTATGTGTGTGTATGTGTGTGTGATGAATTGAGGCTTGGTTGTGCGGGAAATGTGTGTATCTGGAGAATTGGGGCTTGCATTTGTGGGAAGTATGTGTGTGTGTTCGTGGAAAATTGGGGATTGGTTGTGCGTAAATGTGGGTGTGTTTGTGTGTGTGGAGATTTGGAGCTTTGCGAAGTGTGAGTCTATGTGTGGAGGATTGGGGCTTGGTTGTGCGGGAAGTGTGAGTGGGTGTGTGTGGGTGTGTGTGTGTGTGTGGAGAAATGGGGCTTGGTTGTTCGGGAAGTGTGGGTGTGTGTGGAGAATTGGGCTTGGTGTTGCTGGAAGTGTGGGTATGTATGTGTGGAGAATTGGGGCTTGGTTGTGCGGGAAGAGTGGGTGGGTGGGTGTGGGTGTGTGTTTGTGGAGAATTGGTGCTTGGTTGTGTGGGAAGTGTGTTTGTGTGTGTGTGTGGAGAATTGGGGCTTGGTGTGGGGGAAGTGTGTGAGTGTGTGGAGAATTGGGGCTTGGTTTTGCGGGAAGTGTGTGTTTGTGTGGAGAATTGGTGCTTTGTTGTGCGGGAAGTGTATTTGTGTGTGGAGAATTGGGGCTTGGTTGTGCGGGAAGTGTATTTGTGTGTAATTGGAGAATTGGTGCTTTGTTGTGCGGGAAGTGTATTTGTGTGTGTGTGGAGAATTGGGGTTTGGTTGTGCGGGAAGTGTGTGTGTATGTGGAGAATTGGTGCTTTGTTGTGCGGGAAGTGTATTTGTGTGTGTGTGGAGAATTGGGGCTTGGTTGTGGTGGAAGTGTGTGAGTGTGTGGAGAATTGGGGCTTTGTTGTGTGGGAAGTATGTGTGTGTGTATGGAGAATTTGTACTTGGCTGTGCGGTAATTGTGTTTGTGTGTGTGGACATTTGGAGCTGTGCGAAGTGTGGGTGTGTGTGTGTGTGGAGGATTGGGGCTTGGTTGTGCAGGAAGTGTGAGTGGGTGTGTGTGGGTGTTTGTGTTTGGAGAATTGGGGCTTGGTTGTTCAGGAAGTGTGCGTGTGTGTGGAGAATTGGGGCTTGGTTGTGCGGGAAGTGTGGGTCTGTGGGTGCGTGTGTGGAGAATTGGGGGTTGGTTGTTCAGGGAGAGTGGATGGGTGTGTGTGTGTGTGTAGAATTGGGGCTTGGTTGTGCAGGAAGCGTGGGTGGGTGCATGAGTGTGTGTGTGTGGAGAATTGGAGCTTGGTTGTACGGGAAGTGCTTGTGTGTGGAGAATTGGGGCTTGGTTGTGCGGGAAGTATGTGTGTGTTTGTTTGGAAAATTGGACCTTGGTTGTGTGAGATTTGTATGTGTGTGTGCAAAATTAGGCTTGATTGTACGGGAAGTGTGGTTGTGTTTGGAAAATAGGTGCTTGGTTATGCGGGATGTGTGTGTGTATGGAGAATTTGGGACTTTTTTGTGCGGGAAGTGTGTGTGTGTGTGTGTGGTGAACTGGAGCTTGTTTGTGCGGGAAATGCGTATATGTATGGAGAATTTGGACATAGTTGTGCGGGAATTGTGGGTCTGTGGGTGCGTGTGTGGAGAATTGGTGGTTGGCAGTTCAGGGAGAGTGGATGGGTGTGTGTGTGTAGAATTGGGGCTTGGTTGTGCAGGAAGTGTGGGTGGGTGCATGAGTGTGTGTGTATGTGTGGGGAATTGAGGCTTGGTTGTGTGGGAGGTCTGTGTGTGTGTGGAGAATTGGGGCTTGGATGTGTGGGAAGTGTGTATGTGTGTGGCGAATTGGTGCTTTGTTGTACGGGAAGTGTATTTGTGTGTGGAGAATTGGGGCTTGGTTGTGCGGGAAGTGTATTTGTGTGTGTGTGGAGAATTGGTGCTTTGTTGTGCGATAAGTGTATTTGTGTGTGTGTGGAGAATTGGGGTTTGGTTGTGCGGGAAGTGTGTGTGTGTGTGGAGAATTGGTGCTTTGTTGTGCGGGATGTATGTGTGTGTGTATGGAGAATTTGGACTTGGCTGTGCGGTAATTGTGTGTGTGTGGAGAATTGCGGCTCGATTGTACGGGTAGTGTGGGTGTGCGCGTGGAGCTTTGGGGCTTGGTTGTTTGGGAATTATGTGTGTGTGTATGGAGAATTGGGTATTTGTTGTGCGGAAAGTGTGGGTATCTGTTTGTGTGTGGAGATTTGGAGCTGTGTGAAGTTTGGGCGTGCGTGTGTGTGGAGGATTGGGGCTTGATTGTGCGGTAAGTGTGAGTGGGTGTGTGTGGGAGTGTGTCTGGAGAATTGGGGCTTGGTTGTGCGGGAAGTGTGGGTGTGTGTGGTCAATTTGGAATTGGTGGTGTGGGAAGTGTGGGTGTGTGTGTGTGGAGAATTGGGGCATGGTTGTGCAGGAATTGTGAATGGATGTGTGTTCGTGTGTGTTTGTGGAGAATTGGGGCTTGGTATGTCGGGAAATTTGTGTTTGTGGAGAATTGGGCTTGGTAGTGCGGGAAGTATGGGTTTGTGTGTATGTTGAGAATTGGGGCTTGCTTTGTGGGAAGTGTGGGTGTGTGTGTTTGTGTGTTTGTGTGTGTGTGTGTGTGGAGAATTAGGGCTTGGTTGTGCGGGAACTGTGGGTGTGTGGGTGTGTGTGTGGAGAATTGGGTCTTGGCTGGGGTAGAAATGTGTGTGTGTATGGAAAATTGGGACTTGGCTGTGAGCGAAGTGTCTGTGTGTATGTAACTGTGTGTGGATAATTGAGGCTTTGTTGTGCGGGAAGTGTGTGCGTGTGTGTGGATAATTGGCGCTTGCTTTGCGGGAAGTGTGTGTGTGTGTGTGGAGAATTGTGGCTTGGTTGTGCGGGAAGTGTGTGTTTGTGTGTGGAGAATTGGGGATTGCTTGTGCGGGAAGTGTGTGTGTGTGGAAAATGGTGCTTGATTGTGCAGGAAGTGTGGTTGTATGTGGAGAATTGGGGCTTGATTATGCGGGATGTGTGTGTGTATGTGTGTGGAGAATTGGGACTTGGTTGTGCAGGAAGTGTGTGTCTGTGTGTGCGTGTGTGAAGAATTGGAACTTGTTTGTGCGGGAAGTGTGGCTCTCTGGATGCGTGTGTGGAGAATTGTGGCTTGGTTGTTCTGGGAGAGTGGATGGGTGTGTGTGTGTGTGTGTGTGTGTGGAGAATTGGGGCTTGGTTGTGCGGGAAGTGTGGGTGGGCGCAAAATGTGTGTGTGTGTGTGGGGAATTGAGGCTTGGTTGTGCGGGAGGTCTGTGTGTGTGTGGTGAATTGGGGCTTGGGTGTGTGGGAAGTATGTGTGCATGTTTGTGGAAAATTGGGGATTGGTTGTGCGTAAAGAGTGGTTGTGTTTGTGTGTGTGGACATTTGGAGCTGTGCGAAGTGTGGGTGTGTGTGTGTGGAGGATTGGGGCTTGGTTGTGCAGGAAGTGTGAGTGGGTGTGTGTGGGTGTTTGTGTTTGGAGAATTGGGGCTTGGTTGTTCAGGAAGTGTGCGTGTGTGTGGAGAATTGGGGCTTGGTTGTGCAGGAAATTTGGGTGTGTGTGGAGAATTGGGGCTTGTTTGTGCGGGAAGTGTGGGTCTGTGGGTGCGTGTGTGGAGAATTGGGGGTTGGTTGTTCAGGGAGAGTGGATGGGTGTGTGTGTGTGTGTAGAATTGGGGCTTGGTTGTGCAGGAAGCGTGGGTGGGTGCATGAGTGTGTGTGTGTGTAGAATTGGGGCTTGGTTGTACGGGAAGTGCTTGTGTGTGGAGAATTGGGGCTTGGTTGTGCGGGAAGTATGTGTGTGTTTGTGTGGAAAATTGGACCTTGGTTGTGTGAGATTTGTATGTGTGTGTGGAAAATGGGGCTTGATTGTACGGGAAGTGTGGTTGTGTTTGGAAAATAGGTGCTTGGTTATGCGGGATGTGTGTGTGTATGGAGAATTTGGGACTTTTTAGTGCGGGAAGTGTGTGTGTGTGTGTGTGGTGAACTGGAGCTTGTTTGTGCGGGAAATGCGTATATGTATGGAGAATTTGGACATAGTTGTGCGGGAATTGTGGGTCTGTGGGTGCGTGTGTGGAGAATTGGCGGTTGGCTGTTCAGGGAGAGTGGATGGGTGTGTGTGTGTAGAATTGGGGCTTGGTTGTGCAGGAAGTGTGGGTGGGTGCATGAGTGTGTGTGTCTGTGTGGGGAATTGAGGCTTGGTTGTGTGGGAGGTCTGTGTGTGTGTGGAAAATTGGGGCTTGGGTGTGTGGGAAGTGTGTATGTGTGTGGCGAATTGGTGCTTTGTTGTGCGGGAAGTGTATTTGTGTGTGGAGAATTGGGGCTTGGTTGTGCGGGAAATGTATTTGTGTGTGTGTGGAGAATTGGTGCTTTGTTGTGTGGGAAGTGTATTTGTGTGTGTGTGGAGAATTGGGGTTTGGTTGTGCGGGAAGTGTGTGTGTGTGTGGAGAATTGGTGCTTTGTTGTGCGGGATGTATATGTGTGTGTATGGAGAATTTGGACTTGGCTGTGCGGTAATTGTGTGTGTGCGGAGAATTGGGGCTCGATTGTGCGGGTAGTGTGGGTGTGCGTGTGGAGAATTGGGGCTTGGTTGTGTGGGAATTATGTGTGTATGTATGGAGAATTGGGAATTTGTTGTGTGGAAAGTGTGGGTATCTGTGTGTGTGTGGAGATTTGGAGCTGTGTGACGTTTGGGTGTGTGTGTGTGTGGAGGATCGGGGCTTGGTTGTGCGGTAAGTGTGAGTGGGTGTGTGTGTGAGTGTGTGTGGAGAATTGGGGCATGGTTGTGCGGGAAGTGTGAATGGATGTGTGTTGGTGTGTGTTTGTGGAGAATTGGGGCTTGGTTGTCGGGAAATTTGTGTGTGTGGAGAATTGGGGCTTGGCTTTGCGGGAAGTGAGAGTGGGTGTGTGTGGGTGTGTGCTTGTGGAGAATTGGGGCTTGTTTGTGCGGGAAGTGTGGGTTTGTGTGTGTGTGGAGAATTGGGTCTTGGTTGTGCGGGAAGTGTAGTTGGGGGTGTGTGTGTGGAGAATTGAGGCTTGGTGGTGCGGGAAGTGTTTATGTGTGTGGACTATTGGGTCTTGGTTGTGCGGGCAGTGCGTGTATGTGTGGAGAATTGGGGCTTGTTTGTGCGGGAAGTGTGGGTCTGTGGGTGCGTGTGTGAAGAATTGGGGTTTGGTTGTTCAGGGAGAGTGGATGGGTGTGTGTGTGTGTGTAGAATTGGGGCTTGGTTGTGCAGGAAGCGTGGGTGGGTGCATGAGTGTGTGTGTATGGAGAATTGGGGTTTGGTTGTACGGGAAGTGCTTGTGTGTGGAGAATTGGGGCTTGGTTGTGCGGGAAGTATGTGTGTGTTTGTGTGGAAAATTGGACCTTGGTTGTGTGAGATTTGTATGTGTGTGTGGAAAATGGGGCTTTATTGTACGGGAAGTGTGGTTGTGTTTGGAAAATAGGTGCTTGGTTATGCGGGATGTGTGTGTGTATGGAGAATTTGGGACTTTTTTGTGCGGGAAGTGTGTGTGTGTGTGTGTGTGTGGTGAACTGGAGCTTGTTTGTGCGGGAAATGCGTATATGTATGGAGAATTTGGACATAGTTGTGCGGGAATTGTGGGTCTGTGGGTGCGTGTGTGGAGAATTGGCGGTTGGCTGTTCAGGGAGAGTGGATGGGTGTGTGTGTGTAGAATTGGGGCTTGGTTGTGCAGGAAGTGTGGGTCTGTGGGTGCGTGTGTGGAGAATTGGCGGTTGGCTGTTCAGGGAGAGTAGATGGGTGTGTGTGTGTAGAATTGGGGCTTGGTTGTGCAGGAAGTGTGGGTGGGTGCATGAGTGTGTGTGTGTGTGTGGGGAATTGAGGCTTGGTTGTGTGGGAGGTCTGTGTGTGTGTGGAGAATTGGGGCTTGGGTGTGTGGGAAGTGTGTATGTGTGTGGCGAATTGGTGCTTTGTTGTGCGGGAAGTGTATTTGTGTGTGGAGAATTGGGGCTTGGTTGTGCGGGAAGTGTATTTGTGTGTGTGTGGAGAATTGGTGCTTTGTTGTGCGGGAAGTGTATTTGTGTGTGTGTGGAGAATTGGGGTTTGGTTGTGCGGGAAGTGTGTGTGTGTGTGGAGAATTGGTGCTTTGTTGTGCGGGATGTATGTGTGTGTGTATGGAGAATTTGGACTTGGCTTTGCGGTAATTGTGTGTGTGTGGAGAATTGGGGCTCGATTGTGCGGGTAGTGTGGGTGTGCGTGTGGAGAATTGGGGCTTGGTTGTGTGGGAATTATGTGTGTATGTATGGAGAATTGGGAATTTGTTGTGTGGAAAGTGTGGGTATCTGTGTGTGTGTGGAGATTTGGAGCTGTGTGACGTTTGGGTGTGTGTGTGTGTGGAGGATCGGGGCTTGGTTGTGCGGTAAGTGTGAGTGGGTGTGTGTGGGAGTGTGTGTGGAGAATTGGGGCTTGGTTGTGCGGGAAGTGTGGTTGTGTGTGGTCAATTGGGAATTGGTGGTGTAGGAAGTGTGGGTGTGTGTGTGTGGAGAATTGGGGCATGGTTGTGCTGGAAGTGTGAATGGATGTGTGTTGGTGTGTGTTTGTGGAGAATTGGGGCTTGGTTGTCGGGAAATTTGTGTGTGTGGAGAATTGGGGCTTGGCTTTGTGGGAAGTGTGAGTGGGTGTGTGTGGGTGTGTGCTTGTGGAGAATTGGGGCTTGTTTGTGCGGGAAGTGTGGGTTTGTGTGTGTGTGGAGAATTGGGTCTTGGTTGTGCGGGAAGTGTAGTTGGGGGTGTGTGTGTGGAGAATTGGGGCTTGGTGGTGCGGGAAGTGTTTATGTGTGTGGACTATTGGGTCTTGGTTGTGCGGGCAGTGCGTGTATGTGTGGAGAATTGGGGCTTGCTTTGTGGGAAGTGTGGATTTGTGTGTTTGTGTGTGTGTGTTTGTGTGTGTGGAGAATTAGGGCTTGGTTGTGCGGGAACTGTGGGTGTGTGGGTGTGTGTGTGGAGAATTGGGGCTTGGTTGGGGTAGAAATGTGTGTGTGTGTGTATGGAAAATTGGGACTTGACTGTGAGGGAAGTGTGTGCGTGTGTGTGGATTATTGTGGTTTGCTTTGTGGGAAGTGTGTGTGTTTGTGTGTGGAGAATTGGGGCTTGGTTGTGCGGGAAGTGTGTGTGTGTGTGGAGAATTGGGGCTTGGGTGTGTGGGAAGTATGTGTGCATGTTTGTGGGAAATTGGGGATTGGTTGTGCGTAAAGAGTGGTTGTGTTTGTGTGTGTGGACATTTGGAGCTGTGCGAAGTGTGGGTGTGTGTGTGTGTGGAGGATAGGGGCTTGGTTGTGCAGGAAGTGTGAGTGGGTGTGTGTGGGTGTTTGTTTTTGGAGAATTGGGGCTTGGTTGTTCAGGAAGTGTGCGTGTGTGTGGAGAATTGGGGCTTGGTTGTGCAGGAAATTTGGGTGTGTGTGGAGAATTGGGGCTTGTTTGTGCGGGAAGTGTGGGTCTGTGGGTGCGTGTGTGGAGAATTGGGGGTTGGTTGTTCAGGGAGAGTGGATGGGTGTGTGTGTGTGTAGAATTGGGGCTTGGTTGTACGGGAAGTGCTTGTGTGTGGAGAATTGGGGCTTGGTTGTGCGGGAAGTATGTGTGTGTTTGTGTGGAAAATTGGACCTTGGTTGTGTGAGATTTGTATGTGTGTGTGGAAAATGGGGCTTGATTGTACGGGAAGTGTGGTTGTGTTTGGAAAATAGGTGCTTGGTTATGCGGGATGTGTGTGTGTATGGAGAATTTGGGACTTTTTTGTGCGGGAAGTGTGTGTGTGTGTGTGTGGTGAACTGGAGCTTGTTTGTGCGGGAAATGCGTATATGTATGGAGAATTTGGACATAGATGTGCGGGAATTGTGGGTCTGTGGGTGCGTGTGTGGAGAATTGGCGGTTGGCTGTTCAGGGAGAGTGGATGGGTGTGTGTGTGTAGAATTGGGGCTTGGTTGTGCAGGAAGTGTGGGTCTGTGGGTGCGTGTGTGGAGAATTGGCGGTTGGCTGTTCAGGGAGAGTGGATGGGTGTGTGTGTGTGTAGAATTGGGGCTTGGTTGTGCAGGAAGTGTGGGTGGGTGCATGAGTGTGTGTGTGTGTGTGGGGAATTGAGGCTTGGTTGTGTGGGAGGTCTGTGTGTGTGTGGAGAATTGGGGCTTGGGTGTGTGGGAAGTGTGTATGTGTGTGGCGAATTGGTGCTTTGTTGTGCGGGAAGTGTATTTGTGTGTGGAGAATTGGGGCTTGGTTGTGCGGGAAGTGTATTTGTGTGTGTGTGGAGAATTGGTGCTTTGTTGTGCGGGAAGTGTATTTGTGTGTGTGTGGAGAATTGGGGTTTGGTTGTGCGGGAAGTGTGTGTGTGTGTGGAGAATTGGTGCTTTGTTGTGCGGGATGTATGTGTGTGTGTATGGAGAATTTGGACTTGGCTGTGCGGTAATTGTGTGTGTGTGGAGAATTGGGGCTCGATTGTGCGGGTAGTGTGGGTGTGCGTGTGGAGAATTGGGGCTTGGTTGTGTGGGAATTATGTGTGTATGTATGGAGAATTGGGAATTTGTTGTGTGGAAAGTGTGGGTATCTGTGTGTGTGTGGAGATTTGGAGCTGTGTGACGTTTGGGTGTGTGTGTGTGTGGAGGATCGGGGCTTGGTTGTGCGGTAAGTGTGAGTGGGTGTGTGTGGGAGTGTGTGTGGAGAATTGGGGCTTGGTTGTGCGGGAAGTGTGGTTGTGTGTGGTCAATTGGGAATTGGTGGTGTAGGAAGTGTGTGTGTGTGTGTGTGGAGAATTGGGGCATGGTTGTGCGGGAAGTGTGAATGGATGTGTGTTGGTGTGTGTTTGTGGAGAATTGGGGCTTGGTTGTCGGGAAATTTGTGTGTGTGGAGAATTGGGGCTTGGCTTTGCGGGAAGTGTGAGTGGGTGTGTGTGGGTGTGTGCTTGTGGAGAATTGGGGCTTGTTTGTGCGGGAAGTGTGGGTTTGTGTGTGTGTGGAGAATTGGGTCTTGGTTGTGCGGGAATTGTAGTTGGGGGTGTGTGTGTGGAGAATTGAGGCTTGGTGGTGCGGGAAGTGTTTATGTGTGTGGACTATTGGGTCTTGGTTGTGCGGGCAGTGCGTGTATGTGTGGAGAATTGGGGCTTGCTTTGTGGGAAGTGTGGATGTGTGTGTTTGTGTGTGTGTGTTTGTGTGTGTGGAGAATTAGGGCTTGGTTGTGCGGGAACTGTGGGTGTGTGGGTGTGTGTGTGGAGAATTGGGGCTTGGTTGGGGTAGAAATGTGTGTGTGTGTGTATGGAAAATTGGGACTTGACTGTGAGGGAAGTGTGTGCGTGTGTGTGGATTATTGTGGTTTGCTTTGCGGGAAGTGTGTGTGTTTGTATGTGGAGAATTGGGGCTTGGTTGTGCGGGAAGTGTGTGTGTGTGTGGAGAATTGGGGCTTGGGTGTGTGGGAAGTATGTGTGCATGTTTGTGGAAAATTGGGGATTGGTTGTGCGTACAGAGTGGTTGTGTTTGTGTGTGTGGACATTTGGAGCTGTGCGAAGTGTGGGTGTGTGTGTGTGTGGAGGATTGGGGCTTGGTTGTGCAGGAAGTGTGAGTGGGTGTGTGTGGGTGTTTGTGTTTGGAGAATTGGGGCTTGGTTGTTCAGGAAGTGTGCGTGTGTGTGGAGAATTGGGGCTTGTTTGTGCGGGAAGTGTGGGTCTGTGGGTGCGTGTGTGGAGAATTGGGGGTTGGTTGTTCAGGGAGAGTGGATGGGTGTGTGTGTGTGTGTAGAATTGGGGCTTGGTTGTGCAGGAAGCGTGGGTGGGTGCATGAGTGTGTGTGTGTGGAGAATTGGGGCTTGGTTGTACGGGAAGTGCTTGTGTGTGGAGAATTGGGGCTTGGTTGTGCGGGAAGTATGTGTGTGTTTGTGTGGAAAATTGGACCTTGGTTGTGTGAGATTTGTATGTGTGTGTGGAAAATGAGGCTTGATTGTACGGGAAGTGTGGTTGTGTTTGGAAAATAGGTGCTTGGTTATGCGGGATGTGTGTGTGTATGGAGAATTTGGGACTTTTTTGTGCGGGAAGTGTGTGTGTGTGTGTGTGGTGAACTGGAGCTTGTTTGTGCGGGAAATGCGTATATGTATGGAGAATTTGGACATAGTTGTGCGGGAATTGTGGGTCTGTGGGTGCGTGTGTGGAGAATTGGCAGTTGGCTGTTCAGCGAGAGTGGATGGGTGTGTGTGTGTAGAATTGGGGCTTGGTTGTGCAGGAAGTGTGGGTGGGTGCATGAGTGTGTGTGTGTGTGTGGGGAATTGAGGCTTGGTTGTGTGGGAGGTCTGTGTGTGTGTGGAGAATTGGGGCTTGGGTGTGTGGGAAGTGTGTATGTGTGTGGCGAATTGGTGCTTTGTTGTGCGGGAAGTGTATTTGTGTGTGGAGAATTGGGGCTTGGTTGTGCGGGAAGTGTATTTTTGTGTGTGTGGAGAATTGGGGTTTGGTTGTGCGGGAAGTGTGTGTGTGTGTGGAGAATTGGTGCTTTGTTGTGCGGGAAGTATGTGTGTGTGTATGGAGAATTTGGACTTGGCTGTGCGGTAATTGTGTGTGTGTGGAGAATTGGGGCTTGGTTGTGTGGGAATTATGTGTGTATGTATGGAGAATTGGGAATTTGTTGTGTGGAAAGTGTGGGTATCTGTGTATGTGTGGAGATTTGGAGCTGTGTGACGTTTGGGTGTGTGTGTGTGTGGAGGATCGGGGCTTGGTTGTGCGGTAAGTGTGAGTGGGTGTGTGTGGGAGTGTGTGTGGAGAATTGGGGCTTGGTTGTGCGGGAAGTGTGGTTGTGTGTGGTCAATTGGGAATTGGTGGTGTAGGAAGTGTGGGTGTGTGTGTGTGGAGAATTGGGGCATGGTTGTGCGGGAAGTGTGAATGGATGTGTGTTGGTGTGTGTTTGTGGAGAATTGGGGCTTGGCTGTCGGGAAATTTGTGTGTGTGGAGAATTGGTGCTTGGCTTTGCGGGAAGTGTGAGTGGGTGTGTGTGGGTGTGTGCTTGTGGAGAATTGGGGCTTGTTTGTGCGGGAAGTGTGGGTTTGTGTGTGTGTGGAGAATTGGGTCTTGGTTGTGCGGGAAGTGTAGTTGGGGGTGTGTGTGTGGAGAATTGAGGCTTGGTGGTGCGTGAAGTGTTTATGTGTGTGGACTATTGGGTCTTGGTTGTGCGGGCAGTGCGTGTATGTGTGGAGAATTGGGGCTTGCTTTGTGGGAAATGTGGATGTGTGTGTTTGTGTGTGTGTGTTTGTGTGTGTGGAGAATTAGGGCTTGGTTGTGCGGGAACTGTGGGTGTGTGGGTGTGTGTGTGGAGAATTGGGGCTTGGTTGGGGTAGAAATGTGTGTGTGTATGTATGGAAAATTGGGACTTGACTGTGAGGGAAGTGTGTGCGTGTGTGTGGATTATTGTGGTTTGCTTTGCGGGAAGTGTGTGTGTTTGTGTGTGGAGAATTGGGGCTTGGTTGTGCGGGAAGTGTGTGTGTGTGTGTGGAGAATTGGGGCTTGGTTGTGCGGGAAGTGTGTATCTGTGTGGAGAATTGGACCTTGGTTGTGCGGGAAGTGTCGGTGTTTGTGGAGAATTGGGTCTTGGATTTGCGCGAAGTGTGTGTGTGTGTGGAAAATTGGGCTTGATTGTGCGGGAATTGTGGTTGTGTGTGGAGAATTGGGGTTTGGTTATGCGGGATGTGTGTGTTTATGTGTGTGGAGAATTGGGACTTGGTTGTGCCGGAAGTGTGGGTCTGTCGGTGCGTGTGTGGAAAATGGCGGCTTGTTTGTGTGGGAGGTGTGGCTCTCTGCGTGTGTGTGTGGAGAATCGGGGCTTGGTTGTGCTGGGAGGTTGGATGGGAGCGTGGGTGTGTGTGTGTATGTGTGTGGAGAATTGGGGCTTGGTTGTGCAGATAGTGTGGGTGGGTGTATGTGTGTGTATGTGTGTGTGGTGAATTGAGGCTTGATTGTGCGGGAAATGTGTGTATCTGGAGAATTGGGGCTTGCATTTGTGGGAAGTATGTGTGTGTGTTTGTGGAAAATTGGGGATTGGTTGTGCGTAAATGTGGGTGTGTTCGTGTGTGTGGAGATTTGGAGCTTTGCGAAGTGTGAGTGTGTGTGTGGAGGATTGGGGCTTGGTTGTGCGGGAAATGTGAGTGGGTGTGTGTGGGTGTGTGTGTGTGTGGAGAAATGGGGCTTGGTTGTTCGGGAAGTGTGGGTGTGTGTGGAGAATTGCGCTTGGTGTTGCAGGAAGTGTGGGTATGTATGTGTGGAGAATTGGGGCTTGGTTGTGCGGGAAGTGTGGGTGGGTGGGTGTGGGTGTGTGTTTGTGGAGAATTGGTGCTTGGTTGTGCGGGAAGTGTGTTTGTGTGTGTGTGTGGAGAATTGGGGCTTGGTGTGGGGGAAGTGTGTGAGTGTGTGGAGAATTGGGGCTTGGTTCTGCGGGAAGTGTGTGTTTGTGTGGAGAATTGGTGCTTTGTTGTACGGGAAGTGTATTTGTGTGTGTGTGGAGAATTGGGGCTTGGTTGTGCGGGAAGTGTCGGTCTGTCGGTGCGTGTGTGGAGAATGGCGGCTTGTTTGTGCGGGAGGTTTGGCTCTCTGGGTGTGTGTGTGGAGAATTGCGGCTTGGTTGTGCAGGGAGTGCGGATGGGTGTGTGGGTGTGTGTGTGTATGTGTGTGGAGAATTGGGGCTTGGTTGTGCAGGAAGTGTGGGTGGGTGTATGTGTGTGTATGTGTGTGTGGTGAATTGAGGCTTGGTTGTGCGGGAAATGTGTGTCTGGAGAATTGGGGCTTGGATTTGGGGGAAGTATGTGTGTGTGTTTGTGGAAAATTGGGGATTGGTTGTGCGTAAATGTGGGTGTGTTTGTGTGTGTGGATATTTGGAGCTGTGCGAAGTGTGGGTGTGTGTCTGTGTGTGGATGATTGGGGCTTGGTTGTGCCGGAAGTGTGAGTGGGTGTCTGTAGGTGTGTGTGTGTGGAGAAATGGGGCTTGGTTGTTCGGAAGTGTGGGTGTATGTGTAGAATTGGGCTTGGTGTTGCTGGAAGTGTGGGTATGTGTGTGTGGAGAATTGGGGCTTGGTTGTGCGGGAAGTGTGTGTGTGTGTGGAGAATTGGTGCTTGGTTCTGCGGGAAGTGTGTTTGTGTGTGTGTGGAGAATTGGGGCTTGGTTGTGCGGGAAGTGTGTGAGTATGTGGAGAATTGGGGCTTTGTTGTGTGGGAAGTATGTGTGTGTGTATGGAGAATTTGGACTTGGCTGTGCGGTAATTGTGTGTGTGTGGAGAATTGGGGCTCGATTGTGCGGGTAGTGTGGGTGTGCGTGTGGAGCATTGGGGCTTGGTTGTGTGGGAATTATGTGTGTATGTATGGAGAATTGGGAATTTGTTGTGTGGAAAGTGTGGGTATCTGTGTGTGTGTGGAGATTTCGAGCTGTGTGACGTTTGGTTGTGTGTGTGTGTGGAGGATTAGGGCTTGGTTGTGCGGTAAGTGTGAGTGGATGTGTGTGGGAGTATGTGTGGAGAATTGGGGCTTGGTTGTGCGGGAAGTGTGGTTGTGTGTGGTCAATTGGGAATTGGTGGTGTAGGAAGTGTGGGTGTGTGTGTGTGGAGAATTGGGGCATGGTTGTGCGGAAAGTGTGAATGGATGTGTGTTGGTGTGTGTTTGTGGAGAATTGGGGCTTGGTTGTTGGGAAATTTGTTTGTGGAGAATTGGGGCTTGGCTTTGCGGGAAGTGTGAGTGGGTGTGTGTGGGTGTGTGCTTGTGGAGAATTGGGGCTTGTTTGTGCGGGAAGTGTGGGTTTGTGTGTGTGTGGAGAATTGGGTCTTGGTTGTGCGGGAAGTGTAGTTGGGGGTGTGTGTGTGGAGAATTGAGGCTTGGTGGTGCGGGAAGTGTGTATGTGTGTGGACTATTGGGTCTTGGTTGTGCGGGCAGTGCGTGTATGTGTGGACTATTGGGGCTTGCTTTGTGGGAAGTGTGGGTGTGTGTGTTTGTGTGTGTGTGTTTGTGTGTGAGGAGAATTAGGGCTTGGTTGTGCGGGAACTGTGGGTGTGTGGGTGTGTGTGTGGAGAATTGGGGCTTGGTTGGGGTAGAAATGTGTGTGTGTGTGTATGGAAAATTGGGACTTGACTGTGAGGGAAGTGTGTGCGTGTGTGTGGATTATTGTGGTTTGCTTTGCGGGAAGTGAGTGTGTTTGTGTGTGGAGAATTGGGGCTTGGTTGTGCGGGAAGTGTGTGTGTGTGTGTGGAGAATTGGGGCTTGGTTGTGCGGGAAGTGTGTATCTGTGTGGAGAATTGGGCCTTGGTTGTGCGGAAAGTGTCGGTGTTTGTGGAGAATTGGGTCTTGGTTTTGCGCGAAGTGTGTGTGTGTGTGGAAAATTGGGCTTGATTGTGCGGGAAATGTGGTTGTGTGTGGAGAATTGGGGTTTGGTTATGCGGGATGTGTGTGTTTATGTGTGTGGAGAATTGGGGCTTGGTTGTGCGGGAAGTGTGGGTCTGTCGGTGCGTGTGTGGAAATTGGTGGCTTGTTTGTGTGGGAGGTGTGGCTCTCTGGGTGTGTGTGTGGAGAATTGGGGCTTGGTTGTGCAGGGAGGTTGAATGGGAGTGTGGGTGTGTGTGTGTATGTGTGTGGAGAATTGGGGCTTGGTTGTGCAGGAAGTGTGGGTGGGTGTATGTGTGTGTATGTGTGTGTGATGAATTGAGGCTTGGTTGTGCGGGAAATGTGTGTATCTGGAGAATTGGGGCTTGCATTTGTGGGAAGTATGTGTGTGTGTTTGTGGAAAATTGGGGATTGGTTGTGCGTAAATGTGGGTGTGTTTGTGTGTGTGGAGATTTGGAGCTTTGCGAAGTGTGAGTGTATGTGTGGAGGATTGGGGCTTGGTTGTGCGGGAAGTGTGAGTGGGTGTGTGTGGGTGTGTGTGTGTGTGTGGAGAAATGGGGCTTGGTTGTTCGGGAAGTGTGGGTGTGTGTGGAGAATTGGGCTTGGTGTTGCTGGAAGTTTGGGTATGTATGTGTGGAGAATTGGGGCTTGGTTGTGCGGGAAGAGTGGGTGGGTGGGTGTGGGGGTGTGTTTGTGGAGAATTGGTGCTTGGTTGTGCGGGAAGTGTGTTTGTGTGTGTGTGTGGAGAATTGGGGCTTGGTGTGGGGGAAGTGTGCGAGTGTGTGGAGAATTGGGGCTTGGTTTTGCGGGAAGTGTGTGTTTGTGTGGAGAATTGGTGCTTTGTTGTGCGGGAAGTGTATTTGTGAGTGGAGAATTGGGGCTTGGTTGTGCGGGAAGTGTATTTGTGTGTGTGTGGAGAATTGGTGCTTTGTTGTGCGGTTAGTGTATTTGTGTGTGTGTGGAGAATTGGGGTTTGGTTGTGCGGGAAGTGTGTGTGTGTGTGGAGAATTGGTGCTTTGTTGTGCGGGAAGTGTATTTGTGTGTGTGTGGAGAATTGGGGCTTGGTTGTGGGGGAAGTGTGTGAGTGTGTGGAGAATTGGGGCTTTGTTGTGTGGGAAGTATGTGTGTGTGTATGGAGAATTTGGACTTGGCTGTGCGGTAATTGTGTTTGTGTGGAGAATTGGGGCTCGATTGTACGGGTAGTGTGGGTGTGCGCGTGGAGCTTTGGGGCTTGGTTGTTTGGGAATTATGTGTGTGTGTATGGAGAATTGGGTATTTGTTGTGCGGAAAGTGTGGGTATCTGTTTGTGTGTGGAGATTTGGAGCTGTGTGAAGTTTGTGCGTGCGTGTGTGTGGAGTTTTGGGGCTTGATTGTGCGGTAAGTGTGAGTGGGTGTGTGTGGGAGTGTGTGCGGAGAATTGGGGCTTGGTTGTGCGGGAAGTGTGGGTGTGTGTGGTCAATTTGGAATTGGTGGTGTGGGAAATGTGGGTGTGTGTGTGTGGAGAATTGGGGCATGGTTGTGCAGGAATTGTGAATGGATGTGTGTTGGTGTGTGTTTGTGGAGAATTGGTTCTTGGTATGTCGGGAAATTTGTGTTTGTGGAGAATTGGGGCTTGGTTGTGCGGGAAGTATGGGTTTCTGTGTATATTGAGAATTGGGGCTTGCTTTGTGGGAAGTGTGGGTGTGTGTGTTTGTGTGTCTGTGTGTGTGGAGAATTAGGGCTTGGTTGTGTGGGAACTGTGGGTGTGTGGGTGTGTGTGTGGAGAATTGGGGCTTGTTTGGGGTAGAAATGTGTGTGTGTATGGAAAATTGGGACTTGGCTGTGAGCGAAGTGTCTGTGTGTATGTAACTGTGTGTGGATAATTGGGGCTTTGTTGTGCGGGAAGTGTGTGCGTGTGTGTGGATAATTGGCGCTTGCTTTGCGGGAAGTGTGTGTGTGTGTGTGGAGAATTGTGGCTTGGTTGTGCGGGAAGTGTGTGTTTGTGTGTGGAGAATTGGGGATTGCTTGTGCGGGAAGTGTGTGTGTGTGGAAAATGGCGCTTGATTGTGCAGGAAGTGTGGTTGTATGTGGAGAATTGGGGCTTGATTATGCGGGATGTGTGTGTGTATGTGTGTGGAGAATTGGGACTTGGTTGTGCAGGAAGTGTGTGTCTGTGTGTGCATGTGTGAAGAATTGGAACTTGTTTGTGCGGGAAGTGTGGCTCTCTGGATGCGTGTGTGGAGAATTGTGGCTTGGTTGTTCTGGGAGAGTGGATGGGTGTGTGTGTGTGTGTGTGTGTGTGGAGAATTGGGGCTTGGTTGTGCGGGAAGTGTGGGTGGGCGCATAATGTGTGTGTGTGTGTGGGGAATTGAGGCTTGGTTGTGCGGGAGGTCTGTGTGTGTGTGGAGAATTGGGGCTTGGGTGTGTGGGAAGTATGTGTGCATGTTTGTGGAAAATTGGGGATTGGTTGTGCGTAAAGAGTGGTTGTGTTTGTGTGTGTGGACATTTGGAGCTGTGCGAAGTGTGGGTGTGTGTGTGTGTGGAGGATTGGGGCTTGGTTGTATGGGAAGTGCTTGTGTGTGGAGAATTGGGGCTTGGTTGTGCGGGAAGTATGTGTGTGTTTGTGTGGAAAATTAGACCTTGGTTGTGTGAGATTTGTATGTGTGTGTGGAAAATGGGGCTTGATTGTACGGGAAGTGTGGTTGTGTTTGGAAAATAGGTGCTTGGTTATGCGGGATGTGTGTGTGTATGGAGAATTTGGGACTTTTTTGTGCGGGAAGTGTGTGTGTGTGTGTGTGGTGAACTGGAGCTTGTTTGTGCGGGAAATGCGTATATGTATGGAGAATTTGGACATAGTTGTGCGGGAATTGTGGGTCTGTGGGTGCGTGTGTGGAGAATTGGCGGTTGACTGTTCAGGGAGAGTGGATGGGTGTGTGTGTGTAGAATTGGGGCTTGGTTGTGCAGGAAGTGTGGGTGGGTGCATGAGTGTTTGTGTGTGTGTGGGGAATTGAGGCTTGGTTGTGTGGGAGGTCTGTGTGTGTGTGGAGAATTGAGGCTTGGGTGTGTGGGAAGTGTGTATATGTGTGGAGAATTGGGGCTTGCTTGTGCGGGAAGTGTGTGGAGAATTGGGACTTGGTTGTGTGGGAAGTGTGGGTGTATGTGTGTGGAAAATTGTGACTTGGTTGTGCGGGAAGTGTGGGTCTGTCAGTGCATATGTGGAGAATGGCGGCTTGTTTGTGTGGGAGGTGTGGCTTTCTGGGTGTGTGTGTGGAGAATTGTGGCTTGGTTATGGAGGGTGTGTGGATGGGTGTGTGGGTGTGTGTGTGTATGTGTGTGGAGAATTGGGCTTGGTTTTGCAGGTAGTGTGGGTGGGTGTATGTGTGTGTCTGTGTGTGTGGGGAATTGAGGCATGGTTGTGCGCGAAGTGTGTGTGTGTGGAGAATTGGGGCTTTGGTTTGTGGGAAGTATGTGTGTGTGTTTGTGGAAAATTGGGAATTGGTTTTGCGTAAAGTGTGGGTGTGTTTGTGTGTGTGGAGATTTGGAGCTGTGCGAAGTGTGGTTGTGTGTGTGTATGGAGAATTGGGGCTTGGTCATGCGGGAAGTGTGAATGGGTCTGTGTGGGTGTCTGTGTGTGGAGAAATGGGGCTTGGTTGTTCGGGAAGTGTGGGTGTGTGTGGAGAAGTGGGCTTGGTGTTGCTGGAAGTGTGGGTATGTGTGTGTGGAGAATTGGGGCTTGATAATGCGGAAAGAGTGGGTGGGTAGGTGTGGGTGTGTGTTTGTGTAGAATTGGTGCTTGGTTGTGCGGGAAGTGTGTTTGTGTGTGGGTTTGTGTGGGTGTGGAGAATTGAGGCTTGGTTGAGCTGGAAGTATGGGTGGGTGCGTGGAGAATTGGGGCTTGGTTGTGCAGGAAGTGTGGTTGTGTATGTATGTGTGTGTGGATAATTGGGACTTCGTTGTGCAGTAAGTGTGGGTGTGTGTGTTTGTGTGTTGAGAATTGGTCCTTGCTTCTGCGGGATGTGAGGGTGTGGGTGTGTGTGTGTGGCGAATTGGGGCTTGCTTGCGCGGGAAGTGTGCATGTGTGTGGAGAATTGGTGCTTGGTTGTGTGGGAAGTACGTGTGTGTTTGGTGAATTAGGGCTTGGTTGTGCAGGAAGTTGGTGTGTGTGTGTGTGTGTGTGGATGGAGAATTGGAGTGGAGCGAAGTGTGGTTTTGTATGTGAGTGGAGAATTGTGGCTTCGTTGTAATGGAATTGTGTGTGTGTGTGAAGAATTTGGGCTTGGCTGTGCGGGAAACGTATGTGTGTGTGTGTGTGTGTGTGTGGAGATTTGGGGCTTGGTTGTGCGGGAAGTGTGTGTGTGTGTGTGGAGAATTGAGGCTTGGTTGTGCGGGAAGTGTGTTTGTGTGTGTAGAATTGGGAATTGGTTGTGCGGGAAGTGTGGGTGTGTGTGGAGAATTGGGTCTGTCGGTGCGTGTGTGGAGAATGGCGGTTTGTTTGTGCGGGAGGTGTGGCTCTCTGGGTGTGTGTGTGGAGAATTGACGCTTGGTTGTGCAGGGAGTGTGGATGGGTGTGTGGGTGTGTGTGTGTATGTGTGTGGAGAATTGGGGCTTGGTTGTGCAGGAAGTGTGGGTGGGTGTATGTGTGTGTATGTGTGTGTGGTGAATTGAGGCTTGGTTGTGCGGGAAATGTGTGTCTGGAGAATTGGGGCTTGGATTTGGGGGAAGTATGTGTGTGTGTTTGTGGAAAATTGGGGTTTGGTTGTGCGTAAATGTGGGTGTGTTTGTGTATGTGGAGATTTGGCGCTGTGCGAAATGTGAGTGTGTGTCTGTGTGGAGGATTGGGGCTTGGTTGTGCGGGAAGTGTGAGTGGGTGTGTGTAGGTGTGTGTATGCGGAGAAATGGGGCTTGGTTGTTCGTTAAGTGTGGGTGTGTGTGGAGAATTGGGCTTGGTGTTGCTGGAAGTGTGGGTATGTGTGTGTGGAGAATTGGGCTTGGTGTTGCTGGAAGTGTGGGTGGGTGGGTGTGGGTTTGTGTTTGTGGAGAATTGTTGCTTGGTTGTGCGGGAAGTGTGTTTGTGTGTGGGTGTGGAGAATTGAGGATTGGTTGAGCTGGAAGCGTGGGTGGGTGTGTGGAGAATTGGGGCTTGGTTGTGCGGGAAGTATGGTTGTGTATGTGTGTGTGTCTGGATAATTGGGGCTTCGTTGTGCAGTAAGTGTGGCTGTGTGTGTTTGTGTGTTGAGAATTGGTGCTTGTTTTTAGGGAGTTGAGAGTGTGGGTGTGTGTGTGTGGAGAATTGGGGCTTGCTTGCGCGGGAAGTGTGCGTGTGTGTGGAGAATTGGAACTTGGTTGTGCGAGAAGTGTGTTTGTGTGTGGGTGTGTGTTTGTGGAAAATTGGGGATTGGTTGTGCATAAATGTGGGTGTGTTTGTGTGTGTGGAGATTTGGAGCTGTGCGAAATGTGGGTGTGTGTGTGTGGAGAAATGTGGCATGGTTGTTCGGGAAGTGTGTGTGTGTGTGTAGAATTGGGCTTGGTGTTGCTGGAAGTGTGTTTATGTGTGTGTGGAGAATTGGGGCTTGGTTGTGCGGGAAGAGTGGGTGGGTGGGTGTGGGTGTGTGTTTGTGGAGAATTGGTGCTTGGTTGTGTGTTTGTGTGTGGGTGTGTAGAATTGAGTCTTGGTTGAGCTGGAAGTGTGAGTGGGTGTGAGGAGAATTGGGGCTTGGTTGTGCGGGAAGTGTGGTTGTGTATGTGTGTGTGTGTGGATAATTGGGGCTTCGTTGTGCAGTAAGTGTGGGTGTGTGTGTTTGTGTGTTGAGAATTGGGGATTGCTTCTGCGGGATGTGAGGGTGTGGGTGTGTGTGTGTGGAGAATTGGGGCTTGTTTGCGCGGGAAGTGTGTGTGTGTGTGGAGAATTGGGGCTTTGTTGTACGGGAAGTGTGTGCCTGTGTGTGGAGAATTGTTGTTTGCTTTGCGGGAAGTGTGTTTGTGTGTATGTGGAGAATTGGGACTTGTTTGTGCGGGAAATGTGTGTGTGTGTGGAGAATTGGGGCTTTTTTGTGCGGGAAGTGTGTGTGTGCGTGGAGAATTGGGACTTGGTTGTGCGGGAAGTGTGGGTGTATGTGTGTGGAAAATTGGGACTTGGTTGTGCGGGAAATGTGTGTCTGTCAGTGCGTATGTGGAGAATGGCGGCTTGTTTGTGCGGGAGGTGTGGCTCTCTGGGTGTGTGTGTGGAGAATTGTGGCTTGGTTGTGGAGAGAGTGTGGATGGGTGTGTGGGTGTGTGTGTGTATGTGTGTGGAGAATTGGGGCTTGGTTTTGCATGTAGTGTGGGTGTGTGTATGTGTGTGTATGTGTGTGTGGGGAATTGAGGCTTGGTTGTGCAAGAAGTGTGTGTGTGTGGAGAATTGGGGCTTGGTTTGTGGGAAATATGTGTTTGTGTTTGTGGAAAATTGGGGATTGGTTTTGCGTAAAGTGTGGGTGTGTTTGTGTGTGTGGAGGTTTGGAGCTGTGCGAAGTGTGGGTGTGTGTGTGTGTGGAGAATTGGGGCTTGGTTGTGCGGGAAGTGTGAATGAGTGTGAGTGGGTGTGTGTGTGGAGAAATGGGGCTTGGTTGCTCGGGAAGCGTGGGTGTGTGTGGAAAATTGGGCTTGGTGTTGCTGGAAGTGTGGGTATGTGTGTGTGGAGAATTGGACTTGGTGTTGCTGGAAGTGTGGGTGTGTGTTTGTGGAGAATTGGTGCTTGGTTTTGCGGGAAGTGTGTTTGGGTGTGGGTGTGGAGAATTGAGGCTTCGTTGAGCTGGAAGTGTGGGTGGGTGTGTGGAGAATTGGGGCTTGGTTGTGCGGGAAGTATGGTTGTGTATGTGTGTGTGTCTGGATAATTGGGGCTTCGTTGTGCAGTAAGTGTGGGTGTGTGTGTTTGTGTGTTGAGAATTGGTGCTTGCTTCTGAGGGAGGTGAGATTGTTGGTGTGTGTGTGTGGAGAATTGGGGCTTGCTTGCGCGGGAAGTGTGCGTGTGTGTGGAGAATTGGAACTTGGTTGTGCGAGAAGTGTGTTTGTGTGTGGGTGTGTGTTTGTGGAAAATTGATGATTGGTTGTGCATAAATGTGGGTGTGTTTGTGTGTGTGGAGATTTGGAGCTGTGCGAAATGTAGGTGTGTGTGTGTGGAGAAATGGGGCATGGTTGTTTGGGAAGTGTGGGTGTGTGTGTAGAATTGGGCTTGGTGTTGCTGGAAGTGTGTTTATGTGTGTGTGGAGAATTGGGGCTTGGTTGTGCGGGAAGAGTGGGTGGGTGGGTGTGGGTGTGTGTTTGTGGAGAATTGGTGCTTGGTTGTGTGTTTGTGTGTGGGTGTGGAGAATTGAGTCTTGGTTGAGCTGGAAGTGTGGGTGGGTGTGAGGAGAATTGGGCCTTGGTTGTGCGGGAAGTGTGGTTGTGTATGTGTGTGTGTGTGAATAATTGGGGCTTCGTTGTGCAGTAAGTGTGGGTGTGTGTGTTTGTGTGTTCAGAATTGGGGAATGCTTCTGCGGGATGTGAGGGTGTGGGTGTGCGTGTGTGGAGAATTGGGGCTTGTTTGCGCGGGAACTGTGCGTGTGTGTGGAGAATTGGGGCTTGGTTGTGCGAGAAGTGTGTTTTTGTGTGGGTGTGTGTTTGTGGAGAATTGTGGCTTGGTTGTGTGGGAAGTGTGGGTGGGTGTGTGGAAAATGGAAACTTGGCTGCGCGAAGTGTGGGTAGCTGTGTGTGTTTGTGCGTGTGTGTATGTGTGTGGATAATTGAGGCTTGGTTATGCAGGAAGTGTTTGTGTGTGTGGAGAATTGGGGCTTGGTTGTACGGGAAGTGTGTGCGTGTGTGTGGAGAATTGTTGTTTGCTTAGTGGGAAGTGTGTGTGTGTGTGTGGAGAATTGGGACTTGTTTGTGCGGGAAGTGTGTGTGTGTGTGGAGAATTGGGGCTTTGTTGTGCGGGAAGTGTGTGTGTGTGTGGAGAATTGGGACTTGGTTGTGCGGGAAGTGTGGGTGTATGTGTGTGGAAAATTGGGACTTGGTTGTGCGGGAAGTGTGGGTCTGTCAGTGCGTATGTGGAGAATGGCGGCTTGTTTGTGCGGGAGGTGTGGCTCTCTGGGTGTGTGTGTGGAGAATTGTGGCTTGGTCGTGGAGGGAGTGTGGATGGGTGTGTGGGTGTGTGTGTGTATGTGTGTGGAGAATTGGGGCTTGGTTTTGCAGGTAGTGTGGGTGTGTGTATGTGTGTGTGGGGAATTGAGGCTTGGTTGTGCAAGAAGTGTGTGTGTGTGGAGAATTGGGGCTTGGTTTGTGGGAAGTATGTGTGTGTGTTTGTGGAAAATTGGGGATTGGTTGTGCGTAAAGTGTGGGTGTGTTTGTGTGTGTGGAGGTTTGGAGCTGTGCGAAGTGTGAGTGTGTGTGTGTGTGTGTGGAGAATTGGGGCTTGGTTGTGCGGGAAGAGTGAATGTGTGTGAGTGGGTGTGTGTGTGGAGAAATGGGGCTTGGTTGCTCGGGAAGCGTGCGTGTGTGTGGAATATTGGGCTTGGTGTTGCTGGAAGTGTGTGTATGTGTGTGTGGAGAATTGGGGCTTGATAATACGGGAAGAGTGGGTGGGTATGTGTGGGTGTATGTTTGTGGAGAATTGGTGCTTGGTTGTGCGGGAAGTGTGTTTGTGTGTGGGTTTGTGTGGGTGTGGAGAATTGAGGCTTGGTTGAGCTGGAAGTGTGGATGGGTGTGTGGAGAATTGGGGCTTGGTTGTGCAGGAAGTGTGGGTGTGTGTTTGTGTGTTGAGAATTGGGCCTTGCTTCTGCGGGATGTGAGGGTGTGGGTGTGTGTGTGTGGAGAATTGGGTCTTGCTTGCACGGGAAATGGGCATGTGTGTGGAGAATTGGTGCTTGGTTGTGTGGGAAGTATGTGTGTGTTTGGCGAATTAGGGCTTGGTTGTGCGGGAAGTGTGTGTGTGTGTGTGTGTGTGTATGGAGAATTGGAGCGGAGCGAAGTGTGGTTGTGTATGTGAGTGGAGAATTGTGGCTTCGTTGTGCAGGAATTTTGTGTGTGTGTGAAGAATTTGGGCTTGGCTGTGCGGGAAATGTATGTGTGTGTGTGTGTGTGTGTGTGGTGAATTGGGGCTTGGTTGTGCGGGAAGTGTGTGTGTGTGTGGAGAATTGTGTCTTGGTTGTGCGGGAAGTGTCTTTGTCTGTGGAGAATTGGGAATTGGTTGTGCGGTAAGTGTGGGTCTGTGTGGAGAATTGGGTCTTGGCTTTATGGGAAGTGTATGTGTGTGTGGAAAATTGGGCTTGATTGTGCGGGAATTGTGGTTGTGTGTGGAGAATTGGGGCTTGGTTATGCGAGTTGTGTGCGTGTATATGTGTGGAGAATTGAGACTTGGTTATGCGGGAAGTGTGGGTCTGTCGTTGCATGTGTGGAGAATGGCGGCTTGTTTGTGCGGGAGGTGTGGCTCTCTGGGTGTGTGTGTGGAGAATTGACGCTTGGTTGTGCAGGGTGTGTGGATGGGTGTGTGGGTGTGTGTGTGTATGTGTGTGGCGAATTGGGGCTTGGTTGTGCAGGAAGTGTGGGTGGGTGTATGTGTGTGTATGTGTGTGTGGTGAATTGAGGCTTGGTTGTGCGGGAAATGTGTGTCTGGAGAATTGGGGCTTGGATTTGTGGGAAGTATGTGTGTGTGTTTGTGGAAAATTGGAGATTGGTTGTGCGTAAATGTGGGTGTGTTTGTGTGTGTGGAGATTTGGAGCTGTGCGAAGTGTGGGTGTGTCTGTGTGTGTGGAGGATTGGGGCTTGGTTGTGCGGGAAGTGTGAGTGGGTGTGTGTAGGTGTGTGTATGCGGAGAAATGGGGCTTGGTTGTTCGGGAAGTGTGGGTGTGTGTGGAAAATTGGGCTTGGTGTTGCTGGAAGTGTGGGTATGTGTGTGTGGAGAATTGGGCTTGGTGTTGCTGGAAGTGTGGGCATGTGTGTGTGGAGAATTGGTGCTTGGTTGTGCGGGAAGTGTGTTTGTGTGTGGGTTTGGAGAATTGAGGCTTGGTTGAGCTGGAAGTGTGGGTGGGTGTGTGGAGAATTGGGGCTTGGTTGTGCGGGAAGTGTGGTTGTGTATATGTGTGGTTGTGGATAATTGGGTCGTCGTTGTGCAGTAAGTGTGGGTGTGTGTGTTTGTGTGTTGAAAATTGGGGCTTGCTTCTGCGGGATGTGAGGATGTGGGTGTGTGTGTCTGGAGAATTGGGGCTTGCAACTGCGGGAAGTGTGCGTGTGTGTAGAGAATTGGACCTTTGTTGTGCGAGAAGTGTGTTTGTGTGTGGGTGTGTGTTTGTGGAGAATTGTGGCTTGGTTGTGTGGGAAGTGTGCGTGAGTGTGTGGAAAATTGAGGTTGGCTGCGCGAAGTGTGGGTAGCTGTGTGTGTGTGTGCTTGTGTGTGTGTGTGGATAATTAAGGCTTGGTTGTGCGGGAAGTATTTGTGTGTGTGGAGAATTGGCGCTTGGTTGTGCGGGAAGTGTGTGCGTGTGCGTGGAGAATTGTGGTTTGCTTTGCGGGAAGTGTGTGTGTGTGTGTGTGGAGAATTGGGGCTTGGTTGTGTGGGAAGTGTGTGTGTGTGTGTGGAGAATTGGGGCTTGGTTGTGGGGGAAGTGTGTGTGTGTGTGGAGAATTGGGACTTGGTTGTGCGGGATGTGTGGATATATGTGTGTGGAAAATTGGGACTTGGTTGTGCGGGAAGTGTGGGTCTGGCAGTGCGTGTGTGGAGAATGGTGGCTTGTTTGTGCGGGAGGTGTGGCTCTCTGGGTGTGTGAGTGGAGAATTGGGGCTTGGTTGTGCAGGGAGTGTGGATGGGTGTGTGGGTGTGTGTGTGTACGTGTGTGGAGAATTGGGGCTTGGTTGTGCAGGAAGTGTGGGTGGGTGTATGTGTGTGTATGTGTGTGTATGTGTGTGTGGTGAATTGAGGCTTGGTTGTGCGGTAAATGTGTGTGTCTGGAAAATTGGGGCTTGGATTTGTGGGAAGTATGTGTGTGTGTTTGTGGAAAATTGGGTTATTGGTTGTGCGTAAATGTGGGTGTACTTGTGTGTGTTGAGATTTGGAGCTGTGCAAAGTGTGGGTGTGTGTGTGTGTGTGTGGAGGATTGGGGCTTGGTTTTGCGGGAAGTGTGAGTGGGTGTGTGTGGGTTTGTGTGTGTGGAGAAATGGGGCTTGGTTGTTCGGGATGTGTGGGTGTGTGTGGAGAATTGGGCTTAGTGTTGCTGGAAGTGTGGGTATGTGTGTGTGGTGAATTGGGGCTTGGTTGTGCGGGAATAGTGAGTGGGTGGATGCGGGTGTGTGTGTGTGGAGAATTGGGGCTTGCTTGCGCGGGAATTATGCGTGTGTGTGTGGAGAATAAGGGCTTGATTGTGCGAGAAGTGTCTTTCTGTGTGGCTGTGTGTTTGTGGAGAATTGTGGCTTGGTTGTGTTGGTAGTGTGGTTGGGTGTGTGGAAAATTGAAGCTTGGCTGCGCAAAGTGTGGGTAGCTGTGTGTGTGTGTGTGTGTGTGTGTGGATAATTGAGGCTTGGCTGTGCGGGAAGTGTTTGTGTGTGTGGAGAATTGGAACTTCGTTGTGCGGGAAATGTGGGTGTATGTGTGTGGAAAATTGGGACTTGGTTGTGCGGGAAGTATGGGTCTGTCATTGCATGTGTGGAGAATGGCGGCTTGTTTGTGCGGGAGGTGTGGCTCGCTGAATGTGTGTGTGGAGAATTGGGGCTTGGTTGTGCAGGGAGTGTGGAATGGTGTGTGGGTGTGTGTGTATGTGTGTGGAGAATTGGGGCTTGGTTTTGCAGTTAGTGTGGGTGTGTGTATGTGTGTGTATATGCGTGTGGCGAATTGAGGCTTGGTTGTGCACGAAGTGCGTGTGTGTGGAGAATTGGGACTTTGGTTTGTGGGAAGTATGTGTCTGTGTTTGTGGAAAATTGGGGATTGGTTGTGCGTAAAGTATGGGTGTGTTTGTGTGTGTGGAGATTTGGAGCTGTGCGAAGTGTGGGTGTGTTTCTGTGTGTGGATATTTGGATAGGTGTGTGTGTGTGCGTGTGTGTGTGTGTGAATAATTGAGGCTTGATTGTGTGGGAAGTGTTTGTGTGTGTGGTGAATTGGTGCTTGGTTGTGCGGGATGTGAGTGTATTTGTGTGCATAGAATTACGGCTTGGTTGTGCGGGAAGTATGTGTGAGTGTTGCGTGGAGAATTGGAGCTTGGTAGTGCGGGATTTGTGTGTGTGTGTGGAGAATTGGGGCTTGTTTGTGCGGGAAGTGTGTGTGTGTGTCTGTGGAGAATTGGAGCTTGGTTGTGCGGGAAATGTGTATAATGTGAAGAATTGGATCTTGGTTGTGCGGGAAGTGCGTGTATGTGTGGAGAATTGTGGCTTGGATTTTGGGAAGTGTGGGTGTGTGTGTGTGTGTGGAGAATTAGGACTTGGTTGTGTGGGAATTGTGGGTGTATGGGTGTGTGTGTGTAAAATAGGGACTTGGTTGGGATAGAAGTGTGTGTGTGTGTGTTTGTGGAAAATTGGGAAATGGCAGTGAGGGAAGTGTCTGTGTGCATGTGCCTGTAATTGTGGCTTCGTTGTGCAGAAAGTGTGCGCGTGTGTGTGGAGAAAAGGGTCTTGTTTTGCGGGAAGTGTGTGTGTGTGGAGAAAAGGGGCTTGTTTTGCGGGAAGTGTGTGTGTGTGTGTGGAGAATTGTGGCTTGGTTGTGCGGGAAGTGTGTGTGTGTGTGTGGAAAATTGGGGCTTGGTTGTGCGGGAAGAGTGTGTGTGTGGAGAATTGGGGCTTGGTTGTGCGGGTAATGTGGGTGTGTGTGGAGAATTGAGTCTTGGTTGTGCAGGAAGTGTGTGTGTGTTTGTGTGGAAAACTGGACTTGATTGTGCGGGAAGTGTGGTTGTGTGTGGAGAATTGAGGCTTGATTTTGCGGGATGTGTGTGTGTATGATTGTGGAGAATTGGTGCTTGGTTGTGCGGGTAGTGTGTGTGTGTGTGTGGAGAATTGGGTCTTGGTTGTGCGGGAAGTGCGTGTATGTGTGCAGAATTGGTGCTTGGTTTTACGGGATCAGTGGGTGGGTGGGTGTGTGTATGTGTGTGGAGAATTAGGTCTTGGTTGTACGGGAACAGTGGGTGGGTGTATGTGGTTGGAGTATTGTGGCTTGGTTGTGTGGGAAGTGTAGGTGGGTGTTTGAGTGTGTGTGTGGGGAGAATTCCGGCTTGGTTCCGCGGGAAGTGTGGGTGGGTGTGTGGTTGTGTTGTGTGTGTGGAGAATTGGGGTTTGCTTGTGTGGGAAGTGTGGGTGGGTGTGTGTGGTTGTGTTTATGTGTGGAGAATAGGGGCTTGGTGGTGCATGATGTGGGTGTGTATGTGTGTGTGAGGAGTGTTGGTGCTTGTTTGTGCAGGAAGTGTGGGTAGGTTAGTGTGTGTGTGTGTGTGTGTGTGGATAATTGAGGCTTTGTTATGCGGGAAGTGTTTGTGTGTGTGGAGTATTGGGGCTTGGTTGTATGGGAAGTGTGGGTATGTGTGGGTGTGGAGATTTGGGGCTTGGTTGTGCGGAAAATGTTGGTGTGTGTGTGGAGAATTGCGATTTGGTTGCGTGGGAAGTGTGGGTGTGTGTGGTAGTGTGTGGAGAATTGGGGCTTGGTTGTATGGGAAGTGTGCGTGTGTGTGGGTGTGTAGATTTCGGGCTTGGTTGTGCGGAAAATGTTGGTGTGTGTGTGGAGAATTGGGACTTGGTTGCGTGGGAAGTGTTGGTGTGTGTGGTTGTGTGTGGAGAATTGGGGCTTGGTTGTGCGGGAAGTGTGTGTGTGTGCATGTGTGTGGAGAATTGGGACTTGGTTGTGCGGGAAGTGTGTTTGTGTGTGGAGAATTGGGGCTGGTTTGTACGGGAAGTGTGTGTGTGTGTGTGTGGAGAATTGGGGCCTGGTTGTGCAGGAAGTGTGTGTGTGGGGAATTGGGGCTTGCTTGTGTGGGAACAGTATGTGTGTGTGTGGAGAATTGGGGCTTGCTTTTGCGGGAAGTTTGTGTGTGGAAAAATGGGGAATGGTTTTGCGGGAAGTGTGGATGTGTGTCTGTGGACAATTGGGGCTTGGTTGTGCGAGAAGTGTGTGTGCTTGTGTCTGTGGAGAATTGGGGCTTGGTTGTGCGGGAAGTATGAGTGGGTGTGTGTGTGTGGAGAATTGGGGATTCGTTGTGTTGGAAGTAAGTGTGTGTTTGGTGAATTGAGCCTTAGTTGTGCGGGAAGTATGTGTGTGTGTGTGTGGAGAATTGGAGCTTGGTTGTGCGGGATGTGTGTGTATGTGTGGAGAATTCGTGCTTGGGTGTGCGGGAAGTGTATGTGTATGTGTGTGGAGAATTGGAGCATGGTTGTGCAGGAAGTGTTTGTATGTGTGTGGAGAATTGTGGCTTTGTTTGTGCGGGAAGTGTGTGTGTGGAGAATTGGGGCTTGTTTGTGCAGGAAGTGTGTGTGTGGAGAAATGGGATTGGTTTTGCGGGAAGTGTGAATGTGTGTCTGTGGAGAATTGGGGCTTGGTTGTGCGGGAAATGTGTGTGTTTGTGTGTGTGTGGAGAATTGGGGCTTGGTTGTGCGGGAAGTGTGAGTGGGTGTGTGTGAGTGGAGAATTGGGGATTGGTTGTGTGGGAAGTATGTGTTTGTTTGGTGAATTGAGGTTTAGTTGTGCGGGAAGTACGCATGTGTGTGGAGAATTGAGGCTTGGTAGTTTGGAAAATGTGGGTGGGTGTGTGTGGGTCTGTGAGTGTGTGTGGTAAATAGGGTCTTGGTTGTGCGGGATGTCGGTGTGTGTGTGTGTGTGGAGAATTGGGGCTTGGTTGTGCAGGAAGCTTGGGTGTGTGTGTGTGTTTGTGTTTGTGTGTGTGTGTGTGTGTTTGTGTGTGTGTTTGTGTGTGTGTGTGTGTGGAGAATTGAGGCTTGGTTTTGCGGGAAGTGTGTGTGTTTGGAGAATTGGTGCTTGGTTGTGCGGGAAGTGTGTTTGTGTGTGTGTGTGGAGAATTGGGGCTTGATTGTGCGGGAAGTCTGTGAGTGTGTGGGAAATTGGGGCTTGCTTGTGTGGGAAGTATGTGTGTGTGTTTGGAAAATTGGGGATTGGCTGTGTGGGAAGTGTGTGTGTGTGTGTGGAGAATTTGGACTTGCTGTGCGGGAAGTGTGTGTGTGTGGATATTTGGGGCTTGACTGTGCGGTAAGTGTGGGAGTGCATGTGGAGAATTGGGGCTTGCTTGTGTGGGAAGTATGTGTGTGTGTATGGAGAATTGCATATTTGTTGTGCGGTAAGTGTGGGTATCTGTGTGTGTGTGGAGATTTGGTGCTGTGCGAAGTTTGGGTGTGTGTGTGTGGAGGATTGGGGATTGGTTGTGCGGGAAGTGTGAGTGGGTGTGTGTGGGTGTGGGTGTGGGTGTGTGGAGAATTGGGGCTTGGTTGTGCGGGAAGTGTGGGTGTGCAAGTGACTGTGTGCGTGTGGAGAATTGAGGCTTGGTTGTGCGGGATGTGTGTGTTTGTATGTGGAGAATTGGGGCTTGGTTCTGTGAGAAATGTGTGTGAGTGTGTGTGTTCGTGTGTATGTGTGTGGAGAATTGCTGCTTGTTTTTGCGTGAAGTGTGTGTGTGTGTGTGTGTGTGTATGTGTGTGGAGAATTAGGCCGTGGTTGTACGGGAACAGTGGGTGGGTGGGTTTGTATGTGTGTGGAGTATTGGGGCTTAGTTCTGCAGGAAGTGTAAGTGTGTGGGTGTGTGTGGGGAGAATTGTCGCTTGGTTGTGTGGGAAGTGTAGGTGGGTGTGTGAGTGTGTGTGTGTGTGGAGAATTGGGGCTTGGTTCCGTGGGAAGTGTGGGTGGGTGTGTGGTTTTGTTCTGTGTGTGGAGAATTGGGGTTTGCTTGTGTGGGAAGTGTGTGTGTGTGTGTGTGTGATGATTTGGGGCTTGGTTGTGCGGAAAATGTGGGTTTGTGTGTGGAGAATTGGGACTTGGTTGCATGGGAAGTGTGCGTGTGGGTGGTTGTGTGGAGAATTGGGGATTTGTTGGTCGGGAAGTGTGTGTGTGTTTGTTTGCGTGTGGAAAATTGGCGCTTGGTTTTGCGGGAAGTGTGTGTGTGTGTGGAGATTTTGTGGCTTGTTTGTGCGGGAAGTGTGTGTGTGGAGAAATGGGGATTGGTTTTGCGGGAAGTGTGGATGTGCGTCTGTGGAGAATTGGGGCTTGGTTATGCGGGAACTGTGTATGTTTGTGTGTATGTGGAGAATTGGGGCTTGGTTGTGTGGGAAGTGTGAGTGGGTGTGTGTATGTGGAGAAGTGGGGATTAGTTGCGTTTAAAGTATGTGTGTGTTTGGTGAATTGAGGCTTAGTTGTGTGGGAAGTGTGCATAAGTGTGGAGAATTGGGGCTTGGTTGTGTGGGAAGTATGTGTGTGTTTGGTGAATTAGGGCTTGGTTGTGCGGGAAGTGTGCGTGTGTGTGTGTATGGAGAATTGGTGCTGAGCGATGTGTGGTTGTGTATGTGCGTGGAGAATTGTAGCTTCGTTGTGCGGGAATTGTGTGTATGCGTGAAGAATTTGGGCTTGGCTGTGCGGGAAGTGTATGCGTGTGTGTTTGTGTGTGGAGAATTGGGGATTGGTTTTGCGGGAAGTGTGGATGTGGGTCTGTGGAGAATTGTGTCTTGGTTGTGCGGGAACTGTGTGTGTGTGAAGAATTGGGGCTTGGTTGTGAGGGAAGTGTGAGTGGGTGTGTGTGAGTGTTGAATTTTGGATTGGTTGTGTGGGAAGTATGTGTTTGTTTGGTGAATTGAGGCTTAGTTGTGCGGATAGTGTGCATGTGTGTGGAGAATTGGGGCTTGATTGTGAGGGAAGTATGTGTGTGTTTGGTGAATTAGGGCTTGGTTGTGCGGGAAGTCTGCGTGTGTGTGTGTGTGTGTATGGAGAATTGTAGCTGAGTGAAGTGTGGTTGTGTATGTGAGTGGAGAATTGTGGCTTCGTTGTGCGGGAATTGTGTGTGTTTGTGAAGAATTTCGGCTTGGCTGTGCGGGAAGTGTATGCGTGTGTGTTTGTGTGTGGAGAATTGGGGCTTGGTTGTGCGGTAAGTGTGGGTGTGTGGGTGTGTGCATGGTGAATTGGATCTTGGTTCAGCGGGAAGTGTGAGTGGGTGTGTGGGTGTGTGTGTGTGTGTGGAATTGAGGCTTGGTAGTTTGGGAAATATGGGTGGATGTGTGCGGGTCTGTGAGTGTGTGTGGAGAATAGGGTCTTGGTTGTGCGGGATGTCAGTGTGTGTGTGTGTGGAGAATTGGGGCTTGGTTTTTCAGGAAGCTTGGGTGTGTGTTTGTGTGTGTGTGTGTGTGTGTGTGTGTGTGGAGAATTGAGGCTTGGTTGGGCGTGAAATGTGTATGTGTGTGGAGAATTGGTGCTTGGTTGTGCGAGACGTGTGTTTATATGTGTGTGGCGAATTGGGGCTTGGTTGTGCGGGAAGTGTGTGAGTGTGTGGAGAATTGGGGCTTGGTTGTGTGGGAAGTAAGTGTGTGTGTATGGAGAATTGGGGATTGGCTGTGTGGGAAGTGTGTGTTTGTGTGATGAATTTGGACTTGGCTGTGTGGTAATTGTGTGTGTGTGGAGAATTGGGGCTCGATTGTGTGGGTAGTGTGGGTGTGGGTGTGGAGAATTGGCCCTTGGTTGTGTGGGAAGTATGTGTGTGTGTATGGAAAATTGGGTATTTGTTGTGCGGAAAGTGTGGGTATCTGTGTGTATGTGGAGATTTGAAGCTGTGTGAAGTTTGTGTGTGTGTGTGTGTAGAGGATTGGGGCTTGGTTGTGCGGGAAGTGTGAGTGGGTGTGTGTGGTAGTGTGTGGAGAATTGGGGCTTGGTTGTATGGGAAGTGTGCGTGTGTGTGGGTGTGTAGATTTCGGGCTTGGTTGTGCGGAAAATGTTGGTGTGTGTGTGGAGAATTGGGACTTGGTTGCGTGGGAAGTGTTGGTGTGTGTGGTTGTGTGTGGAGAATTGGGGCTTGGTTGTGCGGGAAGTGTGTGTGTGTGCATGTGTGTGGAGAATTGGGACTTGGTTGTGCGGGAAGTGTGTTTGTGTGTGGAGAATTGGGGCTGGTTTGTACGGGAAGTGTGTGTGTGTGTGTGTGGAGAATTGGGGCCTGGTTGTGCAGGAAGTGTGTGTGTGGGGAATTGGGGCTTGCTTGTGTGGGAACAGTATGTGTGTGTGTGGAGAATTGGGGCTTGCTTTTGCGGGAAGTTTGTGTGTGGAAAAATGGGGAATGGTTTTGCGGGAAGTGTGGATGTGTGTCTGTGGACAATTGGGGCTTGGTTGTGCGAGAAGTGTGTGTGCTTGTGTCTGTGGAGAATTGGGGCTTGGTTGTGCGGGAAGTATGAGTGGGTGTGTGTGTGTGGAGAATTGGGGATTCGTTGTGTTGGAAGTAAGTGTGTGTTTGGTGAATTGAGCCTTAGTTGTGCGGGAAGTATGTGTGTGTGTGTGTGGAGAATTGGAGCTTGGTTGTGCGGGATGTGTGTGTATGTGTGGAGAATTCGTGCTTGGGTGTGCGGGAAGTGTATGTGTATGTGTGTGGAGAATTGGAGCATGGTTGTGCAGGAAGTGTTTGTATGTGTGTGGAGAATTGTGGCTTTGTTTGTGCGGGAAGTGTGTGTGTGGAGAATTGGGGCTTGTTTGTGCAGGAAGTGTGTGTGTGGAGAAATGGGATTGGTTTTGCGGGAAGTGTGAATGTGTGTCTGTGGAGAATTGGGGCTTGGTTGTGCGGGAAATGTGTGTGTTTGTGTGTGTGTGGAGAATTGGGGCTTGGTTGTGCGGGAAGTGTGAGTGGGTGTGTGTGAGTGGAGAATTGGGGATTGGTTGTGTGGGAAGTATGTGTTTGTTTGGTGAATTGAGGTTTAGTTGTGCGGGAAGTACGCATGTGTGTGGAGAATTGAGGCTTGGTAGTTTGGAAAATGTGGGTGGGTGTGTGTGGGTCTGTGAGTGTGTGTGGTAAATAGGGTCTTGGTTGTGCGGGATGTCGGTGTGTGTGTGTGTGTGGAGAATTGGGGCTTGGTTGTGTAGGAAGCTTGGGTGTGTGTGTGTGTTTGTGTTTGTGTGTGTGTGTGTGTGTTTGTGTGTGTGTTTGTGTGTGTGTGTGTGTGGAGAATTGAGGCTTGGTTTTGCGGGAAGTGTGTGTGTTTGGAGAATTGGTGCTTGGTTGTGCGGGAAGTGTGTTTGTGTGTGTGTGTGGAGAATTGGGGCTTGATTGTGCGGGAAGTCTGTGAGTGTGTGGGAAATTGGGGCTTGCTTGTGTGGGAAGTATGTGTGTGTGTTTGGAAAATTGGGGATTGGCTGTGTGGGAAGTGTGTGTGTGTGTGTGGAGAATTTGGACTTGCTGTGCGGGAAGTGTGTGTGTGTGGATATTTGGGGCTTGACTGTGCGGTAAGTGTGGGAGTGCATGTGGAGAATTGGGGCTTGCTTGTGTGGGAAGTATGTGTGTGTGTATGGAGAATTGCATATTTGTTGTGCGGTAAGTGTGGGTATCTGTGTGTGTGTGGAGATTTGGTGCTGTGCGAAGTTTGGGTGTGTGTGTGTGGAGGATTGGGGATTGGTTGTGCGGGAAGTGTGAGTGGGTGTGTGTGGGTGTGGGTGTGTGGAGAATTGGGGCTTGGTTGTGTGGGAAGTGTGGGTGTGCAAGTGACTGTGTGCGTGTGGAGAATTGAGGCTTGGTTGTGCGGGATGTGTGTGTTTGTATGTGGAGAATTGGGGCTTGGTTCTGTGAGAAATGTGTGTGAGTGTGTGTGTTCGTGTGTATGTGTGTGGAGAATTGCTGCTTGTTTTTGCGTGAAGTGTGTGTGTGTGTGTGTGTGTGTATGTGTGTGGAGAATTAGGCCGTGGTTGTACGGGAACAGTGGGTGGGTGGGTTTGTATGTGTGTGGAGTATTGGGGCTTAGTTCTGCAGGAAGTGTAAGTGTGTGGGTGTGTGTGGGGAGAATTGTCGCTTGGTTGTGTGGGAAGTGTAGGTGGGTGTGTGAGTGTGTGTGTGTGTGGAGAATTGGGGCTTGGTTCCGTGGGAAGTGTGGGTGGGTGTGTGGTTTTGTTCTGTGTGTGGAGAATTGGGGTTTGCTTGTGTGGGAAGTGTGTGTGTGTGTGTGTGTGATGATTTGGGGCTTGGTTGTGCGGAAAATGTGGGTTTGTGTGTGGAGAATTGGGACTTGGTTGCATGGGAAGTGTGCGTGTGGGTGGTTGTGTGGAGAATTGGGGATTTGTTGGTCGGGAAGTGTGTGTGTGTTTGTTTGCGTGTGGAAAATTGGCGCTTGGTTTTGCGGGAAGTGTGTGTGTGTGTGGAGATTTTGTGGCTTGTTTGTGCGGGAAGTGTGTGTGTGGAGAAATGGGGATTGGTTTTGCGGGAAGTGTGGATGTGCGTCTGTGGAGAATTGGGGCTTGGTTATGCGGGAACTGTGTATGTTTATGTGTATGTGGAGAATTGGGGCTTGGTTGTGTGGGAAGTGTGAGTGGGTGTGTGTATGTGGAGAAGTGGGGATTAGTTGCGTTTAAAGTATGTGTGTGTTTGGTGAATTGAGGCTTAGTTGTGTGGGAAGTGTGCATAAGTGTGGAGAATTGGGGCTTGGTTGTGTGGGAAGTATGTGTGTGTTTGGTGAATTAGGGCTTGGTTGTGCGGGAAGTGTGCGTGTGTGTGTGTATGGAGAATTGGTGCTGAGCGATGTGTGGTTGTGTATGTGCGTGGAGAATTGTAGCTTCGTTGTGCGGGAATTGTGTGTATGCGTGAAGAATTTGGGCTTGGCTGTGCGGGAAGTGTATGCGTGTGTGTTTGTGTGTGGAGAATTGGGGATTGGTTTTGCGGGAAGTGTGGATGTGGGTCTGTGGAGAATTGTGTCTTGGTTGTGCGGGAACTGTGTGTGTGTGAAGAATTGGGGCTTGGTTGTGAGGGAAGTGTGAGTGGGTGTGTGTGAGTGTTGAATTTTGGATTGGTTGTGTGGGAAGTATGTGTTTGTTTGGTGAATTGAGGCTTAGTTGTGCGGATAGTGTGCATGTGTGTGGAGAATTGGGGCTTGATTGTGAGGGAAGTATGTGTGTGTTTGGTGAATTAGGGCTTGGTTGTGCGGGAAGTCTGCGTGTGTGTGTGTGTGTGTATGGAGAATTGTAGCTGAGTGAAGTGTGGTTGTGTATGTGAGTGGAGAATTGTGGCTTCGTTGTGCGGGAATTGTGTGTGTTTGTGAAGAATTTCGGCTTGGCTGTGCGGGAAGTGTATGCGTGTGTGTTTGTGTGTGGAGAATTGGGGCTTGGTTGTGCGGTAAGTGTGGGTGTGTGGGTGTGTGCATGGTGAATTGGATCTTGGTTCAGCGGGAAGTGTGAGTGGGTGTGTGGGTGTGTGTGTGTGTGTGGAATTGAGGCTTGGTAGTTTGGGAAATATGGGTGGATGTGTGCGGGTCTGTGAGTGTGTGTGGAGAATAGGGTCTTGGTTGTGCGGGATGTCAGTGTGTGTGTGTGTGGAGAATTGGGGCTTGGTTTTTCAGGAAGCTTGGGTGTGTGTTTGTGTGTGTGTGTGTGTGTGTGTGTGTGTGGAGAATTGAGGCTTGGTTGGGCGTGAAATGTGTATGTGTGTGGAGAATTGGTGCTTGGTTGTGCGAGACGTGTGTTTATATGTGTGTGGCGAATTGGGGCTTGGTTGTGCGGGAAGTGTGTGAGTGTGTGGAGAATTGGGGCTTGGTTGTGTGGGAAGTAAGTGTGTGTGTATGGAGAATTGGGGATTGGCTGTGTGGGAAGTGTGTGTTTGTGTGATGAATTTGGACTTGGCTGTGTGGTAATTGTGTGTGTGTGGAGAATTGGGGCTCGATTGTGTGGGTAGTGTGGGTGTGGGTGTGGAGAATTGGCCCTTGGTTGTGTGGGAAGTATGTGTGTGTGTATGGAAAATTGGGTATTTGTTGTGCGGAAAGTGTGGGTATCTGTGTGTATGTGGAGATTTGAAGCTGTGTGAAGTTTGTGTGTGTGTGTGTGTAGAGGATTGGGGCTTGGTTGTGCGGGAAGTGTGAGTGGGTGTGTGTGGTAGTGTGTGGAGAATTGGGGCTTGGTTGTATGGGAAGTGTGCGTGTGTGTGGGTGTGTAGATTTCGGGCTTGGTTGTGCGGAAAATGTTGGTGTGTGTGTGGAGAATTGGGACTTGGTTGCGTGGGAAGTGTTGGTGTGTGTGGTTGTGTGTGGAGAATTGGGGCTTGGTTGTGCGGGAAGTGTGTGTGTGTGCATGTGTGTGGAGAATTGGGACTTGGTTGTGCGGGAAGTGTGTTTGTGTGTGGAGAATTGGGGCTGGTTTGTACGGGAAGTGTGTGTGTGTGTGTGTGGAGAATTGGGGCCTGGTTGTGCAGGAAGTGTGTGTGTGGGGAATTGGGGCTTGCTTGTGTGGGAACAGTATGTGTGTGTGTGGAGAATTGGGGCTTGCTTTTGTGGGAAGTTTGTGTGTGGAAAAATGGGGAATGGTTTTGCGGGAAGTGTGGATGTGTGTCTGTGGACAATTGGGGCTTGGTTGTGCGAGAAGTGTGTGTGCTTGTGTCTGTGGAGAATTGGGGCTTGGTTGTGCGGGAAGTATGAGTGGGTGTGTGTGTGTGGAGAATTGGGGATTCGTTGTGTTGGAAGTAAGTGTGTGTTTGGTGAATTGAGCCTTAGTTGTGCGGGAAGTATGTGTGTGTGTGTGTGGAGAATTGGAGCTTGGTTGTGCGGGATGTGTGTGTATGTGTGGAGAATTCGTGCTTGGGTGTGCGGGAAGTGTATGTGTATGTGTGTGGAGAATTGGAGCATGGTTGTGCAGGAAGTGTTTGTATGTGTGTGGAGAATTGTGGCTTTGTTTGTGCGGGAAGTGTGTGTGTGGAGAATTGGGGCTTGTTTGTGCAGGAAGTGTGTGTGTGGAGAAATGGGATTGGTTTTGCGGGAAGTGTGAATGTGTGTCTGTGGAGAATTGGGGCTTGGTTGTGCGGGAAATGTGTGTGTTTGTGTGTGTGTGGAGAATTGGGGCTTGGTTGTGCGGGAAGTGTGAGTGGGTGTGTGTGAGTGGAGAATTGGGGATTGGTTGTGTGGGAAGTATGTGTTTGTTTGGTGAATTGAGGTTTAGTTGTGCGGGAAGTACGCATGTGTGTGGAGAATTGAGGCTTGGTAGTTTGGAAAATGTGGGTGGGTGTGTGTGGGTCTGTGAGTGTGTGTGGTAAATAGGGTCTTGGTTGTGCGGGATGTCGGTGTGTGTGTGTGTGTGGAGAATTGGGGCTTGGTTGTGCAGGAAGCTTGGGTGTGTGTGTGTGTTTGTGTTTGTGTGTGTGTGTGTGTGTTTGTGTGTGTGTTTGTGTGTGTGTGTGTGTGGAGAATTGAGGCTTGGTTTTGCGGGAAGTGTGTGTGTTTGGAGAATTGGTGCTTGGTTGTGCGGGAAGTGTGTTTGTGTGTGTGTGTGGAGAATTGGGGCTTGATTGTGCGGGAAGTCTGTGAGTGTGTGGGAAATTGGGGCTTGCTTGTGTGGGAAGTATGTGTGTGTGTTTGGAAAATTGGGGATTGGCTGTGTGGGAAGTGTGTGTGTGTGTGTGGAGAATTTGGACTTGCTGTGCGGGAAGTGTGTGTGTGTGGATATTTGGGGCTTGACTGTGCGGTAAGTGTGGGAGTGCATGTGGAGAATTGGGGCTTGCTTGTGTGGGAAGTATGTGTGTGTGTATGGAGAATTGCATATTTGTTGTGCGGTAAGTGTGGGTATCTGTGTGTGTGTGGAGATTTGGTGCTGTGCGAAGTTTGGGTGTGTGTGTGTGGAGGATTGGGGATTGGTTGTGCGGGAAGTGTGAGTGGGTGTGTGTGGGTGTGGGTGTGTGGAGAATTGGGGCTTGGTTGTGTGGGAAGTGTGGGTGTGCAAGTGACTGTGTGCGTGTGGAGAATTGAGGCTTGGTTGTGCGGGATGTGTGTGTTTGTATGTGGAGAATTGGGGCTTGGTTCTGTGAGAAATGTGTGTGAGTGTGTGTGTTCGTGTGTATGTGTGTGGAGAATTGCTGCTTGTTTTTGCGTGAAGTGTGTGTGTGTGTGTGTGTGTGTATGTGTGTGGAGAATTAGGCCGTGGTTGTACGGGAACAGTGGGTGGGTGGGTTTGTATGTGTGTGGAGTATTGGGGCTTAGTTCTGCAGGAAGTGTAAGTGTGTGGGTGTGTGTGGGGAGAATTGTCGCTTGGTTGTGTGGGAAGTGTAGGTGGGTGTGTGAGTGTGTGTGTGTGTGGAGAATTGGGGCTTGGTTCCGTGGGAAGTGTGGGTGGGTGTGTGGTTTTGTTCTGTGTGTGGAGAATTGGGGTTTGCTTGTGTGGGAAGTGTGTGTGTGTGTGTGTGTGATGATTTGGGGCTTGGTTGTGCGGAAAATGTGGGTTTGTGTGTGGAGAATTGGGACTTGGTTGCATGGGAAGTGTGCGTGTGGGGGGTTGTGTGGAGAATTGGGGATTTGTTGGTCGGGAAGTGTGTGTGTGTTTGTTTGCGTGTGGAAAATTGGCGCTTGGTTTTGCGGGAAGTGTGTGTGTGTGTGGAGATTTTGTGGCTTGTTTGTGCGGGAAGTGTGTGTGTGGAGAAATGGGGATCGGTTTTGCGGGAAGTGTGGATGTGCGTCTGTGGAGAATTGGGGCTTGGTTATGCGGGAACTGTGTATGTTTGTGTGTATGTGGAGAATTGGGGCTTGGTTGTGTGGGAAGTGTGAGTGGGTGTGTGTATGTGGAGAAGTGGGGATTAGTTGCGTTTAAAGTATGTGTGTGTTTGGTGAATTGAGGCTTAGTTGTGTGGGAAGTGTGCATAAGTGTGGAGAATTGGGGCTTGGTTGTGTGGGAAGTATGTGTGTGTTTGGTGAATTAGGGCTTGGTTGTGCGGGAAGTGTGCGTGTGTGTGTGTATGGAGAATTGGTGCTGAGCGATGTGTGGTTGTGTATGTGCGTGGAGAATTGTAGCTTCGTTGTGCGGGAATTGTGTGTATGCGTGAAGAATTTGGGCTTGGCTGTGCGGGAAGTGTATGCGTGTGTGTTTGTGTGTGGAGAATTGGGGATTGGTTTTGCGGGAAGTGTGGATGTGGGTCTGTGGAGAATTGTGTCTTGGTTGTGCGGGAACTGTGTGTGTGTGAAGAATTGGGGCTTGGTTGTGAGGGAAGTGTGAGTGGGTGTGTGTGAGTGTTGAATTTTGGATTGGTTGTGTGGGAAGTATGTGTTTGTTTGGTGAATTGAGGCTTAGTTGTGCGGATAGTGTGCATGTGTGTGGAGAATTGGGGCTTGATTGTGAGGGAAGTATGTGTGTGTTTGGTGAATTAGGGCTTGGTTGTGCGGGAAGTCTGCGTGTGTGTGTGTGTGTGTATGGAGAATTGTAGCTGAGTGAAGTGTGGTTGTGTATGTGAGTGGAGAATTGTGGCTTCGTTGTGCGGGAATTGTGTGTGTTTGTGAAGAATTTCGGCTTGGCTGTGCGGGAAGTGTATGCGTGTGTGTTTGTGTGTGGAGAATTGGGGCTTGGTTGTGCGGTAAGTGTGGGTGTGTGGGTGTGTGCATGGTGAATTGGATCTTGGTTCAGCGGGAAGTGTGAGTGGGTGTGTGGGTGTGTGTGTGTGTGTGGAATTGAGGCTTGGTAGTTTGGGAAATATGGGTGGATGTGTGCGGGTCTGTGAGTGTGTGTGGAGAATAGGGTCTTGGTTGTGCGGGATGTCAGTGTGTGTGTGTGTGGAGAATTGGGGCTTGGTTTTTCAGGAAGCTTGGGTGTGTGTTTGTGTGTGTGTGTGTGTGTGTGTGTGTGTGGAGAATTGAGGCTTGGTTGGGCGTGAAATGTGTATGTGTGTGGAGAATTGGTGCTTGGTTGTGCGAGACGTGTGTTTATATGTGTGTGGCGAATTGGGGCTTGGTTGTGCGGGAAGTGTGTGAGTGTGTGGAGAATTGGGGCTTGGTTGTGTGGGAAGTAAGTGTGTGTGTATGGAGAATTGGGGATTGGCTGTGTGGGAAGTGTGTGTTTGTGTGATGAATTTGGACTTGGCTGTGTGGTAATTGTGTGTGTGTGGAGAATTGGGGCTCGATTGTGTGGGTAGTGTGGGTGTGGGTGTGGAGAATTGGCCCTTGGTTGTGTGGGAAGTATGTGTGTGTGTATGGAAAATTGGGTATTTGTTGTGCGGAAAGTGTGGGTATCTGTGTGTATGTGGAGATTTGAAGCTGTGTGAAGTTTGTGTGTGTGTGTGTGTAGAGGATTGGGGCTTGGTTGTGCGGGAAGTGTGAGTGGGTGTGTGTGGGTGTGTGTGCGGAGAATTGGGGCTTGGTTGTGCGGGAAGTGTGGGTGTGTGTGGTCAATTGGGGATTGGTGGTGTGGGAAGTGTGGGTGTGTGTATGTGGAGAATTGGGGGTTGGTTGTGCGGGAGTGTGAATGGATGTGTGTGGGTGTCTGTTTGTGGAGAATTGGGGCTTGGTTGTCGGCAAATTTCTGTGTGTGGATAATTGGGGATTGGTTTGCGGAAAGTGTGCATGGGTGGGTTGTTGTGTGGAGAATTGAAGCTGTGCGATGTGTGTTTGTGTGGGTGTGTGTGTGGAGAATTGGGGCTTGGTTGTGTGCAAAGTGTGAGTGGGTGTGTGTCAGTGTGTGTGTGGTGAATTGGTGCTTAGTTGTGTGGGAAGTGTGAGTGCGTGTGTGTGGGTGTGTGCTTGTGGAGAATTGGGACTTGGTTGTGTGGGACGTGTGGGTTTGTGTGTGTGTGGAAAATTGGGTCTTGGTTGTGCGAGAAGTGTGGTTGGGTGTTTGTGTGTGTGTGTGTGGAGAATTGAGGCTTGCTTGTGCAGGAAGTGAGTGTTTGTGTGGAGAATTGGTGCTTGGTTGTGCGGGAAGTGTAGGTGTGTGTGTGGAGAATTGGAGCTTGGTTGTGCGGGAAGCGTGTGTTTGCGTGGGGAGAATTGAGGCTTGGTTGTGCCGGAAGTGTGGGTGTGTGTGGAAAATTGGGTTTGGTTGTGCGGGAAGTGTGGGTGTTTGTGGAGAATTGGGGCTTGGGTGTGCGGGATGTCTGCGTGTGTGTGTGTGGAGAATTGGGACTTGGTTCTGCGGGAAGTGTGTGTCTGTGGGTGAATGTGTGGAGAATTGGGGCTTGTTTGTGCGGGACATGTGGCTCTCTGAATGTGTGTGTGGAGAATTGGGGGTTGGTTGTGTAGGGAGTGTGGATGGGTGTGTGCATGTGTGTGTGTGTGGAGAATTAGGACTTGGTTGTGCGGTAAGTGTGTGTGTGTGGAGTATTGGGGTTTGGTTTTACGTGACGTTTGGATCTGTGGGTGTATGTGTGTGGAGAATTGAGGCTTGAATGTGTGGGAATTGTGGTTGGGTGTTTGTTTGTGTTTGGAGAATTGGGGCTTGGTTGTGCTGGACGTGTGAGTGGGTGTGTGTGTGTGAGGAGAATTGGTGATTGGTTGTGCGGGAAGTCTCTGTGTGTATGGAGAATTGGTTCTTGGTTGTGCGCGAAGTGTGTGTGTATGTCTGTGGAGAATTGGGGTTTACTTGTGCGGGAAGTTTGGGTGTGTGTGGAGAATTGGGGCTTGGTTGTGCTGGAAGTATGAATGTGTGCGTAAGTGTATAATTGGGGCTTGGTTGTGTGGGAAGTGTGTGTGTCTGTGTGGAAGATTGGGGCTTTGCTGTGCGGGAAGTGTGTGTGTATGTTTGTGGAGAATTGGGGCTTGTTTGTGCGGGAAGTGTGGGTGTGTGTGAGGAATTGGGGCTTGGTTGTGCGGGAAACGTGGCTGTGTCGGTGTGTATGTGTGGAGAATTGGTGCTTGATTGTGCGGGATGTGGGTGTGTGTGGAGAATTGGGGCTTGGTTGTGTGGGAAGTGTGTGTGTGTGCAGAATTGGGAATGGGCTGTGTGGCGAGTGTGTATGTGTGTGGAGTTCTGGGACTTAGCTGTACGGGAAGTGTGGGTGTTCATGTGGAGAATTGGGGCTTGGTTGTGCGGAATGTGTGGGTCAGTGTGTGTGTGGAGAATTGGGGCTTGGCTGTGTGGTAAATTTGTGTGTGTGTGGAGAATTGTGCCTCGGTTGTGCAGGAAGAGTGGGTGTGTGTGTGGAGAATAGGGGCTTGGTTGTGTGAGACGTGTGGGTCAGTGTGTAAACAATTGGAGCTGTGCGATGTGTATGTGTGTGTGTGTTGCGAATTGGGGCTTGGTTGTGCATGAAGGATGATTGTGTGTGTGGAGAATTGGGACTTGGTTGTGCGATAAGTGTGGGTGTGTGTGTGTGTTTGTGTTGAGAATTTTGGCTTGGTTGAGCGGGAAATGTGAGTGTGTCTGTGAGGAATAGTGGCTTGCTTGTGCGGGAAGTGTGGGTGTGTGGATGTATGTGTGTGATGAATTGGAGCTTGGTTGTGCGGGAAATGTGTGTATGTGTGTGTGGAGAATTTGGGCCTGGTTGTGCGGGAAGTGTGGGTGTGTGAGTGTGTGTGTGGATAATTGGGGCTTGGTTGGGGTAGAAGTGTGTGTGTGTGGAAATTTGGGACTTGGCTGTGAGGGAAGTGTGTGTGTGCATGTGTCTGTGTGTGGAGTATTGAGGCTTGTCTGTGCGGGAAGTGTGTGCCTCTGTGTGGAGAATTGGGGCTTGCTTTGCTGGAAGTGTGCGTGTGTGTGGGTGGAGAATTGGAGCATTGTTTGTGCGGGATGTGTGTGTGTGTGTGGAGAATTGGGGCTTGTTTGTGCGGGAAGTGTGTGTGGAGAAATGGGGTTTGGTTTTGCGGGAAGTGTGGATGTGTGTCTGTGGAGAATTGTGGCTTGCTTGTGCGGGAAGTGTGTGTGGTTGTGTGTGTGTGGAGAATTGGGGCTTGGTTGTGTGTAAAGTATGTTTGTGTTTGGTGAATTAGGGCTTGGTTGTGCGGGAAGTGTGCGTGTGTGTATGTGTATGTATGGAGAATTGGAGCTCAGTGAAGTGAGGTTTTGTATGTGTGTGGAGAATTGTGGCTTCGTTGTGCGGGAATTGTATGTGTGTGTAAAGAATTTGGGCTTGGCTGTGCGGGAAGTGTATGTGTGTGTGCGTGTGTGTGTGGAGAATCGGGGCTTGGTCGTGCGGGAAGTGTGGGTGTGTGGGTTGGTGCGTGGTGAATTGGATCTTGGTTCAGCGGGAAGTGTGAGTGGGTCTGTAGGTGTGAGTGTGAGTGTGTGTGGAGAATTGAGCCTTGGTACTTTGGAAAATGTGAGTGGGTGTGTGTGAATCTGCGAGTGTGTGTGGCAAATAGGGTCTTGGTTGTGCGGGATGTCGGTGTGTTTGTGTGTGTGTGTGGAGAATTGGGGCTTGGTTGTGCAAGAAGCTTGGGTGTGTGTGTGTGTGTTTGTGTTTGTGTGTGTGTGTGTTTGTGTGTGTGTGTGTGTGTCTGTGTGTGTGTGTGTGTGTGTGTGTGGAGAATTGTGAATTGGCCATGTGGGAAGTGTGTGTGTGGAGAATTTGGATTTGGCTGTGCGGTAAGTTTAACTGTGGAGAATTGGGGCTCGATTGTGTGGGAAGTGTGGGTGTGTGTGTGGTGAATTGTGGCTTGGTTGTGTGGGAATTATGTGTGTGTGCATGGAGAATTGGGTATTTGTTGTGCAGAAAGTGTGGGTATCTGTGTGTGTGTGGAGATTTGGAGCTGTGCGAAGTTTGGGTGTGTGTGTGTGTGGAGGATTGGGGCTTGGTTTTGCGAGAAGTGTGAGTGGGTGTGTGTGGGTGTGTGTGTGTGTAGAATTGGGGCTTGGTTGTGCGGGAAGTGTGGGTCTGTGTTGTCAATTGGGGATTGATGGTGTGGGAAGTGTGGGTGTGTGTGTGTGGAGAATTGGGGATTGGTTGTTCGGGAAGTGTGAATGGATGTGTGTGGGTCTCTGTTTGTGGAGAATTGGGGCTTGGTTGTCGAGAAATTTGTGTGTATGTAAAATTGGGGCTTGGCTTTGCGGGAAGTGTGCGTGGGTGGGTGGTTGTGTGGAGAATTCAAGCTGTGCGAAGTGTGTGTGTGTGGGTTTGTGTGTGGAGAATTGGGCCTTGGTTGTGTGGGAAGTGTGAGTGCGTGGTGTGTGGGTGTGTGTGTGTGTGGAGAATTGGCGCTTGGTTGTGCGGGAAGTGTGAGTGGGTGTGTCAGTGTGTGCGTATGGAAAATTGCGGCTTGGTTGTGCGGGATGTGTGTGTTTGTATGTGGAGAATTGTATCTTGGTTCTGCGAGAAATGTGTGTGAGTGTGTGTGTTTGTGTGTATGTGTGTGGAGAATTGCAGCTTGGTTGTGCGGGAAAAGTGTGTGTGTGTGTGTATGTGGAGAATTAGGGCTTGGTTGTACGGGAACAGTGGATAGGTGGGTATGTGTGTGGAGTATTGGTGTTTCGTTCTGAAGTGAGTGTGTGAGTGTGTGTGTGTGTGGAGAATTGGAGCTTGGCTCCATGGGAAGTGTGGGTGGGTGTGTGGTGGTGTTGTGTGTGAGGAAAATTGGGGTTTGCTTGTGTGGGAAGTGTGGGTGTGTGTGTGTGTGGAGATTTGGGGCTTGGTTGTGCGGAAAATGTGTGTGTGTGTGGAGGATTGGGACTTGGTTGTGTGGGAAATGTGCATGTGTGTGGTGGTGTGTGGAGAATTGGGGCTTTGTTGGTCGGGAAGTGTGTGTGTGTTTGTGTGTGTGTGGAAAATCGGGGCTTGTTTTTGCGGGAAGTGTGTGTGTATGAAGAATTTGGGCTTGGCTGTGCGGGAAGTGTATGTGTGTGTGTGTGGACAATTGGGTCTTGGTTGTGCGGGAAGTGTGGGTGTGTGGGTGTGTGCGTGGTGAATTGTATCTTGGTTCAGCGGGAAGTGAGAGTGTGTGTGTGTGTGTGTGTGTGTGGAGAATTGAGGCTTGGTTGTTTGGGAAATGTGGATGGGTGTGTGTGGGTCTGTGAGTGTGTGTGGAGAATAGAGTCTTGTTTCTGCGAGATGTCGGTGTGTGTATGTGTGTGGAGAATTGGGGCTTGGTTGTGCAGGAAGCTTGGGTGTGTGTGTGTGTGTGTGTTTGTGTGTGTGTGTGTGTTTGTGTGTGTGTGTTTGTGTGTGTGTGTGGAGAATTGAGGCTTGGTTCTGCGGGAAATGTGTGTGTGGAAAATTGGTGCTTGGTTGTGCGGGAAGTGTGTGTGTGTGGAGAATTCGGGTTTGATTGTGCTGGAAGTTTGTGAGTGTGTGGAGAATTGGGGCTTGGTTGTGTGGGAAGTATGTGTGAGTGTTTGGAGAATTGTAACTTGGCTGTGTGGGAAGTGTGTGTGTGGAAAATTTGGACTTGGCTGTGTGGTAAGTGTGTCTGTGTGGAGAATTGGGGCTCAATTGTGCGGGAAGTGTGGGTGTGTGTGTGGAGAATTGGGGCTTGGTTGTGTGGTAATTATTTGTGTGTGTATGGAGAATTGAGTATTTGTTGTGCGGAAAGTGTGGGTATCTATGTGTGTGTGGAGATTTGGAGCTGTGCAAATTTGGGTGTGTGTGTGTGGAGGATTGGGGCTTAGTTGTGCGGGAAGTGTGAGTGGGTGTGTGTGGGTGTGTATGTGTGGAGCATTGGAGCTTGGTTGTGCGGGAAGTGTGGGTGTGTGTGGTCAATTGGGGATTGGTGGTGTGGGAAGTGTGGGTGTGTGTGTGTGGAGAATTGGCACTTGGTTGTTCGGGAAGTGTGAATGGATGTGTGTTGTTCTGTGTTTGTGGAGAATTTGGGCTTGGTTGTCGTGAAATTTGTGTGTATGGAGAATTGGGGCTTGGCTTTTCGGGAAGTGTGCATGTTTGGGTGGTTGTGTGGAGAGTTGAAGCTGTGCGAAGTATGTGTGTGGGGTGTGTGAGTGTGTGGAGAATTGGGGCTTGGTTGTGTGGGAAGTGTGAGTGGGTGTGTGTGGGTGTGTGTGTGTGGAGAATTAGCGCTTGGTTGTGTGGGAAGTGTGGGTGGGTGTGTGAGTGTGTGTGTCTGGAGAATTGAGGCTTGGTTGTGCGGGATGTGTGTGTTTGTATGTAGATAATTGGGGCTTGGTTCTGCGAGAAATGTGTGTGTATGTGTGTGTTTGTGTGTATGTGTGTGGAGAATTGCTGCTTGTTTGTGCGGGAAGTGTGTGTGTGTGTGTGTGTGTATGTGTGTGGAGAATTAGGGCTTGGTTGTACTGGAACAGTGGGTAGGGAAGTGTGTGTGTGTCTGTGTATGAGTGGAAAATTGGGGCTTGGTTTTGCGGGAAGTGTGTGTGTGTGTGGAGTATTGGGTCTTGGTTCTGCAGGAAGTGTGAGTGTGTGGGTGTGTGTGTGGAGAATTGTGGCTTGGCTCTGTGGGAAGTGTGGCTGGGTGTGTGGTTGTGTTGTGTGTGTGGAGAATTGGGGTTTGCTTGTGTGGGAAGTGTAGGTGTGCGTGTGTGTGGAGATTTGGGGCTTGGTTGTACGGAAAATGTGGGTGTGTGTGTGGAGTATTGGGACTTGGTTGTGTGGGAAATGTGGGTGTGTGTGGTTGTGTCTGGAGAATTGGGGCTTTGTTGGTCGGGAAGTGTGTGTGTGTTTGTGTATGAGTGGAAAATTGGGGCTTGGTTTTGCGGGAAGTGTGTGTGTGTGTGAAGAATTTGGGCTTGGCTGTGCGGGAAGTGTGGGTGTGTGTGTGGAGAATTGGGGCTTGGTTGTGTGGTAATTATTTGTGTGTGTATGGAGAATTGAGTATTTGTTGTGCGGAAAGTGTGGGTATCTATGTGTGTGTGGAGATTTGGAGCTGTGCGAATTTGGGTGTCTGTGTGTGGAGGATTGGGGCTTAGTGTGGGAAGTATGTGTGAGTGTTTGGAGAATTGTAACTTGGCTGTGTGGGAAGTGTGTGTGTGGAAAATTTGGACTTGGCTGTGTGGTAAGTGTGTCTGTGTGGAGAATTGGGGCTCGATTGTGCGGGAAGTGTGGGTGTGTGTGTGGAGAATTGGGGCTTGGTTGTGTGGTAATTATTTGTGTGTGTATGGAGAATTGAGTATTTGTTGTGCGGAAAGTGTGGGTATCTATGTGTGTGTGGAGATTTGGAGCTGTGCGAATTTGGGTGTGTGTGTGTGGAGGATTGGGGCTTAGTTGTGCGGGAAGTGTGAGTGGGTGTGTGTGGGTGTGTATGTGTGGAGCATTGGAGCTTGGTTGTGCGGGAAGTGTGGGTGTGTGTGGTCAATTGGGGATTGGTGGTGTGGGAAGTGTGGGTGTGTGTGTGTGGAGAATTGGCACTTGGTTGTTCGGGAAGTGTGAATGGATGTGTGTTGTTCTGTGTTTGTGGAGAATTTGGGCTTGGTTGTCGTGAAATTTGTGTGTATGGAGAATTGGGGCTTGGCTTTTCGGGAAGTGTGCATGTTTGGGTGGTTGTGTGGAGAGTTGAAGCTGTGCGAAGTATGTGTGTGGGGTGTGTGAGTGTGTGGAGAATTGGGGCTTGGTTGTGTGGGAAGTGTGAGTGGGTGTGTGTGGGTGTGTGTGTGTGGAGAATTAGCGCTTGGTTGTGTGGGAAGTGTGGGTGGGTGTGTGAGTGTGTGTGTCTGGAGAATTGAGGCTTGGTTGTGCGGGATGTGTGTGTTTGTATGTAGATAATTGGGGCTTGGTTCTGCGAGAAATGTGTGTGTATGTGTGTGTTTGTGTGTATGTGTGTGGAGAATTGCTGCTTGTTTGTGCGGGAAGTGTGTGTGTGTGTGTGTGTGTGTGTGTATGTGTGTGGAGAATTAGGGCTTGGTTGTACTGGAACAGTGGGTAGGGAAGTGTGTGTGTGTCTGTGTATGAGTGGAAAATTGGGGCTTGGTTTTGCGGGAAGTGTGTGTGTGTGTGGAGTATTGGGTCTTGGTTCTGCAGGAAGTGTGAGTGTGTGGGTGTGTGTGTGGAGAATTGTGGCTTGGCTCTGTGGGAAGTGTGGCTGGGTGTGTGGTTGTGTTGTGTGTGTGGAGAATTGGGGTTTGCTTGTGTGGGAAGTGTAGGTGTGCGTGTGTGTGGAGATTTGGGGCTTGGTTGTGCGGAAAATGTGGGTGTGTGTGTGGAGTATTGGGACTTGGTTGTGTGGGAAATGTGGGTGTGTGTGGTTGTGTCTGGAGAATTGGGGCTTTGTTGGTCGGGAAGTGTGTGTGTGTTTGTGTATGAGTGGAAAATTGGGGCTTGGTTTTGCGGGAAGTGTGTGTGTGTGTGAAGAATTTGGGCTTGGCTGTGCGGGAAGTGTATGTGTGTATGTGTGTGTGTGTGGAGAAATGGTGCAGGAAGCTTGGTTGTGTGTGTGTGTGTTTGTGTGTGTATGTGTGTGTTTGTGTGTTTGTGTGTGTGTGTGTGTGTGTGGAGAATTGAGGCTTGGCTGTGCGGGAAGTGTGTGTGTGGAGAATTGGGGCTTGATTGTGCGGGAAGTTTGTGAGTGTGTAGAGAATTGGGGCTTGGTTGTGTGGGAAGTATGTGTGTGTGTTTGAAGAATTGTAAATTGGCTGTGTGGGAAGTGTGTGTGTGGAGAATTTGGACTTGGCTGTGCAGTAAGTGTGTCTGTGTGGATAACTGGGGCTCGATTGTGCGGGAAGTGTGGGTGTGCATGTGGAGAATTGGGGCTTGGTTGTGTGGGAATTATGTGTGTGTGTATGGACAATTGGGTATTTGTTGTGCGGAAAGTGTGGGTATCTCTGTGTGTGTGGAGATTTGGAGCTGTGCGAAGTTTGGTTGTGTGTGTGTGGAGGATTGGGGCTTGGTTGTGTAGGAAGTGTGAGTGGTTTTGTGTGGGTGTGTGTGTGTGGAGAAGTGGTGCTTGGTTGTGCGGTGAAGTGTGGGTGTGTGTGTTCAATTGGGGATTGGTGAGTGGGAAGTGTGGGTGTGTGTGTGTGTGAAGAATTGGCGCTTCGTTGTTCGTGAAGTGTGAATGGATGTGTGTGGGTCTGTGTTTGTGGAGAATTGGGGCTTGTTGTCGGGAAATTTGTGTGTATGGAGAAATGGTGCTTTGCTTTGCGGGAAGTGTGCGTGGGTGGGTGGTTGTGTAGAGAATTGAAGCTGTGCAAAGTGTGTGTATGGCGTGGGTGAGTGTGTAGAGAATTGTGGCTTGGTTGTGTGGGAAGTGTGAGTGGTTGTGTGTGGGTGTGTGTGTGTGGAGAATTGGCGCTTGTTTGTGCGGGAAGTGTGGGTGGGTATGTGAGTGTGTGTGTGTGGAGAATTGAATCTTGGTTGTGCGGGATGTATATGTTTGTATGTGGAGATTTGGGGCTTGGTTCTGCGAGAAATGTGTGTGAGTGTGTGTGTTTGTGTGTATGTGTGTGGAGAATTGCTGCTTGGTTGTGCGGGAAGTGTGTGTGTGTGTGTGTGTGTATGTGTGTGGAGAATTAGGGCTTGGTTTTACGGGAACGGTGGGTGTGTGAGTGTGTGTGTGTGTGTGGAAAATTGTCTCTTGGCTCCGTGGGAAGTGTGGCTGGGTGTGTGGTTGTGTTGTGTGTGTGGAGAATTGTGGTTTGCTTGTGTGGGAAGAGTGGGTGTGTGTGTGTGCGGAGATTTGGGGCTTCGTTGTGCTGGAAGTGTGAATGTGTGCATGAGTGGATAACTGGGGCTTGGTTCTGCGGGAAGTGTGTGTGTCTGTGTGGAGGATTGGGGATTGGCTGTGCGGGAAGTGTGTGTGTGTGGAGAATTGGGAATGGGCTGTGTGGCGAGTGTGTGTCTGTGTGGAGTTTTGGGACTTAGCTGCGCGGGAAGTGTGGGTGTGTATGTGGAGAATTGGGGCTTGGTTGTGTGGATTGTGTGGGTGTGGAGAATAGGAACTTGGCTGTGTGGCAAGTTTGTGTGTGTGTGGAGAGAATTGGGCCTCGGTTGTGCACTAAGAGTGGGTGTGTGTTTGGAGAATAGGGGCTTGGTAGTGCGGGATGTGTGGGTCAGTTTGTAGACAATTGGAGCTGTGCGATGTGTGTGTGTGTGTTGCGAATTGGGGCTTGGTTGTGCGATAAGTGTGTGTATGTGTGTGTGTATGTGGAGAATTAGGGCTTGGTTGTGCGAGAAGTGTGGGTGTGTGGATGTATGTGTGTGATGAATTGGAGCTTGGTTGTGCGGGAAATGTGTGTATGTGTGTGTGGAGAACTGGGGCCTGGTTGTGCGGGAAGTGTGAGTGTGTGGGTGTGTGTGTGGATAATTGGGATTTGGTTGGGGTAGAAGTGTATGTGTGTGTGTGTGGAAAATTGGAACTTGCATGTGAGGGAAGTGTGTGTGTGCATGTGTCTGTGTGTGGAGAATTGAGGCTTGGTTGTGCGGGAAGTGTGTGCGTCTGTGTGGAGAATTGGAACTTGCTTTGCCGGAAGTGTGTATATGTGTGGGTGGAGAATTGGAGCTTGGTTGTGCGGGAAGAGCGTGTATGTGTGTATAGAATTGCGCTTTTTTTGTGCGGGAAGTGTGTGTTTTTGTGGAGAATTGGGGATTGTTTGTGCGGGAAGTGTGTGTGTGGAGAAATGTGGATTGGTTTTGCGGGAAATGTGATGAGTGTCTGTGGAGAATTGTGGTTTGGTTGTGCGGGAACTGTGTGTGTTTGTGTGTGTGTGGAGAATTGCGCCTTGGTTGTGCAGGAAGTGTGAATGAGTGCGTGTGAGTCGAGAATTGGGGATTGGTTGTGTGGGAAGTATGTGTGTGTTTGGTGAATTAGGGCTTGATTGTGTGGGAAGTGTGCGTGTGTGTGTGTGTATGTATGGAGAATTGGAGCTGAGCGAAGTGTGGTTTTGTATGTGTGTGGAGAATTGTGGCTTCGTTGTGCGGGAATTGTATGTGCGTGTGAAGAATTTGGGCTTGGCTGTGTGGGAAGTGTATGTGTGTGTGTGTGTGTGTGTGGAGAAATGGGGCTTGGTTGTGCGTGAAGTGTGTGTTTGTGGATGTGTGCGTGGTGAATTGGATCTTGGTTCAGCGGGAAGTGTGAGTGGGTGTGTGGGTGTGTGTGTGTGGAAAATTGAGGCTTGGTTGTGCAGGAAGCTTGGGTGTGTGTGTGTGTGTTTGTGTGTGTGTGTGTGTGTGTGTGTTTGTGTGTGTATGTGTGTGTGTGGAGAATTGAGACTTGGTTGTGCGGGATGTGTGTGCGTGGAGAATTGGTGCTTGGTTGTGCGGGAAGTGTGTGTGTGTGGATAATTGAGGCTTGATTGTGCGGGAAGTTTTTGAGAGTGTGGCGAATTGGGGCTTGGTTGTTTGGGAAGTATGTGTGTGTGTTTGGAAAATTGTAAATTGGCTGTGTGGGAAGTGTGTGTGTGGAGAATTTGGACTTGGCTGTGCGGTAAGTGTGCCTGTGTGGAAAATTGGGGCTCGATTGTACGGGAAGTGTGCGTGTGCATGTGGAGAATTGGGGCTTGGTTGTGTGGGAATTATGTGTGTGTGTATGGAGTATTGGGTATTTTTTGTGCGGAAAGGGTGGATATCTGTGTGTGTGTGGAGATTTGGAGCTGTGCGAAGTTTGGTTGTGTGTGTGTGGAGGATTGGGGCTTCGTTGTTAGGGAAGTGTGAGTGGTTTTGTGTGGGTGTGTGTGTGTGGAAAATGAGGCTTGGTTGTGCGGGAAGTGTGGGTATGTGTGTTCAATTGGGGATTGGTGGTGTGGGAAGTGTGGGTATGTGTGTGTGAAGAATTGGCGCTTGGTTGTTCGGGAAGTGTGAATGGATGTGTGTGCATCTGTGTTTGTGGAGAATTGGGGCTTGGTTGTCGGGAAATTTGTGTGTATGGAGAATTGGTGCTTGGCTTTGCGGGAAGTGTGCGTGGGTGGGTGGTTGTGTGGAGAATTGAAGCTGTGCGAAGTGTGTGTGTGGCGTGGGTGAGTGTGTGGAGAATTGGGGCTTCGTTGTGCTGGAAATGTGAATGTGTGCATGAGTGGATAATGGGGGCTTGGTTCTGCGGGAAGTGTGTTTGTCTGTGTGGAGGATTGGGGATTGGCTGTGCGGGAAGTGTGTGTGTGTGGAGAATTGGGAATGGGCTGTGTGGCTAGTGTGTGTGTGTGTGGAGTTTTGGGACTTAGCTGTGCGGGAAGTGTGGGTGTGTATGTGGAGAATTGGGGCTTGGTTGTGCGGAATGTGTGGGTGTGGAAAATTGGAACTTGGCTGTGTGGTAATTTGTGTGTGTGTGGAGAATTGGGCCTCAGTTGTGCAGGAAGAGTGGGTGTGTGTTTGGAGAACAGGGGCTTGATTGTCCGGGACGTGTGGGTCAGTGTGTAGACAATTGGAGCTGTGCGATGTGTGTGTGTGTGTTGCGAATTGTGGCTTGGTTGTGCGATAAGTGTGTGTATGTGTGTGTTTATGTGTGTGATGAATTGGAGCTTGGTTGTGTGGGAAATGTATGTATGTGTGTTTGGAGAATTGGGACCTGGTTATGCGGGAAGTGTGGGTGTGTGGGTGTGTGTGTGGATAATTGGGGTTTGGTTGGGGTTGAAGTGTATGTGTGTGTGTGTGTGTGGAAAATTGGGACTTGGCTGTGAGGGAAGTGTGTGTGTGCATGTGTCTGTGTGTGGAGTATTGAGGCTTGGTTGTGCGGGAAGTGTGTGCGTCTGTGTGGAGAATTGGGACTTGCTTTGCCGGAAGTGTGCTTGTGTGTGGGTGGAGAATTGGAGCTTGGTTGTGTGTATGTGTGTGGAGAATTGCTGCTTGGTTGTGCGGGAAGTGTGTGTGAGTGTGTGTGTGTGTGTGTGTGTATATGAGTGGAGAATTAGGGCTTGGTTGTACGGGAACAGAGGGTGTGTGAGTGTGTGTGTGTGTGTGTGGAAAATTGGGGCTTGGTGTGTGTGTGTGGAGAATTGAGGCTTGGTTGTGCGGGAAGTGTGTGTGTGTGGAGAATTGGTGCTTGCTTGTGCGGGAAGTGTGTGTGGAGAATTGGGGCTTGATTGTGCGGGAAGTGTGTGAGTGTGTGGAGAATTGGGGCTTGGTTGTGTGGGAAGTATGTATGTGTGTTTGGAGAATTGGAAATTGGCTGTGTGGGAAGTGTGTGTGTGTGGAGCATTTGGACTTGGCTGTGCGGTAAGTGTGTCTGTGTGGAGAATTGGGGCTCGATTGTGCGGGAAGTGTGGATGTGTGTGTGGAGAATTGGGGCTTGGTTGTGTGGGAATTATGTGTGTGTATCGAGATTTGGGTATTTGTTGTGCGGAACGTGAGGGTATCTGTGTGTGTGTGGAGATTTGGAGGTGTACGAAGTTTGAGTGTGTGTTTGTGTGGAGGATTGGGGCTTGGTTGTGCGGGAAGTGTGAGTGGGTGTATGTGGGTTTGTGTGTGTGTGGAGAATTGGGGCTTGGTTGTGCGGGAAGTGTGTGTGGAGAATTGGGGCTTGATTGTGCGGGAAGTGTGTGAGTGTGTGGAGAATTGGGGCTTGGTTGTGTGGGAAGTATGTGTGTGTGTTTGGAGAATTGGAAATTGGCTGCGTGGGAAGTGTGTGTGTGGAGCATTTGGACTTGGCTGTGCGGTAAGTGTGTCTGTGTGGAGAATTGGGGCTCGATTGTGCGGGAAGTGTGGGTGTGTGTGTGGAGAATTGGGGCTTGGTTGTGTGGGAATTATGTGTGTGTATGGAGATTTGGGTATTTGTTGTGCGGAACGTGAGGGTATCTGTGTGTGTGTGGAGCTTTGGAGGTGTACGAAGTTTGAGTGTGTGTTTGTGTGGAGGATTGGGGCTTGGTTGTGCGGGAAGTGTGAGTGGGAGTGTGTGGGTTTGTGTGTGTGGAGAATTGGGGCTTGGTTGTGCGGGAAGTGTTTGTGTGTGTGGTCAATTGGGGATTGGTGGTGTGGGAAGTGTGGGTGTGTATGTGTGGAAAATTGGCGCTTGTTTGTTCTGGAAATGTAAATGGATGTGTGGGTCTGTGTTTGTGGAGAATTGGGGCTTGGTAGTCGGGAAATTTTTGTGTATGGAGAATTGGGGCTTGACTTTGCGGGAAGTGTGCGTGGGTGGGTGGTTGTGTGTCGATTGAAGCTGTGCAATGTGTGTGTGTGTGGGTGTGTGTGTTGAATTGGGGCTTGGTTGTGTGGGAAGTGTGAGTGGGTGTGTGTGGGTGTGTGTGTATGGAGAACTGGCACTTGGTTGTGCGGGAAGTGTGGGTGGGTGTGTGCCTTTGTGCGTGTGGAGAATTGAGGCTTGGTTGTGCGGGATGTGTGTGTTTGTATGTGGAGAATTGGGGCTTGGTTTTGCGAGAGATGTGTGTGAGTGTGTGAGCTTGTGTGTATGTGTGTGGAGAATTGCTGCTTGGTTGTGCGGGAAATGTGTGTGTGTGTGTGAGTGTGTGTGTGGAGAATTAGGGCTTGGTTTTACGGGAACAGTGGGTGGGTGGGTGTGTGTGTGCGGAGTATTGGGCCTTGGTTCTGCAGGAAGTGTGAGTGTGTGGGTGTGTGTGTGGAGAATTGTCTCTTGGCTCCGTGGGAAGTGTGGCTGGGTGTGTGGTTGTGTTGTGTGTGTGGAGAATTGGGGTTTGCTTGTGTGGGAAGAGTGGGTGGGTGTGTGGTTGTGTTGTGTGGGTGGATAATTGGGGTTTGCTTGTTTGGGAAGTGTGGGTGTGTGTGTGTGTGGAGATTTGGGGCTTGGTTGTGCAGAAAATGTGGGTGTGTGTGTGGAGAATTGGGACTTGGTTGTGTTGGAAATGTGGGTGTGTGTGGTTGTGTGTGGAGAATTGGGGCTTTGTTGGTCGGGAATTGTGTGTGTGTTTGTGTGTGTGTGGAAAATTGGGGCTTGGTTCTCCGGGAAGTGTGTGTGTGTGTGGAGATTTTGCGGCTTGTTTCTGCAGGAAGTGTGTCTGTGGAGAAATGGGGATTAGTTTTGCGGGAAGTGTGGATGTGTGTCTGTGGAGAATTGGGGCATGGTTGTGCGGGAACTGTGTGTGTTTGTGTCTGTGTGGAAAATTGTCGCTTGGTAGTGCAGGAATTGTGAGTGTGTGTGTGTGTGGAGAATTGGGGATTAGTTGTGTGGGAATTATGTATGTGTTTGGTGAATTGAGGCTTAGTTGTGCGGGAAGTGTCCATGTGTGTGGAAAATTGGGGCGTGGTTGTGTGGGAGTATGTGTGTGTTTGGTGAATTAGGGCTTGGTTGTGCGGGAAGTGTGCGTGTATGTGTGTGTGTATGTAGAATTGGAGCTGTGCGAAGTGTGGTTGTGTATGTGTGTGGAGAATTGTGGCTTCGTTGTGCGGGAATTATGTGTGTGTGTGAAGAATTTGGGCTTGTCTGTGCAGGAAGTGTATGAATGTGTGTGTGTGGAGTATTGGGGCTTGGTTGTGCGGGAAATGTGGGTGTGTGGGTGTGTGCGTGGTGAATTGGATCTTGGTTCAGCGGGAAGTGTGATTGTGTGTGTGGGTGTTTGTCTGTGTGGAGAATTGAGGCTTGGTAGTTTGGGACGTGTGGGTTTGTGTGTGTGGGTCTGTGAGGGTGGTGGAAAATAGGGTCTTAATTGTTGGTGTATGTGTGTGGAGAATTGGGCCTTGGTTGTGCAGGAAGCTTGGGTGTGTGTGTGTGTGTGTTTGTGTGTGTGTGTGTGTTTGTGAGTATGTGTGTGTGTGTATTTGTGTGTATGTGTGTGTGTGTGTGTAGAATTGAGGCTTGGTTGTGCGGGAATTGTCTGTGTGTGGATAGTTGGTGCTTGGTTGTGCGGGAAGTGTGTTTGTGTGCGGAAAATTGCTGCTTGTTTGTGCAGGAAGTGTGGGTGTGTGGGTGTGGATAATTGGCGCTTGGTTGTGCGTGAAGTGTGGATGTGTGTGTGAGTGGAGCACTGGAGCTTTGTTTAGCAGTAAGTTTGGGCGTGTGTGGGGAGGATTAGGGCGTGGTTATGCGGGAAGTGTGAGTGGGTGTTTGTGGGTGTTTGCTTGTGGAGAATTGGGGCTTGGTTGTACGGGAGGTGTGGGTTTGTGTGTGTGTGGAGAATTGTGTCATGGTTGTGCGGGATGAGTGGTTGGGTGTGTGTGTGTGTGTGTGTGTAGAATTGGGGCTTGGTTGTGCGTGAACTGTGTGTGTTTGTGTGTTTGTGTGGAATTGTGTCTTGGTTGTGTGGGAAATGTGAGTGGGTGTGTGTGAATGGAGAATTGGGGATTGCTTCTGTGGGAAGTATGTGTTTGTTTGTGATTTGAGGTTTAGTTGTGCGGGTAGTGTGCATTTGTGTGGAGAATTGGGGCTTGGTTGTGTGGAAAGTATGTGTGTGTTTGGTGAATTAGGGCTTGGTTGTGTGGGAAGTGTGCGTGTGTGTGTGTGGAGAATAGGAGCTGAGCGAAGTGTGATTTTGTATGTGTGTGGATAATTGTGGCTTCATTGTGTGGGAATTTTATGTGTGGGTGAAGAATTTGGGCTTGGCTGTGCGGGAAGTGTATGTGTGTGTGCGTGTCTGTGTGTAGAATTGGGGCATGGTTGTGCGGGAAGTGTGGGTGTGTGGGTTGGTGCGTGGTGAATTGGATCTTGGTTCAGCGGGAAGTGTGAGTGGGTGTGTAGGTGTGTTTGTGTGTGGAGAATTGGGGCTTGGTTGTGCAGGAAGCTTGGTTGTGTGTGTGTGTTTGTGTGTGTGTGTGTGTGTGTGTATGTTTGTGTGTGTGTGTATGTGGAGAATTGAGGCTTGATTGTGCGGGAAGTGTGTGTGTTTGGAGAATTGGTGCTTGTTTGTGCGGGTAGTGTGTTTGTGTGGAGAATTGGGGCTTTATTGTGCGGGAAGTGCGTGAGTGTGTGGAGAATTGGGTCTTGGTTGTGTGGGAAGTATGTGTGTGTTTTGAAGAATTGGGGATTGGCTGTGTGGGAAGTGTGTGTGTGTGTGGAGAATTTGGATTTGCTGTGCGGTAAGTGTGTGTATGTGGAGAACTGGGGCTCGATTGTGCAGGAAGTATGGGTGAGCATGTGGAGAATTGGGGCTTGGTTGTGTGTGAAGTATGTGTGTGTGTATGGAGAATAGGATTGTGCAGAAAGTGTGGGTATCTGTTTTTGTGTGGAGATTTGGAGCTGTGCGAATTTTGGGTGCGTGTGTGTAGGATTGGGGCTTGGTTCTGCAGGAAGTGTGAGTGTGTGGGTGCGTGTGTGGAGATTTGGGGCTTGGTTCCGTGGAAAGTGTGGGTGGGTGTGTGGTTGTGTTGTGTGTGTGGAAAATTGGGGTTTGCTTGTGTGGGCAGTGTGGGTGTGTGCGTCTGTGGAGATTTGAGGCTTGGTTGTGCAGAAAATGTGTGTGTGTGCGGAAAATTTGGACTTGTTTGCGTGGGAAGTGTGGGTGTGTGTGGTTGTGTGTGGAAAATTGGGGCTTTGTTGGTCGGGAAGTGTGTGTGTTTGTGTGTGTGTGGAAAATTGGCGCTTGGTTTTGTGGGAAGTGTGTGTGTGTGTGGAGATTTTGGGGCTTGTTTGCGCGGGAAGTGTGTGTGTGGAGAAATGGGGTTTGGTTTTGCGGGAAGTGTGGATGTGCATCTGTGGTTAATTGGGGCTTGGCTGTGCGTCAACTGTGTGTGTTTGTGTGTGTGTGGAGAATTGGAGCTTGGTAGTGTGGGAAGTGTGAGTATGTGTGTGTGTGGAGAATTGATGATTAGTTGTGTGGGAAGTACGTTTGTGTTTGGTGAATTGAGGCTTAGTTGTGCGGGAAGTGTGCATGTGTGTGGAGAATTGGGGCTTGGTTGTGTGGGAAGTGTGTGTGTGTGTGTGTGTGTATGGAGAATTGGAGCTGAGCGAAGTGGGGTTGTGTATGTGAGTGGAGAATTGTGGCTTCGTTGTGCGGGAATTGTGTGTGTGTGAAGATTTGTGCTTGGCTGTGTGGGAAGTGTATGTGTGTATGTGTGGAGTATTGGGGCTTGGTTGTGTGGGAAGTGTGGCTTTGTGGGTGTGTGCGTGGTGAATTGGATCTTGGTTCAGCGGGAAGTGTGAGTGAGTGTGTGGGTGTTTGTGTGTGTGGAGAATTGAGGCTTGGTAGTTTGGGAAGTGTGGGTGTGTGTGTGTGGGTCTGTGAGTGTGTGTGGAGAATAGGGTCTTGATTGTGCGGGAAATATGTGTGTGTTTGGTGAATTAGGGCTTGGTTGTGCAGAAAGTGTGCATGTGTGTGGAGAATTGGGGCTTGGTTGTGTGGGAAGTATTTGTGTGTTTGGTGAATTAGGGCTTGGTTGTGCGGGAATTGTGCCTGTGTATGGAGAATTGGAGCTGAGCGAAGTGTGGTAGCGTATGTGAGTGGAGAATTGTGGCTTCGTTGTGCGGTAATTGTGTGTGTGTGTGAAGAATTTGGGCTTGGCTGTGCGGGAAGTGTATGTGTGTATGTGTGTGGAGTATTGGGGCTTGGTTGTGCGGGAAGTGTGGGTGTGTGGGTGTGTGCGTGGTGAATTGGATCTTGTTTCAGCGGGAAGTGTGAGTGAGTGTGTGGGTGTTTGTGTGTGTGGAGAATTGAGGCTTTGTAGTTTGGGAAGTGTGGGAGTGTGTGTGTGGGTCTGTGAGTGTGTGTGGAGAATAGGGTCTTGATTGTGCGGGATGTCGGTGTGTGTGTGTTTGTGTGGAGAATTGGGGCTTGGTTGTGCAGGAAGCTTGGGTATGTGTGTGTGTGTTTGTGTGTGTGTGTGTGTGTTTGTGTGTATGTGTGTGTGTGTAGAATTGAAGCTTGGTTGTGCGGGAAGTCTGTGTGTGTGTGGATAATTGGTTGTTGGTTGTGCGGGAAGTGTGTTTGTGTGTTTGTGTGTGGAGAATTGCTGCTTGGTTGTGCGGGAAGTGTGGGTGCGTGTGTATGGAGAATTGGGGCTTGGTTGTGCGTGAAGATGGATGTGTGTGTGAGTGGAGCACTGGAGCTTTGTTTAGCGGTAAGTTTTGGCGTGTTTGGGGAGGATTGGGGCGTGGTTATGCGGGAAGTGTGATTGGGTGTGTGTGGGTGTGTGCTTGTGGAGAATTGGGGCTTGGTTGTGCGGGCAGGTGTGGGTTTGTGTGTGTGTGGAGAATTGTGTCATGGTTGTGCGGGATGTGTGGTTGGATGTGGCTGTGTGTGTGTGTGGAGAATTGTGGCTTCTTTGTGCGGGAACTGTGTGTGTTTGTGTGTGTGTGCATAATTGGGGCTTGGTTGTTTGGGAAATGTGAGTGGGTGTGTATGAATGGCGAATTGGGGATTGCTTCTGTGGGAAGTGTGTGTTTGTTTGGTGATTTGAGGTTTAGTTGTGCGGGTAGTGTGCATGTGTGTGGAGAATTGGGGCTTGGTTGTGTGGGAAGTATGTCTGTGTTTGGTAAATTACGGCTTGGTTGTGCGGGAAGTGTGCGTGTGTGTGTCTGTGTATGGAGAATTGGAGCTGAGCGAAGTGTGGTTTTGTATGTTTGTGGATAATTGTGGCTTCATTGCGCGGGAATTGTATGTGTGTGTGAAGAATTTGGGGTTGGCTGTGCGGGAAGTGTATGTATGTGTGCGTGTCTGTGTGGATAATTGGGGCTTGGTTGTGTGGGAAGTGTGGGTGTGTGGATTGGTGCATGGTGAATTGGATCTCGGTTCAGCGGGAGTGTGAGTGGGTGTGTAGGTGTGTGTGTGTGTGTGGAGAATTGGGGCTTGGTTGTGCAGGAAGCTTGGGTGTGTGTGTGTGTGTTTGTGTGTGTTTGTGTGTCTGTGTGTGTGTGTGTTTGTGTGTGTGTGTGTGCGTGTGGAGAATTGAGGCTTGATTGTGCGGGAAGTGTGTGTGTTTGGAGAATTGTTGCTTGTTTGTGCGGGAAGTGTGTTTGTGTGTGTGTGTGCAGAATTGGGGCTTTATTGTGCGGAAAGTGCGTGAGTGTGTGGAGAATTGGGGCTTGGTTGTGTGGGAAGTATGTTTGTGTTTTGGAGAATTGGTGATTGGCTGTGTGGGAAGTGTGTGTGTCTGTGGAGAATTTGGACTTGCTGTGTGATAAGTGTGTTTGTGTGGAGAAATGGGGCTCGATTGTGCGGGAAGTATGGGTGAGCATGTGGAGAATTGGGGCTTGGTTGTGTGGGAAGTATGTGTGTGTGTATGGAGAATTGGGTATTTGTTGTACAGAAAGTGTGTGTATCTGTGTGTGTGTGGAGATTTGGAGCTGTGCAAAGTTTGGGTGTGTGTGTGTAGTGTTGTGTGTATGTGTGTGTGCGTGTGTGTGCGTGTGTGTGGAGAATTGGGGCTGGGTTGTGCAGGATGCTTGGGTGTGTATGTGTTTGTGTGTGTGTGTTTGTGTGTATGTGTGTGTGTGTGTGTAGAATTGAGACTTGTTTCTGCGGGAAGTGTGTGTGTGTGTGACTAATTGGTTCTTGGTTGTGCGGGAAGTGTGTTTGTGTGTTTGTGTGTGGATAATTGCTGCTTGGTTGTGCTGGAAGTGTGTGTGTGTGTGTGGAGAATTGGGGCTCGGTTGTGCTTGAAGTGTGGATGTGTGTGTGAGTGGAGCACTGGAGCTTTGTTTAGCGGTAAGTTTGGGCGTGTGTGGGGAGGAGTGGGGCGTGGATATGCGGGACGTGTGAGTGGGTGTGTGTGGGTGTGTGCTTGTGGAGAATTGGGGCTTGGTTGTGCGGGATGTGTGGGTTTGTGTGTGTGTGGAGAATTGTGGCATGGTTGTGCGGGATGTGTGGTTGGGTGTTTGTGTGTGTGTGTGTGAAGAATTGCGGCTTGGTTGTGCGGAAACAGTGTGTGTTTGTGTGTGTGGAGAATTGGGGCTTGGTTGTGTGGGAAATGTGAGTGGGTGTGTGAATGGAGAATTGGGGATTGATTCTCTGGGAAATATGTGTTTGTTTGGTGATTTGATATTTAGTTGTGCGGGTAATGTGCATGTGTGTGGAGAATTGGGGCTTGGTTGTGTGGGAAGTATGTGTGTGTTTGTTGAATTAGGGCTTGGTTGTGCGGGAAGTGTGCGTGTGTGTGTCTGTGTATTGAGAATTGGAGCTGAGCGAAGTGTGGTTTTGTATGTGTGTGGATAATTGTGGCTTCACTGCGTGGGAATTGTATGTGTGTGTGAAGAATTTGGGGTTGGCTGTGCGGGAAGTGTATGTGTGTGTGCGTGTCTGTGTGGATAATTGGGGCTTGGTTGTGTGGGAAGTGTGGGTGTGTGGATTGGTGCATGGTGAATTGGATCTCGGTTCAGCGGGAAGTGTGAGTGGGTATGTAGGTGTGTTTGTGTGTGGAGAATTCGGGCTTGGTTGTGCAGGAAGCTTGGGTGTGTGTGTGTGTGTTTGTGTGTGTGTGTGTGTGTGTGTGTGTGTGTTTGTCTGTGTGTGTGTGTGCGTGTGGAGAATTGAGGCTTGATTGTGCGGGGAGTGTGAGTGTTTGGAGAATTGGTGCTTGGTTGTGCGGCAAGTGTGTTTGTGTGTGTGTGTGGAGAATTGGGGCTTTATTGTGCGGGAAGTGCGTGAGTGTGTGGAGAATTGGGGCTTGCTTGTGTGGGAAGTATGTGTGTGTTTTTGGAGAATTGGGGATTGGTTGTGTGGGAAGTGTGTGTGTGTGGAGAATTTGGACTTACTGTGCGATAAGTGTGTGTGTGTGTGGAGAATTGGGGCTCGATTGTGCGGGAAGTATGGGTGAGCATGTGGAGAATTGGGGCTTGGTTGTGTGGGAAGTATGTGTGTGTGTATGGAGAATTGGGTATTTGTTGTGCAGAAAGTGTGGGTATCTGTGTGTGTGTGGTGATTTGGAGCTGTGCGAAGTTTGCGTGTGTGTGTGTAGGGTTGGGGCTTGGTTCTGCAGGAAGTGTGAGTGTGTGGGTGTGTGTGTGGAGATTTGTGGCTTGGTTCCATGGAAAGTGTGAGTGGGTGTGTGGTTGTGTTTTGTGTGTGGAAAATGGGGGTTTGCTTGTGTGGGCAGTGTGGGTGTGTGTGTGTAGAAAATTGGGACTTGTTTGCATGAGAAGTGTGGGTTTGTGTGGTTGTGTGTGGAGAATTGGGGCTTTGTTGGTCAGGAAATGTGTGTGTTTGTGTGTGTGTGGAAAATTGGCACTTGGTTTTGCGGGAAGTGTGTGTGTGTGTGGCGATTTTGGGGCTTGTTTGTGCGGGAAGTGTGTGTGTGGAGAAATGAGGATTGGTTTTGCGGGAAGCGTGAATGTGCGTGTGTGGAGAATTGGGGCTTGGTTGTGCGGGAACTGTGTGTGTTTGTGTGTGTGTGGAGAATTGGAGCTTGGTAGTGTGGGAAGTGTGAGTATGTGTGTGTGTGTGGAGAATTGAGGATTAGTTGTGTGGGAAGTATGTGTGTGTTTGATGAATTGAGGCTTAGTTGTGCGGGAAGTGTGCATGTGTGTGGAGAATTGGGGATTGGTTGTGTGGGAAGTGTGAGTGTGTGCGTTTGTGGAGAATTGAGGATTAGTTGTGTGGGAAGTATGTGTGTGTTTGGTGAATTGGGGCTTGGTTGTGCGGGAAGTGTGAGTGTGTGTGTGTGTGTGGGTGTATGGAGAATTGGAGCTGAGCGAAGTGTGGTTGTGTATGTGAGTGGAGAATTGTGGCTTCGTTGTGCAGGAATTGTGTGTGTGTGAAGAATTTGGGCTTGGCTGTGCGGGAAGTGTATCTCTGTGTGTTTGTGTGTGGAGAATTGGGGCTTGGTTGTGTGGGAATTGTGGGTGTGTGGGTTGGTGCATGGTGAATTATATCTTGGTTCAGCGGGAAGTGTGAGTGCGTGTGTGGGTGTGTGTGAATGTGGAGCATTGGTGCTTGGTTGTGCGGGAAGCTTGCTGTGTGTTTGTGGAGAATTGGGGCTTGGTTGTACGGGAAGTGTGTGTGTGGAGAATTGGGTATTGGTTATGTGGGAAATATGTGTGTGTGTACGGAGAATTGGGGATTGGCTGTGTGGGAAGTGTATGTGTGTTGGAGAATTTCAATTTGGCTGTGCGGTAATTGAGTGTGTGTGTTGAATTGGTTCTTGGTTGTGCGGGAAGTGTGTGTGTGTATGTCTGTGGAGAATTGGGGCTTGTTTGTGCGGGAAGTGTGGGTGTGTGTGGAGAATTGGGGCTTGGTTCTGTGGGAAACGTGACTGTGTGGGTGTGTATGTGTTGAGAATTGGGGCTTGGTTCTGTGGGAAGTACGTGTGTGTTTGGTGAATTAGGGCTTGGTTGTGCGGGAAGTGTGCGTGTGTGTGTGTGTATGTATGGAGAATTGGTGCTGAGCGAAGTGTGGTTTTGTATGTGTGTGGAGAATTGTGGCGTCATTGTGCGGGAATTTTATGAGTGTGTGAAGAATTTGGGCTTGGCTGTGTGGGAAGTGTATGTGTGTGTGCGTGAGTGTGTGGAGAATTGGGGCTTGGTTGTGCGGGAAGTGTGGGTGTGTGGGTTGGTGCGTGGTGAATAGGATCTTGGTGCAGCGGGAAGTGTGAGTGGGTGTGTAGGTGTGTGTGTTTGTGGAGAATTGAGGCTCGGTAGTTTGGAAAATGAGGGTGGGTGTGTGTGGGTCTGTGAGTGTGTGTGGAGAATAGGGTCTTGGTTGTGCGGGATGCCGGTGTGTGTATGAGTGTGTGGGGAATTGGGGCTTGGTTGTGCAGGAAGCTTCGCTGTGTGTGTGTGTGTGTGTTTGTGTGTATATGTGTGTGTGTGTTTGTGTGTGTGTGTGTGTCTGTGTGTGTGTGGAGAATTGAGGCTTGGTTGTGCGGGAAGTCTGTGTGTGTGTGGAGATTTTGGGGCTTGTTTGTGCGGGAAGTGTTTGTGTGGAGAAATGGGGATTGGTTTTGTGTGAAGTGTGGATTTGTGTCTGTGGAGAATTGGGGCTTAGTTGTGCGGGAACTGTGTGTGTTTGTGTGTGTGTGGAGAATTGCGGCTTGATTGTGCGTGAAGTGTGAGTGGGTATGTGTGTGTGTGGAGAATTGGGGATTAGTTGTGTGGGAAGTATGTGTGTGTTTGACGAATTGAGGCTTAGTTGTTCGGGAAGTGTGAATGGGTGTGGAGAATTGGGCCTTGGTTGTATGGGAAGTATGTGTGTGTTTGGTGAATTAGGGCTTGGTGTGCGGGAAGTGTGCGTGTGTGAGTGTGTGTATGGAGAATTGGAGCTGAGCGAAGTGTGGCTGTGTATGTGTATGGAGAATTGTGGCTTCGTTGTGCGGGAAGTGTGTGTGTATGTGTGTGTGTGCGTGTGTGGAGAATTGGGGCTTGGTTGTGCGGGAAGTGTGAGTGTGTGGGTGTGTGCGTGGTGAATTGGATCTTGGTTCAGCGGGAAGTGTTAGTGAGTGTGTGGCTGTTTGTGTGTGTGGAGAATTGAGGCTTGGTAGTTTGGGAATTGTTGGTGTGTGTGTGCGGGTCTGTGAGTGTGTGGAGAATAGGCTCTTGATTGTGCGGGATGTCGGTGTGTGTGTATTTGTGTGGAGAATTGGGGCTTGGTTGTGCAGGAAGCTTGGGTGTGTGTGTGTGTGTGTGTGTGTGTGTAAGTGTGCTTGTGTGTTTGTGTGTGGAGAATTGCTGCTTGGTTGTGCGGGAAGTGTGGGTGTGTGTGTGTGGAGAATTGTGGCTTGGTTGTGCGTGAAGTGTGGATGTGTGTGTGAGTGGAGCACTGGAGCTTTGTTTAGCGGTAAGTTTGGGCGTGTGTGGGGAGGATTGGGGGCGTGGTTATGCGGGAAGTGTGAATGGGTGTGTGTCGGTGTGTGCTTGTGGAGAATTGGGGCTTGGGTGTGCGGGATGTGTGGGTTTGTGTGTGTGTGGAGAATTGTGTCATGGTTCAAAGGGATGTGTGGTTGGGTATGTCTGTGTGTGTGTGTGGAGAATTGGGGCTTGTTTGTGCGGGAACTGTGTGTGTTTGTGTGTGTGTGCATAATTGGGGCTTGGTTGTTTGGGAAATGTGAGTGGGTGTGTATGAATGGCGAATTGGGGATTGCTTCTGTGGGAAGTGTGTGTTTGTTTGGTGATTTGAGGTTTAGTTGTGCGGGTAGTGTGCATGTGTGTGGAGAATTGGGGCTTGGTTGTGTGGGAAGTATGTCTGTGTTTGGTAAATTACGGCTTGGTTGTGCGGGAAGTGTGCGTGTGTGTGTCTGTGTATGGAGAATTGGAGCTGAGCGAAGTGTGGTTTTGTATGTTTGTGGATAATTGTGGCTTCATTGCGCGGGAATTGTATGTGTGTGTGAAGAATTTGGGGTTGGCTGTGCGGGAAGTGTATGTATGTGTGCGTGTCTGTGTGGATAATTGGGGCTTGGTTGTGTGGGAAGTGTGGGTGTGTGGATTGGTGCATGGTGAATTGGATCTCGGTTCAGCGGGAGTGTGAGTGGGTGTGTAGGTGTGTGTGTGTGTGTGGAGAATTGGGGCTTGGTTGTGCAGGAAGCTTGGGTGTGTGTGTGTGTGTTTGTGTGTGTTTGTGTGTCTGTGTGTGTGTGTGTTTGTGTGTGTGTGTGTGCGTGTGGAGAATTGAGGCTTGATTGTGCGGGAAGTGTGTGTGTTTGGAGAATTGTTGCTTGTTTGTGCGGGAAGTGTGTTTGTGTGTGTGTGTGCAGAATTGGGGCTTTATTGTGCGGAAAGTGCGTGAGTGTGTGGAGAATTGGGGCTTGGTTGTGTGGGAAGTATGTTTGTGTTTTGGAGAATTGGTGATTGGCTGTGTGGGAAGTGTGTGTGTCTGTGGAGAATTTGGACTTGCTGTGTGATAAGTGTGTTTGTGTGGAGAAATGGGGCTCGATTGTGCGGGAAGTATGGGTGAGCATGTGGAGAATTGGGGCTTGGTTGTGTGGGAAGTATGTGTGTGTGTATGGAGAATTGGGTATTTGTTGTACAGAAAGTGTGTGTATCTGTGTGTGTGTGGAGATTTGGAGCTGTGCAAAGTTTGGGTGTGTGTGTGTAGTGTTGTGTGTATGTGTGTGTGCGTGTGTGTGCGTGTGTGTGGAGAATTGGGGCTGGGTTGTGCAGGATGCTTGGGTGTGTATGTGTTTGTGTGTGTGTGTTTGTGTGTATGTGTGTGTGTGTGTGTAGAATTGAGACTTGTTTCTGCGGGAAGTGTGTGTGTGTGTGACTAATTGGTTCTTGGTTGTGCGGGAAGTGTGTTTGTGTGTTTGTGTGTGGATAATTGCTGCTTGGTTGTGCTGGAAGTGTGTGTGTGTGTGTGGAGAATTGGGGCTCGGTTGTGCTTGAAGTGTGGATGTGTGTGTGAGTGGAGCACTGGAGCTTTGTTTAGCGGTAAGTTTGGGCGTGTGTGGGGAGGAGTGGGGCGTGGATATGCGGGACGTGTGAGTGGGTGTGTGTGGGTGTGTGCTTGTGGAGAATTGGGGCTTGGTTGTGCGGGATGTGTGGGTTTGTGTGTGTGTGGAGAATTGTGGCATGGTTGTGCGGGATGTGTGGTTGGGTGTTTGTGTGTGTGTGAAGAATTGCGGCTTGGTTGTGCGGAAACAGTGTGTGTTTGTGTGTGTGGAGAATTGGGGCTTGGTTGTGTGGGAAATGTGAGTGGGTGTGTGAATGGAGAATTGGGGATTGATTCTCTGGGAAATATGTGTTTGTTTGGTGATTTGATATTTAGTTGTGCGGGTAATGTGCATGTGTGTGGAGAATTGGGGCTTGGTTGTGTGGGAAGTATGTGTGTGTTTGTTGAATTAGGGCTTGGTTGTGCGGGAAGTGTGCGTGTGTGTGTCTGTGTATTGAGAATTGGAGCTGAGCGAAGTGTGGTTTTGTATGTGTGTGGATAATTGTGGCTTCACTGCGTGGGAATTGTATGTGTGTGTGAAGAATTTGGGGTTGGCTGTGCGGGAAGTGTATGTGTGTGTGCGTGTCTGTGTGGATAATTGGGGCTTGGTTGTGTGGGAAGTGTGGGTGTGTGGATTGGTGCATGGTGAATTGGATCTCGGTTCAGCGGGAAGTGTGAGTGGGTATGTAGGTGTGTTTGTGTGTGGAGAATTCGGGCTTGGTTGTGCAGGAAGCTTGGGTGTGTGTGTGTGTGTTTGTGTGTGTGTGTGTGTGTGTGTGTGTGTGTTTGTCTGTGTGTGTGTGTGCGTGTGGAGAATTGAGGCTTGATTGTGCGGGGAGTGTGAGTGTTTGGAGAATTGGTGCTTGGTTGTGCGGCAAGTGTGTTTGTGTGTGTGTGTGGAGAATTGGGGCTTTATTGTGCGGGAAGTGCGTGAGTGTGTGGAGAATTGGGGCTTGCTTGTGTGGGAAGTATGTGTGTGTTTTTGGAGAATTGGGGATTGGTTGTGTGGGAAGTGTGTGTGTTTGGAGAATTTGGACTTACTGTGCGATAAGTGTGTGTGTGTGTGGAGAATTGGGGCTCGATTGTGCGGGAAGTATGGGTGAGCATGTGGAGAATTGGGGCTTGGTTGTGTGGGAAGTATGTGTGTGTGTATGGAGAATTGGGTATTTGTTGTGCAGAAAGTGTGGGTATCTGTGTGTGTGTGGTGATTTGGAGCTGTGCGAAGTTTGCGTGTGTGTGTGTAGGGTTGGGGCTTGGTTCTGCAGGAAGTGTGAGTGTGTGGGTGTGTGTGTGGAGATTTGTGGCTTGGTTCCATGGAAAGTGTGAGTGGGTGTGTGGTTGTGTTTTGTGTGTGGAAAATGGGGGTTTGCTTGTGTGGGCAGTGTGGGTGTGTGTGTGTAGAAAATTGGGACTTGTTTGCATGAGAAGTGTGGGTTTGTGTGGTTGTGTGTGGAGAATTGGGGCTTTGTTGGTCAGGAAATGTGTGTGTTTGTGTGTGTGTGGAAAATTGGCACTTGGTTTTGCGGGAAGTGTGTGTGTGTGTGGCGATTTTGGGGCTTGTTTGTGCGGGAAGTGTGTGTGTGGAGAAATGAGGATTGGTTTTGCGGGAAGCGTGAATGTGCGTGTGTGGAGAATTGGGGCTTGGTTGTGCGGGAACTGTGTGTGTTTGTGTGTGTGTGGAGAATTGGAGCTTGGTAGTGTGGGAAGTGTGAGTATGTGTGTGTGTGTGGAGAATTGAGGATTAGTTGTGTGGGAAGTATGTGTGTGTTTGATGAATTGAGGCTTAGTTGTGCGGGAAGTGTGCATGTGTGTGGAGAATTGGGGATTGGTTGTGTGGGAAGTGTGAGTGTGTGCGTTTGTGGAGAATTGAGGATTAGTTGTGTGGGAAGTATGTGTGTGTTTGGTGAATTGGGGCTTGGTTGTGCGGGAAGTGTGAGTGTGTGTGTGTGTGTGGGTGTATGGAGAATTGGAGCTGAGCGAAGTGTGGTTGTGTATGTGAGTGGAGAATTGTGGCTTCGTTGTGCAGGAATTGTGTGTGTGTGAAGAATTTGGGCTTGGCTGTGCGGGAAGTGTATCTCTGTGTGTTTGTGTGTGGAGAATTGGGGCTTGGTTGTGTGGGAATTGTGGGTGTGTGGGTTGGTGCATGGTGAATTATATCTTGGTTCAGCGGGAAGTGTGAGTGCGTGTGTGGGTGTGTGTGAATGTGGAGCATTGGTGCTTGGTTGTGCGGGAAGCTTGCTGTGTGTTTGTGGAGAATTGGGGCTTGGTTGTACGGGAAGTGTGTGTGTGGAGAATTGGGTATTGGTTATGTGGGAAATATGTGTGTGTGTACGGAGAATTGGGGATTGGCTGTGTGGGAAGTGTATGTGTGTTGGAGAATTTCAATTTGGCTGTGCGGTAATTGAGTGTGTGTGTTGAATTGGTTCTTGGTTGTGCGGGAAGTGTGTGTGTGTATGTCTGTGGAGAATTGGGGCTTGTTTGTGCGGGAAGTGTGGGTGTGTGTGGAGAATTGGGGCTTGGTTCTGTGGGAAACGTGACTGTGTGGGTGTGTATGTGTTGAGAATTGGGGCTTGGTTCTGTGGGAAGTACGTGTGTGTTTGGTGAATTAGGGCTTGGTTGTGCGGGAAGTGTGCGTGTGTGTGTGTGTATGTATGGAGAATTGGTGCTGAGCGAAGTGTGGTTTTGTATGTGTGTGGAGAATTGTGGCGTCATTGTGCGGGAATTTTATGAGTGTGTGAAGAATTTGGGCTTGGCTGTGTGGGAAGTGTATGTGTGTGTGCGTGAGTGTGTGGAGAATTGGGGCTTGGTTGTGCGGGAAGTGTGGGTGTGTGGGTTGGTGCGTGGTGAATAGGATCTTGGTGCAGCGGGAAGTGTGAGTGGGTGTGTAGGTGTGTGTGTTTGTGGAGAATTGAGGCTCGGTAGTTTGGAAAATGAGGGTGGGTGTGTGTGGGTCTGTGAGTGTGTGTGGAGAATAGGGTCTTGGTTGTGCGGGATGCCGGTGTGTGTATGAGTGTGTGGGGAATTGGGGCTTGGTTGTGCAGGAAGCTTCGCTGTGTGTGTGTGTGTGTGTTTGTGTGTATATGTGTGTGTGTGTTTGTGTGTGTGTGTGTGTCTGTGTGTGTGTGGAGAATTGAGGCTTGGTTGTGCGGGAAGTCTGTGTGTGTGTGGAGATTTTGGGGCTTGTTTGTGCGGGAAGTGTTTGTGTGGAGAAATGGGGATTGGTTTTGTGTGAAGTGTGGATTTGTGTCTGTGGAGAATTGGGGCTTAGTTGTGCGGGAACTGTGTGTGTTTGTGTGTGTGTGGAGAATTGCGGCTTGATTGTGCGTGAAGTGTGAGTGGGTATGTGTGTGTGTGGAGAATTGGGGATTAGTTGTGTGGGAAGTATGTGTGTGTTTGACGAATTGAGGCTTAGTTGTTCGGGAAGTGTGAATGGGTGTGGAGAATTGGGCCTTGGTTGTATGGGAAGTATGTGTGTGTTTGGTGAATTAGGGCTTGGTGTGCGGGAAGTGTGCGTGTGTGAGTGTGTGTATGGAGAATTGGAGCTGAGCGAAGTGTGGCTGTGTATGTGTATGGAGAATTGTGGCTTCGTTGTGCGGGAAGTGTGTGTGTATGTGTGTGTGTGCGTGTGTGGAGAATTGGGGCTTGGTTGTGCGGGAAGTGTGAGTGTGTGGGTGTGTGCGTGGTGAATTGGATCTTGGTTCAGCGGGAAGTGTTAGTGAGTGTGTGGCTGTTTGTGTGTGTGGAGAATTGAGGCTTGGTAGTTTGGGAATTGTTGGTGTGTGTGTGCGGGTCTGTGAGTGTGTGGAGAATAGGCTCTTGATTGTGCGGGATGTCGGTGTGTGTGTATTTGTGTGGAGAATTGGGGCTTGGTTGTGCAGGAAGCTTGGGTGTGTGTGTGTGTGTGTGTGTGTGTGTAAGTGTGCTTGTGTGTTTGTGTGTGGAGAATTGCTGCTTGGTTGTGCGGGAAGTGTGGGTGTGTGTGTGTGGAGAATTGTGGCTTGGTTGTGCGTGAAGTGTGGATGTGTGTGTGAGTGGAGCACTGGAGCTTTGTTTAGCGGTAAGTTTGGGCGTGTGTGGGGAGGATTGGGGGCGTGGTTATGCGGGAAGTGTGAATGGGTGTGTGTCGGTGTGTGCTTGTGGAGAATTGGGGCTTGGGTGTGCGGGATGTGTGGGTTTGTGTGTGTGTGGAGAATTGTGTCATGGTTCAAAGGGATGTGTGGTTGGGTATGTCTGTGTGTGTGTGTGGAGAATTGGGGCTTGTTTGTGCGGGAACTGTGTGTGTTTTTGTGTGTGTGCATAATTGGGGCTTGGTTGTGCGGGAAATGTGAGTGGGTGTGTGTGAATGGAGAGTTGTGGATTGCTTCTGTGGGAAGTGTGTATTTGTTTGATGATTTGAGGTTAAGTTGTGCGGGTAGTGTGCATGTGTGGATAATTGGGGGTTGGTTGTGCGGGAAGTGTGGGTGTGTGGGTTGGTGCATGGTGAATTGGATCTTGCTTCAGCGGGAAGTGTGAGTGAGTGTGTAGGTGTGTGTGTGTGTGGAGAATTGCGGCTTGGTTGTGCAGGAAGCTTGGGTGTGTGTGTGTGTGTGTTTGTGTGTGTGTGTGTGTGTGTGTGTGTTTGTGTGTGTGTGTGTGTGTGTGTGGAGAATTGAGGCTTGATTGTGCGGGAAGTGTGTGTGTTTGGAGAATTAGTGCTTGTTTATGCGGAAAGTGTGTTTGTTTGTGTGTGAGGAGTATTGTGGCTTAATTGTGCGGGATGTGCGTGAGTGTGTGGAGAATTGGGGCTTGGTTGTGTGGGAAGTGTGTGTGTGTGTGGAGAATTTGGACTTGCTGTGCGATAAGTGAGTGTGTGTGGAGAACTGGGGCTCTATTGTGTGGGAAGTATGGGTGTGCATGTGGAAAATTGGGGCTTGGTTGTGTGGGAAGTATGTGTGTGTGTATGGAGAATTGGGTATTTGTTGTGCAGAAAGTGTGTGTATCTGTGTGTGTGTGGAGATTTGGAGCTGTGCGAAGTTTGGGTGTGTGTGTGTAGGATTGGAGCTTGGTTCTGCAGGAAGTGTGAGTGTGTGGGTGTGTGTATGGAGATTTGGGGCTTGGTTCCGTGGAAAGTGTGGGTGGGTGTGTGGTTGTGTTGTGTGTGTGGAAAATTGGTGTTTGCTTGTGTGGGCAGTGTGCATGTGTGTGTCTGTGGAGATTTGGGGCTTGGTTGTGCGGAAAATGTGCGTGTGTGTTTGGAAAATTGGGACTTGTTTCCGTGGGAAGTGTGAGATTGTGTGGCTGTGTTTGGAGAATTGGGGCTTTGTTGGTCGGGAAGTGTGAGTGAGTGTGTGGGTGTTGGTGGGTGTGGAGAATTGATGCTTGGTAGTTTGGGAAGTGTGGGTGTCTGTGTGTGGGTCTGTGTGTGTGTGGAGAATAGGGTCTTGATTGTGCGGGATGTCGGTGTGTGTGGGTTTGTGTGGAGAATTGGGGCTTGGTTGTGCAGGAAGCTTGGGTGTGTGTGTGTGTTTGTGTGTGTGTGTGTATGTGTGTGTGTATGTGTGTGTGTGTGTAGAATTGAGGCTTGCTTGTGCGGGAAGTGTGGGTGTGTGTGTGTGGAGACTTGGGGCTTGGTTGTGCGTGTAGTGTGGATGTGTGTGTGAGTGGAGCACTGGAGCTTTGTTTAGCGGTAAGTTTGGGCGTGTGTGGGGAGGATTGGGGCGTGGTTATGCGGGAAGTGTGATTGGGTGTGTGTGGGTGTGTGCTTGTGGAGAATTGGGGCTTGGTTGTGCGGGGAGGTGTGGGTTTGTGTGTGTGTGGAGAATTGTGTCATGGTTGTGCGGGATGTGTGGTTGGATGTGGCTGTGTGTGTGTGTGGAGAATTGTGGCTTGTTTGTGCGGGAACTTTGTGTGTTTGTGTGTGTGTGCATAATTGGGGCTTGGTTGTTTGGGAAATGTGAGTGGGTGTGTATGAATGGAGAATTGGGGATTGCTTCTGTGGGAAGTGTGTGTTTGTTTGGTGATTTGAGGTTTAGTTGTGCGAGTAGTGTGCATGTGTGTGGAGAATTGGGGCTTGGTTGTGTGGGAAGTATGTCTGTGTTTGGTAAATTACGGTTGGTTGTGCGGGAAGTGTGCGTGTGTGTGTCTGTGTATGGAGAATTGGAGCTGAGCGAAGTGTGGTTTTGTATGTGTGTGGATAATTGTGGCTTCATTGCGCGGGAATTGTATGTGTGTGTGAAGAATTTGGACTTGGCTGTGCGGGAAGTGTATGAGTGTGTGCGTGTCTGTGTGGAGAATTGGGGCTTGGTTGTGCGGGAAGTGTGGGTGTGTGGGTTGGTGTGTGGTGAATTGGATCTTGGTTCAGCGGGAAGTGTGAGTGGGTGTGTAGGTGTGTGTGTGTGTGGAGAATTGGGGCTTGGTTGTGCAGGAAGCTTGGGTGTGTGTGTGTGTGTTTGTGTGTGTTTGTGTGTCTGTGTGTGTGTGTGTTTGTGTGTGTGTGTGTGCGTGTGGAGAATTGAGGCTTGATTGTGCGGGAAGTGTGTGTGTTTGGAGAATTGTTGCTTGTTTGTGCGGGAAGTGTGTTTGTGTGTGTGTGTGCAGAATTGGGGCTTTATTGTGCGGAAAGTGCGTGAGTGTGTGGAGAATTGGGGCTTGGTTGTGTGGGAAGTATGTTTGTGTTTTGGAGAATTGGTGATTGGCTGTGTGGGAAGTGTGTGTGTCTGTGGAGAATTTGGACTTGCTGTGTGATAAGTGTGTTTGTGTGGAGAAATGGGGCTCGATTGTGCGGGAAGTATGGGTGAGCATGTGGAGAATTGGGGCTTGGTTGTGTGGGAAGTATGTGTGTGTGTATGGAGAATTGGGTACTTGTTGTACAGAAAGTGTGTGTATCTGTGTGTGTGTGGAGATTTGGAGCTGTGCGAAGTTTGGGTGTGTGTGTGTAGTGTTGTGTGTATGTGTATGTGCGTGTGTGTGCGTGTGTGTGGAGAATTGGGGCTGGGTTGTGCAGGAAGCTTGGGTGTGTGTGTGTTTGTGTGTGTGTGTTTGTGTGTATGTGTGTGTGTGTGTAGAATTGAGACTTGTTTCTGCGGGAAGTGTGTGTGTGTGTGACTAATTGGTTCTTGGTTGTGCGGGAAGTGTGTTTGTGTGTTTGTGTGTGGATAATTGCTGCTTGGTTGTGCTGGAAGTGTGTGTGTGTGTGTGTGTGTGGAGAATTGGGGCTCGGTTGTGCTTGAAGTGTGGATGTGTGTGTGAGTGGAGCACTGGAGCTTTGTTTAGCGGTAAGTTTGGGCGTGTGTGGGGAGGAGTGGCGCGTGGTTATGCGGGACGTGTGAGTGGGTGTGTGTGGGTGTGTGCTTGTGGAGAATTGTGTCATGGTTGTGCAGGATGTGTTGTTGGGTGTTTGTGTGTGTGTGTGAAGAATTGGGGCTTAGTTGTGCGGAAACAGTGTGTGTTTGTGTGTGTGGAGAATTGGGGCTTGGTTGTGTGGGAAATGTGAGTGTGTGTGTGAATGGAGAATTGGGGATTGATTCTCTGGGAAATATGTCTTTGTTTGGTGATTTGATGTTTAGTTGTGCGGGTAGTGTGCATGTGTGTCTAGAATTGGGGCTTGATTTTGTGGGAAGTATGTGTGTGTTTGTTGAATTAAGCTTGGTTGTGCGGGAAGTGTGAGTGTGTGTGTGTGTGTATGGAGAATTGGAGCTGAGCGAAGTGTGGTTTTGTATGTGTGTGGATAATTGTGGCTTCACTGCGTGGGAATTGTATGTGTGTGTGAAGAATTTGGGGTTGGCTGTGCGGGAAGTGTATGTGTGTGTGCGTGTCTGTGTGGATAATTGGGGCTTGGTTGTGTGGGAAGTGTGGGTGTGTGGATTGGTGCATGGTGAATTGGATCTCGGTTCAGCGGGAAGTGTGAGTGGGTGTGTAGGTGTGTTTGTGTGTGGAGAATTCGGGCTTGGTTGTGCAGGAAGCTTGGGTGTGTGTGTGTGTGTGTTTGTGTGTGTGTGTGTGTTTGTGTGTGTGTGTGTGTGCGTGTGGAGAATTGAGGCTTGATTGTGCGGGAAGTGTGAGTGTTTGGAGAATTGGTGCTTGGTTGTGCGGCAAGTGTGTTTGTGTGTGTGTGTGGAGAATTGGGGCTTTATTGTGCGGGAAGTGCGTGAGTGTGTGGAGAATTGGGGCTTGCTTGTGTGGGAAGTATGTGTGTGTTTTTGGAGAATTGGGGATTGGCTGTGTGGGAAGTGTGTGTGTGTGTGGAGAATTTGGACTTACTGTGCGATAAGTGTGTGTGTGTGTGGAGAACTGGGGCTCGATTGTGCGGGAAGTATGGGTGAGCATGTGGAGAATTGGGGCTTGGTTGTGTGGGAAGTATGTGTGTGTGTATGGAGAATTGGGTATTTGTTGTGCAGAAAGTGTGGGTATCTTTGTGTGAGTGGAGATTTGGAGCTGTGCGAAGTTTGGGTGTGTGTGTGTAGGATTGGGGCTTGGTTCTGCAGGAAGTGTGAGTGTGTGGGTGTGTGTGTGGAGATTTGGGTCTTGGTTCCGTGGAAAGTGTGGGTGGGTGTGTGGTTGTGTTTTGTGTGTGGAAAATTGGGGTTTGCTTGTGTGGGCAGTGTGGGTGTGTGTGTTTAGAAAATTGGGACTTGTTTGCATGGGAAGTGTGGGTTTGTGTGGTTGTGTGTGGAGAATTGGGGCTTTGTTGGTCTGAAATGTGTGTGTTTGTGTGTGTGTGGAAAATTGGCGCTTGGTTTTGCGGGAAGTGTGTGTGTGTGTGTGTGTGGCGATTTTGGGGCTTGTTTGTGCGGGAAGTGTGTGTGTGGAGAAATGGGGATTGGTTTTGCGGGAAGCGTGAATGTGCGTGTGTGGAGAATTGGGGCTTGGTTGTGCGAGAACTGTGTGTGTTTGTGTGTGTGTGGAGAATTGGAGCTTGGTAGTGTGGGAAGTGTGAGTGTGTGTGTGTGTGTGGAGAATTGAGGATTAGTTGTGTGGGAAGTATGTGTGTGTTTGGTGAATTGAGGCTTAGTTGTGCGGGAAGTGTGCATGTGTGTGGAGAATTGGGGCATGGTTGTGTGGGAAGTGTGTGTGTGTGCGTTTATGGAGAATTGAGGATTAGTTGTGTGGGAAGTATGTGTGTGTTTGGTGAATTGAGGCTTTGTTGTGCGGGAAGTGTGCATGTGTGTGTAGAATTGGGGCTTGGTTGTGTGGGAAGTATGTGTGTGTTTGGTGAATTAGGGCTTGATTGTGCGGGAAGTGTGAGTGTGTGTGTGTGGGTGAATGGAGAATTGGAGCTGAGCAAGTGTGGTTGTGTATGTTAGTGGAGAATTGTGGCTTCGTTGTGCAGGAATTGTATGTGTGTGAAGAATTTGGGCTTGGCTGTGCGGGAAGTGTATCTCTGTGTGTTTGTGTGTGGAGAATTGGGGATTGGTTGTGTGGGAATTGTGGGTGTGTGGGTTGGTGCATGGTGAATTGTATCTTGGTTCAGCAGGAAGTGTGAGTGCGTGTGTGGGTGTGTGTGAATGTGGAGCATTGGTGCTTGGTTGTGCGGGAAGTTTGTTTGTGTGTTTGTGGAGAATTGGGGCTTGGTTGTACGGGAAGTGTGTTTGTGGAGAATTGGGTATTGGTTATGTGGGAAATATGTGTGTGTGTATGGAGAATTGGGGATTGGCTGTGTGGGATGTGTATGTGTGTTTGAGAATTTCAATTTGGCTGTGCGGTAATTGAGTGTGTGTGTAGAATTGGTTCTTGGTTGTGCGGGAAGTGTGTGTGTGTATGTCTGTGGAGAATTGGGGCTTGTTTGTGCGGGAAGTGTGGGTGTGTGTGGAGAATTGGGGCTTGGTTCTGCGGGAAACGTGGCTGTGTTCGTGTGTATGTGTTGAGAATTGGGCCTTGGTTCTGTGGGAAGTATGTGAGTGTTTGGTAAATTAGGGCTTGGTTGTGTGGGAAGTGTGCGTGTGTGTGTGTGTATGTATGGAGAATTGGTGCTGAGCGAAGTGTGGTTTTGTATGTGTGTGGAGAATTGTGGCTTCATTGTGCGGGAATTGTATGTGTGTGTGAAGAATTTGGGCTTGGCTGTGTGGGAAGTGCATGTGTGTGTGCGTGAGTGTGTGGAGAATTGGGGCTTGGTTGTGCGGGATGTGTGGGTGTGTGGGTTGGTGCGTGGTGAATAGGATCTTGGTTCAGCGGGAAGTGTGAGTGGGTGTGTAGGTGTGTGTGCTTGTGGAGAATTGAGGCTCGGTAGTTTGGAAAATGAGGGTGGGTGTGTGTGGGTCTGTGAGTGTGTGTGGAGCATAGGGTCTTGGTTGTGCGGGATGCCGGTGTGTGTATGTGTGTGTGGGGAATTGGGGCTTGGTTGTGCAGGAAGCTTCGCTGTGTGTGTGTGTGTTTGTGTGTATATGTGTGTGTGTGTTTGTGTGTGTGTGTGTGTCTCTGTGTGTGTGTGTGGAGAATTGAGGCTTGGATGTGCGGGAAGTCTGTGTGTGTGTGGAGATTTTGGGGCTTGTTTGTGCGGGAAGTGTTTGTGTGGAGAAATGGGGATTGGTTTTGTGGGAAGTGTGAATTTGTGTCTGTGGAGAATTGGGGCTTAGTTGTGCGGGAACTGTGTGTGTTTGTGTGTGTGTGGAGAATTGCGGCTTGATTGTGCGTGAAGTGTGATTGGGTATGTGTGTGTGTGGAGAATTGGGGATTAGTTGTGTGGGAAGTATGTGTGTGTTTGACGAATTGAGGCATAGTTGTTCGGGAAGTGTGAATGTGTGTGGAGAATTGGGCCTTGGTTGTATGGGAAGTATGTGTGTGTTTGGTGAATTAGGGCTTGATGTGCGGGAAGTGTGCGTGTGTGAGTGTGTGTATGGAGAATTGGAGCTGAGCGAAGTGTGGTTGTGTATTTGTATGGAGAATTGTGGCTTCGTTGTGCGGGAAGTGTGTGTGTGTGTGTGTGTGTGCGTGTGTGGAGAATTGGGGCTTGGTTGTACGGGAAGTGTGAGTGTGTGGGTGTCTGCGTGGTGAATTGGATCTTGGTTCAGCGAGAAGTGTGAGTGGGTGTGTGGGAGTGTGTGTGTGTGGAGAATTGAGGCTTGAAAGTTTGGGAAGTGTGGGTGGGTGTGTGTGGGTCTGTCAGTCTGTGTGGAGAATAGGGTCTTGGTTGTGCGGGATGTCAGTGTGTGTGTGTGTGGAGAATTGGTGCTTGGATGTGCAGGAAGCTTGGGTGTGAGTGTGTGTGTGTGTGTTTGTTTGTGTGTGTGTGTGTGTGTGTGTGTGTGTGTAGAATTGAGGCTTGGTTGTGCGGAAATTGTGTGTGTGTGTGTGGAGAATTGGTGCTTGGTTGTGCGAGAACTGTGTTTGTGTGTTTGTGGAGAATTGGGGCTTGGTTGTGCGGGAAATGTGTGAGTGTGTGGAGAATTGGGTCTTGGTTGTGTGGGAAATATGTGTGTGTATATGGAGAATTGGGGATTGGCTGTGTGGGAAGTGTGTGTGTGTTGGAGAATTTGGACTTGGCTGTGCGGTAATTGTGTGTGTGTGTGGAGAATTGGGGCTCGATTGGTCCGGTAGTGTGTGTGTGCGTGTGGAGAATTGGAGCTTGGTTGTGTGGGATGTATGTGTGTGTGTATGGAGAACTGGGTATTTGTTGTGCAGAAAGTGTGGGTATCTGTGTGTGTGTGTGGAGATTTGGAGCTGTGCGAAGTTTGGGTGTGTGTGTGTGTGGAGTATTGGGGCTTGATTGTGCGGGAAGTATGAGTGAGTGTGTGGGAGTTTTTGTGTGTGGAGAATTGGGGCTAGGTAGTTTGGGATGTGTGGGTGTGTGTGTGTGGGGCTGTGAGTGTGTGTGGAGAATAGGGTCTTGATTGTGCGGGATGTCGGTGTGTGTGCGTGTGTGTGGAGAATTGGGCTGGGTTGTGCAGGAAGCTTGGGTGTGTGTGTGTGTTTGTTTGTGTGTGTGTTTGTGTGTATATGTGTGTGTGTGTAGAATTGAGGCTTGGTTGTGCGGGAAGTGTGCGTGTGTGTGTGGATAATTGGTTCTTCGTTGTGCAGGAAGTGTGTTTGTGTGTTTGTGTGTGGAGAATTGCTGTTTGGTTGTGCGGGAAGTGTGCGTGTGTATGTGGGGAATTGGGGCTTGGTTGTGCGTGAAGTGTGGATGTGTGTGTGAGTGGAGCACTGGAGCTTTGTTTAGCGGTAAGTTTGGGCGTGTGTGTGGAGGATTGGGGCGTGATTATGCGGGAAGTGTGAGTGGGTGTGTGTGGGTGTTTGCTTGTGGAGAATTGGGGCTTGATTGTGCGGGAGGTGTGGGTTTGTGTGTGTGTGGAGAATTGTGTCATGGTTGTGCGGGATGTGTGGTTGTGTGTGTGTGTGTGTGTGTGGAGAATTGGGGCTTGGTTGTATGGGAAATGTGAGTGGGTGTGTGTGAATGGAAAATTGGGGATTGCTTCTGTGGGAAATATGTGTTTGTTTGGTGATTTGAGGTTTAGTTGTGCGGGTAGTGTGCATGTGTGTAGAGAATTGGGGCTTGGTTGTGTGGGAAGTATTGGTGAGCATGTGGAGAATTGGGGCTTGGTTGTGTGGGAAGTATGTGTGTGTGTATGGAGAATTGGGTATTTGTTGTGCAGAAAGTGTGGGTATCTGTGTGTGTGTGGAGATTTGGAGCTGTGCGAAGTTTGGGTGTGTGTGTGTAGGATTGGGGCTTGGTTCTGCAGGAAGTGTGAGTGTGTGGATGTGTGTGTGGAGATTTGGGGCTTGGTTCCGTGGAAAGTGTGGGTGGGTGTGTGGTTGTGTTTTGTGTGTGGAAAATTGGGGTTTGCTTGTGTGGGCAGTGTGGGTGTGTGTGTCTGTGGAGATTTGTGGCTTGGTTGTGCGGGAAATGTGGGTGTGTGTGTGTAGAAAATTGGGACTTGTTTGCGTGGGAAGTGTGGGTTTGTGTGGTTGTTTGTGGAGAATTGGGGCTTTGTTGGTCAGGAAGTGTGTGTGTTTGTGTGTGTGTGGAAAATTGGCGCTTGGTTTTGCGGGAAGTGTGTGTGTGTGTGGAGATTTTGGGGCTTGTTTGTGCGGGAAGTTTGTGTGTGTGGAGAAATGGGGATTGGTTTTGCGGGAAGTGTGTGTGTTTGTGTGTGTGTGGAGAATTGGAGCTTGGTAATGTGGGAAGTGTGAGTGTGTGTGTGTGTGTGGAGAATTGAGGATTAGTTGTGTGGGAAGTATGTGTGTGTTTGGTGAATTGAGGCTTAGTTGTTCGGGAAGTGCGCATGTGTGTGGAGAATTGGGGCTTGGTTGTGTGGGAAGTGTGAGTGTGTACGTGTGTGGAGAATTGAGGATTAGTTGTGTGGGAAGTATGTCTGTAAATTACGGTTGGTTGTGCGGGAAGTGTGCGTGTGTGTGTCTGTGTATGGAGAATTGGAGCTGAGCGAAGTGTGGTTTTGTATGTGTGTGGATAAATGTGGCTTCATTGCGCGGGAATTGTATGTGTGTGTGAAGAATTTGGACTTGGCTGTGCGGGAAGTGTATGAGTGTGTGCGTGTCTGTGTGGAGAATTGGGGCTTGGTTGTGCGGGAAGTGTGGGTGTGTGGGTTGGTGTGTGGTGAATTGGATCTTGGTTCAGCGGGAAGTGTGAGTGGGTGTGTAGGTGTGTGTGTGTGTGTGGAGAATTGGGGCTTGGTTGTGCAGGAAGCTTGGGTGTGTGTGTGTGTGTTTGTGTGTGTTTGTGTGTCTGTGTGTGTGTGTGTTTGTGTGTGTGTGTGTGCGTGTGGAGAATTGAGGCTTGATTGTGCGGGAAGTGTGTGTGTTTGGAGAATTGTTGCTTGTTTGTGCGGGAAGTGTGTTTGTGTGTGTGTGTGCAGAATTGGGGCTTTATTGTGCGGAAAGTGCGTGAGTGTGTGGAGAATTGGGGCTTGGTTGTGTGGGAAGTATGTTTGTGTTTTGGAGAATTGGTGATTGGCTGTGTGGGAAGTGTGTGTGTCTGTGGAGAATTTGGACTTGCTGTGTGATAAGTGTGTTTGTGTGGAGAAATGGGGCTCGATTGTGCGGGAAGTATGGGTGAGCATGTGGAGAATTGGGGCTTGGATGTGTGGGAAGTATGTGTGTGTGTATGGAGAATTGGGTACTTGTTGTACAGAAAGTGTGTGTATCTGTGTGTGTGCGGAGATTTGGAGCTGTGCGAAGTTTGGGTGTGTGTGTGTAGTGTTGTGTGTATGTGTATGTGCGTGTGTGTGCGTGTGTGTGGAGAATTGGGGCTGGGTTGTGCAGGAAGCTTGGGTGTGTGTGTGTTTGTGTGTGTGTGTTTGTGTGTATGTGTGTGTGTGTGTAGAATTGAGACTTGTTTCTGCGGGAAGTGTGTGTGTGTGTGACTAATTGGTTCTTGGTTGTGCGGGAAGTGTGTTTGTGTGTTTGTGTGTGGATAATTGCTGCTTGGTTGTGCTGGAAGTGTGTGTGTGTGTGTGTGGAGAATTGGGGCTCGGTTGTGCTTGAAGTGTGGATGTGTGTGTGAGTGGAGCACTGGAGCTTTGTTTAGCGGTAAGTTTGGGCGTGTGTGGGGAGGAGTGGGGCGTGGTTATGCGGGACGTGTGAGTGGGTGTGTGTGGGTGTGTGCTTGTGGAGAATTGGGGCTTGGTTGTGCGGAATGTGTGGGTTTGTGTGTGTGTGGAGAATTGTGTCATGGTTGTGCGGGATGTGTTGTTGGGTGTTTGTGTGTGTGTGTGTGAATAATTGGGGCTTAGTTGTGCGGAAACAGTGTGTGTTTGTGTGTGTGGAGAATTGGGGCTTGGTTGTGTGGGAAATGTGAGTGGGCGTGTGAATGGAGAATTGGGGATTGATTCTCTGGGAAATATGTCTTTGTTTGGTGATTTGATGTTTAGTTGTGCGGGTAGTGTGCATGTGTGTCTAGAATTGGGGCTTGATTCTGTGGGAAGTATGTGTGTGTTTGTTGAATTAGGCTTGGTTGTGCGGGAAGTGTGAGTGTGTGTGTGTGTGTATGGAGAATTGGAGCTGAGCGAAGTGTGGTTTTGTATGTGTGTGGATAATTGTGGCTTCACTGCGTGGGAATTGTATGTGTGTGTGAAGAATTTGGGGTTGGCTGTGCGGGAAGTGTATGTATGTGTGCGTGTCTGTGTGGATAATTGGGGCTTGGTTGTGTGGGAAGTGTGGGTGTGTGGATTGGTGCATGGTGAATTGGATCTCGGTTCAGCGGGAAGTGTGAGTGGGTGTGTAGGTGTGTTTGTGTGTGGAGAATTCGGGCTTGGTTGTGCAGGAAGCTCGGGTGTGTGTGTGTGTGTTTGTGTGTGTGTGTGTGTGTTTGTGTGTGTGTGTGTGTGCGTGTGGAGAATTGAGGCTTGATTGTGCGGGGAGTGTGAGTGTTTGGAGAATTGGTGCTTGGTTGTGCGGCAAGTGTGTTTGTGTGTGTGTGTGGAGAATTGGGGCTTTATTGTGCGGGAAGTGCGTGAGTGTGTGGAGAATTGGGGCTTGCTTGTGTGGGAAGTATGTGTGTGTTTTTGGAGAATTGGGGATTGGCTGTGTGGGAAGTGTGTGTGTGTGGAGAATTTGGACTTACTGTGCGATAAGTGTGTGTGTGTGTGTGTGGAGAACTGGGGCTCGATTGTGCGGGAAGTATGGGTGAGCATGTGGAGAATTGGGGCTTGGTTGTGTGGGAAGTATGTGTGTGTGTATGGAGAATTGGGTATTTGTTGTGCAGAAAGTGTGGGTATCTGTGTGTGTATGGAGATTTGGAGCTGTGCGAAGTTTGGGTGTGTGTGTGTAGGATTGGGGCTTGGTTCTGCAGGAAGTGTGAGTGTGTGGGTGTGTGTGTGGAGATTTGGGGCTTGGTTCCGTGGAAAGTGTGGGTGGGTGTGTGGTTGTGTTTTGTGTGTGGAAAATTGGGGTTTGCTTGTGTGGGCAGTGTGGGTGTGTGTGTTTAGAAAATTGGGACTTGTTTGCATGGGAAGTGTGGGTTTGTGTGGTTGTGTGTGGAGAATTGGGGCTTTGTTGGTCAGGAAATGTGTGTGTTTGTGTGTGTGTGGAAAATTGGCGCTTGGTTTTGCGGGAAGTGTGTGTGTGTGTGGCGATTTTGGGGCTTGTTTGTGCGGGAAGTGTGTGTGTGGAGAAATGGGGATTGGTTTTGCGGGAAGCGTGAATGTGCGTGTGTGGAGAATTGGGGCTTGGTTGTGCGAGAACTGTATGTGTTTGTGTGTGTGTGGAGAATTGGAGCTTGGTAGTGTGGGAAGTGTGAGTGTGTGTGTGTGTGTGGAGAATTGAGGATTAGTTGTGTGGGAAGTATGTGTGTGTTTGGTGAATTGAGGCTTAGTTGTGCGGGAAGTGTGCATGTGTGTGGAGAATTGGGGCATGGTTGTGTGGGAAGTGTGTGTGTGTGCGTTTATGGAGAATTGAGGATTAGTTGTGTGGGAAGTATGTGTGTGTTTGGTGAATTGAGGCTTTGTTGTGCGGGAAGTGTGCATGTGTGTGTAGAATTGGGGCTTGGTTGTGTGGGAAGTATGTGTGTGTTTGGTGAATTAGGGCTTGATTGTGCGGGAAGTGTGAGTGTGTGTGTGTGTGGGTGAATGGAGAATTGGAGCTGAGCAAGTGTGGTTGTGTATGTTAGTGGAGAATTGTGGCTTCGTTGTGCAGGAATTGTGTGTGTGTGAAGAATTTGGGCTTGGCTGTGCGGGAAGTGTATCTCTGTGTGTTTGTGTGTGGAGAATTGGGGATTGGTTGTGTGGGAATTGTGGGTGTGTGGGTTGGTGCATGGTGAATTGTATCTTGGTTCAGTGAGTGCGTGTGTGGGTGTGTGTGAATGTGGAGCATTGGTGCTTGGTTGTGCGGGAAGTTTGTTTGTGTGTTTGTGGAGAATTGGGGCTTGGTTGTACGGGAAGTGTGTTTGTGGAGAATTGGGTATTGGTTATGTGGGAAATATGTGTGTGTGTATGGAGAATTGGGGATTGGCTGTGTGGGATGTGTATGTGTGTTTGAGAATTTCAATTTGGCTGTGCGGTAATTGAGTGTGTGTGTAGAATTGGTTCTTGGTTGTGCGGGAAGTGTGTGTGTGTATGTCTGTGGAGAATTGGGGCTTGTTTGTGCGGGAAGTGTGGGTGTGTGTGGAGAATTGGGGCTTGGTTCTGCGGGAAACGTGGCTGTGTTCGTGTGTATGTGTTGAGAATTGGGCCTTGGTTCTGTGGGAAGTATGTGAGTGTTTGGTAAATTAGGGCTTGGTTGTGTGGGAAGTGTGCGTGTGTGTGTGTGTATGTATGGAGAATTGGTGCTGAGCGAAGTGTGGTTTTGTATGTGTGTGGAGAATTGTGGCTTCATTGTGCGGGAATTGTATGTGTGTGTGAAGAATTTGGGCTTGGCTGTGTGGGAAGTGTATGTGTGTGTGCGTGAGTGTGTGGAGAATTGGGGCTTGGTTGTGCGGGATGTGTGGGTGTGTGGGTTGGTGCGTGGTGAATAGGATCTTGGTTCAGCGGGAAGTGTGAGTGGGTGTGTAGGTGTGTGTGCTTGTGGAGAATTGAGGCTCGGTAGTTTGGAAAATGAGGGTGGGTGTGTGTGGGTCTGTGAGTGTGTGTGGAGCATAGGGTCTTGGTTGTGCGGGATGCCGGTGTGTGTATGTGTGTGTGGGGAATTGGGGCTTGGTTGTGCAGGAAGCTTCGCTGTGTGTGTGTGTGTTTGTGTGTATATGTGTGTGTGTGTTTGTGTGTGTGTGTGTGTCTCTGTGTGTGTGTGTGGAGAATTGAGGCTTGGATGTGCGGGAAGTCTGTGTGTGTGTGGAGATTTTGGGGCTTGTTTGTGCGGGAAGTGTTTGTGTGGAGAAATGGGGATTGGTTTTGTGGGAAGTGTGAATTTGTGTCTGTGGAGAATTGGGGCTTAGTTGTGCGGGAACTGTGTGTGTTTGTGTGTGTGTGGAGAATTGCGGCTTGATTGTGCGTGAAGTGTGATTGGGTATGTGTGTGTGTGGAGAATTGGGGATTAGTTGTGTGGGAAGTATGTGTGTGTTTGACGAATTGAGGCATAGTTGTTCGGGAAGTGTGAATGTGTGTGGAGAATTGGGCCTTGGTTGTATGGGAAGTATGTGTGTGTTTGGTGAATTAGGGCTTGATGTGCGGGAAGTGTGCGTGTGTGAGTGTGTGTATGGAGAATTGGAGCTGAGCGAAGTGTGGTTGTGTATTTGTATGGAGAATTGTGGCTTCGTTGTGCGGGAAGTGTGTGTGTGTGTGTGTGTGCGTGTGTGGAGAATTGGGGCTTGGTTGTACGGGAAGTGTGAGTGTGTGGGTGTCTGCGTGGTGAATTGGATCTTGGTTCAGCGAGAAGTGTGAGTGGGTGTGTGGGAGTGTGTGTGTGTGGAGAATTGAGGCTTGAAAGTTTGGGAAGTGTGGGTGGGTGTGTGTGGGTCTGTCAGTCTGTGTGGAGAATTGGGCCTTGGTTGTATGGGAAGTATGTGTGTGTTTGGTGAATTAGGGCTTGATGTGCGGGAAGTGTGCGTGTGTGAGTGTGTGTATGGAGAATTGGAGCTGAGCGAAGTGTGGTTCTGTATGTGTGTGGAGAATTGTGGCTTCGTTGTGCGGGAAGTGTGTGTGTGTGTGTGTGCGTGTGTGGAGAATTGGGGCTTGGTTGTACGGGAAGTGTGAGTGTGTGGGTGTCTGCGTGGTGAATTGGATCTTGGTTCAGCGGGAAGTGTGAGTGGGTGTGTGGGAGTGTGTGTGTGTGGAGAATTGAGCCTTGAAAGTTTGGGAAGTGTGGGTGGGTGTGTGTGGGTCTGTCAGTCTGTGTGGAGAATAGGGTCTTGGTTGTGCGGGATGTCAGTGTGTGTGTGTGTGGAGAATTGGTGCTTGGATGTGCAGGAAGCTTGGTTGTGAGTGTGTGTGTGTGTGTTTGTTTGTGTGTGTGTGTGTTTGTGTGTGTGTGTGTAGAATTGAGGCTTGGTTGTGCGGAAATTGTGTGTGTGTGTGTGGAGAATTGGTGCTTGGTTGTGCGAGAACTGTGTTTGTGTGTTTGTGGAGAATTGGGGCTTGGTTGTGCGGGAAGTGTGTAAGTGTGTGGAGAATTGGGTCTTGGTTGTGTGGGAAATATGTGTGTGTATATGGAGAATTGGGGATTGGCTGTGTGGGAAGTGTGTGTGTGTTGGAGAATTTGGACTTGGCTGTGCGGTAATTGTGTGTGTGTGTGGAGAATTGGGGCTCGATTGGTCCGGTAGTGTGTGTGTGCGTGTGGAGAATTGGAGCTTGGTTGTGTGGGATGTATGTGTGTGTGTATGGAGAACTGGGTATTTGTTGTGCAGAAAGTGTGGGTATCTGTGTGTGTGTGTGGAGATTTGGAGCTGTGCGAAGTTTGGGTGTGTGTGTGTGTGGAGTATTGGGGCTTGGTTGTGCGGGAAGTATGAGTGAGTGTGTGGGAGTTTTTGTGTGTGGAGAATTGGGGCTAGGTAGTTTGGGATGTGTGGGTGTGTGTGTGTGGGGCTGTGAGTGTGTGTGGAGAATAGGGTCTTGATTGTGCGGGATGTCGGTGTGTGTGCGTGTGTGTGGAGAATTGGGCTGGGTTGTGCAGGAAGCTTGGGTGTGTGTGTGTGTTTGTTTGTGTGTGTGTTTGTGTGTATATGTGTGTGTGTGTAGAATTGAGGCTTGGTTGTGCGGGAAGTGTGCGTGTGTGTGTGGATAATTGGTTCTTCGTTGTGCAGGAAGTGTGTTTGTGTGTTTGTGTGTGGAGAATTGCTGTTTGGTTGTGCGGGAAGTGTGCGTGTGTATGTGGGGAATTGGGGCTTGGTTGTGCGTGAAGTGTGGATGTGTGTGTGAGTGGAGCACTGGAGCTTTGTTTAGCGGTAAGTTTGGGCGTGTGTGTGGAGGATTGGGGCGTGGTTATGCGGGAAGTGTGAGTGGGTGTGTGTGGGTGTTTGCTTGTGGAGAATTGGGGCTTGATTTTGCGGGAGGTGTGGGTTTGTGTGTGTGTGGAGAATTGTGTCATGGTTGTGCGGGATGTGTGGTTGTGTGTGTGTGTGTGTGTGTGGAGAATTGGGGCTTGGTTGTACGGGAAATGTGAGTGGGTGTGTGTGAATGGAAAATTGGGGATTGCTTCTGTGGGAAATATGTGGTTGTTTGGTGATTTGAGGTTTAGTTGTGCGGGTAGTGTGCATGTGTGTAGAGAATTGGGGCTTGGTTGTGTGGGAAGTATTGGTGAGCATGTGGAGAATTGGGGCTTGGTTGTGTGGGAAGTATGTGTGTGTGTATGGAGAATTGGGTATTTGTTGTGCAGAAAGCGTGGGTATCTGTGTGTGTGTGGAGATTTGGAGCTGTGCGAAGTTTGGGTGTGTGTGTGTAGGATTGGGGCTTGGTTCTGCAGGAAGTGTGAGTGTGTGGATGTGTGTGTGGAGATTTGGGGCTTGGTTCCGTGGAAAGTGTGGGTGGGTGTGTGGTTGTGTTTTGTGTGTGGAAAATTGGGGTTTGCTTGTGTGGGCAGTGTGGGTGTGTGTGTCTGTGGAGATTTGTGGCTTGGTTGTGCGGGAAATGTGGGTGTGTGTGTGTAGAAAATTGGGACTTGTTTGCGTGGGAAGTGTGGGTTTGTGTGGTTGTGTGTGGAGAATTGGGGCTTTGTTGGTCAGGAAGTTTGTGTGTTTGTGTGTGTGTGGAAAATTGGCGCTTGGTTTTGCGGGAAGTGTGTGTGTGTGTGGAGATTTTGGGGCTTGTTTGTGCGGGAAGTTTGTGTGTGTGGAGAAATGGGGATTGGTTTTGCGGGAAGTGTGTGTGTTTGTGTGTGTGTGGAGAATTGGAGCTTGGTAGTGTGGGAAGTGTGAGTGTGTGTGTGTGCGTGGAGAATTGAGGATTAGTTGTGTGGGAAGTATGTGTGTGTTTGGTGAATTGAGGCTTAGTTGTGCGGGAAGTGCGCATGTGTGTGGAGAATTGGGGCTTGGTTGTGTGGGAAGTGTGAGTGTGTACGTGTGTGGAGAATTGAGGATTAGTTGTGTGGGAAGTATGTCTGTGTTTGGTGAATTGAGGCTTAGTTGTGCGGGAAGTGTGCATGTGTGTGTAGAATTGGGGCTTGGTTGTGTGGGAAGTATGTGTGTGTTTGGTGAATTAGGGCTTGGTTGTGCGGGAAGTGTGCGTGTGTGTGTGTGTGTGGGTGTATGGAGAATTGGAGCTGAGCGAAGTGTGGTTGTGTATGTGAGTGGAGAATTGTGGCATCGTTGTGCGGGAATTGTGTGTGTGTGAAGAATTTGGGCTTGGCTGTGCGGGAAATGTATCTCTGTGTGTTTGTGTGTGGGGAATTGGGGCTTGGTTGTGCGGGAAGTGTGGGTGTGTGGGTTGGTGCATGGTGAATTGTATCTTGGTTCAGCGGGAAGTGTGAGTGCTTGTGTGGGTGTGTGTGTGTGTGGAGCATTGTTGCTTGGATGTGCGGGAAGTTTGTTTGTGTGTTTGTGGAGAATTGGGGCTTGGTTGTACGGGAAGTGTGTGTGTGGAGCATTGGGTATTGGTTATGTGGGAAATATGTATGTGTGTTGGATAATTTCAATTTGGCTGTGCGGTAATTGAGTGTGTGTGTAGAATTGGTTCTTGGTTGTGCGGGAAGTGTGTGTGTGTATGTCTGTGGAGGATTGGGGCTTGTTTGTGCAGGAAGTGTGGGTGTGTGTGGAGAATTGGGGCTTGGTTCTGCGGGAAACGTGGCTGTGTGGGTTGTATGTGTTGAGAATTGGTCCTTGGTTCTGTGGGATGTATCTGTGTGTTTGGTGAATTAGGGCTTGGTTGTGCGGGAAGTGTGCATGTGTGTGTGTGTATGTATGAAGAATTGGTGCTGAGCGAAGTGTGGATTTGTATGTGTGTGGGGAATTGTGGCTTCGTTGTGCGGGAATTGTATGTGTGTGTGAAGAATTTGGGCTTGGCTGTGAGTGAAGTGTATGTGTGTGTGCGTGAGTGTGTGGATAATTGGGCTTGGTTGTGCGGGAAGTGTGGGTGTGTAGGTTGGTGCGTGGTGAATTGGATCTTGGTTCAGCGGGAAGTGTGAATGGGTGTGTAGGTGTGTGTGTTTGTGGAGAATTGAGGCTTGGTAGTTTGGAAAATGAAGGTGGGTGTGTGTGGGTCTGTGAGTGTGTGTGGAGAATAGGATCTTGGTTGTGCGGGATGCCGGTGTGTGTGTGTGTGGAGAATTGGGGCTTGGTTGTGCAGGAAGCTTCGCTGTGTGTGTGTGTGTGTGTTTGTGTGTGTATGTGTGTGTGAGTTTGTGTGTGTGTGTGTGTGTCTCTGTGTGTGTGGAGAATTGAGGCTTGGTTGTGCGGGAAGTGTGTGTGTGTGGAGATTTTGGGGCTTGTTTGTCCGGGAAGTGTTTGTGTGGAGATATGGGGATTGGTTTTGTGGGAAGTGTGGATTTGTGTCTGTGGAGAATTGGGGCTTAGTTGTGCGGGAACTGTGTGTGTTTGTGTGTGTGTTAAGAATTGCGGCTTGGTTATGCGGGAAGTGTGAGTGGGTATGTGTGTGTGTGTAGAATTGGGGATTAGTTGTGTGGGAAGTATGTGTGTGTTTGACGAATTGAGGCTTAGTTGTTCGAGAAGTATGAATGTGTGTGGAGAATTGGGCCTTGGTTGTATGGGAAGTATGTGTGTGTTTGGTGAATTAGGGCTTGGTGTGCGGGAAGTGTGCGTGTGTGAGTGTATGTATGGAGAATTGGAGCTGAGCGAAGTGTGGTTGTGTATGTGTGTGGAGAATTGTGGCTTCGTTGTGCGGGAAGTGTGAGTGTGTGGGTGTCAGCGTGGTGAATTGGATCTTGGTTCAGCGGGAAGTGTGAGTGGGTGTGTGGGAGTGTGTGTGTGTGGAGAATTGAGGCTTGGTTGTTTGGGAAGTGTGAGTGGGTGTGTGTGGGTTTGTCAGTGTGTGTGGAGAAAAGGTTCTTGGTTGTGTGGGATGTCAGTGTGTGTGTGTGTGGAGAATTGGGGCTTGGATGTGCAGGAAGCTTGGGTGTGAGTGTGTGTGTGTTTGTTTGTGTGTGTGTTTGTGTGTGTGTGTGTGTAGAATTGAGGCTTGGTTGTGCGGAAATTGTGTGTGTGTGTGTGCAGAATTGGTGCTTGGTTGTGCGAGAACTGTGTTTGTGTGTTTGTGGAGAATTGGGGCTTGGTTGTGCGGGAAGTGTGTGAGTGTCTGGAGAATTGTGTCTTGATTGTGTGGGAAATATGTGTGTGTGTATGGAGAATTGGGGATTGGCTGTGTGGGAAGTGTGTGTGTGTCGGAGAATTTGGACTTGGCTGTGCGTTAATTGTGTGTGTGTGTGGAGAATTGGGGCTCGATTGGTCCGGTAGTGTGTGTGTGCATGTAGAGAATTGGAGCTTGGTTGTGTGGAATGTATGTGTGTGTGTATGGAGAACTGGGTATTTGTTGTGCGGAAAGTGTGGGTATCTGTGTGTGTGTGTGGAGATTTGGAGCTGTGCGAAGTTTGGGTGTGTGTGTGTGTGGAGGATTGGGGCTTGGTTGTGCGGGAAGTGTGAGTGAGTGTGTGGGAGTTTTTGTGTGTGGAGAATTGGGGCTTGATAGTTTGGGATGTGTGGGTGTGTGTGTGCGGGGCTGTGAGTGTGTATGGAGAACAGGATCTTGATTGTGCAGGATGTCGGTGTGTGTGCGTGTGTGTGGAGAATTGGGGCTTGGTTGTGCAGGAAGCTGGGGTGTGTGTATGTGTGTTTGTGTGTGTGTGTGTGTTTGTGTGTATATGTGTGTGTGTGTAGAATTGAGGCTTGGTTGTGCGGGAAGTGTGTGTGTGTGTGGATAATTGGTTCTTGGTTGTGCTTGAAGTGTGTTTGTGTGTTTGTGTGTGGAGAATTGCTGCTTGGTTGTGCGGGAAGTGTGTGTGGGGAATTGGGGCTTGGTTTTATGTGAAGTGTGGATGTGTGTGTGAGTGGAGCACTGGAGCTTTGTTTAGCGGTAAGTTTGGGCGTGTGTGTGGAGGATTGGGGCGTGGTTATGCGGGAAGTGTGAGTGGGTGTGTGTGGGTGTGTGTGGGTGTGTGCTTGTGGAGAATTGGGGCTTGGTTGTGCGAGAGGTGTGGGTTTGTGTGTGTGTGGAAAATTGTCATGGTTGTGCGGGATGTGTGGTTGGGTGTATATGTGTGTGTGTGTGGAGAATTGGGGCTTGGTTGTGCTGGAAATGTGAGTGGGTGTGTGTGAATGGAGAATTGGGGATTGCTTATGTGGGAAATATGTGTTTGTTTGGTGATTTGAGGTTTAGTTGTGCGGGTAGTGTGCATGTGTGTGGAGAATTGGGGCTTGGCTGTGTGGGAAGTATGTGTGTGTTTGGTGAATTAGGGCTTGGTTGTGCGGGAAGTGTGAGTCTGTGTGTGTGTGTGTGTATGGAGAATTGGAGCTGAGCGAAGTGTGTTTTTGTATGTGTTTGGATAATTGTGGCTTCATTGCGCGGGAATTGTATGTGTGTGTGAAGAATTTGGGCTTGGCTGTGCGGGACCTGTATGTGTGTGTGCGTGTCTATGTGGAAAATTGGGGCTTGGTTGTGCGGGATGTGTGGGTGTGTCAGTTGGTGAGTGGTGAATTGGATCTTGGTTCAGCGGGAAGTGTGAGTGGGTGTGTAGGTGTGTTATTGTGTGGAGAATTGGGGCTTGGTTGTGCAGGAAGCTTGGGTGTGTGTTTGTGTGTTTGTGTGTGTGTGTGTGTGTGTGTGTGTGTGTGTGTGTGTTTGTGTGTGTGTGTCTGTGTGTGTGGAGAATTGAGGCTTGATTGTGCGGGAAGTGTGCGTGTTTGGAGAATTGGTGCTTGGTTGTGCGGGAAGTGTGTTTGTGTGTGTGTGTGAAGAATTGGGGCTTTATTGTGCGGGAAGTGCGTGAGTGTGTGGAGAATTGGGGCTTGGTTGTGTGGGATGTATGTGTGTGTTTTGGAGAATTGGGGATTGGCTGTGAGGGAAGTGTGTGTGTGTGTGGAGAATTTGGACTTGCTGTGCGATAAGTGTGTGTGAGTTTAGAACTGGGGCTCGATTGTGCGGGAAGTATGGGTGAGCATGTGGAGAATTGGGGCTTCGTTTTGTGGGAAGTATGTGTGTGTGTATGGAGAATTGGGTATTTGTTTGTGCAGAAAGTGTGGGTATCTGTTTGTGTGTGGAGATTTGGAGCTGTACGAAGTTTGGGTGTGTGTGTGTAGGATTGGGGCTTGGTTCTGCAGGAATTGTGAGTGTGTGGGTGTGTGTGTGGAGATTTGGGGCTTGGTTCCGTGGAAAGTGTTGGTGGGTGTGTGGTTGTGTTGTGTGTGTGGAAAATTGGTGTTTGCTTGTGTGGGCAGTGTGGGTGTGTGTGTCTGTGAAGATTTGCGGCTTGGTTGTGTGGAAAATGTGGGTGTGTGTGTGGAAAATTGGGACTTGTTTGCGTGGGAAGTGTGGGTGTGTGTGGTTGTGTGTGGTGAATTGGGGCTTTGTTGGTCAGGAAGTGTGTGTGTTTTTGTGTGTGTGCAAAATTGGCGCATGGTTTTGCGGGAAGTGTGTGTGTGTGGAGATTTTGGGGCTTGTTTGTGCAGAAAATGTGGGTGTGTGTAAGGAACATTGGGACTTGTTTATGTGGGAATTGTGGGTGCGTGTGGTTGTGTGTGGAGAATTGGGGCTTTGTTGATCAGGAAGTGTGTGTGTTTGTGTGTGTGTGGAAAAGTGGCGCTTGGTTTTGCGGGAAGTGTGTGTGTGTGTGTGGAGATTTTGGGTCTTGTTTGTGCGGGAAGTTTGTGTGTGGAGAAATGGGGATTGGTTTTGCGGGAAGTGTGGACGTGCGTCTGTGGAGAATTGGGGCTTGGTTGTGCGGGAACTGTGTGTGTTTGTGTGTGTGTGGAGAATTGGAGCTTGGTAGTGTGGGAAGTGTGAGTGTGTGTGTGTGTGAAGATTTGAGGATTAGTTGTGTGGGAAGTATGTGTGTGTTTGGTGAATTGAAGCTTAGTTGTGCGGGAACTGTGCATGTGTGTGGAGAATTGGGGCTTGGTTGTATGGGAAGTGTGAGTGTGTGTGTGTGTGTGGAGAATTGAGGATTAGTTGTGTGGGAAGTATGTGTGTGTTTGGTGAATTGAGGCTTAGTTGTGCGGGAAGTGTGCATGTGTGTGTAGAATTGGGGCTTGGTTGTGTGGGAAGTATGTGTGTGTTTGGTGAATTAGGGCTTGGTTGTGCGGGAAGTGTGCGTGTGTGTGTGTGTGTGAGTGTATGGAGAATTGGTGTTGAGCGACGTGTGGTTGTGTATGTGAGTGGAGAATTGTGGCTTTGTTGTGCGGGAATTGTGTGTGTGTGAAGAATTTGGGTATTTGTGTGTGGAGAATTGTGGCTTGGTTGTGCGGGAAGTGTGAGTGCGTGTGTGGGTGTGTGTGTGGAGAATTGGGGCTTGGTTGTGCAGGAAGTGTGTGTGTGTGTGGAGCATTGGTGCTTGGTTGTGCGGTAAGTGTGTTTGTGTGTTTGTGGAGAATTGGGGCTTGGTTGTATGGGAAGTGTGAGTGTGTGTTTCTGTGGAGAATTGAGGATTAGTTGTGTGGGAAGTATGTGTGTGTTTGGTGAATTGAGGCTTAGTTGTGCGGGAAGTGTGCATGTGTGTGTAGAATTGGGGCTTGGTTGTGTGGGAAGTATGTGTGTGTTTGGTGAATTAGGGCTTGGTTGTGCGGGAAGTGTGCGTGTGTGTGTGTGTGTGAGTGTATGGAGAATTGGTGTTGAGCGACGTGTGGTTGTGTATGTGAGTGGAGAATTGTGGCTTTGTTGTGCGGGAATTGTGTGTGTGTGAAGAATTTGGGTATTTGTGTGTGGAGAATTGTGGCTTGGTTGTGCGGGAAGTGTGAGTGCGTGTGTGGGTGTGTGTGTGGAGTATTGGGGCTTGGTTGTGCGGGAAGTGTGTGTGTGTGTGTGGAGCATTGGTGCTTGGTTGTGCGGTAAGTGTGTTTGTGTGTTTGTGGAGAATTGGGGCTTGGTTGTGCGGGAAGTGTGTGTGTGTGTGTGGAGCATTGGTGCTTGGTTGTGCTGGAAGTGTGTTTGTGTGTTTGTGGAGAATTGGGGCTTGGTTGTACGGGAAGTGTGTGTGTGGAGAATTGGGGCTTGGTTGTGCAGGAAGTGCTTTTGTGTGTTTGTGGAGAATTGGGGCTTGGTTGGGCGGGAAGTGTGTGTGTGTGTGGAGCATTGGTGCTTGGTTGTGCGGGAAGTGTCTTTGTGTGTTTGTGGAGAATTGGGGCTTGGTTGTACGGGAAGTGTGTGTGTGGAGAATTGGGTCTTGGTTGTGTGGGAAGTATGTGTGCGTGTATGGAGAATTGGGGATTGGCTGTGTGGGAAGTGTATGTGTGTTGGAGAATTTGGACTTGACTGTGCGGTAATTGAGTGTGTGTGTAGAATTGGTTCTTGGTTGTGCGGGAAGTGTGTGTGTGTATGTCTGTGGAGAATTGGGGTTTGGTTGTGCGGGAAGTGTATGTGTGTATGGAGAATTGGGGCTTGGTTGTGCTGGAAGTGTGAATGTGTGCATGAGTGGATAATTGGGGCTTGGTTGTTCGGGAAGTGTGTGTGTCTGTGTGGAGGATTGGGGCTTGGCTGTGCGGGAAGTGTGTGTGTATGTTTGTGTTTGTATGTGTGTATGTGTGTGTGTTTGTGTGTGTGTGTGTGTCTGTGTGTGTGTGTGTGTGGAGAATTGAGGCTTGGTTGTGCGGGAAGTGTGTCTGTGGAGATTTTGTGGCTTGTTTGTGCGGGAAGTGTGTGTGTGGAGAAATGGGGATTGATTTTGCGGGAAGTGTGGATTTGTGTCGGTGGAGAATTGGGGCTTAGTTGTGCAGGAACTGTGTGTGTTTGTATGTGTGTGGAGAATTGGGGATTAGTTGTGTGGGAAGTATGTGTGTGTTTGACGAATTGAAGCTTAGTTGTGCGGGAAGTGTGAATGTGTGTGGAGAATTGGGCCTTGGTTGAGTGGGAAGTATGTGTGTGTTTGGTGAATTAGGGCTTGGTTGTGCGGGAAGTGTGCGTGTGTGTGTGTGTGTGTATGGAGAATTGGAAGCTGAGCGAAGTGTGGTTGTGTATGTGTGTGGAGAATTGTGGCTTCGTTGTGCGGGAAGTGTGTGTGTGTGTGAAGAATTTGGGCTTGGCTGTGCAGGATGTGTATGTGTGTGTGTGTGTGTGCGTGGAGAATTAGGGCTTGGTTGTGCGGGAAGTATGTGTGTGTGGGTGTGTGCGTGGTGAATTGGATCTTGGTTTAGCGGGAAGTGTGAGTGGGTGTGTGGGTGTGCGTGTGTGTGGAGAATTGAGGCTTGGTAGTTTGGGAACTGTGGGTGGGTGTGTCAGTGCGTGTGGAGAATAGTGTCTTGGTTGTGCGGGAAATCAGTGTGTGTTTGTGTGGAGAATTGGGGCTTGGTTGTGCAGGAAGCTTGGGTGTTTGTGTGTGTGTGTGTGTGTTTGTTTGTGTATGTGTGTGTTTGTGTGTAGAACTGAGGCTTGGTTGTGCGGAAAGTATGTGTGTGTGGAGAATTGGTGCTTGGTTGTGCGAGAATTGTGTTTGTGTGTTTGTGGAGAATTGGGGATTGCCTGTGTGGGAATTGTATGTGTGTTGGAGAATTTGGACTTGTCTGTGCGGTAATTGAGTGTGTGTGTAGAATTGGTTCTTGGTTGTGCGGGAAGTGTGTGTGTGTATGTCAGTGGAGAATTGGGGTTTGGTTGTGCGGGAAGTGTATGTGTTTGTGGAGAATTGGCTCTTCATTGTGCTGGAAGTGTGAATGTGTGCATGAGTGGATAATTGGGACTTGGTTGTGCGGAAAGTGTGTGTGTCTGTGTGGAGGATTGGGGCTTGGTTGTGCGGGAAATGTGGCTGTGTGGTTGTGTATGTGTGGAGAATTGGGGCTTGGTTGTGGGGGAAGTGAGTGCGTGTGGAGAATTGGGCCATGGTTGACCGGGAAACGTGGCTCTGTGGGTGTGTATTTGTGGAGAATTGGGCCTTGGTTCTGGTGGAAGTATGTGTGTGTTTGGTGAATTAGTGCTTCGTTGTGCGGGAAGTGTGCGTGTGTGTGTGTGTATGTATGGAGAATTGGTGCTGAGCGAAGTGTAGTTTTGTATGTGTGTGGAGAATTATGGCTTCGTTTTGCGGGAATTGTATGTGTGTGTGAAGAATTTGGGCTTGTCTGTGCGGGAAGTGTATGTGTGTGTGCGTGCATGTGTGGAGAATTGGGGCTTGGTTGTGCGGGAAGTGTGGGTGTGTGGGTTGGTGCGTGGTTAATTGGATCTTGGTTCAGCGGGAAGTGTGAGTGGGTGTGTAGGTGTGTGTGTTTGTGGAGAATTGAGGCTTGGTAGTTTGGAAAATGTGGGTGGGTTTGTGTGGGTCTGTGAGTGTGTGTGGAGAATAGGATCTTGGTTGTGCGGGATGCCGGTGTGTGTATGTGTGTGTGGAGAATTGGGGCTTGGTTGTGCAGGAAGCTTGGGGGTGTGTGTGTGTGTTTGTGTGTGTGTGTGTGTGTGTGTGTGTATGTTTGTGTGTGTGTGTGTGTCTGTGTGTGTGTGTGTGGAGAATTAAGGCTTGGTTGTGCGGGAAATGTGTGTGTGTGGAGATTTTGGGGCTTGTTTGTGCGGGAAGTGTGTGCGTGGAGAAATGGGGATTGGTTTTGTGGGAAGTGTGGATTTGTGTCTGTGGAGAATTGGAAGTTAGTTGTGCGGGAACTGTGTGTGTTTGTGTGTGTGTGGAGAATTGCGGCTTGGTTGTGCGGGAAGTGTGAGTGGGTGTGTGTGTGTGTGGAGAATTGGGGATTAGTTGTGTGGGAAGTATATGTGTGTGTGGAGAATTTGGACTTGCTGTGCGATAAGTGTGTTTGTGTGGAGAACTGGGGCTCGATTGTGCGGGAAGTATGGGTGAGCATGTGGAGAATTGGGGCTTGGTTGTGTGGGAAGTATGTATGTGTGTATGGAGAATTGGGTATTTGTTGTGCAGAGAGTGTGGGTATCTGTGTGTGTTTGGAGATTTGGAGCTGTGCAAAGTTTGGGTGCGTGTGTGTAGGATTGGGGCTTGGTTCTGCAGGAAGTGTGAGTGTGTGGGTGTGTATGTGTGGAGATTTGGGGCTTGGTTCCGTGGAAAATGTGGGTGGATGTGTGGTTGTGTTGTGTGTGTGGAAAATTGGGGTTTGCTTGTGTGAGCAGTGTGGGTGTGTGTGTCTGTGGAGATTTGGGGCTTGGTTGTGTGGAAAATGTGGATGTGTGTGTGAAAAATTGGGACTTGTTTGCGTTGGAAGTGTGGGTGTGTGTGCTTGTGTGTGGAGAATTGGGGCTTTGTTTGTCAGGAATTGTGTGTGTTTGTGTGTGTGTGGAAAATTGGCGCTTGGTTTTGCGGGAAGTGTGTGTGTGTGTGGGAATTTTGGGGCTTCTTTGTGCGGGAAGTGTGTGTGTGGAGAAATGGGGATTGGTTTTGCGGGAAGTGTGGATGTGCGTCTGTGGAGAATTGGGGCTTGGTTGTGCGGGAACTGTGTGTGTTTGTGTGTGTGTGGAGAATTGGAGCTTGGTAGTGTGCGAAGTGTGAGTGTGTGTGTGTGTGGAGAATTGAGGATTAGTTGTGTGGGAGGTATGTGTGTGATTGGTGAATTGAGGCTTAGTTGTTTGCGAAGTGTGCATGTGTGTAGAGAATTGGGGCTTGGTTGTATGGGAAGTGTGAGTGTGTGTGCGTGTGGGGAATTGAGCAATAGTTGTGTGGGAAGTATGTATGTGTTTGTTGAATTGAGGCTTAGTTGTGTGGGAAGTGTGCATGTGTGTGTAGAATTGGGGCTTGGTTGTGTGGGAAGTATGTGTGTGTTTGGTGAATTAGGGCTTGGTTTTGCGGGAAGTGTGCGTGTGTGTGTGTGAGTGTATGGAGAATTGGAGCTGAGCGAAGTGTGGTGGTGTATGTGAGTGGAGAATTGTGGCTTCGTTGTGCGGGAATTGTGTGTGTGTGAAGAATTTGGGCTTGGCTGTGCGGGAAGTGTATCTCTGTGTGTTTGTATGTGGAGAATTGGGGCTTGGTTGTGCGGGAAGTGTGGGTGTGTGGGTTGGTGCATGGTGAATTGGATCTTGGTTCAGCGGGAAGTGTGAGTGCGTGTGTGGGTGTGTGTGTGTGTGTGGATAGTTGGGGCTTGGTTGTGCAGGAAGTGTATTTGTGTGTTTTGGGAGAATTTGGACTTGGTTGTGCGGTAATTAAGTGTGTGTGTAGAATTGGTTCTTGGTTGTGCGGGAAGTGTGTGTGTGTATGTCTGTGGAGAATTGGGGTTTGGTTGTGCGGGAAGTGTATGTGTTTGTGGAGAATTGGGGCTTGGTTGTTCTGGAAGTGTGAATGTGTGCATGAGTGGATAATTGGGGCTTGGTTGTGCGGAAAGTGTGTGTGTCTGTGTGGAGGATTGGGGCTTGGCTGTGCGAGAAGTGTGTGTGTATGTTTGTGGAGAATTGGGGCTTGTTTGTGCGGGAAGTGTGGCTGTGTGTGGAGAATTGGGGCTTGGTTGTGCGGGAAACGTGGCTGTTTGGGTGTGTATGTGTGGAGAATTGAGGCTTGGTTGTGCGGGAAGTGGGTGTGTGTGGAGAATTGGAGCATGGTTGACCGGGAAACGTGGCTGTGTGGGTGTGTATGTGTGGAGAATTGGGCCTTGGTTCTGGTTGAAGTATGTGTGTGTTTGGTGATTTAGGGCTTGGTTGTGCGAGAAGTGTGCGTGTGTGTGTATGTATGCAGAATTGGAGCTGAGCGAAGTGTGGTTTTGTATGTGTGTGGAGAATTGTGGCTTCGTTGTGCGGGAATTGTATGTGTGTGAAGAATTTGGGCTTGGCTGTGCGGGAAGTGTAAGTGTGTGTGCGTGCGTGTGTGGAGAATATGGGTTTGGTTGTGCGGGAAGTGTGGGTGTGTGGGTTGGTGCATGGTGAATTGGATCTTGGTTCAGCGGGAAGTGTGAGTGCGTGTGTGGGTGTGTGTGTGTGTGTGGATAGTTGGGGCTTGGTTGTGCAGGAAGTGTATTTGTGTGTTTTGGGAGAATTGGGGCTTGTTTATGCGGGAAGTGTGTGTGTGGAGAATTGGGTCTTGGTTGTGTGGGAAGTATATGTGTGTGTATGGAGAATTGGGGATTGGCTGTGTGGGAATTGTACGTGTGTTGGAGAATTTGGACTTGGTTGTGCGGTAATTGACTGTGTGTGTAGAATTGGTTCTTGGTTGTGCGGGAAGTGTGTGTGTGTATGTCTGTGGAGAATTGGGGTTTGGTTGTGCGGGAAGTGTATGTGTTTGTGGAGAATTGGGGCTTGGTTGTTCTGTAAGTGTGAATGTGTGCATAAGTGGATAATTGGGGCTTGGTTGTGCGGAAAGTGTGTGTGTCTGTTTGGAGGATTGGGGCTTGGCTGTGCGGGAAGTGTGTGTGTATGTTTGTGGAGAATTGGGGCTTGTTTGTGCGGGAAGTGTGGCTGTGTGTGGAGAATTGGGGCTTGGTTGTGCGGGAAACGTGGCTGTTTGGGTGTGTATGTGTGGAGAATTGAGGCTTGGTTGTGCGGGAAGTGGGTGTGTGTGGAGAATTGGAGTATGGTTGACCGGGAAACGTGGCTGTGTGGGTGTGTATGTGTGGAGAATTGGGCCTTGGTTCTGGTTGAAGTATGTGTGTGTTTGGTGATTTAGGGCTTGGTTGTGCGGGAAGTGTGCGTGTGTGTGTATGTATGCAGAATTGGAGCTGAGCGAAGTATGGTTTTGTATGTGTGTGGAGAATTGTGGCTTCGTTGTGCGGGAATTGTATGTGTGTGAAGAATTTGGGCTTGGCTGTGCGGGAAGTGTAAGTGTGTGTGCGTGCGTGTGTGGAGAATATGGGTTTGGTTGTGCGGGAAGTTTGGGTGTGTAGGTTGGTGCGTGGTGAATTGGATCTTGGTTCAGTGGGAAGTGTGAGTGGGTGTGTAGGTGTGTGTGTTTGTGGAGAATTGAGCCTTGGTAGTTTGGAAAATGTGGGTGGGTGTGTGTGGGTCTGTGAGTGTGTGTGGAGAATAGTGTCTTGGTTGTGCGGGATGCCGGTGTGTGTGTGTGTGTGTGGAGAATTGGGGCTTGGTTGTGCGGGAAGTATGTCTGTGTGGGTGTGTGCGTGGTGAATTGGATCTTGGTTCAGCGGGAAGTGTGAGTGGGTGTGTGGGTGTGCGTGTGTGTGGAGAATTGAGGCTTGGTAGTTTGGGAATTGTGGGTGGATGTGTGTGGGTCTGTCAGTGCGTGTGGAGAATAGGGTCTCGGTTGTGCGGGATGTCAGTTTGTGTGTGTGTGGAGAATTGGGGCTTGGCTGTGCAGGAAGCTTGGGTGTGTGTGTGTGTGTGTGTGTGTGCGTTTGTTTGTGTATGTGTGTGTTTGTGTGTAGAATTGAGGCTTGGTTGTGCGGAAAGTGTGTGTGTGAGGAGAATTGGTGATTGGTTGTGCGAGAATTGTGTTTGTGTGTTTGTGGAGAATTGGGGCTTGGTTGTGCGGGAAGTGTGTGAGTGTGTGGAGAATTGATTCTTGGTTGTGTGGGAGATATGTGTGTGTGTATGGAGAATTGGGGATTGGCTGTGTGGGAATTGTATGTGTGTTGGAGAATTTGGACTTGGCTTTGCGGTAATTGAGTGTGTGTGTAGAATTGGTTCTTGGTTGTGCGGGAAGTGTGTGTGTGTATGTCTGTGGAGAATTGGGGTTTGGTTGTGCGGGAAGTGTATGTGTTTGTGGAGAATTGGGGCTTGGTTGTGCTGGAAGTGTGAATGTGTGCATGAGTGGATAATTGGGGCTTGGTTGTGCGGAAAGTGTGTGTGTCTTTGTGGAGGATTGGGGCTTGGCTGTGCAGGAAGTGCGTGTGTATGTCTGTGTGGGTGTGTGCGTGGTGAATTGGATCTTGGTTCAGCGGGAAGTGTGAGTGGGTGTGTGGGTGTGCGTGTGTGTGGAGAATTGAGGCTTGGTAGTTTGGGAATTGTGGGTGGATGTGTGTGGGTCTGTCAGTGCGTGTGGAGAATAGTGTCTCGGTTGTGCGGGATGTCAGTTTGTGTGTGTGTGGAGAATTGGGGCTTGTTTGTGCGGGAAGTTTGGGTGTGTGTGGAGAAGTGGGGCTTGGTTGTGCGGGAAACGTGGCTGTTTGGGAGTGTAAAAGTGGAGAATTGGGGCTTGGTTGTGCGGGAAGTGGGTGTGTGTGGAAAATTAGGGCATGGTTGACCTGGAAACGTGGCTGTGTGGGTGTGTATGTGTGGAGAATTGGGCCTTGGTTCCGGTGGAAGTATATGTGTGTTTGGTGAATTCGAGCTTGGTTGTGCGTGATGTGTGCGTATGTGTGTGTTATGTATGGAAAATTGGAGCTGAGCTAAGTGTGGTTTTGTATGTGTGTGGAGAATTGTGGCTTCGTTGCGCGGGAATTGTATGTGTGTGAAGAATTTGGGCTTGGCTGTGCGGGAAGTGTATGTGTGTGTGCGTGCGTGTGTGGAGAATTGGGGCTTGGTTGTGCGTGAAGTGTGGGTGTGCTGGTTGGTGCGTGGTGAATTGGATCTTGGTTCAGTGGGAAGTGTGAGTGGGTGTGTAGGTGTGTGTGTTTGTGGAGAATTGAGGCTTGGTAGTTTGGAAAATGTGGGTGGGTGTGTGTGGGTCTGTTAGTGTGTGTGGAGAATAGGGTCTTGGTTGTGCCGGATGCCGGTGTGTGTGTGTGTGTGTGGAGAATTGGGGCTTGGTTGTGCAGGAAGCTTGGGTGTGTGTATGTGTGTGTTTGTATGTGTGTATGTGTGTGTGTTTGTGTGTGTGTGTGTGTGTGTCTGTGTGTGTGTGTGTGTGGAGAATTGAGGCTTGGTTGTGCGGGAAGTGTGTCTGTGGAGATTTTGTGGCTTGTTTGTGCGGGAAGTGTGTGTGTGGAGAAATGGGGATTGATTTTGCGGGAAGTGTGGATTTGTGTCTGTGGAGAATTGGGGCTTGGTTGTGCGGGAACTGTGTGTGTTTGTGTGTGTGTGGAGAATTGGGGCTTGGTTGTGCGAGAAGTGTGATTGGGTGTGTGTGTGTGTGGAGAATTGGGGATTAGTTGTGTGGGAAGTATGTGTGTGTTTGACGAATTGAAGCTTAGTTGTGCGGGAAGTGTGAATGTGTGTGGAGAATTGGGCCTTGGTTGACTGGGAAGTATGTGTGTGTTTGGTGAATTAGGGCTTGGTTGTGCGGGAAGTGTGCATGTGTGTGTGTGTGTGTATGGAGAATTGGAAGCTGAGCGAAGTGTGGTTGTGTATGTGTGTGGAGAATTGTGGCTTCGTTGTGCGGGAAGTGTGTGTGTGTGTGAAGAATTTGGGCTTGGCTGTGCAGGAAGTGTATGTGTGTGTGTTTGTGTGTGTGGAGAATTGGGGCTTGGTTGTGCGGGAAGAATGTGTGTGTGGGTGTGTGCGTGGTGAATTGGATCTTGGTTTAGCGGGAAGTGTGAGTGGGTGTGTGGGTGTGCGTGTGTGTGGAGAATTGAGGCTTGGTAGTTTGGGAACTGTGGGTGGATGTGTCAGTGCGTGTGGAGAATAGTGTCTTGGTTGTGCGGGAAATCTGTGTGTGTTTGTGTGGAGAATTGGGGCTTGGTTGTGCAGGAAGCTTGGGTGTTTGTGTGTGTGTGTGTGTGTTTGTTTGTGTATGTGTGTGTTTGTGTGTAGAACTGAGGCTTGGTTGTGCAGAAAGTATGTGTGTGTGGAGAATTGGTGCTTGGTTGTGCGGGAAGTGTGCCTGTGTGTGTGTGTGTATGGAGAATTGGAAGCTGAGCGAAGTGTGGTTGTGTATGTGTGTAGAGAATTGTGGCTTCGTTGTGCGGGAAGTGTGTGTGTGTGTGAAGAATTTGGGCTTGGCTGTGCGGGAAGTGTATGTGTGTGTGTGTGTGTGTGTGGAGAATTGGGGCTTGGTTGTGCGGGAAGTATGTGTGTGTGGGTGTGTGCGTGGTGAATTGGATCTTGGTTTAGTGGGAAGTGTGAGTGGGTGTGTGGATGTGCGTGTGTGTGGAGAATTGAGGCTTGGTAGTTTGGCAACTGTGGGTGGGAGTGTGTGGGTCTGTCAGTGCGTGTGGAGAATAGTGTCTTGGTTGTGCGGGATATCAGTGTGTGTTTGTGTGGAGAATTGGGGCTTGGTTGTGCAGGAAGCTTGGGTGCGTGTGTGTGTGTGTGTGTTTGTATGTGTATGTGTGTGTTTGTGTGTAGAACTGAGGCTTGGTTGTGCGGAAAGTATGTGTGTGTGGAGAATTGGTGCTTGGTTGTGCGAGAATTGTGTTTGTGTGTTTGTGGAGAATTGGGGCTTGGTTGTGCGGGAAGTGTGTGAGTGTGTGGAGAATTGATTCTTGGTTGTGTGGGAAATATTTGTGTGTGTATGGAGAATTGGGGATTGCCTGTGTGGGAATTGTATGTGTGTTGGAGAATTTTGACTTGCCTGTGGGGTAATTGAGTGTGTGTGTAGAATTGGTTCTTGGTTGTGCGGGAAGTGTGTGTGTGTATGTCAGTGGAGAATTGAGGTTTGGTTGTGCGGGAAGTGTATGTGTTTGTGGAGAATTGGGACTTGGTTGTGCTGGAAGTGTGGATGTATGGGTGAGTGGAGAAATATGGCTTGATTGTGCGGGAAGTGTGTGTGTCTGTGTGGAGGATTGGGGCTTGGCTCTGTGGGAAGTGTGTGTAGGCTTGTGGAGAATTGGGGCTTGTTTGTGCGGGAAGTGTGGGTGTGTATGGAGAATTGGGGTTTGGTTGTGCGGGAAACGTGGCTGCGTGGGTGTGTATGTGTGTAGAATTGGGGCTTGTTTGTGCGGGAAATGGGTCTGTGTTGTGGAGAATTGGGGCTTGGTTGTGCAGGAAGCTTGGGTGTGTGTGTGTGTTTGTTTGTGTGTGTGTGTGTTTGTGTGTAGAATTGAGGCTTGATTGTGCGGAAAGTGTGTGTGTGTGGAGAATTGATTCTTGGTTGTGTGCGAAATATTTGTGTGTGTATGGAGAATTGGGGATTGCCTGTGTGGGAATAGTATGTGTGTTGGAGAATTTGGACTTGGCTGTGCGGTAATTGAGTGTGTGTGTAGAATTGGTTCTTGGTTGTGCGGCAAGTGTGTGTGTGTATGTCAGTGGAGAATTGAGGTTTGGTTGTGCGGGAAGTGTATGTGTTTGTGGAGAATTGGGACTTGGTTGTGCTGGAAGTGTGAATGTGTGCATGAATGGATAATTGGGGCTTGGTTGTGCGGAAAATGTGTGTGTCTGTGTGGAGGATTGGTGCTTGGCTGTGCGGGAAGTGTGTGTGTATGTTTGTGGAGAATTGGGGCTTGTTTGTGCGGGAAGTTTGGGTGTGTGTGGAGAATTGGGGCATGGTTGACCTGGAAATGTGGCTGTGTGGGTGTGTATGTGTGGAGAATTGGGCCTAGGTTCTGGTGGAATTATGTGTGTGTTTGTTGAATTAGGGCTTGGTTGTGCGGGAATTGTATGTGTGTGAAGAATTTGGGCTTGGCTGTGCGGGAAGTGTATGTGTGTGTGCGTGCATGTGTGGAGAATTGGGGCTTGGTTGTGCGGGAAGTGTGGGTGTGTGGGTTGGTGCGTGGTTAATTGGATCTTGGTTCAGCGGGAAGTGTGAGTGGGTGTGTAGGTGTGTGTGTTTGTGGAGAATTGAGGCTTGGTAGTTTGGAAAATGTGGGTGGGTTTGTGTGGGTCTGTGAGTGTGTGTGGAGAATAGGATCTTGGTTGTGCGGGATGCCGGTGTGTGTATGTGTGTGTGGAGAATTGGGGCTTGGTTGTGCAGGAAGCTTGGGGGTGTGTGTGTGTGTTTGTGTGTGTGTGTGTGTGTGTGTGTATGTTTGTGTGTGTGTGTGTGTCTGTGTGTGTGTGTGTGGAGAATTAAGGCTTGGTTGTGCGGGAAATGTGTGTGTGTGGAGATTTTGGGGCTTGTTTGTGCGGGAAGTGTGTGCGTGGAGAAATGGGGATTGGTTTTGTGGGAAGTGTGGATTTGTGTCTGTGGAGAATTGGAGGTTAGTTGTGCGGGAACTGTGTGTGTTTGTGTGTGTGTGGAGAATTGCGGCTTGGTTGTGCGGGAAGTGTGAGTGGGTGTGTGTGTGTGGAGAATTGGGGATTAGTTGTGTGGGAAGTATATGTGTGTGTGGAGAATTTGGACTTGCTGTGCGATAAGTGTGTTTGTGTGCAGAACTGGGGCTCGATTGTGCGGGAAGTATGGGTGAGCATGTGGAGAATTGGGGCTTGGTTGTGTGGGAAGTATGTATGTGTGTATGGAGAATTGGGTATTTGTTGTGCAGAGAGTGTGGGTATCTGTGTGTGTTTGGAGATTTGGAGCTGTGCAAAGTTTGGGTGCGTGTGTGTAGGATTGGGGCTTGGTTCTGCAGGAAGTGTGAGTGTGTGGGTGTGTATGTGTGGAGATTTGGGGCTTGGTTCCGTGGAAAATGTGGGTGGATGTGTGGTTGTGTTGTGTGTGTGGAAAATTGGGGTTTGCTTGTGTGAGCAGTGTGGGTGTGTGTGTCTGTGGAGATTTGGGGCTTGGTTGTGTGGAAAATGTGGATGTGTGTGTGAAAAATTGGGACTTGTTTGCGTTGGAAGTGTGGGTGTGTGTGGTTGTGTGTGGAGAATTGGGGCTTTGTTTGTCAGGAATTGTGTGTGTTTGTGTGTGTGTGGAAAATTGGCGCTTGATTTTGCGGGAAGTGTGTGTGTGTGTGGGAATTTTGGGGCTTCTTTGTGCGGGAAGTGTGTGTGTGGAGAAATGGGGATTGGTTTTGTGGGAAGTGTGGATGTGCGTCTGTGGAGAATTGCGGCTTGGTTGTGCGGGAACTGTGTGTGTTTGTGTGTGTGTGGAGAATTGGAGCTTGGTAGTGTGCGAAGTGTGAGTGTGTGTGTGTGTGGAGAATTGAGGATTAGTTGTGTGGGAGGTATGTGTGTGATTGGTGAATTGAGGCTTAGTTGTTTGCGAAGTGTGCATGTGTGTAGAGAATTGGGGCTTGGTTGTATGGGAAGTGTGAGTGTGTGTGCGTGTGGGGAATTGAGCAATAGTTGTGTGGGAAGTATGTATGTGTTTGTTGAATTGAGGCTTAGTTGTGTGGGAAGTGTGCATGTGTGTGTAGAATTGGGGCTTGGTTGTGTGGGAAGTATGTGTGTGTTTGGTGAATTAGGGCTTGGTTTTGCGGGAAGTGTGCGTGTGTGTGTGTGAGTGTATGGAGAATTGGAGCTGAGCGAAGTGTGGTGGTGTATGTGAGTGGAGAATTGTGGCTTCGTTGTGCGGGAATTGTGTGTGTGTGAAGAATTTGGGCTTGGCTGTGCGGGAAGTGTATCTCTGTGTGTTTGTATGTGGAGAATTGGGGCTTGGTTGTGCGGGAAGTGTGGGTGTGTGGGTTGGTGCATGGTGAATTGGATCTTGGTTCAGCGGGAAGTGTGAGTGCGTGTGTGGGTGTGTGTGTGTGTGTGGATAGTTGGGGCTTGGTTGTGCAGGAAGTGTATTTGTGTGTTTTGGGAGAATTTGGACTTGGTTGTGCGGTAATTGAGTGTGTGTGTAGAATTGGTTCTTGGTTGTGCGGGAAGTGTGTGTGTGTATGTCTGTGGAGAATTGGGGTTTGGTTGTGCGGGAAGTGTATGTGTTTGTGGAGAATTGGGGCTTGGTTGTTCTGGAAGTGTGAATGTGTGCATGAGTGGATAATTGGGGCTTGGTTGTGCGGAAAGTGTGTGTGTCTGTGTGGAGGATTGGGGCTTGGCTGTGCGAGAAGTGTGTGTGTATGTTTGTGGAGAATTGGGGCTTGTTTGTGCGGGAAGTGTGGCTGTGTGTGGAGAATTGGGGCTTGGTTGTGCGGGAAACGTGGCTGTTTGGGTGTGTATGTGTGGAGAATTGAGGCTTGGTTGTGCGGGAAGTGGGTGTGTGTGGAGAATTGGAGCATGGTTGACCGGGAAACGTGGCTGTGTGGGTGTGTATGTGTGGAGAATTTGGCCTTGGTTCTGGTTGAAGTATGTGTGTGTTTGGTGATTTAGGGCTTGGTTGTGCGGGAAGTGTGCGTGTGTGTGTATGTATGCAGAATTGGAGCTGAGCGAAGTGTGGTTTTGTATGTGTGTGGAGAATTGTGGCTTCGTTGTGCGGGAATTGTATGTGTGTGAAGAATTTGGGCTTGGCTGTGCGGGAAGTGTAAGTGTGTGTGCGTGCGTGTGTGGAGAATATGGGTTTGGTTGTGCGGGAAGTGTGGGTGTGTGGGTTGGTGCATGGTGAATTGGATCTTGGTTCAGCGGGAAGTGTGAATGCGTGTGTGGGTGTGTGTGTGTGGATAGTTGGGGCTTGGTTGTGCAGGAAGTGTATTTGTGTGTTTTGGGAGAATTGGGGCTTGGTTATGCGGGAAGTGTGTGTGTGGAGAATTGGGTCTTGGTTGTGTGGGAAGTATATGTGTGTGTATGGAGAATTGGGGATTGGCTGTGTGGGAATTGTACGTGTGTTGGAGAATTTGGACTTGGTTGTGCGGTAATTGACTGTGTGTGTAGAATTGGTTCTTGGTTGTGCGGGAAGTGTGTGTGTGTATGTCTGTGGAGAATTGGGGTTTGGTTGTGCGGGAAGTGTATGTGTTTGTGGAGAATTGGGGCTTGGTTGTTCTGTAAGTGTGAATGTGTGCATGAGTGGATAATTGGGGCTTGGTTGTGCGGAAAGTGTGTGTGTCTGTTTGGAGGATTGGGGCTTGGCTGTGCGGGAAGTGTGTGTGTATGTTTGTGGAGAATTGGGGCTTGTTTGTGCGGGAAGTGTGGCTGTGTGTGGAGAATTGGGGCTTGGTTGTGCGGGAAACGTGGCTGTTTGGGTGTGTATGTGTGGAGAATTGAGGCTTGGTTGTGCGGGAAGTGGGTGTGTGTGGAGGATTGGAGTATGGTTGACCGGGAAACGTGGCTGTGTGGGTGTGTATGTGTGGAGAATTGGGCCTTGGTTCTGGTTGAAGTATGTGTGTGTTTGGTGATTTAGGGCTTGGTTGTGCGGGAAGTGTGCGTGTGTGTGTATGTATGCAGAATTGGAGCTGAGCGAAGTATGGTTTTGTATGTGTGTGGAGAATTGTGGCTTCGTTGTGCGGGAATTGTATGTGTGTGAAGAATTTGGGCTTGGCTGTGCGGGAAGTGTAAGTGTGTGTGCGTGCGTGTGTGGAGAATATGGGTTTGGTTGTGTGGGAAGTTTGGGTGTGTAGGTTGGTGCGTGGTGAATTGGATCTTGGTTCAGTGGGAAGTGTGAGTGGGTGTGTAGGTGTGTGTGTTTGTGGAGAATTGAGCCTTGGTCGTTTGAAAATGTGGGTGGGTGTGTGTGGGTCTGTGAGTGTGGGTGGAGAATAGTGTCTTGGTTGTGCGGGATGCCGGTGTGTGTGTGTGTGTGTGGAGAATTGGGGCTTGGTTGTGTGGGAAGTATGTCTGTGTGGGTGTGTGCGTGGTGAATTGGATCTTGGTTCAGCGGGAAGTGTGAGTGGGTGTGTGGGTGTGCGTGTGTGTGGAGAATTGAGGCTTGGTAGTTTGGGAATTGTGGGTGGATGTGTGTGGGTCTGTCAGTGCGTGTGGAGAATAGGGTCTCGGTTGTGCGGGATGTCAGTTTGTGTGTGTGTGGAGAATTGGGGCTTGTTTGTGCGGGAAGTTTGGGTGTGTGTGGAGAAGTGGGGCTTGGTTGTGCGGGAAACGTGGCTGTTTGGGTGTGTAAAAGTGGAGAATTGGGGCTTGGTTGTGCGGGAAGTGGGTACGTGTGGAAAATTAGGGCATGGTTGACCTGGAAACGTGGCTGTGTGGGTGTGTATGTGTGGAGAATTGGGCCTTGGTTCCGGTGGAAGTATATCTGTGTTTGGTGAATTCGAGCTTGGTTGTGCGTGATGTGTGCGTATGTGTGTGTTATGTATGGAAAATTGGAGCTGAGCTAAGTGTGGTTTTGTATGTGTGTGGAGAATTGTGGCTTCGTTGCGCGGGAATTGTATGTGTGTGAAGAATTTGGGCTTGGCTGTGCGGGAAGTGTATGTGTGTGTGCGTGCGTGTGTGGAGAATTGGGGCTTGGTTGTGCGTGAAGTGTGGGTGTGCTGGTTGGTGCGTGGTGAATTGGATCTTGGTTCAGTGGGAAGTGTGAGTGGGTGTGTAGGTGTGTGTGTTTGTGGAGAATTGAGGCTTGGTAGTTTGGAAAATGTGGGTGGGTGTGTGTGGGTCTGTGAGTGTGTGTGGAGAATAGGGTCTTGGTTGTGCCGGATGCCGGTGTGTGTGTGTGTGTGTGGAGAATTGGGGCTTGGTTGTGCAGGAAGCTTGGGTGTGTGTATGTGTGTGTTTGTATGTGTGTATGTGTGTGTGTTTGTGTGTGTGTGTGTGTGTGTCTGTGTGTGTGTGTGGAGAATTGAGGCTTGGTTGTGCGGGAAGTGTGTCTGTGGAGATTTTGTGGCTTGTTTGTGCGGGAAGTGTGTGTGTGGAGAAATGGGGATTGATTTTGCGGGAAGTGTGGATTTGTGTCTGTGGAGAATTGGGGCTTAGTTGTGCGGGAACTGTGTGTGTTTGTGTGTGTGTGGAGAATTGGGGCTTGGTTGTGCGAGAAGTGTGATTGGGTGTGTGTGTGTGTGGAGAATTGGGGATTAGTTGTGTGGGAAGTATGTGTGTGTTTGACGAATTGAAGCTTAGTTGTGCGGGAAGTGTGAATGTGTGTGGAGAATTGGGCCTTGGTTGAGTGGGAAGTATGTGTGTGTTTGGTGAATTAGGGCTTGGTTGTGCGGGAAGTGTGCGTGTGTGTGTGTGTGTGTATGGAGAATTGGAAGCTGAGCGAAGTGTGGTTGTGTATGTGTGTGGAGAATTGTGGCTTCGTTGTGCGGGAAGTGTGTGTGTGTGTGTGAAGAATTTGGGCTTGGCTGTGCAGGAAGTGTATGTGTGTGTGTTTGTGTGTGTGGAGAATTGGGACTTGGTTGTGCGGGAAGTATGTGTGTGTGGGTGTGTGCGTGGTGAATTGGATCTTGGTTTAGCGGGAAGTGTGAGTGGGTGTGTGGGTGTGCGTGTGTGTGGAGAATTGAGGCTTGGTAGTTTGGGAACTGTGGGTGGGTGTGTCAGTGCGTGTGGAGAATAGTGTCTTGGTTGTGCGGGAAATCAGTGTGTGTTTGTGTGGAGAATTGGGGCTTGGTTGTGCAGGAAGCTTGGGTGTTTGTGTGTGTGTGTGTGTGTTTGTTTGTGTATGTGTGTGTTTGTGTGTAGAACTGAGGCTTGGTTGTGCGGAAAGTATGTGTGTGTGGAGAATTGGTGCTTGGTTGTGCGAGAATTGTGTTTGTGTGTTTGTGGAGAATTGGGGATTGCCTGTGTGGGAATTGTATGTGTGTTGGAGAATTTGGACTTGGCTGTGCGGTAATTGAGTGTGTGTGTAGAATTGGTTCTTGGTTGTGCGGGAAGTGTGTGTGTGTATGTCAGTGGAGAATTGGGGTTTGGTTGTGCGGGAAGTGTATGTGTTTGTGGAGAATTGGCTCTTCGTTGTGCTGGAAGTGTGAATGTGTGCATGAGTGGATAATTGGGGCTTGGTTGTGCGGAAAGTGTGTGTGTCTGTGTGGAGGATTGGGGCTTGACTGTGCGGGAAGTGTGTGTGTATGTTTGTGGAGAATTGGGGCTTGTTTGTACGGGAAGTTTGGGTGTGTGTGGAGAATTGGGGCATGGTTGACCTGGAAACGTGGCTGTGTGGTGTGTATGTGTGGATAATTGGGCCTTGGTTCTGGTGGAAGTATGTGTGTGTTTGGTGAATTAGGGGTTGGTTGTGCGGGAAGTGTGCGTGTGTGTTGTGTTTATGTATGGAGAATTGGAGCTGAGCGAAGTGTGGTTTTGTATGTGTGTGGAGAATTGTGGCTTCGTTGTGCGGGAATTGTATGTGTGTGAAGAATTTGGGCTTGGCTGTGCGGGAAGTGTATGTGTGTGTGCGTGCGTGTGTGGAGAATTGGGGCTGGGTTGTGCGGGAAGTGTGGGTGTGTGGGTTGGTGCGTGGTGAATTGGATCTTGGTTCAGTGGGAAGTGTGAGTGGGTGTGTAGGTGTGTGTGTTTGTGGAGAATTGAGGCTTGGTAGTTTGGAAAATGTGGGTGGGTGTGTGTGGGTCTGTGAGTGTGTGTGGAGAATAGCGTCTTGGTTGTGCCGGATGCCGGTGTGTGTGTGTGTGTGTGGAGAATTGGGGCTTGGTTGTGCAGGAAGCTTGGGTGTGTGTATGTGTGTGTTTGTATGTGTGTATGTGTGTGTGTTTGTGTGTGTGTGTGTGTCTGTGTGTGTGTATGGAGAATTGAGGCTCGGTTGTGCGGGAAGTGTGTGTGTGTGGAGATTTTGTGGCTTGTTTGTGCGGGAAGTGTGTGTGTGGAGAAATGGGGATTGATTTTGCGGGAAGTGTGGATTTGTGTCTGTGGAGAATTGGGGCTTAGTTGTGCGGGAACTGTGTGTGTTTGTGTGTGTGTGGAGAATTGGGGCTTGGTTGTGCGGGAAGTGTGATTGGGTGTGTGTGTGTGTGGAGAATTGGGGATTAGTTGTGTGGGAAGTATGTGTGTGTTTGGTGAATTAGGGCTTGGTTGTGCGGGAAGTGTGCGTGTGTGTGTGTGTGTATGGAGAATTGGAAGCTGAGCGAAGTGTGGTTGTGTATGTGTGTAGAGAATTGTGGCTTCGTTGTGCGGGAAGTGTGTGTGTGTGTGAAGAATTTGGGCTTGGCTGTGCGGGAAGTGTATGTGTGTGTGTGTGTGTGTGTGGAGAATTGGGGCTTGGTTGTGCGGGAAGTATATGTGTGTGGGTGTGTGCGTGGTGAATTGGATCTTGGTTTAGTGGGAAGTGTGAGTGGGTGTGTGGATGTGCGTGTGTGTGGAGAATTGAGGCTTGGTAGTTTGGCAACTGTGGGTGGGAGTGTGTGGGTCTGTCAGTGCGTGTGGAGAATAGTGTCTTGGTTGTGCGGGATATCAGTGTGTGTTTGTGTGGAGAATTGGGGCTTGGTTGTGCAGGAAGCTTGGGTGTTTTTGCGTGTGTGTGTGTGTTTGTATGTGTATGTGTGTGTTTGTGTGTAGAACTGAGGCTTGGTTGTGCGGAAAGTATGTGTGTGTGGAGAATTGGTGCTTGGTTGTGCGAGAATTGTGTTTTGTGTTTGTGGAGAATTGGGGCTTGGTTGTGCGGGAAGTGTGTGAGTGTGTGGAGAATTGATTCTTGGTTGTGTGGGAAATATTTGTGTGTGTATGGAGAATTGGGGATTGCCTGTGTGGGAATTGTATGTGTGTTGGAGAATTTTGACTTGCCTGTGGGGTAATTGAGTGTGTGTGTAGAATTGGTTCTTGGTTGTGCGGGAAGTGTGTGTGTGTATGTCAGTGGAGAATTGAGGTTTGGTTGTGCGGGAAGTGTATGTGTTTGTGGAGAATTGGGACTTGGTTGTGCTGGAAGTGTGGATGTATGGGTGAGTGGAGAATTATGGCTTGATTGTGCGGGAAGTGTGTGTGTCTGTGTGGAGGATTGGGGCTTGGCTCTGTGGGAAGTGTGTGTAGGCTTGTGGAGAATTTGGGCTTGTTTGTGCGGGAAGTGTGGGTGTGTATGGAGAATTGGGGCTTGGTTGTGCGGGAAACGTGGCTGCATGGGTGTGTATGTGTGTAGAATTGGGGCTTGTTTGTGCGGGAAATGGGTCTGTGTTGTGGAGAATTGGGGCTTGGTTGTGCAGGAAGCTTGGGTGTGTGTGTGTGTGTGTGTGTTTGTTTGTGTGTGTGTGTGTTTGTGTGTAGAATTGAGGCTTGGTTGTGCGGAAAATGTGTGTGTGTGGAGAATTGATTCTTGGTTGTGTGCGAAATATTTGTGTGTGTATGGAGAATTGGGGATTGCCTGTGTGGGAATAGTATGTGTGTTGGAGAATTTGGACTTGGCTGTGCGGTAATTGAGTGTGTGTGTAGAATTGGTTCTTGGTTGTGCGGCAAGTGTGTGTGTGTATGTCAGTGGAGAATTGAGGTTTGGTTGTGCGGGAAGTGTATGTGTTTGTGGAGAATTGGGACTTGGTTGTGCTGGAAGTGTGAATGTGTGCATGAATGGATAATTGGGGCTTGGTTGTGCGGAAAATGTGTGTGTCTGTGTGGAGGATTGGTGCTTGGCTGTGCGGGAAGTGTGTGTGTATGTTTGTGGACAATTGGGGCTTGTTTGTGCGGGAAGTTTGGGTGTGTGTGGAGAATTGGGGCATGGTTGACCTGGAAATGTGGCTGTGTGGGTGTGTATGTGTGGAGAATTGGGCCTAGGTTCTGGTGGAATTATGTGTGTGTTTGTTGAATTAGGGCTTGGTTGTGCGGGAATTGTATGTGTGTGAAGAATTTGGGCTTGGCTGTGCGGGAAGTGTATGTGTGTGTGCGTGCATGTGTGGAGAATTGGGGCTGGGTTGTGCGGGAAGTGTGGGTGTGTGGGTTGCTGCGTGGTGAATTGGATCTTGGTTCAGTGGGAAGTGTGAGTGGGTGTGTAGGTGAGTGTGTTTGTGGAGAATTGAGGCTTGTTAGTTTGGAAAATGTGGGTGGGTGTGTGTGGGTCTGTGAGTGTGTGTGGAGAATAGGGTCTTGGTTGTGCGGGATGCCGGTGTGTGTGTGTGTGTGTGGAGAATTGGGGCTTGGTTGTGCAGGAAGCTTGGGTGTGTGTGTGTGTTTGTGTGTGTGTGTGTTTGTGTGTGTGTGTGTGTCTGTGTGTGTGTGTGTGGAGTATTGACGCTTGGTTGTGCGGGAAGTGTGTGTGTGTGTGGAGAATTTGTGGCTTGTTTGTGTGGGAAGTGTGTGTGTGGAGAAATGGGGATTGGTTTTGTGGGAAGTGTGGATTTGTGTCTGTGGAGAATTGGGGCTTAGTTGTGCAGGAACTGTGTGTGTTTGTGTGTGTGTGGAGAATTGGGACTTGGTTGTGCGGGAAGTGTGGGTGTGTGTGGAGAATTGGGGCTTGGTTGTGCGGGAAACGTGGCTGTGTGGGTGTGTATTTGTGGAGAATTGGGGCTTGGTTGTGCGGGAAGTGGATGTGTGTGGAGAATTGGGGCATGGTTGACCGGGAAACGTGGCTGTGTGGGTGTGTATGTGTGGAGAATTGGGCCTTGGTTCTGGTGGAAGTATGTGTGTGTTTGGTGAATTAGGGCTTGGTTATGCGGGAAGTGTGCGTGTGTGTGTGTGTATGTATGGAGAATTGGAGCTGAGCGAAGTGTGGTTTTGTATGTGTGTGGAGAATTGTGGCTTCGTTGTGCGGGAATTGTATGTGTGTGAAGAATTTGGGCTTGGCTGTTCGGGATGTGTATGTGTGTGTGCGTGCATGTGTGGAGAATTGGGGCTTGGTTGTGCGGGAAGTGTGGGTGTGTGGGTTGGTGCGTGGTGAATTGGATCTTGGTTCAGTGGGAAGTGTGAGTGGGTGTTTCGGTGTGTGTGTTTGTGGAGAACTGAGGCTTGGTAGTTTGGAAAATGTGGGTGGGTGTGTGTGGGTCTGTGAATGTGTGTGGAGAATAGGGTCTTGGTTGTGCGGGATGCCGGTGTGTGTGTGTGTGTGGAGAATTGGGGTTTGGTTGTGCAGGAAGCTTGGGTGTGTGTGTGTGTTTGTGTGTGTATATGTGTGTGTGTTTGTGTGTGTGTGTGTGTCTGTGTGTGTGTGTGTGGAGAATTGAGGCTTGGTTGTGCGGGAAGTGTGTTTGTGTGGAGATTTTGTGACTTGTTTGTGCGGGAAGTGTGTGTGTGGAGAAATGGAGATTGGTTTTGCGGGAAGTGTGGATTTGTGTCTGTGGAGAATTGGGGCTTAGTTGTGCGGCAACTGTGCGTGTTTGTTTGTGTGTGGAGAATTGGGGCTTGGTTGTGTGGGAAGTGTGAGTGGGTGTGTGTGTGTGTGGAGAATTGGGGATTAGTTGTGTGGGAAGTATGTGTGTGTTTGACGAATTGAAACTTAGTTGTGCGGGAAGTGTGAATATGTGTGTGGAGAATTGGGCCTTGGTTGTGTGGGAAGTATGTGTGTGTTTGGTGAATTAGGGCTTGGTTGTGCGGGAAGTGTGCATGTGTGTGTGTGTGTATGGAGAATTTGAGCTGAGCGAAGTGTGTTTGTGTATGTGTGTGGAGAATTGTGACTTCGTTGTGCGGGAAGTGTGTGTGTGTGTGAAGAATTTGGGCTTGGCTGTGCGGGAAGTGTATGTGTGTGTGTGTGTGTGAAGAATTGGGGCTTGGTTGTGCGGGAAGTATGGGTGTGTGGGTGTATGCGTGGTGAATTGGATCTTGGTTCAGTGGGAAGTGTGAGTTGGTGTGTGGGTGTGTGTGTGTGGAGAATTGAGGCTTGGTAGTTTGGGAAGTGTGGGTGGGTGTGTGTGGGTCTGTCAGTGTGTGTGGAGCATAGGGTCTTGGTTGTGCGGGATGTGAGTGTGTGTATGTGTGGAGAATTGTGGCTTGGTTGTGCAGGAAGCTTGGGTGTGTGTGTGTGTGTGTGTGTTTGTTTGTGTGTGTGTGTGTTTGTGTGTGTGTGTGTAGAATTGAGACTTGGTTGTTCGGAAAGTGTGTGTGTGCGGAGAATTGCTGCTAGGTTGTGCGAGAACTGTGTTTGTGTGTTTGTGGAGAATTGGGGCTTGGTTGTGCGGGAAGTGTGTGAGTGTGTGGAGAATTGGGTCTTGCTTGTGTGGGAAATATGTGTGTGTGTATGGAGAATTGGGGATTGGCTGTGTGGGAAGTGTGTGTGCGTTGGAGAATTTGGAATTGGCTGTGTGGTAATTGTGTGTGTGTGTGGAGAATAGCGGCTCGATTGTGCGGGTAGTGTGTGTGTGCGTGTGGAGACTTGGAGCTTGGTTGTGTGGGAAATATTTGTGTGTGTATGGAGATCTGGGTATTTGTTGTGAGGAAAGTGTGGGTATCTGTGTGTGTGTGGAGATTTGGAGCTGTGCGAAGTTTGGGTGTGTGTGTGTGTGGAGTATTGGGGCTTGGTTGTGCGGGAAGTGTGAGTTTGTGTGGTCAATTGGGGATTGGTGGTGTGGAAAGTGTGGGTGTGTGAGTGTGGAGAATTGGGGCTTGGTTGTGCGGGAGGTGTGAATGGATGTGTGTGAGTGTGTGTTTGTGGAGAATTGTGGCTTGGTTGTCTGGAAATTTGTGTGTGAGGAGAATTGTGGCTTGGCTTTGCGGGGAGTGTGCGTGGGTGTGTGGTTGTGTGGTGAATTGAAGATGTGCGAAGTGTGTGTGTGTGTGTGTGTGTGTGGAGAATTGGGGCTTGGTTGTCTGGGAGGTGTGAGTGGGTGTGAGTGGGTGTGGGTGTGTGGAGAATTGGCGCTTGGTTGCGTGGGAAGTGTGGGTGGGTATGTGAGTGTGTGTGTGCGGAGAATTGAGACTTGGATCTGCGAGAGGTGTGTGTGAGTGTGTGTGTTTGTGTGCATGTGTGTGGAGAATTGCAGCATTGTGTGGGAAGTGTGGCTCTCTTGGTGTGTGTGTGGAGAATTGGGGGTTGATTGTGCAGGGTGTGTGGAGGGGTATGTGGGTGTGTGTTTGTGTGTGGAGAATTGGGGCTTGGTTTTGCAGGAAGTGTGTGTGTGTGGACTATTGTGGCTTGGTTTTATATGAAGTTTGGATGTGTGGGTGTGTGTGTGTGGAGAATTGAGGCTTGAATGTGTGGGAATTGTGGGTGGGTGTTTGTTTGTGTGTGGAGAATTGGGGCTTGGTTGTGCTGGAAGTCTCTGTGTGTGTGGAGAATTGGTTCTTGTTTGTGCGGGAAGTGTGTGTGTATGTCTGTGGAGAATTGGGGTTTGGTTGTGCGGGAAGTGTGTGTGTGTGTGTGTGGAGAATTGGGGCTTGGTTGTGCGGGTTGTGTGCGTGTGTGTGTGTGGAGAATTGGGACTTGTTTGTGCGGGAAGAGTGTGTCTGTGGGTGCGTGTGTGGAGAATTGGGGCTTGATTGTGCGGGAAGTGTGGGTATGTGTGGAGAATTGGGGATTGGGTGTGCGGGTTGTGTGCGTGTGTGTGTGTGGAGAATTGGGACTTGGTTGTGCGGGAAGAGTGTGTCTGTGGGTGCGTGTGTGGAGAATTGGGGCATCTTTGTGTGGGAAGTGTGGCTCTCTTGGTGTGTGTGTGGAGAATTGGGGGTTGATTGTGCAGGGTGTGTGGAGGGGTATGTGGGTGTGTGTTTGTGTGTGGAGAATTGGGGCTTGGTTTTGCAGGAAGTGTATGTGTGTGGACTATTGTGGCTTGGTTTTATATGAAGTTTGGATGTGTGGGTGTGTGTGTGTGGAGAATTGAGGCTTGAATGTGTGGGAATTGTGGGTGGGTGTTTGTTTGTGTGTGGAGAATTGGGGCTTGGTTGTGCTGGAAGCCTCTGTGTGTGTGGAGAATTGGTTCTTGTTTGTGCGGGAAGTGTGTGTGTATGTCTGTGGAGAATTGGGGTTTGGTTGTGCGGGAAGTGTGTGTGTGTGTGTGTGGAGAATTGGGTCTTGGTTGTTCTGGAAGGGTAGGTATGTGTGGAGAATTGGGGCTTGGGTGTGCGGGTTGTGTGCATGTGTGTGTGTGGAGAATTGGGACTTGGTTGTGCGGGAAGAGTGTGTCTGTGGGTGCGTGTGTGGAGAATTGGGGCTTCTTTGTGCGGGAAGTGTAGCTCTCTGGGTGTGTCTGTGGAGAATTGTGGGTTGATTGTGCAGGGCGTGTGGATGGGTGTGTGGGTTTGTGTGTGTGTGTGAAGAATTGGGGCTTGGTTGTGCGGGAAGTGTGTGTGTGTGGAGTATTGTGGCTTGGTTTTACATGAAGTTTGGATGTGTGGGTGTGTGTGTGTGAAGAATTGAGGCTTGAATGTGTGGGAATTGTGGGTGGGTGTTTGTTTGTGTGTGGTGAATTGGGGCTTGGTTGTGCGGGAAGTGTATGTGTGTGTGTGTGTGTGTGTGTGGAAAATAGCGGCTTGTTTGTGCGGAATTGTGTGTGTGCATGGAGAATTGGGGCTTGGTTGTGTGGGAAGTGTGTGTGTGTGTGTGGAGAATTGGGGCTCGGTTTTGCGGGAAGTGTGGGTGCGTGTGGAGAATTGGATCTTGGTTGTGTGGGAAGTGTGGTGTTTGTGGAGAATTGATGCTTGGGTGTGCGGGAATTGTGAGTCTGTGTGTGGAGAATTAGGGCTTGGTTGTGCAGTAAGTGTGTGTGTGTATGTGGAGAATTGGAGCTTGGTTGTGCGGGAAGTGTGGGGAATTGGATCTAGGTTGTGCGAGAAGTTTTATTTGTGTGGAGAATTGGATCTTGGTTCTGCGGCAAGTGTGGGTGTGTGTGGAGAATTGGGGCTTGGGTGTGCGGGATGTGTGCATGTGTGTGTCGGGAGAATTGGGACATGGTTGTAAGGGAAGTCGAGGTCTGTGGGTGCGTGTGTGGAGATTTGGGGCTTGATTGTGTGGGAAGTGTGCCTCTCTTGGTGCGTGTGTGGAGAATTGGGGGTTGGTTCTGCAGGAAGTGTGGGTGGGTGTATGTGTGTGTGTGTGGGTGGGGGAATCGAGGCATGTTTGTGCGGGAAGTGTGTTTGTGTGTGGATAATTGGGGCTTGGTTTTATGTGTAGTTTGGATGTGTGGGTGTGTGTGTGTGGAGAATTGGGGCTTGGTTGTGCTGGACGTGTGAGTGGGTGTGTGTGTGTGTGCGGAGAACTGGGGCTTGGTTGTGCGGCAAGTCTGTGTGTGTGTGGAGAATTGGGTCTTGTTTTTGCGGGAAGTGTGTATGTGTGTACGTGTGTGGTGAATTGGCGTTTGTTTGTGCGGGAAGTGTGGATGTGTTTGGAGAATTGGGGCTTGGTTGTGCTGGAAGTGTGGATGTGTCTGTGAGTGGAGTATTGGGGCTTGGTTGTGCTGGAAGTGTGGGTGTCTGTGTGGAGGATTGGGGCTTGGCTGTGCGGGAAGTGTGTGTGTGGACAATTGGGGCTTGTTTGTGCGGGAAGTGTGGCTGTGTGTGGAGAATTGGGGCTTGGTTGAGCGGGAAGCTTGGCTGGGTGGGTGTGTGTGTGTGGATAATTGGGGCTTGGATCTGCGGGATGTGGGTGTGTGTGGAGAATTGGGGCTTGGTTGTGTGGGAAGTGCATGTGTGGACAATTGGGAATGGGCTGTTAGGCAAGTGTGTTTGTGTGTGGAGAATTGGGACGTGGCTGTGCGGGAAGCGTGTGTGTGTGTGGAGAATTGGGGCATGGTTGTGTGGAATGTGTGGGTCAGTATGTGTGTGGAGAATTGGGGCTTGGTTGTGCGGCAAGCGTGGCTGTGTGGCTGTGTGTGTGTGGAGAATTGGGGCTTGGTTGTGCTGGAAGTGTGGGTGTGTGTGGAGAATTGGGGCTTGGTTGTGCGGGAAGCTTGGATGTGTGGGTGTGTGTGTGTGGAGAATTTGGACTTGGATGTGCGGGATGTGGGTGTGTGTGGAGAATTGGGGCTTTTTTTTGTGGGAAGTTTGTGTGTGGAGAATTGGGAATCTGCTGTGAGGCAAGTGTGTGTGTGTGTGGAGAATTGGGATGTGGCTGTGCGGGAAGCGTGGGTGTGTGTGTGGAGAATTGGGGCATGGTTGTGTGGAATGTGTGGGTCAGTGTGTGTGTGGAGAATTGGGGCTTGGCTGTGTGGGAAGTGTGTGTGTGTGGATAATTGGGACTTGGCTGTCTGGTAAGTGTGTGTGTGTGTGTGGAGAATTGGGCCTCGGTAGTGCGGGAAGAATGGCTGTGTGTGTGGAGAATAGGCACTTGGTTGTGCGGGAAGTGTGGCTGTGTGGGTATGTTTGTGTGGAGAATTTGGGCTTGGTTGTGCGGGAAGTGTGAGTATGTCTGTGGAGAATAGTGGCTTGGTTGTGCGGGAAGTGTGGGTGTGTGGCTGTATGCGTGTGGAGAATTGGAGCTTGGTTGTGCGGGAAATGTGTGTATATGTGTGTGGAGAATTGGGGCCTTGTTGTGCGGGTATGTGGGTGTGTGGGTGTGTGTGTGGAGAATTGGGGCTTGTTTGGGGTAGAAGTGTGTGTGTATGTGTGGAAAATTGGGACTTGGCTGTGAGTGAAGTGTGTGTATCGTTGTGTCTGTTTGTGAATTATTGAGGCTTGGTTGTGCGGGAAGTGTGTGCATGTCTCTAGAGAATTGGGGCTTGCTTTGCTGGAAGTGTGTATGTGTTTGGGTGGAGAATTGGGTTTTGTTGGTGCAGTAATTGTGAGTGTGTGTGTGCGGAGAATTGGCGCTTTGTTGTGCGGGAAATGTGTGTGTGTGTGTGGATAATTGGGGTTTGGTTGTGGGGAAGTGTGTGTGTGTGTGTGTGGAGAATTGGGGCTTGGTTGTTCTGGAAGTGTAGGTATGTGTGGAGAATTGGGGCTTGTGTGTGCGGGATGTGTGCGTATGTGTGTGTGGAGAATTGGGACTTGGTTGTGCGGGAAGAGTGTGTTTGTGGGTGCGTGTGTGGAGAATTGGGGCTTGTTTGTGCGGGAAGTGTGGCTCTCTGGGTGTGTGTGTGGAGAATTGGGGGTTGATTGTGCAGGGCGTGTGGATGGGTGTGTGGGTGTATGTGTGTGTGTGGAGAATTGGGGGTTGATTGTGCAGGGCGTGTGGATGGGTGTGCGGGTGTATGTGTGTGTGTGTGGAGAATTGGGGCTTGGCTATGCGGGAAGTGTGTGTGTAGGTTTGTGGAGAATTGGGGCTTGTTTGTGCGGGAAGTGTGGGTGTGTGTGGAGAATTGGGGCATGGTTGTGTGGGAAACGTGGCTGCGTGGGTGTGTGTGTGTGGAGAATTGGGAATGGGCTGTGTGGCGAGTGTGTGTGTGTGTGGAGAATTGGGACTTAGCTGTGCGGGCAGTGTGGGTGTGTGTGTGGAGAATTGGGGCTTGGTTGTGCGAGAAGTGTGGGTGTGTGTCGAGAATTGGATCTTGCTTGTGCGGGAAGTGTGTGTGTGTGGAGAATTGGGGCTTGGGTGTGCGGGATGTGTGTGTGTGTGTGTCTGGAGAATTGGGACTTGGTTTTGCGAGAAGTGTGGGTCTGTGGGTGCTTGTGTGGAGATTTGGGGCGTGTAGTTACCGCAGGGAAATGGTCCACAGCCAGCTAGGGAATGGAAGACCAGCAGGAAGAGTAGTGCAAGGAAGGTAGTGCAGGGGTCCCCTGCGGTCATCACCCCCAAAACAGATACACTGTTTTGAGTACTATTGTGGGGATGACTCATCAGGGGAGGGCAGCAGCAGTCAAGTTCATGGCACCGTGGCTGGCTGTGCTGCACAGGAGGGCAAGAAAAAGAGTGAGACAGCAATAGTGATAGGGGATTCAATGGTGAGGGGAATAGATAGGCGTTTCTGCGGCCGCGACCGAGACTCCAGGATGGTATGTTGCCTCCCTGGTGCAAGGGTCAAGGATGTCTCGGAGCGGGTGCAGGACATTCTGAAATGGGAGGGAGAACAGCCCGTTGTCGTGGTGCACATTGGTATCAACGACATAGGTAAAAAAAGGGATGAGGTCCTACGAAACGAATTTATGGAGCTAGGAGCTAAATTAAAAAGTAGGACCTCAAAAGTAGTAATCTCGGGATTGCTACCAGTGCCATGTGATAGTCAGAGTAGGACTCACAGGATAGCGCAGATGAATACGTGGCTTGAGCAGTGGTGCAGCATGGAGGGATTCAAATTCCTGGGGCATTGGGACCGGTTCTGGGGGAGATGGGATCAGTACAAACCGGACGGTCTGCACCTGGGCAGAACCGGAACCAATGTCCTAGGGGGGGTGTTTGCTAGTGCTGTTGGGGAGTATTTAAACTAATATGGCAGGGGGATGGAAACCAATGCAGGGAGATAGAGGGAAACCAAAAGGAGGCAAAAGCAAAAGACAGAAAGGAGATGAGGAAAAGTGGAGGGCGGAGAAACCCAAGGCAAAGAACAAAAAGGGCCACTGTACAGCAAAATTCTAAAAGGACAAAGGGTGTTAAAAAAACAAGCCTGAAGGCTTTGTGTCTTAATGCAAGGACTATCCGCAATAAGGTGGATGAATTAATTTTGCAAACAGATGTTAATAAATATGATGTAATTGGGATTACGGAGACGTGGCTCCAGGATGATCAGGGCTGGGAACTCAACATTCAGGGGTATTCAACATTCAGGAAGGATAGAATAAAAGGAAAAGGAGGTGGGGTAGCATTGTTGGTTAAAGAGGAGATTAATGCAATAGTTAGGAAAGAGATTAGCTTGGATGATGTGGAATCTATATGGGTAGAGCTGCAGAACACCAAAGGGCATAAAACGTTAGTAGGAGTTGTGTACAGACCTCCAAACAGTAATAGGGATGTTGGGGAGGGCATCAAACAGGAAATTAGGGGTGCATGCAATAAAGGTGTGGCAGTTATAATGGGTGACTTTAATATGCACATAGATTGGGCTAGCCAAACTGGAAGCAATACGGTAGAGGAGGATTTCCTGGAGTGCATAAGGGTTGCTTTTCTAGACCAATATGTTGAGGAACCAACTAGGGAGGAGGCCATCTTAGAATGGGTGTTGTGTAATGTGAGAGGATTAATTAGCAATCTCATTGTGCGAGGCCCCTTGGGGAAGAGTGACCATAATATGGTGGAATTCTGCATTAGGATGGAGAATGAAACAGTAAATTCAGAGACCATGGTCCAGAACTTAAAGAAGGGTAACTTTGAAGGTATGAGGCGTGAATTGGCTAGGATAGATTGGCGAATGATACTTAGGGGTTGACTGTGGATGGGCAATGGCAGACATTTAGAGACCGCATGGATGAATTACAACAATTGTACATTCCTGTCTGGCGTAAAAATAAAAAAGGGAAGGTGGCTCAACCGTGGCTATCTAGGGAAATCAGGGATAGTATTAAAGCCAAGGAAGTGGCATACAAATTGGCCAGAAATAGCAGCGAACCTGGGGACTGGGAGAAATTTAGAACTCAGCAGAGGAGGACAAAGGGTTTGATTAGGGCAGGGAAAATGGAGTACGAGAAGAAGCTTGCAGGGAACATTAAGGTGGATTGCAAAAGTTTTTATAGGTATGTAAAGAGAAAAAGGTTAGTAAAGACAAACGTAGGTCCCCTGCAGTCAGAATCAGGGGAAGTCATAACGGGGAACAAAGAAATGGCAGACCAATTGAACAAGTACTTTGGTTCGGTATCACTAAGGAGGATACAAACAACCTTCCGGATATAAAAGGGGTCAGAGGGTCTAGTAAGGAGGGGGAACTGAGGGAAATCTTTATTAGTCGGGAAATTGTGTTGGGGAAATTGATGGGATTGAAGGCCGATAAATCCCCAGGGTCTGATGGACTGCATCCCAGAGTACTTAAGGAGGTGGCCTTGGAAATAGCGGATGCATTGACAGTCATTTTCCAACATTGCATTGACTCTGGATCAGTTCCTATGGAGTGGAGGGTAGCCAATGTAACCACACTTTTTTAAAAAGGAGGGAGAGAGAAAACAGGGAAATATAGACCGGTCAGCTTGACCTCAGTAGTGGGTAAAATGATGGAATCAATTATTAAGGATGTCATAGCAGTGCATCTGGAAAATGGTGACATGATAGGTCCAAGTCAGCATGGGTTTGTGAAAGGGAAATCATGCTTGACAAATCTTCTGGAATTTTTTGAGGATGTTTCAAGTAAAGTGGACAAAGGAGAACCAGTTGATGTGGTATATTTGGAATTTCAGAAGGCTTTCGACAAGGTCCCACACAAGAGATTAATGTGCAAAGTTAAAGCACATGGGATTGGGTGTAGTGTGCTGACGTGGATTGAGAACTGGTTGTCAGACAGGAAGCAAAGAGTAGGAGTAAACGGGTACTTTTCAGAATGGCAGGCAGTGACTGGTGGGGTGCCGCAAGGCTCTGTGCTGGGGCCCCAGCTGTTTACATTGTATATTAATGATTTAGACGAGGGGATTAAATGCAGTATCTCCAAATTTGCGGATGACACTAAGTTGGGTGGCAGTGTGAACTGCGAGGAGGATGCTATTAGGCTGCAGAGTGACTTGGATAGGTTAGGTGAGTGGGCAAATGCATGGCAGATGAAGTATATTGTGGATAAATGTGAGGTTATCCACTTTGGTGGTAAAAACAGAGAGACAAACTATTATCTGAATGGTGACAGATTAGGAAAAGGAAAGGTGCAACGAGACCTGGGTGTCATGGTACATCAGTCATTGAAGGTTAGCATGCAGGTACAGCAGGCGGTTAAGAAAGCAAATGGCATGTTGGCCTTCATACCGAGGGAATTTGAATACAGGGGCAGGGAGGTATTGCTACAGTTGTACAGGGCCTTGGTGAGGCCACACCTGGAGTATTGTGTACAGTATTGGTCGCTTAACTTGAGGAAGGACATTCTTGTTATTGAGGGAGTGCAGCGAAGGTTCACCAGACTGATTCCCGGAATGGCGGGACTGACCTATCAAGAAAGACTGGATCAACTGGGCTTGTATTCACTGGAGTTCAGAAGAATGAGAGGGGACCTCATAGAAATGTTTGAAATTCTGACGGGTTTAGACAGGTTAGATGCAGGAAGAATGTTCTCAATGTTGGGGAAGTCCAGAACCAGGGGTCACAGTCTGAGGATAAGGGGTAAGCCATTTAGGACCGAGATGAGGAGAAACTTCTTCACCCAGAGAGTGGTGAACCTGTGGAATTCTCTACCACAGAAAGTAGTTGAGGCCAATTCACTAAATATATTCAAAAGAGAGTTAGATGAAGTCCTTACTACTCGGGGGATCAAGGGTAATGGCGAGAAAGCAGGAAGGGGGTACTGAAGTTTCATGTTCAGCCATGAACTCATTGAATGGCGGTGCAGGCTAGAAGGGTTGACTGGTCTGCTCCTGCACCTATTTTCTATGTTTCTATGTTTCTATGTTTGTGTGGGAAGTGTGCCTCTCTTGTTGCGTGTGTGGAGAATTGGGGGTTGGTTCTGCAGGAAGTGTGGGTGGATGTATGTGTGTGTGTGTGTGGGGAGGGGAATCGAGGAATATTTGTGCGGGAAGTGTGTTTGTGTGTGGATAATTGGGACTTGGTTTTACGTGTAGTTTGGATGTGTGGGTGTCTGTGTGTGGGGAATTGGGGCTTGGTTATGCGGGAAGCCTGTGTGTGGGTGGAGAATTGGGTCTTGGTTTTGCGGGAAGTGTGTGTGTGTGTATGTGTGTGGTGAATTGGGGTTTGCTTGTGCGGGAAGTGTGGATGTGTTTGGTTAATTGGGGCTTGGTCGTGCTGGAAGTGTGGATGTGTGTGTGAGTGGAGAATTGCGGCTTGGTTATGCGGGAAGTCTGTGTGTGTGTGGAGAATTGGGTCTTGGTTTTGCGGGAAGTGTGTGTGTGTGTGTTTGTGTGTGGTGAATTGGAGTTTGTTTGTGCGGGAAATGTGGATGTGTTTGGAGAATTGGGGCTTGGTTGTGCTGGAAGTGTGGATGTGTGTGTGAGTGGAGAATTGGGGGTTGGTTGTGCGGGAAGTGTGGGTGTCTGTGTGGAGGATTGGGGCTTGGCTGTCCGGGAAGTGTGTGTGTGTGTGTATGGAGAATTGGGGCTTGTTTGTGCGGGAAGTGTGGGTGTGTGTGGAGAATTGGAGTTTGGTTGTGCAGGAAGCTTGGCTGTGTGGGTGTGTGTGTGTGGAGAATTGGGGCTTGGATATGCAGGATGTGGGTGTGTGTGGAGAATTGGGGCTTGGTTGTGTGGGAAGTGTGTGAGTGGAGAATTGGGAATGGGCTGTGAGGCAAGTGGGTGTGTGTGTGGAGAATTGGGACATGGTTGTGTGGAATGTGTGGGTCAGTTTGTGTGTGGAGAATTGGGGCTTGGCTGTGTGGGAAGTGTGTGTGTGTGTGGAGAATTGGGACTTGGCTGTGTGGTAAGTGTATGTGTGTGTGGAGAATTGGGCCTCGGTAGTGCGGGAAGAATGGCTGTGTGTGTGGAGAATAGGCACTTGGTTGTGCGGGAAGTGTGGCTGTGTGGTTGTGTTGATGTGGAAAATTTGGGCTTCGTTGTGCGGGAAGTGTGAGTGTGTCTCTGGAGAATAGTGGCTTGGTTGTTCGGGAAGTCTGGGTGTGTGGCTCTATGTGTGTGGAGAATTGGAGATTGGTTGTGCGGGAAATGTGTGTATGTGTGTGTGGAGAATTGGGGCCTTGTTGTGCGGGTATGTTTGTGTGTCGGTGTGTGTGCGGAGAATTGGGGCTTGTTTGGGGTAGAAGTGTGTGTGTGTGTGTGGAAAATTGGGACTTGGCTGTGAGGGAAGTGTGTATGCATGTGTCGGTGTGTGGAGTATTGTGGCTTGGTTGTCCGGGAAGTGTGTGCATATGTCTGGAGAATTGGGGCTTGCTTTGCTGGAAGTGTGTATGTGTGTGGGTGGAGAATTGGGGCTTGTTTGTGCAGGAATTGTGAGTGTGTGCGGGGAGAATTGGCACTTTGTTGTGCGTGAAGTGTGTGTGTGTGTGTGTGTAGAATTGGGTTTTGGTTGTGCGGGAAGTGTGCGTGTGTGTGTGTGGAGAATTGGGGCTTGGTTGTCCTGGAAGTGTCGGCATTTGTGGATAATTGGGTCTTGTTTGCGCGGGAAGTGTGGGTGTGTGTGGAAAATTGTGCTTGGTTGTACAGAAAGTGTGGTTGTGTGTGGAGAATTGGGGCTTGGGTGTGCGGGATGTGTGCGTTTGTGTGTGGAGAATCGGGACTTGGTTGTGTGGGAAGTGCGATCTGTGGGTGCATGTGTGGTGAATTGGGGATTGTTTGTGCAGGAAGTGTGGCTCTCTGGGTGCGTGTGTGGGGAATTGGGGGTTGGTTGTCCAGGGAGTGTGGATGGTTGTGTGGGTGTGTGTCTGTGGAGAATTGGGGCTAGGTGCTGCAGGATATGTGGGTGGGTGTCTGTGTGTGTGTGTTTGTGTGCGTGTGGGGAATTGAGGCATGGTTCTGCTGGAAGTGTGTGTGTTTGTGGAAAATTGGGGCTTGGTTTTACATGAAGTTTGGGTGTGTGTGTGTGGAGAATTGAGCCTGAATGTGTGGGAATTGTGGGTGCGTGTTTGTGTGTGTTCGGAGATTTGGGCTTGGTTGTGCTGGACATGTGAGTGGGTGTGTGTGTGTGCGGAGAATTGGGGCTTGGCTGTGCGGAAAGTCTGTGTGTGTGTTTAGAATTGTGTCTTGGTTGTGCCTGAAGTGTGTGTGTATATGTGTGTGGAGAATTGGGGTTTGGTTGTGCGGGAAGTGTGGGCGTGTGTGGAGAATTGCGGATTGGTTGTGCTGGAAGTGTGGATGTGTGTGTGATTGGGGAATTGGGGCTTGGTTGTGTGGGAATTGTGGGTGTCTGTGTGGAGGATTGGTGCTTGGTTGTGCGGGAAGTGTGTGTGTGTATGTTAGTGGATAATTGGGGCTTATTTGTGCCGGAAGTGTGGATGTGTATGGAGAATTGAGGCTTGGTTGTGCGGGAAGCTTGACTGTGTGGGTGTGTGTGTGTCGAGAATTGGGGCTTGGATGTGCGGGATGTGGGTGTGTGTGGAGAATTGGGGCTTGGTTGTATGGGAAGTGTTGGTGTGGATAATTGGGAAAGGGCTGTGAGGCAAGTGTCTGTGTGTGTGGAGAATTGGGACGTGGCTGTGCAGGAAGCGTGGGTGTGTGTGTGGAGAATTGGGGCATGGCTGTGTGGAATGTGTGGGTCAGTGTGTGTGTGGAGAATTTGGGCTTGGCTGTGTGGGAAGTGTGTGTGTGTGTGGAGAATTGGGACTTGGCTGTGTGGTTTGTGTGTGTGTGGTGAATTGGGCCTCGGTAGTGCGGGAAGAATGGCTGTGTGTGTGGAGAATAGGCACTTGGTTGTGCGGGAAGTGTGGCTCTGTGGGTGTGTTTGTGTGGAGAATTCGGGCTTGGTTGTGCGGGAAGTGTGTGTGTGTCTGTGGAGAATAGTGGCTTGGTTGTGCGGGAAGTGTGGGTGTGTGGCTGTATGTTTGTGGAGAATTGGAGCTTGGTTGTGCGGGAAATGTGTGTACATGTGTGTGGAGAATTGGAGCCTTGTTGTGCGTGTATGTGGGTGTGTGGGTGTGTGTGTGGAGAATTGGGGCTTGTTTGTTGTAGAAGTGTTTGTGTGTGTGTGTGGAAAATTGCGACTTGGCTGTGAGGGAAGTGAGTGTATGCATGTGTCTGTGTGTGGAGTATTGAGGCTTGGTTGTGAGGGAAGTGTGTGCATGTATCTGGAGAATTGTGGCTTGCTTTGCTGGAAGTGTGTATGTGTGTGTGTGGAGAATTGGGGCTTGGTTGTTCTGGAAGTGTAGGTATGTGTGGAGAATTGGGTCTTGGGTGTGCGGGATGTGTGCTTGTGTGTGTGGAGAATCGGGACTTGGTTGTGCGGGAAGTGTGGGTCTGTGGGTGCGTGTGTGGTGAATTGGGGTTTGTTTGTGCGGGAAGTGTTGCTCTCTGGGTGTGTGGGTGTGTGTGTGTGTGTGGAGAATTGGGGCTAGGTTCTGCAGGAAATGTGGGTGGGTGTATGTGTGTGTGTGTTTGTGTGTGTGTGTGGAATTGAGGCTTGGTTGTGCTGGAAGTGTGTGTGTTAGTGGAGAATTGGGGCTTGGTTTCACGTGAAGTTTGTATGTGTGTGTGTGGAGAATTGAGCTTGAATGTGTGGGAATTGTGGATGCGTGTTTGTGTGTGTGCAGAGAATTGGGCTTGGTTGTGATGGACATGTGAGTGGGTGTGTGTGTGTGTGGAGAATTGGGGCTTGGTTGTGCGGAAAGTCTGTGTGTGTGTTTAGAATTGGGTCTTGGTTGTGCGGGAAGTGTGTGTGTGGATGTGTGTGGAGAATTGGGGTTTGGTTGTGCGGGAAGTGTGGGTGTGTGTGGAGAATTGCGGTTTGGTTGTGCTGGAAGTGTGGATGTGTGTGTGATTGGGGAATTGGGGCTTGGTTGTGTGGGAATTGTGGGTGTCTGTGTGGAGGATTGGTCCTTGATTGTGCGGGAAGTGTGTGTGTGTATGTTCGTGGAGAATTGCAGCTTGTTTGTGCGGCAAGCGTGGCTGTGTGGCTGTGTGTGTGTGGAGAATTGGGGTTTGGTTGTGTAGGAAGTGTGTGTGTGTGGAGAATTGGGAATGGGCTGTGTGGCAAGTGTGTTTGTTTGTGGAGAATTGAGAATTGGCTGTGCGGGAAGTGTGGGTGTGTATGTGTAGAATTGTAGCTTGGTTGTGCGGAATTTGTGTGTCAGTGTGTGTGTGGAGAATTGGGGCTTGGCTGTGTGGGATGTGTATGTGTGTGGAGAATTGGGGCTTGGCTGTGCGGGAAGAGTGGGTGTGTGTATGGAGAATACGGGCTTTGTTGTGCGGGAAATGTCGGTCAGTGTGTAGACAATTGGAACTGTGCGATGTGTGTGTGTGTGTTGGCAATTGGGACATGGTTGTGCGGGAAGTATGATTGTGTGTGTGGAGAATTGGGGATTGGTTGTGCGATAAGTGTGTGTATGTGTGTGTGTATGTGGAGAATTAGGGCATGGTTGTGCGAGAAGTGTGGGTGTGTGGGTGTGTTTGTTTCGAGAATTTGGGCTTGGTTGTGCGGGAAGTGTGAGTGTGTCTGTGGAGAATAGTGACTTGGTTGAGCGGGAAGTGTGGGTGTGTGGCTCAATGTGTGTGGAGAATTGGAGCTTGGTTGTGTGGGAAATGTGTGTATGTGTGTTTGGAGAATTGGGGCCTGGTTGTGCGGGAAGTGTGGGTGTGTGGCTCAATGTGTGTGGAGAATTGGAGCTTGGTTGTGCGGGAAATGTGTGTATGTGTGTGTGGAGAATTGGGGCTTGGTTGTGCGGGACGTGTGGGTGTGTGTGTGTGTGTGGAGAAATGGGGCTTGGTTGGGTTAGAAGTGTGTGTGTTTGAGGAAAATTGGGACTTGGCTGTGAGGGAAGTGTGTGTGTGCATGGCTCTGTGTGTGGAATATTGAGGCTTGGTTGTGCGGGAAGTGTGTACGTGTGTGTGGAGAATTGGGGCTTGCTTTGCTGGAAGTATGTTTGCGTGTGTGCGGAGAATTGGGACTTGGTTGTGCGGGAAGTGTGGTTGACTGTGGAGAATTGGTTCTTGATTGTGAGGGAAGTGTGGATCTGTGGGTGGGTGTGTGGAAAATTGGGGCTTGTTTGTGCGGGAAATGTGGCTCTCTGGGTGCGTGTGTGGAGAATTGGGGGTTGGTTGTGCAGGGAATGTGGATGGGTGTGTGGGGTTGTGTGTGTGTGGAGAATTGGTGCTTGGTTCTGCAGGAAGTGTGGGTGGGTGTATGCTTATGTGTATGTGTGTGTGGGGAATTGAGGTTTAGTTGAGCGGGAAGTGTTTGTGTGTGTGGAGAATTGGGGCTTGGTTTTACGTGAATTTTGGATGTGTGGTTGTGTGTGTGTGGAGAATTGAGGCTTGAATATGTGGGAATTGTGACTGGGTGTTTCTGTGTGTACGGAGAATTGGGGCTTGGTTGTGCTGGAAGTGTGAGTGGGTCAGTGTGTGTGTGGAGAATTGGGGTTTGGCTGTGTGGGAAGTGTTTGTGTCTGTGGAGAATTGGGACTTGGCTGTGTGGTAAGTGTCTGTGTGTTTGGAGAATTGGGCTTCGGTTGTCCGAGAAGTGTGGATGTATGTTTGGAGAATTGGGGCTTGGTTGTCCGGGAAGTGTGGGTCAGTGTGTAGACAATTGGAGCTGTGCGATGTGTGTGTGTGTTGAGAATTTGGGCTTGGTTGTGCGGTAATTATGATAGTGTGAGTGGAGAATTGGGGCTTGGTTGTGCGATAAGTGTTTGTATGTGTGTGTGTACGTGGACAATTAGGGCTTGGTTGTGCGAGAAGTGTGGGCGTGTGGCTGTATATGTGTGGAGAATTGGAGCTTGGTTGTGCAGGAAATGTGTGTATGTTTGTGTGGAGAATTGGGGCCTGTTTGTGCGGGAAGTGCGGGTGTGTGGGTGTGTGTGTGGAGATTTGAGCTTGGTTTGGCTAGATTGTGTGTGTGTGTGTGTGTGGAAAATTGGGATTTGGCTCTGAGGAAAATGTGTGTGTGCATGTGTCTGTGTGTGGAGTATTGAGGCTTGGTTGTGCGGGAAGTGTGTGCGTGTGTGTGGAGAATTGGGGCTTGCTTTCCTGGAACTGTGCGTGTGTGTTGGTGGAGAATTGGGGTTTGATTGTGTGGGAAGTGTGTGTGTGTGTGTGTGTGTGGAGAATTGGTGCTTGGTTCTGCAGGAAGTGTCGGTGGGTGTATGTGTATGTGTGTGTGTGTGTGGGGAATTGAGGCTTGGTTGTGCGGGAAGTGTGTTTGTGTGTGGAGAATTGGGACTTGGTTTTACGTGAATTTTGGATGTGTGGTTCTGTGTGTGTGGAGAATTGAGGCTTGAATATGTGGGAATTGTGGTTGGGTGTTTGTGTGTGTGCGGAGAATTGGGGCTTGGTTGTGCAGGAAGTCTGTGTGTGTGTGGAGAATTGGGCCTTGGTTGTGCGGGAAGTGTCTGTGAGTATGTGTGTGGAGAATTGGCATTTGGTTGTGCGGGAAGTGTAGGTGTGTGTGGAGAATTGGGGCTTGATTGTGCTGGAAGTGTGGATGTGTGTGTGATTGGAGAATTGTGGCTTGGTTGTGCAGGAAGTGTGTGTGTCTGTGTGCAGGATTGGGGCTTGTTTGTGCTGGAAGTTTGGGTGTGTGTGGAGAATTGGGGCTTGGTTGTGCGGGAAGCGTGGCTGTGTGGGTGTGTGTGTGTGGAGAATGGGGGCTTGGTTGTGCGGGATGTGGGTGAGTGTGGATAATTGGGGCTTGGTTGTGTGGGAAATGTGTGTGTGTGGAGAATTGGGAATGGGCTGTGCGTCAAGTGTGTATGTGTGTGGAGACTTGGGACTTGGTTGTGCATGAAGTGTGAGTGTGTGTGTGGAAAATTGGGGCTTGGTTGTGCGTGATGTGTGGGTCAGTGTGTAGACAATTGGAGCTGTGCGATGTGTGTGTGTGTTGAGAATTTGGCCTTGGTTGTGCGGTAAGTATGATAGTGTGAGTGGAGAATTGGGGCTTGGTTGTGCGATAAGTGTGTGTATGTGTGCGTGTACGTGGACAATTAGGGCTTGGTTGTGCGAGAAGTGTGGGCGTGTGGCTGTATGTGTGTGGAGAATTGGAGCTTGGTTGTGCAGGAAATGTGTGTATGTTTGTGTGGAGAATTGGGGCCTGTTTGTGCGGGAAGAGTGGGTGTGTGGGTGTGTGTGTGTAAAATGAGCTTGGTTTGGCTAGATTGTGTGTGTGTGTGTGTGTGGAAAATTGGGATTTGGCTCTGAGGAAAATGTGTGTGTGCATGTGTCTGTGTGTGGAGTATTGAGGCTTGGTTGTGCGGGAAGTGTGTGCGTGTGTGTGGAGAATTGGGGCTTGCTTTCCTGGAATTGTGCGTGTGTGTTGGTGGAGAATTGGGGTTTGATTGTGCGGGAAGTGTGTGTGTGTGTGTGTGGAGAACTGGTGCTTGGTTCTGCAGGAAGTGTGAGTGGGTGTATGTGTATGTGTGTTTGTGTGTGTGGGGAATTGAGGCTTGCTTGTGCGGGAAGTGTGTGTGTGTGTGGAAAATTGGGACTTGGTTTTACGTGAATTTTGGATGTGTGGTTGTGTGTGTGTGGAGAATTGAGGCTTGAATATGTGGGAATTGTGGTTGGGTGTTTGTGTGTGTGCGGAGAATTGGGGCTTGTTTGTGCTGGAAGTGTGAGTGGGTTTGTGTGTGTGCGGAGAATTGGGGCTTGGTTGTGCAGGAAGTCTGTGTGTGTGTGGAGAATTGGGCCTTGGTTGTGCGGGAAGTGTCTGTGAGTATGTGTGTGGAGAATTGGGGTTTGTTTGTGTGGTAAGTGTGGGTGTGTGTGGAGAATTGGGGCTTGATTGTGCTGGAAGTGTGGGTGTGTGTGTGATTGGAGAATTGTGGCTTGGTTGTGCGGGAAGTGTGGGTGTCTGTGTGGAGGATTGGGGCTTTTTTGTGCGGGAAGTTTGGGTGTGTGTGGAGAATTGGGGCTTGGTTGTGCGGGAAGCGTGGCTGTGTGGGTGTGTGTGTGTGGAGAATGGGGGCTTGGTTGTGCGGGATGTGGGTGTGTGTGGATAATTGTGGCATGGTTGTGTGGGAAATGTGTGTGTGTGGAGAGTTGGGAATGGGCTGTGCGTCAAGTGTGTATGTGTGTGGAGAATTGGGACTTGGCTGTGCATGAAGTGTGGGTGTGTGTGTGGAAAATTGGGGCTTGGTTGTGCGTGATGTGTGGGTCAGTGTGTAGACAATTGGAGCTGTGCGATGTGTGTGTGTGTGTTGAGAATTGGGGTTTGGCTGTGTGGGAATTGTGTGTGTGTGTGGAGAATTGGGACTTGGCTGTGTGGGAATTGTGTGTGTGTTTGGAGAATTGGGCTTCGGTTGTGCGGGAAGAGTGGATGTATGTTTGGAGAATAGGGGCTTGGTTGTGCGGGAAGTGTGGGTCAGTGTGTAGACAATTGGAGCTGTGCGATGTCTGTGTGTGTGTTGAGAAATGGGGCTTGATTGTGCGTGAAGTATGTGTATGTGTGTGTGTACGTGGACAATTAGGGCTTGGTTGTGCGAGAAGTGTGGGCGTGTGGCTGTATGTGTGTGGAGAATTGGAGCTTGGTTGTGCAGGAAATGTGTGTGTGTGTGTGTGGAGAATTGGTGCTTGATTCTGCTGGAAGTGTGTGTGGGTGTATGTGTATGTGTGTGTGGGGAATTGAGGTTTGGTTGTGCGGGAATTGTTCGTTTGTGTGGAGAATTGGGGCTTGGTTTTACGTGAATTTTGGATGTGTTGGTGTGTGTGTGTGGAGAAATGGGGCTTGGATGTGCGGGATGTGTGTGTGTGTGGAGAATTGTGGCTTGGTTGTGTGGGAAGTGTGTGTGTGGAGAATTGGGAATGGGCTGTGAGGCAAGTGTGTTTGTGTGTGGAGAATTGGGACGTGGCTGTGCGGGAAGCGCGGGTGTGTGTGTGGAGAATTGGGGCATGGTTGTGTGGAATGTGTGGGTCAGTTTGTGTGTGGAGAATTGGGGCTTGGCTGTGTGGGAAGTGTGTGTGTGTGGAGAATTGGGAATTGGCTGTGTGGTAAGTGTGTGTGTGTGTGGAGAATTGGGCCTCATTAGTGCGGGAAGAATGGCTGTGTGTGTGGAGAATAGACACTTGGTTGTGTGGGAAGTGTGGCTGTGTGGGTGTGTTTGTGTGGGAATTTGGGCTTGGTTGTGTGGGAAGTGTGAGTTTGTCTGTGGAGAATAGTGGCTTGGATGTGCAGGAAGTGTCGGTGTGTGGCTGTATGTGGCTGGAGAATTGGAGCTGGATTTTGCGGCAAATGTGTGTATGTGTGTGTGGAGAATTGGGGCCTTGTTGTGCGGGTATGTGAGTGTGTGGGTGTGTGTGTGGAGAATTGGGGCTTTTTTGGGGTAGAAGTGTGTGTGTGTGTGTAAAAATGGGACTTGGCTGTGAGGGAAATGTGTGTATGCATGTGTCTATGTGTGAAGTGTTGAGGCTTGGTTGGGCGGGAAGTGTGTGCATGTGTCTGGAGAATTGGGGCTTGCTTTGCTGTAAGTGTGTATGTGTGTGGGTGGAGAATTGGAGCTTGTTTTTGCAGGAATTGTGAGTGTGTGTGCGGTGAATTGGCGCTTTGTTGTGCGGGAATTGTGTGTTTGTGTGTGGAGAATTGGGGTTTGGTTTTGCGAGAAATGTGTGTGTGGAGAATTGGGGCTTGGTTGTTCTGGAAGTGTAGGTATGTCTGGAGAATTGGGTCTTGGGTGTGCGGGATATGTGCGTGTGTGTGTGGAGAATCGGGACTTGGTTGTGCGGTAAGTGTGGCTCTCTGGGTGCGTGTGTGGAGAATTGGGGGTTGGTTGTGCAGGGAGTGTGGATGGTGTGTGGGTGTGTGTGTGTGTGTGTAGAATTGGGGCTAGGTTCTGCAGGAAATCTGGGTGGGTGTATGTGTGTGTGTGTTTGTGTGTGTGTGTGGAATTGAGGCTTGGTTGTGCTGGAAGTGTGTGTGTTTGTGGAGAATTGGGGCTTGGTTTCACGTGATGTTTGTATGTGTGTGTATGGAGAATAGAGCTTGAATGTGTGGGAATTGTGGGTGCCTGTTTGTGTGTGTGCGGAGAATTGGGCTTGGTGGTGCTGGACATGTGAGTGGGTGTGTGTGTGTGCGAAGAATTGGGGCTTGGTTGTGCGGAATGTCTGTGTGTGTGTTTAGAATTGGGTCTTGGTTGTGCGGGAAGTGTGTGTGTGGATGTGTGTGGAGAATTGGGGTTTGGTTGTGCGGGAAGTGTGGGTGTGTGTGGAGAATTGCGGTTTGGTTGTGCTGGAAGTGTGGATGTGTGTGTGATTGGGGAATTGGGGCTTGGTTGTGTGGGAATTGTGGGTGTCTGTGTGGAGGACTGGTCCTTGATTGTGTGGGAAGTGTTTGTGTGTATGTTAGTGGAGAATTGGAGTTTGTTTGTGCGGCAAGCGTGGCTGTGTGGCTGTGTGTGTGTGGAGAATTGGGGCTTGGATGTGTGGGAAGTGGATGTGTGTGGAAAATTGGGGCGTGGTTGTGTAGGAAGTGTGTGTGTGGAGAACTGGGAATGGGCTGTGTGGCAAGTGTGTTTGTTAGTGGAGAATTGAGAATTGGCTGTGCGGGAAGTGTGGGTGTGTATGCGTAGAATTGTGACTTGGTTGTGTGGAATTTGTGTGTCAGTGTGTGTGTGGAGAATTGGGGCTTGGCTGTGTGGGATGTGTGTGTCTGTGGAGATATGGGGCTTGGCTGTGTGGGTTGTGTGTGTGTGTGGAGAATTGGAGCTTGGCTGTGTGGGATGTGTGTGTGTGTGGAGATATGGGGCTTGGCTGTGTGGAATGTGTGTGTGTGGAGAATTGGGACTTGGCTGTGCGGGAAGAGTGGGTGTGTGTATGGAGAATACGGGCTTTGTTGTGCGGGAAATGTCGGTCAGTGTGTAGACAATTGGAACTGTGCAATGTGTGTGTGTGTGTTGGCAAATGGGACTTGGTTGTGCGGGAAGTATGATTGTGTGTGTGGAGAATTGGGGATTGGTTGTGCGATAAGTGTGTGTATGTGTGTGTGTATGTGGAGAATTAGGGCATGGTTGTGTGAGAAGTGTGGGTGTGTGGGTGTGTTTGTTTGGAGAATTTGGGCTTGATTGTGCTGGAAGTGTGAGTGTGTCTGTGGAGAATAGTGACTTGGTTGGGCGGGAAGTGTGGGTGTGTGGCTGAATGTGTGTGGAGAATTGGAGCTTGGTTGTGCGGGAAATGTGTGAATGTGTGTGTGGAGAATTGGGGCCTGGTTGTGTGGGAAGTGTGGGTGTGTGGCTCAATGTGTGTGGAGAATTGGAGCTTGGTTGTGCGGGAAATGTGTGTATGTGTGTGTGGAGAATTGGGGCTTGGTTGTGTGGGAAGCGTGGGTGTGTGTGTGTGTGTGTGTGTGGAGAAATGGGGCTTGGTTGGGTTAGAAGTGTGTGTGTTTGAGTAAAATTGGGACTTGGCTGTGAGGGAAGTGTGTGTGTGCATGGCTCTGTGTGTGGAGTATTGAGGCTTGATATTGCGGGAAGTGTGTATGTGTGTGTGGAGAATTGGGGCTTGCTTTGCTGGAAGTATGTTTGCGTGTGTGCGGAGAATTGGGACTTGGTTGTGCGGGAAGTGTGCGTGTCTGTGGAGAATTGGTTCTTGATTGTGAGGGAAGTGTGGATCTGTGGGTGGGTGTGTGGAAAATTGGGGCTTGTTTGTGCGGGAAATGTGGCTCTCTGGGTGCGTGTGGGGAGAGTTGGGGGTTGCTTGTGCAGAGAATGTGGATGGGTGTGTGGGTGTGTGTGTGTGTGGAGAATTGGTGCTTGGTTCTGCTGGAAGTGTGGATGGGTGTATGCTTATGTGTATGTGTGTGTGGGGAATTGAGTTTTGATTGAGCGGGAAATGTTTTGTGTGTGGAGAATTGGGGCTTGGTTTTACGTGAATTTTGGATGTGAGGTTGTGTGTGTGTGGAGAATTGAGGCTTGAATATGTGAGAATTGTGACTGGGTGTTTCTGTGTGTGCGGAGAATTGGGGCTTGGTTGTGCTGGAAGTGTGAGTGGGACAGTTTGTGTGTGGAGAATTGGGGTTTGGCTGTGTGGGAATGTTTTTGTCTGTGGAGAATTGGGACTTGGCTGTGTGGTAAGTGTCTGTGTGTTTGGAGAATTGGGCTTCGGTTGTCCGAGAAGAGTGGATGTATGTTTGGAGAATTGGGGCTTGTTTGTGCGGGAAGTGTGGGTCAGTGTGTAGACAACTGGAGCTGTGCGATGTGTGTGTGTGTTGAGAATTTGGGCTTGGTTGTGCGGTAAGTATGATAGTGTGAGTAGAAATTGGGGCTTGGTTGTGCGGTAAGTGTGTGTATGTGTGTTTGTACGTGGACAATTAGGGCTTGGTTGTGCGAGAAGTGTGGGCGTGTGGCTGTATGTGTGTGGAGAATTGGAGCTTGGTTTGCAGGAAATGTGTGTATGTTTGTGTGGAGAATTGGGGCCTGTTTGTGCGGGAAGTGTGGGTGTGTGTGTGGAGAATTTGAGCTTGGTTTGGCTAGATTGTGTGTGTGTGTGTGTTTGGAAAATTGGGATTTGGCTCTGAGGAAAATGTGTGTGTGCATGTGTCTGTGTGTGGAGTATTGAGGCTTGGTTGTGCGGGAAGTGTGTGCGTGTGTGTGGAGAATTGGGGCTTGCTTTCCTGGAAGTGTGCGTGTGTGTTGGTGGAGAATTGGGGTTTGATTGAGCGGGAAGTGTGTGTGTGTGTGTGTGTGTGGAGAATTGGTGCTTGGTTCTGCAGGAAGTGTGGGTGGGTTTATGTGTATGTGTGTGTGCGTGTGGGGTATTGAGGCTTGGTTGTGCGGGAAGTGTGTTTGTGTGTGGAGAATTGGGGCTTGGTTTTACGTGAATTTTGGATGTGTGGTTGTGTGTGTGTGGAGAATTGAGGCTTGAATATGTGGGAATTGTGGTTGGGTGTTTGTGTGTGTGCGGAGAATTGGGGCTTGTTTGTGCTGGAAGTGTGATTGGGTTTGTGTGTGTGCGGAGAATTGGGGCTTGGTTGTGCAGGAGTCTGTGTGTGTGTGGAGAATTGGGCCTTGGTTGTGAGGGAAGTGTCTGTGAGTATGTGTGTGGAGAATTTGGGTTTGGTTGTGCGGGAAGTGTGGATGTGTGTGTGATTGGAGAATTGTGGCTTGGCTGTGCGGGAAGTGTGGGTGTCTGTGTGGAGGATTGGGGCTTGTTTGTGCTGGAAGTTTGGGTGTGTGTGGAGAATTGGGGCTTGGTTGTGCGGGAAGCGTGGCTGTGTGGGTGCGTGTGTGTGGAGAATGGGGGCTTGGTTGTGCGGGATGTGGGTGTGTGTGGATAATTGGGGCTTGGTTGTGTGGGAAATGTGTGTGTGTGGAGAATTGGGAATGGGCTGTGCATCAAGTGTGTATGTGTGTGGAGAATTGGGACTTGGCTGTGCATGAAGTGTGGGTGTGTGTGTGGAAAATTGGGGCTTGGTTGTGCGTGATGTGTGGGTCAGTGTGTAGACAATTGGAGCTGTGCGATGTGTGTGTGTGTGTTGAGAATTGGGGTTTGGCTGTGTGGAAATTGTGTGTGTGTGTGGAGAATTGGGACTTGGCTGTGTGGGAATTGTGTATGTGTTTGGAGAATTGGGCTTCGGTTGTGCGGGAAGAGTGGATGTATGTTTGGAGAATAGGGACTTGGTTGTGCAGGAAGTGTGGGTCAGTGTGTAGACAATTGGAGCTGTGCGATGTGTGTGTGTGTTGAGAATTTGGGCTTGGTTGTGCGGTAAGCATGATAGTGTGAGTGGAGAATTGGGGCTTGGTTGTGCGATAAGTGTGTGTATGTGTGTGTGTACGTGGACAATTAGGGCTTGGTTGTGCGAGAAGTGTGGGCGTGTGTCTGTAGGTGTGTGGAGAATTGGAGCTTGGTTGTGCAGGAAATGTGTGTATGTTTGTGTGGAGAATTGGGGCCTGTTTGTGCGGGAAGTGTGGGTGTGTGGGTGTGTGTGTGGAGAATTTGAGCTTGGTTTGGCTAGATTGTGTGTGTGTGTGTGTGTGGAAAATTGGGATTTGGCTCTGAGGAAAATGTGTGCGTGCATGTGTCTTTGTGTGGAGTATTGAGGCTTGGTTGTGCGGGAAGTGTGGGTCAGTGTGTAGACAATTGGAGCTGTGCGATGTGTGTGTGTGTTGAGAATTTGGGCTTGGTTGTGCGGTAAGTATGATAGTGTGAGTGGAGAATTGGGGCTTGGTTGTGCGATAAGTGCGTGTATGTGTGTGTGTACGTGGACAATTAGGGCTTGGTTGTGCGAGAAGTGTGGGCGTGTGGCTGTAGGTGTGTGGAGAATTGGAGCTTGGTTGTGCAGGAAATGTGTGTATGTTTGTGTGGAGAATTGGGGCCTGTTTGTGCGGGAAGTGTGGGTGTGTGGATGTGTGTGTGGAGAATTTGAGCTTGGTTTGGCTAGATTGTGTGTGTGTGTGTGTGTGGAAAATTGGGATTTGGCTCTGAGGAAAATGTGTGCGTGCATGTGTCTTTGTGTGGAGTATTGAGGCTTGGTTGTGCGGGAAGTGTGTGCGTGTGTGTGGAGAATTGGGGCTTCCTTTCCTGGAAGTGTGCGTGTGTGTTTGTGGAGAATTGGGGTTTGATTGTGCAGGAAGTGTGTGTGTGTGTGTGTGTATGTGTGGAGAAATTGGTGCTTGGTTCTGCAGGAAGTGTGCGTGGGTGTATGTGTATGTGTGTGTGTGTGTGTGGGGAATTGAGGCTTGGTTGTGCGGGAAGTGTGTGTGTGTGTGGAGAATTGAGAGTTGGTTTTACGTGAATTTTGGATGTGTGGTTGTGTGTGTGTGGAGAATTGAGGCTTGAATATGTGGGAATTGTGGTTGGGTGTTTGTGTGTGTGCGGAGAATTGGGGCTTGTTTGTGCTGGAAGTGTGAGTGGGTTTGTGTGTGTGCGGAGAATTGGGGCTTGGTTGTGCAGGAAGTCTGTGTGTGTGTGGAGAATTGGGCCTTTGTTGTGCGGGAAGTGTCTGTGAGTATGTGTGTGGAGAATTGGGGTTTGGTTGTGCGGGAAGTGTGTGTGTGTGTGGAGAATTGCGGCTTGATTGTGCTGGAAGTGTGGATGTGTGTGTGATTGGAGAATTGTGGCTTGGTTGTGCGGGAAGTGTGGGTGTCTGTGTTGAGGATTGGGGCTTGTTTGTGCGGGAAGTATTGGTGTGTGTGGAGAATTGGGGCTTGGTTGTGCGGGAAGCGTGGCTGTGTGGGTGTGTGTGTGTGGAGAATGGGGGCTTGGTTGTGCGGGATGTGGGTGTGTGTGGATAATTGGGCCTTGGTTGTGTTGGAAATGTGTGTCTGTGGAGAATTGGGAATGGGCTGTGCGTCAAGTGTGTATGTGTGTGGAGAATTGGGACTTGGCTGTGCATGAAGTGTGGATGTGTGTGTGGAAAATTGGGGCTTGGTTGTGCGTGATGTGTGGGTCAGTCTGTAGACAATTGGAGCTGTGCGATGTGTGTGTGTGTGTTGAGAATTGGGGTTTGGCTGTGTGGGAATTGTGTGTGTGTGTGGAGAATTGGGACTTGGCTGTGTGGGAATTGTGTGTGTGTTTGGAGAATTGGGCTTCGGTTGTGCGGGAAGAGTGGATGTATGTTTGGAGAATAGGGGCTTGGTTGTGCGGGTAGTTTGGGTCAGTGTGTAGACAATTGGAGCTGTGCGATGTCTGTGTGTGTGTTGAGAAATAGGGCTTGGTTGTGCGGGAAGTATGTGTATGTGTGTGTGTACGTGGACAATTAGGGCTTGGTTGTGCGAGAAGTGTGGGCGTGTGTGTGGAGAATTGGGGCTTGCTTTCCTGGAAGTGTGCGTGTGTGTTTGTGGAGAATTGGGGTTTGATTGTGCAGGAAGTGTGTGTGTGTGTGTGTGTGTGTGGAGAATTGGTGCTTGGTTCTGCAGGAAGTGTGGGTGGGTGTATGTGTATGTGTGTGTGTGTGTGTGGGGAATTGAGGCTTGGTTGTGCGGGAAGTGTGTGTGTGTGGAGAATTGAGAGTTGGTTTTACGTGAATTTTGGATGTGTGGTTGTGTGTGTGTGGAGAATTGAGGCTTGAATATGTGGGAATTGTGGTTGGGTGTTTGTGTGTGTGCGGAGAATTGGGGCTTGTTTGTGCTGGAAGTGTGAGTGGGTTTGTGTGTGTGCGGAGAATTGGGGCTTGGTTGTGCAGGAAGTCTGTGTGTGTGTGGAGAATTGGGCCTTGGTTGTGCGGGAAGTGTCTGTGAGTATGTGTGTGGAGAATTGGGGTTTCGTTGTGCGGGTAGTGTGTGTGTGTGTGGAGAATTGCGGCTTGATTGTGCTGGAAGTGTGGATGTGTGTGTGATTGGAGAATTGTGGCTTGGTTGTGCGGGAAGTGTGGGTGTCTGTGTGGAGGATTGGGGCTTTTTTGTGCGGGAAGTTTGGGTGTGTGTGGAGAATTGGGGCTTGGTTGTGCGGGAAGCGTGGCTGTGTGGGTGTGTGTGTGTGGAGAATGGGGGCTTGGTTGTGCGGGATGTGGGTGTGTGTAGATAATTGGGCCTTGGTTGTGTTGGAAATGTGTGTCTGTGGAGAATTGGGAATGGGCTGTGCGTCAAGTGTGTATGTGTGTGGAGAATTGGGACTTGGCTGTGCATGAAGTGTGGATGTGTGTGTGGAAAATTGGGGCTTGGTTGTGCGTGATGTGTGGGTCAGTCTGTAGACAATTGGAGCTGTGCGATGTGTGTGTGTGTGTTGAGAATTGGGGTTTGGCTGTGTGGGAATTGTGTGTGTGTGTGGAGAATTGGGACTTGGCTGTGTGGGAATTGTGTGTGTGTTTGGAGAATTGGGCTTCGGTTGTGCGGGAAGAGTGGATGTATGTTTGGAGAATAGGGGCTTGGTTGTGTAGGTAGTTTGGGTCAGTGTGTAGACAATTGGAGCTGTGCGATGTCTGTGTGTGTGTTGAGAAATAGGGCTTGGTTGTGCGGGAAGTATGTGTATGTGTGTGTGTACGTGGACAATTAGGGCTTGGTTGTGCGAGAAGTGTGGGCGTGTGGCTGTATGTGTGTGGAGAATTGGAGCTTGGTTGTGCAGGAAATGTGTGTGTGTGTGTGTGGAGAATTGGGACCTTGTTGTGCATGTATGTGGGTGTGTGAGTGAGTGTGTGGAGAATTGGGGCTTGTTTGGGGTAGAAGTGTGTGTGCGTGTGTGTGGAAAATTGGGACTTAGCAGTCAGGGAAGTGTGTGTATGCATGTGTCTGTGTCTGGAGTATTGAGGCTTGGTTGTGCGGGAAGTGTGGGTGTGTGTGGAGAATTGGTGCTCGGTTGTGTGGGAAGTGTGTGCCTGTGTGGAGAATTGGGGCTTGGTTGTGCGGGAAGTGTGTGTGTGTGTGTGAGGAAAATCGGAGATTGGTTCTGCGGGAAGTGTATATGTGTGTGGAGAATTGGCTCTTGGTTGTGCGGGAAGTGTGTGTGTGTGTGTGTGAGGAAAATCGGAGATTGGTTCTGCGGGAAGTGTATATATGTGTGGAGAATTGGCTCTTTGTTGTGCGGGAAGTATGGGTGTGTATGTGTGTGGAGAATTGGAGCTTGGTTGCAAGGGAAGTGTGTGTATGTGTGTGTGTGTGTGTGTATGGAAAATTGGGACTTAGATGTGTGAGAAGGGTCTATGTGTGTGGCGAATTGGGGTTTGGTTGTGCAGGAAGTGTGTATATGTGTGTATGGAAAATTGGGGCTTGTTTATGTGGGAAGTGTGTGTATGTGCATGGAGAATTGGAGCTTGGTTGTGCGGGCAGTGTGGGTTTCTGTGTGCTAAACAGCCGCTTGTTTGTGCGGGCAGTATGGGTCTGTGTGTGTAAAATTGTGGCTTGGTTGTGCGGGAAGTGTGTGAGTGGAGAATTGGGGCTTGGTTGTGTGGGAAGTGTGTTTCTGCGTGCAGAATTGTAGCTTGTTTGTTCGGAATGTGTGTGTGTGCGTGGAGAATTGTGGCTTGGTTGTGTGGGAAATGTTGGTGTGTGTGTGTGTGTGGAGAATTGTGGCTTGGTTCTATGGGAAGTGTGGGTGTGTGGGTTTGTGTTTGTGAATAATTGGGGCTTGAATGTGCGGGAAGTGTGGGTGGGTGTTTGTGTGTGCGCAGAATTGGGATGGTTGTACGTGAAGTTTGAGTGGGTGTGTGAATGTCTGTGGAGAATTGGGGCATGGTTGTGCGGGAAATGCGGCTGTATGTGTGGAGAATTGGGGCTTGGTAGGGCGGGTAATGCGGATGTGTGTGGAGCATTGGTGCTTGGTTGTGCGGGAAGTTTGGGTGTGAGTGGAGAAATGGTTCTTGGTTGTGCGGAAAGTGAGAGTGTGTGTGGAGAATTGGGACTTTGTTGTGCGGGAATTGTATGTGTGTGGAGAATTAGGGCATGGATGTGCAGAAAGTGTGTGTGTGTGGATGGATAATTGTGGCTTGTTTGTGCGAGAATTGTGGGTGCGTGTGGAGAATTGAGTCTTGGATGTGAGGGAAGTGGCGGTGTGGTTGTGTGTGTGTGGAGAATTGAGGCTTGGTTGTGTGGGAAGTGTGGGGGTGGGTGTGGAAGTGTGTGTCTGGAGAATTGTGACTTGGTTTTGCGGGAAGTGTGAGTGGGTGTGTGTGGGTGTGTGTGTATGGAAAATTGGATCTTGGTTGTGTGGGAAGTGTGGGTGGATGTGTGTGTGTGTGTGACGAATTGGGGCTTGGTTGTGCAGGAAGTGTGGGTGTGTGTTTGCGTGTGTTGAGAATTGGGGCTTGGTTGTGCACGAAGGGTGTTTGTGTGTGGAGAACTGAGGCTTGGATGTGCGGGAAGTACGTGTGTATATTTGTGCGTGGAAAATTCCGGCTTGTTTGTGCGGGCAGTGTGCCTGAGAGTGGAGAATTGGGGCTTGGTTGTGTGGGAAGTGTTTGCGTGTGTGGAGAATTGGAGATTGGTTGTAAGGGAAGTGTGTGTACGTGTGTGTGTGTGTGGAGAATTGGGACTTAGCTGTGTGAGAAGAGTGTATGTGTGTGGAGAATTGGGGTTTGGTTGTGCAGGAAGTGTGTGTGTGTGTGTGTATGGAGAATTGGTGCTTGGTTGTACGAGAAGTGTGGGTCTGTGTGTAGAGAATTGGAGTTATGCGAAGTGTGTATGTGTATGGAGAATTGGGGCTTGGTTGTGCGGGATGTGTGCTTGTGTGTGGAGAATTGGGGCTTGGTTGTGCTGGAAGTGTCGTTGTGTGTGGAGAATTGTGGATTGGTTGTGCGGGAAGTGTGAGTGTGTGGATGGAGAATAGCGGCTTGGTTGTGCGGGAAGTGCGTTTGAATATGTGTGTTTGTATGGAAATTTGGTGCTTGCTTGTGCTGGAAGTGTGTGTTTGTGTGTGGAGAATTGCAGCTTGGTTGTTCGGGCAGTGTGGTTGTGTGTGTGGAGAATAGCGGCTTGGTTTTGCGGGAAGTATATTTGAGTGCGTGTCTGTGTGTGTGGAGAATTGGTGCTTGGTTGTTATGGAACTGTGGCTGTGTGTGTGTGGAGAATTGTGGCTTGGTTATTTGGAAAATGTGGGTGTGTTTGTGTGTGTCTCTGGAGAATTGGGGCTTGATTGTGTGGAAAGTGTGTGTGTGTGTGTGTTTGTGTGTGTGGAGAATTTGGGCTTGGTTGTGCGGCAAGTGTGGATGTGTGCGTGTGTGTGTGCAGAGAATTGTGGCTTCGATGTGCGGGAAGTGTGGGTGGGTGTTTTTAAGTATGGAGAATTGGGGCTTCGTTTTGCGGGAAGTGTGCGTGTGCGTGTGTGTGTCTGCGGATATTGGGGCCTGCTGGTACGGGAAGTGTGGTTGCTTGTGGAGAATTGGATCTTGGTTGTGCGGGAAGTGTGTGTGTGTGTTTGGAGAATTGGGGCTTTGTTGTGCGTGTGGGTGGGTGTTTGTATGTATGGAGAATTGGGGCTTGGTTTTGCGGAAGTGTGCGTGTGCGTGTGTGTGTCTGCGGAGGTTGGGGCTTGGTGGTGCGGGAAGTGTGGTTGCTTGTGGAGAATTGAGTCATGGTTGTGCGGGAAGTGTGCGGGTGTTTTTCGAGAATTGGGGCTTTGTTGTGCGTGCAGTGCGCGTGGCTGTATGGAAAATAGCGACTTGTTTGTGCGGGAAGAGAGTCTGTGTGTGGAGAATTGTGACTTGGTTGTGCGGGAAGTGTGCGTTGGTGGAGAATGGGAGCTTTGTTTTGTGGGAAGTGTGTGTTTGTGTGTGGAGAATTGGGGCTTGATTGAGTGGAAAGTTCGGATGTGTGTGGAGAATTGGAGCTTGGATATGCGGGAAGTGTTTGAGTGTGGAGAATTGGGGCTTGGTTATGCAGGAATTGTGGGTATGTGTGTGGAAAATAGCGGCTTGTTTGTGCGGGAAGTGTGTGTGTGTTTGTGTGTGGAGAATTGGGGCATTTTGTTTTGCAGGAAGTGTGCGTGTAAGTGTGGAGAATTGGAGCTTGGTTGTGCGGGCAGTGTTGGTGTGTGTATGGAAAATAGCGGCTTGTTTGTGCGGAAACTTTTAGTGTGTGTATGTGTGTGTGGAGAATTGGTGCTTGGTTGTGCGGGAAGTGTGTTTGGCTGTGTGTATGTGTGTGTGGAAAATTGGGGTTTGGTTGTGCGGAAAGTTTGTGTGTGTATGTGTTTGTGTGTGTGGATAATTGGGTTTTGGTTGTGCGGGAATTGTGCGTGTGTGTGTGTGTGCAGAGATTGGGGTTTGGTTGTACGGGAAGTGTGGTTGCATGTGGAGAATTGAGTCTTGGTTGTGCGGGAAGTGTGTGTGTGTGTTTGTAGAATTGGGGCTTTGTTGTGCATGCAGGTCGAGTGGCTGTGTGGAAATTAGCGGCTTGTTTGTGTGGGAAGAGTGTGTGTGTGTGGAGAATTGTGGCTTGGTTGTGCGGGAAGTTTGTGTGTATGGAGAAATGGAGGTTGGTTGTGCGGGAAGTGTCTGTGTGTGTGTGGAGAATTGGGTCTTGGTTTTGCGGGAAGTGTGTGTTTGTGTGGAGAATTGGGGATTGGTTGTGCGGGAAGTGTTTTTGTATGTGGAGAATTGGGGCTTGATTGTGCGGAAAGTTTGGGTGTGTGTGGAGAATTGGAGATTGGATATGCGGGAAGTGTTTGTGTGTGGAGAATTGGGGCTTGGTTGTACGGGTAATGTGGGTGTGTGTGTGGAAAATAGCGGCTTGTTTGTGCGGGAAGTGTGTGTTTGTGTGTGTATGTGGAGAATTGGGGCTTAGTTGTGCAGAAAGTGTGCTTGTGAGTGTGGAGAATTTGAGCTTGGTTGTGCAGGCAGTGTGTGTGTGTATGGAAAATAGCGGCTTATTTATGCGGAAAGTGTTAGTGTGTGTGTGTGTGGAGAATTGGGGCTTGCTTGTGCGGGAAGTACGTATGGGTGTGTGTGTGTTTGTGCAGAATTGGGGCTTGGATGTGCGTGAAATGTGTCTGTGTGTGAACAGATTTGGAGCTTGGTTGTGCGGGCATTGTGGGTGTGTGTGTGGAGAATAGCGGCTTGTTTGTACGGGAAGTGCGTTTGGGTGAGTGTGTGTGCATGGATAATTGGGGCTTGGTTGTGCGCGAACTCTGTATGTGTGCGTGTGTGTGGAGAATTGGGGCTTGGTTGTGTGGAAAGTGTGGGTGTGTGTTTGTGTGTGTGTGTGTGTGTGTGTGTGTGTGGAAAATTGTGTCTCGGTTGTTTGGGAAGTGTGGGTGGATGGGTGGGTGGGTGTCTGTTAAGAATTGTGGCTTGGATGTGCGGGAAGTGTTGGTGGGTGTTTGTGTGTATGGATAATTGGGGCTTGGTTGTGCGAGAAGTGTGGGTGCGTGCGTGTTTGTGTGTCCGGAGAATTGGGACTTGGTTGTGCTGGAAGAGTATGTGTCTGGAGAATTGTGGCTTGGTTGTGCGGGAAGTGTGTGTGTAAGTGTGAATAATTGGGGCTTGCTTGTGCAAGCAGTGTGGGTGTTTGTGTGGAGAATAGCGGTTTGTTTGTCCGGGAAGTTTGTGTGTGTTTGTGTGTGTGCGTATGTGGAGAATTGCTACTTTGTTTTTCGGGAAGTGTGGGTGTTTATGTGTGTGTGTTGAATTGAGGCTTGGAATTGCGGTAAGTGTGGGTGGGTGTTTTTGTGTCTGTGCGGAGAATTGGAGTTTGGTTGTGCAGGAAGTATGAGTGGATGTGTGTATGTGTGGAGAATGGAGGCTTGGTTGTGTGGGAAATGTGTAAGTGTGTGGAGAATTGTTACTTGGATGTGCGGGAAGTGTGTGTGCATGTGGAATATTGGGGCTTGGTTGTGGGGTAAGTGTGTGTGTGTGCATGTGCAGAATTGTGGCTTGGTTGTATGGGAAGTGACGGTGTGTGATGTGTGGGAAGTGTTGGTGGGTGTTTGTGTGTGCGCAGAATTGGGATGGTTGTACGTGAAGTTTGAGTGGATGTGTGAATGTCTGTGGAGAATTGGGGCATGGTTGTGCGGGAAATGCGGCTGTATGTGTGGAGAATTGGGGCTTGGTAGGGCGGGTAATGTGGATGTGTGTGGAGCATTGGCGCTTGGTTGTGCGGGAAGTTTGGGTGTGAGTGGAGAAATGGTTCTTGGTTGTGCGGGAAGTCAGAGTGTGTGTGGAGAATTGGGACTTCGTTGTGCGGGAATTGTGTGTGTGTGGAGAATTAGGGCATGGATGTGCAGAAAGTGTGTTTGTGGATGGATAATTGTGGCTTGTTTGTGCGGGAATTGTGGATGTGTGTGGAGAATTGAGGCTTGGATGTGAGGGAAGTGGCGGTGTGGTTGTGTGTGTGTGGAGAATTGAGGCTTGGTTGTGTGGGAAGTGTGGGGGTGGATGTGGAAGTGTGTGTCTGGAGAATTGTGACTTGGTTTTCGGGAAGTGTGAGTGGGTGTGTGTGGGTGTGTGTGTATGGAAAATTGGATCTTGGTTGTGTGGGAAGTGTGGGTGGGTGTGTGTGTGTGTGTGAAGAATTGGGGCTTGGTTATGCAGGAAGTGTGGGTGTGTGTTTGCGTGTGTTGAGAATTGGGGCTTGGTTGTGTGCGAAGGGTGTTTGTGTGTGGAGAACTGAGGCTTGGATGTGCGGGAAGTGCGTGTGTATATTTGTGCGTGGAAAATTGCGGCTTGTTTGTGCGGGCAGTGTGTCTGTGTGTGGAGAATTGGGGCTTGGTTGTGTGGGAAATGTTTGCGTGTGTGGAGAATTGGAGCTTGGTTGTAAGGGAAGTGTGTGTATGTGTGTGTGTGTGTGGAGAATTGGGACTTAGCTGTGTGAGAAGAGTGTATGTGTGTGGAGAATTGGGGTTTGGTTGTGCAGGAAGTGTGTGTGTGTGTGTATGGAGAATTGGTGCTTGGTTGTACGAGAAGAGTGGGTCTGTTTGTAGAGAATTGGAGTTATGCGAAGTGTGTATGTGTATGGAGAATTGGGGCTTGGTTGTGCGGGATGTGTGCTTGTGTGTGGAGAATTGGGGCTTGGTTGTGCGGGAAGTGTGGTTGTGTGTGGAGAATTGTGGATTGGTTGTGCGGGAAGTGTGAGTGTGTGGATGGAGAATAGCGGCTTGGTTTTGCGGTAAGTGCGTTTGAATGTGTGTGTTTGTATGGAGATTTGATGCTTGCTTGTGCAGGAAGTGTGTGTGTGGGTGGAGAATTGCAGCTTGGTTGTTCGGGCAGTGTGGTTGTGTGTGTGGAGAATAGCGAATTGGTTTTGCGGGAAGTATGTTTGAGTGGGTGTGTCTGTGTGTGTGGAGAATTGGTGCTTGGTTGTTATGGAACTGTGGCTGTGTGTGTGTGGAGAATTGTGGCTTGGTTATTCGGAAACTGTGGGTGTGTTTGTGTATGTCTCTGGAGAATTGGGGCTTGGTTGTGTGGAAAGTGTGTGTGTGTTTGTGTGTTTGTGTGTGTGGAGAATTTGGGCTTGGTTGTGCGGGAAGTGTGGATGTGTGCGTGTGTGTGTGCAGAGAATTGGGGCTTCGATGTGCGGGAAGTGTGGGTGGGTGTTTGTAAGTATGGAGAATTGGGGCTTGGTTTTGCGGAAGTGTGAGTGTGCGTGTGTGTGTCTGCGGAGGTTGGGGCTTGGTAATGCGGGAAGTGTGGTTGCTTGTGGAGAATTGAGTCTTGGTTGTGCGGGAAGTGTGCGGGTGTGTTTGGAGAATTGGGGCTTTGTTGTGCGTGCAGTGCGCGTGGCTGTGAGGAAAATAACGATTGTTTGTGCGGTAAGAGAGTCTGTGTGTGGAGAATTGTAGCTTGGTTGTGCGGGAAGTGTGCGCTGGTGGAGAACTGGACTTTGTATTGTGGGAAGTGTGTGTTTGTGTGTGGAGAATTGGAGATTGATTGAGTGGAAAGTTTGGGTGTGTGTGGAGAATTGGAGCTTGGATATGATGGAAGTGTTTGTGTGTAGAGAATTGGGGCTTGGTTATGCAGGAAGTGAGGGTATGTGTGTGGAAAATAGCGGCTTGTTTGTGCGGGAAGTGTGTGTGTGTATGTGTGTGTGTGGAGAATTCGGGCTTTGTTTTGCAGGAAGTGTGCGTGTGAGTGTGGAGAATTGGAGCTTGGTTGTGCGGGCAGTGTTGGTGTGTGTATGGAAAATAGCGGCTTGTTTGTGCGGAAAGTGTTAGTGTGTGTGTGTGTGTGTGTAGAATTGGTGCTTGGTTGTGCGGGAAGCGTGTTTGGCTGTGTGTTTGTGTGTGTGCAGAATTGGGGCTTGGTTGTGCCGGAAATGTGTATATATGTGTGGAGAATTGGAGCTTGGTTTTCCGGGCAGTGTGGGTGTGTTTGTGGAGAATAGCGGCTTAGTTGTATGGGAAGTGCATTTGGGTGAGTGTGTGTGTGTGGAGAATTGGGGTTTGGTTGTGCGGAAAGTGTGTGTGTGTATGTGTTTGTGTGTGTGGATAATTAGGTTTTGGTTCTGCGTCTGCGAGTGTGTGTGTGCAGAGATTGGGGATTGGTTGTACGGGAAGTGTGGTTGCTTGTGGAGAATTGAGTCTTGGTTGTGCGGGAAGTGTGCATGTGTGTTTGTAGAATTGGGGCTTTGTTGTGCATACAGTGCGAGTGGCTGTGTGGAAAATAACGGCTTGTTTGTGTGGGAAGAGTGTGTGTGTGTCGAGAATTGTGGCTTGGTTGTGCGGGAAGTTTGTGTGTGTGGAGAAATGGAGGTTGCTTGTGCGGGAAGTTTCTGTGTGTGTGTGGAGAATTGGATCTTGGTTTAGCGGGAAGTGTGTGTTTGTGTGGAGAATTGGGGATTGGTTGTGCGGGAAGTGTGTTCGTATGTGGAGAATTGGGGCTTGATTGTGCGGAAAGTTTGGGTGTGTGTGGAGAATTGGAGATTGGATATGCGGGAAGTGTTTGTGTGTGGAGAATTGGGGCTTGGTTGTGAGTGTAGTGTGGGTGTGTGTGTGGAAAATAGCGGCTTGTTTGTGCGGGAAGTGTGTGTTTGTGTGTGTATGTGAAGAATTGGGGCTTGGTTGTGCAGGAAGTGTGCTTGTGAGTGTGGAGAATTGGAGCTTGGTTGTGCGGGCAGTGTGTGTGTGTATGGAAAATAGCGGCTTATTTATGCGGAAAGTGTTAGTGTGTGTGTGTGTGTGGAGAATTGGGGCTTGGTTGTGCGGGAAGTGCGTATGGGTGTGTGTGTGTTTGTGCTGAATTGGGGCTTGGATGTGCGTGAAATGTGTCTGTGTGTGAAGAGAATTGGAGCTTGGTTGTGTGGGAATTGTGGGTGTGTGTGTGGAGAATAGCGGCTTGTTTGTACGGGAAGTGCGTTTGGGTGAGTGTGTTTGCGTGGATAATTGGGGCTTGGTTTTGCGCGAACTCTGTGTGTGTGCGTGTGTGTGGAGAATTAGGGCTTTGTTGTGTGGAAGGTATGGGTGTGTGTTTGTGTGTGTATGTGTGTCTGTTGTGGAAAATTGCGTCTCGGTTGTTTGGGAAGTGTGGGTGGATGGGTGGGTGGGTGTCTGTTAAGAATTGTGGCTTGGATGTGCGGGAAGTGTTGGTGGGTGTTTGTGTGTATGTAAAATTGGGGCTTGGTTGTGCGAGAAGTGTGGGTGTGTGAGTGGATGTGTATCCGGAGAATTGGGACTTGGTTGTGCTGGAAGAGTGTGTGTGTGGAGAATTGGGGCTTGGTTGTGCGGGAAGTGTGTGTGTAAGTGTGGATAATTGGGGCTTGCTTGTGCAAGCAGTGTGGGTGTTTGTGTGGAGAATAGCGGTTTGTTTGTGCGGGAAGTTTGTGTGTGTTTGTGAGTGTGCGTATGTGGAGAATTGCTTTTTGTTTTTCGGGAAGTGTGGGTGTTTGTGTGTGTGTGTTGAATTGATGCTTGGAATTGCGGTAAGTGTGGGTGGGTGTTTTTGTGTCTGTGCGGAGAATTGGAGTTTGGTTGTGTGGGAAGTATGAGTGGATGTGTGTATGTGTGGAGAATGGAGGCTTGGTTGTGTGGGAAATGTGTAAGTGTGTGGAGAATTGCAACTTGGATGTGCGGGAACTGTGTGTGCATGTGGAGTTTTGGGGCTTGCTTGTGTGGTAAGTGTGTGTGTGTGCTTGTGGAGAATTGGGGCATGGTTTTTCGGAAAGTGTGTGTGTGTGTGTGTTTGTGTTTGTGGAGTATTGGGGCTTGGTTGTGCGGGAAATGTGGGTGAGAGTGTGTAAAATAGTGGATTATTTGTGCGGGAAGTGTGTGTGCGTGTGTGTGTGTGGAGAATTAGGACTTGGTTTTATGGGAAGTGTCGGTCTGTGTGTAGAGAATTGGAGCTGTGCGAATCTGTGTGTGTATGGCAAATTGGTGCTATTTTGTGCGGGAAGTGTGGGTGTGTGGGTGGAATATTGGTGCTTGGTTGTGCCGGCAGTGTGGGTGTGTGTGTGGAGAATAGCGGCTCGGTTGTGCGGGAAGTTTGTTTGCGTGGGTGTGTGTGTGTGGAGAATTGGGGCTTGGTTGTGCGGGAACTGTGGGTGTGTTTGTTTGTGTCTATGGAGAATTGGGACTTGGTTGTGCGGAAAGTGTGTGTGTGTGTGTGGAGAATTGGGGCTTGGTTGTGCGGGAAGTGTGGGTGTGTGCGTGTGTGTGCGTGCGGAGAATTGGGGTTTCGTTGTGCGAGAAGTGTGGGTGGGTGTTTTTATTTATGGAAAATTGTGGCTTGGTATTGCGGGAAATGTGGGAGTGCATGTGTGTGTGTGCAGAGATTGGGGCTTGGTTGAGCGGGATGTGTAGTTCTTTGTGGAAAATTGGTTTATTTGTTGTGCGGGAACTGTGTGTGTGTGTTTGGAGAATTGTGGCTTGGATGTGCAGGCAATGCGGGTGTATGTGTGGAGAATAACGACTTGTTTATGCGGGAAGAGAGTGTGTGTGGAGAATTGTGGCTTGGTTTTGCGGAAAGTGTGTGTGTGTGTGTGGAGAATTTGAGCTTGATTGTGCGGGAAGTGTGTGTTTGTGTGGAGATTTGGGTCTTGGTTTTGCGGAAAGTGTTTGTGTGTGTGTGGAAAATAGCGGCTTGTTTGTGCGGGAACTGTGGGTGTGTGTGTGGAAAATAGTGGCTTGATTGTGCGGGAAGTGTGTGAGTGTGTGGAGAATTGGGGCTTGGTTGTGCGGGATGTGTGTGTTTGAATGTGGAGAATTGGGGCTTGGTTGTGCGGGAAGTGTGGGTGTGTGTATGGAGAATAGAGTCTTGATTGTGCGGGAAGTGTGTGTGTGTGTGTAGAGAATTGGCGCTGTGCGAAGTTTGTGTGTGCGTGGATAATTGGGGCTTGGTTGTGCGGGAAGTGCGTTTGGGTGTGTGTGTTTGGAGAATTGGGGATTGGATGTGCGTGAAATGTGTGTGTGTGAATAGAATTGTAGATTGGTTGTGCGGGCATTGTGGGTGAGTGTGGAGAATAGTGGCTTAGTTGTATGGGAAGTGCGTTTGTATGAGTGTGTGTGTGTGGATAATTGCGGCTTGGTTGTGCGCGAACTCTGTGTGTGTGCGCGTGTGTGGAGAATTGGGGCTTGGTTGTGCGGAAAGTGTGGCTGTGTGTTTGTGTGTGTGTGTGTGTGTGTGTGTGGAAAATCGGGTCTCGGTTGTTTGGGAAGTGTGGGTGGCTGGGTGTGTGTGTGTGTGTGTTGAGAATTGTGGCTTGGATGTGAGGGAAGTGTGCGCGGGTGTTTATGTGTATGGAAAATTGTGGCTTGGTTGTGCGAGAAGTGTGGGTGTGTGCATGTTTGTGTGTCCGGAGAATTGGGACTTGGTTGTGCTGGAAGTGTGGGTGTGTGGAGAATTGGTGCTTGGTTGTGCGGGAAGTGTGTGTGTAAGTGTAGATAATTGGGTCTTACTTGTGCAAGCAGTGTGGGTGTTTGTGTGGAAAATAGCGGCTTGTTTGTGCGGGAAGTTTGTGTGTGTTTGTGTGTGTGCGTATGAGGAGAATTGATACTTGGTTGTGCTGGAAGTGTGGGTGTTTGTGTGTGTGTGGTGAATTGAGGCTTGGATGTGCGGTAAGTGTGGGTGGGTGTTTTTGTGTATGTGCGGAGAATTGGAGTTTGGTTTTGCGGGAAGTATGAGTCGATGTGTGTATGTGTGGAGAATGGAGTCTTGGTTGAGTGGGAAATGTGTAAGTGTGTGGAGAATTGGAACTTGGATGTGCGGGAAGTGTGTGTGCATGTGGAGTATTGGGGCTTGGTTGTGCGGTAAGTGTGTGTGTGTGCGTGCGGAGAATTGGGCCTTTGTTGTTCGGAAAGTGTGTGTGTGTGTGTTTTTTTGTTTGTGGAGTATTGGGGCTTGGTTGTGCGGGAAATGTGGGTGTGTGTGTGGAAAATAGTGCATTATTTGTGCGGGAAGTGTGTGTGCGTGTGTGTCTGTGGAGAATTAGGACTTGGTTTTATGGGAAGTGCGTGTCCGTGTGTAGAGAATTGGTGCTGTGCGAATGTGTGTGTGTATGGAAAATTGGTGCTATATTGTGCGGGAAGTGTGGGTGTGTGGGTGGAAAATTGGAGCTTGGTTGTGCGGCAAGTGTGTGTGTGTGTTTGTGGAGAATTGGCGCTTGATTGTGTGGAAAGTTTGGGTGTGTGTGGGGAATTGGAGCTTGGATATGCGGGAAGTTTTTGTGTGTGTGGAGAATTGGGGCTTGGTTGTGCGGGAAGTGTGGGTGTGTGTGTGGAAAATAGCGGCTTGTTTGTGTGGAAAGTGTGTGTATGTGTGTGGAGAATTGGGGTTTGGTTGTGCGGGATGTGTGTGTGTGAGTGTGGAGAATTGGAGCTTGGTTGTGCTGGCAGTGTTGGTGTGTGTATGCAAAATAGCGACTTGCTTGTGCGGGAAATATGTGTGTGTGTGTGTGTGTGTGTGGAGAATAGGGTCTAGGCTGTGCGGGAAGTGTGTGTGTGTGTGTGTGTAGAGAATTGGCGCTGTGCGAAGTGTGTGCATGCGTGGAAAATTGAGGCTTGGTTGTGCAGGAAATGCGTTTAGGTATGTGTGTGTGTGTGGAGAATTGGGGTTTGGATGTGCGTGAAATGTGTGTGTGTGTGAATAGAATTGGAGCTTGGTTGTGTGGCCATTGTGAGTGTGTGGAGAATAGCGGCTTAGTTGTACGGGAGGTGCGTTTGGGTAGTGTGTGTGTGTGGATAATTGGGGCTTAGTTGTGCGCGAACTCTGTGTGTGTGCGTGTGTGTGGAAAATTGGGGCTTGGTTGTGCTGAAAGTGTGGATGTCTGTTCGTGTGTGTGTGTGTTTGTGTGTGGAAAATTGGTCTCGTTTGTTTGGGAAGTGTGGCTTGCTGGGTGGATGTGTGTGTGTTGAGAATTGGCACATGGTTGTTCGGGAAGTGTGGGTATTTGTGTGTGTGTGGTGAATTGAGGATTGGATGTCCGGTAAGTGCGGGTGGGTGTTTTTGTGTCTGTGCCGAGAATTGGAATTTGGTTGTGTGGGAAGTAAGAGTGGGTTTGTGTATGTGTGGAGAATGGAGGCTTGTTTGTGTGGGAAATGTGTAAGTGTGTGGAGAATTGGGACTTGGGTGTGCGGGAAGTGTGTGTGCATGTGGAGTATTGGGGCTTGGTTGTGTGGTAAGTGTGTGTGTGTGCGTGTGGAGAATTGGGGCTTGGTTGTGCGGTAAGTGTGGGTGGGTACACGAAGAATTGGGACTTGGTTGGGGGGTAAGTGTGGGAGGCTATGAGTGTGTGTGTGTAGAATTGGAGTTTGGTTGTGCGGAAAGTGTTTGTGTGTGTGTAGATTTGTAGCTTGGCTGTGTGGTAAGTGTGTCTGTGATTGAAGAATGGAGTTCTGCGAAGTGTGTGTGTGTTTGGAGAATTGTGGCTTGGTTGTGCAGGCAATGCGGGTGTATGTGTGGAGAATAACGACTTATTTATGCGGGAAGAGAGTGTGTGTGGAGAATTGTGGCTTGGTTTTGCGGAAAGTGTGTGTGTGTGTGTGGAGAATTTGAGCTTGATTGTGCGGGAAGTGTGTGTTTGTGTGGAGATTTGGGTCTTGGTTTTGCGGGAAGTGTTTGTGTGTGTGTGGAAAATAGCGGCTTGTTTGTGCGGGAAGTGTGGGTGTGTGTGTGGAAAATAGTGGCTTGATTGTGCGGGAAGTGTGTGAGTGTGTGGAGAATTGGGGCTTGGTTGTGCGGGATGTGTGTGTTTGAATGTGGAGAATTGGGGCTTGGTTGTGCGGGAAGTGTGGGTGTGTGTATGGAGAATAGAGTCTTGATTGTGCGGGAAGTGCATTTGGGTGTGTGTGTGTGGAGAATTGGGGATTGGATGTGCGTGAAATGTGTGTGTGTGAATAGAATTGTAGATTGGTTGTGCGGGCATTGTGGCTGAGTGTGGAGAATAGTGCCTTAGTTGTATGGGAAGTGCGTTTGTATGAGTGTGTGTGTGTGGATAATTGCGGCTTGGTTGTGCGCGAACTCTGTGTGTGTGCGCGTGTGTGGAGAATTGGGGCTTGGTTGTGCGGAAAGTGTGGCTGTGTGTTTGTGTGTGTGTGTGTGTGTGTGTGTGTGGAAAATCGGGTCTCGGTTGTTTGGGAAGTGTGGGTGGCTGGGTGTGTGTGTGTGTGTGTTGAGAATTGTGGCTTGGATGTGAGGGAAGTGTGCGCGGGTGTTTATGTGTATGGAAAATTGTGGCTTGGTTGTGCGAAAAGTGTGGGCGTGTGCATGTTTGTGTGTCCGGAGAATTGGGACTTGGTTGTGCTGGAAGTGTGGGTGTGTGGAGAATTGGTGCTTGGTTGTGCGGGAAGTGTGTGTGTAAGTGTGGATAATTGGGTCTTACTTGTGCAAGCAGTGTGGGTGTTTGTGTGGAAAATAGCGGCTTGTTTGTGCGGGAAGTTTGTGTGTGTTTGTGTGTGTGCGTATGAGGAGAATTGTTACTTGGTTGTGCTGGAAGTGTGGGTGTTTGTGTGTGTGTGGTGAATTGAGGCTTGGATGTGCGGTAAGTGTGGGTGGGTGTTTTTGTGTATGTGCGGAGAATTGGAGTTTGGTTGTGCGGGAAGTATGCGTAGATGTGTGTATGTGTGGAGAATGGAGTCTTGGTTGAGTGGGAAATGTGTAAGTGTGTGGAGAATTGGAACTTGGATGTGCGGGAAGTGTGTGTGCATGTGGAGTATTGGGGCTTGGTTGTGCGGTAAGTGTGTGTGTGTGCGTGCGGAGAATTGGGCCTTGGTTGTTCGGAAAGTGTGTGTGTGTGTGTTTTTTTGTTTGTGGAGTATTGGGGCTTGGTTGTGCGGGAAATGTGGGTGTGTGTGTGGAAAATAGTGGATTATTTGTGCCGGAAGTGTGTGTGCGTGTGTGTGTGTGGATAATTAGGACTTTGTTTTATGGGAAGTGTGGGTCTGTGTGTAGAGAATTGGAGCTGTGCGAATGTGTGTGTGTATGGCAAATTGGTGCTATGTTGTGCGGGAAGTGTGGGTGTGAGGGTGGAAAATTGAAGCTTGGTTGTGCGGGCAGTGTGGGTGTGTGTGTTGAGAATAGCGGCTTGGCTTTGTGGGAAGTTTGTTTGGGTGGGTGTGTGTGTATGGAGAATGGGTGCTTGGTTGTGCGGGAACTGTGGCTGTGTGTGTGTCTAGATTTGGGGCTTGGTTGTTTGGGAACTGTGGGTGTGTTTGTGTGTGTCTATGGAGAATTGGGTCTTGTTTGTGCGGAAAGTGTGTGTGTACGTGCGGAGAATTGGGGTTTTGTTGTGCGGGTAGTGTGGGTGGGTGTTTTTATTTATGGAAAATTGGTGCTTGGTATTGTGAGAAATGTGCGAGTGCATGTGTGTGTGTGCAGAGATTGGGGCTTGGTTGTGCGGGAAGTGTAGTTCTTTGTGGAAAATTGGGTATTGGTTCTGCGGGAAGTGTGTGTATGTGTTTGGAGAATTGTGGCTTGGTTGTGCAGGCAATGCGGGTGTATATGTGGAGAATAATGACGTGTTTGTGCGGGAAGAGAGTGTGTGTGGAGAATTGTGGGTTGGTTGTGCGGAAAGTGTGTGTGTGTGTGTGGAGAATTGGAGCTTGATTGTGCGGGAAGTGTGTGTGTGTGTGGAGAATTGGGTCTTATTTTGCGGGAAGAGTTTGTGTTTGTGTGGAAAATAGCGGCTTGTTTGTGCGGGAAATGTGGGTGTGTGTGTGGACAATAGCGGCTTGATTGTGTGGGAAGTGTGTGTGTGTGTGGAGAATTGGGTCTTGGTTAGCGGGATGTGTGCATGTGAGTGTGGAGAATTGGGGCTTGGTTGTGCTGGCAGTGTGGGTGTGTGTATAGAAAATAGCGGCTTGTTTGTGCGGGAAGTGTGTGTGTATGTTGAAAATAGGGTCGTGATTGTGCGGGAAGTGTGTGTGTGTAGAGAATTGGCGCGGTGCGAAGTTTGTGAGTGCGTGGAAAATTGGGGCTTTGTTGTGAGGGAAGTGCCTTTGGGTGTGTGTGTGTGGAGAATTGGGGATTGGATGTGCGTGAAATGTGTGTGTGTGTGAATAGCATTGGAGAATGGTTGTGCGGGCATTGTGGGTGAGTGTGGAGAATAGTGGCTTAGTTGTATGGAAAGTGCGTTTGTGTGAGTGTGTGTGTGTGATAATTGCGGCTAGGTTGTGCGCGAACTCTGTGTGTGTGCGTGTGTGTGGAGAATTGGGACTTGGTTGTGTGGAAAGTGCGGCTGTGTGTTTATGTGTGTGTGTGTGTGTATGTGTGTGTGTGTGGAAAATTGGGTCTCGGTTGTTTGGGAAGTGTGGGTGGCTGGGTCGGTGTGTGTGTATTGAGAATTGTGGCTTGGATGTGCGGGAAGTGTGGGTGGGTGTTTGTGTGTATGGAAAATTGGGGCTTGGTTGTGCGAGAAGTTTAGGTGTGTGCGTGTTTGCGTGTCCGGAGAATTGGGACTTGTTTGTGCTGGAAGTGTGTGTGTGTGGAGAATTGGGGCTTGGTTGTGAGGGAAGTGTGTGTGTAAGTGTGGATAATTGGGGCTTGTTTGTGCAAGCAGTGTGGGTGTTTGTGTGGAGAATAGCGGCTTGTTTGTGCGGGTAGTTTGTGTGTGTTTGTGAGTGTGCATATGTGCAGAATTGGTACTTGGTTGTGCGGGAAGTGTGGGTGTTTGTGTGTGTGTGGTGAATTGAGGCTTGGATGTGCGGTAAGTGTGGGTGGGTGTTTTTGTGTCTGTGCGGAGAATTGGAGTTTGGTTGTGCGGGAAGTATGAGTGGATGTGTGTATGTGTGGAGAATGGAGATTTGGTTGTGTGGGAAATGTGTAAGTGTGTGGAGAATTGGAACTTGGATGTGCGGGAAGAGTGTGTGCAAGTGGAGTATTGGGGCTTGGTTGTGTGGTAAGTGTGTGTGTGTGCGTTTGGAGAATTGGGGCTTGGTTGTTCGGAAAGTATGTGTGTGTGTGTGTTTGTGTTTGTGGAGTATTGGGGCTTGGTTGTGCGGGAAATGTGGGTGTGAGTGTGTAAAATAGTGGATTATTTGTGCGGGAAGTGTGTGTGCGTGTGTGTGTGTGGAGAATTAGGACTTGGTTTTATGGGAAATGTGGGTCTGTGTGTATTGAATTGGAGCTGTGCGAACGTGTGTGTGTATGGCAAATTGGAGCTATGTTGTGCGGGAAGTGTGGGTTTGTGGGGGGAAAATTGGAGCTTGATTGTGCGGGCAGTGTGGGTGTGTGTGTGGAGAATAGCGGCTTGGTTGTGCGGGAAGTTTTTTTGGGTGGGTGTGTGTGTGTGGAGAATAGGGGCTTTGTTGCACGGGAACTGTGGCTGTGTGTGTGTGTAGAATTTGGGGTTGGTTGTTTGGGAACTGTGGATGTGTTTGTTAGTGTCTATGGCGGATTGGGGCTTGGTTGTGCGGAAAGTATATGTGTGTATGTGGAGAATTGGGGCTTGGTTGTGCGGGAAGTGTGGGTGTGTGCGTGTGTGTGCATGCGGAGAATTGGGGTTTCGTTGTGCGGGAAGTGTGGGTGGGTGTTTTTATTTATGGAAAATTGGGGCTTGGTATTGCGGGAAATGTGCGCGTGCATGTGTGTGTGTGTGCAGAGATTGGGGCTTGGTTGTGCGGGAAGTTTATTTCTTTGTGGAAAATTGGGTATTGGTTGTGCGGGAAGTGTGTGTGTGTGTTTGGAGAATTGTGGCTTGGTTGTGCAGGCAATGCGGGTGTATGTGTGGAGAATAACAACTTGTTTGTGCGGGAAGAGAGTGTGTGTGGAGAATTGTGGCTTGGTTCTGTGGAACATGTGTGTGTGTGTGTGGAGAATTGGAGCTTGATTGTGCGGGAAGTGTGGATGTGTGTGGAGAATTGGGGCTTGGTTGTACTGGCAGTGTGGGTGTGTGTATAGAAAATAGCGGCTTGTTTGTGCGGGAAGTGTGTGTGTATGTGGAAAATAGGGTCGTGATTGTGCGGGAAGTGTGTGTGCGTGTGTAGAGAATTGGCGCGGTGCGAAGTTTGTGAGTGCATGGAAAATTGGGTCTTGGTTGTGAGGGAAGTGCCTTTGGGTGTGTGTGTGTGGAGAATTGGGGATTGGATGTGCGTGAAATGTGTGTGTGTGTGAATAGAATTGGAGAATGGTTGTGCGGGCATTGTGGGTGAGTGTGGAGAATAGCGGCTTAGTTTTATGGAAAGTGCGTTTGTGTGAGTGTGTGTGTGTGATAATTGCGGCTAGGTTGTGCGCGAAATCTGTGTGTGTCCGTGTGTGTGGAGAATTGGGACTTGGTTGTGTGGAAAGTGCGGCTGTGTGTTTATGTGTGTGTGTGTGTGTGTGTGTGTGTGTGTGTGTGTGGAAAATTGGGTCTCGGTTGTTTGGGAAGAGTGGGTGGCTGGGTCAGTGTGTGTGTATTAAGAATTGTGGCTTGGATGTGCGGGAAGTGTGGGTGGGTGTTTGTGTGTATGGAAAATTGGGGCTTGGTTGTGCGAGAAGTTTAGGTGTGTGCGTGTTTGCGTGTCCGGAGAATTGGGACTTGTTTGTGCTGGAAGTGTGTGTGTGTGGAGAATTGGGGCTTGGTTGTGAGGGAAGTGTGTGTGTAAGTGTGGATAATTGGGGCTTGCTTGTGCAAGCAGTGTGGGTGTTTGTGTGGAGAATAGCGGCTTGTTTGTGCGGGAAGTTTGTGTGTGTTTGTGAGTGTGCGTATGTGGAGAATTGGTACTTGGTTGTGCGGGAAGTGTGGGTGTTTGTGTGTGTGTGGTGAATTGAGGCTTGGATGTGCGGTAAGTGTGGGTGGGTGTTTTTGTGTCTGTGCGGAGAATTGGAGTTTGGTTGTGCGGGAAGTATGAGTGGATGTGTGTATGTGTGGAGAATGGAGACTTGGTTGTGTGGGAAATGTGTAAGTGTGTGGAGAATTGGAACTTGGATGTGCGGGAAGAGTGTGTGCAAGTGGAGTATTGGGGCTTGGTTGTGTGGTAAGTGTGTGTGTGTGCGTTTGGAGAATTGGGGCTTGGTTGTTCGGAAAGTATGTGTGTGTGTGTGTTTGTGTTTGTGGAGTATTGGGGCTTGGTTGTGCGGGAAATGTGGGTGTGAGTGTGTAAAATAGTGGATTATTTGTGCGGGAAGTGTGTGTGCGTGTTTGTGTGTGGAGAATTAGGACTTGGTTTTATGGGAAGTTTGGGTCTGTGTGTATTGAATTGGGGCTGTGCGAACGTGTGCGTGTATGGCAAATTGGAGCTATGTTGTGCGGGAAGTGTGGGTGTGTGGGTGGAAAATTGGAGCTTGATTGTGCGGGCAGTGTGGGTGTGTGTGTGGAGAATAGCGGCTTGGTTGTGCGGGAAGTTTGGTTGGGTGGGTGTGTGTGTGTGGAGAATAGGGGCTTGGTTGTACGGGAACTGTGGCTGTGTGTGTGTGTAGAATTTGGGGTTGGTTGTTTGGGAACTGTGGATGTGTTTGTTAGTGTCTATGGAGGATTGGGGCTTGGTTGTGCGGAAAGTATATGTGTGTATGTGGAGAATTGGGGCTTGGTTGTGCGGGAAGTGTGGGTGTGTGCGTGTGTGTGCGTGCGGAGAATTGGGGTTTCGTTGTGCGGGAAGTGTGGGTTGGTGTTTTTATTTATGGAAAATTGGGGCTTGGTATTGCGGGAAATGTGCGCGTGCATTTGTGTGTGTGCAGAGATTGGGGCTTGGTTGTGCGCGAAGTTTAGTTCTTTGTGGAAAATTGGGTATTGGTTGTGCGGGCAGTGTGTGTGTGTGTTTGGAGAATTGTGGCTTGGTTGTGCAGGCAATGCGGGTGTATGTGTGGAGAATAACAACTTGTTTGTGCGGGAAGAGAGTGTGTGTGGAGAATTGTGGTTTGGTTGTGCGGAACGTGTATGTGTGTGTGTGGAGAATTGGAGCTTGATTGTGCGGGAAGTGTGGGTGTGTGTATGGAAAATAGCGGCTTGATTGTGCGGGAAGTGTGTGTGTGTGTGGAGAATTGGCGCTTGGTTTGCGGGATGTGTGCATGTGATTGTGGAGAATTGGGGCTTGGTTGTGCTGGCAGGGTGGGTGTGTATATGCAAAATAGCGGCTTGTATGTGCGGGAAGTGTGTGTGTGTGTATGTGGAGAATAGGGTCGTGATTGTGCGGGAAGTATGTGTGTGTGTGTAGAGAATTGGCACTGTGCGAAGTTTGTGTGTGCGTGCAAAAGTGGGGCTTGGTTGTGTGGGAAGTTCCTTTGGGTGTGTGTGTGTGGAGAATTGGGGATTTGATGTGTGTGAAATGTGTGTGTGTGTGAATAGAATTGGAGATTGGTTGTGCGGGCATTGTGGGTGAGTGTGGAGAATAGCAGCTTAGTTTTATTGAAAGTGCGTTTGTGTGAGTATGTGTGTGTGGATAATTGCGGCTTGGTTGTGTGCGAACTCTGTGTGTATGCGTGTGTGTGGAGAATTGGGGCTTGGTTGTGCGGAAAGTGTGGCTCTGTGTTTGTGGGTTTGTATGTGTGTGTGTGTGGAAAATTGGGGCTCGGTTGTTTGGGATGTGTGGGTGGCTGGGTCGGTGTGTGTGTATTGAGAATTGTGGCTTGGATTTGTGGGAAGTATGGGTGGGTGTTTGTGTGTATGGAAAATTGGGGCTTGGTTGTGCGAGAAGTGTGGGTGTGTGCGTGTTTGTGTGTCCGGAGAATTGGGAATTGGTTGTGCTGGACGTGTGTGTGTGTGGAGCACTGGGGTTTGGTTGTGCGGGAAGTGTGTGTGTAAGTGTGGATAATTGGGGCTTGCTTGTGCAAGCAGTGTAGGTGTTTGTGTGGAGAATAGCGGCTTGTTTGTGCGGGAAGTTTGTGGGTGTTTGTGTGTGTGCGTATGTGGAGAATTGGTAGTTGGTTGTGCGGGAAGTGTGGGTGTTTGTGTGTGTGTGCTGAATTGAGGCTTGGATGTGCGGTAAGTGTGGTGGGTGTTTTTGTGTCTGTGCGGAGAATTGGAGTTTGGTTGTGCGGGAAGTATGAGTGGATGTGTGTATGTGTGGATAATGGAGGCTTGGTTGTGTGGGAAATGTGTAAGTGTGTGGAGAATTGGAACTTGGATGTGTGGGAAGTGTGTGTGCATGTGGAGTATTGGGGCTTGGTAGTGGGGTAAGTGTGTGTGTGTGCGTGTGGAGAATTGGAGCTTGGTTGGTCAGAATGTGTGTGTGTGTGTGTGTGTTTGTGTTTGTGGAGTATTGCGGCTTGGTTGTGCAGGAAATGTGCGTGTGAGTGTGTAAAATAGTGGATTATTTGTGCGGGAAGTGTGTGTGCGTGTGTGTGTGTGGAGAATTAGGACATGGTTTTATGGGAAGTGTGGGTCTGTGTGTAGAGAATTGGAGCTGTGCGAATGTGTGTGTGTATGGCAAGTTGGTGCTATGTTGTGCGGGAAGTGTGGGTGTGTGGGTGGAAAATTGGAGCTTGGTTTTGCGGGCAGTGTGGGTGTGTGTGTGGAGAATAGCGGCTTGGTTGTGCGGGAAGTTTGTTTGGGTGGGTGTGTGTGTGTGGAGAATAGGGGCTTGGTTGTGCGGGAACTGTGGCTTTGTGTGTGTGTAGAATTGGGGCTTGGTTGTTTGGGAACTGTGGTTGTGTTTGTGAGTGTCTATGGAAAATTGGGGCTTGGTATTGCGGGAAGTGTGCTTCTGTGTGGAAAATTGGGTATTGGTTGTGCGGGAAATGTGTTTGTGTTTGGAGAATTGTGGCTTGGTTGTGCAGGCAATGCGGGTGTATGTGTGGAGAATAATGACGTGTTTGTGCGGGAAGAGAGTGTGTGTGGAGAATTGTGGCTTGGTTGTGCGGAAAGTGTGTGTGTGCGTGTGGAGAATTGGAGCTTGATTGTGCGTGAAGTGTGTGTGTGTGTGGAGAATTGGGTCTTGGTTTTGCGGGAAGTTTTTCTGTTTGTGCGGAAAATAGCGGCTTGTTTGTGCAGAAAGTGTGGGTGTGTGTGTGGAAAATAGCGGCTTGATTGTGCGGGAAGTGTGTGTGTATGTGTGGAGAATTGGGGGTTGGTTTGCGGGATGTGTGCGTGTGAGTGTGGTGAATTGGGGCTTGGTTGTGCTGGCAGTGTGGTTGTGTGTATGGAAAATAGCGGCTTGTTTGTGCGGGAAATGTGGGTGTGTGTGAGGACAATAGTGGCTTGATTGTGTGGGAAGTGTGTGTGTGTGTGTGGAGAATTGGGTCTTGATTAGCGGGATGTGTGCGTGTGAGTGTGGAGAATTGGGGCTTGGTTGTACTGGCAGTGTGGGTGTGTGTATAGAAAATAGCGGCTTGTTTGTGCGGGAAGTGTGTGTGTATGTGGAAAATAGGGTCGTGATTGTGCGGGAAGTGTGTGTGCGTGTGTAGAGAATTGGCGCGGTGCGAAGTTTGTGAGTGCATGGAAAATTGGGTCTTGGTTGTGAGGGAAGTGCCTTTGGGTGTGTGTGTGTGGAGAATTGGGGATTGGATGTGCGTGAAATGTGTGTGTGTGTGAATAGAATTGGAGAATGGTTGTGCGGGCATTGTGGGTGAGTGTGGAGAATAGCGGCTTAGTTTTATGGAAAGTGCGTTTGTGTGAGTGTGTGTGTGTGATAATTGCGGCTAGGTTGTGCGCGAAATCTGTGTGTGTCCGTGTGTGTGGAGAATTGGGACTTGGTTGTGTGGAAAGTGCGGCTGTGTGTTTATGTGTGTGTGTGTGTGTGTGTGTGTGTGTGTGTGTGTGGAAAATTGGGTCTCGGTTGTTTGGGAAGAGTGGGTGGCTGGGTCAGTGTGTGTGTATTAAGAATTGTGGCTTGGATGTGCGGGAAGTGTGGGTGGGTGTTTGTGTGTATGGAAAATTGGGGCTTGGTTGTGCGAGAAGTTTAGGTGTGTGCGTGTTTGCGTGTCCGGAGAATTGGGACTTGTTTGTGCTGGAAGTGTGTGTGTGTGGAGAATTGGGGCTTGGTTGTGAGGGAAGTGTGTGTGTAAGTGTGGATAATTGGGGCTTGCTTGTGCAAGCAGTGTGGGTGTTTGTGTGGAGAATAGCGGCTTGTTTGTGCGGGAAGTTTGTGTGTGTTTGTGAGTGTGCGTATGTGGAGAATTGGTACTTGGTTGTGCGGGAAGTGTGGGTGTTTGTGTGTGTGTGGTGAATTGAGGCTTGGATGTGCGGTAAGTGTGGGTGGGTGTTTTTGTGTCTGTGCGGAGAATTGGAGTTTGGTTGTGCGGGAAGTATGAGTGGATGTGTGTATGTGTGGAGAATGGAGACTTGGTTGTGTGGGAAATGTGTAAGTGTGTGGAGAATTGGAACTTGGATGTGCGGGAAGAGTGTGTGCAAGTGGAGTATTGGGGCTTGGTTGTGTGGTAAGTGTGTGTGTGTGCGTTTGGAGAATTGGGGCTTGGTTGTTCGGAAAGTATGTGTGTGTGTGTGTTTGTGTTTGTGGAGTATTGGGGCTTGGTTGTGCGGGAAATGTGGGTGTGAGTGTGTAAAATAGTGGATTATTTGTGCGGGAAGTGTGTGTGCGTGTTTGTGTGTGGAGAATTAGGACTTGGTTTTATGGGAAGTTTGGGTCTGTGTGTATTGAATTGGGGCTGTGCGAACGTGTGCGTGTATGGCAAATTGGAGCTATGTTGTGCGGGAAGTGTGGGTGTGTGGGTGGAAAATTGGAGCTTGATTGTGCGGGCAGTGTGGGTGTGTGTGTGGAGAATAGCGGCTTGGTTGTGCGGGAAGTTTGGTTGGGTGGGTGTGTGTGTGTGGAGAATAGGGGCTTGGTTGTACGGGAACTGTGGCTGTGTGTGTGTGTAGAATTTGGGGTTGGTTGTTTGGGAACTGTGGATGTGTTTGTTAGTGTCTATGGAGGATTGGGGCTTGGTTGTGCGGAAAGTATATGTGTGTATGTGGAGAATTGGGGCTTGGTTGTGCGGGAAGTGTGGGTGTGTGCGTGTGTGTGCGTGCGGAGAATTGGGGTTTCGTTGTGCGGGAAGTGTGGGTGGGTGTTTTTATTTATGGAAAATTGGGGCTTGGTATTGCGGGAAATGTGCGCGTGCATGTGTGTGTGTGCAGAGATTGGGGCTTGGTTGTGCGCGAAGTTTAGTTCTTTGTGGAAAATTGGGTATTGGTTGTGCGGGCAGTGTGTGTGTGTGTTTGGAGAATTGTGGCTTGGTTGTGCAGGCAATGCGGGTGTATGTGTGGAGAATAACAACTTGTTTGTGCGGGAAGAGAGTGTGTGTGGAGAATTGTGGTTTGGTTGTGCGGAACGTGTATGTGTGTGTGTGGAGAATTGGAGCTTGATTGTGCGGGAAGTGTGGGTGTGTGTATGGAAAATAGCGGCTTGATTGTGCGGGAAGTGTGTGTGTGTGTGGAGAATTGGCGCTTGGTTTGCGGGATGTGTGCATGTGATTGTGGAGAATTGGGGCTTGGTTGTGCTGGCAGGGTGGGTGTGTATATGCAAAATAGCGGCTTGTATGTGCGGGAAGTGTGTGTGTGTGTATGTGGAGAATAGGGTCGTGATTGTGCGGGAAGTATGTGTGTGTGTGTAGAGAATTGGCACTGTGCGAAGTTTGTGTGTGCGTGCAAAAGTGGGGCTTGGTTGTGTGGGAAGTTCCTTTGGGTGTGTGTGTGTGGAGAATTGGGGATTTGATGTGTGTGAAATGTGTGTGTGTGTGAATAGAATTGGAGATTGGTTGTGCGGGCATTGTGGGTGAGTGTGGAGAATAGCAGCTTAGTTTTATTGAAAGTGCGTTTGTGTGAGTATGTGTGTGTGGATAATTGCGGCTTGGTTGTGTGCGAACTCTGTGTGTATGCGTGTGTGTGGAGAATTGGGGCTTGGTTGTGCGGAAAGTGTGGCTCTGTGTTTGTGGGTTTGTATGTGTGTGTGTGTGGAAAATTGGGGCTCGGTTGTTTGGGATGTGTGGGTGGCTGGGTCGGTGTGTGTGTATTGAGAATTGTGGCTTGGATTTGTGGGAAGTATGGGTGGGTGTTTGTGTGTATGGAAAATTGGGGCTTGGTTGTGCGAGAAGTGTGGGTGTGTGCGTGTTTGTGTGTCCGGAGAATTGGGAATTGGTTGTGCTGGACGTGTGTGTGTGTGGAGCACTGGGGTTTGGTTGTGCGGGAAGTGTGTGTGTAAGTGTGGATAATTGGGGCTTGCTTGTGCAAGCAGTGTGGGTGTTTGTGTGGAGAATAGCGGCTTGTTTGTGCGGGAAGTTTGTGTGTGTTTGTGTGTGTGCGTATGTGGAGAATTGGTACTTGGTTGTGCGGGAAGTGTGGGTGTTTGTTTGTGTGTGGTGAATTGAGGCTTGGATGTGCGGTAATTGTGGTGGGTGTTTTTGTGTCTGTGCGGAGAATTGGAGTTTGGTTGTGCGGGAAGTATGAGTGGATGTGTGTATGTGTGGATAATGGAGGCTTGGTTGTGTGGGAAATGTGTAAGTGTGTGGAGAATTGGAACTTGAATGTGTGGGAAGTGTGTGTGCATGTGGAGTATTGGGGCTTGGTTGTGGGGTAAGTGTGTGTGTGTGCGTGTGGAGAATTGGGGCTTGGTTGGTCGGAATGTGTGTGTGTGTCTGTGTGTGTTTGTGTTTGTGGAGTATTGGGGCTTGGTTGTGCAGGAACTGTGCGTGTGAGTGTGTAAAATAGTGGATTATTTGTGCGGGAAGTGTGTGTGCGTGTGTGTGTGTGGAGAATTAGGACATGGTTTTATGGGAAGTGTGGGTCTGTGTGTAGAGAATTGGAGCTGTGCGAATGTGTGTGTGTATGGCAAGTTGGTGCTATGTTGTGCGGGAAGTGTGGGTGTGTGGGTGGAAAATTGGAGCTTGGTTGTGCGGGCAGTGTGGGTGTGTGTGCGGAGAATAGCGGCTTGGTTGTGCGGGAAGTTTGTTTGGGTGGGTGTGTGTGTGTGGAGAATAGGGGCTTGGTTGTGCAGGAACTGTGGCTTTGTGTGTGTGTAGAATTGGGGCTTGGTTGTTTGGGAACTGTGGTTGTGTTGTGAGTGTCTATGGAGAATTGGGGCTTGGTTGTGCGTAAAGTGTATGTATGTGTGCGGAGAATTGTGGCTTGGTTGTGCGGGAAGTGAGGGTGTAAGCATGTGTGTGCGTGCGGAGAATTGGGGTTTCGTTGTGCGGGAAGTGTGGGTGGGTGTTTTTTTTATGGAAAATTGGGGCTTGGTATTGCGGGAAGTGTGCTTCAGTGTGGAAAATTGGGTATTGGTTGTGTGGGATGTGTGTTTGTGTTTGGTGAATTGTGGCTTGGTTGTGCAGGCAATGCGGGTGTATGTGTGGAGAATAACGACTTGTTTGTGCGGGAAAAGAGTGTGTGTGGAGAATTGTGGCTTGGTTTTGCGGAAAGTGTGTGTGTGCGTGTGTAGAATTGGAGCTTGATTGTGCGTGAAGTGTGTGTGTGTGGAGAATTGGGTCTTGGTTTTGCGGGAAGTGTTTCTGTTTGTGTGGAAAATAGCGGCTTGTTTGTGCAGGAAGTGTGGGTGTGTGTGTGGAAAATAGCGGCTTGATTGTGCGGGAAGTGTGTGTGTATGTGTGGGGAATTGCGGCTTGGTTTGCGCGATGTGTGTGTCTGAGTGTGGAGCATTGGGGCTTGGTTGTGCTGGCAGTGTGGGTGTGTGTATGGAAAATAGCGGCTTGTTTGTGCGGGAAGTGTGTGTGTGTGTGTGTGTGTGTGTGTGTGTGGAGAATAGTGTCGAGATTGTGCGGGAAGTGTGTGTGTGTGTGTAGAGAATTGGCGCTGTGCGAAGTTTGTGTGTGCGTGAAAAATTGGGGCTTGGTTGTGCGGGAAGTTCCTTTGGGTGTGTGTGTGTGGAGAATTGGGGACTGGATGTGCATGAAATGTGTGTGTGTGTGAATAGAATTGGAGATTGGTTGTGCGGGCATTGTGTGTGAGTGTGGAGAATAGCGGCTTAGTTGTATGGAAAGTACGTTTGTGTGATGTGTGTGTGGATAATTGCGGCTTGGTTGTGCGCGAACTCTGTGTGTGTGCATGTATATGGAGAATTGGAGCTTGGTTGTGCGGAAAGTGTGGCTGTGTGTTTGTGTGTGTGTGTGTGTGTGTGGAAAAATGGGTCTTAGTTGTTTGGGAAGGGTGGGTGGCTGGGTCGGTGTGTGTGTATTGAGAATTGTGGCTTGGATGTGCAGCAAGTGTGGGTGGGTGTTTGTGTGTATGGAAAATTGGGGCTTGGTTGTGCGAGAAGTGTGGGTGTGTGCATGTTTGTGTGTCCGGAGAATTGGGACTTGGTTGTGCTGGAAGTGTGTGTGTGTGGAGAATTGGGGCTTGGTTGTGCGGGAAGTGTGTGTGTAAGTGTGGATAATTGGGGCTTGCTTGTGCAAGCAGTGTGGATGTTTGTGTGGAGAATAGTGGCTTGTTTGTGCGGGAAGTTTGTGTGTGTGCGTATGTGGAGAATTGGTACTTGATTGTGCGGGAAGTGTGGGTGTTTGTTTGTGTGTGGTGAATTGAGGCTTGGATGTGCGGTAAGTGTGGTTGGGTGTTTTTGTGTCTGTGCGGAGAATTGGAGTTTGGTTGTGCGGGAAGTATGAGTAGATGTGTGTATGTGTGGAGAATGGAGGCTTGGTTGTGTAGGAAATGTGTAAGTGTGTGGAGAATTGGAACTTGGATGTGCGGGAAGTGTGTTTGCATGTGGAGAATTGGGGCTTGGTTGTATGGTAAGTGTGTGTGTGTGCGTGTGGAGAATTGGGGCTTGGTTGTTCGGAAAGTGTGTGTGTGTGTGTGTTTGTGTTTGTGGAGTATCGTGGCTTGGTTGTGCGTGAAATGTGGGTGTGAGTGTGTAAAATAGTGGATTATTTGTGCGGGAAGTGTGTGTGCGTGTGCGTGTGTGGAGAATTAGGACTTGGTTTTATGGGAAGTGTGGGTCTGTGTGCATTGAATTGGAGCTGTGCGAATGTGTGTGTGTATGGAGAATTGGTGCTATGATGTGCGGGAAGTGTGGGTGTGCGGGTGGGAAATTGGAGCTTGGTTGTGCGGGCAGTGTGGGTGTGTGTGTGGAGAATAGCGGCTTGGTTGTGTGGGAAGTTTGTTTGGGTGGGTGTGTGTGTGTGGAGAATTGGGGCTTGGTTGTGAGGGAACTGTGGCTGTGTTTGTGTCTGTCTATGGAGAATTGGGGCTTGGTTGTGCGGAAAGTGTGTGTGTGTGGAGAATTGGGGCTTGGTTGTGCGGGGATTGTGGGTGTGTGCGTGTGTGTGCGTGCGGAGAATTACGTTTTCGTTGTGTGGGAAGTGTCGGTGGGAGTTTTTATTTATGCAAAATTGGGGCTTGGTATTGTGGGAAATGTGCAAGTGCATGTGTGTGTGTGCAGAGATTGCGGCTTGGTTGAGCGGGAAGTGTGGTTCTTTGTGAAAAATTGGATATTGGTTTGCGGTAAGTGTGTGTGTGTGTTTGGAGAATTTTGGCTTGGTTGTTCAGGCAATGCGGGTGTATGTGTGGAGAATAACGGCTTGTTTGTGCGGGAAGTTAGTGTGTGTGGAGAATTGTGGCTTGGTTGTGCGGAAAGTGTGTGTGTGTGTGGAGAATTGGAGCTTGGTTGTGCGGGAAGAATGTGTGTGTGTGTGGAAAATAGCGGCTTGTTTGTGCGGGAAGTGTGGGTTTGTGTGTGGAAAATAGCGGCTTGATTGTGCGGGAAGTGTATGTTTGTGGAGAATTGGAGCTTGGTTGTGTGGGATGTGTGCGTGTGAGTGTGGTGAATTGGGGCTTGGTTGTGCTGGCAGTGTGGGTGTGTGTATGGAAAATAGCAGCTTGTTTGTGCGGGAAATGTGTGTGTGTGTGTGTGTGTATGTGGAGAATAGAGTCTTGATTGTGCGGGAAGTTTGTGTGTGTGTGTAGAGACTTGGCGCTGTGCGAAGTTTGTGTGTGCGTGGAAAATTGGGGCTTGGTTGTGCGGGAAGTGCGTTTGGGTGTGTGTGTGTGGAGAATTGGGGATTGGATGTGCGTGAAATGTGTGTGTGTGTGTTTAGAATTGCAGATTGGTTGTGCGGGCATTGTGGGTGAGTGTGGAGATTAGCGGCTTAGTTCTATGGGAAGTGTGTTTGTGTGAGTGTGTGTGTGTGTGTGTGGATAATTGTGGCTTGGTTGTGCGCGAACTCTGTGTGTGTGCATGTGTGTGGAGAATTTGGGCTTGGTTGTGCGGAAGGTGTGGTTGTGTGTTTGTGTGTGTGTGTGTGTGTTTGTGTGGAAAATTGGGTCTCGTTTGTTTGGGAAGTGTGGGTCGCAGGGTGGATGTGTGTGTGTTGAGAATTGTGGCTTGGATGTGCGGGAATTGTGGGTGGGTGTTTATGTGTATGGAAAATTGGGGATTGGTTGTGCGAGAAGTGTGAGTGTGTGCGTGTTTGAGTGTCCAGAGAATTGGGACTTGGTTGTGCTGGAAGTGTGTGTGTGTGGAGAATTAGGACATGGTTGTGCGGGAAGTGTGTGTGTAAGTGTGGATAATTGGGGCTTGCTCGTGCAAGCAGTGTGGGTGTTTGTGTGGAGAATAGCGGCTTGTTTGTGCGGGAAGTTGGTGTGTGTTTGTGTGTGTGCGTATGTGGAGAATTGGTACTTGGTTGTGCGGGAAGTGTGGGTGTTTGTGTGTGTGTGGTGAATTGAGGCTTGGATGTGCGGTAAGTGTGGGTGGTTGTTTTTGTGTCTGTGCGGAGAATTGGATTTTCGTTGTGCGGGAAGTGTGGGTGTTTGTTTGCGTGTGGTGAATTTTGGCTTGGGTGTGCGGGAAGTATGTGTGCATGTGGAGTATTGGGGCTTGGTTGTGTGGTAAGTGTGTGTGTTCGTGTGGAGAATTGGGGCTTGGTTGTGCGGGAAGTGTGGGTGTGTGTGTAGAGAATTGGCGCTGTGCGAAGTGTGTGTCTGTGTGGAGAAGTAGGGATGGTTGTGCGGGAAGGTCGTTTGGCTGTGTGTGTGTGTGCAGAGTTGAGGCTTGGTTGTGCCGAAAATGTGTGTGTATGTGTGGAGAATTGGTGCTTGGTTGTATAGGCATTGTGGATGTATGTATGGAGAATAGCGGCTTAGTTGTATGGGAAGTGCGTTTGGGTGAGTGTGTGTGTGAGTGCAGAATTGGGGATTGGTTGTGCGTGAACTGTATGAGTGTGCATGTGTGTGGAGAATTAGGGCTTGGTTGTGCGGAAAGTGTTGGTGTGCGTGTGTGTGTGTGTGTGTGTGTGTGTGTATGTGGAAAATTGGGTCATGGTTGTTTGGGAAGTGTGGGTGGCTGAGTGTGTGTGTGTGTGTTGAGAATAGTGGCTTGGATTTGCGGGAAGTGTGGGTGGGTGTTTGTGTATATGTAGATTTGGTTCTTGGTTGTGCGGAAGTGTCGGTGTGTGCGTCTGTGTGCGTCCGGAGAATTGGGGCTTGCTTGTGCTGGAAGTGTGTGTGTGTGGAGAATTGGGGCTTGTTTGTGCGGGAAGTGTTTGTGTAAATGTGCATAATTGGGGCTTGGTTGTGTGAGCAGTGCGGGTGTTTGTGTGGGGAATAGCGGCTTGCTTGTGCGGGAAGTGTGGGTGTGTGTGTGTGTGTGTGTGTGTGTGGAGAATTGAAGCTTGGATGTACGGTAAGTGCGGGTGGGTGTTTTTGTGTCTGTGCGGAGAATTGCGGTTTGGTTTTGCTGGAAGTCTGAGTGGATATGTGTATGTGTGGAGAATGGCGGCTTTGTTGTGTGGGAAATGTGTAAGTGTGTGGAGAATTGGATCTTGGATATGCGGGAAGTGTGTGTGCATATGGAGAATTGGGGCTTGTTTGAGTTTTACCTGTGAGTGTGTGGTTTTGTGCGTTTGTGGATAATTGGGGCTTGGTTGTGCGGGAAGTGTGGGTGGCTATGTGTGTGTGTGTGGAGAACTGCGGTTTGATTGTGCGGGATGTGTGTGTGTGCAAAGATTTGTGGATTGGCTGTGTGGGAAGTGTGTGTGTGTGTGAAAAATGGATTTGTGCAAAGTGCGTATGTGTGTGGAGAATTGGGGCTTGATTGTGCGGGAAGTGTGTGTGGGTATATGAAGAATTGGGGCTTGGTTGTGTGGTAAGTGTGGGTGCTTTTGTGTGTATGTGTGAAGAATTGGGGTTTGGTAGTGCGGAAAGTGTATGTGTGTGTGGAGATTTGTGGCTTGGCTGTGTGAGAAGAGTCTGTGTGAGTGAAGAATGGAGTTGTGCGAAGTGTGTGTGTGTGTGGAGAATTGGGGCTTGGTTGTGCAGGAAGTGTGTGTGGGTATATGGATAATTGGGACTTGGTTGTGCGGTAGGTGTGGGTGGTTTTGTGTGTGTGTGTGTCGAGATTTGAAGATTGGCTGTGAGGGAATGTGTGTGTGAGTGAAGAATAGATTTGTGCGAAGTGTGTGTGTGTGTGGGGGGAATTAGGGCTTGGTTGTGCGGGAAATGTGGCTGTGTGGGTTTGTGTATGTGAAAAATTGGGGCTTTAATCTGCGGGAAGTGAGGCTGGGTGTTTGTGTGTGCGGAGAACTGGAGCTTGGTTGTAAGGGATGTGTGAGTGTGTGTGTGTGTGTGTGGAGAATTGGGGCTTGGTTGTCTGGGAAATGTGTGTTTGTGTGTGGAGAATTTGAGCTTGCTTGTGCGGGAAGTGTGTGTGTGTGTCTAGAATTGGGGCTTGGTTGTGCGGGAAGTGTGTGTTTGAGTGTGTGGAGAATTGGAGCTTGGTTGTGCGGGAAGTGTGTTTCTGTGTGGAGATTTGTGGCTTGGCTGTGTGGGAAGTGTGTGTATGAGTGAAAAATGGAGTTGTGCGAAGTGTGTGTCTGTGTGGAGATTTGTGGCTTGGCTGTGCGGGCAGTGTGTGAGTGTGTGTGTAAAATAGCGGCTTGTTTGTGCTGGAAGTGTGTGTGTGTGTGTGTGTGTGGAGAATTGGGGCTTGGTTGTTCGGGAAGTATTGGTGTGTGTGTGTTTGTGTGTGGAGAATTGTGGCTTGGTTGTATGGGATGTGTGTGTGTGTGGGTTTGTGTGTGCGGATAATTGGGGCTTGAATGTGCGGGAAGTGTGGGTGGGTGTTTGTGTGTGCGACAAATTGGGATGGTTGTGCGTGAAGTGTGAGTGTGTGTGTGTGTGTGTGTGTGGAGAATTGGGGCTTGGTTGTGCGGGAAATGTGGGTGTATGTGTGGAGAATTGGGGCTTGGTTGGGCGGGAAGTGTGGATGTGTGTGGTGCATTAGGGCTTGGTTGTGTGGGAAGTTTTGGTGTGTGTGGAGAATTGCGACTTCGTTCTGCGGGAAGTGTGTGTGTGTGGAGAATTGGGGCTTGGTTGTGCGGGAATTGTGTGTGTGTGTGGAGAATTGGGGCTTGGATATGAGGGAAGTGGCGGTGTGGTTGTGTGTGTGTGGAGAATTGAGGCTTGGTTTTGCGGGAAGTGTGGGTTGAGTGTGGGAGTGTGTGTCTGGAGACTTGTGGCTTGGTTTTGCGGGAAGTGTGTGTGGGTGTTTGTGGGTTTGTGTGAATGTAGAATTGGGACTTGGTTGTGTGGGAAGTGTGGGTGGGTGTGTGTGTGTGTGAAGAATTGGGGCTTAGTTGTGGAGGAAGTGTGGTCATGTGTTTGTGTGTGTTGAGAATTGGGGCTTGGTTGTGCGGGAAGGGTGAGTGGGTATGCGTGGTTGTCTGTGTGTGGACAATTGGGGCTTGGTTGTCAGGAAATTGTGGGTGGGTGTGTGAGTGTGTATGTGTGGATTACTGGGGCTTGGTTGTGCGGGAAGTGTGTTTGTGTGTATGAGAATTGTGGCTTGGTTGTGCGGGAAGTGCTTGCGTATGTTTGTGCACGGAGAATTGCGGCTTGGTTGTGCGGGAAGTGTGTTTGTGTGTGGTTAATAGGGGCTTGATTGTGCGTGAAGTGTGTGCGTGTGTGGAGAATTGGGGCTTGGTTGTAAGGGAAGTGTGTGTGTGTGTGTGTGTGTGTGTGTGTGTGTGTGTGGAGAATTGGGACTTAGCTTGTGAGAAGAGTGTATGTGTGTGGAGAATTGGGGTTTGGTTGTGCAGGAAGTGTGTGTGTGTGTGTGTATGGAGAATTGGGGCTTGGTTGTACGGGAAGTGTTGGTCTGTGTGTAGAGAATTGGAACTGTGCGAAGTGTGTGTGTGTATGGAGAATTGGGGCTTGGTTGTCAGGGATGTATGCTTGTGTGTGGAGAATTGGTGCTTGGTTGTGCGCGAAGTGTGGGTGTGTATGGAGAATTGTGGATCAGTTGTGTGGGAAGTGTGAGCATGTGGCTGGAGAATAGCGGCTTGGTTGTGCGGGAAGTGCGGTTGAATGTGTATGTTTGTGCGGAGAATTGGTGCTTGCTTGTGCGGGAAGTGTGGGTGTGTGGGTGGAGAATTGCAGCTTGGTTGTGCGGGCAGTGTGGGTGTGTGTGTGGAGAATAGTGGCTTGGTTGTGCGGGAAGTACGCTTGAGTTGATGTGTGTATGTGGAAAATTGGGTCTTGGTTGTGCGGGAACTGTGGCTGTGTATGTGTGTGGAGAATTGTGGCTTGGTTGTTCGGGAACTGTGGGTGTGTTTGTGTGTGTCTATGGAGAATTGGGGCTTGGTTGTGCGGGAAGTGTGGGTGGGTGTTTGTATGTATGGAGAATTGGGGCTTGGTTTAGTGGGAAGTGTGCTGGTGCGTATTTGTGTGCAGAGATTGTGGCTTGATTGTGTGGGAAATGTGGTTGCTTGTGGACAATTGGGTCGTGGCTGTGCGGGATGTGCGCGTGTGTGTTTGGAGAATTGGGGCTTTGTTGTGCGTGCAGTGCGCGTGGCTGTGTGGATAATAGCGGCTTGTTTGTGCGGGAAGAGTGTGGGTGTGTGGAGAATTGGGTCTTGGTTTTGCGGGAAGTGTGTACGTGTGTGGAGAATTGGCGATTAGTTGTGCGGGAAGTGTGTTTGCGTGTGGAGGATTGGGGCTTGATTGTGCAGAAAGTTTGGGTGTGTGTGGAGAATTGGAGCTTGGATATGCGGGAAGTGTTTGTGTGTGGAGAATTGGGGCTTGTTTGTGCGGGAAGTGTGGCTGTGTGTGGAAAATAGCGGCTTGTCTGTGCGGGAAGTGTGTGTGTGTGTGGCGAATTGGGGCTTGGTTGTGCAGGAAGTGTGCATGTGAGTGTAGAGAATTGGAGCTTGGTTGTCAAGTGCATGTGTGTGAGGAAAATTGGAGCTTGGTTGTGCGGGCAGTGTGTTTGTGTGTGTGGAGAATAGCGGCTTAGTTGTACGGGATGTGTGTTTGGGTGAGTGTGTGTGTGTGGAGAATTGGGGTTTGGTTGTGCGCGAACTGTTTGTGTGTGCATGTGTGTGGAGAATTGGGGCTTGGTTGTGTGGAAAGTGTGGGTGTGTGTGTGTGTGTGTGTGTGTTTGTGTGTGTGGAAAATTAAGTCTCGGTTCTTTGGGAAGTGGGGGTGGCTGAGTGGGTGAGTTTGTGTTGAGAATAGTGGCTTGGATTTGCGGGAAGCGTGGATAGGTGTTTTTGTGTATGGAGAATTGGGGCTTCATTGTGCGGAAATGTCGGTGTCTGCGTCTGTGTGTGTCTGGAGAATTGGAGCTTGGTTGTGCTGGAAGTGTGTGTGTGTGGAGAATTGGGGCTTGGTTGTGCGGGAAGTGTGTGTATAAGTGTGGATAATTGGGTCTTTGTTTTGCGAGCAATGTGGGTGTTTGTGTGGAGATTAGCGGCTTGTTTGTGCGGGAAGTGTGTGTATGTGTTTGTGTGTGCATGTGTGGAGAATTCGGAATTGGTTGTGCGGGAAGTGTGTGTGTGTGTGTTTGTGTGTGGAGAATTGAGGCTTGGATGTACGGTAAGTGTGGGTGTGTGTGTTTGTGTCTGTGCGGAGAATTGGGGTTTGGTTGTGCGGGAAGTATGAGTGGGTGTGTGTATGTGTGGAGAATGGAGGCTTTGTTATCTGGGAAATGTGTAAGTGTGTGGAGAATTGGAACTTGGATTTGCGGGAAGTGTGTGTGCATGTGGAGAATGGGAGCTTGATTGTGTTTTACTTGTGAGTGTGTTGTTTGTTTATGTTTGTGGAGAATTGGGGCTTGATTGTGTGGGAAGTGTGTCTGTGTGTGTGGAGAATTGGGGTTTGTTTGTGCGGGAAGTGTGTGTGTGTGTGGAGATTTGTGGCTTGGCTATGTGGGAAGTGTGCGCGTGAGTCAAGAATGGAATTGTGCGAAGTGTGTGGGTTTGTGTGTGTGGAGAATTGGGGCTCGAATGTGCGGGAAGTGAAGGTGGGTGTTTGTGAGTGTGGAGAATTGGGGCTTGGTTGTACAGGATGTGTGAGTGTGTATGTGTGTGTGTGGAGAATTGGAGCTTGGATATGCGGTAAGTGTTTGTGTGTGGAGAATTGGGGCTTGTTTGTGCGGGAAGTGTGGCTGTGTGTGGAAAATAGCGGCTTGTCTGTGCGGGAAGTGTGTGTGTGTGTGGCGAATTGGGGCTTGGTTGTGCAGGAAGTGTGCATGTGAGTGTAGAGAATTGGAGCTTGGTTGTGAAGTGCATGTGTGTGAGGAAAATTGGAGCTTGGTTATGCGTGTGGAGAATAGCGGCTTAGTTGTACGGGATGTGTGTTTGGGTGAGTGTGTGTGTGTGGAGAATTGGGGTTTGGTTGTGCGCGAACTGTTTGTGTGTGCATGTGTGTGGAGAATTGGGGCTTGGTTGTGTGGAAAGTGTGGGTGTGTGTGTGTGTGTGTGTGTTTATGTGTGTGGAAAATTAGGTCTCGGTTCTTTGGGAAGTGGGGGTGGCTGAGTGGGTGAGTTTGTGTTGAGAATAGTGGCTTGGATTTGCGGGAAGCGTGGATAGGTGTTTTTGTGTATGGAGAATTGGGGCTTCATTGTGCGGAAATGTCGGTGTCTGCGTCTGCGTGTGTCTGGAGAATTGGAGCTTGGTTGTGCTGGAAGTGTGTGTGTGTGGAGAATTGGGGCTTGGTTGTGCGGGAAGTATGTGTATAAGTGTGGATAATTGGGTCTTTGTTGTGCGAGCAATGTGGGTGTTTGTGTGGAGATTAGCGGCTTGTTTGTGCGGGAAGTGTGTGTATGTGTTTGTGTGTGCATGTGTGGAGAATTCGGAATTGGTTGTGCGGGAAGTGTGTGTGTGTGTGTGTTTGTGTGTGGAGAATTGAGGCTTGGATGTACGGTAAGTGTGGGTGTGTGTGTTTGTGTCTGTGCGGAGAATTGGGGTTTGGTTGTGCGGGAAGTATGAGTGGGTGTGTGTATGTGTGGAGAATGGAGGCTTTGTTATCTGGGAAATGTGTAAGTGTGTGGAGAATTGGAACTTGGATGTGCGGGAAGTGTGTGTGCATGTGGAGAATGGGGGCTTGGTTGTGTTTTACGTGTGAGTGTGTGGTTTTGTATGTTTGTGGAGAATTGGGGCTTGATTGTGTGGGAAGTGTGTCTGTGTGTGTGGAGAATTGGGGTTTGTTTGTGCGGGAAGTGTGTGTGTGTGTGGAGATTTGTGGCTTGGCTATGTGGGAAGTGTGCGCGTGAGTCAAGAATGGAGTTGTGCGAAGTGTGTGGGTTTGTGTGTGTGGAGTATTGGGGCTCGAATGTGCGGGAAGTGAAGGTGGGTGTTTGTGAGTGTGGAGAATTGGGGCTTGGTTGTACAGGATGTGTGAGTGTGTATATGTGTGTGTGGGGAAATGGAGCTTGGTTGTGTGGGAAGTGTACGTGTGTGGATAATTGCTGCTTGGTTGTGCAGGCAGTATGTGTGCGGGGAGAATTGGAGCTTGGTTTTGTGGGCAGTGTGGGTGTGCGTGTGTCAAATAGCTGCTTGTTTGTGCGGGAAGTGTGTTTGTATGTGTGGAGAATGACGGCTAGGTTGTGCGGGAAGTGTTGGTGTATGTGTGTTTGTGTGTGGAGAATTGTGGCTTGGATGTATGGGAAGTGTGTGTGTGTGGGTTTGTGTCTGTGGATAATTGGGGCTTGAATGTGCGGGAAGTGTGGGTGGTAGTTTGTGTGTGCGCAGAATTGGGATTTGGTTTTGTGGGAAAGGTGAGTATATTTGTGGATAATTGGGGCTTGGTTGTGCGGGAAGTGTGGATGTGTGTGGAGCATTGGGGCTTGGTTGAGCAGGAAGTTTGGGTGTGTGTTGAGAATTGGGGCTTTGTTGTGCGGGAATTGTGGGTGTGTGTAGAGTATTGGTGCTTGGATGTGCGGGACGTGTGTGTGTGTGAGTGTGGAGAATTGGGGCTTGGTTGTGTGGGAATTGTGGGTGTGTGTGGAGAAGTGGGGCTAGGATGTGCGGGAATTGTCGGTGTGGATGTGTGTGTGTGGAGAATTGAGGCTTGCTTGTGCGGGAAGTGTTGGGGTGTGTGTGGGCGTGTGTGTCTGGAGAATTGAGGCTTGGTTGTGCTGCAAGTGTGAGTGGGTGGGTGTGTGTGTCTGGAGAATTGGGGTTTGGTTGTGCGGGAAGTGTGGGTGGGTATGTGTGTGAAGAATTGGGGTTTGGTTTTGCAGGAATGTGGTTGTGTGTGTGTGTTGAGAATTGGGACTTGGTTGTGCGGGAAGGCTGAGTGGGTATGGGTGAGTCTGTGTGTGTGGAGAATTGGAGCTTGGTTGTGCGGCAAGTGTGCATGTGTGTGCGGAGAATTGGAGCTTGGTAGTGCCGGAAGTCTAATTGTGTGTGGAGAATTGGCTCTTGCTTGTGCAGAATTGTGGCTTGGTTGTGCGAGATATGTTTGTGTGTGAGTGGATAATTGGAGGTTTGTTGTGCAGGCAGTGTGGATGTGTGTGTGGAAAATAGCAGCTTGTTTGTGTGGGAAGTGTGTGTGTGTGTGTGGAAAATTGTGCTTGGTTGTGCGGGAAGTGTTTGAGTGTGTGTGTGTGTGTGTGGAGAATTGGGGCTTGGTAGTGCAGGAAGTGTGCATGGCATGTGTGTGTGTGTGTGTGTGTGTGTTTGTGGAGACTTAGGGCTTAGTTGTACTGGAAGTGTTGGTTTGTGTGCGTGTGTGTGTAAGAATTGGGGCTTGAATGTGCGGGAAGTGTGTGTGGGTGTTTGATTGTGTGTGCGGAGAATTGTGGCTTGGTTGTGCGGGAAGTGTGTGTGGGTGCTGGGAGAATAGCGGCTTGTTTGTGCGGGAAGTGTGTGTGTGGAGAATTGGGGCTCGGTTGTGCGGGAAGTGTGAGTTGTGTGGAGAATTGGGTCTTGGTTGTGCGGGAAGTGTGTGCGTGTGTGTGGAGAATTGGGGCTTGGTTGTGTGGGATGTGTCTGTGTTTGTGTGTGTGTGTGTGTGGAGAATTGGGGCTTAGTTTTACGGGAAGTGTGGATGTGTGAGTGTGTCCCTGTGGGGAATTAGGGCTTGAATGTGCGGGAAGTGTCGGTGGGTGTTTGTGTGTGTGTGTGGAGAATTGGGGCTTGGTTGTGCGGGAAGTGTGTGTGTGATTAGAGATTTCGGGTTTGGCTGTGTGGGAAGTGTGTGTGCGTGTTTGTGTGTGTGTGTGGAGAATTAGGGCTTGTTTGTGCGGGAGGTGTGTGTGTGTGCGTGTGTGTGTGTGTGTGTGTGTGTGTGGAAAATTGGGGCTTGATTGTGTGGGAATAGTGTGTTTGTGTGAAGAATTTGTGCTTGGCTGTGTGGGAAGCATGTCTGCATGTGGAGAATTGCGGCTTGGTTGTGCATGATTTGTGGGTGTGTGGGTGTGAGCGTGTGCATAATTGGGGCTTGGTTGTTCGGGAAGTGTGGCTGTGTGTCTGCAGATTTGGGGCTTGGTTGTGCGGGATGTGTGGTTGTGTTTGTGGGGAATTGGGGCTTGGTTGTGCGGGAAGTGTGTGTGTGTTTGGAGGTTTGGAGCTTGGCTGTATGGGAAGTGTCTGTGTGTGTGGAGAATTGTGGTTTGATTGTGCAGGAATTGTGTGTGTGTGTGTGTATGTGTGTGTGTGCTGAATTGGGGCCCAATTGTGTGGGAATAGTGTATGTGTGTGTGGAGAATTGCGGCTTGGCTGTGTGGGAAGCGCGTGTACTTGTGGAGAATTGCGGCTTGGTTGTGCATGAAGTGTGGGTGTGTAGGTGTGTGTGTGTGGATAATTGGTGCTTGGTTGTGCGCGAAGTATGTGTGTGGTTGTGTTTCTGTGGAGAATTGGTGCTTGGTTGTGTGGGAAGTGGGTGTGTGAGGGTGTGTTTGTGTATGTATGTGGAGAATTTGGGATTGGTTTTGCGGGAAGTGTCTGTTTGTGTGGCGAATTGGGGCTTGGTTTTGCGGGAAGTGTGCATGTGTGTGGAGAATTGGGACTTGGCTGTTTGGGAAGAGTGTGTGTGGGGAGAATTGGGATTGGCTGTGCGGGAAGTGTGGGTGTGTGTCTGTAGATTTGGGGCTTGGTTGTGCGGGATGTGTGGTTGTGTGTGTGGAGAATTGGGGTTTGGTTGTGCAGGAAGTTTGGGAGTGTGTGTATGTGTTTTTGTGCGGAGAATTCTGGCTTGGTGGTGCGGGCAGTGTGGGTGTGTGTATGGAGAATAGCGGCTTGGTTGTGCGGGAAAAGTGGATGTGCGTGAGCGGAGAATTGGGACTTGGTTGTTCAGGAACTGTGTGTGTGTTTGTGTTTGCCTGTGGAGAATTGTGGCTGGTTTGTGCGGAAAATACGTGTGTGTGTGTGTGCATGTGTGTGTGGAGAATTGGGTCTTGGTTGTGCGGGAAGTGTGGGAGGGTGTTTGTGTGTATCAAGAATGGGAGTATGTTGTGCGGGAAGTGTGGGTGTGTGCGTGTGTGTGTGTGTGTGCGGAGAATTGTGGCTTGGTTGTGCGGGATGTGTGTGTGTGTGGAGATTTGAGGCTGGCTGTGCGGGATGTATGTGTGTGTGTGTGGAGAATTGGAGCTTGGTTGTGCGGGCAGTGTGGGTGTGTGTGTGTAGAATAGTGGCTTGGTTGTGCAGGGAGTGCGTTTGGGTGTGTGTGTGTTTGTGTAGAGAATTGGGGCTTGGTTGTGTGGGAAATGTATGTGTGTGTGTGGAGAATTGGAGCTTGGTTGTGCGGGCAGTGTAGTTGTGTTTGTCGAGAATAGCGGCTTGGTTGTGCGGGAACTGTGTATGTGTGTGTGTGACGAATTGGGGCTTGGTTGTGCGAAAGTTTGTGTGTGTGTGTGTGTATGTGTGGATAATTGGATCTCTGTTGTTCGGGAAGTGTGTGTGGCTGGGTGGGTTTGTTTGTGTGTGTGAAAAATTCGGGCTTGGTTATGCGGAAAGTGTTGGTGTGTGAGTTGAGAATTGGGGCTTGGTTGTGCGGGAAGTGTGTGTGTATGTTTGTGGAGAATTGGGGCTTCACTGTGCGGGAAGTGTGTGTGTGGAGAGTTGGGACTTAGCTGTGTGAGAAGTGTCATTGTGTGTGGAGAATATCGGGCTTGGTTGTGTGGGAAGTACGGGTGTGTGTGTGGGGTATTGGGACTTGTTTGTGCGGTAAGTGTTTGTATGTGTATGGAGAATTTGAGATTGGCTGTGTGGTAATGTGTGTGTGTGTGTGTGTGGAGAATTGGGAATTAGCTGTGTGAGAAGTGTGTATGTATGTGGGGTTTTGTTCTGCGGGAAGTCTGGATGTGTGGGTGTGTGTGCGGAGAATTGGAGCTGTGCGAAGTGTGGTTGTGCATTCATGCGTGTGGAGGCTTGTCTGCGCGGGAGTTGTTTGTGTATGTGTGTGGAGAATTGGGGCTTGGATCTGTGGGACGTTTGGTCTGCTTGTGTGTGTGTGGAAAATTGGGACTTAGCTGTGTGAGAAGTGTGTATGTGTGTGGAGAATTGGGGTTTGGTTGTGCGGAAGTGTGTGTTTGTGTATGTGTGTGGAGAATTATGGCTAGGTTGTGCCGTTAGTGTGGGTCTGTGTGTGGAGAATAATGGATTGGTTGTGTATGAAGTGTGGGTGTGTGTATGTGTGAGTGGAGAATTGAGGCTTGGTTGTGCAGGAAGTGTGTGTGTGTGTGTGTGTGTGTGTGTGTGTGTGTGTGTGTGTGTGTGTGTGCGAATTGGGACTTAGCTGTGTGAGAAGTGTGTATTTGTGTGGAGCATTGTGGTTTGGTTGTGTGTGAAGTACGTGTGTGTGTGTGTATGTGTGTGGATAATTAGGGCTAGGTTGTGCATGAAGTGTGGGTGTGTGTGTGGAGAATAGCGGCTTAGCTGTGCATGAAGTGTTTAAGTGTGTCTGTGTGTGGAGAATTGAGGCTTGGTTTTCCGGGAAGTGTGGGTGCATGTGTGGAGAATTGGGGTTTGGATGAGCGGGAAGTGTGTGTGTGTGTGTGTGTGTGTGTGTGTATGTGTGGAGTATTGGGGCTTGATTGTGCGTGATGTGTTGGTGGGTTAGTTGTGTGAGTGTGGAGAATTGGGGCTTGGTTGTGTGTGAAGAATTGGGGCTTGGTTTTGCAGGAATGCGGTTGTGTGTGTGTGTTGAGAATTGGGACTTGGTTGTGCGGGAAGGCTGAGTGGGAATGTGTGAGTCTGTGTGTGTGGAGAATTGGGGCTTGGTTGTGCGGCAAGTGTGCTTGTGTGTGCGGAGAATTGGAGCTTGGTAGTGCCGGAAGTGTAATTGTGTGTGGAGAATTGGCTCTTGCTTGTGCAGAATTGTGGCTTGGTTGTGCGGGAAATGTTTGTTTGTGAGTGGATAATTGGAGGTTTGTTGTGCGGGCAGTGTGGATGTGTGTGTGGAAAATAGCAGCTTGTTTGTATGGGAAGTGTGTGTGTGTGTGTGGAAAATTGTGCTTGGTTGTGCGGGAAGTGTTTGAGTGTGTGTGTGTGTGTGGAGAATTGGGGCTTGGTAGTGCAGGAAGTGTGCATGGCATGTGTGTGTGTGTGTGTGTGTTTGTGGAGACTTGGGGCTTAGTTGTACTGGAAGTGTTGGTTTGTGTGTTTGTGTGTGTAAGAATTGGGGCTTGAATGTGCGGGAAGTGTGTGTGGGTTTTGATTGTGTGTGTGGAGAATTGTGGCTTGGTTGTGCGGGAAGTGTGTGTGGGTGCTGGGAGAATAGCGGCTTGTTTGTGCGGGAAGTGTGTGTGTGTGGAGAATTGGGGCTCGGTTGTGCGGGAAGTGTGAGTTGTGTGGAGAATTGGGTCTTGGTTGTGCTGGAAGTGTGTGCGTGTGTGTGGAGAATTGGGGCTTGGTTGTGTGGGATGTGTCTGTGTTTGTGTGTGTGTGTGTGTGGAGAATTGGGGCTTAGCTTTACGGGAAGTGTGGATGTGTGAGTGTGTCTCTGTGGGGAATTAGGGCTTGAATGTGCGGGAAATGTTGGTGGGTGTTTGTGTGTGTGTGTGGAGAATTGGGGCTTGGTTGTGTGGGAAGTGTGTGTGTGATTAGAGATTTCGGGTTTGGCTGTGTGGGAAGTGTGTGTGTGTGTGTGTGTGTGTGTGTGTGGAGAATTAGGGCTTGTTTGTGCGGGAGGTGTGTGTGTGTGCGTGTGTGTGTGTGTGTGTGTGTGTGGAAAATTGGGGCTTGATTGTGTGGGAATAGTGTGTTTGTGTGAAGAATTTGTGCTTGGCTGTGTGGGAAGCATGTCTGCATGTGGAGAATTGCGGCTTGGTTGTGCATTATTTGTGGGTGTGTGGGTGTGAGCGTGTGCATAATTGGGGCTTGGTTGATCGGGAAGTGTGGCTGTGTGTCTGCAGATTTGGGGCTTGGTTGTGCGGGATGTGTGGTTGTGTTTGTGGGGAATTGGGGCTTGGTTGTGCGGGAAGTGTGTGTGTGTTTGTAGGTTTGGAGCTTGGCTGTATGGGAAGTGTCTGTGTGTGTGGAGAATTGTGGTTTGGTTGTGCAGGAAGTGTGTGTGTGTGTGTGTGTGTGTGTGTGTGCTGAACTGGGGCCCAGTTGTGTGGGAATAGTGTATGTGTGTGTGGAGAATTGCGGCTTGGCTGTGTGGGATGCGCGTGTACTTGTGGAGAATTGCGGCTTGGTTGTGCATGAAGTGTGGGTGTGTGGGTGTGTGTGTGTGGATAATTGGTGCTTGGTTGTGCGCGAAGTATGTGTTTGGTTGTGTTTGTGTGGAGAATTGGTGCTTGGTTGTGTGGGAAGTGGGTGTGTGAGGGTGTGTTTGTGTATGTATGTGGAGAATTGGGGATTGGTTTTGCGGGAAGTGTCTATTTGTGTGGCGAATTGGGGCTTGGTTTTGCGGGAAGTGTGCATGTGTGTGGAGAATTGGGACTTGGCTGTTTGGGAAGAGTGTGTGTGGGGAGAATTGGGATTGGCTGTGCGGGAAGTGTGGGTGTGTGTCTGTAGATTTGGGGCTTGGTTGTGCGGGATGTGTGGTTGTGTGTGTGGAGAATTGGGGTTTGGTTGTGCAGGAAGTTTGGGAGTGTGTGTATGTGTTTTTGTGCGGAGAATTCGGGCTTGGTGGTGCGGGCAGTGTGGGTGTGTGTATGGAGAATAGCGGCTTGGTTGTGCGGGAAAAGTGGGTGTGCGTGAGCGGAGAATTGGGACTTGGTTGTTCAGGAACTGTGTGTGTGTTTGTGTTTGCCTGTGGAGAATTGTGGCTGGTTTGTGCGGAAAGTACGTGTGTGTGTGTGCGTGTGTGTGTGTGTGGAGAATTGGGGCTTGGTTGTATGGGAAGTGTGGGTGAGTGTGGAGAATTGGGTCTTGTTTGTGCGGGAAGTGTGGGAGGGTGTTTGTGTGTATCAAGAATGGGAGTGTGTTGTGCGGGAAGTGTGGATGTGTGCGTGTGTGTGTGTGTGTGCGGAGAATTGTGGCTTGGTTGTGCGGGATGTGTGTGTGTGTGGAGATTTGAGGCTGGCTGTGCGGGATGTATGTGTGTGTGTGTGGAGAATTGGAGCTTGGTTGTGCGGGCAGTGTGGGTGTGTGTGTGTAGAATAGTGGCTTGGTTGTGCAGGGAGTGCGTTTGGGTGTGTGTGTGTTTGTGTAGAGAATTGGGGCTTGGTTGTGCGGGAAATGTATGTGTGTGTGTGGAGAATTGGAGCTTGGTTGTGCGGGCAGTGTAGTTGTGTTTGTCGAGAAAAGCGGCTTGGTTGTGCGGGAACTGTGTATGTGTGTTTGTGACGAATTGGGGCTTGGTTGTGCGAAAGTGTGTGTGTGTGTGTGTGTGTATATGTGTGGATAATTGGATCTCTGTTGTTCGGGAAGTGTGTGTGGCTGGGTGGGTTTGTTTGTGTGTGTGGAAAATTCGGGCTTGGTTATGCGGAAAGTGTTGGTGTGTGAGTTGAGAATTGGGGCTTGGTTGTGCGGGAAGTGTGTGTGTATGTTTGTGGAGAATTGGGGCTTCACTGTGCGGGAAGTGTGTGTGTGTGCGTGTGTGTGGAGAGTTGGGACTTAGCTGTGTGAGAAGTGTCATTGTGTGTGGAGAATATCGGGCTTGGTTGTGTGGGAAGTACGGGTGTGTGTGTGGGGTATTGGGACTTGTTTGTGCGGTAAGTGTTTGTGTGTGTATGGAGAATTTGAGATTGGCTGTGTGGTAATGTGTGTGTGTGTGTGTGTGGAGAATTGGGAATTAGCTGTGTGAGAAGTGTGTATGTATGTGGGGTTTTGTTCTGCGGGAAGTCTGGATGTGTGGGTGTGTGTGTGCGGAGAATTGGCGCTGTGCGAAGTGTGGTTGTGCAGTCATGCGTGTGGAGAATTGAGGCTTGACTGCGCGGGAGTTGTTTGTGTATGTGTGTGGAGAATTGGGGCTTGGATCTGTGGGAAGTGTGGGTCTGCGTGTGTGTGTGGAAAATTGCGACTTAGCTGTGTGAGAAGTGTGTATGTGTGTGGAGAATTGGGGTTTGGTTGTGCGGAAGTGTGTGTTTGTGTATGTGTGTGGAGAATTATGGCTAGGTTGTGCCGTTAGTGTAGGTCTGTGTGTGGAGAATAATGGATTGGTTGTGTATGAAGTGTGGGTGTGTGTATGTGTGAGTGGAGAATTGAGGCTTGGTTGTGCAGGAAGTGTGTGTGTGTGTGTGTGTGTGTGTATGTGTGTGTGTGTGTGTGGAGAATTGGGACTTAGCTGTGTGAGAAGTGTGTATTTGTGTGGAGAATTGTGGTTTGGTTGTGTGTGAAGTACGTATGTGTGTGTGTATGTGTGTGGATAATTAGGGCTACTTTGTGCATGAAGTGTGGGTGTGTGTGTGGAGAATAGCGGCTTAGCTGTGCATGAAGTGTTTAAGTGTGTCTGTGTGTGGAGAATTGAGGCTTGGTTTTCCGGGTCGTGTGGGTGCGTGTGTGGAGAATTGGGGTTTGGATGTGCGGGAAGTGTGTGTGTGTGTGTGTGTGTATGTGTGGAGTATTGGGGCTTGATTGTGCGTGATGTGTTCGTGGGTTAGTTGTGTGAGTGTGGAGAATTGGGGCTTGGTTGTGTGGGAATTGTGGGTGTGTGTGGAGAAGTGGGGCTAGGATGTGCGGGAATTGTCGGTGTGGATGTGTGTGTGTGGAGAATTGAGGGTTGCTTGTCCGGGAAGTGTTGGGGTGTGTGTGGCCGTGTGTGTCTGGAGAATTGAGGCTTGATTGTGCTGCAAGTGTGAGTGGGTGGGTGTGTGTTTCTGGAGAATTGGGGTTTGATTGTGCGGGAAGTGTGGGTGGGTATGTGCGTGAAGAATTGGGGCTTGGTTTTGCAGGAATGTGGTTGTGTGTGTGTGTTGAGAATTGGGACTTGGTTGTGCGGGAAGGCTGAGTGGGTATGTGTGAGTCTGTGTGTGTGGAGAATTGGGGCTTGGTTGTGCGGCAAGTGTGCGTGTGTGTGCGGAGAATTGGAGCTTGGTAGTGCCGGAAGTGTAATTGTGTGTGGAGAATTGGCTCTTGCTTGTGCAGAATTGTGGCTTGGTTGTGCGGGAAATGTTTGTGTGTGAGTGGATAATTGGAGGTTTGTTGTGCGGGCAGTGTGGATGTGTGTGTGGAAAATAGCAGCTTGTTTGTGTGGGAAGTGTGTGTGTGTGTGTGGAAAATTGTGGCTTGGTTGTGCGGGAAGTGTTTGAGTGTGTGTGTGTGTGTGGAGAATTGGGGCTTGGTAGTGCAGGAAGTGTGCATGGCATGTGTGTGTGTGTGTGTGTGTGTGTGTTTGTGCAGACTTGGGGCTTAGTTGTACTGGAAGTGTTGGTTTGTGTGTGTGTGTGTTTAAGAATTGGGGCTTGAATGTGCGGGAAGTGTGTGTGGGTGTTTGTATGTGTGTGCGGAGAATTGTGGCTTGGTTGTGCAGGAAGTGTGTGTGGGTGTTGGGAGAATAGCGGCTTGTTTGTGCGGGAAGTGTGTGTGTGTGGAGAATTGGGGCTCGGTTGTGCGGGAAGTGTGAGTTGTGTGGAGAATTGGATCTTGGTTGTGCGGGAAGTGTGTGCGTGTGTGTGGAGAATCGGGGCTTGGTTGTGCGGGATGTGTCTGTGTTTGTGTGTGTGTGTGTGGAGAATTGGGGCTTAGTTTTACGGGAAGTGTGGATGTGTGAGTGTGTCTCTGTGGGGAATTAGGGCTTGAATGTGCGGGAAGTGTTGGTGGGTGTTTGTGTGTGTGTGTGGAGAATTGGGGCTTGGTTGTGTGGGAAGTGTGTGTCTGATTAGAGATTTCGGGTTTGGCTGTGTGGGAAGTGTGTGTGTGTGTGTGTGTGTGTGTGTGTGTGTGTCGAGAATTAGGGCTTGTTTGTGCGGGAGGTGTGTGTGTGTGCGTGTGTGTGTGTGTGTGTGTGTGTGGAAAATTGGGGCTTGATTGTGTGGGAATAGTGGGTTTGTGTGAAGAATTTGTGCTTGGCTGTGTGGGAAGCATGTCTGCATGTGGAGAATTGCGGCTTGGTTGTGCATGATTTGTGGGTGTGTGGGTGTGAGCGTGTGCATAATTGGGGCTTGGTTGTTCGGGAAGTGTGGCTGTGTGTCTGCAGATTTGGGGCTTGGTGGTGCGGGATGTGTGGTTGTGTTTGTGGGGAATTGGGGCTTGGTTGTACAGGAAGTTTGGGAGTGTGTGTGTTTGTTTTTGAGTGGAGAATTCGTGCGGAAAGTATGGGTGAGTGGGTCGAGAATTGGAGCTTGATTGTGTGGGCAGTGTGGGTGTGTGTGTGGAGATTAGCGGCTTGGTTGTGCGGGAAGTGTGTGTGTGTTTGGAGTTTTGGAGCTTGGCTGTATGGGAAGTGTGTGTGTGTGTGGAGAATTGTGGTTTGGTTGTGCAGGAAGTGTGTGTGTGTGTGTGTGTGTGTGTGCTGAATTGGGGCCTCACTGTGTGGGAATAGTGTATGTGTGTGTGGAGAATTGCGGCTTGGCTGTGTGGGAAACGCGTGTACTTGTGGAGAATTGCGGCTTGGTTTTGCATGAAGTGTGGGTGTGTGGGTGTGTGTGTGTGGATAATTGGTGCTTGTTTGTGCGCGAAGTATGTGTGTCGTTGTGTTTATGTGGAGAATTGGTGCTTGGTTGTGTGGGAAGTGGGTGTGTGAGGGTGTGTTTGTGTATGTATGTGGAGAATTGGGGATTGGTTTTGCGGAAAGTGTCTGTTTGTGTGGCGAATTGTGGCTTGGTTTTGCGGGAAGTGTGCATGTGTGTGGAGAATTGGAACTTGGCTGTTTGGGAAGAGTGTGTGTGTGGAGAATTGGGACTTGGCTGTGCGGGAAGTGTGGGTGTGTGTCTGTAGATTTGGGGCTTGATTGTGCGGGATGTGTGGTTGTGTGTGTGGAGAATTGGGGTTTGGTTGTGCAGGAGGTTTTGGATTGTGTGTATGTGTTTTTGTGCGGAGAATTCGGGCTTGGTGGTGCGGGCAGTGTGGGTGTGTGTATGGAGAATAGCGGCTTGGTTGTGCGGGAAAAGTGGGTGTGTCTGAGCGGAGAATTGGGACTTGTTTGTTCAGGAACTGTGTGTGTGCTTGTCTTTGCTTGTGGAGAATTGTGGCTGGTTTGTACGGAAAGTACGTGTGTGTGTGTGTGTGTGCGTGTGTGTGTGGAGAATTGGGGCTTGGTTGTTTGGGAAGTGTGGGTGTGTGTGAAGAATTGGGTCTTGGTTGTGCGGGAAGTGTGGGAGGGTGTTTGTGTGTATCAAGAATGGGAGTATGTTGTGCGGGAAGTGTGGGTGTGTGCGTGTGTGTGTGTGTGTGTGTGCGGAGAATTGTGGCTTGGTTGTGCGGGATGTGTGTGTGTGTGGAGATTTGAGGCTGGCTGTGCGGGATGTATGTGTGTGTGTGTGGAGAATTGGAGCTTGGTTGTGCGGGCAGTGTGGGTGTGTGTGCATAGAATAGTGGCTTGGTTGTGAAGGGAGTGCGTTTGGGTGTGTGTGTTTGTGTAGAGAATTGGGGCTTGGTTGTGCGGGAAATGTATGTGTGTGTGTGGAGAATTGGAGCTTGGTTGTGCGGGCAGTGTAGTTGTGTTTGTCGAGAATAGCGGCTTGGTTGTGCGGGAACTGTGTATGTATGTGTGTGACGAATTGGGGCTTGGTTGTGCGAAAGTGTGGGTGTGTGTGTGTGTATGTGTGGATAATTGGATCTCTGTTGTTCGGGAAGTGTGTGTGGCTGGGTGGGTTTGTTTGTGTGTGTGGAAAATTCGGGTTAGGTTATGCGGAAAGTGTTGGTGTGTGAGTGGAGAATTGGGGCTTGGTTGTGTGGGAAGTGTGGGTGTGAGTGTGGAGAATTGGGGCTTGGTTATGCGGGATGTTTGGGTGGGTGGGTATGTGTGTGTGTGGAGAATTGGCGCTTGGTTGTGCGGAAAGTGTGTTTGGGTGTTTGTGTGTGGCGAGTATTGGAGCTTCGTTGTGCTGGAAGTGTGTGTGTGTGCGTGTGTGTGCGGAGATTGGGGGTTGGTGTGCGGGAAGTGTGTTTGTGTGTGTGTGTGTATGTTTGTGGATAATTGTGGCTTCGCTGTGCGGGAAGTGTGTGGGTGTGCGTGTGTGTGGAGAGTTGCGACTTAGCTGTGTGAGAAGTGTCATTGTGTGTGGAGAATGTCGGGCTTGGTTGTGCGGGAAGTACGGGTGTGTGTGTGGGGTATTGGGACTTGTTTGTGCGGTAAGTGTTTGTGTGTGTATGGAGAATTTGAGATTGGCTGTGTGGTAATGTGTGTGTGTGTGTGTGTGGAGAATTGGGAATTAGCTGTGTGAGAAGTGTGTATGTATGTGGGGTTTTGTTCTGCGGGAAGTCTGGATGTGTGGGTGTGTGTGTGGGGAGAATTGGAGCTGTGCGAAGTGTGGTTGTGCATTCATGCGTGTGGAGAATTGAGGCTTGACTGCACGGGAATTGTTTGTGTATGTGTGTGGAGAATTGGGGCTTGGATCTGTGGGAAGTGTGGGTCTGCGTGTGTGTGTTTGGAAAATTGCGACTTAGCTGTGTGTGAAGTGTGTATGTGTGTGGAGAATTGGGGTTTGGTTGTGCGGAAGTGTGTGTTTGTGTATGTGTGTGTAGAATTATGGCTAGGTTGTGCATGATTTGTGGGTCTGTGTGTGGAGAATAATGGCTTGGTTGTGTATGAAGTGTGGGTGTGTGTATGTGTGAGTGGAGAATTGAGGCTTGGTTGTGCAGGAAGAGTGTGTTTGTGTGTGTGTGTGTGTGTGTGTGTGTGTGTGTGTGTGTGTGTGTGTGGAGAATTGGGACTTAGCTGTGTGAGAAGTGTGTATTTGTGTGGAGAATTGTGGTTTGGTTGTGTGTGAAGTACGTGTGTGTGTGTGTATCTGTGTGGATAATTAGGGCTAGGTTGTGCATGAAGTGTGGGTGTGTGTGTGGAGAATAGCGGCTTAGCTGTGCATGAAGTGTTTAAGTGTGTCTGTGTGTGGAGAATTGAGGCTTGGTTTTCCGGGAAGTGTGGTTGCATGTGTGGAGAATTGTGGTTTGGATGTGCGGGAAGTGTGTGTGTGTGTGTGTGTGTGTGTGTGTGGGGAGTATTGGGGCTTGATTGTGCGTGATGTGTTGGTGGGTTAGTTGTGTGTGTGTGGAGAATTGAGCTTGGTTGTGCAGGAAGTGTGGATGGGTGTTTGTGTGTATGGAGAATGGAGGTTGGTTGTGCGGGAAGTGTGTGTTTGTGCGTGTGTATGTGTGTGGATAATTAGTTCTATGTTGTGCTTGAAGTGTGGGTGTGTGTGGAGAATACCGGCTTGGTTATGCATGAAGTGTGGGTGTGTATATGTGTGAGTGTGGTGAATTGAGGCTTGGTTGTGCGGGAAGTGTGTGTGTGTGTGTTTGTATGTGTGTGTGTGTGGAGAATTGGGGCTTGCTTTTGCGGGAATTGTGAGTGAGTTGGCGTGTGTATGTGTGTGGAGAATTGGAACTTAGTTGTGCGGGAAGTGTTTATGTGTGCGTGTGTTTGTGTGCGGAGAATTGGGGCTTGGTTGTGCGGGAAGTGTGTGTGTGTGAGGAGAATTTGGGCATGGCTTTGCGGGAAGTATATGTGTCTGTGGAGAATTAGCGCTGTGCGAAGCTTGTTTGTGTAGAATTGGGGCTTGGTTGTGTGAGAAGTGTGGGTGTGTGCGTGTGTGTGTGCAGAATTGGGACTTGGTTCTGCAGGAAAAGTTTGTGTGTGGGCAGTTGGGACTTCTTTGTGCGGTAATTGTGTGCTCGTGTGTGTGGAGAATTGGAGCTTGGTTGTGCGGGAAGTGTGTGTGTGCATGTTTAAATGTGGAGAATTGGGACTTAGCTGTGTGAGATGTGTGTATGTATGTGGAGAATTGGGGTTTGGTTGTACGAGATGTGTGGGTGGGTGTGTGTGTGTTTGTGGAGAATTGGGGCTAAGTTGTGCGGAAAGTGTGTGTGGGTGTTTGTGTGGGGGGAGTATTGAAGCTTGATTGTGCTGGAAGTGTGTGTGTGTGCGCGTGTGTGCGTGTGTGTGCGGAGATTGGGGATTGGTGTGCGGGAAGCGTGTGTGTGTGTGTATGTTTGTGGAGAATTGGGGCTTCGCTGTGCGGGATGTGTGTGTGTGTGCGTGTGTGTGGAGAGTTGGGACTTAGCTGTGTGAGAAGTGTGATTGTGTGTGGAGAATTGGGGTTTGGTTGTGCAGGAAGTGTGTGTGTATGTATTTGTGTGGAGAATATCGGGCTTGGTTGTGCGGGAAGTACGGGAGCGTGTGTGGGGTATTGGGCCTTGTTTTTGTGGTAAGTGTTTGTGTGTGTATGGAAAATTGGAGATTGGCTGTGTGGTAATGTGTATGTGTGTGTGTGTGGAGAATTGGGAATTAGCTGTGTGAGAAGCCTGGATGTGTGGGTGTGCGTGTGCGGAGAATTAGAGCTGTGCGAAGTGTGGTTGTGTGTTCATGCATATGGAGAATTGAGGCTTGACTGCACAGGAGTTGTTTGTGTGTGTGTGTGGAGAATTGGGGCTTGGCTCTGCGGAAAGTGTGGGTCTGCGTGTGTGTGTGTGAAGAATTGGGACTTAGCTGTGTGAGAAGTGTGTATGTGTGTGGAGAATTGGGGTTTGGTTGTGCAGAAGTGTATGTGCGTGTATGTGTGTGGAGAATTATGGCTAGGTTGTGCGTGAGTTTGGGTCTGTGTGTGGAGAAAAGTGGCTTGGTTGTGTATGAAGTGTGCGTGTGTGTGTGTGAGTGGAGAATTGAGGCTTGGTTGTGCAGGAAGTGTGTGTGTGTGTGTGTGTGTCGAGAATTGGGACTTAGCTGTGTGAAAAGTGTGTATGTGTGTGGAGAATTGTGGTTTGTTTGTGCGTGAAGTGCGTGTGTGTGTGTGTATGCGTCTGGATAATTAGGGCTAGGTTGTGCATGAAGTGTGGGTGTGTGTGTGGAGAATAGCGGCTTGGTTGTGCATGAAGTGTGCGAGTGTGTGTGTGTGTGTGTGTGGAGAATTGAGGCTTGGTTGTCCGGGAAGTGTGGGTGTGTGTGTGGAGAATTGGGGTTTGGTTGTCTGGGAAGTGTGTGTATGTGTGTGTGTGGAGTATTGGGGCTTGGTTGTGCGTGATGTGTTGGTGGGTGGGTTGTGTGTGTGTGGAAAATTGAGCTTGGTTGTGCGGGAAGTGTGGGTGGGTGTTTTTGTGTATGGAGAATTGGACGTTGGTTGTATGGGAAGTGTGTGTTTGTGCGTGTGTATGTATGTGGACAATTGTGGTTTGGTTGTGCGAGAAGTGCATGTTTGTGTGTGTGTATGTGTGTGGATAATTAGCTCTGTATTGTGCGTGAAGTATGGGTGTGTGTGTGGAGAATACCGGCTTGATTGTGCATGAAGTGTGGGTGTGTGTTTGTGTGTGTGTGGTGAATTGAGGCTTGTTTGTGCGGGAAATATGTGTGTGTGTGTGTGTGTATTTGTGTGTTTGTTTGTGGACAATTGTGGCTTGCTTGTGCGGGAATTGTGAGTGAGTTGGCGTGTGTATGTTTGTGGAGAATTGGATCTTATTTGTGCGGGAAGTGTGTGTGTGTGTGTGCATGTGTTTGTGTGCGGAGAATTCGGGCTTGGTTGTGCGGGTAGTGTGTGTGTGGGAGGAGAATTTGGCCTTGACATGGCGGGAAGTATATGTGTCTGTGGAGAATTGGCGCTGTGCGAAGCTTGTGTGTGCTGAATTGGGGCTTGGTTGTTCGACAAGTGTGGGTGTGCGCTTGTGTGTGTGCAGAAATGGGACTTGGTTCTGCGGGAAGTGTGTGTGTGTGGGGGGTTGGGACTTCTTTGTGCGGTAATTGTGTGCTCGTGTGTGTGGAGAATTGGAACTTGGTTGTGCAGAATTGCGACTTTGCTTTGGGAGAAATGTGTATGAATGTGGACAATTGGGGTTTGGTTGTGCGGGACGTGCATGTGTGTGTGTGTTTATGTGTGTGGAGAATTAGGTCTATGCTGTGCGTGAAGTGTGGGTGTGTGTGTGGAGAATAGCGGCTTGGTTGTGCATGAAGTGTGGGTGTCTGTGTGTGTGTGGTGAATTGAGGCTTGGTTGTGCGGGATGTGTGTGTATGAATATGTGTATGTGTGTGTGTGTGTGTGTGGAGAATTGGGGCTTGCTTGTGCGGGAATTGTGAGTATGTGTGTATGTGTGTGTGTGGAGAATAGTGGCTTGGTTGTGCGGGAAGTGTCGGTATGTTTGTGTACGTGTGTGGAGAATTAGGGCTAGGTTGTGCGTGAAGTGTGGGTGTGTGTTTGGAGAATAGCGGCTTGGTTGTGCACGAAGTGTGGGTGTGTGTGTTTGTGTGTGGAGAATTGAAACTTGGTTGTGCGGGAAGTGTGGGTGGGTATGTGTGTGTACGTGTGGAGAATTGGGGCTTGCTTGTGTGGGAATTGTGGGTGAGTGGGCGTGTTTGTGTGTGGAGAATTGGGACTTGGATGTGCGGGAAGTGTGCGTGTATGTTTGTGTGTGGAGAATTGGGGCTTCATTGTGCTGGAAGTGTGGATGTGTGTCCGTGTGTTTGTATGGAAAATTGGGGCTTGGTTGTGCAGGAAGTGCGGATGTGAGGGTGTGTGTGTGTGTGGAGAATTGGGGCTTTGTTGTGTAGGAAGTGTGTGTGTATGTGTGTGTGGAGAATTGGGACGTAGCTGTGTGGGAAGTGTGAATATGTGTGGAGAATTGTGGTTTGGTTGTGCGGGAAGTGTGGATGTGTGGGTGTGTGAGTGTGGAGAATTGAGGCTTGCTTGTGCGGGAAGTGTGGGTGTGTGTGTGGAGAATTGGGGCTTGGTTGTGTGGGAAGTGTGTGTGTGTGGGTGTGTGGCTGTATGGGTGTGGAGAATTGGGGCTTGGTTGTGCGTGAAGTATGGTTGGGTGGGTGTGTGTGTGGAGAATTGGGGCTTGTTTGTGCGGGAAGTGTGTGTTTGTGCGTGTGTGTGTGTATGTGCAGAATTGGGGTTTTGCTTTGTGGGAAGTGTGTGTTTGTGCATGCATGTCTGGAGCATTGGGACTTGGCTGTGTGAGAAGTGTGTATGTGTGTGGAGAATTGGGGTTTGGTTGTGCGGGAAGTGTGTGTGTATGTATGTGTGTGGAGAATTGGGGCTTAGTTGTGCGGGAAGTGCGAGTGTGTGTTTGAGGTATTGGGACTTGTTTGTGCGGTAAGTGTGTGTGTGTGAGTGGAGAATTGGAGCTTGGCTTTCCGGGAAGTGTGTGTGTGTGTATGTGTGGAGAATTGGGATTAGCTGCGTGAGAAGTGTGTATGTGTGTGGAGATTTTTGGTTTGGTTGTGCGGGATGTGTGGAAGTATTGGTGTGTCTGTGTGTAGAATTGTGTTTGGTTGTGCGGGAAGTCTTTGTGTATGTATGCGTGGAGAATTGGAGCTTGGTTGTGCGGGAAGTGTGAGTTTGTGTGTGGAGAATTGGGGCTTGGTTGTGCGGGCAGTGTGAGTGTGTGTGTGGAGAATTGGGGCTTGTTTGTGCGGGAAGTGTGGGTTTGTGGGTGTGAGTGTGTGGAAAATTTGGGCTTGGTATTTCTTGATGTGCGCGTGGGTGTGTGTGTGTATGTGGAGAATTGGGCCTTGGCTTTGCGGGATATGTGGGTGGGTCTTTGTGTGTGTGGAGAATTGGAGTTTGGTTGTGCAGGAAGTGTGTGTGTGCGTGTGTTTATGTGTGGAGAATTGGGGCTTGGTTGTGCGAGAAGTGTGGGTGTGTGCATGTGTGTGTGGAGAGTTAGGACTTGGTTCTGCAGGAAGTGTGTGAGTGTGCGTGTGTGTGTTGTGGAATATTGGGACTTAGCTGTGTGAGAAATATTTATGTGTCTGGAGAATTGGGATTTGGTTGTGCGGGAAATCTGGATGTGTGCTTATGTGTGCGGAGAATTGGAGCTGTGTGAAGTGTGGTTGTGTGTCGTGAATATGGGCTTGGTTATGCGGGATGTGTGTGTGTGTGTGCGTGTGTGTGTGGAGATTTGGAGCTTGGTTGTGCAGGAAGTGTGGGTGTGTGTGTGAGTGCGTGTGTGTGGAGAATTGGGCCTTGGTTGTGCGGGAAGTGTGTGTGTGTGGAGATTTGTGGCTTGGCTGTGTGAGAAGTGTGTGCTTGAAGAATGGAGCTGTGCAACGTGTGAGTGCGTGGAGAATTGGGGCTTGGTTGTGCGGGAAGTGTGGCTGTGTTTGTGAGTGGAGAATTGTGGTTTGGTTGTAGAGAAGTTTGGTTGTGTGTGGAGAAATGGGGCTTGTTTTTGCGGGAAGTGTGGGTGTGTGTGGAGAATTGGCGCTTGGTTGTGCGGGATGTGTGTGTGTGTATGTGGAGAATTGGGGCTTGGTTGTGCTGGAATTGTGGGTGTGTGTGGAGAATTCGGGCTTGGATATGTTGGAATTGACGGGGTGGGTGTGTGTCTGTGAGAATTGGCGCTTGGTTGTGCGGGAAGTGTGGGGATGTGTGTGATTGTGTGTGTCTGGAGAATTGCGGCATGGTTGTGCGGGAATTGTGAGTGGGTGTGTGTGGGTGTCTGTGTCTGGAGAATTGGGGCTTGGTTGTGTAGAAAGTGTGGGTGGGTGGGTCTGTGTATTTAGAATTGGGACTTGTTTGTGCAGGAATTGTGGGTGTGTTTGTGTGTGTGTTGAGAATTGGTGCTTGGTTGTGCGGGAAGGGTGAGTGGGTATGTGTGGGTGTGTGTGTGTGGAGAATTGGGGTTGGTTGTGCAGGTAGTGTGGATGGGTATGCGGGTGAGTGTGTGAATAATTGGGGCTTGGTTCCGTCGGAAGTGTGGGTGGGTATGTGGTGTGTGAGTGGAGAATAGGGGCTTGTTGTGCAGGATGGAGGTGTGTGTGCTGGAGAAGTGGATCTTGGTTGTGCGGGAAGTGTGTATGTGTGACTAGAATTGGGTCTTGATTGTGAGGGAAGTGCGTGTATGTGTGCAGAATTGGGGCTTGGTTGTGCGGGAAGTGTGTTTGTGTGCGCGGAGAATTGGAGCTATGTTGTGCGGGCAGTGTGGGTGTGTGTGTGGAGAATTGGGGCTTGGTTATGCAGGAAGTGTGCCTGTGTGTGTGTAGAGAATTGGAGCTTGGTTGTGCGGGAATTGTTGGTGTGTGTGTGTGTGTGTGTGTGTGTGTGTAGAGAACTGTGGCTTGGTTGTATGGGAATATTGGGAGTGTGGGTTTGAGTGTGTGGAGAATTGCGGCTTGGTTGTGCTGGTATTCTGAGTGGTTTTGTGTGGGTGTGTGTGTCTGGAGAATTGGGGATTGGTTGTGCGGGAAGAGTGGGTGGGTGGGTCTGTATGTTTAGAATTGTGGCTTGGTTGTTCAGGAAGTGTGTGTGTGTTTGTGTGTTTGTTGAGAATTGGTGCTTGGTTGTGTGGGAAGGGAGAGTCGGTATGTGTGGGTGTGATTGTGTGGATAATTGGGGCTTGGTTCCGCGGGAAGTGGGGTGGGTGTGTGGTGTGTGAGTGGAGAATAGGATATTGTTGAGCATGATGTGGGTGTGTGTGTGTGTGTGGTGAATTGGTGCTTGGTTGTGCAGGAAGTGTGTGTTTCTGTGTGTGTGTGTGGAAAATTGAGGCTTGATTGTGTGGAAAGTGTGTGTCTGTGTGAGGAGAATTGGGGCTTGGTTGTGCGGGATGTGTGTGTATGTGTGCAGAGTTGGGGCTTGGTTGCGCTGGAAGTGTGCGTGTGTCTGTGTGTGGAGAATTGGGGCTTGGTTGTGCGGGAAGTGTGCATGTGTGTGTGTGTGGAGAATTGTGGCTTAGTTGTACGGGAAGAGCTGGTGTGTGCGTGTGTGTGTGTGGAGAATTGGAGCTTGAATGTGCGGGAAGTGTGGATGGGCGTTTATGTGTTTGTGAGGAGAATAGTGGCTTGGTTGTGTGGGAAGTGTGAATGGGTGTATGGACAATAGCATCTTGTTTCTGCGGGAAGTGTGCGTGTGTGTGGAGAATTGGTGCTTGGTTGATCTGAAAGTGTGTGTGTGTGTGGAGAATTGGGTCTTCATTGTGCGGGATGTGTGTGTGTGTGTGGAGAATTGGGGCTTGGTTTTGCGGGATGTGTGTGTATGTGTGTGTGTGTGTTTGTGGAGAATTGTGGCTTCGTTTTACAGGAAGTGTAGGTGTGTTGGTGTGTGTCTGTGGAGAAATCTGGCGTGAATGTGCGAAAAGTGTGGGTGGGTGTTTGTTATGTGTGCGGAAAATTGTGGTTTGATTGTGCGGGAAATGTGAGTAGGTGTGTGTGTGGTTGGAGACTTTGGGATTGGTTGTGCGTGAAGTGTGTGTGTGTTTGGTGATTGGGGCATAGCTGTGTGGGAAGTGAGTGTGTGTGTGTGTGTGGGGAATTGGGTCTTGGTTGTGCGGGAAGTATGAGTGAGTGTGTGTGTGTGTGTGTGGAGAATTGGAGCTTGATTGTGTGGGAATAGTGTGTTTGTATGGAGAATTGGTGCTTGGCTGTGTTTGAAGCATTTGTGCGTGTGGAGAACTGCGGCTTGGTTGTGAATGAAGTGTGGCTGTGTCGCTGTTTGTGTGTGGAGAATTGGAGCCTGGTTGTGCGTGAAGTGTGTGTGTGTGTCGAGAATTGGGGCTTGGTTATGCAGGAAGTGTGTGTGTGTGTGTGGGGAATTGGAACTTGGTTGTGCCGGAAGTTAATGTGTGTGGAGAATTGGGGCTTGGTTGTGAGGTAAGTGTATGTTTGTGCGTAGAGAATTGGAGCTGGATTGTGCGGGCAGTGTGGATGTGTGTGTGTCAAATTGCGGCATGTTTGTGCGGGAAGTGTGTGTGTGTGTGGTGAATTGGAGCTTGGTTGAGCGGGAAGTGTTGTTGTGTTTGGGTGTGTGTGTGTTTGTGTGTGGAGAATTGTGGCTTGGTTGTATGGGATCTTTGGGTGTGTGGGTTTGTGTGTGTGTCGATAATTGGGGCTTGAATCTGCGGGAAATGTGGGTGGGTGCTTGTGCGTGCGCAGAATTGGGGCTTTGGTGTACGGGAAGTGTGAGTGGGTGTGTGTGTTTGTGTGGAGAATTGGGGCTTGGTTGTGCGGGAAAGGTGGGTGTATGTGTGGAGAATTGGGGATTGGTTGTGCGGGAAGTGTCAATGTGTGTGTGAGTGGAGAATTGGAGTTTGGTTGCGCGGGAATTGTGGGTGTGTGTGGAGAATTGGGGCTTGGTTGTGCGGGAAGGATGAGTGGGTGTTTGTGTGTGTGGGGAATTGGAGTTTGGTTGTGCGGGAAGTGTCTGTGTGTGTGTGTTTTTGAGCAGAGAATTGGGGCTTGGCTGTGCGATAAGTGTGGGTGAGTGCATATGTGTGTGGAAAATTGGGACTTAGTTCTGCGGGAAGTGTGTGAGTGTGTGGGGAGTTGGGACTTGTTTGTTCGGTAAGTGTGTGTATGTGCGTGTGTGTATGTCTGGAGAATTGGGACTTAGCTGCTTGAGAATTGTGTATGTATGTGGACAATTGGGGTTTGGTTGTGCACGAAATCTGGATGTGTGGTTATGTGTGCGGAGAATTGGAGCTGTGCGAAGCATGTTTGTGGGTGCAGAATTTGGTCTCTATTATGCGGGAAGTGTGTGTGTGTGCGTTTGTGGGTAGAGAATTGGAGCTTGGTTGTGCAGGAAGTGTGGGTGTATTTGTGTGTGTGTGTATGTGTGTGTGTGTGTGTGTGTGGAGAATTGGGGCTTGTTTGTGCGGGAAGTGTTTGTGTGTGTGAGTGAGAGTGTGGAGAACTGTGGATTGGTTGTGCGGTAAGTGTGTGTGTGTGTCTGGAGAATTTGGGCTTGGCTGTGCGGGAATGCATATGTGTGTGAAGAATTGGTGATTGGTTGTGCGGGAAGTGTGTATGTGTGGGTTTGTGTATGTGTGTGGAGATTTGGGTCTTGGTTGTGCGGGAAGTGTGGGTGTGTGTGTGGGGTATTGGGACTTGTTTGTGCGGTAAGTGTGTGTTTGTGTGTGAGTGGAGAATTGGAGCTTGGCTATGCGGAAAGTGTGTGAGTGTGTGTGTGTGTGGATAATTGGGGCTTGGTTGTGTGGAAAGTGTGGGAGTGTGAGTGTGTCTGTGTGTGTGTGTGTGTGTGTGTGTGTGTGTATGGACAATTGGGTCTCGGTTGTTTGGGAAGTGTGGGTGGCTGGGTGGGTGTGCGTGTATTGAGAATTGGGGTTTGGTTGTGCGGGAAGTGTGGATGGGTGTTTGTGCATATGGAGAATTGGGGCGTTGTTGTCCGGGAAGTGTGTGTGTGTGTATGTGTGTGTGTGTGTGTGCTGGAAGAGTGTGTGTGTGGAGAATTGGTGCTTGGTTGTGTGGGAAGTGTGTGTGTGTGTGTGTGTGTGTGGAGAATTGGGGCTTGGTTGTGCGTGCAGTGCGGGTGTTTGTGTGGAGAATAGCGGCTTGTTTTTTCGGAAAGTGTGTGTGTGCGTGTGTATGAGTGCGTGTGTGTGTGGAGAATTGGGACTTGGTTGTGCTGCAATTGTGTGTGTGTGTTTGTGTTTGGCTGGAGAATTGAGGCTTGGATGTGCGGTAAGTGTGGGTGGGTGTTTTTGTGTGTGAACGGAGAATTGGGGTTTGGTTGTGCGGGATGTGTGAGTGGGTGTGTGTAGATGTGGAGAATTGAGGCTTGGTTGAGTGGGAAATTTGTAAGTGTGTGGAATATTGGAAATTGGATTTGCGGGAAGTGTGTGTGCGTGTGGAGAATCAGGGCTTGGTTGTGTTTTACGTGTGAGTGTGTGGTTTTGTGTGTGTGTGTGGAAAATTGGGGCTTGGTTTTGTGGGAAGTGAGTTTGTGTGTGTGTGTAGAATTGGGGCTTGGTTGTGCGAGAAGTGTGTGTGGGTATATGGAGAATTGCGGCTTGGTTGTGCGGTAAGTGTGGGTGGGTGTGTGTCCGTGTGTGTGGAGAATTGGGGCTTGGTTGTGCGGGAAGTGTATGTGTTTGTGAAGAATTGTGGCTTGGCTGTGTGTGATATGTGTGTGTGAAGAATGGAGCTGTGCGAAGTGTGTGTGTGCGTGGAGAATTGGGGCTTGGTTGTGCGGGAAGTGTCATTGTGTGGATTTGTGTGTGTTGAGATTTGGGGATTGAATTTGTGGGAAGTGTGGGTCGGTGTTTGTATGTGCGGAGAATTGGGGCTTGGTTGTGCGGGATGCATGAGTGTTGTGTGTGTGTGTTTGTGTGTTTGGAGAATTTGGACTTGGTTGTGCGGGAAGAGTGTGTGTGTGAGTGTTTGGAGAATTTGAGCTTGGTTGTGCGGGAATTATGTGTGTGTGGAATTTTTGGACTTGCTTGTGCGGGAAGGATTAGTGGGTTTGTGTGTGTGTGTGTGTGTGTGGATAATTGCGGCTTGGTTACGCGGGAAGTGTGAGTGGGTGAGTGGTGTGTGAGTGGTGAAGAAGGGCTTGTTGTGCAGGATGTGCGTGTGTGAATGTGTGGCGAATTGGAGCTTAGTTGTACATGAAGTGTCTGTTTTTGTTTGTGTGTGTAGAGAATTGAATCTTGGATGTGCGGGAAGTGTGTGTGTTTGTGTGGAGAATTGGGGCTTGGTTGTGTGGGAAGTGTGTCTGTGTGTGTAGAATTGGGTCTTGATTGTGCGGGAAGTGCGTGTATGTGTGCAAAATTGGAACTTGGTGGTGCGGGAAGTGTGTCTGTGTGTGTGGATAATTGGAGCTATGTTGTGCGGGCAGTGTGGGTGTGTGTGTGCGGAAAATAGCGGCTTGTTTTTGCGGGAAGTGAGTGTTTGTGTGTGTGTGTGGAGAATTGGGACTTGGTTTTGCGGGAAGTGTTTGTCTGTGTGTGTGTGTGTGTGGAGAATTGGCGCTTGGTTGTACGGAAGTGCTGGTGCGTGGGTGTGTGTGTGTGGAAAATTGGAGCTTGAATGTGCGGGAAGTGTCGATGGGTGTTTATGTGTGTGCGCGGAGAATTGTGGCTTGGTTGTGCGGGAAGTGTGAGTGGGTGTGTGTAGAATAGCGTCTTGTGTGTGCGGGAAGAGTGCATCAGTGCGGAGAATTATGGCTTGCTTGTGTGGGAAGTGTGAGTGGGTGTGTGTAAAATAGCGTCTTGTTTGTGCGGGAAATGTGTGTGTGTGTGGAGAATTGGGGCTTGGTTGTCTGGAAAGTGTGTGTGTGTGTGGAGAATTGGGTCTTGGTTGTGCAAGAAGTGTGTGTGTGTGTGGAGAATTGGGGCTTGGTTATGCGGGAAGTGTGTGTGTGTGTGTGTGGAGAATTATGGCTTAGATTTACGGGAAGTGTGGGTGTGTTGGTGTGTGCCTATGGAGAATTCGGTCTTCAATGTGCGGATGTGTGGGTGGGTGTTTGTTAAGTGTGTGCGTAAAATTGTGGTTTATTGTACGGGAAGTGTGAGTGGGTGGGTGTGTGTGTGTGTGAAGAATTTGGGATTTGTTGTGCGGGAAGTGTGTGTGTGTTTGGAGATTTGGGGCTTGGCTGTGTGGGAAGTGTGTGTGTGTGTGTGGAGAATTGGTGCTTGGTTGTGCGGGAAGTGTGTGTGTGTGGAGAACTGTGGCTTGGTTGTGCAAGAAGTGTGGGTGTGTGGCTGTGTGTGTGAGTGGTTTATTGTGACTTGGTTGTGTGAGAAATGTGGGTTTTTATGGAGATTTATGGCTTGGCTGTGTGGGAAGTGTGTGTGTGTGAAGAATGGAGCTCTGCAAAGTGTGTGTGTGCGTGGAGAATTGTGGCTTGGTTGTGTGGGAAGTGTGGGTGTGTGGGTTTGTGAGTGTGGAGAATTGTGGCTTGAATGTGCGGGAAGTGTTGATGCATGTTTGTGTGTGGGGAGAATTGGAGCTTGGTTGTGAGGAAAGTGTGTCTGTGTGTGGAGAATTGGGTCTTGGTTTTGCGAGAAGTGTGTGTGTGTGTGTGGAGAATTGGGGCTTGGTTGTGCGGGAAGTGTGTGTGCGAGTGTGTGTGTGGAGAATTGTGGCTTAGTTTTATGGGAAGTGTGGGTGTGTTGGTGTGTGTCTGTGGAGAATTCGGGCTTCAATGTGTGGAAAGTGTAGTTGGGTGTTTGTTTTGTGTGTGCGGAAAATTGTGGTTTGGTTGTGCGGGAAGTGTGAGTCGGTGTGTGTGTGTGTGTGTGTGTGGAGAATTTGGGATTAGTTGTCTGGGAAGTGTGTGTGTGTTTGGAGATTTGGAGCTTGGCTGTGTGTGAAGTGTGTGTGTGTGTGTGTGCAGAGAATTGGTGCTTGGTTGTGCGGGAAATGTGTGTGTGTGTGTGTGTGTGTGTGGAAAATTGTGGCTTGATTGTGAGGGAATAGCGTGTGTGTGTGGAGAATTGGTGCTTGGCTGTGTGGGAAGCGTTTGTGCGTGTGGAGAACTGCGGCTTGCTTGTGCATGAAGTGTGGGTGTGTGGCTGTGTTTGTGTGTGGATTATTGTGGCTTGGATGTGCGAAAAGTGTGGGTGTTTGTGGAGATTTGTGGCTTGGCTGTATGGGAAGTGTATGTGTGTGTGAAGAATGGAGCTCTGCGCAGTATGTTTGTGCGTGGAGATTTGTGGCTTGGTTGTGCGGGAAATGTGGGAGTGTGGCTTTGTGAGTGTGGAGAATAGTGGCTTGAATGTGCGGGAAGTGTTGGTGGCTGTTTGTGTGTGGGGAGAATTGGGACTTGGTTGTGCGGGATGCGTGAGTGTGTGTGTGTGGAGAAATGGAGTTTGCTTGTGCGGGAAGTGTGTATGTGGAGAATTGGGGCTTGGTAGTGCAGGAAGTGCGTTTGTGTGTGCAGAATTGGAGCTTGCTTGTGCGGGAAGGGTGTGTGTGTGTGGAGAATTGGGGCTTGGTTGTGCAGGAAGTGTCTGTGTTTGCGTAGAATTGTAGCTTGGTTGTGCCGGAAGTGTGTGTGTGTGGAGAATTGTGGCTTGAATGTGCGGGAAGTGTTGGTGGGTGTTTGTGTGTGTGGAGAATTGGGGATAGGTTGTTCGGGATGCGTGAGTGTGTGTGTGTGGAGAATTGGAGCTTGGTTGTGCCAGAAGTGTGTGTGGGTATATGGAGAATTGAGGCTTGGTTGTGCGGTAAGTGTGGGTGGGTGTGTGTGCATGTGTGTGGAGAATTGGAGCTTGATTTTGCGGGAAGTGTGTGTGTGAGTGAAGATTTGTGGCTTGGCTGTGTGAGAAATGTGTGTGTGAAGAATGGGGCTGTGCAAAGTGTGTGTGTGCATGGAGAATTGGAGCTTGGTTATGCGGGCATGTGGGTGTATGTGTTTCAAATAGCGGCTTTTTTGTGCGGGAAGTGTGTCTGTGTGTGGAGAATTGGACCTTTGTTGGGCGGGACGTGCTGGTGTGTGTGTGTGTGTGTGTGTGTGTGTGTGTGTGTGTGTGTGTGTGTGTGTGTGTGTGTGGAGAATTGTGGCTTGGTTGTATCGGAAGTTTGGGTGTGTGTGTTTGTTTGTGTGTCGATAATTGGAGCTTGAATGTGCGGGAAGTGTGGGTGGGTGTTTGTGTGTGCACAGAATTGGGTCATGTTTGTGCGGGAAGTGTGCGTAGGTGTGTGTGTGTGTGTGTGTGGAAAATTGGGGCTTGGATGTACGGGAAATGTGGGTGTATCTGTGGAAAATTGGGGATTGGTTGTGCGGGAAGAGTTGATGTGTGTGTGAGCGGAGAATTGGAGTTTGATTGTGCGGGAAGTGTGGGTATGTGTGTAGAATTGGTCCTTGGTTGTGCGGGAAGTATGGATATGTGTGGAGAATTGTGGCTTGTTTGTGTGGGAAGTGTCGGTGTGGTTGTGTCTGTGTGGAGAATTGCGGCTTGGTTTTGCGGGAATTGTGAGTTGGTGTGTGTGGATGTGTTTCTGTGGAGAATGGTGGATTGGTTGTTCGGGAAGTGTGAGTGGGTTTGTGATTGTCTGTGTGGATAATTGGGGCTTGGTTCCGCGGGATGTTTGGGTGGTGTGTGTTGTGTGTATGTGTTGAGAACAGGGGCTTGTATTGCAGGATGTAGGTGTGTGTGTATGTGTGAAGAATTGGTGTTTGGTTGTGCAGGAAGTGTGTGTTTGTGTGTATGTGTGTGGAGAATTGAGGCTTGGTTGTTGGGGAAGTGTTTGCGTGTTTGTGGAAAATTGGGGCTTGGTTGTGCAGGAAGTGTGTGTGTGTATTATGAGAATTGGGTCTTGGTTGTGTGGGAAGTGCGTATGTGTGTGTGTGGAGAATTGGAGCTATGTCGTGCGGGCAGTGTGGGTGTGTGTGTGGAAAATAGCGACTTGTTTGTGTGGGAAGTGTGTGTGTTTGTGTGTGTGTGTGGAGAATTGAAGCTTGGTTGTGCGGGAAGTGTTTGAACATTTGTTTATTTGTGTGGCGAATTGGGGCTTTGTAGTGCAAGAAGTGTGCATGTGTGTGTGTCTATGTGTATGTGTGTGGAGAATTGGGGCTTATTTGTAATGGTACTGCCGGTGTGTCGGATTGTGGGTGCGGAGAATTGTAGCTTAATTGTGCGGGAAGTATGAATGGGTGTATATAGAATAGCGTCTTGTTTGTGCGGGATGTTTGTGTGTGTGTGGAGAATTGTGTCTTGGTTGTGCACGAAGTGTGGAGAATTGAGGCTTGGTTGTGCGGGAAGTGTGTGTGTGTGTGTGTGTGTGTGTGTGTGGAGAGTTTTGCCTTAGTTTTACGGGATGTGTGGGAGTGTGGGTGTGTGTCTGTGGAGAATTGGGGCTTGAATGTGCGGGGAGTGTGAGTGGGTGTTTGTGTGTGTGTGCGGAGAATTCTGTTTTGGTTGTGCGGGAAGTGTGAGTTGGTTTGTGTGTGTGTGTAGAATTGGGGCTTGGTTGTGCAGGAAGTGTGTGTGTGTTTGGACATTTGGGGCTTGGCTGTGTGGGAAGTGTGTGTGTGTGTTTGTGTGGACAATTGGGGTTGATTGTGAGGGAAAAGTGTTTGTGTGAGGAGAACTGGGGCTTGTCTGTGTGGGAAGCGTGTGTGCGTGTTAAGAATTGCTGCTTGGTTGTGCATGAAGTGTGGGTGTGTAGTTGTGTGTGTGTGGGTTATTGCGGCTTGGTTGTGCGGGAAGTTTGGGTGTGTGTGGAGAATTGAAGCTTGATTTTGCAGAAAGTGTTTGGGTGCATGGAGAATTGGTGCTTGGTTGTGCGGGAAGTGTATGTGTGGGTTTGTTTGTGTGGATAATTGGGGCTTGGTTGTGCGGGAAGTTTCTGTGTGTGGAAAATTGGGGCTTAGTTTCTCGGGAAGTGTGCATGTGTGTGGAGAATTGGGACTTGGCTGTGTGGGAAGAGTTTGTGTGTGTGAAGAATTGGGACTTGGCTGTGCGGGAATTGTGGGTGTGTGTCTGTAGATTTGGGGCTTGGTTGTGCGGGAAGTGTGTGTGTGTTTGTGTGTGGAGAATTGGGTCTTGGTTGTGAGGGAATTGCGTGTGTGTGTGTGATTTGCAGCCTGTTTGTGCGGGAAGTGGGTGTGTGTGTGGAGAATTGGAGATTGGTTGTGCGGGAAGCGTTGGTGTGTGTGTGTGCGTGTGTGTATGTGTGTGGAGAATTGTGGCTTGGTTGTGTGGGAAGTTTGGGTGTGTGGATTTGGGTGTGTGTCGATAATTGGAGCTTGAATGTGTGGGAAGTGTGGGTGGGTGTTTTTTGTGTTCTGAGAATTGGGTCTTGGTTGTGCGGGAAGTGTGAGTAGGTGTGTGTGTGTGTGTGTGTGTGTGCGAAAAATTGGGGCTTGGATGTGCGGGAAATGTGGGTGTATGTGTGGAGAATTGGGGATTGGTTGTGCGGGAAGTGTCGATGTGTGTGTGAGTGGAGAATTGGAGTTTGTTTGTGTGGGAAGTGTGTGTGTGTGTGGAGAATTGGCGCTTGGTTGTGCGGGAAGTGTGGATGTGTGTGGAGAATTGGGGCTTGGTTGTGTGGGGTTGTGTGTGGGTGTGTGTGTCTGGAGAATTTGGGCTTTGTTGTGCGGGAAGGGTGAGTGGGTATGCGTGGGAGTGTGTAAGTGGAGAATTGAAGCTTGGTTGTTCGGGAATGTGTGTGGGTTTGTGAGTGTCTGTGTGGATATTTGGGGCTTGGTTCCGTGGGAAGTGTGGGTGGTGTGTGTTGTGTGTGTGTGTGGAGAACAGGGGCTTTTTGTGCAGGATGTGGGTGTGTGTTTGTGTGCGGAGAATTGGTGCTTGGTTGTGCAGCAAGTGTGTGTTTGTGTGTATGTGTGTGTAGAATTGAGGCTTGGTTGTGCGGGAAGTGTGTGCGTGTTTGTGGCGAATTGGGGCTTGGCTGTGCGGGAAGTGTTTGTGTGTGATGAGAATTGGGTCTTGGTTGTGCGGGAAGTGCATGTATGTGTTCCGAATTGGGGCTTGATTGTGCGGGCAGTGTGTGTGTGTGTGTGGATAATAGCGACTTGTTTGTGTGGGATGTGTGTGTGTGTGTGTTTGTGTGGAGAATTGGGGCTTGGTTGTGTGGGAAGTATATGTGTGTGTGTGTTTGTGTGGAGAATTGGGGCTTGGTAGTGCGGGAAGTGTGCATGTGTGTGTGTGTGTACATGTGTGGAGAATTGTGGCTTATTTGTACGGGAACTGCTGGTGAGTGTGTGGAGAACAGCATGTTGTTTGTGCGGGAAGTTTTTGTGTATGTGGAGAATTGGGTCTTGGTTGTGCACGAAGTGTGGAGAATTGGGCTTAATTGTGCGGGAAGTTTGTGTGTGTGTGTCTGTGTGTGGAGAATTGTGGCTTAGTTTTACGGGAAGTGTGGGTGTGTGGGTGTGTGCCTGTGGAGAATTGGCGCTTGAATGTGCGGGAAGTGTGGTGGGGTCTTTATGTGTGTGTGCGGAGAATTGTGGTTTGGTTGTGCGGGAAGTGTGAGTGGGTTTTTGTGTGTGCAGAATTGGGGCTTGGTTGTGCAGAAACTGTGTGTGTGTTTGGAGATTTGGGGCTTGGCTGTGTGGGAAGTGTGTGTGTGTGTATTGAGAATTGGGGTTGATTGTGTGTGAATAGTGTGTGTGTAGAGAACTGGGGCTTGGCTGTGTGGAAAGTGTTTGTGTGCATGGAGAATTGGTGCTTGGTTGTGCGGGAAGTGTGTGTGTGTGTGTGTGTGTTTGTGTGGAGATTTAGGGCTTGGTTGTGTAGGAAGTGTGTGCGTGTGCCTGTGTTTGTGTGCATGTGTGGAGAATTGGGGCTTGCTTGTGCTGGAAGTGTGTGTGTGTGTGTGCAGAATTGGGGCTTAGTTTTGCGGGAAGTGTGCATGTGTGTGAAGAATTGGGATTTGGCTGTGCGGGTATTGTGGTTGTGTGTCTGTAGATTTGGGGCATGGTTGTGCGGGAAGTGTGTGTGTCTGTGTGGAGAATTGCGTCTTGGTTGTCCGGGAAGTACATGTATGTGAGCAGAATTGGGGCTTGGTTGTGCGGGAAATGTGTCTGACTGTGGAGAATTGGAGCTATGTTTTGCGGTCAGTGTGGGTGTTTGTGTGGAAAATAGCAGCTTCTTTGTGCGGGAAGTATGTGTGTGTGTGTGTGTGTGGCAATTTGGGGTTTGCTTGTGCGGGAAGTGTTTGTCTGTGAGTGTGTGTGTGGAGAATTGGCGCTTGGTAGTGCGGTAAGTGTACATGTGTGTGTGTGTGTGAATGTGTGTGGAGAATTCGGGCTTAGTTGTACAGGAATTGCTGATATGTGGGAGTGTGTGTATGGAGAATTTGAGCTTGAATGTGCAGGAAGAGTGGATGCGTGTTTATGTGTGTATGCGGAGAATTGTGGCTTGGTTGTGCATGAAGTGTGAGTGGGTGTGTGGCGAATAGCGTCTTGTTTGTACGGGAAGTGTGCGTGTGTGTGGAGAATTGGGGCTTTGTTGTGCGGAACTTGTGTGTGTGTGTGGAGAATTGTGGCTTAGGTTTACGGGAAGTGTGGGTGTGTGGCTGTGTGTCTGTGAAGAATTGGGGCTTGAATGTGCGGAAAGTGTGGGTGGGTGCTTGTTATTTGTGTGTGGAGAATTGTGGCTTGGTTGTGTGGGAAGTGTTTGTCTGTGTGTGTGTGTATGTATGTGGAGAATTGGCGCTTGGTAGTGCGGGAAGTGTGCATGTGTGTGTGTGTATGTGTGTGGAGAATTGGGGCTTAGTTGTACGGGAAGATCTGGTGTGTTGGTGTGTGTGTGTGTGGAGAATTGGAGCTTGAATGTGCGGGAAGTGTGGATGGGTGTTTATATGTGTGTGCGGAGAATTATGTCTTGGTTGTGCGGGAAGTGTGAGTGGGTGTGTGGAGAATAGCGTCTTGTTTGTGCGGGAAGTGTGCATGTGTGTGGAGAATTGGGGCTTGGTTGTGCGGGAAGGGTAAGTGGGTATGTGTGGGAGTTTGTGTGTGGAGAATTGGGGCTTGGTTGTTCTGGAAGTGTGTGTGGGTTTGTGAGTGTCTGTGTGGATAATCGGGGCTTGGTTCCGTGGGAAGTGTGTGTGGTGTGTTTTGTGTGTGTGTGTGGAGAACAGGGGCTTGTTGTGCAGGATGTGGGTGTGTGTGTGTATGCGGAGAATTGGTGCTTGGTTGTGCAGGAAGTGTGTGTTTGTGTGTGGAGAATTGAGGCTTGGTTGTGCGGGAAGTTTTTGTGTATGTGGAGAATTGGGTCTTGGTTGTGCATGGAGTGTGGAGAATTGGGCTTGGTTGTGCGGGAAGTTTGTGTGTGTGTGTCTGTGTGTGGAGAATTGTGGCTTAGTTTTATGGGAAGTGTGGGTGTGTGGGTGTGTGCCTGTGGAGAATTGGCGCTTGAATGTGCGGGAAGTGTGGTGGGGTCTTTATGTGTGTGTGCGGAGAATTGTGGTTTGGTTGTGCGGGAAGTGTGAGTGGGTTTGTGTGTGTGTAGAATTGGGGCTTGGTTGTGCAGAAACTGTGTGTGTGTTTGGAGATTTGGGGCTTGGCTGTGTGGGAAGTGTGTGTGTGTGTGTATTGAGAATTGGGGTTGATTGTGTGTGAATAGTGTGTGTGTAGAGAACTGGGGCTTGGCTGTGTGGAAAGTGTTTGTGTGCATGGAGAATTGGTGCGTGGTTGTGCGGGAAGTGTGTGTGTGTGTGTGTGTGTTTGTGTGGAGATTTAGGGCTTGGTTGTGTAGGAAGTGTGTGTGTGTGGCTGTGTTTGTGTGCATGTGTGGAGAATTGGGGCTTGCTTGTGCTGGAAGTGTGTGTGTGTGTGTGCAGAATTGGGGTTTAGTTTTGCGGGAAGTGTGCATGTGTGTGAAGAATTGGGATTTGGCTGTGCGGGTATTGTGGTTGTGTGTCTGTAGATTTGGGGCATGGTTGTGCGGGAAGTGTGTGTGTCTGTGTGGAGAATTGCGTCTTGGTTGTGCGGGAAGTACATGTATGTGAGCAGAATTGGGGCTTGGTTGTGCGGGAAATGTGTCTGTCTGTGGAGAATTGGAGCTATGTTTTGCGGTCAGTGTGGGTGTTTGTGTGGAAAATAGCAGCTTCTTTGTGCGGGAAGTATGTGTGTGTGTGTGTGTGTGGCAATTTGGGGTTTGCTTGTGCGGGAAGTGTTTGTCTGTGAGTGTGTGTGTGGAGAATTGGCGCTTGGTAGTGCGGTAAGTGTACATGTGTGTGTGTGTGTGAATTTGTGTGGAGAATTCGGGCTTAGTTGTACAGGAATTGCTGATATGTGGGAGTGTGTGTATGGAGAATTTGAGCTTGAATGTGCAGGAAGAGTGGATGGGTGTTTATGTGTGTATGCGGAGAATTGTGGCTTGGTTGTGCGTGAAGTGTGAGTGGGTGTGTGGCGAATAGCGTCTTGTTTGTGCGGGAAGTGTGCGTGCATGTGGAGAATGGGGGCTTGGTTGTGCGGAACTTGTGTGTGTGTGTGGAGAATTGTGGCTTAGATTTACGGGAAGTGTGGGTGTGTGGCTGTGTGTCTGTGAAGAATTGGGGCTTGAATGTGTGGAAAGTGTGGGTGGGTGTTTGTTATTTGTGTGTGGAGAATTGTGGCTTGGTTGTGTGAAAAGTGTTTGTCTGTGTGTGTGTGTATGTATGTGGAGAATTGGCGCTTGGTAGTGCGGGAAGTGTGCATGTGTGTGTGTGTATGTGTGTGGAGAATTGGGACTTAGTTGTACGGGAAGATCTGGTGTGTTGGTGTGTGTGTGTGTGGAGAATTGGAGCTTGAATGTGCGGGAAGTGTGGATGGGTGTTTATATGTGTGCGCGGAGAATTATGTCTTGCTTGTGCGGGAAGTGTGAGTGGGTGTGTGGAGAATAGCGTCTTGTTTGTGCGGGAAGTGTGCGTGTGTGTGGAGAATTGAGGCTTGGTTGTGCGGGAAGGGTAAGTGGGAATGTGTGGGAGTTTGTGTGTGGAAAATTGGGGCTTGGTTGTTTTGGAAGTGTGTGTGGGTTTGTGAGTGTCTGTGTGGATAATTGGGGCTTGGTTCCGTGGGAAGTGTGTGTGGTGTGTGTTGTGTGTGTGTGTGGAGAACAGGGGCTTGTTGTGCAGGATGTGGGTGTGTGTGTGTATGCGGAGAATTGAGGCTCGGTTGTGCGGGAAGTGTGGATGTGTGTGGAGAATTGGGGCTTGGTTGTGTGTGGTTATGTGTGGGTGTGTGTGACTGGAGAATTGGTGCTTGGTTGTGCAGGAAGTGTTTGTTTGTGTGTATGTGTGTGGAGAATTGAGGCATGGTTGTGCGGGAAGTGTGTGCGTGTTTGTGGCGAATTGTGGCTTGGCTGTGCGGGAAGTGTGTGTGTGTGATGAGAATTGGGTCTTGGTTGTGCGGGAAGTGCATGTATGTGTTCCGAATTGGGGCTTGATTGTGCGGGAAGTGTGTGTGTGAAGAATTGGAGCTCTGTTGTGCGGGCAGTGTCTGTGTGTGGAAAATAGCGACTTGTTTGTGTGGGAAGTGTGTGTGTGTGTGTGTCTGGATAATTGGGGCTTGGTTGTGCGGGATGTGTATGTGTGTGTGTGTTTTTGTGGAGAATTGGGGCTTGGTAGTGCGGGAAGTGTGCATGTGTGTGCGTGTGTATGTGTGTGGAAAATTGTGGTTTATTTGTACGGGAACTGCTGGTGTCTAGGTATGTATGTGGAGAATTGTAGCTTGGTTGTGCGGGAAGTGTGAGTGGGCGTGTGGAAAATAGCTTCTTGTTTGTGCTGGAAATTTGTGCGTGTGTGGAGAATTGGGTCTTGGTTGTGCACGAAGTGTGGAGAATTGGGCTTGGTTGTGCGGGAAGTATGTGTGTATGTGTGTGTGTGTGGAGAATTGTGGCTTAGTTTTACGGGAAGTGTGGGTGTGTGGGTGTGTGCCTGTGGAGAATTGGGGCTTGAATGTGCGGGAAGTGTGGGGGAGTCTTTATGTGTGTGTGCGGAGAATTGTGGTTTGGTTGTGCGGTAAGTGTGAGTAGGTTTGTGTGTGTGTGTAGAATTGGGGCTTGGTTGTGCGGAAAATGTGTGTGTTTTAGGAGATGTGGGGCTTGGCTGTGTGGGAAGTGTGTGTGTGTGTGTGTGTGGAGAATTGGTGCTTGGTTGTGCAGGAACTGTGTGTTTGTGTGTATTTGTGTGGAGAATTGAGGCTTGGATGTGCAGGAAGTGTGTGCGTGTTTGTGGCGAATTGGGGCTTGGTTGTGTGGGAAGTGTGTGAGTTTGTGATGAGAATTGGCTCTTGGTTGTGCGGGAAGTGCATGTATGTGTGCCGAATTGGGGCTTGATTGTCCGGGAAGTGTGTGTGTGTGTGTATGTGTGTGGAGAATTGTGGCTTATTTGTACGGGAACTGCTGGTGTGTGGATATATGTGCAGAGAATTGTAGCTTAGTTGTGCGGGAAGTGTGAGTGGGTGTGTGAAAAATAGTGTCTTGTTTGTGCGGGAAGTTTGTGCGTGTGTGGAAAATTGGGTCTTGGTTGTGCACGAAGTGTGGAGAAATGGGCTTGGTTGTGCGGGAAGTGTGTGTGTGTGTGTGTGTGTGTGTGTAGAATTGTGGCTTAGTTTTACGGGAAGTGTGGGTGTGCCTGTGTAGAATTGGGGCTTGGTTGTGCGGAAAGTGTGTGTGTGTTAGGAGATTTGGGGCTTGGCTTTGTGGGAAGTGTTTGTGTGTGTGTGTTTGTGTGTGGAGAATTGGGGTTGATTGTGTCTGAATAGTGTGTGTGTAGAGAACTGGGGCTTGGTTGTGCGGAACATGCGTGTGTGTGTGGAGAATTGGGTCTTGGTTGTGCAGAAAGTGTGTGTGTGTCGAGAATTGGGGCTTGGTTGTGCAGGAAGTGTGTGTGTGTGTGTCTGTGTGTGTGTGTGTTTGGAGAATTGTGGCTTGAATGTCCGGGAAGTGTTGGTGGCTGTTTGTGTGTGCGGAGAATTATGGATTGGTTATGCGGGATGCGTGAATGTGTGTGTGTTGAGAATTGGAGCTTGGTTGTGCCGGAAGTGTGTGTGAGTGTGAAGATTTGTGGCTTGGCTGTGTGAGAAATGTATGTGTGAAGAATGGAACTGTGCGAAGTGTGTGTGTGCATGGAGAATTGGAGCTTGTTTATGCTGTCATGTGGGTGTGTGTTTCAAATAGCGGCTTGTTTGTGCGGGAAGTGTGTCTGTGTGTGGAGAATTGGACCTTGGTTGGGCGGGAAGTGCTGGTGTGTGTGTGTGTGTGGCGAATTGTGGCTTGGTTGTATGGGAAGCTTGGGTGTGTGGGTTTGTTTGTGTGTCAATAATTGGAGCTTGAATGTGCGGGAAGTGTGGGTGGGTGTTTGTGTGTGCGGAGAATTGGGTCTTGTTTGTGAGGGAAGTGTGAGTAGGTGTGTGCGTGTGTGTGTGGAAAATTAGGGCTTGAATGTACGGCAAATGTGGGTGTATGTGTGGAGAATTGGGGATTGGATGTGCAGGAAGTGACGATGTGTGTGTGAGTGGAGAATTGGAGTTTGATTGTGCGGGAAATGTGGGTATGTGTGGAAAATTGGTGCTTGGTTGTGCGGGAAGTGTGGATGTGTGTGGAGAATTGTGGCTTGGTTGTGCGGGAACTGTGTGTGTGTGTGGAGAATTGTGGCTTCGTTTTGTGGGAAGTGTCGGTGTGGGTGTGTGTATGTGGAGAATTGCGGCTTGGTTGCACGGGAATTGTGAGTGGGTGTGTGTGGATGTGTGTGTGTGGAGAATGGTGGCTTGGTTGTTCGGGAAGTGTGTGTGGGTTTGTGAGTGTCTGTGGATAATTGGGGCTTGGTTCCGCAGGAAGTTTGGGTGGTGTATGTTGTGTGTGTGTGTGGAGAACAGGGGCTTGTATTGCAGGATGTGGGTGTGTGTGTGTGTGTGGAGAATTGGTGTTTGGTTGTGCAGGAAGTGTGTGTTTGTGTGTATGTGTGTGGAGAATTGAGATTTGGTTGTTGGGGAAGTGTGTGCATGTTTGTGGAGAATTGGAGCTTGGTTGTGCAGGAAGTGTGTGTGTGTGTGTTATGAGAATTTGGTCTTGGTTGTGTGGGAAGTGCGTGTATGTGCGTGTGGAGAATTGGAGCTATGTTGTGCGGGCAGTGTGGGTGTGTGTGTGGAAAATAGCGACTTGTTTGTGTGGGAAGTGTGTGTGTGTGTATGTGTGTGTGTGTGGAGATTTGGGGCTTGGTTGTGCAGGAAGTGTTTGACCGTGTGTGTGTTTGTGTGGCGAATTGGGGCTTTGTAGTGCGGGAAGTGTGCATGTGTGTGTGTGTTTATGTGAGTGGAGCATTGGGACTTATTTGTACGGGTACTGCTGGTGTGTCGGATTGTGGGTGCGGAGAATTGTAGCTTGATTGTGCGGGAAGTATGAGTGGGTATATATAGAATAGCGTCTTGTTTGTGTGGGAAGTTCGTGTTTTTGTGGATAATTGGGTCTTGGTTGTGCACGAAGTGTGTAGAATTGGGGCTTGGTTGTGCGGGAAATGTGTGTGTGTGTGTGTGTGTGGAAAATTCTGCCTTAGTTTTACGGGAAGTGTGGGTGTGTGGGTGTGTGTCTGTGGAGAATTGCGGCTTGAATGTGCAGGGAGTGTGGGTGGGTGTTTGTGTGCGTGTGCGGAGAATTCTGGTTTGGTTGCGCGGGAAGTGTGAGATGGTTTGTGTGTGTGTAGAATTGGGGCTTGGTTGTGAGGGAAGTGTGTGTGTGTTTGGACATTTGGGGCTTGGCTGTGTAGGAAGTGTGTGTGTGTGTGGAGAATTGGGGTTGATTGTTTGGGAAAAGTGTGTGTGTGTGGAGAACTGGGGCTTGGCTGTGTGGGAAGCGTTTGTGCGTGTGGAGAATTGCTGCTTGGTTGTGCATGAAGTGTGGGTGTGTAGGTGTGTGTGTGTGGATTATTGGGGCTTGGTTGTGCTGGAAGTTTGGGTGTGTGTGGAGAATTGAGGCTTGATTTTGCAGAAAGTGTTTGTGTGCATTGAGAATTGGTGCTTGGTTGTGCGGGAAGTGTGTGGGTGGGTGTGTTTGTGTGGAGAATTGGGGCTTGGTTGTGCGGGAAGTTCCTGTGTGTGGAGAATTGGGGCTTAGTTTTGCGGGAAGTGTGCATGTGTGTGGAGAATTGGGACTTGGCTGTGGGGGAAGAGTGTGTATGTGTGAAGAATTGGGACTTGGCTGTGCGGGAATTGTGGGTGTGTGTCTGTAGATTTGGGGCTTGGTTGTGCAGGAAGTGTGTGTGTGTTTGTGTGGGCAGAATTGGGTCTTGGTTGTGCGGGAAGTGTGTGTGTGTGTGTGGAGAATTGGAGCTTGGTTGTGCGGGAAGTGTTGGTGTGTGTGTGTGTGTGAGGGTGTGTGTTTGTGTGTGTGTGTGTGTGTGTGTGTGGAGAATTGTGGCTTGGATGTATGGGAAGTGTGGGAGTGTGGGTTTGTGTGTGCGCAGAATTGGCGCTTGGTTGTGCGGGAATTGTGAGTGGGTGTGTGTGTGTGTGTGGAGAATTGGGGCTTGGTTGTGCTGGAATCGTGTGTGTGTGTGGAGAATTGGGGCTTGGATGTGTTGGAATTGATGGGGTGGGTGTGTGTCTGTGGAGAATTGGCGCTTGGTTGTGCGGGAATTGTGAGTGGGTATGTTTGGGTGTCTGTGTCTGGAGATTGGGGCTTGGTTGTGTGGGAAGTGTGGGTGGGTGGGTCTGTGTGTTTAGAATTGGGACAGGTTTGTGCAGGAATTGTAGGTGTGTTTGTGTGTGTGTTGAGAATTGGTGCTTGGTTGTGCGGGAAGGGTGAGTGGGTATGTGTGGGTGTGTGTGTGGAGAATTGGGGCTTGGTTGTGCGGGTAGTGTGGATGGGTATGCGGTTGAGTGTGTGAATAATTGGGGCTTGGTTCCGTCGGAAGTGTGCGTGAGTGTGTGGTGTGTGAGTGGAGAATAGGGGCTTGTTGTGCAGGATGTAGGTGTGTGTGTGTGTGTGTGTGTGGAAGATTGGTGCTTGGTTGGGCAGGAAGTGTGTGTTTTTGTGCGTGTGTGTGGAGAATTGAGGCTTGGTTGTGCGGGAAGTTTGTGTGTGTGTGCTGGAGGAGTGGATCTTGGTTGTGCGGGAAGTGTGTATGTGTGAGTAGAATTGGGTCTTGGTTGTGTGGGAAGTGCGTGTATGTGTGCAGAATTGGGGCTTGGTTGTGCGGGAAGTGTGTTTTTTTGTGTGGAGAATTGGAGCTATGTTGTGCGGGCATTTTGGGTGTGTGTGTGGAGAATTGCGGCATGGTTGTGCGGGAAGTGTGCCTTTGTGTGTGGAGAATTGGAACTATCTTGTGCGGGAAGTGTGTGTGTGTGTGGATGATTGGAGCTTGGTTGTGCGGGCAGTGTGGGTGTTTGTGGGGAGAATTGGGGCTTGGTTGTGCGGGAAGTGTGCCTGTGTGTGTGGAGAATTGGAACTATCTTGTGCGGGAAGTGTGTGTGTGTGTGGATGATTGGAGCTTGGTTGTGCTGGCAGTGTGCGTGTTTGTGTGTCAAATAACGGCTTGTTTGTGTGGGGATGCGTGTGTGTGTGGAGAATTGGAGCTTGGTTGTGCGGGAAGGGTGAGTGGGTATGTGTGGGTGTGTGTGTGGAGAATTGGGGCTTGGTTGTGCGGGTAGTGTGGATGGGTATGCGGTTGAGTGTGTGAATAATTGGGGCTTGGTTCCGTCGGAAGTGTGCGTGAGTGTGTGGTGTGTGAGTGGAGAATAGGGGCTTGTTGTGCAGGATGTAGGTGTGTGTGTGTGTGTGTGTGTGGAAGATTGGTGCTTGGTTGGGCAGGAAATGTGTGTTTTTGTGCGTGTGTGTGGAGAATTGAGGCTTGGTTGTGCGGGAAGTTTGTGTGTGTGTGCTGGAGAAGTGGATCTTGGTTGTGCGGGAAGTGTGTATGTGTGAGTAGAATTGGGTCTTGGTTGTGTGGGAAGTGCGTGTATGTGTGCAGAATTGGGGCTTGGTTGTGCGGGAAGTGTGTTTTTTTGTGTGGAGAATTGGAGCTATGTTGTGCGGGCATTTTGGGTGTGTGTGTGGAGAATTGCGGCATGGTTGTGCGGGAAGTGTGCCTGTGTGTGTGGAGAATTGGAACTATCTTGTGCGGGAAGTGTGTGTGTGTGTGGATGATTGGAGCTTGGTTGTGCAGGCAGTGTGGGTGTGTGTGTGGGGAATTGGGGCTTGGTTGTGCGGGAAGTGTGCCTGTGTGTGTGGAGAATTGGAACTATCTTGTGCAGGAAGTGTGTGTGTGTGTGGATGATTGGAGCTTGGTTGTGCGGGCAGTGTGGGTGTTTGTGTGTCAAATAGCGGCTTGTTTGTGTGGGGATGCATGTGTGTGTGTGGAGAATTGGAGCTTGGTTGTGCGGGAATTGTTGGTGTGTGTGTGTATGTGTGTGTGTGTGTGTGTGTGTGTGTAGAGTACTGTGGCTTGGTTGTATGGGAATATTGGGAGATTGGGTTTGTGTTTGTTGAGAATTGGTGCTTGGTTGTGTGGGAAGGGTGAGTCGGTATATGTGGGTGTGATTGTGTGGATAATTCGGGCTTGGTTCCGCGGGAAGTGTGGGAGGGTGTGTGGTGTGTGAGTGGAGAATAGGAGCTTGTTGAGCATGATGTGGGTGTGTGTATGTGTGTGGTGAATTGGTGCTTGGTTGTGCAGGAAGTGTGTGTTTTTTGTGTGTGTGTGAAAAATTGAGGCTTGATTGTGTAGAAAGTGTGTGTCTGTGTGTGGAGAACTGGGGCTTGGTTGTGCGGGATGTGTGTGTATGTGGTGAATTGGGTCTTGGTTGTGCGGGAAGTGCATGTATGTGTGCAGAGTTGGGGCTTTGTTGCGCGGGAAGTGTGTTTGTGTCTGCGTGTGGAGAATTGGGGCTTGGTTGTGCGGGAAGTGTGCATGTGTGTGTGTGTGTGTGGAGAATTGTGGCTTAGTTGTACGGGAAGAGCTGGTGTGTGCGTGTGTGTGTGTGGAGAATTGGAGCTTGAATGTGCGGGAAGTGTGGATGGGTGTTTATGTGTGTGTGCGGAGAATAGTGGCTTGGTTGTGTGGGAAGTGTGAGTGGGTGTATGGACAATAGCGTCTTGTTTGTGTGGGAAGTGTGTGTGTGTGGAGAATTGGAGCTTGGTTGTTCTGAAAGCGTGTGTGTGTGTGGAGAATTGGGTCTTCATTGTGTGGGATGTGTGTGTGTGTGGAGAATTGGGGCTTGGTTGTGCGGGAAGAGCTGGTGTGTGCGTGTGTGTGTGTGGAGAATTGTGGCTTAGTTTTACAGGAAGTGTAGGTGTGTTGGTGTGTGTCTGTGGAGAAATCTGGAGTAAATGTGCGAAAAGTGTGGGTGGGTGTTTGTTATGTGTGCGGAAAATTATAGTTTGATTGTGCGGGAAATGTGAGAGGGTGTGTGTGTGTTTGGAGAATTTGGATTGGTTGTGCGGGAAGTGTGTGTGTGTTTGGTGATTGGGGCTTAGCTGTGTGGGAAGTGAGTGTGTGTGTGTGTGTGTGTGGGGAATTGGGTCTTGCTTGTGCGGGAAGTGTGTGTGTGTGTGTGTGTGTGTGTGTGTGTGTGGAGAATTGGAGCTTGATTGTGTGGGAATAGTGTGTTTCTATGGAGAATTGGCGCTTGGCTGTGTTTGAAGCATTTATGCGTGTGGAGAACAGCGGCTTCGTTGTGCATGAAGTGTGGCTGTGTGGCTGTTTGTGTGTGGAGAATTGGAGCCTGGTTAAGCGTGAAGTGTGTGTGTGTGTCGAGAATTGGGGCTTGGTTGTGCAGGAAGTGTGTGTGTGTGTGTGTGTGTGGGGAATTGGAACTTGGTTGTGCCGGAAGTTTATGTGTGTGGAGAATTGGGGCTTGGTTTTGTGATAAGTGTCTGTTTGTCCGTAGAGAATTGGAGCTGGATTGTGCGGGCAATTTGGATGTGTGTGTGTCAAATTGTGGCTTGTTTGTGCGGGAAGTGTGTGTGTGTGTGGTGAATTGGAGCTTGGTTGGGCGAGTAGTGTTGGTATGTTTGGGTGTGTGTGTGTTGGTGGAGAATTGTGGCTTGGTTGTATGGGATCTTTGGGTGTGTGGATTTGTGTGTGTGTCGATAATTGGGGCTTGAATGTGCGGGAAATGTGGGTGGGTGCTTGGGTGTGCGCAGAATTGGGGCTTGGTTGTACGGGAAGTGTGAGTGGGTGTGTGTGTTTGTGTGGAGAATTGGGGCTTGGTTTTGCGGAAAAGGTGGGTGTATGTGTGGAGAATTGGGGATTGGTTGTGCGGGAAGTGTCAATGTGTGTGTGAGTGGAGAATTGGAGTTTGGTTGTGCGGGAATTGTGGGTGTGTGTGGAGAATTGGGGCTTGGTTGTGCTGGAAGGATGAGTGGGTTTATGTGTTTGTGGAGAATTGGAGTTTGGTTGTGCGGGAAGTGTCTGTGTGTGTGTGTTTTTGAGTGGATAATTGGGGATTGGCTGTGCGAGAAGTGTGGGTGAGTGCATATGTGTGTGGAAAATTGGGACTTAGTTCTGCGGGAAGTGTGTGAGTGTGTGGGGAGTTGGGACTTGTTTGTACGGTAAGTGTGTGTATGTGCGTGTGTGTGTGTGTGTGGAGAATTGGGGCTTGTTTGTGCGGGAAGTGTGCGTGTGTGTGAGTGTGAGTGTGGAGAATTGTGGATTGGTTGTTCAGTAAGTGTGTGTGTGTGTCTGGAGAATTTGGGCTAGGCTGTGCAGGAATGCGTATGTGTGTGAAGAATTGGTGATTGGTTGTGCGGGAAGTGTGTATGTGTGTGTTTGTCTATGTGTGTGGAGATTTGGGGCTTGGTTGTGCGGGAAGTGCGGGTGTGTGTGTGGGGTATTGGGACTTGTTTGTGCGGTAAGTGTTTGTGTGTGTGTGTGTGGAGAATTGGAGCTTGGCTGTGCGGAAAGTGTGTGACTGTGTATGTGTGTGGATAATTGGGGCTTGGTTGTGTGGAAAGTGTGGGAGTGTGAGTGTGTCTGTGTGTGTGTGTGTGTGTGTGTGGACAATTGGGTCTCGGTTGTTTGGGAAGTGTGGGTGGCTGGGTGGGTGTGCGTTTATTGAGAATTGGGGCTTGGTTGTGCGGGAAGTGTGGATGAGTGTTTGTGTATATGGAGAATTGGGGCGTTGTTGTCCGGGAAGTGTGTGTGTGTGTGTGTGTGTGTGTGTGTGTGTGTGTGTGCTGGAAGAGTGTGTGTGTGGAGAATTGGTGCTTGGTTGTGTGGGACGTGTGTGTGTGTGTGTGTGGAGAATTGGGACTTGGTTGTGCTGCAATTGTGGGTGTGTGTTTGTGTTTGGCTGGAGAATTGAGGCTTGGATGTGCGGTAAGTGTGGGTGGGTGTTTTTGTGTGTGAACGGAGAATTGGGGTTTGCTTGTGCGGGATGTGTGAGTGGGTGTGTGTAGATGTGGAGAATTGAGTTTTGGTTGTGTGGGAAATTTGTAAGTGTGTGGCGTATTGGAAATTGGATTTGCGGGAAGTGTGTGTGCGTGTGGAGAATCAGGGCTTGGTTGTGTTTTACGTGTGAGTGTGTGGTTTTGTGCGTGTGTGTTGAAAATTGGGGCTTGGTTTTGTGGGAAGTGAGTTCGTGTGTGTGTGTAGAATTGGGGCTTGGTTGTGCGAGAAGTGTGTGTGTGGCTATATGGAGAATTGCGGCTTGGTTGTGCGGTAAGTGTGGTTGGGTGTGTGTCCGTGTGTGTGGAGAATTGGGGCTTGGTTGTGCGGGAAGTGTATGTGTTTGTTAAGATTTGTGGCTTGGCTGTGTGTGAAATGTGTGTGTGAAGAATGGAGCTGTGTGAAGTGTATGCGTGCTTGGAGAATTGGGGCTTGGTTGTGCGGGCAGTGTCAGTGTGTGGATTTGTGTGTGTTGAGATTCGGGGATTGAATTTGTGGGAAGTGTGGGTCGGTGTTTGTATGTGCGGAGAATTGGGGCTTGGTAGTGCGGGATGCGTGAGTGTTGTGTGTGTGTGTGTGTGTGTTTGGAGAATTGGGACTTGGTTGTGCGGGAAGTGTGTGTGTGTGGAGATTTGGGACTTGCTTGTGCGGGAAGTGTGGGTGGGTTTGTGATTGCGTGTGTGGATAATTGCGGCTTGGTTACGCGGGAAGTGTGTGTGGGTGAGTGGTTTGTGAGTGGTGAAGAGGGGCTTGTTGTGCAGGATGTGCGTGTGTGTATGTGTGGCGAATTGGAGCTTAGTTGTACATGAAGTGTGTGTTTTTCTTTGTGTGTGTGGAGAATTGAATCTTGGATGTGCGGGAAGTGTGTGTGTTTGTGTGGAGAATTGGGGCTTGGTTGTGTGGGAAGTGTGTGTTTGGAGAATTGGATCTTGATTGTGCGGGAAGTGCGTGTATGTGTGCAAAATTGGAAATTGCTTGTGCGGGAAGTGTGTCTCTGTGTGTGGAGAATTGGAGCTATGTTGTGCGGGCAGTGTGGGTGTGTGTGTGCGGAAAATAGCGGCTTGTTTGTGGGGGAAGTGTGTGTTTGTGTGTGTGTGTGTGGAGAATTGTGACTTGGTTGTGCAGGAAGTGTTTGTCTGTGTGTGTGTGTGGAGAATTGGTGCTTGGTTGTACGGGAAGTGCTGGTGCGTGGGTGTGTTTGTGTGGAGAATTGGAGCTTGAATGTGCGGGAAGTGTGGATGGGTGTTTATGTGTGTGTGCGGAGAATTGTGGCTTGGTTGTGCGAGAAGTGTGAGTGGATGTGTGTAGAATAGCATCTTGTGTGTGCGGGAAGTGTGTGTTTGTGGAGAATTGGGGCTTGGTTGTCAGGAAAGTGTGTGTGTGTGTGGAGAATTGGGTCTTGGTTGTGCAAGAAGTGTGTGTGTGTGTGTGGAGAATTGGGGCTTGGTTGTGCGGCAAGTGTGTGTGTGTGTGTGTGTGTGGAGAATTATGGCCTAGATTTACGGGAAGTGTGGGTGTGTTGGTGTGTGCCTGTGGAGAATTCGGTCTTCAATGTGCGGGATGTGTGGGTGGGTGTTTGTTAAATGTGTGCGGAAAATTTTGGTTTATTGTGCGGGAAGTGTGAGTGGGTGTGTGTGTGTGTGTGTGAAGAATTTGGGATTGGTTGTGCGGGAAGTGTGTGTGTGTTTGGAGATTTGGGGCTTGGCTGTGTGGGAAGTGTGTGTGTGTGTGTGTGGAGAATTGGTGCTTGGTTGTGCGGGAAGTGTGTGTGCGTGAGTGTGTGGAGAATTGAGGCTTGATTGTGTGGGAATAGTGTGTGTGTGTGGAGAATTGGTTCTTGGCAGTGTGGGAAGCGTGTGTGCGTGTGGAGAACTGCGGCTTGGTTGTGCATGAACTGTGGGTGTGTGGCTGTGTGTGTGTGTGTGTGGTTTATTGTGGCATGGTTGTGCGAGAAATGTGGATGTTTATGGAGATTTATGGCTTGGATGTGTGGGAAGTGTATGTGCGTGTGAAGAATGGAGCTCTGCGAAGTGTGTGTGTGCGTGGAGAATTGTTGCTTGGTTGTGTGGGAAGTGTGGGTGTGTGGGTTTGTGAGTGTGGAGAATTGTGGCTTGAATGTGCGGGAAGTGTTGGTGGGTGTTTGTGTGTGTGGAGAATTGTGACTTGGTTGTGCAGGAAGTGTTTGTCTGTGTGTGTGTGTGTGGAGAATTGATGCTTGGTTGTATGGGAAGTGCTGGTGCGTGGGTGTGTTTGTGTGGAGAATTGGAGCTTGAATGTGCGGGAAGTGTGGCTGGGTGTTTATGTGTGTGTGCGGAGAATTGTGGCTTGGTTGTGCGAGAAGTGTGAGTGGATGTGTGTAGAATAGCATCTTGTGTGTGCGGGAAGTGTGTGTTTGTGGAGAATTGGGGCTTGGTTGTCAGGAAAGTGTGTGTGTGTGTGGAGAATTGGGTCTTGGTTGTGCAAGAAGTGTGTGTGTGTGTGTGGAGAATTGGGGCTTGGTTGTGCGGCAAGTGTGTGTGTGTGTGTGTGTGGAGAATTATGGCTTAGATTTACGGGAAGTGTGGGTGTGTTGGTGTGTGCCTGTGGAGAATTCGGTCTTCAATATGCGGGATGTGTGGGTGGGTGTTTGTTAAATGTGTGCGGAAAATTTTGGTTTATTGTGCGGGAAGTGTGAGTGGGTGTGTGTGTGTGTGTGTGTGAAGAATTTGGGATTGGTTGTGCGGGAAGTGTGTGTGTGTTTGGAGATTTGGGGCTTGGCTGTGTGGGAAGTGTGTGTGTGTGTGTGTGGAGAATTGGTGCTTGGTTGTGCGGGAAGTGTGTGTGTGTGAGTATGTGGAGAATTGAGGCTTGATTGTGTGGGAATAGTGTGTGTGTGTGGAGAATTGGTTCTTGGCAGTGTGGGAAGTGTGTGTGCGTGTGGAGAACAGCGGCTTGGTTGTGCATGAAGTGTGGGTGTGTGGCTGTGTGTGTGTGTGTGTGGTTTATTGTGGCATGGTTGTGCGAGAAATGTGGGTGTTTATGGAGATTTATGGCTTGGATGTGTGGGAAGTGTATGTGCGTGTGAAGAATGGAGCTCTGCGAAGTGTGTGTGTGCGTGGAGAATTGTTGCTTGGTTGTGTGGGAAGTGTGGGTGTGTGGGTTTGTGAGTGTGGAGAATTGTGGCTTGAATGTGCGGGAAGTGTTGGTGGGTGTTTGTGTGTGGGGAGAATTGGGGCTTGGTTGTGAGGAAAGTGTGTGTGTGTGTGTGTGGAGAATTAGATCTTGGTTGTGCGAGATGTGTGTGTGTGTGTGTGTGGAGAATTGGGGCTTGGTTGTGCGGGAAGTGTATGTGCGTGTGTGTGTGTGGAGAATTGTGGCTTAGTTTTATGGGAAGTATGGGTGTGTTGTTGTGTGTCTGTGGAGAATTCGGGCTTCAATGTGTGGAAAGTTTGGTTGGGTGTTTGTTATGTGTGTGCGGAAAATTGTGGTTTGGTTGTGCGGGAAGTGTGAGTCGGTGTGTGTGTGTGTTTGTGTGTGGAGAATTTGGGATTAGTTGTCTGGGAAGTGGGTGTGTGTTTGGAGATTTGGAGCTTGGCTGTGTGTGAAGTCTGTGTGTGTGTGTGTGTGGAGAATTGGTGCTTGGTTGTGCGGGAAATTAATGTGTGTGTGTGTGTATGTGTGTGGAAAATTGTGGCTTGATTGTGTGGGAATAGCGTGTGTGTGTGGAGAATTGGTGCTTGGCTGTGTGGGAAGCGTTTGTGCGTGTGGAAAACTGCGGCTTGCTTGTGCATGAAGTGTGGGTGTGTGGCTGTGTATGTGTGTGTGGATTATTGTGATTGGTTGTGCGAAAGGTGTGGGTGTTTGTGGAGATTTGTGGCTTGGCTGTGTGGGAAGTGTATGTGTGTGTGAAGAATGGAGCTCTGCGCAGTGTGTGTTTGCGTGGAAAATTGTGGCTCGGTTGTGCGGGAAGTGTGGGAGTGTGGGTTTGTGAGTGTAGAGAATAGTGGCTTGAATGTGCGGGAAGTGCTGGTGGCTTTTTGTGTGTGGGGAGAATTGGGGCTTGGTTGTGCGGGATGCGTGAGTGTGTGTGTGTGGAGAAATGGTGCTTGCTTGTGCGGAAAGTGTGTATGTGGAGAATTGGGGCTTGGTGTGCAGGAAGTGTGTTTGTGTGTGCAGAATTGGAGCTTGCTTGTGCAGGAAGTGTGTGTGTGTGTGGAGAATTGGGGCTTGGTTGTGCAGGAAGTGTGTGTGTTTGCGTAGAATTGGAGCTTGGTTGTGCCAGAAGTGTGTGTGTGTGGAGAATTGTGGCTTGAATGTGCGGGAAGTGTTGGTGGGTGTTTGTGCGTGCGGAGAATTGGGGATTGGTTGTGCGGGATGTGTGAGTGTGTGTGTGTGGAGAATTGGTGCTTGGTTGTGCGGGAAATTAATGTGTGTGTGTGTGTATGTGTGTGGAAAATTGTGGCTTGATTGTGTGGGAATAGCGTGTGTGTGTGGAGAATTGGTGCTTGGCTGTGTGGGAAGCGTTTGTGCGTGTGGAGAACTGCGGCTTGCTTGTGCATGAAGTGTGGGTGTGTGGCTGTGTATGTGTGTGTGGATTATTGTGATTGGTTGTGCGAAAGGTGTGGGTGTTTGTGGAGATTTGTGGCTTGGCTGTGTGGGAAGTGTATGTGTGTGTGAAGAATGGAGCTCTGCGCAGTGTGTGTGTGCGTGGAAAATTGTGGCTCGGTTGTGCGGGAAGTGTGGGAGTGTGGGTTTGTGAGTGTGGAGAATAGTGGCTTGAATGTGCGGGAAGTGCTGGTGGCTTTTTGTGTGTGGGGAGAATTGGGGCTTGGTTGTGCGGGATGTGTGAGTGTGTGTGTGTGGAGAAATGGTGCTTGCTTGTGCGGAAAGTGTGTATGTGGAGAATTGGGGCTTGGTGTGCAGGAAGTGTGTTTGTGTGTGCAGAATTGGAGCTTGCTTGTGCAGGAAGTGTGTGTGTGTGTGGAGAATTGGGGCTTGGTTGTGCAGGAAGTGTGTGTGTTTGCGTAGAATTGGAGCTTGGTTGTGCCGGAAGTGTGTGTGTGTGGAGAATTGTGGCTTGAATGTGCGGGAAGTGTTGGTGGGTGTTTGTGCGTGCGGAGAATTGGGGATTGGTTGTGCGGGATGTGTGAGTGTGTGTGTGTGGAGAATTGGAGCTTGGTTGTGCCGAAAGTGTGTGTGTGTGGAGAATTGGGGCTTGGTTGTGCGAGAAGTGTGTGTGGGTATATGGAGAATTGAGGCTTGGTTGTGCGATAAGTGTGGGTAGGTGTGTGTGCATGTGTGTGGAGAATTGGAGCTTGATTGTGCGGAAAGTGTGTATGTGTGTGAAGATTTGTGGCTTGGCTGTGTGAGAAATGTGTGTGTGAAGAATGGGGCTGTGCAAAGTGTGTGTGTGCATGGAGAATTGGAGCTTGGTTATGCGGGCATGTGGGTGTGTGTGTTTCAAATAGCGGCTTTTTTGTGCAGGAAGTGTGTCTGTGTGTGGAGAATTGGACCTTGTTTGGGAGGGACGTGCTGGTGTGTGTGTGTGTGTGTGTGTGTGTGTGTGTGTGTGTGTGTGTGTGTGTGTGGAGAATTGTGGCTTGGTTGTATGGGACGTTTGGGTGTGTGGGTTTGTTTATGTGTCGATAATTGGAGCTTGAATGTGCGGGAAGTGTGGGTGAGTGTTTGTGTGTGCACAGAATTGGGTCATGTTTGTGCGCGAAGTGTGAGTAGGTGTGTGTGTGTGTGTGTGGAAAATTGGGGCTTGGATGTACGGGAACTGTGGGTGTATCGGTGGAAAATTGGTGATTGGTTGTGCGGGAAGTGTCGATATGTGTATGAGCGGAGAATTGGAGTTTGATTGTGCGGGAAGTGTGGGTATGTGTGTAGAATTGGTGCCTGGTTGTGCGGGAAGTGTGAATGTGTGTGGAGAATTGTGGCTTGGTTGTGTGGGAAGTGTCGGTGTGGTTGTGTGTGTGTGGAGAATTGCGGCTTGGTTGTGTGGGAATTGTGAGTGGGTGTGTGAGTGTCTGTGTGGATAATTGGGGCTTGGTTCCGCGGGAAGTTTGGGTGGTGTGTGTTGTGTGTATGTGTGGAGAACAGGAGCTTGTGTTGCAGGATGTAAGTGTGTGTGTGTGTGTGGAGAATTGGTGTTTGATTGTGCAGGAAGTGTGTGTTTGTGTGTATGTGTGTGGAGAATTGAGGCTTGGTTGTTGGGGAAGTGTTTGCGTATTTGTGGAGAATTGGGGCTTGGTTGTGCAGGAAGTGTGTATATGTGTTATGAGAATTGGGTCTTGGTTGTGTGGGAATGCGTGTGTGTGTGTGTGGAAAATTGGAGCTATGTTCTGCGGGCAGTGTGGGTGTGTGTGTGGAAAATAGCGACTTGTTTGTGTGGGAAGTGTGTGTGTGTGTGTGTGTGTGTGTGTGGAGAATTGGAGCTTGGTTGTGCGGGAAGCGTTTGACCCTGTGTGTATTTGTGTGGCGAATTGGGGCTTTGTAGTGCGGGAAGTGTACATGTGTGTGTGTGTGTGTGTATGTGTGTGGAGAATTGGGGCTTATTTTAATGGTACTGCTGGTGTGTCCGATTGTGGGTGCGGAGAATTGTAGCTTGATTGTGCGGGAAGTATGAATGGGTGTATATAGAATAGCGTCTTGTTTGTGCGGGAAGTTTGTGTGTGTGTGGAGAATTGTGTCTTCGTTGTGCACGAAGTGTGGAGAATTGGGGCTTGGTTGTGCGGGAAGTGTGTGTGTGTGTGTGTGTGGAGAACTGTGGCTTAGTTTTACGGGAAGTGTGGGAGTGTGGGTGTGTGTCTGTGGAGAATTGGGGCTTGAATGTGCGGGGATTGTGGGTGGGTGTTTGTGTGTGTGTGCAGAGAATTCTGGTTTGGTTGTGCGGGAAGTGTGAGTTGGTTTGTGTGTGTGTGTAGAATTGGGGCTTGGTTGTGCGGGAAGTGTGTGTGTGTTTGGACATTTGGGCTTGTCTGTATGGGAAGTGTGTGTGTGTGTTTGTGTGGAGAATTGTGGTTGATTGTGAGGGAAAAGTCTTTGTGTGAGGAGAACTGGGGCTTGGCTGTGTGGGAAGAGTTTGTGCGTGTTGAGAATTGCTGCTTGGTTGTCCATGAAGTGTGGGTGTGTAGGTGTGTGTGTGTGGATTATTGGGGCTTGGTTGTGCGGGAAGTTTGAGTGTGTGTGGAGAATTGAAGCTTGATTTTGCAGAAAGTGTTTGGGTGCATGGAAAATTGGTGCTCAGCTGTGCGGGAAGTTTCTGTGTGTGGAGAATTGGGGCTTAGTTTTGCGGGAAGTGTGCATGTGTGTCGAGAATTGGGACTTGGCTGTGTGGGAAGAGTTTGTGTGTGTGAAGAATTGGGACTTGGCTGTGCGGGAATTGTGGGTGTGTATCTGTAGATTTGGGGCTTGGTTGTGCGGCAAGTGTGTGTATGTTTGTGTGTGGAGAATTGGGTCTTGGTTGTGCGGGAATTGCATGTATGTGTGCAGAATTGGGTCTTGGTTGTGCGGGAAGTGTGTGTGTGTGCGTGGAGAATTGGAGCTTGTTTGGGCGGGAGATGTTGGTGTGTATGTGTGTGCGTGTGTGTGTGGAGAATTGTGGCTTGGTTGTATGGGACGTTTGGGTGTGTGGGTTTGTTTTTGTGTCGATAATTGGAGCTTGAATGTGCGGGAAGTGTGGGTGGGTGTTTGTGTGTGCACAGAATTGGGTCATGTTTGTGCGGGAAGTGTGAGTAGGTGTGTGTGTGTGGAAAATTGGGGCTTGGACGTACTGGAAATGTGGGGGTATCTGTGGAAAATTGGTGATTGGTTGTGCGGGAAGTGTCGATGTGTGTATGACGGAGAATTGGAGTTTGATTGTGCGGGAACTGTGGGTATGTGTGTAGAATTAGTGCTTGGTTGTGCGGGAAGTGTGGATGTGTGTGGAGAATTGTGGCTTGGTTGTGTGGGAATTGTCGGTGTGGTTGTGTGTGTGTGGAGAATAGCGGCTTGGTTGTGCGGGAATTGTGAGTGGGTGTGTGTGGATCTGTGTGTATGGAGAATGGTGGATTGGTTGTTCGGGAAGTGTGAGTGGGTTTGTGAGTGTCTGTGTGGATAATTGGGGCTTGGTTCCGCGGGAAGTTTGGGTGGTGTGTGTTGTGTATATGTGTGGAGAACAGGGGCTTGTATTGCAGGATGTAGGTGTGTGTGTGTGTGTGGAGAATTGGTGTTTGTTTGTGCAGGAAGTGTGTGTTTGTGTGTATGTGTGTGGAGAATTGAGGCTTGGTTGTTGGGGAAGTGTTTGCGTATTTGTGGAGAATTGGGGCTTGGTTGTGCAGGAAGTGTTTATGTGTGTTATGAGAATTGGGTCTTGGTTGTGTGGGAAGTGCGTGTGTGTGTGTGTAGAAAATTGGATCTATGTTGTGCGGGCAGTGTGGGTGTGTGTGTGGAAAATAGCGAATTGTTTGTGTGGGAAGTGTGTGTGTATGTGTGTGTGTGTGTGTGTGTGGAGAATTGGAGCTTGGTTGTGCGGGAAGTGTTTGACCGTGTGTTTATTTGTGTGGCGAATTGGGGCTTTGTAGTGCGGGAAGTGTGCATGTGTGTGTGTGTGTGTGTATGTGTGTGGAGAATTGGGGCTTATTTGTAATGGTACTGCTGGTGTGTCTGATGTGGGTGCGGAGAATTGTAGCTTGATTGTGCGGGAAGTATGAATGGGTGTATATAGAATAGCGTCTTGTTTGTGCGGAAAGTTTGTGTGTGTGTGGAGAATTGTATCTTCGTTGTGCACGAAGTGTGGAGAATTGGGGCTTGGTTGTGCGGGAAGTGTGTGTGTGTGTGTGTGTGTGGAGAACTGTGGCTTAGTTTTATGGGAAGTGTGGGAGTGTGGGTGTGTGTCTGTGGACAATTGGGGCTTGAATGTGCGGGGATTGTGGGTGGGTGTTTGTGTGTGTTTGCGGAGAATTCTGGTTTGGTTGTGCGGGAAGTGTGAGTTGGTTTGTGTGTGTGTGTAGAATTGGGGCTTGGTTGTGCGGGAAGTGTGTGTGTGTTTGGACATTTGGGGCTTGGCTGTGTGGGAAGTGTGTGTGTGTGTGTTTGTGTGGAGAATTGTGGTTGATTGTGAGGGAAAAGTGTTTGTGTGAGGAGAACTGGGGCTTGGCTGTGTGGGAAGCGTTTGTGCGTGTTGAGAATTGCTGCTTGGTTGTGCATGAAGTGTGGGTGTGTAGGTGTATGTGCGTGGATTATTGGGGCTTGGTTGTGCGGGAAGTTTGAGTGTGTGTGGAGAATTGAAGCTTGATTTTGCAGAAAGTGTTTGGGTGCATGGATAATTGGTGCTTGGCTGTGCGGGAAGTGTGTGTGTGGGTGTGTATGTGTGGAGAATTGGGGCTTGGTTGTGCGGGAAGTTTCTGTGTGTGGAGAATTGGGGCTTAGTTTTTCGGGAAATGTTGGTGTGTGTGTGTGTGTGTGTGTGTGTGTGTGGAGAATTGTGGCTTGGTTGTATGGGAAATTTGGGTGTGTGGATTTGGGTGCGTGTCGATAATTGGAGCTTGAATGTGTGGGAAGTGTGGGTGGGTGTTTGTGTGTGCGCAGAATTGGGTCTTGGTTGTGCGGAAAGTGTGAGTAGGTGTGTGTGTGTGTATGTGTGTGCGAAAAATTGGGGCTTGGATGTACGGGAAATGTGGGTGTATGTGTGGAGAATTGGGGATTGGTTGTGCGGGAAGTGTCGATGTGTGTGTGAGTGGAGAATTGGAGTTTGGTTGTGTGGGAAGTGTGTGTGTGTGTGGAGAATTGGCGCTTGGTTGTGCGGGAAATGTGGATGTGTGTGGAGAATTGGGGCTTGGTTGTGTGGGGTTGTGTGTGGGTGTGTGTGTCTGGAGAATTGGGGCTTGGTTGTGCGGGAAGTGTGGGTGTGTTTGTGTGTGTTTTGAGAATTTGGGCTTTGTTGTGCGGGTAGGGTGAGTGGGTATGTGTGGGAGTGTGTAAGTGGAGAATTGGGGCTTGGTTGTTCGGGAATGTGTGTGGGTTTGTGAGTGTCTGTGTGGATATTTAGGGCTTGGTTCCATGGGAAGTGTGGGTGGTGTGTGTTTTGAGTGTGTGTGGAGAACAGGGTCTTTTTGTGCAGGATGTGGGTGTGTGTGTGTGTGTGCGGAGAATTGGTGCTTGATTGTGCAGGAAGTGTGTGTTCGTGTGTATGTGTGTGGAGAATTGAGGCTTGGTTGTGCGGAAAGTGTGTGCGTGTTTGTGGCGAATTGGGGCTTGGTTGTGTGGGAAGTGTGTGTATGTGTGATGAGAATTGAGGCTTGGTTATGCGGAAAGTGTGTGCGTGTTTGTGGCGAATTGTGGCTTGGTTGTGCGGGAAGTGTGTGTGTGTGTGATGAGAATTGGGTCTTGGTTGTGCGGAAAGTGCATCTATGTGTTCTGAATTGAGGCTTGATTGTTCGGGAAGTGTGTGTGTGTGTGTGTGTGTGGAGAATTGGAGCTATGTTGTGCGGGCAGTGTGTGTGTGTGTGTGTAAAATAGCGACTTGTTTGTACGGGAAGTGTGTGTGTGTGTTTGTGTGGAGAATTGGGGTTTGGTTGTGCGGGATGTGTATGTGTGTCTGTCTTTGTGTGGAGAATTGGGGCTTGGTAGTGTGGGAAGTGTGCATGTGTGTGTATGTGTGTATGTGTGGAGAATTGTGGCTTATTTGTACGGGAACTGCTGGTGAGTGTGTGGAGAATAGCGTCTTGTTTGTGCAGGAAGTTTTTGTGTGTGTGGAGAATTGGGTCTTGGTTGTGCACGAAGAGTGGAGAATTGGTCTTGGTTGTGCGGGAAGTTTGTGTGTGTGTGTCTGTGTGTGGTGAATTGTAGCTTAGTTTTACGGGAAGTGTGGGTGTATGGGTGTGTGCCTGTGGAGAATTGGCGCTTGAATGTGCGGGAAGTGTGGCGGGGTCTTTATGTGTGTGTGCGGAGAATTGTGGTTTGGTTGTGCGGGAAGTGTGAGTGGGTTTGTGTGTGTGTGTAGAATTGGGGCTTGGTTGTGCAGAAAGTGTGTGTGTGTTTGGAGATTTGGGGCTTGGCTGTGTGGGAAGTGTGTGTGTGTGTAAGGAGAATTGGGGTTGATTGTGTGTGAATAGTTTGTGTGTAGAGAACTGGAGCTTGGCTGTGTGGAAAGTATTTGTGTGCATGGAGAATTGGTGCTTGGTTGTGCGGGAAGTGTGTGTGTGTTTGTGTGGAGATATAGGGCTTGGTTGTGTAGGAAGTGTGTGTGTGTGGGTGTGTTTGCGTGTATGTGTGGAGAATTGGGGCTTGGTTGTGCTGGAAGTGTGTGTGTGTGTGCAGAATTGGGGCTTAGTTTTGCGGGAAGTGTGCATGTGTGTGGTAAATTGGGACTTGGCTGTGTGGGAAGAGTGTGTGTGTGTGAAGAATTGGGATTTGGCTGTGCGGGAATTGTGGGTGTGTGTCTGTAGATTTGGGGCTTGGTTGTGCGGGAAGTGTGTGTGTGTGTGTGGAGAATTGCGTCTTGGTTGTGCGGGAAGTGCATGTATATGAGCAGAATTGGGGCTTGGATGTGCGGGAAATGTGTCTGTGTGTGTGGAGAATTGGAGCTATGTTGTGCGGTCAGTGTGGGTGTTTGTGTGGAAAATAGCAGCTTCTTTGTGCGGGAAGTGTGTGTGTGTGTGTGTGTGGAAATTTGGGGTTTTCTTGTGCGGGAAGTGTTTGTCTGTGAGTGTGTGTGGAGAATTGGCGCTTGGTAGTGCGGTAAGTGTACATGTGTGTGTGAATGTGTGTGGAGAATTGGGGCTTAGTTGTACAGGAATTGCTGATATGTGGGTGTGTGTGTGTGGTGAATTGGAGCTTGAATGTGCAGGAAGTGTGGATGGGTGTTTATGAGTGTATGCGGTGAATTGTGGCTTGGTTGTGCATGAAGTGTGAGTGGGTGTGTGGCGAATAGCATCTTGTTTGTGCGGGAAGTGTGCGTGTGTGTGGAGAATTGGGGCTTTGTTGTGCGGAACGTGTGTGTGTGTGGAGAATTGTGGCTTAGTTTTACGGGAAGTGTGGGTGTGTGGGTGTGTGCCTGTGAAGAATTGGGGCTTGAATGTGCGGAAAGTGTGGGTGGGTGTTTGTTATGTGTGTGTGGAGAATTGTGGCTTGGTTGTGTGGGAAGTGTTTGTCCGTGTGTGTGTGTATGTATGTGGAGAATTGGTTCTTGGTAGAGCGGGAAGTGTGCATGTGTGTGTGTGTATGTGTGTGGAGAATTGGGGCTTAGTTGTACGGGAAGATCTGGTGTGTGGGTGTGTGTGTGTTTGGAGAATTGGAGCTTGAATGTGCGGGAAGTGTGGATGGGTGTTTATATATGTGTGCGGAGAATTATGTCTTGGTTGTGCGGGAAGTGTGAGTGGGTGTGTGGAGAATAGCGTCTTGTTTGTGCGGGAAGTGTGCGTGTGTGTGGCGAATTGGGGCTTGGTTGTGCGGGAAGTGTGGGTGTGTTTGTGTGTGTGTTGAGAATTGGGGGTTTGTTGTGCGGGAAGGGTAAGTGGGTATGTGTGGGAGTTTGTGTGTGGAGAATTGGGGCTTGGTTGTTCTGGAAGTGTGTATGGGTTTGTGAGTGTCTGTGTGGATAATTGGGGCTTGGTTCTGCGGGAAGTGTGGGTGGTGTGTGTTGTGTGTGCATGTGGAGAACAGGGGCATGTTGTGCAGGATGTGGGTGTGTGTGTGTGTGTGCTGAGAATTGCTGCTTGGTTGTGCAGGAAGTGTGTGTTTGTGTGTATGTGTGTGGAGAATTGAGGCGTGGTTATGCTGGATGTGTGTGCGTGTTTGTGGCGAATTGGGGCTTGGTTATGTGGGAAGTTTGTGTGTGTGTGTGATGAGAATTGGGTCTTGGTTGTGCGGGAAGTGCATGTATGTGTGCCGAATTGGGGCTTGATTGTGCGGGAAGTGTGTGTGTGTGTGAAGAATTGGAGCTCTGTTATGCGGGCAATGTCTGTGTGTGGAAAATAGCGACTTGTTTGTGCGGGAAGTGTGTGTGTGTGTGTGTGTGTGTATGTGGATAATTGGGGCTTGGTTTTGAGGGAAGTGTATGTGTGTGTGTGTTTGTGTGGAGAATTGGGGCTAGGTAGTGCGGGAAGTGTGCATGTGTGTGTGTGTGTATGTGTTTGGAAAATTGTGGCTTATTTGTACGGGAACTGCTGGTGTGTAGGTATGTGTGCGGATAATTTTATCTTTGTTGTGCGGGAAGTGTGAGTGGGTGTGTGGAAAATAGCTTCTTGTTTGTGCGGGAAGTTTGTGCGTGTGTGGAGAATTGGGTCTTGGTTTTGCACGAAATGTAGAGAATTGGGCTTAGTTTTACGGGAAGTGTGGGTGTGTGCCTGTGGAGAATTGGGGCTTGAATGTGCGGGAAGTGTAGGGGAGTCTTTATGTGTGTGTGCGGAGAATTGTGGTTTGGTTGTGTGGTAAGTGTGAGTGGGTTTGTGTGTGTGTGTAGAATTGGGGCTTGGCTCTGTGGAAAATGTGTGTGTTTTAGGAGATGTGGGGCTTGGCTGTGTGGGAAGTGTGTGTGCGTGTGTTTGTGTGGAGAATTGGTGCTTGGTTGTGCAGGAAGTGTGTGTTTTTGTGTATTTGTGTGGAGAATTGAGGCTTGGTTGTGCGGGAAGTGCATGTATGTGTGCCGAATTCTGGTTTGATTGTGCGGGAAGTGTGTGTGTGTGTGTGTGTGTGGAGAATTGGAGCTATGTTGTGCGGGCAGTGTGTGTGTGTGGCAAATAGCGAATTGTTTGTGCGGGAAGTGTGTGTGTGTTTGTGTGTGGATAATTGGGGCTTGGTTGTGCGGGAAGTGTATGTGTGTGTGTGTTTATGTGGAGAATTGGGGCTTGGTAGTGCGGGAAGTGTACATGTGTTTGTGTGTATATGTGTGTGGAGAATTGTGGCTTATTTGTACAGGAACTGCTGGTGTGTGGGTATATGTGCGGAGAATTGTAGCTTGGTTGTGCGGGAAGTGTGAGTGGGTGTGGGAAAATAGCGTCTTGTTTGTGCGGGATGTTTGTGTGTGTGTGGAGAATTGGGTCTTGGTTGTGCACGAAGTATGGAGAATTGGGCTTGGTTGTGCGGGAAGTGTGTGTGTGTGTGTTTGGGTGTGTAGAATTGTGGCTTAGTTTTACGGGAATTGTGGGTGTGTGCCTGTGGAGAATTGGGGCTTGAATGTGCGGGAAGTGTGGGGGGGTCTTTATGTGTGTGTGCGGAGAATTGTGGTTTGGTTTTGCGGGATGTGTGAGTGGGTTTGTGTGTGTGTGTAGAATTGGGGCTTGGTTGTGTGGAAAGTATGAGTGTGTTAGGAGATTTGGGACTTGGCTGTGTGGGAAGTGTGTGTGTGTGTGTGTGTGTGTGTGTGTGTGGAGAATTGGGGTTGATTGTGTCTGAATAGTGTGTGTGTAGAGAACTGGGGCTTGGTTGTGCGGAACGTGTGTGTGTGTGTGGAGAATTGGGTCTTGGTTGTGCGGAAAGTATGTGTGTGTCGAGAATTGGGGCTTGGTTGTGCAGGAAGTGTGTGTGTGTGTGTCTGTGTGTGTGTGTGTGTGTGGAGAATTGTGGCTTGAATGTGCGGGAAGTGTTGGTGGGTGTTTGTGTCTGCGGAGAATTGGGGATTGGTTGTGCGGGATGCGTGAATGTGTGTGCGTGGAGAATTGGAGCTTGGTTGTGCAGGAAGTGTGTTTGTGTGGAGAAGTGGGGCTTGGTTGTGCGAGAAGTATGTGTGGGTATATGGAGAATTGAGGCTTGGTTGTGCGGTAAGTGTGGTTGGGTGTGTGTGCATGTGTGTGGAGAATTGGAGCTTGGTTGTGCGGGAAGTGTGCGTGAGTGTGAAGATTTGTGGCTTGGCTTTGTGAGAAATGTGTGTGTGAAGAATGGAGCTGTGCGAAGTGTGTGTGTGCATGGAGAATTGGAGCTTGTTTATGCGGTCATGTGGGTGTGTGTGTTTCAAATAGCGGCTTGTTTATGCTGGAAGTGCGTCTGTGTGTGGAGAATTGGACCTTGTTTGGGCGGGAAGTGCTGGTGTGTGTGTGTGTGTTGAGAATTGGGGCTTTGTTGTGCGGGAAGGGTAATTGGGTATGTGTGGGAGTTTGTGTGTGGAGAATTGGGGCTTGGTTATTCTGGAAGTGTGTATGGGTTTGTGAGTGTCTGTGTGGATAATTGGGGCTTGGTTCTGCGGGAAGTGTGGGTGGTGTGTGTTGTGTGTGCGTGTGGAGAACAGGGGCTTGTTGTGGAGGATGTGGGTGTGTGTGTGTGTGTGCTGAGAATTGCTGCTTGGTTGTGCAGGAAGTGTGTGTTTCTGTGTATGTGTGTGGAGAATTGAGGCTTGGTTATGCGGGAAGTGTGTGCGTGTTTGTGGCGAATTGGGGCTTGGTTATGTGGGAAGTGTTTGTGTGTGTGTGATGAAAATTGGGTCTTGGTTGTGCGGGAAGTGCATGTATGTGTGCCGAATTGGGGCTTGATTGTGCGGGAAGTGTGTGTGTGTGTGAAGAATTGGAGCTCTGTTATGCGGGCAGTGCCTGTGTGTGGAAAATAGCGACTTGTTTGTGCGGGAAGTGTGTGTGTGTGTGTGTGTATGTGGATAATTGGGGTTTGGTTTTGAGGGAAGTGTATGTGTGTGTGTGTTTGTGTGGAGAATTGGGGCTAGGTAGTGCGGGAAGTGTGCATGTGTGTGTGTGTGTATGTGTTTGGAAAATTGTGGCTTATTTGTACGGGAACTGCTGGTGTGTAGGTATGTGTGCGGATAATTTTAGCTTTGTTGTGCGGGAAGTGTGAGTGGGTGTGTGGAAAATAGCTTCTTGTTTGTGCGGGAAGTTTGTGCGTGTGTGGAGAATTGGGTCTTGGTTGTGCACGAAATGTAGAGAATTGGGCTTAGTTTTACGGGAAGTGTGGGTGTGTGCCTGTGGAGAATTGGGGCTTGAATGTGCGGGAAGTGTAGGGGAGTCCTTATGTGTGTGTGCGGAGAATTGTGGTTTGGTTGTGCGGTAAATGTGAGTGGGTTTGTGTGTGTGTGTAGAATTGGGGCTTGGCTCTGCGGAAAATGTGTGTGTTTTAGGAGATGTGGGGCTTGGCTGTGTGGGAAGTGTGTGTGCGTGTGTGTGTGTGGAGAATTGGTGCTTGGTTGTGCAGGAAGTGTGTGTTTTTGTGTATTTGTGTGGAGAATTGAGGCTTGGTTGTGCGGGAAGTGCATGTATGTGTGCCAAATTGTGGTTTGATTGTGCGGGAAGTGTGTGTGTGTGTGTGTGTGTGTGTGTGTGGAGAATTGGAGCTATGTTGTGTGGGCAGTGTGTGTGTGTGGCAAATAGCGACTTGTTTGTGCGGGAAGTGTGTGTGTGTTTGTGTGTGGATAATTGTGGCTTGGTTGTGCGGGAAGTGTATGTGTGTGTGTGTTTATGTGGAGAATTGTGGCTTGGTAGTGCGGGAAGTGTACATGTGTTTGTGTGTATATGTGTGTGGAGAATTGTGGCTTATTTGTACAGGAACTGCTGGTGTGTGGGTATATGTGCGGAGAATTGTAGCTTGGTTGTGCGGGAAGTGTGAGTGGGCGTGTGGAAAATAGCGTCTTGTTTGTGTGGGATGTTTGTGTGTGTGTGGAGAATTGGGTCTTGGTTGTGCACGAAGTATGGAGAATTGGGCTTGGTTGTGCGGGAAGTGTGTGTGTGTGTTGTGTGTGTAGAATTGTGGCTTAGTTTTACGGGAATTGTGGGTGTGTGCCTGTGGAGAATTGGGGCTTGAATGTGCGGGAAGTGTGGGGGGGTCTTTATGTGTATGTGCGGAGAATTGTGGTTTGGTTGTGCGGGATGTGTGAGTGGGTTTGTGTGTGTGTGTAGAATTGGGGCTTGGTTGTGCGGAAAGTGTGTGTGTGTTAGGAGATTTGGGACTTGGCTGTGTGGGACGTGTGTGTGTGTGTGTGTGTGTGTGTGTGTGTGTGGCGAATTGGGGTTGAATGTGTCTGAATAGTGTGTGTGTAGAGAACTGGGGCTTGGTTGTGCGGAACGTGTGTGTGTGTGTGGAGAATTGGGTCTTGGTTGTGCGGAAAGTATGTGTGTGTCGGGAATTGGGGCTTTGTTGTGCAGGAAGTGTGTGTGTGTGTCTGTGTGTGTGTGTGTCTGTGGAGAATTGTGGCTTGAATGTGCGGGAAGTGTTGGTGGGTGTTTGTGTCTGCGGAGAATTGGGGATTGGTTGTGCGGGATGCGTGAATGTGTGTGCGTGGAGAATTGGAGCTTGGTTGTGCCGGAAGTGTGTGTGTGTGGAGAAGTGGGGCTTGGTTGTGCGAGAAGTATGTGTGGGTATATGGAGAATTGAGGCTTGGTTGTGCGGTAAGTGTGGGTGGGTGTGTGTGCATGTGTGTGGAGAATTGGAGCTTGGTTGTGCGGGAAGTGTGCGTGAGTGTGAAGATTTGTGGCTTGGCTTTGTGAGAAATGTGTGTGTGAAGAATGGAGCTGTGCGAAGTGTGTGTGTGCATGGAGAATTGGAGCTTGTTTATGCGGTCATGTTGGTGTTTGTGTTTCAAATAGCGGCTTGTTTGTGCGGGAAGTGTGTCTGTGTGTGGAGAATTGGACCTTGTTTGGGCGGGAAGTGCTGGTGTGTGTGTGTGTGTGTGTGTGTGGCGAATTGTGGCTTGGTTGTATGGGAAGCTTGGGTGTGTGGGTTTCTTTGTGTGTCGATAATTGGAGCTTGAATGTGCGGGAAGTGTGGGTGGGTGTTTGTGTGTGTGCAGAATTGGGTCTTGTTTGTGAGGGAAGTGTGAGTAGGTGCGTGTGTGTGTGTGTGGAAAATTGGGGCTTGGATGTACGGAAAATGTGGGTGTATGTGTGGAGAATTCGGGATTGGTTGTGCGGGAAATGACGATGTGTGTGTGAGTGGAGAATTGGAGTTTGATTGTGCGGGAAGTGTGGGTATGTGTGGAGAATTGGTGCTTGGTTGTGCGGGAAGTGTGGATGTGTGTGGAGAATTGTGGCTTGGTTGTGCGGGAACTGTGTGTGTGTGTGGAGAATTGTGGCTTGGTTGTGTGAGAAGTGTCGGTGTGGGTGTGTGTGTGTGGAGAATTGGAGCTATGTTGTGCAGGCAGTGTGGGTGTGTGTGTGGAAAATAGCGACTTGTTTGTGTGGGAAGTGTGTGTGTGTGAGTGTGTGTGTGGAGAATTGGGGCTTGGTTGTGCGGGAAGTGTTTGACCATGTGTGTGTTTGTGCGACGAATTAGGGCTTTGTAGTCTGGGAAGTGTGCATGTGTGTGTGTGTGTATGTGAGTGGAGAATTGGGGCTTATTTGTACGGCTACTCTGCTGGTGTGTCGGATTGTGGGTGCGGAGAACTGTAGCTTGATTGTGCGGGAAGTATGAGTGGGTGTATATAGAATAGCGTCTTGTTTGTGCGGGATATTTGAGTGTGTGTGGAGAATTGTGTCTTGGTTGTGCACGAAGTATAGAGAATTGGGGCTTGGTTGTGCGGGAAGTTTGTGTGTGTGTGTGTATGGAGAATTGTGCCTTAGTATTATGGGAAGTGTGGGTGTGTGTCTGTGGAGAATTGCAGCTTGAATGTGCAGGGAGTGTGGGTGGCTGCTTGTGTGTGTGTGTGCGGAGAATTCTGATTTGGTTGCGCGGGAAGTGTGAGTTTGTTTGTGTATGTATAGAATTGGGGATTGGTTGTGAGGGAAGTGTGTGTGTGTTTGGACATTTGGGGCTTGGCTGTGTGGGAAGTGTGTGTGTGTGTGTGGAGAATTGGTGTTGATTGTTTGGGAAAAGTGTGTGTGGGTGGAGAACTGGGGCTTGTCTGTGTGGGAAGCGTTTGTGCGTCTGGAGAATTGCTGCTTGGTTGTGCATGAAGTGTCGGTGTGTAGATGTGTGCGTGTGGATTATTGGGGCTTGGTTGTGCGGGAAGTTTGGGTGTGTGTGGAGAATTCAGGCTTGATTTTGCAGAAAGTGTTTGTGTGCATGGAGAATTGGTGCTTGGTTTGCGGGAAGTGTGTGTGTGGGTGTGTTTGTGTGGAGAAATGGGGCTTAGTTTTGCGGGAAGTGTGCATGTGTGTGGAGAATAGGGACTTGGCTGTGGGGGAAGAGTGTGTGTGTGTGAAGAATTGGGACGTGGCTGTGCGGGAATTGTGGGTGTGTGTCTGTAGATTTGGGGCTTGGTTGTGCGGGAAGTGTGTGTGTGTTTGTGGGGGCAGAATTGGGTCTTGGTTGTGCGGGAAGTGTGTGTGTGTGCGTGGAGAATTGGAGCTTGTTTGTGCAGGCATGTGGGTGTGTGTGTGTCATTTGCGGCTTGTTTGTGCGGGAAGTGGGTGTGTGTGTGGATAATTGGAGATTGGTTGGGCGGGAAGTGACGATGTGTGTGTGAGTGGAGAATTGGACTTTGATTGTGCGGGAAGTGTGGGTATATGTGGAGAATTGGTGCTTGGTTGTGCCGGAAGTGTGGATGTGTGTGGAGAATTTTGGCTTGGTTGTGCGGGAACTGTGTGTGTGTGTGGAGAATTACGGCTTGGTTGCGCGGGAATTGTGAGTGGGTGTGTGTGGATGTGTGTGTGTGGAGAATGGTGGCTTGGTTGTTCGGGAAGTGTGTGTGGTTTTGTGAGTGTCTGTGTGGATAATTGGGGCTTGGTTCCGCGGGAAGTTTGGGTGGTGTGTGTTGTGTGTGTGTGTGGAGAACAGGGGCTTGTATTGCAGGATGTGGGTGTGTGTGTGTGTGTGGAGAATTGGTGTTTGGTTGTGCAGGAAGTGTGTGTTTGTGTGTATGTGTGTGGAGAATTGAGGCTTGGTGTTGGGGAAGTGTGTGCGTGTTTGTGGAGAATTGGGGCTTGGTTGTGCAGGAAGTGTGTGTGTGTGTTATAAGAATTGGGTGTTGGTTGCGTGTGAAGTGCGTGTGTGTGGAGAATTGGAGCTATGTTGTGCGGGCAGTGTGGGTGTGTGTGTGGAAAATAGCGACTTGTTTGTGTGGGAAGTGTGTGAGTGTGTGTGTGTGTGTGTGGAGAATTGGGGCTTGATTGTGCGCGAAGTGGTTGACCGTGTGTGTGTTTGTGTGGCGAATTGGGGCTTTGTAGTGCGGGAAGTGTGCATGTGTGTGTGTGTGTGTGTATGTGAGTGGAGAATTGGTGCTTATTTGTACGTGTAATGCTGGTGTGTCATATTGTGGGTGCGGAGAATTGTAGCTTGATTGTGCGGGAAGTATGAGTGGGTGTATATAGAATAGTGTCTTGTTTGTGCGGGAAGTTTGTGTGTGTGTGGAGAATTGGGTCTTGGTTGTGCACGAAGTGTGGAGAATTTGGACTTGGTTGTGCGGGAAGTGTGTGTGTGTGTGTGTAGAGAATTGTGCCTTAGTTTTACGGGAAGTGTGGGTGTGTGGATGTATGTCTGTGGAGAATTGCGGCTTGAATGTGCGGGGAGTGTGGGTGGGTGTTTGTGTGTCTGTGCGGAGAATTCTGGTTTGGTTGCACGGGAAATGTGAGTTGGTTTGTATGGGTGTGTAGAATTGGGGCTTGGTTGTGAGGGAAGTGTCTGTGTGTTTGGACATTTGGGGCTTGTCCGTGTGGAAAGTGTATGTGTGTGTGTGGAGAATTGGGTTTGATTGTGTGGGAAAAGTGTGTGTGTGTGGAGAACTGGGGCTTGGCTGTGTGGGAAGCGTTTGTGCGTGTGGAGAATTGCTGCTTGGTTGTGCATGAAGTGTAGGTGTGTAGGTGTGTGTGTGTGTGGATTATTGGGGCTTGGTTGTGCGGGAAGTTTGAGTGTGTGTGGAGAATTGATGCTTGATTTTGCAGAAAGTGTTTGTGTGCATGGAGAATTGGTGCTTGGTTGTGCGGGAAGTGTGTGTGTGGGTGTGTTTCTGTGGAGAATTGGGGCTTAGTTTTGCGGGAAGTGTGCATGTGTGTGGAGAATTGGGACTTGGCTGTGTGGGAAGAGTGTGTGTGTGTGAAGAATTGGGACTTGGCTGTGCGGGAATTGTGGGTGTGTGTCTGTAGATTTGGGGCTTGGTTGTGCGGGAAGTGTGTGTGTGTTTGTGTGTTAAGAATTGGGTCTCGGTTGTGCGGGAAGTGTGTGTGTGTGTACGTGGAGAATTGGAGCTTGTTTGTGCAGGCATGTGGGTGTGTGTGTGTCATTTGCGGCTTATTTGTGCGGGAATTGGGTGTGTGTGTGGTTAATTGGTGATTGGTTGGGCGGGAAGTGTTGGTGTGTGTGTGTGTGCGTGTGTGTGTGTGTGTGTGGAGAATTGTGGCTTGTTTGTATGGGAAGTTTGGGTGTGTGGAGTTAGGTGTGTGTTGATAATTGGAGCTTGAATGTGTGCGAAGTGTGGGTGGGTGTTTGTGTGTGCGCAGAATTGGGTCTTGGTTGCGCGGGAAGTGTGAGTAGGTGTGTGTGTGTATGTGTGTGTGTGAAAAAGTGGGTCTCGGATATGCGGGAAATGTGGGTGTATGTGTGGAGAATTGGGGATTGTTTGTGCGGGAAGTGTCGATGTGTGTGTGAGTGGAGATTTGCAGATTGGTTGTGTGGGAAGTGTGTTTGTGTGGAGAATTGGGGCTTGGTTGAGCGGGAAATGTGCATGTGTGTGGAGAATTGGGGCTTCGTTTTGTGGGTGTCTGTGGGTGTGTGAGTCTGGAGAATTGTGGCTTGGTTGTGCAGGAAGTGTGGGTGTGTTTGTGTGTGTGTTGAGAATTGGGGCTTTGTTGTGCGGGAAGGGTGAGTGGCTATGTGTGGGAGTATGTGTGTGGAGAATTGGGGCTTGGTTGTTCGGGAACTGTGTGTGGGTTTTTGAGTGTCTGTGTGGATAATTGCGGCTTGGTTCCGCGGGAAGTGTGGGTGGTGTGTGTTGTGTGTGTGTGTAGAGAACAGGGGCTTTTTGTGCAGGATGTGGGTGTGTATGTGTGTGGAGAATTGAGGCTTGGTTGTGCGGGAAGTGTGTGTTTGCTTGTGGCGAATTGGGGCTTGGTTGTGTGGGAAGTATGTGTGTGTGATGAGAATTGGGTCTTGGTTGTGTGGGAAATGCATGTATGTGTGCCGATTTGGGGCTTGATTGTGCGGGGAGTGTGTGTGTGTGTGTGGAGAATTAGAGCTATGTTGTGCGGGCAGTGTGTGTGTGTGTGTGGAAAATAGCGATTTGTTTGTGCGGGAAGTGTGTGTGTGTGCGGAGAATTGGGGATTGGATGTGCGGGAAATGTACGTGTGTGTGTGTTTGTGTGGAGAATTGGGGCTTGGTAGTGTGGGAAGTGTGCATATGTGTGTGTGTATATGTGTGGAGAAGTGTGGCTTATTTGTACGGGAACTGCTGGTGTGTGGGTATGTGTGCGGAGAATTGTAGATTGGTTGTGCGGGAAGTGTGAGTGGGTGTGTGGAGAATAGCGTCTTGTTTGTGCGGGAAGTTTGTGTGTGTGTGGAGAATTGGGTCTTGGTTGTGCACGAAGTGTGCAGAATTGGGCTTGGTTGTGCGGGAAGTTTCTTTGTGTGTGTCTGTGTGTGGAGAATTGTGGCTTAGTTTTACGGGAAGTGTTGGTGTGTGGGTATGTGCCTGTGGAGAATTGGGGCTTGAATGTGCGGGAAGTGTGGGGAGGTCTTTATGTGTGTGTGCAGAGTATTGTGGTTTGGTTGTGTGGGAAGTGTGAGTTGGTTTGTGTGTGTGTGTAGAATTGGGGCTTGGTTGTGCAGAAAGTGTGTGTGTGTTTGGAGATTTGGGGCTTGGCTGTGTGGGAAGTGTGTGTGTGTGTATGGGGAATTGGGGTTGATTGTGTGTGAATAGTGTGTGTGTAGAGAACTGGAGCTTGGCTGTGTGGAAAGTGTTTGTGTGCATGGAGAATTGGTGCTTGGTTGTGCGGATAGTGTGTGTATGTGTGTGTGTTTGTGTGGAGATTTGGGGCTTGGTTGTGTAGGAAGTGTGTGTGTGTAGGTGTGTTTTTGTGTATGTTTGGAGAATTGGGGCTTGGTTGTTCTGGAAATGTGTGTGTGTGTGTGCAGAATTGGGGCTTAGGTTTGCGGGAAGTGTGCATGTGTGTGGCAAAATGGGACTTGGCTGTGTGGGAAGAGTGTGTCTGTGTGAAGAATTGGGATTTGGCTTTGCGGGAATTATGGGTGTGTGTCTGTAGATTTGGTGCTTGGTTGTGCGGGAAGTGTGTGTGTGTTTGTGGAGAATTGCATCTTGGTTGTGCGGGAAGTGCGTGTATGTGAGCAGAATTGGGGCTTCGTTGTGTGGGAAATGTGTCAGTGTGTGTGGAGAATTGGAGCTATGTTGTGCGGTCAGTGTGGGTTTTGTGTGGAAAATAGCAGCTTCTTTGTGCGGGAAGTGTGTGTGTGTGTGTGTGTGTGTGGAGAATTTTGGTTTGCTTGTGCGGGAAGTGTTTGTCTGTGAGTGTGTGTGTGGAGAATTGGCGCTTGGTAATGCGGTAAGTGTACATGTGTGTGTGTGTGTAAATGTGTGTGGAGAATTGGGACTTAGTTGTACAGGAATTGCTGATATGTTGGTGTGTGTGTGTGGAGAATTGGTGCTTGAATGTGCAGGAAGTGTGGATGGGTGTTTATGTGTATATGCGGAGAATTGTGACTTGGTTGTGCGTGAAGTGTGAGTGGGTGTGTGGAGAATAGCGTCTTGTTTGTGCGGGAAGTGTGCGTGCATGTGGAGAATGGGGGCTTGGTTGTGCGGAACGTGTGTATGTGTGTGGAGAATTGTGGCTTAGTTTTACGGAAAGTGTGGGTGTGTGACTGTGAAGAATTGGGGCTTGATTGTGCAGAAAGTGTGGGTGGGTGTTTGTTATGTGTGTGTGGAGAATTGTGACTTGGTTCTGCGGGAAGTGTTTGTCTGTTTGTGTGTGTATGTATGTGGAGAATTGGTGCTTGGTAGTGCGGGAAGTGGGCATGTGTGTGTGTGTATGTGTGTGGAGAATTGGGACTTAGTTGTACGGGAAGATCTGGTGTGTTGGTGTGTGTGTGTGTGGAGAATTGGAGGTTGAATGTGTGGAAAGTGTGGATGGGTGTTTATATGTGTGTGTGGAGAATTATGGCTTGGTTGTGCGGGAAGTGTGAGTGGCTGTGTGGAGAATAGCCTCTTGTTTGTGCGGGAAGTGTGCGTGTGTGTGGAAAATTGGGGCTTGGTTTTGCGGGAAGTTTGGGTGTGTTTGTGTGTGTGTTGAGAATTTGGGCTTTGTTATGCGGGAAGGGGAAGTGGGTATGTGTGGGAGTGTGTGTGTGGAGAATTGGGGCTTGGTTGTTCGGGAAGTGTTTGTGGGTTTGTGAGTGTCAGTGTGGATAATTGGGGCTTGGATCCGTGGGAAGTGTGGGTGTTGTGTGTTGTGTTTGTGTGTGGAGAACAGGGGCTTGTTGTGCAAGATGTGGGTGTGTGTGTGTGTGTGCTGAGAATCGGTGCTTGGTTGTGCAGGAAGTGTGTGTTTGTGTGTATATGTGTGGAGAATTGAGGCTTGGTTGTGTGGGTTGTGTGTGCGTGTTTGTGGCGAATTGGGGTTTGGTTGTGTGGGAAGTGTGTGTGTGTGTGATGAAAATTGGGTCTTGGTTGTGCGGGAAGTGCATGTATGTGTGCCGAATTGGGTCTTGATTGTGCGGGAAGTGTGTGTGTGTGTATGGAGAATTGGAGCTATGTTGTTAGGCAGTGTGTGTGTGTGGAAAAAATCGACTTGTTTGTGTGGGAAGTGTGTTTGTGTGTATGTGAATAATTGGGGCTTGGTTGTGCGGGAAGTGATATGTGTGTCTGTGTTTGTGTGGAGAATTGGGGCTTGGTAGTGCGGGAAGTGTGCATGTGTGTGTGTGTGTATGTGTGTGGAGAATTGTGGCTTATCTGTATGGGAACTGCTGGTGTGTGGGTATGTGTGCGGAGCATTGTAGCTTGGTTGTGCAGGAAGTGTGAGTGGGTGTGCGGAAAATAGCATCTTGTTTGCGTGGGAAGTTTGTGTGTGTGTGGAGAATTGGGTCTTGGTTGTGCACGAAGTGTGCAGAATTGGGCTTGGTTGTGCGGGAAGTGTGTGCGTGTGTGTGTGTGTGTGTGTGTGTGTGTGGAGAATTGTGGCTTAGTTTTACGGGAAGTGTGGGTGTGTGGGTGTGTGCCTGTGGAGAATTGGGGCTTGAATGTGCGGGAAGTGTGGGGGGGTCTTTATGTGTGTGTGCGGTGAATTGTGGTTTGGTTGTGCGGGAAGTGTGAGTGGGTTTGTGTGTGTGTGTAGAATTGGGGCTTGGTTGTGCGGAAAGGGTTTGTGTGTTAGGAGATTTGGGACTTGGCTCTGTGGGAAGTGTGTGTGTGTGTGGAGAATTGGGGTTATTGTGTCTGAATAGTGTGTGTGTAGAGAACTGGGGCTTGGCTGTGTGGAAAGTGTTTGTGTGCATGGAGAATTGGTGCTTGCTTGTGCGGGAAGTGTGTGTGTGTGTCAGTTTGTGTGGAGACTTGGGGCTTGGTTTTGTAGGAAGTGTGTGTGTGTGGGTGTGTTTGTGTGTATATGTGGAGAATTGGGGCTTGGTTCTCCTGGAAGTGTGTGTGTGTGTGCAGAATTGGGGCTTAGTTTTGCGGAAAGTGTGCATGTGTGTTGAAAATTGTACTTGGCTGTGTGGGAAGAGTGTGTATGTGTGTAGAATTGGGACTTGGCTGTGCGGGAATTGTGGTTGTGTGTCTGTAGATTTGGGGCTTGGTTGTGCGGGAAGTTTGTGTGTGTGTGGAGAATTGCGTCTTGGTTGTGCGGGAAGTGCGTATATGTGAGCAGAATTGGGGCTTGGTTGTGCGGGAAATGTGCCTGTGTTTGTGGAGAATTGGAGCTATGTTGTGCGGGCAGTGTGGGTGTTTGTGTGGAAAATAGCAGCTTTTTTGTGCGGAAAGTGTGTGTGGAGAATTGGGGCTTAGTTGTACAGGAATTGCTGATATGTGGGTGTGTGTGTGTGGAGAATTGGAGCTTGAATGTGCGGGAATTGTGGATGTGTGTTTATGTTGTGCGCAGAGAATTGTGGCTTGGTTGTGCGGGAAGTGTGAGTGCGTATGTGGAGAATAGCGTCATTATTGGTGCGGGAAATGTGCGTGTGTGTCAAGAATTGGTGCTTGGTTGTGCGCAAAGTGTGTATGTGTGTGTCGAGAATTGGGTCTTGGTTGTGCGCGCATTGTGTGTGTGTGTGGAGAATTGTGGCTTAGCTTTACGGGAAGTGTGGGTGTGTGGTTGTGTGGCTGTGGAGAATTGGGGCTTGAATGTGTGGGAAGTGTGGATGGGTGTTTGTTATGTGTGTGCGGAAAATTGTGGTTTGGTTGTGCGGGAAGTATTTGTCTGTGTGTGTGTGTATGTATGTGGAGAATTCGCGCTTGGTAGAGCGAGAAGTGTGCATATCTGTGTGTGTGTGTGTGTGTGTGGAGAATTAGGGCTTAGTTGACGGCAGGTCCTGGTGTGTGGGTGTGTGTGTGGAGAATTGGAGCTTGAATGTGTAGAAAGTGTGGATGGGTGTTTATGTGTGTGATGGAGAATTGTGGCTTGGTTCTGCGGGAAGTGTGAGTGAGTGTGTGGAGAAAACGTCTTGTTTGTACGGGAAGTGTGCATGTGTGTTGAGAATTGGGGCTTGGTTGTGCAGAAAGTGTGTTTGTGTGTGGATAATTGGATCTTGGTTGTGCGGGAAGTATGTGTGTGTGTGGAGAATTGGGGCTTGGTTGTACGGGAAGTGTGTGTGTGTAGGTGTGTTTGTGGAGAATTATGGCTTAGTTTTTTGGGAAGTGTGAGAGTGTAGGTGTGTGTCTGTGGAGAATTCTGGCTTGAATGTGCGGGAAGTGTGGGTGGGTGTTTGTTATGTGTGTGCGCAGAATTGTGGTTTGGTTGTGTGTGAACTGTGAGTGGGTGTGTGTATGTGTGGAGAATTCGGAATTGGCTGTGCGGGAAGTGAGTGTGTTTGAAGATTTGGGGCTTGGCTGTGTGTGGAGTGTCTGGATTGTGTGTTTGTGTGTGTATGGAGAATTGGACTTTGTTGTGCGGGAAGTGTGTGTGTGTGTGTGTGTGGAGAATTGGAGCTTGGTTGGGCGGAAAGTGTTGGTGTGTGTGTATGTGTGTGTGGAGAATTGTGGTTTGGTTGTGTGGGAAGTGTGTGTATGTGTGAAGAATGTAGCTCTGTGAAGTTTGTGTGTGCATGGAGAATTGAGGCTTGGTTGTGCGGGAAGTGTGGGTGTGTGGTTTTGCGAATGTGGAGAATTGGGGCTTGAATGTGTGCGAAGTGTGGGTGGGTGTTTGTGTGTGCAGAGAATTGGGGCTTGGTTATGCGGGATGTGTGAATGTGTGTGTGGAGAATTGGTGCTTGGTTGTGCAGTAAGTCTGTGTGTGTGTGTGTGGAGAATTGGAGATTGGTTGTGCCGCAAGTGAGTATGTGTATGGACAATTGGGGCTTGGTTGTGCGGGAAGTATGTGGGTTTGTTGAGAATTGGGGCTTGGTTGTGCAGGAATTGTTTGTGTGTCTGGAGAATTGGAGCTCGGTTGTGCCGGAAGTGTGTGTGTGTGGAGATTTGGGGCTTGGTTGTGCGGGAAGTCTGTGTGTGTGTGCGTGGAGAATTGGAGCTTGGTTGTGCAGGCAGTGTAGGTGTGTGTGTGTCAAATAGCGGCTTGTTTGTGCGGGAAGTGCGTGTGTGTGTGTGTGGAGAATTGGAGCTTGGTTGGGCGGGAAGTTTTGGTTTGTGTCTGTTTGTGTGTGTGTGTGGAGAATTGTGGCTTGGTTATACGGGAAGTTTGTGTGTGTGGGTTTGTGTCTGTGCTAATAATTGGTTGTGCGGGAAGTGCGGGTGGGGTTGTTGATGTCTTTGTGGATAATTGGGTCTTGATTCTGCGGGAATTGTGGGTGGGTGTGTGGTGTGTGTCTATGTGGAGAACAGGGGCTTGTGTGCAGGATGTAGATGTGTGTGTGTGGAGAATTGGTGCTTGGTTGTGCATGAAGTGTATGTTTGTGTGTATGTGTGTGGAGAATTGAGGCTTGGTTGTGCGGGAAGTGTGTGTGTGTAGAGAGACTTGGGTCTTGGTTGTGAGGGAAGTGCGTGTATGTGTGCAGAATTGTGGCTTGGTTGTGCTGGAAATGTCTGTGTATGTGTGTGTTAAGAATTGGAGCTATGTTGTGCGGGCAATGTGGGTGTGTGTGTGGAAAATAGCGTCTTGTTTGTGCGGGATGTGTGTGTGTGTGTGGGGAATTGGGTCTTGGTTGTGCGGGAAGTGTGTGTGTGTGTGGAGAATTGGGGCTTGGTTTTGCGGAAAGTGTTTAGTGCTTGTTTATGCTTGAAGTGTGTGTGTGGGTTTGTTTGTGTGGAGAATTGGGGCTTGGTTGTGTGGGAAGTGTATGTGTGTGGGTGTGTTTGTGTGTGTGTCTGGAGAATTGGGGCTTGGTTGTGCGGGAAGTTTCTGTGTGTGGAGAATTGGGGCTTAGTTTTGCGGGAAGTGAGCATGTGTGTGGAAGTTTGGGACTTGGCTGTTTGGGAAGAGTATGTGTGTGTGAAAAATTGGGACTTGGCTGTGCGGGATTTGTGGGTGTGTGTCTGTAGATTTGGAGCTTGTTTGTGCGGGAAGTGTGTGTGTGTGTGTGTGGTGAATTGGGTCTTGGTTGTGCGGTAAGTGCGTGTATGTGTGCAGAATTGGGGCTTGGTTGTGCGGGAAATGTGTCTGTGTGTGTGGAGATTTGGAGCTAATTTGTGCGGGCATTGTGGGTGTTTGTATGGAAAATAGCAGCTTGTTTGTGCGGGAAGTGTGTGTTTGTGTGTGTGTGTGGAAATTTGGGGCTTGGTTGTCCGGGAATAGTTTGTCTGTGTGTGCGTGTGTGTGTGGAGAATTGGCGCTTGGTAGTGCAGTAAGTGTACATGTCTTTATGTGTGTGTGTCTGGAGAATTGGGTCTTAGTTGTACGAGAAGTGTAGGTATGTGGTTGTGTGTGTGTGGAGAATTGGAGCTTGAATGTGCGGGAATTGTGGATGTGTGTTTATGTGTGTGTGCGGAGAATTGTGGCTTGCTTGTGTGGGAAGTGTGAGTGGGTGTGTGGAGAATAGCGACTTTATTGGTGCGGGAAAGGTGCGTATGTGTGGAGAATTGGGGCTTGGTTGTGCGGGAAGTTTCTGTGTGTGGAGAATTGGGGCTTAATTTTGAGGGAAGTGAGCATGTGTGTGGAGAATTGGGGCTTGGATGTGCGGGAAGTTTCTGTGTGTGGAGAATTGGGGCTTAATTTTGAGGGAAGTGAGCATGTGTGTGGAGGTTTGGGACTTTGCTGTTTGGGAAGAGTTTGTGTGTGTGAAAAATTGGGACTTGGCTGTGCGGGAATTGTGGGTGTGTATCTGTAGATTTGGGGCTTGTTTGTGCCGGAAGTGTGTGTGTGTGTGTGCGTGGTGAATTGGGTCTTGATTGTGCAGGAAGTGCGTGTATGTGTGCAGAATTGGGGCTTGGTTGTGCGGGAAATGTGTCTGTGTATGTGGAGAATTGGAGCTAATTTGTGCGGGCATTGTGAGTGTTTGTGTGAAAAATAGCAAATTGTTTGTCCGGGAAGTGTGTGTTTGTGTGTGTGAGTGTGGAGATTTGGGGCTTGGTTGTCCGGGAAGTGTTTGTCTCTGTGTGCGTGTGTGTGCGGAGAATTGGCGCTTGGTTGTGCGGGCAGTGTGTGTGTGTGTGGAGAATTATGGCTTAGTTTTACGGTGTGTGGTTGTGTGGCTGTGGAGAATTGGGCCTTGAATGTGTGGGAAGTGTGGGTGGGTGTTTGTTATGTGTGTGCAGAAAATTGTTGTTTGGTTGTGCGGGAAGTGTTTGTCTGTGTGTGTCTGTATGTATGTGGAGAATAGGCGCTTGGTAGAGCGAGAAGTGTGCATATCTGTGTGTGTGTGTGTGGAGAATTGGGGCTTAGTTGATGGGAGGTACAGGTGTGTGGGTGTGTGTGTGGAGAATTGGAGCTTGAATGTGCAGGAAGTGTGGATGGGCGTTTATGTGTGTGATGGAGAATTGTGGCTTGGTTCTGCGGGAAGTGTGAGTGGGTGTGTGGAGAAAACGTCTTGTTTGTACGGGAAGTGTGCATTTGTGTGGAGAATTGGGGCTTGATTGTGCAGAAAGTGTGTTTGTGTGTGGATAATTGGTTCTTGGTTGTGCGGGAAGTATGTGTGTGTGTGGAGAATTGTGGCTCAGTTTTATGGGAAGTGTGGGTGTGTGGATGTGTGTCTGTGGAGAATTCTGACTTGAATGTGCGGGAAGAGTGGGTGGGTGTTTGTTATGTGTGTGCGCAGAATTGTGGTTTGGTTGTGGGTGAACTGTGAGTGATGTGTGTATGTGTGGAGAATTCGGAATTGGCTGTGCGGGAAGTGAGTGTTTTTGAAGATTTGGGGCTTGGCAGTGTGTGGAGTGTGTGTGTGTGTGTGTTTGTGTGTGTGGAGAATTGGGTCTTGGTTGTGAGTGAAGTGTGTGTGTATGTGTGTGTGTGTGGAGAATTGGAGCTTGGTTGGGTGGAAAGTGTTGGTGTGTGTGTGTGTGTGTGTGTGGAAAATTGTGGCTTGGTTGTGTGGGAAGTGTGTGTATGTGTGAAGAATGGAGCTCTGTGAAGTGTGTGTGTGCATGGAGAATTGAGGCTTGGTTGTGCGGGAAGTGTGGGTGTGTGGGTTTGCGAGTGTGGAGAATTGAGGCTTGAATGTGCGCGAAGTGTGGGTGGGTGTTTGTGTGTGCGGAGATTTCGGGCTTGGTTGTGAGGGATGTGTGAGTGTGTGTGTGGAGAATTGGTGCTTGGTTGTGCAGGAATTGTGTGTGTGTCTGGAGAATTGGAGCTCGCTTGTGCCGGAAGTGTGTGTGTGTGGAGATTTGGGGCTTGGTTGTGCGGGAAGTGTGTGTGTGTGTGCGTGGAGAATTGGAGCTTGGTTGTGCGGGCAGTGTAGATGTGTGTGTGTCAAATAGCGGCTTGTTTGTGCGGGAAGTGTGTGTGTGTGTGTGGAGAATTGGAGCTTAGTTGGGCGGGAAGTTTTGGTTTGCGTCTGTTTGTGTGTGTGTGTGGAGAATTGTGGCTTGGTTGTACGGGAATATTGTGTGTGTGGGTTTGTGTGTGTGCTGATAATTGGTGCTTGAATGTGTGGGAAGTGTGGGTGGGTATTTGTGTGTGTGCAGAATTGGGGCTTGGTTGTGAGGGCAGTGTGAGTGGGTGTGTGCTTGTGTGGAGAATTAGGGCTTGGTTGTGCGGGAAATGTGGGTGTATGTGTGGACAATTGGGGATTGGTTGCGCGGGAAGTGTCAATGTGCGTGTGAGTGGAGAATTGGGGTTTGTTTGTGCGCGAAGTGTGGGTGTGTGTGGAGAATTGGGGCTTGGTTGTGCGGGAAGTGTGGGTGTGTGTAGAAAATGGGGGCTTGATTGTGCGGGAACTGTGTGTGCGTGTGGAGAATTGGGACTTGGTTGTGCGGGAATTGTGGATGTATTTGGAGAATTGGTGCATGGATGTGTGGGACGTGTCGGTGTGGGTGTGTGTTTTTGTAGAATTGGGGCTTGGTTGTGCGTTACCTGTGGGGGAGTGTGTGGGTGTCTGTGTCTGGAGAATTGTGGCTTGGTTGTGCGGGAATTGTGAGTGGGGGTGTGTGGGTATGTGTGTCTGGAGAATTTGTGCTTGGTTCTGCGGGAAGTGTGGGTAGGTGGGTCTGTGTGTGGATAATTGGGGCTTGGTTGCGCAGGAAGTGTGAGTGTGTTTGTGTGTGTGTTGAGAAATGGGGCTTGGTTGTGTGGAAAGGGTGATTGGGTATGTGTGGGTGTGTGTGTGTGGATAATTGGGGCTTGGTTGTGCGGGAAGTGTGAGTGTGTGTGGAGAATTGGGGCTTGGTTGTGCGGGAAGTGTGGGTGGGGTTGTTGGTGTCTTTGTGGATAATTGGGTCTTGGTTCCGCGGGAAGTGTGGATGGGTGTGTGGTGTGTGTTTATGTGGAGAACCGGGGCTTGTGTGCAGGATGAGGGTGTGTGTGAGTGTGTGGAGAATTGGTGCTTGGTTGTGCATGAAGTGTGTGTTTGTGTGTATGTGTGTGGAGAATTGAGGCTTGGTTGTGCGGGAAGTGTGTGTGTGTAGAGAGAATTGGGTCTTGGTTGTGAGTGAAGTGCGTGTGTATGTGTGTGTTAAGAATTGGAGCTATGTTGTGCGGGCAATGTGGGTGTGTGTGTGGAAAATAGCATCTTGTTTGTGCGGGATGTGTGTGTGTGTGGAGAATTGGTTCTTGGTTGTGCGGGATGTGTGTGTGTGTGTCTGGAGAATTGGGGCTTGGTTTTGCGGGAAGTGTTTGTGTGCATGGAGAATTGGTGCTTGGTTATGCTTGAAATGTGTGTGTGTATTTGTTTGTGTGGAGAATTGGGGTTTTGTTGTGTGGGAAGTTTGTGTGTGTGGGTGTGTTTGTGTGTGTGTGTCTGGAGAATTGGGGCTTGGTTGTGCGGGAAGTTTCTGTGTGTGGAGAATTGGGGCTTAATTTTGCGGGAAGTGAGCATGTGTGTGGAGGTTTGGGACTTTGCTGTTTGGGAAGAGTGTGTGTGTGTGAAAAATTGGGACTTGGCTGTGCGGGAATTGTGGGTGTGAGTCTGTAGATTTGGGGCTTGTTTGTGCGGGAAGTGTGTGTGTGTGTGTGGTGAATTGGGTCTTGATTGTGCGGGAAGTGCGTGTATGTGTGCAGAATTGGGGCTTGGTTGTGCGGGAAATATGTCTTTGTATGTGGAGAATTGGAGCTAATTTGTGCGGGCATTGTGGGTGTTTGTGTGGAAAATAGCAACTTTTTTCTGCGGGAAGTGTGTGTTTGTGTGTGTGAGTGTGGAGATTTGGGGCTTGGTTGTCCGGGAAGTGTTTGTCTCTGTGTGCGTGTGTGTGCGGAGAATTGGCGCTTGGTAGTGCAGTAAGTGTACATGTCCGTATGTGTGTGTGTCTGGAAAATTGGGGCTTAGTTGTACTAGAAGTGCTGGTATGTGGGTGTGTGTGTCTGGTGAATTGGAGCTCGGTTGTGCCGGAATTGTGTGTGTGTGGAGATTTGGGGCTTGGTTTGCGGGAAGTGTGTCTGTGTGTGCGTGGAGAATTGGAGCTTCGTAGTGCGGGCAGTGTAGGTGTGTGTGTGTCAAATAGCGGCTTGTTTGTGCGGGAAGTGTGTGTGTGTGTGTGTGGAGAATTGGAGCTTAGTTGGGCGGGAAGTTTTGGTTTGCGTCTGTTTGTGTGTGTGTGTGGAGAATTGTGGCTTGGTTGTACGGGAATATTGTGTGTGTGGGTTTGTGTGTGTGCCGATAATTGGTGCTTGAATGTCTGGGAAGTGTGGGTGGGTATTTGTGTGTGTGCAGAATTGGGGCTTGGTTGTGAGGGCAGTGTGAGTGGGTGTGTGTTTGTGTGGAGAATTAGGGCTTGGTTGTGCGGGAAATGTGGGTGTATGTGTGGACAATTGGGGATTGGTTGTGCGGGAAGTGTCAATGTGCGTGTGAGTGGAGAATTGGGGTTTGTTTGTGCGTGAAGTGTGGGTGTGTGTGGAGAATTGGGGCTTGGTTGTGCGGGAAGTGTGGGTGTGTGTAGAAAATTGGGGCTTGATTGTGCGGGAACTGTGTGTGCGTGTGGAGAATTGGGACTTGGTTGTGCGGGAATTGTGGATGTATTTGGAGAATTGGTGCATGGATGTGTGGGACGTGTCGGTGTGGGTGTGTGTTTTTGTAGAATTGGGGCTTGGTTGTGCGTTACCTGTGGGGGAATGTGTGGGTGTTTGTGTCTGGAGAATTGTGGCTTGGTTATGCGGGAATTGTGAGTGGGTGTGTGTGGGGATGTGTGTCTGGAGAATTTGTGCTTGGTTCTGCGGGAAGTGTGGGTAGGTGGGTCTGTGTGTGGATAATTGGGGCTTGGTTGCGCAGGAAGTGTGAGTGTGTTTGTGTGTGTGTTGAGAAATGGGGCTTGGTTGTGTGGAAAGTGTGATTGGGTATGTGTGGGTGTGTGTGTGTGGATAATTGGGGCTTGGTTGTGCGGGAAGTGTGAGTGTGTGTGGAGAATTGGGGCTTGGTTGTGCGGGAAGTGTGGGTGGGGTTGTTGGTGTCTTTGTGGATAATTGGTTCTTGGTTCCGCGGGAAGTGTGGGTAGGTGTGTGGTGTGTGTTTATGTGGAGAACCGGGGCTTGTGTGCAGGATGTGGGTGTGTGTGAGTGTGTGGAGAATTGGTGCTTGGTTGTGCATGAAGTGTGTGTTTGTGTGTATGTGTGTGGAGAATTGAGGCTTGGTTGTGCGGGAAGTGTGTGTGTGTAGAGAGAATTGGGTCTTGGTTGTGAGGGAAGTGCGTGTATGTGTGCAGAATTGGGGCTTGGTTGTGCTGGAAGTGTGTGTGTATGTGTGTGTTAAGAATTGGAGCTATGTTGTGCGGGCAATGTGGGTGTGTGTGTGTGGAAAATAGCATCTTGTTTGTGCGGGATGTGTGTGTGTGTGGAGAATTGATTCTTGGTTGTGCGGGATGTGTGTGTGTCTGGAGAATTGGGGCTTGGTTTTGCGGAAAGTGTTTGTGTGCATGGAGAATTGGTGCTTGGTTATGCTTGAAATGAGTGTGTGTATTTGTTTGTGTGGAGAATTGGGGTTTGGTTGTGTGGGAAGTGTGTGTGTGTGGGTGTGTTTGTGTGTGTGTCTGGAGAATTGGTGCTTGGTTGTGCGGGAAGTTTCTGTGTGTGGAGAATTGGGGCTTAGTTTTGCGGGAAGTGAGCATGTGTGTGGAGGTTTGGGACTTTGCTGTTTGGGAAGATTGTGTGTGTGTGAAAAATTGGGACTTGGCTGTGCGGGAATTGTGGGTGTGAGTCTGTAGATTTGGGGCTTGTTTGTGCGGGAAGTGTGTGTGTGTGTGTGTGGTGAATTGGGTCCTGGTTGTGCGGGAAGTGCGTGTATGTGTGCAGAATTGGGGCTTGGTTGTGCAGGAAATGTGTCTGTGTATGTGGAGAATTGGAGCTAATTTGTGCGGGCATTGTGGGTGTTTGTGTGGAAAATAGCAACTTTTTTCTGCGGGAAGTATGTGTTTGTGTGTGTGAGTGTGGAGATTTGGGGCTTGGTTGTCCGGGAAGTGTTTGTCTCTGTGTGCGTGTGTGTGCGGAGAATTGGCGCTTGGTAGTGCAGTAAGTGTACATGTCTGTATGTGTGTGTGTCTGGAAAATTGGGGCTTAGTTGTACTAGAAGTGCTGGTATGTGGGTGTGTGTGTGTGGAGAATTGGAGCTTGAATGTGCGGGAATTGTGGATGTGTCTTTATGTGTGTGTGCGGAGAATTGTGGCTTGGTTGTGTGGAAAGTGTGAGTGGGTGTGTGGAGAATAGCGTCTTTATTGGTGCGGGAAATGTGCGTGTGTGTGGAGAATTGGGGCTTGGTTGTGCGGAAAGTGTGTGTGTGTGTGGAGAATTGGGTCTTGGTTGTGCGGGCAGTGTTTGTGTGTGGAGAATTGTGGCTTAGTTTTACGGGAATTATGCGTGTGTGGTTGTGTGGCTGTTGAGAATTGGGGCTTGAATGTGTGGGAAGTGTGGGTGGGTGTTTGTTATGTGTGTGCGGAAAATTGTGGTTTGGTTGTGCGGGAAGTGTTTGTCTATGTGTGTGTGTATGTATGTGGAGAATTGGCGCTTGGTAGAGCGAGAAGTGTGCATATCAGTGTGTGTGTGTGTGTGTGTGGAGAATTGGGGCTTAGTTGACGGGAGGTCCTGTAGTCTGGGTGTGTGTGGAGAATTGGAGCTTGAATGTGCAGGACGTGTGGATGGGTGTTTATGTGTGTGATGGAGAATTGTGGTTTGTTTCTGCGGGATGTGTGAGTGGGTGTGTGGAGAAAGCGTCTTGTTTGTACAGGACGTGTGCATGTGTGTGGAGAATTGGGGCTTGGTTGTGCAGAAAGTGTGTTTGTGTGAGGATAATTGGTTCTTGGTTGTGCGGGAAGTATGTGTGTGTGTGGAGAATTGGGGCTTGGTTGTACGGGAAGTGTGTGTGTGTATGTGTGTTTGTGGCGAATTGTGGCTTAGTTTTATGGGAAGTGTGGGTGTGTGGGTGTGTGTCAGTGGAGAATTCTGGCTTGAATGTGCGGGAAGAGTGGGTTTGTGTTTGTTATGTGTGTGCACAGAATTGTGGTTTGGTTGTGCGTGAACTGTGAGTGGGTGTGTGTATGTCTGGAGAATTCGGAATTGGCTGTGCGGGAAGTGAGTGTGTTTGAAGATTTGGGGCTTGGCTGTGTGTGGAGTGGATGTGTGTGTGTGTGTGTGTGGAGAATTGGGGCTTGGTTGTGCGGGAAGTGTGAGTGTGTGTGGAGAATTGGGGCTTGGTTGTGCGGGAAGTGTGGGTGGGGTTGTTGGTGTCTTTGTGGATAATTGGGTCTTGGTTCCGCGGGAAGTGTGGGTAGGTGTGTGGTGTGTGTTTATGTGGAGAACCGGGGCTTGTGTGCAGGATGTGGGTGTGTGTGAGTGTGTGGAGAATTGGTGCTTGGTTGTGCATGAAGTGTGTGTTTGTGTGTATGTGTGTGGAGAATTGAGGCTTGGTTGTGCGGGAAGTGTGTGTGTGTAGAGAGAATTGGGTCTTGGTTGTGAGGGAAGTGCGTGTATGTGTGCAGAATTGGGGCTTGGTTGTGCTGGAAGTGTGTGTGTATGTGTGTGTTAAGAATTGGAGCTATGTTGTGCGGGCAATGTGGGTGTGGATGTGGAAAATAGCATCTTGTTTGTGCGGGATGTGTGTGTGTGTGGAGAATTGGTTCTTGGTTGTGCGGGATGTGTGTGTGTGTGTCTGGAGAATTGGGGCTTGGTTTTGCGGAAAGTGTTTGTGTGCATGGAGAATTGATGCTTGGTTATGCTTGAAATGTGTGTGGGTATTTGTTTGTGTGGAGAATTGGGGTTTGGTTGTGTGGGAAGTGTGTGTGTGTGGGTGTGTTTGTGTGTGTGTCTGGAGAATTGGGGCTTGGTTGTGCGGGAAGTTTCTGTGTGTGGAGAATTGGGGCTTAGTTTTGCGGGAAGTGAGCATGTGTGTGGAGGTTTGGGATTTTGCTGTTTGGGAAGAGTGTGCGTGTGTGAAAAATTGGGACTTGGCTGTGCGGGAATTGTGGGTGTGAGTCTGTAGATTTGGGGCTTGTTTGTGCGGGAAGTGAGTGTGTGTGTGTGTGGTGAATTGGGTCCTGGTTGTGCGGGAAGTGCGTGTATGTGTGCAGAATTGGGGCTTGTTTGTGCGGGAAATGTGTCTGTGTATGTGGAGAATTGGAGCTAATTTGTGCGGGCATTGTGGGTGTTTGTGTGGAAAATAGCAACTTTTTTCTGCGGGAAGTGTGTGTTTGTGTGTGTGAGTGTGGAGATTTGGGGCTTGGTTGTCCGGGAAGTGTTTGTCTCTGTGTGCGTGTGTGTGCGGAGAATTGGCGCTTGGTAGTGCAGTAAGTGTACATGTCTGTATGTGTGTGTGTCTGGAAAATTGGGGCTTAGTTGTACTAGAAGTGCTGGTATGTGGGTGTGTGTGTGTGGAGAATTGGAGCTTGAATGAGCGGGAATTGTGGATGTGTCTTTATGTGTGTGTGCGGAAAATTGTGGCTTGGTTGTGTGGAAAGTGTGAGTGGGTGTGTGGAGAATAGCATCTTTATTGGTGCGGGAAATGTGCGTGTGTGTGGAGAATTGGGGCTTGGTTGTGCGGAAAGTGTGTGTGTGTGTGGAGAATTGGGTCTTGGTTGTGCGGGCAGTGTTTGTGTGTGGAGAATTGTGGCTTAGTTTTACGGGAAGTATGGGTGTGTGGTTGTGGGGCTGTTGAGAATTGGGGCTTGAATGTGTGGGAAGTGTGGGTGGGTGTTTGTTATGTGTGTGCGGAAAATTGTGGTTTGGTTGTGCGGGAAGTGTTTGTCTATGTGTGTGTGTATGTATGTGGAGAATTGGCGCTTGGTAGAGCGAGAAGTGTGCATATCTGTGTGTGTGTGTGTGTGTGTGTGTGTGTGTGGAGAATTGGGGCTTAGTTGACGGGAGGTCCTGTAGTCTGGTTGTGTGTGTGGAGAATAGGAGCTTGAATGTGCAGGAAGTGTGGATGGGTGTTTATGTGTGTGATGGAGAATTGTGGTTTGTTTCTGCGGGATGTGTGAGTGGGTGTTTGGAGAAAGCGTCTTGTTTGTACAGGACGTGTGCATGTGTGTGGAGAATTGGGGCTTGGTTGTGCAGAAAGTGTGTTTGTGTGAGGATAATTGGTTCTTGGTTGTGCGGGAAGTATGTGTGTGTGTGGAGAATTGGGGCTTGGTTGTACGGGAAGTGTGTGTGTGTATGTTTGTTTGTGGCGAATTGTGGCTTAGTTTTATGGGAAGTGTGGGTGTGTGGGTGTGTGTCTGTGGAGAATTCTGGCTTGAATGTGCGGGAAGAGTGGGTTTGTGTTTGTTATGTTTGTGCACAGAATTGTGGTTTGGTTGTACGTGAACTGTGAGTGGGTGTGTGTATGTCTGGATAATTCGGAATTGTCTGTGCGGGAAGTGAGTGTGTTTGAAGATTTGGGGCTTGGCTGTGTGTGGAGTGGATGTGTGTGTGTGTGTGTGGAGAATTGGGGCTTGGTTGTGCGGGAAGTGTGTGTGTGTGTGCGTGTGTTTATGTTTGTGGAGAACTGGAGGTTGGTTGGGCAGAAAGTGTTGGTGTGTGTGTGTGTGTGTGGAGAATTGTGGCTTGGATGTATGGGAAGTTTGGGTGCGTGGGTTTGTGTGTGTGTCGATAATTGGGGCCTGAATTTACGAGAAGTGTGGTTGCGTGTTTGTGTGTGCGCAGAATTTGGGCTTGGTTGTGCGGGAAGTGTGAGTGTGTGTTTGTGTGGAGAATTGGGGCTTGGTTGTGCGGGAAGCATGTGTGTGTTTGGAGATTCGGGGCTTGGCTGTGTGGGAAGTGTGTGTGTGTGTGTGTCTGTGTGTGTGGAGAATTGGCGCTTGATAGTACGGTAAGTGTATATGTCTGTGTGTGTGTGTGGTTGGAGAATTGGGGCTTAGTTGTACGGGAAGTGCTGGTTTGTGGGTGTGTGTGTGGAGAATTGGAGCTTGAATGTGCAGAAATTGTGGATGTGTGTTTATGTGTGTGTGCGGAGAATTGTGGCTTGGTTGTGCGGGAAGTGTGAGTGGGTGTGTGGAGAATAGCCTTTTTATTGGTGCGGGAAATGTGCATGTGTGTGGCAATTGGGGTTTGGTTGTGCAGAAAGTGTGTGTGTGTGTGGAGAATTAGGTCTTGGTTGTGCAGGCAGTGTGTGTGTGTGTGGAGAATTGGGGCTTGGTTGTGCGGTAAGTGTGTGTGTGTGTGTCTGTGTGTGTATGTTTGTGGAGAATTCTGGCTTAGTTTTACGGAAAGTGTGGGTGTGTGGCTGTGGAGAATTGGCGCTTGAATGTACGGGAAGTGTAGGTGGGTGTTTGTTATGAGTGTGCGGAAAATTGTGGTTTGGTTGTGCGGGAAGTGTTTGTCTGTGTGTGTGTGTATGTATGTGGAGAATTGGCGCTGGTAGTGCGAGAACTGTGCATATTTGTGTGTGTGTGTGTGTGTGTGTGTGTGTGTGTGGAGAATTGGGGCTTAGTTGTACGGGATGTCCTGGTGTATGTGTGTGTGTGTGGAGAATCGGAGCTTGAATGTGCAGGAAGTGTGGCTGGGTGTGTATGTGTGTTTACGGAGAATTGTTGCTTGGTTCTGCGGGACGTGTGAGTGGGTGTGTGGAGATTAGTGTCTTGTTTGCGCGGGATGTGTGCGTGTGTGTGGAGAATTAGGGCTTGATTGTGCGGAAAATGTGTTTGTGTGTGGATTTTGGGTCTTGGTTGTGCGGGAAGTGTGTGTGTGTGTGAAGAATTGGGGCTTGGTTGTACGGGAAGTGTGTGTGTGTGTGTGTGTGTGTGTGTTCGTGGAGAATTGTGGCTTACTTTTACGGGAAGTGTGGGTGTGTGGGTTTGTGGTTGTGTGTCTGTGGAGAATTCTGGCTTGAATGTGCGGGAAGTTTGGGTTGGTGTTTGTTATGTGTGTGCGGAGTACTGTGGTTGGGATGTGCAGGAAGTGTGAGTGGGTGTGTGTATGTGTGGAGAACTCGGAATTGACTGTGCGGGAAGTGAGTGTGTTTGGAGATTTGGGGCTTGGCTGTGTGGTAAGTGTGTGTTTGTTTGTGTGTGTGTGTGGAGAATTGGGGCTTGCTTGTGCAGGAAGTGTGTGTGTGTGTGTGTGTGTGTGTGTTTGTTTGTGTGTGTGTGTGTGTGTGGAGAATTGGAGCTGGCATGTGCGGGCAGTTTGGGTGTGTGTTTGTCAAATAGCGGCTTGTTTGTGTGGGAAGTGTGTGTGTGGAGAATTGGAGCTTGGTTGGGCGGGAAGTGTTGGTGTGTGTGTGTGTGTGTGTGGAGAATAGTGGCTTGGTTGTATGGGAAGTTTGGGTGCGTGGGTTTTTGTGTGTGTCGAAAATTGGGGCCTGAATGTGCGAGAAGTGTGGTTGGGTGTTTGTGTGTGCGCAGTACTGGGGCTTGGTGGTGCGGGAAGTGTGATTGTCTGTGTGTCTGTGTGTGTGGAGAATTGGGGCTTGGTTGTGTGGGAAATGTGTGTGTGTGTGTGAGTGGAGTATTTGGTGCTTGATTGTGTGTGAATAGTATGTGTGTGTGGAGAATTGGGGCTTGGCTGTGTGGGAAGCGTTTTTGCGTGTGGACAACTGCGGCTTGGTTGTGCATGAAGTGTGGGTGTGTGGCTGTATGTGTGTGGATTATTAGGGCTTGGTTGCGCAGGAAGTGTGGGTGTTTGTGGAGATTTGTGGCTTGGCTGTGTGGGAAGTGTCTGTGTGTGTGTGTGAAGAATGGAGCTCTGCGAAGTGTGTGTGTGCATGGAGAATTTTGGCTTGGTTGTGTGGGACGTGTGGTTGTGTGTGTTTGTAAGTGTGGAAAATCGGGGCTTGAATGTGCGGGAAGTGTGGGTGGGTGTTTGTGTGTGCGGAGAATTGTGGCTTGCTTGTGCGGGAAGTATGCGTGTGTTTGTGGAGAATTGGAGCTTGGTTGTGCGGGCATTGTAAGTGTGTACGTCAAATAGTGGCTTGTTTGTGCGGGACGTGTGTGTGTGTGTGGAGAATTGGAGCTTGGTTGCGCGGGAAATGTTGGTGTGTGAGTGCGTGTGTGTGCGAGTGTCTGGAGAATTGTGGCTTCGATGTATGGGAAGTTTGTGTGTGTGGGTTTTTGTGTGTGCCGATAATTGGGGCTTGGTTGTGCGGGACGTGTGAGTGGGTGTGTGTGTGTGTGGAGAATTGGGGCTTGGTTGTGCGGGAAATGTGGGTTATTGTGTGGACAATTGGGGATTGGTTGTGCAGGAAATTTCAATGTGTGTGTGAGTGGAGAATTGGGGTTTGGTTGTGCGGGAAGTGTGGGTGTGTGTAGAGAATTGGGGCTTGGTTGTGCAGCAACTGTGTGTGTGTGTGGAGAATTGGGATTTCGTTTTGCGGGAATTGTGGGTGTGTGTGGAGAATTGGGGCATGGATGTGTGGGACGTGTCGGTGTGGGTGTATGTGTATGGAGAATTGGGGCTTGGTTGTGCTGTAAGTGTGGGGAATGTGTGGGTCTGTGTGTCTGGAGAATTGCAGCTTGGTTGTGCGGGAATTGTGAGTGGGTGTGTGTGGATGTGTGTGTCTCCAGAATTGGGGTTTGGTTGTGCGGGAAGTGTGGGTGGCTGGGTCTGAGTGTGGAGAATTGGGGCTTAGTTGCGCAGGAAGTGTGGGTGTGTTTGTGTGTGTGTTGAGAAATGGGGTTTGGTTGTGTGGGAAGGGTGATTGGGTATGTGTGGGTGTGTGTGTGAGGATAATTGGGGCTTGGTTGTGTGGGAAATGTTGGTGGCTTTTTTTAGTGTCTGTGTGGATAATTGGGTCTTGGTTCCGCGGGAATGTGGGTGGGTGTGCGTTTTGTGTGTGTGTGTGGAGAATTAGGGCTTAATTATATGGGAAGTGCTGGTGTGTGGGTGTGGATGTGTGGAGAAATGGAGCTTGAATGTGCAAGAAGTGTGGATGGGTGTTTGTGTGTGTGCGGAAAATTGTGGCTTGGTTGTGCGGGATGTGTGAGTGGCTGTTTGGAGAATAGCGTTTTGTTTGTGCGGGAAGTGTGTATCTATGTGGACAATTGGGGATTGGTTGTGCGGGAAGTGTGTGTGTGTGTGGAGAATTGGGTCTTTGTTGTGCGGGAAGTGTATGTGTGTGTAGAGAATTGGGGCTTGGTTATGTGGGAAGTGTAGGTGTGTGTGCGTGTGCGTGTCTGTGTGTGAAGAATTGTGGCTTAGATTTACGGGAAGTGTGGGTGTGTGGGTGTGTGTCTGTGGAGAATTGTGGCTTAAATGTGCTGGAAGTGTGGGTGGGTGTTTGTGTGTGTGTGCGGACAATTGTGGTTTGTTTGTGTGGGAAGTGTGAGTGGGTTTTTGTGTGTGTGGAGAATTGTGGCTTGGTTGTGCGGGAAGTCTGTGTGTGTTTGGAGATTTTGGGCTTGGCTGTGTGGGAAATGTGTGTGTGTATGTGTGTGTGGAGAATTGGCTCTTGGTTGTGCGGGAAGTGTGGGTGTATGCCTGTGTGTGTGTGTGGAGAATTGGGGCTTGGTTGTGCGGGAAGTGTAGGTCTGTGTGTGTGTGTGTGTGTGTGTGTGTGTGGAGAATTGGTGCTTGGCTGTGCGGGAAGTGTGTGTGTGCGTGTGTGTGTGGAGTATTGGGAATTAGCTGTGTGAGAAGTGTGTATGTGTGTGGAGAATAGGGGTTTGGTTGTGTGGGCAGTGAGTGTGTATCTATGTGTGTGGAGAATTGGGGATTTGTTGTTCGGGAAATGCGGGTGTGTGCGTGAGTATTGGGACTTGTTTGTGCGGTAAGTGTGTGTGTGTGTGGAGAATTGGAGCTTGGCTGTGCGGGAAGCAGGTGTGTGTGTGGATAATTGAGGCTTGGTTGTGCGAGAAGTGTGGTTATGTGTGTGGAGAATTGGGACTTGGTTTTACAGGAAGTGTGGGTGGGTGTGTGTATGTGGAGAATTGTGGCTTGGTTGTGCGGGAAGTGTGTGTGAGTGTGTATGTGTGTGGAGAATTGTGGCTTAGTTTTATGGGAAGTGTGGGTGTGTGGGTGTGTGTCTGTGGAGAATTGGGGCTTGAAAGTGCGGGAAGTGTGGGTGGGTGTTTGTGTGTGTGTGCGGAGAATTGAGGCTTGGTTGTGCGGGAAATGTGAGTGCGGGTGTGTGTGTTTGAAGATTTGGGGCTTGGCTGTGCGGGAAGTGTGTGTGTGTGTGTGTGTGGAGAATTGGGTCTTGGTTGTGCAGGAAGTGTGGGTGTGTGCGTGTGTATGTGTGTTTAGAATTGGGCTTGTTTGTGCGGGAAGTGTGTGTGTGTGTGCATGTGGAGTATTGGAGCTTAGTTTTTCGGGAAGTGTTGGTGTGTGTCTGTAAAGAATTGGGGCTTCAATGTGCTGGAAGGTTGGATGGGTGTTTGTGTGTTTGTGTGCGTGGAGAATTGGTGCTTGGTCGTGTGGGAAGTGTCGATCTCTGTGTGGAGAATTGGAGCTGTGCGAAGTGTGTGTGTGTGTGTGGATAATTGAGGCTTGGTTGTGCGGGAAGTGTGGTTGTGTGTGTGGAGAATTGGGACTTGATTGTGCGGGATGTGTGTGTGTGTGTGTGTGTGTGTGTACGTGTGTTTGGAGATTTGGGGCTTGGTTGTGCGTGAAGTGTCGGTGTCTGGGTGTAGATGTGTGTGAAGTATTGGGGCTTGGTTGTGTGGGAAGTGTGTGTATGTATGTGAAGAATTAGAGCTTAGTTGTGCGGGAAGTGTGTGTGTCTGTGTGAGTGTGTGTGGAGAATTGGGAATTGGTTGTGCGGGAAATATGTGTCTGTGGAGAATAGCGGCATGATTGTGTGGGAAGTGTTGGTTGGTGGGTGTGTGTGCATATAGAATTGGGACTAGGCTGTGCGGGAAGGGTGTGTGTATGTGTTTGTGTGTGGAGAATTGGGGCTTGCTTGAGCGGGAAGTGTGGGTGTGTATCTCTGGGTGTTTACGGAGAATTAGGGCTTGGTTGTACGGGAAATGTGGCTGGTAGGTTGTGTGAGGAGAATTGGTACTTAGCCATTTGAGAAGTGAGTATGTGTGTGGAGAATTGGGGTTTGGTTGTGCGGGAAGTGTGTGTGAGCGTGTGTGTATGGAGATTTGGTACCTAGCTGAGTGAGAAGTGTGATTTTATGTGGTGAATTTGGGTTTGGTTGTGCGGGAAGTGTGGATGTGTGGTTTGTAAGTTTGGAGAATCGGGGCTTGATTCTGCGGGAAGTGTGGTTCTGTGTGTGGAGAATTGGGTCTTGGTTGTGCGGGAAATATGGTTGTGTGCGTGTGTGTGTGTGTGTGTGATAAATTGGGGCTTGGTTGTGCGGGAAATGTTGATGTGTGCGTGTGTTTATATGGAGAATTGGGGCTTGAATGTGCAGGAAGTGTGGCTGGGTGTTTGTGTGTGTATGTGGAGAATAGCGACTTGTTTCTGCGGGAAGTTTGTGAGTGTGTGGAGAATTGAGGCTTGGTTGTGCGGGAAGTGTATGTGTGTGAGTGTGTGTCCAGAATTGTGGCTTAGTTTTACGGGAATTGTGGTTGTGTGTCTGTGGAGAATTGGGGCTTGAATGTGTGGGAAGTGTGGGTGGCTTTTTGTGTGTGTGTGCGGAGAATTGTGGCTTGGTTGAGCGGGAAGTGTGAGTGGGTGTGTGTGTGTATGTGGAAAATTGGGTCTTGGTTGTGCGGGAAGTGTGGGTGTGTTTGGAGATTTGGTGCTTGGCTGTGTGGGAAGTGTGTGTGTGTGTGTGTGTGTTTGTGTGTGGAGAATTGGGTCTTGGTTGTGCGGGAAGTGAGGGTGTGTGTGTAAAATTGGGGTTTGTTTGTGCTTGAAGTTTGTGTGTGTGTGTGTGTGCATGTGGAGAATTGGAGCTTAGTTTTACGGGAAGTGTGGATATGTGGGTGTGCGTCTGTCGAAAATTGGGGCTTGAATGTGCAGGAAGTGTGGATGGGTGTGTGTATGTGTGTGTGGGAAGAATTGTGGCTTGGTTGTGCGGATGTGAGTGGGTGTGTGGAGAACAGAGACTTATTTGTGCGGGATGTTTGTGTGTGTGTGGAGAATTGGGGCATGGTTGTGCGGAAAGTGTGTGTGTTTGTGTGTGGAGAATTGGGGCTTGGTTGAGCGGGAAGTGTGTGTGTGTGTATGTGTTTGTGTGTGTGGAGAATTGTGGCATAGTTTTACGGGAAGTGTGGGTGGGTGTGTGTGTATGTGGAGAATTGTGGCTTGGTTGTGCGGGAAGTGTGTGTGAGTGTGTATGTGTGTGGAGAATTGTGGCTTAGTTTTACGGGAAATGTGGGTGTGTGGGTGTGTGTCTGTGGAGAATTGGGGCTTGAAAGTGCGGGAAGTGTGGGTGGGTGTTTGTGTGTGTGTGCGGAGAATTGTGGCTTCGTTGTACGGGAAGTGTGAGTGCGGATGTGTGTGTGAGGAGAATTGTGGCTTGGTTGTGCGTGAAGTGTGTGTGTATGTGTTTATGTGTGGAGAATTGGGGCTTGCTTGAGTGGGAAGTGTGGGTGTGTGTCTCTGGTTGTTTATGGAGAATTAGCGCTTGGTTGTACGGGAAATGTGGGTGGTAGGTTGTGTGTGGAGAATTGGTACTTGGCCATTTGAGAAGTGTGTATGTGTGTCGAGAATTGGGGTTTCGTTGTGTGGGAAATGTGTGTGAGCGTGTGTGCATGGTGATTTGGTACTTAGCTGTGTGAGAAGTGTAATTGTATGTGGTGAATTTGGGTGTGGTTGTGCAGGAAGTGTGGATGTGTGGTGTGTAAGTTTGGAGAATCGGGGCTTGATTCTGCGGGAAGTGTGGTTGTGTGTGTGAAGAATTGGGTCTTGGTTGTGCGGGAAATATGGATGTGTGCGTTTGTGTGTGTGTGATAAATTGGGGCTTGGTTGTACGGGAATTGTTGGTGTGTGCGTGTGTTTGTGTGGAGAATTGGGGCTTGAATGTGTGGGAAGTGTGGATATGTGCTTGTGCGTGTCTGCGGAAAATTATGGCTTTGTTGTGTGGGAAGTGTGAGTGGGTGTGTGGAGAATTGAGGCTTGATTGTGTGCGAAGTGTGTGTGTATATGTGAAGAATTTGGTAGCTTGGTTGTGCCGGAAGTGTGTGTGTGTGTGGAGAAGTGGGGCTTGGTTATGCGTGGCTGGCTCTGTTGCACAGGAGGGCAGGAAAAAGAGTGGAAGAGCGATAGTGATAGGGGATTCAATTGTAAGGGGAATAGATAGACGTTTCTGCGGCCGCAACCGAGACTCCAGGATGGTATGTTGCCTCCCTGGTGCAAAGGTCAAGGATGTCTCGGAGCGGGTGGAGGACATTCTAAAAAGGGAGGGAGAACAGCCAGTTGTCGTGGTGCACGTTGGTACCAATGACATAGGTAAAAAAAGGGATGAGTTCCTACGAAATGAATTTAAGGAGCTAGGAGCTAAATTAAAAAGTAGGACCTCAAAAGTAGTAATCTCGGGATTGCTACCAGTGCCACGTGCTAGTCAGAGTAGGAATCGCAGGATAGCTCAGATGAATACGTGGCTTGAGCAATGGTGCAGCAGGGAGGGATTCAAATTCCTGGGGCATTGGAACCGGTTCTGGGGGAGGTGGGACCAGTACAATCCGGACGGTCTGCACCTGGGCAGAATCGGAACCAATGTCCTCGGGGGAGTGTTTGCTAGTGCTGTTGGGGAGGAGTTAAACTAATATGGCAGGGGGATGGGAACCAATGCAGGGAGATAGAGGGAAACAAAAAGGAGGCAAAAACAAAAGACAGAAAGGAGATGAGGAAAAGTGGAGGGCAGAGAAACCCAAGGCAAAGAACAAAAAGGGCCATTGTACAGCAAAATTCTAAAAGGGCAGAGGGTGTTAAAAAAACAAGCCTAAAGGCTTTGTGTCTTAATGCAAGGAGTATCCGCAATAAGGTGGATGAATTAACTGTGCAAATAGATGTTAACAAATATGATGTGATTGGGATTACGGAGACGTGGCTCCAGGATGAGCAGGGCTGGGAACTCAACATCCAGGGGTATTCAACATTCAGGAAGGATAGAATAAAAGGAAAAGGAGGTGGGGTAGCATTGCTGGTTAAGGAGGAGATTAAGGCAATAGTTAGGAAGGACATTAGCTTGGATGATGTGGAATCTATATGGGTAGAGCTGCAGAACACCAAAGGGCAAAAAACGTTAGTGGGAGTTGTGTACAGACCTCCAAACAGTAGTAGTGATGTTGGGGAGGGCATCAAACAGGAAATTAGGGGTGCGTGCAATAAAGGTGCAGCAGTTATAATGGGTGACTTTAATATGCACATAGATTGGGCTAACCAAACTGGAAGCAATACGGTGGAGGAGGATTTTCTGGAGTGCATAAGGGATGGTTTTTTAGACCAATATGTCGAGGAACCAACTAGGGGGGAGGCCATCTTAGACTGGGTGTTATGTAATGAGAAAGGATTAATTAGCAATCTCGTTGTGCGAGGCCCCTTGGGGAAGAGTGACCATAATATGGTGGAATTCTGCATTAGGATGGAGAATGAAACAGTTAATTCAGAGACCATGGTCCAGAACTTAAAGAAGGCTAACTTTGAAGGTATGAGGCGTGAATTGGCTGAGATGGATTGGCGAATGATACTTAAGAGGTTGACTGTGGATGGGCAATGGCAGACATTTAGAGACCGCATGGATGAACTACAACAATTGTACATTCCTGTCTGGCATAGAAATAAAAAAGGGAAGGTGGCTCAACCGTGGCTATCAAGGGAAATCAGGGATAGTATTAAAGCCAAGGAAGTGGCATACAAATTGGCCAGAAATAGCAGCGAACCTGGGGACTGGGAGAAATTTAGAACTCAGCAGAGGAGGACAAAGGGTTTGATTAGGGCAGGGAAAATGGAGTATGAGAAGAAGCTTGCAGGGAACATTAAGACGGATTGCAAAAGTTTCTATAGATATGTAAAGAGAAAAAGGTTAGTAAAGACAAATGTAGGTCCCCTGCAGTCAGAATCAGGGGAAGTCATAACGGGGAACAAAGAAATGGTGGACCAATTGAACAAGTACTTTGGTTCGGTATTCACGAAGGAGGACACTAACAACATTCCGGTTATAAAAGGGGTCGGGGGGTCTAGTAAGGAGGAGGAACTGAGGGAAATCCTTATTAGCCGGGAAATTGTGTTGGGGAAATTGATGCGATTGAAGGCCGATAAATCCCCAGGGCCTGATGGACTGCATCCCAGAGTACTTAAGGAGGTGGCCTTGGAAATAGTGGATGCGTTGACAGTCATTTTCCAACATTCCATTGACTCTGGATCAGTTCCTATGGAGTGGAGGGTAGCCAATGTAACCCCACTTTTTAAAAAAGGAGGGAGAGAGAAAACAGGGAATTATAGACCGGTCAGCCTGACATCGGTAGTGGGTAAAATGATGGAATCAATTATTAAGGATGTCATAGCAGTGCATTTGGAAAGAGGTGACATGATAGGTCCAAGTCAGCATGGATTTGTGAAAGGGAAATCATGCTTGACAAATCTTCTGGAATTTTTTGAGGATGTTTCCAGTAGAGTGGATAAGGGAGAACCAGTTGATGTGGTATATTTGGACTTTCAGAAGGCGTTCGACAAGGTCCCACACAAGAGATTGATGTGCAAAGTTAGAGCACATGGGATTGGGGGTAGTGTACTGACATGGATTGAGAACTGGTTGTCAGACAGGAAGCAAAGAGTAGGAGTAAATGGGTACTTTTCAGAATGGCAGGCAGTGACTAGTGGGGTACCGCAAGGTTCTGTGCTGGGGCCCCAGCTGTTTACACTGTACATTAATGATTTAGATGAGGGGATTAAATGTAGTATCTCCAGATTTGCGGATGACACTAAGTTGGGTGGCAGTGTGAGCTGCGAGGAGGATGCTGTGAGGCTGCAGAGCGACTTGGATAGGTTAGGTGAGTGGGCAAATGCATGGCAGATGAAGTATAATGTGGATAAATGTGAGGTTATCCACTTTGGTGGTAAAAACAGAGAGACAGACTATTATCTGAATGGTGACAGATTAGGAAAAGGGGAGGTGCAAAGAGACCAGGGTGTCATGGTACATCAGTCATTGAAGGTTGGCATGCAGGTGCAGCAGGCGGTTAAGAAAGCAAATGGCATGTTGGCCTTCATAGCAAGGGGATTTGAGTACAGGGGCAGGGAGGTGTTGCTACAGTTGTACAGGGCATTGGTGAGGCCACACCTGGAGTATTGTGTACAGTTTTGGTCTCCTAACCTGAGGAAGGACATTCTTGCTATTGAGGGAGTGCAGCGAAGGTTCACCAGACTGATTCCCGGGATGGCGGGACTGACCTATCAAGAAAGACTGGATCAACTGGGCTTGTATTCACTGGAGTTCAGAAGAATGAGAGGGGACCTCATAGAAACATGTAAAATTCTGACTGGGTTAGACAGGTTAGATGCAGGAAGAATGTTCCCAATGTTGGGGAAGTCCAGAACCAGGGGTCACAGTCTAAGGATAAGGGGTAAGCCATTTAGGACCGAGATGCGGAGGAACTTCTTCACCCAGAGAGTGGTGAACCTGTGGAATTCTCTACCACAGAAAGTTGTTGAGGCCAATTCACTAAATATATTCAAAAAGGAGTTAGATGAGGTCCTATCTGCTAGGGGGATCAAGGGGTATGGCGAGAAAGCAGGAATGGGGTACTGAAGTTGAATGTTCAGCCATGAACTCATTGAATGGCGGTGCAGGCTAGAAGGGCCGAATGGCCTACTCCTGCACCTATTTTCTATGTTTCTATGTTTCTATGAAGTGTGTGTATGTGTTTGAGTGTGTGTGTGTGTATGCATGTGGAGAATTGGGGCTTAGTTTTACGGGAAGTATGGGTGTGTGGCTGTGTGTCTGTGGAGAATTGAGGCTTGAATGTGCAGGAAGTGTGGATGGGTGTTTGTGTGTGTGTGCGGAGAATTGTGGCTTGGTTGTGTGGGAAGTGTGAGTGGGTGTTTGGAGAATAGCGACTAGTTTTAGCGGGAAATTTGTGTGTGTGTGTAGAATTGGGGCTTGGTTGTGTGGGAAGTGTGTGTGTGTGTGAAGAATTGGGTAGCTTGGTTTGCGGGAAGTGTGTGTGTGGAGAATTGGGGCTTGGTTGTGCGGGAAGTCTGTGTGTGTGTGTATGCATCTGGAGAATTGAGGCTTAGTTTTAATGGAAATGTGGGTGATTGGGTGTGTGTCTGTGGAGAATTGGGGCATGAATGTGCAGGAAGGGTGGATGGGTGTTTGTGCGTGTATGTGGAGAATAGCGAATTGTTTGTGCGGGAAGTTTGTGATTGTGTGGAGAATTGAGGCTTGGTTTTGCGGGAAGTGTATGTGTGTGAGTGTGTGTGTGTGTGTGGAGAATTGTGGCTTAGTTTTACGGGAAGTGTGGGTGTGTGGGTGTGTGTCTGTGGAGAATTGGGGCTTGAAGGTGCGGGAAGTGTGGGTGGGTGTTTGTGTGTGTGTGCGGAGAATTGTGGCTTGGTTGTGCGGGAAGTGTGAGTGCGGGTGTGTGTGTGTGGAGAACTGGGGCTTGGTTGTGAGTGAAGTGTGTGTGTGTTTGAAGATTTGGGGCTTGGCTGTGCGGGACGTGTGTGTGTGTGTGTGGAGAATTGGTTCTTGGTTGTGCGGGAAGTGTGAGTGTGCGCGTGTGTATGTGTGTGTAGAATTGGGGCTTGTTTGTGCGGGAAGTGTGTGTGTGTGTGTGCATGTGGAGTATTGGAGCTTAGTTTTTCGGGAAGTGTTGGCGTGTGGGTGTGTGTCTGTGGAGAATTGGGGCTTGAATGTGCCGGAAGTTTGGATGGGTATTTGTGTGTGTGTGTGTGTAGATTTGGTGCTTGGTCATGTGGGAAGTGTCGATCTGTGTGTAGAGAATTGGAGCTGTGCTAAGTCTGTGTGTGTGTGAGGATAATTGATGCTTGGTTGTGTGGGAAGTGTGTATATGTAAGTGAAGAATTGGAGCTTAGTTCTGCGGAAAGTGTGTGTGTGTGTGTGTGAGTGTTTGTGGAGAATTGGTGCTTGGTTGTGAGGGAAATATGTGTCTGTGGAGAATAGCGGCTTGATTCTGTGGGAAGTGTTGGTTGGTGGGTGTGTGTTCATGTAGAATTGAGACTTGGTTGTGCGGGAAGTGTGGGTGTGTGTCTCTGGGTGTTTATGGAGAATTAGGGCTTGGTTGTACGGGAAATGTTGGTGGTTGGTTGTGTGTGGAGAATTGATACTTAGCCATTTGAGAAGTGTGTATGTGTGTGGAGAATTAGGGTTTGGTTGTGCGGGAAGTGTGTGTGAGTCTGTGTGTATGGAGATTTGTTACTTAGCTGTGTGAGAAGTGTAATTGTATGTGGTGAATTTGGGTTTGGTTGTTCGGGAAGTGTGGATGTGTGGTGTGTAAGTTTGGAGAATCGGGGCTTGATTCTGCAGGAAGTGTGGTTGTGTGCGTGAAGAATTGGGTCTAGGTTGTGCGCGAAATATGGGTGTGTGCGTGTGTGTGTGTGTGATAAATTGGGGCTTGGTTGTACGGGAATTGTTGGTGTCTGCCTGTGTTTGTGTGGAGAATTGGGGCTTGAATGTGCGGGTAGTGTGGATAGGTGTTTGTGCGTGTGTGCGGAGAATTATGGCTTGGTTGTGTGAGAAGTGTGAGTGGGTGTGTGGAGAATAACGGCTGGTTTGTGCGGGAATTGTCTGTCTCTTTGTGTGGAGAATTAGGGCTTGGTTGTGTGCGAAGTGTGTATGTGTGTGAAGAATTTGGTAGCTTGGTTGTGCCGGAAGTGTGTGTGTGTGGAGAATTGGGGCTTGGTTATCCGGGAAGTGTGTGTATGTGTGTGTGTGTGTGTGTGTGTGTGTGTGTGTGTGTGTGTGTGTGTGCATGTGGAGAATTGGGGCTTAATTTTACGGGAAGTGTGGGTTTGTGGCTGTGTGTCTGTGGAGAATTGAGTGGTGAATGTGCAGGAAGTGTGGATGGGTGTTTGTGCGTGTATGTGGAGAATAGCGACTTGTTTGTGCGGGAAGTTTGTGTTTGTGTGGAGAATTGAGGCTTGATTGTGTGCGAAGTGTGTGTGTGTATGTGAAGAATTTGGTAGCTTGGTTGTGCCGGAAGTGTGTGTGTGTGTGGAGAATTGGGGCTTGGTTATGCGGGAAGTGTGTGTATGTGTTTGTGTGTGTGTGTGTGTGTGCATGTGGAGAATTGGGGCTTAGTTTTACGGGAAGTATGGGTGTGTGGCTGTGTGTCTGTGGAGAATTGAGGCTTGAATGTGCAGGAAGTGTGGATGTGTGTTTGTGTGTGTGTGCGGAGAATTGTGGCTTGGTTGTGTGGGAAGTGTGAGTGGGTGTTTGGAGAATAGCGACTAGTTTTAGCGGGAAATGTGTGTGTGTGTGTAGAATTGGGGCTTGGTTGTGTGGGAAGTGTGTGTGTGTGTGAAGAATTGGGTAGCTTGGTTTGCGGGAAGTGTGTGTGTGGAGAATTGGGGCTTGGTTGTGCGGGAAGTCTGTGTGTGTGTGTATGCATCTGGAGAATTGAGGCTTAGTTTTAATGGAAATGTGGGTGATTGGGTGTGTGTCTGTGGAGAATTGGGGCATGAATGTGCAGGAAGGGTGGATGGGTGTTTGTGCGTGTATGTGGAGAATAGCGAATTGTTTGTGCGGGAAGTTTGTGATTGTGTGGAGAATTGAGGCTTGGTTTTGCGGGAAGTGTATGTGTGTGAGTGTGTGTGTGTGTGGAGAATTGTGGCTTAGTTTTACGGGAAGTGTGGGTGTGTGGGTGTGTGTCTGTGGAGAATTGGGGCTTGAAGGTGCGGGAAGTGTGGGTGGGTGTTTGTGTGTGTGTGCGGAGAATTGTGGCTTGGTTGTGCGGGAAGTGTGAGTGCGGGTGTGTGTGTGTGGAGAACTGGGGCTTGGTTGTGAGTGAAGTGTGTGTGTGTTTGAAGATTTGGGGCTTGGCTGTGCGGGACGTGTGTGTGTGTGTGTGGAGAATTGGTTCTTGGTTGTGCGGGAAGTGTGAGTGTGCGCGTGTGTGTGTGTGTGTAGAATTGGGGCTTGTTTGTGCGGGAAGTGTGTGTGTGTGTGTGCATGTGGAGTATTGGAGCTTAGTTTTTCGGGAAGTGTTGGCGTGTGGGTGTGTGTCTGTGGAGAATTGGGGCTTGAATGTGCCGGAAGTTTGGATGGGTATTTGTGTGTGTGTGTGTGTAGATTTGGTGCTTGGTCATGTGGGAAGTGTCGATTGTGTGTAGAGAATTGGAGCTGTGCTAAGTCTGTGTGTGTGTGTGGATAATTGATGCTTGGTTGTGTGGGAAGTGTGTATATGTAAGTGAAGAATTGGAGCTTAGTTCTGCGGAAAGTGTGTGTGTGTGTGTGTGAGTGTTTGTGGAGAATTGGTGCTTGGTTGTGAGGGAAATATGTGTCTGTGGAGAATAGCGGCTTGATTCTGTGGGAAGTGTTGGTTGGTGGGTGTGTGTTCATGTAGAATTGAGACTTGGTTGTGCGGGAAGTGTGGGTGTGTGTCTCTGGGTGTTTATGGAGAATTAGGGCTTGGTTGTACGGGAAATGTTGGTGGTTGGTTGTGTGTGGAGAATTGATACTTAGCCATTTGAGAAGTGTGTATGTGTGTGGAGAATTAGGGTTTGGTTGTGCGGGAAGTGTGTGTGAGTCTGTGTGTATGGAGATTTGTTACTTAGCTGTGTGAGAAGTGTAATTGTATGTGGTGAATTTGGGTATGGTTGTTCGGGAAGTGTGGATGTGTGGTGTGTAAGTTTGGAGAATCGGGGCTTGATTCTGCAGGAAGTGTGGTTGTGTGCGTGAAGAATTGGGTCTAGGTTGTGCGCGAAATATGGGTGTGTGCGTGTGTGTGTGTGTGATAAATTGGGGCTTGGTTGTACGGGAATTGTTGGTGTCTGCCTGTGTTTGTGTGAAGAATTGGGGCTTGAATGTGCGGGTAGTGTGGATAGGTGTTTGTGCGTGTGTGCGGAGAATTATGGCTTGGTTGTGTGGGAAGTGTGAGTGGGTGTGTGGAGAATAACGGCTGGTTTGTGCGGGAATTGTCTGTCTCTTTGTGTGGAGAATTAGGGCTTGGTTGTGTGCGAAGTGTGTATGTGTGTGAAGAATTTGGTAGCTTGGTTGTGCCGGAAGTGTGTGTGTGTGGAGAATTGGGGCTTGGTTATCCGGGAAGTGTGTGTATGTGTGTGTGTGTGTGTGTGTGTGTGTGTGTGTGTGTGTGTGTGTGTGCATGTGGAGAATTGGGGCTTAATTTTACGGGAAGTGTGGGTTTGTGGCTGTGTGTCTGTGGAGAATTGAGTGGTGAATGTGCAGGAAGTGTGGATGGGTGTTTGTGCGTGTATGTGGAGAATAGCGACTTGTTTGTGCGGGAAGTTTGTGTTTGTGTGGAGAATTGAGGCTTGATTGTGTGCGAAGTGTGTGTGTGTATGTGAAGAATTTGGTAGCTTGGTTGTGCCGGAAGTGTGTGTGTGTGTGGAGAATTGGGGCTTGGTTATGCGGGAAGTGTGTGTATGTGTTTGTGTGTGTGTGTGTGTGTGCATGTGGAGAATTGGGGCTTAGTTTTACGGGAAGTATGGGTGTGTGGCTGTGTGTCTGTGGAGAATTGAGGCTTGAATGTGCAGGAAGTGTGGATGTGTGTTTGTGTGTGTGTGCGGAGAATTGTGGCTTGGTTGTGTGGGAAGTGTGAGTGGGTGTTTGGAGAATAGCGACTAGTTTTAGCGGGAAATGTGTGTGTGTGTGTAGAATTGGGGCTTGGTTGTGTGGGAAGTGTGTGTGTGTGTGAAGAATTGGGTAGCTTGGTTTGCGGGAAGTGTGTGTGTGGAGAATTGGGGCTTGGTTGTGCGGGAAGTCTGTGTGTGTGTGTATGCATCTGGAGAATTGAGGCTTAGTTTTAATGGAAATGTGGGTGATTGGGTGTGTGTCTGTGGAGAATTGGGGCATGAATGTGCAGGAAGGGTGGATGGGTGTTTGTGCGTGTATGTGGAGAATAGCGAATTGTTTGTGCGGGAAGTTTGTGATTGTGTGGAGAATTGAGGCTTGGTTTTGCGGGAAGTGTATGTGTGTGAGTGTGTGTGTGTGTGGAGAATTGTGGCTTAGTTTTACGGGAAGTGTGGGTGTGTGGGTGTGTGTCTGTGGAGAATTGGGGCTTGAAGGTGCGGGAAGTGTGGGTGGGTGTTTGTGTGTGTGTGCGGAGAATTGTGGCTTGGTTGTGCGGGAAGTGTGAGTGCGGGTGTGTGTGTGTGGAGAACTGGGGCTTGGTTGTGAGTGAAGTGTGTGTGTGTTTGAAGATTTGGGGCTTGGCTGTGCGGGACGTGTGTGTGTGTGTGTGGAGAATTGGTTCTTGGTTGTGCGGGAAGTGTGAGTGTGCGCGTGTGTGTGTGTGTGTAGAATTGGGGCTTGTTTGTGCGGGAAGTGTGTGTGTGTGTGTGCATGTGGAGTATTGGAGCTTAGTTTTTCGGGAAGTGTTGGCGTGTGGGTGTGTGTCTGTGGAGAATTGGGGCTTGAATGTGCCGGAAGTTTGGATGGGTATTTGTGTGTGTGTGTGTGTAGATTTGGTGCTTGGTCATGTGGGAAGTGTCGATTGTGTGTAGAGAATTGGAGCTGTGCTAAGTCTGTGTGTGTGTGTGGATAATTGATGCTTGGTTGTGTGGGAAGTGTGTATATGTAAGTGAAGAATTGGAGCTTAGTTCTGCGGAAAGTGTGTGTGTGTGTGTGTGAGTGTTTGTGGAGAATTGGTGCTTGGTTGTGAGGGAAATATGTGTCTGTGGAGAATAGCGGCTTGATTCTGTGGGAAGTGTTGGTTGGTGGGTGTGTGTTCATGTAGAATTGAGACTTGGTTGTGCGGGAAGTGTGGGTGTGTGTCTCTGGGTGTTTATGGAGAATTAGGGCTTGGTTGTACGGGAAATGTTGGTGGTTGGTTGTGTGTGGAGAATTGATACTTAGCCATTTGAGAAGTGTGTATGTGTGTGGAGAATTAGGGTTTGGTTGTGCGGGAAGTGTGTGTGAGTCTGTGTGTATGGAGATTTGTTACTTAGCTGTGTGAGAAGTGTAATTGTATGTGGTGAATTTGGGTATGGTTGTTCGGGAAGTGTGGATGTGTGGTGTGTAAGTTTGGAGAATCGGGGCTTGATTCTGCAGGAAGTGTGGTTGTGTGCGTGAAGAATTGGGTCTAGGTTGTGCGCGAAATATGGGTGTGTGCGTGTGTGTGTGTGTGATAAATTGGGGCTTGGTTGTACGGGAATTGTTGGTGTCTGCCTGTGTTTGTGTGAAGAATTGGGGCTTGAATGTGCGGGTAGTGTGGATAGGTGTTTGTGCGTGTGTGCGGAGAATTATGGCTTGGTTGTGTGGGAAGTGTGAGTGGGTGTGTGGAGAATAACGGCTGGTTTGTGCGGGAATTGTCTGTCTCTTTGTGTGGAGAATTAGGGCTTGGTTGTGTGCGAAGTGTGTATGTGTGTGAAGAATTTGGTAGCTTGGTTGTGCCGGAAGTGTGTGTGTGTGGAGAATTGGGGCTTGGTTATCCGGGAAGTGTGTGTATGTGTGTGTGTGTGTGTGTGTGTGTGTGTGTGTGTGTGTGTGTGTGTGCATGTGGAGAATTGGGGCTTAATTTTACGGGAAGTGTGGGTTTGTGGCTGTGTGTCTGTGGAGAATTGAGTGGTGAATGTGCAGGAAGTGTGGATGGGTGTTTGTGCGTGTATGTGGAGAATAGCGACTTGTTTGTGCGGGAAGTTTGTGTTTGTGTGGAGAATTGAGGCTTGATTGTGTGCGAAGTGTGTGTGTGTATGTGAAGAATTTGGTAGCTTGGTTGTGCCGGAAGTGTGTGTGTGTGTGGAGAATTGGGGCTTGGTTATGCGGGAAGTGTGTGTATGTGTTTGTGTGTGTGTGTGCATGTGGAGAATTGGGGCTTAGTTTTACGGGAAGTATGGGTGTGTGGCTGTGTGTCTGTGGAGAATTGAGGCTTGAATGTGCAGGAAGTGTGGATGGGTGTTTGTGTGTGTGTGCGGACAATTGTGGCTTGGTTGTGTGGGAAGTGTGAGTGGGTGTTTGGAGAATAGCGACTAGTTTTAGCGGGAAATTTGTGTGTGTGTGTAGAATTGGGGTTTGGTTGTGTGGGAAGTGTGTGTGTGTGTGAAGAATTGGGTAGCTTGGTTTGCGGGAAGTGTGTGTGTGGAGAATTGGGGCTTGGTTGTGCGGGAAGTCTGTGTGTGTGTGTATGCATCTGGAGAATTGAGGCTTAGTTTTAATGGAAATGTGGGTGATTGGGTGTGTGTCTGTGGAGAATTGGGGCATGAATGTGCAGGAAGGGTGGATGGGTGTTTGTGCGTGTATGTGGAGAATAGCGAATTGTTTGTGCGGGAAGTTTTTGATTGTGTGGAGAATTGAGGCTTGGTTTTGCGGGAAGTGTATGTGTGTGAGTGTGTGTGTGTGTGGAGAATTGTGGCTTAGTTTTACGGGAAGTGTGGGTGTGTGGGTGTGTGTCTGTGGAGAATTGGGGCTTGAAGGTGCGGGAAGTGTGGGTGGGTGTTTGTGTGTGTGTGCGGAGAATTGTGGCTTGGTTGTGCGGGAAGTGTGAGTGCGGGTGTGTGTGTGTGGAGAACTGGGGCTTGGTTGTGAGTGAAGTGTGTGTGTGTTTGAAGATTTGGGGCTTGGCTGTGCGGGACGTGTGTGTGTGTGTGTGGAGAATTGGTTCTTGGTTGTGCGGGAAGTGTGAGTGTGCGCGTGTGTGTGTGTGTGTAGAATTGGGGCTTGTTTGTGTGGGAAGTGTGTGTGTATGTGTGCATGTGGAGTATTGGAGCTTAGTTTTTCGGGAAGTGTTGGCGTGTGGGTGTGTGTCTGTGGAGAATTGGGGCTTGAATGTGCCGGAAGTTTGGATGGGTATTTGTGTGTGTGTGTGTGTAGATTTGGTGCTTGGTCATGTGGGAAGTGTCGATCTGTGTGTAGAGAATTGGAGCTGTGCTAAGTCTGTGTGTGTGTGTGGATAATTGATGCTTGGTTGTGTGGGAAGTGTGTGTATGTAAGTGAAGAATTGGAGCTTAGTTCTGCGGAAAGTGTGTGTGTGTGTGTGTGAGTGTTTGTGGAGAATTGGTGCTTGGTTGTGAGGGAAATATGTGTCTGTGGAGAATAGCGGCTTGATTCTGTGGGAAGTGTTGGTTGGTGGGTGTGTGTTCATATAGAATTGAGACTTGGTTGTGCAGGAAGTGTGGGTGTGTGTCTCTGGGTGTTTATGGAGAATTAGGGCTTGGTTGTACGGGAAATGTTGGTGGTTGGTTGTGTGTGGAGAATTGATACTTAGCCATTTGAGAAGTGTGTATGTGTGTGGAGAATTAGGGTTTGGTTGTGCGGGAAGTGTGTGTGAGTCTGTGTGTATGGAGATTTGTTACTTAGCTGTGTGAGAAGTGTAATTGTATGTGGTGAATTTGGGTTTGGTTGTTCGGGAAGTGTGGATGTGTGGTGTGTAAGTTTGGAGAATCGGGGCTTGATTCTGCAGGAAGTGTGGTTGTGTGCGTGAAGAATTGGGTCTAGGTTGTGCGCGAAATATGGGTGTGTGCGTGTGTGTGTGTGTGATAAATTGGGGCTTGGTTGTACGGGAATTGTTGGTGTCTGCCTGTTTTTGTGTGGAGAATTGGGGCTTGAATGTGCGGGTAGTGTGGATAGGTGTTTGTGCGTGTGTGCGGAGAATTATGGCTTGGTTGTGTGGGAAGTGTGAGTGGGTGTGTGGAGAATAACGGCTGGATTGTGCGGGAATTGTCTGTCTCTTTGTGTGGAGAATTAGGGCTTGGTTGTGTGCGAAGTGTGTATGTGTGTGAAGAATTTGGTAGCTTGGTTGTGCCGGAAGTGTGTGTGTGTGGAGAATTGGGGCTTGGTTATCCGGGAAGTGTGTGTATGTGTGTGTGTGTGTGTGTGTGTGTGTGTGTGTGTGTGTGTGTGCATGTGGAGAATTGGGGCTTAATTTTACGGGAAGTGTGGGTTTGTGGCTGTGTGTCTGTGGAGAATTGAGTGGTGAATGTGCAGGAAGTGTAGATGGGTGTTTGTGCGTGTATGTGGAGAATAGCGACTTGTTTGTGCGGGAAGTTTGTGAGTGCGTGGAGAATTGAGGCTTGGTTGTGCGGGAAGTGTATGTGTGTGAGTGTGTGTGTGTGTGGAGAATTGTAGCTTAGTTTTACAGGAAGTGTTGGTGTGTGGGTGTCTGTCTGTGGAGAATTGTAGCTTGGTTGTGCGGGAAGTGTGTGTGCGGGTGTGTGTGTGTGGAGAATTGGGGCTTGTTTGTGCAAGAAGTGTGTGTGTGTTTGAAGAATTGGGGCTTGGCTGTGCGTGAAGAGTGTGTGTGTGTGTGTTTCTGTGTGGAGAATTGGGTCTTGGTTGTGCGGGAAGTGTGGGTGTGTGCGTGTGTGTGTGTGTGTAGAATTGGGGCTTGTTTGTATGGGAAGTGTGTGTGTGTGTGTGCATGTGGAGTGTTGGAGCTTAGTTTTTCGGGAAGTGTTGGTGTGTAGGTGTGTGTCTGTGGAGAATTGGGGCTTGAATGTGCCGGAAGTGTGGATGGGTGTTTGTGTGTGTGTGTGTGTGGAGAATTGGTGCTTGGTCGTGTGGGAAGGGTCGATTTGTGTGTGGAGAATTGGAGCTGTGCGAAGTGTGTGTGTTTGTGGATAATTGAGGCTTGGTTGTGTGTATATGTAAATGAAGAATTGGAGCTTAGTTGTGCGGGAAGTGTCTGTGTGTGTGTGATTGTGTGTAAAGAATTGGGGCTTGGTTGTGCGGGAAATATGTGTCTGTGGAGAATAGCGGCTTGATTCTGTGGGAAGTGTTGGTTGGTGGGTGTTTGTGCATGTAGAATTGGGACTTGGTTGTGCGGGTAGTGTGGGTGTGTGTCTCTGGGTGTTTATGGAGAATTATTGCTTGGTTGTACGGGAAATGTGGGTGGTTGGTTCTGTGTGGAGAATTGGTACTTAGCCATTTGAGAAGTGTGTATGTGTGTGGAGAATTGGGGTTTGGTTGTGCGGGAAGTGTGTGTGAGCGTGTGAGTATGGAGATTTGGTACTTAGCTGTGTGAGAATTGTGATTGTATGTGGTGAATTTGGGTTTTGTTGTGCGGGAAGTGTGGATGTGTGGTGTGTAAGTTTGGAGAATCAGGGTTTGATTCTGCGGGAAGTGTGGTTGTGTGTGTGAAGAATTGGGTCTTGGTTGTGCAGGAAATATGGGTGTGTGTGTGTGTGTGCGTATGATAAATTGGGGCTTAATTGAACGGGAATTGTTGGTGTGTGCGTGTGTTTGTGTGGAGAATTGGGGCTTGACTGTGCGGGAAGTGTGGGTATGTGTTTGTGCGTGTGTGCGGAGAATTATGGCTTGGTTGTGTGGGAAGTGTGAGTGTGTATGTGAGAATAGCGGCTGGTTTGTGCGGGAATTGAGTGTGTGATTTTGTGGAGAATTGTGGCTTGGTTGTGTGCGAAGTGTGTATATGTGTGAAGAATTTGGTAGCTTGGTTGTGCCGGCAGTGTGTGTGTGTGTGGAGAATTGGTGCTTGGTTATGCGGGAAGTGTGTGTATGTGTGTGTTTGTGTGTGTGTGCATGTGGAGAATTAGGGCTTAGTTTTATGGGAAGTGTGGGTGTGTGGCTGTGTGTCTGTGGAGAATTGAGGCTTGAATTTGCAAGAAGTGTGGATGGGTGTATGTGTGTGTGTGCGGAGAATTGTGGCTTGGTTGTGTGGGAAGTGTGAGTGGGTGTTTGGAGAATAGCGACTTGTTTTAGCGGGAAATTTGCGTGTGTGTAGAATTGGGGCTTGATTGTGTGGGAAGTGTGTGTGTGTGGAGAACTGGGGCTTGGTTGTGCGGGAAGTGTGTGTGTGTGTGTATGCATATGGAGAATTGAGGATTAGTTTTATGGGAAATGTGGGTGATTGGGTGTGTGTCTCTGGAGAATTGTGGCTTGAATGTGCAGGAATTGTGGATGGGTGTTTGTGTGTGTATGTGGAGAATAGCGACTTGTTTGTGTGGGACGTTTGTGAGTGTGCGGAGAATTGGGGCTTGGTTGTGCGGGAAGTGTATGTGCGTGAGTGCGCCTGTGTGTGGACAATTGTGGCTTAGTTTTACGGGAAGTGTGGGTGTGTGGGTGCGTGTCTGTGGAGAATTGGGGCTTGAATGTGCGTGAAGTTTGGGTGGCTGTTTGTGTGTGTGTGCGGAGAATTGTTGCTTGGTTGTGTGGGAAGGGTGAGTGGGTTTGTGTGTGTATGTGGAGAATTGGGTCTTGGTTGTGCGGGAAGTGTGGATGTGTTTGGAGATTTGGTGCTTAGCTGATTGGGAAGTCTGTGTGTGTGTGTGTGTGTGTATGTGTGGAGAATTGGGTCTTGGTTGTGCGGGAAGTGAGGGTGTCTGTGTAAAATTGGGGCTTGTTTGTTCGTGAAGTTTGTGTGTGTGTGTGTGTGCATGTGAAGAATTGGAGCTTAGTTTTACGGGAAGTGTGGATATCTGGGTGTGTGTCTGTGGAAAATTGGGCTTGAAATTGCGAGAAGTATGGCTGGGTGTTTGTGAGTGTGTGTGTGGAGAATTGTGGCTTGGTTGTGTGGATGTGAGTGGGTGTGTGGAGAATTGCGACTTATTTGTGCGGGATATTTGTGTGTGTGTGGAGAATTGGGGCTTGGTTGTGAGGGAAGTGTGTGTGTGTGTGTGTGTGTGTGTGTGGAGAATTTGAGTCTTATTTGTGCGGAAAGTGTGGGTGTGTGCGTGTGTGTGTGTGTGTGTGTAGAATTGGGGCTTGTTTGTGCGGGAAGTGTTTGTGTGTGTGTGCATGTGGATTACTGGAGCTTAGTGTTTCGGGAAGTGTTGGTGTGTGGGTGTGTGTCTGTGGAGAATTGTGGCTTGAATGTGCCGGAAGTGTGGATGGGTGTTTGTATGTGTGTGTGTGTGGAGAATTGGTGCTTGGTCGTTTGGGAAGTGTCGATCTGTGTGTGGAGAATTGGAGCTGTGCAAAATGTGTATATGTATGTGGATAATTGAGGCTTGCTTGTGCGGGAAGTGTGGTTATATGTGTGGAGAATTGGCACTTGATTGTGCGGGAAGTGTGTCTGTGTGTGTGTGTGTGTGTGTGTGTGTGTGTGTTTGGAGAATTGGTGCTTGGTTGTGCATGAAGAGTCGGTGTCTGGGTGTAGATGTGTGTGAAGTATTGGGGCTTGGTTGTGTGGGAAGTGTGTTTATGTAAGTGAAGAATTGGAGCTTAGTTTTGTGGGATGTGTGTGTGTGTGTGTGAGTGTGTGTGGAGAATTGGGGCTTGGTTGTGCGGGAAATATGTGTCTGTGGAGAATAGCGGCTTGATTGTGTGGGAAGTGTTGGTTGGTGGGTGCGTGTGTGCATGTAGAATTGTGACTTGGTTTTGCGGGAAGTGTGTGTGTATGTGTTTGTGTGTGGGGAATTGGGGCTTGGTTGTGCGGGAAGTGTGGGTGTGTGTGTCTGTGTGTGTATGGAGAATTAGCGCTTGGTTGTACGGGAAATGTGGGTGGTTGGTTGTGTGTGGAGAATTGGTACTTAGCCATTTGAGAAGTGTGTATGTATGTGGAGAATTGAGGTTTGGTTGTGCGGGAAGTGTGGATGTGTGGTGTGTAAGTTTGGAGAATCGGGGCTTGATTCTGCGGGAAGTGTGGTTGTGTGTGTGAAGAATTGGGTCTTGATTGTGCGGCAAGTATGGGTGTGTGCGTGTGTGTGTGTGTGATAAATTGGGGCTTGGTTGTACGGGGATTGTTGGTGTGTGCATGTGTTTGGGTGGAGAATTGGGGCTTCAATGTGCGGGAAGTGTGGATATGTGTTTGTGCGTGCGTGCGGAGAATTATGGCTTGGTTGTGTGGGAAGTGTGAGTGGGTGTGTGGAGAATAGCGGCTGGTTTGTGCGGGAAGTGTGTGTGTGTGGAGAATTGGGGCTTGGTTGTCTGCGAAGTGTGTGTGTGTGAAGACTTTGGTAGCTTGTTTGTGCGGGAAGTGTGTGTGTGTGGAAAATTGGGGCTTGGTTATGCGGGAAGTGTGTGTATGTGTGTGTGTGTGTGTGTGTGCATGTGGAGAATTGGGGCTTAGTTTTACGGGATGTGTGGGTTTGTGGCTGTGTGTCTGTGGAGAATTGAGGCTTGAATGTGCAGCAAGTGTGGATGGGTGTTTGTGTTTGTGTGCAGAGAAATGTGGCTTGGTTGTGTGGAAAGTGTGAGTGGGTGTTTTCGAAAATAGCGACTTGTTTGAGCAGGAAGTTTGTGTGTGTGTGTTGAATTGGGAATTGATTGTGTGGGAAGTGTGCGTGTGTGTGTGAAGAATTGGGTAGCTTTATTGTGCGGGAAGTTTGTGTGTGTGGAGACGGGAAGTGTGTGTGTGTGTGTGTGTGTATGCATGTGGAGAATTGAGGCTTAGTTTTACCGGAAATGTGGGTGATTGGGTGTGTGTCTGTGGAGAATTGGGGCTTGAATGTGCAGGAAGGGTGGATGGGTGTTTGTGCGTGAATGTGGAGAATAGCGACTTGTTTGTGCGGGAATTTGGTGAGTGTGTGGAGAATTGGGCCTTGGTTGTGCGGGAAGTGTGTGTGAGCGTGTGAGTATGGAGATTTGGTACTTAGCTGTGTGAGAAGTGTGATTGTATGTGGTGAATTTGGGTTTTGTTGTGCGGGAAGTGTGGATGTGTGGTGTGTAAGTTTGGAGAATCAGGGTTTGATTCTGCGGGAAGTGTGGTTGTGTGTGTGAAGAATTGGGTCTTGGTTGTGCAGGAAATATGGTTGTGTGTGTGTGCGTGTGATAAATTGGGGCTTAGTTGAACGGGAATTGTTGGTGTGTGCGTGTGTTTGTGTGGAGAATTGGGGCTTGAATGTGCGGGAAGTGTGGATATGTGTTTGTGCGTGTGTGTGGAGAATTATGGCTTGGTTGTGTGGGAAGTGTGAGTGGGTATGTGGAGAATAGCAGCTGGTTTGTGCGGGAAGTGAGTGTGTGATTTTGTGGAGAATTGGGGCTTGGTTGTGTGCGAAGTGTGTATGTGTGTGAAGAATTTGGTAGCTTGGTTGTGCCGGCAGTGTGTGTGTGTGTGGAGAATTGGGGCTTGGTTATGCGGGAAGTGTGTGTATGTGTGTGTTTGTGTGTGTGTGCATGTGGAGAATTGGGGCTTAGTTTTATGGGAAGTGTGGGTGTGTGGCTGTGTGTCTGTGGAGAATTGAGGCTTGAATTAGCAAGAAGTGTGGGTGGGTGTTTGTGTGTGTGTGCGGAGAATTGTGGCTTGGTTGTGTGGGAAGTGTGAGTGGGTGTTTTTAGAATAGCGAATTGTTTTAGCGGGAAATTTGTGTGTGTGTAGAATTGGGGCTTGATTGTGTGGGAAGTGTGTGTGTGTGGAGAACTGGGGCTTGGTTGTGCGGGAAGTGTGTGTGTGTGTGTGTGCATATGGAGAATTGAGGATTAGTTTTATGGGAAATGTGGGTGATTGGGTGTGTGTCTGTGGAGAATTGTGGCTTGAATGTGCAGGAATTGTGGATGGGTGATTGTGTGTGTATGTGGAGAATAGCGACTTGTTTGTGTGGGAAGTTTGTGAGTGTGTGGAGAATTGGGGCTTGGTTGTGCGGGAATTGTATGTGCGTGAGTGCTCGTGTGTGTGGACAATTGTGGCTTAGTTTTACGGGAAGTGTGGGTGTGTGGGTGCGTATCTGTGGAGAATTGGGGCTTGAATGTGCGGGAAGTGTGGGTGGCTGTTTGTGTGTGTGTGCGGAGAATTGATGCTTGGTTGTGTGGGAAGGGTGAGTGGGTGTGTGTGTGTATGTGGAGAATTGGGTCTTGGTTGTGCGGGAAGTGAGGGTTTCTGTGTAAAATTGGGGCTTGTTTGTGTGTGAAGTTTGTGTGTGTGTGTGTGTGTGTGCATGTGGAGAATTGGAGCTTAGTTTTACGGGAAGTGTGGATATCTGGGTGTGTGTCTGTGGAAAATTGGGCTTGAAATTGCGAGAAGTGTGGCTGGGTGTTTGTGTGTGTGTGTGTGGAGAATTGTGGCTTGGTTGTGTGGATGTGAGTGGGTGTGTGGAGAATTGCGACATATTTGTGCGGGATATTTGTGTGTGTGTGGAGAATCGGGGCTTGGTTGTGCGGGAAGTGTGTGTGTGTGTGTGTGTGTGTGTGTGTGTGTGGAGAATTTGAGTCTTATTTGTGCGGGAAGTGTGGGTGTGTGCGTGTGTGTGTGTGTGTGTAAAATTGGGGCTTGTTTGTGCGGGAAGTGTGTGTGTGTGTGTGCATGTGGAGTATTGGAGCTTAGTTGAATGGGAATTGTTGGTGTGTGCGTGTGTTTGTGTGGAGAATTGTGGCTTGAATGTGCCGGAAGTGTGGATGGGTGTTTGTATGTGTGTGTGTGTGGAGAATTGGTGCTAGGTCGTTTGGGAAGTGTCGATCTGTGTGTGGAGAATTGCAGCTGTGCAAAATGTGTGTATGTATGTGGATAATTGAGGCTTGGTTGTGCGGGAAATGTGGTTGTATGTGTGGAGAATTGGCACTTGATTGTGCGGGAAGTGTGTCTGTATGTGTGTGTGTGTGTGTGTGTTTGGAGAATTGGTGCTTGGTTGTGCGTGAAGAGTCGGTGTCTGGGTGTAGATGTGTGTGAAGTATTGGGGCTTGGTTGTGTGGGAAGTGTGTGTATGTAAGTGAAGAATTGGAGCTTAGTTTTGTGGGAAGTGTGTGTGTGTGTGTGAGTGTGTGTGGAGAATTGGGGCTTGGTTGTGCTGGAAATATGTGTCTGTGGAGAATAGCGGCTTGATTGTGTGGGAAGTGTTGGTTGGTGGGTGCGTGTGTGCATGTAGAATTGTGACTTGGCTTTGCGGGAAGTGTGTGTGTATGTGTTTGTGTGTGGGGAATTGGGGCTTGGTTGTGCGGGAAGTGTGGGTGTTTGTGTCTGGGTGTGTATGGAGAATTAGGGCTTGGTTGTACGGGAAATGTGGGTGGTTGGTTGTGTGTGGAGAATTGGTACTTAGCCATTTGAGAAGTGTGTATGTGTGTGGAGAATTGAGGTTTGGTTGTGCGGGAAGTGTGGATGTGTGGTGTGTAAGTTTGGAGAATCGGGGCTTGATTCTGCGGGAAGTGTGGTTGTGTGTGTGAAGAATTGGGTCTTGGTTGTGCGGCAAGTATGGGTGTGTGCGTGTGTGTGTGTGTGATAAATTGGGGCTTGGTTGTACGGGAATTGTTGGTGTGTGCATGTGTTTGTGTGGAGAATTGGGGCTTCAATGTGCGGGAAGTGTGGATATGTGTTTGTGCGTGCGTGCGGAGAATTATGGCTTGGTTGTGTGGGAAGTGTGAGTGGGTGTGTGGAGAATAGCGGCTGGTTTGTGCGGGAAGTGTGTGTGTGTGTGGAGAATTGGGGCTTGGTTGTGTGCGAAGTGTGTGTGTGTGAAGACTTTGGTAGCTTGTTTGTGCGGGAAGTGTGTGTATGTGGAAAATTGAGGCTTGGTTATGCAGGAAGTGTGTGTATGTGTGTGTGTGTGTGTGTGTGCATGTGGGGAATTGGGGCTTAGTTTTACGGGAAGTGTGGGTTTGTGACTGTGTGTCTGTGGAGAATTGAGGCTTGAATGTGCAGCAAGTGTGGATGGGTGTTTGTGTGTGTGTGCAGAGAAATGTGGCTTGGTTGTGTGGAAAGTGTGAGTGGGTGTTTGGAAAATAGCGACTTGTTTGAGCAGGAAGTTTGTGTGTGTGTGTTGAATTGGGAATTGATTGTGTGGGAAGTGTGTGTGTGTGTGTGTGAAGAATTGGGTAGCTTTATTGTGCGGGAAGTTTGTGTGTGTGGAGACGGGAAGTGTGTGTGTGTTTGTGTATGCATGTGGATAATTGAGGCTTAGTTTTACGGGAAATGTGGGTGATTGGGTGTGTGTCTGTGGAGAATTGGGGCTTGAATGTGCAGGAAGGGTGGATGGGTGTTTGTGCGTGTATGTGGAGAATAGCGACTTGTTTGTGCGGGAAGTTGGTGAGTGTGTGGAGAATTGGGGCTTGGTTGTGCGGAAAGTGTATGTGTGTGAGTGTGCATGTGTGTGGAGAATTATGGCTTAATTTTATGGGAAGTGTGGGTGTGTGGGTGTGTGTCTGTGGAGAATTGGGGCTTGAATGTGCGGGAATTGTGGGTGGCTGTTTGTGTATGTGTGCGGAGAATTGTGGCTTGAATCTGCAGGATGTGTGGATGGGTGTTTTTGTGTGTGTGTGAAGAATAGCGACTTGTTTGTGCGGGATGTTTGTGTGTGTGTGGAGTATTGTGGCTTTGTTGTGTGGGAAGTGTGTGTGCGTGTGTGTGTGTGTATGTGGAGAGATGTGACTTAGTTTTAGGGGAAGTGTGGGTTTATGGCTGTGTGTCTGTGGAGGATTGAGGCTTGAATGTGTGGGAAGTGTGGGTGGGTGTTTGTGTGTGTGCGGAGAATTGTGGCTTGGTTGTCGGGGAAGCGTGAGTGGGTGTTTGTGTAGTGGAGAATTGGGGCTTGGTTGTGCTGGAAGTGAGTGTGTGTTTGGAGATTTGGGGCTTGGCTGTGTGGGAAGTGTGTGTTTGTGTGTGGAGAATTGGGTCTTGGTTGTGCGGGAAGTGTGGGTGTATGAGTGTGTGTGTGTGTGTAGAATTGGGGATTGTTTGTGCGGGAAGTATGTGTGTGTGTGCATGTGGAGGATTGGAGCTTAGTTTTACGTGAAGTGTGAGTGTGAGTCTGTGGAGAATTGGGGCTTGAATGTGCAGCAATTGTGGATGAGTGTATGTCTTTGTGTGCGGAGAATTGTGGCTTGGTTGTGTGGGAAGTGTGAGTGGGTGTGTGGAGAATAGCGACTTGTTTGAGCGGGAAGTTTGTGTGTGTGGAGAATTGGGGCTTGTTTGTGCGGGAAGTATGTGTGTGTTTGGAGATTTGGGGCTTGGCTGTGTGGGAAGTGTGTGTGTGTGTGTGGAGAATTGCGTCTTGGTTGTGTGGGAAGTGTGGGTGTATGCGTGTGTCTGTGTGTATAGAATTGGGGCTTGTTTGTGCGGGAAGTGTGTGTTTGTGTGTGTGCATGTGGAGAATTGAAGCTTACTTTTACGTGAAGTGTGGGTGTGTGTCTGTGGAGAATTGGGGCTTGAATGTGCAGGAAGTGTGGATGGGTCTTTGTTTCTGTGTGCGGAGAATTGTGGCTTGGTTGTGTGGGAAGTGTGAGTGGGTGTGTGGAGAATAGCGACTTATATGAGCGGGATGTTTTTGTGTGTGTGGACAATTGCGGCTTGGTTGTGTGGGAAGTGTGTGTGTGTGTGTGAGTGTGTGTGTATGGAGAATTGTGGCTTAGTTTTACGGAAAGTGTGGGTGTGTGGATGTGCGTCTGTGGAGAATTGGGTCTTGAATGTGCAGGAAGTTTGGGTGGATGTTTGAATGTGAGTGCGGAGAATTGTGGCTTGGTTGTGCGGGAAGTGTGAGTGGATGTGTGTGTGTGTGGAGAATTGAGGTTTGGTTGTGCGGGAAGTATATGTGTGTTTGGAGATTAGGGGCTTGGCTGTGTGGGAAGTGTGTGTGTGGGTGTGTGTGTGAGTGTCGAGTATTGGGTCTTAGTTGTGCTGGAAGTGTGGGTGTGTGCGTGTGTGTGTGTAGAACTGGGGCTTGGTAGTGCGGGAATGTGTGTGTGCGTGTGTGTGTGGAGTATTGGGACTTAGCAGTGTGAGAAGTGTGTATTGTGTGTGCAGAATTGGGGTTTGGTTGTGCGGGAAGTCTGGATTTGTGGGTGCGTGTGAGCGGACAATTGGAGCTGTGCGAAGTGTGGTTGTGTGTGCGTTTGTGTGGAGAATTGAGGCTTGGCTGTGCGGGAAGTGCTTGTGTGTGTGTGTGTGTGTGTGTGTGTGTATGGATAATTGGGTCTTGGCTGTGCGGGAAGTGTGGGGGTGTTTGTGTGTGTGGAGAATTGGGACTTAGCTGTGTGAGAAGTGTGCATGTGTGTGGAGAATTGGGGTTTGGTTGTGGGGGAAGTGTGTGTGTGTGTGTATGTGTGTGGAGAATTGCGGTTTGGTTATGCGAGAATTGTGGGTGAGTGGGTGTTTGTTTGTGTGGAGAATTGGGACTTGGTTGTGCAGGAAGTGCGGGTGTGTATGTATGTATGTGGAGAATTCGGGCTTTGTTGTGCGCGACGTGTGGGTTTGTGCATGTGTTTGTATGGATAATTGGGGCTCGGTTGTGCGGGAAGTGTGGATGTGAGGGTGTGTGCTTGTGGAGAATTGGGGCTTGGTTGTTCAGGAAGTGTGTGTGTATGTGTGTGTGGAGAATTGCGAATTAGCTGTGTGGGAAGTGTAAATGTGTGTGGAAAATTGGGGTTTGGTTGAGCGGGAAATGTGGATGTGTGGGTGTGTGAGTGTGGAGAAGTGGGGCTTGGTTGTGCGGGAAGTGTTTGTGTATGTGTGGGTGGAAAATTGGGGCTCGGTTCTGCGGGACGTGTGGGTGTATGTGTGGAGAATTGGGGCTTGGTTGTGCGGGAAATGTGGGTGTGAGTGTGGACAATTGGGGCTTGGTTGTGCAGGAAGTGTAGGTGTGTGTGTGTGTGTGCGTGTGGAATATTCGGGCTTGGTTGTGAAGGACGTGAGTCTGTGTGTTTGTGTGTGTGTGTGGAGAATTGGGGCTTTGCTGTGCGGTAAGTGTGTATGTGCGTGTGTGTGTGGAGTATTGGGACTTAGCTGTGTGACAAGTGTGTATGTGTATGGATAATTGGTGTTTTGTTGTGCAGGAAGTGTGTGTGTATGTATGTGTGTGGAGAATTCGGGCTAGGTTGTGCGGGAAGTGCTGGTTTGTGTGTGGGTTATTGGGACATTTTTGTGCGGTAAGTATGTGTGTGTGTGTGGAGAATTGGAGCTTGGCTGTGCAGAATGTGTGTGTGTTTGTGTGTGTGGAGAATTGTGACTTAGCTGTGTGAGAAGTGTGTCTGTGCGTGGAGAATTGGAGTTTGGTTGTGCGGGAAGGCTGGATGTGTGGGTTTGTGTGTGTGGAGAATTGGAGCTGTGCAAAGTGTGGGTGTGTGTGCGTGTGTGTGGAGAATTGAGACTATGCTGCGCGGGAAGTTTTTGTGTGTGTGTGTGTGGAGAATTTGGGCTTGGCTGTGCGGGAATTTGGGTGTGCGTGTGTGTGTGTGAAGAATTGGGACTTAGCTGTGTGAGAAGTGTGTATTTGTGTGAAGAATTGGGGTTTTGTTGTGCGGGAAGTGTCTGTGTGTGTATATGTGTGTGGAATATTAGGGCTAGGTTGTGCGTGAAGTGTGGGTGTGAGTGTGGAGAATAGCGGCTTGGATGTGCATGAAGGTTAGGTGTGTTTGTGTCTGTGTGGAGAATTGAGTCTTGGTTGTGCGGGTGTATGGGTGTATGTGTGTGTGGAGAATTGGGACTTAGCTGTGTTGGAAGGGTGTATGTGTGTGTAGAATTGGGGTTTGGTTGTGCGAGAAGTGTAGATGTGTGTGTGTGTTAGTTTGGAGAATTGATTCTTCGTTGTGCGGAAAGTGTTTGGTTATGTGTGTGTGGAGAATTGGGGATTGGTTGTGAGGGAAGTGTGGGTGTGTGTGTGGAGAATTGGGGCTTGGTAGTGCGGCAAGTGTGGGTGCGAGTGTGGAGAATTGGGGCTTGGTTGTGCGGAAAGTGTGATATGTGAGTGTGTGTGTGTGTAGATTTGGGCTTGGTTGTGCGTAATGTATGGGTGGGTGTGTGTGTTTGTGTGTGGAGAATTGAGGCTTGTTTGTGCGTGAAGTGATTGTGTATGTGTGTGTGGAGAATTGGAGCTTGGTTGTGCGGGAAGTGTGGGTGTGTGTGTGGGGAATTGGGGCTTGGTAGTTGTGCAAGTTTGGGTATGAGTGTGGATAATTGGTGCTTGTATGTGCGGGAAGTGTGGATGTGTGGGTGTTTGTGTATGTAGAATTGCGGCTTGGTTTTGCGTGATGTGTGGGTGGGTTTGTGTGTGTGTGTGGATAATTGGGGCTTGGTTGTGCGGGAAGTGTGGTTAGGATGTTTGTGTGTGTGGATAATTGGAGCTTGGTTGTGCAGGAAGTGTGTGTGTATGCGTGTGTGTGTGTGCAGAGAATGGGGCTTGGTTGTACGGGAAGTGTGTGTGTGTGTGTATGTGTGTGGAGAATTATGGCTAGTTTTTGTGTAAAGTGTGGGTGTGTGTGTGTGGAGAATAGCGGCTTGGTTGTGCATTAATTGTGGGTGAGTGAGTGTGTGTGTGGAGAATTGAGGATTGGTTGTGCGGGAAGTGTAGGTGTGTGTGTGTGTGTGGAGAATTGGGAATTAGCTGTGTGAGAAGTGTGTATGTGTGTGGATAATTGGGGTTTGGTTGTGCGGGAAGTGCGTGTGTATGTGTATATTTGTGTGGAGAATTAGGTCTAGGTTGTGCGTGAAGTGTGGGTGTGTGTGTGGAGAATAGCGGCTTGATTGTGCATGAAGTGTGGGTGTGTGTGTGTGTGTGCAGGATTGAGGCTTGATTGTGAGTGGAGTGTGCGTTTGTGTGTGTGTGTGTGCGTGTGTGTGTGTGTAGAATTGGGGCTTGCTTGTGCGGGAATTTTGGGTGAGTGGGCATGTGTGTGTGTGGAGATTTTGGACTTAGATGTGTGGGAAGTGTGTATATGTGTGGAAAATTGTGGTTAGCTTCTGCGGGAAGTGTGGGTGTATGTGTCGATAATTGGGGCTTGGTTGTGCAGGAAGTCTGGATGTGTGGGTGTGTGTGCGGAGAATTGAAATTGTGCGAAGTATGGTTGTGTGTGCGTGTGTGTGGAGAATTGGGGCTTGGATATGCAGGAAATGTGGTTGTGCGAGTGCGTGTGTGGAGACTTTGGACTTAGCTGTGTGAGAAGTGTGTATGTGTGTGTGTGCATGAAGTGTGGGTGCGTGTGTGGAGAATAGCGGCTTGGTTGTGCATGAAGTGTGGGTGTGTGTTTGTGTGTGGAGAATTGAGGCTTGGTTGTGCGGGAAGTTCATGTGTGTGTGTGTATGTGTGTGGAGAATTAGGGCTAGGTTGTGCGTGAAGAGTGGGTGTGTGTGTGGAGAATAGCGGCTTGGTTGTGCATGAAGTGTGGGTGTGTGTGTGTGTGTGGACAATTGAGGGTTGGTTGTGCGGGAAGTGTGGGTGTGTGTGTTTGTTTTAGTGTGTGGAGAATTGGGGCTTGCTTGTGCGGGAATTGTGGGTGAGTGGGCGTGTTTGTGTGTGGAGATTTGGGACTTGATTCTGTGGGAAGTGTCTGTGTGTGGAGAATTGGGGCTTCGTTGTGCGTGAAGTGTCGGTGTGTGTGCGTGTGTTTCTTTGGAAAATTGGGGCTTGGTTGTCCGGGAAGTGTGGGTATGAGTGTGTGTGTGTATGGAGAATTGGGGCTTGGTTGTGCAGGAAGTGTGTGTGTTTGTGTGTGTGGAGAATTTGGAATTAGCTTTGTGGGAAGTGTGTATGTGTGTGGAGAATTGGGATTTGTTTGTGTGGGAAGTTTGGATGTGCGGGTGTGTGAGTTTGGAGAATTGGGGCTGGGTTGTGCGGGAAGTCTTTGTGTATGTATGTGTGGAGAATTGGGGCCTGGTTGTGCGGGAAGTGTGGGTGTGTGTGGAGAATTGGGGCTTGGTTGTGCGGGGTGTGTGGGTGTGAGTTTTGAGAATTGGGGCTTGGTTGTGCGAGAAATGTGCCTGTGTGGGTGTGTATGTGTGGAGAATTGGGGCTTGGTTCTACGGGAAGTGTTGGTATGTGGGTGTGTTTGTGTGGAGAATTGTGGCTTGAATGTGCGGGAAGTGTGGATGGCTGTTTGTGTGTGTGTGGGCGGAGAATTGTGGTTTGGTTGTGCGGGAAGTCTGAGTGGGTGTGTGGCGAATAGCGGCTTGTTTGTGCGGGAAGTGTGTGTGTGTGTGGACAATTGGGGCTTGGTTTTGTGGGAAGTGTGTTTCTGTGTGTGCAGAATTGGGTTTTGGTTGTGTGGGAAGTGTGTGTGTGTGGAGTTTTGGGGTTTGGTTATGTGGGAAGTGTGTGTGTGTGTGTTTGTGCGTGGAGAATTGGGGCATAGTTTTACGGGAAGGGTGGGTGTGTGGGTGTGAGCCTGTGGAGAATTGGTGCTTGAATGTGCAGGAAGTGTGATTGGGTGTGTGTGTGTGCGGAGAATTGTGGCTTGGCTGTGCGGGAAGTGCGAGTGGTGTGTGTGTGTGTGTGTGTGGAGAATTGGGGCTTGTTTGTGTGGGAAGCGTGCATGTGTTTCGAGATTTGGGGCTTGTAATTGTGGGAAGTGTGTGTGTGTGTGTGTGTGTGTGTGTGGAGAATTGGGTCTTGGTTGTGCGGGAAGTATGTGTGTGTGTGTGTCTTTGTGTGTGTGTGTGGATAATTGGGGCTTGGCTTTGCAGGTAGTGTGTGAATGCATGTGTGTGTGGAGTATTGGGACTTAGCTGTTTGAGAAGTGTATATGTGTGGAGAATTGTGGTTTGGTTGTGCGGGAAGTCTGAGTGGGTGTGTGGAGAATAGCGGCTTGTTTGTGCAGGAAGTGTGTGTGTGTGGAGAATTGAGGCTTGGTTGTGCGGGAAGTATGTGTGTGTGTGTGTAGAATTGGGTCTTTGTTGTGCGGGAAGATTGTGTGTGTGTGTGTGTTTGTGTGTGGAGATTGGGGCATAGTTTTACGGGAAGGGTGGGTGTTTGGATGTGTGTCTGTGAAGAATTGGTGCTTGAATGTGCGGGAAGTGTGATTGGGTGTGTGTGTGTGTGGAGAATGGGGGCTTGGTTGTGTGGGAAGTGTGTGTGTGTTTTCGAGATTTGTGGCTTGGCTGTGTGGGAAGTGTGTATGTATGTGTTTGTGTGTGTGTGTGGAGAATTGGGGCTTGGCTTTGCAGGAAGTGTGTGAATGCGTGCATGTGTGGAGTATTGGGACTTAGCTGTGTGAGAAGTATATATGTGTGGATAATTGTTGTTTGGTTGTGCGGGAAGTGTGTATGTATGTATGTGTGTGGCGAATTGGAGCTTGGTTGTGCGGGAAGTGTGAGTGTGTGTGTTGGGTATTGGGACTTGTTTGTGCGGTAAGTGTGTGTGTGTGTGTGTGGAGATTTGGAGCTTGGCTATGCGGGTTAGTGTGTATGTGTGTGTTGAGAATTGGGACATCTGTGTGAGAAATGTGTATGTGTGTGGAGAATTGCGATTTGAGTGTGCGGTAAGTCTGGATGTGAGCGTGTGTGAGTGCGGAGAATTGGGGCTTGGTTGTGCGGGAAGTGTGTGTGTGTTTTCGAGATTTGTGGCTTGGCTGTGTGGGAAGTGTGTATGTGTGTGTGTGTGGAGAATTGGGTCTTGGTTGTGCGGGAAGTGTGTGTGTGTGTGTTTGTGTGTGTGTGTGGAGAATTGGGGCTTGGTTGTGCGGGAAGTGTGTGTGTGTTTTCGAGATTTGTGGCTTGGCTGTGTGGGAAGTGTGTATGTGTGTGTGTGTGGAGAATTGGGTCTTGGTTGTGCGGGAAGTGTGTGTGTGTGTGTTTGTGTGTGTGTGTGGAGAATTGGGGCTTGGCTTTGCAGGAAGTGTGTGAATGCGTGTATGTGTGGAGTATTGGGACTTAGCTGTGTGAGAAGTATATATGTGTGGATAATTGTTGTTTGGTTGTGCGGGAAGTGTGTATGTATGCATGTGTGTGGCGAATTGGAGCTTGGTTGTGCGGGAAGTGTGAGTGTGTGTGTTGGGTATTGGGACTTGTTTGTGCGGTAAGTGTGTGTGTGTGTGGAGATTTAGAGCTTGGCTGTGCGGGTTAGTGTGTATGTGTGTGTTGAGAATTGGGACATCTGTGTGAGAAATGTGTATGTGTGTGGAGAATTGTGATTTGAGTGTGCGGTAAGTCTGGATGTGAGCGTGTGTGAGTGCGGAGAATTGGAGCTGTGTGAAGTGTGGTTGTATGTGCCTGTGTGTGGAGAATTGAGGCTTGGTTGCACGGGAAGTGTTTGTGTGTGTGGTGTATTGGGGCTTGGCTGTGCGGGGAGAGTGGGTGTGTGTGTGTGATATGAGAATTGGGAATTATCTGTGTGAGAAGTGTGTATGTGTGTGGAGAATTGGGGTTTGGTTGTACGGGAAGTGTGTGTATGTGTGTGTGATTGTGTGTGGATTATTAGGGCTGGGTTTTTCGTGAAGTGTAGATGTGAGTGTGGAGAATAGCGGCATGGTTGTGCATGAAGTGTGGGTGTGTGGGTGTGTGTGTGAAGAATTGAGGCTTGGTTGTGCGGGAAGCGTGGGTGTGTGTGTGTGGAGAATTGGGATTTAGCTGTGACAGAAGTGTGTATGTGTGTGGAAAATTGGTGTTTAGTTGTGCGGGAACTGGGTGTGTCTGTGTATGTGTTTGAAGAATTTGAGCTAGGTTGTGAGTTAATTGTGGGTGTGTGTGTGGAGAATTGAGGCTTGGTTTTGCGTGAAGTGTAGGTGTGTGTGTATTTGTGTGTGTGTGTGTGGAGAATTGGGGCTTGCTTGTGCAGAAATTGTGGGGGAGTGCGCGTGTTTGTTTTTGGAGAATTGGGACGTGGTTGAGCGGTAAGTGTGTGTGTATGTGTGTGTGTGTGGAGAATTGGGGCTTCGCTGTGCGGGAAGTGTGTGTGTGTGTTTGTGTGTCTGTATGGAGAATTGGGGCTTGGTTGTGCGGGAATGTGGATGTGAGTGTGTGTGTGTGTGGAGAATTGGGGCTTGGTTGTGCAGGAAGTGTGTATGTATGTGTGTGTGGAAAATTGGGATTTAGCTCTGTGGGAAGAATGTATGTGTGTGGAGAATTGGGGTTTGGTTGTGCGGGAAGTGTGGATGTGTGGGTGTGTGAGTGTGGAGAATTGGGGCTTGGTTGTGCGGGAAGTGATTGTGTGTGTGTGGAGAATTGGGACTTGGTTGTGCGGGAAGTGTGGGTTTCAGTGTGGAGATTTGGGGCTTGGTTGTGCGGGAAGTATGGGTCTGTGGGTATGTGTGTATAATTCGGGTTTGTTTGTGCGTGATGTGTGGGTGGGTGGGTGTGTGTGTGTGTGGAGAATTGGGGATTGGTTGTGCGGGATATGTGTGTGTGTGTGTGTGTGTGGAGAATTGGGACTTTGCTGTGTGAGAAGTGTGTATGTGTGTTGAGAATTGGGGTTTGGTTGTGCGGGAAGTGTGTGTGTATGTATGCGTGTGGAGAATTGGGGCTTGGTTGTTCGTGAAGTGTGGGTGTGTGTGGGGTATTAAGACTTGTTTGCGTGGTTAGTGTGTGTGTGTGTGTGGAGAATTGGAGCTTGGCTGTGTGGAAAGTGTGTGTGTGTGTGGGGAATTGGGATTTATCTCTGTGAGAAGTGTGTATGTGTTTGGAGAATTGGGGTTTGGTTGTGCAGGACGTCTGGATGTGTGGGTGTGTGTGTGCGGAGTATAGGAGTTGTCTGTGCGTGTGTGTGGAGAATTGAGGGTTGGCTGCGCTGGAGTTGTGTGTGTCTGTGTGTGTGGAGAATTGTGGCTTGGCTGAGCGGGAAGTGTGGATGTGCGTGTATGTGTGTAAAGAATTGGGACTTAGCTGTGTGAGAAGTGTGTATGTGTGTGGAGAATTGGGGTTTGGTTGTGCGGAAAGTGTGTGTGTGTGTGTGTATGTGTGTGGAGTATTAGGGCTAGTTTGTGCATGAAGTGTGGGTGTGTGTGTGGAGAATAGCGGCTTGGTTGTGCATTAAATGTGCGTATGCGTGTGTGTGTGTGTGGAGAGTTGAGTCTTGGTTGTGCGGGAAGTGTGGGTGTGTGTCTGTGTGTGGAGAATTGGGACTTAGCTGTGTGAGAAGTGTATATGTGTGTGGAGAATTAGGGCTAGTTTGTGCATGAAGTGTGGGTGTGTGTGTGGAGAATAGCAGTTTAGTTGTGCATGAAATGTGGGTGTGTGTATGTGTCTGGAGAATTGAGGCTTAGTTGTGCGGGAAGTGTGTGTGTGTGTGTGTGTGTGTGTGTGTGTGTGTGTGTGTGTGTGTGTGTGTGTGTGTGTGTGTGTGGAGAATTGGGGCTTGCTTGTGCGGCAATTGTGGGTGAGTGGGCATGTGTGTGTGTGGAGAATTGGAATTGGTTGTGCGGGAAGTGTGTGTGAATGTGTGTGTGTGGAGAATTGGGGCTTGGTTGTGCGGGAAGTGTGGTTGTGTGTGTGGAGAATTGCGGCTTGGTTCTGCATGATGTGTGGTTTCGTGTGAGTGTGTGTGTGGAGAATTGGGGCTTGGTTTTACGGGAAGTGTTGGTGTGTGCGTGTGTGTGGAGAATTGTGGCTTGAATGTCCGGGAAGTATGGATGGGTGTTTGTATGTGTGTGCGGAGAATTGTGGCTTGCTTGTACGGGAAGTGTCAGTGGGTGTGTCGAGAATAGCGGCTTGTTTGTACGGGAAGTGTGTGTGTGTGTGGAGAATTCGGTGTTGATTATGCATTAAGTTTGTGTATGTATGGAGAATTCGAGCCTGGTTGTGCGGGAAATGTGTGTGTGTGTGTGTGTGTGTGTTTGTGTATGGAAAATTGGAGCTTAGTTATACGGGAAGCGTGGGTGTGTTGGTGTGTGTCTGTGGAGAACTGGGGATTGAATGTACGGGAAGTGGGGATGGGTGTTTGTGGGTGTGCGGAGAGAATTGTGGCTTGATTGTGAGGGAAGTGTGAGTGAGTGTGTGTTTGTGTGGAGAATTGGGGCTTGGTTGTCCGGGAAGTATGTGTGTGTTTGGAGATTTGGGGCTTGGTTGTGTGGGAAGTGTGTGTGTGTGTGTATGTGTGTGTGCAGAATTGGGTCTTGGTTGTGCGGGAAGTGTGGGTGTGTGCGTGTCTGTGTGTGTGGAGAGTTGGGGCTTGTTTGTCCTGGAAGTGTGTGTGTGTTTGGAGATTTGGAGCTTAGCTCTGTGGGAAGAGTGTGTGAGTGTGTGTGTGTGGAGAATTGGGTCTTGTTTGTGCAGGAAGTGTGTGTGTGTGTGTGTGAGTGTGGAGAATAGGGGTTTGGCGGTGCGGGAAGTGTGTGTGTGCGTGTGTGTGTGGAGTATTGAGACTTATCTGTGTGAGAAGTGTGTATGTGCGTGGCGAGTTGGTGTTTGGTTGTGCGGGAATTGTGTGTGTATATATGTATGTCGATAATTGGGGCTTGGTTGTGCGTGAAGTGCGGGTGTGTGTGTGGGGTATTGAGGCTTGTTTTGTGGTAAGTGTGTGTGTGTGTGGAGAATTGGAGCTTGGCTGTGTGGGAAGTATATGTGTGTGTGGAGAATTGGGACTTAGCTGTGTGAGAAGTGCATATGTGTGTGGAGAATTGGCGTTTGGTTGCGCAGGAAGTCTGAATGTGAATGTTTGTGAGTGCGGATAATTGGAGCTGTGCGAAGTGTTGTTGTGTGTGCGTGTGTGTGGAGAATTGAGGCTTGGCTGCGCGAGAAGTGTTTGTGTGTGTGTGTGTGTGTGGCGAATTGGGGCTTGGCTGTGCAGGAAGTGTGGGTGTGTGCGTGTGTGTGAATGTGGAGAATTGAGGATTGGTTGTGCGGGAAGTGTGTGTGTGTTTGGAGATTCGGGGCTTGGCTCTGTGGGAAGTGTGTGTGTGTGTGTGTGTGTGGAGAATTGGGTCTTGTTTTGCGGGAAGGGTGAGTGTGTGCGTGTGTGTGTGGAGAATTGTGGTTTGGCTTTGCGGGATGTGTGTAAGCGCGTGTGTGTGTGGAGTATTGGGACTTATCTGTGTGAGAAGTGTGTATGTGTGTGGAGAATTGGGGTTTGGTTGTGCGGGAAGTGTGTTTGTATGTATGTTTGTTGGGTATTGGGGCTTGGCTGTGCAGGAAGTATGTGTGTGTGTGTGTGTGGTTAATTGGGACTTAGCTATGTGAGAAGTGTGTATGTGTATGGAGAATTGACGTTTGGTTGTGCGGCAAGTCTAGATGTGAATGTTTGTGAGTGTGGAAAATTGGAGCTGTGCAATGTGTGGTCGTGTGTGCGTGTGTGTGGAGAATTGAGGCTTGGCTGCGTGGGAAGTGTTTGTATGTGTGTCTGTGTGGCGAATTGGGGCTTGGCTTTCCAGGAAGTGTCGGTGTGCGTGTGTGTGTGTGGAGAATTGGGGATTGGTTGTGCGGGATGAGTGTGTGTGTGTGTGTATGTGTGTGGAGTATTAGGGCTAGATTGTGCATGAAGTGTGTGTGTGTGTGTGGAGAATAGCGGCTTGGTTGTGCATGAAGTGTGGGTGTGTGTGTGTGTATAGAGAATAGCGTCTTGGTTGTGCATGAAGCGTGGGTGTGTGTGTGTGTGAGTGTGGAGAATTGAGGCTTAGTTGTGCAGGAAGTGTGGGTGTGTGTGTGTGTGTATGGAGAATTGGGGCTTGCTTGTGCGGGAATTGTGGGTGAGTGGATTGTGTGTGTGGAGAATTGGGACTTGGTTCTGCGGGATGTGTGTGTGTATGTGAGTGTGTGGAGAATTCTGGCTTCGTTGTGTGTGAAGTGTGGGTGTGTGTGCGTGTGTTTGTATGGAGAATTGGATTTTGGTTGTGCGGGAAGTGTGGATGTGAGGGTGTGTGTAAGTTGCGAATTGGGGCTTAGTTGTGCAGGAAGTGTGTGTGTATGTGTGTGTGGAGAATTGGGAAGTGGCTTTGTGGGAAGTGTGTATGTGTGTGGAGAATTGGGGTTTGGTTGTGCGGGAAATGTGGATGTGTGGGTGTGTGAGTGTGGAGAATTGTGGATTGGATGTGCGGGAAGTGTTTGTGTATGTGTGTGTGGATTATTGAGGCTTGGTTGTGCGGGAAGTGTTGGTGTGTTTCTGGAGAATTGGGCTTGGCTGTACGGGAAGTGTGGGTGTAAGTGTGGAGAATTGAGACTTGTTAGTGTGGGAATTGTCGTTGGGTGTTTGATGTGTGTGGAGAATTGGAGCTTGCTTGTGCAGGAACTGTGTGTGTGTGTGTGGAGAATTGGGGCTTGGCTGTGCGGGAAGTGTGTGCGTGCGTGTGTGTGTGGAGTATTGGGGTTTGTTTGTGTGGGAAGTGTGTGCGTATGTATGTGTGTGGAGAATTGGGGCTTGGTTGTGCGGGAAGAGCGGATGTGTGTGTGGGGTATTGAGATTGGATTTGCGGTAAGTATGTGTGTGTGTGGAGAGTTGGAGTTGGCTGAGCGGGAAGTGCGTGTGTGTGTGTGTGTATGTGTGTAGAGAATTAGCGCTAGGTTGTGCGTGAAGTGTGGGTGTGCATGTGGAGAATAGCGGCTTGGTTGTGCATGAAGTGTGGGTGTGTGTGTGTGCGTGTGTGGAGAATTGAGGCTTGGTTGTGCGGGAAGTGTGGGTGTATGTGTGTATGTTTGTGTGTGTGGCGAATTGGGACTTAGCTGTGTGAGAAATGTGTATGTGAGTGGAAAATTGGGGTTTGGTTGTGCGGGAAGTGCGTGTGCGTGTGTGTATATGTGTGGACTATTAGGGCTAGGTTGTGCGTGAAGTGTGGGTGTGTGTGTGGAGAATAGCGGCTTGGTTGTTCATGAAGTGTGTGAGTGTGTGTGTGTGTGTGTGTAGAATTGAGGCTTGGTTCTGCGGGAAGTGTGGCTGTGTTTGTGTGTGTGTGTGTGTGTGTGTGCGTGTGGAGAATTGTGTCTTGCTTGTGCGGGAATTGTGGGTGAGTGGGCGTGTATGTGTGTGGAGAATTGGGACTTGGTTGTGCGTTAAGTGTGTCTGTATGTATGTTTGTGGAGAATTGGTGCTTCGTTGTGCGGGACGTGTGGGTGTATGCGTGTGTTTGTACGGATAATTGGGGCTTGTTTTTGCGGGAAGTGTGGATGTGAGGGTGTGTGTGTGTGGAGAAGTGGGGCTTGAATATACGGGGGGTGGAAATGGGTGCTTGTGGGTGTGTGTGGAGAATTGTGGCTTGGTTGTGTGAGAAGTGTGAGTGAGTGTGTGTTTGTGTGGAGAATTGGAGTTTGGTTGTGCTGGAAGTATGTGTGTGTTTGGAGATTTGGGGCTTGGCTGTGTGGGATGTGTGCGTGTGTGTGTTTATGTGTGTGTGGAGAATTGTGCCTTGTTTGTCCGGGAAGTGTGCGTGTGTTTGGAGATTTGGGACTTGGCTCTTTGGGAAGTGTGTTTGTGTGTGTGTGTGGAGAATTGGGTCTTGTTTGTGCGGGAAGTGTGTGTGTGTGTGTTTGTGTGTGTGTGTGTGTGTGTGTGTGTGTGTGTGTGTGTGTGTGTGTGTGTGTGTGTGTGTAGGAGAATTGGAGTTTGGCTGTGCGGGAAGTGTGTGTGTGCGTGGAGAATTGGTGTTTGGTTGTGCGGGAATTGTGTGTGTATATATGTGTGTCGAGAATTGGGGCTTGGTTGTGCGTGAAGTGCGGTGTGTGTGTGGAGAATTGAGGCTTGATTGTGCGGGAAGTGTGGGTGTGTGTGTGTGTGTGTGTGTGGCGAATTGGGACTTAGCTGTGTGAGAAGTGTGTATGTGTGGGGAAAATGCATGTGCGTGTGTGTATATGTGTGGACAATTAGGGCTAGGTTGTGCGTGAATTGTGGGTGTGTGTGTGGAGAATAGCGGCTTGGTTGTGCGGGAAGTGCGGCTGTGTTTGGTTGTGCGTGTGGAGAATTGTGTCTTGCTTGTGCGGGAATTGTGGGTGAGTGGGAATGTATGTGTGTGGAGAATTGGGACTTGGTTGTGTGGGAAGTGTGTCTGTATGTATGTGTGTGGAGAATTGGTGCTTCGTTGTGCAGGAAGTGTGGGTGTATGCGTTTGTTTGTACGGATAATTGGGGCTTGTTTTTGCGGGAAATGTGGATGTGAGGGTGTGTGTGTGGAGAATTGCGGCTTGAATGTACGGGGGGTGGAAATGGGTGTTTGTGGGTGTGTGTGTAGAATTTTGGCTTGGTTGTGTAGGAAGTGTGAGTGAGTGTGTATTTGTGTGGAGAATTGGGGTTTGGTTGTGCGGGAAGTATGTGTGTGTTTGGAGATTTTGGGATTGGCTTTGTGGGAAGTGTGCGTGTGTGTGTGTATGTGTGTGTGGAGAATTTTGTCTTGGTTGTGCGGGAAGTGTGGGTGTGTGCGTGTGTGTGTGTGTGGATAATTGGGGCTTGTTTGTCCGGGAAGTGAGTGTGTGTTTGGAGATTTGGGACTTGGCTCTGTGGGAAGTGTGTGTATCTGTGTGTGTGTGGAGAATTGGGGTTCGGCTGTGCGGGAAGAGTGTGTGTGCGTATGTGTGTGGAGTATTGGGACTTATCTGTGTGAGAAGTGTGTATGTGCGTGGAGAATTGGTATTTGGTTGTGCGGGAGTTGTGTGTGTATATATGTGTGTCGAAAATTGGGGCTTGGTTGTGCGTGAAGTGAAGTGCGGGTGTGTGTGTGGGTTATTGGGGCGTGTTTTTGCAGTAAGTGTGTGTGTGTGTGTGTGGAGAATTGGAGCTTGGCTGTGCGGGAAATGTGTGTGTGTGTGTGTTTGGAGAATTAGGACTTAGCTGTGTGAGAAGTGCGTATGTGTGTGGAGAATTGGCGTTTGGTTGCACAGGAAGTCTGGATGTGAATGTTTGTGAGTGTGGATAATTGGAGCTGTGCGAAGTGTTGTTGTGTGTGCGTGTTTGTGGAGAATTGAGGCTTGGCTTCACGGGAAGTGTTTGTGTGTGTGTGTGTATGGCTAATTGTGGCTTGGCTGTGCGGTAAGTGTGGGTGTGTGCGTGTGTGTGAGTGTGTAGAATTGGGGCTTGGTTGTGCGGGAAGTGTGTGTGTGTTTGGAGATTCGGGGCTTTGCTCTGTGCGAAGTATGTGTGTGTGTGTGTGTGTTTTTGTGTGGAGAATTGTTTCTTGGTTGTGCGGGAAATGTGTGTGTGTGTGTGCAGAAATGTGGTTTGGCTGTGCGATAAGTGTGTGTGTGCATGTGTGTGTGGAGTATTGGGACTTATCTGAGGGAGAAGTGTGTATGTGAGTGGAGAATTTGAGTTTGGTTGTGCGGGAAGTGTGTGTGTATGTATGTGTGTGGAGATTTGGGGCTTGGTTGTGTGTGAAGTGCGGGTGTGTGTGTGGGGTATTGGGTCTTGTTTTTGCGGTAAGTGAGAGTGTGTGTGAGGAGAATTGTAGCTTGGCTGTGCAGGAAGTGTGTGCGTGTGTGTGTGTGGAGAATTGGGACTTAGCTATGTGAGAAGTGTATATGTGTGTGGAGAATTGGCGTTTGGTTGTGCGGGAAGTCTAGATGTGAATGTGTGAGAGCAGAAAATTGGAGCTTTACGAAGTGTGGTTGTGTGTGTGTGTGTGGAGAATTGAGGCTTGGCTGTGCGGGAAGTGTTTGTATGTGTGTGTGTGTGACGAATTGGGACTTGGCTGTGCGGGAAGTGTGGTTGTGCGTGTGTGTGTGTGGAGAATTGGGGTTTGGTTGTGCGGGATGTGTGTGTGTGTGTATGTGTGTGGAATATTAGGGCTAGATTGTGCGTGAAGTGTGGGTGTGTGTGTGAAGAATAGCGGCTTGGTTGTGAATGAAGTGTGGGTGTGTGTGTGTACATAGAGAATAGCGTATTGGTTGTGCATGAAGTGTGGGTGTGTGTATGTGTGTGGAGAATTGAGGCTTAGTTGTGCGGGAAGTGTGTGTGTGTGTGTGTGTGTGGAGAATTGGGACTTGGTTCTGCGGGAAGTGTGTGTGTATGTGTGTGTGTGAAGGATTTGGGCTTCATTGTGCGGGAAGTGTGGGTGTGTATGCGTATGTTTGTATGGAGTATTGGATCGTGGTTGTTCGGGAAGTGTGGATGTCAGGATGTGTATAAGTGGCGAATTGGGGCTTAGTTGTTCAGGAAGTGTGTGTGTATGTGTGTGTGGAGAATTGAGAAGTGGCTGTGTGGGAAGTGTGTATGAATGTGGAGAATTGGGGTTTGATTGTGCGGGAAGTGTGGATGTGTTGGTGTGTGAGTGTGGAGAATTGTGGATTGGATGTGCGGGAAGTGTTTGTGTATGTGTGTGTGTAGTATTGGGGCTTGGTTGTGCGGTAAGAGTGGGTGTGTGTGTGGAGAATTGGGGCTTGATTGTGCGGGAAGTGTTGGTGTGTTTCTGGAGAATTGGGCTTGGCTGTACGGGAAGTGTAGGTGTAAGTGTGGAGAATTGAGGCTTGATTGTGTCGGAATTGCCGTTTGGTGTTTGATGTGTGTAGAGAATTGGAGCTTTTTTGTGCTGGAAGTGTTTGTGTATGCGTGTGTGTGTGTGCGGACAATTGGGTCTTGGTTGTGCACGAAGTGTGTGTGTGTCTGTGTGTGGAAAATTGGGGCTTGGCTGTGCAGGAAGTGTATGCGTGCGTGTGTGTGTGGTGTATTGGGACTTATCTATGTGAGAAGTGTGTATGTGTGTGGAGAATTGTGGTTTGGTTGTGCGGGAAGTGTGTGCTTATGTATGTGTGTGGAGAATTGGGGCTTGGTTGTGCGGGAAGTACGGGTGTGTGTGTGCGGTATTGGGATTGTTTTTGCGGTAAGTGTGTGTGTGTGTGGAGAATTGGAGCTTGGCTGAGCGGGACGTGCGTGTTGGTGAGTCTGTGTGTGTAGAGAATTAGCGCTAGGTTGTGCGTGAAGTGTGGTTGTGCATGTGGAGAATAGCGGCTTGGTTGTGCATGAAGTGTGGGTGTGTGTGTGTGGAGAATTGAGGCTTGGTTGTGCGGGAAGTGTGTGTGTGTGTGTGTGTGTGTGTGTGTGTGTAGCGAATTGGGACTTAGCTGTGTGAGAAGTGTTTATGTGTGTGGAAAATTGGGGTTTGGTTGTGCTGGAAGTGCGTGTGCGTGTGTGTATATGTGTGGACAATTAGGTCTAATTTGTGCATGAAGTTTGTGTGTGTGTGTGGAGAATAGCGGCTTGGTTGTGCATGAAGTGTGTGTGTGTTTTAGTGTGGAGAATTGAGGCTTGGTTCTGCGGGAAGTCTGGCTGTGTTTGTGTGTGTGTGTGTGTGCGTGTGGAGAATTGTGTCTTGCTTGTACTGGAATTGTGGATGAGAGGGCATGTATGTGTGTGGATAATTGGGACTTGGTTTTGCGAGAAGTGTGTCTGTATATATGTGTGTGGAGAATTGGTGCTTCGTTTTGCGGGAAGTATGGATGTATGCGTGTGTTTGTATGGATAATTGGGGCTTGTTTTTGCGGGAAGTGTGGATGTGAGGGTGTGTGTGTGTGGAGAATTGGGGCTTGGTTGTGCAGGAAGTGTATATGTATGTGTGTGGAGAATTTGGAATTAGCTGTATGGGAAGTGTGTATGTGTGTGGAGAATTGGGGTTTGGTTGTGCGGGAAGTCTGAATGTGTGAGTGTGTGAGTTTGGAGAATTGGGGCATGGCTATGCGGGAAATGTTTCTGTATTTGTGTGTGGAGAATTGGGGCTTTGTTGTGCGGGAATTGGTTGTGTATTTGTGTGTGGAGAATTGGGGCTTGGTTGTGTGCGATGTGTGGGTGTGTGTGTAGAGAATTGGGGCTTGGCTGTGCGGGAAGTGTAGGTGTGTAGGTGTGTGTATGTGGAAAATTGGGGCTTAGTTGTGCGTGATGTTTGGGTGTGTGGATGTGTATGTGTGTGGTGAATTGGGGCTTGGTTGTGCGGGAAGTGTGGGTGGGTGTTTGTGTGTGTGGAGAATTTGAGCTTGGTTGTGCGGGAAGTTTGTGTGAATCCGAGTGTTTGTGTGTGGAGAATTGTGGCTTGGTTGTGCAAGATGTGTGGATGTGTGCATGTGTGTGCGGACTATTGGGACTTGGTTCTGCGGGAAGTGTGTGTGTGTGGGTAGTTGGGACTTTGTCGTGCAGTAATGTCTGTATGTTCATGTGTGTGTATGTGGAGAATTGGGACTTGGCTGTGTGAGAAATGTGTATGTGTGTGGAGAATTGGGGTTTGGTTGTGCGGGAATTCTGGATGTGTGATTTTGTGTGCGGAGAATTGGTGCTGTGCGAAGTGTGGTTGTGTGTGTCTGTGTGGCGAATTGAGGCTTGGCTGCACGTGAAGTGTATGTGTGTGTGGAGAATTTGGCCTTCGTTATGCGGGAAGTGTGTGTGTGTGTGTGTGTGGAGAATTAGAGCTTGGTTGTGCAGGAAGTGTGGGTGTGTGTGTGAGTGTGTGTGGAGAATTGGTGCTTGGTTGTACGGGAAGTGTGTGTGTGTTTGAGTGTGTTTGTGGAGAATTGGGATTTGGTTGTGTGGTAAGTGTGTGTGTGTGTCTGGAGAATCCGGTCTCCGCTGTGCGGGAAGTGTGTGTGTGTGTGAAGAATTGGTGATTGGTTGTGCGGGATGTGTGTGTGTGTGTTTGAGTGTGTTTGTGGAGAATTGGGCTTTGGTTGTGCGGTAAGTGTGTGTGTGTGTGGAGAATTTGGTCTTGGCTGTGCGGGAAGTGTGTGTGTTGTGAAGAATTGGTGATTGGTTGTGTGGGATGTGTGTGTGTGGAGAATTGGGGCTTGGTTGTGCGAGAAATGTGAGTCTGTGCGTCTGTGTGTGGAGAATTGGGAATTATTTCTGCTGGAAGTGGGTATGTGAGTGGAGAATTGGGATTTGGTTGTGCAGGAAGTATGGATGTGTGGGTATGTGTGTGCGGAGAATTGGAGCTATGTGAAGTATGTGTGTGTGTGTGTGTGTGGATAATTAGGGCTTGGCTATGCGGGAAGTGTTTTTGTGTGTGCAGAATTGGAATTTGGTTGTGCTGGAAGTGTGTGTGGGTCGGTGTGTGTATGTGTAGAATTCGTGCTTGGTTGTGCAGGAAGTTTGTGTGTGGAGAATTTGGGCTTGGTTGTTCGGGAAGTATGTGTGTGGAAAAGTTTGGTTTGGTTGTGCGGGACGTATGCGTGAGTGGGTGTGTGTGTCTGTGAAGAATTGGGGCTTGGTTGTGCAGGAAGTGTGAATGTGTGGAGAATTGGTGTTTGGTTGTGCGGGACATGTGTGTGTGTGTGTGTGGAGTATTGGGGCTTGGTTCTGCGGGAAGTGTGTGTGTGTGTGTGTGTCTGTGTGTGTGTAGAGAATTGGGGCTTGGTTGTTCGGGATGTGTGTGTGTGTGTGTGTGTGTATGTGTGTGTGTGTGTGCGGAGAATTGTGGCTTGGCTGTGAGGGAAGTGTATGTGTGTGGATAATTGTGGCTTGGCTGTGCGGGAAGTGTTTGTGTGTGTGTGTGTGTATGTGGAGAGTTGGAGCTGTGCAAATTGTGGGTGTGTGTCCAGATTTGGGACTATTTTATGCGGGAAGTGTGTGTTTGTGTGTAGAAATTTGGGGCTTGGTTGTTTGGGAAGTAGGTGTGTGTGTGTGGAGAAGTGTGGCTTGGTTGTGCGGGATGTGTGGGTGTGTGTGTGCGTGTGTGGAGAATTGAGGCTTGGTTGTGCGGGAAGTGTGGGTGTGTGTGTGTATGTTTGTGTTTATGTGTGGAGAATTGGTAGTTGGTTGTGCTGGAAGTGCAGGTATGTGGGTGTGTGTGTGTTTGTGTCTTTGTGTGTGTGTGTGCAGAATTGGGGCTTGGTTATGTGGGAAGTGTGTGTGTTTGGAGAATTGGGGCTTGGCTGTACGGGAAGTGTTTGTGTGTGTGTGTGTGTGTGTGTGGAGAATTGGAGCTGTGTAAAGTGTGGGTGTGTGTGGAGAATTGGGATTATGTTGTGCGGGAAGTGTGGGGGTGTGGCTAATTTGAAATTGGCTGTGCAGGAAGCGCTCAGAAATCCCCGTCGTGTGATATGGTCACCATTCAGTGCCTCACTAGTATTTATGCGAGAGCCCTCACCTGCCATCCACAGGTTCACTGGAAAGCAAGTAGGCGCCGGAGCCCTGGCCAGTTTCTCCATCAAGTGCCGAGCTCAACTGCAGCAGCCCCACCGCCACCCTCTGCGAAAACAGCTAGTTAATCCCAGACCTTGAAATCAAACCTGGCTACTCCCTGATCTGTTTGGCTCAGACCCCTATGCTTCCCCTTCCCAACCTCGGCAGCATAACAGTACCCTTCCTTTTCAGTAGCCTTATCAGCACCTCAACTCTGCACGAAAATTTCACAATAATTGAATATTCAAGGCTGAGATAGATCGATTTTTGGACTCCAGGGAAATTTAGGGATCTGGGAATCAGGTGGGAAAAGTAGAGTTGTGGTTAGAATCATAGAATGGTTACAGCACGGAAGGACGCCATTCGACCCCCCGAGCCCGTGTTGGCTGTCTGCAAGAGCACCTCAGCTAGTCCTACTCCCCCGCCCTTTCCCCATAGCCCTGCAAAGGTTGAAGATCAGCCACGATCTTATTGAATTGCGGAGCAGGCTCAAGGGCCACATGGCCTACTCCCGCTCCTAATTCTTAAAGAACATAAGAAATAGGAACATGAGTAGGCTATACGGCAGATGGAGTATAATGTTGGAATGTGTGAGGTCATGCACTTTGGCAGAAAAAAATCAAAGAGCAAGTTATTATTTAAATGGAGATAGATTGCAAAGTGCCGCAGTACAGCGGGACCTGGGGGTACTTGTGCATGAAAGACAAAAGGCTAGTGTGCAGGTACAGCAAGTGATCAGGAAGGCCAATGGTATCGTGGCCTTTATTGCAAAGGGGATGGAGTATAAAAGCAGTGAAGTCCTGCTACAAGTATATAAGGTATTGGTGAGGCCACATCTGGAATACTGTGTGCAGTATTGGTTTCCATATTTCCAAAAGGATATACATGCTTTGGAAGCAGTTCAGAAAATGTTCAATCGGTTGATTCCGGGGATGAAGGGGTTGACTTATGAGGAAAGGTTGAGTAGATTGCGTCTCTACTCATTGGAATTCAGAAGAATGAGAGGTGATCTTAACGAAACGTATAAGATTATGAGGGGACTTGACAAGGTGGTTGCAGAGAGGATGTTTCCACTGATGGGGGAGACTTATATTAGAGGGCATGATCTTTGAATGATCTTGTGTTAATAAAAAATGAATTGCAGTCACAAGCTCTCTTTTGAATGCAGCTGTTTCCCAGACTATAGGTCAGAGGATTCTTCCTTGGCATCAATATATCAGGAAACAGGTATTTATGAATTGTCCTGCGACACTTTTTAATATTCAGAGCAGCAACGTTCCCTGCAGCTACTTCTTATAAAAGTAACACATTCATTTCTCATTTGGAGCAGAGAATATGATTTCCTTTGGTGCAATGTTGTTTGTTACTGCTAAACCATGATAACAAAATGCACATTTGTTGCGAATTTTCTCTCTTCCCTTTTTCCTGTCCTGAGATAGAGTTCCAGGAATGCTGACCGACTTCTGCTTGTTTGCCCATGTGTCATTCTTCATGTGCGAGTTCAGTGAGTGGGAGCACGCTCTGGGCGTGGGAGCATTGCCACACATTGCAGCAGGAGTCACTTTTTCTTTTTGTAAGAGAAAGAAAAACTTACATTTATATAGTGCCAGTCACGACCACTGGACGACTCAAAGCACTTTACAGCCAATTAAGTCCTTTTTTAAAGTGCAGTCACAGTTGTAATGTGAGATTCGTGGCAGTCAATTTGCACACAACAAGCTCCCACAAACTGAATTGCGATAATGACCAGATAATCTATTTTTATTATGTTGATTGAGGGAAAAATATTGGCCAGGACAGCAGGGAGATCTCCCCTACTCTTCTTCAAAATAGTGCTATGGGATCTTTTATGTCCACCTGAGAGGGCAGAAGGGGCCTCGCTCTAACATCTCATCCAAAAGACGGCACCTCCGACAGTGCAACGCTCCCACAGCACTACACTGAAGTGTAGGCCTGGATTTTTGTGCTCAAGTCACAACCTTCTGAGTCACAGCTGACACAGGGAGGTAGCTGAATTTCATACGGCAGCACAGCTGCTCCCACTCCTTTCTTCCCTGTGATTGTGCAGGAATTCCAATCTCCCAGCCCCAAAACCTACCCAAAATCAATATAAATGAGGTAACGTTTATTCTGCTGGGCAAAGTGGAATATGGCATCGCCAAATGAGGCACAAGCTCGGTGCTTCAATGCACACTTCAGAAATAAATAGAGCATTGTGCATGAACCAAGTGGTCAATGTGATTAGGAGGATAGGTTAGGTCGAGCACATCAACAATATGTTTTACTTGCAGTTAGAGTTTGTGAAAATTTTTCTTGCCTGATGTTCAGGCAGCTATTCCTTTGCTCGGACACCCAAGCTGACAGTAACTGGATTTAGATGTGTTTTGTTTGGAAGGGATGCTAAAACTAGCATCGGACAATCAACCAGACCCTAATCTCGATCCAATGACTTCTGCTAGAAAGTTGAGTATGTGTGGAATCTCTGGCCTAAGAGTGCTTGAGTCTGTCACTGGGGGTGAAGATTTGGAAAGTATAACCTGAAGTTAATGAACACACTTTTTTTTCATGTTCAATATATGGTCTCCATGGATTTTAGCAAGGCTTTTGACAAGGTCCCACCTAGAAAACAGGTCAGAAAAGTAAAATTCCATGGGATCGAAGGGAAAATGGCAAGTTGAATCCAAAATTGGCTCAGTATTAGGTCCCTTGATTTTTGTGATGCACATCAACGATTTAGACTTCAATGTCAGGGGCTTGATAAAGAAATTTTCAGATGATACAAAGATTGGCTATGTGGTTGTTAGGAAGAATTCTACAGACTGCAGGAAGATATCAATATACTGGTCAGGTGAGCAGAAAAGTGGCAAATGGAATTCAATCCAGAGAAGTGTGAGGAAATGCAGTTGGGGAGGGCTAACCAATCAAGGAATAAACAATAAATGGTTGGACACTGAGAAGTGTAGAGGAACAAAGGGAGTTTGGAGTACATGTCCACAGATCCCTGTATATAACAGGACAGGTAGATAAGCTCGTTAAGAAGACATATGGGATACTTTCCTTAGCCGAGACATAGAATATAAGAGCAGGGAAGTTATACTTGAACTAGTTAGGTCACAGCTAGAGTACTGTGTGCAGTTCTGGTCACTGCATTACAGGAAAGATGTGATTACACTGAAGATGGTACAAAGCAGATTTCTGAGGATGTTGCACGAGACTGAATAATTTTAGCTGAGGAGAGATTTGATAGACTGGGATTGTTTTCTTTGGAATAGAGGAGGCTGAGGGGAGATTTAATTGAGGTGTATAAAATTATGAGAGGCCTAGATAGAGTGGATCGGAAAGAAATAGCAGAGAGGAGGAGGCTCCAAAAATCAAGTTGTTTTTCTAGGTGCAAGGGCATAAATAGGCATCTTTGAAATATTAAAACATTTATTACATTAAATCTTTTCAAAGACTTAGCGGAGAGGTCAATAACCAGGGGATATAGATTTAAAGTAATTGATCTGAGGTTTAGAGGAGAATGGAGGACTTTTTTTTAACCCAGAGGGTGTTGGAGGTCTGGAAAACCCTCTCTGAAAGGGTGGTAGAGGCAGAAACCTTCATCACACTTAAAAAGAACTGGATACTTGAAGTGCCGTAACATACAAGTCTAAGGACCAAGAGCTGGAAAGTCGGATTCGACTGGATAGCTCTTGGTCAGCCGGCATGGACACAATGGGCTGAATGTCCTTCTTCCGTGCCATAAATTTCTTTGATTCTGTGTTGATGATTTGAGATGGAACCTTTTAAGCATGACTTTTATACATTAGACCTATTGGATTATGACCTATTGCGTGAAGCACTAGTCTCCCTTAGTTTAGAAATTTCCTAAAATAAATAAGCTTATGCTTGTTTTAAATGCACTTTATTGAAAAATATGTAAAGATAACACATGGGGCCCAAGTTTCGGGCCGCGTCTAGAACGGCGCAGCCCCGACCGGGATGCTCGTTTTTCGCGCCAAAAAGTGCGCATAAAAAATACTTACAGATTCTCTGGCTCTGTGGAGGTCCTCTGGAGCTCGGCGCGGTGCAGCACGAGCTGTGGGCGGCGGAGCCAGGTCGCGGCGCTGAAAACAGTGCTGGGACCTCTGCACAGGAATGTGCAGTAGCTCCTGGCGCCTACAACTGTGAGAGATGGGCGCAGGGACGCCACCCCTAGTCCTGGCCGAATGGCCTCACTCGGTCGGCGTGGATCAGGCTGCACCTCCCACGCCCAGCTCCTGCTTCCTCCCTTCAGCTGGCTCTGTCAAACCCCCGTCCCCGCCCCAGCTCCCGCTCCGACCCCGCCCAACTCGAACTCCCGCCGACCCGACTCACTCCCGGACCCGACCCTACCCGACTCCCCACCGGACCCGACTCCAACTCCCCCCCCGGACCTGTCCCGACTCCACCCCCTCCACTCCCCCCGGAACCCAATCTGATTCCCGCTCCCCTGACACAACTCCCGCTCCCCCATCCCAGACCCGACACGCCTTTAACTATGGTGCTGGGGGTGGATCATCCCCGAAGTCTTGGGCCTGGCTGGGCCGGGCCCGTTCAGCTCCTCTCTCCTCTTTCTCTCCCCTCTTCACCTCTCCTCCTCTCTCCTCTTTCTTTTCTCCTCTCTCCTCTCTCCTCTCTCTCTGCCCTCTCTCCTCTCTCCTCTCTCTCTTCCCTCAGTCCTCTCTCCTCTCTCTCTCCCATCTCTCCTGTCTCCTCTCTCCTCTCCCTCTCTCCTCCTCTCTCCTCTCTCCTGTCTCCTCTCTCTCTCTCCTCTCTCCTCTCTCCTCTCACTCTTCCCTCTCTCCTCTCTCCTCTCCCCCTCCCTTTTCCACTCCCTCTCTTCATCTCACCCCTCCCTCCCATCTTCCCCACCCACTCCCTCCCTCCCTTCTCCTCTTCCCTTCCTCCCTCTCCCACTCCCTCCCTCCCTTCTCCCCCTCCCTCTCCCCTTCCCTCCCTCCCTCCCTCCATCTTCCTTCCCTCCATCCCCTTCCCTCCCTCCCTCTCCCCCTCCCTTCTTTACAACCTCTCTCCCTCCCGCTCCCTCTCTACATCCCCCTCCCTCTCCCCCTCCCTCTCTCACTCCGCCTCTCACTCTCCCTCTCCCTCCCTCTATCCATCTTCCTCTCCCCTCCCTCTCTCCCCCTCCATCTCCCCTATTCTCCCCCTACCCCTCTCCCCTCCCCCTCTCCCACCATCACCTCCTCCCCCTCCCCCTCTCCTCCTCCCCCTCTCCACCTCCTCCTCTCCCTGCCCCTCTCCTCCTCTACCCCTCCCACTCTCCACCTCACACGCTCCCCTCCACTTCTCCATCTCCCCTCCCCCTCTCCACCTCCCGTTCTCCCCTCCACCTCTCCCCCACCACCTCCTCCCCTCCCCTCGCTGTCAGAAACACAGACACTGACAGGCAGAGAGTGAGAGGGACACACAGACAGACAGAGAGAGAGAGGTATTGGGGAAGATCCGTCCCAGCACGCTGTTGGAGGGCTCCCAGTGCTGCAGTCGTTACATAGAAAATGTATTTTTTATTGATTTTTAATATTTTTTATTTAATTTTTTTGATTGATTTATTGTTGTATTTATTATTTTTTATTGATGATGGCTCTTTATTCGTCAACTTCCCTTTCACTTCCCCTCTCCCCCTTCCCTATGCCTGATTTGTTACCTACGTCTCATTTTCTAAGTGTAGGCAAGGTTTTCTGTGCGTGCAAAAATCTACACTTACTCATTCTATGTTAGTTTGGAGTATGTTTTCATTGCCAAAACTTTCAAAACGGGCGTAAGTGGCCGGACACGCCCACTTTTGAAAAAAAATCTGTTCCTAACGGAAACTGTTCTAACTGACTAGAACTGGAGCAAATTAAATCCCGAGAATTGCAATTTCTAAGATACTCTATACTAAATCAGTTGCCCCAAAAAACAAGAGCAACTCAGGCCGAAACTTCGCCCCATGGTATTGATTGGATCCCTCATCAAAGACCCAACACACAGCTCGTAATGATTCCATCTACACAATCACACAAGCAGAAAAAAATACTTGCATTTCTATAGCGCCTTTCACAACATCGGGTTATCCCAAAGTGCTTTACAGCCAATGCAACACTTTTGGAGTGTAGTCGCTGTTGCAATGTAGGGAATGCAGCAGCCATTTTGCGCACAGCAAGCTCCCACAAACAGCATTGTGATAATAATTAGTTTTTAGTGATGGTGATTGAGGGATGAATATTGGCCAGGACACTAGGGAGAACTCCCCTGCTCTTCTTCGAAATAGTGTTGTGGGATCTTTTACGTCCACCCGAGAGAGCAGACGGGACCTCGGTTTAACGTCTCATCAGAACGGCGGTACTTCCGACAGTGCAGCACTCCATCAGCACTGCACTGGAGTGTCAGCCTAGATTTATGTGCTCAAATCCCTGGAGTGGGACTTGAACACCCAACCTTCTGACTCAGAGGCGAGGGTGCTACCCACTGAGCCTATAGGCTATTGCTACTACAGCTCCTGTGGCATTCCCAGGTAAGCTGGACTGTGGATTGTGGTTTCTGATGTTTACCATGGTCCTGTTTTGAGGACTCGGAATGACACTTACCCCTGCTGTTGTCATTTTCTAAGCTCCAGAAACTGTGCTGCCTCTGAGGATTGTGTGCTGAATTAGCACAGTGCATGTTGGAAGTAGTGGTCCCAACTGCTCTGGAACTACAGCAGTAAATTAACTGGTGGTATTTGAGCTGATCCTCTGGACACGAGTTGGAGGCTTGGAATGAGGCATTTTATCTTGTTCATTCTTTAACTAGAGAAGAAATGTTCTTTTTACGGATACGGAGTTTGTGAACATCTTTATTTTGCTGCAGTTTGATTGGGCAAAAGGTTTTGTGGAATGTGATTGAGGAGATATTGAAATTTGGGTGAAAGTTTGCAGGAAATATGATTAGCGAATATCAAAAGAAGAAAATTAATGAATTAGAAAAGAGAAAACAGACTTGGCCAATGCGAAAGAAGAAAATGAACAGACACCCACAATAGATGCAGTCACAATGTTCAGAACTTTTTATTATATAGATAGATTACAAGGAGACATTTTTCCTCCTCCTCATCGGAAGGTAATCAGGCATGCTGTGATGTAATTGTAAACCTTGCCCAAGTGTCGATTCGGCAGGTGTGAACCTCTATAGTGAGCATGAAAGCCTTGCATTTATATCGTGCCTTAATCACATCTCTCTCAAAATGTCATGGAGAGCATCAGTGCCAAGTTTGATCCTGTCCTCGCCTACACACTTTCCTGTGGGTGACCTTGGACTGCAAGCAGGAGCAGCACCCTCATTGACTTTTTGCTCCTTCACTCAGGCTGCTGAGGCTAATTGCAGGATGGTTGATGGCAGTTAGCTCAGCACAGACCAGGAATTCGAACCGGACACTATCTGATCTGTATGACTTGTGTTGCCTTTACCAACTGAGCAGTGGGGGATCTACAAGGAAGAAAGGAAGCCGTGCATTTATATAGCGCCTTATCTCAAAATGCTTCACGTAAAATGAAGTAGTTTTTGAAGTGCAGTCGCTTAATATGTAGGCAAATGCGGCAGCCATTTTGCGCACAGCAGTGTCCCATAAACAGTGAAAGCGATACAAGATCAGTTAATCTATTTAGATAGTGTTGGTTGAGGTTGTTGTATTGGCCTTTTCTCCCTCAGTGGTGTCATAGGTTAAATGGATGTTAACAATCCCATCAGAACAGGGTCTCTGTTTAACATCTCATCCACCTCTGATAATGCAACATTCCCTTGCTACTGCAGTGAAGGGTCTATTTAGATTATGTGCTCAAATCCTGGACAGGGATCTCAACCCACAATTTTCACATTTGTCGGTGAGAGTACTACCAACTGGCACCAAACAACTCATGGGTTAAGTTTTGTATCACATTTCTGTCTTTTTTTTTTCAAAAACTAACAGTTTCCCTCATTTTTCCCTCTAGGGTGTCACACTTTCAGGTCGACACTTCCTGTGTCAAAATGACAACAAAAATGAGCTGCTTCCAATTTCTAATCTGTAATGAGCCAGGAAGAGGTGCACAAGTTGACTTTTCCCTCCCTATATCCCGTTCCTCTCTCTGGGCAAGTAAACTGGAGCCTCTCTTGGATGAATGGGAATGCACAATGTGGGAAATTGTGGTGGACGATCTGAATGCATCCAAAAAATGGCTCAGTACAACGGTTTCCAACCTCTGGCCACCTTCAACCCATGAACCATAGCAATCCAACAGACAAAGCCCACACAACACCATTATATTTGCGCTTGTATTTCTTCCTCGCTGATTTGTGCTTGTTGACGTTTGTAGGCTATTATTTTGGGAAGGAGGGGTTGTTAGTGATGCAGCCCCATGGATGAGTCAATCCGAGTCAGATCCCCAAGATCTGTTTGTAGCGGCAGCTTAAGATATATGCAAATTAATGAGATAATTGATTAAACTTTATGAGACCCATATGAGCAACAATGAGGTAATAACTTGGACATTCCGTTATACGTCATCAGGCCACCTCCTTCGCTTTGCTTTGCAACCCACTTGTAACCAAATATTTTTAATAGAATTATTTAATACTTTCAAGAAGTAAGGTGCTTGAAAGTATTAGGATTAGGATAAGAATTAGGAGCAGTGCTTGGAAGACTTTTTAAATCTGGTGAGAATTTCTGCCTCTACCATTCTTTCAGGCAGTGAGTTCCGCCCCAGATCACCATCACCCTCTGAGAGAAGATATTTCCCCTCAAATCCCATCTAAACTAATTGCACTAGAGAGGGTACAGAAGAGATTTACTAGAATGTGGCACTAGAGAGGCTACAGAGAAGATTTATCAGGATGTTGCACTAGCGAAGGTATAGAGGACATTTAGCAAGATGTTGCACTGGAGAGGGTAGAGAGGTTATTTATCAGGATGTTGTACTGAAGATGGTACAGAGGAGATATACCAGTATGTTGTACTAGAGAGGGTACAGAGTAGATTTACCAGGATGTTGCACTGGACAGGGTAGAGACGAGATTCACCAGGATGTAACACTAGAGAGGATACAGAGGAGATTAACCAGGATTTTGCACTTGTGAGGGAACAGAGGAGATTTACCAGGATGTTGCACTAGAGACTGTACAGAGTGAATTAACCAGGATGTAGCATTGAAGAGTGTACAGAGGAGATTTAGCAGGATGCTGCACTGGAAAGTATAGAGAGGAGAATTAACGTGAAGTTGCACTGCAGAGGTAGTCGAGGACGTTTATCAGGATGTTGCACTAGACAGGATGCAGTGGAGATTTACCAGGATGTTGCACTAGAGTGTGTACAGAGGAGATTTACCAGAATATTGTGCTGGAGGGGGTATAGAGGAGATTTACCAGGATGTTGTACTGGGGTGGGAATAGAGGATATTTACCAGGATATTGCATTGGAGAGGGTACAGAGGAGATTTAACATGATGTTGCACTAGAGAGGGTACAGAGGAGATTTACTAGGAAGTTGCGAAGGAGATGGTACAGACGAGATTTACCAGGATGTTTTACTGGAGATTGTACAGATGAGATTTACCGAGATATTGCACTGGAGACGTTACATATGAGATTTAATAGGATGTTGCACTAGAGAGGGTTCAAAGGGGATTGACCAGGATGTTGCACTAAACAGGGTACAAAGGACATTTACAAGGATGTTGCACTAGAGACGGTACAGAGGATATTTACCAGGAAGATGCACTGGAGTTGGTGCAGAGGAGATTTACCAGGATGTTGCACCAGAGACTGTACAGAGTAGATTTACCAGGATGTTGCACTAGACAGGGGACCGAGGAAATTTACAAGGTTGTTGCACTGGAGAGGATACAGAGGAGATTTACCAGGATGTTGCAATACAGAATGTACAGAGGAGAATTACAGGAATGTTGCACTGGAGAGGATACTGAGGTGATTTACCAGGTTGTTGCACTGGAGAAGATACAGAGGAGATTTCCCTGAATATTGCACAGGAGAGGGTACGATGGAGATGTACCTTGATGATGCGCTGGAGAGGGTACACTGGAGATTCACCAGGATGTTGCTCTAGAGAGGGTGCAGAGGAAGTTGACCAGGATGTTGCACTGGAGCTTTAGCCGAGGAGATTTACCTGGATGTTGCAATGGAGAGGTACATAGTATATTTAACAGAATGTTGCACTGGAGAGTGTACAGAGAAGATTTAGAAGGATGTTGCATTAGAGAGGGTACAATGGAGATTGACCAGAATGTTGCACTTGCCAAGATATAGAGGAGATTTATCAGCATGTTACAATAGAGAGCGCACAGAGGAGATGTAAAGGAATGTTGCACCGGAGAGGATACAGAGGAGATTTAATTGGATGTTGCACTAGATAAGTTACAGAGGAGATTTCCCTGGATATTGCTCTGGAGAGGTTACCGAGGAGATTTACAAGGATGTTGCACTGGAGAGGGTACAGTGGAGATTCACCTGGATGTTGCTATAGAGAGGGTTCAGAGGAGATTTACCAGGATGTTGCACTGGAGATTGTACAGAGGAGATTTACAAGGATGCTGTACTGGAGATGGTACAGAGGAGATTTAACAGGATGTTGCACTGGTGAGAGTAAAGTGGAGATTTACAAAGATGGTGCACTAGTGATGCTGTAATGGAGATTTACCAGGATGTTGCACCAGATAGGGTACAGAGGAGATTTACCATGCTATTGCACTAGAAAGGGTACAGAGGAGATTTACAAATATGGTGCACTAGAGAGGGTGCTGAGGAGAGTTACCATGATGTTGCACTAGAGAGGGTACATGGGAGATTTACCATGATATCGCACTAGAGAGGGTACAGAGGAGATTTACCAAGATGTTGCACTGGAGAAGGTACTGAGGAGATTTACCTGGATATTGCACTGGTGAGGGTACAGAGGAGATTTAACATGAAGTTGCACTAGAGCGGTACTGACGAGATTTACTAGGAAGTTGCAAAGGAGATGGTAAAGACGAGATTTACCAGAATGTTTTACTGGAGAGTGTACAGAGGAGATTTACCGAGATATTGCACTGGATTCGTTACATATGAGATTTAATAGGATGTTGCACTAGAAAGGGTTCAAAGGAGATTGACCAGGATGTTGCACTGGAGAGGGTACAGAGTAGATTAACCAGGATTTTGCACTAGACAGGGCACAGTGGAGAAGTACCAGGATGTTGCACTAGAGACGGTAAAGATGAGATATATCCGGATGTTGCACTGGAAAAGGTACAGAGGAAATTTACCAGGATGCTGCACTAGAGAGTGTACAGAGGAGATGTACCAGGATGTTGCACTAGAGACAGTAAAGAGGAGATTAATCTGGATGTTGCACTGGTGAGGATACAGAGGAAATTTACTATGATGTTGCACAGCAGAGTGTACAGAGGAGATTTAACAGGATGTTGCACTAGACATAGTACAGAGAAGATTTACCAGGATGTTGCACTAGAGAGAGTACAGAGGAGATTGAATAGGATGTTAACTAGTGAGGGTACAGAGGCGATTGATCATGATGTTACACTTGAGGGTGTACGAAGCAGATGTACTAGGTTATTGCACTGGAGAAGTTCCAGAGAAGATTTAACAGGATTTTGCACTGGAGAGGGCACATATTAGATTTTAAACGATATTGTTCTAGAGATGGTTCAAGGGAACTTACCTGGATATTGCACAGGAAAGGTTACAGAGGAGATTTAACAGGAAGTTGTACTAATGAGGGTACAGAGGAGATTTACTATCATGTTGCAATGGAGAGGGTACAGAAGAGATTTACCAGGATGTTGCACTGGAGAGTTTACAGAGGAGTTTATCAATATGTTGCACTGGAGAGGGTACAGAGGAGATATTCCATGATGTTGCACTAGAGAGGGTACACAGTGGAATTACCAGGATGTTGCACTGAAGAGGGCACATGAGAGTTTTCACAAAATGTTGCACGGGAGAGGTTATAGAGGAGATTTACCAGTATGTTGCAATAGAGAGTGTACAGAGGAGACTTACAAGCATGTTGCACTGAAGAGGATACATAGGAGATGTACCAGGATGTTGCAATGGAGAGGGTACAGACGAGATTTACCAGGATGTTGCACTGGAGAGGGAACAGTGGAGATTCACCATGATGTTGCTTTAGAGAGGATACAGAGGAGATTTACAGGATTTTGCAATGGAGATGGTACAGAGGAGATTTCCCAGGATGTTGCACTGGAGAGGGTACAGCGGAGATTTACCAGAATGTTGCACTGGCGAGAGTACAGTGGAGATTTAACAGGATGGTGCACTGGAGATGATGCGGAAGAGATTTACGAACATGGTGCACTAGAGAGTGTGCAGAGGAGAGTTACAGGATGTTGCACTAGAGAGGGTACAGAGGATATTCACCATGATATTGCACTAGAGAGGTTTCAGTGGAGATTTACCAGCATGTTGAACTGGAGCGGGTACTGAGGAGATTTCCAAGGATGTTACATTGGAGAGTGTACAGAGGAGATTTACAAGGATGTTGCACTGGCGAGAGTACACAGGAGATTTAACAGGAGGTTGCATTGGAGAGGATACAAAGAAGATTCACAATGATGTTGCACTAGAGAGGGTACAGACGAGATTTACCAGGATGTTGCACTAGAGAGGGTACTGAGGAGATTTACCAGGATGTTGCACTGGAGAGGGTGCAGAGGAGATTTACCAGGATTTGCACTTCAGAGGAGGCAGTGATGATTTACGAGGATGTTGCACTAGACAGGGTGGAAAGGACATTTACCAGAATGTTGCACTAGAGAGGTTACAGAGGAGATTTACCTGGATGTTACACTAGAGAAGGTACTGAGCAGTTTTTCCAGGATGCTGTACTAGAGTAGGTACAGTGGAGATTTACCAGGATGATTCACTGGAGAGTGTACAGAGGAGATTTATCAGGGTGTTGCACTAGAGTGAGTGCAGAGGAGTTTTACCAGGATATTGCTGTAGAGCGGGGACAGAGGAGATTTACAAGGATGTTGCACTCGAGAGGGTACAGAGGAGATTTACCAGGTTATTGCACTGGAATTGTTACAAAGTAGATTTACCAGAATGTTGCAATAGAGAGGGTACATAGGAGATTTACAGGCATGTTGCATTGGAGAGGATACAGAGGAGATTTACCAGGATGTTGCACAGGAGAATGTACAGAGGAGATTTACCTGGATATTTCACTGGAGAGGGTACATAAGAGATTTTGCTGGATGTTGCGCTGGAGCGGGTACTGAGGAGATTACCCACGATGTTGCACTGGAGAGGGTAAAGAAGAGATCTACATGGATGTTGCACTGGCGAGGGTAAACACAAGTCTTTCCAGGATGTTGCACTGGCGAGAGGACAGAGGAGATATAACAGGATGCTGAACTGGAGAGGGTACAGAGGATATTTACAAGGATGTTGTACTAGAGAGGGTGCAGTGGAGATTTACCAGCATGCTGCACTGGAGAGGGTACAGAGGAAATTTACCCCAATATTGCATTAGAGAGGGTACAGAGGAAATTGACCAGGATGTTATACTAGAAAGCGTACAGAGGAGATTTACAAGAATGTTGCACTGGCGAGAGTACAGAAGGGATTATGCAAGTTGTTTCACTAGAGAGGTTTCAGAGGAGTTTTACCAGGATGTTGCACTAGAAGTGTACAGAGGACATTTACCAGGATGTTCCACTAGAGAGGCTACAGAGGAGATTTACCAGGATGTTGCACTGGAGAGAGGGCATTGGAGATTTACCAGGTTTGCACTGGAGAGAGTAAAGAGGTAATTTACGAAGGTGTTGCACTAGAGAGATTACAGAGGAGATTTACGAGGATGTTGCACTAGACAGCGTACAAAGGAAATTTACCAGGATGTTGAACTAGAGAGGGTACAGAGGAGATTTACCAGGTTGTTGCACCAAAGAGAGTACAGAGTAGATTTAACAGGATGTTGCACTTGGGAGTTGACCGAGGACATTTACAAGCATGTTGCAGTGGAGAGGTTACAGAGGAGATATCCCAGGATATTGCACTGGAGAGGGTAGAGAAGAGATCTACAATAATGTTGCACTGGAGATGGTACAGAGGAGATTTGCCATGCTATTGCACTATCGACGGTAGAGAGGAGATTTACCAGAATGTTGAACTAGAGCAGGTACTGAGGAGATTTCGCAGCATGTTACATTGGAGAGTGTACAGAGGAGATTTACCAGGATTTTGTACCAAAGAGGGTACTGAGGAGATTTCACAGCATGTAACATTGGATAGTGTACAGAGGAGATTTACCAAGATGTTGCACCGGAGATGGTACAGTGGAATTCACCAAGATGTTGCTCTATAGGCGGTACAGAGAGATTTACCAGGATGTTGAACTGGAGCAGGTACTGAGGATATTTACCAGGATGTTGCACTAGCAAGAGTACAGTTGAGATTTTCAAAGAAGGTGCATTGGTGAGGGTGCAGTGGAGAGTTTCCAGGATATTGCACTAGAGATGATACAGAGAAGATTTACCATGATATTGCACTAGAGAGAGTAAAGAAGAGATTTAAAAAGATGGTCCACTAGACAGGATGTAGAGGAAATTTACCAGGATGTTGCATTAGAGAGGGTACGAAGGAGATTTACCATGATATTGCACTAGAGAGGATACAGAGGAGATTCACCAGGATCTTGCTCTAGAGAGGGTACAGAGGAGAGTTAACAGAATGTTGCACTGTTGATGGTACAGAGGAGATTTACCAGGATGTTGCACTGGAGAGGGTATATAGGAGATTTAACAGAATGTTCCACTGGCGAGAGTACAATGGAGATTTAAAAGGATGTTGCACTGTTGAGGGTGCAGAGGAGATTTACAAAGATGATGCACTAGAGAGGGTGCAGAGCAGAGATACCAGGATGTTGCATTAGAGAGTTTACCGAGGATAATTACCATGATATTGCACTAGAGAGGGTACAGAGGACATTTATCTGGATGTTGAACTGGAGCGGGTACAAAGGATATTTCCCGGATATTAAATTGGAGAGTGTACAGAGGAGATTTACCAGGATGTTGCACTGTCGAGAGTACAGAGGAGATTTAACAGAATGTTGCACTGAAGAGGGTACAGAAGAAATTTAGAACGATGTTGCTCTAGAGAGGGTGCAGTGGAGAATTACAAGCATGTTGCACTGGAGAGGGTACAGTGGAGATTTACCTGGATATTGCACTAGAGAGGTTACAGAAAAGGTTTAACCTGACGTTAATATAGAGAGGGTACAGAGAAGATTTAGAAGAACGTTGCGCTGGCGAGAGTACAGACGAAATTTAGTGAAATGTTGCACTAGACAGGATTCAGAAGAGTTTTACCAGTATGTTGCACTAAACAGGGTAAAAAGGACATTTGCCAGGATGTTGCACTAGAGAGCGTACTGAGGAGATTTACCAGGAAGTTGCACTGGAGTTGATGCGGATGAGATTTACCAGGTCGGTGAGAGAGTTTACAGAGTAGATTTACCAGGATGTTGCACTAGAGAGAGGACCGAAGAAATTTACAAGGTTGTTGCACTAGAGAGGATAAAAGGAGATTTACCAGTATGTTGCAATACAGAGTGTATAGCGAAGATTTACAGGCATGATGCATTGGCGAGAATACCGTGCAGATTTAGCAGGATGTTTCACTAGACAGGTTTCAGAGGAGTTTTACTAATATGTTGCATTCGAGTGGTTACAGATCAGTTTTACCAGGATGTTGCAGTGGATATGTTACAGTGGATATTTACCAGGGTGTTTCTCTAGAGAGGGTGCAGAGGAGATTTAGCAGGATGTTGCACTGGAGCGGGTACAGAGGTGATTTACCAGGATTTTGCAATGGAGAGGGTAAGAGGATATTTAACAGGATGTTGCACTGGAGAGGGTAAAGAGGCGATTTAGAACGATGTTGCTTTATAGAGGGTACAGTGGAGATTTACCAGAATGATGCACTAGACAAGGTATAGAGGAGATTTATCAGCATGTTGCAATAGAGAGAGTACAGAGGAGATTTACAAACATGTTGCACTGGAGAGGTAACATTGGAGATTTACCAGGATGTTGCACTGGAGAGTGTACAGGGGAGATTTACCAGGATGTTGATCTAGAGATGGTACAGAGGATATGTGCCAGGATGTTGCACTGGAGCGGGTACTGAAGAGATTTCCCAGGATATTGCACTGGAGAGGGTAGAGAAGAGATCTACAATGATGTTGCACTGTAGACGGTACAGAGGAGATTTACCATGCTATTGCACTAGAGACAGTACAGAGGAGATTTACCAGGATGTTGAACTGGAGCAGGTACTGAGGAGATTTCACTGCATGTTACATTGGAGAGTGTACAGAGGAGATTTACCAGGATTTTTCTCTGGCGAGAGTACAGAGGATTTTTATCAGGATGTTACACTGGAGAGGGTATAGAGGAGATTTACCAGGATGTTGCACCAAAGAGGGTACTGAGGAGATTTCACAGCATGTAACATTGGAGAGTGTACAGAGTTGATTTACCAGAATGTACCACTGGCGAGAGTACTGGGGAGATTTACCAGGATGTTGCTTGAGACACGATACATAGGACATTTACCAGGATGTTGCACTAGAGAGGGTACAGAAGAGATTTACCAGGATGTTGCACCAGAGACTGTACAGATTAGATTTACCTGGATGTTGCACTAGAGAGGGGACCGAGGAAATTTACACGTTTGTTGCACTGGAGAGGATACACAGGAGATTTACCAGGATGTTGCAATAGAGAGTGTACAGAAGAGATTTACAGACATGTTGCAGTGGAGAGGATACAGAGGAGATTTAACAGGATGTTGCACTTTAGAACGTAAAAAGGAGATTTCCCTGGATATTGCACCGGAGAGTGTACAGATGAGATTTACCAGGATGTTGCACTGGAGATGGTACAGTGGAATTCAACAAGATGTTGCTCTCGAGGCGGTACAGAGGAGATTTACCAGGATGCTGAACTGGAGCAGGTACTGAGGAGATTTACCAGGATGTTGCACTAGCAAGAGTACAGTGGAGGTTTTCAAAGAAGGTGCATTGGTGAGGGTGCAGTGGAGAGTTACCAGGATATTGCACTAGAGAGGATACAGAGAAGATTTACCATGATATTGCACTAGAGAGAGTACAGAAGAGATTTAAAATGATGGTCCACTAGAAAGGATGTAGAGGAGATTTACCAGGATGTTGCACTAGAGAGGGTACAGAGGAGATTTACAATGACATTGCACTAGAGAGGGTACAGAGGAGATTTACCAGGATGTTGCACTTGAGAGTGTATAGTGGAGATTCACCAGGATGTTGCTCTAGAGAGGGTACAGAGGAGATTTAACAGGATGGTGCACTGCCGATGGTACAGAGGAGATTTATCAGGAAGTTGCACTGGAGAGGGTACAGAGGAGATTTAACAGGATGTTTCCCTGGTGAGAGTACAATGGAGATTTAAAAGGATGTTGCACTGTTGAGGGTGCAGAGGAGATTTACAAAGATTATGCACTAGAGAGGGTGCAGAGGAGAGATACCAGGATGTCGCACTAGAGAGTTTACCGAGGATAATTACCATGATATTGCACTAGAGAGGGTACAGAGGAGATTTATCTGGATGTTGAACTGGAGCGGGTACAAAGGATATTTCCCCGGATATTAAATTGGAGAGTGTACAGAGGAGATTTACCAGGATGTTGCACTGTCGAGAGTACAGAGGAGATTTACTGAATGTTGCACTGAAGAGGGTACAGAAGAAATTTAGAACGATGTTGCTCTAAAGAGGGTGCAGTGGAGATTTACCAGCATGTTGCACTGGAGAGGGTACAGTGTAGATTTACCTGGACATTGCACTAGAGAGGTTACAGAGGAGATTTAACCGGACGTTAATATAGAGAGGGTACAGAGAAGATTTAGAAGAATGTTGCACTGACGAGAGTACAGAGGAAATTTAGAGAAATGTTGCACTAGACAGGATTCAAAAGAGTTTTACCAGGATGTTGCACTAAACAGGGTACAAAGGCCATTTACCAGGATGTTGCACTAGAGAGCATACTGAGGAGATTTATCAAGAATTTGCACTGGAGTTGGTGCAGAGGAGATTTACCAGGTCGGTGAGAGAGGTTACAGAGTAGATTTACCAGGATGTTGCACTAGAGAGAGGACCGAGGAAATTTACAAGGTTGTTGCACTAGAGAGGATCAAAGGAGATTTAGCAGTATGTTGCAATACAAAAATATAGCGAAATTTACAGTCATGTTGCATTGGCGAGAATACAGTGCAGATTTAGCAGGATGTTTCAGTAGACAGGTTTCAGAGGAATTTTACTAGGATGTTGCACTAGAGAGGTTACAGATCAGTTTTACCAGGATGTTGCAGTGGATAGGTTACAGTGGATATTTACCAGGGTGTTGCTCTAGAGAGGGTGCAGAGGAGATTTAGCAGGATGTAGCACTGGAGCGGGTACAGAGGAGATTTACCAGGATTTTGCAATGGAGATTGTAAGAGGATATTTAACAGGATGTTGCACTGGAGAGGGTAAAGAGGCGATTTAGAAGGATGTTGCTTTAGTGAGGGTACAGTGGAGATTTACTAGAATTATGCACTAGACAAGGTATAGAGGAGATTTATCAGCATGTTGCAATAGTGAGAGTACAGAGGAGATTTACAAACATGTTGCACTGGACAGGTAACATTGAAGATTTAGCAGGATGTTGCACTGGAGAGTGTACAGGGGAGATTTACCAGGATATTGCTCTAGAGATGGTACAAAGGATATGTGCCAGGATGTTGCACTGGAGCGGGTACTGAAGAGATTTCCCAGGATATTGCACTGGAGAGGGTAGAGAAGAGATCTACAATAATGTTGCACTGGAGATGGTACAGAGGAGATTTGCCATGCTATTGCACTAGCGACGGTACAGAGGAGATTTACCAGAATGTTGAACTAGAGCAGGTACTGAGGAGATTTCACAGCATGTTACATTGGAGAGTGTACAGAGGAGATTTACCAGGATTTTGTACCAAAGAGGGTACTGCGGAGATTTCACAGCATGTAACATTGGAGAGTGTACAGAGGAGATTTACCAAGATGTTGCACCCGAGATGGTACAGTGGAATTCACCAAGATGTTGCTCTATAGACGGTACAGAGGAGATTTACCAGGATGTTGAACTGGAGCAGGTACTGAGGATATTTACCAGGATGTTGCACTAGCAAGAGTACAGTGGAGATTTTCAAAGAAGGTGCATTGGTGAGGGTGCAGTGGCGAGTTACCAGGATATTGCACTAGAGATGATACAGTGAAGATTTACCATGATATTGCACTAGAGAGAGTATAGAAGAGATTTAAAAAGATGGTCCACTAGACAGGATGTAGAGGAGATTTACCAGGATGTTGCATTAGAGAGGATACGAAGGAGATTTACCATGATATTGCACTAGAGAGGATACAGAGGAGATTTACCAGGATGTTGCACTGGAGAGTGTATAGAGAAGATTCACCAGGATGTTGCTCTAGAGAGGGTACAGAGGAGAGTTAACAGAATGTTGCACTGCTGATGGTACAGAGGAGATTTACCAGGATGTTGCACTATAGAGGGTACAGAGGAGATTTAACAGCATGTTCCACTGGCGAGAGTACAATGGAGATTTAAAAGAATGTTGCACTGTTGAGGGTGCAGAGGAGATTTACAAAGATGATGCACTAGAGAGGGTGCAGAGGAGAGATACCAGGATGTTGCACTAGAGAGTTTACCGAGGATAATTACCATGATATTGAACTAGAGAGGGTACAGCGTAGATTTATCTGGATGTTGAACTGGAGCGGGTACAAATGATATTTCCCCGGATATTAAATTGGAGAGTGTACAGAGGAGATTTACCAGGATGTTGCACTGTCGAGAGTACAGAGGAGATTTAACAGAATGTTGCACTGAAGAGGGTACAGAAGAAATTTAGAACGATGTTGCTCTAGAGAGGGTGCAGTGGAGATTTACCTGGATATTGCACTAGAGAGGTTACAGCGGAGGTTTAACCGGACGTTAATATAGAGAGGGTACAGAGAAGATTTAGAAGAACGTTGCACTGGCGAGAGTACAGAGGAAATTTAGTGAAATGTTGCACTAGACAGGATTCAGAAGAGTTTTACCAGGATGTTGCACTAAACAGGGTAAAAAGGACATTTGCCAGGATGTTGCACAAGAGAGCGTACTGAGGAGATTTACCAGGAAGTTGCACTGGAGTTGGTGCAGAGGAGATTTACCAGGTCGGTGAGAGAGTTTACAGAGTAGATTTACCAGGATGTTGCACTAGAGAGAGGACCGAAGAAATTTACAAGGTTGTTGCACTAGAGAGGATAAAAGGAGATTTACTAGTATGTTGCAATACAGAGTGTATAGCGAAGATTTACAGGCATGTTGCATTGGCGAGAATACAGTGCAGATTTAGCAGGATGTTTCACTAGACAGGTTTCAGAGGAGTTTTACTAATATGTTGCATTCGAGTGGTTACAGATCAGTTTTACCAGGATGTTGCAGTGGATATGTTACAGTGGATATTTACCAGGGTATTGCTCTAGAGAGGGTGCATAGGAGATTTAGCAGGATGTTGCACTGGAGCGGGTACAGAGGTGATTTACCAGGATTTTGCAATGGAGAGGGTAAGAGGATATTTAACAGGATGTTGCACTGGAGAGGGTAAATAGGCGATTTAGAACGATGTTGCTTTAGAGAGGGTACAGTGGAGATTTACCAGAATGATGCACTAGACAAGGTATAGAGGAGATTTATCAGCATGTTGCAATAGAGAGAGTACAGAGGAGATTTACAAACATGTTGCACTGGAGAGGTAACATTGGAGATTTACCAGGATGTTGCACTGGAGAGTGTACAGGGGAGATTTACCAGGATGTTGCTCTAGAGATGGTACAGAGGATATGTGCCAGGATGTTGCACTGGAGCGGGTACTGAAGAGATTTCCCAGGATATTGCACTGGAGAGGGTTGAGAAGAGATCTACAATGATGTTGCACTGTAGACGGTACAGAGGAGATTTACCAGGATGTTGAACTGGAGCAGCTACTGAGGAGATTTCACTGCATGTTACATTGGAGAGTGTACAGAGGAGATTTACCAGGATTTTGCTCTGGCGAGAGTACAGAGGAGTTTTAACAGGATGTTACACTGGAGAGGGTATAGAGGAGATTTACCAGGATGTTGCACCAAAGAGGTTACTGAGGAGATTTCACAGCATGTAACATTGGAGAGTGTACAGAGTTGATTTACCAGAATGTACCAGTGGCGAGCGTACAGGGGAGATTTACCAGGATGTTGCAGTAGACATGATACATAGGACATTTACCAGGATGTTGCACTAGAGAGGGTAAAGAAGAGATTTACCAGGATGTTGCACCAGAGACGGTACAGATTAGATTTACCTGGATGTTGCACTAGAGAGGGGACCGAGGAAATTTACACGTTTGTTGCACTGGAGAGGATACACAGGAGATTTACCAGGATGTTGCAATAGAGAGTGTACAGAAGAGATTTACAGACATGTTGCAGTGGAGAGGATACAGAGGAGATTTAACAGGATGTTGCATTGTAGAACGTACAGAGGAGATTTCCCTGGATATTGCACCGGAGAGTGTACAGATGAGATTTACCAGGATGTTGCACCGGAGATGGTACAGTGGAATTCAACAAGATGTTGCTCTCGAGGCGGTACAGAGGAGATTTACCAGGATGTTGAAATGGAGCAGGTACTGAGGAGATTTATCAGGATGTTGCACTAGCAAGAGTACAGTGGAGATTTTCAAAGAAGGTGCATTGGTGAGGGTGCAGTGGAGAGTTACCAGGATATTGCACTAGAGAGAGTACAGAAGAGATTTAAAATGATGGTCCACTAGACAGGATGTAGAGGAGATTTACCAGGATGCTGCACTAGAGAGGGTACAGAGGAGATTTACCATGACATTGCACTAGAGAGGGTACAGAGGAGATTTAACAGGATGGTGCACTGCCGATGGTTCAGAGGAGATTTATCAGGATGTTGCACTGGAGAGGGTACAGAGAAGATTTCACAGGATGTTTCCCTGGTGAGAGTACAATGCAAATTTAAAAGGATGTTGCACTGTTGAGGGCGCAGAGGAGATTTACAAAGATTATGCACTAGAGAGGGTGCAGAGGAGAGAAACCCGGATGTTGCACTAGAGAGTTTACCAAGGATAATTACCATGATATTGCACTAGAGAGGGTACAGAGGAGATTTATCTGGATGTTCAACTGGAGCTGGTACAAAGGATATTTCCCCGGATATTAAATTGGTGAGTGTATAAAGGAGATTTACCAGGATGTTGCACTGTCGAGAGTACAGAGGAGATTTAACAGAATGTTGCACTGAAGAGGGTACAGAAGAAATTTAGAACGATGTTGCTCTAGAGAGGGTGCAGTGGAGATTTACCAGCATGTTGCAATGGAGAGGATACAGTGGAGATTTACCTGGACAATGCACTAGAGAGGTTACAGAGGAGATTTAACCGGACCTTAATATAGAGAGGGTACAGAGAAGATTTAGAAGAATGTTGCACTGACGAGAGAACAGAGGAAATTTAGTGAAATGTTGCACTAGACAGGATTTAGAAGAATTTTACCAGGATGTTGCACTAAACAGGGTACAAACGACATTTACCAGGATGTTGCACTAGAGAGCGTACTGAGGAGATTTACTAGGAAGTTGCACTTGAGTTGGTGCAGAGGAGATTTACCAGGTCGCTGAGAGAGTTTACAGAGTAGATTTACCAGGATGTTGCACTAGAGAGAGGACTGAGGAAATTTACAAGGTTGTTGCACTAGACAGGATAAAAGGAGATTTACCAGTATGTTGCAATACAAAGTGTATAGCGAAGATTTACAAGCATGTTGCATTGGCGAGAATACAATGCAGATTTAGCAGGATGTTTCACTAGACAGGTTTCAGAGGAGTTTTACTAGGATGTTGCACTCGAGAGGTTACAGATCAGTTTTACCAGGATGTTGCAGTGGATATGTTACAGTGGATATTTACCAGGGTGTTGCTCTAGAGAGGGTGCAGAGGAGATTTAGCAGGATGTTGCAATGGAGCGGGTAAGAGGATATTTAACAGGATGTTGCACTGGAGAGGGTAAAGAGGCGATTTAGACGGATGTTGCTTTAGAGAGGGTACAGTGGAGAGTTACCAGAATGATGCACTAGACAAGATATAGATGATATCTATCAGCATGTTGCAATAGAGAGAGTACAGAGGAGATTTACAAACATGTTGCACTGGAGAGGTAACATTGGAGATTTACCAGGAAGTTGCTCTGGAGAGTGTACAGGGGCGATTTACCATGATGTTGCTCTAGAGATGGTACAGAGCATATGTGCCAGGATGTTGCACTGGAGCGGGTACTGAAGAGATTTCTCAGGATATTGCACTGGAGAGGGTAGAGAAGAAATCTACAATGAGGTTGCACTGGAGGCGGAACAGAGGAGATTTACCATGCTATTGCACTAGAGACGGTACAGAGGAGATTTACCAGGATGTTGAACTGGAGCAGGTACTGAGGAGATTTCACAGCATGTTACATTGGAGAGTGTACAGAGGAGATTTACCAGGATTTTGCTCTGGCGAGAGTACAGAGGAGATTTAACAGGATGTTACACTGGAGAGGGTACAGAGGAGATTTACCAGGATGTTGCACTAGAGAGGGTACTGAGGAGATTTCACAGCATGTTACATTGGAGAGTGTACAGAGGAGATTTACCAGGATGTTGCACTAGCAAGAGTACAGTGGATATTTTCAAAGAAGGTGCATTGGTGAGGGTGCAGTGGAGAGTTACCTGGATATTGCACTAGAGAGGATACAGAGAAGAATTACCATGATATTGCACTAGAGAGAGTACAGAGGAGATTTAAAAATATGGTCCACTAGACAGGATGTAGAGCAGATTTACCAGGATGTTGCACTGGAGAGGGTACAGAGGAGATTTACCATGATATTGCACTGGAGAGGGTACAGAGGAGATTTACCAGGATGTTGCACTGGAGAGTGTATAGTGGAGATTCACCAGTATATTGCTCTAGAGAGGGTACAGAGGAGATTTAACAGGATGTTGCACTGCTGATGGAACAGAGGAGATTTACCAGGATGTTGCACTGGAGAGGGTAGAGTGGAGATTTAACAGGATGTTTCCCTGGCGAGAGTACAATGGAGATTTAAAAGGATGTTGCACTGTTGAGGGTGCAGATGAGATTTACAAAGATGATGCACTAGAGAAGATGCAGAGGAGAGATACCAGGATGTTGCAAAAGAGAGTTTACCGAGGATAATTACCAAGATATTGCACTAGAGAGGGAACAGAGGAGATTTATCTGGATGTTGAACTGGAGCGGGTACAAAGGATATTTCCCAGGATGTTAAATTGGAGAGTGTACAGAGGAGATTTACAGGAGGTTGCACTGTCGAGAGTACAGAGGAGATTTAACAGAATGTTGCACTGAAGAAGTTACAGAAGAAATTTAGAACGATGTTGCTCTAGAGAGGGTGCAGTGGAGATTTACCAGCATGTTGCACTGGAGAGGGTACAGTGGAGATTTACCTGGCTATTGCACTAGAGAGGTTACAGAGGAGATTTAACCGGACGTTAATATAGAGAGGGTACAGAGAAGATTTAGAATAATGTTGCACTGGTGAGAGTACAGAGGAAATTTAGAGAAATGTTGCACTAGACAGGATTCAGAAGAGCTTTACCAGGATGTTGCACTTGAGAGCGTACTGAGGAGATTTACGAGGAAGTTGCACTGGAGTTGGTGCAGAGGAGATTTACCAGGTCGGTGAGAGAGGTTACAGAGTAGATTTACCAGGACGTTGCACGAGAGAGAGGACCGAGGAAATTTACACGGTTGTTGCACTAGAGAGGATAAAAGGAGATTTACCAGTATGTTGCAATACAGAGTGTATAGCGAAGATTTACAGGCATGTTGCTTTGGCGAGAATACAGTGCAGATTTAGCAGGATGTTTCACTAGACAGGTTTCAGAGAAGTTTTACTAGGATGTTGCACTCGAGAGGTTACAGATCAGTTTTGCCAGGATGTTGCAATGGAGAGTGGGCTTAGGAGATTTACCAGGATTTGCAGTGGTGAGGGTACAGAGCTGATTTACGAGGATGTTGGTCTAGAGAGGTTACAGAGGAGAATTACCAGGATGTTGCACTAAACAGCGTATAAAGGAAATTTACCAGGATGTTGCACTCGACAGGCTACAGAGAAGATTCACAAGGATGTTGCACTGGAGAGTATTCAGACGAGATATCCTGGGAAATGGAGAGGGTACAGCGGAGATTTCCCAGGATGTTGCAATGGAGAGGGTACAGAGGATATTTAACAGGATGTTGCACTGGAGAGGATACAGAGGAGATTTAGAAGGATGTTGCATTAGAGAGTGAACAGTGGAGATTTACCAGGATGTTGCACTAGAGAGGGTACAGAGGAGATTTACCATGATATTGCTCTAGAGAGAGTACAGAGGATATTTGCAAACATGGTCCACTAGAGAGTGTGTAGAGGAGATTTACCAGGATGTTGCACTAGAGAGGGTACAGAGGAGATTTACCATGATATTGCACTAGAGATGGTAAAGAGGAGATTTACCAGGATGTTGCACTGGAGAAGAATCAGAGGAGATTTTCCTTGGTTATTGCACTCGAGAGGGTACAGAGGAGATTTACCTGGATGTTGCACTGGGGACGGCATAGTGGAGATTCACCAAGATGTTTCTCTAGAGAGGGTACAGAGGAGATTTACCATGATATTGCACTAGAGAGAGTACAGAGGAGATTTACAAAGATGTTCCACTAGAGAGGCTACGGAGGAGTTTACCAGGATGTTGCAATGGAGAGTGGGTTTAGGAGATTTACCAGCGTTTGCAGTGGTGAGGGTACAGAGGTGATTTACGAGGATGTTGCTCTAGAGAGGTTACGGAGGAGAATTACCAGGATGTTGCACTAGACAGCGTATAAAGGAAATTTACCAGTATATTGCACTATAGATGGTACAGAGAAGATTTACCAGGATGTTGCACTGGAGAGTATGCAGACGAGAGAGAGCAGGATGTTGCACTGGAGAGGGTACAGGTGAGATTTACCAGGATGTTGCAATAGAGAAAGTACAGAGGAGATTTACAAGCATGTTGCACTGGAGAGAATACAGAGGAGATGTACCAGGCGTTTGCAAATGGAGAGGGTACAGTGGATATTTACCAGGACGTTACTCTAGGGAGGGAACAGAGGAGATTTACCAGGATGTTGCACTGGAGCGGGTAGAGAGGAGATTTCTCAGGATGTTGCAAGGGAGAGGGTACAGAGGAGATTTCCCAGGATGTTGCAATGGAGAGCGTACTGAGGATATTTTACAGGATGTTGCAAGGGAGAGGGTACTGAGGATATTTTACAGGATGTTGCATTAGAGAGTTTACAGTGGAGATTTACCCGGATGTTGCACTAGAGAGGGTACAGAGGAGATTTACCAGTATGTTGCACTGGAGAAGGTACAATGGAGCTTTTCCTTGGATATTGCACTGGAGAGGGTATAGTGGATATTCACCAGGATGTTGCTCTAGGGTGGGTACAGAGGAGATTCAACAGGATGTTGCATTGCTGATGGTACAGTGGAGATTTACCAGGATGTTTCACTAGAGAGGGTACAGAGGAGATTTACCATGATATTGCACTAGAGAGCGTATAGAGGAGATTTACAAAGATGGTCCACTAGAGAGTGTGTAGAGGAGATTTACTAGGATGTTGCACTAGATAGGATACAGAGGAGGTTTACCTTGATATTGCACTAGAGATGGTATAGAGGAGATTTACCAGGATGTTGCACTGGAGAAGGTACAGAGGAGATTTTCCTTGGATATTGCACTGGAGAGAGTACAGAGGAGATTTACCAGGATGTTGCACTGGAGACGGTCTAGTGGAGATTCACCAGGATGTTGCTCTAGAGAGGGTACAGAGGAGATTTAACAGGATGTTGCACTGCTGATGGTACAGAGGAGATTTACCAGGATGTTGCATTGGAGAGGGTACAGAGGAGAGTTAACAGGATGTTTCACTTGCATTGATACGATGGAGATTTTACAGGATGTTGCACTGTTGAGGGTGCAGAGGAGATTTACACAGATGATGCACTAGTGAGGGTGCAGAGGAGAGATACCAAGATGTTGCACTAGAGAGTTTACCGAGGATATTTACCATGATATTGCACCAGAGAGGGTACAGAGGAGATTAACCTGGATGGTAAATTGGAGAGTGTACAGAGGAGATTTACCAGGAAGTTGCACTGGCGAGAGTACAGTGGAGATTAAACAGAATGTTGCACTGGAGAGGGTACAGAGGAGATTAGAATGATGTTGCTCTAGAGAGGGTGCAGTGGAGATTTACCAGCATGTTGCACTGGAGAAGGTACAATGGAGCTTTTCCTTGGATATTGCACTGGAGAGGGTATAGTGGATATTCACCAGGATGTTGCTCTAGGGTGGGTACAGAGGAGATTCAACAGGATGTTGCATTGCTGATGGTACAGTGGAGATTTACCAGGATGTTTCACTAGAGAGGGTACAGAGGAGATTTACCATGATATTGCACTAGAGAGCGTATAGAGGAGATTTACAAAGATGGTCCACTAGAGAGTGTGTAGAGGAGATTTACTAGGATGTTGCACTAGATAGGATACAGAGGAGGTTTACCTTGATATTGCACTAGAGATGGTATAGAGGAGATTTACCAGGATGTTGCACTGGAGAAGGTACAGAGGAGATTTTCCTTGGATATTGCACTGGAGAGAGTACAGAGGAGATTTACCAGGATGTTGCACTGGAGACGGTCTAGTGGAGATTCACCAGGATGTTGCTCTAGAGAGGGTACAGAGGAGATTTAACAGGATGTTGCACTGCTGATGGTACAGAGGAGATTTACCAGGATGTTGCATTGGAGAGGGTACAGAGGAGAGTTAACAGGATGTTTCACTTGCATTGATACGATGGAGATTTAACAGGATGTTGCACTGTTGAGGGTGCAGAGGAGATTTACACAGATGATGCACTAGTGAGGGTGCAGAGGAGAGATACCAGGATGTTGCACTAGAGAGTTTACCGAGGATATTTACCATGATATTGCACCAGAGAGGGTACAGAGGAGATTAACCTGGATGGTAAATTGGAGAGTGTACAGAGGAGATTTACCAGGAAGTTGCACTGGCGAGAGTACAGTGGAGATTAAACAGAATGTTGCACTGGAGAGGGTACAGAGGAGATTAGAATGATGTTGCTCTAGAGAGGGTGCAGTGGAGATTTACCAGCATGTTGCACTGGAGAGGGTACAGTGGAGATTTACCAGAATGATGCACTAGACAAGGTATAGAGGAGATTTATCAGCATGTTTGAATAGAGAGAGTACAGAGGAGATTTACAAACATGTTGCACTGGAGAGGTAACATTGGAGATTTACCAGGATGTTGCACTGGAGAGTGTACAGGGGAGATTTACCAGGATGTTGCTCTAGAGATGGTACAGAGGATATGTGCCAGGATGTTGCACTGGAGCGGGTACTGAAGAGATTTCCCAGGATATTGCACTGGAGAAGGTAGAGAAGAGATCTACAATGATGTTACACTGGAGGTGGTACAGAGGAGATTTACCATGCTATTGAATTAGAGACGGTACAGAGGAGATTTACCAGGATGTTGAACTGGAGCAAGTACTTAGGAGATTTCACAGCATGTTACATTGGAGAGTGTACAGAGGAGACTTACCAGGATTTTTCTCTGGCGAGAGTACAGAGGAGATTTAACAGGATGTTACACTGGAGAGGGTATAGAGGAGATTTACCAGGATGTTGCACTAGAGAGGGTACTGAGGAGATTTCACAGCATGTAACATTGGAGAGTGTACAGAGGAGATTTACCACGTCGTTGCACTGGCGAGAGTACAGGGGAGATTTACAAGGATGTTGCACTAGACAGGATACATAGGACATTTAGCAGGACGTTGCACTAGAGAGGGTACAGAAGAGATTTACCAGGATGTTGCAACAGAGACTGTACAGATTAGATTTACCTTGATGTTGCACTAGAGAGGGGACTGAGGAAATTTACACGTTTGTTGCACTGGAGAGGATACACAGGAGATTTACCAGGTTGTTGCAATAGACAGTGTACAGAAGAGATTTACAGGCATGTTGCACCGAAGAGGATACAGAGGAGATTTAGCAGGATGTTGCACTGTAGAATGTACAGAGGAGATTTCCCTGGATATTGCACCGGAGAGTGTACAGATGGGATTTATCAGGATGTTGCACCGGAGATGGTACAGTGGAACTCACCAAGATGTTGCTCTAGAGACGGTACAGAGGATATTTACCTTGATGTTGTACTGGAGAGGGTACAGAGGAGATTTACCAGGATGTTGCACTAGCAAGTGCACAGTGGAGATTATCAAAGGTGGTGCATTGGTGAGGGTGCAGTGGAGAGTTACCAGGATATTGCACTAGAGAGGATAGAGAGAAGATTTACCATGATATTGCAATAGAGAGAGTAAAGATGAGATTTAAAAAGATGATCCACTAGACAGGATGTAGAGGAGATTTACCAGGATGTTGCACTAGAGAGGGTACAGAGGAGATTTACCATGATATTGCACTGGAGAGGGTACAGAGGAGATTTAACAGGGTGTTTCACTGGCGAGAGTACAATGGATATTTAAAAGGATGTTGCACTGTTAAGGGTGCAGAGGAGGGTTACAAAGATGATGCACTAGAGAGGGTGCAGAGGAGAGATACCAGGATGTTGCACTTGAGAGTTTAACGTGGATAATTACCATGATATTGCACTAGAGAGGGTACAGAGGAGATTTATCTGGATGTTGAACTGAAGCGGGTACAAAGGATATTTCCCCGGATGTTAAATTGGAGAGTGTAGAGAAGAAATTTACCAGGATGTTGCACTGTCGAGAGTACAGAGGAGATTTAACAGAATGTTGCACTGAAGAGGGTACAGAAGAAATTTAGAACGATGTTGCTCTAGAGAGGGTGCAGTGGAGATTTACCAGCATGTTGCACTGGAGAGAGTACAGTGGAGATTTACCTGGATATTGCACTAGAGAGGTTACAGAGGAGATTTAACCGGACGTTAATATAGAGAGGGTACAGAGAAGATTTAGAAGAATGTTGCACTGCCGAGAGTACAGAGGAAATTTAGAGAAATGTTGCACTAGACAGTATTCAGAAGAGCTTTACCAGAATGTTGCACTAAACAGGGTATAAAGGACATTTACCAGGATGTTGCACTTGAGAGCGTACTGAGGAGATTTACCAGGAAGTTGCACTGGAGTTGTTGCAGAGGAGATTTACCAGGTCGGTGAGAGAGGTTACAGAGTAGATTTACCAGGATGTTGCACTAGAGAGAGGACCGAGGAAATTTACAAGATTGTTGCACTAGAGAGGATAAAAGGAGATTTACCAGTATGTTGCAATACAGAGTGTATAGCGAAGATTTACAGGCATGTTGCATTGGCGAGAATACAGTGCAGATTTAGCAGGATGTTTCACTAGACAGGTTTCAGAGGAGTTTTACTAGGATGTTGCACTCGAGAGGTTACAGATCAGTTTTACCAGGATGTTGCAATGGAGAGTGGGCTTAGGAGATTTACCAGGATTTGCAGTGGTGATGGTGCAGAGCTGATTTACGAGGATGTTGCTCTAGAAAGGTTACAGAGGAGAATTACCAGGATGTTGCACTAGACAGCGTACAAAGGAAATTTACCAGAATGTTGCACGCGACAGGCTACAGAGAAGATTCACAAGGATGTTGCACTGGAGAGTATTCAGACGAGATATAGCAGGATGTTGCACCAGAGAGAGTACAGAGTAGATTTAACAGGATGTTGCAGTAGAGTGCTCACCGAGGAAATGTACAAGTGATGCTGCACTGGAAAGGGTACAGGTGAGATTTTCCAGGATTTTGCAATAGAGAAAGTACAGAGCAGATTTACAAGCATGTTGTACTGGAGAGGATACAGAGGCATATACCAGGCGTTTGCAATGGAGAGGGTACAGTGCATATTTACCAGGATGTTGCATTAGAGAGTGTACAGTGGAGATTTACCAGGATGTTGCACTAGAGAGGGTACAGAGGAGATTTACCATGATATTGCTCTAGAGAGAGTACAGAGGAGATTTACAAAGATGGTCAACTAGAGAGCGTGTAGAGGAGATTTTCCACAATGTTGCACTAGAGAGGGTACAGAGGAGATTTACCATGATATTGCACTAGAGATGGTACAGTGGAGATTTACCACGATGTTGCACTGGAGAAGATACGAGGAGATTTTCCTTGGATATTGCACTGGAGAGGGTACAGAGGAGATTTACCTGGATGTTGCACTGGAGATGGTAAATTGGAGATTCACCAAGATGTTGCTCTAGAGAGGGTACAGAAGAGATTTACCATGATATTGCACTAGAGAGTGTACAGAGGAGATTTACAAAGATGTTCCACTAGAGATGCTACAGAGGAGATTTACCAGGATGTTGCAATGGAGAGTGGGCTTAGGAGAATTACCAGGATTTGCAGTGGTGAGGGTACAGAGCTGATTTACGAGAATGTTGCTCTAGAGAGGTTACAGAGGAGAATTACCAGGATGTTGCACTAGACAGCGTAAAAAGGAAATTTACAGCGATATTGCACTATAGAGGGTACAGAGAAGATTTACCAGGATGTTGCACTGGAGAGTATGCAGACGAGATATAGCAGGATGTTGCACCAGAGAGAGTACAGAGTAGATTTAATAGGATGTTGCACTAGAAAGTTGACCGAGGAAATTTACAAGTGATGCTGCACTGGAGAGGGTACAGGTGAGATTTACCAGGATATTGCACTGGAGAAGAAACAGAGGAGATTTTTCTTGGTTATTGCACTGGTGAGGGGACAGAGGAGATTTACCTGGATGTTGCACTGGGGACGGCATAGTGGAGATTCACCAAGATGTTGCTCTAGAGAGGGTACAGAGGAGATTTACCATGATATTGCACTAGAGAGAGTACAGAGGAGATTTGCAAAGATGTTCCACTAGAGAGGCTACGGAGGAGATTTACCAGGATGTTGCAATGGAGAGTGGGCTTAGGAGATTTACCAGGGTTTGCAGTGGTGAGGGTACAGAGGTGATTTATGAGGATATTGCTCTAGAGAGGTTACGGAGCAGAATTACTAGGATGTTGCTCTAGACAGCGTATAAAGGAAATTTACCAGTATATTGCACTATAGAGTGTACAGAGAAGATTTACCAGGATTTTGCACTGGTGAGTATGCAGACGAGAGAGAGCAGGATGCTACTCTAGGGAGGGAAGAGAGGAGATTTACCAGGATGTTGCACTGGAGCGGGTAGAGAGGAGATTTCTCAGGATGTTGCAATGGAGAGGGTACAGAGGAGATTTCCCAGGATGTTGCAATGGAGAGGGTACAGCGGAGATTTCCCAGGATGTTGCAATGGAGAGGGTACTGAGGATATTTTACAGGATGTTGCATTAGAGAGTTTACAGTGGAGATTTACCAGGATGTTGCACTAGAGAGGTTACAAAGGAGATTTACCAGTATGTTGCACTGGAGAAGGTACAGTGGAGCTTTTCCTTGGATATTGCACTGGAGAGGGTATAGAGGAGATTTACCAGGATGTTGCACTGGAGAAGGTATAGTGAAGATTCACCAGGATGTTTCGCTAGGGTGGGTACAGAGGAGATTCAACAGGATGTTGCATTGCTGATGGTACAGTGGAGATTTACCGGGATGTTGCACTAGAGAGCGTACAGAGGAGATTTACCATTATATTGCACTAGAGAGCGTATAGAGGAGATTTACAAAGATGGTCCACTAGAGAGTGTGTAGAGGAGATTTACTAGGATGATGCACTAGATAGGATACAGAGGAGGTTTACCTTGATATTGCACTAGAGATGGTACAGAGGAGATTTACCAGGATGTTGCACTGGAGAAGATACAGAGGAGATTTTCCTTGGATATTGCACTGGAAAGTGTACAGAGGAGATTTACCAGGATGTTGCACTGGAGACGGTCTAGTGGAGATTCACCAGGATGTTGCTCTAGAGAGGGTACAGAGGAGATTTAACAGGATGTTGCACTGCTGATGGTACAGAGGAGATTTACCAGGATGTTGCACTGTTGAGGGTGCAGAGGAGATTTACACAGATGATGCACTAGTGATGGTGCAGAGGAGAGATACCAGGATGTTGCACTAGAGAGTTTACCGAGGATATTTACCATGATATTGCACCAGAGAGGGTACAGAGGAGATTTACCTGGATGTTAAATTGGAGAGTGTACAGAGGAGATTTACCAGGAAATTGCACTGGAGAGGGTACCGAGGAGATTAGAATGTTGTTGCTCTAGAGAGGGTGCAATGGAGATTTACCACCATGTTGCACCGGAGAGGGTACAGTGGAGATATACCAGAATGATGCACTAGACAAGGTATAGAGGAGAATTATCAGCATGTTGGAATAGAGCGAGTACAGAGGAGATTTACAAACATGTTGCACTGGAGAGGTAACATTGGAGATTTACCAGGATGTTGCACTGGATAGTGTACAGGGGAGATTTACCAGGATGTTGCTCTAGAGATGGTACAGAGGATATGTGGCAGGATGTTGCACTGGAGCGGGTACTGAAGAGATTTCCCAGGATATTGCACTGGAGAGGGTAGAGAAGAGATCTACAATGATGTTACACTGGAGGTGGTACAGAGGAGATTTACCATGCTATTGAATTATAGATGGTACAGAGGAGATTTACCAGGATGTTGAACTGGAGCAAGTACTTAGGAGATTTCACAGCATGTTACATTGGAGAGTGTACAGAGGAGATTTACCAGGATTTTTCTCTGGCGAGAGTACAGAGGAGATTTAACAGGATGTTACACTGGAGAGGGTATAGAGGAGATTTACCAGGATGTTGCACTAGAGAGGGTACTGAGGAGATTTCACAGCATGTAACATTGGAGAGTGTACAGAGGAGATTTACCAGAATGTTGCACTGGCGAGAGTACAGGGGAGATTTACCAGGATGTTGCACTAGACAGGATACATAGGACATGTAGCAGGACGTTGCACTAGAGAGGGTACAGAAGAGATTTACCAGGATGTTGCAACAGAGACTGTACAGATTAGATTTACCTGGATGTTGCACTAGAGAGGGGACTGAGGAAATTTACACGTTTGTTGCACTGGAGAGGATACACTGGAGATTTACCAGGTTGTTGCAATAGAGAGTGTACAGAAGAGATTTATAGGCATGTTGCACTGGAGAGGATGCAGAGGAGATTTAGCAGGATGTTGCACTGTAGAATGTACAGAGGAGATTTCCCTGGATATTGCACCGGAGAGTGTACAGATGAGATTTATCAGGATGTTGCACCGGAGATGGTACAGTGGAACTCACCAAGATGTTGCTCTAGAGACGGTACAGAGGAGATTTACCATGATGTTGTACAGGAGAGGGTACAGAGGAGATTTACCATGATGTTGCACTAGCAAGTGCACAGTGGAGATTAACAAAGAAGGTGCATTGGTGAGGGTGCAGTGGAGAGTTACCAGGATATTGCACTAGAGAGGATTCAGAGAAGATTTACCATGTTATTGCACTAGAGAGAGTACAGAGAAGATTTAAAAAGATGGTCCACTAGACAGGATGTAGAGGAGATTTACCAGGATGTTGCACTAGAGAGGGTACAGAGGAGATTTACCATGATATTGCTCTGGAGAGGGTACAGAGGAGATTTAACAGGATGTTTCACTGGCAAGAGTACAATGGATATTTAAAAGGATGTTGCACTGTTGAGGGTGCAGAGGAGATTTACAAAGATGATGCACTAGAGAGGGTGCAGAGGAGAGATACCAGGATGTTGCACTTGAGAGTTTAACGAGGATAATTACCATGATATTGCACTAGAGAGTGTACAGAGGAGATTTATCTGGATGTTGAACTGAAGCGGGTACAAAGGATATTTCCCCGGATGTTAAATTGGAGAGTGTACAGAGGAGATTTACCAGGATGTTGCACTGTCGAAAGTACAGAGGAGATTTAACAGAATGTTGCACTGAAGAGGGTACAGAATAAATTTAGAACGATGTTGCTCTAGAGAGGGTGCAGTGGAGATTTACCAGCATGTTGCACTGGAGAGAGTACAGTGGAGATTTACCTAGATATTGCACTAGAGAGGTTACAGAGGAGATTTAACCGGACGTTAATATAGAGAGGGTACGGAGAAGAATTAGAAGAATGTTGCACTGGCGAGAGTTCAGAAGAAATTTAGAGAAATGTTGCACTAGACAGGATTCAGAAGAGCTTTACCAGGATGTTGCACTAAACAGGGTATAAAGGACATTTACCAGGATGTTGCACTTGAGAGCGTACTGAGGAGATTTACCAGGAAGTTGCACTGGAGTTGTTGCTGAGGAGATTTACCAGGTCGGTGAGAGAGGTTACAGAGTAGATTTACCAGGATGTTGCACTAGAGAGAGGACCGAGGAAATTTACAAGATTGTTGCACTAGAGAGGATAAAAGGAGATTTACCAGTATGTTGCAATACAGAGTGTATAGCGAAGATTTACAGGCATGTTGCATTGGCGAGAATACAGTGCAGATTTAGTAGGATGTTTCACTAGACAGGTTTCAGAGGAGTTTTACTAGGATGTTGCACTCGAGAGGTTACAGATCAGTTTTACCAGGATGTTGCAATGGAGAGTGGGCTTAGGAGATTTACCAGGATTTGCAGTGGTGATGGTGCAGAGCTGATTTACGAGGTTGTTGCTCTAGAGAGGTTACAGAGGAGAATTACCAGGATGTTGCACAAGACAGCGTACAAAGGAAATTTACCAGAATGTTGCACTCGACAGTCTACAGAGAAGATTCACAAGGATGTTGCACTGGAGAGTATTCATACGAGATATAGCAGGATGTTGCACCAGAGAGAGTACAGAGTATATTTAACAGGATGTTGCAGTAGAGTGTTCACCGAGGAAATTTACAAGTGATGCTGCACTGAAAGGGTACAGGTGAGATTTTCCAGGATGTTGCAATAGAGAAAGTACAGAGCAGATTTACAAGCATGTTGTACTGGAGAGGATACAGAGGCATATACCAGGCGTTTGCAATGGAGAGGGTACAGTGCATATTTACCATGATGTTGCATTAGAGAGTGTACAGTGGAGATTTACCAGGATGTTGCACTAGAGAGGGTACAGAGGAGATTTACCATGATATTGCTCTAGAGAGAGTACAGAGGAGATTTACAAAGATGGTCAACTAGAGAGCGTGTAGAGAAGATTTTCCATAATGTTGCACTAGAGAGGGTACAGAGGAGATTTACCATGATATTGCACTAGAGATGGTACAGTGGAGATTTACCACGATGTTGCACTAGAGAAGATACGAGGAGATTTTCCTTGGATATTGCACTGGAGAGGGTACAGAGGAGATTTACCTGGATGTTGCACTGGGGACGGTATATTGGAGATTCACCAAGATGTTGCTCTAGAGAGGGTACAGAAGAGATTTACCATGATATTGCACTAGAGAGTGTACAGAGGAGATTTACAAAGATGTTCCACTAGAGATGCTACAGAGGAGATTTACCAGGATGTTGCAATGGAGAGTGGGCTTAGGAGATTTACCAGGATTTGCAGTGGTGAGGGTACAGAGCTGATTTACGAGAATGTTGCTCTAGAGAGATTACAGAGCAGAATTACCAGGATGTTGCACTAGACAGCGTAAAAAGGAAATTTACAGCGATGTTGCACTATAGAGGGTACAGAGAAGATTTACCAGGATGTTGCACTGGAGAGAATGCAGACGAGATATAGCAGGATGTTGCACCAGAGAGAGTACAGAGTAGATTTAATAGGATGTTGCACTAGAAAGTTGACCGAGGAAATTTACAAGTGATGCTGCACTGGAGAGGGTACAGGTGAGATTTACCAGGATATTGCACTGGAGAAGAAACAGAGGAGATTTTTCTTGGTTATTGCACTGGTGAGGGGACAGAGGAGATTTACCTGGATGTTGCACTGGGGACGGCATAGTGGAGATTCACCAAGATGTTGCTCTAGAGAGGGTACAGAGGAGATTTACTATGATATTGCACTAGAGAGAGTACAGAGGAGATTTGCAAAGATGTTCCACTAGAGAGGCAACGGAGGAGATTTACCAGGATGTTGCAATGGAGAGTGGTCTTAGGCGATTTACCAGGGTTTGCAGTGGTGAGGGTACTGAGATGATTTACGAGGATGTTGCTCTAGAGAGGTTACGGAGCAGAATTACTAGGATGTTGCACTAGACAGCGTATAAAGGAAATTTACCAGTATATTGCAATATAGAGGGTACAGAGAAGATTTACCAGGATTTTGCACTGGACAGTATGCAGACGAGAGAGAGCAGGATGCTACTCTAGGGAGGAAATAGAGGAGATTTACATGGATGTTGCACTGGAGCGGGTAGAGAGGTGATTTCTCAGGATGTTGCAATGGAGAGGGTACAGAGGAGATTTCCCAGGATGTTGCAATGGAGAGGGTACAGCGGAGATTTCCCAGGATGTTGCAATGGAGTGGGAACTGAGGATATTTTACAGGATGTTGCATTAGAGAGTTTACAGTGGAGATTTACCAGGATGTTGCACTAGAGAGGTTACAGAGGAGATTTACCAGTATGTTGCACTGGAGAAGGTACAGTGGAGCTTTTCCTTGGATATTGCACTGGAGAGGGTACAGAGGAGATTTACCAGGATGTTGCACTGGAGAAGGTATAGTGAAGATTCACCAGGATGTTGCTCTAGGGTGGGTACAGAGGAGATTCAACAGGATGTTGCATTGCTGATGGTACAGTGGAGATTTACCAGGATGTTGCACTAGAGAGCGTACAGAGGAGATTTACCATTATATTGCACTAGAGAGCGTATAGAGGAGATGTACAAAGATGGTCCACTATAGAGTGTGTAGAGGAGATTTACTAGGATGTTGCACTAGATAGGATACAGAGGAGGTTTACCTTGATATTGCACTAGAGATGGTACAGAGGAGATTTACCAGGATGTTGCACTGGAGAAGATACAGAGGAGATTTTCCTTGGATATTGCACTGGAAAGTGTACAGAGGAGATTTACCAGGATGTTGCACTGGAGACGGTCTAGTGGAGATTCACCAGGATGTTGCTCTAGAGAGGGTACAGAGGAGATTTAACAGGATGTTGCACTGCTGAAGGTACAGAGGAGATTTACCAGGATGTTGCACTGTTGAGGGTGCAGAGGAGATTTACACAGATGATGCACTAGTGATGGTGCAGAGGAGAGATACCAGGATGTTGCACTAGAGAGTTTACCGAGGATATTTACCATGATATTGCACCAGAGAGGGTACAGAGGAGATTTACCTGGATGTTAAATTGGAGAGTGTACAGAGGAGATTTACCAGGAAGTTGCACTGGAGAGGGTACAGAGGAGATTAGAATGTTGTTGCTCTAGAGAGGGTGCAGTGGAGATTTACGACCATGTTGCACCGGAGAGGGTACAGTGGAGATTTACCAGAATGATGCACTAGACAAGGTATAGAGGAGATTTATCAGCATGTTGGAATAGAGCGAGTACAGAGGAGATTTACAAACATGTTGCACTGGAGAGGTAACATTGGAGATTTACCAGGAAGTTGCACTGGAGAGTGTACAGGGGAGATTTACCAGGATTTTGCTCTAGAGATGGTACAGAGGATATGTGCCAGGATGTTGCACTGGAGCGGGTACTGAAGAGATTTCCCAGGATATTGCACTGGAGAGGGTAGAGAAGAGATCTACAATGATGTTACACTGGAGGTGGTACAGAGGAGATTTACCATGCTATTGAATTATAGATGGTACAGAGGAGATTTACCAGGATGTTGAACTGGAGCAAGTACTTAGGAGATTTCACAGCATGTTACATTGGAGAGTGTACAGAGGAGATTTACCAGGATTTTTCTCTGGCGAGAGTACAGAGGAGATTTAACAGGATGTTACACTGGAGAGGGTATAGAGGAGATTTACCAGGATGTTGCACTAGAGAGGGTACTGAGGAGATTTCACAGCATGTAACATTGGAGAGTGTACAGAGGAGATTTAGCAGGATGTTGCACTGGCGAGAGTACAGGGGAGATTTACCAGGATGTTGCACTAGACAGGATACATAGGACATTTAGCAGGACGTTGCACTAGAGAGGGTACAGAAGAGATTTACCAGGATGTTGCAACAGAGACTGTACAGATTAGATTTACCTGGATGTTGAACTAGAGAGTGGACTGAGTAAATTTACACGTTTGTTGCACTGGAGAGGATACACAGGAGATTTACCAGGTTATTGCAATAGAGAGTGTACAGAAGAGATTTATAGGCATGTTGCACTGGAGAGGATACAGAGGAGATTTAGCAGGATGTTGCACTGTAGAATGTACAGAGGAGATTTCCCTGGATATTGCACCGGAGAGTGTACAGATGAGATTTATCAGGATGTTGCACCGGAGATGGGACAGTGGAACTCACCAAGATGTTGCTCTAGAGACGGTACAGAGGAGATTTACCATGATGTTGTACAGGAGAGGGTACAGAGGAGATTTACCAGGATGTTGCACTAGCAAGTGCACAGTGGAGATTAACAAAGAAGGTGCATTGGTGAGGGTGCAGTGGAGAGTTACCAGGATATTGCACTAGAGAGGATACAGAGAAGATTTACCATGTTATTGCACTAGAGAGAGTACAGAGAAGATTTAAAAAGATGGTCCACTAGACAGGATGTAGAGGAGATTTACCAGGATGTTGCACTAGAGAGGGTACAGAGGAGATTTACCATGATATTGTTCTGGAGAGGGTACAGAGGAGATTTAACAGGATGTTTCACTGGCGAGAGTACAATGGATATTTAAAAGGATGTTGCACTGTTGAGGGTGCAGAGGAGATTTACAAAGATGATGCACTAGAGAGGGTGCAGAGGAGAGATACCAGGATGTTGCACTTGAGAGTTTAACGAGGATAATTACCATGATATTGCACTAGAGAGTGTACAGAGGAGATTTATCTGGATGTTGAACTGAAGCGGGTACAAAGGATATTTCCCCGGATGTTAAATTGGAGAGTGTACAGAGGAGATTTACCAGGATGTTGCACTGTCGAGAGTACAGAGGAGATTTAACAGAATGTTGCACTGAAGAGGGTACAGAATAAATTTAGAACGATGTTGCTCTAGAGAGGGTGCAGTGGAGATTTACCAGCATGTTGCACTGGAGAGAGTACAGTGGAGATTTACCTGGATATTGCACTAGAGAGGTTACAGAGGAGAGTTAACCGGACGTTAATATAGAGAGGGTACAGAGAAGGTTGAAGAATGTTGCACTGGCGAGAGTACAGAGGAAATTTAGAGAAATGTTGCACTAGACAGGATTCAGAAGAGCTTGACCAGGATGTTGCACTAAACAGGGTATAAAGGACATTTACCAGGATGTTGCACTTGAGAGCGTACTGAGGAGATTTACCAGGAAGTTGCACTGGAGTTATTGCAGAGTAGATTTACCAGGTGGGTGAGAGAGGTTATAGAGTAGATTTACCAGGATGTTGCACTAGAGAGAGGACCGAGCAAATTTACAAGATTGTTGCACTAGAGAGGATAAAAGGAGATTTACCAGTATGTTGCAATACAGAGTGTATAGCGAAGATTTACAGGCATGTTGCATTGGCGAGAATACAGTGCAGATTTAGCAGGATTTTTCACTAGACAGGTTTCAGAGGAGTTTTACTAGGATGTTGCACTCGAGAGGTTACAAATCAGTTTTACCAGGATGTTGCAATGTAGAGTGGGCTTAGGAAATTTACCAGGATTTGCAGTGGTGAGGGTACAGAGCTGATATACGAGGATGTTGCTCTAGAGAGGTTACAGAGGAGAATTACCAGGATGTTGCACTAGACAACGTACAAAGGAAATTTACCATGATGTTGCACTCGACAGGCTACAGAGAAGATTCACAAGGATGTTGCACTGGAGAGTATTCAGACGAGATATAGCAGGATGTTGCACCAGAGTAGATTTAACAGGATGTTGCAGTAGTGTGCTCACCGAGGAAATTTACAAGTGATGCTGCACTGGAAAGGGTACAGGTGAGATTTTCCAGGTTGTTGCAATAGAGAAAGCACAGAGCAGATTTACAAGCATGTTGTACTGGAGAGGATACAGAGGCATATACCAGGCGTTTGCAATGGAGAGGCTATAGTGGATATGTACCAGGATGTTGCATTAGAGAGTGTACAGTGCAGATTTACCAGGATGTTGCACTAGAGAGGGTACAGAGGAGATTTACCATGATATTGCTCTAGAGAGAGTACAGAGGAGATTTACAAAGATGGTCAACTAGAGATCGTGTAGAGGAGATTTTCCAGAATGTTGCACTAGAGAGGGTACAGAGGAGATTTACCATGATATTGCACTAGAGATGGTACAGAGGAGAATTACCACGATGTTGCACTGGAGAAGATACAGAGGAGATTTTCCTTGGATATTGTACTTGAGAGGGTACAGAGGAGATTTACCTGGATGTTGCACTGGGGACGGTAGAGTGGAGATTCACCAGGATGTTGCTCTAGAGACGGTACAGAGGAGATTTACCATGATATTGCACTAGAGAGAGTACAGAGGAGATTTACAAAGATGTTCCACTAGAGAGGCTACAGAGGAGATTTACCAGGATTTTGCAATGGAGAGTGGGCTTAGGAGATTTACCAGGATTTGCAGTGGTGAGGGTACAGAGCTGGATTTACGAGAATGTTGCTCTAGAGAGGTTACAGAGGAGAATTACCAGGATGTTGCACTAGACAGCGTAAAAAGGAAATTTACAGGGATATTGCACTATAGAGGGTACAGAGAAGATTTACCAGGATGGTGCACTGGAGAGTATGCAGACGAGATATAGCAGGATGTTGCACCAGAGAGAGTACAGAGTAGATTTAATAGGATGTTGCACTAGAAAGTTGACCGAGGAAATTTACAAGTGATGCTGCACTGGAGAGGGTACAGGTGAGACTTACCAGGATGTTTCAGTGGAGAAGAAATAGAGGAGATTTTCCTTGGTTATTGCATTGGAGAGGGTGCAGAGGAGATTTACCTGGATGTTGCACTGGGGACGGCATAGTGGAGATTCACCAATATGTTGCTCTAGAGAGGGTACAGAGGAGATTTACCATGATATTGCACTAGAGAGAGTACAGAGGAGATTTACAAAGATGTTCCACTAGAGAGGCTACGGAGGAGATTTACCAGGATGTTGCAATGGAGAGTGGGCTTAGGAGATTTACCAGGGTTTGCCGTGGTGAGGGTACAGAGGTGATTTACGATGATGTTGCTCTAGAGAGGTTATGGAGGAGAATTGCTAGGATGTTGCACTAGACAGCGTATAAACGAAATTTAACAGTATATTGCCCTATAGAGGGTACAGAGAAGATTTACCAGGATGTTGCAATGGAGAGTATGCAGACGAGAGAGAGCAGGATGTTGCACTGGAGAGGGTACAGGTGAGAATTACCAGGATGTTGCAATAGAGAAAGTACAGAGGAGATTTACAAGCATGTTGCACTGGAGAGGATACAGAGGAGATGTACCAGGCGTTTGCAATGGAGAGGGTACAGTTGATATTTACCAGGACGTTACTCTAGGCAGGGAACAGAGGAGATTTCCCAGGATGTTGCACTGGAGCGGGTAGAGAGGAGATTTCTCAGGATGTTGCAATGGAGAGGGTACAGAGGAGATTTCCCAGGATGTTGCAATGGAGAGGGAACAGCGGAGATTTCCCAGGATGTTGCAATGGAGAGGGTACTGAGGATATTTTACAGGATGTTGCATTAGAGAGTTTACAGTGGAGATTTACAAGGATGTTGCACTAGAGAGGTTACAGAGGAGATTTACCAGTATGTTGCACTGGAGAAGGTACAGAGGAGCTTTTCCTTGGATATTGCACTGGAGAGGGAACAGAGGAGATTTACCAGGATGTTGCACTGGAGAAGGTATAGTGGAGATTCACCAGGATGTTGCTCTAGGGTGGGTACAGTGGAGATTTATCAGGATGTTGCACTAGAGAGGGTACAGAGGAGATTTACCATGATATTGCACTAGAGAGCGTATAGAGGAGATTTACAAAGATGGTCCACTAGAGAGTGTGTAGAGGAGATTTACTAGGATGTTGCACTATATAGGATACAGAGTAGGTTTACCTTGATATTGCACTAGAGATGGTACAGAGGAGATTTACCAGGATGTTGCAACAGAGACTGTACAGATTAGATTTACCTGGATGTTGCACTAGAGAGGGGACTGAGGAAATTTACACGTTTGTTGCACTGGAGAGGATACACAGGAGATTTACCAGGTTGTTGCAATAGACAGTGTACAGAAGAGATTTATAGGCATGTTGCACTGGAGAGGATACAGAGGAGATTTAGCAGGATGTTGCACTGTAGAATGTACAGAGGAGATTTCCCTGGATATTGCACCGGAGAGTGTACAGATGAGATTTATCAGGATGTTGCACCGGAGATGGTACAGTGGAACTCACCAAGATGTTGCTCTAGAGACGGTACAGAGGAGATTTACCATGATGTTGTACAGGAGAGGGTACAAAGGAGATTTACCAGGATGTTGCACTAGCAAGTGCACAGTGGAGATTAACAAAGAAGGTGCATTGGTGAGGGTGCAGTGGAGAGTTACCAGGATATTGCACTAGGGAGGATACATAGAAGATTTACCATGTTATTGCACTAAAGAGAGTACAGAGAAGATTTAAAAAGATGGTCCACTAGACAGGATGTAGAGGAGATTTACCAGGATGTTGCACTAGAGAGGGTACAGAGGAGATTTACCATGATATTGCTCTGGAGAGGGTACAGAGGAGATTTAACAGGATGTTTCACTGGCGAGAGTACAATGCATATTTAAAAGGATGTTGCACTGTTGAGGGTGCAGAGGAGATTTATAAAGATGATGCACTAGAGAGGGTGCAGAGGAGAGATACCAGGATGTTGCACTTGAGAGTTTAACGAGGATAATTACCATGATATTGCACTAGAGAGTGTACAGAGGAGATTTATCTGGATGTTGAACTGAAGCGGGTACAAAGGATATTTCCCCGGATGTTAAATTGGAGAGTGTACAGAGGAGATTTACCAGGATGTTGCACTGTCGTGAGTACAGAGGAGATTTAACAGAATGTTGCACTGAAGAGGGTACAGAATAAATTTAGAACGATGTTGCTCTAGAGAGGGTGCAGTGGAGATTTACCAGCATGTTGCACTGGAGAGAGTACAGTGGAGATTTATCTGGATATTGCACTAGAGAGGTTACAGTGGAGATTTAACCGGACGTTAATATAGAGAGGGTACAGAGAAGATTGAAGAATGTTGCACTGGCGAGAGTACAGAGGAAATTTAGAGAAATGTTGCACTAGACAGGATTCAGAAGAGCTTTACCAGGATGTTGCACTAAACAGGGTATAAAGGACATTTAAAAGGATGTTGCACTTGAGAGCGTACTGAGGAGATTTACCAGGAAGTTGCACTGGAGTTGTTGCAGAGTAGATTTACCAGGTGGGTGAGAGAGGTTATAGAGTAGATTTACCAGGATGTTGCACTAGAGAGAGAACCGAGGAAATTTACAAGATTGTTGCACTAGAGAGGATAAAAGGAGATTTACCAGTATGTTGCAATACAGAGTGTATAGCGAAGATTTACAGGCATGTTGCATTGGCGAGAATACAGTGCAGATTTAGCAGGATGTTTCACTAGACAGGTTTCAGAGGAGTTTTACTAGGATGTTGCACTCGAGAGGTTACAGATCAGTTTTACCAGGATGTTGCAATGGAGAGTGGGCTGAGGAAATGTACCAGGATTTGCAGTGGTGAGGGTACAGAGCTGATTTACGAGGATGTTGCTCTAGAGAGGTTACAGAGGTGAATTACCAGGATGTTGCACTAGGCAGCGTACAAAGGAAATTTACCAGGATGTTGCACTCGACAGGCTACAGAGAAGATTCACAAGGATGTTGCACTGGAGAGTATTCAGACGAGATATAGCAGGGTGTTGCACCAGAGAGAGTACAGAGTAGATTTAACAGGATGTTGCAGTAGAGTGTTCACCGAGGAAATTTACAAGTGATGCTGCACTGGAAAGGGTACAGGTGAGATTTTCCAGGATGTTGCAATAGAGAAAGTACAGTGCAGATTTACAAGCATGTTGTACTGGAGAGGATACAGAGGCATATACCAGGCGTTTGCAATGGAGAGGCTATAGTGGATATTTACCAGGATGTTGCATTAGAGAGTGTACAGTGGAGATTTACCAGGATGTTGCACTAGAGAGGGTACAGAGGAGATTTACCATGATATTGCTCTCGAGAGAGTACAGAGGAGATTTACAAAGATGGTCAACTAGAGAGCGTGTAGAGGAGATTTTCCAGAATGTTGCACTAGAGAGGGTACAGAGGAGATTTACCATGATATTGCACTAGAGATGGTACAGAGGAGATTTACCACGATGTTGCACTGGAGAAGATACAGAGGAGATTTTCCTTGGATATTGTACTGGAGAGGGTACAGAAGAGATTTGCCTGGATGTTGCACTGGGGACGGTATAGTGGAGATTCACCAGGATGTTGCTCTAGAGACGGTACAGAGGAGATTTACCATGATATTGCACTAGAGAGAGTACAGAGGAGATTTACAAAGATGTTCCACTAGAGAGGCTACAGAGGAGATTTACCAGGATTTTGCAATGGAGAGTGGGCTTAGGAGATTTACCAGGATTTGCAGTGGTGAGGGTACAGAGCTGGATTTACGAGAATGTTGCTCTAGAGAGGTTACAGAGGAGAATTACCAGGATGTTGCAAAAGACAGGGTAAAAAGGAAATTTACAGGGATATTGCACTATAGAGGGTACAGAGAAGATTTACCAGGATGTTGCACTGGAGAGTATGCAGACGAGATATAGCAGGATGTTGCACCAGAGAGAGTACAGAGTAGATTTAATAGGATGTTGCACTAGAAAGTTGACCGAGGAAATTTACAAGTGATGCTGCACTGGAGAGGGTACAGGTGAGATTTACCAGGATGTTGCACTGGAGAAGAAATAGAGGAGATTTTCCTTGGTTATTGCACTGGAGAGGGTACAGAGGAGATTTACCTGGATGTTGCACTGGGGACGGCATAGTGGAGATTCACCAATATGTTGCTCTAGAGAGGGTACAGAGGAGATTTACCATGATATTGCACTAGAGAGAGTACAGAGGAGATTTACAAAGATGTTCCGCTAGAGAGGCTACGGAGGAGATTTAACAGGATGTTGCAATGGAGAGTGGACTTAGGAGATTTACCAGGTTTTGCAGTGGTGAGGGTACAGACGTGATTTACGAGGATGTTGCTCTAGAGAGGTTACGGAGGAGAATTACTAGGATGTTGCACTAGACAACGTATAAAGGAAATTTAACAGTATATTGCCCTATAGAGGGTACAGAGAAGATTTACCAGGATGTTGCACTGGAGAGTATGCAGACGAGAGAGAGCAGGATGTTGCACTGGAGAGGGTACAGGTGAGAATTACCAGGATGTTGCAATAGAGAAAGTACAGAGGAGATTTACAAGCATGTTGCACTGGGGAGGCTACGGAGGAGATTTACCAGGATGTTACTCTAGGCAGGGAACAGAGGAGATTTACCAGGATGTTGCACTGGAGCGGGTAGAGAGGAGATTTCTCAGGATGTTGCAATGGAGAGGGTACAGAGGAGATTTCCCAGGATGTTGCAATGGAGAGGGTACAGCGGAGATTTCCCAGGATGTTGCAATGGAGAGGGTACTGAGGATATTTTACAGGATGTTGCATTAGAGAGTTTACAGTGGAGATTTACAAGGATGTTGCACTAGAGAGGGTACAGAGGAGATTTACCAGTATGTTGCACTGGAGAAGGTACAGAGGAGGTTTTCCTTGGATATTGCACTGGAGAGGGAACAGAGGAGATTTACCAGGATGTTGCACTGGAGAAGGTATAGTGGAGATTCACCAGGATGTTGCTCTAGGGTGGGTACAGAGGAGATTCAACAGGATGTTGCACAGCTGATGGTACAGTGGAGATTTACCAGGATGTTGCACTAGAGAGGGTACAGAGGAGATTTACCATGATATTGCACTAGAGAGCGTATAGAGGAGATTTACAAAGATGGTCCACTAGAGAGTGTGTAGAGGAGATTTACTAGGATGTTGCACTAGATAGGATACAGAGTAGGTTTACCTTGATATTGCACTAGAGATGGTACAGAGGAGATTTACCAGGATGTTGCACTGGAGAAGGTACAGAGGAGATTTTCCTTGGATATTACACTGGAGAGGGTACAGAGGAGATTTACCAGGATGTTGCATTGGAGACGGTCTAGTGGAGATTCACCAGGATGTTGCTCTAGAGAGGGTGCAGAGGAGATTTAACAGGATGTTGCACTGCTGATGGTACAGAGGAGTTTTACCAGGATGTTGCATTGGAGAGGGTACAGAGGAGATTTAACAGGATGTTTCACTGGCATTGATACAATGGAGATTTAACAGGATGTTGCACAGTTGAGGGTGCAGAGGAGATTTACACAGATGATGCACTAGTGAGGGTGCAGATGAGAGGTACCAGAATGATGCACTAGACAAGGTATAGAGGAGATTTATCAGCATGTTGGAATTGAGAGAGTACAGAGGAGATTTACAAACATGTTGCACTGGAGAGGTAACATTGGAGATTTACCAGGATGTTACACTGGAGAGTGTACAGGGGAGATTTACCAGGATGTTGCTCTAGAGATGGTACAGAGGATATGTGCCAGGACGTTGCACTGGAGCGGGTACTGAAGAGATTTCCCAGGATATTGCACTGGAGAGGGTAGAGAAGAGATCTACAATGATGTTGCACTGGAGGTGGTACCGAGGAGATTTACCATGCTATTGAATTAGAGACGGTACAGAGGAGATTTACCAGGATATTGCAACAGAGACTGTACAGATTAGATTTACCTGGATGTTGCACTAGAGAGGGGACTGAGGAAATTTACACGTTTGTTGCACTGGAGAGGATACACAAGAGATTTACCAGGTTATTGCAATAGAGAGTGTACAGAAGAGATTTACAGGCATGTTGCACTGGAGAGGATACAGAGGAGATTTAGCAGGATGTTGCACTGTAGAATGTACAGAGGAGATTTCCCTGGATATTGCACCGGAGAGTGTACAGATGAGATTTATCAGGATGTTGCACCGGAGATGGTACAGTGGAACTCACCAAGATGTTGCTCTAGAGACGGTACAGAGGAGATTTACCATGATGTTGTACTGGAGAGGGTACAGAGGAGATTTACCAGGATGTTGCACTAGCAAGTGCACAGTGGAGATTATCAAAGAAGGTGCATTGGTGAGGGTGCAGTGGAGAGTTATCAGGATATTGCACTAGAGAGGATACAGAGAAGATTTACCATGTTATTGCAATAGAGTGAGTACAGAGGAGATTTAAAAAGATGGTCCACTAGACAGGATGTAGAGGAGGTTAACCAGGATGTTGCACTAGAGAGGGTACAGAGGAGATTTACCATGATATTGCTCTGGAGAGGGTACAGAGGAGATTTAACAGGATGTTTCACTGGCGAGAGTACAATATTTAAAAGGATGTTGCACTGTTGATGGTGCAGAGGAGATTTACAAAGATGATGCACTAGAGAGGGTGCAGAGGAGAGATACCAGGATGTTGCACTTGAGAGTTTAACGAGGATAATTACCATGATATTGCACTAGAGAGGGTACAGAGGAGATTTATCTGGATGTTGAACTGAAGCGGGTACAAAGGATATTTCCCCGGATGTTAAATTGGAGAGTGTACAGAGGAGATTTACCAGGATGTTGCACCGTCGAGAGCACAGAGGAGATTTAACAGAATGTTGCACTGAAGAGGGTACAGAATAAATTTAGAACGATGTTGCTCTAGAGAGGGTGCAGTGGAGATTTACCAGCATGTTGCAATGGAGAGAGTACAGTGATGATTTACCTGGATATTGCACTAGAGAGGTTACAGAGGAGATTTATCCGGACGTTAATATAGAGAGGGTACAGAGAAGATTTGGAAGAATGTTGCACCATCGAGAGTACAGAGGAAATTTAGAGAAATGTTGCACTAGACAGGATTCAGAAGAGCTTTACCAGGATGTTGCACTAAACAGGGTATAAAGGACATTTACCAGGATGTTGCACTTGAGAGCGTACTGAGGAGATTTACCAGGAAGTTGCACTGGAGTTGTTGCAGAGGAGATTTACCAGGTCGGTGAGAGAGGTTATAGAGTAGATTTACCAGGATGTTGCACTAGAGAGAGGACCGAGGAAATTTACAAGATTGTTGCACTAGAGAGGATAAAAAGAGTTTACCAGTATGTTACAATACAGAGTGTATAGCGAAGATTTACAGGCATGTTGCATTGGCGAGAATACAGTGCAGATTTAGCAGGATGTTTCACTAGACAGGTTTCAGAGGAGTTTTACTAGGATGTTGCACTCGAGAGGTTACAGATCAGTTTTACCAGGATGTTGCAATGGAGAGTGGGCTTAGGAAATTTACCAGGATTTGCAGTGGTGAGGGTACAGAGCTGATTTACGAGGATGTTGCTCTAGAGAGGTTACAGAGGAGAATTACCAGGATGTTGCACTAGACAGCGTACAAAGGAAATTTACCAGGATGTTGCACTCGACAGGCTACAGAGAAGATTCACAAGGATGTTGCAATGGAGAGTATTCAGACGAGATATAGCAGGGTGTTGCACCAGAGAGAGTACAGAGTAGATTTAACAGGATGTTGCAGTAGAGTGTTTACCGAGGAAATTTACAAGTGATGCTGCACTGGAAAGGGTACAGGTGAGATTTTCCAGGATGTTGCAATAGAGAAAGTACAGAGCAGATTTACAAGCATGTTGTACTGGAGAGGATACAGAGGCATATACCATGCGTTTGCAATGGAGAGGATACAGTGGATATTTACCAGGATGTTGCATTAGAGAGTGTACAGTGGAGATTTACCAGGATGTTGCACTAGAGAGGGTACAGAGGAGATTTACCATGATATTGCACTAGAGATGGTACAGAGGAGATTTACCATGATGTTGCACTGGAGAAGATACAGAGGAGATTTTCCTTGGATATTGCACTGGAGAGGGTACAGAGGAGATTTACCTGGATGTTGCACTGGTGACGGTATAGTGGAGATTCACCAAGATGTTTCTCTAGAGAGGGTACGGAGGAGATTTACCATGATATTGCATTAGAGAGAGTACAGAGGAGATTTAAAAAGATGTTCCACTAGAGAGGCTACAGAGGAGATTTACCAGGATGTTGCAATGGAGAGTGGGCTTAGGAGATTTACCAAGATTTGCAGTGGTGGGGGTACAGAGCTGATTTACGAGAATGTTGCTCTAGAGAGGTTACAGAGGATCATTACCAGGATGTTGCACTAGACAGCGTAAAAAGGAAATTTACAGGGATATTGCACTATAGAGGGTACAGAGAAGATTTACCAGGATGGTGCACTGGAGAGTATGCAGATGAGATATAGCAGGATGTTGCACCAGAGAGAGTACAGAGTAGATTTAATAGGATGTTGCACTAGAGAGTTGACCGAGGCAATTTACAAGTGATGCAGCACTGGAGAGGGTACAAGTGAGATTTACCAGGATGTTGCAATAGAGAAAGTACAGAGGAGATTTACAAACATGTTGCACTGGTGAGGATACAGAGGAGATGTACCAGGCGTTTGCAATGGAGAGGGTACAGTGGATATTTACCAGGACGTTGCTCTTTGGAGGGAACAGAGGAGATTTACCAGGATGTTGCACTGGAGCGGGTAGAGAGTTGATTTCTCAGGATGTTGCAATGGAGAGGGTACAGAGGAGATTTACCAGGATGTTGCAATGGAGAGGGTACAGCGGAGATTTCCCAGGATGTTGCAATGGAGAGGATACAGAGGATAATTAACAGGATGTTGCATTAGAGAGTTTACAGTTGAGATTTACCAGAATGTTGCACTAGTGCGGGTACAGAGGAGATTTACCAGTATGTTGCACTGGAGAAGGTACAGAGGAGCTTTTCCTTGAATATTGCACTGGAGAGGGAACAGAGGAGATTTACCAGGATGTTGCACTGGAGAAGGTATAGTGGAGATTCACCAGGATGTTGCTCTATGTTGCGTACAGAGGAGATTCAACAGGATGTTTCACTGCTGATGGTACAGTGGAGATTTACCAGCATATTGCACTAGAGAGGGTACAGAGGAGATTTACCATGATTTTGCACTGGAGAGAGTATAGAGGAGATTTACAAAGATGGTCCACTAGATAGGGTACAGAGGAGGTTTACCATGATATTGCACTAGAGATGGTACAGAGGAGATTTACCAGGATGTTGCTCTGGAGATGGTTCGGAGGAGATTTACCTTGGATATTGCACTGGAGAGGGTACAGAGGAGATTTACCAGGATGTTGCACTGGTGACGGTCCAGAGGAGATTTTCCAGGATGTTGCATTGGAAAGGGAACAGAGGAGAATTAACAGGATGTTTCACTGGCGTGAGTACAATGGAGATTTAACAGGATGTTGCACTGTTGAGGGTGCAGAGAAGATTTACAAAGATGATGCACTAGAGAGGGTGCAGAGGAGAGATACCAGGATGTTGCACTAGAGAGTTTACCGAGGGTATTTACCATGATATTGCACTAGAGAGGTTACAGAGGAGATTTACCTGGATGTTAAATTGGAGAGTGTACAGAAGAGGTTTACCAGGATGTTGAACTGGCGAGAGTACAGAGGAGATTTAACAGAATGTTGCACTGGAGAGGGCACAGAGGAAATTTAGAAGGATGCTGCACTAGACAGTGTTCAGAGGAGTTTTACCATCATGTTGCAGTAAACAGGGTACAAAGGATATTTACCAGGATGTTGCACTAGAGAGCGTACTGAGGAGATTTAACAGGAAGTTGCACTGGAGAGGGTACAGAGGAGATTTACAAGAATGTTGCATTGGCGAGAATACAGTGCAGATTTAGCTGAATGTTTCATTAGACAGGTTTAAGAGGAGTTTTACCAGGATGTTGCACTCGAGAGGTTACAGATCAGTTTTACCAGGATATTCCACTAGAGAGCCAACAGAGGAGATTTACCAGGATGTTGCAATGGAGAGTGGGCTTAGGAGATTTACCATGATTTGCATTGGTGAGGGTACAGAGGTGATTTACGAGGATTTTGCTCTAGAGATGTTAAAGAAGGGAATTAGCAGGATGTTGCACTAGACAGCGTACAAAGGAAATTTACCAGGATGTTGCACTATAGAGGGTACAGAGAAGATTTAATAGGATGTTGCACTGGAGAGTATGCAGTCGAGATATACCAGGATGTTGTACCAGAGAGAGTACAGAGTAGATTTAACAGGGATTTGCACTAGAGAGTTGACCGAGGAAATTAACAAGTAATGCTGCACTGGAGAGGGTACAGGTGAGATTTGCCAGTATGTTGCAAGAGAGAAAGGACAGAGGAGATTTACAAGCTTGTTGCACTGGAGAGGATACACAGGAGATATACCAGTCGTTTGCAAACGAGAGGGTACAGTGGATATTTACCAGGATGTTGCTCTAGGGAGGGAACAGAGGAGATTTACCAGGATGTTGCACTGGAGCGGGTAGAGAGGAGATTTCCCACGATGTTGCAATGGAGAGGGTACAGAGGAGATTTACCAGGATGTTGCAATGCAGAGGGTACAGCGGAGATTTACCAGGATGTTGCAATGCAGAGGTACAGCGAAGATTTCCCAGGATATTGCACTGGAGAGGGTAGAGAATAGATCTACAATTATGTTGCTCTAGAGACGGTACAGAGGAGATTTACCATGATATTGCACTAAAGAGGGTACAGAGGAGATTTACCAGGATGTTGAACTGGAGCGGGTACTGAAGAGATTTCCGAGGATGTTACATTGGAGAGTGTACAGAGGAGCTTTACCAGGATGTTACACTGACGAGAGTACATAGGAGATTTAACAGGATGTTGCAATGGAGAAGGTACAGAGGAGATTTACCTGGATGTTGCACTAGAGATGGTACAGAAGAGATTTACTAGGATTTGCACTGGAGTGGGGGCATTGGCGATTTACGAGGATGTTGCACTGGAGAGGATATAGAGCATATTTAACAGGATGTTTCAATTGAAAGTTTAGAGAGGAGATTTACAGGCATGTTGCACTGGAGAGGATACAGAGGAGATTTACCTGGTTGTTGCACAGGAGAAGGTAAAGAGGAGTTTTCACTGGATATTGCACTGGAGAGGGTACATATGAGATTCACCAGGATGCTGCACTGGCGAGAGTACAGCGGAGATTTAAAAATGACATTTCACTGGAGAGGGTACCATGGAGATTTACAATGATGTTGCACTAGATAGGGTGCAGAATATATTTAGCAGGATTTGCACTGGAGATTGTGCAGTGGTGATTTTCGAGGATGTTGCACTAAAGAGGTTACAGGGGAGATTTATCAGGATGTTGCACTAGACAAGTACAAAGGACATTTACCAAGATGTTGCACTGGAGACAGTACAGAGAAGATTTACCAGGAATTTGAACTGGAGTTGGTGCAGAGGAAATTTCCCAGGATATGGCATCAGAGAGGGTACAGAGTAGATTTACCAGGATGTTGCAATAGAGAGGGGATCAAGTAAATGTTCAAGGTTGTTACACTGGAGAGGATACAGAGGAGATTTATAAGTTTGTTGCAATAGAGAGTGTACGGAGGAGATTTTCAGGCATAGAAACATAGAAACATAGAAAATAGGTGCAGAAGTAGGCCATTCGGCCCTTCGAGCATGCATCACCATTCAATAAGTTCATGGCTGCTCTACTCGGAACTCCTTCACGGCAAACGAGCCAAAGGTGGGCAGAGGAAACGTTTCAAAGTCACCCTCATAGCCTCCATGATAAAGTGCAACATCCCCACTGACACCTTGGAGTCCCTGAACAAAGACCGCCCAAATTGGAGGAAGTGCATCTGGGAGGGCGTTGAGCACCTTGAGTCTCATCACCGAGAGCATGCAGAAGCCAAACGCAGGCAGCGGAAAGAGTGTGCGGCAAACCAATCCCACCCTCCCTTTTCCTCAACGACTATCTGTCTCACCTGTGACAGGGACTATGGCTCTCGTATTGAACTGTTCAGCCACCTAAGGATTCATGTTAAGAGTGGAAGCAAGCCTTCCTCAATTCCGAGGGACTGCCTATGAAGAAGATAAATGAGGCGGGCAGGTTGCACAGACTGGGCCTGTGTTCCCTCGAGTGTAGAAGATTACGGACGATCTGATCGAGGGGTTTACGATGATTAAAGGAATCGATGGGGGGGGGATCGAGATAAAGCATTCCCTCTGGTGGGGGGAGTCCCGAACAAGGGGCATGACCTTAAAATTAGAGCCCGGCCGTTCAGGGAAGATGTCAGGAAACACTTCTTCACACAAAGGGCAGTGGGAATCGTGAATTCTCTCCCCCAAAAGGCTGTGGGTGTTGGGGGTCTAGTGGAGCTTTCAACAATGTTTTTATATAGCGCCGTTAACGCAGCATGTTGCACTGGAGAGGATACAGTGGAGATTTACCAGGATGTTGCACTGGAGAAAGTAGAGAGTAGATTTCCCTGGATATTGCACTGGAAAGGGTACAGAGGAGATTTACCAGGATGTTGCAATGTAGAGAGTAGTGTGGAGATTCAGCAGGTTGTTGCTCCGTAGATGGTACAGAGGAGATTTACCAGGATGTTGCACTAGGTATTGTGTAGAGGAGATTTACCAGGATGTTGTACTGGAGAGGGTACAGAGGAGCTTTACCAGGTTGTAGCAATGGAGAGGGTATATAGGAGATTTACCATGATGTTGCACTGGAGAGGATACAGTGGAGATTTACCAGGATGTTGCACTGGAGAGGGTACAGAGGTGATGTGGCAGGATGTTGCACTGGAGCGGGTACTGAGGAGATTTCCCAGGATATTGCACTGGAGAGGGTAGAGAAGAGATCTACAATGATGTTGCTCTAGAGACGGTGCAGAGGAGATTTACCATGATATTGCACTAGAGAGGGTACAGAGGAGATTTACCAGGATGTTGAACTGGAGCGTGTACTGAGGAGATTTAACAGGATGTTGCAATGGAGAGGGTACAGAGGATATTTACCAGGATGTTGCACTGGAGAGGGTGCAAAAGTGATTTACCAGGATTTGCACTGAAGTGGGCGCAGTGGTGATTTACGAGGATTTGCACTGGAGAGGAAACAGTTGAGATTTACCAGCATGCTTCAATAGAGAGTTTACAGATGAGATTGCACTGGAGAAGATACAGAGGAGATTTACCAGGATGTTGCACAGGAGAAGGTAGAGAGGAGATTTCCCTGGATATTGCACTGGAGAGGGTACAGAGGAGATTTACCAGGATGCTGCACTGGCGAGAATACAGAGGAGATTTAACAGGATGTTGCACTGGTGAGTGTACCGTGGAGATTTACAATGATGTTGCACTGGAGAGGGTGCAGACGAGTTTTAGCAGGATTTGCACTGGAGAGGGTGCAATGGAATTTACGAGGCTGTTGAACTAAAGAGGTTACAAGGGAGATTTACCAGGATGTTGCACTAGACAGGAACAAAGGAAATATATCCCAAGATCTTGCACTAGAGAGTGTACAGAGAAGATTTTCAAGCAATTTGCACTGCAGTTGGTGCAGAGGAAATTTACCAGGATGTGGCACCAGAGAGTGTACAGAGTAGATTTACCAGGATGTTGCACTAGAGATCGGAGCAAGGAAATGTTCAAGGTTGTTACACTGTAGATGATACAGAGGAGAGTTACTAGTTTGTTGCAATAGAGATTGTTCAGAGGAGATTTACTGGCATGTTGCACTGGAGAGGATAAAGAGGAGATTCCCCGGGATATTGCACTGGAGAGGATACAGAGGAGATTTACCAGGATGTTGCACCATAGAGGGTAGAGTGGAGATTCACCAGGATGTTGCACTAGAGATGGTACAGAGGAGATTTACCAGGATGTTGCACTAGAAATTGTACAGAGGAGATTTACCAGGATGTTGTACTGGAGAGGGTACAGAGGACATTTACCAGGTTGTTGCACTGGAGATGGTGCAGAGGTGATTTCCCAGGATGTTGCAATGGAGAGTATACAGAGGATATTTAACAGGATGTAGCACTGGAGAGGTTACCGAGGAAATTTTAAAGGATGTTGCATTAGACAGGGTACAGTGGAGATTTACCAGAATGTTGCACTAGACAACGTATAGAGAAGATTTAGCAGCATGTTGTAATAGAGAGAGTACAGAGCAGATGTACGAACATGTTCCACTGGAGAGCGTGCATAGGAAATTCACCTGGATGTTTGATTGGAGAGGGTACAGTGGAGATTTACCAGGATGTTGCTCTAGAGAGTTACAGAGGTGATGTGACTGGATGTATTGCACTGGAGCGGGTACTTAGGAGATTTCCCAGGATATTGCACTGAAAAGGGTAGAGAAGAGATCTACAATTAAGTTGCACTATAGGCGGTACAGAGGAGATTTACCATACTGTTGCACTAGAGAGGCTAGAGAGGAGATTTACCAGGATGTTGAACTGGATTGGTAATGAGGAGATTTCCCAGGATGTTACATTGGCCAGTGTACAGAGGAGATTTAGCAGGATGTTGCACTTGCAAATGTACATAGGAGGTTTAACTGGATGTTGCACTGTAGAGAGAACAGAGGACATTTACCAGGATGTTGCACTGAAGAGGTGCAGAGGAGATTTACCATGATTTGCCATGGGAGGGTGCAGTGGTGGTTTACGAGGATGTTGCATTAAAAGGATACAGGGGAGATTTACCAGGATGTTGCACTAGACAAGGTACAAAGGATATTTAACAGGATGTTGCACTAGAGAGTGTACATAGGAGATTTAACAGGAAGTAGCACTGGATTTGGTGCAGAAAAGCTTTAACAGGATGTTGCACCAGAGAGGGTGCAGAGTAGATTTACCAGGATGTTGCACTAGAGAGGGGAACGAATAAATTTACTAGGTTGTTGCGAAGGAGAGGATACAGAGGAGATTTACAAGCATGTTGTAATAGAGAGTGTACCGAGGAGATTTACAGGCATGTTGCACAGGAGAATATATAGAGGAGATTTACCAGTATGTTACACTGCATAAATTACAAATGTGAATTCCCTGGATATAGCACTGGAGAGGGTACAGAGGAGATTAACCAGGATGTGGCACTGGCGAGAGTAGAGAGGAGATTTAACAGGATGTTGCACTGGAGAGGGTACAGAGGAGATTTACAATGATGTTGCACTGGAGAGAGTGCAAAGGAGATTTATTAGGATTTGCACTGGAGAGTGTGCTGGTGATATACGAGGAAGTTGCACTAAAGCGGTTACAGGGGAGATTTACCAGGATGTTGCACTAGACAGGGTACAAAGGACATTTAACAGAATATTGCACTAGAGAGGGTACAGAGGAGTTTGACCAGCATGTTGCACCAGAGAGGGTACAGATAAGATTTACCAAGATGTTGCACTCGAGAGGGGACCGAGGAAATTTACAATGTTGTTGCACTGGAGAGGTTACAGAGGAGATTTACCAGGATGATGCAATAGAGAAGTTACAGAGGTGATTTACCTGGATATTGCACTGGAGAGGGTGCAGAGTAGATTTACCAGGATATTGCAGGGAGAGGGTACAGTGGAGATTCACCAGGATGTTGCTCTAGAGAGTGCACAGAGGAGACTTACCAGGATGTTGCACTGGAGATGGTATAGAGGAGATTTACCACACTGTTGTACTGGAGAGTTTACAGAAGAGAGTTACCAAGATGTTGCACTAGAGAGGGTGCAGTGGAGTGTTACCAGGATGTTGCACTACAAAGTATATAGAGGAGATTTACAATGATATTGCACTAGAGATGGTACAGAGGAGATATACAAAGACAGTGCACTAGAGAGTGTGCAGGTAAGAATTACCAGAATGTTGCACTAGAGAGGTTACAGAGGAGATTTACCATGATATTGCACTAGAGATTGTACAGATGAGATTTACCAGGATGTTGCACTCGAGAAGGTACAGAGGAGGTTTACCTGGACAGTGCACTGGAGAGGGTACAGAAGAGATTTACCAGGATGTTGCACTGGAGAGTGTACAGTGGAGATTCACCAGGATGTTTCTCTAGAGAGGTTACAGAGGAGATTCACCAGGATGTTGCACTGGAAATGGTACAGAGGAGATTTACCAGAATGTAGCACTGGAGAGGGTAGAGAGGAGATTTACCTGGATCTTGCACTTGCAAGAATACAGTAGTCATTTAACATGATTTTGCACTGGAGAGGGTACAGAAGAGATTTACCAGGATGTTGCACTAGAGAGTGTACAGTGGATATTCACCAGGATGTTGCTCTATAGAGGTTACAGAGGAATTTACCAGGATGTTGTAATGGAGAGGTTACAGAGGACATTTACCTGGTTGTTGCACTGGAGATGGTGCAGAGGTGATTTCCCAGGATGTTGCAATGGAGAGTATACAGAGGATGTTTAACAGGATGTTGCACTGGAGAGGTTACCGAGGAGATTTTAAAGGATATTGCATTAGAGAGGGTACAATGGATATTTACCAGAATGTTGCACTAAACAACGTATAGAGAAGATTTAGCAGCATGTTGCAATAGAGAGTGTACAGAGCAGATTTACGAACATGTTCCACTGGAGAGCGTGCATGGGAAATTCACCTGGATGTTTGATTGGAGAGGTTACAGTGGAGATTTACCAGGATGTTGCTCTAGAGAGGTACAGAGGTGATGTTACTGGATGCATTGCACTCGAGCGGGTACTTAGGAGATTTCCCAGGATATTGCACTGAAAATGGTAGAGAAGAGATCTGCAATTAAGTTGCACTATAGGCGGTACAGAGGAGATTTACCATAATGTTCACTAGAGAGGCTAGATAGGAGATTTACCAGGATGTTGAACTGGAGCGGGTAATGAGGAGATTTCCCATGATGTTACATTGGCCAGTGTACAGAGGAGATTTAGCAGGATGTTGCACTTGCAAGTGTACATAGGAGGTTTAACAGGATGTTGCACTGTAGAGAGAACAGAGGACATTTACCAGGATGTTGCACTGAAGAGGGTGCAGAGGAGATTTACCAGGATTTGCCATGGCAGGGTGCAGTGTTGGTTTACGAGGATGTTGCATTAAAAGGATACAGGGGAGATTTACCAGGATGTTGCACTAGACAAGGTACAAAGGATATTTAACAGGATGTTGCACTAGAGAGTGTACATAGGAGATTTAACAGGAAGTAGCACTGGATTTGGTGCAGAAAAGCTTTAACAGGATGTTGCACCAGAGAGGGTGCAGAGTAGATTTACCAGGATGTTGCACTAGAGAGGGGAACGAATAAATTTACTAGGTTGTTGCGAAGGAGAGGATACAGAGGAGATTTACCAGCATGTTGCAATAGAGAGTGTACCGAGGAGATTTACAGGCATGTTGCACAGGAGAGTATATAGAGGAGATTTACCAGTATGTTGCACTGGAGAAATTACAGATGTGAATTCCCTGGATATAGCACTGGAGAGGGTACAGAGGAGATTAACCAGGATGTGGCACTGGCGAGAGTAGAGAGGAGATTTAACAGGATGTTGCACTGGAGAGGGTACAGAGGAGATTTACAATGATGTTGCACTGGAGAGGGTGCAGAGGAGATTTACTAGGATTTGCATTGGAGAGTGTGCACTGGTGATATACGAGGAAGTTGCACTAAAGCGGTTACAGGGGAGATTTACCAGGATGTTGCACTAGACAGGGTACAAAGGATATTTAACAGAAAATTGCACTAGAGAGGGTACAGAGGAGTTTGGCCAGCATGTTGCACTAGAGAGGGTACAGAGTAGTTTTACCAAGATATTCCATTAGAGAGGGGACCGAGGAAATTTACAATGTTGTTGCACTGGAGAGGATACAGAGGACATTTACCAGGATGGTGCAATAGAGCGCGTACAGAGGAGATTTACAGGCATGTTGCACTGGGGAGGGTACAGAGCCGATTTACCAGGATGTTGCACCGGAGAAGTTACAGAGGTGATTTACCTGGATATTGCACTGGAGAGGGTGCAGAGTAGATTTACCAGGATGTTGCACTGGGGAGGGTACAGTGGAGATTCACCAGGATGTTACTCTAGAGAGTGCACAGAGGAGATTTACCAGGATGTTGCACTAGAGATGGTATAGAGGAGATTTACCACACTGTTGTACTGGAGAGTTTACAGAAGAGATTTACCAAGATGTTGCACTAGAGAGGGTGCAGTGGAGAGTTACCAGGATGTTGCACTACAAAGTATACCGAGGAGATTTACAATGATATTGCATTAGAGATTTTACAGAGGAGATTTACCAGGATGTTGCACTGGAGAAATTACAGATGTTAATTCCCTGGATATAGCACTGGAGAGGGTACAGAGGAGATTAACCAGGATGTGGCACTGGCGAGAAGTAGAGAGGAGATTTAACAGGATGTTGCACTGGAGAGGGTGCAGAGGAGATTTACACTGATGTTGCACTGGAGAGGGTGCAGAGGAGATTTACTAGGATTTGCACTGGAGAGTGCGCACTGGTGATATACGAGGAAGTTGCACTAAAGCGGTTACAGGGGAGATTTACCAGGATGTTGCACTAGACAGGGTACAAAGGACATTTAACAGAATATTGCACTAGAGAGGGTACAGAGGAGTTTGGCCAGCATGTTGCACCAGAGAGGGTACAGAGTAGATTTACCAAGATGTTGCATTAGAGAGGGGACCGAGGAAATTTACAATGTTGTTGCACTGGAGAGGATACAGAGGACATTTACCAGGATGATGCAATAGAGCGCGTACAGAGGAGATTTACAGGCATGTTGCACTGGGGAGGGTACAGAGGAGATTTACCAGGATGTTGCACCGGAGAAGTTACAGAGGTGATTTACCTGGATATTGCACTGGAGAGGGTGCAGAGTAGATTTACCAGGATGTTGCACTGGAGAGGGTACAGTGGAGATTCACCAGGATGTTACTCTAGAGAGTGCACAGAGGAGATTTACCAGGATGTTGCACTGGAGATGGTATAGAGGAGATTTACCACACTGTTGTACTGGAGAGTTTACAGAAGAGATTTACCAAGATGTTGCACTAGAGAGGGTGCAGTGGAGAGTTACCAGGATGTTGCACTAGAGAGGTTACAGAGGAGATTTACTATGATATTGCACTAGAGATTGTACAGAGGAGATTTACCAGGATGTTGCACTGGAGAAGGTACAGAGGAGGTTTACCTGGATATTGCACTGGAGAGGGTACAGAAGAGATTTACCAGGATGTTGCACTGGAGAGTGTACAGTGGAGATTCACCAGGATGTTGCTCTAGAGAGGTTACAGAGAAGATTCACCGGGATGTTGCACTGGAGATGGTACAGAGGAGATGTACCAGAATGTAGCACTGGAGAGGGTAGAGAGGAGATTTACCTGGATGTTGCACTGGCAAGAGTACAGTGGCCATTTAACATGATGTTGCACTGGAGAGGGTACAGAGGAGATTTACAAAAATGGTGCATTAGAGAGGGTGCAGAGGAGAGTTACGAGGATGTTGAACTAGAAAGGGTACAGGGGAGATTTACCATGATATTGCACTAGAGAGGGTACAGAGCAGATTTACCAGGATGTTGAACTGGACAGGTACTGAAGAGATTTCACAATATGCTAAATTGGGGAGTTTACAGAGAAGATTTACCAGGATGTTGCACTGGAAAGATTACAGAGGACATTTAACAGCATGTTGCAATGCAGAGGGTACAGAGGAGATGTACCAGGATGTTGCACTAGAGAGGGTACTAAGGAGATATAAATGGATGTTGCACTGGAGAGGGTGCAGAGGAGATTTACCAGGATGTTGCACTAGAGAGGGTACTGCGGAGATTTAAAAGGATGTTGGCCTGGAGAGGGTGCAGAGATGATTTAGCAGGATTTTCACTGGAGAGGTGGCAGTGGTGATTTACGAGGATGTTGCACTAAAGAGGTTACAGGGGTGATTTGCCAGGATGTTGCATTAGACAGGGTACAAAGGACATTTAGCAGGATGTTGCACTAGAGAGAGTACAGAGGAGACTTATCAGGAACCTACACTGGAGTTGGTGCAGAGGAGATTTACCAGGATGTTGTTCCAGAGAGGGTACTGAATAGATATAAATGGATGTTGCACTGGAGAAGGTGCAGAGGAGATTTACCAGGATGTTGCACTAGAGACGGTACTGAGGAGATTTAAAAGGATGTTGCACTGGAGAGGGTGCACAGGAGATTTACCAGGATTTGCACTGGAGAGGGGGCAGTGGTAATTTACGTGGATGTTGCACTAAAAAGGTTACAGGGGTGATTTGCCTAGATGTTGCACTAGACAGGCTACAAAGGATATTTAGCAGGATGTTGCACTAGAGAGAGTACAGAGGAGACTTATCAGGAAGTTGCACTTGAGCTGGTGCAGAGGAGATTTACCAGGATGTTGCACCAGAGAGGGTTACAGAGTAGATTTGCCAGGATGTTGCTCTAGAGAGGGTACAGAGGAGATTCACCAGGATGTTGCACTGGACAGGTATTGAAGAAATTTCACAATATGTTAAATTGGGTAGTGTACTGAGGAGATTTACCAGGATGTTGCACTGGCGAGAGTACAGACGACATTTAACAGCAGGCTGAAATGCAGAGGGTACAGAGGAGATTAACAATGATGTTGCATAAGAGAGGGTGCATTGGAGATTTAATAGCATGTTGCACTGGAGAGGGTACAGAGGAGATGTACCAGGATGTTGCACTAGAGTGGGTACTGAGGAGATTTACAAAAATGGTGCATTAGAGAGGGTGCAGAGGAGAGTTACGAGGATGTTGAACTAGAAAGGGTACAGGGGAGATTTACCATGATATTGCACTAGAGAGGGTACAGAGCAGATTTACCAGGATGTTGAACTGGACAGGTACTGAAGAGATTTCACAATATGCTAAATTAGGGAGTTTACAGAGAAGATTTACCAGGATGTTGCACTGGAGAGATTACAGAGGACATTTAACAGCGTGTTGCAATGCAGAGGGTACAGAGGAGATGTACCAGGATGTTGCACTAGAGAGTGTACTAAAGAGATATAAATGGATGTTGCACTGGAGAGGGTGCTGAGGAGATTTACCAGGATGTTGCACTAGAGAGGGTACTGCGGAGATTTAAAAGGATGTTGCCCTGGAGAGGGTGCAGAGATGATTTAGCAGGATTGGCACTGGAGAGGTGGCAGTGGTGATTTACGAGGATGTTGCACTAAAGAGGTTACAGGGGTGATTTGCCAGGATGTTGCATTAGACAGGGTACAAAGGACATTTAGCAGGATGTTGCACTAGAGAGAGTACAGAGGAGACTTATCAGGAACTTACACTGGAGTTGGTGCAGAGGAGATTTACCAGGATGTTGTTCCAGAGAGGGTACTGAGTAGATATAAATGGATGTTGCACTGGAGAAGGTGAAGAGGAGATTTACCAGGATGTTGCACTAGAGACGGTACTGAGGAGATTTAAAAGGATGTTGCACTTTAGAGTGTGCACAGGAGATTTACCAGGATTTGCACTGGAGAGGGGGCAGTGGTAATTTACGTGGATGTTGCACTAAAGACGTTACAGGGGTGATTTGCCTAGATGTTGCACTAGACAGGCTACAAAGGATATTTAGCAGGATGTTGCACTAGAGAGAGTACAGAGGAGACTTATCAGGAAGTTGCACTTGAGCTGGTGCAGAGGAGATTTACCAGGATGTTGCACCAGAGAGGGTTACAGAGTAGATTTGCCAGGATGTTGCTCTAGAGAGGGTACAGAGGAGATTCACCAGGATGTTGCACTGGACAGGTATTGAAGAGATTTCACAATATGTTAAATTGGGTAGTGTACTGAGGAGATTTACCAGGATGTTGCACTGGCGAGAGTACAGAGGACATTTAACAGCAGGCTGAAATGCAGAGGGTACAGAGGAGATTAACAATGATGTTGCATAAGAGAGGGTGCATTGGAGATTTAATAGCATGTTGCACTGGAGAGGGTACAGAGGCGATGTACCAGGATGTTGCACTAGAGAGGGTACTGAGGAGATTTAAATGGATATAGCACTGGAGAGGGTGCAGAGGAGATTTACCAGAATGTTGCACTAGAGAGGGTACTAAGGAGATTTAAAAGGATGTTGTCCTGGAGAAGTTGCAGAGAGATGATTTAGGTGTATTTGCACTGGAGAGGTGGCAGTGGTGATTTACGAGGATGTTGCAGTAAAGAGGCTACAGGGGTGATTTGCCAGGATGTTGCACTAGACAGGGTACAAAGGACATTTAGCAAGATGTTGCACTAGAGAGAGTACACAGGAGACTTATCAGGAATTTGCACTGGAGTTGCTGCAGAGGAGATTTACCAGGAAGTTGCACCAGAGAGGGTACTGAGTAGATTTAGCAGGATGTTGCACTAGAGAGGGGACCGACAAAATTTACAAGGTTGTTGCACTGCAGAGGATACAGAGGAGATTTACCAGAAAGTTGCACTGGAGAAGTTACAGAGTAGATTTATCTGGATAGTGCATTGGAGAGGTTACAGCGGCTATTTACCAGGATGTTGCTCTAGAGAGCGTACAGATGAGATGAAACAAGATGCTGCACTGGACCGATTTCTGCACAGATTTACAAGGATGTTGCACTGGCATGGGTGCATAAGATATTTACCCCAATATTGCACTAGAGATGGTAGAGAGGAGATTTACAAGAATGTTGCACTGGAGAAGTTACAGAGTAGATTTACCTGGATAGTGCATTGGAGAGTTTACAGTGGCTATTTACCAGGAAGTTGCTCTCGAGAGCGTACAGAGCAGATTTAACAAGATGCTGCACTGGACCGATTTCTGAAGAGATTTACAAGGATGTTGCACTGGCATGGGTACAGAAGATATTTCCCCCAATAATGCACTAGAGAGGGTAGAGAGGAGATTTACAAGAATGTTGCACTGGCGAGAGTACAGAGGAGATTTAGCAGGATGTTTCACTGAACAGGGTTCAGATGAGTTTTATCTGGTTGTTTCACTAGAAAGGGTACAAAGGAGATTTACCAGGGTTTTGCACTAGAGATGCTACAGAGGAGATTAATCAGGATGTTGCACTGGAGAGTGGGCATAGGAGATTTACTAGGATTTGCACTGGAATGTGTAAAGAGGATATTTACGAGGATATTGCACTGTAGAGGTTGCAGAGATGATTTACCAGCATGTTGCACTGGCGAGAGTACCGTGGGGAATTAACAGGATGCTGAACGGGAGCGGGTATTGAGGAGATTTCCCAGGATGTTGCACTGGCCAGAGTGCAGAGGAGATTTAAGAGGACGTTGCACTAGAGAGAGTACAGAGGAGATTACAATGATGTTGCACTAGAGAGGGTGCAGTAGAGATTTACCAGCATGTTGCACTAGAGGGGTTACAGAGGAGATTTACCAGGATGTTGCACTAGAGAGGGTACTGAGGATATTTAGCAGGATGTTGCATTGGAGAGGGGGCAGCGGAGATTTACCAGGATTTGCACTGGAGAGGGGGCAGTGATGATTTACGAGGATGTTGCACTAAAGAGGTTACAGGCGTGATTTACCAGGATGTTGCACTAGACAGGGTACAAACGACATTTAGCAGGATGTTGCACTAGACAGGGTACAGAGGAGATTAACCAGGAAGCTGCACTGGAGTTGGTGCAGAGGAGATTTACCAGCATGTTGCATCAGAGAATGTATAGAGTAGATTTAATAGGATGTTGCACTAGAGAGGTGACCGAGGAAAGTTACCAGGATGTGTCAATAGAGAGTGTAAAGTGGAAAGTTACATGCATGTTGCACTGGAGAGGATACAGAGGAGATTTAGCAGGATGTTGCACTGGAGAAGGTGCAGAGGAGATTTACCTGGATATTGAACTGAAGAGGTTAAAGTGGATTTTTACGAGGATGTTGCTCTAGAGAGGGTACAGAGGAGATTTACCAGGATGTTGCACTAGAGAGGGTGCAGTGGAGAGTTACCAGGATGTTGCACTGGACAGATTTACAATGATATTGCACTAGAGACAGTACAGAGGAGATTTACAAGGACAGTGCACTAGAGAGTGTGCAGGTAAGAATTACTAGAATGTTGCACTAGAGAGGTTACAGAGGATATTTATCATGATATTGCAGTAGAGAGCGTACAGAGAAGATTTACCAGAATGTTGCACTGGAGAAGGTACAGAGGAGGTTTACCTGGATATATACATTGGCGAGGGTACAGAGGAGAATTACCTGGATGTTGCACTGGAGAGAGTACAGTGGAGATTCACCAGGATGTTGCTCTAGAGAGGGTACAGAGGAGATTTACCAGGATGTTGCACTAGAGAGGGTGCAGTGGAGAGTTACCAGATGTTGCAGTGGAAATACTTACAATGATATTGCACTAGAGACGGTACAGAGGAGATTTACAAGGACAGTGCACTAGAGAGTGTGCAGGTAAGAATTACTAGAATGTTGCACTAGAGAGGTTACAGAGGATATTTATCATGATATTGCAGTAGAGAGCGTACAGAGAAGATTTACCAGGATGTTGCACTGGAGAAGGTACAGAGGAGGTTTACCTGGATATATACATTGGCGAGGGTACAGAGGAGAATTACCTGGATGTTGCACTGGAGAGAGTACAGTGGAGATTCACCAGGATGTTGCTCTAGAGAGGGTACAGAGGAGATTTACCAGGATGTTGCACTAGAGAGGGTGCAGTGGAGAGTTACCAGATGTTGCAGTGGAAATACTTACAATGATATTGCACTAGAGACGGTACAGAGGAGATTTACAAGGACAGTGCACTAGAGAGTGTGCAGGTAAGAATTACCAGAATGTTGCACTAGAGAGGTTACAGAGGATATTTATCATGATATTGCAGTAGAGAGCGTACAGAGAAGATTTACCAAGATGTTGCACTGGAGAAGGTAGAGAGGAGGTTTACCTGGATACTACATTGGCGAGGGTACAGAGGAGAATTAGCTGGATGTTGCACTGGAGAGAGTACAGTGGAGATTCACCAGGATGTTGCTCTAGAGAGTGTACAGAGGGGATTCACCAGGATGTTGCACTGGAGATGGTACAGAGGAGATTTACCAGAATGTAGCACTGGAGAGGGTACAGAGGAGATTTACCTGGATGTTGTACTGGCAAGAGTACAATGGTGATTTAACACGATGTTGCACTGGAGAGGGTACAGAGGAGATTTACCATGATATTGCACTAGAGAATGTACAGAGCAGATTTACCAGGATGTTGAACTGGACAGGTTCTGAAGAGATTTCACAGTATGATAAATTGGGGAGTGTACAGAGGAGATTTACCAGGATGTTGCACTGGCGAGATTACAGAGGACATTTAATAGGATGTTGCAATGGAGAGGGTACAGAGGAGATTTACAATGATGTTGCATTAGAGAGGGTGCATTGGAGGTTTACCAGCATGTTGCACTGGAGAGGGTACAGAGGAGATGTACCAGGATGTTGCACTAGAGAGGGTAATGAGGAGATTTAAATGGATGTTGCACTGGAGAGGGTGATAGGAGATTTACCAGGGTTAGCACTGGAGAGGTGGCAGTGGTGATTTATGACGATGTTGCACTTAAGAGGTTACAGGGGTGATTTGCCAGGATGTTGCGCTAGACACGGTACAAAGGACATTTAGCAGGATGTTGCACTAGAGAGAATACAGAGGAGACATATCAGGAAGTTGCACTGGAGTTGGTGCAAAGGAGATTTACCAGGATGTTGCACCAGAGAGGGGACCGACGAAATTTACAAGGTTGTTGCACTGCAGAGGATACAGAGGAGATTTACCAGAATGTTGCACTGGATAAGTTACAGAGGAGATTTACATGGATAGTGAATTGGAGAGGTTACAGCGGCCATTTACCCGGATGTTGCTCTAGGGAGGATACAGAGAAGATTTAGCAGGAGGTTGCACTGGACCGAATCTGAGGAGATTTACAAGGATTTTGCACTAGAGAGGGTGCAGTTGAGAGTTATCAGCATGTTCAGCTGGCGCGGGTACCGAAGATATTTACCCCAATATTGCACTAGAGAGGTACAGAGGCGATTTACCAGGAGGTTAAACTAGAGAGTGTACAGAGGAGATTTACAAGAATGTTGCACTGGCGAGAGTTACGAGGAGATTTAGCAGGATGTTTCACTGAACAGGGTTCAGATGAGTTTTATCTGGTTGTTTCATTAGAGAGGGTACAAAGAAGATTTACCAGGATTTTGCACTAGAGAGGCTACAGAGGTGATTTATCAGGATGTTGCTCTGGAGAGTGGGCATAGGAGATTTACTAGGACTTGCACTGGAATGTGTAAAGACGATATTTACGAGGATATTGCACTGGAGAGGTTGCAGAGCTGATTTACCAGCAAGTTGCACTGGCGAGAGTACCGAGGGGAATTAACAGCATGTTGAACTAAAGCGGGTACTGAGGAGATTTCTCAGGATGTTGCACTGGCCAGAGTGCAGAGGAGATTTAACAGGATGTTGCACTGGAGAGAGTACAGAGGAGATTACAATAATGTTGCACTAGAGATGGTGCAGTAGAGATTTACCAGCATCTTGCACTAGAGGGGTTACAGAGGAGATTTACCAGGATGTTGCACTAGAGATGGTACTGAGGATATTTAGCAGGATGTTGCAATGGAGAGGGGGCAGTGGAGATTTACCAGGATTTGCACTGGAGAGGGGGCAGTGATGATTTACGAGGATGTTGCACAAAAGAAGTTACATGCGTGATTTACCAGGATGTTGCACTAGACAGGGTACAAACGACATTTAGCAGGATGTTGCACTAGACAGGGTATATAGGAGATTTACCACGAAGCTGCACTGGAGTTGGTGCAGAGGAGATTTACCAGCACGTTGCACCAGAGAGTGTATAGGGTAGATTTAAAAGGATGTTGCACTAGAGAGGTGACCGAGGAAATTTAACAGGATGTGTCAATAGAGAGTGTAAAGTGGAGAGTTACAGGCATGTTGCATTGGAGAGGATACATAGGAGATTTAGCAGGATGTTGCACTGGAGAAGGTGCAGAGGAGATTTACCTGGATATTGAACTGAAGAGGTTAAAGTAGATTTTTACGAGGATGATGCGCTAGAGAGGGTACAGAGGAGTTTTACCAGGATGTTGCACTAGAGAGGGTGCAGTGGAGAGTTACCAGGATGTTGCACTAGAAAGTGTACAGAGGAGATTTACAATGATATTGCACTAGAGACGGTACAGAGGAGATTTACAAAGACGGTGCACTAGAGAGTGTGCAGGTAAGAATTACCAGAATGTTGCACTTGAGAGGTTTGAGAGGAGATTTATCATGATATTGCACTAGAGAGTGTACATTGAAGATTTACCAGGATGTTGCACTGGAGAAGGTACAGATGAGGTTTAACTGGATATTGCACTGGTGAGGGTACAGAGGAGACTTACCTGGATGTTGCACTGGAGAGTGTACAGTGAAGATTCACCAGGATGTTGATCTAGAGAGTGTACAGAGGGGATTCACCAGGATGTTGCACTGGAGCTGGTACAGAGGATATTTACCAGAATGTAGCACTGGAGAGGGTACAGAGGAGATTTACCTGGATGTTGCACTGGCAGAAGTACAGTGGTGATTTAACATGATGTTGCACTGGAGAGGGTACAGAGGAGATTTACAAAGATGGTGAATTAGAGAGGGTGCAGAGTAGAATTACGAGGATGTGGAACTAGAGAGGGTACAGAGGAGATTTACCATGATATTGCACTAGAGAGTGTACAGAGCAGATTTACCAGGATGTTGAACTGGACAGGTACTGAAGAGATTTCACAGTATGATAAATTGGGGAGTGTACAGAGGAGATTTACCAGGATGTTGCCCTGGCGAGAGTACAGAGGACATTTAACAGGATGTTGTAATGGAGAGGGTACAGAGGAGATTTACAATGATGTTGCATTAGAGAGGGTGCATTGGAGATTTACCAGCATGTTGCACTGGAGAGGGTACAGAGGAGATGTACCAGGATGTTGCACTAGAGAGGGTACTGAGGATATTTAGCAGGATGTTGCACTGGAGAGGGGGCAGTGGCGATTTACCAGAATTAGCACTGGAGAGGGGGCAGTGATGATTTACGAGGATGTTGCACTAAAGAGGTTACAGGCGTGATTTACCAGGATGTTGCACTAGACAGGGTACAAACGACATTTAGCAGGATGTTGCACTAGACAGGTTACAGAGGAGATTTACCAGGAAGCTGCACTGGAGTTGGTGCAGAGGAGATATAACAGCACGTTGCACCAGAGAGTGTATTGAGTAGATTTAAAAGGATGTTGCACTAGAGAGGTGACCGAGGAAATTTACCAGGATGTGTCAATAGAGAGTGTAAAGTGGAGAGTTACACGCATGTTGCACTGGAGAGGATACAGAGGAGATTTAGCAGGATGTTGCACTGGAGAAGTTGCAGAGGAGATTTACCTGGATATTGAACTGAAGAGGTTAAAGTGTATTTTTACGAGGATGTTGCTCTAGAGTGGGTACAGAGGAGATTTACCAGTATTTTCACTAGAGAGGGAGCAGTGGAGAGTTACCAGGATGTTGCACTAGAAATTGTACAGAGGAGATTGACAATGATATTCCACTAGAGACGGTACAGTGGAGATTTACAAAGACAGTGCACTAGAGAGTGTGCAGGTAAGAATTACCAGAATGTTGCACTTGAGAGGTTACAGAGGAGATTTATCATGATATTGCACTAGAGAGTGTACAGAGAAGATTTACCACGATGTTGCACTGGCGAAGGTACAGAGGAGGTTTACCTGGATATTGCACTGGAGAGTGTACAGTGGAGATTCACCAGGATGTTGCTCTAGAGAGCGTACAGAGGAGATTTACAAAGATGTTGCATTAGAGAGGGTGCAGAGGAGAATTACGAGGATGTTGAACTAGAGAGGGTACAGAGGAGATTTACCATGATATTGCACTAGAGAGGGTACAGAGCAGATTTACCAGGATGTTGAACTGGACAGGTACTGAAGAGATTTCACAGTATGATAAATTGGGGAGTGTACAGAGGAGATTTACCAGGATGTTGCACTGGCGAGAGTAAAGAGGACATTTAACAGGATTTTGCAATGGAGACGGTACAGAGGATCTTTACAATGATGTTGCATTAGGGAGGGTGCATTGGAGATTTTCCAGCATGTTGCACTGGAGAGGGTACAGAGGAGATGTACCAGGATGTTGCACTAGAGAGTGTACTGAGGAGATTTAAATGGATGTTGCACTGGAGAGGGTGCAGAGGAGATTTACCAGGGTTAGCACTGGAGAGGGGGCAGTGGTGATTTATGAGGATGTTGCACTAAAGATGTTACAGGAGTGATTTGCCATGATGTTGTGCTAGACAGGGTACAACGGACATTTAGCAGCATGTTGCACTAGAGAGAGTACAGAGGAGACTTATCAGGAAGTTGCACTGGAGTTGGTGCAGAGGAGATTTACCAGGATGTTGCACCAGAGAGGGTACAGAGTAGATTTACCAGGATGTTGCACTAGAGATGGGACCGACGAAATTTACAAGGTTGTTGCTCTGCAGAGGATACAGAGGAGATTTACCAGAATGTTGCACTGGAGAAGTTACAGAGGAGATTTACATGGATAGTGCATTGGAGAGGTTACAGTGGCCATTTACCGGGATGTTGCTCTAGAGAGGATACAGAGAAGATTTAGAAGGAGGTTGCACTGGACCGAGTTCTGAGGAGATTTATAAGGATGTTGCACTAGAGAGGGTGCATTTGAGATTTACCACCATGTTCAACTGGCGAGGGTACAGAAGATATTTACCCCAATATTGCACTAGAGAGGGTACAGATGAGATTTACAAGAATGTTGCACTGGCGAGAGTTACGAGGAGATTTAGCAGGATATTTCATTGGACAGGGTTCAGATGAGATTTATCAGGTTGTTGCACTAGAGAGTGTACAGAGGAGATTTACCAGGGTGTTGCAATAGAGAGGCAACAAAGGAGATTTATCAGGATTTTGCACTGGAGAGTGGGAATAGGAGATTTACTAGGATTGGCACAGGAATGTGTGAAGATGTGATTTACGAGGATATTGCACTGGAGAGGGTGCAGAGTAGATTTACCAGCATGTTGCACTAGAGTGGGTACAGAGGAGATTTACCAGGATGTTGTACTGGAGTGTGTACAGAGGAGATTTATCAGGATGTTGCACTGGCGACAGTACAGTGGAGATTTAACAGGATGTTGAACTGGAGAGGGTACTGTGGAGAGTTCCCAGGATGTTGCACTGGCGAGAGTGCAGAGGAGATTTAACAGGATGTTGCACTGGAAGAATACAGACAAGACTTACAATGATGTTGCACTAGAGAGGGTGCAGTGGAGATTTACCAGCATGTTGCACTGGAGAGTGTACAGAGGAGATTTACCACGTTATTGCACTAGAGATGTACAGAGGAGATTTATCAGGATGTTAAACTAGAGAGGGTACAAGGATGTTAAACTAGAGTAGATTTATAAGAATATTGCTCTAGCGAGAATACTGAGGACATTTAGCAGGATATTGCGCTAGACATGGTTCAGAGGAGTTTTACCAAGACGTTGCACTAGAGAGGGTACAGATGAATTTTACCAGGATGTTGCACTAGAGAGGGTACTGAGAATATTCACCAGGATGTTGTACTGGAGAGGGTGCAGAGGACATTTACCAGGATTTGCACTGGAGAGTGGGCATTGGTGAATTACGAGGATGTTGCACTAAAGAGGTTACAGGGCTGATTTACCATGATATTGCACTTGACAGGATACAAAGGATATTCAGCAGGATGTTGCACTAGAGAGGGTACAGAGGAGATTTACCAGGAAGTTGTACTGGAGTTGGTGCAGAGGAGATTTACCAGGATGTTGCACGAGAGAGGGTACAGAGTAGATTTACCAGGATGTTGCCCTAGAAAGGGGACCGATGAAATTTACCTGGATGTTGCAACAGAGAGTGTACAGTGGAGAGTTACAGGCATGTTGCACTGGAGAGGCTACAGAGGAGATTTACCAGGATGTTGCACTGGAGAAGTTAGAGAGGAGCTATATCTGGATATTGCACTGAAGAGGTTACAGTGGATATTTACTAGGATGTTTCACTGGAGAGGGTGCAAAGGTGATTTACCAGGATTTGCACTGGAGATGGGGCAGTGGTGATTTACGAGGATGTTGCATTAAAGAGGTTACAGGGGTAATTTGCCAGGATGTTGCACTAGGCAAGTTACAAAGGACATTTAGCAGGATGTTGCACTAGAGAGAGTACAGAGGAGACTTATCAGGAAGTTGCACTGGATTTGGTGCAGAGGAGATTTACCAGGATGTTGCACCAGAGAGGTTACAGAGTAGATTTACATGTATGTTGCATTAGAGAGGGGACCGATGAGATTTACAAACTTGTTGCACTGCAGAGGATACAGAGGAGATTTACCAGAATGTTGCACTGGAGAAGTTACAGAGGAGATTTACCTGGATAGTGCATTGGAGAGGTTAGAGTGGCTATTTACCAGGATGTTGCTCTAGAGAGGGTACAGAGGAGATTTAGCAGGATGTTGCACTGGACCGAGTTCTGAGGAGATTAACAAGGATGTTGCACTCGAGAGGTTGCAGTGTAGATTTACCAGCATGTTGCACTGGCGAGGGTACAGAAAATATTTACCCCAATATTGCACTAGAGAGGGTACAGAGGAGATTTACCAGGAAGTTAAACTAGAGAGGGTACAGTTTAGATTTACCAGAATGTTGCACTGGCGAGAGTACAGAGGAGATTTAGCAGAATGTTTCAGTGGACAGGGTGCAGATGAGTTTTATCAGGTTGTAGCACTAGAGAGGGTACAGAGGAGATTTACCAGGGTGTTGCACTAGAGAGGCTACAGAGGAGATTTATCAGGATGTTGCATTGGAGAGTGGGAATAGGAGATTTACTAGGATTTGCACAGGAATGTGTAAATAGGTGATTTACGAGGATATTGCACTGGAGAGCATGCAGTGGCGAATTACCAGCATGTTGCACTAGAGTGGGTACAGCGGAGATTTACCAGGATGTTGTACTTGAGGATGTACAGAGGAGATTTACCAGGATGTTGCCCTGGCGAGAGTAGAGTGGAGATTTAACAGGATGATGAACTGGAGCGGGTTCTCAGGAGATTTCCCAGTATGTTGCACTGGCGAGAGTGCAGAGGAGATTGAACAGGATGTTGCACTGGAGAGACTACAGAGGAGATTTAGAATATTGTTGCACTGGAGAGAGTGCAGTTGAGATTTACCAGCATGTTGCACTGGAGAGGGTACAGAGGATTTTACCACGATATTGCACTAGAGATGGTACAGATGAGATTTATCAGGATGTAAAACTAGAGAGGATACAAGGATGTTAAACTAGAGTAGATTTGCAAGAATATTGCATTGGCGAAAATACAGAGGAAATTTAGCAGGATATTGCACTAGACATGGTTCAGAGGAGTTTTACCAGGATGTTGCACTAGAGAGGGTACAGAGGATATTTACCACGAAGTTGCACTAGAGAAAGTGCTGAGGATATTTACCAGGATGTTGCACTGTAGAGGGTGCAGAGGAGATATACCAGGATTTGCAGTGAAGAGGGGGCAGTGGTGATTGATGAGGATGATGCACTAAAGATGTTACAGGGGTGATTTTCCAGGATGTTGCACTAGACAGTGTACAAATTACATTTAGCAGGATGTTGCACTAGACAGGGTACAGAGGAGATTTACCAGGAAGTTGCACTGGAGTTGGTGCAGAGGAGATTTACCAGGATGTTGCACTAGAGAGGGGACCGAGGAAATTTACCAGCATGTTGCAATAGAGAGTGTAAAGTGGAGAATTACAGGCATGTTGCACTGGAGAGAATAGAGAGGAGATTTACCAGGATGTTGCACTGGAGAAGTTACAGAGGAGATTTACCTGGATATTGCTTTGAAGAGGTTACAGTGGATATTTACGAGGATGTTGCTCTAGAGAGGGTACAGAGGAGATTCAGCAGTATGTTGCACTGGAGCGAGTATTGATGAGATTACGCACGACGTTGCACTGGAGAGGGTACAGAAGAGATCTACAAGAATGTTGCACTGGTGAGGGTAAAGATAAGATTATCCAGGATGTTGCACTGGAGAGAGTACAGAGGAGATTAAACAGGATGTTGCACTTGCGAGAGTGCAGAGGAGATTTAACAGGATGTTGGACTGGAGAGGGTACAGAGCATATTTACACGGATGTTGAACTAGAGAGGGTACAGTGGAGATTTACCAGAATGTTGCACTAGACAACGTCTAGAGAAGATTTAGCAGCATGTTGCAATAGAGTGAGTAAAGAGCAGATTTGCAAACAATTTGCACTGGGGAGCGTTCATAACAAATTTACCTGGATGTTTGATTGGAGATGGTACAGTGGAGATTTACTGGGATGTTGCTCTAGAGAGGTACAGAGTTGGTGTGACTGGATGTTGCACTGGAGCGGGTACTGAGGACATTTCAAAGGATATTGCACTGGAGAGGCTAGAGAAGAGATCTACAATTAAGTTGCACTGGAGACTGTACAGAGGAGATTGACCATGATATTGCACTAGAGAGAGTAGAGAGTTGATTTACCAGGATGTTGAACTGGAGGAGGTAATGAGGAGATTTCCCAGGATGTTACATTAGAGAGTGTGCAGAGGAGATTTACCAGGATGTTGCACTGGCGAGAGTATAAAGGAGATTAACCAGGATTTGCACTGGAGAGGATGCAGTGGTGATTTATGAGGATGTTGCACTAAAGAGCTTAGAGGGGAGAATTTCCAGGATGTTGCACTAGACAGGGTACAAAGGACATTTACCAGGATGTTGTACTAGAGAGTGTACAGAGGAGATTTGCCAGGAAGTTGCACTGGAGTTGGTGCAGAGGAGCTTTAACAGGATGTTGCACCAGTGAGGTGCAGAGTAGTTTTACCAGGATGTTGCACTAGAGAGGGGACCGAAGAAATTTACAAGGGTGTTGCAATGGAGAGGATACAGAGGAGATTTACCAGAATGTTGCAATAGAGAGTGTACAGAAGGGATTTACAGGCATGTTGCACAGGAGAGGATAAAGATGAAATTTACAAGGATGTTGCACTGGAGAAGGTATAGTGGTGATTTCCCTGGATATTGCACTGGAGGGGGTACAGAGGAGATTAACCAGGATGTTGCACTGGAGAGGGTACATAGGAGATTTACAATGATGTTGCACTGGAGAGGGTGCAGAGGAGATTTACCAGGATTTGCACTGGGGAGTATGCAGTGGTGATAGATGAGGAAGTTGCACTAAAGAGTTTTGAGTGGAGATTTTCCAGGATGATGCATTAGCCAGGGTCCAAAGACATTTACCAGGATGTTGCACTAGAGAGTGTAAAGTGGAGATTTACCAGGATGTTGCACCAGAGAGGGTACAGAGTAGATTTACCAGGATGTTGCAATAGAGAGGGGACCGAGGAAATTTAGAATGTTGTTGCACTGGAGAGGATACAGAGGATATTTACCAGGATGTTGCAATAGAGCTTGTACAGAGGAGATTTGCATGCATGTTGCACTGGAGAGGATACAGAGGAGATTTTCCAGAATGTTGCACTGGAGAAGTTACAGATGAGATTTACCTGGATATTGCACTGGAGAGGCTACAGAGGAAATTTACCAGGATTTTGCATTGGAGAGGGTACAGTGGAGATTCACTAGGGTGTTGCTCTAGAGATGGTACAGAGGAGATTTACCAGGATGTTGCACTGGAAATGGTACAGAGGAGATTTACCAAAATGTTGTACTGGAGAGGTTACAGAGGAGATTTACCAGAATGTTGCACTGGTGAGAGTACAGTGGAAATTTACAAAGATGGTGCACTAGAGAGGGTGCAGTGGAGAGTTACCAGGATGTTGCACTAGAAAGTGTACAGAGATGATTTACAATGAGATTCCACTAGAGAGGGTAGAGAGGAGATTTACAAAGACAGTGCACGAGAGAGTGTGCAGAGTAGAGTTACCACGATGTTGCACTAGAGAGGTTATAGAGGAGATTTACCATGATATTGCACTAGATAGGGTACAGAGGAGATTTACCAGGATGTTGCACTGGAGAAGGTACAGAGGAGATTTACCTGGATATTGCACTGGAGAGGGTACCGAGGAGATTTACCAGGATGTTGCACTGGATATGGTACAGTGGAGATTCACCAGAATGTTGCTCTAGAGATGGTACACAGGAGATTTATCAGGATGTTGCACTGGCGATGGGACAGAGGAGATTTACGAGGATGTTGCACTGGAGAGGGTACAGAGGAGGTTTACCAGGATTGTTGAACTGGAGCGTGTACTGAGGAAATTTAACAAGATGTTGCAATGGAGAGGGTGCAAAAGAGATTTACCAGGATTTGTACTGAAGTGGGCGCAGTGGTGATTTACGAGGATTTGCACTGGAGAGGAAACAGTTGAGATTTACCAGCATGCTTCAATAGAGAGTTTACAGATGAGATTGCACTGGAGAAGATAGAGAGGAGATTTACCAGGATGTTGCACAGGAGAAGGTAGAGAGGAGATTTCCCTGGATATTGCACTGGAGAGGGTACAGAGGAGATTTACCAGGATGCTGCACTGGCGCGAGTACAGAGGAGATTTAACAGGATGTTGCACTGGAGAGTGTACCGTGGAGATTTACAATGATGTTGCACTGGAGAGGGTGCAGAGGAGTTTTAGCAGGAGTTTGCACTGGAGAGGGTGCAATGGTGATTTACGAGGCTGTTGCACTAAAGAGGTTACAAGGGAGATTTACCAGGATGTTGCACTAGACAGGAACAGAGGACATTTACCAAGATCTTGCACTAGAGAGGGTACAGAGAAGATTTTCCAGCAATTTGCACTGGAGTTGTTGCAGAGGAAATGTACCAGGAAGTGGCACCAGAGAGGGTACAGAGTAGATTTACCAGGATGATGCACTAGAGAGGGTATCAAGGCAATGTTCAAGGTTGTTACACTGGAGATGATACAGAGGAGATTTACTAGTGTGTTGCAATAGAGATTGTACAGAGGAGATTTACTGGCATGTTGCACTGGAGAGGATACAGAGGAGATTCCCCTGGATATTGCACTGAGGAGGGTACAGAGGAGATTTACCAGGATGTTGCACCGTAGAGGGTAGAATGGAGATTCACCAGGATGTTGCACTGGAGATGGTACAGAGGAGATTTACCAGGATGTTGCACTAGAAATTGTACAGAGGAGATTTACCAGGATGTTGTACTGGAGAGGTTACAGAGGACATTTACCTGGTTGTTGCACTGGAGATGGTACAGACGTGATTTCCCAGGATGTTGCAATGGAGAGTATACAGAGGATATTTAACAGGATGTTGCACTGGAGAGGTTACCGAGGAGATTTTAAAGGATGTTGCATTTGAGAGGGTACAGTGGAGATTTACCAGAATGTTGCACTAGACAACGTATAGAGAAGATTTAGCAGCATGTTGCAATAGAGAGAGTACAGAGCAGATTTATGAACATGTTCCACTGGAGAGCGTGCATAGGAAATTCACCTGGATGTTTGATTGGAGAGGTTACAGGATATTGCACTGAAAAGGGTAGAGAAGAGATCTACAATTAAGTTGCACTATAGGCGGTACAGAGGAGATTTACCATAATGTTGTACTAGAGAGGCTAGAGAGGAGATTTACCAGGATGTTGAACTGGAGCGGGTAATGAGGAGATTTCCCAGGATGTTACATTGGCCACTGTATAGAGGAGATTTAGCAGGATGTTGCACTTGCAACTGTACATATAGGTTTAACAGGATGTTGCACTGTAGAGAGTACAGAGGACATTTACCAGGATGTTGCACTGAAGAGGGTGCAGAGGAGATTTACCAGAATTTGCCATGGGAGGGTGCAGTGGTGATTTATGAGGATGTTGCATTAAAAGGATACAGGGGAGATTTACCAGGATGTTGCACTAGACAAGGTACAAAGGATATTTAACAGGATGTTGCACTAGAGAGTGTACATAGGAGATTTAACAGGAAGTAGCACTGGATTTGTTGCAGAAAAGCTTTAACAGCATGTTGCACCAGAGAGGGTGCAGAGTAGATTTACAAGGATGTTGTACTAGAGAGGGGAACGAAGAAATTTACTAGGTTGTTGCGAAAGAGAGGATACAGAGGAGATTTACCAGCATGTTGCAATAGAGAGTGTACCGAGGAGATTTACAGGCATGTTGCACAGGAGAGTATATAGAGGAGATTTACCAGTATGTTGCACTGGAGAAATTACAGATGTGAATTCCCTGGATATAGCACTGGAGAGGGTACAGAGGAGATTAACCAGGATGTGGTACTGGCGAGAGTAGAGAGGAGATGTAAGAAGATGTTGCACTGGAGAGGGTACAGAGGAGATTTACAATGATGTTGCACTGGAGAGGGTGCAGAGGAGATTTACTAGGATTTGCACTGGAGAGTGTGCACTGGTGATATGCGAGGAAGTTGCACTAAAGCGGTTACAGGGGAGATTTACCAGGATGTTGCACTAGACAGGTTACAAAGGACATTTAACAGGATATTGCACTAGAAAGGGTACAGAGAAGTTTGACCAGCATGTTGCACCAGAGAGGGTACAGAGTAGATTTACCAAGATGTTGCACTAGAGAGGGGACCGAGGAAATTTACAATGTTGTTGCACTGGAGACGATACAGAGGAGATTTACCAGGATGATGCAATAGAGCGCGTACAGAGGAGATTTACGGGCATGTTGCACTGGGGAGGATGCAGAGGAGATTTACCAGGATGTTGCACCAGAGAAGTTACAGAGGAGATTTACCTGGATATTGCACTGGACAGGGTGCAGAGTAGATTTACCAGGATGTTGCACTGGAGAGGTTACAGTGGAGATTCATCAGGATGTTGCTCTAGAGAGTGCACAGAGGAGATTTACCAGGATGTTGCACTGGAGATGGTATAGAGGAGATTTACCACACTGTTGTACTCTATACACTGTTGTACTGGAGAGTTTACATAAGAGATTTACCAAGATGTTGCACTAGAGAGGTTGCAGTGGAGAGTTACCAGGATGTTGCACTAGAAAGTATACAGAGGAGATTTGCAATGATATTGCACTAGAGACGGTACAGAGGAGATATACAAAGACAGTGCACTAGAGAGTGTGCAGGTAAGAATTACCATAATGTTGCACTAGAGAGGTTACAGAGGAAATTTATCATGATATTGCACTAGATAGTGTACAGAGGAGATTTACCAGGATGTTGCACTGGAGAAGGTACAGAGGAGGTTTACCTGGATGTTGTACTGGCGAGGGTACAGAGGAGATTTACCAGGATGTTGCACTGGAGAGTGTACAGTGGAGATTCACCAGGATGTTGCTCTAGAGAGGGTACAGAGGAGATTCACCAGGATGTTGCACTGGATATGGTACAGAGGAGATTTACCAAAATGTAGCACTGGAGAGGGTACAGAGGAGATTTACCTGGATGTTGCAATGGAAAGAGTACAGTGGTCATTTAACATGATGTTGCACTGGAGATTGTACAGAGGAGATTTACAAAAATGGTGCAGTAGAGTGGGTGCAGAGGAGAGTTACGAGGATGTTGAACTAGAGAGGGTACAGGGGAGATTTACCATGATATTGCACTAGAGAGGGTACAGAGCAGATTAACCAGGATGTTGAATTGGACAGGTACTGAATAGATTTCACAGTATGTTAAATTGGGGAGTTTACAGAGTCGATTTACCAGGATGTTGCACTGGCGACAGTACAGAGGACATTTAACAGCATGTTGCAATGAAGAGGGTACAGAGGAGACTTACAATGATGTTGCATTAGAGTGGGTGCATTGGAGATTTACCAGCATTTTGCACTGGAAAGGGTACAGAGGAGATGTACCAGGATGTTGCACTAGAGAGGGTACTGAGGAGATATAAATGGTTGTTGCCCTGGAGAGTGTGCAGAGATGATTTAGCAGGATTTGCACTGGAGAGGTGGCAGTGGTGATTTACGAGGATGTTGCACTAAAGAAGTTACAGGGGTGATTTGCCAGGATGTTGCACTAGACATGGTACAAAGGACATTTAGCAGGATGTTGCACTAGAGAGAATACAGAGGAGACTTATCAGGAATTTGCAAGTTAGTTGGTGCAGAGGAGATTTACCAGGATGTTGCCCCAGAGAGGGCACTGAGTAGAAATAAATGGATGTTGCACTGGAGATTGTGCAGAGGAGATTTACCAGGATGTTGCACTAGAGAGGGTACTGAATAGATTTAAAAGGATGTTGCACTGTAGTGGGTGCAGAGGAGAATTACCAGGATTTGCACTGAAGAGGGGGCAGTGGTGATTTACGTGCATGTTGCACTAAAGAGGTTACAGTGGTGATTTTCCAGGATGTTGCACTAGACAGGCTACAAAGGATGTTTAGCAGGATGTTGCACTAGAGAGAGTACAGAGGAGACTTATCAGGAAGTTGCACTTGAGCTGGTGCAGAGGAGATTTACCAGGATGTTGCACCAGAGAGTTTACAGAGTAAATTTACCAGGATGTTGCTATAGAGAGTGTACAGTGGAGATTCACCAGGATGTTGCACTGGAGAAGGTGCAGAGGAGATTTACTAGGATTTGCATTGGAGAGTGTGCACGGGTGATATACGAGGAAGTTGCACTAAAGCGGTTACAGGGGAGATTTACCAGGATGTTGCACTCGACAGGTTGCAAAGGACATTTAACAAGATATTGCACTAGAGAGGGTACAGAGGAGTTTGACCAGCATGTTGCACCAGCGAGGGTACAGAGTAGATTTACCAAGATGTTGCACTAGAGAGGTGACCGAGCAAATTTACAATGTTGTTGCACTGGAGACGATACAGAGGAGATTTACCAGGATGATGCAATAGAGCGTGTACAGAGGAGATTTACGGGCATGTTGCACTGGGGAGGATACACAGGAGATTTACCAGGATGTTGCACCAGTGAAGTTACAGAGGAGATTTACCTGGATATTGCACTGGAGAGGGTGCAGAGTAGATTTACCAGGATGTTGCATTGGAGAGCTTACAGTGGAGATTCATCAGGATGTTGCTCTAGGGAGTGCACAGAGGAGATTTACCAGGATGTTGCACTGGAGATGGTATAGAGGAAATTTACCACACTGTTGTACTGGAGAGTTTACATAAGAGATTTACCAAGATGTTGCACTAGAGAGGTTGCAGTGGAGAGTTACCAGGATGTTGCACTAGAAAGTATACAGAGGAGATTTACAATGATATTGCACTAGAGACGGTACAGAGGAGATATACAAAGACAGTGCACTAGAGAGTGTGCAGGTAAGAATTACCAGAATGTTGCACTAGAGAGGTTACAGAGGAGATTTATCATGATATTGCACTAGAGATTATACAGAGGAGATTTACCAGGATGTTGCACTGGAGAAGGTACAGAGGAGGTTTACCTGGATGTTGCACTGGAGAGGGTACAGAGGAGATTTACCAGGATGTTGCACTGGAGAGTGTACAGCGGAGATTCACCAGGATGTTGCTCTAGAGAGGGTAGAGCGGAGATTCACCAGGATGTTGCACTGGAGATGGTACAGAGGAGATTTACCAAAATGTAGCACTGGGGAGGGTACAGAGGAGATTTACCTGGATGTTGCAATGGAAAGAATACAGTGGTCATTTAACATGATGTTGCACTGGAGATTGTACAGAGGAGATTTACAAAAATGGTGCATTAGAGAGGGTGCAGAGGAGAGTTACGAGGATGTTGAACTAGAGAGGGTACAGGGGAGATTTACCATGATATTGCACTAGAGAGGGTACAGAGCAGATTAACCAGGATGTTGAACTGGACAGGTACTGAAGAGATTTCACAGTATGTTAAATTGGGGAGTTTACAGAGGCGATTTACCAGGATGTTGCACTGGCGAGAGTACAGAGGACATTTAACAGCATGTTGCAATGCAGAGGGTACAGAGGAGACTTACAATGATGTTGCATTAGAGAGGCTGCATTGGAGATTTACCAGCATGTTGCACTGGAAAGGTTACAGAGGAGATGTACCAGGATGTTGCACTAGAGAGGGTACTGAGGAGATATAAATGGTTGTTGCACTGGAGAGGGTGCAGAGGAGATTTGCCAGGATGTTGCACTAGAGAGGGTACTGCGGAGATTTAAAAGGATGTTGCCCTGGAGAGTGTGCAGAGATGACTTAGCAGGATTTGCACTGGAGAGGTGGCAGTGGTGATTTACGAGGATGTTGCACTAAAGAAGTTACATGGGTGATTTGCCAGGATGTTGCACTAGACAGGGTACAAAGGACATTTAGCAGGATGTTGCACTAGAGAGAGTACAGAGGAGACTTATCAGGAATTTGCTCTAGAGAGGGTAGAGAGGAGATTCACCAGGAGGTTGCACTGGAGATGGTACAGAGGAGATTTACCAAAATGTAGCACTGGAGAGGGTACAGAGGAGATTTACCTGGATGTTGCACTAGAGAGGATACAGTGGTCATTTAACATGATGTTGCACTGGAGATTGTACGGAGGAGATTTACAAAAATGGTGCATTAGAGAGGGTGCAGAGGAGAGTTACGAGGATGTTGAACTAGAGAGGGTACAGAGGAGATTTACCATGATATTGCACTAGAGAGGGTACAGAGCAGATTAACCAGGATGTTGAACTGGACAGGTACTGAAGAGATTTCACAGTATGTTAAATTGGGGAGTTTACAGAGGCGATTTACCAGGATGTTGCACTGGCGAGAGTACAGAGAACATTTAACAGCATGTTGCAATGCAGATGGTACAGAGGAGACTTACAATGATGTTGCATTAGAGAGGCTGCATTGGAGATTTACCAGCATGTTGCACTGGAAAGTGTACAGACGAGATGTACCAGGATGTTGCACTAGAGAGGGTAATGAGGAGATATAAATGGTTGTTGCACTGGAGAGGGTGCAGAGGAGATTTAAAAGGATGTTGCCCTGGAGAGTGTGCAGAGATGACTTAGCAGGATTTGCACTGGAGAGGTGGCAGTGGTGATTTACGAGGATGTTGCACTAAAGAAGTTACATGGGTGATTTGCCAGGATGTTGCACTAGACAGGGTACAAAGGACATTTAGCAGGATGTTGCATAGAGAGAGTACAGAGGAGACTTATCAGGAATTTGCACTGGAGTTGTTGCAGACGAGATTTACCAGGATGTTGCACCAGAGCGGGTACTGAATAGATATAAATGGATGTTGCACTGGAGAGTGTGCAGAGGAGATTTACCAGGATGTTGCACTAAAGAGGGTACTGAATAGATTTAAAAGGATGTTGCACTGTAGTGGGTGAAGAGGAGATTTACCAGGATTTGCACTGGAGAGGGGGCAGTGGTGATTTACGTGGATGTTGCACTAAAGAGGTTACAGGGGTGATTTTCCAGGATGTTGCACTAGACAGGCTACAAAGGATGTTTAGCAGGATGTTGCACTAGAGAGAGTACAGAGGAGACTTATCAGTAAGTTGCACTTGATCTGGTGCAGAGGAGATTTACCAGGATGTTGCACCAGAGAGGGTACAGAGTAGATTTACCAGGATGTTGCTATAGAGAGGGTACAGAGGAGATTCACCAGGATGTTGCACTCGATAGGGTGCAGAGGAGATTTACTAGGATTTGCACTGGAGAGTGTGCACTGGTGATATACGAGGAAGTTGCACTAAAGCGGTTACAGTGGAGATTTACCAGGATGTTGCACTAGACAGGTTACAAAGGACATTTAACAGGATATTGCACTAGAGAGGGTACAGAGGAGTTTGACCAGCATGTTGCACCAGAGAGGGTACAGAGTAGATTTACCAAGATGTTGCACTAGAGAGGGGACCGAGGAAATTTACAATGTTGTTGCACTGGAGATGATACAGAGGAGATTTACCAGGATGATGCAATAGAGCGCGTACAGAGGAGATTTACAGGCATGTTGCACTGGGGAGGATACAGAGGAGATTTACCAGGATGTTGCACCAGAGAAGTTACAGATGAGATTTACATGGATATTGCACTGGAGAGGGTGCAGAATAGATTTACCAGGATGTTGCACTGGAGAGGTTACAGTGGAGATTCATCAGGATGTTGCTCTAGAGAGTGCACAGAGGAGATTTACCAGGATGTTGCACTGGAGATGGTATAGACGAGATTTACCACACTGTTGTACTGGAGAGTTTACATAAGAGATTTACCAAGATGTTGCACTAGAGAGGTTGCAGTGGAGAGTTACCAGGATGTTGCACTAGAAAGTATACAGAGGAGATTTACAATGATATTGCACTAGAGACGGTACAGAGGAGATATACAAAGACAGTGCACTAGAGAGTGTGCAGGTAAGAATTACCAGAATGTTGCACTAGAGAGGTTACAGAGGAGATTTATCATGATATTGCACTAGAGATTATACAGAGGAGATTTACCAGGATGTTGCACTGGAGAAGGTACAGAGGAGGTTTACTTGGATGTTGCACTGGAGAGGGTACAGAGGAGATTCACCAGGATGTTGCACTGCAGAGTGTACAGTGGAGATTCACCAGGATGTTGCTCTAGAGAGGGTAAAGAGGAGATTCACCAGGATGTTGCACTGGAGATGGTACAGAGGACATTTACCAAAATGTAGCACTGGAGAGGGTACAGAGGAGATTTACCTGGATGTTGCAATGGAAAGAGTACAGTGGTCATTTAACATGATGTTGCACTGGAGATTGTACAGAGGAGATTTACAAAAATGGTGCATTAGAGAGGGTGCAGAGGAGAGTTATGAGGATGTTGAACTAGAGAGGGTACAGTGGAGATTTACCATGATATTGCACTAGAGAGAATACAGAGCAGATTAACCAGGATGTTGAACTGGACAGGTACTGAAGAGATTTCACAGTATGTTAAAATGGGGAGTTTACAGAGGCGATTTACCAGGATGTTGCACTGGCGAGAGTACAGAGGACATTTAGCAGCATGTTGCAATGCAGAGGGTACAGAGGAGACTTACAATGATGTTGCATTAGAGAGGCTGCATTGGAGATTTACCAGCATTTTGCAGTGGACAGGGTACAGAGGAGATGTACCAGGATGTTGCACTAGAGAGGTTACTGAGGAGATATAAATGGTTGTTGCACTGGAGAGGGTGCAGAGGAGATTTGCCAGGATGTTGCACTAGAGAGGGTACTGTGGAGATTTAAAAGGATGTTGCCCTGGAGAGTGTGCAGAGATGACTTAGCAGGATTTGCACTGGAGAGGTGGCAGTGGTGATTTACGAGGATGTTGCACTAAAGAAGTTACAAGGGTGATTTGGCAGGATGTTGCACTAGACAGTGTACAAAGGACATTTAGCAGGATGTTGCACTAGAGAGAGTACAGAGGAGACTTATCAGGAATTTGATCTGGAGTTGGTGCAGAGGAGATTTATCAGGATGTTGCACCAGAGAGGGTACTGAGTAGATATAAATGGATGTTGCACTGGAGAGGGTGGAGCGGAGATTTACCCGAATGTTGCACTAGAGAGGATACTGAATAGATTTAACCGGATGTTGCACTGTAGTGGGTGCAGAGGAGATTTACCAGGATTTGCACTGGAGAGGGGGCAGTGGTGATTTACGTGGATGTTGCACTAAAGAGGTTACAGGGGTGATTTTCCAGGTTGTTGCACTAGACAGGCTACAAAGGATGTTTAGCAGGATGTTGCACTAGAGAGAGTAGAGAGGAGACTTATCAGGAAATTGCACTTGTGCTGGTGCAGAGGAGATTTACCAGGATGTTGGATCAGAGAGGGTACAGAGTAGATTTACCAGGATGTTGCTATAGAAAGGGTACAGCGGAGATTCACCAGGATGTTACACTGGAGAGGGTGCAGAGGAGATTTACTAGGATTTGCACTGGAGAGTGTGCACTGGTGATATACGAGGAAGTTACAATAAAGCGGTTACAGGAGAGATTTACCAGGATGTTGCACTAGACAGGTTACAAAGGACATTTAACAGGATATTGCACTAGAGAGGGTGCAGAGGAGTTTGACCTGCATGTGGCACCAGAGAGGGTAGAGAGTAGATTTACCAAGATGTTGCACTAGAGAGGGGACCGAGGAAATTTACAATGTTGTTGCACTGGAGACGATACAGAGGAGATTTACCAGGATGATGCAATAGAGCGCGTACAGAGGAGATTTACGGGCATGTTGCACTGGGGAGGATACAGAGGAGATTTACCAGGATGTTGCACCAGAGAAGTTACAGATGTGATTTACCTGGATATTGCACTGGAGAGGGTGCAGAGTAGATTTACCATGATGTTGCACTGGAGAGGTTACAGTGGAGATTCATCAGGATGTTGCTCTACAGAGTGCACAGAGGAGATTTACCAGGATGTTCCACTGGAGATGGTATAGAGGAGATTTACCACACTGTTGCACTGAAGAGTTTACAGAAGAGATTTACCAAGATGTTGCACTAGAGAGGTTGCAGTGAAGAGTTACCAGGATGTTGCACTAGAAAGTATACAGAGGAGATTTACAATGATATTGCACTAGAGACGTTACAGAGGAGATATACAAAGACAGTGCACTAGAGAGTGTGCAGGTAAGAATTACCAGAATGTTGCTCTAGAGAGGTTACAGAGGAGATTTATCATGATATTGCACTAGAGAGTGTAGAGAGGAGATTTACCTGGATGTTGCACTGGAGAAGGTACAGAGGAGGTGTACCTGGATGTTGCACTGGATAGGGTACAGAGGAGATTTACCAGGATGTTGCACTTGAGAGTGTACAGTGGAGATTCACCAGGATGTTGCTCTAGAGAGGATACAGAGGAGATTCACCAGGATGTTGCACTGGAGATGGTACAGAGGAGATTTACCAGAATGTAGCACTGGAGAGGATACAGAGGAGATTTACCTGGATGTTGCAATGGAAAGAGTACAGTGGTCATTTAACATGATGTTGCACTGGAGATTGTACAGAGGAGATTTACAAAAATGGAGCATTAGAGAGGTTGCAGAGGAGAGTTACGAGGATGTTGAACTAGAGAGGGTACAGGGGAGATTTACCATGATATTGCACTAGAGAGGATACAGAGCAGATTTACCAGGATGTTGAACTGGACAGGTAGTGAAGAGATTTCACAATATGTTAAATTGGAGAGTTTACAGAGGCGATTTACCAGGATGTTGCACTGGCGAGAGGACAGAGGACATTTAACAGCATGTTGCAATGAAGAGGGTACAGAGGAGACTTACAATGATGTTGTATTAGAGAGGGTGCATTGGAGATTTACCAGCATGTTGCACTGGAAAGGGTACAGAGGAGATGTACCAGGATGTTGCACTAGAGAGGGTACTGAGGAGATAAAAATGGTTGTTGCACTGGAGAGGGTGCAGAGGAGATTTACCAGGATGTTGCACTAGAGAGGGTACTGCGGAGATTTAAAAGGATGTTGCCCTGGAGAGTGTGCAGAGATGATTTAGCAGGATTTGCACTGGAGAGGTGGCAGTGGTGATTTACGGGAATGTTGCACTAAAGAATTTACAGGGGTGATTTGCCAGGATGTTGCACTAGACAGGGTACAAAGGACATTTAGCAGGATGTTGCACTAGAGAGAGTACAGAGGAGACTTATCAGGAATCTGCACTTGAGTTGATGCAGAGGAGATTTACCAGGATGTTGCACCAGAGAGGGAACTGAGTAGATATAAATGGATGTTGCACTGGAGAGTGTGCAGAGGAGATTTACAAGGATGTTGCACTAGAGAGGGTACTGAATAGATTTAAAAGGATGTTGCACTGTAGTGGGTGCAGAGGAGATTTACCAGGATTTGCACTGGAGAGGGTGCAGTGGTGATTTACGTGGATGTTGCACTAAAGAGGTTACAGGGTAGATTTTCCAGGATGTTGCACTAGACAGGCTACAAAGGATGTTTAGCAGGATGTTGCACTAGAGAGAGTACAGAGGAGACTTATCAGGAAGTTGCACTTGAGCTGGTGCAGAGGAGATTTACCAGGATGTTGCACCAGAGAGGGTACAGAGTAGATTTACCAGGATGTTGCTATAGAGAGGGTACAGAGGAGATTCACCAGGATGTTTCACTGGAGAGGGTGCAGAGGAGATTTACTAGGATTTGCACTGGAGAGTGTGCACTGGTGATATACGAGGAAGTTGCACTAATGCGGTTACAGGGATGATTTACCAGGATGTGCACTAGACAGGTTACAAAGGACATTTAACAGGATATTGCACTAGAGAGGGTACAGAGGAGTTTGACCAGCATGTTGCACCAGAGAGGGTACAGAGTAGATTTACCAAGATGTTGCACTAGAGAGGGGACCGAGGAAATTTACAATGTTGTTGCACTGGAGACGATACAGAGGAGATTTACCAGGATGATGCAATAGAGCGCGTACAGAGGAGATTTACAGGCATGTTGCACTGGGGAGGATACAGAGGAGATTTACCAGGATGTTGCACCAGAGAAGTTACAGAGGAGATTTACCTGGATATTGCACTGGAGAGGGTGCAGAGTAGATTTACCAGCATGTTGAACTGGGGAGGTTACAGTGGAGATTCACCAGGATGTTGCTCTAGAGAATGCACAGAGGAGATTTACCAGGATGTTGCACTGGAGATGGTATAGAGGAGATTTACCACACTGTTGTACTGGAGAGTTACTGTTGTACTCTATATAGCAAGATCCTCGTATATCTCCTCTGCACCTGCTCTGCTGCTACATCCTTCTAAATCTCCTCTGTACACTCTCCAGTGCAACATCCTTTTAAATCTCGTCTGTACCCACTCTAATGTAAAATCCTGTTAAATCTCCTCTGTACCCTCTCCAGTGCAACATGCTGGTAAATCACCTCCGTACCCACTCTATTACAACCTTCTTGTAAATCTCCTATGTAACGTCTCCTGTGCAACAACCTGGTAAATAACCACTGTACCGTCTCCAGTTTTAATTGCTGGTAAATTTCCTCTATACCGTCACCAGTGCAACTTCCAGGTAAATTTCTTTTGTACCCTCTCTAGTGCAATAACGTTGGAAATCTCCTCCATAACCTCTGCAGTGCAACATCCTGGTAAATCTCATCTGCACGTTCTGCAGTGCAGCATCCTGCTGAATCTCCTCTGTACCATCTGCAGTGCAACATCCTGCTAAATCTCCTCTGCACTTTCTCTAGTGCAACATCCCTGTAAATCTACTCTGTACCCGCTGCAGTGCAACATTCTGGTAAATCTCCTCTGTACCCCGCCCAGGGCTACATCCTGGTAAATCGCCTCTGTAAACTCTACAGTGCAAAATCCTGGTAAATCACCTTTCTACCGTCTCCAGTGTAACATCCTGTTAAATCTCTTCTGTACCCGCTCCAGTGCAACATCCTGGTAAATCTCCTCTGTACCCTCTCTAGTGCAACATCCCTGTAAATCTACTCTGTACACTCTGCAATGCAACATACTGTAAAAACTCCTCTACAACCTCTCTGCTGCAACATCATGTTAAATCTCCTCTTTAAGCTCTCTAGTGCTTCATTCTTGTAAAGCTCCTGCGTACTCTCTCTAGTGCAACATCTTTTTAAAACCCCTCAGTAAACTCTCTAGTGCAACATCCTGGTAAATCTCCTCTGTACGCACTCTTGTGTAAAATCCTGGTAATTCAAAACTGCAACCGCTCCAGTGCAACATCCTGGTAAATCTCCTCTGTAACGTATCGAGTGCACATCCTTGTAAATCTCCTATGTCCCCTCTCAACTGCCATATCCTGGTAAATCTCCTCTGCACTCACTCTAGTGCAATACCCTGATATATCTTCTCTGTACCCTCTCCAGTGGTTTATCCAGGTAAATCTCCACGGTACCCTCTCTAGTACAGCATCCTGGAAAAACTGGTCAGTACGTTCTCTGGTGTAACATCCTGGTAAATCTCCTCTGTGCCCTCTCCAGTGAAACATCTTTGTAAACCTCCTCTGTACCCTCTCCAGTGCAACATCCTGGTAAATCTTCTCTGTACACTCTACATTGCAACATCCTTCTAAATCTGCTCTGTATTCTTTCTGGTGCAACATGTTGGTAAATCAGCTCTGTACCCTCTCTATTGCAACCACCTGATAAATCTTCTATGTAACGTTTCATGTACAACATCCTGGTAAATCTCTTTTGTACACTCTCTAGTGCAACAACCATGGAAATCTCCTCCATAACCTCTGCAGTGCAACACCCTGGTAAATCTCATCTGCAGGCTCTGCAGTGCAGTATCCTGGTAAATCTCCTCTGCATCTTCTCTTGTGCAATATCCTGTTAAAACTCCTCTGGACACTCTACAGTGTAACATCCTGATAAATCTTCTCTGTACCGTCTCCAGTGCAACATCCTGCTAAATCTCCTCTGCACCCTCTCTAGTGCAACATCCATGTAAATCTACTATGTACCCGCTGCAGTGCAACATACTGGTAAATCTCCTCTGTACTCCGCCCAGGGCTACATTCTGGTAAATCGCCTCTGTACCCTCTACAGTGCAACATCCTGGTAAATCACCTTTCTACCCTCTCCAGTGTAACATCCTGTTAAATCACCTCTGTACCCTCTCCAGTGCAACACCCTGGTAAATCTCCTCTGTACCCTCTCTAGTGCACCATCCCTGTAAGTCTTCTCTGTACACTCTGCAATGCGACATACTGGTAAAATCTCCTCTACACCCTCTCTGCTGCAACATCTTGTTAAATCTCCTCTTTAAGCTCTCTATTGCAACAGCCTGATAAATCATCTCTGTACCGTCTCCAGTGCAACATCCTGCTAAATCTCCTCTGCACCCTCTCTAGTGCAACATCCCAGTAAATCTACTCTGTACCCGCTGCAGTGCAACATACTAGTAAATCTCCTCTGAACGCTGCCCAGGGCTACATCCTGGTAAATCGCCTCTGTACCCGCTCCCGTGCAATATCCAGGTAAATGTCCTCTCTACCGTCTCCAGTGTAACATCCTGTTGAATCTCCTCTTTAACCTCTCCAGTGCAACACCCTGTAAATCTCCTCTGTACCCTCTCTAGTGCAACATCCCTGTAGATATACTCTCTACACTCTGCAAAGCAACATACTGTAAAAACTCCTCTACACCCTCTCTGCTGCAACATCATGTTACATCTCCTCTTTAAGCTATCTAGTGCTTGCACCTTGTAAAACTCCTGTGTACACTCTCTAGTGCAACATCTTGTTAAAACCCCTCTGTAACCTCTCCTGTGCAAAATCGTGGTAAATCTCCTCTGTACACTCTCTACTGCAACATCCGTAAATCTGCTCTGTACCCTGAGTAGCGTACCATCCTCGAAAATCTCCTCTCTCCCCTCTCCAGTGCAACATCTTAGTAAATCTACTCTTTGAATTCTCCGGTACAACATCCTGGTAAATCTCCTCTGTACTCTCTTTAGTGCAACATCCTGGTAAATCTCGTCTTTACCCTCTCTAGTGCAACATCCTTGTAAATCACTTCTGTACCCTCTCCAGTGTAACATCCTAGTAAATCTCCTCTATACCCTCTCCAGTGCATCATCCTGGTAAATCATCACTGCACACACTCTAGTACAGCATCCTGGTAAAACGGCTCAGTACCCTCTCTAGAGTAACATCCTGGTAAATCTCCTCTGTACCCTCTCTATTGCAACATTCTGGTAAATCACTTCTATACCTTCTCCAGTGAAACATCCTAGTAAATCTACGTTGTACCCTTTCCAGTGCTTCATCCTGGTAAATCAACACTGTACACACTCTAGTACAGCATCCTGGTAAAAGGGCTCAGTATCCTCTCTATTGTAACATCCTGGTAAATCTGATCTGGAATCTCCCTAAACTAACATCCTGGTAAATCACCTTTGTACCCATTCCAGTGCAATAAACTGGTAAATCTCCTCTGTATCCTCTCGAATGCACATCCTTGCAAATCTCCTCTGTCCTCTCTCAACTGCCATATCCTGGTAAATCTCCTCTGCACTCACTCTAGTGCAACACCCTGAAAAATCTCCTCTGTACCCTCTCCAGTGGTTTATCTTGGTAAATCTCCACGGTACCCACTCTAGTACAGCATCCGGGAAAAACTGATCATTACGTTCTCTGGTGTAACATCCTGGTAAATCTCCTCTGTGCCCTCTCCAGTTAAACATCTTTGTAAACATCCACTGTTCCCTCTCCAGTGCAACATCCTGGTAAATCTCCTCTGTACACTCTACATAGCAACATCCTCGTATATCTCCTCTGCACCTGCTCTGCTGCAACATCCTTCTAAATCTCCTCTGTACACTCTCCAGCGCAACATCCTTTTAAATCTCGTCTGTACCCACTCTAATGTAAAATCCTGGTAAATCTCCTCTGTACCCTCTCCAGTGCAACATGCTGGTAAATCACCTCCGTACCCACTCTATTACAACCTTCTTGTAAATCTCCTATGTAACGTCTCCTGTGCAACATCCTGATAAATAACCACTGTACCGTCTCCAGTGTTAATTGCTGGTAAATTTCCTCTATACCGTCACCAGTGCAACTTCCAGGTAAATATCCTTTGTACTCTCTCTAGTGCAACAACCTTGGAAATCTCCTCCATAACCTCTGCAGTGCAACATCCTGGTAAATCTCATCTGCACGTTCTGCAGTGCAGCATCCTGGTGAATCTCCTCTGTAACATCTGCAGTGCAACATCCTGCTAAATCTCCTCTGTACACTCTCCAGTGTAACATCCTGATAAATCTCCTCTGTACCATCTGCAGTGCAATATCCTGCTAAATCTCCTCTGCACCCTCTCTAGTGCAACATCCCTGTAAATCTACTCTGTGCCCGCTGCAGTGCAACATACTGGTAAATCTCCTCTGTACCCCGCCCAGGGCTACATCCTGGTAAATCGCTTCTGTATCCTCTACAGTGCAAAATCCTGGCAAATCACCTTTCTACCGTCTCCAGTGTAACATCTTGTTAAATATCCTATGTACCCTCTCCAGTGCAACACCCTTTTAAATCTCCTCTATACCCTCTCTAGTGCAACATCCCTGTAAATCTACTCTGTACACTCTGCAATGCAACATACTGTTGAAATCTCCTCTACACCCTCTCTGCTGCAACATCATGTTAAATCTCCTCTTTAAACTCTCTATTGCAACACCCTGATAAATCTCCTCTGTACCGTCTCCAGTGCAAGATCCTGCTAAATCTCCTCTGCACCCTCTCTAGTGCAAGATCCCTGTGAATCTACTCTCTACCCGCTGCAGTGCAACATACTGGAAAATCTCCTCTGTACGCCGCCCAGCGCTACATCCAGGTAAATCGCCTCTGTAACCGCTCCCGTGCAACATCCAAGTAAATGTCCTCTCTACCGTCTCCAGTGTAACATCCTGTTAAATCTCCTCTGTAAGCTCTCCAGTGCAACACCCTGGTAAATCTCCTCTGTACCCTCTCTAGTGCAACATCCTGGTAAATCTCATCTGTACCCTCTCTAGGGCAACATCCTGATAAATCGCTTCTATACCCTCTCCAGTGTAACATCCTAGTAAATCTCCTCTATACACTCTCCAGTGCATCATTCTGGTAAATTATCACTGCACACACTTTAGTACAGCATCCTGGTAAAACGTCTCATTACAATTTCTAGAGTAACATCCTGGTAAATCTCCTCTGTACCCTCTCTAGCGCAACATTCTGGTAAATCACTTCTGTACCCTCTCCAGTGAAACATCCTAGTAAATCTCCTCTTTACCCTCGCCAGTGCATCATCCTGGTAAATCAACACTGTACATACGCTAGTACAGCATCCTGGTAAAAGGGCTCAGTACCCTCTCTATTGTAACATCCTGATAAATCTGATCTGTAATCTCTCTAATCTAACATCCTGGTAAATGTCCTTTTTACCCATTCCAGTGCAATAAACTGGTAAATCTCCTCTGTACCCTATCGAGTGCACATCCTTGTAAATCTCCTCTGTCCCTTCTCAACTGCCATATCCTGGTAAATCTCCTCTGCACTCATTCTAGTGCAACACCCTGATAATTCTTCTCTGTACCCTCTCCAGTGGTTCATCCTGGTAAATCTCCACGGTACCCACTCTAATACAGCATCCGGGAAAAACTGGTCAGTACGTTCTCTGGTGTAACATCCTGGTAAATCTCCTCTGTACCCTCTCCAGTGAAACATCTTTGTAAACCTCCTCTGTACCCTCTCCAGTGCAACATCCTGGTAAATCTACTCTGTACACTCTACATTGCAACATCCTCGCAAATCTCCTCTGCAACTGCTCTGCTGCAGTATCCTTCTAAATCTCCTCTGTACACTCTCCAGTGCAACATCCTTGTAAATCTCCTCTGTACACTCTCCAGTGCAACATCCTGGTAAATCTCGTCTGTACCTACTCTAATGTAAAATCCTGGTAAATCTCCTCTGTACACTCTCCAGTGCAACATGCTGGTAAATCACCTCTGTACCCTCTCTATTGCAACCTCCTGGTAAATCTCCTATGTAACGTCTCCGGTGCAACATCCTGGTAAATCACCACTGTACCGTCTCCAGTGTTACATGCTGGTTAATTTCCTCTATACCGTCACCAGTGCAACTTCCAGTAAATCTCTTTTGTTCCCTCTCTAGTGCAACAACCATGGAAATCTCCTCCATAACATCTGCAGTGCAACATCCTGGTAAACTCATCTGCACGCTCTGCAGTGCAGCATTCTGTTAAATCTCCTCTGCATCTTCTCTAGTGCAACATCCTTTTAAAACTTCTCTGTACACTCTCCAGTGTAACATCCTGATGAATCTCCTCTGTACCGTCTCCAGTGCAAGATCCTGCTCACTCTCCTCTGAACCCTCGCTAGTGCAACATCCCTGTAAATCTAATCTGTGCACACTGCAATGCAACATACTGTAAACACTCCTCTACACCCTCTCTGCTGCAACATCATGTACAATCTCCTCTTTAAGTTCTCTAGTGTTTCATCCTTGTAAAATTCCTGTGTACTCTCTCTAGTGCAACATCTTGTTAAAACCCCTCTGTAAGCTCTCTAGTGCAACATCCTGGTAAATCTCCACTGTAGGCACTCTTGTGTAAAATCCTCGTAATTCACCACTGCAACCTCTCCAGTGCAACAACCTGGTAAATCTCCTCTGTACCCTCGCTTGTGCAACATCCTTGTAAATATCCTCTGTGCCATCTGCAGTGCAACATCTTGGTAAAATATCCTCTGCACACGCTCTCGTGCAACATCCTGGTAAATCTCATCCGTACCCTCTCTACTGCAACATCCTGGTAAATCTGCTTTGCAAACCTCACCTGTGCAAAATCGTGGTAAATCTCCTCTGCACATCTCTACTGAACCATCCTGGTAAATCTGCTCTGTACCCTGAGTAGCGTACCATCCACGAAAATCTCCTCTCTGCCCTCTCCAGTGCAACATCCCAGTAAATCTACTCTATGGACTCTCCAGTACAACATCCTGGTAAATCTCCTCTGCACCCTCTCTAGTGCAACATCCTGGTAAATCTCGTCTGTACCCTCTCTAGTGCAACATCCTGGTAAATCACTTCTGTACCCTCTCCAGTGTAACATCCTAGTAAATCTCCTCTATACCCTCTCCAGTGTATCATCCTGGTAAATCATAACTGCGCGCACTCTAGTACATCATGCTGGTAAAACGGCTCAGTACCCTCTCTAGAGTAACATCCTGGTAAATCTCCTCTGTACCATCTCCAGTGAAACATCCTAGTAAATCTCCTCTGTACCCTCTCCCGTGCATCATCCTGGTAAATCAGTACTGTACACACTCTAGTACAGCATCCTGGTAAAAGGTCTCAGTACCCTCACTATTGTAACATCCTGATAAATCTGATCTGTAATCTCTCTAATCTAACATCCTGCTAAATCACCTTTGTATGCATTCCAGTGCAATAAATTGGTAAATCTCCTCTGTACGCACTCGAGTGCACGTCCTTGTAAATCTCCTCTGTCCCCTCTCAACTGCCATATCCTTGGAAAATCTCGTCTGCACTCACTCTAGAGCAACACCCTGATAAATCTCCTCTGTACCCTCTCCAGTGGTTCATCCTGGTAAATCTCCACGGTTCCCACTCTAGTACAGCATCCGGGAAAAACTGGTCAGTACGTTCTCTGGTGTAACATCCTGGTAAATCTCCTCTGTACCCTCTCCAGTGAAACATCTTTATAAGCCTCCTCTGTACCCTCTTCAGTGCAACATCCTGGTAAATATCCTCTGTACACTCTACATTGCAACATCCTCGCAACTCTCCGCTGCAGCTGCTCTGCTGCAACATCCTTCTAAATCTCCTCTGTACTCTCTCCAGTGCAACATCCTGGTAAATCTCCTCTGTACACTCTCCAGTGCAACATCCTGGTAAATCTCGTCTGTACCCTCTCTAGTGTAAAATCCTGGTAAATCTCCTCTGTACCCTCTCCAGTGCAACATGCTGATACATCTCCTCTGTACCCTCTCTATTGCAACCTCCTGGTAAATCTCCTATGTAACGTGTCCTGTGCAACATCCTGGTAAATCACCACTGTACTGTCTCCAGTGTTACATGCTGGTAAATTTCCTCTATACCGTCACCAGTGCAACTTCCTGGTAAATCTCTTTTGTACCCTCTCTAGTGCAACAACCTTGAAAATCTCCTCCTTAACCTCTGCAGTGCAACATCCTGGTAAATCTCATCTGCATGCTCTGCAGTGCAGCATCCTGGTAAATCTCCTCTGCATCTTCTCTAGTGCAATATCCTGTTAAAACTCCTCTGTACACTCTCCAGTGTAACATCCTGATAAATCTCCTCTGTACCGTCTCCAGTGCAACATCCTGCTAAATCTCCTCTGCCCCCTCTCTAGTGCAACATCCCTGTAAATCTACTCTGTAACCGCTGCAGTGCAACATACTGGTAAATCTCCTCTGTACCCCGCCTAGGGCTACATCCTGGTAAATCGCCTCTGTATCCTCTACAGTGCAACATCTTGGTAAATCATCTCTGCACCCGCTCCTGTGCAACATCCAGGTAAATATCCTCTCTACCGTCACCAGTGTAACATCCTGTTAAATCTCCTCTGTGCACTCTCCAGTGCAACACCCTAGTAAATCTCCTCTGTACCCTATCTAGTGCAACATCCCTGTAAATCTACTCTGTACACTCTGCAATGCAACATAATGTTAAAATCTCCTCTACACCCTCTCTGCTGCAACATCATGTTAAATCTCCTCTTTAAGCTCTCTAGTGCAACACCCTTGTAAAACTCCTGCGTACCATCTCTAGTGCAACATCTTGTTAAAACCCCTCTGTAACCTCTCTAGTGCAACATCCTTGTATATACCCTTTGTAAACTCTCCAGTGCAACATCCTGGTAAATCTCCATTGTAAACCACTCCTGTGCAAAATACTGGAAATTTTCCTCATTACACTCTCTATTGCAACATCCTGGTAAATCTGATCTGTTCCCTAAGCAGCGTACCATCCTCGAAAATCTCCTCTGTTCCGTCTCCTGTGCAAGATCCAGTAAATCTACTCTATGAACTCTCCAGTGCAACATCCTGGTAAATCTACTCTGTACGCTCTCTAGTGCAACATCCTGGTAAATCACTTCTGTGCCCTCTCCAGTGTAACATCCTAGCAAATCTCCTCTATACCCTCTCCAGTGCATCTTCCTGGTAAATAATCACTGGAAACACTCTAGTACAGCATCCTGGTAAAACGGCTCAGTACATTCTCTAGTATAACATCCTGGTAAATCTCCTCTGTACCCTTCTGGTGCAACATACTGGTAAATCACTTCTGTACCGTCTCCAGTGTAACATCCTAGTAAATCTCCTCTGTACCCTCTCTAGTGCAACATCTTGGTAAATCACCACTGCACCGCTCTCGTGCAACATTCAGGTAAATGTCCTCTCTACCGTCTCCAGTGTAACATCCTGTTAAATCTCCTCTGTACCCGCTCCAGTGCAACATCCTGGTGAATCTCCTCTGCACCTTCTCTAGTGCAACATCCCTGTTAATCTACTCTGTACACTCTGCAATGCAACATACTGGTAAAAACTCTGCTACACCCTATCTGCTGCAACATTATGTTAAATCGCCACTTTAAGCTCTCTCCTGCTTCATCCTTGTAAAAATCCTGTGTACTCTCTCTAATGCAACATCTTGTAAAAACCCCTCTGTAACGTCTCTAGTGCAACATTCTGATAAATTACCTCTGTACGCTCTCTTGTGTAAAATCCTGGTAAATCACGACTGCAACCTCTCCATTGCAAAATCCTGGTAAATCTCCTCTGTACACTCTCTTGTGCAACATCCTTGTAAATCTCCTCTTTGCCCTCTGCAGTGCAACATCTTGGTAAAATCTCCTCTGCACATGCTCTCGTGCAACATCCTGGTAAATCTCATCCGTACCCTCTCTAGTGCAACATCCTGGTAAATCTCTTTTGCAAACCTCTCGTGTGCAAAATCGTGGTAAATCTCCGCTCTACACTCTCTACTGCAACATCCTGGTAAATCTGCTCTGTACCCTGAGTAGCGTACCATCCTCGAAAATCTCCTCTCTTCCCTCTCCAGTGCAACATCCTAGTAAATCTACTCTATGAACTCTCCAGTACAACATCCTGGTAAATCTCCTCTTTAACCTCTCTAATGGAACATCCTGGTACATCACTTCTGTACCCTCTCCAGTGTAACATCCTAGTAAATCTCCTATATAACCTCTCCAGTGCATCATCCTGGTAAATCATCACTGCACACACGCTCGTTTAGCATTCTGGTAAAACGGCTGAGTAGCCTCTCTAGTGTAACATCCTGGTAAATCTCCTCTGTACCCTCTCTAGTTCAACATTTTGGTAAGTCACTTCTGTACCCTATCCAGTGTAACATCCTAGTAAATCTCTTCTGTATCCTCTCCAGTGCATCATCCTGGTAAATCAGCACTGTACACACTCTAGTACAGCATCCTGGTAAAAGGGCTCAGTACCCTCTCTATTGTAACATCCGGGTAAATCTGATCTGCACTCTCTCTAATCAAACATCCTGGTAAATCACCTTTGTACCCATTCCCGTGCAATAAACTGGTAAATCTCCTCTGTTCCCTCTCGAGTGCACATCCTTGTAAATCCCCTCTGTCCCGTCTCAACTGCCATATCCTGGTAAATCTCCTCTGCACTCACTCTAGTGCAACACCCTGATAAATCTCCTCTGTACCCTTTCCAGTGCATCATCCTGGTAAATTTCCACGGTACCCACTCTAGTACAGCATCCGGAAAAAACTGCTCAATACGTTCTCTAGTGTAACATCCTGGTAAATCTCCTCTGTACCCTCTCCAGTGAAACATATTTGTAAACCTCCTCTGAAACCTCTCCAATGCAACATCCTGGTAAATCTCTTCTGTACATTCAGCATTGCAACATCCTCATAAATCTCCTCTGCACCTGCTCTGCTGCCACATACTTCTAAATCTCCTCTGTACCCTCTCCAGTGCAACATCCTGGTAAATCTCGTCTGTACCCTCTGTATTGCAACATCCTTGTAAATCTCTTCTGTATCCTCTACTGTGCAAGGTCCTGGTAACTCCATTGTATACCCTCTCTAATGTAAAATCCTGATAAATCTCCTCTGTATTCTCTCTAGTGCAACATCGTGGTAAATCTCCTCTGTACCGTCAACAGTGCAACATCCAGGTAAATTTCCTCCACACCTTCACCACTGCAACATCTGTTAAATCTCCTTTGTACCCTTGCCAGTTCAACATCCTGTTAAATCTCCTCTGCACACTCTCCCATGCAACACCCAGGTAAATCTCCTACGTACCGTCTCCAGTGTAACAACCCTGGTAAATCTCCTCTGTACCGTCTCCAATGCAACGACCTTGTAATTATCCTCTGTACCCTATCTACTGCAACAACCTTGAAAATCAACTCTGCACCCTCTTCAGTGCAACATACTGGTGAATCTCCTCTGTACCATCGCCAGTGTAACTTGCTGTTCAATCTCGTCTGCATCCTCTCCTATTTAACATCCTGGTACATCTCTTTCTGTACCCTTTCTGGTACAACATCCTCGCAAATCTCCTCTATACCCTCTGCAGTGCAATATCCTGTTAAATCTCCTCTGTACCCTCTCAAGTGCAACATGCTAGTAGATCTGCTCTGTAGCCTCTTTATTGCAACATACTGGTAAATCTCCTCTGGAACCTCTGCAGTGCAACATGCTGATACATCTCTTCTAACCCTCTCTAGTGCAATATCCTGGTAATTCTCCTCTGCACCAACTGCAGTGCAACATCTTGTTAAATCTCCGTGGTAACCCCTCCAGTGCAACAACCTGATATGTCTCCTCTGCCCCCATGCAGTGCAACATCTTGGTAAATCTACTCTGTACCCTCTCTAGCGCAACATCCTGGTAAATCTCCTCTGTAACCTCTTCAGTGCAACATCCTGGTAAATCTACTCTGTATGCACTCTAGTGCAACAACATGGTAAATATCCTCTGTACCATCTCCAATGCAACATCCTTGTAAAACTCCTCTGTACCATCACCAGTGCAACTTTCTTTTAAATCTCGTCTGCACAATCTCCAAAGTAACATCCTGTTAAACCTCCTCTGTACCCTCTCCAGTGCAACATCCTGATTAATATCCTCTGTACCCTCTTAGTGCAACATCCCTGTAAATCTACGTTGTACCCTCTGCAATAAAACGTACTGGTAAAATCTGCTCTACACCCTCTCTGCTGCAACATCATAGGAAATCTCCTCTTTAAGCTCTCTAGTGCAACATCCTTGTAAAACTCCTGTTTAACCTCTCTAGTGCAACATCTTGTAAAAACCCCTCTGTAACCTCTCTAGTGCAACATATTGGTAAATCTGCTCTGTACGCTCTCTTGTGTAAAATCCTGGTAATTCACCACTGCAACCTCTCCAGTACAACATCCTGGTTAATCTGCTCTGTATCCTCTCCATTGCAACATCCTGGTAAATCTCCTCTGTAACCTCTCTTGTGCAACAACCTTGTAAATCTCCTCTGTGCCCTCTGCAGTGCAACTTTTTGGTAAATCTCCTCTGCACATGCTCTCGTGCAACATCCTGGCAAATCTCATCCGTACCCTCTCTAGTGCAACATCCTTGTAAATCCCCTTTGTACCCTCTCCCGTGCAACATCCTGGTAAATCTCCTTTGTAAACGTCTCCTGTGCAAAATCGTGCTAAATCTACTCTGTATACTCTCTATTGCAACATCCGTGTAAATCTCCACTGTACCCTGATTAGCGTACCATCCTCGAAAATCTCCTCTGTTCCCTCTCCAATGCAACATCCTTGTAAATCTCCTCTATGAACTCTCCAGTGCAACATCCTGGTAAATCTCCTCTGTACACTCTCTTGTGCAACATCCTGGTAAATCACTTCTGTACCCTCTCCAGTGTAACATCCTAGTAAATCTCCTCTGTACCCTCTCCAGTGCATCATCCTGATAAATCACCACTTTGCACACTCTAGTACAGCATCCTGGTAAAACGGCTCAGTACCCTCTCTAGTGTAACATCCTGGTAAACCTACCCTTTACCCTCTCTAGTGCAACATCCTGGTAAATCACTTCTGTACCCTTTCCAGAGTAACATCCTAGTAAATCCACTCTGTACCCTCTCCAGTGCATCATCCTGGTAAATCACCACTGTACACACTCTGGTACAGCATCCTGGGAAAACAGCTCAATACCCTCTCTAGTGTAACATCCTGGTAAATCTGCTCTGTACATTATCCAGTGCAACATCCTGGTAAATATGATCTGTACTCTCTTTATTCTAACATCCTGGTAAATATTTTCTGTACCCTCTCGAGTGCTAATCCTTGTAAATCTCCTCTGTCCCCTCTCAACTGCCATAACCTGGTAAATCTCGTCTGCACTCATTCTAGTTCAACAGCTTGATAAATCTACTCTGTACCCTCTCCAGTGCATCATCCTGGTAAATCTCCACGGTACCCACTCTAGTACAGCATCCTGGAAAAAATGTTCAGTACCTTCCCTAGTGTAACATCCTGGTAAATCACCTCTGTACCCTTTCCAGTGAAATATATATGTAAACCTCCTCTGTACCCTCTCCAGTGCAACATCCTGGTAAATCTCCTCTCTACACTCTGCATTGTAACATCCTCGTAATTCTCCTCTGCACCTTCTCTGCTGCAACATCCTTCTAAATCTCCTCTGTACACTCTTTAGTGCAACATCCTGGTAAATCTCCTCTGTACCCTCTGCAGTGCAACATCCTGGTAAATCTCGTCTGTACCCGCTCTATTGCAACATCCTGGTAAATCTCCTCTGTATCCACTCCTGTGCAACATCCTGGTAAATCCCCTGTATACCGTCTCTAATACCAAATCCTGATATATCTCCTCTGTTTCCTCTCTAGTGCAATATCGTGGTAAATCTCCTCTGTACCGTCAACAGTGCCACATCCAGGTAAATGTCCTCCTCACCTTCACCATTGCAACATCCTGTTAAATCTCCTTTGTACCATTGCCGTTTCAACATCCTGCTAAATCTGCTCTGCACACTCCCCCGTGCAACATCAAGGTAATCTCCTCTGTACCGTCTCTAGTGTAACAACCTGGTAAATGTCCTCTGTACCGTCTCCAATGCACCGACCATGTAAATATCCTCTGTACCATATCTAGTGCAACATCCTTGTAAATCTACTCTGTACCCTCTGCAGTGCAACATATTGGTAAATCTCCTATGTACCATCGCCAGTGTAACTTCCTGTTAAATCTCGTATGCATACGCTCCAATTTAACATCCTGGTAAATCTCTTTCTGTACCCTTTCTAGTACAACAAACTAGTAAATCTCCTCTATATCCTCTGCAGTGCAATATCCTGTTAAATCTCCTCTGTACCCTTTCCAGTGCAACATCCTAGTAGATCTCCTCTTTACCCTCTTTATTGCAACATACTGGTAAATCTCCTCTGGAACCTCTGCAAAGTAACATGCAGGTAAATCTCTTCTGTACCCTCTCTAGTGCAATATGCTTGTAAATATCCTCTGCACCATCTTAAAGTGCAACATCTTGTTAAATCTCCTTTGTAATCCCTCCAGTGCAACAGGCTGATATATCTCCTCTGCACCCATACAGTGCAACATCCTGGTAAATCTCCTCTGTACCCTCTCTAGGGTAACATCCTGGTAAATCTCGTCTGTACCCTCTTCAGTGCAACATCCTGGTAAATTTCCTCTGTACGATCTCTAGTGCAACATCATGGTAAATCTCCTCTGTACCCTCTCCAATGCAACATCCTTGTAACACTACTCTATAACCTCGCCAGTGCAATAGCCTGTTAAATCTCCTCTGTACCATCACCAGTGTAATTTCCTGTTAAATATATTCTGCACCCTCTCCAAAGTAATATCCGGAAAATCTCCTCTGTACCCTCGCCAGTGAAACATCCTCGAAAATCACCTCTGCACCTTCTGCAGTGTAACATCCTGGTAAAACTCTTCTGTACCGTCTCCAGTGCAATATCCTGGTAAATCCCTTTCTTTAGACTCTCTAGTACAACATCCTTGTAAATCTCCTCTATACCCTCTGAAGTGCAACATTTTGTTAAATCTCATCTGTACCTCTCCAGTGCAACATCCTGGTTATTATCCTCTGCACCCTCTGCATTGCAACATGCTGATAAATCTCTTCTATACCCTCTCTATTCTATTACAACATCCTGGTATATCTCCTCTGCACACTCTGCATTGCAACATCCTGATACATCTCCTCTGTACACTCACCAGTGCAACATGCTGGTAAATTTCCTCTGTAGCCTCTCCAATGCAACATCCTGGTAAGTCTCCACTGTAACCTCTTCAGTGGAAAAATCTGTTAATTCTACTCCGTACACTCGCCGTTTCAACATCCTGGTAACTTTCCTCTGTAACCACTCCTGTGCAACATCCTGTTAAATCTCCTCTGCAACACTCTCCAGTGCAACATATTCGTAAATCTCGTCTGTAATCTATCCAGTGCAAAATCTTGGTAAATCACCACTGTACCCACTCCAGTGCAACATCCTGGTAGATCTCCTCTGTACCTTCTCTAGTGCAACATCCTGGTAAATCACCTCTCTTTTCCCTGCTGTGCAAAATGCTGTAAATCTCGTCTGTACCTTCTCCAGTGCAACATCCTGGTAAATCTCCTCTGTACCCTCTCTAGTGCAACATCCTGATAAATCTCCTCTATACCCTCTCGAGTGTAACATCCTGGTAAATCTCCTCTGTATACTCTCTAGTGCAACATCCTGTTAAGTCTCCTCTGTACCCTCTCCAAAGCAACATCCTGTTAAATCTTCTCTTGATCCTCACCAGTGTGACATCTTGTTAAATCTCCTCCGCGCCCTCTGCAGTGCAGCATCCTGGTAAATTTCCTCTGTACCGTCTTCAGTGTAACATCCTGGTAAATCTCCTCAGTACTCTCTCCAGTGCAACATCCTGGTAAATATCCACTGTACCTTCTCTATTGTAACATCATTGTAAATCTCCTTTGTACCATCTCCAATGCAACACCCTTGTAAATCTCCTCTGTAACATCTCCAGTACAGCAACCTGTTACATCTCCTCTGTACCAGTGGAAATTCCTATTAAATCTCGTCTGCCCCCTCTCCAAAGTAACATCCTGGTAAATCTCCTCTGTACCCTCGACAGTGCAACATCCTGGTAAATCACTTCTGCACTCTCTGCAGTGTAACATCCTGGTAAAACTCCTCTGTAACCTCACCAGTGCAACATCCTGGTAAATCTCCTCTGTACCCTCTCTAGTGCAACATCCCTGTAAATCTACTCTGTACCCTCTGCAATGCAACATACAGGTAAAATCTCCTCTACACCCTCCCTGCTGCAACATCATGGCAATTCTCCACTTTAAGCTCTCTAGTGCAACATCCTTGTAAAACTCAGGTGTACCCTCTCCAATGCAACAACTTGTTAAAACCCATCTGTAACCTCTCTAGTGCAACATCCTGGTAAACGTCCTCTGTACGCTCTCTTGTGTAAAATCCTGGTAAATTACCACTGCAACCTCTGCAGTGCAACATCTTGGAAAAATCTCCTCTGCACACGCTCTCGTGCAACATACTGGTAAATCTCATCCATGCCCTCTCTAGGGCAACAACCTTGTAAATCCCCTTTGTACCCTCTCCAGTGCAACATCCTGGTAAATCTCCTTTGTAGAGATCTCCTGTGAAAAATCCTGGTAAATCTCCTCTGTACAATCTCTAACGCAACATCCTGGAACATCTGCTCTGTACCCTGAGTAGATTACCATCCTCGAAAATCTCCTCTGTTCCATCTCCAGTGCAACATCCTGGTAAATCTCCTCTGAACCCTCTCTAGTGCAACATTCTGGTAAATCTCCTCTGTACCCTCTCTATTGCAACATCCTGGTAAATCACATCTGTACCCTTTCCAGTGTAACATCTAGTAAATCTCCTCTGTACCCTCTCCAGTGCATCATCCTGGTAAATCACCACTTTACACACTCTAGTACAGCATCCTGGTAAACCGGCTCAGTTCCCTCTCTAGTGTAATATCCAGGTAACTCTGCTCTGTACTTTCTCCAGTGCAACATCATGGTAAATCTGATCTGTACTCTCTCTAGTCTAACATCCTGGTAAATCTCCTTTGTACCAATTCCAGTGCAATAACCTGGTAAATCTCCTCTGTACCCTCTCGAGTGCACATCCTTGTAAATCTCCTCTGTCCACTCTCAACTACCATATCCTGGTAAATCTCCTCTGCACTCACTCTAGTGCAACACCCTGATAAATCTCCTCTGTACCCTCTCCAGTGCATCATCCTGGTAAATCTCCACGGTACCCACTCTTGTACAGCATCCGGGAAAACTGCTCAGTACCTCCTCTAGTGTAACATCCTGGTAAATCTCCTCTGTACCCTCTCCAGTGAAACATATTTGTAAACCTCATCTGTACCCTCTCTAGTGAAACATCCTGGTAAATCTCCTCTGTACACTTTGCATTGCAACATGCTCGTACTTCTCCTCTGCACCTTCTCTGCTGCAACATCCTTCTAAATCTCCTCTGTACACTGATTAGTGCAATAACCTGGTAAATCTCCTCTGTACCCTCTCCAGTGCAACATCCTGGTAAATCTCATCTGTACCCTCTCTATTGCAACATCTTGGTAAATCTCCTCTGTATCCTATCCTGTGCAACATCCAGGTAAATTCCGTGTATACCCTCTCTAGTAAAGTATCCTGATGAATCTCCTCTGTATTCTCTCTAGTGCAACATCGTGGTAAATCTCCTCTGTACCTTCAACAGTGCAACATCCAGGTAATTTTCCTCCGCACCTTCACCACTGCAAGATCCTGTTAAATCTCCTTTGTACCCTTGCCAGTTCAACATCCTGGTAAATCTCCTCTGCACACTTTACCGTGCAACATCCAGGTAAATCTCCTCTGTACCGTCTCCACTGTAACATCCTGGTAAATCCGCTCTGTACCGTCTCCAATACAACGACCTTGTAAATATCCTCTGTAGCCTATCTAGTGCAACATCCTAGTAAATCTACTCTGTACCCTCTTCAGTGCAACATACTGGTAAATCTCCTCTGTAATATCAACAGTGCAACATCCAGGTAAATTTCCTCCGCACCTTCACGACTGCAACATTCTGTTAAATCTCATTTGTACACTTGCCAGTTCAACATTCTCTTAAACCTCCTCTGCACATTCTCCCGTGCAACATCCAGGTAAATCTCATCTGTACCGTCTCCAGTGTAACATCCTGGTAAATCTCCTCTGTACCCTCTCTAGTGCAATATCCTGGTAAATCTCCTCTGCACCATCTGCAGTCCAACATCTTGTTAAATCTCTTCTGTACCCTCTCCAGTGCAACATCCTAGTAGATCTCCTCTGTACCCTCTCTAGTGCAATATCCTGGTAAATATTTTCTGTACCTTATCTAGTACAGCATCCTTGTAAATCTCCTCTATACCATCTGCAGTGTAATATCCTGTTAAATCTCCTCTGTACCCTCTCCAGTGCAACATCCTAGTAGATCATCTCTGTACCCTCTCTAGTGCAATATCCTGTTAAATCTCCTCTGCACCATCTGCAGTCCAACATCTTGTTAAATCTCTTCTGTAACCACTCCTGTGCAACAGCCTGATATAGCTCCTCTGTCCCCATGCAGTGCAACATACTGGTAAATCTCCTCTGTACCCTCTCTAGGGCAACATCCAGGTAAATCTCCTCTGTACCCTCTTCAGTGCAACATCCAGGTAAATTTCCTCTGTACACTCTCTAGTGCAACATCATGGTAAATCTCATCTGTACCCTCTCCAATGCAACATCCGTGTAAAACTCCTCTGTATTCTCTCCAGTGCAACAGCCTGTTAAATCTCCTCAGTACCATCACCAGTGCAACTTCCTGTTACATCTCGTCTGCACCCTCTCCAAATAACATCCGGTAAATCTCCTCTGTACCCTCTCCAGTGCAACATCCTGGTAATTCATCTCTGCACCCTCTGCGGTGTAACATCCTGGTAAATCTCCGCTGTACCGTCTCCAGTGCAATATCCTGATAAATCCCTTTCCGTAGACTCTCTATTACAACATCCAGGTAAATCTTCTCTATATCCTCTGTTGTGCAACATTCTGTTAAATCTCATCTGTACCTCTCCAGTGCAACATCCTGGTAAATATACTCTGTATCCTCCGCAGTGCAACATGCTGATAAATCTCTTCTGTACCCTCTCTATTGCAACATCCTGGTAAATCTCCTCTGCACCCTCTGCAGTGCAACCTTCTGTTAAATCTCTTCTGAATACCCCTCCAGTGCAACTGCCTGAATTATCTCCTCTGCACTCCCTGCAGTGCAACATCCTGATACATCTCCTCTGTAAATTCACTAGTGCAACATGCTGGTAAATTTCCACTGTAGCCTCTCCAATGCAACATCCTAGTAAGTCTCCTCTGTACCCACTCCAGTGCAACAGCCTGGTATATGTCCTCTGCATCCTCTGCAATGCATCATCCTGGTAAATCTTCTCTGCACTCTCTCTAGTGCAATACCCTGCTAAATCTCCTATGTAACCTCTCCAGTGCAAAATTCTGGTAAATCTCCTATGTACGATCTCTAGTGCAACATCCTGGTACATCTCCTCTATACTCTCTCCAGTGCAACATCGTGGAAAATCTCCTCTGTACACTCTCTAGTGCAACATCCTGGTAAGTCTCCTCTGTACCCTCTCCAAAGCAACATACTGGTAAATCTCCTCTGTACCTCTCCAGTGCAACAACCTGTTAAATCTGCTCTTTATCCTCACAAGTGCGACATCCTGTTAAATCTCCACTGCACCCTCTGCAGTACAACAAATGGTAAATTTGCTCTGTACCGTCTCCAGTGTAACATCCTGGTAAATCTCCTTTGTACTGTCTCGAGTACAACATCCAGGTAAATATCCTCTTTACCTCTCTAGTACAACATCCTTGTAAATCTCCTCTATATACTCTGCAGTGCAACATCCTGAAAATCTCCTCAGTACTCTCTCCAGTGCAGCATCCTGATAAATATCCACTGTACATTCTCTATTGTAACATCCTGGTAAACCTCCTCTGGACCCTGTGCAGTCCAACCTGCTGGTAAATCAATGTTGTATCCACGCTAGTGCAACATCCTGGTAAATCTCCTCTGTACACTCTCTAGTGCAACATCCTGGTAAATCTCTTCTGTAGCCTCTCCAGTGCAACATCGTGGTACATCTCCTCTGTACCCACTCTATTGCAACAGCCTGATATACCTCCTCTGCACCCACTGCAGTGCGACATTCTGGTAAATCTCCTCTGTACCCTCTCTTGTTGCAACATCCTGGTAAATCTCCTCTGTACCCTCTCCAATGCAACATTCTTGCAAATCTCCTCTGTAACATCTCCAGTACAACAACCTGTTAAGTCTCCTCTGTACCTTCGCCAGTGGAACTTCCTGTTAAATCTCGTCTGCACCCTCTCCAACGTAACATCCTGGTAAATCTCCTCTGTACCCTCGCCAGTGCAACATCCTGGTAAATCTACTCTGTTCCCTCTCCAGTGTAATATCCTGGTAAATCACCTCTGCACTCTCTGCAATGTAACATCCTGGTAAATCTCCTTTGTACCGTCTCCAGTGCAACATTCTGGTAAATCTCTTTCTGTAACCTCTCTAGAACAACATCCTTGTAAATCTCATCTATAACCTCAGCAGTGAAACATACTGTTATATCTGCTCAGTACCCTCTCAAGTGCAACATCCTGGTAAATGTCTGCACCCTCTGTAGAGCAACAGCCTGATAAATCTCCTCTCTACCCATTCCTATGCAGCATCCTGCTAAATCTCCTCTGCAACACTCTCCAGTGCAGCATCCTCGTAAATGTTGTCTGTAACCTATGCAGTGCAACATCTTGGTAAATCCCCTCTGTACCCTCTCCAGTGCAAAACCTGGTAACTCTCCTCTGTACCCTCTATAGAACAACATCCTGGTAAATCTCCTCTCTATTCCCTGATGTGCAACATGCTGGTACATCTCTTCTGTTCCTACTCCAGTGCAACATCCTCCTAAATTTTCCCTGTAACCTCTGAAGTGCAACATGCTGTTCACTCTCTTCTTGAACCTCTCCAGTGCAACAGCCTGGTATATCTTCTCTGAATCTTCTGCAGCGCATCATCCTGGTAAAACACCTCTGCACCCTCTCTAGTGCAATATCCTGTTAACTTTCCTCTTTATCCTCTTGAGTGCAACATCATGGTAAATCTCCTCTGTATCCTCTCTTGCGCAACATCCTGGTAAATCCCCTCAGTAATTCCTCCAGTGCAACAACCTGTTAAATCTGCTCTATGCCCGCGCCAGTGCAACATATTGTTACATCTCCTCTACACCCTCTGCAGTGCAACATCCTGGTAAACTCCTCTATATCTTCTCTAATGCAACATCCTGGTAAATTTCATCTGTATCCTCTCCTGTGCAACATCCTCGTAAATCACCTATGTACCATCTCCAGCGCAACATGTTGGTAAATTTCCTACGTACCGTCTCCAGTGCAATATCCAGGTAAATCTCTTGTGTACTCTCGCTAGTGCAACAACCTTGTAAATTTCCTCCATACCCACTGCATTGCAACAACCTGGTAAATCTCCTTTGCACGCTCTGCAGTGCAGCATCCTGGTAAATCTCCTCTGCACGCTTTCTAGTGCTCTATGCTGTTAAAACTCCTCTGTACACTCTCCAGTGTAACATCCTGGTAAATCTCCTCTGTACCATCTCCAGTGCAACATCCTGGAAAATCTCCTCTGTACCCTCTCTAGTGCAACATCCCTGTAAATCTACTCTGTACCCTCTGCACTGCAACATATTGGTTAATCTCCACTGTACCCCCCAGGGCTAAATGCAGGTAAATCTCCTCTGCCCCCGCTCCCGTGCAACATCCACGTAAATGTCCTCTCTACCGTTTCCAGTATAGCATCCTGGTAAATCTCCTCTGTATACTCTGCAGTGCAACATGCTGTAAATCTTCTCCGCACCTTTTCTGCTGCTACATCCTCGTAAATCTCCTCTGTACCCTCTCCAGTGCAACATCCTGGTAATAATGCAACATCCTGGAAAAATTTCATCTGTATCCTCTCCTGTGCAACATCCTGGTAAATCACCTATGTACCATCTCCAGCGCAACATGTTGGTAAATCTCCTACGTACCGTCTCCAGTGCAATATCCTGGTAAATCTCCTTTCTACCCTCGCTAGTGCAACAACCTTGCAAATCTCCTCCATACCCACTGCATTGCAACAATCTGGTAAATCTCCTCTCCACGCTCAGCAGTGCAGCATCCTGGTAAATCTGCTCTGCATCTTTTCTAGTGCTCTATGCTGTTAAAACTCCTCTGTACCCTCTCCAGTGTAACATCCTTGTAAATCTCCTCTGTACCATCTCCAGTGCAACATCCTGGAAAATCTCCTCTGTACCCTCTCTAGTGCAACAGCCCTATAAATTTACTCTGCACCCTCTGCAGTGCAACCTTCTGTTAAATCTCTTCTGATTACCCCTCCAGTGCAACTGCCTGAATTATCTCCTCTGCACTCCCTGCAGTGCAACATCCTGATACATCTCCTCTGTAAATTCACTAGTGCAACATGCTGGTAAATCTCCACTGTAGCCTCTCCAGTGCAACATCCTGGTAATTCACCTCTGCTCCCTCTGCAGTGTAACATCCTGGTAAATCTCCGCTGTACCGTCTCCAGTGCAATATCCTGATAAATCCCTTTCTGTAGAATCTCTATTACAACATCCATGTAAATCTTCTCTATATCCTCTGCTGTGCAACATTCTGTTAAATCTCATCTGTATCTCTCCAGTGCAACATCCTGGTAAATATACTCTGTATCCTCCGCAGTGCAACATGCTGATAAATCTCTTCTGTACCCTCTCTATTGCAACATCCTGGTAAATCTCCTCTGCACCCTCTGCAGTGCAACCTTCTGTTAAATCTCTTCTGAATACCCCTCCAGTGCAACTGCCTGAATTATCTCCTCTGCACTCCCTGCAGTGCAACATCCTGATACATCTCCTCTGTAAATTCACTAGTGCAACATGCTGGTAAATTTCCACTGTAGCCTCTCCAATGCAACATCCTAGTAAGTCTCCTCTGTACCCACTCCAGTGCAACAGCCTGGTATATGTCCTCTGCATCCTCTGCAATGCATCATCCTGGTAAATCTTCTCTGCACTCTCTCTAGTGCAATACCCTGCTAAATCTCCTATGTAACCTCTCCAGTGCAAAATCCTGGTAAATCTCCTATGTACGATCTCTAGTGCAACATCCTGGTACATCTCCTCTATACTCTCTCCAGTGCAACATCGTGGAAAATCTCCTCTGTACACTCTCTAGTGCAACATCCTGGTAAGTCTCCTCTGTACCCTCTCCAAAGCAACATACTGCTAAATCTCCTCTGTACCTCTCCAGTGCAACAACCTGTTAAATCTGCTCTTTATCCTCACAAGTGCGACATCCTATTAAATCTCCACTGCACCCTCTGCAGTACAACATCCTGGTAAATTTGCTCTGTACCGTCTCCAGTGTAACATCCTGGTAAATCTCCTTTGTACCGTCTCCAGTACAACATCCAGGTAAATATCCTCTTTACCTCTCTAGTACAACATCCTTGTAAATCTCCTCTATATACTCTGCAGTGCAACATCCTGAAAATCTCCTCAGTACTCTCTCCAGTGCAGCATCCTGATAAATATCCACTGTACCCTCTCTATTGTAACATCCTGGTAAACCTCCTCTGGACCCTGTGCAGTCCAACCTGCTGGTAAATCAATGTTGTATCCACGCTAGTGCAACATCCTGGTAAATCTCCTCTGTACACTCTCTAGTGCAACATCCTGGTAAATCTCTTCTGTAGCCTCTCCAGTGCAACATCGTGGTACATCTCCTCTGTACCCACTCTATTGCAACAGCCTGATATACCTCCTCTGCACCCACTGCAGTGCGACATTCTGGTAAATCTCCTCTGTACCCTCTCTTGTTGCAACATCCTGGTAAATCTCCTCTGTACCCTCTCCAATGCAACATTCTTGCAAATCCCCTCTGTAACATCTCCAGTACAACAACCTGTTAAGTATCCTCTGTACCTTCGCCAGTGGAACTTCCTGTTAAATCTCGTCTGCACCCTCTCCAACGTAACATCCTGGTAAATCTCCTCTGTACCCTCGCCAGTGCAACATCCTGGTAAATCTACTCTGTTCCCTCTCCAGTGTAATATCCTGGTAAATCACCTCTGCACTCTCTGCAATGTAACATCCTGGTAAATCTCCTTTGTACCGTCTCCAGTGCAACATTCTGGTAAATCTCTTTCTGTAACCTCTCTAGAACAACATCCTTGTAAATCTCATCTATAACCTCAGCAGTGAAACATACTGTTATATCTGCTCAGTACCCTCTCAAGTGCAACATCCTGGTAAATGTCTGCACCCTCTGTAGAGCAACAGCCTGATAAATCTCCTCTCTACCCATTCCTATGCAGCATCCTGCTAAATCTCCTCTGCAACACTCTCCAGTGCAGCATCCTCGTAAATGTTGTCTGTAACCTATGCAGTGCAACATCTTGGTAAATCCCCTCTGTACCCTCTCCAGTGCAAAACCTGGTAACTCTCCTCTGTACCCTCTATAGTACAACATCCTGGTAAATCTCCTCTCTATTCCCTGATGTGCAACATGCTGGTACATCTCTTCTGTTCCTACTCCAGTGCAACATCCTCCTAAATTTTCCCTGTAACCTCTGAAGTGCAACATGCTGTTCAATATCTTCTTGAACCTCTCCAGTGCAACAGCCTGGTATATCTTCTCTGAATCTTCTGCAGCGCATCATCCTGGTAAAACACCTCTGCACCCTCTCTAGTGCAATATCCTGTTAACTTTCCTCTTTATCCTCTTGAGTGCAACATCATGGTAAATCTCCTCTGTATCCTCTCATGCGCAACATCCTGGTAAATCTCCTCAGTAATTCCTCCAGTGCAACAACCTGTTAAATCTGCTCTATGCCCGCGCCAGTGCAACATATTGTTACATCTCCTCTACACCCTCTGCAGTGCAACATCCTGGTAAACTCCTCTATATCTTCTCTAATGCAACATCCTGGTAAATTTCATCTGTATCCTCTCCTGTGCAACATCCTCGTAAATCACCTATGTACCATCTCCAGCGCAACATGTTGGTAAATTTCCTACGTACCGTCTCCAGTGCAATATCCAGGTAAATCTCTTGTGTACCCTCGCTAGTGCAACAACCTTGTAAATTTCCTCCATACCCACTGCATTGCAACAACCTGGTAAATCTCCTTTGCACGCTCTGCAGTGCAGCATCCTGGTAAATCTCCTCTGCACGCTTTCTAGTGCTCTATGCTGTTAAAACTCCTCTGTACACTCTCCAGTGTAACATCCTGGTAAATCTCCTCTGTACCATCTCCAGTGCAACATCCTGGAAAATCTCCTCTGTACCCTCTCTAGTGCAACATCCCTGTAAATCTACTCTGTACCCTCTGCACTGCAACATATTGGTTAATCTCCACTGTACCCCCCAGGGCTAAATGCAGGTAAATCTCCTCTGCCCCCGCTCCCGTGCAACATCCACGTAAATGTCCTCTCTACCGTTTCCAGTATAGCATCCTGGTAAATCTCCTCTGTATACTCTGCAGTGCAACATGCTGTAAATCTTCTCCGCACCTTTTCTGCTGCTACATCCTCGTAAATCTCCTCTGTACCCTCTCCAGTGCAACATCCTGGTAATAATGCAACATCCTGGAAAAATTTCATCTGTATCCTCTCCTGTGCAACATCCTGGTAAATCACCTATGTACCATCTCCAGCGCAACATGTTAGTAAATCTCCTACGTACCGTCTCCAGTGCAATATCCTGGTAAATCTCCTTTCTACCCTCGCTAGTGCAACAACCTTGCAAATCTCCTCCATACCCACTGCATTGCAACAATCTGGTAAATCTCCTCTCCACGCTCAGCAGTGCAGCATCCTGGTAAATCTGCTCTGCACCTTTTCTAGTGCTCTATGCTGTTAAAACTCCTCTGTACCCTCTCCAGTGTAACATCCTTGTAAATCTCCTCTGTACCATCTCCAGTGCAACATCCTGGAAAATCTCCTCTGTACCCTCTCTAGTGCAACAGCCCTGTAAATCTACTCTGCACCCTCTGCAGTGCAACCATCTGTTAAATCTCTTCTGATTACCGCTCCAGTGCAACTGCCTGAATTATCTCCTCTGCACTCCCTGCAGTGCAACATCCTGATACATCTCCTCTGTAAATTCACTAGTGCAACATGCTGGTAAATCTCCACTGTAGCCTCTCCAGTGCAACATCCTGGTAATTCACCTCTGCACCCTCTGCAGTGTAACATCCTGGTAAATCTCCGCTGTACCGTCTCCAGTGCAATATCCTGATAAATCCCTTTCTGTAGAATCTCTATTCCAACATCCATGTAAATCTTCTCTATATCCTCTGCTGTGCAACATTCTGTTAAATCTCATCTGTACCTCTCCAGTGCAACATCCTGGTAAATATACTCTGTATCCTCCGCAGTGCAACATGCTGATAAATCTCTTCTGTACCCTCTCTATTGCAACATCCTGGTAAATCTCCTCTGCACCCTCTGCAGTGCAACCTTCTGTTAAATCTCTTCTGAATACCCCTCCAGTGCAACTGCCTGAATTATCTCCTCTGCACTCCCTGCAGTGCAACATCCTGATACATCTCCTCTGTAAATTCACTAGTGCAACATGCTGGTAAATTTCCACTGTAGCCTCTCCAATGCAGCATCCTAGTAAGTCTCCTCTGTACCCACTCCAGTGCAACAGCCTGGTATATGTCCTCTGCATCCTCTGCAATGCAACATCCTGGTAAATCTTCTCTGCACTCACTCTAGTGCAATACCCTGCTAAATCTCCTATGTAACCTCTCCAGTGCAAAATCCTGGTAAATCTCCTATGTACGATCTCTAGTGCAACATCCTGCTACATCTCCTCTATACTCTCTCCAGTGCAACATCGTGGAAAATCTCCTCTGTACACTCTCTAGTGCAACATCCTGGTAAGTCTCCTCTGTACCCTCTCCAAAGCAACATACTGGTAAATCTCCTCTGTACCTCTCCAGTGCAACAACCTGTTAAATCTGCTCTTTATCCTCACAAGTGCGACATCCTGTTAAATCTCCACTGCACCCTCTGCAGTACAACATCCTGGTAAATTTGCTCTGTACCGTCTCCAGTGTAACATCCTGGTAAATCTCCTTTGTACCGTCTCCAGTACAACATCCAGGTAAATATCCTCTTTACCTCTCTAGTACAACATCCTTGTAAATCTCCTCTATATACTCTGCAGTGCAACATCCTGAAAATCTCCTCAGTACTCTCTCCAGTGCAGCATCCTGATAAATATCCACTGTACCCTCTCTATTGTAACATCCTGGTAAACCTCCTCTGGACCCTGTGCAGTCCAACCTGCTGGTAAATCAATGTTGTATCCACGCTAGTGCAACATCCTGGTAAATCTCCTCTGTACACTCTCTAGTGCAACATCCTGGTAAATCTCTTCTGTAGCCTCTCCAGTGCAACATCGTGGTACATCTCCTCTGTACCCACTCTATTGCAACAGCCTGATATACCTCCTCTGCACCCACTGCAGTGCGACATTCTGGTAAATCTCCTCTGTACCCTCTCTTGTTGCAACATCCTGGTAAATCTCCTCTGTACCCTCTCCAATGCAACATTCTTGCAAATCTCCTCTGTAACATCTCCAGTACAACAACCTGTTAAGTCTCCTCTGTACCTTCGCCAGTGGAACTTCCTGTTAAATCTCGTCTGCACCCTCTCCAACGTAACATCCTGGTAAATCTCCTCTGTACCCTCGCCAGTGCAACATCCTGGTAAATCTACTCTGTTCCCTCTCCAGTGTAATATCCTGGTAAATCACCTCTGCACTCTCTGCAATGTAACATCCTGGTAAATCTCCTTTGTACCGTCTCCAGTGCAACATTCTGGTAAATCTCTTTCTGTAACCTCTCTAGAACAACATCCTTGTAAATCTCATCTATAACCTCAGCAGTGCAACATACTGTTATATCTGCTCAGTACCCTCTCAAGTGCAACATCCTGGTAAATGTCTGCACCCTCTGTAGAGCAACAGCCTGATAAATCTCCTCTCTACCCATTCCTATGCAGCATCCTGCTAAATCTCCTCTGCAACACTCTCCAGTGCAGCATCCTCGTAAATGTTGTCTGTAACCTATGCAGTGCAACATCTTGGTAAATCCCCTCTGTACCCTCTCCAGTGCAAAACCTGGTAACTCTCCTCTGTACCCTCTATAGTACAACATCCTGGTAAATCTCCTCTCTATTCCCTGATGTGCAACATGCTGGTACATCTCTTCTGTTCCTACTCCAGTGCAACATCCTCCTAAATTTTCCCTGTAACCTCTGAAGTGCAACATGCTGTTCAATCTCTTCTTGAACCTCTCCAGTGCAACAGCCTGGTATATCTTCTCTGAATCTTCTGCAGCGCATCATCCTGGTAAAACACCTCTGCACCCTCTCTAGTGCAATATCCTGTTAACTTTCCTCTTTATCCTCTTGAGTGCAACATCATGGTAAATCTCCTCTGTATCCTCTCTTGCGCAACATCCTGGTAAATCTCCTCAGTAATTCCTCCAGTGCAACAACCTGTTAAATCTGCTCTATGCCCGCGCCAGTGCAACATATTGTTACATCTCCTCTACACCCTCTGCAGTGCAACATCCTGGTAAACTCCTCTATATCTTCTCTAATGCAACATCCTGGTAAATTTCATCTGTATCCTCTCCTGTGCAACATCCTCGTAAATAACCTATGTACCATCTCCAGCGCAACATGTTGGTAAATTTCCTACGTACCGTCTCCAGTGCAATATCCAGGTAAATCTCTTGTGTACCCTCGCTAGTGCAACAACCTTGTAAATTTCCTCCATACCCAATGCATTGCAACAACCTGGTAAATCTCCTTTGCACGCTCTGCAGTGCAGCATCCTGGTAAATCTCCTCTGCACGCTTTCTAGTGCTCTATGCTGTTAAAACTCCTCTGTACACTCTCCAGTGTAACATCCTGGTAAATCTCCTCTGTACCATCTCCAGTGCAACATCCTGGAAAATCTCCTCTGTACCCTCTCTAGTGCAACATCCCTGTAAATCTACTCTGTACCCTCTGCACTGCAACATATTGGTTAATCTCCACTGTACCCCCCAGGGCTAAATGCAGGTAAATCTCCTCTGCCCCCGCTCCCGTGCAACATCCACGTAAATGTCCTCTCTACCGTTTCCAGTATAGCATCCTGGTAAATCTCCTCTGTATACTCTGCAGTGCAACATGCTGTAAATCTTCTCCGCACCTTTTCTGCTGCTACAACCTCGTAAATCTCCTCTGTACCCTCTCCAGTGCAACATCCTGGTAATAATGCAACATCCTGGAAAAATTTCATCTGTATCCTCTCCTGTGCAACATCCTGGTAAATCACCTATGTACCATCTCCAGCGCAACATGTTGGTAAATCTCCTACGTACCGTCTCCAGTGCAATATCCTGGTAAATCTCCTTTCTACCCTCGCTAGTGCAACAACCTTGCAAATCTCCTCTATACCCACTGCATTGCAACAATCTGGTAAATCTCCTCTCCACGCTCAGCAGTGCAGCATCCTGGTAAATCTGCTCTGCATCTTTTCTAGTGCTCTATGCTGTTAAAACTCCGCTGTACCCTCTCCAGTGTAACATCCTTGTAAATCTCCTCTGTACCATCTCCAGTGCAACATCCTGGAAAATCTCCTCTGTACCCTCTCTAGTGCAACAGCCCTGTAAATCTACTCTGCACCCTCTGCAGTGCAACCTTCTGTTAAATCTCTTGTGATTACCCCTCCAGTGCAACTGCCTGAATTATCTCCTCTGCACTCCCTGCAGTGCAACATCCTGATACATCTCCTCTGTAAATTCACTAGTGCAACATGCTGGTAAATCTCCACTGTAGCCTCTCCAATGCAACATCCTAGTAAGTCTCCTCTGTACCCACTCCAGTGCAACAGCCTGGTATATATCCTCTGCATCCTCTGCAATGCATCATCCTGGTAAATCTTCTCTGCACTCTCTCTAGTGCAATACCCTGCTAAATCTCCTATGTAACCTCTCCAGTGCAAAATCCTGGTAAATCTCCTATGTACGATCTCTAGTGCAACATCCTGGTACATCTCCTCTATACTCTCTCCAGTGCAACATCGTGGAAAATCTCCTCTGTACACTCTCTAGTGCAACATCCTGGTAAGTCTCCTCTGTACCCTCTCCAAAGCAACATACTGGTAAATCTCCTCTGTACCTCTCCAGTGCAACAACCTGTTAAATCTGCTCTTTATCCTCACAAGTGCGACATCCTGTTAAATCTCCACTGCACCCTCTGCAGTACAACATCCTGGTAAATTTGCTCTGTACCGTCTCCAGTGTAACATCCTGGTAAATCTCCTTTGTACCGTCTCCAGTACAACATCCAGGTAAATATCCTCTTTACCTCTCTAGTACAACATCCTTGTAAATCTCCTCTATATACTCTGCAGTGCAACATCCTGAAAATCTCCTCAGTACTCTCTCCAGTGCAGCATCCTGATAAATATCCACTGTACCCTCTCTATTGTAACATCCTGGTAAACCTCCTCTGGACCCTGTGCAGTCCAACCTGCTGGTAAATCAATGTTGTATCCAAGCTAGTGCAACATCCTGGTAAATCTCCTCTGTACACTCTCTAGTGCAACATCCTGGTAAATCTCTTCTGTAGCCTCTCCAGTGCAACATCGTGGTACATCTCCTCTGTACCCACTCTATTGCAACAGCCTGATATACCTCCTCTGCACCCACTGCAGTGCGACATTCTGGTAAATCTCCTCTGTACCCTCTCTTGTTGCAACATCCTGGTAAATCTCCTCTGTACCCTCTCCAATGCAACATTCTTGCAAATCTCCTCTGTAACATCTCCAGTACAACAACCTGTTAAGTCTCCTCTGTACCTTCGCCAGTGGAACTTCCTGTTAAATCTCGTCTGCACCCTCTCCAACGTAACATCCTGGCAAATCTCCTCTGTACCCTCGCCAGTGCAACATCCTGGTAAATCTACTCTGTTCCCTCTCCAGTGTAATATCCTGGTAAATCACCTCTGCACTCTCTGCAATGTAACATCCTGGTAAATCTCCTTTGTACCGTCTCCAGTGCAACATTCTGGTAAATCTCTTTCTGTAACCTCTCTAGAACAACATCCTTGTAAATCTCATCTATAACCTCAGCAGTGCAACATACTGTTATATCTGCTCAGTACCCTCTCAAGTGCAACATCCTGGTAAAGGTCTGCACCCTCTGTAGAGCAACAGCCTGATAAATCTCCTCTCTACCCATTCCTATGCAGCATCCTGCTAAATCTCCTCTGCAACACTCTCCAGTGCAGCATCCTCGTAAATGTTGTCTGTAACCTATGCAGTGCAACATCTTGGTAAATCCCCTCTGTACCCTCTCCAGTGCAAAACCTGGTAACTCTCCTCTGTACCCTCTATAGTACAACATCTCCTCTCTATTCCCTGATGTGCAACATGCTGGTACATCTCTTCTGTTCCTACTCCAGTGCAACAACCTCCTAAATTTTCCCTGTAACCTCTGAAGTGCAACATGCTGTTCAATCTCTTCTTGAACCTCTCCAGTGCAACAGCCTGGTATATCTTCTCTGAATCTTCTGCAGCGCATCATCCTGGTAAAACACCTCTGCACCCTCTCTAGTGCAATATCCTGTTAACTTTTCTCTTTATCCTCTTGAGTGCAACATCATGGTAAATCTCCTCTGTATCCTCTCTTGCGCAACATCCTGGTAAATCTCCTCAGTAATTCCTCCAGTGCAACAACCTGTTAAATCTGCTCTATGCCCGCGCCAGTGCAACATATTGTTACATCTCCTCTACACCCTCTGCAGTGCAACATCCTGGTAAACTCCTCTATATCTTCTCTAATGCAACATCCTGGTAAATTTCATCTGTATCCTCTCCTGTGCAACATCCTCGTAAATCACCTATGTACCATCTCCAGCGCAACATGTTCGTAAATTTCCTACGTACCGTCTCCAGTGCAATATCCAGGTAAATCTCTTGTGTACCCTCGCTAGTGCAACAACCTTGTAAATTTCCTCCATACCCACTGCATTGCAACAACCTGGTAAATCTCCTTTGCACGCTCTGCAGTGCAGCATCCTGGTAAATCTCCTCTGCACGCTTTCTAGTGCTCTATGCTGTTAAAACTACTCTGTACACTCTAGAGTGTAACATCCTGGTAAATCTCCTCTGTACCATCTCCAGTGCAACATCCTGGAAAATCTCCTCTGTACCCTCTCTAGTGCAACATCCCTGTAAATCTACTCTGTACCCTCTGCACTGCAACATATTGGTTAATCTCCACTGTACCCCCCAGGGCTAAATGCAGGTAAATCTCCTCTGCCCCCGCTCCCTTGCAACATCCACGTAAATGTCCTCTCTACCGTTTCAAGTATAGCATCCTGGTAAATCTCCTTTGTATACTCTGCAGTGCAACATGCTGTAAATCTTCTCCGCACCTTTTCTGCTGCTACATCCTCGTAAATCTCCTCTGTACCCTCTCCAGTGCAACATCCTGGTAATAATGCAACATCCTGGAAAAATTTCATCTGTATCCTCTCCTGTGCAACATCCTCGTAAATCACCTATGTACCATCTCCAGCGCAACATGTTGGTAAATCTCCTACGTACCGTCTCCAGTGCAATATCCTGGTAAATCTCCTTTCTACCCTCGCTAGTGCAACAACCTTGCAAATCTCCTCCATACCCACTGCATTGCAAAAATCTGGTACATCTCCTCTCCACGCTCAGCAGTGCAGCATCCTGGTAAATCTGCTCTGCATCTTTTCTAGTGCTCTATGCTGTTAAAACTCCTCTGTACCCTCTCCAGTGTAACATCCTTGTAAATCTCCTCTGTACCATCTCCAGTGCAACATCCTGGAAAATCTCCTCTGTACCCTCTCTAGTGCAACAGCCCTGTAAATCTACTCTGCACCCTCTGCAGTGCAACCTTCTGTTAAATCTCTTCTGATTACCCCTCCAGTGCAACTGCCTGAATTATCTCCTCTGCACTCCCTGCAGTGCAACATCCTGATACATCTCCTCTGTAAATTCACTAGTGCAACATGCTGGTAAATCTCCACTGTAGCCTCTCCAGTGCAACATCCTGGTAATTCACCTCTGCACCCTCTGCAGTGTAACATCCTGGTAAATCTCCGCTGTACCGTCTCCAGTGCAATATCCTGATAAATCCCTTTCTGTAGAATCTCTATTACAACATCTATGTAAATCTTCTCCATATCCTCTGCTGTGCAACAATCTGTTAAATCTCATCTGTACCTCTCCAGTGCAACATCCTGGTAAATATACTCTGTATCCTCCGCAGTGCAACATGCTGATAAATCTCTTCTGTACTCTCTCTATTGCAACATCCTGGTAAATCTCCTCTGCACCCTCTGCAGTGCAACCTTCTGTTAAATCTCTTCTGAATACCCCTCCAGTGCAACTGCCTGAATTATCTCCTCTGCACTCCCTGCAGTGCAACATCCTGATACATCTCCTCTGTAAATTCACTATTGCAACATGCTGGTAAATTTCCACTGTAGCCTCTCCAATGCAACATCCTAGTAAGTCTCCTCTGTACCCACTCCAGTGCAACAGCCTGGTATATATCCTCTGCATCCTCTGCAATGCATCATCCTGGTAAATCTTCTCTGCACTCTCTCTAGTGCAATACCCTGCTAAATCTCCTAGGTAACCTCTCCAGTGCAAAATCCTGGTAAATCTCCTATGTACGATCTCTAGTGCAACATCCTGGTACATCTCCTCTATACTCTCTCCAGTGCAACATCGTGGAAAATCTCCTCTGTACACTCTCTAGTGCAACATCCTGGTAAGTCTCCTCTGTACCCTCTCCAAAGCAACATACTGGTAAATCTCCTCTGTACCTCTCCAGTGCAACAACCTGTTAAATCTGCTCTTTATCCTCACAAGTGCGACATCCTGTTAAATCTCCACTGCACCCTCTGCAGTACAACATCCTGGTAAATTTGCTCTGTACCGTCTCCAGTGTAACATCCTGGTAAATCTCCTTTGTACCGTCTCCAGTACAACATCCAGGTAAATATCCTCTTTACCTCTCTAGTACAACATCCTTGTAAATCTCCTCTATATATTCTGCAGTGCAACATCCTGAAAATCTCCTCAGTACTCTCTCCAGTGCAGCATCCTGATAAATATCCACTGTACCCTCTCTATTGTAACATCCTGGTAAACCTCCTCTGGACCCTGTGCAGTCCAACCTGCTGGTAAATCAATGTTGTATCCACGCTAGTGCAACATCCTGGTAAATCTCCTCTGTACACTCTCTAGTGCAACATCCTGGTAAATCTCTTCTGTAGCCTCTCCAGTGCAACATCGTGGTACATCTCCTCTGTACCCACTCTATTGCAACAGTCTGATATACCTCCTCTGCACCCACTGCAGTGCGACATTCTGGTAAATCTCCTCTGTACCCTCTCTTGTTGCAACATCCTGGTAAATCTCCTCTGTACCCTCTCCAATGCAACATTCTTGCAAATCTCCTCTGTAACATCTCCAGTACAACAACTGTTAAGTCTCCTCTGTACCTTCGCCAGTGGAACTTCCTGTTAAATCTCGTCTGCACCCTCTCCAACGTAACATCCTGGTAAATCTCCTCTGTACCCTCGCCAGTGCAACATCCTGGTAAATCTACTCTGTTCCCTCTCCAGTGTAATATCCTGGTAAATCACCTCTGCACTCTCTGCAATGTAACATCCTGGTAAATCTCCTTTGTACCGTCTCCAGTGCAACATTCTGGTAAATCTCTTTCTGTAACCTCTCTAGAACAACATCCTTGTAAATCTCATCTATAACCTCAGCAGTGTACTGTTATATCTGCTCAGTACCCTCTTAAGTGCAACATCCTGGTAAATGTCTGCACCCTCTGTAGAGCAACAGCCTGATAAATCTCCTCTCTACCCATTCCTATGCAGCATCCTGCTAAATCTCCTCTGCAACACTCTCCAGTGCAGCATCCTCGTAAATATTGTCTGTAACCTATGCAGTGCAACATCTTGGTAAATCCCCTCTGTACCCTCTCCAGTGCAAAACCTGGTAACTCTCCTCTGTACCCTCTATAGTACAACATCCTGGTAAATCTCCTCTCTATTCCCTGATGTGCAACATGCTGGTACATCTCTTCTGTTCCTACTCCAGTGCAACATCCTCCTAAATTTTCCCTGTAACCTCTGAAGTGCAACATGCTGTTCAATCTCTTCTTGAACCTCTCCAGTGCAACAGCCTGGTATATCTTCTCTGAATCTTCTGCAGCGCATCATCCTGGTAAAACACCTCTGCACCCTCTCTAGTGCAATATCCTGTTAACTTTCCTCTTTATCCTCTTGAGTGCAACATCATGGTAAATCTCCTCTGTATCCTCTCTTGCGCAACATCCTGGTAAATCTCCTCAGTAATTCCTCCAGTGCAACAACCTGTTAAATCTGCTCTATGCCCGCGCCAGTGCAAAATATTGTTACATCTCCTCTACACCCTCTGCAGTGCAACATCCTGGTACACTCCTCTATATCTTCTCTAATGCAACATCCTGGTAAATTTCATCTGTATCCTCTCCTGTGCAACATCCTCGTAAATCACCTATGTACCATCTCCAGCGCAACATGTTGGTAAATTTCCTACGTACCGTCTCCAGTGCAATATCCAGGTAAATCTCTTGTGTACCCTCGCTAGTGCAACAACCTTGTAAATTTCCTCCATACCCACTGCATTGCAACAACCTGGTAAATCTCCTTTGCACGCTCTGAAGTGCAGCATCCTGGTAAATCTCCTCTGCACGCTTTCTAGTGCTCCATGCTGTTAAAATTCCTCTGTACACTCTCCAGTGTAACATCCTGGTAAATCTCCTCTGTACCATCTCCAGTGCAACATCCTGGAAAATCTCCTCTGTACCCTCTCTAGTGCAACATCCCTGTAAATCTACTCTGTACCCTCTGCACTGCAACATATTGGTTAATCTTCACTGTACCCCCCAGGGCTAAATGCAGGTAAATCTCCTCTGCCCCCGCTCCCGTGCAACATCCACGTAAATGTCCTCTCTACCGTTTCCAGTATAGCATCCTGGTAAATCTCCTCTGTATACTCTGCAGTGCAACATGCTGTAAATCTTCTCCGCACCTTTTCTGCTGCTACATCCTCGTAAATCTCCTCTGTACCCTCTCCAGTGCAACATCCTGGTAATAATGCAACATCCTGGAAAAATTTCATCTGTATCCTCTCCTGTGCAACATCCTGGTAAATCACCTATGTACCATCTCCAGCGCAACATGTTGGTAAATCTCCTACGTACCGTCTCCAGTGCAATATCCTGGTAAATCTCCATTCTACCCTCGCTAGTGCAACAACCTTGCAAATCTCCTCCATACCCACTGCATTGCAATAATCTGGTAAATCTCCTCTCCACGCTCAGCAGTGCAGCATCCTGGTAAATCTGCTCTGCACCTCTTCTAGTGCTCTATGCTGTTAAAACTCCTCTGTACCCTCTCCAGTGTAACATCCTTGTAAATCTCCTCTGTACCATCTCCAGTGCAACATCCTGGAAAATCTCCTCTGTACCCTCTCTAGTGCAACAGCCCTGTAAATCTACTTTGCACCCTCTGCAGTGCAACCTTCTGTTAAATCTCTTCTGATTACCCCTCTAGTGCAACTGCCTGAATTATCTCCTCTGCACTCCCTGCAGTGCAACATCCTGATACATCTCCTCTGTAAATTCACTAGTGCAACATGCTGGTAAATCTCCACTGTAGCCTCTCCAGTGCAACATCCTGGTAATTCACCTCTGCACCCTCTGCAGTGTAACATCCTGGTAAATCTCCGCTGTACCGTCTCCAGTGCAATATCCTGATAAATCCCTTTCTGTAGAATCTCTATTACAACATCCATGTAAATCTTCTCGATATCCTCTGCTGTGCAACATTCTGTTAAATCTCATCTGTACCTCTCCAGTGCAACATCCTGGTAAATATACTCTGTATCCTCCGCAGTGCAACATGCTGATAAATCTCTTCTGTACCCTCTCTATTGCAACATCCTGGTAAATCTCCTCTGCACCCTCTGCAGTGCAACCTTCTGTTAAATCTCTTCTGAATACCCCTCCAGTGCAACTGCCTGAATTATCTCCTCTGCACTCCCTGCAGTGCAACATCCTGATACATCTCCTCTGTAAATTCACTAGTGCAACATGCTGGTAAATTTCCACTGTAGCCTCTCCAATGCAACATCCTAGTAAGTCTCCTCTGTACCCACTCCAGTGCAACAGCCTGGTATATGTCCTCTGCATCCTCTGCAATGCATCATCCTGGTAAATCTTCTTTGCACTCTCTCTAATGCAATACCCTGCTAAATCTCCTATGTAACCTCTCCAGTGCAAAATCCTGGTAAATCTCCTATGTACGATCTCTAGTGCAACATCCTGGTACATCTCCTCTATACTCTCTCCAGTGCAACATCGTGGAAAATCTCCTCTGTACACTCTCTAGTGCAACATCCTGGGTAAGTCTCCTCTGTACCCTCTCCAAAGCAACATACTGGTAAATCTCCTCTGTACCTCTCCAGTGCAACAACCTGTTAAATCTGCTCTTTATCCTCACAAGTGCGACATCCTGTTAAATCTCCACTGCACCCTCTGCAGTACAACATCCTGGTAAATATGCTCTGTACCGTCTCCAGTGTAACATCCTGGTAAATCTCCTTTGTACCGTCTCCAGTACAACATCCAGGTAAATATCCTCTTTACCTCTCTAGTACAACATCCTTGTAAATCTCCTCTATATACTCTGCAGTGCAACATCCTGAAAATCTCCTCAGTACTCTCTCCAGTGCAGCATCCTGATAAATATCCACTGTACCCTCTCTATTGTAACATCCTGGTAAACCTCCTCTGGACCCTGTGCAGTCCAACCTGCTGGTAAATCAATGTTGTATTCACGCTAGTGCAACATCCTGGTAAATCTCCTCTGTACACTCTCTAGTGCAACATCCTGGTAAATCTCTTCTGTAGCCTCTCCAGTGCAACATCGTGGTACATCTCCTCTGTACCCACTCTATTGCAACAGCCTGATATACCTCCTCTGCACCCACTGCAGTGCGACATTCTGGTAAATCTCCTCTGTACCCTCTCTTGTTGCAACATCCTGGTAAATCTCCTCTGTACCCTCTCCAATGCAACATTCTTGCAAATCTCCTCTGTAACATCTCCAGTACAACAACCTGTTAAGTCTCCTCTATACCTTCGCCAGTGGAACTTCCTGTTAAATCTCGTCTGCACCCTCTCCAACGTAACATCCTGGTAAATCTCCTCTGTACCCTCGCCAGTGCAACATCCTGGTAAATCTACTCTGTTCCCTCTCCAGTGTAATATCCTGGTAAATCACCTCTGCACTCTCTGCAATGTAACATCCTGGTAAATCTCCTTTGTACCGTCTCCAGTGCAACATTCTGGTAAATCTCTTTCTGTAACCTCTCTAGAACAACATCCTTGTAAATCTCATCTATAACCTCAGCAGTGCAACATACTGTTATATCTGCTCAGTACCCTCTCAAGTGCAACATCCTGGTAAATGTCTGCACCCTCTGTAGAGCAACAGCCTGATAAATCTCCTCTCTACCCATTCCTATGCAGCATCCTGCTAAATCTCCTCTGCAACACTCTCCAGTGCAGCATCCTCGTAAATGTTGTCTGTAACCTATGCAGTGCAACATCTTGGTAAATCCCCTCTGTACCCTCTCCAGTGCAAAACCTGGTAACTCTCCTCTGTACCCTCTATAGTACAACATCCTGGTAAATCTCCTCTCTATTCCCTGATGTGCAACATGCTGGTACATCTCTTCTGTTCCTACTCCAGTGCAACATCCTCCTAAATTTTCCCTGTAACCTCTGAAGTGCAACATGCTGTTCAATCTCTTCTTGAACCTCTCCAGTGCAACAGCCTGGTATATCTTCTCTGAATCTTCTGCAGCGCATCATCCTGGTAAAACACCTCTGCACCCTCTCTAGTGCAATATCCTGTTAACTTTCCTCTTTATCCTCTTGAGTGCAACATCATGGTAAATCTCCTCTGTATCCTCTCTTGCGCAACATCCTGGTAAATCTCCTCAGTAATTCCTCCAGTGCAACAACCTGTTAAATCTGCTCTATGCCCGCGCCAGTGCAACATATTGTTACATCTCCTCTACACCCTCTGCAGTGCAACATCCTGGTAAACTCCTCTATATCTTCTCTAATGCAACATCCTGGTAAATTTCATCTGTATCCTCTCCTGTGCAACATCCTCGTAAATCACCTATGTACCATCTCCAGCGCAACATGTTGGTAAATTTCCTACGTACCGTCTCCAGTGCAATATCCAGGTAAATCTCTTGTGTACCCTCGCTAGTGCAACAACCTTGTAAATTTCCTCCATACCCACTGCATTGCAACAACCTGGTAAATCTCCTTTGCATGCTCTGCAGTGCAGCATCCTGGTAAATCTCCTCTGCACGCTTTCTAGTGCTCTATGCTGTTAAAACTCCTCTGTACACTCTCCTGGTAAATCTCCTCTGTACCATCTCCAGTGCAACATCCTGGAAAATCTCCTCTGTACCCTCTCTAATGCAACATCCCTGTAAATCAACTCTGTACCCTCTGCACTGCAACATATTGGTTAATCTCCACTGTACCCCCCAGGGCTAAATGCAGGTAAATCTCCTCTGCCCCCGCTCCCGTGCAACATCCACGTAAATGTCCTCTCTGCCGTTTCCAGTATAGCATCCTGGTAAATCTCCTCTGTATACTCTGCAGTGCAACATGCTGTAAATCTTCTCCGCACCTTTTCTGCTGCTACATCCACGTAAATCTCCTCTGTACCCTCTCCAGTGCAACATCCTGGTAATAATGCAACATCCTGGAACAATTTCATATGTATCCTCTCCTGTGCAACATCCTGGTAAATCACTATGTACCATCTCCAGCGCAACCTGTTGGTAAATCTCCTACGTACCGTCTCCAGTGCAATATCCTGGTAAATCTCCTTTCTACCCTCGCTAGTGCAACAACCTTGCAAATCTCCTCCATACCCACTGCATTGCAACAATCTGGTAAATCTCCTCTCCACGCTCAGCACTGCAGCATCCTGGTAAATCTGCTCTGCACCTTTTCTAGTGCTCTATGCTGTTAAAACTCCTCTGTACCCTCTCCAGTGTAACATCCTTGTAAATCTCCTCTGTACCATCTCCAGTGCAACATCCTGGAAAATCTCCTCTGTACCCTCTCTAGTGCAACAGCCCTGTAAATCTACTTTGCACCCTCTGCAGTGCAACCTTCTGTTAAATCTCTTCTGATTACCCCTCTAGTGCAACTGCCTGAATTATCTCCTCTGCACTCCCTGCAGTGCAACATCCTGATACATCTCCTCTGTAAATTCACTAGTGCAACATGCTGGTAAATCTCCACTGTAGCCTCTCCAGTGCAACATCCTGGTAATTCACCTCTGCACCCTCTGCAGTGTAACATCCTGGTAAATCTCCGCTGTACCGTCTCCAGTGCAATATCCTGATAAATCCCTTTCTGTAGAATCTCTATTACAACATCCATGTAAATCTTCTCGATATCCTCTGCTGTGCAACATTCTGTTAAATCTCATCTGTACCTCTCCAGTGCAACATCCTGGTAAATATACTCTGTATCCTCCGCAGTGCAACATGCTGATAAATCTCTTCTGTACCCTCTCTATTGCAACATCCTGGTAAATCTCCTCTGCACCCTCTGTAGTGCAACCTTCTGTTAAATCTCTTCTGAATACCCCTCCAGTGCAACTGCCTGAATTATCTCCTCTGCACTCCCTGCAGTGCAACATCCTGATACATCTCCTCTGTAAATTCACTAGTGCAACATGCTGGTAAATTTCCACTGTAGCCTCTCCAATGCAACATCCTAGTAAGTCTCCTCTGTACCCACTCCAGTGCAACAGCCTGGTATATGTCCTCTGCATCCTCTGCAATGCATCATCCTGGTAAATCTTCTTTGCACTCTCTCTAATGCAATACCCTGCTAAATCTCCTATGTAACCTCTCCAGTGCAAAATCCTGGTAAATCTCCTATGTACGATCTCTAGTGCAACATCCTGGTACATCTCCTCTATACTCTCTCCAGTGCAACATCGTGGAAAATCTCCTCTGTACACTCTCTAGTGCAACATCCTGGGTAAGTCTCCTCTGTACCCTCTCCAAAGCAACATACTGGTAAATCTCCTCTGTACCTCTCCAGTGCAACAACCTGTTAAATCTGCTCTTTATCCTCACAAGTGCGACATCCTGTTAAATCTCCACTGCACCCTCTGCAGTACAACATCCTGGTAAATATGCTCTGTACCGTCTCCAGTGTAACATCCTGGTAAATCTCCTTTGTACCGTCTCCAGTACAACATCCAGGTAAATATCCTCTTTACCTCTCTAGTACAACATCCTTGTAAATCTCCTCTATATACTCTGCAGTTCAACATCCTGAAAATCTCCTCAGTACTCTCTCCAGTGCAGCATCCTGATAAATATCCACTGTACCCTCTCTATTGTAACATCCTGGTAAACCTCCTCTGGACCCTGTGCAGTCCAACCTGCTGGTAAATCAATGTTGTATCCACGCTAGTGCAACATCCTGGTAAATCTCCTCTGTACACTCTCTAGTGCAACATCCTGGTAAATCTCTTCTGTAGCCTCTCCAGTGCAACATCGTGGTACATCTCCTCTGTACCCACTCTATTGCAACAGCCTGATATACCTCCTCTGCACCCACTGCAGTGCGACATTCTGGTAAATCTCCTCTGTACCCTCTCTTGTTGCAACATCCTGGTAAATCTCCTCTGTACCCTCTCCAATGCAACATTCTTGCAAATCTCCTCTGTAACATCTCCAGTACAACAACCTGTTAAGTCTCCTCTGTACCTTCGCCAGTGGAACTTCCTGTTAAATCTCGTCTGCACCCTCTCCAACGTAACATCCTGGTAAATCTCCTCTGTACCCTCGCCAGTGCAACATCCTGGTAAATCTACTCTGTTCCCTCTCCAGTGTAATATCCTGGTAAATCACCTCTGCACTCTCTGCAATGTAACATCCTGGTAAATCTCCTTTGTACCGTCTCCAGTGCAACATTCTGGTAAATCTCTTTCTGTAACCTCTCTAGAACAACATCCTTGTAAATCTCATCTATAACCTCAGCAGTGCAACATACTGTTATATCTGCTCAGTACCCTCTCAAGTGCAACATCCTGGTAAATGTCTGCACCCTCTGTAGAGCAACAGCCTGATAAATCTCCTCTCTACCCATTCCTATGCAGCATCCTGCTAAATCTCCTCTGCAACACTCTCCAGTGCAGCATCCTCGTAAATGTTGTCTGTAACCTATGCAGTGCAACATCTTGGTAAATCCCCTCTGTACCCTCTCCAGTGCAAAACCTGGTAACTCTCCTCTGTACCCTCTATAGTACAACATCCTGGTAAATCTCCTCTCTATTCCCTGATGTGCAACATGCTGGTACATCTCTTCTGTTCCTACTCCAGTGCAACATCCTCCTAAATTTTCCCTGTAACCTCTGAAGTGCAACATGCTGTTCAATCTCTTCTTGAACCTCTCCAGCGCAACAGCCTGGTATATCTTCTCTGAATCTTCTGCAGCGCATCATCCTGGTAAAACACCTCTGCACCCTCTCTAGTGCAATATCCTGTTAACTTTCCTCTTTATCCTCTTGAGTGCAACATCATGGTAAATCTCCTCTGTATCCTCTCTTGCGCAACATCCTGGTAAATCTCCTCAGTAATTCCTCCAGTGCAACAACCTGTTAAATCTGCTCTATGCCCGCGCCAGTGCAACATATTGTTACATCTCCTCTACACCCTCTGCAGTGCAACATCCTGGTAAACTCCTCTATATCTTCTCTAATGCAACATCCTGGTAAATTTCATCTGTATCCTCTCCTGTGCAACATCCTCGTAAATCACCTATGTACCATCTCCAGCGCAACATGTTGGTAAATTTCCTACGTACCGTCTCCAGTGCAATATCCACGTAAATCTCTTGTGTACCCTCGCTAGTGCAACAACCTTGTAAATTTCCTCCATACCCACTGCATTGCAACAACCTGGTAAATCTCCTTTGCATGCTCTGCAGTGCAGCATCCTGGTAAATCTCCTCTGCACGCTTTCTAGTGCTCTATGCTGTTAAAACTCCTCTGTACACTCTCCTGGTAAATCTCCTCTGTACCATCTCCAGTGCAACATCCTGGAAAATCTCCTCTGTACCCTCTCTAATGCAACATCCCTGTAAATCAACTCTGTACCCTCTGCACTGCAACATATTGGTTAATCTCCACTGTACCCCCCAGGGCTAAATGCAGGTAAATCTCCTCTGCCCCCGCTCCCGTGCAACATCCACGTAAATGTCCTCTCTGCCGTTTCCAGTATAGCATCCTGGTAAATCTCCTCTGTATACTCTGCAGTGCAACATGCTGTAAATCTTCTCCGCACCATTTCTGCTGCTACATCCTCGTAAATCTCCTCTGTACCCTCTCCAGTGCAACATCCTGGTAATAATGCAACATCCTGGAACAATTTCATATGTATCCTCTCCTGTGCAACATCCTGGTAAATCACTATGTACCATCTCCAGCGCAACCTGTTGGTAAATCTCCTACGTACCGTCTCCAGTGCAATATCCTGGTAAATCTCCTTTCTACCCTCGCTAGTGCAACAACCTTGCAAATCTCCTCCATACCCACTGCATTGCAACAATCTGGTAAATCTCCTCTCCACGCTCAGCACTGCAGCATCCTGGTAAATCTGCTCTGCACCTTTTCTAGTGCTCTATGCTGTTAAAACTCCTCTGTACCCTCTCCAGTGTAACATCCTTGTAAATCTCCTCTGTACCATCTCCAGTGCAACATCCTGGAAAATCTCCTCTGTACCCTCTCTAGTGCAACAGCCCTGTAAATCTACTCTGCACCCTCTGCAGTGCAACCTTCTGTTAAATCTCTTCTGATTACCCCTCCAGTGCAACTGCCTGAATTATCTCCTCTGCACTCCCTGCAGTGCAACATCCTGATACATCTCCTCTGTAAATTCACTAGTGCAACATGCTGGTAAATCTCCACTGTAGCCTCTCCAGTGCAACATCCTGGTAAATCACCTCTGCACCCTCTGCAGTGTAACATCCTGGTAAATCTCCGCTGTACCGTCTCCAGTGCAATATACTGATAAATCCCTTTCTCTAGAATCTCTATTACAACATCCATGTAAATCTTCTCTATATCCTCTGCTGTGCAACATTCTGTTAAATCTCATCTGTACCTCTCCAGTGCAACATCCTGGTAAATATACTCTGTATCCTCCGCAGTGCAACATGCTGATAAATCTCTTCTGTACCCTCTCTATTGCAACATCCTGGTAAATCTCCTCTGCACCCTCTGCAGTGCAACCTTCTGTTAAATCTCTTCTGAATACCACTCCAGTGCAACTGCCTGAATTATCTCCTCTGCACTCCCTGCAGTGCAACATCCTGATACATCTCCTCTGTAAATTCACTAGTGCAACATGCTGGTAAATTTCCACTGTAGCCTCTCCAATGCAACATCCTAGTAAGTCTCCTCTGTACCCACTCCAGTGCAACAGCCTGGTATATATCCTCTGCATCCTCTGCAATGCATCATCCTGGTAAATCTTCTCTGCTCTCTCTCTAGTGCAATACCCTGCTAAATCTCCTATGTAACCTCTCCAGTGCAAAATCCTGGTAAATCTCCTATGTACGATCTCTAGTGCAACATCCTGGTACATCTCCTCTATACTCTCTCCAGTGCAACATCGTGGAAAATCTCCTCTGTACACTCTCTAGTGCAACATCCTGGTAAGTCTCCTCTGTACCCTCTCCAAAGCAACATACTGGTAAATCTCCTCTGTACCTCTCCAGTGCAACAACCTGTTAAATCTGCTCTTTATCCTCACAAGTGCGACATCCTGTTAAATCTCCACTGCACCCTCTGCAGTACAACATGCTGGTAAAATGCTCTGTACCGTCTCCAGTGTAACATCCTGGTAAATCTCCTTTGTACCGTCTCCAGTACAACATCCAGGTAAATATCCTCTTTACCTCTCTAGTACATCATCCTTGTAAATCTCCTCTATATACTCTGCAGTGCAACATCCTGAAAATCTCCTCAGTACTCTCTCCAGCGCAGCATCCTGATAAATATCCACTGTACCCTCTCTATTGTAACATCCTGGTAAACCTCCTCTGGACCCTGCGCAGTCCAACCTGCTGGTAAATCAATGTTGTATCCACGCTAGTGCAACATCCTGGTAAATCTCCTCTGTACACTCTCTAGTGCAACATCCTGGTAAATCTCTTCTGTAGCCTCTCCAGTGCAACATCGTGGTATATCTCCTCTGTACCTACTCTATTGCAACAGCCTGATATACCTCCTCTGCACCCACTGCAGTGCGACATTCTGGTAAATCTCCTCTGTACCCTCTCTTGTTGCAACATCCTGGTAAATCTCCTCTGTACCCTCTCCAATGCAACATTCTTGCAAATCTCCTCTGTAACATCTCCAGTACAACAACCTGTTAAGTCTCCTCTGTACCTTCGCCAGTGGAACTTCCTGTTAAATCTCGTCTGCACCGTCTCCAACGTAACATCCTGGTAAATCTCCTCTGTACCCTCGCCAGTGCAACATCCTGGTAAATCTACTCTGTTCCCTCTCCAGTGTAATATCCTGGTAAATCACCTCTGCAAACTCTGCAATGTAACATCCTGGTAAATCTCCTTTGTACCGTCTCCAGTGCAACATTCTGGTAAATCTCTTTCTGTAACCTCTCTAGAACAACATCCTTGTAAATCTCATCTATAACCTCAGCAGTGCAACATACTGTTATATCTGCTCAGTACCCTCTCAAGTGCAACATCCTGGTAAATGTCTGCACCCTCTGTAGAGCAACAGCCTGATAAATCTCCTCTCTACCCATTCCTATGCAGCATCCTGCTAAATCTCCTCTGCAACACTCTCCAGTGCAGCATCCTCGTAAATGTTGTCTGTAACCTATGCAGTGCAACATCTTGGTAAATCCCCTCTGTACCCTCTCCAGTGCAAAACCTGGTAACTCTCCTCTGTACCCTCTATAGTACAACATCCTGGTAAATCTCCTCTCTATTCCCTGATGTGCAACATGCTGTTCAATCTCTTCTTGAACCTCTCCAGTGCAACAGCCTGGTATATCCTCTCTGAATCTTCTGCAGCGCATCATCCTGGTAAAACACCTCTGCACCCTCTCTAGTGCAATATCCTGTTACCTTTCCTCTTTATCCTCTTGAGTGCAACATCATGGTAAATCTCCTCTGTATCCTCTCTTGCGCAACATCCTGGTAAATCTCCTCAGTAATTCCTCCAGTGCAACAACCTGTTAAATCTGCTCTATGCCCGCGCCAGTGCAACATATTGTTACATCTCCTCTACACCCTCTGCAGTGCAACATCCTGGTAAACTCCTCTATATCTTCTCTAATGCAACATCCTGGTAAATTTCATCTGTATCCTCTCCTGTGCAACATCCTCGTAAATCACCTATGTACCATCTCCAGCGCAACATGTTGGTAAATTTCCTACGTACCGTCTCCAGTGCAATATCCAGGTAAATCTCTTGTGTACCCTCGCTAGTGCAACAACCTTGTAAATTTCCTCCATACCCACTGCATTGCAACAACCTGGTAAATCTCCTTTGCAAGCTCTGCAGTGCAGCATCCTGGTAAATCTCCTCTGCACGCTTTCTAGTGCTCTATGCTGTTAAAACTCCTCTGTACACTCTCCAGTGTAACATCCTGGTAAATCTCCTCTGTACCATCTCCAGTGCAACATCCTGGAAAATATCCTCTGTACCCTCTCTAGTGCAACATCCCTGTAAATCTACTCTGTACCCTCTGCACTGCAACATATTGGTTAATCTCCACTGTACCCCCCAGGGCTAAATGCAGGTAAATCTCCTCTGCCCCCGCTCCCGTGCAACATCCACGTAAATGTCCTCTCTACCGTTTCCAGTATAGCATCCTGGTAAATCTCCTCTGTATACTCTGCAGTGCAACATGCTGTAAATCTTCTCCGCACCTTTTCTGCTGCTACATCCTCGTAAATCTCCTCTGTACCCTCTCCAGTGCAACATCCTGGTAATAATGCAACATCCTGGAAAAATTTCATCTGTATCCTCTCCTGTGCAAAATCCTGGTAAATCACCTATGTACCATCTCCAGCGCAACATGTTAGTAAATCTCCTACGTACCGTCTCCAGTGCAATATCCTGGTAAATCTCCTTTCTACCCTCGCTAGTGCAACAACCTTGCAAATCTCCTCCATACCCACTGCTTTGCAGCATCCTGGTAAATCTGCTCTGCACCTTTTCTAGTGCTCTATGCTGTTAAAACTCCTCTGTACCCTCTCCAGTGTAACATCCTTGTAAATCTCCTCTGTACCATCTCCAGTGCAACATCCTGGAAAATCTCCTCTGTACCCTCTCTAGTGCAACAGCCCTGTAAATCTACTCTGCACCCTCTGCAGTGCAACCTTCTGTTAAATCTCTTCTGATTACCCCTCCAGTGCAACTGCCTGAATTATCTCCTCTGCACTCCCTGCAGTGCAACATCCTGATACATCTCCTCTGTAAATTCACTAGTGCAACATGCTGGTAAATCTCCACTGTAGCCTCTCCAGTGCAACATCCTGGTAATTCACCTCTGCACCCTCTGCAGTGTAACATCCTGGTAAATCTCTGCTGTACCGTCTCCAGTGCAATATCCTGATAAATCCCTTTCTGTAGAATCTCTATTACAACATCCATGTAAATCTTCTCTATATCCTCTGCTGTGCAACATTCTGTTAAATCTCATCTGTACCTCTCCAGTGCAACATCCTGGTAAATATAATCTGTATCCTCCGCAGTGCAACATGCTGATAAATCTCTTCTGTACCCTCTCTATTGCAACATCCTGGTAAATCTCCTCTGCACCCTCTGCAGTGCAACCTTCTGTTAAATCTCTTCTGAATATCCCTCCAGTGCAACTGCCTGAATTATCTCCTCTGCACTCCCTGCAGTGCGACATCCTGATACATCTCCTCTGTAAATTCACTAGTGCAACATGCTGGTAAATTTCCACTGTAGCCTCGCCAATGCAACATCCTAGTAAGTCTCCTCTGTACCCACTCCAGTGCAACAGCCTGGTATATGTCCTCTGCATCCTCTGCAATGCATCATCCTGGTAAATCTTCTCTGCACTCTCTCTAGTGCAATACCCTGCTAAATCTCCTATGTAACCTCTCCAGTGCAAAATCCTGGTAAATCTCCTATGTACGATCTCTAGTGCAACATCCTGGTACATCTCCTCTATACTATCTCCAGTGCAACATCGTGGAAAATCTCCTCTGTACACTCTCTAGTGCAACATCCTGGTAAGTCTCCTCTGTACCCTCTCCAAAGGAACATACTGGTAAATCTCCTCTGTACCTCTCCAGTGCAACAACCTGTTAAATCTGCTCTTTATCCTCACAAGTGCGACATCCTGTTAAATCTCCACTGCACCCTCTGCAGTACAACATCCTGGTAAATTTGCTCTGTACCGTCTCCAGTGTAACATCCTGGTAAATATCCTTTGTACCGTCTCCAGTACAACATCCAGGTAAATATCCTCTTTACCTCTCTAGTACAACATCCTTGTAAATCTCCTCTATATACTCTGCAGTGCAACATCCTGAAAATCTCCTCAGTACTCTCTCCAGTGCAGCATCCTGATAAATATCCACTGTACCCTCTCTATTGTAACATCCTGGTAAACCTCCTCTGGACCCTGTGCAGTCCAACCTGCTGGTAAATCAATGTTGTATCCACGCTAGTGCAACATCCTGGTAAATCTCCTCTGTACACTCTCTAGTGCAACATCCTGGTAAATCTCTTCTGTAGCCTCTCCAGTGCAACATCGTGGTACATCTTCTCTGTACCCACTCTATTGCAACAGCCTGATATACCTCCTCTGCACCCACTGCAGTGCGACATTCTGGTAAATCTCCTCTGTACCCTCTCTTGTTGCAACATCCTGGTAAATCTCCTCTGTACCCTCTCCAATGCAACATTCTTGCAAATCTCCTCTGTAACATCTCCAGTACAACAACCTGTTAAGTCTCCTCTGTACCTTCGCCAGTGGAACTTCCTGTTAAATCTCGTCTGCACCCGCTCCAACGTAACATCCTGGTAAATCTCCTCTGTACCCTCGCCAGTGCAACATCCTGGTAAATCTACTCTGTTCCCTCTCCAGTGTAATATCCTGGGAAATCACCTCTGCACTCTCTGAAATGTAACATCCTGGTAAATCTCCTTTGTACCGTCTCCAGTGCAACATTCTGGTAAATCTATTTCTGTAACCTCTCTAGAACAACATCCTTGTAAATCTCATCTATAACCTCAGCAGTGTACTGTTATATCTGCTCAGTACCCTCTTAAGTGCAACATCCTGGTAAATGTCTGCACCCTCTGTAGAGCAACAGCCTGATAAATCTCCTCTCTACCCATTCCTATGCAGCATCCTGCTAAATCTCCTCTGCAACACTCTCCAGTGCAGCATCCTCGTAAATGTTGTCTGTAACCTATGCAGTGCAACATCTTGGTAAATCCCCTCTGTACCCTCTCCAGTGCAAAACCTGGTAACTCTCCTCTGTACCCTCTATAGTACAACATCCTGGTAAATCTCCTCTCTATTCCCTGATGTGCAACATGCTGGTACATCTCTTCTGTTCCTACTCCAGTGCAACATCCTCCTAAATTTTCCCTGTAACCTCTGAAGTGCAACATGCTGTTCAATCTCTTCTTGAACCTCTCCAGTGCAACAGCCTGGTATATCTTCTCTGAATGTTCTGCAGCGCATCATCCTGGTAAAACACCTCTGCACCCTCTCTAGTGCAATATCCTGTTAACTTTCCTCTTTATCCTCTTGAGTGCAACATCATGGTAAATCTCCTCTGTATCCTCTCTTGCGCAACATCCTGGTAAATCTCCTCAGTAATTCCTCCACTGCAACAACCTGTTAAATCTGCTCTATGCCCGCGCCAGTGCAACATATTGTTACATCTCCTCTACACCCTCTGCAGTGCAACATCCTGGTAAACTCCTCTATATCTTCTCTAATGCAACATCCTGGTAAATTTCATCTGTATCCTCTCCTGTGCAACATCCTCGTAAATCACCTATGTACCATCTCCAGCGCAACATGTTGATAAATTTCCTACGTACCGTCTCCAGTGCAATATCCAGGTAAATCTCTTGTGTACCCTCGCTAGTGCAACAACCTTGTAAATTTCCTCCATACCCACTGCATTGCAACAACCTGGTAAATCTCCTTTGCACGCTCTGCAGTGCAGCATCCTGGTAAATCTCCTCTGCACGCTTTCTAGTGCTCTATGCTGTTAAAACTCCTCTGTACACTCTCCAGTGTAACATCCTGGTAAATCTCCTCTGTACCATCTCCAGTGCAACATCCTGGAAAATCTCCTCTGTACCCTCTCTAGTGCAACATCCCTGTAAATCTACTCTGTACCCTCTGCACTGCAACATATTGGTTAATCTCCACTGTACCCCCCAGGGCTAAATGCAGGTAAATCTCCTCTGCCCCCGCTCCCGTGCAACATCCACGTAAATGTCCTCTCTACCGTTTCCAGTATAGCATCCTGGTAAATCTCCTCTGTATACTCTGCAGTGCAACATGCTGTAAATCTTCTCCGCACCATTTCTGCTGCTACATCCTCGTAAATCTCCTCTGTACCCTCTCCAGTGCAACATCCTGGTAATAATGCAACATCCTGGAAAAATTTCATCTGTATCCTCTCCTGTGCAACATCCTGGTAAATCACCTATGTACCATCTCCAGCGCAACATGTTAGTAAATCTCCTACGTACCGTCTCCAGTGCAATATCCTGGTAAATCTCCTTTCTACCCTCGCTAGTGCAACAACCTTGCAAATCTCCTCCATACCCACTGCATTGCAACAATCTGGTAAATCTCCTCTCCACGCTCAGCAGTGCAGCATCCTGGTAAATCTGCTCTGCACCTTTTCTAGTGCTCTATGCTGTTAAAACTCCTCTGTACCCTCTCCAGTGTAACATCCTTGTAAATCTCCTCTGTACCATCTCCAGTGCAACATCCTGGAAAATCTCCTCTGTACCCTCTCTAGTGAAACAGCCCTGTAAATCTACTCTGCACCCTCTGCAGTGCAACCTTCTGTTAAATCTCTTCTGATTACCCCTCCAGTGCAACTGCCTGAATTATCTCCTCTGCACTCCCTGCAGTGCAACATCCTGATACATCTCCTCTGTAAATTCACTAGTGCAACATGCTGGTAAATCTCCACTGTAGCCTCTCCAGTGCAACATCCTGGTAATTCACCTCTGCACCCTCTGCAGTGTAACATCCTGGTAAATCTCCGCTGTACCGTCTCCAGTGCAATATCCTGATAAATCCCTTTCTGTAGAATCTCTATTACAACATCCATGTAAATCTTCTCTATATCCTCTGCTGTGCAACATTCTGTTAAATCTCATCTGTACCTCTCCAGTGCAACATCCTGGTAAATATACTCTGTATCCTCCGCAGTGCAACATGCTGATAAATCTCTTCTGTACCCTCTCTATTGCAACATCCTGGTAAATCTCCTCTGCACCCTCTGCAGTGCAACCTTCTGTTAAATCTCTTCTGAATACCCCTCCAGTGCAACTGCCTGAATTATCTCCTCTGCACTCCCTGCAGTGCAACATCCTGATACATCTCCTCTGTAAATTCACTAGTGCAACATGCTGGTAAATTTCCACTGTAGCCTCTCCAATGCAACATCCTAGTAAGTCTCCTCTGTACCCACTCCAGTGCAACAGCCTGGTATATGTCCTCTGCATCCTCTGCAATGCATCATCCTGGTAAATCTTCTCTGCACTCTCTCTAGTGCAATACCCTGCTAAATCTCCTATGTAACCTCTCCAGTGCAAAATCCTGGTAAATCTCCTATGTACGATCTCTAGTGCAACATCCTGGTACATCTCCTCTATACTCTCTCCAGTGCAACATCGTGGAAAATCTCCTCTGTACACTCTCTAGTGCAACATCCTGGTAAGTCTCCTCTGTACCCTCTCCAAAGCAACATACTGGTAAATCTCCTCTGTACCTCTCCAGTGCAACAACCTGTTAAATCTGCTCTTTATCCTCACAAGTGCGACATCCTGTTAAATCTCCACTGCACCCTCTGCAGTACAACATCCTGGTAAATTTGCTCTGTACCGTCTCCAGTGTAACATCCTGGTAAATCTCCTTTGTACCGTCTCCAGTACAACATCCAGGTAAATATCCTCTTTACCTCTCTAGTACAACATCCTTGTAAATCTCCTCTATATACTCTGCAGTGCAACATCCTGAAACTCTCCTCAGTACTCTCTCCAGTGCAGCATCCTGATAAATATCCACTGTACCCTCTCTATTGTAACATCCTGGTAAACCTCCTCTGGACCCTGTGCAGTCCAACCTGCTGGTAAATCAATGTTGTATCCACGCTAGTGCAACATCCTGGTAAATCTCCTCTGTACACTCTCTAGTGCAACATCCTGGTAAATCTCTTCTGTAGCCTCTCCAGTGCAACATCGTGGTACATCTCCTCTGTACCCACTCTATTGCAACAGCCTGATATACCTCCTCTGCACCCACTGCAGTGCGACATTCTGGTAAATCTCCTCTGTACCCTCTCTTGTTGCAACATCCTGGTAAATCTCCTCTGTACCCTCTCCAATGCAACATTCTTGCAAATCTCCTCTGTAACATCTCCAGTACAACAACCTGTTAAGTCTCCTCTGTACCTTCGCCAGTGGAACTTCCTGTTAAATCTCGTCTGCACCCTCTCCAACGTAACATCCTGGTAAATCTCCTCTGTACCCTCGCCAGTGCAACATCCTGGTAAATCTACTCTGTTCCCTCTCCAGTGTAATATCCTGGGAAATCACCTCTGCACTCTCTGAAATGTAACATCCTGGTAAATCTCCTTTGTACCGTCTCCAGTGCAACATTCTGGTAAATCTCTTTCTGTAACCTCTCTAGAACAACATCCTTGTAAATCTCATCTATAACCTCAGCAGTGCAACATACTGTTATATCTGCTCAGTACCCTCTCAAGTGCAACATCCTGGTAAATGTCTGCACCCTCTGTAGAGCAACAGCCTGATAAATCTCCTCTCTACCCATTCCTATGCAGCATCCTGCTAAATCTCCTCTGCAACACTCTCCAGTGCAGCATCCTCGTAAATGTTGTCTGTAACCTATGCAGTGCAACATCTTGGTAAATCCCCTCTGTACCCTCTCCAGTGCAAAACCTGGTAACTCTCCTCTGTACCCTCTATAGTACAACATCCTGGTAAATCTCCTCTCTATTCCCTGATGTGCAACATGCTGGTACATCTCTTCTGTTCCTACTCCAGTGCAACATCCTCCTAAATTTTCCCTGTAACCTCTGAAGTGCAACATGCTGTTCAATCTCTTCTTGAACCTCTCCAGTGCAACAGCCTGGTATATCTTCTCTGAATCTTCTGCAGCGCATCATCCTGGTAAAACACCTCTGCACCCTCTCTAGTGCAATATCCTGTTAACTTTCCTCTTTATCCTCTTGAGTGCAACATCATGGTAAATCTCCTCTGTATCCTCTCTTGCGCAACATCCTGGTAAATCTCCTCAGTAATTCCTCCAGTGCAACAACCTGTTAAATCTGCTCTATGCCCGCGCCAGTGCAACATATTGTTACATCTCCTCTACACCCTCTGCAGTGCAACATCCTGGTAAACTCCTCTATATCTTCTCTAATGCAACATCCTGGTAAATTTCATCTGTATCCTCTCCTGTGCAACATCCTCGTAAATCACCTATGTACCATCTCCAGCGCAACATGTTGATAAATTTCCTACGTACCGTCTCCAGTGCAATATCCAGGTAAATCTCTTGTGTACCCTCGCTAGTGCAACAACCTTGTAAATTTCCTCCATACCCACTGCATTGCAACAACCTGGTAAATCTCCTTTGCACGCTCTGCAGTGCAGCATCCTGGTAAATCTCCTCTGCACGCTTTCTAGTGCTCTATGCTGTTAAAACTCCTCTGTACACTCTCCAGTGTAACATCCTGGTAAATCTCCTCTGTACCATCTCCAGTGCAACATCCTGGAAAATCTCCTCTGTACCCTCTCTAGTGCAACATCCCTGTAAATCTACTCTGTACCCTCTGCACTGCAACATATTGGTTAATCTCCACTGTACCCCCCAGGGCTAAATGCAGGTAAATCTCCTCTGCCCCCGCTCCCGTGCAACATCCACGTAAATGTCCTCTCTACCGTTTCCAGTAGAGCATCCTGGTAAATCTCCTCTGTATACTCTGCAGTGCAACATGCTGTAAATCTTCTCCGCACCTTTTCTGCTGCTACATCCTCGTAAATCTCCTCTGTACCCTCTCCAGTGCAACATCCTGGTAATAATGCAACATCCTGGAAAAATTTCATCTGTATCCTCTCCTGTGCAACATCCTGGTAAATCACCTATGTACCATCTCCAGCGCAACATGTTGGTAAATCTCCTACGTACCGTCTCCAGTGCAATATCCTGGTAAATCTCCTTTCTACCCTCGCTAGTGCAACAACCTTGCAAATCTCCTCCATACCCACTGCATTGCAACAATCTGGTAAATCTCCTCTCCACGCTCAGCAGTGCAGCATCCTGGTAAATCTGCTCTGCATCTTTTCTAGTGCTCTATGCTGTTAAAACTCCTCTGTACCCTCTCCAGTGTAACATCCTTGTAAATCTCCTCTGTACCATCTCCAGTGCAACATCCTGGAAAATCTCCTCTGTACCCTCTCTAGTGCAACAGCCCTGTAAATCTACTCTGCACCCTCTGCAGTGCAACCTTCTGTTAAATCTCTTCTGATTACCCATCCAGTGCAACTGCCTGAATTATCTCCTCTGCACTCCCTGCAGTGCAACATCCTGATACATCTCCTCTGTAAATTCACTAGTGCAACATGCTGGTAAATCTCCACTGTAGCCTCTCCAGTGCAACATCCTGGTAATTCACCTCTGCACCCTCTGCAGTGTAACATCCTGGTAAATCTCCGCTGTACCGTCTCCAGTGCAATATCCTGATAAATCCCTTTCTGTAGAATCTCTATTACAACATCCATGTAAATCTTCTCTATATCCTCTGCTGTGCAACATTCTGTTAAATCTCATCTGTACCTCTCCAGTGCAACATCCTGGTAAATATACTCTGTATCCTCCGCAGTGCAACATGCTGATAAATCTCTTCTGTACCCTCTCTATTGCAACATCCTGGTAAATCTCCTCTGCACCCTCTGCAGTGCAACCTTCTGTTAAATCTCTTCTGAATACCCCTCCAGTGCAACTGCCTGAATTATCTCCTCTGCACTCCCTGCAGTGCAACATCCTGATACATCTCCTCTGTAAATTCACTAGTGCAACATGCTGGTAAATTTCCACTGTAGCCTCTCCAATGCAACATCCTAGTAAGTCTCCTCTGTACCCACTCCAGTGCAACAGCCTGGTATATGTCCTCTGCATCCTCTGCAATGCATCATCCTGGTAAATCTTCTCTGCACTCTCTCTAGTGCAATACCCTGCTAAATCTCCTATGTAACCTCTCCAGTGCAAAATCCTGGTAAATCTCCTATGTACGATCTCTAGTGCAACATCCTGGTACATCTCCTCTATACTCTCTCCAGTGCAACATCGTGGAAAATCTCCTCTGTACACTCTCTAGTGCAACATCCTGGTAAGTCTCCTCTGTACCCTCTCCAAAGCAACATACTGGTAAATATCCTCTGTACCTCTCCAGTGCAACAACCTGTTAAATCTGCTCTTTATCCTCACAAGTGCGACATCCTGTTAAATCTCCACTGCACCCTCTGCAGTACAACATCCTGGTAAATTTGCTCTGTACCGTCTCCAGTGTAACATCCTGGTAAATCTCCTTTGTACCGTCTCCAGTACAACATCCAGGTAAATATCCTCTTTACCTCTCTAGTACAACATCCTTGTAAATCTCCTCTATATACTCTGCAGTGCAACATCCTGAAACTCTCCTCAGTACTCTCTCCAGTGCAGCATCCTGATAAATATCCACTGTACCCTCTCTATTGTAACATCCTGGTAAACCTCCTCTGGACCCTGTGCAGTCCAACCTGCTGGTAAATCAATGTTGTATCCACGCTAGTGCAACATCCTGGTAAATCTCCTCTGTACACTCTCTAGTGCAACATCCTGGTAAATCTCTTCTGTAGCCTCTCCAGTGCAACATCGTGGTACATCTCCTCTGTACCCACTCTATTGCAACAGCCTGATATACCTCCTCTGCACCCACTGCAGTGCGACATTCTGGTAAATCTCCTCTGTACCCTCTCTTGTTGCAACATCCTGGTAAATCTCCTCTGTACCCTCTCCAATGCAACATTCTTGCAAATCTCCTCTGTAACATCTCCAGTACAACAACCTGTTAAGTCTCCTCTGTACCTTCGCCAGTGGAACTTCCTGTTAAATCTCGTCTGCACCCTCTCCAACGTAACATCCTGGTAAATCTCCTCTGTACCCTCGCCAGTGCAACATCCTGGTAAATCTACTCTGTTCCCTCTCCAGTGTAATATCCTGGGAAATCACCTCTGCACTCTCTGAAATGTAACATCCTGGTAAATCTCCTTTGTACCGTCTCCAGTGCAACATTCTGGTAAATCTCTTTCTGTAACCTCTCTAGAACAACATCCTTGTAAATCTCATCTATAACCTCAGCAGTGCAACATACTGTTATATCTGCTCAGTACCCTCTCAAGTGCAACATCCTGGTAAATGTCTGCACCCTCTGTAGAGCAACAGCCTGATAAATCTCCTCTCTGCCCATTCCTATGCAGCATCCTGCTAAATCTCCTCTGCAACACTCTCCAGTGCAGCATCCTCGTAAATGTTGTCTGTAACCTATGCAGTGCAACATCTTGGTAAATCCCCTCTGTACCCTCTCCAGTGCAAAACCTGGTAACTCTCCTCTGTACCCTCTATAGTACAACATCCTGGTAAATCTCCTCTCTATTCCCTGATGTGCAACATGCTGGTACATCTCTTCTGTTCCTACTCCAGTGCAACATCCTCCTAAATTTTCCCTGTAACCTCTGAAGTGCAACATGCTGTTCAATCTCTTCTTGAACCTCTCCAGTGCAACAGCCTGGTATATCTTCTCTGAATCTTCTGCAGCGCATCATCCTGGTAAAACACCTCTGCACCCTCTCTAGTGCAATATCCTGTTAACTTTCCTCTTTATCCTCTTGAGTGCAACATCATGGTAAATCTCCTCTGTATCCTCTCTTGCGCAACATCCTGGTAAATCTCCTCAGTAATTCCTCCAGTGCAACAACCTGTTAAATCTGCTCTATGCCCGCGCCAGTGCAACATATTGTTACATCTCCTCTACACCCTCTGCAGTGCAACATCCTGGTAAACTCCTCTATATCTTCTCTAATGCAACATCCTGGTAAATTTCATCTGTATCCTCTCCTGTGCAACATCCTCGTAAATCACCTATGTACCATCTCCAGCGCAACATGTTGATAAATTTCCTACGTACCGTCTCCAGTGCAATATCCAGGTAAATCTCTTGTGTACCCTCGCTAGTGCAACAACCTTGTAAATTTCCTCCATACCCACTGCATTGCAACAACCTGGTAAATCTCCTTTGCACGCTCTGCAGTGCAGCATCCTGGTAAATCTCCTCTGCACGCTTTCTAGTGCTCTATGCTGTTAAAACTCCTCTGTACACTCTCCAGTGTAACATCCTGGTAAATCTCCTCTGTACCATCTCCAGTGCAACATCCTGGAAAATCTCCTCTGTACCCTCTCTAGTGCAACATCCCTGTAAATCTACTCTGTACCCTCTGCACTGCAACATATTGGTTAATCTCCACTGTACCCCCCAGGGCTAAATGCAGGTAAATCTCCTCTGCCCCCGCTCCCGTGCAACATCCACGTAAATGTCCTCTCTACCGTTTCCAGTAGAGCATCCTGGTAAATCTCCTCTGTATACTCTGCAGTGCAACATGCTGTAAATCTTCTCCGCACCTTTTCTGCTGCTACATCCTCGTAAATCTCCTCTGTACCCTCTCCAGTGCAACATCCTGGTAATAATGCAACATCCTGGAAAAATTTCATCTGTATCCTCTCCTGTGCAACATCCTGGTAAATCACCTATGTACCATCTCCAGCGCAACATGTTGGTAAATCTCCTACGTACCGTCTCCAGTGCAATATCCTGGTAAATCTCCTTTCTACCCTCGCTAGTGCAACAACCTTGCAAATCTCCTCCATACCCACTGCATTGCAACAATCTGGTAAATCTCCTCTCCACGCTCAGCAGTGCAGCATCCTGGTAAATCTGCTCTGCATCTTTTCTAGTGCTCTATGCTGTTAAAACTCCTCTGTACCCTCTCCAGTGTAACATCCTTGTAAATCTCCTCTGTACCATCTCCAGTGCAACATCCTGGAAAATCTCCTCTGTACCCTCTCTAGTGCAACGGCCCTGTAAATCTACTCTGCACCCTCTGCAGTGCAACCTTCTGTTAAATCTCTTCTGATTACCCCTCCAGTGCAACTGCCTGAATTATCTCCTCTGCACTCCCTGCAGTGCAACATCCCGATACATCTCCTCTGTAAATTCACTAGTGCAACATGCTGGTAAATCTCCACTGTAGCCTCTCCAGTGCAACATCCTGGTAATTCACCTCTGCACCCTCTGCAGTGTAACATCCTGGTAAATCTCCGCTGTACCGTCTCCAGTGCAATATCCTGATAAATCCCTTTCTGTAGAATCTCTATTACAACATCCATGTAAATCTTCTCTATATCCTCTGCTGTGCAACATTCTGTTAAATCTCATCTGTACCTCTCCAGTGCAACATCCTGGTAAATATACTCTGTATCCTCCGCAGTGCAACATGCTGATAAATCTCTTCTGTACCCTCTCTATTGCAACATCCTGGTAAATCTCCTCTGCACCCTCTGCAGTGCAACCTTCTGTTAAATCTCTTCTGAATACCCCTCCAGTGCAACTGCCTGAATTATCTCCTCTGCACTCCCTGCAGTGCAACATCCTGATACATCTCCTCTGTAAATTCACTAGTGCAACATGCTGGTAAATTTCCACTGTAGCCTCTCCAATGCAACATCCTAGTAAGTCTCCTCTGTACCAACTCCAGTGCAACAGCCTGGTATATGTCCTCTGCATCCTCTGCAATGCATCATCCTGGTAAATCTTCTCTGCACTCTCTCTAGTGCAATACCCTGCTAAATCTCCTATGTAACCTCTCCAGTGCAAAATCCTGGTAAATCTCCTATGTACGATCTCTAGTGCAACATCCTGGTACATCTCCTCTATACTCTCTCCAGTGCAACATCGTGGAAAATCTCCTCTGTACACTCTCTAGTGCAACATCCTGGTAAGTCTCCTCTGTACCCTCTCCAAAGCAACATACTGGTAAATCTCCTCTGTACCTCTCCAGTGCAACAACCTGTTAAATCTGCTCTTTATCCTCACAAGTGCGACATCCTGTTAAATCTCCACTGCACCCTCTGCAGTACAACATCCTGGTAAATTTGCTCTGTACCGTCTCCAGTGTAACATCCTGGTAAATCTCCTTTGTACCGTCTCCAGTACAACATCCAGGTAAATATCCTCTTTACCTCTCTAGTACAACATCCTTGTAAATCTCCTCTATATACTCTGCAGTGCAACATCCTGAAACTCTCCTCAGTACTCTCTCCAGTGCAGCATCCTGATAAATATCCACTGTACCCTCTCTATTGTAACATCCTGGTAAACCTCCTCTGGACCCTGTGCAGTCCAACCTGCTGGTAAATCAATGTTGTATCCACGCTAGTGCAACATCCTGGTAAATCTCCTCTGTACACTCTCTAGTGCAACATCCTGGTAAATCTCTTCTGTAGCCTCTCCAGTGCAACATCGTGGTACATCTCCTCTGTACCCACTCTATTGCAACAGCCTGATATACCTCCTCTGCACCCACTGCAGTGCGACATTCTGGTAAATCTCCTCTGTACCCTCTCTTGTTGCAACATCCTGGTAAATCTCCTCTGTACCCTCTCCAATGCAACATTCTTGCAAATCTCCTCTGTAACATCTCCAGTACAACAACCTGTTAAGTCTCCTCTGTACCTTCGCCAGTGGAACTTCCTGTTAAATCTCGTCTGCACCCTCTCCAACGTAACATCCTGGTAAATCTCCTCTGTACCCTCGCCAGTGCAACATCCTGGTAAATCTACTCTGTTCCCTCTCCAGTGTAATATCCTGGTAAATCACCTCTGCACTCTCTGAAATGTAACATCCTGGTAAATCTCCTTTGTACCGTCTCCAGTGCAACATTCTGGTAAATCTCTTTCTGTAACCTCTCTAGAACAACATCCTTGTAAATCTCATCTATAACCTCAGCAGTGCAACATACTGTTATATCTGCTCAGTACCCTCTCAAGTGCAACATCCTGGTAAATGTCTGCACCCTCTGTAGAGCAACAGCCTGATAAATCTCCTCTCTACCCATTCCTATGCAGCATCCTGCTAAATCTCCTCTGCAACACTCTCCAGTGCAGCATCCTCGTAAATGTTGTCTGTAACCTATGCAGTGCAACATCTTGGTAAATCCCCTCTGTACCCTCTCCAGTGCAAAACCTGGTAACTCTCCTCTGTACCCTCTATAGTACAACATCCTGGTAAATCTCCTCTCTATTCCCTGATGTGCAACATGCTGGTACATCTCTTCTGTTCCTACTCCAGTGCAACATCCTCCTAAATTTTCCCTGTAACCTCTGAAGTGCAACATGCTGTTCAATCTCTTCTTGAACCTCTCCAGTGCAACAGCCTGGTATATCTTCTCTGAATCTTCTGCAGCGCATCATCCTGGTAAAACACCTCTGCACCCTCTCTAGTGCAATATCCTGTTAACTTTCCTCTTTATCCTCTTGAGTGCAACATCATGGTAAATCTCCTCTGTATCCTCTCTTGCGCAACATCCTGGTAAATCTCCTCAGTAATTCCTCCAGTGCAACAACCTGTTAAATCTGCTCTATGCCCGCGCCAGTGCAACATATTGTTACATCTCCTCTACACCCTCTGCAGTGCAACATCCTGGTAAACTCCTCTATATCTTCTCTAATGCAACATCCTGGTAAATTTCATCTGTATCCTCTCCTGTGCAACATCCTCGTAAATCACCTATGTACCATCTCCAGCGCAACATGTTGATAAATTTCCTACGTACCGTCTCCAGTGCAATATCCAGGTAAATCTCTTGTGTACCCTCGCTAGTGCAACAACCTTGTAAATTTCCTCCATACCCACTGCATTGCAACAACCTGGTAAATCTCCTTTGCACGCTCTGCAGTGCAGCATCCTGGTAAATCTCCTCTGCACGCTTTCTAGTGCTCTATGCTGTTAAAACTCCTCTGTACACTCTCCAGTGTAACATCCTGGTAAATCTCCTCTGTACCATCTCCAGTGCAACATCCTGGAAAATCTCCTCTGTACCCTCTCTAGTGCAACATCCCTGTAAATCTACTCTGTACCCTCTGCACTGCAACATATTGGTTAATCTCCACTGTACCCCCCAGGGCTAAATGCAGGTAAATCTCCTCTGCCCCCGCTCCCGTGCAACATCCACGTAAATGTCCTCTCTACCGTTTCCAGTAGAGCATCCTGGTAAATCTCCTCTGTATACTCTGCAGTGCAACATGCTGTAAATCTTCTCCGCACCTTTTCTGCTGCTACATCCTCGTAAATCTCCTCTGTACCCTCTCCAGTGCAACATCCTGGTAATAATGCAACATCCTGGAAAAATTTCATCTGTATCCTCTCCTGTGCAACATCCTGGTAAATCACCTATGTACCATCTCCAGCGCAACATGTTGGTAAATCTCCTACGTACCGTCTCCAGTGCAATATCCTGGTAAATCTCCTTTCTACCCTCGCTAGTGCAACAACCTTGCAAATCTCCTCCATACCCACTGCATTGCAACAATCTGGTAAATCTCCTCTCCACGCTCAGCAGTGCAGCATCCTGGTAAATCTGCTCTGCATCTTTTCTAGTGCTCTATGCTGTTAAAACTCCTCTGTACCCTCTCCAGTGTAACATCCTTGTAAATCTCCTCTGTACCATCTCCAGTGCAACATCCTGGAAAATCTCCTCTGTACCCTCTCTAGTGCAACAGCCCTGTAAATCTACTCTGCACCCTCTGCAGTGCAACCTTCTGTTAAATCTCTTCTGATTACCCCTCCAGTGCAACTGCCTGAATTATCTCCTCTGCACTCCCTGCAGTGCAACATCCTGATACATCTCCTCTGTAAATTCACTAGTGCAACATGCTGGTAAATCTCCACTGTAGCCTCTCCAGTGCAACATCCTGGTAATTCACCTCTGCACCCTCTGCAGTGTAACATCCTGGTAAATCTCCGCTGTACCGTCTCCAGTGCAATATCCTGATAAATCCCTTTCTGTAGAATCTCTATTACAACATCCATGTAAATCTTCTCTATATCCTCTGCTGTGCAACATTCTGTTAAATCTCATCTGTACCTCTCCAGTGCAACATCCTGGTAAATATACTCTGTATCCTCCGCAGTGCAACATGCTGATAAATCTCTTCTGTACCCTCTCTATTGCAACATCCTGGTAAATCTCCTCTGCACCCTCTGCAGTGCAACCTTCTGTTAAATCTCTTCTGAATACCCCTCCAGTGCAACTGCCTGAATTATCTCCTCTGCACTCCCTGCAGTGCAACATCCTGATACATCTCCTCTGTAAATTCACTAGTGCAACATGCTGGTAAATTTCCACTGTAGCCTCTCCAATGCAACATCCTAGTAAGTCTCCTCTGTACCCACTCCAGTGCAACAGCCTGGTATATGTCCTCTGCATCCTCTGCAATGCATCATCCTGGTAAATCTTCTCTGCACTCTCTCTAGTGCAATACCCTGCTAAATCTCCTATGTAACCTCTCCAGTGCAAAATCCTGGTAAATCTCCTATGTACGATCTCTAGTGCAACATCCTGGTACATCTCCTCTATACTCTCTCCAGTGCAACATCGTGGAAAATCTCCTCTGTACACTCTCTAGTGCAACATGCTGGTAAGTCTCCTCTGTACCCTCTCCAAAGCAACATACTGGTAAATCTCCTCTGTACCTCTCCAGTGCAACAACCTGTTAAATCTGCTCTTTATCCTCACAAGTGCGACATCCTGTTAAATCTCCACTGCACCCTCTGCAGTACAACATCCTGGTAAATTTGCTCTGTACCGTCTCCAGTGTAACATCCTGGTAAATCTCCTTTGTACCGTCTCCAGTACAACATCCAGGTAAATATCCTCTTTCAATCTCTAGTACAACATCCTTGTAAATCTCCTCTATATACTCTGCAGTGCAACATCCTGAAAATCTCCTCAGTACTCTCTCCAGTGCAGCATCCTGACAAATATCCACTGTACCCTCTCTATTGTAACATCCTGGTAAACCTCCTCTGGACCCTGTGCAGTCCAACCTGCTGGTAAATCAATGTTGTATCCACGCTAGTGCAACATCCTGGTAAATCTCCTCCGTACACTCTCTAGTGCAACATCCTGGTAAATCTCTTCTGTAGACTCTCCAGTGCAACATCGTGGTACATCTCCTCTGTACCCACTCTATTGCAACAGCCTGATATACCTCCTCTGCACCCACTGCAGTGCGACATTCTGGTAAATCTCCTCTGTACCCTCTCTTGTTGCAACATCCTGGTAAATCTCCTCTGTACCCTCTCCAATGCAACATTCTTGCAAATCTCCTCTGTAACATCTCCAGTACAACAACCTGTTAAGTCTCCTCTGTACCTTCGCCAGTGGAACTTCCTGTTAAATCTCGTCTGCACCCTCTCCAACGTAACATCCTGGTAAATCTCCTCTGTACCCTCGCCAGTGCAACATCCTGGTAAATCTACTCTGTTCCCTCTCCAGTGTAATATCCTGGTAAATCACCTCTGCACTCTCTGCAATGTAACATCCTGGTAAATCTCCTTTGTACCGTCTCCAGTGCAACATTCTGGTAAATCTCTTTCTGTAACCTCTCTAGAACAACATCCTTGTAAATCTCATCTATAACCTCAGCAGTGCAACATATTGTTATATCTGCTCAGTACCCTCTCAAGTGCAACATCCTGGTAAATGTCTGCACCCTCTGTAGAGCAACAGCCTGATAAATCTCCTCTCTACCCATTCCTATGCAGCATCCTGCTAAATCTCCTCTGCAACACTCTCCAGTGCAGCATCCTCGTAAATGTTGTCTGTAACCTATGCAGTGCAACATCTTGGTAAATCCCCTCTGTACCCTCTCCAGTGCAAAACCTGGTAACTCTCCTCTGTACCCTCTATAGTACAACATCCTGGTAAATCTCCTCTCTATTCCCTGATGTGCAACATGCTGGTACATCTCTTCTGTTCCTACTCCAGTGCAACATCCTCCTAAATTTTCCCTGTAACTTCTGAAGTGCAACATGCTGTTCAATCTCTTCTTGAACCTCTCCAGTGCAACAGCCTGGTATATCTTCTCTGAATCTTCTGCAGCGCATCATCCTGGTAAAACACCTCTGCACCCTCTCTAGTGCAATATCCTGTTAACTTTCCTCTTTATCCTCTTGAGTGCAACATCATGGTAAATCTCCTCTGTATCCTCTCTTGCGCAACATCCTGGTAAATCTCCTCAGTAATTCCTCCAGTGCAACAACCTGTTAAATCTGCTCTATGCCCGCGCCAGTGCAACATATTGTTACATCTCCTCTACACCCTCTGCAGTGCAACATCCTGGTAAACTCCTCTATATCTTCTCTAATGCAACATCCTGGTAAATTTCATCTGTATCCTCTCCTGTGCAACATCCTCGTAAATCACCTATGTACCATCTCCAGCGCAACATGTTGGTAAATTTCCTACGTACCGTCTCCAGTGCAATATCCAGGTAAATCTCTTGTGTACCCTCGCTAGTGCAACAACCTTGTAAATTTCCTCCATACCCACTGCATTGCAACAACCTGGTAAATCTCCTTTGCACGCTCTGCAGTGCAGCATCCTGGTAAATCTCCTCTGCACGCTTTCTAGTGCTCTATGCTGTTAAAACTCCTCTGTACACTCTCCAGTGTAACATCCTGGTAAATCTCCTCTGTACCATCTCCAGTGCAACATCCTGGAAAGTCTCCTCTGTACCCTCTCTAGTGCAACATCCCTGTAAATCTACTCTGTACCCTCTGCACTGCAACATATTGGTTAATCTCCACTGTACCCCCCAGGGCTAAATGCAGGTAAATCTCCTCTGCCCCCGCTCCCGTGCAACATCCACGTAAATGTCCTCTCTACCGTTTCCAGTATAGCATCCTGGTAAATCTCCTCTGTATACTCTGCAGTGCAACATGCTGTAAATCTTCTCCGCACCTTTTCTGCTGCTACATCCTCGTAAATCTCCTCTGTACCCTCTCCAGTGCAACATCCTGGTAATAATGCAACATCCTGGAAAAATTTCATCTGTATCCTCTCCTGTGCAACATCCTGGTAAATCACCTATGTACCATCTCCAGCGCAACATGTTGGTAAATCTCCTACGTACCGTCTCCAGTGCAATATCCTGGTAAATCTCCTTTCTACCCTCGCTAGTGCAACAACGTTGCAAATCTCCTCCATACCCACTGCATTGCAACAATCTGGTAAATCTCCTCTCCACGCTCAGCAGTGCAGCATCCTGGTAAATCTGCTCTGCACCTTTTCTAGTGCTCTATGCTGTTAAAACTCCTCTGTACCCTCTCCAGTGTAACATTCTTGTAAATCTCCTCTGTACCATCTCCAGTGCAACATCCTGGAAAATCTCCTCTGTACCCTCTCTAGTGAAACAGCCCTGTAAATCTACTCTGCACCCTCTGCAGTGCAACCTTCTGTTAAATCTCTTCTGATTACCCCTCCAGTGCAACTGCCTGAATTATCTCCTCTGCACTCCCTGCAGTGCAACATCCTGATACATCTCCTCTGTAAATTCACTAGTGCAACATGCTGGTAAATCTCCACTGTAGCCTCTCCAGTGCAACATCCTGGTAATTCACCTCTGCACCCTCTGCAGTGTAACATCCTGGTAAATCTCCGCTGTACCGTCTCCAGTGCAATATCCTGATAAATCCATTTCTGTAGAATCTCTATTACAACATCCATGTAAATCTTCTCTATATCCTCTGCTGTGCAACATTCTGTTAAATCTCATCTGTACCTCTCCAGTGCAACATCCTGGTAAATATACTCTGTATCCTCCGCAGTGCAACATGCTGATAAATCTCTTCTGTACCCTCTCTATTGCAACATCCTGGTAAATCTCCTCTGCACCCTCTGCAGTGCAACCTTCTGTTAAATCTCTTCTGAATACCCCTCCAGTGCAACTGCCTGAATTAACTCCTCTGCACTCCCTGCAGTGCAACATCCTGATACATCTCCTCTGTAAATTCACTAGTGCAACATGCTGGTAAATTTCCACTGTAGCCTCTCCAATGCAACATCCTAGTAAGTCTCCTCTGTACCCACTCCAGTGCAACAGCCTGGTATATGTCCTCTGCATCCTCTGCAATGCATCATCCTGGTAAATCTTCTCTGCACTCTCTCTAGTGCAATACCCTGCTAAATCTCCTATGTAACCTCTCCAGTGCAAAATCCTGGTAAATCTCCTATGTACGATCTCTAGTGCAACATCCTGGTACATCTCCTCTATACTCTCTCCAGTGCAACATCGTGGAAAATCTCCTCTGTACACTCTCTAGTGCAACATCCTGGTAAGTCTCCTCTGTACCCTCTCCAAAGCAACATACTGGTAAATCTCCTCTGTACCTCTCCAGTGCAACAACCTGTTAAATCTGCTCTTTATCCTCACAAGTGCGACATCCTGTTAAATCTCCACTGCACCCTCTGCAGTACAACATCCTGGTAAATTTGCTCTGTACCGTCTCCAGTGTAACATCCTGGTAAATCTCCTTTGTACCGTCTCCAGTACAACATCCAGGTAAATATCCTCTTTACCTCTCTAGTACAACATCCTTGTAAATCTCCTCTATATACTCTGCAGTGCAACATCCTGAAAATCTCCTCAGTACTCTCTCCAGTGCAGCATCCTGATAAATATCCACTGTACCCTCTCTATTGTAACATCCTGGTAAACCTCCTCTGGACCCTGTGCAGTCCAACCTGCTGGTAAATCAATGTTGTATCCACGCTAGTGCAACATCCTGGTAAATCTCCTCTGTACACTCTCTAGTGCAACATCCTGGTAAATCTCTTCTGTAGCCTCTCCAGTGCAACATCGTGGTACATCTCCTCTGTACCCACTCTATTGCAACAGCCTGATATACCTCCTCTGCACCCACTGCAGTGCGACATTCTGGTAAATCTCCTCTGTACCCTCTCTTGTTGCAACATCCTGGTAAATCTCCTCTGTACCCTCTCCAATGCAACATTCTTGCACATCTCCTCTGTAACATCTCCAGTACAACAACCTGTTAAGTCTCCTCTGTACCTTCGCCAGTGGAACTTCCTGTTAAATCTCGTCTGCACCCTCTCCAACGTAACATCCTGGTAAATCTCCTCTGTACCCTCGCCAGTGCAACATCCTGGTAAATCTACTCTGTTCCCTCTCCAGTGTAATATCCTGGTAAATCACTCTGCACTCTCTGCAATGTAACATCCTGGTAAATCTCCTTTGTACCGTCTCCAGTGCAACATTCTGGTAAATCTCTTTCTGTAACCTCTCTAGAACAACATCCTTGTAAATCGTATCTATAACCTCAGCAGTGCAACATACTGTTATATCTGCTCAATACCCTCTCAAGTGCAACATCCTGGTAAATGTCTGCACCCTCTGTAGAGCAACAGCCTGATAAATCTCCTCTCTACCCATTCCTATGCAGCATCCTGCTAAATCTCCTCTGCAACACTCTCCAGTGCAGCATCCTCGTAAATGTTGTCTGTAACCTATGCAGTGCAACATCTTGGTAAATCCCCTCTGTACCCTCTCCAGTGCAAAACCTGGTAACTCTCCTCTGTACCCTCTATAGTACAACATCCTGGTAAATCTCCTCTCTATTCCCTGATGTGCAACATGCTGGTACATCTCTTCTGTTCCTACTCCAGTGCAACATCCTCCTAAATTTTCCCTGTAACCTCTGAAGTGCAACATGCTGTTCAATCTCTTCTTGAACCTCTCCAGTGCAACAGCCAGGTATATCTTCTCTGAATCTTCTGCAGCGCATCATCCTGGTAAAACACCTCTGCACCCTCTCTAGTGCAATATCCTGTTAACTTTCCTCTCTATCCTCTTGAGTGCAACATCATGGTAAATCTCCTCTGTATCCTCTCTTGCGCAACATCCTGGTAAATCTCCTCAGTAATTCCTCAAGTGCAACAACCTGTTAAATCTGTTCTATGCCCGCGCCAGTGCAACATATTGTTACATCTCCTCTACACCCTCTGCAGTGCAACATCCTGGTAAACTCCTCTATATCTTCTCTAATGCAACATCCTGGTAAATTTCATCTGTATCCTCTCCTGTGCAACATCCTCGTAAATCACCTATGTACCATCTCCAGCGCAACATGTTGGTAAATTTCCTACGTACCGTCTCCAGTGCAATATCCAGGTAAATCTCTTGTGTACCCTCGCTAGTGCAACAACCTTGTAAATTTCCTCCATACCCACTGCATTGCAACAACCTGGTAAATCTCCTTTGCACGCTCTGCAGTGCAGCATCCTGGTAAATCTCCTCTGCACGCTTTCTAGTGCTCTATGCTGTTAAAACTCCTCTGTACACTCTCCAGTGTAACATCCTGGTAAATCTCCTCTGTACCATCTCCAGTGCAACATCCTGGAAAATCTCCTCTGTACCCTCTCTAGTGCAACAGCCCTGTAAATCTACTCTGTACCCTCTGCAGTGCAACCTTCTGTTAAATCTCTTCTGATTTCCCCTCCAGTGCAACTGCCTGAATTATCTCCTCTGCACTCCCTGCAGTGCAACATCCTGATACATCTCCTCTGTAAATTCACTAGTGCAACATGCTGGTAAATCTCCACTGTAGCCTCTCCAATGCAACATCCTAGTAAGTCTCCTCTGTACCCACTCCAGTGCAACAGCCTGGTATATGTCCTCTGCATCCTCTGCAAAGCATCATCCTGGTAAATCTTCTCTGCACTCTCTCTAGTGCAATACCCTGCTAAATCTCCTATGTAACCTCTCCAGTGCAAAATCCTGGTAAATCTCCTATGTACGATCTCTAGTGCAACATTCTGGTACATCTCCTCTATACTCTCTCCAGTGCAACATCGTGGAAAATCTCCTCTTTACCTCTCTAGTACAACATCCTTATAAATCTCCTCTATATACTCTGCAGTGCAACATCCTGAAAATCTCCTCAGTACTCTCTCCAGTGCAGCATCCTGATAAATATCCACTGTACCCTCTCTATTGTAACATCCTGGCAAACCTCCTCTGGACCCTGTGCAGTCCAACCTGCTGATAAATCTATGTTGTATCCACGCTAGTGCAACATCCTGGTAAATCTCCTCTGTACACTCTCTAGTGCAACATCCTGGTAAATCTCTTCTGTAGCCTCTCCAGTGCAACATCGTGGTACATCTCCTCTGTACCCACTCTATTGCAACAGCCTGATATACCTCCTCTGCACCCACTGCAGTGCGACATTCTGGTAAATCTCCTCTGTACCCTCTCTTGTTGCAACATCCTGGTAAATCTCCTCTGTACCCTCTCCAATGCAACATTCTTGCAAATCTCCTCTGTAACATCTCCAGTACAACAACCTGTTAAGTCTCCTCTGTACCTTCGCCAGTGGAACTTCCTGTTAAATCTCGTCTTCACCCTCTCCAACGTAACATCCTGGTAAATCTCCTCTGTACCCTCGCCAGTGCAACATCATGGTAAATCTACCCTGTTCCCTCTCCAGTGTAATATCCTGGTAAATCACCTCTGCACTCTCTGCAATGTAACATCCTGGTAAATCTCCTCTGTACCGTCTCCAGTGCAACATTCTGGTAAATCTCTTTCTGTAACCTCTCTAGAACAACATCCTTGTAAATCTCATCTATAACCTCAGCAGTGCAACATACTGTTATATCTGCTCAGTACCCTCTCAAGTGCAACATCCTGGTAAATGTCTGCACCCTCTGTAGAGCAACAGCCTGATAAATCTCCTCTCTACCCATTCCTATGCAGCATCCTGCTAAATCTCCTCTGCAACACTCTCCAGTGCAGCATCCTCGTAAATGTTGTCTGTAACCTATGCAGTGCAACATCTTGGTAAATCCCCTCTGTACCCTCTCCAGTGCAAAACCTGGTAACTCTCCTCTGTACCCTCTATAGTACAACATCCTGGTAAATCTCCTCTCTATTCCCTGATGTGCAACATGCTGGTACATCTCTTCTGTTCCTACTCCAGTGCAACATCCTCCTAAATTTTCCCTGTAACCTCTGAAGTGCAACATGCTGTTCAATCTCTTCTTAAACCTCTCCAGTGCAACAGCCTGGTATATCTTCTCTGAATCTTCTGCAGCGCACCATCCTGGTAAAACACCTCTGCACCCTCTCTAGTGCAATATCCTGTTAACTTTCCTCTTTATCCTCTTGAGTGCAACATCATGGTAAATCTCCTCTGTATCCTCTCTTGTGCAACATCCTGGTAAATCTCCTCAGTAATTCCTCCAGTGCAACAACCTGTTAAACCTGCTCTATGCCCGCGCCAGTGCAACATATTGTTACATCTCCTCTACACCCTCTGCAGTGCAACATCCTGGTAAACTCCTCTATACCTTCTCTAATGCAACATCCTGGTAAATTTCATCTTTATCCTCTCCTGTGCAACATCCTCGTAAATCACCTATGTACCATCTCCAGCGCAACATGTTGGTAAATTTCCTACGTACCGTCTCCAGTGCAATATCCAGGTAAATCTCTTGTGTACCCTCGCTAGTGCAACAACCTTGTAAATTTCCTCCATACCCACTGCATTGCAACAACCTGGTAAATCTCCTTTGCACGCTCTGCAGTGCAGCATCCTGGTAAATCTCCTCTGCACGCTTTCTAGTGCTCTATGCTGTTAAAACTCCTCTGTACACTCTCCAGTGTAACATCCTGGTAAATCTCCTCTGTACCATCTCCAGTCAACATCCTGGAAAATCTCCTCTGTACCCTCTCTAGTGCAACATCCCTGTTAATCTACTCTGTACCCTCTGCAGTGCAACATATTGGTTAATCTCCACTGTACCCCCCAGGGCTAAATGCAGGTAAATCTCCTCTGCCCCCGCTCCCGTGCAACATCCACGTAAATGTCCTCTCTACCGTTTCCAATATAGCATCCTGGTAAATCTCCTCTGTATACTCTGCAGTGCAACATGCTGTAAATCTTCTCCGCACCTTTTCTGCTGCTACATCCTCGTAAATCTCCTCTGTACCCTCTCCAGTGCAACATCCTGGTAATAATGCAACATCCTGGAAAAATTTCATCTGTATCCTCTCCTGTGCAACATCCTGGTAAATTACCTATGTACCATCTCCAGCGCAACATGTTGGTAAATCTCCTACGTACCGTCTCCAGTGCAATATCCTGGTAAATCTCCTTTCTACCCTCGCTAGTGCAACAACCTTGCAAATCTCCTCCATACCCACTGCATTGCAACAATCTGGTAAATCTCCTCTCCACGCTCAGCAGTGCAGCATCCTGGTAAATCTGCTCTGCACCTTTTCTAGTGCTCTATGCTGTTAAAACTCCTCTGTACCCTCTCCAGTGTAACATCCATGTAAATCTCCTCTGTACCATCTCCAGTGCAACATCCTGGAAAATCTCCTCTGTACCCTCTCTAGTGCAACAGCCCTGTAAATCTACTCTGCACCCTCTGCAGTGCAACCTTCTGTTAAATCTCTTCTGATTACCCCCCCAGTGCAACTGCCTGAATTATCTCCTCTGCACTCCCTGCAGTGCAACATCCTGATACATCTCCTCTGTAAATTCACTAGTGCAACATGCTGGTAAATCTCCACTGTAGCCTCTCCAATGCAACATCCTAGTAAGTCTCCTCTGTACCCACTCCAGTGCAACAGCCTGGTATATGTCCTCTGCATCCTCTGCAAAGCATCATCCTGGTAAATCTTCTCTGCACTCTCTCTAGTGCAATACCCTGCTAAATCTCCTATGTAACCTCTCCAGTGCAAAATCCTGGTAAATCTCCTATGTACGATCTCTAGTGCAACATCCTGGTACATCTCCTCTATACTCTCTCCAGTGCAACATCGTGGAAAATCTCCTCTGTACACTCTCTAGTGCAACATCCTGGTAAGTCTCCTCTGTACCCTCTCCAAAGCAACATACTGGTATATCTCCTCTGTACCTCTCAAGTGCAACAACCTGTTAAATCTGCTCTTTATCCTCACCAGTGCGACATCCTGTTAAATCTCCACTGCACCCTCTGCAGTACAACATCCTGGTAAATTTGCTCTGTACCGTCTCCAGTGTAACATCCTGGTAAATCTCCTTTGTACCGTCTCCAGTACAACATCCAGGTAAATATCCTCTTTACCTCTCTAGTACAACATCCTTGTAAATCTCCTCTATATAGTCTGCAGTGCAACATCCTGAAAATCTCCTCAGTACTCTCTCCAGTGCAGCATCCTGATAAATATCCACTGTACCCTCTCTATTGTAACATCCTGGTAAACCTCCTCTGGACCCTGTGCAGTCCAACCTGCTGGTAAATCTATGTTGTATCCACGCTAGTGCAACATCCTGGTAAATCTCCTCTGTACACTCTCTAGTGCAACATCCTGGTAAATCTCTTCTGTAGCCTCTCCAGTGCAACATCGTGGTACATCTCCTCTGTACCCACTCTATTGCAACAGCCTGATATACCTCCTCTGCACCCACTGCAGTGCGACATTCTGGTAAATCTCCTCTGTACCCTCTCTTGTTGCAACATCCTGGTAAATCTCCTCTGTACCCTCTCCAATGCAACATTCTTGCAAATCTCCTCTGTAACATCTCCAGTACAACAACCTGTTAAGTTTCCTCTGTACCTTCGCCAGTGGAACTTCCTGTTAAATCTCGTCTGCACCCTCTCCAACGTAACATCCTGGTAAATCTGCTCTGTACCCTCGCCAGTGCAACATCCTGGTAAATCTACTCTGTTCCCTCTCCAGTGTAATATCCTGGTAAATCACCTCTGCACTCTCTGCAATGTAACATCCTGGTAAATCTCCTCTGTACCGTCTCCAGTGCAACATTCTGTTAAATCTTTTTCTGTAACCTCTCTAGAACAACATCCTTGTAAATCTCATCTATAACCTCAGCAGTGCAACATACTGTTATATCTGCTCAGTACCCTCTCAAGTGCAACATCCTGGTAAATGTCTGCACCCTCTGTAGAGCAACAGCCTGATAAATCTCCTCTCTACCCATTCCTATGCAGCATCCTGCTAAATCTCCTCTGCAACACTCTCCAGTGCAGCATCCTCGTAAATGTTGTCTGTAACCTATGCAGTGCAACATCTTGGTAAATCCCCTCTGTACCCTCTCCAGTGCAAAACCTGGTAACTCTCCTCTGTACCCTCTATAGTACAACATCCTGGTAAATCTCCTCTCTATTCCCTGATGTGCAACAAGCTGGTACATCTCTTCTGTTCCTACTCCAGTGCAACATCCTCCTAAATTTTCCCTGTAACCTCTGAAGTGCAACATGCTGTTCAATCTCTTCTTAAACCTCTCCAGTGCAACAGCCTGGTATATCTTCTCTGAATCTTCTGCAGCGCATCATCCTGGTAAAACACCTCTGCACCCTCTCAAGTGCAATATCCTGTTAACTTTCCTGTTTATCCTCTTGAGTGCAACATCATGGTAAATCTCCTCTGTATCCTCTCTTGTGCAACATCCTGGTAAATCTCCTCTGTACCTTCTCCAGTGCAACATCCTGGTAAATATCCTCTTTACACTCTCTAGTGCAACATCCAGGTAAATCTCCTCTGTAGCTTCTCAAATGCAACATCCTGGTAAATCTTCTCAGTAATTCCTCCAGTGCAACAACCTGTTAAATCTTCTCTATGCCCGTGCCAGTGCAACGTATTGTTACATCTCCTCTACACCCTCTGCAGTGCAACATCCTGGTAAACTCCTCTATAACTTCTCTAATGCAACATCCTGGTAAATTTCATCTGTATCCCCTCCTGTGCAACATCCTCGTAAATCACCTATGTACCATCTCCAGCGCAACATGTTGGTAAATTTCCTACGTACCGTCTCCAGTGCAATATCCAGCTAATCTCTTGTGTACCCTCGCTAGTGCAACAACCTTGTAAATTTCCTCCATACCCACTGCATTGCAACAACCTGGTAAATCTCCTTTGCACGCTCTGCAGTGCAGCATCCTGGTAAATCTCCTCTGCACGCTTTCTAGTGCTCTATGCTGTTAAAACTCCTCTGTACACTCTCCAGTGTAACATCCTGGTAAATCTCCTCTGTACCATCTCCAGTGCAACATCCTGGAAAATCTCCTCTGTACCCTCTCTAGTGCAACATCCCTGTATATCAACTCTGTACCCTCTGCAGTGCAACATATTGGTTAATCTCCACTGTACCCCCCCAGGGCACAATGCAGGTAAATCTCCTCTGCCCCCGCTCCCGTGCAACATCCACGTAAATGTCCTCTCTACCGTTTCCAGTATCGCATCCTGGTAAATCTCCTCTGTATACTCTGCAGTGCAACATGCTGTAAATCTTCTCCGCACCTTTTCTGCTGCTACATCCTCGTAAATCTCCTCTGTACCCTCTCCAGTGCAACATCCTGGTAATAATGCAACATCCTGGAAAAATTTCATCTGTATCCTCTCCTGTGCAACATCCTGGTAAATCACCTATGTACCATCTCCAGCGCAACATGTTGGTAAATCTCCTACGTACCGTCTCCAGTGAAATATCCTGGTAAATCTCCTTTCTACCCTCGCTAGTGCAACAACCTTGCAAATCTCCTCCATACCCACTGCATTGCAACATCCTGGTAAATCTCCTCTGCACGCTCAGCAGTGCAGCATCCTGGTAAATCTGCTCTGCACCTTTTCTAGTGCTCTTTGCTGTTAGAACTCTCTGTACCCTCTCCAGTGTAACATCCTTGTAAATCTCCTCTGTACCATCTCCAGTGCAACATCCTGGAAAATCTCCTCTGTACCCTCTCTAGTGCAACATCCCTGTAAATCTACTCTGTACCCTCTGCAGTGCAACATTTTGGTAAATCTCGACTGTACCCCCCCAGGGCTAAATGCAGGTAAATCTCCTCTGCACCCCCTCCCGTGCAACATCCACGTAAATGTCCTCTCTACCGTTTCCAGTATAACATCCTGGTAAATCTCCTCTGTACCGTCTCCAGTGCAACCTTCTGGTAAATCTCCTCTGTACCCTCTCTAGTGCAACATCCTGGTACATCTCCTCTGTACCCTCTCTAGTGCAACATCCTACTAAATCTCTTCTGTAACCTCATCAGAGAAACATCCTGGTAAAACGCTTCTGTACCCTTTCTTGTGTAACACCCAGTTATATCTCCCCTGTACCCTTTCCAGTGCAATATCGAGTAAACCTCCTCTGTACCCGTTCTAGTGCAACATGCTGGTAAATCTCTTTGTAAGATCGCTCGTGAAACATCCTGTTAAATAACAACTGCACACTCTCCAGTGTAAAATCCTGGTAAATCTCGACTCTAACCTCTCCATTGCAACATCCTGGTAAATCTCCTCTGTACACTCTCAAGTACAATATCCTGTGAAGACCCCTCTGTACCCACGCCAGTGTAACATCAAGGTAAATCTGCACTGAACACTCTGCAGTGCAGCATCCTTGTAAATCTCATCTATACCCACTGAAGTGCAAAATTTTGTTAAATCTCATCTGTACCTCTCCATTGCAACATCCTGGTTATTATCCTCTGCACCCTCTGCATTGCAACATACTGATAAATCTCCTTTGTACCCTCTCTATTCTATTACAGCATCCTGGTAAATGTCCGCTGCACCCTTCGCAGTGCAACATCCTGATACATCTCCTCTGTACACTCACCAGTGCAACATGCTGGTAAAATTCCTCTGTAGCCTCTCCGATGCAACATCCTGGTAAGATCCACTGTAACCTCTCCAGTGCAACAATATGTTAATTCTACTCCGTACACTCGCCGTTTCAGCATCCTGGTAACTTTCCTCTGTAACCACTCCTGTGCAACATCCTGGTAAATCTCCTCTACAACACTCTCCAGTGCAACATCTTAGGACATCTCGTCTGTAATCTATCCAGTGCAAAATCTTGGTAAATCCCCACTGTACCCACTCCAGTGCAACATCCTGGTAGATCTCCTCTGTACCCTCTCTAGTGCAACATCCTGATAAATCTCCTCTATACCCTCTCGAGTGTAACATCCTGGTAAATCTCCTCTGTATACTCTCTAGTTAAACATCCTGTTAAGTCTCCTCTGTACCCTATCCAAAGCAACATCCTGTTAAATCTTCTCTGTACCTCTACAGTGCAACAACCTGTTAAATCTGCTCTTTATCCTCACCAGTGCGACAGCTTGTTAAATCTCCTCTGCGCCCTCTGCAGTGCAACATCCTGGTAAATTTCCTCTGTACCGTCTTCAGTGTAACATCCTGGTAAATCTCCTCAGTACTCTCTCCAGTGCAACATCCTGGTAAATATCCACTGTATCTTCTCTATTGTAACATCATGGTAAATCTCCTTTGTACCCTCTCCAATGCAACACCCTTGTAAATCTCCTCTGTAACATCTCCAGTACAACAACCTGTTACATCTCCTCTGTACCAGTGGAACTTCCTATTAAATCTCGTCAGCCCCCTCTCCAAAGTAACATCCTGGTAAATCTCCTCTGTACCCTCGACAGTGCAACATCCTGGTAAATCACATCTGCACTCTCTGCAGTGTAACATCCTGGTAAAACTCCTCTGTACCCTCTCCAGTACAACATCGTGTTAAATCTCCTCTGTACCCTCTCTAGTGCAACATCCCTGTAAATCTACTCTTTACCCTCTGCAAAGCAACATACTGGTAAAATCTCCTCTACAGCCTCCCTGCTGCAACATCATGGCAATTCTCCTCTTTAAGCTCTCTAGTGCAACATCCTTGTAAAACTCAGGTGTACCCTCTCCAATGCAACAACTTGTTAAAACCCCTCTGTAACCTCTCTAGTGCAACATCCTGGTAAACGTCCTCTGTATGCTCTCTTGTGTAAAATCCTGGTAAATCACCACTGCACCCTCTCCAGTGCAACATCCTGGTAAATCTGCTCAGTAACCTCTCCATTGCAACAGCAACATTCTTGTAAATCTCCTCTGTGCCCTCTGCAGTACAACATCTTGGAAAAATCTCGTCTGCACACGCTCTCGTGCAACATACTGGTAAATCTCATCCATGCCCTCTCTAGGGCAACATCCTTGTAAATCCCCTTTGTACCCTCTCCAGTGCAACATCCTGGTAAATCTCCTTTGTAAACATCTCCTGTGCAAAATCCTGATAAATCTCCTCTGTACAATCTCTAACGCAACATCCTGGAACATCTGCTCTGTACCCTGATTAGATTACCATCCTCGAAAATCTCCTCTGTTCCATCTCCAGTGCAACATCCTGGTAAATCTCCTCTGAACCTTCTCTAGTGCAACATCCTGGTAAATCTCCTCTGTACCCTCTCTATTGCAACGTCCTGGTAAATCACTTCTGTACCCTCTCCAGTGTAACATCTAGTAAATCTCCTCTGTACCCTCTCCAGTGCATCATCCTGGTAAATCGCCACTGTACATACACTAGTACAGCATCCTGGTAAAACGGCTCAGTACCCTCTCTAGTGTAACATCCTGATGAATCACCTCTGTACCCTCTCTAGTGCAACATCCTGATAAATCAATTCTCTCCCTCTCCAGAGTAACATCCTAGTAAATCTCGTCTGTACCCTCTCCAGTGCATCATCCTGGTAAATCACCACTGTACACAATCTAGTACAGCATCCTGGTAACACGGCTCAGTTCCCTCTCTAGTGTAATATCAGGTAACTCTGCTCTGTACTTTCTCCAGTGCAACATCATGGTAAATCCGATCTGTACTCTCTCTAGTCTAACATCCTGGTAAATCTCCTTTGTAACAATTTCAGTGCAATAACCTGGTAAATCTCCTCTGTACCCTCTCGAGTGCACATCCTTGTAAATCTCCTCTGTCCACTCTCAACTACCATATCCTGATAAATCTCCTCTGCACTCACTCTAGTGCAACACCCTGATAAATCTCCTCTGTACCCTCTCCAGTGCATCATCCTGGTAAATCTCCATGGTACCCACTCTTGTACAGCATCCGGGAAAACTGCTCAGTACCTTCTCTAGTGTAACATCATGGTAAATCTCCTCTGTACCATCTCCAGTGAAACATATTTGTAAACCTCATCTGTACCCTCTCTAGTGAAACATCCTGGTAAATCTCCTCTGTACACTCTGCATTGCAACATGCTCGTAAATCTCCTCTGCACCTTCTCTGCTGCAACATCCTTCTAAATCTCCTCTGTACACTCATTAGTGCAATATCCTGGAAAATCTCCTCTGTACCCTCTCCAGTGCAACATCCTGGTAATTCTCATCTGTACCCTCTCTATTGCAACATCTTGGTAAATCTCCTCTGTAACCTATCCTGTGCAACATCCTGGTAAATTCCCTGTATACCCTCTCTAATATAAAATCCTGATGAATCTCCTCTGTATTCTCTCTAGTGCAACATCGTGGTAAATCACCTCTGTACCTTCAACAGTGCAACATCCAGGTAATATTCCTCCGCACCTTTACCACTACAACATCCTGTTAAATCTCCTTTGTAGCCTTGCCAGTTCAACATCCTGGTAAATCTCCTCTGCACACTTTACCATGCAACATCCAGATAAATCTCCTCTGTACCGTCTCCACTGTAACATCCTGGTAAATCTCCTCTGTACCCTCTCCAATACAACGACCTTGTAAATATCCTCTGTAGCCTATCTAGTGCAACATCCCAGTAAATCTACTCTGTACCCTCTTCAGTGCAACATCCAGGTAAATTTCCTCCGCACCTTCACCACTGCAACATTCTGTTAAATCTCATTTGTACACTTGCCAGTTCAATATCCTCGTAAACCTCCTCTGCACATTCTCCCGTGCAACATCCAGGTAAATCTCATCTGTACCGTCTCCAGTGTAACATCCTGGTAAATCTCCTCTGTACCCTCTCCAATGCAACGACCTTGTAAATATTCTCTGTACCTTATCTAGTACAACATCCTTGTAAATCTCCTCTATACCATCTGCAGTGCAATATCCTGTTAAATCTCCTCTGTACCCTCTCCAGTGCAACATCCTAGTAGATCTCCTCTGTACCCTATCTAGTGCAATATCCTGGTAAATCTCCTCTGCACCATCTGAAGGCCAACATCTTGTTAAATCTCTTCTGTAACCCCTCCAGTGCAACAGCCTGATATAGCTCCTCTGTCCCCATGCAGTGCAACATACTGGTAAATCTCCTCTGTACCCTCTCTAGGGCAACATCCAGGTAAATCTCCTCTGTACCCTCTTCAGTGCAACATCCAGGTAAATCTCCTCTGTACACTCTCTAGTGCAACATCATGGTAAATTTCATCTGTACCCTCTCCAATGCAACATCCTTGTAAAACTCCTCTGTATTCTCTCCAGTGCAACAGCCTGTTAAATCTCCTCTGTACCATCACCAGTGCAACTTCCTGTTGATCTCGTTTGCACGCTCTCCAAATAACATCCGGTAAATCTCCTCTGTACTTTCTCCAGTGCAACATCCTGGTAATTCACCTCTGCACCCTCTGCAGTGTAACATCCTGGTAAATCTCCTCTGTACCGTCTCTAGTGCAATATCCTGATAAATCCCTTTCTGTAGACTCTCTATTACAACATCCTTGTAAATCTTCTCTATATCCTCTGCTGTGCAACATTCTGTTAAATCTCATCTGTACCTCTCCAGTGCAACATCCTGGTAAATATACTCTGTATCCTCTGCAGTGCAACATGCTGATAATTCTCTTCTGTTCCCTCTCTATTGCAACATCCTGGTAAATCTCCTCTGCACCCTCTGCAGTGCAACCTTCTGTTAAATCTCTTCTGAATACCCCTCCAGTGCAACTGCCTGAATTATCTCCTGTGCACTCCCTGCAGTGCAACATCCTAATACATCTCCTCTGTAAATTCATTAGTGCAACATGCTGGTAAATTTCCACTGTAGCCTCTCCAATGCAACATCCTGGTAAGTCTCCTCTGTACCCACTCCAGTGCAACAGCCTGGTATATGTCCTCTGCATCCTCTGCAATGCATCATCCTGGTAAAACTTTTCTGCACTCTCTCTAGTGCAATACCCTGCTAAATCTCCTATGTAAACTCTCCAGTGCAAAATCCTGGTAAATCTCCTATGTACGATCTCCAGTGCAACATCCTGGTACATTTCCTCTATACTCTCTCCAGTGCAACATCGTGGAAAATCTCCTCTGTACACTCTAGTGCAACATCCTGGTAAGTCTCCTCTGTACCCTCTCCAAAGCAACATACTGGTAAATCTCCTCTGTACCTCTCCAGTGCAACAACCTGTTAAATCTGCTCTTTATCCTCACCAGTGCGACATCCTGTTAAATCTCCACTGCACCCTCTGCAGTACAATATCCTGGTAAATCTCCTTTGTTCCGTCTCCTGTACAACATCCAGGTAAATATCCTCTTTACTTCTCTAGTACAACATCCTTGTAAATATCCTCTATATACTCTGCAGTGCAACTTCCTGAAAATCTCCTCAGTAATCTCTCCAGTGAAGCATCCTGATAAATATCCACTGTACCCTCTCTATTGTAACATCCTGCTAAACCTCCTCTGGACCCTATGCAGTCCAACCTGCTGGTAAATCTATTTTGTATCCTTGCTAGTGCAACATCCTGGTAAATCTCCTCTGTACACTCTCTAGTGCAACATCCTGGTAAATCTCTTCTATAGCCTCTCCAGTGCAACATCGTGGTAAATCTCCTATGTATCCACTCTATTGCAACAGCCGGATATACCTCCTCTGCACCCACTGCAGAGCGACATTCTGGTAAATCTCCTCTGTACCCTCTCTTGTGCAACATCCTGGTAAATCTCCTCTGTACCCTCTCCAATGCAACATTCTTGCAAATCTCCTCTGTAACATCTCCAGTACAACAACCTGTTAATCTCCTCTGTACCTTCGCCAGTGGAACTTCCTGTTAAATCTCGCCTGCACCCTCTCCAAAGTAACATCCTGGTAAATCTCCTCTGTACCCTCGCCAGTGCAACATCCTGGTAAATCTACTCTGTTCCCTCTCCAGTGTAATATCCTGGTAAATCACCTCTGCACTCTCTGCAATGTAACATACTGTTATATCTGCTCAGTACCCTTCTGTAGAGCAACAGGCTGATAAATCTCCTCTCTACCCATTCCTATGCAGCATCCTGCTAAATCTCCTCTGCAACACTCTCCAGTGCAACATCCTCGTAAATGTTGTCTGTAACCTATGCAGTGCAACATCTTGGTAAATCCCCTCTGTACCCTCTCCAGTACAAAACCTGGTAACTCTCCTCTGTACCCTCTATAGTGCAACATCCTGGTAAATCTCCTCTCTATTCCCTGATGTGCAACATGCTGGTACATCTCTTCTGTACCTACTCCAGTGCAACATCCTCCTACATTTTCCCTGTAACCGCTGCAGTGCAACATCCTGTTAAATCTCTTCTTAAACCTCTCCAGTGCAACAGCCTGGTATATCTTCTCTGAATCTTCTGCAGCGCATCATCCTGGTAAAACACCTCTGCACCCTCTCTAGTGCAATATCCTGTTAACTTTCCTCTTTATCCTCTTGATTGCAACATCATGGTAAATCTCCTCTGTATCCTCTCTTTTGCAGCATCCTGGTAAATCTCCTCTGTACCCTCTCCAGTGCAACATCCTGGTAAATATCCTCTTTACACTCTCTAGTGCAACATCCAGGTAAATATCCTCAGTAGTCTCTCCAATGCAACATCCTGGTAAATCTCCTCAGTAATTCCTCCAGTGCAACAACCTGTTAAATCTGCTCTATGCCCGCGCCAGTGCAACATATTGTTAAATCTCCTCTACACCCTCTGCAGTGCAACTTCCTGGTAAACTTCCTCTGTACCGTCTCCAATGTAGCATCCTGGTAAATCTCCACTATATATCTCCAGTGCAACATCCTGGTAAATCTCCTCTATATATTCTGCAGTGCAACATGCTGGTAAATCTTCTGTGCACCTTTTCTGCTGCTACATCCTGGTAAATCTCCTCTGTACCCTCTCCAGTGCAACATTCTGTTAAATCTCCTCTATACCTTCTCTAATGCAACATCCTGGTAAATTTCATCTGTATCCTCTCCTGTGCAACATCCTGGTAAATCACCTATGTACCATCTCCAGCGCAACATGTTGGTAAATCTCCTACATACCGTCTCCAGTGCAATATCCAGGTAAATCTCTATTGTACCCTCGCTAGTGCAACAACCTTGTAAATCTCCTCCATACCCACTGCATTGCAACAACCTGGTAAATCTCCTCTGCAAGCTCTGCAGTGCAGTATCCTGGTAAATCTCCTCTGCACGTTTTCTAGTGATCTATGCTGTTAAAACTCCTGTGTACCCTCTCCAGTGTAACATCCTTGTAAATCTCCTCTGTACCCTCTCTAGTGCAACAGCCCTGTAAATCTACTCTGTACCCTCTGCAGTGCAACATATTGGTAAATCTCCTCTGTAAGCCCCCAGGGCTAAATCCAGGTACATCTCCTCTGCACCCGCTCCCGTGCAACATCCATGTAAATGTCCTCTCTACCGTTTCCAGTATAACATCCTGGTAAATCTCCTCTGTACCGTCTCCAGTGCAACCTTCTGGTAAATCTCCTCTGTACCCTCTCTAGTGCAACATCCTGGTAAATCTCCTCTGTACCCTCTCTAGTGCAACATCCTACTAAATCTCTTCTGTATCCTCTTCATTGAAACATCCTGGTAAAACGCCTCTGTACCCTTTCTTGTGTAACACCCAGTTATATCTCCCCTGTACCTTTCCAGTACAATATCGTAGTAAATCTCCTCTGTACCCGCTCTAGTGCAACGTGCTGGTAAATCTCTTTGTAAGATCGCACGTGAAACATCCTGTTAAATCACCACTGCACCCTCTCCAGTGCAAAATCCTGGTAAATGTCCACTCTAACCTCTCCATTGCAACATCCTGGTAAATCTCCTCTGTACATTCTCAGGTGCAATATCCTGTGAAGACCCCTCTCTACCCACGCCAGTGTAACATCAAGTAAATCTGCACTGAACACTCTGCAGTGCAGCATCCTTGTAAATCTCCTCTTTACCCTCTCTAGTTCAACATCCTTGTAAATCTCCTCTTTACACTTTGCAGTGCAACATCTTGTTAAATATCCTCTGCAATATTTGCAGTGCAATATTTGGTAAATCTCTATCGTACCACCCGCAGAGCAACAACCCGGTAGATCTCTTCCGTACCACCTGCAGAGCAACAACCTGGTAAAACTCGTCGGCACTCTCTCCAGTGCAACATCCTGGTAAATCTCATCTGTACCCTCCGTAGTGCAACATCCTTGCAAAAATCATGTGTACCCTCTCTAGTGCAACATATGGTAAAACTTCACTGTACTCTGTCTAGTGTAACACCCAGGTAAATTTCCTCTGTACACTTTCCAGTGCAACATCCTAGTAAATCTCCTCTATACCCTCTCGAGTGCAACATCCTGGTAAATCACCTCTGTCCCCTCTCTACTGCCAAATCCTGGTAAATGCCATCTGCACCCACCTTAGTACAACACCGTGATAAATCTCCCTCTGTACGCTCTCTAGTGCAACTTCGTGGTAAATCCTCTCTGTACGCTTCTTTAAACATCCTGGTAAATCACTTCTGTTTCCTCTGCAGTGTAACATCCTAGTAAATCTCCTCTATACAATCTCCAGTGCATCATCCTTGTAAATGACCAATCTACCCACTCTAGCACAGCATCCCAGTAATACTGCTCTGTACCCTCTCTAGCGTAACATCCTGGTAAATCTCCTCTGTACCCTCTCCAGTGCAACATCCTGGAAAATCTCCTCTGTACCCTCTCTAGTGTAACATCCTGGTAAATCTCAGCTTTACACATTCCAGTGCAATAACATGGTAAACCTTCTCTGTACCCTCTCGAGTGCAACATCCTTGTAAATCACCTCTGTCCCCTCTCAACTGCCATATCCTGGTAAATCTCCTCTGGACTCACTCTAGTGCAACACCCTGATAAATCTCCTCTGTACACTCTCCAGTGCATCATCCTAGTAAATCTCCACTGTGCCCTCTCTAGTACAGCATCCTGGTAAAACTGCTCTGTACCCTCTCTAGTTTAACATCCTGGTAAATCTCCTCTGTACGCATTCCAGTGCAATAACCTGGTAAATCTCATTCGTACCCTCTCGAGTGAAACATCCTTGCAAATTTCTTCTATCCCCAATCTATTGCCATATCCTGGTAAATCTCCTCTGCACCCACTTTAGTGCAACACCCTGATAAATCTCCTTTGTACTCTCTCTCGTGTAACATTGTGGTAACTACTCTCTGTATCCGTTCTGAAACATCCTGGTAAATCTCCTCTGTACCTGCCTAGGTCAATTTCCTGGTAAATCTCCTCAGTATCCTCTCTAGTGCAACATCCTGGTAAATCTCCTCTTTACCCTCTCCAATGCAACATCCTTGTAAATCTACTCTGTAAGTTGTCTAGTCCAACATCCTGGTAAATCTAATCTGTAACCTTTCTAGAGTAACATCGTGGAACATCAACTCTGTACCAACTCCAGTGCAACATACTGGTAGATCCCCTCTCGCCCTCTCCACTGCAACATCCTGTTAAATCTCCTCTGTACCCACTCTAATGCAACTTATTGATAAATCTTCTCTGTATCCTCTCCAGTGCAACATCCTTGTAAATCTACACTGCACCCTCTCCGGTTCAACATGCTGGTAAATCACTTCTGTACGCTCTCCAGTGTAACATCCTAGTGAATCTGCTCTATTCCCTCTCCAGTGCATCATCCTGGTAAATCACCACTGTATCCACACTAGTCCATCATCCTGTTAAAACTGCTAAAAACCCTCTCTAGTTAACATCCTGGAAAGTCTCCACTATACCCTCTCTAGTGCAACATCCTGGTAAATCTCCTCTTTACCCTCTCCAATGCAACATCCTGGTAAATCTCCTCTGTAACCATTCTAGAGCAACATCCTGGAAAATCACCTCTGCACCAACTCCAGTGCAACATACTGGTACATCCCCTCAGCACCCTCTCCACTGCAACATCCTGTTAAATCTCCTCTGTACTCATTCTAACGCAACTTCCTGTAAATCTTCTCTGTATCCTCTCCAGTGCAACATCCTGGTCAATCTCCTTTGTACCCTCTCTAGTGCAACATCCTGGTAAATCTCCACTATACCCAATCCAGTGCAAACTCCTGGTAAAACTGCTCTGTAACCTCTCTAGTGCAACATCCTGGTAAACTTCCTCTATACCATCACCAGTGTAACATCCTGGTAAATTTCCTCTATATCATCACCTGTGCAACATCCTTGTAAATTTCCTCTCTACCCTCTTTAGTGCAACATCCTGGTAAATCTCCTCTTTACCCTCTCTAGTTTAACATCCTGGTAAATCTAGTGTAACATTCTGGTAAATCTCCTCTGTACACATACCAGTGCAATAAACTTGTAAATTTCCTCTGTAACCTCTCGAGTGCAACATCCTTGTAAATTTCTTCTGTCCCCTCTCTACTGCCATATCCTGGTAAATCTCCTCTGCACCCACTTTACTCCAACACCCTGATAAATCTCCTCTGTACCATCTCTAGTGCAACATCGTGGTAAATCCCATCTGTAGCCTTTCAGAAACATACTGGTAAATCTCCACTTTACCTGCCTAGGCCAACTTCTTGGTCAATCTCTTCTTTACCCTCTCCAGTGCAACTCACTTGTAAATCTCTACGTTCTGCTCTCTAGGGCAACATCCTGGTAAAGCTCCTCTGTACCCTCTCCAATGCAACATCCTGTTAAATCTCCTCTGTACATTGTCTAGTCCTACATCCTGGTTAATCAACTCTGTAATCTTTTCGGGAGCAACATCATGAAAAATCACCTCTGAAACAACTCCACTGGAACATCCTGTTAAATCTCCTCTGTACCCACTCAAATGCAACTACCTGAAAATTTTTCTCTGTATCTTCTCCAGTGCAACATCCTGGTAAATCTCCTCGGCACCATCTCTAGTTCAACATCCTGGTAAATCACTTCTGTACCCTTTCCAGTGTAACATCCTAGTAAATCTCCTCTGTTCCCTATCCAGTGCATCATCCTGGTAAATCACCATTGTACCCACAATAGTAAAGCATCCTGGTAAAACTGCTCAGTGCCCTCTCCAATGTAACATCCTGATAAATTTCCTCTGTACCTCTCCAGTGCAACTCAATTTTCATTCACCTTGTTCGGCTCTCTAGGGTATCATCCTGGTAAATCTCCTCTGTACCCTCTCTAGTGCAACATCCTGGTAATTCTCCTCTGAACCTTACCAATGCAAAATCCTGGTAAATCTCCTCTGTACTCTGTCTAGACCAACATCCGGGTAAATCTCCTTGTTAATTTTCTAGAGCAACATCCTGGAAAATCACCTCTGTACCAACTCCAGTGCAACACCCTGGTACATACACTCTGCACCCTCTCCACTGCAACATGCTGTTAAATCTCCTCTGTACCCTCTCTAATGCAACTTCCTGGTAAATCTTCTCTGTATCCTCTCCAGTGCAACATCATGATAATTCTCCTCTGCCCCCACTCTAGTTCAACATCCTGGTAAATGACTTCTGTACACTCTCCAGTGTAACATCCTGGTAAATCTCCGCTGTACCTCTCTAGTGCAACATCCCTGTAAACCTATTCTATACCCTCTGCAGTGCAACATATTGGTAAATCTCCTCTATACCCCCCCAGGGCTAAATCCAGGTAAATCTCCTCTGCACCCGCTCCCATGCACAATCCACGAAAATGTCCTCTCTATCGTTTCCAGTATAACAACCTGGTAAAGCTCCTCTGTATCCTCTCTAGTGCAACAGCCTGGTAAATCTCCTCTTTACCCGCTCCAATGCAACATCCTGTTAAATCTCCTCTGTACGCTGTCTAGACCAACATCCTGGTAAATCTCGTCTGTAAAATTTCTAGAGCAACATTCTGGTAAATGAATTCTGTACCCTCTCCAGTGTAACATCCTGGTAAATCTCCTCTGCACTTTTTCTTGTGCTCTATGCTGTTAAAACTCCTCTGTACCCTCTCCAGTGTAACATCCTGGTAAATCTCCTCTCTAACATCTCAAGTGTCAACATCCGGATAAATCTCCTCTGTACCCTCTCAAGTGCAACATCAATGTAAATCTACTCTGTACCCTCTGCAGTGCAACATATTGGTAAATCTCCTCTGTACCCTCTCTAGTGCAACATTCTGGTAAATCTCCTCTGTACCCTCTCTAGTGCAACATCCTACTAAATCTCTCTGTAACCTCTTCAGTGCAACATCCTGGTAAAACGTCTCTGTACCCTTTCTTGTGTAACACCAATGTAAATCTCCTCTGTACCCTTTCCATTGCAATATCGTAGTAAATCTCCTCTGTACCCTCTCTAGTGCAACATCCTGGTAAATCTCCTCTATATGATCTCTCGTGCAACATCCTAGTAAATCACCACTGCACCCTCTCCAATGCAACATACTGGTAAATCTCCACTCTAACCTCTCCATTACAACATCCTGGTAAATCTCCTCTGTACAGTCTCAAGTGCAATATCCTGTGAAGACCCCTCTGTACCCTCGCCAGTGTAACATCAAGGTAAATCTGCCCTGAACACTCAGCAGTTCAGCATCCTTGTAAATCTCCTCTGTACACTCTCTAGTTCAACATCCTTGTAAATCTCCTCTGTACACTCTCAAGTGCAATATCCTGTGAAGACCCCTCTGTACCCTCGCCAGTGTAACATCAAGGTAAATCTGCCCTGAACACTCAGCATTGCAGCATCCTTGTAAATCTCCTCTGTACCCTCTCTAGTTCAACATCCTTGTAAATCTACTCTGTACACTCTGCAGTGCAACATCTTGGAAAATCTCCTCTGCAATATTTGTAGTGCAACATCTTGGTAAATCTCTTCCATACCACCCGCAGAGCAACAACCTAGTAGATCTCTTCCATACCCCCTGCAGATCAACAATCTGGTAAATCTCATCGGCACCCTCTCCAGTGCAACATCCTGGTAAATCTCATCTGTACCGTCCGCAGTGCAACATCCTTGTAAAAATCCTGTGTACCCTCTCTAGTGCAACATCTTGGTAAAACGTCTCTGTACCCTGTCTAGTGTAACACCCAGGTAAATCTCCTCTGTAACCTTTCCAGTGCAACATCCTAGTAAATCTCCTCTGTACCCTCTCTAGTGCAACATCCTGGTAAATCTCCTCTGTAACCATTCCAGTGCAATAACCTGTTAAATCTCCTCTGTACCCTCTCGAGTGCAACATCCTTGTAAATTTCCTCTGTCCCCTCTCTACTGCCATATCCTGGTAAATGTCCTCTGCAGCCACCTTAGTGCAACACCCTGATAAATCTCCTCTGTACGCTCTCTAGTGCAACTTCGTAGTAAATCCTCTCTGTACCCTTTTTGAAACATTTTAGTAAATCACTTCTGTACCCTCTGCAGTGTAACATCCTAGTAAATCTCCTCTATACCTTCTTCAGTGCATCATCCTTGTCAATCACCAATCTACCCACTCTAGTACAGCAACCCGTAAAATTGCTCTGTCCCTTCTCAACTGCCATATCCTGGTACATCTCCTCTGGACTGACTCTAGTGCAACATCCTGATAAATCTCCTCTGTACATTCTCCAGTGCATCATCCTGGTAAATCTCCACTGTACCCTCTCTATTACAGCATCCTGGTAAAACTGCTCAGTACCCTCTCTAGTGTAACATCCTGGTAAATTTCCTCTGTACCCATTCCAGTGCAATAACCTGGTAAATCTCATTTGTATCCCCTCGTATGCAACATCCTTGTAAATTTCCTCTGCCCCCTCTCTATTGCTATATCCTGGTAAATCTTCTCTGCACCCACTTTAGTGCAACACCCTGATACATCTCCGTTGTACTCTCTCTAGTGTAACATCGTGGTAAATTCTCTCTGTACCCGTTCTGAAACATCCTCGTAAATCTCCTCTGTACCTGCCTTGGTCAAATTCCTGCTAAATCTCCTCAGTATCCTCTCCAGTGCAACTCCCTTGTAAATCTCCTTGTTCCGCTCTCTAGGGCAACATTATGGTAAATATCCTCTGTACCCTCTCTAGTGCAACATCCTGGTAAATCTCCTCTTTAAGCTCTCCAGTGCAACATTCTGGTAAATCTACTCTGTAAGATGTCTAGTCCAACATCCTGGTAAATCTAATCTGTAACCTTTCTAGAGTAACATCCTGGAACATCAAATCTGTACCAACTCCAGTGCAACATACTGGTAAATCTCCTCTCACCCTCTCCACTGTAACATCCTGTTTAATCTCATCTGTACCCACTCTAATGCAACTTACTGGTAAATCTTCTCTGTATCCTCCCCAGTGCAACATCAAGATAATTCTCCTCTGCACCCACTCTAGTTCAACATCCTGGTAAATGACTTCTGTACGCTCTCCAGTGTAACATCCTGGTAAATCTCCGCTGTACACTTTCTAGTGCAACATCACTGTAAACCTATTATATACCCTCTGCAGTGCAACATGTTGGTAATTCTCCTCTATACCCCCCCAGGGCTAAATCCAGGTAAATCTCCTCTGCACCCGCTCCCATGCAAAATCCACGTAAATGTCCTCTCTTTCGTTTCCAGTATAACATCCTGGTAAAGCTCCTCTGTATCCTCTCTAGTGCAACAGCCTGGTAAATCTCCTCTTTACCCTCTCCAAGGCAACATCCTGTTAAATCTCCTCTGTACGCTGTCTATACCAACATCCTGGTAAATCTTGTCTGTAAACTTTCTAGAGGAACATCCTGGAAAATCACCTCTGTACCAACTCCACTGCAACATAGTGGTACATACACTCTGCACGCTCTCCACTGCAACATGCTGTTAAATCTCCACTTTACCCTCTCTAATGCAACTTCATGTTATATCTTCTCTGCATCCTCTCCTCTGCAACATCATGATAATTCTCCTCTGCACCCACGCTAGTTCAACATCCTGGTAAATCTCTTCTGTACCCTCTCCAGTGTAACATCCTGGTAAAGCTCCTCTGTAACATCTCAAGTGCAACATCCGGATAAATCTCCTCTGTTCCCTCTCTAGTGCAACATCCCTGTAAATCTACTCTGTACCCTCTGCAGTGCAACATATTGGTAAATCTCCTCTGCCCCCCCCCCCCCAGGGCTAAATCCAAGTAAATCTCCTCTGCACCCGCTCTCGTGCAACATCCACGTAAATGTCCTCTCTACCGTTTCCAGTATAACATCCTGGTAAATCTTCTCTGAACCGTCTCCAGTGCAACATTCTGGTAAACCTCCTCTGTACCCTCTCTAGTGCAACATTCTGGTAAATCTCCTCTGTACGCTCTCTAGTGCAACATCCTACTAAATCTCTCTGTAACCTCTTCAGTGCAACATCCTGGTAAAACGTCTCTGTACCCTTTCTTTTGTAACACCAAGGGTAATCTCCTCTGTACCCTTTCCAGTGCAATATCGTAGTAAATCTCCTCTGTACCCTCTCTAGTGCAACATCCTGGTAAATCTCCTCTATATGATCTCTCGTCCAACATCCTGGTAAATCACCACTGCACCCTCGCCAATGCAATATCCTGGTAAATCTCCAATCTAACATCTCCATTACAACATCCTGGTAAATCTCCTCTGTACAATCTCAAGTGCAATATCCTGTGAAGACCCCTCTGTACCCTCGCCAGTGTAATATAAAGGTAAATCTGCGCTGAACAATCAGCAGTGCAGCATCCTTGTAAATCTCCTCTGTACCCTCGCTAGTTCAACATCCTTGTAAATCTACTCTGTACACTCTGCAGTGCAACATCTTGTAAAATCTCCTCTGCAATATTTGTAGTGCAACATCTTGGTAAATCGCTTCCATACTACCCGCAGAGCAACAACCTAGTAGATCTCTTCCATACCCCCTGCAGATCAACAATCTGGTAAACCTCATCGGCACCCTCTCCAGTGCAACATCGTGGTAAATCTCATCTGTAACGTCCGCAGTGCAACATCCTTGTAAAAATCCTGTGTACCCTCTCTAGTGCAACATCTTGGTAAAACGTCTATGTTCCCCTCCTAGTGTAACACCCAGGTAAATCTCCTCTGTAACCTTTCCAGTGCAACATCCTAGTAAATCTCCTCTGTACCCTCTCTAGTGCAACATCCTGGTAAATCTCCTCTGTAACCATTCCAGTGCAATAACCTGTTAAATCTCCTCTGTACCCTCTCGAGTGCAACATCCTTGTAAATTTCCTCTGTCCCCTCTCTACTGCCATATCCTGGTAAATGTCCTCTGCACCCACCTTAGTGCAACACCCTGATAAATCTCCTCTGTACGCTCTCTAGTGCAACTTCGTAGTAAATCCTCTCTGTACCCTTTTTGAAAAATCTTAGTAAATCTCTTCTGTACCCTCTGCAGTGTAAAATCCTAGTAAATCTCCTCTATACCCTCTTCAGTGCATCATCCTTGTAAATCACTAATCTACCCACTCTAGTACAGCATCCCGGTAAAACTGCTCTGTCCCCTCTCAACTGCCATATCCTGGTACATCTCCTCTGGACTCACTCTAGTGCAACATCCTGATAAATCTCCTCTGTACATTCTCCAGTGCATCATCCTGGTAAATCTCCACTGTACCCTCTCTATTACAGCATCCTGGTAAAACTGCTCAGTACCCTCTCTAGTGTAACATCCTGGTAAATCTCCTCTGTACCCATTCCAATGCGATAACCTGGTAAATGTCATTTGTACCCTCTCGGGTGCAACATCCTTGTAAATTTCCTCTGCCCCCTCTCTATTGCCATATCCTGGTAAATCTTCTCTGCACCCACTTTAGTGCAAAACCCTGATACATCTCCTTTGTACTCTCTCTGGTGTAACATCGTGGTAAATTCTCTCTGTACCCGTTCTGAAACATCCTCGTAAATCTCCTCTGTACCTGCCTTGGTCAACTTCCTGCTAAATCTCCTCAGTATCCTCTCCAGTGCAAGTTCCTTGTAAATCTCCTTGTTCCGCTCTGTAGGGCAACATTATTGTAAATATCATCTGTACACTCTCTAGTGCAACATCCTGGTAAATCTCCTCTTTAAACTCTCCAATGCAACATTCTGGTAAATCTACTCTGTAAGATGTCTAGTCCAACATCCTGGTAAATGTAATCTGTAACCTTTCTAGAGTAACATCCTGGAACATCAACTCTGTACCAACTCCAGTGCAACATACTGGTACATCTCCGCTCACCCTCTCCACTGTAACATCCTGTTAAATCTCATCTGTACCCACTCTAATGCAACTTACTGGTAAATCTTCTCTGTATCCTCTCCAGTGCAACATCATGATAATTCTCCTCTGCACCCACTCTTGTTCAACATCTTGGTAAATGACTTCTGTACCCTCTCCAGTGTAACATCCTGGTAAATCTCTGCTGTACCCTGTCTAGTGCAACATCCCTGTAAACCTATTCTATACCCTCTGCAGTGCAACATATTGGTAAATCTCCTCTATACCACCCCAGGGCTAAATCCAGGCAAATCTCCTCTGCACCCGCTCCCATGCAAAATCCACGTAAATGTCCTCTCTATCGTTTCCAGTATAACATCCTCGTAAAGCTCCTCTGTATCCTCTCTAGTACAACAGCCTGGTAAATCTCCTCTTTACCCTCTCCAAAGCAACATCCTGTTAAATCTCCTCTGTACGCTGTCTAGACCAACATCCTTGTAAATCTCGTCTGTAAACTTTCTAGAGCAACATCCTGGAAAATCACCTCTATACCAACTCCACTGCAACATAGTGGTACATACACTCTGCACGCACTCCACTGCAACATGCTGTTAAATCTCCTCTTTACCCTCTCTAATGCAACTTCATGGTATATCTTCTCTGCATCCTCTCCTGTGCAACATCATGATAATTCTCCTCTGCACCCACTCTAGGTCAACATCCGGGTAAATCACTGCTGTATCCTCTCCAGTGTAACATCCTGGTAAATCTCCTCTGCACCTTTTCCAGTGCTCTATGCTGTTAAAACTCCTCTGTACCCTCTCCAGTGTAACATCCTGGTAAATCTCCTCTGTAACATCTCAACTACAACATCCGGATAAATCTCCTCTCTACCCTCTCTAGTGCAACATCCCTGTAAATCTACTCTGTACCCTCTGCAGTGCAACATATTGGTAAATCTCCTCTGTTCCCCCCCCCCCCCCCCACGGCTAAATCCAAGTAAATCTCCTCTGCACCCGCTTCCGTGCAACATCCCCGTAAATGTCCTCTCTACCGTTTCCAACATAACATCCTGGTAAATCTTCTCTGTACCGTATCCTGTGCAACATTCTAGTAAATCTCCTCTGTACCCTCTCTAGTGCAACATTCTGGTAAATCTCCTCTGTACCCTCTCTAGTGCAACATCCTACTAAATCTCTCTGTAACCTCTTCAGTGCAACATGCTGGTAAATCGTCTCTGTACCCTTTCTTGTGTAACACCAAGGTAAATCTCCTCTGTACCCTTTCCAGTGCAATATCGTAGTAAATCTCCTCTGTACCCTCTCTAGTGCAACATCCTGGTAAATCTCCTTTATATGATCTCTCGTCCAACATCCTGGTAAATCACCACTGCACCCTCGCCAATGCAACATCCTGGTAAATCTCCAATCTAACCTCTCCATTACAACATCCTGGTAAATCTCCTGTGTACAATCTCAAGTGCAATATCCTGTGAAGACCCCTCTGTACCCTCGCCAGTGTAATATCAAGGTAAATCTGCCCTGAACAATCAGCAGTGCAGCATCCTTGTAAATCTCCTCTGTACACTCTCTAATTCAATATCCTTGTAAATCTCCTCTGTACACTCTGCAGTGCAACATCTTGGAGAATCTCCTCTGCAATATTTGTAGTGCAACATCTTGGTAAATCTCTTCCGTACCACCCGCAGAGCAACAACCTAGTAGATCTCTTCCATACCCCCTGCAGATCAACAATCTGGTAAACCTCATCGGCACCCTCTCCAGTGCAACATCCTGGTAAATCTCATCTGTACCGTCCGCAGTGCAACATCCTTGTAAATATCCTGTGTACCATCTCTAGTGCAACATCTTGGTAAAACGTCTCTGTACCCTTTCTAGTGTAACACCCAGGTAAATCTCCTCTGTAACCTTTCCAGTGCAACATCCTAGTAAATCGCCTCTGTACCCTCTCTAGTGCAACATCCTGGTAAATCTCCTCTGTAACCATTCCAGTGCAATAACCTGTTAAATCTCCTCTGTACCCTCTCGAGTGCAACATCCTTGTAAATTTCCTCTGTCCCCTCTCTACTGCCATATCCTGGTAAATGTCCTCTGCACCCACCTTAGTGCAACACCCTGATAAATCTCCTCTGTACGCTTTCTAGTGCAACTTCGTAGTAAATCCTCTCTGTACCCTTTTTGAAAAATCTTAGTAAATCACTTCTGTACCCTCTGCAGTGTAACATCCTAGTAAATCTCCTCTATACCCTCTTCAGTGCATCATCCTTGTAAATCACTAATCTACCCACTCTAGTACAGCATCCCGGTAAAACTGCTCTATCCCCTCTCAACTGTCATATCCTGGTACATCTCCTCTGGACTCACTCTAGTGCAACATCCTGATAAATCTCCTCTGTACATTCTCCAGTGCATCATCCTGGTAAATCTCCACTGTACCCTCTCTATTACAGCATCCTGGTAAAACTGCTCAGTACCCTCTCTAGTGTAACATCCTGGTAAATCTCTGTACCCATTCCAGTGCAATAACCTGGTAAATCTCATTTGTACCCTCTCGGGTGTAACATCCTTGTAAATTTCCTCTGCCCCCTCTCTATTGCCATATCCTGGTAAATCTCCTCTGCACCCACTTTAGTGCAACACCCTGATAAATCTCCGTTGTACTCTCTCTAGTGTAACATCGTGGTAAATTCTCTCTGTACCCGTTCTGAAACATCCTCGTAAATCTCCTCTGTACCTGCCTTGGTCAACTTCCTGCTAAATCTCCTCAGTATCCTCTCCAGTGCAACTCCCTTGTAAATCTCCTTGTTCCGCTCTCTAGAGCAACATTATGGTAAATATCCTCTGTACCCTCTCTAGTGCAACATCCTGGTAAATGTCCTCTTTAAACTCTCCAATGCAACATTCTGGTAAATCTACTCTGTAACATGTCTAGTCCAACATCCTGGTAAATCTAATCTGTAACCTTTCTAGAGTAACATCCTGGAACATCAACTCTGTACCAACTCCAGTGCAACATACTGGTACATCTCCTCTCACCCTCTCCACTGTAACATCCTGTTAAATCTCATCTGTACCCACTCTAATGCAACTTACTGGTAAATCTTCTCTGTATCCTCTCCAGTGCAACATCATGATAATTCTCCTCTGCACCCACTCTTGTTCAACATCTTGGTAAATGACTTCTGTACCCTCTCCAGTGTAACATCCTGGTAAATCTCTACTGTACCCTCTCTAGTGCAACATCCCTGTAAACCTATTCTATACCATCTGCAGTGCAACATATTGGTAAATATCCTCTATACCCCCCCCAGGGCTAAATCAAGGCAAATCTCCTCTGCACCCGCTCCCATGCAAAATCCACGTAAATGTCCTCTCTATCGTTTCCAGTATAACATCCATGGTAAAGCTCCTCTTTACCCTCTCCAAAGCAACATCCTGTTAAATCTCCTCTGTACGCTGTCTAGACCAACATCCTGGTAAATCTCGTCTGTAAACTTTCTAGAGCAACATCGTGGAAAATCATCTCTGTACCAACTCCACTGCAACATAGTGGTACATACACTCTGCACGCTCTCCACTGCAACATGCTGTTAAATCTCCTCTTTAACCTCTCTAATGCAACTTCATGGTATATCTTCTCTGTATCCTCTCCTGTGCAACATCATGATAATTCTCCTCTGCACCCACTCTAGGTCAACATCCGGGTAAATCACTTCTGTACCCTCTCCAGTGTAACATCCTGGTAAATCTCCTCTGCACCTTTTCTAGTGCTCTATGCTGTTAAAACTCCTCTGTACCCTCTCCAGTGTAACATCCTGGTAAATCTCCTCTGTAACATCTCAAGTGCAACATCCGGATAAATCTCCTCTCTACCCTCTCTAGTGCAACATCCCTGTAAATCTACTCTGTACCCTCTGCAGTGCAACATATTGGTACATCTCCTCTGTCCCCCCCCCCCAGGGCTAAATCCAAGTAAATCTCCTCTGCACCCGCTCCCGTGCAACATCCACGTAAATGTCCTCTCTACCGTTTCCAGCATAACATCCTGGTAAATCTTCTCTGTACCGTATCCTGTGCAATATTCTGGTAAATCTCCTCTGTACCCTCTCTAGTGCAACATTCTGGTAAATCTCCTCTGTACCCTCTCTTGTGCAACATCCTACTAAATCTCTCTGTAACCTCTTCAGTGCAACATGCTGGTAAATCGTCTCTGTACCCTTTCTTCTGTAACACCAAGGTAAATCTCCTCTGTATCCTTTCCAGTGCAATATCGTAGTAAATCTCCTCTGTACCCTCTCTAGTGCAACATCCTGATAAATCTCCTCTATATGATCTCTCGTGCAACATCTTGGTAAATCACCACTGCACCCTCTCCAATGCAACATCCTGGTAAATCTCCACTCTAACCTCTCAGATTACAACATCCTGGTAAATCTCCTCCGTACATTCTCAAGTGCAATGTCCTGTGAAGACCCCTCTGTACCCTCGCCAGTGTAACATCAAGGTCAATCTGCCCTGAACACTCAGCAGTGCAGCATTCTTGTAAATCTCCTCTGTACACTCTCTAATTCAATATCCTTGTAAATCTCCTCTGTACACTCTGCAGTGCAACATCTTGGAAAATCTCCTCTGCAATATTTGTAGTGCAACATCTTGGTAAATCTCTTCCATACCACCCGCAGAGCAACAACCTGGTAGATCTCTTCCATACCCCCTGCAGATCAACAATCTGGTAAATCTCATCGGCACCCTCTCCAGTGCAACATCCTTGTAAATCTCCTCTGTACCCTCTCGAGTGCAACATCCTCGTAAATTTCCTCTGTACCCTCTCTACAGCCATTTCCTGGAAAATGTCCTCTGCACCCACATTAGTGCAACACCCTGATAAATCTCCTCTGTACGATCTCTAGTGCAACTTCGTAGTAAATCCTCTCTGTACCCTTTTTGAAACATCCTAGTAAATCACTTCTGTACCCTCTGCAGTGTAACATCCTAGTAAATCTCCTCTATACCCACTTCAGTGCATCATCCTTGTAAATCACCAATCTACCCACTCTAGTACACCAACCCGGAAAAACTGCTCCGTCCCCTCTCAGCTGCCATATCCTGGTAAATCTCCTCTGGACTCACTCTAGTGCAACATCCTGATAAATCTCCTCTGTACATTCTCCAGTGCATCATCCTGGTAAATCTCCACTGTACCCTCTCTATTACAGCATCCTGGAAAAACTGCTCAGTACCCTCTCTAGTGTAACATCCTGGTAAATCTTCTCTGTACCCATTCCAGTGCAATAAACTGGTAAATCTCATTTGTACCCTCTCGTATGCAACATCCTTGTAAATTTCCTCTGCCCCCACTCTATTGCCATATCCTGGTAAATCTCCTCTGCACCCACTTTAGTGAAACACCCTGATAAATCTCCGTTGTACTCTCTCTAGTGTAACATCGTGGTAAATTCTCTCTGTACCCGTTCTGAAACATCCTCGTAAATCTCCTCTGTACCTGCCTTGGTCAACTTCCTGCTAAATCTCCTCAGTATCCTCTCCAGTGCAACTCCCTTGTAAATCTCCTTGTTCCGCTCTCTAGGGCAACATTATGATAAATATCCTCTGTACCCTCTCTAGTGCAACATTCTGGTAAATCTCCTCTTTAACCTCTCCAATGCAACATTCTGGTAAATCTACTCTGTAAGATGTCTAGTCCAACATCCTGGTAAATCTAATCTGTAACCTTTCTAGAGTAACATCCTGGAACATCAACTCTGTACGAACTCCAGTGCAACATACTGGTAAATCTCCTCTCACCCTCTCCACTGTAACATCCTGTTTAATCTCATCTGTACCCACTCTAATGCAACTTACTGGTAAATCTTCTCTGTATCCTCCCCAGTGCAACATCATGATAATTCTCCTCTGCATCCACTCTTGTTCAACATCCTGGTAAATGACTTCTGTACCCTCTCCAGTGTAACATCCTGGTAAATCTCCGCTGTACCCTCTCTAGTGCAACATCCCTGTAAACCTATTCTATACCCTCTGCAGTGCAACATATTGGTAAATCTCCTCTATACCCCCCCAGGGCTAAATCCAGGTAAATCTCCTCTGCACCCGCTCCCATGCAAAATCCACGTAAATGTCCTCTCTTTCGTTTCCAGTATAACATCCTGGTAAAGCTCCTCTGTATCCTCTCTAGTGCAACAGCCTGGTAAATCTCCTCTTTACCCTCTCCAAAGCAACATCCTGTTAAATCTCCTCTCTATGCTGTCTAGACCAACATCCTGGTAAATTTCGTCTGTAAACTTTCAAGAGCAACATCCTGGAAAATCACCTTTGTACCAACTCCACTGCAACATAGTGGTACATACACTCTGCACCCTCTCCACTGCAACATGCTGTTAAATCTCCACTTTACCCTCTCTAATGCAACTTCATGGTAAATCTTCTCTGTATCCTCTCCTGTGCAACATCATGATAATTTTCCTCTGCACCCACTCTAGTTCAACATCCTGGTAAATCACTTCTGTACCCTCTCCAGTGTAACATCCTGGTAAATCTCCTCTGCACCTTTTCTAGTGCTCTATGCTGTTAAAATTCCTCTTTACCCTCTCCAGTGTAACATCCAGGTAAATCTCCTCTGTAACATCTCAAGAGCAACATCCGGATAAATCTCCTCTGTACCCTCTCTAGTGCAACATCCCTGTAAATCTACTCTGTACCCTCTGCAGTGCAACATATTGGTAAATCTCCACTGCCACCCCCCCCCCAGGGCTAAATCCAAGTAAATCTCCTCTGCACCTGCTCCCGTGCAACATCCACGTAAATGTCTTCTCTACCGTTTCCAGTATAACATCCTGGTAAATCTTCTCTGTACCGTCTCCAGTGCAACATTCTGGTAAATCTCCTCTGTACCCTCTCTAGTGCAACATTCTGGTTAATCTCATCTGTACCCTCTCTAGTGCAACATCCTACTAAATCTCTCTGTAACCTCTTCAGTGCAACATCCTGGTAAAACGTCTCTGTACCCTTTCTTGTGTAACACCAATGTAAATCTCCTCTGTAGCCTTTCCAGTGCAATATCGTATTAATTCTCCTCTGTACCCTCTCTAGTGCTACATCCTGGTAAATCTCCTCTATATGATCTCTCGAGCAACATCCTGGTAAATCACCACTGCACACTCTCCAATGCAACATCCTGGTAAATCTCCACTCTAACCTCTGCATTACAACATCCTGGTAAATCTCCTCTGTACACTCTCAAGTGCAATATCCTGTGAAGACCCCTCTGTACCCTCGCCAGTGTAACATCAAGGCAAATCTGCCCTGAACACTCAGCAGTGCAGCATCCTTGTAAATCTCCTCTGTACACTCCCTAGTTCAACATCCTTATAAATCACCTCTGTACACTCTCAAGTGCAATCTCCGGTGAAGACCCCTCTGTACCCTCGCCAGTGTAACATCAAGGAAAATCTGCCCTGAACACTCAGCAGTGCAGCATCCTTGCAAATCTCCTCTGTACCCTCTCTAGTTCAACATCCTTGTAAATCACCTCTGTACACTCTGCAGTGCAACATCTTGGAAAATCTCCTCTGCAATATTTGTAGTGCAACATCTTGGTAAATCTCTTCCATACCACCCGCAGAGCAACAGCCTGGTAGATCTCTTCCATACCCCCTGCAGATCAACAATCTGGTAAATCTCATCGGTACCCTCTCCAGTGCAACATCCTGGTAAATCTCATCTGTACCGTCCGCAGTGCAACATCCTTGTAAAAATCCTGTGTACCCTCTCTAGTGCAACATCTTGGTAAAACATCTCTGTACCCTGTCTAGTTTAACACCCAGGTAAATTTCCTCTGTAACCTTTCCAGTGCAACATCCTAGTAAATCTCCACTGTACCCTCTCTAGTGCAACATCCTGGTAAATCTCCTCTGTAACCATTCCAGTGCAATAAGCTGTTAAATCTCCTCTGTACCCTCTCGAGTGCAACATCCTTGTAAATTTCCTCTGTCCACTCTATACTGCCATATCCTGGTAAATATCCTCTGCACCCACCTTAGTGCAACACCCTGATAAATCTCCTCTATACGCTCTCTAGTGCAACTTCGTAGTAAATCCTCTCTGTACCCTTTTTGAAACATCCTAGTAAATCACTTTTGTACCCTCTGCAGTGTAACATCCTAGTAAATCTCCTTTATACCCTCTTCAGTGCATCATCCTTGTAAATCACCAATCTACCCACTCTAGTACAGCATCCCGGTAAAAATGCTCTGTCCCCTCTCAACTGCCATATCCTGGTAAATCTCCTCTGGGCTCACTCTAGTGCAACTTCCTGATAAATCTCCTCTGTACATTCTCCAGTGCATCATTCTGGTAAATCTCCACTGTACCCTCTCTATTACAGCATCCTGGTAAAACTGCTCAGTACCCTCTCTAGTGTAACATCCTGGTAAATCTCCTCTGTACGCTCTCTAGTGTAACATCCTGGTAAATCTCATTTGTACCCTCTCGGGTGCAACATCCTTGTAAATTTCCTCTTCCCCCTCTCTATTGCCATGTCCTGGTAAATCTCCTCTGCACCCACTTTAGTGCAACACCCTGATAAATCTCCGTTGTACTCTTTCTAGTGTAAAATCGTGGTAAATTCTCTCTGTACCCGTTCTTAAACATCCTCGTAAATCTCCTCTGTACCTGCCTTGGTCAACTTCCTGCTAAATCTCCTCAGTATCCTCTCCAGTGCAACTCCCTTGTAAATCTCCTTGTTCCGCTCTCTAGGGCAACATTATGGTAAATATCCTCAGTACCCTCTCTAGTGCAGTATCCTGGTAAATCTCCTCTTTAACCTCTCCAATGCAACATTCTGGTAAATCTACTCTGTAATATGTCTAGTCCAACATCCTGGTAAACCTAATTTGTAACCTTTCTAGAGTAACATCCTGGAACATCAACTCTGTACCAACTCCAGTGCAACATACTGGTACATCTCCTCTCACCCTCTCCACTGTAACATCCTGTTAAATCTCATCTGTACCCACTCTAATGCAACTTACTGGTAAATCTTCTCTGTATCCTCTCCAGTGCAACATCCTTGTAAATCTACTCTGCACCCTCTCCGGTACAACATGCTGGTAAATCACTTCTGTACCCTCTCCAGTGTAACATCTGGTAAATCTCATCTTATCCCTCTCCAGTGCATCATCCTGGTAAATCACCACTGTACCCACATTAGTACATCATCCTGGTAAAACTGATAAGAACGCTCTCTAATGTAACATCCTAGCAAATCTCCACTGTACCCTCTCTTGTGCAACCTCCTGATAAATCTCCTCTTCACCCTCTCCAATGCACTATCCTGGTAAATTTCGCTGAACGCTATCTAGTACAACATCCTGGTAAATCTCCTCTGTAACCATTCTTAAGCAACATCCTGGAAAATCACCTCTGTACCAACTCCAGTGCAACATACTGGTACATCCCCTCAGCACCCTCTCCACTGCACAATCCTGTTAAATTTCCTCTGTACTCACTTTAATGCAACTTCCTGGTAAATCTCCTCTGTATCATCTCCAGTGCAACATCCTGGTAAATCTCCTCTGTACCTTCTCTGATGCAACATCCTGGTAAATCTCCACAATACCCAATCCAGTGCAACATCCATGTAAAAGTGCTCTGTAACCTCTCTAGTGTAACATCCTGGTAAATTTCCTCTATACCATCATCTGTGCAACATCCTGGTGAATCTCCTCTGTACCCTCTCTAGTGTAACATCCTGGTAAATCTAGTGTAACCTCCTGATAAATCTCTTCTGTAAACATTCCATTGCAATAACCTGGTTAATCTCCTCTGTAACCTCTTGAGTGCAACATCCTTGTAAATTTTCTCTGTCCCCTCTCAACTGCCATATCCTGGTAAATCTCCTCTGCACCGACATTACTGCAACACCCTAATAAATCTCCTCTGTACCATCTCTAGTGCAACATCGTGCGAAATCGCATCTGTTCCCTTTCTGAAACATCCTGGTAAATCTCATCCGTTCTCTCTCCAGTGCAACTCACTTGGAAATCTCTTCGTTCTGATCTCTAGGGCAACATCCTGGTAAAGCACCTCTTTGCACTCTTTAGTGCAACATCCTGGTAAATCTCCTCTTTACACTCTCCAAAGCAACATCCTGGTAAATCTCCTCTGTACGCCGCCTAGTCCAACATCCTGGTAAATCTCCCCTGTAACCTTTTCGAGAGCAACATCCTGGAAAATAACCTCTGTGCCAACTCCAGTGCAACATACTGGTACAGCCCCTCTGCACCATCTCCACTGCAACATCCTGTTAAATCTCCTCTATACCCACTCCAATGCAACTTCCTGAAAATTCTTCTCTGTATCCTCTCCAGTGCGACTTCCTGGTAAATCTCCTCGGCACCATCTCTAGTTCAACATCCTGTTAAATCACGTCTGTACTCTCTCCAGTGTAACATCCTAGTAAATCTCCTCTGTTCCCACTCCAGTGCATCATCCTGGCAAATCACCACTGTACCCACAATAGTACAGCATCCTGGTAAAACTGCTCAGTGCCCTCTCCAATGTAACATCCTGGTAATCTCCTCTGTAACTTTCCAGTGCAACTCACTTGTAAATCTACTCGATCAACTCTCTAGGGCAACATCTTGGTAAATCTCCATTGTACCCTCTCTAGTGCAACCACCTGGTAAATCTCCTCTTTAACCTAACCAAAGCAAAATCCTGGTAAATCTCCTCTGTACGCTGTCTAGACCAACATCCTGGTAAATCTCCTTTGTTAACTTTCTAGAGCAACATCCTGGAAAATCACCTCTGTACCAACTCCAGTGCAACATAGTGGTACATCAACTCTGCACCCTCTCCACTGCAACATGCTATTAAATCTCCTCTGTACCCTCTCTAATGCAACTTCCTGGTAAATGTTCTCTGTATCCTCTCCAGTGCAACATCATGATAAATCTCCTCTGCACCCTCTCTAGTTCAACATCCTGGTAAATCACTTCTGTACCCTCTCCAGTGTAACATCCTGGTAAATCACCTCTGCATCTTTTCTTGTGCTCTATGCTGGTAAAACTCCTCTGTACGCTCTCCAGTGTAACATGCTGTTAAAACTCCTCTGTAGCATTTCCAGTGCAACATCGTGGTAAATCTACTCTGTACCCTCTCTAGTGCAACATCCCAGTAAATCTACTCTGTACCCTCTGCAGTGCAACATAATGGTAAATCTCCTCTGTATCCCCCCAGGGCTAAATCCAGGTAAATCTCATCAGCACCCGCTCCCATGAAAAATCCACGTAAATGTCCTCTCTACCGTTTCCAGTATTACACCCTGGTAAAGCTCCTCTGTACCGTCTCTAGAGCAACATCCTTGTAAATCTCCTATTTACCCTCTCCAATGCAACATCCTGTTAAATCTACTCTCTACGCTGTCTAGTCCAACATCCTGGTAAATCTCCTCTGTAATCTTTTTGAGAGCAACATCCTGGACAATCACTTCTGTACCAACTCCAGTGCAACATACTGGTACATCCCCTCTGCACCATCTCCACTGCACAATCCTGTTAAATCTCCTCTGTACACACTCTAATGCAACTTCCCGAAAATTCTTCACTGTATCCTCTCCAGTGCAACATCCTATTAAATCTCCACGGCACCATCTCTAGGTCAACATCATGGTAAATCTCTTCTGTACCCTCTCCAGTGTAACATCCTAGTAAATCTCCTCTGTTCCCTCTCCAGTGGATCATCCTGGTAAATCACCACTTTACCCACAATAGTACAGCATCCTGGTAAAACTGCTCAGTGCCCTCTCCAATGTAACATCCTGGTAAATCACCTCTTTAATATAACCAATACAAAATCCTGGTAAATCTTCTCTGTACGCTGTCTAGTCCAACATCCTGGTAAATCTCATCTGTAAACTTTCTAGACCAATATCCTGGAAAATTCACATCTGTACCAACTCCAGTGCAACATACTGGTACATCCACTCTGAACCCTCTCCAGAGCAACATGCTGTTAAATCTCCTCTGTAACCTCTCTAATGCAACTTCCTGATAAATATTCTCTGTATCCTATCCAGTGCAACATCATGATAAATCTCCTCTGCACCCTCTCTAGTTCAACATCCTGGTAAATCACTTCTGTACCCTCTCCAGTGTAACATCCTGGTAAATCAACTCTGCTCCTTTTCTAGTGCTCTATGCTGTTAAAGCTCCTCTGTACCCTCTCCAGTGTAACATCCATGTAAATCTCCTCTGTACCATCTCCAGTGCAACATTCTGCTAATACTCCTCTCTACCCTCTCTAGTGTAACATCCCTGTAAATCTAGTCTGTACCCTTTGCAGTGCAACATATTGATAAATCTCCTCTGAAACCCCCCCTCCCAGGGCAAAATCCAATCAAATCTCCTCTGCACTCGCTCCCGTGCAACATCCACGTAAATCTTCTCTCTACCGTTTCCAGTATAACATCCTGGTAAATCTCCTCTGTACCGTCTCCAGTGCAACATTCTGGTAAATGTCCTCTGTACCCTCTCTAGTGCAACATTCTGGTAAATCTCCTCTGTACCCTCTCTACTGCAACATCCTACTAAATCTCTTCTGTAACCTCTTAGCGCAACTTCCTGGTAAAACGCCTCTGTACCCTTTCTTGTGTAACACCCAGGTATCTATCCTCTGTACCCTGTCCAGTGCAATATCGTAGTAAATCTCCTCTGTACACTCTCTAGTGCAACATCCTGGTAAGTCTCCTTTGTAAGGTCTGTCGTGCAAAATCCTGGTAAATCACCACTGCACCCTCTCCAGTGCAACAACCTGGTAAATCTCCACTCTAACCTCTCCATTGCAACATCCTGGTAAATCTCCTCTATACATTCTCAAGTGCAATATCCTGTGAAGACCCCTCTCTACCCTCGCCAGTGTAACATCAAGGTAAATCTGCCCTGAACATTCTGCAGTGCAGCATCTTTGTAAATCTCTTCTGTAACTTCTCTAGTTCAACATTCTTGTAAATCTCCTCTTTACACTCTGCAGTGCAACATCTTGGTAAATCTCCTCTGCACTATATGTCGTGCAACATCTGGGTAAATCTCTTCCGTACCACCCGCAGAGCAACAACCTAGTAGATCTCTTCCGTACCCCCTGCAGAGCAACAACCTGGTAAATCTCGTCGTCACCCTCTCCAGTGCAACATCCTGGTAAAGCTCATCTGTACCCTCCGCAGTGCAACATCCTTGTAAAAATCCTGTGTACCCTTTCTAGGGCTACATCTTGGTAAAACTCCTCTGTACCCTGTCTAGTGTAACACCCAGGTAAATCTCCTCTATACCCTCTCTAGTGCAACATCCTGGTAAATCTCCTCAGTACCAATTCCAGTGCAATAACCTGTTATATCTCCTCTGTACTTTCTCGAGTTCAACATCCTTGTAAATTTCCTCTGTCCCCTGTCTGCTGCCATATCTTGGTAAATGTCCTCTGTACCCACCTTAGTGCAACACCCTGATAAATCTCATCTGTACGCTCTCTAGTGCAATTTCGTAGTAAATCCTCTCTGTACCCTTTTTGAAAAATCCTGGTAAATCACTTCTGTACCCTCTGCAGTGTAACATCCTCGTAAATCTCCTCTATTCCCTCTTCAGTGCATCATCCTTGTAAATCACCAATCTACCCACTCTAGTGCAGCATCCCGGTAAAAATGCTCTGTCCCCTCTCAACTGCCATATCCTGGTAAATCTCCTCTGGGCTCACTCTAGTGCAACTTCCTTATAAATCTCCTCTGTACATTCTCCAGTGCATCATTCTGGTAAATCTCCACTGTACCCTCTCTATTACAGCATCCTGGTAAAACTGCTCAGTACCCTCTCTAGTGTAACCTCCTGGTAAATCTGCTCTGTACCCATTCCAGTGCAATAACCTGGTAATTCTCATTTGTACCCTCTCGAGTGCAACGTCCTTGTAAATTTCCTCTGTCCCCTCTCTATTGCCATATCCTGGTAAATCTCCTCTGCACCCACTTTTGTGCAACACCCTGATAAATCTCCTTCCTACTCTCTCGAGTGTAACATCGTTGTAAATTCTCTCTGTACCCGTTCTGAAACATCCTGGTAAATCTCCTCTGTACCTGCCTAGGTCAACTTCCTGGTAGATCTCCTCAGTTTACTTTCCAGTGCAAATCCCTTGTAAATCTCCTTGTTCCGCTCTCAAGGGCAACATTGTAGTAAATATTATCTGTACTCTCTAGTGCAACATCCTGGTAAATCTCTTCTTTACCCTCTCCAATGCAACATCCAGGTAAATCTACTCTGTGAGCTGTCTAGTCCAACATCCTGAAATATCTAATCTGTAATTTTTCTAGAGTAAACATCCTGGGACATCAAATCTGTACCAACTCCAGTGCAACATACTGGTACATCTCCTCTCACCAACTCCACTGCAACATCCTGTTAAATTTCCTCTGTACCCACTCTAATGCAACTTACTGGTAAATCTTCTATGTATCATCTCCAGTGCAACATCCTTGTAAATGTACTCTGCACCCTCTCCGGTTCAACATGCTGGTAAATCATTTCTGTACCTTCATCCAGTGTAACATCCTAGTAAATCTCCTGTATTCCCTCTCCAGTGCATCATCCTGGTAAATCACCGCTGTACCCACACAAGTACATCATCCTGGTAAAACTACTAAGAACCCTCTCTAATGTAACATACTGGAAAATCTCCACTGCACCCTCTCTAGTGCAACATCCTGATAAATCTCCTCTTTACCCTCTCCAATGCAACATCCTGGTAAATTTCATCTGTACGCTGTCTAGTACAACATCCTGGTAAATCTCCTCTGTAACAATTCTAGAGCAACATCCTGGAAAATTATTTCTGTACCAACTCCAGTGCAACATACTGGTACATCCCCTCAGCAGCCTCTCAACTGCAACATCTTGTTAAATCTCCTCTGTACTCACTCAAATGCAACTTCCTGCTAAATCTTTTCTGTATCCTCTCCAGTGCAACATCCTGGTAAATCTCCTCTGTACTCTCTCTAGTGCAACATCCTGGTAAATCTCCACTATACCCAATCCAGTGCAACATCCTGGTAAAACTGCTCTGTAACCTCTCTAGTGTAACATCCTGGTAAATTTCCTCTATACCATCACCAGTGTAACATCGCCGTAAATTTCCTCTATACCATCACCTGTGCAACATCCTGGTAAATCTCCTCTGTACCCTTTCTAGTGTAATATCCTGGTAAATCAAGTATAACATCCTGGTAAATCTCCTCCGTAAACATTCCAGTGCAATAACCTGGTAAATCTCCTCTGTAACCTCTCGAGTGCAACATCCTTGTAAATTTCCTCTGTCCCCTCTCTACTGCCATATCCTGGTAAATCTCATCTGCAACCACTTTACTGCAACACTCTGAGAAATCTCCTCTGTACCATCTATAATGTAACATCGTGGTTAATCCCATCTGTAGCCATTCTGAGACATCCTGGTATATCTCCTCTGTACATGCCTAGGTCAACTTCCTGGTAAATCTCCTCTGCTCCCACTCCAGTGCAACTCACTTGTAAATCACTTCGTTCTGCTCTCTAGGGCAACATCCTGGTAAAGCTCCTCTTTACCCTCTCTAGTGCAACATCCTGGTAAATCTCCTCTTTACCCTCTCCAATGCAACATCCTGGTAAATCTCCTCTGCATGCTGTCTAGTCCAACATGCTGGTAAATCTCGTAACTTTTCTAGAGCAACATCCTGGAAAATCACCTCTGTACCAACTCCAGTGCAACATACTGGTACATCCCCTCTGCACCATCTCCACTGCAACATCCTGTTAAATCTCCTCTGTACAAAATCTAATGCAACTTCCTGAAAATTATTCTCTGTATACTCTCCAGTGCAATATCCTGGTAAATCTCCTCGGCACCATCTCTAGTTCAACATCCTGGTAAATCACTTCTGTACCCTCTCCAGTGTAACATCCTAGTAAATCTCCTCTGTTCCCTCTCCATTGCATCATCCTGGTAAATCACCACTGTACGCACAATAGTACAGCATCCTGGTTAAACTGCTCAGTGCCCTCTACAATGTAACATCCTTGCAAATCTCCTCTGTACCTCTCTAGTTCAACTCACTTGTAAATCTCCTCGTTCGGCTCTCTAGGGTAACATCCTGGTAAATCTCCATTGTACCCTCTCTAGTGCAACATCCTGGTAAATCTCCTATTTAACCTAACCAATGCAAAATACTGGTAAATCTCCTCTGTACTCTGTCTAGTCCAACATCCTAGTAAATCTCCTCTGTAATCTTTCTAGAGCAACATCCTCTGTACCAACTCCAGTGCAACATACTGGTACATCCACTCTGCACACTCCCCACTGCAACATGCTGTTAAATCTCATCTGTACCCTCTCTAATGCAAGTTCCTGCTAAATCTTCTCTGTATCCTCTCCAGTGCAACATCATGATAAATCTCCTATGCACCCTCTCTAGTTCAACATTCTGGTAAATCACTTCTGTACCCTCTCCAGTGTAACATCCTAGTAAATCTCCTCTGTTCCCTCTCCATTGCATCATCCTGGTAAATCACCACTGTACGCACAATAGTACAGCATCCTGGTAAAACTGCTCAGTGCCCTCTACAATGTAACATCCTTGCAAATCTCCTCTGTACCTCTCTAGTGCAACTCACTTGTAAATCTCCTCGTTCGGCTCTCTAGGGTAACATCCTGGTAAATCTCCATTGTACCCTCTCTAGTGCAACATCCTGGTAAATCTTCTATTTAACCTAACCAATGCAAAATACTGGTAAATCTCCTCTGGACTCTGTCTAGTCCAACATCCTAGTAAATCTCCTCTGTAATCTTTCTAGAGCAACATCCTCTGTACCAACTCCAGTGCAACATACTGGTACATCCACTCTGCACACTCTCCACTGCAACATGCTGTTAAATCTCATCTGTACCCTCTCTAATGCAAGTTCCTGCTAAATCTTCTCTGTATCCTCTCCAGTGCAACATCATGATAAATCTCCTATGCACCCTCTCTAGTTCAACATTCTGGTAAATCACTTCTGTACCCTTTCCAGTGCAACATCCTAGTAAATCTCGTCTGTTCCCTCTCCAGTGCATCATCCTGATAAATCACCACTGTAACCACATTAATACAGCATCTTGGTAAAACTGCTCAGTACCCTCTCTAATGTAACATCATGTTAAATCTCCTCTGTACACTCTCCAGTGCAACATCTTTTAAATCTCCACTCTACCCACTCCTGAGCAACATCCTGGTAAAACTGCTCTTTAACGTCTCTAGTGTAACATCCTGTAAATCTCCTCTGTACCATCACCACTGCAAAATCCTGGTAAATCTCCTATGTACGCTTAGTAGTGCAACATCCTGTTAAATCTCCTCTGTACCCTCTCTAGTGTAACATCCTGGTAAATCTCATCTGTCCACTCTCAACTGCCATATCCTGGTAAATCTCCTTTGCACCCTTCTAGTGCAATACCCTGATGAATCTCCTCTGTACCGTCTCCAGTGCAAATCCTGGTAAATCTCCTCTGTATCTCCTCTGGAGCAACATCCTCGTAAATCTCTTCTGTACCCACACCACTGCAACATCTTGGTAAACATTATTTGTAACCTCTCTAGTGTAGCATCCTGGAAAATCAACTCTATATCATCACCAGTGCAACATCCTGGTAAATCTCCCCTGCACTCTTTCTAGTGCAACATTCTGGTAAATCTCTTCCGTAACCCACGCAGTGCAACAACATGGCAAATCTCGTCTGCATACTCTCCAGTACAACATCTTGGTAAATCTCCTCTGTTCCCTCCGTAGTGCAACATCCTTGTAAAACTCTTGTGTACCCTCTCTAGTGCACCATCTTGGTAAAACTACTCTGTACCCTTCCTAGTGCAACACCCAGGTAAATCTACTCTGTACCCTTTCCAGTGCAAAAATCTGATAAATCTCCTCTGTACCCTCTCTTGTGCGACATCCTGGTAAAATTGCTCTGTATGTCTCTAGTGTAACATCCTGGTAAATCTCTTCTGTACCCTCTCTAGAGCAACATCCTGGTAAATCTCCTCTGTACCCTCTCTAGTGTAACATTCTGGTAAATCTAATGTAACATCCTGGTAAATCTCCTCTGTACTCATTCAAGTGCAATAACCTGGTAAATCACCTATGTACCCTCTCGAGTGCTACATCCTTGTAAATCTCCTTTCTAGGCTCTCTAGTGCAATGTCCTTGTAAATTTCATCTGTACAATCTTTAGTGCAACAGCCTGGTAACTCTCCTCTGCAGCCTCTCAATACAACATGTTGTAAAATCGCCTTTGTACCCATGCCAGTGTAACATCCTGATAAATCTGCCCTGTACAATCTGCAGTGCACAGTCTTGGTAAATCTCCTCGGTACTCTCTCTAGTGCAACGTCCTTAAAAAGCTCCTCTTTACCCTCTGCAGTGCAACATCTTGGACAAATCTCTACTGCACCATTTCTAGTGCAACATCCCGGTAAATCTCATCCATACCCAATGCAATGCAACAAACTGGAAAATTTCCTCTGCACCCTCTCCAGTGCAATATCCCGCTAAATCTCCTCTGTACTCTCCCTAGTGCAACATAATTGTAAAACTCCTGAGTACACTCTCTAGTGCAACATCCTGGTAATACTCCTCTGTACCCTGTCTAATGCAACACCCAGGTAAATCTCCTCTGTACCTTTTAACGTGCAACATCCTAGTAAATCACCTCTGTACCCCCTCTAGTGCAACATCCTGGAAAATCTCCAGTGTATGCTCTCTAGTGCAACATCCTGGTAAATCTCCTGTGTACGTACTCTAGTGCAACATGCTGGAAAATCTCCAGTGTATGCTCTCTAGTGCAACATCCTGGTAAATCTCCTGTGTACGCTCTCTAGTGCAACATCCTGGATTCTCTCCACTGTACCCACTCCAGTGCAACATACCTGTAAAAATCCTCTGTAACCCTTCTACTGCAACATCCTGGTAAATCTCCTCTCTACACTCTTCAGTGCAGCATCCTGGTGTATCTCCACTGCACCCTCTCTAGTGCAACATCCAGGTAAATATCCTCTATACCTTCTCTAGTGTAACATCCTGATCAATCACCTCTGTACCACTCCAGTGCAATAACCTGGTAAATCTTGTCTGTATCATCTCTAAATTAAAATCCTGGTGAATCTCCTCAGTACCCTCTCCAGTGCAACATTCTGGTAAATATTCTCGGAGCCCTCTCTAGTGCAACATCCTGGTAAATCTCCTCTGTACCATCTCTAGTTCAACAACCTGGAAAATCCACTCTGTACCAACTCCAGTGCAACATACTTGTAAATCTCGTCTGCACCCTCTCCACTGCAACATCCAGTAAAACCCCCTCCACTCTCGCCAGTGGAACATCCTGGTAAATGTCCTCTGTACCAACTCCAGTGAAACATCTTGGTAAATCGCCTCTGTACCCTCTCTAGTGCAACATCCTGGTAAATCACCTCTGGATCATCTCCAGTGAAACATCCATTTCAGTGCAATAACTAGGTAAATCGTCGCTGTCCATTCTCTAATGCCATATCCTGATAAATCTCCTCTGTACCCTCTCTAGTGCAACATCCTGTGAAATCTTCTCTCTATCCTGTCTAGTGCAACATCCTGGTAAATCACCTCTGGATCATCTCCAGTGAAACATCCTGGTAAATCTCCTCTGTACACTCTCTCGTGCAACTTACTTGTAAATTTCCTCTGTATGCTGTCTAGTGCAACATCGTGGTAAATCGGCACTGTACCTTCTCTTATGCGACATGCTGGTAAATCTCCTCTGTATCCTATCTACTGCAACATCCAGTTAAATCTCCTCTGTACCCTCGTCAGTGTAACTTCCTGGTAAATCTCCTCTGTATCATTCCAGTTCAACATCCTGATAAAGCTCCTCTCTACACTCTCCAGTGCAACATCCTGGTAAATCTTCTCTGCACCCTCTCTAGTGCAACATCCAGGTAAATGTCCTCTATGCCTTCTCTAGTGTAACATCCTGATCAATCTCCTCTGTACCACTCCAGTGCAATAAGGTGGTACATCTTATCTTTATCCTCTCTAGCTTAACATCCTGGTAAATCTTCTCTCTAACCTCTCCAGTGCATCATCCTGGTAAATATTATCGGTACCCACTCTAGTGCAACATCCTGGTAAATCTCCTCTTAAACTCTCTAGTGCAATAACCTGGTAAATCCACTCTGAACCAACTCCAGTGCAACATTCTTGTAAATCTCACCTGCACCATCTTCACTGCAACATCCAGTAAAACACCTCTGCACTCTCGCCAGTGGAACATCCTGCTAAATCTCCTCTGAACCCTCTCCAGTGTAACATCCTGGTAAATGTCCTCTGAACCAACTCCAGTGAAATATCCTGGCATATCTCCTCTGTACCCTCTCCAGCGTAACATCCTGGTAAATCTCCTCTGTAACCTGTCCAGTGCAACATGCTGGTAAATCAACTCTGTATCCTCTCCAGTGCAACATCATGATAATTCTCCTCTGCACCCACTCTTGTTCAACATCTTGGTAAATGACTTCTGTACCCTCTCCAGTGTAACATCCTGTTAAATCTCTACTGTACCCTCTCTAGTGCAACATCCCTGTAAACCTATTCTATACCCTCTGCAGTGCAACATATTGGTAAATCTCCTCTATACCCCCCCCAGGGCTAAATCCAGGCAAATCTCCTCTGCACCCGCTCCCATGCAAAATCCACGTAAATGTCCTCTCTATCGTTTCCAGTATAACATCCTGGTAAAGCTCCTCTTTACCCTCTCCAAAGCAACATCCTGATAAATCTCCTCTGTACGCTGTCTAGACCAACATCCTGGTAAATCTCGTCTGTAAACTTTCTAGATCAACATCCTGGAAAATCACCTCTGTACCAACTCCACTGCAACATAGTGGTACATACACTCTGCACGCTTTCCACTGCAACATGCTGTTAAATCTCCTCTTTACCCTCTCTAGTGCAACTTCATGGTATATCTTCTCTGTATCCTCTCCTGTGCAACATCAAGATAATTCTCCTCTGCACCCACTCTAGCTCAACATCCGGGTAAATCACTTCTGTACCCTCTCCAGTGTAACATCCTGGTAAATCTCCTCTGCACCTTTTCTAGTGCTCTATGCTGTTAAAACTCCTCTGTACCCTCTCCAGTGTAACATCCTGGTAAATCTCCTCTGTAACATCTCAAGTGCAACATCTGGATAAATCTCCTCTCTACCTTCTCTAGTGCAACATCCCTGTAAATCTACTCTGTACCCTCTGCAGTGCAACATATTGGTAAATCTCCTCTGCCCCCCCCCCCCAGGGCTAAATCCAAGTAAATCTCCTCTGCACCCGCTCCCGTGCAACATCCACGTAAATGTCCTCTCTACCGTTTCCAGAATAACATCCTGGTAAATCTTCTCTGTACCGTATCCTGTGCAACATTCTGGTAAATCTCCTCTGTACCCTCTCTAGTGCAACATTCTGGTAAATCTCCTCTGTACCCTCTCTAGTGCAACATCCTACTACATCTCTCTGTAACCTCTTCAGTGCAACATGCTGGTAAATCGTCTCTGTACCCTTTCTTCTGTAACACCAAGGTAAATCTCCTCTGTACCCTTTCCAGTGCAATATCGTAGTAAATCTCCTCTGTACCCTCTCTAGTGCAACATCCTGATAAATCACCTCTATATAATCTCTCGTGCAACATCTTGGTAAATCACCACTGCACCCTCTCCAATGCAACATCCTGGTAAATCTCCACTCTAACCTCTCCATTAAAACATCCTGGTAAATCTCCTCCGTACATTCTCAAGTGCAATATCCTGTGAAGACCCCTCTGTACCCTCGCCAGTGTAACATTAAGGTCAATCTGCCCTGAACACTCAGCAGTGCAGCATTCTTGTAAATCTCCTATGTACACTCTCTAATTCAATATCCTTGTAAATCTCCTCTGTACACTCTGCAGTGCAACATCTTGGAAAATCTCCTCTGCAATATTTGTAGTGCAACATCTTGGTAAATCTCTTCCATACCACCCGCAGAGCAACAACCTGGTAGATCTCTTCCATACCCTCTGCAGATCAACAATCTGGTAAATCTCATCGGCACCCTCTCCAGTGCAACATCCTTGTAAATCTCCTCTGTACCCTCTCGAGTGCAACATCCTCGTAAATTTCCTCTGTACACTCTCTACTGCCATTTCTTGGTAAATGTCCTCTGCACCCACCTTAGTGCAACACCCTGATAAATCTCCTCTGTACGATCTCTAGTGCAACTTCGTAGTAAATCCTCTCTGTACCCTTTTTGAAACATCCTAGTAAATCACTTCTGTACCCTCTGCAGTGTAACATCCTAGTAAATCTCCTCTATACCCACTTCAGTGCATCATCCTTGTAAATCACCAATCTACCCACTCTAGTACACCAACCCGGTAAAACTGCTCCGTCCCCTCTCAGCTGCCATATCCTGGTAAATCTCCTCTGGACTCACTCTAGTGCAACATCCTGATAAATCTCCTCTGTACATTCTCCAGTGCATCATCCTGGTAAATCTCCACTGTACCCTCTCTATTACAGCATCCTGGAAAAAATGCTCAGTACCCTCTCTAGTGTAACATCCTGGTAAATCTCCTCTGTACCCATTCCAGTGAAATAACCTGGTAAATCTCATTTGTACCCTCTCGAATGCAACATCCTTGTAAATTTGCTCTGCCCCCACTCTATTGCCATATGCTGGTAAATCTCCTCTGCACCCACTTTAGTGAAACACCCTGATAAATCTCCGTTGTACTCTCTCTAGTGTAACATCGTGGTAAATTCTCTCTGTACCCGTTCTGACACATCCTCGTAAATCTCCTCTGTACCTGCCTTGGTCAACTTCCTGTTAAATCTCCTCAGTATCCTCTCCAGTGCAACTCCCTTGTAAATCTCCTTGTTCCGCTCTCTAGGGCAACATTATCATAAATATGCTCTGTACCCTCTCTAGTGCAACATTCTGGTAAATCTCCTATTTAACCTCTCCAATGCAACATTCTGGTAAATCTACTCTGTAAGATGTCTAGTCCAACATCCTGGTAAATCTAATCTGTAACCTTGTTAGAGTAACATACTGGAACATCAACTCTGTACGAACTCCAGTGCAACATACTGGTAAATCTGCTCCCTCCCTCTCCACTGTTACATCCTGTTTAATCTCATCTGTACCCACTCTAATGCAACTTACTGGTAAATCTTCTCTGTATCCTACCCAGTGCAACATCATGATAATTCTCCTCTGCACCCACTCTTGTTCAACATCCTGGTAAATGACTTCTGTACCCTCTCCAGTGTAACATCCTGGTAAATATCCGCTGTACCCTCTCTAGTGCAACATCCCTGTAAACCTATTCTATACCCTCTGCAGTGCAACATATTGGTAAATCTCCTCTATACGCCCCCAGGGCTAAATCCAGGTAAATCTCCTCTGCATCCGCTCCCATGCAAAATCCACGCAAATGTCCTCTCTTTCGTTTCCAGTATAACATCCTGGTAAAGCTCCTCTGTATCCTCTCTAGTGCAACAGCCTGGTAAATCTCCTCTTTACCCTCTCCAAAGCAACATCCTGTTAAATCTCCTCTGTATGCTGTCTAGACCAACATCCTGGTAAATTTCGTCTGTAAACTTTCTAGAGCAACATCCTGGAAAATCACCTCTGTACCAACTCCACTGCAACATAGTGGTACATACACTCTGCACCCTCTCCACTTCAACATGCTGTTAAATCTCCACTTTACCCTCTCTAATGCAACTTCATGGTAAATCTTCTCTGTATCCTCTCCTGTGCAACATCATGATAATTTTCCTCTGCACCCACTCTAGTTCAACATCCTGGTAAATCACTTCTGTACCCTCTCCAGTGTAACATCCTGGTAAATCTCCTCTGCACCTTTTCTAGTGCTCTATGCTGTTAAAATTCTTCTGTACCCTCTCCAGTGTAACATCCTGGTAAATCTCCTCTGTAACATCTCAAGTGCAACATCCGGATAAATCTCCTCTGTACCCTCTCTAGTGCAACATCCCTGTAAATCTACTCTGTACCCTTTGCAGTGCAACATATTGGTAAATCTCCTCTGCCCCCCCCCCCCCCCAGGGCTAAATCCAAGTAAATCTCCTCTGCACCTGCTCCCGTGCAACATCCACGTAAATGTCCTCTCTACCGTTTCCAGTATAACATCCTGGTAAATCTTCTCTGTACCGTCTCCAGTGCAACATTCTGGTAAATCTCCTCTGTACCCTCTCTAGTGCAACATTCTGGTAAATCTCCTCTGTACCCTCTCTAGTGCAACATCCTACTAAATCTCTCTGTAACCTCTTCAGTGCAACATCCTGGTAAAACGTCTCTGTACCCTTTCTTGTGTAACACCAAGGGTAATCTCCTCTGTACCCTTTCCAGTGCAATATCGTAGTAATTCTCCTCTGTACCCTCTCTAGTGCAACATCCTGGTAAATCTCCTCTATATGATCTCTCGAGCAACATCCTGGTAAATCACCACTGCACACTCTCCAATGCAACATCCTGGTAAATCTCCACTCTAACCTCTGCATTACATCATCCTGGTAAATCTCCTCTGTACATCTCAAGTGCAATATCCTGTGAAGACCCCTCTGTACCCTCGCCAGTGTAACATCAAGGTAAATCTGCCCTGAACACTCAGCAGTGCAGCATCCTTGTAAATCTCCTCTGTACACTCTCTAGTTCAACATCCTTATAAATCACCTCTGTACACTCTCAAGTGCAATCTCCTGTGAAGACCCCTCTGTAACCTCGCCAGTGTAACATCAAGGAAAATCTGCCCTGGACACTCAGCAGTGCAGCATCCTTGCAAATCTCCTCTGTACCCTCTCTAGTTCAACATCCTTGTAAATCACCTCTGTACACTCTGCAGTGCAACATCTTGGAAAATCTCCTCCATACCACCCGCAGAGCAAAACCTGGTCGATCTCTTCCATACCCCCTGCAGATCAACAATCTGGTAAATCTCATCGGTACCCTCTCCAGTGCAACATCCTGGTAAATCTCATCTGTACCGTCCGCAGTGCAACATCCTTGTAAAAATCCTGTGTACCCTCTCTAGTGCAACATCTTGGTAAAACATCTCTGTACCCTGTCTAGTGGAACACACAGGTAAATCTCCTCTGTAACCTTTCCAGTGCAACATCCTAGTAAATCTCCACTGTACCCTCTCTAGTGCAACATCCTGGTAAATCTCCTCTGTAACCATTCCAGTGCAATAAGCTGTTAAATCTCCTCTGTACTCTCTCGAGTGCAACATCCTTGTAAATTTCCTCTGTCCACTCTCTACTGCCATATCCTGGTAAATGTCCTCTGCACCCACCTTAGTGCAACACCCTGATAAATCTCCTCTGTACGCTCTCTAGTGCAACTTCGTAGTAAATCCTCTCTGTACCCTTTTTGAAACATCCTAGTAAATCACTTTTGTACCCTCTGCAGTGTAACATCCTAGTAAATCTCCTCTATACCCTCTTCAGTGCATCATCCTTGTAAATCACCAATCTACCCACTCTAGTACAGCATCCCGGTAAAACTGCTCTGTCCCCTCTCAACTGCCATATCCTGGTAAATCTCCTCTGGGCTCACTCTAGTGCAACTTCCTGATAAATCTCCTCTGTACATTCTCCAGTGCATCATTCTGGTAAATCTCCACTGTACCCTCTCTATTACAGCATCCTGGTAAAACTGCTCAGTACCCTCTCTAGTGTAACATCCTGGTAAATCTCCTCTGTACCCTCTCTAGTGTAACATCCTGGTAAATCTCATTTGTACCCTCTCGTGTGCAACATCCTTGTAAATTTCCTCTTCCCCCTCTCTATTGCCATATCCTGGTAAATCTCCTCTGCACCCACTTTAGTGCAACACCCTGATAAATCTCCGGTGAACTCTCTCTAGTGTAACATCGTGGTAAATTCTCTCTGTACCCGTTCTTAAACATCCTCGTAAATCTCCTCTGCACCTGCCTAGGTCAACTTCCTGCTAAATCTCCTCAGTATCCTCTCCAGTGCAACTCCCTCGTAAATCTCCTTGTTCCGCTCTCTAGGGCAACATTATGGTAAATATCCTCAGTACCCTCTCTAGTGCAGTATCCTGGTAAATCTCCTCGTTAACCTCTCCAATGCAACATTCTGGTAAATCTACTCTGTAATATGTCTAGTCCAACATCCTGGTAAACATAATTTGTAACCTTTCTAGAGTAACATCCTGGAACATCAACTCTGTACCAACTCCAGTGCAACATACTGGTACATCTCCTCTCACCCTCTCCACTGTAACATCCTGTTAAATCTCATCTGTACCCACTCTAATGCAACTTACTGGTAAATCTTCTCTGTATCCTCTCCAGTGCAACATCCTTGTAAATCTACTCTGCACCCTCTCCGGTACAACATGCTGGTAAATCACTTCTGTACCCTCTCCAGTGTAACATCTGGTAAATCTCATCTTATCCCTCTCCAGTGCATCATCCTGGTAAATCACCACTGTACCCACATTAGTACATCATCCTGGTAAAACTGATAAGAACGCTCTCTAATGTAACATCCTAGCAAATCTCCACTGTACCCTCTCTTGTGCAACCTCCTGATAAATCTCCTCTTTAACCTCTCCAATGCAATATCCTGGTAAATCTCGCCGAACGCTATCTAGTACAACATCCTGGTAAATCTCCTCTGTAACCATTCTTAAGCAACATCCTGGAAAATCACCTCTGTACCAACTCCAGTGCAACATACTGGTACATCCCCTCAGCACCCTCTCCACTGCACAATCCTGTTAAATTTCCTCTGTACTCACTTTAATGCAACTTCCTGGTAAATCTCCTCTGTATCCTCTCCAGTGCAACATCCTGGTAAATCTCCTCTGTACCTTCTCTGATGCAACATCCTGGTAAATCTCCACAATACCCAATCCAGTGCAACATCCTGGTAAAAGTGCTCTGTAACCTCTCTAGTGTAACATCCTGGTAAATTTCCTCTATACCATCACCTGTGCAACATCCTGGTGAATCTCCTCTGTACCCTCTCTAGTGTAACATCCTGGTAAATCTAGTGTAACCTCCTGATAAATCTCTTCTGTAAACATTCCATTGCAATAACCTGGTTAATCTCCTCTGTAACCTCTTGAGTGCAACATCCTTGTAAATTTTCTCTGTCCCCTCTCAACTGCAATATCATGGTAAATCTCCTCTGCACCGACTTTACTGCAACACCCTAATAAATCTCCTCTGTACCATCTCTAGTGCAGCATCGTGGGAAATCGCATCTGTTCCCTTTCTGAAACATCCTGGTAAATCTCATCCGTTCTCTCTCCAGTGCAACTCACTTGTAAATCTCTTCGTTCTGCTCTCTAGGGCAACATCCTGGTAAAGCACCTCTTTGCACTCTTTAGTGCAACATCCTGGTAAATCTCCTCTGTACGCTGCCTAGTCCAACATCCTGGTAAATCTCCCCTGTAACCTTTTCGAGAGCAACATCCTGGAAAATAATCTCTGTGCCAACTCCAGTGCAACATACTGGTACAGCCCCTCTGCACCATCTCCACTGCAACATCTTGTTAAATCTCCTCTATATCCACTCCAATGCAACTTCCTGAAAATTCTTCTCTGTATCCTCTCCAGTGCGACTTCCTGGTAAATCTCCTCGGCACCATCTCTAGTTCAACATCCTGTTAAATCACTTCTGTACTCTCTCCAGTGTAACATCCTAGTAAATCTCCTCTGTTCCCACTCCAGTGCATCATCCTGGCAAATCACCACTGTACCCACAATAGTACAGCATCCTGGTAAAACTGCTCAGTGCCCTCTCCAATGTAACATCCTGGTAAATCTCCTCTGTAACTCTCCAGTGCAACTCACTTGTAAATCTCCTCGTTCAACTCTCTAGGGCAACATCTTGGTAAATCTCCATTGTACCCTCTCTAGTCCAACAACCTGGTAAATCTCCTCTTTAACCTAACCAAATCAAATTCCTGGTAAATCTCCTCTGTACGCTGTCTAGACCAACATCCTGGTAAATCTCCTTTGTTAACTTTCTAGAGCAACATCCTGGAAAATCACCTCTGTACCAACTCCAGTGCAACATAGTGGTACATCAACTCTGCACCCTCTCCACTGCAACATGCTATTAAATCTCCTCTGTACCCTCTCTAATGCAACTTCCTGGTAAATGTTCTCTGTATCCTCTCCAGTGCAACATCATGATAAATCTCCTCTGCACCCTCTCTAGTTCAACATCCTGGTAAATCACTTCTGTACCCTCTCCAGTGTAACATCCTGGTAAATCACCTCTGCATCTTTCTAGTGCTCTATGCTGGTAAAACTCCTCTGTACGCTCTCCAGTGTAACATGCTGGTAAATCTCCTCTGTAGCATTTCCAGTGCAACATCCTGGTAAATCTACTCTGTACCCTCTCTAGTGCAACATCCCAGTAAATATACTCTGTACCCTCTGCAGTGCAACATAATGGTAAATCTCCTCTGTATCCCCCCAGGGCTAAATCCAGGTAAATCTCATCAGCACCCGCTCCCGTGAAAAATCCACGTAAATGTCCTCTCCACCGTTTCCAGTATTACACCCTGGTAAAGCTCCTCTGTACCGTCTCTAGAGCAACAACCTTGTAAATCTCCTATTTACCCTCTCCAATGCAACATCCTGTTAAATCTACTCTCTACGCTGTCTAGTCCAACATCCTGGTAAATCTCCTCTGTAACCTTTTTGAGAGCAACATCCTGGACAATCACTTCTGTACCAACTCCAGTGCAACATACTGGTACATCCCCTCTGCACCATCTCCACTGCACAATGCTGTTAAATCTCCTCTGTACACACTCTAATGCAACTTCCCGAAAATTCTTCACTGTATCCTCTCCAGTGCAACATCCTATTAAATCTCCACGGCACCATCTCTAGGTCAACTTCATGGTAAATCTCTTCTGTATCCTCTCCAGTGTAACATCCTAGTAAATCTCCTCTGTACCCTCTCCAGTGGATCATCCTGGTAAATCACCACTGTACCCACAATAGTACAGCATCCTGGTAAAACTGCTCAGTGCCCTCTCTAATGTAACATCCTGGTAAATCACCTCTTTAATATAACCAATACAAAATCCTGGTAAATCTTCTCTGTATGCTGTCTAGTCCAACATCCTGGTAAATCTCATCTGTAAACTTTCTAGAGCAATATCCTGGAAAATTCACATCTGTACCAACTCCAGTGCAACATACTGGTACATCCACTCTGAACCCTTTCCAGAGCAACATGCTGTTAAATCTCCTCTGTAACCTCTCTAATGCAACTTCCTGATAAATATTCATTGTATCCTATCCAGTGCAACATCATGATAAATCTCCTCTGCACCCTCTCTAGTTCAACATCCTGGTAAATCACTTCTGTACCCTCTCCAGTGTAACATCCTGGTAAATCAACTCTGCTCCTTTTCTAGTGCTCTATGCTGTTAAAGCTCCTCTGTACCCTCTCCAGTGTAACATCCATGTAAATCTCCTCTGTACCATCTCCAGTGCAACATTCTGGTAATACTCCTCTGTACCCTCTCTAGTGTAACATCTCTGTAAATCTACTCTGTACCCTCTGCAGTGCAACATATTGATAAATCTCCTCTGAACCCCCCCCTCCCAGGGCAAAATCCAATCAAATCTCCTCTGCACTCGCTCCCGTGCAACATCCACGTAAATCTCCACTCTAACGTTTCCTGTATAACATCCTGGTAAATCTCCTTTGTACCGTCTCCAGTGCAACATTCTGGTAAATCTCCTCTGTACCCTCTCTAGTGCAACATTCTGGTAAATCTCCTCTGTACCCTCTCTAGTGCAACATCCTACTAAATCTCTTCTGTAACCTCTTAGCCCAACTTCCTGGTAAAACGCCTCTGTACCCTTTCTTGTGTAACACCCAGGTATCTATCCTCTGTACCCTTTCCAGTGCAATATCGTAGTAAATCTCCTCTGTACACTCTCTAGTGCAACATCCTGGTAAGTCTCCTTTGTAAGGTTTGTCGTGCAACATCCTGGTAAATCACCACAGCACCCTCTCCAGTGCAACAAACTGGTAAATCTCCACTCTAACCTCTCCATTGCAACATCCTGGTAAATCTCCTCTGTACATTCTCAAGCGCAATATCCTGTGAAGACCCCTCTCTACCCTCGCCAGTGTAACATCAAGGTAAATCTGCCCTGAACATTCTGCAGTGCAGCATCTTTGTAAATCTCTTCTGTACCTTCTCTAGTTCAACATTCTTGTAAATCTCCTCTTTACACTCTGCAGTGCAACATCTTGGTAAATCTCCTCTGCACTATATGTCGTGCATCATCTGGGTAAATCTCTTGCGTACCACCCGCAGAGCAACAACCTAGTAGATCTCTTCCGTACCCCCTGCAGAGCAACAACCTGGTAAATCTCGTCGTCACCCTCTCCAGTGCAACATCCTGGTAAAGCTCATCTGTACCCTCCGCAGTGCAACATCCTTGTAAAAATCCTGTGTACCCTTTCTAGTGCAACATCTTGGTAAAACTCCTCTGTACCCTGTCTAGTGTAACACCCAGGTAAATCTCCTCTATACCCTCTCTAGTGCAACATCCTGGTAAATCTCCTCTGTACCAATTCCAGTGCAATAACTTGTTATATCTCCTCTGTACTTTCTCGAGTTCAACATCCATGTAAATTTCCTCTGTCTCCTGTCTGCTGCCATATCTTGGTAAATGTCCTCTGCACCGACCTTAGTGCAACACCCTGATAAATCTCATCTGTACGCTCTCTAGTGCAATTTCGTAGTAAATCCTCTCTGTACCCTTTTTGAAAAATCCTGGTAAATCACTTCTGTACCCTCTGCAGTGTAAGATCCTAGTAAATCTCCTCTATACCCTCTCCAGTGCATCATCCTTGTAAATCACCAATCTACCCACTCTAGTACAGCATCCAGGTAAAACTGCCCTGTCCCCTCTCAACTGCCATATCCCTGTAAATCTCCTCTGGACTCATTCTAGTGCAACACCCTGATAAATCTCCTCTGTACACTCTCCAGTGCATCATCCTGGTAAATCTCCACTGTACCCTCTCTATTACAGCATCCTGGTAAAACTGCTCGGTACACTCTCTAGTGTAACCTCCTGGTAAATCTGCTCTGTACCCATTCCAGTGCAATTACCTGGTAATTCTCATTTGTACCCTCTCGAGTGCAACGTCCTTGTAAATTTCCTCTGTCCCCTCTCTATTGCCATATCCTGGTAAATCTCCTCTGCACCCACTTTAGTGCAACACCCTGATAAATCTCCTTCCTACTCTCTCGAGTGTAACATCGTTGTAAATTCTCTCTGTACCCGTTCTGAAACATCCTGGTAAATCTCCTCTGTACCTGCCTAGGTCAACTTCCTGGTAGATCTCCTCAGTATACTTTCCAGTGCAAATCCCTTGTAAATCTCCTTGTTCCGCTCTCTAGGGCAACATTGTAGTAAATATTATCTGTACTCTCTAGTGCAACATCCTGGTAAATCTCATCTTTACCCTCTCCAATGCAACATCCAGGTAAATCTACTCTGTGAGCTGTCTAGTCCAACATCCTGAAATATCTAATCTGTAATTTTTCTAGAGTAACATCCTGGGACATCAAATCTGTACCAACTCCAGTGCAACATACTGGTACATCTCCTCTCACCAACTCCACTGCAACATCCTGTTAAATTTCCTCTGTACCCACTCTAATGCAACTTACTGGTAAATCTTCTCTGTATCATCTCCAGTGCAACATCCTTGTAAATCTACTCTGCACCCTCTCCGGTTCAACATGCTGGTAAATCATTTCTGTACCTTCATCCAGTGTAACATCCTAGTAAATCTCCTGTATTCCCTCTCCAGTGCATCATCCTGGTAAATCACCGCTGTACCCACACAAGTACATCATCCTGGTAAAACTACTAAGAACCCTCTCTAATGTAACATACTGGAAAATCTCCACTGTACCCTCTCTAGTGCAACATCCTGATAAATCTCCTCTATACCCTCTCCAATGCAACATCCTGATAAATTTCATCTGTACGCTGTCTAGTACAACATCCTGGTAAATCTCCTCTGTAACCATTCTAGAGCAACATCCTGGGAAATCACCTCTGTACCAACTCCAGTGCAACATACTGGTACATCCCCTCAGCAGCCTCTCAACTGCAACATCTTGTTAAATCTCCTCTGTACTCACTCAAATGCAACTTCCTGCTAAATCTTTTCTGTATCCTCTCCAGTGCAACATCCTGGTAAATCTCCTCTGTACCCTCTCTAGTGCAACATCCTGGTAAATCTCCACTATACCCAATCCAATGCAACATCCTGGTAAAACTGCTCTGTAACCTCTCTAGTGTAACATCCTGGTAAATTTCCTCTATACCATCACCAGTGTAACATCGCCGTAAATTTCCTCTATACCATCACCTGTGCAACATCCTGGTAAATCTCCTCTGTACCCTTTCTAGTGTAACATACTGGTAAATCAAGTATAACATCCTGGTAAATCTCCTCTGTAAACATTCCAGTGCAATAACCTGGTAAATCTCCTCTGTAACCTCTCGAGTGCAACATCCTTGTAAATTTCCTCTGTCCCCTCTCTACTGCCATATCCTGGTAAATCTCATCTGCAACCACTTTACTGCAACACTCTGAGAAATCTCCTCTGTACCATCTATAATGTAACATCGTGGTTAATCCCATCTGTAGCCATTCTGAGACATCCTGGTAAATCTCCTCTGTACCTGCCTAGGTCAACTTCCTGGTAAATCTCCTCTGCTCCCACTCCAGTGCAACTCACTTGTAAATCACTTCGTTCTGCTCTCTAGGGCAACATCCTGGTAAAGCTCCTCTTTACCCTCTCTAGTGCAACATTCTGGTAAATCTCCTCTTTACCCTCTCCAATGCAACATCCTGGTAAATCTCCTCTGCATGCTGTCTAGTCCAACATGCTGGTAAATCTCGTAACCTTTTCTAGAGCAACATCCTGGAAAATCACCTCTGTACCAACTCCAGTGCAACATACTGGTACATCCCGTCTGCACCATCTCCACTGCAACATCCTGTTAAATCTCCTCTGTACAAAATCTAATGCAACTTCCTGAAAATCATTCTCTGTATCCTCTCCAGTGCAATATCCTGGTAAATCTCCTCGGCACCATCTCTAGTTCCACATCCTGGTAAATCACTTCTGTACCCTCTCCAGTGTAACATCCTAGTAAATCTCCTCTGTTCCCTCTCCATTGCATCATCCTGGTAAATCACCACTGTACGCACAATAGTACAGCATCCTGGTAAAACTGCTCAGTGCCCTCTACACTGTAACATCCTTGCAAATCTCCTCTGTACCTCTCTAGTGCAACTCACTTGTAAATCTCCTCGTTCGGCTCTCTAGGGTAACATCCTGGTAAATCTCCATTGTACCCTCTCTAGTGCAACATCCTGGTAAATCTCCTATTTAACCTAACCAATGCAAAATACTGGTAAATCTCCTCTGTACTCTGTCTAGTCCAACATCCTAGTAAATCTCCTCTGTAATCTTTCTAGAGCAACATCCTCTGTACCAACTCCAGTGCAACATACTGGTACATCCACTCTGCACACTCTCCACTGCAACATGCTGTTAAATCTCATCTCTACCCTCTCTAATGCAAGTTCCTGCTAAATCTTCTCTGTATCCTCTCCAGTGCAACATCATGATAAATCTCCTATGCACCCTCTCTAGTTCACATTCTGGTAAATCACTTCTGTACCCTCTCCAGTGTAACATCCTAGTAAATCTCCTCTGTTCCCTCTCCATTGCATCATCCTGGTAAATCACCACTGTACGCACAATAGTACAGCATCCTGGTAAAACTGCTCAGTGCCGTCTACAATGTAACATCCTTGCAAATCTCCTCTGTACCTCTCTAGTGCAACTCACTTGTAAATCTCCTCGTTCGGCTCTCTAGGGTAACATCCTGGTAAATCTCCATTGTACCCTCTCTAGTGCAACATCCTGGTAAATCTTCTATTTAACCTAACCAATGCAAAATACTGGTAAATCTCCTCTGGACTCTGTCTAGTCCAACATCCTAGTAAATCTCCTCTGTAATCTTTCTAGAGCAACATCCTCTGTACCAACTCCAGTGCAACATACTGGTACATCCACTCTGCACACTCTCCACTGCAACATGCTGTTAAATCTCATCTGTACCCTCTCCAATGCAAGTTCCTGCTAAATCTTCTCTGTATCCTCTCCAGTGCAACATCATGATAAATCTCCTATGCACCCTCTCTAGTTCAACATTCTGGTAAATCACTTCTGTACCCTTTCCAGTGCAACATCCTAGTAAATCTCCTCTGTTCCCTCTCCAGTGCATCATCCTGATAAATCACCACTGTAACCACATTAATACAGCATCTTGGTAAAACTGCTCAGTACCCTCTCTAATGTAACATCAAGTTAAATCTCCTCTGTACACTCTCCAGTGCAACATCTTTTAAATCTCCACTCTACGCACTCCTGAGCAACATCCTGGTAAAACTGCTCTTTAACGTCTCTAGTGTAACATCCTGTAAATCTCCTCTGTACCATCACCACTGCAACATCCTGGTAAATCTCCTATGTACGCTTAGTAGTGCAACATCCTGTTAAATCTCCTCTGTACCCTCTCTAGTGTAACATCCTGGTAAATCTCATCTGTCCACTCTCAACTGCCATATCCTGGTAAATCTCCTTTGCACCCTTCTAGTGCAATACCCTGATAAATCTCCTCTTTACCGTCTCCAGTGCAAATCCTGGTAAATCTCCTCTGTATCTCCTCTGGAGCAACATCCTCGTAAATCTCTTCTGTACCCACACCACTGCAACATCTTGGTAAACATTATTTGTAACCTCTCTAGTGTAGCATCCTGGAAAATCAACTCTATATCATCACCAGTGCAACATCCTGGTAAATCTCCCCTGCACTCTTTCTAGTGCAACATTCTGGTAAATCTCTTCCGTAACCCACGCAGTGCAACAACATGGCAAATCTCGTCTGCATACTCTCCAGTACAACATCTAGGTAAATCTCCTCTGTTCCCTCCGTAGTGCAACATCCTTGTAAAACTCTTGTGTACCCTCTCTAGTGCACCATCTTGGTAAAACTACTCTGTACCCTTCCTCGTGTAACACCCAGGTAAATCTACTCTGTACCCTTTCCAGTGCAAAAATCTGATAAATCTCCTCTGTACCCTCTCTTGTGCGACATCCTGGTAAAATTGCTCTGTATGTCTCTAGTGTAACATCCTGGTAAATCTCTTCTGTACCCTCTCTAGAGCAACATCCTGGTAAATCTCCTCTGTACCCTCTCTAGTGTAACATTTTGGTAAATCTAATGTAACATCCTGGTAAATCTCCTCTGTACTCATTCAAGTGCAATAACCTGGTAAATCACCTATGTACCCTCTCGAGTGCTACATCCGTGTAAATCTCCTTTCTAGGCTCTCTAGTGCAATGTCCTTGTAAATTTCATCTGTACACTCTTTAGTGCAGCAGCCTGGTAATTTTCCTCTGCAGCCTCTCACTACAACATGTTGTAAAATCGCCTTTGTATCCATGCCAGTGTAACATCCTGGTAAATCTGCCCTGTACAATCTGCAGTGCACAGTCTTGGTAAATCTCCTCGGTACTCTCTCTAGTGCAACATCCTTAAAAAGCTCCTCTTTACCCTCTGCAGTGCAACATCTTGGACAAATCTCTACTGCACCATTTCTAGTGCAACATCCCGGTAAATCTCATCCATACCCGATGCAATGCAACAAACTGGTAAATTTCCTCTGCACCCTCTCCAGTGCAATATCCCGCTAAATCTCCTCTGTACTCTCCCTAGTGCAACATAATTGTAAAACTCCTGAGTACACTCTCTAGTGCAACATCCTGGTAATACTCCTCTGTACCCTGTCTAATGCAACACCCAGATAAATCTCCTCTGTACCTTTTAACGTGCAACATCCTAGTAAATCACCTCTGTACCCCCTCTAGTGCAACATCCTGGAAAATCTCCAGTGTATGCTCTCTAGTGCAACATCCTGGTAAATCTCCTGTGTACGCTCTCTAGTGCAACATCCTGGATTCTCTCCACTGTACCCACTCCAGTGCAACATACCTGTAAAAATGCTCTGTACCCCTTCTACTGCAACATCCTGGTAAATCTCTTCTCTACACTCTTCAGTGCAGCATCCTGGTGTATCTCCACTGCACCCTCTCTAGTGCAACATCCAGGTAAATATACTCTATACCTTCTCTAGTGTAACATCCTGATCAATCATCTCTGTACCACTCCAGTGCAATAACCTTGTAAATCTTGTCTGTATCATCTCTAAATTAAAATCCTGGTGAATCTCCTCAGTACCCTCTCCAGTGCAACATTCTGGTAAATATTCTCGGAGCCCTCTCTAGTGCAACATCCTGGTAAATCTCCTCTGTACCATCTCTAGTTCTACAACCTGGAAAATCCACTCTGTACCAACTCCAGTGCAACATACTTGTAAATCTCGTCTGCACCCTCTCCACTGCAACATCCAGTAAAACACCCTCCACTCTCGCCAGTGGAACATCCTGGTAAATGTCCTCTGTACCAACTCCAGTGAAACATCTTGGTAAATCGCCTCTGTACCCTCTCTAGTGCAACATCCTGGTAAATCACCTCTGGATCATCTCCAGTGAAACATCCATTTCAGTGCAATAACTAGGTAAATCTTCGCTGTCCTTTCTCTAATGCCATATCCTGATAAATCTCCTCTGTACCCTCTCTAGTGCAACATCCCGTGAAATCTTCTCTCTATCCTGTCTAGTGCAACATCCTGGTAAATCTCACCCTCTTCACTGCAACATCCAGTAAAACACCTCTGCACTCTCGCCAGTGGAACATCCTGCTAAATCTCCTCTGAAACCTCTCCAGTGTAACATCCTGGTAAATGTCCTCTGTACCAGCTCCAGTGAAATATCCTGGCATATCTCCTCTGTACCCTCTCCAGCGTAACTTCCTGGTAAATCTCCTCTGTAACCTGTCCAGTGCAACATGCTGGTAAATCAACTCTGTACAAATTTCAGTGCAATAACCTGGTAAATCTCCTCTGTCCCCTCTCTAATGCCATATCCTGGTACATCTCCTTTGTACCCTCTCAAGTGCAACATCCTATGAAATCATCTCTGTATCCTGTCTAGTGCAACATCCTGGGAAATCACCTCAGTAACCTCTCCTGTGCAACATCCTGGCAAATCTCCTCTCTACACTCTCTTGTGCAAAATACTGGTAAGTCCCTCTGTATGCTGTCTAGTGCAACATCCTGGTAAATCTCCTCTTTTATCTCTCTAGTGCAACACCCTGGTAAATCACCTCTGTATCCTATCCAGTGCAACATCCTAGTAAATCTCCTCTGTACCCTCGCCAGTGTAACTTCCTGGTAAATCTCCTCTGTATCATTCCAGTGCAACATCCTGGTAAAGCTCCTCTGTACCCTCTCCAGTGCAACATGTTGGTAAAAATGCTCTGTACCCTCTTTACTGCAACAGCCTGGTAAATCTCCTCTCTACACTCTCCAGTGCAACATCCTGGTAAATCTTCTCTGCACCCTCTCTAGTGCAACATCCAGGTAAATGGCCTCTATGCTTTCTCTTGTGTAACATCCTGATCAATCTCCTCTGTACCACTCCAGTGCAATAAGGTGGTACATCTTGACTGTATCCTCTCTATCTTAACATCCTGGTAAATCTTCTCTCAGCCTCTCCAGTGCAACATCCTGGTAAATATTATCGGTACCCACTCTAGTGCAACATCCTGGTAAATCTCCTTTTAAACTCTCTAGAGCAATAACCTGGTAAATCCACTCTGAACCAACTCCAGTGCAACATACTTGTAAATCTCACCTGCACCCTCTTCACTGCAACATCCAGTAAAACACCTCTGCACTCTCGCCAGTGGAACATCCTGCTAAATCTCCTCTAAACCCGCTCCAGTGTAACATCCTGGTAAATGTCCTCTGTAGCGACTCCAGCGAAATATCCTGGCATATCTCCTCTGTACCCTCTCCAGTGTAACATCCTGGTAAATCTCCTCTGTAACCTGTCCAGTGCAACATGCTGGTAAATCAACTCTGTACCAATTTCAGTGCAATAACCTGTTAAATCTCCTCTGTCCCCTCTCTAATGCCATATCCTGGTACATCTCCTCTGTACCCTCTCAAGTGCAACATCCTGTGAAATCATCTCTGTATCCTGTCTAGTGCAACATCCTGGTAAATCACCTCAGTAACCTCTCCTGTGCAACATCCTGGCAAATCTCCTCTGTACACTCTCTAGTGCAAAATACTAGTAAGTCCCTCTGTATGCTGTCTAGTGCAACATCCTGGTAAATCTTCTCTTTTATCTCTCTAGTGCAACATCCTGGTAAATCACCTCTGTATCCTATCCAGTGCAACATCCTAGTAAATCTCCTCCGCATCCTATCTACTGCAACATCCAGTTAAATCTCCTCTGTACCCTCTCCAGTGCAAGATCCTGATAAATCTCCTCTCTACCCTCTTCAGTGTAACATTATGGTAAATATCCTCTGTAACCTATAGAGTGCAACATGCTGGCATATCTCCATTGTACCCACTACTGTACAAAATCCAGGTAAATCTGCTCTGTACCCACTCTACTGTAACATCCTGGCATTCATTCTCCTCTCTACTCTCTCCAGTGCAACATCCTCGTAAGTCTCAACTGCACCCTCCCTAGTGCAACATCCAGGTAAATACCGTGTGTACCTTATCTAGTGTAACATGCTGGAAAATCTCCTCTGTACCATTCAAGTGCAATGACGTGGTAAATCTCCTCTTTATTCTCGCTAGCTTAATATCTTGGTAAATATCTGTACCCATTTCAGTGCAATAACCTGGCAAATCTCCTCTGTACCCTCGCTAGTTCTAGATCCTTGTAAATCTCCTCTGTCGCCTCTCAATATAACAATCTAGAAAATCTCCTCTGTAGCCTCTCTAATGAAACATCCTGATAAATCTCCTCTGTACCCTTTTCAGTGCAATAAGCTGATAAATCTAATCTATACCATCTCTATTGCAATTACCTTGTAATCTCCACTGTCCCCACTCTAGTGCCATTTTCTGTTAAATCTTCGCTGTAAATTCTCTAGTGCAACACCCTGGTAACTCTCCTCTGCAGTTCCTCCTGTGCAACATCCTGGTAAATCTCATCTGTACACATTCCAGTGCAACATTTGGTAATTCTCCTCTGAACCATCGCCAGTGCAACATCGTGGTAAATCGCTTCTGTACCCTCTCTAGAGCAACATCCTGTTGAATCTCCTCTGTACCCTCTCCAGTGTAACATTCTGGTAAAGCTCCTCGGTCCCCTCATCTAGTGCAACATCCTGGTAAATCTCCTCTTTATCCTTAATAGTACATCATCCTGGTAAATCACCTCTGTACCCTCTCTAGTGCAACATCTTTGTAAATTTCCTCTGTACCCTGTCGAGTGCAATATCCTGGTAAATGTCTTCTGTACCCTCTCCATTGCAATATCCTGGTAAATCTCCTCTGTACTCTACCCAGTGGAACATCCTGGTAAATCTCCACTGTACCCACCCTAGTGCAGCATCCTGGTAAATAACCTCTGTATCTTTCCTAGTGTAAAATGCTGGTAAGTCTCCTCTGTGCGCACCCCAGTGTAATAACCTGGTAAATCTCCACTGTACCCTCTCGAGTGCAACATCCTTGTAAACCTCCTCTATACCCTCTCTAGTGCCATGTCCTGGTAAAGCTCCATCTCTAGTGCAACATCCTGGTAAATCTCCTCTGTATCACCGCCAGTGCAACATGCTTATAAATCTCCTCTGTACCATCTCTATTGCAACATCCTGGTAAATCTGCTCTGTACTATCTACAGTGCAACATCCTGGTAAATCTCCTCTGCACCCAACCAAGTGCAATAACGTGGTAAAGCTCCTCTATATCCTCTCAAGTGCAACATACTTGTAAATCTCCTCTGTCCCCTCTTTAGTGCCATATCTTGGTAAATCTCCTCTTTACACTGTCTTGTGCAACATACTGCAAACTCACCTCTGTAGTCTCGCCAGTGCAATATTCGTGTAAATCTCCTCTGTACCCTCTCTAGTTTAACATCCTTGTAAATCTCCTCTGTACCCTCTCTAGGGAAATATTGTGGTAAATCTCCTCTGTACCCTCTGCAGTGCAACATCCTGTTAAATCTCCTTTCCGCTATCTCTAGTGCAACATCCTTGTAAATCTCGTATGTACCATCTCCAGTGCAACATGCTGTTAAATCTCCTCTGTCCTCTCGCCAGCACAACATCCTGGGAAATCTCCTCCTTACTCCTCCAGTGCAACATACTGGTAAATCTCCTTTGTATCCTCTCCAATGCAACATGCTTGTAAATCTCCTCTGTACCCATTCTATTGCAATACCCTGGTAAATCTCCTCTGTACCCACTCCCGTGCAATATATTGCTAAATTTCCTCTTTAACATCTCCAGTGCAACATCCTGGTAAATCTCCTCTATATGCTCTCCAGTGCAACATGCTTCTAAATCTCCTCTGTACGATCTCTATTGCAACATCGTGGTCAGCCTCCTCTTTACCCTCTCCCGTGCAACATCCTGCTAAACCTCCTCTGTAACCTCTTTAGAGCAACATCCTGGTAAATCTCCTCTGTACACTCTTCAGTGCAACATCCTGGTAAATCTCATTTGTATCCTCTCTAGTGAAACATCCTAGTAAATCTCATCTGTACCCTTACCATTGAAATATCCTTGTAAACCTCCTCTGTACCATCTCTAGTGCAACATCCTGCTAAATCTCCTCAGTACACTTTCTAGTGAAACATGCAGTTAAATCTACTCTGTACCCTCTCTATTGCAACATCCTGGTTAATTTCCTCTGTACATTGTCTGTGCAACATCCTAGTAAATCTCCTCTCTACCCTCTCCAGTGCAATATCCTGGTAAATCTCCTCTGTAACCTCACCAATGCAACATCGTGGTAAATCTCCTCCTTATCCTCTTTGGTGCAACATCCTGGTATATCTGCTCTGCACCTTTTCTAGTGCAACATCCTGGTAAATCTTTTCTGTATCCTCTTCAGTGCTACATCTTTGTAAATTTACTCGTTTCCCTCAATAGTACAACATCCTGGTAAATCTACTCTGAACTCTCTCTTTTGCAACATCCTGGTAAATCTCCTCTGCACCCATTCCAGTGCAACATCCTGGTAAATCTCCACTGTACCCTCTCGAGTTCAACGTCCTGGAAAATCTCATTTGTACCCTGTCTATTACAACATCCAGGTAAATCTCCTCTGTAAACTCCCTAGTGCAACATTTTCGTAAATCTCCTCTGTACCCTCTCCAGTGCAAATCCTAGTAAATCTCCTCTGCACGCTTTGCAGTGCAACATCCTGGTAAATCTACTCTGTACCCTCTCTAGTGCAAGATCATGGTAAAGCTTATCTGTACCCTCTCTAGTGCAACACCTGCTAAAACGCATCTGAACATTGTCTAATGAAACATCCTGCAAATCTCTTCTTTAATCTCGCCAGTGCAACATTCTTGTAAATCTCCTCTGTACTCCCTCTAGTTTAACATCCTGGTAAACCAACTCTGTACACTCCCTAGTGCAATATCGGTTGAAACCTCCACTGCACTCTCTCTAGTGCAACATCCATGCCAATCTCCTCTGTACCCTCTCCAGTGCAACATCCTGCTAAATCTCCTCTGTACACTGGCCAGTGCAACATCCTGGTAAATTTCCTCCTTATTCTCTCCAGTGCAATGTCCTGGTAAATCTCCTCTGTATCCTCTGTGGTGCAACATCCTCGAAAATCACCTCTGTAGCCTCTCCAGTGCAAATCCTGGTAAACCTCCTCTGCACCCTCTCCAGTGCAACATCCTGGTAAATCTCCTCTGTAGCATCTCTAGTTCAACATCCTGGTAAATCTCCTCTGTATCCTCTCTTAAGCAACATCCTGTTAAATCTCCTCTGTATCCTCTCTAGTGCAACATCCTGGTAAGTATTCTCTGCACACTCTCTGGAGCAACATCCAGGTAAATCGCCTTTGCACCCTCTCCAGTGCAACATCCTGGAAAATCTCCTCATTACCCTTTCTGCTGCAAAATCCTGGTGAATTTCCTTTTACCCTGTCTCGTTCAACATCCTGGTAAATCTCCTCTGTAACATCTCTAGTGCAATATCCTCGTTAATCTCCTCTGTACAATCTCCAGTGCAAATCCTGCTAAATCTCCTCTGCACCTTCTGCAGTGCAACATCCTGGTAAATCTCCTCTGTACCATCTCTAGTGCAACATCCTGGTAAGTATTCTCTGTATTCTCTGAAGCAACATCCTGGTTATTCACCTCTGAAACATCTCCAGTGCAACATCCTGGAAAATCTCCTAAGTACACCCTCTGGTGCAAAATCCTGGTGAATTTCCTTTGTGCCCTGTCTCGTTCAACATCGAGGTAAAACTCCACTGTAACATCTCTAGTGCAATATCCTCGTTAATCACCTCTGTACAATCTCCAGTGCAAATCCTGTTAAATCTCCTCTGCACCTTCTGCAGTGCAACATCCTGGTAAATCTCCTCTGTTCCCTCTCTAGTGCAATATCGTGGTAAATCTCCTCTATACCTTGTCGAGTTCAACACCCTGACAAATCTCCTCTCTGCACTCTCTAGTGCAACATCCTGGTAAATCTCCTAGGTACATTGCCTAGTGCAACATCCTGGTAAATCTCCACTCTACCCTATCCAGTGCAAATACTGGTAAATCTCCTCTTAAACTCTCCAGTGCAACTTCCTGGAAAATGTTCTCTGTACCCTCTCCAGTGCAACATCCTGGTAAATTTCCTTGGTATTTTGTCTAGTGCAACATCCCAGTAAATCTCCTCTGTAAACTCTCTAGAGCAACATCCTCGTAAATTACCTCTGTACCCTCTCCAGGCAAATCCTGGTAAATCTCCTCTGCACACTCTCCAGTGCAATTTCCTGGCAAATCTCCTCTGTACCCTCTCCAGTGCAACTTCCTGGTAAATTTCCTTTGTACCCTGTCTAGTGCAAAATCCTGGTAAATCTCCTCTGTAAACTCTCTAGAGCAACATCCTCGTAAATCACCTTGTACCCTCTCCAGGCAAATCCTGGTAAATCTCCTCTTCACACTCTCCAGTGCAACATCCTGGAAAATCTCATCATTACCCTTTCTGGTGCAAAATCCTGGTGAATTTCCTTTTACCCTGTCTCGTTCAACATCGAGGTAAAACTCCACTGTAACATCTCTAGTGCAATATCCTCGTTAATCACCTCTGTACAATCTCCAGTGCAAATCCTGCTAAATCTCCTCTGCACCTTCTGCAGTGCAACATCCTGGTAAATCTCCTCTGTACCCTCTCTAGTGCAATATCGTGGTAAATCTCCTCTATACCTTGTCTAGGTCAACATCCTGACAAATCTCCTCTCTGCACTCTCTAGTGCAACATCCTGGTAAATCTCCTAGGTACATTGCCTAGTGCAACATCCTGGTAAATCTCCACTCTACCCTATCCAGTGCAAATACTGGTAAATCTCCTCCTTAAACTCTCCAGTGCTACTTCCTGGAAAATCTCCTCTGTACCATCTCCAGTGCAACTTCCTGGTAAATTTCCTTTGTACCCTGTCCATTGCAACATCCTGGTAAATCTCCTCTGTAAACTCTCTAGAGCAACATCCTCGTAAATCACCTTGTACCCTCTCCAGGCAAATCCTGGTAAATCTCCTCTGCACACTCTCCAGTGCATCATCCTGGTCAATCACCTCTGTATCTTCTCTGGTGCAACATCTGGTAAATCACTTCTGTCCCCCCTTTAGTGCAACATCCTGGTAAAAAATCTATGAACCCCGTCTAGTGCAACATCCTGCTAAATCTCCTCTGTACCCTTGCTAGTGCAACATTCTTGAAAATCTCCTCTGTACCATCGCCAGTTTAACATCCTGCTAAATCTCCTCTGTACACTCTAGTGCAATATTGTGGTAAATCTTAGAAACATAGAAACATAGAAAATAGGTGCAGGAGTAGGCCATTCGGCCCTTCCAGCCTGCACAGCCATTCAATGAGTTCATGGCAGAACATGCAACTTAGTACCCCATTCCTGCTTTCTCGCCATAACCCTTGATCTCCCTAGTAGTAAGGACATCATCTAACTCCTTTTTGAATATATTTAGTGAATTGGCCTCAACAACTTTCTGTGGTAGAGAATTTCACAGGTTCACCACTCTCTGGGTGAATAAATTCCTCCTCATCTCGGTCCTAAATGGCTTAACCCTTATCCTTAGACTGTGTCGCCTGGTTCTGGTCTTCCCCAACTTTGGGAACAGTCTTCCTGCATCTAACCTGTCAAACCCCGTCAGAATTTAAAACTTTTCTATGAGTTCCCCTCTCATTCTTCTGAACACCAGTGAATACAAGCCCAGTTGATCCAGTCTTTCTTGATAGGACAGTCCAGCCATCCCGGGAATCAGTCTGGTGAACCTTCGCTGCACTCACTCATTAGCAAGAATGTCCTTCCTCAGGTTTTGAGACCAACATTTTCACAATACACCAGTTGTGGCCTCACCAAGGCCCTGTACAACTGAAGCAACACCTCCCTGCCCCTGTACTCAAATCCCCTCGCTATGAAGGCCAACATGCCATTTGCTTTCTTAACCGCCTGCTGTACCTTCATGCCAACCTTCAATGACTGATGTACCATGGCACCCAGGTCTCTTTGCAGCTTCCCTTTTCCTAATCTGTACCCATTTAATTAATAGCCTGTCTCTCTGTTTTTACCACCAAAGTAGATAACCTCACATTTATCCACATTATAATTCATCTGCCATGCATTTGCTCACATTCTAACCTATCCAAGTCGCTCTGCAGCCTCATAGCATCCTCCTCGCAGCTCGCACTGCCACCCAAATTGGTGTCATCTTCTCTGTAACCATTCCAGAGCAACATTCTGGTAAATCTCCACTGCATGCTCTCTAGTGCAACATCATTGTAAATCTCCTCTGTGCCCTCTTCAGTGCAACATCCTGTTAAATTTCCTCTGTACTCTCACCAGTGCAACATCCTGGTAAATCACCTCTGCACCTCTCCAATGCAACATTCTGGGAAATCTCCTCTGTACCTCTCCAGAGCAACATAGTGCTAAATCTCGTGGTTTACCTCTCTAGTGCTGCATCCTGGTAAATCTCGTATGTACCTTTTCTAGTGCAACATCCTGGTAAATCTACTCTGTACTCTCTCTGATGCAACATCCTGGTAAATCTTCTCTGCACCCTCTCCAGTGCAACATCCTGGTAAATCACATTTGTACGCTCGCTTGTGCAACATCATGGTAAATCTCATCTGTACCCTCTCCAATACAACATCCTGGTAAACCTCCTCTGTACTCTCTCCAGTGCAACATCAAGGTACATTTTCTGTGTACCCTCTCCATTGCAATATCCTAGTAAAACTGCTCTGTACCATCTTTAGTGCAACATCCTGTTAAACTCTACGGTACTTTTTCTAGAGAAATTTCCTGGTAAATCTCCTCTGTGCATTGTCTAGTGCAACATCCTAGTAAATCGCCTCTCCACCCTCTCCAGTGCAAATACTGGTAAATCTCCTCAACCTCTCCAGTGAAAATAATGGTAAATCTCGTCTGCACCCTCTGCAGTGCAACATTCTGGTAAATCTACTCTGTACTCTCTCTGGTGCAACATCCTGATAAATCTCCTCTGCAACCTCTCTAGTGCAACATCCTCGTAAATCAACTCTGTACTATCTCCAGTGCATATCCTGGTAAATCTACTCTGTATGCTCTGCAGTGCAACATCCTGATAAATCTCCTCTATAGCCTCTCTAACACAACATACTGGTAAATCTCCTCTGCACCCTCTCTAGAGCAACATCCTGCTAAAATTCCTCTGAGCCCTTTCTTGTCCAAAATCCTGCTATATTTCCTCTGTAATCTCGACAGTGCAACATTCTTTCAAATCTCCTCTGTACCCTCTCTAGTTTAACAATCTGGCAAATCTCCTTTGAACACTCGCAAGTGAAATATCGCAGTAAAACTCCAAAGCAAACTCTCTTGTGCAGCAACCATGCAAATCTCCTCTGTACCCTCTCCAGTGCAACATCCAGTTAAATCTCCTCTGTATTCTCGCCAGGACTACATCCTGGTAAATCTCCTCTGTACCATTTCAGGTGCAACATCCTGATAAATCTCCTCTGTACCCCCTCGAGCGCAACATCATTTTAGATCTCTACTGTACCTTCTCCAGTGCAACATCCTGTGAAATCTCCTCAGTAATCGCTCCAATGCAACATCCTGGTAAATCTCCTCTGTACCTTGTCTAATGCAACATCCTGGTAAATCTCCAATGTACACTCTCCAGTGCAACATCCTTCAAAATTTCCTCGGCCCCTCTCTAGTGCAACATACTGGTAAATGTACTGTGTACGCACTCTGGTGCAACATCCTGGTAAATCTACTCTACACCCCCTCCAGTGCAACTTCCTGGTAAATCGCCTCTGCACCCTGTACAGTGCAACATCCTGGCAAATCACCTCTGTATCTTCTGTGGTGCAACATCCTGATAATTCTCTTCTGTACCCACTCTAGTGCAACATCCTGGTAAGAATGCTCTGATCCCTGTCTAGTGCAACATCCTGCTAATCTCCTCTGTACCCTTGGCAGTGGAACGTTCTTGTAAATCTTCTCTGTACCCTCGCCAATTTTACATCCTGGTAAATCTCCTCTGTACCCTCTCTAGTGCAATATCGTGGTAAATCTGCTCTGTAACCTCTCCAGGGCAACATCCTTGTAAATCTCCACTGCACACAATTTAGTGCAACATCATTGTAAATCTCCTCTAAACCCTCTCCAGTGCAACATCCTTCAAAATCTCCTCGGCCCCTCTCTAGTGCAACATACTGGTAAATGTACTGTGTACGCACTCTGGTGCAACATCCTGGTAAATCTACTCTACACCCCCTCCAGTGCAACTTCCTGGTAAATCGCCTCTGCACCCTGTACAGTGCAACATCCTGGCAAATCACCTCTGTATCTTCTGTGGTGCAACATCCTGATAATTCTCTTCTGTACCCACTCTAGTGCAACATCCTGGTAAGAATGCTCTGATCCCTGTCTAGTGCAACATCCTGCTAATCTCCTCTGTACCCTTGGCAGTGGAACGTTCTTGTAAATCTTCTCTGTACCCTCGCCAATTTTACATCCTGGTAAATCTCCTCTGTACCCTCTCTAGTGCAATATCGTGGTAAATCTGCTCTGTAACCTCTCCAGGGCAACATCCTTGTAAATCTCCACTGCACACAATTTAGTGCAACATCATTGTAAATCTCCTCTAAACCCTCTCCAGTGCAACATCCTGTTAAATCTCCTCTGTTATCGCGCCAGTGCAACATCCTGATAAACCCCTCTGCACCCTCTCAAATACGACATCCTGGGAAATGTCCTCAGTAACCGCTCCAGTTCAACATCTTGGTAGATATCATCTGTACCTTTTCAGGGCAACATCGTGGTAAATCTCCTCTGTACCCTCTCCAGTACAACACCATGGAAAAACGCCTCTCTACACTCTCCAGTGCAATATCCTGGTAAATTTCCTCTGTACACTCTCCAGTGCAACGTCGTGGTAAATCTCCTCCTTAACCTCTCTAGCGCAACATCCTGGTAAATCTCCTATGTAATTTTCTAGTGTTGTTACATGTAATACCTCCTCTGTACCCTCTCCAGTGCAACATCCTTGTAAATTTCCTTGGTCAACTGTCTAGTGCAACACCCTGGTAAATCTACAATATACTCTCACTGGTGCAACATCCTGGTAAATCTCCTCTGCACCCTCTCTAGTGCAACATCATGGTAAATTTCGTATTTTATTCTGTCTAGTTCATCATCCTGGTAAATCTCCTCTATAAACTCCCTAGTGCAACATCCTCGTCAATCACCTCTGTGCATTCTCCAGGCAAATCCTGGTTTATCTCCTCTGAACCACTCTAGTGCAACATCCTGGTAAATCTCCTCTGTAATCTCTTTATTGCCCTATCCTGGTAAATGTCCTCTGTACCCTCTCTTGTGCAACATCCAGGTAAATCTCCTCTATACATTCTCCAGTGCAACTTCCTGGTAAGTCTCCTGCTTAGCCTCTCTAGTGCAATATCCTGGTAAATCTCCTCAGTACAGTTTCTAGTGCAACATCCAGGTAATTCACCTCTGTACCCTCTCCAATGCCTGTAAATTTCCTCGGTCCACACTCTAGTGCAACATACTGGTTAAGCTACTCTGTACCCTCTCTGTTGAAACATCCTGGTAAATCTCCTCTGCATCCTCTCCAGTTCAACATCCAAGTAAATCTCCTTTGTTCCCTCACTAGTGCAACATCCTGGTAAATTTCCTTTGTACCATGTGTAGTGCAACATCCTGGTAAAGCTCCTCTGTAAACTCTCTATTGCAACATCCTGGTAATTCACCTTTGTACACTCTCCAGGCAAATCCTGATAAATCTCCTCTGCACCATCTCCAGTGCAATATCCTGGTAAATCTCCTCTGCGCCCTCTCTGGTGCAACATTCTGCTAAATCGCTGCTGTACCCTCTCAAGTGCAACATCCTGGTAAAACTCCTCTGAACCCTGTCTAGTCCAACATCCTGCTAAATCTCCTCTGTACTCTCGCCAGTGCAACATTCTTGTAAATCTCCTTTGTACCCTCGCATTTTTAACATCCTTGTAAATCTCCTCTGTACCCTCTCTAGTGCAATATCGTGGTAAATCTTCTCTGTACCTTTCCAGAGCAACATCCTTGAAAATCTCCATTGCACCCTCTCTAGTGCGACATCATTGAAAATCACCTCTGTAGACTCTCTAGTGCAATATCGTGTTATATCTTCTCTGTACACTCTCCAGTGCAACATCCTGTTAAATCTGCTCTTTACTCTCGCTAGTGCAACATCCTGGTAATTCTCATCTATATCCTCTTCAATGCAACATCCTTGTAAATTTCCTCAGTTCCCGCTCCAGTTCAACATCCTGGTGAATCTCATCTGTAACGTATCTAAATCAATATCATAGGAAATCTCACTATCCCGCTCCAGTGCAACATCTTAGTAAATCACCTCTGTGCCTCGTCCAGTGCAACATCATGGAAAATATTCTCTCTATCCTCTCCAGTGCAACATGTTTGTAAATCTCCTCTGTACTTTCTCTACTGCAACATCCCGGTAAACCTCCTCTGTACATTGTCTAGCGCAACAACCGGGTACATCTCATCTGTACCATCACCATTACAACAACGTGATAAATCTCCTCTCCACCCTCTCCAATAGAAAATCGTAGTAAATCTCCTCCGTTACCTCTCTAGTGCAACATCCTGTTAAATCTCCTGTGTACTCCTTCTAGTGCAACATACTGGTAAATCTCCTCTGTAGCCTCTCCAGAGCAACATTCTTGCAATGTTGCTCGGTCCCCTCTCTAGTGCAACATCCTGGTAAATCAACACTGTACTCTCTCTGGTGAAACATCCTAGTAAGCTCGTCTGCACCCTTTCCAGTGCTAACTACTGGTAAATCTCCTCTGTACCCTCTCTAGTGCAATACCTTGGTAAATTTCCTTTGCACAATGTCCAGTGCAAGATCCTGGAAAATCTCCTCTGTACACTCTCCAGTGCAACATCCTTGTAAATTTCCGCGGTCCACTCTCTAGTGCAATATCCTCGTAAATCTACTCTGTACTCTCTCTGGTTTAACATCCTGGTAAACCTCCTATGCACACTTTCCTGTGCAACAACCTGCTAAATCTCCTCTGTGCCCTCTCTAGTGCAACATCCTGGTAAATTCCCTTTGTATCTTGTCTAGTGCAAGATCCGGTAAATCTTCACTGTACCCTCTCAATTGCAACATACTGGTAAATCTCCTCTGTATTCTCTCCAGTGCAACATCCTGGCAAATCTCATGTGTACCCCCTCTAGTGCAACATCCTGGTAAATCTCCTCTGTACTCTCTCCAGTGCAACATCATGGTAAATCTCCTCCTTAAACTTTCCAGTGCAACATCATGGTAAATTTCCTCTCTACTCTCTTTAGTGCAACCTCCTGGAAATTTCCTTTGTACCCTGTCTAGAGCAACATCCTGGTACCTCTCCTCTGTAACCTCTCTAGTGCAACATCCTTGTAATTCAAGTATGTTCCCTCTCCAGTGCAAATCCTGTTAAATCTCCTCTGCACCCTATCCAGTGCTACATCCTGGTAAATCACCTCTTTATCCAAACCAGTGCAATAACCTGGTAAATCTCCTCTGTACCCTCTCAAGATAATCCTTGTATATCTCCTCTGTCCCCTCTTTAATGTCATGTCCTCGTAAATCTCCTCTGTACCCTCTCTTGTGCAACATCCTGCTAAATCACCTCTGTACCCAAACCAGTGCAATAACCTGTTAATCTCCTCTGTTACCTCTCTAGCTTAACATCCGTGTAAATCTTCTCTCTATCCTCTCCAGGGAAATATCGTGGTAAATCCCCTGTTTACCCTCTCCAATGCAACATCCTGGTAAATCTCCTTTGCACCTTCTCTAGTGTAAAACCCTTGTAAATCTCCTCTGTACCATCTCTAGTGCATCATCCTGTTAAATCTCCTCTGTACTTTCTCCAGTGTAACATCCTGGTAAATTGCATCTGTATGCACTCCAGTGCAACCATCCTAGTAGATGTCTTCTGTACACCTTCCAGTGCAACATCCTGGGAAGTCTCTTCAGTACACGTTCCAGTTCAACATCCTGGTAAATCTCCTCTATACCTTCTTTAGAGAAAAATTATGGGAAATCTCCTCAGTACACCCTGCAGTGCAAAGCCTGGTAAATATCCACTGCACCACCTCCAGTGCAACATCCAGGTAATTCTCCTCCGTAACTTCTCATTGCAACATCCTAGTAAATCTCCTTTGTATCGTCTCCAACGCAACATGCTTGTAAATCTCTTCGGTACCCTCTCTATTGCAACATCTTAGTGAATCTCCTAAGTACCCTCTCCCGTGCGACATCCTGTGAATTCTCCTCTGTATTCTCTCTAGTCCAACATCCTGGTAAATCTCCTCTGTAGCCTGTCCAGTGCAACATCCTGTTAAATATCCTCGGTACCTTTTCTATTCAAACATCCTGGTAAATCTCCTCTGTACCCTCTCTATTGCAACATCCTTGTATATCTCCTCTGTACTTTGTCACATTTGTACATTCTCTTGTGAAATATCCTAGTAAATCTCATCTGTACCATCTCCATTGCAACATCCTGGTTAATCTCCTCTGTACACTCTCGTGTGCAACATCCTGGTTAATCTCCTCTGTATCCTCTCCATTGTAATATCCTTGAAAACCTCCTCTGTACCATCGCTAGTTCAACATCCTATTAAATCTTCTCTGTACCCTTTCTAGTGGAACATCCAGGTATATCTCCTCTGTAACCTTTCTAGTGCAACATCCTGGTAAATCTCCTCTGTAATCTCTCTAGTGCAACATACTAGTAAATTTCCTCCGTCACTCTCTTTTGCTACATCCTGGTAAATCTCCTCTGCACCTTATCAGTGCAACATCCTGATAAATCACCTCTGTACCATCTCCAGTGCAACATCCTGGTAAATCTCATTTGTATCCTCGCTAGTGCAACATCCTGGTAAATCTCATCTGTACCCTCTCCAATGCAACATCCTCATAAATCTTATCTGTACCCTCTCCAGTGCAACATCCTGGTAAATCTCCTCTGTACACTCACCTTTGCAATAGCCTTGTAAAATTTATCTGTACCATATCTAGTGCAACATCCTGTTAAATATCCTCTGTACCCTTTCTAATGAAACTTCCTGGTAAATCTCCTCTGTACGCCCTCTATTGCAACATCCTGTTAAATCTCCTCCGTACATCGTCTAGTCCAACAACCTGGTAAATCTCTTCTCTACACTCTCCAGTGCAATATCCTGGTAAATCTCCTCTGTACGCTCTCCTGTGCAACCATCCTTGTAGATCTCAAATGTATCCTCTCCAGAGCAACTTCCTGGGAAATCGTTTCAGGACCCGCTACAGTACAACATCCTGGTAAATCTCCTCTGTACCGTCTCTAGAGCAACATCCTGGGAAATCTCGTCAGTACTCCATACAGTGCAACATCCTCGTAAATCAACTCCATACCTTCTCCAGTGCAAATCCCGGTAAATATTCACTGTACCCTCTCCAGTGCAACTTCCAGGTAATTCTCCTCCTTAACATCTCCAGGACAACATCCTGCTGAATCTCCTTTGTATCATCTCCAGTGCAAAATGCATGTAAATCTCCTCTGTACCCTCTCTATTGCAACATTCTAGTGAATCTCCTCTCTACCCACTCTCGGGCAACATCCTGCTAAATCTCCTCTGTACCCTCTCCAGAGCAACATCCTGGAAAATCCCCTCTGTACCCTCTGCAGTGCAACATCGTGGTAAATCTCATTTGAACCACATCAAGTGAAACATCCTACTAAATCTCATCAGTACCCTCTCCATTGCAACATCATGGTCAATCTCCTCTGTTCCTTCTCGTGTGCAACATCCTGGTAAATCTCTTCTGCCCCCACTCCATTGCAATATCTTTGTAAACCTCCTCTGTACCATCGTTAGTGCAAGATCCTTTTAAACCTCCTCTGTACCCTTTCTAGAGAAACATCTTGGAAAATCTCCTCCGTACCCTCTCTAGTGCTACATCCTGGTAAATCTCCTCTGTACTTTGTCTAGTGCAACTTCCTATTAACTGTCCTCTCTACACTCTCCAGATCATTATCCTGGTAAACCTCCTCTGTACCCTCTCCAGTGCAACATCATGGTAAATCTCCTCCTTAACCTCTGTAGTGCAACATCCGGGTAAATCTCCTCTGTGCACTCTTCAGAGCTACATCATTGCAAATTTTCTTGTTTCCCACTCTAGTGCAACATCCTGGAAAATTTACTCTGTACACTCTCTCTTGCAACATCTGGTAAATCTCCTCTGCACCCTCTCCAGTGCAACATCCTGGTAAATCTCCTCTGTACCCTTTCCAGTGCAACATCCTGGTGAATCTCATGTTTATCCTCGCTAGTGCAACATCGTGGTAAATCTCCTCTGTACCTTCGCTAGTGCAACTTCCTGGTAAAACTCCTCTGAACACTGTCTAGTGCAACATCCTGCTAAATCTCCTCTGTACTGTCACCAGTGCAACATCCATGCAAATCTCCTATGTACCCTCTCCAGTGCAACATCCTGTAAAATCTCCTCTGTACTCTCGCCAATGCATCGTCCTGGTCAATCTTCTCTGTACCTCTCTAGTGCAACATCCTGGTAAATCTACTCTGTACTCTCTCTGATGCAACATCCTGGTAAGTCTCCTCTGCACCCTCTCCAGTGTAACATCCTGGAAAATGTCCTCTGCACCCTCTGCAGTGCAACATGCTGGAAAATCTCCTCTGCACCGTTTCCAGTGCAACATCCTGCTAAATATCCTGTGTACCCTCTCTAGTGCAACATCATGGTAAATTTCGTATGTACCCTGTCTCGTGCTAGATATTGGTAAATCTTCTCTGTACACTTTCTAGTGCAACATCCTGTTAAATCTCCTCTGTACTCTCTCCAGTGCATCATCCTGGCTAATCTCATTTGTACCCTCTCTAGTGCAACATCCTTGCAAATATCATCCTTATCCTCTCTATTGCAACATCCTATTAAATCTCCTCTGTAAACTTTCTACTACAACATCCTGGTCAATCTCCTCTCTACCCTCTGCAGTGCAAATCCTGGTAAATCACCTCTGCACCCTATCCAGTGCTACATCCTGGTAAATCACCTCTGTACCCAAACCAGTGCAATAACCTGGTAAATCTCCTCTGTACCCTCTGAAGATAATCCTTGTATATCTCCTCTGTGCCCTCTTTAATGCCATGTCCTCGTAAATATCCTCTGTACCCTCTCTTGTGCAACATCCTGCTAAATCACCTCTGTACCCAAACCAGTGCAAAAACCTGGTAATCTCCTCTGTTACCTCTCTAGCTTAACATCCGTGTAAATCTTCGCTCTACCCTCTCTAGGGAAATATCGTGGTAAATCCACTGTTTACCCTCTCCAATGCAACATCCTGGTAATTCTCCTTTGCACCTTCTCTAGTGCAAAACCCTTGTAAATCTCCTCTGTACCATCTCCAGTGCATCATCCTGTTAAATCTCCTCTGTACCTTATCCAGTGTAACATCCTGGTAAATTTCCTCTGTATGCACTCCAGTGCTACCATCCTAGTTAATGTCTTCTGTACACCTTCCAGTGCAACATCCTGGGAAGTCTCTTCAGTACACGTTCCAGTTCAACATCCTGGTAAATCTCCTCTATACTCTCTTTAGAGAAAAATTATGGGAAATCTCCTCAGTACCCCCTGCAGTGCAAATCCTGGTAAATATCCACTGCACCATCTCCAGTGCAACATCCAGGTAATTCTCCTCCGTAACTTCTCATTGCAACTTCCTGGTAAATCTCCTCTGTATCGTCTCCAACGCAACATGCTTGTAAATCTCCTCGGTACCCTCTCTATTGCAACATCTTAGTGAATCTCCTAAGTACCCTATCCCATGCAACATCCTGTGAATTCTCCTCTGTATTCTCTCTAGTCCAACATCCTGGTAAATCTCCTCTGTAGCCTGTCCAGTGCAACATCCTGTTAAATATTCTCGGTACCTTTTCTAGTCAAACATCCTGGTAAATCTCCTCTGTACCCTCTCTATTGCAACATCCTTGTATATCTCTTCTGTACTTTGTCACATTTGTACATTCTCTTGTGAAATATCCTAGTAAATCTCATCTGTACCCTCTCCATTGCAATATCATGGTTAATCTCCTCTGTACCCTCTCGTGTGCAACATCCTGGTAAATCTCCTCTGTATCCTCTCCATTGTAATATCCTTGTAAACCTCCTCTGTACAATCGCTAGTTCAACATCCTATTAAATCTTCGCTGTACCCTTTCTAGTGGAACATCCAGGTATATCTCCTCTGTAACCTGTCTAGTGAAACATCCTGGTAAAGCTCCTCTGTAATCTTTCTAGTGCTACATACTAGTAAATTTCCTCCGACCCTCTCTAGTGCTACATCCTGGTAAATCTACTCTGTATTCTCTCTATTGCAACATCCTGCTAAATCTCCTCTGCACCGCATCAGTGCAACATCCTGATCAATCACCTCTGTACCATCTCCAGTGCAACATCCTCATAAATCTTATCTGTACCCTCTCCAGTGCAACATCCTGGTAAATCTCCTATGCACCCACTCCAGTGCAACATCCTGGTAAATCTCCTCTGTAGCATCTCTAATGCAACATCCTGGCAAATCTCTTCTGCACACTCTCTAGTGCAACATCCTAGTAAATCTACTCTCTACTCTCTATGGTGCAACATCCTGGTAAATCTCTTCTGCAACCTCTCCAGTGCAACATCCTGGAAAATGTCCTCTGTACCCTCTCTAGTGCAAAATCCTGGTAAATTTCCTTTATACCCTGTCTAGTGCAACATCATTATAAATCTCCTCTGTACTCTCGCCAGTGCAACATTCTTGTATATCTCCTCTGTACCCTCTATAGTTCAACATCCTGGTAAATCTCCTCTGCACTCTCTCCAGTGCAGCATCCTGGAAAATCTCCTCTGTACCGTCTCTATTGCAACATCCTGGTAAATTTCCTTTGGACCCTTTCTAGTGCAAAATTCTTGTAAATCTCCTCTGTAACCTATCTAGTGCAACATGCTCAAAAATCACCTCTGTCCCTTCTCCAGGACAAATCCTGGTAAATCTGTAGCTTCTCTAGTGCAACAACATGGTAAATCTCTTCTGTACCCTCTCTAGTGCAAAATGCTGCTAAAAACCCTCTGAACCCTGTCTAGTGCAACATCGTACTAAATCTCCTCTGTAGTCTCGTCAGTGCAACATTGTTGTACATCTCTTCTGTACCCTCTCTAATGTGACATCCTGGTAAATCACCACTGCACAATCACTAGTGCAATATCGGGGTAAATCTCCATTGCACCCTCTCTAGTGTAACATCTATGCCAATCTCCTCTGTACCCTCTCCAAAGCTACATCCTGTTTAATCTCCTCTGTACAATCGCCAGTGCAACATCCTGGTAGATCTCCTCTGTACCCTCACGAGTGCAACATCCTTGTAGATCTCTTCTGTGTCCACTCCAGTGTATACATCCTGGGAAATCTCCTCGGTAATCGCACCACTGCATCATCCTGGTAAATCTCCTCTGCACCATCTCTAGTGCAATATCATGGTAAATCTCCACTGTACTCTCTCCAGTGCAACATCCTGGTAAATCTCATCTTTACCGTCTCCAGTGCAACATCCTGATAAATCTCCTCTCTACACTCTGCAGTGCAGCATTCTGGTTAATCTCCAATGCACCTTCTCTGTTGCAACATCCTTGTAAATCTAATCTGTACACTGTATAGTGCAACATGCTTGCAAATATCCTCTGTGCCGTCTCCAGTGTAACATCCTAAAAATATCCTCTGTACCCTCGCTAGTGCAACATACTGGTAAATCCCTTCCATAACCCACGCAGTGCAACAACATGGCAAATCTCGTCTGCACACTCTCCAGTGCAATATCTTGGTAAATCTCCTATGTACCCTCCGTAGTGCAACATCATTGTAAAACTCCTGTGTACCCTCTCTAGTGCACCATCTTGGTAAAACTACTCTGCACTCATCCTAGTGTAACACCTAGTTAAATCTCCTCTGTACCCTTTCCAGTGCAAAAACCTGATAAATGTCCTCTGTAACCTCTCTTGTGCAACATCCTGCTAAATCTCCTCTGTACCTCCCTAGTGCAACATCCTGGTAAATCTCCTCTGTACCATCTCTAGTGTAACAACGAGGTAAATCTCCTCTGTACACTCTCCAGTGCAACATCCTGGTAAATTCCTATGTACCATCTCGAGTGTACCATCCTGGTAAATCTACTCTCTACGCTCTGCTGTGCAATAACCTGGTAAATCTCCATGGTCCATTCACTAGTGCCATATTCTGGTAAATCTCCTCTCTACCCACAATAGTGCAACAACCTGGTAAATCTCCTCTGCAGCCTCTCCAGTGCAACATCCTGCCAAATCTGCTCTGTACCCACTCATGTGCAACATTCTGGTAAATCTCCTCTGTACACTCTCCAGTGCAAATCCTGGTAAATCTCCTCTGCAACATCTCCAGAGCAACATCCTGGTAACATTCCTCTGTACCCTCTCTCGAGTAACATCCTTCTAAATCTCCTATGTACACTCTCTAGTGCAACATCATGGTAAAACTCTTTTGTAAGCTTTATTGTGTAACACCGAGGTAAAGCTCCTCTGTACACTTTCCAGTGCAATATCCTAGTCAATCTCCTCTGTACCCTTTCTAGTGCAACATCCTTGTAAATCTCCTCTGTACACTCTGCAGTGCAACATCTTGGTAAATTTCCTCTGCATTCTTTCTTGTGCAACATCCTGGTAAATCTCTTCCGTAACCCACGCAGCGCAACAACATGGTAAATCTCGTCTGCACTCTCTCCAGTGCAACATCTTGGTAAATCTCCTCTGTACCTTCCGTAGTGCAACATCTTTGTAAAACTCTTGTGTACCCTCTCTAGTGCACCTTCTTGATAAAACTACTATGTACCCTTTCTAGTGTAACCCCCAGGTAAATCTCCTCTGTAACCTTTCCAGTGCAAAAACCTGATAAATCTCCTCTGTACCCTCTTTTGTGAAACATCTTGGTAAGTCTCCTCTGTACCTCTCTAGTGCAACATCCTGGTAAATCTCCTGTCTACCATCACTAGTGTAACAACCTGGTTAATCTCCTCTGTACCATCTCCAGTGCAACATCTTGGTAAATCTCCTATATACCCGCTGGAGTGTAACATCCTGATAAATCTACTTTCGACCCTTTCCTTTGCAATAACCTGGTAAATCTCCATGGTACATTCACTAGTGCCATATCCTGGTGAATCTCCTCTGTACCCACTATAGTGCAACAACCTGGTAAATCTCCTCTGCAGCCTCTCCAGTGCAACATCCTGGCAAATCTCCTCTGTAACCACTCATGTGCAACATCCTGGTAAATCTCCTCTGTACACTCTCCAGTGCAATAGCCTTGTAAATCTCATCTGTAGTCTCTCTAGTGCAACATCCTGGTAAGTCTCCTCTGTACCCTCTCCAATGCAACATCCTTCTAAATCTCCTCTGTAAAATCTCCAGTGCAACAACCTGTTCAATCTACTCTGTACGCTCGGGAGTGCAACATCCTGTTAAATCTTATCTGCACCCTCTGCAGTGCAATATCCTGGTAAATCTCCTCTGTACCCACTTCTGTGTAACATCCTGCTAAATATCCTCTGGACCAATCAAGTGCAACATCTTGGTAAATCTCTTTTGTACCATCTCTAGTGTAACATCCTGGTAAATCTCCTCTGTACCGTCTCCAGTGCAATATCCTGATAAATCACCTCTGTACCCTCTCGAGTGTAACATCCTGGTAAATCTACTCTGTACCCTTTCCTGTACAATAACCTGGTATATCTCCTCTGTACACACACTAGTGCCATATCCTGTTACAGCTCCTCTGTACCCACTCATGTGCAACATCCTGGTAAATCTCCTCTGTAACATCTCCAAAGCAACATCCTGGTAAATCTCCTCTGTATCCTCTCCAGTGCAACAACCTGTAAAATTTACTCTGTACCCTCGCCAGTGCAACATCCTGTTAAATCCTCTCTGCAACCTCTGCAGTGCAACATCCTGGTAAATCTGCTCTGTACCCACTCCTGTTGAACATCCTGCTAAATCTCCTCTGCAACACTCTCCCGTGCAATGTGCTCATAAATCTCGTTTGTACCCTATCCAGTCCAACAGCTTGGTAAATATCCTCTGTACACTCTGCAGCGCAACATACACGTAAATCTCCGCTATTCTTTGCAGTGCAACATGCTGGTAAATCTCTTCTGTACCTCCTCCAATGCAACATCCTGGTACTTTTACTCTGTAACCTCTGTAGTTCAACATCCTGTTATATCTCCTCTATACAATCTCCAGCCATATATCTCCTCTGCAACCTCTGCAGTGCATTATCCTGGTAAACCTACTCTGCACCCTCTCTAGTGCAATGTCCTGTTAAATCTCCTCTGTACACTCTCCAAGGCAACATCCTGGTAAATTTCCTTGTAACCCCTCCGTTGCAACAACCTGCTAAATAAGCTCTGTACCCTCTCCATTGCAAAATACTGTTAAATCTCCTCTGCACGCACTGCAGTGCAACATCGTGGTCAATTATCTCTGTACCGTCTCCAGTGTAACATCTTGGTAAATCTCCTCTGTATTGTCTCCAGTGCAACATCCTGGTAAATCTCCTCTGTACCCTCTGCAGTGCAAGATCCTGGTATATCTCCTCTTCACATTCACTTCTGCAACATCCTTGTAAATCTCGTCTGTACACTCTCTATTGCAACGTTCTGGTAAATTTCCTCTGTATCCTCTCCTGTGCAACATCGTGGAAAATCTACTCTATACCCTCCGCAATGTAAAATCCTGTTAATTCTCCTCTGTATCTTCTCTACTGCAACATCGTGGTAATTATCCTCTGTATCATCACCAGTGCAACCTCCAGGTAAATCTCACTGCATTATTTTGCTATGCAACATCCTTTTAAATCCCATTTGTACCCTCGCCAGTTCAACATCCTAGTAAATCTCCTCTGCACACTCAAGATGCAACATCCAGTTAAATCTCCACTGTACTGTGTCCAGTGTAGCATCCTGGTAAATCTTCTCTGTACCGTCTCCAGTGCAACATCCTTGTAAATATCCTCTGTACCCTCGATAGTGCAACATTTTTTTAAATCAAACCTGAAAATTCTGCAGAGCTACATACTGGTAAAGCTCCTCTGTACCATCGCCAGTGTAACTTCCTGTTAAATCTCGAATGCATCCTCTGCAATTTGACATCCTAGTAAATCTTTTTCTGTACCCTCTCTAGTACAACATCCTTGTAAATCTCCTCTATTGCCTCTGCACAGCAACATCCTGTTAAATCTCCAATGTAACCTCTCCATTGCAACATCCTGGTAAATCTCCTCTGTACCCTCGCTATTGCAACATCCTGGTAAATCTCCTCTGTCCACTCTGCATTGCAACATCCTGGTAAATCTCCTCTAAACCCTCTCGAGTGTAACATCCTGGTAAATCTACTCTCTACCCTCTCCTGTGCAATAACCTCCTAAATCTCCATGCTACACTCACTAGTGCCATATCCTGGTAAATTTCCTCTGTACCCACTATAGTGCAACAACCTGCTAACTATCCTCTGCAGACTCTCCAGTGCAACATCCTGGTAAATCTCCTCTGTACCCACTAATGTACATCATCCTGGTAGATCTCCTCTGTCCACTCTCCAGTGCAATATCCTAGTAAATCTCTTCGGTACTGTCTCTAGCGCAACATTCTGGTAAATCTCCTCTATACCCTCTCCAATGCAACATCCTTGTAAATCTCCTCTGTAAAGTCTCCAATGCAACAACCTTTTCAATCTACTCTGTAACCTCGGGAGTGCAACATCCTTTAAATCTTCTCTGCACGCTCTGCTGTGCAATATCCTGGTAAATCTCCTCTGTACCCTATTCAGTGCAACATCTTGTAAGTCCCCTCTCTACCCTTTCCACTGCAACATCCTGGTAAATCTCCTCTCTATTCTCTGCAGTGTAACATCCTGTTAAATCTCCACTGTACCCTCTCCAGTGCCACAGCCTGGTATATCTCCTCTACATCCTCTGCAGAGCATCAACCTGGTAAATCTATTCTGCACCCTCTTTAGTGCAATATCCTGTTAAATCTTCTCTTTGTCCTCTCCTGTGCAACATACTTGTAAATCTCCTCTGCACCCTCTCTAGTGAAACATCCTGGTAAATCTCCTCTATACCCACTCCTGTTCGACATCCTGCTAAATCTCCTCTGCAACACTCTCCAGTGCAATATCCTCGTGAATCTCGTCTGTACCTTATCTTTTGCAACATCTTGGTAAATATCCTCTGTACACTATGCAGTGCAACATCCACATAAATCTCCTCTATTTTCTGCGGTGCAACACGCTGGTAAATCTCTTCTGTACCTTCTCCAGTGCAACATCCTGGTACACTTCCTCTGTAAATTCTGTAGTGCAACATCCTGTTAAATCTCCTCTATACGCTCTCCAGTGCAACAGCCATATATCTCCTCTGCATCCTCTGCAGTGCATCATCCTGGTAAATCTCCTCTGCACCCTCTCTCGTGCAATGTCCTGTTAAATCTCCTCTGAACACTATCCAAGGCAACATCCTGGTAAATCTCCTCTGTAACCTCTCCAGTGCAAAAACTTGTTAAACATGCTCTGTACCCTCTCCATTGCAACATTCTGTTAAATCTCCTCTGCATGCTCTGCAGTGCAACATCCTGGTAAATTTTCTCTGTACCGTCTCCAGTGTAGCATCTTGGTAAATCTTCTCCGTACTGTCTCCAGTGCAACATCCTGGCAAATCTCCTCTCTACACTCTGCAGTACAATAGCCTGGTAAATCTCCTCTGCACATTCTCTGCTGCAACATCCGTGTAAAATTCCTCTGTACACTCTCTAGTGTAACATCCTGGTAAAACTCCTCTCTACACTTTGCAGTGACACATCTTGGTTAATCTCCAATGCACCTGCTCTGTTGCAACATTCTTGTAAATCGCCTCTGTACCCTCTATAGTGCAACATTTTTGTAAATCTCCTCTGTAGCCTCTCCAGTGCTACATCTTGATAAATCGCCTCTGTACCCTCTCTATTGCAACATCCTCATAAATCTTCTTTGTATCTTCTCCTGTGCAACATCCTGGTAATTCAGCACTGTACCGTCTCCAGTGCAACATACTGGTAATTCTCCTCTGTACCGTCTCCAGGTAAATCGCCTTTGTACCCTCGTTATTGCAACAACCTTGTACATCTGCTCCATACCCTCTGCAGTGCAACATCCTGGTGAATCTCCTCTGCACGCTCTGCAATGCAGCATCCTGTTAAATCTCCTCTGCAGCTTCTCTTGTATAATATGCTGTTAAGAGTCCTCTTTATCCTCTCCAGTGTAACATCCTGTTAAATCTCCTCTGTACCGTGTCCAGTGCAAGATCCTGGTAAATCTCCTCTTTACGAACTCTAGTGCAACATCCTGGTAAATATCGTCAGCACCCTCTCTAGTGCAACATGCAGGTAAATCTCTTCTGTATCGTCTCCAGTGCAACATCCTGGTAAATCCCCTCTGTACTCTCTCCAGTGCAACATCCTGGTAAATCTCCTCTTTAACTCTGTAGTACAATATCCTGGAAAACCTCCTCTTTACCATCTCCTATGCTACATCCTGCTATATCTGTACTGTACCCTACTTGTGCAACAACCTGGTAAATCTCATCTACATCCTTTCCAGTGTAAAATTCTGTAAATCTCCCCTGTACCCTCTCTAGTGCAACATCCTGGTAAATTTCCTTAGTAACCTGTCTGGTGCAACATCCTGGTAAATCTCCTCTGTAACCTCTCTAGTGCAACATCTTTGAAAATAACCTCTGTACCCTCTCCAGTGCAAATCCTGGTAAATCTCCTCTGCAACCTCTCCAGAGCAACATCCTGGTAACACTCCTCTGTACCCTCTCTCGAGTAACATCATTCTAAATCTCCTATGTACACTCTCTAGTGCAACATCCTGGTAAAACTCCTTTGTAACATTTATTGTGTAACACCGAGGTATATCTCCTCTGTACACGTTCCAGTGAAATATCCTAGTCAATCTCCTCTGTACCGTCTCTAGTGCAATATCCTTGTAAATCTCCTCTGTACGTTCTGCAGTGCAACATCTTGGTAAACTTCCTCTGCACTCTTTCCAGTGCAACATCCTGGTAAATCTCTTCCGTAACCCACGCAGTGCAACAACATGGTAAATCTCGTCGTCACACTCTCCAGTGCAACATCTTGGTAAATCTCCTCTGTACCCTCCGTAGTGCAATATCCTTGGAAAATTCCTGTGTACTGTCTCTAGTGCACCATCTTGGTAAAACTACTCAGTACCCTTCGTAGTGTAACACCCAGGCAAATCTCCTCTGTACCCTTTCCAAGGCAAAAATCTGATAAAGCTCCACCGTAACCTCTCTAGTGCAACATCCTGGTAAATCTCCTCTGTACCTCTCTAGTGCAACATCCTGGTAAATCTCCTCTGTACCATCAGTAGTGTAACAACCAGGTAAATCTCCTCTGTACCGTGTCCAGTGCAACATCCTGGTAAATCTCCTATGTACCCTCTCGAGTGTAACATCCTGGTAAATCTACTCTCTACCCTCTCCTGTGCAATAACCTGGTAAATCTCCATGGTACATTCACTAGTGCCATATCCTGGTAAATCTCCTCTGTACCCACTGTAGTGCAACAAACTGGTAAATCTCCTTTGCAGCCTCTCCAGTGCAACATGCTGGTAAATCTCCTCTGTACCTCTCTAGTGCAACATCCTGGTAAATCACCTCTGTACCATTTCTAGTGTAACAACCAGGTAAATCTCCTCTGTACCGTCTCCAGTGCAACAACTGGTAAATCTCCTATGTACCCTCTATGTTTAACATCCTGGTAAATCTACTCTCTACCCTCTCCTGTGCAATAACCTGGTAAATCTCCAAGGTACATTCACTAGTGCCATATCCAGGTAAATCTCCTCTGCACCCACTGTAATGCAACATCCTGGTAAATCTACTCTGTACACTCTCCAGTGCAAATCCTGGTAAATCTCCTCTGCAACCTCTCCAGAGCAGCATCCTGGTAATTCTCCTCTGTACCCTCTCTCGAGTAACATCCATCTAAATTTTCTATGTACACTCTCTTGTGCAAATCCTGGTAAAACTCCGTTGTAACCTTTATTGTGTAACACCGAGGTAAATCTCCTCTGTATTCTTTCCAGTGCAATGTCCTAGTCAATCTCCTCTGTACCCTCAATAGTGCAACATCCTTTTAAATCTCCTCTGTAGACTCTGCAGTGCAACATCTTGGTAAATTTCTGCTGCACTTTTTGTAGTGCAACATTCTGGTAAATCTCTTCCGTAACCCACGCAGTGCAACAACATGGTAAATCTCGTCTGCAGCCTCTCCAGTGCAACATCTTGGTAAATCTCCTCTTTACACTCCGTAATGCAACATTCTTGTAAAACTCTTGTGTACCCTCTCTAGTGCACCATCTTGGTAACATTACTCTATACCCTTTCTGGTGTAACACCCAGGTAAATCTCCTCTGTACCCTTTCCAATGCAAAAACCTGATGAATCTCCTCCGTACCCTCTCTTGTGCAACATCCTGGTAAATCACCTCTGTACCTCTCTAGTGCAACAACCAGGTAAATTTCCTCTGTACCATCGCTAGTGCAAAAACCAGGAAAATCTCCTCTGTACCGTCTTCAGTGCAAAATCCTGGTAAATCTCCTTTGTACCCTCTCGAGTGTAACATCCTGGTAAATCTACTCTCTACCCTCTCCTGAGCAATAACCTGGTAAATCTCCATGGTACATTCACTAGTGCCATATCCTCGTAAATCTCCTCTGTACCCACTGTAGTGCAAACAACTGGTAAATCTCCTCTGCAGCCTCTCCAATGCAACATTCTGATAAATCTCCTCTGTACCTCTCTAGTGCAATATCCTGGTAAATCTCCTCTGTACCATCTCCAGTGTAACAACCAGGTAAATCCCCTCTGTACCGCCTCCAGTGCAACATCCTGGTAAATCTCTTATGTACCTTCTCGAGTGTAACATCCAGGTTAATCTACTCTCTACCCTCTCCTGTGCAATAACCTGGTAAATCTCCATGGTACATTCACTAGTGCCATATCCTGGTAAATCTCCTCTGTACCCACTATAGTGCAACAACCTGGAAAATCTCCTCTGCAGCCTCTCCAGTGCAACATCCTGGCAAATCTCCACTGTACCCACTCATGTGCAGCATCCTGGTATATCTCCTCTGTACACTCTCCAGTGCAAATCCTGGTAAATCTCCTCTGCAACCTCTCCAGAGCAACATCCTTGTAACTCTCCTCTGTACCCTCTCTCGAGTAACATCCTTCTAAATCTCTATTTACACTCTCTAGTGCAATATCCTGGTAAAACTCCTTTGTAACATTTATTGTGTAACACCGAGGTAAATCTCATCTGTACCCTTTCCAGTGCAATAGCCTAGTCAATCTCCTCTGTACCCTCTCTAATGCAACATCCTTGTAAATCTCATCTGTACACTCTGCAGTGCATCATCTTGGTAATTTTCCTCTGTACTCTTTCTAGTGCAACATCCTGGTAAATCTCTTCTGTAACCCATGCAGTGCAACAACATTGTAAATCTCGTCTGCACACTCTCCAGTGCAACATCTTGGTAAATCTCCTCCGTTTCCTCCGTAATACAACATCCTTGTAAAACTCTTGCGTACCCTCTCTAGTGCACCATCTTGGTAAAACTACTCTGTACCCTTTCCAGTGCAAAACCAAGGAAAATCACCTCTGCACCCTTTCCAGTGTAATAACTTGATAAATCTCTTCTGTACCCTCTCTTGTGCAACATCTTGGTAAATCTGCACTGTACCTCTCTAGTGCAACATCCTGGTAAATCTCCTCTGTACCATCTCTAGTGTAACAATTGGTAAATTTCCTAGGTACCCTCTCGAGTGCAACATCCTGGTAAATCTACTCTCTACCCTCTCCTGTGCAATAACCTGGTAAATCTCCATAGTGCATTCAACAGTGCCATATTCTGGTAAATCTCCTCTGTAGCCACTATAGAGCAACAACGTGGTAAATCATCTCTGCAGCCTCTCCAGTGCAACATCCTGCCAACTCTTCTCTGTACCAACTCATTGCAACATCCTGGTAAATCTCCTCTGTAAACTCTCCAGTGCAATAGCCTGGTAAATCTCATCTGTAGTCTCTCTAGTGCAACATCCTGGTAAGTCTCCTATGTACCCTCTCCAATGCAACATCCTGGTAACTCTCCTCTGTACCCACTCTCGAGTAACATCCTTCTAAATCTCCTATGTACACTCTCTAGTGCAACATCCTGGTAAATGTCCTTTGTTACCTTTATTGTGTAACACCGAGGTAAATCTCCTCTGTATTCTTTCCAGTGCAATGTCCTAGTCAATCTCCTCTGTACCCTCAATAGTGCAACATCCTTGTAAATCTCCTCTGTAGACTCTGCAGTGCAACATCTTGGTAAATTTCTGCTGCACTTTTTGTAGTGCAACATTCTGGTAAATCTCTTCCGTAACCCACGCAGTGCAACAACATGGTAAATCTCGTCTGCAGACTCTCCAGTGCAACATCTTGGTAAATCTCCTCTTTACACTCCGTAATGCAACATTCTTGTAAAACTCTTGTGTACCCTCTCTAGTGCACCATCTTGGTAACATTACTCTATACCCTTTCTGGTGTAACACCCAGGTAAATCTCCTCTGTACCCTTTCCAATGCAAAAACCTGATGAATCTCCTCCGTACCCTCTCTTGTGCAACGTCCTGGTAAATCACCTCTGTACCTCTCTAGTGCAACAACCAGGTAAATTTCCTCTGTACCATCGCTAGTGCAAAAACCAGGAAAATCTCCTCTGTACCGTCTTCAGTGCAAAATCCTGGTAAATCTCCTTTGTACCCTCTCGAGTGTAACATCCTGGTAAATCTACTCTCTACCCTCTCCTGAGCAATAACCTGGTAAATCTCCATGGTACATTCACTAGTGCCATATCCTCGTAAATCTCCTCTGTACCCACTGTAGTGCAAACAACTGGTAAATCTCCTCTGCAGCCTCTCCAATGCAACATTCTGATAATCTCCTCTGTACCTCTCTAGTGCAATATCCTGGTAAATCTCCTCTGTACCATCTCCAGTGTAACAACCAGGTAAATCCCCTCTGTACCGCCTCCAGTGCAACATCCTGGTAAATCTCTTATGTACCTTCTCGAGTGTAACATCCAGGTAAATCTACTCTCTACCCTCTCCTGTGCAATAACCTGGTAAATCTCCATGGTACATTCACTAGTGCCATATCCTGGTAAATCTCCTCTGTACCCACTATAGTGCAACAACCTGGAAAATCTCCTCTGCAGCCTCTCCAGTGCAACATCCTGGCAAATCTCCACTGTACCCACTCATGTGCAGCATCCTGGTATATCTCCTCTGTACACTCTCCAGTGCAAATCCTGGTAAATCTCCTCTGCAACCACTCCAGAGCAACATCCTTGTAACTCTCCTCTGTACCCTCTCTCGAGTAACATCCTTTTAAATCTCTATTTACACTCTCTAGTGCAATATCCTGGTAAAACTCCTTTGTAACATTTATTGTGTAACACCGAGGTAAATCTCATCTGTACCCTTTCCAGTGCAATAGCCTAGTCAATCTCCTCTGTACCCTCTCTAATGCAACATCCTTGTAAATCTCATCTGTACACTCTGCAGTGCATCATCTTGGTAATTTTCCTCTGTACTCTTTCTAGTGCAACATCCTGGTAAATCTCTTCTATAATCCATGCAGTGCAACAACATTGTAAATCTCGTCTGCATCATCTCCAGTGCAACATCTTGGTAAATCTCCTCCGTTTCCTCCGTAATACAACATCCTTGTAAAACTCTTGCGTACCCTCTCTAGTGCACCATCTTGGTAAAACTACTCTGTACCCTTTCCAGTGCAAAACCAAGGAAAATCACCTCTGCACCCTTTCCAGTGTAATAACTTGATAAATCTCTTCTGTGCCCTCTCTTGTGCAACATCTTGGTAAATCTGCACTGTACCTCTCTAGTGCAACATCCTGGTAAATCTCCTCTGTACCATCTCTAGTGTAACAATTGGTAAATTTCCTAGGTACCCTCTCGAGTGCAACATCCTGGTAAATCTACTCTCTACCCTCTCCTGTGCAATAACCTGGTAAATCTCCATAGTGCATTCAACAGTGCCATATTCTGGTAAATCTCCTCTGTAGCCACTATAGAGCAACAACGTGGTAAATCATCTCTGCAGCCTCTCCAGTGCAACATCCTGCCAACTCTTCTCTGTACCAACTCATTGCAACATCCTGGTAAATCTCCTCTGTAAACTCTCCAGTGCAATAGCCTGGTAAATCTCATCTGTAGTCTCTCTAGTGCAACATCCTGGTAAGTCTCCTATGTACCCTCTCCAATGCAACATCCTGGTAACTCTCCTCTGTACCCACTCTCGAGTAACATCCTTCTAAATCTCCTATGTACACTCTCTAGTGCAACATCCTGGTAAATGTCCTTTGTTACCTTTATTGTGTAAAACTGAGGTAAATCTCCTCTGTACTCTTTCCAGTACAATATCCTAGTCAATCTCCTCTGTACCCTCTCTAGTGCAACATACTTGTAAATCTCCTCTGTACACTCTGCAGTGCATCATCTTGGTAAATTTCCTCTGCACTCTTTCTAGTGCAACATTCTGGTAAATCTCTTCCGTAACACACGCAGTGCAACAACATGGTAAATCTCGTCTGCACACTCTCCATTGCAACATCTTGGTAAATCTCTTCTGTACCCACCGTAGTGCAACATTCTTGTAAAACTCGTGTGTACCCTCTCTAGTGCACCATCTTGGTAAAACTACTCTGTACCCTTTCTAGTGTAACACCCAGGTAAATCTCCTCTGTACCCTTTCCAATGCAAAAACCTGATAAATCTCCTCTGAACCCTCTCTTGTGCAAAATCTTGGTAAATCTCCTCTGTACCTCTCTAGTGCACCATCTTGGTAAAATTACTCTCTACCCTTCCTAGTGTGACACCCAGGTAAATCTCCTCTGTACCATTTCCAGTGAAAACACCTGATAAATCTCCTCTATACTCTCTCTTGTGCAACATCCTGGTAAATCTCCTCTGTACCTCTCTAGTGCAACATCCTGGTAAATCTCCTCTGTATCATCTCCAGTGTAACAACCAGGTAAATCTCCTATGTGTCCTCTCGTGTGTAAAATCATGGTAAATCTACTCTCTACCCTCTCCTGTGCAATAACCTGGTAAATCTCCATGGTACATTCACTAATGCCATATCCTGGTAAATCTCCTCTTTACCCAATATAGTGCAACAACCTGGTAAATCTCTTCTGCAGCCACTCCACTGCAACATCCTGGCAAATCTGCTCTGTACCAACTCATGTGCAATATCCTGGTAAATCTCCTCTGTACACTCGACAGTGCAAATCTTGGTAAATCTCCTCTGCAACATCTCCAGAGCAACATCCTGGTAACTCTCCTCTGTACCCGGTCTCGAGTAACATCCTACTAAATCTCCTATGTACACTCTCTATTGCAACATCCTTGTAAATCTCCTTTGTAACCTTTATTGTGTAACACCGAGGTAAATCTCCTCTGTACACTTTCCAGCGCAATATCCTAGTCAATCTCCTCGGTAACATCTCTAGTGCAGCATCCTTGTAAATCTCCTCTGTACACTCTGCAGTGTAACATCTTGGTAAATTTCCTCTGCACTCTTTGTAGTGCAACATTCTGGTAAATCACCTCTGTACCTCTCTAGTGAAACATCCTGTTAAATCTCCTCAGTGCCATCTCTAGTGTAACAACCAGGTAAATCTCCTCTGTACCGTCACCAGTGCAACATCCTGGTAAATCTCTTATGTACACTCTCGAGTGTAACATCCTGGTAAATCTACTCTCTACCCTCTCCTGTGCAATAACCTGGTAAATCTCCATGGTACATTCAATAGTGCCATATCCTGGTGAATCTCCTCTGTACCCACTATAGTTCAACAACCTGGTAATTCTCCTCTGCAGTCACTCCAGTGCAACATCCTGGCAAATCTCCTCTGTACCCACTTGTGCAACATTCTGGTAAATCTCCTCTGTACACTCGCCAGTGCAAATCCTGGTAAATCTCCTCTGCAATCTCTCGAGTGCAACATCCTGGTAACTCTTCTCTGTACCCTCTCTCGAGTAACATCCTTCTAAATCACCTATGTACACTCTCTAGTGCAACATCCTGGTAAAACTCCTTTGTAACTTTATTGTGTAACACCGAGGTAAATCTCATCTGAACCCTTTCTAGTGCAATATTCTAGTCAATCTCCTCTGTACCCTCTCTAGTGCAACATTCTTGTAAAACTCTTGTGTACCCTCTCTAGTGCACCATCTTGGTAAAACTACTCTGTACCCTTCCTAGTGTAACACCCATGTAAATCTCCTCTGTACCCTTTCCAGTGCAAAAATCTGATAAATCTCCTCTGTACCCTCTCTTGTGCAACATCTTGGTAAATCTCCTATGTACCTCTCTAGTGCAACATCCTGGTAAATCTCCTCTGTACCATCTCTAGTGTAACAACCAGCTAAATCTCCTCTGTACCGTCTCCGGTGTACATCCTGGTAAATCTCTTATGTACCCTCTCGAGTGTAACATCCTGGTAAATCTACTCTCTACCCTCTCCTGTGCAATAACCTGGTAAATCTCCATGGTACATTCACTAGTGTCATTTTCTGGTAAATCTCCTCTGTACCCACTATAGTGCAACAACCTGGTAAATCTCCTCTGTACACTCTCCAGTGCAATAGCCTGGTAAATCACATCTTTAGTCTCTCTAGTGCAACATCCTGGTAAATCTCCTCTGTACCCTCTCCAATGCAACGTCCTGGTAAATCTCCTCTGTAAAATCTCCAGTGCAACAACCTGTTCAATCTACTGTGTACCCTCGGGAGTGCAACATCCTGTTATATCTTATCTGTGCCTCCATGAAGTGCAAAATCCTGGTAAATCTCCTGTGCACCTTCTCTGCTGCAACATCCTTGTAAATCGACTTTTACCCTCTGTAATGCAACATCCTGGTAATTCTACTCTGTACCCTCTCAATTGCAACATCTTGGTAAATATCCTATGTAACGTTTTCTGTGCAATATCCTGGTAAATCACCACTGTACCGTCTCCAGTGATACATGCTGGTAAATCTCCTCTGTACTGTCTTTCCAGTGCAACATCCAGGTAAATCTCTTTTGTACCATCTCTAGTGCAACAACCTTGTAAATCTCCTCCATACACTCTGCAGTGCAACATCCTGGTAAATCTCCACTGCACCGTCTCCAGTGCTACATCCTGGTAAAACTCTTTCTGAAAACTGTCTAGTACAACATCCTGGTAAATCTCCTCTGTAACCTCTCCATTGCAACAACCTGTTAAATCTGCTCTGTACCCTCTCTAGTGCAACATCCTTGTAAATCTCCTCTGTACACTCTGCAGTGCAACATCTTGGTAAATTTCCTCTGCACTCTTTCTATTGCAACATCCTGGTAAATCTCTTCCGTAACCCACGCAGCGCAACATCATTGTAAATCTCGTCTGCACACTCTCCAGTGCAACATCTTGGTAAATCTCCTCTGTACCCGTTGTAGAGCAACATCCTTGTAAAACTCTTGTGTACCCTCTCTGGTGCACCATATTGATAAAACTACTCTGTACCCTTTCTAGTGCAAAACCCAGGTAAATCTGCTCTGCACCCTTTCCAGTGTAATAACCTGATAAATCTCTTCTGTACCCTCTCTTGTGCAACATCTTGGTAAATTTCCTCTGTACTTCTCTAGTACAACATCCTGGTAAATCTCCTCTGTTCCATCTCTAATGTAACAACCTGGCAAATCTCCTATGTACCCTCTCGAGTGCAACATCCTGGTAAATCTACTCTCTACCCTCTTTTGTGCAATAACCTGGTAAATCTCCATGGTACATGCACCAGTGCCATATTCTGGTAAATCTCCTCTGTACCCACTATAGTGCAACAACGTGGTAAATCATCTCTGCAGCCTCTCCAGTGCAACATCCTGGCAAATCTCCTCTGTACCCACTCATTGCAACATCCTGGTAAATCTCCTCTGTACAGTCTCCAGTGCAATAGCCTGGTAAATCACATCTGTAGTCTCTCTAGTGCAACATCCTGGTAAATCTCCTCTGTATCCTCTCCAATGCAACATCCTGGTAAGTCTCCTCTGTACGCTCTCACCAGTAACATCCTTCTAAATCTCCTATGTACACTCTCTAGTGCAACATCCTGGTAGAACTCCTTTGTAACCTTTATTGTGAAACACCGTGGTAAATCTCATCTGTACTCTTTCCAGTGCAATATCCTAGTCAATCTCCTCTGTACCCTCTCTAGTGCAACATCCTTGTAAATCTCCTCTGTACACTCTGCTGTGCAACATCTTGGTAAATTTCCTCTGCACTCTTTCTAGTGCAACATTCTGGTAAATCTCTTCCGTAACCCACGCAGTGCAACAACATGGTAAATCTCGTCTGCATACTCTCCAGTGCAACATCTTGGTAAATCTCCTCTGTACCTTCCGTAGTGCAACATTATTGTAAAACTTTTGTGTACACTCTCTAGTGCACCATCTTGGTAAAACTACTCTGTACCCTTTCTAGTGCAAAACCCAGGTAAATCTCCTCTGTACCGTTTCCAGTGCAAAAACCTGATAAATCTCCTCTGTACCCTCTCTTGTGCAACATCCTGGTAAATCTCCTCAGTACCCCTCTAGTGCAACATCCAGGTAAATCTCCTCCGTACCGTCTCCAATATCCTCTTTACCCTATCTAGTGCAACATTCTTGTAAATCACCTCTCTACCCTCTCTATTGCAAGCTCCTGGTAAATCACCTATGTAACGTCTCCTGTGCAACATCCTGGTAAATCACCACTGTACCGTCTCCATTGATACATGCTGGTAAATCTTCTCTATACCGTCACCAGTGCAACATCGAGGTAAATCTCTTTTTTACCCTCTCTAGTGCAACAACCATGGAAATCTCTTCCATAACCTCTGCAGTGCAACATCCTGGTAAATCTCATCTGCACGCTCTGCAGTGCAATAACCTGATATATCTCCTCTGCCCCCATGAAGTGCAACATTCTGGTAAATCTTCTCTGCACCTTCTAGCTGCAACATCCTTGTAAATCGACTTTTACCCTCAGTACCGCAACATCCTGGTAAATCTCCTCTGTACCCTCTCCAGTGCAACATGCTGGTAAATCACCTCTGTACCCTCTCTATTGCAACCTCCTGGTAAATGTCCTATGTAACGTCTCCTGTACAACATCCTGGTAAATCACCACTGTACGTTCTCCAGTGATACATGCTGGTAAATCTCCTCTATACCGTCACCAGTGCAACATCCAGGTAAATCTCCTTTGTACCTTCTCCAGTGCAACATCCTGGTAAATCTGATCTGTTCTCTCTCTAGTCTAACATCCTGGTAAATCTCCTTTGTACCCATTCCAGTGCAATAAAATGGTAAATCTCCTCTGTACCCTCTCGAGTGCACATCCTTGTAACTCTCCTCTGTCGCCTCTCAACTGCCATATCCTGGTAAATCTCCTCTGCACTCATTCTAGAGCAACACCCTGATAAATCTCCTCTGTACCCTCTCCAGTGCATCATCCTGGTAAATCTCCACGGTACCCACTCTAGTACAGCATCCGGTAAAAACTGGTCAGTACGTTCGCTAGTGTAACATCCTGGTAAACCTCCTCTGTAGCCTCTCCAGTGCAACATCCTGATAAATCTCCTCTGTACACTCTCCAGTGCAACATCCTGAAAAATCTCGTCTGTAACCTCTCTATTGCAACATCCTGGTAAATCTCCTCTGTATCCACTCCTGTGCAACATCCTGGTAAATCACCTGTATACCCTCTCTAAATAAAAATCCTGATAAATCTCCTCTGTATCCTCTCTAGTGCAACATCGTGGTAAATCTCCTCTGTACCGTCAACAGTGCAACATCCAGGTAAATTTGCTCCGCACCATCACCACTGCAACATCTGTTAAATCTCGTTTTGTACTCTTGCCAGATAACATCCTGGTAACTCTCCTCTGAAAACTCTCCCGTGCAACATCCAGGTAAATCTCCTCCGTACCGTCTCCAGTGTAACATCCTGGTAAATCTCCTCTGTACCGTCTCCAATGCAACGACCTTGTAAATATCCTCTGTACCCTCACGAGTGCAACATCCTTGTAGATCTCTTCTGTGTCCACTCCAGTGTATACATCCTGGGAAATCTCCTCGGTAATCGCACCACTGCATCATCCTGGGAAATCTCCTCAGTATCCCCTCCAAAGCAACATCCTCGTAAATCACCTCTGTACCCTCTCCAGTGCAAATCCTGGTAAATATTCACTGTATCCTCTCCTGTGCAACTTCCAGGTAATTCTACTCTTTAACATCTCCAGGGCAACATCCTGCTGAATCTCCATTGTATCATCTCCAGTGCAAAATTCATGTAAATCTCCTCTGTACCCTCTCTATTGCAACATTCTAGTGAATGTCCTCTCTACCCACTCCCGGGCAACATCCTGCTAAATCTCCTCTGTACCCTCTCCAGAGCAAAATCCTGGAAAATCCCCTCTGTAACCTCTGCAGTGCAACATCATGGTAAATCTCATTTGAACCACCTCAATTGAAACATCCTACTAAATCTCATCTCTACCCTCTCCATTGCAACATCCTGGTCAATCTCCTCTGTTCCGTCTCGTGTGCAACATCCTGGTAAATCTCGTCTGTCCCCTCTCCATTGCAATATCTTTGTAAACCTCCTCTGTACCATCGTTAGTGCAAGATCCTTTTAAACCTCCTCTGTACCCTTTCTAGAGAAACATCCTGGTAAATCTCCTGCGTACCCTCTCTAGTGCTACATCCTGGTAAATCTCCTCTGTACTTTGTCTAGTGCAACTTCCTGGTTAATGTCTTCCCTACACTCTCCAGATCATTATCCTGGTAAACCTCCTCTGTATCCTCTCCAGTGCAACATCGTGGTAAATCTCCTCCTTAACATCTCTGGTGCAACATCCGGGTAAATCTCCTCTGTGCACTCTCCAGAGCTACATCATTGCAAATTTTCTCGGTTCCCTCTCTAGTGCAACATCCTGGAAAATTTACTCTGTACACTCTCTTTTGCAACATCTGGTAAATCTCCTCTGCACCCTCTCCAGTGCAACATCCTGGTAAATCTCCTCTGTACCCTTTCCAGTGCAACATCCTGGTAAATCTCATTTTTATTCTCGCTAGAGCAATATCGTGGTTAATCTCCTCAGTACCCTCTCTAGTGCAACATCCTGGTAAAACTCCTGTGAACACTGTCTAGTGCAACATCCTACTAAATCTCCTCTGTACTGTCGCCAGTGCAACATCCATGCAAATCACCTATGTACCGTCTCCAGTGCAACATCCTGTAAAATCTCCTCTGTACTCTCGCCAATGCATCGTCCTGGTCAATCTTCTCTGTACCTCTCTAGTGCAACATCCTGGTAAATCTACTCTGTACTCTCTCTGATGCAACATCCTGGTAAATCTCCTCTGCACCCTCTCCAGTGCAACATCCTGGAAAATGTCCTCTGCACCCTCTGCAGTGCAACATGCTGGAAACTCTCCTCTGCACCCTTTCCAGTGCAACATCCTGCTAAATATCCTGTGTACCCTCTCTAGTGCAACATCCTGGTAAATTTCGTATGTACCTTGTCTCGTGCAAGATCCTGGTAAATCCTCTCTGTACCCTCTCTAGTGCAACATCCTGTTAAATCTCCTCTGTACTCTCTCCAGTGCATCATCCTGGCTAATCTCATTTGTACCCTCTCTAGTGCAACATCCTCGTAAATCTACTCCTTAACCTCTCTAGTGCAACATTCTATTAAATCTCCTCTGTAACCGTTCTACTACAACATCCTGGTCAATCTCCTCTCTACCCTCTGCAGTGCAAATCCTGGTAAATCTCCTCTGCACCCTATCCAGTGCTACATCCTGGTAAATCACTTCTGTACCCAAACCAATGCAATAACCTGGTAAATCTCCTCTGTACCCTCTCAAGATAATCCTTGTATATCTCCTCTTTCTCCTCTTTAATGCCATGTCCTCGTAAATATCCTCTGTACCCTCTCTTGTGCAACATCCTGCTAAATCACCTCTGTACCCAAACCAGTGCAATAACCTGGTAATCTCCTCTGTTACCTCTCCAGCTTAACATCCGTGTAAATCTTCTCGCTACCCTCTCTAGGGAAATATCGTGGTAAATCCCCTGTTTACCCTCTCCAATGCAACATCCTGGTAAATCTCCTTTGCACCTTCTCTAGTGCAAAATCCTTGTAAGTCTCCTCTGTACCATCTCCAGTGCATCATCCTGTTAAATCTCCTCTGTACCTTCTCCAGTGTAACATCCTGGTAAATTTCCTCTGTATGCACTGCAGTGCAACCATCCTAGTAGTTGTCTTCTGTACACCTTCCAGTGCAACATCCTGGGAAATCTCTTCAGTACACGTCCCAGTTCAACATCATGGTAAATCTCCTCTATACCTTCGTTAGAAAAAAATTATGGGAAATCTCCTCAGTACCCCCTGCAGTGCAAATCCTGGTAAATATCCACTGCAACATCTCCAGTGCAACATCCAGGTAATCCTCCTCTGTAACTTCTCATTGCAACATCCTGGTAAATCTCCTTTGTATCGTCTCCAACGCAACATGCTTGTAAATCTCCTCGGCACCCTCTCTATTGCATCAGCTTAGCGAATCTCCTAAGTACCCTCTCCCGTGCAACATCCTGTGAATTCTCCTCTGTATTCTCTCTAGTCCAACATCCTGGTAAATCTCCTCTGTACCCTCTCCATTGTAATATCTTGTAAACCTCCTCTGTACCATTGCTAGTTCAACATCCTATTAAATCTTCTCTGTACCCTTTCTAGTGGAACATCCAGGTATATCTCCTCTATAACCTTTCTAGTGCAACATCCTGGTAAATCTCCTCTGTAATCTCTCTTGTGCTACATACTAGTAAATTTCTTCCGCCCTCTCTAGTGCTACATCCTGGTAAATCTACTCTGTATTCTCTCTATTGCAACATCCTGCTCAATCTCTTCTGCACCGTATCAGTGCAACATCCTGATAAATCACCTCTGTACCATCTCCAGGGCAACATCCTGGTAAATCTCGTTTATACCCTCGCTAGTGCAACATCCTGGTAAATCTCATCTGTACCCTCTCCAATGCAACATCCTCATAAATCTTATCTGTACCCTCTCCAGTGCAACATCCTGGTAAATCTCCTCTGTACACTCACCTTTGCAATAGCCTTGTAAAATTTATCTGTACCATATCTAGTGCAACATCCTGTTAAATATCCTCTGTACCCTTTCTAATGAAACTTCCTGGTAAATCTCCTCTGTACGCCCTCTATTGCAACATCCTGTTAAATCTCCTCCGTACATCGTCTAGTCCAACAACCTGGTAAATCTCTTCTCTACACTCTCCAGTGCAATATCCTGGTAAATCTCGTCTGTACGCTCTCATGTGCAACCATCCTTGTAGTTCTCATATGTATTCTCTCCAGTGCAACTTACTGGGAAATCGTTTCAGGACCCGCTACAGTACAACATCCTGGTAAATCTCCTCTGTACCCTCTCTAGAGCAACATCCTGGGAAATCTTCTCAGTACTACATACAGTGCAACATCCTCGTAAATCAACACCATACCTTATCCAGTGCAAATCCTGGTAAATATCCATTGTACCCTCGCCAGTGCAACTTCCAGATAAATCTGCTCTCTTACTTCTCCAGTGCAACATCCTGGTAAATCTGCTTTGTATCCTCTCCAATGCAACATGCTTGTAAATCTCCTCTGTACCCTCTCTATTGCAACATTCTAGTGTATCTCCTCTGTAGCCTCTCCCGTGCAACATCCTGCTAAATCTCCTCTATACGCTCTCTAGCGCAGCATCCTGGTAAATCTCCTCTGTACCCTCTCTAGAGCAACATCCTGGGAAATCTCCTCAGTATCCCCTCCAAAGCAACATCCTCGTAAATCACCTCTGTACCTTCTCCAGTGCAAATCCTGGTAAATATTCACTGTACCCTCTCCTGTGCAACTTCCAGGTAATTCTCCTCTTTAACATCTCCAGGGCAACATCCTGCTGAATCTCCTTTGTGTCATCTCCAGTGCAAAATTCATTTAAATCTCATCTGTACCCTCTATATTGCAACATTCTAGTGAATCTCCTCTCTACCCACTCCCGGACAACATCCTGCTAAATCTCCTCTGTACCCTCCCCAGTGCAAATCCTGGTAAATATTCACTGTACCCTCTCCAGTGCAACTTCCAGGTAATTCTCCTCTTTAACATCTCCAGGGCAACATCCTGCTGAATCTCCTTTGTATCATCTCCAGTGCAAAATGCATGTAAATCTCCTCTGTACCCTCTCTATTGCAACATTCTAGTGAATCTCCTCTCTACCCATTCCCGGGCCATATCCTGCTAAATCTCCTCTGTACCCTCTCCAGAGCAACATCCTGGAAAATCCCCTCTGTACCCTCTGCAGTGCAACATCGTGGTAAATCTCATTTGATCCACCTCAAGTGAAACATCCTACTAAATCTCATCTGTACCCTCTCCATTGCAACATCCTGGTCAATCTCCTCTGTTCCCTCTCGTGTGCAACCTCCTAGTAAATCTCTTCTGCCTCCTCTCCATTGCAATATCGTTGTAAACCTCCTCTGTACCATCGTTAGTTCAAGATCCTTTTAAACCTCCTCTGTACACTTTCTAGAAAAACATCCTGGTAAATCTGCTCCGTACCCTCTCTAGTGCTACATCCTGGTAAATCTCCTCTGTACTTTGTCTAGTGCAACTTCCTATTAAGTATCCTCTCTACACTCTCCAGATCATTATCCTGGTAAACCTCCTCTGTATCCTCTCCAGTGCAACATCGTGGTAAATCTCCTCCTTAACCTCTCTAGTGCAACATCCGGTTAAATCTCCTCTGTGCATTCTCCAGAGCTACATCATTGAAAATTTTCTCGGTTCCCTCTCTAGTGCAACATCCTGGAAAATTTACTCTGTACACTCTCTTTTGCAACATCTGGTAAATCTCCTCTGCACCCTCTCCAGTGCAACATCCTGGTAAATCTCCTCTGTACCCTTTCCAGTGCAACATCCTGGTAAATCTCATTTTTATCCTCGCTAGTGCAACATCGTGGTAAATCCCCTCTGTACCCTCTCTAGTGCAACATCCTGGTAAAACTCCTCTGAACACTGTCTAGTGCAACATCCTGCTAAATCTACTCTGTACTGTCGCCAGTGCAACATCCATGCAGATCTCCTATGTACCCTCTCCAGTGAAACATCCTGTAAAATCTCCTCTGTACTCTCGCCAATGCATCGTCCTGGTCAATCTTCTCTGTACCTCTCTAGTGCAACATCCTGGTAAATCTACTCTGTACTCTCTCGGATGCAATATCCTGGTAAATCTCCTCTGCACCCTCTCCAGTGCAACATCCTGGAAAATGTCCTCTGCACCCTCTGCAGTGCAACATGCTGGAAAATCCCATCTGCACCCTTTCCAGTGCAACATCCTGCTAAATATCCTGTGTACCCTCTCTAGTGCAACATCTTCGTAAATTTCGTATGTACCCTGTCTCGTGCAAGATCCTGGTAAATCTTCTCTGTACCCTTTCTAGTGCAACATCCTGTTAAATCTCCTCTGTACTCTCTACAGTGCATCATCCTGGCTAATCTCATTTGTACCCTCTGTAGTGCAACATCCTCGTAAATATACTCCTTAACCTCTCTAGTGCAACATCCTATTAAATCTCCTCTGTAACCTTTCTACTGCAACATCCTGGTCAATCTCCTCTCTACCCTCTGCAGTGCAACATCCTGGTAAATCTCCTCTGTAATCTCGCCATTGCAACATTCTTGTCAACCTCCTCTGTACCCGCTCTAGTGTAACATTATGGTAAATCACCTCTGTACACTCTCTAGTGCAATATCGGGGTAAATCTCCACTGCAGCCACTCTAGTGCAACATCTTTGCCAATCTCCTCTGTACCCTCTCCAATGCAACATCCTGTTAAATCTCCTCTGTAAACTCGCCAGTGCAACATCCTGGTAAATCTCCTCTGTACACTCTCGAGTGCAGCCTCCTTGTAGATCTCCTCTGTACCCACTCCAGTGCAACATCCTGAGAAATCTCCTCAGTAATCGCACCAATGCAACATTCTGGTAAATCTCCTCTATACCCTCCCTAGAGCAACATCCTGGTAAATTTCCTCTCTACCCTCACTATTGCAACATTGTGGTAAAACTCCTCTGTACATTGTCTAGTGCAACATCCTGGTAAATCTCCTCTGTACTCTCGCCTGTGCATCAACCTCGTCAATCTCATCTGTACCCTCTCTAGTGCAACATCCTGATAAATCTACTCTGTACTATATCTAGTGCAATATCCTGGTAAATCTACTCCTTAACTTCTCCAGTGCAACTTCCTGGTAAATCTCCTCTGTAACGTCTCCAGTGCAACATCCTGGTAAATCTCCTCTGTAGCATCTCTTATGCAACATCCTGGCAAATCTCCTCTGTACCTTCACTAGTGCAACATCCTGGCAAATTTCTTCTGTACCCGCTGCAGTGCAACATCCTATTAAATCTACTCTTTACTCTCTATGGTGCAACATCCTGGTAAATATCTTAATGCATACCTCTCCAGTGCAACATCCTGTAAAATGTCCTCTGTACCCTCTCTAGTGCAAAATCCTGGTAAATTTCCTTTGTACCCTGTCTAGTACAGCATCCTGGTAAATCTCCTCTGTAATATCACGAGAGCAACATCGTCGTTAATCACCTCTGTACCTTTTCAGTGCAAATCCTGTTTAGTCTCCTCTGCACCCTCTGCAGTTCAACATCCTGGTAAATCTCCTCTGTAGCCTCTCTAGTGTAACATCCTGGTAAAACTCCTCTGAACCGTGTCTAGTGCAACATCCTTATAAATCTCCTCTGTACTCTCGCCAGTGCAACATTTTTTTTATCTCCTCTGTACCCTCTCTACTTTAACAGCCTGGTAAATCTCCTCTGTAATCTCTCTAGTGCAATATCGGAGTAAATCTATACAGCACCCTCTCTATTGCAACAGCCATGCAAATCTGCTCTGTAGCCACTCCAAAATGCAGCAACTTGTTAAATCTCCTCAGACTTCGAAAGTGCATCATGCTGGTCAATCTCCCCTGTACCCTCTCTAGTGCAACATCCTGATAAAACTATTCTGTACTCTATCTAGTGCAATATTCTGGTAAATCTCCTCCTTAACTCCTTCAGTGCAACTTCCTGGTAAATCTCCTCTGTAACGTCTCTAGTGCAACATCCTCGTAAATCACCTCTGTAGCCTCTCCAGTGAAAATCCTGGTAAATCTCCTATGCACCCACTCCAGTGCAACATCCTGGTAAATCTCCTCTGTAGCATCTCTAATGCAACATCCTGGCAAATCTTCTCTGTACCCTCACTAGTGCAACATCCTGGCAAATCTCTTCTGCACACTCTCTAGTGCAACATCCTAGTAAATCTACTCTGTACTCTCTATGGTGCAACATCCTGGTAAATCTCTTCTGCAACCTCTCCAGTGCAACATCCTGGAAAATGTCCTCTGTACCCTCTCTAGTGCAAAATCCAGGTAAATTTCCTTTATACCCTGTCTAGTGCAACATCATTATAAATCTCCTCTGTACTCTCGCCAGTGCAACATTCTTGTATATCTCCTCTGTACCCTCTATAGTTCAACAGCCTGGTAAATCTCCTCTGTAATCTCACTAGTGCAATATTGGAATAAATCTCCACAGCACCCTCTCTATTGCAACATCCATGCAAATCTCCTCTGTAGCCTCTCCAGTGCAGCATCTTGTTAAATCTCCTCAAACTTCGCCAGTGCATCATGCTGGTCATTCTCCCCTGTACTCTCTAGTGCAACGTGCTGGTAAATCCACTCTGTATTCTCTCTGGTTCAACATCCTGGTAAATCTCCTCTGCACTCTCTCCAGTGCAACATCTGGAAAATCTCCTCTGTACCATCTCTATTGCAACATCCTGGTTAATTTCCTTCGGACCCTTTCTAGTGCAACATCCTTGTAAATCTCCTCTGTAACCTATCTAGTGCAACATGCTCATAAATCACCTCTGTCCCTTCTCCAGGACATATCCTCGTAAATCTGTAGCTTCTCTAGTGCAACAACATGGTAAATCTCCTCTGTACCCTCTCTAGTGCAAAATGCTGCTAAAAATCCTCTGAACCCTGTCTAGTGCAACATCGTACTAAATCACCTCTGTAATCTCGTCAGTGCAATATTCTTGTAAATTTCTTCTGTACCCTCTCTAATGTGAAATCCTGGTAAATCACCTCTGCACAATCACTAGTGCAATATCGGGGTAAATCTCCATTGCACCCTCTCTAGTGTAAAATCTATGCCAATCTCCTCTGTACCCTCTCCAAAACTACATCCAGTTTAATCTCCTCTGTACAATTGCCAGTGCAACATCATGGTAAATCTCCTCTGTACACTCTCGAGAGCAACATCCTTGTAGATCTCTTCTATTCCCACTCCAGTGCTACGTCCTGGGAAATCTCCTCAGTAATCGCACCACTGCATCATCCTGGTAAATCTCCTCTGCACCCTCTCTAGTGCAATATCATGGTAAATCTCCACTGTACTCTCTCCAGTGCAACATCCTGGTAAATCTCCTCTTTACCGTCTCCAGTGCAATATCCAGGGAAATCTCCTCTCTACCTTCTCCAGTGCAACATCCTGATAAACCTCCTCTGTATACTCTCCAGTGCAACATGCCTGTAAATCTCCTCTGTACACTCTCTATTGCAACACTCTGGTAAATCTCCACGTAATCCTCTACAGTGCAACAAACTTGTAAAATTCCTAGTTCCCCTCTCTACTGCAACATCCAGGTCAATCTCCTCTGTACAGTCTCTGGTGCAACATAAGGTAAATCTCTTCTGTACACTCTCTAGTGCAACATCCTGTTAACTCTCCTCTGTACTCTCGCCAGTGCAACATCCTGATAAACCCCTCTGCACCCTCTCAAATGCAACATCCTGGGAAATGTCCTCAGTAACCGCTCTTGTTCAACATCTTGATAGATATCATCTGTACCTTTTCAGGGCAACATCGTGGTAAATCTCCTCTGTACCCTCTCCAGTACAACACCATGGAAAAACGCCTCTCTACCCTCTTCAGTGCAATATCCTGGTAAATTTCCTCTGTACACTCTCCAGTGCAACATCGTGGTAAATCCCCTCCTTAATCTCTCTAGTGCAACATCCTGGTAAATCTCCTCTGTAACTTTTCTAGTGTAACATCCTGGAATATCTCCTCTGTACCCTCTCCAGTGCAACATCCTTGTAAATTTCCTTGGTCAACTGTCTAGTGCAACACCCTGGTAAATCTACAATATACTCTCACTGGTGCAACATCCTGGTAAATCTCCTCTGCACCCTCTCTAGTGCAACATCCTGGTAAATTTCGTATTTTATTCTGTCTAGTTCAACATCCTGGTAAATCTCCTCCATAAACTCTCTAGTGCAACATCCTCGTCAATCACCTCAGTACACTCTCCAGGCAAATCCTGGTGAATCTCCTCTGAACCACTCTAGTGCAACATCCTGGTAAATCTCCTCTGTAATCTCTTTATTGCCCTATCCTGGTAAATCTCCTCTGTACCCTCTCTTGTGCAACATCCAGGTAAATCTCCTCTATACACTCTCCAGTGCAACTTCCTGGTAAGTCTCCTGCTTAGCCTCTCTAGTGCAATATCCTGGTAAATCTCCTCCGTACAGTTTCATGCGCAACATCCTGGTAAGTCTCCTCTGTACCCTCTCCAATGCCTGTAAATTTCCTCGGTCCACAATCTAGTGCAACATACTGGTAAATCTAGAGAGGGTGCAGAAGATATTAACCAGAATGTTGCACTGCAGAGTGTCAAGAGGAGATTTACCAGAATGTTGTAATAGAGAGGGTACAGAGGAGATTTACCAGGACGTTGTACTGGAGAGGGTACAGTGGAGATTTAACAGAATGTTGCTCTGCAGAGGGAATAGAGGAGATTTACAAGGATGTTGTACTAGAGAGAGTACAGAAGAGATTTACCTGGATGTTACATTGGAGAGGATGCAGCCGAGATTTAACAGGAAGTTACACTGGCGATGGTACAGAGGAGATTTAACAGTATGTTGCACTGCAGAGAGTAAAGATTAGATTTAAAAGGATGTTGCACTAGCGAGGGTACAGAGGATATTTACTAGGATGTTGCACTGGAGACGACACAGAGGATATTTACAAGCATGTTGCACTATAGAGGGTACAGAGTAGATTTACAAGGATGTTGCAACAGAGAAGGTGCATTGGAGATTAACCAGGATGCTGTAATGCAGAGTGTAGAGAGGAGATTAACCAGGATGTTGCACTGGAGACAGTACAGAGGAGATATACCTAGATGTTACACTGGAGAGGGTAAAGAGGAAATTTAACAGGATGTTGCACTGCAGAGGGTGCAGAGGAGGTTTAACAGGATGTTGCACTGGCGAGAGGACAGAGCAGCTTAACAACATATTGCACTGGAGAAGTTACAGAGGAGATTTACAAGGATGTTGCATTGGAGAGGGTAGAGAGGAGATTAACCAGGATGTTGCATTGGAGAGGGTACAGATGAGATTCACCTGGATGTTGCGCTAGAGTGGATACAGTGGAGATTTATGAGGATGTTACAAAGCAGAGGGTGCAGAAGAGATTAATCAGGCTATGGCACAGGAGGGGTAATGAGAGGATTTATAACAGGATGTTGTACTGCAGAGGGTACAGAGGGGATTTACCAGGCTGTTGCAATAGAGAGGGTACAGCAGTTATTTGGCAGCATTTTGCATTGCTGATGTTATAGAGGAGATTTACAAGGATGTAATGCTAGAGTGGGTACAGCGGAGATTTACCAGGATGATACATTGGAGATGGTGCAGATGAGATTTAACAGGAAGTTCCACTGGCGATGATACAAAGGAGATTTAACAGTTTGTTGCATTGGAGAGTTTACAGAGCAGCTTTACCAGGATGTTACACTAGAGATGTTACACAGGAGATTTAGCAGTATGTTATACTAGAGAGGTTATAGAGGAGATTTACAAGGATGTACTGCTGGAGTGGGTACAGAGGAGATTTACCAGGAGGTTGCATTAGAAAGGTTACAATGGAGATTTACCAGGATGTTGAACTAGAGAGGATATAGAGGAGATTTACCAGAATTTTACATTGGATAGGCTGCAGAAGAGATTCATTAGGAAGTTGAACTGGCGATGGTACAGTGGAGATTTAACAGGTTGTTGCACTGGAGACGTTACATAAATGCTTTACCAGGATTTTGAATTGGAGAAGGTATAGAAGAGATTTTCCAGGATATTGCACTAGAGAGGGTACAGAGTAGATTTACCAGGGTGTTTCACTGGAGAGGGTACAGATGAGATTTACCAGTTTGTGGCACTAGAGAGGGTATAGAGGAGATTTACCAGGATGTTGCACTGGAGAGCTTACAGAGTTGATTTATCACGATATTGCACAAGAGAAGGTGGAGAGGGTATTTACCAAGATGTTGCATTGCAGAGGTGCTGAGGAGATTTATCAATATGTTGCACTGCAGAGGGTATAGAGGAGATTTAACATGATGTTGCACTGCAGGGGGTACAGACGACATTTACCAGGATGTTACACTGGAGAGGCTACAGAAGAGATTTACCAGGATGTTGCACTAGAGAGTGTGCAGAGGTGATTTATCAGGATGTTGCAGCAGAGAATTTGCAGCAGAGAATTGCCAGGATGTTGCACTGCAGAGGTTATGGAGGAGATTTACCAGAATGTTGCACTGGATACAGTACAGAGGAAATGTACCAGGATGTTGCACTGCAGAGGATGCAGAGGAGATTTACCTGGATGTTGCACTGGTGAGGTTACAGAGAATATTTACCACGATGTTGCATTGAGAGGATACAGAGGAGATTTACCAGCATTTTACATTGAAGAGGGCATATACCAGATTTACCAGGATGTTGCAATGTAGATGGTACAGAGGAGATTTACCAGGATATTGCACTTAGAGACGTTGCAGAGTTGATTTACCAGGATGTTGCCCTGCAGAGGGTGCAGAGGAGATTTACCAGGATGTTGCAGTGCCGAGGGTGCAGAGAAGATTTACAAGGTTGTTGCACTAGAGTGGGTATAGTGGAGATTTACCAGGATGTTGCTTTGGAGACGGAACAGAAGAGATTTACCAAGGTGTTGCGGTGGAGTCGGTACAGTGGAGATTTTCCAGGATGTTGCACTAGAGAGGATACAAAGGAGATTTATTAGGATGTTGCATTGGAGAGGGTGCAGACGAAATTTAAGAGGAATTTGCCTGGCGACGGTCCGAGGAGATTTAACAGGTTGTTGCACTAGAGAGCTAATAGAGGAAATTTACAAGGAGGTTGCATTGGAGAGGTTATAGAGGAGATTTACAAGGAGGTTGCATTGGAGAAGGTACAGAGGAGATTTACCATGATGTTGCACTAGGGTGGGTACAGATGAGATTCAGCAGGATGTTGCACATGAATGTGTACAGAGGAGATTTACCAGGAGGTTGCACTAGAGAGGATACAAAGGAGATTTACCAGGATGTTGCACTGCAGAATGTGCAGAGGAGATATATCTGGCTGTTGCACTGGAAAGGATATAGAGGAGATTTACAAGAATGTTGTACTAGAGTGAGTACTGAAAGAGATTTACCAGGATGTTGCTCTGGAGATGGTGCAGAGGACATTTACCAGGATGTTGCACTGCAGAGGGTATAGAGGAGATTAACCAGGATATTGCATTAGAGTGTGTACAGAGGAGATTTAACAGCATTTTGCACTGCATAGGGTACAGAGTAGATTAACGAGGATTTTGCACTGCAGACGGTACAGAGGAGTTTTAAAATGATTTTTTTATACAGGCGACGATACAGAGGAGGTTTACCTGGATGTTGCACGGGAGAGGTTGCAGCGGATATTTACCAGAATGTTGTACTGGCGAGGGTAGAGAGGAGATTTACCAGGAAGTTGCACTGGTGATGGTACACAGATGATTTACAAGTATGTTGCACTGCAGAGGGAACAGAGGAGATTTACCTGGATGTTCCATTGGTGATGGTGCAGAGGAGATTTACCTGGATGTTGCACTCCAGAAGGTACAGAGGTGATTTACAAGAATGTTGCAATAGAGTGGGTACAGAGGTGATTTACCACGATTTTGCACTGGAGAGGCTACAGAGGAGATTTACCAGGATGTTGCATTAGAGAGTGTGCAGAGGACATTTACCAGAATATTGCAGCTGAGAGGGTGCAGAAGAGATTTACCAGGATGTTGCAATGCAGGGGGTAGGAAGAGATTTACCAGGATGTTGAACTGGATACATTAAAAAGGAGATTTACAGGATGTTACACTAGAGACAGTACAGAGGTAATTTACCAGGATGTTGCACTGCAGTGTGTGCAGAGGACATTTACCAGGATTTTGCACTGGTGAGAGTACAGAGGATATTTACCACGTTGTTGCACTAGAGAGGAAACAAAGGAGATTTACCAGGATTTTGCATTGAAGAGGGCATAGAGGAGAATTACCAGGATGTTGCTCTGGAGTCTGTACAGAGGAGATTTACCAGGATTTGCATTGTAGAGGGTACAGAGGATATTTACCAGTATGTTGCAATATAGTGGGTACCGAGGAGATTTACTAGGATGTTGTAGCAGAGAGGTGCAGAGGAGATTTACAAGCATGTTGCAGTGCAGAGGGTACAGAGAAGATTTTCCAGGATGTTGCACTAGAGAGAATACAAAGGAGATTTACGAGGATGTTACATTTGAGAGTGTGCAGACGACATTTAATAGGAATTTGCACTGGCGAGGGTCCGAGGAGATTTAACAGGTTGTTGCACTAGAGAGCTAATAGAGGAAATTTACAAGGAGGTTGCATTGGAGAGGGTATAGAGGAGATTTACAAGGAGGTTGCATTGGAGAAGTTACAGAGGAGATTTACCATGATGTTGCACTAGGTTGGGTACAGATGATATTCAGCAGGCTGTTGCACATGAGTGTGTACAGAGGAGATTTACCAGGATGTTGCACTAGACAGGATACAAAGGAGATTTACCAGGATGTTGCACTGCAGAATGTGCAGAGGAGATATATCTGGCTGTTGCACTGGAAAGGATATAGAGGAGATTTACAAGCATGTTGTACTAGAGAGGGTACTGAAAGAGATTTACCAGGATGTTGCACTGGAGACGGTGCAGAGGACATTTACCAGGATGTTGCACTGCAGAGGGTATAGAGGAGATTAACCAGGATATTGCACTAGAGTGTGTACAGAGGAGATTTAACAGGATTTTGCACTGCATAGGGTACAGAGTAGATTAACGAGGATTTTGCACTGCAGACGTTACAGAGGAGATTTAAAATGATTTTTTTATACATGCGACGATACAGAGGAGGTTTACCAGGATGTTGCACGGGAGAGGTTGCAGAGGATATTTACCAGAATGTTGTACTGGCGAGGGTAGAGAGGAGATTTAACAGGAAGTTGCACTGGTGATGGTACAGAGATGATTTACAAGTATGTTGCACTGCAGAGGGAACAGAGGAGATTTACCTGGATGTTACATTGGTGATGGTGCAGAGGAGATTTACCAGGATGTTGCACTCCAGAAGGTATAGAGGAGATTTACCAGAATGTTGCAATAGAGTGGGTACAGAGGTGATTTACCATGATTTTGCACTGGAGAGGCTGCAGAGGAGATTTACCAGGATGTTGCATTAGAGAGTGTGCAGAGGATATTTACCAGAATGTTGCAGCAGAGAGGGTGCAGAAGAAATTTACCAGGATGTGGCAATGCAGGGGGTAGGAAGAGATTTACCAAGATGTTGAACTGGATACATTAAAAAGGAGATTTACAGGATGTTACACTAGAGACAGTACAGAGGTAATTTACCATGATGTTGCACTGCAGTGTGTGCAGAGGACATTTACCTGGATTTTGCACTGGTGAGAGTAGAGAGGATATTTACCACGTTGTTGCACTAGAGAGGAAACAAAGGAGATTTACCAGGATTTTACATTGAAGAGGGCATAGAGGAGAATTACCAGGATTTTGCACTAGAGAGGGGTACAGAGGCGATTTACCAGGATGTTGAAGTGCAGATGGTACAAAATAGATTTACAAGATTGTTGCAATAGAGAGGGAAGAGTGGAAATTTACCAGGATGTTGCACAGATGATGGACCAGAGGAGATTTACTAGGATGTTGCATTGGAGAGGGTGCACAGGTGATTTACAAGGATGTTGCAATACAATGGGTAGCGAGGAGATTTAATAGGATGTTGCACCGGAGAGGGTACAGAGGAGATTTTCCAGGATGTTGCAGCAGAGAGGTGCAGAGGAGATGTACCAGGATGTTGCACTGCAGAGGATACAGAGGAGATTTTCCAGGATGTTGCACTAGAGAGAATACAAATGAGATTTACCAGGATGTTACATTGGAGAGGGTGCAGAGGAGATTTACCAGGATGTTGCACTGGAGTCTGTACAGAAGAGATTTACCAGGATTTGCATTGTAGAGGGTACAGAGGATATTTACCAGTATGTTGCAATATAGTGGGTACCGAGGAGATTTACTATGATGTTGCAGCAGAGAGGTGCAGAGGAGATTTACAAGCATGTTGCAGTGCAGAGGGTACAGAGGAGATTTTCCAGGATGTTGCACTTGAGAGAATACAAAGGAAATTTACCAGGATGTTACATTTGAGAGGGTGCAGACGGGATTTAACAGGAATTTGCGCTAGCGATGGTTCTGAGAAGATTTAACAGGTTGTTGCAATAGAGAGCTAAAAGAGTGGATTTACAAGGAGGTTGCATTGAACATGGTACAGAGTAGATTTACAATGATGTTGCATTGGAGTGGGTGCAGAGGAGATTTATCATGATGTTGCACTAGGGAGGGTACAGCGGAGATTTAAGAGGAATTTGCACTGGGGATGGTACACAGGGGATTTACAAGGATGTTGCAAGACAGATTAAAAAGGAGATTGACCAGGATGTTGCATTGAAGAGGGTACAGATAAGATTCTCCTGGATTTTGCACTAGAGAGGATTCAGAGGAGATTTACGAGGATGTTGCAGTGCAGAGGGTGCAGATGAGATTAATCAGGCTGTTGCACTGGATGGGTAATGAGAGGAGATATAACAGGATGTTGTACTGCAGAGGGTACAGAGGAGATTTACCAGAATTTTGCAATAGAGAGGGTACAGGAGATATTGCCAGCATTTTGCACTGCAGAGGGTATAGAGGAAATTTACAAGGATGTACTGCTAGAGAGGGTAGAGAAGAGATTTACCAGGATGATACACTGGAGAGCGTGCAGATGAGATTTAACAGGAAGTTGCACTGGCGATGTTAAAAAGGAGATTTAACAGGTTGTTGAATTGGAGAGGTTACAGAAGAGATTTCCCAGGATGTTACACTAGAGATGGTACAGAGGAGATTTACCAGGATGTTGCACTAGAGTGGTACAGAGGAAATTTTTCAGGATGTTGCACTAGAAAGGGTACAATGGAGATTTAACACGATGTTGCACTGGAGACGGTACAGAGGAGTTTTAAATGGATTTTACACTGGCGACGATACAGAGCAGGTTTACCTGGATGTTGCACGGGAGAGGTTGCAGAGTATATTTACCAGAATGTTGCACTGGCGAGAGTAGAGAAGAGATTTAACAGGAAGTTGCACTAGCGATGGTACAGAGAGTATTTACCAGTATGTTGCACTGCAGAGGGAACAGAGGAGATTTACCTGGATGCTGCACTGGTGAGGGTGCAGAGGAGATTTACCAGGATGTTGCACTTCAGAGGGTACAGAGGAGATTTACCAGAATGTTACAATAGAGTGGGTACAGAGGAGATTTACCACGATGTTGCACTGGAGAGGCTACAGAAGAGATTTTCCAGGATGTTGCACTAGAGAGTGTGCAGAGGAGATTTACAGAATGTTGCAGCAGAGAGTTGCAGAGGAGATCTACAAGGATTTTGCAATGCAGAGTGTACGGAAGAGATTTGCTAGGATTTTGCACTGGATACAGTAAAGAGGGGATTTACAGGATGTTACACTACAGACAGTACAGAGATAATTTACCAGGATGTTGCACAAGCAGTGGGTGCAGACAAGATGTAACTCTATTTTGCACTGGTGAGTGGACAGATGATATTTACCATGTTGTTGCACTAGAGAGGAAACAAAGGAGATTTACCAGGATTTTACATTGAAGAGGGCATAGAGGAGAATTACCAGGATGTTGCACTGGAGATGGTACAGAGGAGATTTATCAGAATATTGCACTAGGGAATGTGCAGAGGAGATGTACCTGGATGTTGCACTGCAGAAGGTTGCAGAGGAGATTTACCAGGATGTTGAAGTGCAGAGGGTACAGAAGAGATGTACAAGGTTGTTGAATTAGAAAGGATACAGTCAAGACTTACCAGGATGTTGTACAGAAGATGGATAGAGGAGATTTACCAGGATGTTGCATTGGAGAGGGTACAGAGGTGATTTACAAGGATTTTGCACTAGAGATGGTACAGAGGAGAAATGCCAGGATGTTGCACTGGAGAGGGTATAGAGGAGATATATAAGGATGTTTTCCTAGACACGGTACTGAAAGAGATTTATCAGGATGTTGCACTGGAGACAGTACAGAGGAGATTTACCAGGATGTTGCACTGCAGAGGGTACAGAGGATATTTGCAAGGATTTTGCACTAGAGAGGGTACAGAGGAGATTTAACAGGATGTTGCACAGCAGAGGATACATAGGAGATTTACGAGGATGTTGCACTGGAGACGGTACAGAGGAGTTTTAAAAGGATTTTACACTGGCGACGAAACAGAGGAGGTTTACCTGGATTTGCACGGGAGAGGTTGCAGAGGATATTTACCAGAATGTTGCGCTGGCGATGGTAGAGAGGTGATTTAACAGCAAGTTGCACCGGCGATGGTACAGAGATGATTTACCAGTATGTTGCACTGCAGAGGTAACAGAGGATATTTACCTCGATGTTGCATTGGTGAGGGTGCAGAGGAAATTTACCAGGATGTTGCACTACAGAGGGTACAGAGGAGATTTACCAGAATGTTACAATATAGTGGGTACGCAGGTGATTTACCACGATGTTGCACTGGAGAAGCTACAGAAGAGATTTACCAGGATGTTGCACTAGAGAGTGTGCAGAGGATTTTACAGAATGTTGCAGCAAAGAGGGTGCAAAATAGATTTACCAGGATGTTGCACTGCAGAGGATACGGAAGAGATTTACCAGTATGTTGCACTGGATACAGTAAAGAGGATATTTACATGATGTTGCACTGGAGATGGTACATAGGAGATTTATCAGGATATTGCACTAGAGAATGCGCAGAGGAGATTTACCATAATGTTCCACTGCAGAGGGGTGCAGAGGAGATTTATCAGTATGTTGATATGCAAAGGGAACATAAGTGATTTACAAGGTTGTTGCAATAGAAAGGGTACAGTGCAGATTTACCAGGATGTTGCACAGAAGACGGAACAGAGGGGATTTACAAGGATGTTGCATTGGAGAGGGTACAGAGGAGATTTACAAGGATGTTGCAATACAAGGTGTACCGAGGAGATTTAATAGGATGTTGCACCGGAGAGGGTACAGAGGAGATTTACCAGGATGTTGCACTAGAGAAAATACAAGGAGATTTTCCAGGATGTTGCACTAGAGAGAATACGAAGGAGATTTACCAGGATGTTGTACTGGAGTCTGTACAAAGGAGATTTACCAGGATGTTGCATTGGAGAGGGAACAGAGGATATTTACCAGTATGTTGCAATACAGTGGGTACCGAGGAGATTTACTAGGATGTTGCACCGGAGTGGTTACAGAGGAGATTTAACAGGATGTTGCAGCAGAGAGGTGCAGAGGAGATTTACTAGCATGTTGCAGTTCAGAGGGTACAGAGGAGAATTTCCAGGATGTTGCACTAGAGAGGATACAAAGGAGATTTATCAGGATGTTACATTTGAGAGGGTGCTGACGAGATTTAACAGGAAGTTGCACTAGCGATGATGCAGAGGAGATTTAACAGCATGTTGCACTGGCGAGAGTACAGAGCAGATTAACAGCTTATTGCACTGGAGAAGTTACAGAGGAGATTTACAAGGATGTTACATTGGAGAGGGTACAGAGCAGATTTACCAGGATGTTGCATTAGAGAGTGTACAGAGCGGATTTACTAGGATGTTGTACTAGATAGTGTACAGAGGAGATTTACCAGGATGTTGCACTCGTGAGGATACAGAGGAGATTTAACAGGATATTGCAATTGTGGAGATGCAGAGGAGATTGACCAGGATGATGCACTGCAGAGGATGCAGAGGAGATATACCAGGCTGTTGCACTGGAGAGGATACAGAGGAGATTTAACAGGATGTTGCACTGGATACAGTAAAGAGGAGTTTTACATGATGTTATACTAGAGAGAGTACAGAAGTAAATTACCAGGATGTTGCACTGCAGTGGGTGCAGAGGAGATTGACCTGGATTTTGCACTGGTGAGAGGACAGAGGATATTTACCACGTAGTTGCACTAGAGAGCAAACAGAGGAGACTTAACAGGATTTTAAATTGAAGAGGGCATAGAGGAGAATTACCAGGATGTTGCACTGGAGATGGTACATAGGAGATTTATCAGGATATTGCACTAGAGAATGCGCAGAGGAGATTTACCTGGATGTTCCACTGCAGAGGGGTGCAGAGGAGATTTGTCAGGATGTTGAAGTGCAGAGGGTATAGAAATGTATTACAAGGTTGTTGCAATAGAAAGGGTACAATGCAGATTTACCAAGATGTTGCACAGAAGACGGAACAGAGGAGATTTACCAGGATGTTGCATTGGAGAGGGTACAGAGGATATTTACAAGGATGTTGCAATACAATGGGTACCGAGGAGATTTAATAGGATGTTGCACCGGAGGGGGTACAGAGGAGATATTCCAGGATGTTGCAGCAGAGAGGTGCAGAGGAGATGTACCAGGATGTTGCACTGCAGAGGATACAGAGGAGATTTGCCAGGATGTTGCACTAGAGAGAATACAAATGAGATTTACGAGGATGTTACATTGGAGAGGGTTGCAGAGGAGATTTACCAGGATGTTGCACTGGAGTCTGTACAGAGGAGATTTACCAGGATATGCATTGTAGAGGGTACAGAGGATATTTACCAGTATGTTGCAATATAGTGGGTACCGAGGAGACTTACTAGGATGTTGCAGCAGAGAGGTGCAGAGGAGATTTACAAGCATGTTGCAGTGCAGAGGGTACAGAGGAGATTTTCTAGGATGTTGCACATGAGAGAATACAAAGGAGATTTACCAGGATGTTACATTTGAGAGGGTGCAGACGGGATTTAACAGGAATTTGCGCTAGCAATGTTTCTGAGAAGATTTAACATGTTGTTGCAATAGAGAGCTAAAAGCGTGGATTTACAAGGAGGTTGCATTGAACATGGTACAGAGTAGATTTACAATGATGTTGTATTGGAGTGGGTGAAGAGGAGATTTATTATGATGTTGCACTAGGGAGGGTACAGCGGAGATTTAACAGGAATTTGCACTGGAGAGGGTACACAGGAGATTTACAAGGATGTTGCAAGACAGATTAAAAAGGAGATTTACCAGGATGTTGCATTGAAGAGGGTACAGATAAGATTCACCTGGATTTTGCACTAGAGAGGATTCAGAGGAGATTTACGAGGATGTTGCAGTGCAGAGGGTGCAGATGAGATTAATCAGGCTGTTGCACTGGATGGGTAATGAGAGGAGATATAACAGGATGTTGTACTGCAGAGTGTACAGAGGAGATTTAGCAGGATTTTCCAATAGAGAGGGTACAGAAGATATTGGCAGCATTTTGCACTGCAGAGGGTATAGAGAAATTTACAAGGATGTATTGCTAGAGAGGGTAGAGAGGAGATTTACCAGGATGATACACTGGAGAGCGTGCAGATGAGATTTAACAGGAAGTTGCACTGGCGATGTTAAAAAGGAGATTTAACAGGTTGCTGAATTGGAGAGGTTACAGAAGAGATTTACCAGGATGTTACACTAGAGATGGTACAGAGGAGATTTACCAGGATGTTGCACTAGAGTGGTACAGAGGAAATTTTCCAGGATGTTGCACTAGAAAGGGTACAATGGAGATTTAACACGAAGTTGCACTGGAGACGGTACAGACGAGTTTTAAATGGATTTTACACTGGCGACGATACAGAGCAGGTTTACCTGGATGTTGCACGGGAGAGGTTGCAGAGGATATTTGCCAGAATGTTGCACTGGCGAGAGTAGAGAAGAGATTTAAAAGGAAGTTGCACTAGCGATGGTACAGAGAGGATTTACCAGTATGTTGCACTGCAGAGGGAACAGAGGAGATTTACCTGGATGTTTTACTGGTGAGGGTGCAGAGGAGATTTACCAGGATGTAGCAATTCAGAGGGTACAGAGGAGATTTACCAGAATGTTACAATAGAGTGGGTACAGAGGAGATTTACCACGATGTTACACTGGAGAGGCTACAGAAGAGATTTTCCAGGATGTTGCACTAGAGAGTGTGCAGAGGAGATTTACAGAATGTTGCAGCAGAGAGGTTGCAGAAGAGATTTACAAGGATTTTGCAATGCAGAGTGTACGGAAGAGATTTGCTAGGATTTTGCACTGGATACAGTAAAGAGGGGATTTACAGGATGTTACACTACAGACAGTACAGAGCAGATTTACCAGGATGTTGCATTAGAGTGTGTACAGAGCGGTTTTACTAGGATGTTGTTCTAGATAGTGTACAGAGGAGATTTACCAGAATGTTGCACTCGAGAGGATACAGAGGAGATTTACCAGGCTGTTGCACTGGAAAGGATAAAGAGGAGATTTAACAGGATGTTTCACTGGATACAGTTAGGAGGAGTTTTACATGATGTTATACTAGAGAGAGAACAGAGGTAAATTACCAGGATGTTGCACTGCAGTGGGTGCAGAGGAGATTGACCTGAGATTTTGCACTGGTGAGAGGACAGAGGATATTTACCACGTAGTTGCACTAGAGAGCAAACAGAGGAGACTTAACAGGATTTTAAATTGAAGAGGGCATAGAGGAGAATTACCAGGATGTTGCACTGGAGATGGTACATAGGAGATTCATCCGTATATTGCACTAGAGAATGCGCAGAGGAGATTTACCAGGATGTTCCACTGCAGAGGGGTGCAGAGGAGATTTATCAGTATGTTGATGTGCAGAGGGTACAGACATGATTTACAAGGTTATTGCAATAGAAAGGGTACAATGCAGATTTACCAGGATGTTGCACAGAAGACGGAACAGAGGAGATTTACCAGGATGTTGCATTGGAGAGGGTACAGAGGAGACTTACAAGGATGTTGCAATACAATGGGTACCGAGGAGATTTAATAGGATGTTGCACTGGCGAGGGTACAGAGGAGATTTACCAGGATGTTGCAGCAGAGTGGTGCAGAGGAGATGTACCAGGATGTTGCACTGCAGAGGATACAGAGGAGATTTTCCAGGATGTTGCACTAGAGAGAAAACAAAGGAGATTTACCAGGATGGTGCACTAGAGAGAAAACAAAGGAGATTTACCAAGATGTTGCACTGGAGTCTATACAGAGGAGATTTACCAGGATGTTGCATTGGAGAGGACACAGAGTCTATTTACCTGTGTGTTGCAATACAGTGGGTACCGAGGAGATTTACTAGGATGTTGCACCGGAGTGGTTACAGAGGAGATTTTACAGGATGTTGCAGCAGAGAGGTGCAGAGGAGATTTATTAGGATGTTGCAGTTCAGAGGGTACAGAGGAGAATTTCCAGGATGTTGCACTAGAGAGGATACAAAGGAGATTTATCAGGATGTTACATTTGAGAGGGTGCTGACGAGATTTAACAGGAAGTTGCACTAGCGATGATGCAGAGGAGATTTAACAGCATGTTGCACTGGCGAGAGTACAGAGCAGATTAACAGCCTATTGCACTGGAGAAGTTACAGAGGAGATTTACACGGATGTTGCATTGGAGAGGGTACAGAGCAGATTTACCAGGATATTGCATTAGAGAATGTACAGAGCGGATTTAGCAGGATGTTGTACTAGATAGTGTACAGAGGAGATTTACCAGGATGTTGCACTCGTGAGGATACAGAGGAGATTTAACAGGATATTGCAATTGTGGAGAAGCAGAGGAGATTTACCAGGATGTTGCACTGCAGTGGGTGCAGAGGAGAATTACCTGGTTTTTGCACTGGTGAGAGGATCGTGGATATTTACCACGTAGTTGCACTAGAGAGCAAACAGAGGAGATTTAACATGATTTTAAATTGAAGAGGACATAAAGGAGAATTACCAGGATGTTGCACTGGAGATGGTACATACGAGATTTATCAGGATATTGCACTAGAGAATGCGCAGAGGAGATTTACCAGTATATTCCAATGCAGAGGGTTGCAGAGGAGATTGATCAGTATGTTGATTTGCAGAGGGTACAGAAGTGATTTACAAGGTTGTTGCAATAGAAAGGGTACAGTGCAGATTTACCAGGATGTTGCACAGAAGACGGAACAGAGGAGATTTACCAGGATGTTGCATTGGAGAAGGTAGAGAGGAGATTTACAAGGATGTTGCAATACAATGGGTACCGAGGAGATTTAATAGGATGTTGCACCGGAGAGGGTACAGAGGAGATTTACCAGGATGTTGCAGCAGAGAGGTGCAGAGGAGATGTACCAGGATGTTGCACTGCAGAGGATACAGAGGAGATTTTCCAGGATGTTGCACTAGAGAGAATACAAAGGAGATTTTCCAGGATGTTGCACTAGAGAGAATACAAAGGAGATTTACCAGGATGTTGCACTGGAATCTGTACAGAGGAGATTTACCAGGATGTTGCATTGGAGAGGGAACAGAGGATATTTACCTGTGTGTTGCAATGCAGTGGGTACCGAGGAAATTTACTAGGATGTTGCACCGGAGTGTTTACAGAGGAGATTTTACAGGATGTTGCAGCAGAGAGGTGCAGAGGAGATTTATTAGCATGTTGCAGTTCAGAGGGTACAGAGGAGAATTTCCAGGATGTTGCACTAGAGAGGATACAAAGGAGATTTATCAGGATGTTACATTTGAGAGGGTGCTGACGAGATTTAACAGGAAGTTGCACTAGCGATGATCCAGAGGAGATTTAACAGCATGTTGCACTGGCGAGAGTACAGAGCAGATTAACAGCTTATTGCACTGGAGAAGTTACAGAGGAGATTTACAAGGATGTTGCATTGGAGAGGGTACAGAGCAGATTTACCAGGATATTGCATTAGAGAGTGTACAGACCGGATTTACCAGGATGTTGTACAAGATAGTGTACAGAGGAGATTTACCAGGATGTTGCACTCGTGAGGATACAGGGGAGATTTAACAGGATATTGCAATTGTGGAGATGCAGAGGAGATTTACCAGGATTATGCACTGCAGAGGATGCAGAGGAGATGTACCAGGTTGTTGCACTGGAGAGGATAGAGAGGAGATTTAACAGGATGTTGCACTGGATACAGTAAAGAGGAGATTTATCTGATGTTACACTACAGACAGTACAGAGGTAAATTACCAGGATGTTGCACTGCAGTGGGTGCAGAGGAGAATTACCTGGATTTTGCACTGGTGAGATGATCGAGGATATTTACCACGTAGTTGCACTAGAGAGCAAACAGAGGAGATTTAACAGGATTTTAAATTGAAGAGGGCATAGAGGAGAATTACCAGGATGTTGCTCTGGAGATGGTACATAGGAGATTTATCAGGATATTGCACTAGAGAATGCGCAGAGGAGATTTACCAGGATATTCCACTGCAGAGGGTTGCAGAGGAGATTGATCAGTATGTTGATTTGCAGAGGTACAGAAGTGATTTACAAGGTTGTTGCAATAGAAAGGGTACAGTGCAGATTTACCAGGATGTTGCACAGAAGACGGAACAGAGGAGATTTACCAGGATGTTGTTTTGGAGAGGGTAGAGAGTAGATTTACAAGGATGTTGCAATACAAGGGGTACCGAGGAGATTTAATAGGATGTTGCACCGGAGAGGGTACAGAGGAGATTTACCAGGATGTTGCAGCAGAGAGCTGCAGAGGAGATGTACCAGGATGTTGCACTGCAGAGGATACAGAGGAGATTTTCCAGGATGTTGCACTAGAGAGAATACAAAGGAGATTTTCCAGGATGTTGCACTAGAGAGAATACAAAGGAGATTTACCAGGATGTTGCACTGGAGTCTTTACAGAGGAGAGTTACCAGGATGTTGCATTGGAGAGGGAACAGACGATATTTACCTGTGTGTTGCATTACAGTGGGTACCGAGGAGATTTACTAGGATGTTGCACCGGAGTGGTTACAGAGGAGATTTTACAGGATGTTGCAGCAGAGAGGTGCAGAGGAGATTTACTAGCATGTTGCAGTTCAGAGGGTACAGAGGAGAATTTCCAGGATGTTGCACTAGAGAGGATACAAAGGAGATTTATCAGGATGTTACATTTGAGAGGGTGCTGACGAGATTTAACAGGAAGTTGCACTGGCGATGATGCAGAGGAGATTTAACAGCATGTTGCACTGGCGAGAGTACAGAGCAGATTAACAGCTTATTGCACTGGAGAAGTTACAGAGGAGATTTACAAGGATGTTGCATTGGAGAGGGAACAGAGCAGATTTACCAGGATGTTGTACTAGATAGTGTACAGAGGAGATTTACCAGGATGAGGTACTAGATAGTGTACAGAGGAGATTTACCAGGATGTTGCACTCGTGAGGATACAGAGGAGATTTAACAGGATATTGCAATTGTGGAGATGCAGAGGAGATTTACCAGGAGGATGCACTGCAGAGGATGCAGAGGAGATATACCAGGCTGTTGCACTGGAGAGGATACAGTGGAGATTTAACAGGATGTTGCACTGGATACAGTAAAGAGGAGATTTATATGATGTTACACTAGAGACAGTACAGAGGTAAATTAACAGGATGTTGCACTGCAGTGGGTGCAGAGGAGAATTACCTGGATTTTGCACTGGTGAGAGGATCGAGGATATTTACCACGTAGTTGCACTAGAGAGCAAACAGAGGAGATTTATCAGGATTTTAAATTGAATAGGGCATAGAAGAGAATTACCAGGATGTTGCACTGGAGATGGTACATAGGAGATTTATCAGGATATTGCACTAGAGAATGCGCAGAGGAGATTTACCAATATATTCCACTGCAGAGGGTTGCAGAGGAGATTGATCAGTATGTGGATTTGCAGAGGGTACAGAAGTGATTTACAAGGTTGTTGCAATAGAAAGGGTACAGTGCAGATTTAGCAGGATGTTGCACAGAAGACGGAACAGAGGAGATTTACCAGGATGTTGCATTGGAGAGGGTAGAGAGGATATTTACAAGGATGTTGCAATACAATGGGTACCGAGGAGATTTAATAGGATGTTGCACCGGAGAGGGTACAGAGGAGATTTACCAGGCTGTTGCAGCAGAGAGGTGCAGAGGAGATGTACCAGGATGTTGCACTGCAGAGGATACAGAGGAGATTTTCCAGGATGTTGCACTAGAGAGTATACAAAGGAGATTTTCCAGGATGTTGCACTAGAGAGAATACAAAGGAGATTTACCAGGATGTTGCACTGGAGTCTGTACAGAGGAGATTTACCAGAATGTTGCATTGGAGAGGGAACAGAGGATATTTACGTGTGTTGCAATACAGTGGGTACCGAGGAGATTTACTAGGATGTTGCACCGGAGTGGTTACAGAGGAGATTTTACAGGATGTTGCAGCAGAGAGGTGCAGAGGAGATTTACTAGCATGTTGCAGTTCAGAGGGTACAGAGGAGAATTTCCAGGATGTTGCACTAGAGAGGATACAAAGGAGATTTATCACGATGTTGCATTTGAGAGGGTGCTGACGAGATTTAACAGGAAGTTGCACTAGCGATGATGCAGAGGAGATTTAACAGCATGTTGCACTGGCAGAGTACAGAGCAGATTAACAGCTTATTGCACTGGAGAAGTTACAGAGGAGATTTACAAGGATGTTGCATTGGTGAGGGAACAGAGCAGATTTACCAGGATTTTGTACTAGATAGTGGACAGAGGAGATTTACCAGGATGTTGCACTCGTGAGGATACAGAGGAGATTTTACAGGATATTGCAATTGTGGAGATGCAGAGGAGATTTACCAGAATGATGCACTGCAGAGGATGCAGAGGAGATATACCAGGCTGTTGCACTGGAGAGGATACAGAGGAGATTTAACAGGATGTTGCACTGCAGAGGTTACAGAGGTAATTTACCAGGGTTTTGTACAGGAGAAGGTACAGAAGAGATTTACCAACATGTTGCACAGCAGGGAATCGAAAGGAAGTTTACCAGGATGTTGCACTAAAGAGGATACAGAGGAGATTGACAAGGATGTTGCAGCAGAGAAGGTGCAGAGGAGATTTACCAATATATTGCACTGCAGTGTGTACATAGGAGATTTACCAGGATGGTGCACTGGAGGCAGTACAAAGGAGATTTTCCAGGATATTACACTGGAGATCGTACAGAGGAAAGTTACCAGGATGTTGCACTGGATAGTGTAGAGACGAAATTTACGAGGATATTGCACTGGAGAGTTTTTCAGAGGAGATTTAGCAGGATGTTGCACTGCAGAGGATACAGAGGAGATTTTCCAGGATGTTGCACTAGAGAGAATACAAAGGAGATTTACCAGGATGTTGCATTGGAGATGGTACAGATGAGATTTACCAGGATGTTACATTGGAGATGGTACAGAGGAGATTTACCAGGATGTTGCACTTAGAGACGTTGCAGAGTTGATGTACCAGGATTTTGCAATATAGTGGGTATCGAGGAGATTTACTAGGATGCTGCACCGGAGAGATTACAGAGGATATTTACCAGAATGTTGCAGCAGAGAGGTGCAGAGGAGATTTACCAGCATGTTGCAGTGCAGAGGTTACAGAGTAGATTTTCCAGGATGTTGCAATAGAGAGGATACAAAGGAGATTTACCAGGATGTTACATTTGAGAGGGTGCAGACGAGATATAACAGGAAGTTGGACTGGCGATGGTTCAGAGGAGATTTAACTGGTTGTTGCACTAGAGAGCTAACAGAGGAGATTTACAATGAGGTTGCATTGGTGCGGGTTCAGAGGAGATTTACCATGTTGTTGCACTAGGGAGTGTACAGAGGAGATTTACCAGTAATTTGCACTGGATAGGTTACAGGCGAGTTTTACAAGGATGTTGCAAGAGAGGTTACAAAGGAGATTTACCAGGATGTTGCATTGGTGAGGATACAGATGAGATTCACCTGGATGTTGCATTAGAGTGGATACAGAGGAGATTTACGAGGATGTTGCAGAGGGTGCAGAGGAGATTAATCAGCCTGTTGCACTGGAAGGGTAATGAGAGGATTCATAACAGGATGTTGTACCGCAGAGGGTACAGAGGAGATTTACTAGGATGTTGCAATAGAGAGGGTACAGAAGTTATTTGCCAGCATTTTGCACAGCAGAGTGTATAGTGGAGATTTACAACGATGTACTGCTTGAGAGGGTACAGAGGAGATTTACCAGGATGATACATTGGAGAGTGTGCAGATGAGATTTAACAGAAAGTTGCACTGGCGATGTTACAAAGGAGATTTAACAGGTTGTTGCATTGGAGAGGTTACAGATGATATTTACCAGGATGTTACACTAGAGATGGTACACAGGAGATTTACCAGGATTTAAACTAGAGAGGTAATGAGGAAATTTACCCGGATGTTGCACTAGAAAGGTTACAATGAAGATTTACCAGGATGTTGAACTAGAAAGGATACAGAGGAGATTTACCAGGATTTTGCATTGGATAGGCTGCAGTAGAGATTCATTAGGAAGTTGCATTGGCGATGGTACAGAGGAGATTTAACAGGTTGTTTCACTGGAGACGTTACAGAAAAGCTTTACCAGGATGTTGCATTGGAGAGGTTATTGATGAGATTTACCAGGATGTTGCACTAGAGAGGGTACAGAGGAGATTTATCAGTATGTTGATGTGCAAAGGGAACAGAAGTGATTTACAAGGTTGTTGCAATCGAAAGGGTACAGTGCAGATTTACCAGGATGTTGCACAGAAGACGGAACTGAGGAGATTTACCAGGATGTTGCATTGGAGAGGGTACAGAGGAGATTTACAAGGATGTTGCAATACAAGGGGTACCGAGGAGATTTAATAGGTTGTTGCACCGGAGAGGGTACAGAGGAGATTTATCAGGATGTTGCAGCAGAGAGGTGCAGAGGAGATGTACCAGGATGTTGCACTGCAGAGGATACAGAGGAGATTTTCCAGGATGTTGCACTAGAGAAAATGCAAGGAGATTTTCCAGGATGTTGCACTAGAGAGAATACGAAGGAGATTTACCAGGATGTTGTACTGGAGTCTGTACAAAGGAGATTTACCAGGATGTTTCATTGGAGAGGGAACAGAGGATATTTACCAGTGTATTGCAATACAGTGGTTACCGAGGAGATTTACTAGGATGTTGCACCGGAGTGGTTACAGAGGAGATTTAACAGGATGTTGCAGCAGAGAGGTGCGGAGGAGATTTACTAGCATGTTGCAGTTCAGAGGGTACAGAGGAGAATTTCCAAGATGTTGCTCTAGAGAGGATACAAAGGAGATTTATCAGGATGTTACATTTGAGAGGGTGCTGACGAGATTTAACAGGAAGTTGCACTAGCGATGATGCAGAGGAGATTTAACAGCATGTTGCACTGGCGAGAGTACAGAGCAGATTAACAGCTTATTGCACTGGAGAAGTTACAGAGGAGATTTACAAGGATGTTGCATTGGAGAGGGTACATAGCAGATTTAACAGAGTGTTGCATTAGAGAGTGTACAGAACGGATTTACTAGGATGTTGTACTAGATAGTGTACAGAGGAGATTTACCAGGATGTTGCACGCGTGAGGATACAGAGGAGATTTAACATAATATTGCAATTGTGGAGATGCAGAGGAGATTTACCAGGATGATGCACTGCAGAGGATGCAGATGAGATTTAACAGGATGTTGCACTGGATACAGTTAGGAGGAGTTTTACATGATGTTATACTAGAGAGAGTACAGAGGTAAATTACCAGGATGTTGCACTGCAGTGGGTGCAGAGGAGATTGACCTGGATTTTGCACTGGTGAGAGGACAGAGGATATTTACCACGTAGTTGCACTAGAGAGCAAACAGAGGAGACTTAACAGGATTTTAAATTGAAGAGGGCATAGAGGAGAATTACCAGGATGTTGCACTGGAGATGGTACATAGGAGATTTATCAGGATATTGCACTAGAGAATGCGCAGAGGAGATTTATCAGGATGTTCCACTGCAGAGGGGTGAACAGGAGATTTATCAGTATGTTGATGTGCAGAGGGTACAGAAAAGATTTACAAGGTTGTTGCAATAGAAAGGGTACAATGCAGATTTACCAGGATGTTGCACAGAAGACGGAACAGAGGAGATTTACCAGGATGTTGCATTGGAGAGGGTACAGAGGAGATTTACAAGGATGTTGCAATACAATGGGTACCGAGGAGATTTAATAGGATGTTGTACCGGAGAGGGTACAGAGGAGATTTTCCAGGATGTTGCACTAGAGAGAATACAAAGGAGATTTTTCAGGATGGTGCACTAGAGAGAATAGAAAGGAGATTTACCAGGATGTTGCACTGGAGTCTATATAGAGGATATTTACCAGGATGTTGCATTGGAGAGGGAACAGAGGATATTTACCTGTGTGTTGCAATACAGTGGGTACCGAGGAGATTTACTAGGATGTTGCACCGGAGTGGTTACAGAGGAGATTTTACAGGATGTTGCAGCAGAGAGGTGCAGAGGAGATTTACAACATGTTGCAGTTCAGAGTGTACAGAGGAGAATTTCCAAGATGTTGCACTAGAGAGGATACAAAGGAGATTTATCAGGATGTTACATTTGAGAGGGTGCTGACGAGATTTAACAGGAAGTTGCACTAGCGATGATGCAGAGGAGATTTAACAGCATGTTGCACTGGAGAAGTTACAGAGGAGATTTACAAGGATGTTGCATTGGAGAGTGCACAGAGCAGATTTACCAGGATATTGCATTAGAGAGTGTACAGAGCGGATTTACCAGGATGTTGTACTAGATCGTGTACAGAGCAGATTTACCAGGATGTTGCACTCGTGAGGATACAGAGGAGATTTAACAGAATATTGCAATTGAGGAGATGCAGAGGAGATTTACCAGGATGATGCACTGCAGAGGATGCAGAGGAGATATACCAGGATGTTGCACTGGAGAGGATACAGACGGGATTTAACAGGATGTTGCACTGGATACATTAAAGAGGAGATTTATATGATGTTACACTAGAGACAGTACAGAGTTAAATTACCAGGATGTTGCACTGCAGTGGGTGCAGAGGAGAATTAGCTGGATTTTGCACTGGTGAGAGGATCGAGGATATTTACCACGTAGTTGCACTAGAGAGCAAACAGAGGAGATTTAACAGGATTTTAAATTGAAGAGGGCATAGAGAAGAATTACCAGGATGTTGCACTGGAGATGGTACATAGGAGATTTATCAGGATATTGCACTAGAGAATGCGCAGAGGAGATTTAGCAGGATATTCCACTGCAGAGGGTTGCAGAGGAGATTGATCAGTATGTTGATTTGCAGAGGGTACAGAAGTGATTTACAAGGTTGTTTCAATAGAAAGGGTACAGTGCAGATTTAGCAGGATGTTGCACAGAAGACGGAACAGAGGAGATTTACCAGGATGTTGCATTGGAGAGGGTAGAGAGGAGATTTACAAGGATGTTGCAATACAATGGATACCGAGGAGATTTAATAGGATGTTGCACCGGAGAGGGTACAGAGGAGATTTACCAGGATGTTGCAGCAGAGAGGTGCAGAGGAGATGTACCAGGATGTTGCACTGCAGAGGATACAGAGGAGATTTTCCAGGATGTTGCACTAGAGATAATACAAAGGAGATTTTCCAGGATGTTGCACTAGAGAGAATACAAAGGAAATTTACTAGGATGTTGCACTGGAGTCTGTACAGAGGAGATTTACCAGGATGTTGCATTGGAGAGGGAACAGAGGATATTTACCTGTGTGTTGCAATACAGTGGCTACCGAGGAGATTTACTAGGATGTTGCACCGGAGTGGTTACAGAGGAGATTTTACATGATGTTGCAGCAGAGAGGTGCAGCGGAGATGTACTAGCATGTTGCAGTTCAGAGGGTACAGAGGAGAATTTCCAGGATGTTGCACTAGAGAGGATACAAAGGAGATTTATCAGGATGTTACATTTGAGAGGGTGCTGATGAGATTTAACAGGAAGTTGCACTAGCGATGATGCAGAGGAGATTTAACAGCATGTTGCACTGGCGAGAGTACAGAGCAGATTAACAGCTTATTGCACTGGAGAAGTTACAGAGGAGATTTACAAGGATGTTGCATTGGAGAGGGAACAGAGCAGATTTACCAGGATGTTGTACTAGATAGTGTACAGAGGAGATTTACCAGGATGTTGTACTAGATAGTGTACAGAGGAGATTTACCAGGATGTTGCACTCGTGAGGATACAGAGGAGATTTAACAGGATATTGCAATTGTGCAGATGCAGAGGAGATTTACCAGGATGATGCACTGCAGAGGATGCAGAGGAGCTATACCAGGCTGTTGCACTGGAGAGGATACAGAGGAGATTTAACAGGATGTTGCACTGTATACAGTAAAGAGGAGATTCATATGATGTTACACTAGAGACGGTACAGAGGTAAATTACCAGGATGTTGCACTGCAGTGGGTGCAGAGGAGAATTAGCTGGATTTTGCACTGGTGAGAGGATCGAGGATATTTACCACGTAGTTGCACTAGAGAGCAAACAGAGGATATTTAACAGGAAATTAAATTGAAGAAGGTATAGAGGAGAATTACCAGGATGTTGCACTGGAGATGGTACATAGGAGATTTATCAGGATATTGCACTAGAGAATGCGCAGAGGAGATTTACCAGGATATTCCACTGCAGAGGGTTGCAGAGGAGATTGATCAGTATGTTGATTTGCAGAGGGTACAGAAGTGATTTACAAGGTTGTTGCAATAGAAATGGTACAGTGCAGATTTACCAGGATGTTGCACAGAAGACGGAACAGAGGAGATTTACCAGGATGTTGCATTGGAGAGGGTAGAGAGGAGATTTACAAGGATGTTGCAATACAATGGGTACCGAGGAGATTTAATAGGATGTTGCACCGGAGAGGGTACAGAGGAGATTTACCAGGATGTTGCAACAGAGAGGTGCAGAGGAGATGTACCAGGATGTTGCACTGCAGAGGATACAGAGGAGATTTTCCAGGATGTTGCACTAGAGAGAATACAAAGGAGATTTACCAGGATGTTGCACTGGAGTCTGTACAGAGGAGATTTACCAGGATGTTGCATTGGAGAGGGAACAGAGGATATTTACCTGTGTGTTGCAATACAGTGGGTACCGAGGAGATTTACTAGGATGTTGCACCGGAGTGGTTACAGAGGAGATTTTACAGGATGTTGCAGCAGAGAGATGCAGAGGAGATTAACTAGCATGTTGCAGTTCAGAGGGTACAGAGGAGAATTTCCAGGATGTTGCACTAGAGAGGATACAAAGGAGATTTATCAGGATGTTACATTTGAGAGGGTGCTGACGAGATTTAACAGGAAGTTGCACTAGCGATGATGCAGAGGAGATTTAACAGCATGTTGCACTGGCGAGAGTACAGAGCAGATTAGCAGCTTATTGCACTGGAGAAGTTACAGAGGAGATTTACAAGGATGTTGCATTGGAGAGGGAACAGAGCAGATTTACCAGGATGTTGTACTAGATAGTGTACAGAGGAGATTTACCAGGATGTTGCACTCGTGAGGATACAGAGGAGATTTAACAGGATATTGCAATTGTGGAGATGCATAGGAGATTTACCAGGAGGATGCACTGCAGAGGATGCAGAGGAGATATACCAGGCTGTTGCACTGGAGAGGATACAGAGGAGATTTAACAGGATGTTGCACTGCCGAGGTTACAGAGGTAATTTACCAGGGTTTTGTACAGGAGAAGGTACAGAAGAGATTTACCAACATGTTGCACAGCAGGGAATCGAAAGGAAGTTTACCAGGATGTTGCACTAAAGAGGATACAGAGGAGATTGACAAGGATGTTGCAGCAGAGAAGGTGCAGAGGAGATGTACCAAGATATTGCACTGCAGAGTGTACATAGGAGATTTACCAGGATGGTGCACTGGAGGCAGTACAAAGGAGATTTACCAGGATATTACACTGGAGATGGTACAGAGTAAATTTACCAGGATGTTGCACTGGATAGGGTAGAGACGAAATTTACGAGGATATTGCACTGGAGAGTTTTTCAGAGGAGATTTAGCAGGATGTTGCTCTGCAAAGGATACAGAGGAGATTTTCCAGGATGTTGCACTAGAGAGAATACAAAGGAGATTTACCAGGATGTTGCATTGGAGATGGTACAGAGGAGATTTACCAGGATGTTACATTGGAGATGGTACAGAGGAGATTTACCAGGATGTTGCACTGGAGTCGGTACAGAGGTGATTTACCAGGATGTTGCACTTAGAGACGTTGCAGAGTTGATGTACCAGGATTTTGCAATATAGTGGGTATCGAGGAGATTTACTAGGATGCTGCACCGGAGAAATTACAGAGGAGATTTACCAGAATGTTGCAGCAGAGAGGTGCAGAGGCGATTTACCAGCATGTTGCAGTGCAGAGGTTACAGAGTAGATTTTCCAGGATGTTGCAATAGAGAGGATACAAAGGAGATTTACCAGGATGTTACATTTGAGAGGGTGCAGAAGAGATATAACAGGAAGTTGGACTGGCGCTGGTTCGGAGGAGATTTAACAGGTTGTTGCACTAGAGAGCTAACAGAGGAGATTTACAAGGAGGTTGCATTGGACATGGTACAGAGGAGATTTACAATGAGGTTGCATTGGTGCGGGTTCAGAGGAGATTTACCATGTTGTTGCACTAGGGAGTGTACAGAGGAGATTTACCAGTAATTTGCACTGGATAGGTTACAGGCGAGTTTTACAAGGATGTTGCAAGAGAGGTTACAAAGGAGATTTACCAGGATGTTGCATTGGTGAGGGTACAGATGAGATTCACCTGGATGTTGCATTAGAGTGGATACAGAGGAGATTTACGAGGATGTCGCAGAGGGTGCAGAGGAGATTAATAAGCCTGTTGCACTGGAAGGATAATGAGAGGATTCATAACAGGATGTTGTACCGCAGAGGGTACAGAGGAGATTTACTAGGATGTTGCAATAGAGAGGGTACAGAAGTTATTTGCCAGCATTTTGCACAGCAGAGTGTATAGAGGAGATTTATAACGATGTACTGCTTGAGAGGGTACAGAGGAGATTTACCAGGATGATACATTGGAGAGGGTGCAGATGAGATTTAACAGAAAGTTGCACTGGCGATGTTACAAAGGAGATTTAACAGTTTGTTGCATTGGAGAGGTTACAGATGATATTTATCAGGATGAAACACTAGAGATGGTACACAGGAGATTTACCAGGATTTAAACTAGAGAGGTGATGAGGAAATTTACCCGGATGTTGCACTAGAAAGGTTACAATGAAGATTTACCAGGATGTTGAACTAGAAAGGATACAGAGGAGATTTACCAGGATTTTGTATTGGATAGGCTGCAGTAGAGATTCATTAGGAAGTTGCACTGGCGATGGTACAGAGGAGATTTAACAGGTTGTTTCACTGGAGACGTTAAAAAAAGCTTTACCAGGATGTTGCATTGGAGAGGTTATTGATGAGATTTACCAGGATGTTGCACTAGAGAGGGTACAGAGGAGATTTACCAGGGTGTTGCACTGGAGAGGGTACAGATGAGATTCACCAGTTTGTGGCACTAGACTGGGTATAGAGGAGAGTTACCAGGATGTTGCACTGGAGAGCGTACAGAGTTGATTTATCACAATATTGCACAAGAGAAGGTGCAGAGGGTATTTACCAGGATGTTGCACTGCAGAGTGTACCGGGGAGATTTACCAGGATGTTGCAATGCAGAGGGTACAGAGGAGATTTACAATGATGTTTCACTGCAGAGGGTACAGAGGAGATTTAACAGGACGTTGCAGTGGAAATGGCTACAGAAGAGATTTACCAGGATGTTGCACTGGAAATTGTGGAGAGGTGATTTGTCAGGATGTTGCAGCAGAGAGTGTGAAGCAGAGAATTGCCAGGATGTTTCACTGCAAAGGGTACGGAGAAGATTTACCAGAATGTTGCACTGGATACAATACAGAGGAGATTTACCAAGATTTTACACTGGAGACAGTACAGAGGAAATTTACCAGGATGTTGCACTGCAGAGGGTGCAGATGAGATTTACAACGTTGTTGCACTAGAGTGTGTACAGAGGAGATTTACCAGGATGTTGCTTTGGAGACGGAACTGAGGAGATTTACCAGGATGTTGCACTGGAGTCGGTACAGAGGAGATTTTCCAGGATTATGCACTAGAGAGGATACAAAGGAGATTTACGAAGATTTAACATTGGAGAGGGTGCAGACGACATTTAACAGGAATTTGCACTGGCGATGGTACAGAGGAGATTTAACAGGTTGTTGCACTAGAGAGCTTATAGAGGAAATTTACAAGGAGGTTGCATTGGAGAGGGTACAGAGGAGGTTTACCAGGATGTTGCATTGGAACGGGTATAAAGGAGATTTATCATGATGTTGCACTAGGGATGGTACAGATGACATTTACCAGGATGATGCACATGAGTGCGTACAGAGGAGATTTACCAAGATGTTGCACTAGAGAGGATACAAAGGAGATTTACCAGGATGTTGCACTGCAGATGGTGCAGAGGAGATATATCGGGCTGTTGCACTGGAGGGGTAACAGAGGAGATTTTACAGGATGTTGCACTGCAGAGGTAAAGAGGAGATATACTAGGATGTTGCAAAAGAGAGAGCACAGATGAGTTTTACCAGAATGTTGCACTACAGAGGATGCAGAGGAGATTTACCAGGATTTTGCATTAGAGAGGGTACAGAGGAGATTTGCCAGGATGTTGCACTGGAGAGGGTATAGAGGAGATTTACAATGGTGTTGTACTAGAGAGGGTACTGAAAAATATTTACCAGGAATTGCACTGGAGACAGTATGGAGCAGATTAACCAGGATGTTGCACTGCAGACTGTACAGAGGAGATTTACCAGGATTTTTGCACTAGAGAGGTACAGAGTAGATTTAATAGGATGCTGCACTGCAGAGGATACAGAGCAGATTTACGAGGATGTTGCACTGGAGACGGTGCAGAGGAGTTTTAATAGGATTTTACGCTGGCGACGATACAGAGGAGGATTACCTGGATGTTGCACGGGAGAGGTTGCAGAGGATATTTACCAGAATGTTGCACTGGCGAGGGTAGAGAGGAGATTTAACAGGAAGTTGCACTGGTGATGGTACAGAGATGATTTGCCAGTATGTTGCACTGCAGAGTGAACAGGGGAGAGTTACCTGGATGTTGCACTGGTGAGGGTGCAGAGGTGATTTACCAGGATGTTGCACTGCAGAGGGTACAGAGGAGATTTACCAGAATGTTGCAATAGAGTGGGAACAGAGGAGATTTACCACGCAGTTGCACTTGAGAGGCTAAAGAAGAGATTTACCAGGATGTTGCACTAGGGAGTATGCAGAGGAGATTTACCAGAATGTTGCAGCTGAGAGGGTGCAGAAGAGTTTTACCAGGGTGTTGCAATGCAGATGGTACGGAAGAGATTTACCAGGATGTTGCACTGGTGAGAGGACAGAGGATATTTACCACGTTGTTGTACTAGAGAGGATACAAAGGAGATTTACCAGGATGTTACATTTGAGAGGGTGCAGACGAGATTTAACAGGAAGTTGCAGTGGCAAAAGTACAGAGGAGGTTTAACAGGTTGTTGCTCTGGAGAGCTAACAGAGGAGATTTATGAGGAGGTTGCATTGGACATGGTACAGAGGAGATTTACAATGAGGTTGCATTGGAGTGGGTAGAGAGGAGATTTACCATGATGTTGCACTAGGGAGTTTACAGAGAAGATTTACCAGTAATTTGCACTGGATAGGGTACAGACGAGTTTTACAAGGATGTTGCAAGAGAGGTTACAGAGGAGATTTTCCAGGATTTTACATTGAAGAGGGCACAGAGGAGAATTACCAGGATGTTGCACTGGAGATGGTACAGAGGAGATTTATCAGGATATTGCACTAGAGTATGTGCAGAGGGGATTTACCAGGATGTTGCACTGCAGAGGTTTACAGAGAAGATTTACCAGGATGTTGGAATGCACAGTGTACGGAAGAGATTCACCAGGATGTTGCAATGGATACAATAAAGAGGGGATTTACAGGATGTTACACTAGAGACAGTACAGAGGTAATTCACCAGGATGTTGCACAAGCAGTGGGTGCAGAGGAGATTTATCTGGATTTCGCAGTGGTGAGAGGAGAGGATATTTATCACGTTGTTGCACTAGATTGGAAACAGAGGAGATTTACCAGGATTTTACATTGAAGAGGGCATAGAGGAGAATTATCAGGATGTTGCACTGGAGATGGTACAGAGGAGATTTACCAGGATGTTGCATTAGAGAGTGTTCAGTGCGGATTTACCAGGATGTTGTACTAGAAAGTGTACAGAGGAGATTTACCAGGATGTTGCACTGGTGAGGATAAAGAGGAGATTTAACAGGATATTGCAAAGTTGGGGGTACAGAGGAGATTTACCAGGATGATGCACTGCAGAGGATGCAGAAGAGATATAACAGGCTGTTGCACTGGAGAGGATACAGAGGAGATCTAACAAGATGTTTCACTGCAGAGGTTGCAGAGGAAATTTACCAGGATTTTGCACAGGAGAAGATACAGAAGAGATTTACCAACATGTTGCACAGCAGGGAATCGAAAGGAGGTTGACCAGGATGTTGCAATAGAGACAGTAGAGAGGAAATTTACAAGGATGTTGCAGCAGAGAAGGTGTAGAGGAGATTTACCAGGATGTTGCACTGCAGAGTGTATATAGGAGATTTACCATGATGATGCACTGGAGACAGTACAGAGGAGATTTACCAGGATGTTACACTGGAGATGGTACAGAGGAAATTTACCAGGATGTTGCACTGGATAGGGAACAGAGGAGATTTACCAGGATGTTGCATTTTAGCAGGTAACGAAGAGAATTACCAGCATGTTGCACTGACGTGGCTATAGAGTAGATTTGACAGGTTGTTGCACTGGGGAGGTTATAGAGGAGATTTACCAGTATGTTGCACAGGAGAGATTACGGAGGAGATTTACCAGAATGTGTCTTTGGAGATGGTACAGAAGTGATTTACCAGCATGCTGCATTGCAGAGTGCAAAGAGGACATTTACTAAGATGTTGCACTGTATTGGGTAGAGACGAAATTTATGAGGATATTGCATGGACAGTGTTGCAGAGGAGACTTAGCAGAATTTTGCATTGCAGAGGATACAGAGGAGATTTTACAGGATGTTGCACTACAGATAATACAAAGGAGATTTACCAGGATGTTACATTGGAGATGGTACAGAGGAGATTTACCAGGATGTTGCACTGGGGTCGTTACAGAGGAGATTTAGCAGGATGTTGCACTTAGAAACGTTGCAGAGTTGATGTACCAGGATGGTGCAATACGGTGGGTATCGAGGAGATTTACTAGGATGCTGCACCGGAGAGGTTACAGAGGAGATTTACCAGAATGTTGCAGCAGAGAGGTGCAGAGGAGATTTACCAGCATGTTGCAGTGTAGATGGTACAGAGGAGATTTTCCAGGATGTTGCACTGGAGAGGATAAAATGGAGATTTACCAGGATGTTACATTTGAGAGGGTGCAGACGAGATTTAACAGGAAGTTGCAGTGGCGATAGTACAGAGGAGGTTTAACAGGTTGTTGCTCTGGAGAGCTAACAGAGGAGATTTATAAGGACGTTGCATTGGACATGGTACAGAGGAGATTTACAATGAGGTTGCATTGGAGTGGGTACAGAGGAGATTTACCATGATGTTGAACTAAGGAGGGTACAGAGGAGATTTACCAGTAATTTGCACTGGATAGGGTACAGACGAGTTTTACAAGGATGTTGCAAGAGAGGTTACAAAGGAGATTTACCAGGATGTTGCATTGGAGAGGGTACAGATGAGATTCACCTGGATGTTGCACTAGAGTGGATACAGAGGAGATTTACCAGGATGTTGCAGAGGCTGCAGAGGAGATTAATCAGCCCATTGCACTGGAGGGGTAATGAGAGGATTCATAACAGGATGTTGTACTGCAGAGGGCACAGAGGAGATTTACACGGATGTTGCAATAGAGAGGGTACAGAAGGTATTTGCCAGCATTTTGCACAGCAGAGTGTATAGACGAGATTTACATGGATGTACTGCTAGAGAGGGTACAGAAGAGATTTAACAGGATGATACATTGGAGAGGGTGCAGATGAGATTTAACAGAAAATTGCACTCGCAATGTTACAAAGGAGATTTAACAGGTTGTTGCATTGGAGATGTTACAGATGAGATTTACCAGGATGTTACACTAGAGATGTTACACAGGAGATTTAACAGGATTTACACTAGAGAGGTACAGAGGAAATTAATCCGGATGTTGCACTAGAAAGGTTACAATGGAGATTTACCAGGATGTTGAACTAGAGAGGATACAGAGGAGATTTACCAGGATTTTGCATTGGATAGGCTGCAGAAGAGATTCATTAGGAAGTTGCATTGGCGATTGTACAGAGGAGATTTAACAGGTTGTTTCACTGGAGACGTTACAGAAAAGCTTTACCAGGATGTTGCATTGGAGAGGTTATTGGTGAGATTTACCAGGATGTTGCACTAGAGAGGATACAGAGGAGATTTCCCAGGGTGTTGCACTGGAGATGGTAAAGTTGAAATTTATCAGTTTGTGGCACTAGAGTGGGTATAGAGGAGATTTACCAGGATGTTGCACTGGAGAGCCTATGGAGGTGATTTATCACGATATTGCACAAGAGAATGTGCAGAGGGTATTTACCAGGATCTTGCACTGCAGAGGGTACAGAGTAGATTTACCAGGATGTTGCACGGCAGGGGGTACAGAGGAGATTTACAATGATGCTTCACTGCAGAGGGTACAGAGGAGATTTACCAGGATGTTGCACTGGAAATGGCTACAGAAGAGATTTACTAGGATGTTGCACTTGGAAATTGTGGAGAGGAGATTTGTCAGGATGTTGCAGCAGAGAGTGTGCAGCAGAGAATTGCCAGGATGTTTGACTGCAGAGGGTACGGAGAAGATTTACCAGAATGTTGCACTGGATACAGTACAGTGGAGATTTACCAAGATGTTACACTGGAGACAGTACAGAGGAAATTTACCAGGATGTTGCACTGCAGAGGGTGCAGAGGAGATTTACAAGGTTGTTGCACTAGAGTGGGTGCAGTGGATATTCACCAGGATGCTGCTTTGGAGACGGAGCAGAGGAGATTTACCAGGATGTTGCACTGGACTCGGTACAGAGGAGATTTTCCAGGATTATGCACTAGAGAGGATACAAAGGAGATTTACCAAGATGTTACATTGGAGAGGGTGCAGACGACATTTAACAGGAATTTGCACTGGCGATGGTACGGAGGAGATTTAACACGTTGTTGCAATAGAGAGATAATAGAGGAAATTTACAAGGAGGTTGCATTGGAGAGGGTACAGAGGAGGTTTACCAGGAGGTTGCATTGGAGAGGGTATAAAGGAGATTTATCATGATGTTGCACTAGGGATGGTACAGATGAGATTTACCAGGATGTTGCACATGAGTGGGTACAGAGGAGATTTACCAGGATGTTGCACTAGAGATGATACAAAGGAGATTTACCAGGATGTTGCATTGCAGTTGGTGCTTGAAGATATATCGGGCTGTTGCACTGGAGGGGTAACAGACGAGATTTAACAGGATGTTGCACTGCAGAGGTACAGAGGAGATTTACTAGGATGTTGCACTAGAGAGGGTACAAAGGAGATTTGCCAGGATGTTGCACTGGAGAGGATATAGAGGAGATTTACAATGATGTTGTACTAGAGAGGGTACTGAAAGATATTTACCAGGATATTGCACTGGAGACAGTACGGAGGAGATTTACAAGGATTTTGCACTAGAGAGGGTACAAAGGAGATTTGCCAGGATGTTGCACTGGAGAGGAAATAGAGGAGATTCACAATGATGTTGTACTACAGAGGGTACTGAAAGATATTTACCAGGATATTGCACTGGAGACAGTACGGAGGAGATTTACCAGAATGTTGCACTGCAGACTGTACAGAGGAGATTTGCCAGGATTTTTGCACTAGAGAGGGTACAGAGGAGATTTAATAGGATGCTGCACTGCAGAGGATACAAAGGAGATTTACGAGGATATTGCACTGGAGACGGTACAGAGGAGTTTTAAAAGGATTTTATGCTGGCGAAGATACAGAGGAGGTTTACCTGGATGTTGCACGGGAGAGGTTGCAGAGGATATTCACCAGAATGTTGCACTGGCGAGGGTAGAGATGAGATTAAACAGGAAGTTGCAATGGCGATGGTACAGAGATGATTTGCCAGTATGTTGCACTGCAGAGGGAACAGAGGAGAGTTACCTGGATGTTGCACTGGTGAGGGTGCAGAGGAGATTTACTAGGATGTTGCACTGGAGAGGGTACAGGTGAGATTTACCAGAATGTTGCAATAGAGTGGGTACCGAGGAGATTTACCAGGATTTTGCACTGGAGAGCCTACAGAAGAGATTTACCAGGATGTTGCACTAGGGGGTATGCTGAGGAGATTTACCAGAATGTTGCAGCTGAGGGGATGCAGAAGTGTTTTACCAGGATGTTGCAATGCAGATGGTACGGAAGAGATTTACCAGGATGTTGCACTGGTGAGAGGACAGAGGATATTTACCACGTTGTTGTACTAGAGAGGAAACAGAGGAGATTTACCAGGATTTTACATTGAAGGGGGCATAGAGGAGAATTGCCAGGATGTTGCACTGGAGATGGTACGGAGGGGAGTTATTAAGATATTGCACTAGAGAATGTGCAGAGGAGATTTACCAGGATGTTGCACTGCAGAGGGGTGCAGAGGAGATTTACCAGGATGTTGCAATGCAGAGTGTATGGAAAAGATTTACCAGGATGTTGCAATGGATACAATAAAGAGGGGATTTACAGGATGTTACACTAGAGACAGTACAGAAGTAATTTACCAGGATGTTGCACAAGCAGTGGGTGCAGAGGAGATTTACCTGGATTTTGCACTGGTGAGAGGACAGAGGATATTTATCACGTTGTTGCAATAGAGAGGAAACAGAGGAGATTTACCAGGATTTTACATTGAAAAGGGCATAGAGGAGAATTCTCAGGATGTTGCACTGGAGATGGTACAGAGGAGATTTACCAGGATGTTGCTTTAGAGAGTGTACAGTGCGCTTTTACCAGAATGTTGTACTAGAAATTGTACAGAGGATATTTACCGGGATGTTGCACTGGTGAGGATAAAGAGGAGATTTAACAGGATATTGCAATAGTGAGGGTGCAGAGGAGATTTACCAGGATGATGCACTGCAGAGGATGCAGAGGAGATATAGCAGGCTGTTGCACTGGAGAGGGTACAGAGGAGATCTAACAGGATGTTGCACTGCAGAGGTTGCAGAGGAGATTTACCAGAATTTTGCACAGGAGAAGGTACAGAAGAGATTTACCAACATGTTGCACAGCAGGGAATCGAATGGAGGTTTACCAGGATGTTGCACTAAAGAGGGTGGAGAGGAGATTTACAAGGATGTTGCAGCAGAGAAGGTGTAGAGGAGATTTACCAGGATGTTGCACTGCAGAGTGTATATAGAAGATTTACCAAGATGATGCACTGGAGACAGTACAGAGGAGATTTACAAGGATATTACACTGGGGATGGTACAAAGGAAATTTACCAGGATGTTGCACTGGATAGGGAACAGAGGAGATTAACCAGGATGTTGCCTTGTAGAAGGTAACGAAGAGAATTACCAGCATGTTGCACTGGCGTGGCTACAGAGTAGATTTGGCAGATTGATGCACTGGGGAGGTTATAGAAGAGATTTACCTGTATTTGCACACGAGAGGTTACGGAGGAGATTGACTAGAATGTGTCTTTGGAGAAGGTACAGAAGTGATTTACCAGCATGTTGCACTGCAGAGTGTAGAGAGGAGATTTACCAAGATGTTGCACAGCATAAGGTGGAGACGAAATTTACGAGTGTATTGCACTGGAGAGTGTTGCAGAGGAGATTTAGCAGGATGTTGCACTGCAGAGGATACAGAGGAGATTTTCCAGGATGATGCACTAGAGATAATACAAAGGATATTTACCAGGATGTTACATTGGAGATGGTACAGAGGAGATTTACCAGGATGTTGCACTGGAGTCGGTACAGAGGAGATTTACCAGGTTGTTGCAATTAGAAACGTTGCAGAGTTGATGTACCAGGATGTTGCAATACAGTGGGTATCGAGGGGATTTACTAGGATGCTGTACCGGAGAGGTCACAGAGGAGATTTACCAGAATGTTGCAGCAGAGAGTTGCAGAGGAGATTTACCAGCATGTTGCAGTGTAGATCGTACAGAGGGGATTTTCCAGGATGTTGCACTAGAGAGGATACAAAGGAGATTTACCAGGATGTTACATTTGAGAGGGTGCAGACGAGATTTAACAGGAAGTTGCAGTGGCTATAGTACAAAGGAGATTTAACAGGTTGTTGCACTAGAGAGCTAACAGAAGAGATTTATAAGGAGGTTGCATTGGACATGGTACAGAGGAGATGTACAATGAGGTTGCATTGGAGTGGGTACAGAGAAGATTTACCATGATGTTGCACTGGGGAGGGTACAGAGGAAATTTACCAGTAATTTGCACTGGATAGGGTACAGACGAGTTTTACAAGGATGTTGCAAGAGAGGTTACAAAGGAGATTTACCAGCATGTTGCACTGGATTTGGTACAGAGCAGATTTTCCAGGATTATGCACTAGAGAGGATACAAAGGAGATTTACCAAGATGTTACATTGGAGAGGGTGCAGACGACATTTAACAGGAATTTGCACTGGCGATGGTACGGAGGAGATTTAACAGGTTGTTGCAATACAGAGCTAATAGAGGGAATTTACAAGGAGGTTGCATTGGAGAGGGTACAGAGGAGGTTTACCAGGAGGTTGCATTGGAGAGCGTATAAAGGAGTTTTATCATGATGTTGCACTAGGGATGGTACCGATGAGATTTACCAGGATGTTGCACATGAGTGGCTACAGAGGAGATTTACCAGGATGTTGCACTAAAGAGGATACAAAGGAGAATTACCAGGATGTTGCATTGCAGATGGTGCTTGAAGATATATCGGGCTGTTGCACTGGAGGGGTAACAGACGAGATTTAACAGGATGTTGCACTGCAGTGGTACAGAGGAGATTTACTAGTATGTTGCAAAAGAGAGAGCACAGAAGACATTTACCAGAATGTTGCACTGCAGAGGATACAGAGGAGATTTACCAGGATTTTGCACTAGAGAGGGTACAAAGGAGATTTGCCAGGATGTTGCACTGGAGAGGATATAGAGGAGATTTACAATGATGTTGTACTAGAGAGGGTACTGAAAGATATTTACCAGGATATTGCACTGGAGACAGTACGGAGGAGATTTACCAGGATTTTGCACTAGAGAGGGTACAAAGGAGATTTACCAGGATGTTGCACTGGAGAGGATATAGAGGAGATTCACAATGATGTTGTACTAGAGAGGGTACTGAAATATATTTACCAGGATATTGCACTGGAGACAGTACGGAGGAGATTTAGCAGGATGTTGCACTGCAGACTGTAGAGAGCAGATTTACCAGGATATTTGCACTAGAGAGGGTACAGAGGAGATTTAATAGAATGCTGCACTGCAGAGGATACAGAGGAGATTTACGAGGATATTGCACTGGAGATGGTACAGAGGAGTTTTAAAAGGATTTTATGCTGGCGACGATACAGAGGAGGTTTACCTGGATGTTGCACGGGAGAGGTTGCAGAGGATATTCACCAGAATGTTGCACTGGCGAGGGTAGAGATGAGATTGAACAGGAAGTTGCAATGGCGATGGTACAGAGATGATTTGCCAGTATGTTGCACTGCAGAGGGAACAGAGGAGAGTTACCTGGATGTTGCACTGGTGAGGGTGCAGAGGAGATTTACTAGGATGTTGCACTGCAGAGGGTACAGGTGAGATTTACCAGAATGTTGCAATAGAGTGGGTACCGAGGAGATTTACCAGGATTTTGCACTGGAGAGCCTACAGAAGACATTTACCAGGATGTTGCACTAGGGGGTATGCTGAGGAGGTTTACCAGAATGTTGCAGCTGAGAGGATGCAGAAGAATTTTACCAGGATGTTGCAATGCAGATGGTACGGAAGAGATTTACCAGGATGTTGCACTGGTGAGAGGACAGAGAATATTTACCACGTTGTTGTACTAGAGAGGAAACAGAGGAGATTTACCAGGATTTTACATTGAAGAGGGCATAGAGGAGAATTACCAGGATGTTGCACTGGAGATGGTACAGAGGGGAGTTATTAGGATATTGCACTAGAGAATGTGCAGAGGAGATTTACCAGGATGTTGCACTGCAGAGGGGTGCAGAGGAGATTTACCAGGATGTTGCAATGCAGAGTGTACGGAAGAGATTTACCAAGATGTTGCAATGGATACAATAATGAGGGGATTTACAGGATGTTACACTAGAGACAGTACAGAGGTAATTTACCAGGATGTTGCACAAGCAGTGGGTGCAGAGGAGATTTACCTGGATTTTGCACTGGTGAGAGGACAGAGGATATTTATCACGTTGTTGCAATAGATAGGAAACAGAGGAGATTTACCAGGATTTTACATTGAAAATGGCATAGAGGAGAATTATCAGGATGTTGCACTGGAGATGGTAGAGAGGAGATTTACCAGGATGTTGCTTTAGAGAGTGTACAGTGCGCTTTTACCAGGATGTTGTACTAGAAATTGTACAGAGGATATTTACCGGGATGTTGCACTGGTGAGGATAAAGATTAGATTTAACCGGATATTGCAATAGTGAGGGTGCAGAGGAGATTTATCAGGATGATGCACTGCAGAGGATGCAGAGGAGATATAGCAGGCTGTTGCACTGGAGAGGGTACAGAGGAGATCTAACAGGATGTTGCACTGCATAGGTTGCAGAGGAAATTTACCAGAATTTTGCACAGGAGAAGGTACAGAAGAGATTTACCAACATGTTGCACAGCAGGGAATCGAATGGAGGTTTACCAGGATGTTGCACTAAAGAGGGTGGAGAGGAGATTTACAAGGATGTTGCAGCAGAGAAGGTGTAGAGAGATTTACCAGGATGTTGCACTGCAGAGTGTATATAGGAGATTTACCATGATGATGCACTGGAGAAAGTACAGAGGAGATTTACAAGGATGTTACACTGGAGATCGTACGGAGGAAATTTACCAGGATGTTGCACTGGATAGGGAACAGAGGAGATTAACCAGGATGTTGCCTTGTAGTAGGTAACGAAGAGAATTACCAGCATGTTGCACTGGCGTGGCTACAGAGTAGATTTGGCAGATTGATGCACTGGGGAGGTTATAGAGGAGATTTACCAGTATTTGCACAGGAGAGGTTACGGAGGAGATTGACTAGAATGTGTCTTTGGAGAAGGTACAGAAGTGATTTACCAGCATGTTGCACTGCAGAGTGTACAGAGGAGATTTACCAAGATGTTGCACAGGATAGGGTGGAGACGAAATTTACGAGTGTATTGCACTGGAGAGTGTTGCAGAGGAGATTTAGCAGGATGTTGCACTGCAGAGGATACAGAGGAGATTTTCCAGGATGATGCACTAGAGATAATACAAAGGATATTTACCAGGATGTTACATTGGAGATGGTACAGAGGAGATTTACCAGGATGCTGCACTGGAGTCGGTACAGAGGAGATTTACCAGGTTGTTGCACTTAGAAACGTTGCAGAGTTGATGTACCAGGATGTTGCAATACAGTGGGTAACGAGGAGATTTACTAGGATGCTGCACCGGAGAGGTTACAGAGGAGATTTACCAGAATGTTGCAGCAGAGAGTTGCAGAGGAGATTTACCAGCATGTTGCAGTGTAGATCGTACAGAGGGGATTTTCCAGGATGTTGCACTAGAGAGGATACAAAGGAGATTTACCAGGATGTTACATTTGAGAGGGTGCAGACGAGATTTAACAGGAAGTTGCAGTGGCGATAGTACAAAGGAGATTTAACAGGTTGTTGCACTAGAGAGCTAACAGAAGAGGTTTATAAGGAGGTTGCATTGGACATGGTACAGAGGAGATGTACAATGAGGTTGCATTGGAGTGGGAACAGAGAAGATTTACCATGATGTTGCACTAGGGAGGGTACAAAGGAAATTTACCAGTAATTTGCACTGGATAGGGCACAGGCGAGTTTTACAAGGATGTTGCAAGAGAGGTTACAAAGGAGATTTACCAGGATGTTGCACTGGAGTTGGTACAGAGGAGATTTTCCAGGATTATGCACTAGAGAGGATACAAAGGAGAATTACCAAGATGTTACATTGGAGAGGGTGCAGACGACATTTAACAGGAATTTGCACTGGCGATGGTACGGAGGAGATTTAACAGGTTGTTGCAATACAGAGCTAATAGAGGAAATTTACAAGGAGGTTGCATTGGAGAGGGTACAGAGGAGGTTTACCAGGAGGTTGCATTGGAGAGGGTATAAAGGAGATTTATCATGATGTTGCACTAGGGATGGTACAGATGAGATTTACCAGGATGTTGTACAGGAGTGGGTACAGAGGAGATTTACCAGGATGTTGCACTAGAGAGGATACAAAGGAGATTTACCAGGATGTTGCATTGCAGATGGTGCTTGAAGATATATCGGGCTGTTGCACTGGAGGGGTAACAGACGAGATTTAACAGGATGTTGCACTGCAGAGGTACAGAGGAGATTTACTAGGATGTTGCAAAAGAGAGAGCACAGAAGACATTTACCAGAATGTTGCACTGCAGAGGATACAGAGGAGATTTACCAGGATTTTGCACAATAGAGGGTACAAAGGAGATTTGCCAGGATGTTGCACTGGAGAGGATATAGAGGAGATTTACAATGATGTTGTACTAGAGAGGGTACGGAAAGATATTTACCAGGATATGGCACTGGAGACAGTACGGAGGTGATTTACCAGGATTTTGCACTAGAGAGGGTACAAAGGAGATTTGCCAGGATGTTGCACTGGCGAGGATATAGAGGAGATTTACAATGATGTTGTACTAGAGAGAGTACTGAAAGATATTTACCAGGATATTGCACTGGAGACAGTACGGAGGAGATTTACCAGGATGTTGCACTGCAGACTGTACAGAGGAGATTTACCAGGATTTTTGCATTAGAGAGGGTACAGAGGAGATTTAATAGGATGCTGCACTGCAGAGGATACAGAGGAGATTTACGAGGATATTGCACTGGAGACGGTACAGAGGAGTTTTAAAAGGATTTTATGCTGGCGACGATACAGAGGAGGTTTACCTGGATGTTGCACGGGAGAGGTTGCAGAGGATATTCACCAGAATGTTGCACTGGCGAGGGTAGATATGAGATTGAACAGGAAGTTGCAATGGCGATGGTACAGAGATGATTTGCTAGTATGTTGCACTGCAGAGGGAACAGAGGAGAGTTACCTGGATGTTGCACTGGTGAGGGTGCAGAGGAGATTTACTAGGATGTTGCACTGCAGAGGGTACAGGTGAGATTTACCAGAATGTTGCAATAGAGTGGGTACAGTGGAGATTTACCAGGATTTTGCACTGGAGAGCCTACAGAAGAGATTTACCAGGATGTTGCACTAGGGGGTATGCTGAGGAGATTTACCAGAATGTTGCAGCTGAGAGGATGCAGAAGAGTTTTACCAGGATGTTGCAATGCAGATGGTAAGGAAGAGATTTACCAGGATTTTGCACTGGTGAGAGGACAGAGGATATTTACCACGTTGTTGTACTACAGAGGAAACAGAGGAGATTTACCAGGATTTTACATTGCAGAGGGCATAGAGGAGAATTACCAGGATGTTGCACTGGAGATGGTACAGAGGGGAGTTATTAGGATATTGTACTAGAGAATGTGCAGAGGAGATTTACCAGGATGTTGCACTGCAGAGGGGTGCAGAGGAGATTTACCAGGATGTTGCAATGCAGAGTGTACAGAAGAGATTTACCAGGATGTTGCAATGGATACAATAAAGAGGGGATTTACAGGATGTTACACTAGAGACAGTACAGAGATAAATTACCAGGATGCTGCACAAGCAGTGGGTGCAGAGGAGATTTACCTGGATTTTGCACTGGTGAGAGGACAGAGGATATTTATCACGTTGTTGCAATAGAGAGGAAACAGAGGAGATTTATCAGGATTTTACATTGAAAAGGGCATAGAGGAGAATTATCAGGATGTTGCACTGGAGATGGTACAGAGGAGATTTACCAGGATGTTGCTTTAGAGAGTGTACAGTGCGCTTTTACCAGGATGTTGTACTAGAAATTGTACAGAGGATATTTACCGGGATGTTGCACTGGTGAGGATAAAGAGGAGATTTAACAGGATATTGCAATAGTGGGGGTGCAGAGGAGATTTACCAGGATGATGCACTGCAGAGGATGCAGAGGAGATATAGCATGCTGTTGCACTGGAGAGTGTACAGAGGAGATCTAACAGGATGTTGCACTGCAGAGTGTGCAGAGGAAATTTACCAGAATTTTGCACAGGAGAAGGTACAGAAGAGATTTACCAACATGCTGAACAGCAGGGAATCGAATGGAGGTTTACCAGGATGTTGCACTAAAGAGGGTGGAGAGGAGATTTACAAGGATGTTGCAGCAGAGAAGGTGTAGAGAGATTTACCAGGATGTTGCACTGCAGAGTGTATATAGGAGATTTACCATGATGATGCACTGGAGACAGTACAGAGGAGATTTACAAGGATGTTACACTGGAGATGGTACAGAGGAAATTTACCAGGATGTTGCACTGGATAGGGAACAGAGGAGATTAACCAGGATGTTGCCTTGTAGTAGGTAACGAAGAGAATTAACAGCATGTTGAACTGGCGTGGCTACAGAGTAGATTTGGCAGATTGATGCACTGGGGAGTTTATAGAGGAGATTTACCAGTATTTGCACAGGAGAGGTTACGGAGGAGATTGACTAGAATGTGTCTTTGGAGAAGGTACAGAAGTGATTTACCAGCATGTTGCACTGCAGAGTGTACAGAGGAGATTTACCAAGATGTTGCACAGGATAGGGTGGAGACGAAATTTACGAGTGTATTGCACTGGAGAGTGTTGCAGAGGAGATTTAGCAGGATGTTGCACTGCAGAGGATACAGAGGAGATTTTCCAGGATGATGCACTAGAGATAATACAAAGGATATTTACCAGGATGTTACATTGGAGATGGTACAGAGGAGATTTATCAGGATGTTGCACTGGAGTCGGTACAGAGGAGATTTACCAGGTTTTTGCACTTAGAAACGTTGCAGAGTTGATGTACCAGGATGTTGCAATACAGTGGGTAACGAGGAGATTTACTAGGATGCTGCACCGGAGAGGTTACAGAGGAGATTTACCAGAATGTTGCAGCAGAGAGTTGCAGAGGAGATTTACCAGCATGTTGCAGTGTAGATCGTACAGAGGGGATTTTCCAGGATGTTGCACTAGAGAGGATACAAAGGAGATTTACCAGGATGTTACATTTGAGAGGGTGCAGACGAGATTTAACAGGAAGTTGCAGTGGCGATAGTACAAAGGAGATTTAACAGGTTGTTGCACTAGAGAGCTAACAGAAGAGATTTATAAGGAGGTTGCATTGGACATGGTACAGAGGAGATGTACAATGAGGTTGCATTGGAGAGGGAACAGAGAAGATTTACCATGATGTTGCACTAGGGAGGGTACAAAGGAAATTTACCAGTAATTTGTACTGGATAGGGCAAAGACGAGTTTTACAAGGATGTTGCAAGAGAGGTTACAAAGGAGATTTACCAGGATGTTGCACTGGAGTTGATACAGAGGAGATTTTCCAGGATTATGCACTAGAGAGGATACAAAGGAGAATTACCAAGATGTTACATTGGAGAGGGTGCAGACGACATTTAACAGGAATTTGCACTGGCGATGGTACGGAGGAGATTTAACAGGTTGTTGCAATACAGAGCTAATAGAGGAAATTTACAAGGAGGTTGCATTGGAGAGGGTACAGAGGAGGTTTACCAGGAGGTTGCATTGGAGAGGGTAAACAGGAGATTTATCATGATGTTGCACTAGGGATGGTACAGATGAGATTTACCAGGATGTTGTACATGAGTGGGTACAGAGGAGATTTACCAGGATGTTGCACTAGAGAGGATACAAAGGAGATTTACCAGGATGTTGCATTGCAGATGGTGCTTGAAGATATATCGGGCTGCTGCACTGGAGGGGTAACAGACGAGATTTAACAGGATGTTGCACTGCAGAGGTACAGAGGAGATTTACTAGGATGTTGCAAAAGAGAGAGCACAGAAGACATTTATCAGAATGTTGCACTGCAGAGGATACAGAGGAGATTTACCAGGATTTTGCACTATAGAGGGTACAAAGGAGATTTGCCAGGATGTTGCACTGGAGAGGATATAGAGGAGAATTACAATGATGTTGTACTAGAGAGGGTACTGAAAGATATTTACCAGGATATTGCACTGGAGACAGTACGGAGGAGATTTACCAGGATTTTGCACTAGAGAGGGTAAAAAGGAGATTTGCCAGGATGTTGCACTGGAGAGGATATAGAGGAGATTTACAATGATGTTGTACTAGAGAGAGTACTGAAAGATATTTACCAGGATATTGCACTGGAGACAGTACGGAGGAGATTTACCAGGATGTTGCACTGCAGACTGTATAGAGGAGATTTACCAGGATTTTTACATTATAGAGGGTACAGAGGAGATTTAATAGGATGCTGCAATGCAGAGGATACAGAGGAGCTATACGAGGATATTGCACTGGAGACGGTACAGAGGAGTTTTAAAAGGATTTTATGCTGGCGACGATACAGAGGAGGTTTACCTGGATGTTGCACGGGAGAGGTTGCAGAGGATATTCACCAGAATGTTACACTGGCGAGGGTAGATATGAGATTGAACAGGAAGTTGCAGTGGCGATGGTACAGAGATGATTTGCTAGTATGTTGCACTGCAGAGGGAACAGAGGAGAGTTACCTGGATGTTGCACTGGTGAGGGTGCAGAGGAGATTTACTAGGATGTTGCACTGGAGAGGGTACAGGTGAGATTTACCAGAATGTTGCAATAGAGTGGGTACAGTGGAGATTTACCAGGATTTTGCACTGGAGAGCCTACAGAAGAGATTTACCAGGATGTTGCACTAGGGGGTATGCTGAGGAGATTTACCAGAATGTTGCAGCTGAGAGGATGCAGAAGAATTTTACCAGGATGTTGCAATGCAGATGGTACGGAAGAGATTTACCAGGATGTTGCACTGGTGAGAGGACAGAGGATATTTACCACGTTGTTGTACTAGAGAGGAAACAGAGGAGATTTACCAGGATTTTACATTGAAGAGGGCATAGAGGAGAATTACCAGGATGTTGCACTGGAGGTGGTACAGAGGGGAGTTATTAGGATATTGCACTAGAGAATGTGCAGAGGAGATTTACCAGGATGTTGCACTGCAGAGGGGTGCAGAGGAGATTTACCAGGATGTTGCAATGCAGAGTGTACAGAAGAGATTTACCAGGATGTTGCAATGGATACAATAAAAAGGGGATTTACAGGATGTTACACTAGAGACAGTACAGAGGTAATTTACCAGGATGTTGCACAAGCAGTGGGTGCAGAGGAGATTTACCTGGAATTTGCACTGGTGAGAGGACAGAGGATATTTATCACGTTGTTGCAATAGAGAGGAAACAGAGGAGATTTATCAGGATTTTACATTGAAAAGGGCATAGAGGAAAATTATCAGGATGTTGCACTGGAGATGGTACAGAGGAGATTTACCAGGATGTTGCTTTAGAGAGTGTACAGTGCGCTTTTACCAGGATGTTGTACTAGAAATTGTACAGAGGATATTTACCGGGATGTTGCACTGGTGAGGATAAAGAGGAGATTTAACAGGATATTGCAATAGTGGGGGTGCAGAGGAGATTTACCAGGATGATGCACTGCAGAGGATGCAGAGGAGATATAGCAGGCTGTTGCACTGCAGAGTGTGCAGAGGAAATTTACCAGAATTTTGCACAGGAGAAGGTACAGAAGAGATTTACCAACATGTTGCACAGCAGGGAATCGAATGGAGGTTTACCAGGATGTTGCACTAAAGAGGGTGGAGAGGAGATTTACAAGGATGTTGCAGCAGAGAAGGTGTAGAGAGATTTACCAGGATGTTGCACTGCAGAGTGTATATAGGAGATTTACCATGATGATGCACTGGAGACAGTACAGAGGAGATTTACAAGGATGTTACACTGGAGATGGTACAGAGGAAATTTACCAGGATGTTGCACTGGATAGGGAACAGAGGAGATTAACCAGGATGTTGCCTTGTAGAAGGTAACGAAGAGAATTACCAGCATGTTGCACTGGCGTGGCTACAGAGTAGATTTGGCAGATTGATGCACTGGGGAGGTTATAGAGGAGATTTACCAGTATTTGCACAGGAGAGGTTACGGAGGAGATTGACTAGAATGTGTCTTTGGAGAAGGTACAGAAGTGATTTACCAGCATGTTGCACTGCAGAGTGTACAGAGGAGATTTACCAAGATGTTGCACAGGATAGGGTGGAGATGAAATTTACGAGTGTATTGCACTGGAGAGTGTTGCAGAGGAGATTTAGCAGGATGTTGCACTGCAGAGGATACAGAGGAGATTTTCCAGGATGATGCACTAGAGATAATACAAAGGATATTTACCAGGATGTAACATTGGAGATGGTACAGAGGACATTTACCAGGATGTTGCACTGGAGTCGGTACAGAGGAGATTTACCAGGTTGTTGCACTTAGAAACGTTGCAGAGTTGATGTACCAGGATGTTGCAATACAGTGGGTATCGAGGAGAATTACTAGGATGCTGTACCGGAGAGGTTACAGAGGAGATTTACCAGAATGTTGCAGCAGAGAGTTGCAGGGGAGATTTACCAGCATGTTGCAGTGTAGATCGTACAGAGGGGATTTTCCAGGATGTTGCACTAGAGAGGATACAAAGGAGATTTACCAGGATGTTACATTTGAGAGCGTGCAGACGAGATTTAAAAGGAAGTTGCAGTGGCGATAGTACAAAGGAGATTAAACAGGTTGTTGCACTAGAGAGCTAACAGAAGAGATTTATAAGGAGGTTGCATTGGACATGGTACAGAGGAGATGTACAATGAGGTTGCATTGGAGTGGGTACAGAGAAGATTTACCATGATGTTGCACTAGGGAGGGTACAGAGGAAATTTACCAGTAATTTGCACTGGATAGGGTACAGACAAGTTTTACAAGGATGTTGCAAGAGAGATCACAAAGGAGATTTACCAGGATTTTGCACTGGAGTTGGTACAGAGGAGATTTTCCAGGATTATGCACTAGAGAGGATACAAAGGAGATTTACCAAGATTTTAAATTGGAGAGGGTGCAGACGACATTTAACAGGAAATCGCACTGGCGATGGTACAGAGGAGATTTAACAGGTTGTTGCACTAGAGAGCTAATAGAGGAAATTTACAAGGAGGTTGCATTGGAGAGAGTACAGCGGAGGTTTACAAGGAGGTTCCATTCGAGAGGGTATAAAGGGGATTCATCATGATGTGGCACTAGGGATGGTACAGATGAGATTTACCAGGATGTTGCACATGAGTGGGTACAGAGGAGATTTACCAGGATGTTGCATTAGAGAGGATACAAAGGAGATTTACCAGGATGTTGCACTGCAGATGGTGCAGAGGAAATATATCGGGTTGTTGCACTGGGGGGGTAACAGAGGAGATATAACAGGATGTTGCACTGCAGAGGTACAGAGGAGATTTACTAGGATGTTGCAAAAGAGAGAGCACAGAAGAGATTTACCTGAATGTTGCACTGCAGAAGATACAGAGGAGATTTACCAGGATTTTGCACTAGAGAGTGTACAGAGGAGATTTAATATGATGCTGCACTGCAGAGGATACAGAGGAGATTTACGAGGATGTTGCACTGGAGACGGTACAGATGTGTTTTAAAAGGATTTTACATATGCGATGATACAGTGGAGGTTTACCTGGATGTTACACGGGAGAGGTTGCAGAGGATATTTACCAGAATGTTGCACTGGCGAGTGTAGAGAGGAGATTTTACAGGAAGTTGCACTGGCGAGGGTACAGAGATGATTTGCCAGTATTTTGCACTGCAGAGGGAACCGAGGAGAGTTACCTGGATGATGCACTGGTGAGGGTGCAGAGGAGATTTACCTGGATGTTGCACTGCAGAGGGTACAGAGGAGATTTACCAGAATGTTGCTATAGAGTGGGTACAGAGGAGATTTACCACGATGTTGCACTGGAGAGGCTACAGAAGAGATTTACCAGGATGTTGCACTAGGGAGTATGCAGAGGAGATTTACCAGAATGTTGAAGCTGAGAGGGTGCAGAAAAGTTTTACCAGGATGTGGCAATGCAGAGGTTACGGAAGAGATTTACCAGGATGTTGCACTGGTGTGTGGACAGAGGATATTTACCACGTTCTTGTACTAGAGAGGAAACAGAGGAGATTTACCAGGATTTTACATTGCAGAGGGCATAGAGGAGAATTACCAGGATGTTGCACTGGAGATGGTACAGAGGAGATTTATCAGAGTATTGCACTAGAGAATGTGCAGAGGAGAATTACCAGGATGTTGTACTGCAGAGGCGAGCCGAGGAGATTTAGCAGGATGTTGCAATGCAGATTGTACGGAAGAGATTTACCAGGATGTTGCAATGGATACAATAAAGAGGGGATTTACAGGATGTTACATTAGAGACAGTACAAAGGTAATTTACCAGGATGTTGCACAAGCAGTGGGTGCAGAGGAGATTTACCTGGATTTTGCACTGGTGAGAGGACAGAGGACATTTATCACGTTGTTGCAATAGAGAGGAAACAGAGGACATTTACCAGGATTTTACATTGAAGAGGGCATAGAGGAGAATCATCAGGATGTTGCACTGGAGATGGTACAGAGGAGATATACCAGGATATTGCTTTAGAAAGTGTACAGTGCGCATTTACCAGGATGTTGTATTAGAAATTGTACAGAGGAGATTTACCAGCATGTTGCACTGGTGAGGATAAAGAGGAGATTTAACAGGATATTGCAATAGTGAGGGTGCAGAGGAGATTTAGCAGGATGATGCACTGCAGAGGATGCAGAGGAGATATACCAGGCTGTTGCACTGGTGAGGGTACAGAGGAGATCTAACAGGATGTTGTACTGCAGAGGTTGCAGAGGAAATTTACCAGGAATTTGCACAGGAGAAGATACAGAAGAGATTTACCAACATGTTGCACAGCAGGGAAGCAAAGGATGTTTACGAGGATGTTGCATTAAATAGGGTAGAGAGGAGATTTACAAGGATGTTGCAGCAGAGAAGGTGTAGAGGAGATTTACCAGGATGTTGCACTGCAGAGTGTATATAGGAGATTTACCATGATAATGCACTGGAGACAGTACAGAGGAGGTTTACCAGGATGTTACACTGGTGATGGTACAGAGTAAATTTAACAAGGATGTTGCACTGGATAGGGAACAGAGGGGATTAACCAGGATGTTGCCTTGTAGAAGGTAACGAAGAGAATTACCAGCATGTTGCACTGGCGTGGCTACAGAGTAGATTTGGCAGATTGTTGCACTGGGGAGGTTATAGAGGAGATTTACCAGTATGTTGCACAGGAGAGGTTACGGAGGAGATTGCCAAGAATATGTCTTTGGAGAAGGTACAAAAGTGATTTACCAGCATGTTGCGCTGCAGAGTGTACAGAGGAGATTTACCAAGATGTTGCACAGGAGAGGGTGGAGACGCAATTTACGAAGATATTGCACTGGAGAGTGTTGCAGAGGAGATTTAGCAGGATGTTTCACTGCAGTGGATACGGAAGAGATTTTCCAGGATGATGCACTAGAGATAATACAATGGATACTTACCAGGATGTTACATTGGAGATGGTACAGAGGAGATTTACCAGGACGTTGCACTGGATTCGGTACAGAGGAGATTTACCAGGTTGTTGCACTTAGAAACGTTGCAGAGTTGATGTTTCAGGATGTTGCAATACAGTGTGTATCGAGGAGATTTACTAGGATGCTGCACCGGAGAGGTTACAGAGGAGATTTACCAGAATGTTGCAGCAGAGAGGTGCAGAGGAGATTTACCAGCATGTTGCAGTGTAGATGGTACAGAGGAGATTTTCCAGGATGTTGCACTAGAGAGGATACAAAGGAGATTTACCAGGATGTTACATTTGAGAGGGTGCAGACGAGATTTAACAGGAAGTTGCAGTGGCGATAGTACAACGGAGATTTAACAGGTTGTTGCACTAGAGAGCTAACAGAAGAGATGTATAAGGAGGTTGCATTGGACATGGTACAGAGGAGATTTACAATGAGCTTGCATTGGAGTGGGTACAGAGGAGATTTACCATGATGTTGCACTAGGGAGGGTACAGAGGAGATTAACCTGTAATTTGCACTGGATAGGGTACAGACGAGTTTTACAAGGATGTTGCAAGAGATGTTACAAAGGAGATTTACCGGGATGTTGCACTGGAGTCGGTACAGAGGAGATTTTCCAGTATTATGCACTAGAGAGGATACAAAGGAGATTTACCAAGCTTTTACATTGGAGTGGGTGCAGACGACATTTAACAGGAATTTGCACTGGCGATGGTACAGAGGAGATTTAACAGGTTGTTGCACTAGAGTGTTATTGAGGAAATTTACAAGGAGGTTGCATTGGAGAGGGTACAGAGGAGGTTTACAAGGAGGTTGCATTGGAGAGGGTATAAAGGAGATTCATCATGATGTTGCACTAGGGATGGTACAAATGAGATTTACCATGATGTTGCACATGAGTGGGTACAGTGGAGATTTACCAGGATGTTGCATTAGAGAGGATACAAAGGAGATTTACCAGGATGTTGCACTGCAGATGGTGCAGAGGAGATATATCGGGCTGTTGCACTGGAGGGGTAACAGAGGAGATATAACAGGATGTTGCACTGCAGAGGTACAGAGGAGATTTACTAGGATGTTGCAAAAGAGAGAGCACAGAAGAGATTTACCAGTATGTTGCACTGCAGAGGATACAGAGGAGATTTACCAGGATTTTGCACTAGAGAGTGTACAGAGGAGATTTAATAGGATGCTGCACTGCAGAGGATACAGAGGAGATTTACGAGGATGTTGCACTGGAGACGGTACAGATGAGTTTTAAAAGGATTTTACGATGGCGACAATAGAGAGGAGGTTTACCTGGTAGTTACACGGGAGAAGTTGCAGAGGATAATTACCAGAATGTTGCACTGGCGAGGGTGCAGAGGAGATTTACCAGGATGTTGCACCGCAGACGGTACAGAGGAGATTTACCAGAATGTTGCAATAGAGTGGGTACAGAGGAGATTTACCACGATGTTGAACTGGAGAGGCTACAGAAGAGATTTACCAGGATGCTGCATTGGGAGTATGCAGAGGAGATTTACCAGAATGTTGCAGCTGAGAGGGTGCAGAAGAGTTTTACCAGGATGTGGCAATGCAGAGGGTACGGAAGAGATTTATCAGGATGTTGCACTGGTGAGAGGACAGAGGATATTTACCACATTGTTGTACTAGAGAGGAAACAGAGGAGATTTACCAGGATTTTAAATTGAAGAGGGCTAGAATAGAATTACCAGGATGTTGCACTGGAGATGGTACAGAGGAGATTTATCAGGATATTGCACTAGAGAATGTGCAGAGGAGATTTACCAGCATGTTGCACTGCAGAGGGGTGCAGTGGAGATTTACCAGGATGTTGCAATGCAGAGTATACGGAAGAGATTTACCAAGATGTTGCAATGGATACAATAAAGAGTGGATTTACAGGATGTTACACTAGAGACAGTACAGAGGCAATTTACCAGGATGTTGCAAAAGCAGTGGGTGCAGAGGAGCTTTTCCAGGATTTTGCACTTGTGAGAGGACAGAGGATATTTATCACGTTGTTGCACTAGAGAGGAAACAGAGGAGATTTACCAGGATTTTACATTGAAGAGGGCATATAGGAGAATTATCAGGATGTTGCACTGGAGATGGTACAAGGAGTTTTACCAGGATGTTGCTTTAGAGAGTGTACAGTCCGCATTTACCAGGATGTTGTACTAGAAATTATACAGAGGAGATTTACCAGGATGTTGCACTGGTGAGGATAAAGAGGAGATTTAACAGGATATTGCAATAGTGGGAGGGCAGAGGAGATTTACCAGGATGATGCACTGCAGAGGATGCAGAGGAGATATACCAAGCTGTTGCACTGGAGTGGGTACAGAGGAGATCTAACAGGATGTTGCACTGCAGAGGTTGCAGAGGAAATTTACCAGGATTTTGCACAGGAGAAGGAACAGAAGAGATTTACCAACATGTTGCATTGGTGAGGGTACAGAAGATATTTACCATGATGTTGCACTAGAGAGGATAGAGAGGAGATTTACCAGGATATTACATTGAAGAGTGCAGAGCGCAGATTTACCAGGATGTTGCAATATAGATGTTACAGAGGACATTTACCAGGATATTGCACTTAGAGAGGTTGCAGAGTTGACTTACCAGGATGTAGCACTGCAGAGGGTGCAGAGGAGATTTATTAGGATGTTGAAGTGCAGAGGGTACAGAGAAGATTTACAAGGTTGTTGCACTAGAGTGGGTACAGTGGAGATTTACCAGGGTGTTGCTTTGGAGACAGAACAGAGGAGATTTACCATGATGTTGCAGTGGAGTCGGTACAGAGGAGATTTTCCAGGATGTTGCACTAGGGAGTATACAAAGGAGATTTACCAGGATCTTACATTGGAGAGGGTGCAGACGAGATTTAACAGGAATTTAACTGGCGATGTTACAGAGAAGCTTTAAAAGGTTGTTGCACTAGAGAGCATATAGAGGACATTTACAAGGAGGTTGCATTGGAGAGGGTACAGAGGAGTTTTACAAGGAGGTTGCATTGGAGAGGATAAAGAGGAGATTTACCATGATGTTGCACTAGGGAGGGTACAGATGAGATTTAGCAGGATGTTGCACATGAGTGGGTACAGAGGAGATTTATCAGGATGTTGCACTATAGAGGATACAAAGGAGATTTACCAGGATGTTGCAATTCAGATGGTGCAGAGGAGATATATCTGGCTGTTACACTGGAGGGGTAACAGAGGAGATTTTTCAGGATGTTGAACTGCATAGGTACAGAGGAGATTTACCAGGTTGTTGCACTTAGAAACGTTGCAGAGTTGATGTACCAGGATGTTGCAATACAGTGTTTATCGAGGAGATTTACTAGGATGCTACACCGGAGAGGTTACAGAGGAGATTTACCAGAATGTTGCAGCAGAGAGGTGCAGAGGAGATTTACCAGCATGTTGCAGTGTAGATGGTACAGAGGAGATTTTCCAGGATGTTGCACGAGAGAGGATACAAAGGAGATTTACCAGGATGTTACATTTGAGAGGGTACAGACGAGATTTAACAGGAAGTTGCAGTGGCGATAGTACAGAGGAGATTTAACAGGTTGTTGCACTAGAGAGCTAACAGAAGAGATGTATAAGGAGGTTGCATTGGACATGGTACAGAGGAGATTTACAATGAGGTTGCATTGGTGTGGTACAGAGGAGATTTACCATGATGTTGCACTAGGGAGGGTACAGAGGAGATTTACCAGTAATTTGCACTGGATAGGGTACAGACGAGTTTTACAAGGATGTTGCAAGAGAGATTACAAAGGATATTTACCAGGATGTTGCACTGGAGTCGGTACAGAGGAGATTTTCCAGGATTATGCACTAGAGAGGATACAAAGGAGATTTACCAAGATTTTACATTTGAGAGGGTGCAGACGACATTTAACAGGAATTTGCACTGGCGATGGTACAGAGGAGATTTAACAGGTTGTTGCACTAGAGAGTTATTGAGGAAATTTACAAGAAGGTTGCATTGGAGAGGGTACAGAGGAGGTTTACAAGGAGGTTGCATTGGAGAGGGTATAAAGGAGATTCATCATGATGTTGCACTAGGGATGGTACAGATGAGATTTACCAGGATGTTGCACATGAGTGGGTACAGTGGAGATTTACCTGGATGTTGCATTAGAGAGGATACAAAGGAGATTTACCAGGATGTTGCACTGCAGATGGTGCAGAGGAGATTTACTAGGATGTTGCAAAAGAGAGAGCACAGAAGAGATTTACCAGAATGTTGCACTGCAGAGAATACAGAGGAGATTTACCAGGATTTTGCACTAGAGAGTGTACAGAGGAGATTTAATAGGATGCTGCACTGCAGAGGATACAGAGGAGATTTACGAGGATGTTGCACTGGAGACGGTACAGATGAGTTTTAAAAGGATTTTCCGATGGCGACGATACAGAGGAGGTTTACCTGGTAGTTACACGGGAGAAGTTGCAGAGGATATTTACCAGAATGTTGCACTGGCGAGGGTAGAGAGGAGATTTAACAGGAAGTTGCACTGGCGATGGTACAGAGATGATTTTCCAGTATGTTGCACTGCAGAGAGAACCGAGGAGAGTTACCTGGATGATGCACTGGTGAGGGTGCAGAGGAGATTTACCAGGATGTTGCACTGCAGAGGGTACAGAGGAGATTTACCAGAATGTTGCAATAGAGTGGGTACAGAGGAGATTTACCACAATGTTGCACTGGAGAGGCACAGAAGCGATTTACCAGGATGTTGCACTAGGGAGTATGCAGAGGAGATTTACCAGAATGTTGCAGCTGAGAGGGTGCAGAAGAGTTTTACCAGGATGTGGCAATGCAGAGGGTACGGAAGAGATTTACCAGGATGTTGCACTGGCGGGAGGACGGAGGATATTTACCACATTGTTGTACTAGAGAGGAAAGAGAAAAGATTTACCAGGATTTTGCATTGAAGAGGGCATAGCGTACAACTACCAGGATGTTGCACTGGAGATGGTACAAGAGGAGATTTATCACGACATTGCACTAGAGAATGTGCGGAGGAGATTTACCAGGATGTTGCACTGCAGAGGGGTGCAGACGAGATTTACCAGGATGTTGCAATGCAGAGTGTACGGAAGAGATTTACCAGGATGTTGCAATGGATACAATAAAGAGGGGATTTACATGATGTTACACTAGAGACAGTACAGAGGTAAATTACCAGGATGTTGCACAAGCAGTGGGTGCAGAGGAGATTTTCCTGGATTTTGCACTGGTGAGAGGACAGAGGATATTTATCACGTTGTTGCACTAGAGAGGAAACAGAGGAGATTTACCAGGATTTTACATTGACGAGGGCATATAGGAGAATTATCAGGATGTACATTGGAGAGGGTGCAGACGAGATTTAACAGGAATTTGCACTGGCGATGGTACAGAGAAGCTTTAAAAGGTTGTTGCACTAGAGAGCTTATAGAGGAGATTTACCAGGATTTTGCACCAGAGAGGGTACAGAGGAGATTTAACAGGATGTTGCACTGCAGAAGGTATAGAGAAGATTTACGAGGATGTTGCACTGAAGATGGTACAGAGGAGTTTTTAAAGGATTTTACATTGGCGACCATACAGAGGATATTTACCTGGATGTTGCACGGTAGAGGTTGCAGAGGATATTTACCAGAATGTTGCACTGGCGAGGGTAGAGAGGAGATTTAACAGGAAGTTGCACTGGCGATGGAACAGAGATGACTTACCAGTATGTTGCATTGCAGAGGCAACAGAGGAGATTTACATGGATGTTGCACTGGCGCGGGTGCAGAGGAGATTTACCAGGATGTTGCAATGCAGAGGGTACAGAGGAGATTTGCTAAAATGTTGCAATAGTGTGGGTACAGAGGAGATTTACCACGATGTTGCACTAGAGAGTGTGCAAAGGAGATTTACCAGAATGTTGCCCTAGAGAGGGTGCAGAAGAGATTTACCAGGATGTTGCACTGCAGAGGGTACGGAAGAGATTTACGTGGATGTTGCACTGGATACAGTAAAGACGAGATTCACAGGATGTTACACTAGAGACAATACAGTGGTAATTTACCAGGATGTTGCACTGCAGTGGGTGCAGAGGATATTTACCTGGATTTTGCACTGGTGAGAGTACAGAGGATATTTATCACGTTGTTGCACTAGAGAGGAAACAGTGGATATTTTCCAGGATTTTACATTGAAGTGGGCATAGAGGAGAATTACCAGGATAGTGCACTGGAGATGGAACAGAGGAGATTTATTAGGATATTGCACTAGAGACTGTGCAGAGGAGAATTACCAGGATGTTGCACTCCAGACGGGGGCAGAGGATATTTACCAGGATGTTGAAGTGCAGAGGGTAGAGAAGAGATTTACTAGGTTGTTGCACTAGAAAGGGTACAGTAGAGATTTACCAGGATGTTGCACAGAAGACGGAACAGTGGAGATTTACCAGGTTGTTGCATTGGAGAGTGTACAGATAAGATTTACAAGGATGTTGCAATACAATGAGTACCGAGGAGATTTAATAGGATGTGGCACCGGAGAGTGTGAATAGGAGATTTACCAGGATGTTGCACTGCAGACAGAGGAGATTTACCAGAATGTTGCAATAGTGTGGGTACAGAGGAGATTTACCACGATGTTGCACTAGAGAGTGTGCAGAGGAGATTTACCAGAATGTTGCAGCAGAGAGGGTGCAGAAGAGATTTAACAGCATGTTGCACTGCAGAGGGTACGGAAGAGATTTACCTGGATGTTGCACTGGATACACTAAAGAGGAGATTCACAGGATGTTACACTAGAGACAGTACAGAAGTAATGTACCAGGATGTTGCACTGCAGTGGGTGCAGAGGATATTTACCTGGATTTTGCACTGGTGAGCGTACAGAGGATATTTACCACGTTGTTGCACTAGAGAGGAAACAGAGGAGATTTACCAGGATTTTACATTGAAGAGTGCATAGATGAGAATTACCAGGATAGTGCACTGGAGATGGAACAGAGGAGATTTATTGGGATATTGCAGTAGAGAATGTGCAGAGAAGATTTACCAGGATGTTGCACTGCAGAGATGTGCAGAGGAGATTTACCAGGATGTTGAAGTGCAGAGGCTACAACAGAGAATTATATGGTTGTTGCAGTACAATTGGTACTGAGGAGATTTAATAGGATGTTGAACCGGAGAGGGTACAGAGGAGATTTACCAGGATGTTGCAGCAGAGAGGTGCAGAGGTGATGTACCAGGATGTTGCACTGCAGAGGATACAGAGGAGTTTTTCCAGGATGTTGCACTAGAGAGAATACAAAGGAGATTTACCAGCATGTTACATTGGAGAGGGTGCAGAAGAGATTTACCAGGATCTTGCACTGGAGTCTGTACAGCGGAGATTTACCAGGATGTTGCATTGGAGAGGGAACAGGGGATATTTACCAGCATGTTGCAATACAGTGGGTACCGAGGAGATTTACTAGGATGTTGCACCGGAGAAGTAACAGAGGAGATTTACCAGGATGTTGCAGCAGAGAGGTGCAGAGGAGATTTACAAGCAAGTTGCAATGCAGAGGGTACAGAGGAGATTTTCCAGGATGTTGCACTAGAAATGTTACAAAGGAGATTTACCAGAATGTTGCAGCAGAGAGGGTGCAGAAGAGATTTAACAGCATGTTGCGCTGCAGAGGGTACGGAAGAGATTTACCTGGATGTTGCACTGGATACAGTAAAGATGAGATTCACAGGATGTTACACTAGAGACAGTACAGAGGTAATTTACCAGGATGTTGCACTGCAGTGGGTGCAGAGGTAATTTACCTGGATTTTGCACTGGTGAGAGTACAGAGGATATTTATCACGTTGTTGCACAAGAGAGGAAACAGAGGAGATTTACCAGGATTTTACATTGAAGAGTGCATAGATGAGAATTACCAGGATAGTGCACTGGAGATGGAACAGAGGAGATTTATTAGGATATTGCAGTAGAGAATGTGCAGAGGAGATTTACCAGGATGTTGCACTGCAGAGAGGTGCAGAGGAGAATTACCAGAATGTTGAAGTGCAGAGGGTACAGAAGAGATTTACAAGGTTGTTGCACTAGAAAGGATACAGTAGAGATTTACCAGGATGTTGCACAGAAGACGGAACAGTATGAGATTTACCAGGTTGTTGCATTGGAGAGGGTACAGATAAGATTTACAAGGATGTTACAATACAATGGGTACCGAGGAGATTTATTAGGATGTTGAACTGGAGAGGGTACAGAGGAGATTTACCAGGATGTTGCAGCAGAGAGGTGCAGAGGTGATGTACCAGGATGTTGCACTGCATAGGATACAGAGGAGTTTTTCCAGGATGTTGCACTAAGAGAGAATACAAAGGAGATTTACCAGCATGTTACTTTGGAGAGGGTGCAGAGGAAATTTACCACGATCTTGCACTGGATTCTGTACAGCGGAGATTTACCAGGATGTTGCATTGGAGAGGGAACAGGGGATATTTACCAGCATGTTGCAATTCAGTGGGTACCGAGGAGATTTACTAGGATGTTGCACCGGAGACTTTACAGAGGAGATTTACCAGGGATTTGCAGCAGAGATGTGCAGAGGAGATTTACCAGCAAGTTGCAATGCAGAGGGTACAGAGGAGATTTTCCAGGATGTTGCACTAGAAAGGATACAAAGGAGATTTACCAGGATGTTACATTTGAGAGGATGCAGACGAGATTTAACAGGAAATTGCACTGGCGATGGCACAGAGGAGATTTAAACGGTTGTTGCAATAGAGAGCTAACAGAGGAGATTTGCAAGTAGGTTGAATTGGACATGGTACAGTGTAGATTTAAAATGATGTTGCATTGGAGTGGGTGCAGAGGAGATTTACCATGATGTTGCAATATGGAATGCACAGATGAGATTTACCAGGAATTTGCACTGGAGAGGGTACAGAGGAGATTTACAAGGATGTTGCAAGAGAGGTTACAAAGGAGATTTACCAGGATGTTGCATTGGAGAGGGTACAGATGAGATTCACCTTGATGCTGCACTAGAGAGGTGACAGAGGAGACTTACGAGGATGTTGCAGTGCAGAGGGTGCAGAGGAGATTAATCAGGCTGTTGGATTGGAGGGGTAATGAGTGGAGTTATAACAGGATTTTGTACTGCAGAGGGTGCAGAGGAGATTTACCAGTATGTGGCAATAGAGAGGGTACAGAAGATATTTGCCAGCATTTTGCACTGCAGAGGGTATAGAGGAGATTTACAAGGATGTACTGCTAGAGAGGATTGAGAGGAGATTTATCATGATGTTGCACTAGGGAGGGTACAGATGAGATTTAGCAGGGTGTTGCACATGAGTGGGTACAGAGGAGATTTATCAGGGTGTTGCACTAGAGAGGATACAAAGGAGATTTACCAGGATGTTGCACTGCAGATGGTGCAGAGGAGATTTATCTGGCTGTTACACTGGAGAGGTAACAGAGGAGATTTAACAGGATGTTGAACTGCATAGGTTCAGAGGAGATTTACGAGGATGGTGCAAAAGAGAGAGACCATAAGAGAATTACCAGCATGTTGCACTGCAGAGGGTACAGAGGAGATTTAGCAGGATTTTGCACTACAGAGTGTACAGAGGAGATTTGCCAGGATGTTGCACTGGAGAGGGTAGAGAGGAGAGTTACAAAGATGTTGTACTAGAGAGGGTACTGAAAGAGATTTACCAGGATGTTGCACTGGAGACGGTACAGAGGAGATTTACCAGGATGTTGCACTGCAGAGCGTACAGAGGAGATTTACCAGGATTTTGCACAAGAGAGGGTACAGAGGAGATTTAACAGGATGTTGCACTGCAGAAGGTACAGAGAAGATTTACGAGGATGTTGCACGGGAGAGGTTGCAGAGGATATTTACCAGAATGTTGCACTGGCGAGGGTAGAGAGGAGATTTAACAGGAAGTTGCACTGGCGATGGAACAGAGATGACTTACCAGTATGTTGCATTGCAGAGGCAACAGAGGAGATTTACATGGATGTTGCACTGGTGCGGGTGCAGAGGAGATTTACCAGGATGTTGCACTGCAGAGAGTACAGAGGAGATTTGCTAAAATGTTGCAATAGTGTGGGTACAGAGGAGATTTACCACGATGTTGCACTGGAGAGTGTGCAAAGGAGATTTACCAGAATGTTGCCCCAGAGAGGGTGCAGAAGAGATTTACCAGGATGTTGCACTGCAGAGGGTACGGAAGAGATTTACCTGGATGTTGCACTGGATACAGTAAAGAGGAGATTCACAGGATGTTACACTAGAGACAGTACAGTGGTAATTTACCAGGATGTTGCACTGCAGAGGGTGCAGAGGTTATATACCTGGACTTTGCACTGGTGAGAGTACAGAGGATATTTATCACGTTGTTGCACTAGAGAGGAAACAGTGGATATTTTCCAGGATTTTACATTGAAGTGGGCATAGAGGAGAATTACCAGGATAGTGCACTGGAGATGGAACAGAGGAGATTTATTAGGATATTGCACTAGAGACTGTGCAGAGGAGATTTAGCAAGATGTTGCACTGCAGACGGGGGCAGAGGATATTTACCAGGATGTTGAAGTGCAGAGGGTACAGAAGAGATTTACAAGGTTGTTGCACTAGAAAGCGTACAGTAGAGATTTACCAGGATGTTGCACTGCAGAGCGTACAGAGGAGATTTACCAGAATGTTGCAATAGTGTGGGTACAGAGGGGATTTACCACGATGTTGCATTGAGAGTATGCAGAGATTTACCAGAATGTTGCAGCAGAGAGGGTGCAGAAGAGATTTAACAGCATGTTGCACTGCAGAGTGTATGGAAGAGATTTACCTGGATGTTGCACTGGATACAGTAAAGAGGAGATTCACAGGATGTTACACTAGAGACAGTACAGAAGTAATGTACCAGGATGTTGCACTGCAGTGGGTGCAGAGGATATTTACCTGGATTTTGCACTGGTGAGCGTACAGAGGATATTTACCACGTTGTTGCACTAGAGAGGAAACAGAGGAGATTTACCAGGATTTTACATTGCAGAGTGCATAGATGAGAATTACCAGGATAGTGCACTGGAGATGGAACAGAGGAGATTTATTAGGATATTGCAGTAGAGAATGTGCAGAGGAGATTTACCAGGATGCTGCACTGCAGGGAGGTGCAGAGGAGATTTACCAGGATGTTGAAGTGCAGAGGCTACAGAGGAGATTTATATGGTTGTTGCACTAGAAAGGGTACAGCGGAGATTTACCAGGATGTTGAACAGAAGACGGAACAGAGGAGATTTACCAGGATGTTGCATTGGAGAGGTAGAGATAAGATTTACAAGGATGTTGCAATAAAATTGGTACCGAGGAGATTTAATAGGATGTTGAACCGGAGCGGGTACAGAGGAGATTTACCAGGATGTTGCAGCAGAGAGGTGCAGACGTGATGTACCAGGATGTTGCACTGCAGAGGATACAGAGGAGTTTTTCCAGGATGTTGCACTAGAGAGAATACAAAGGAGATTTACCAGCATGTTACATTGGAGAGGTAGCAGAGGAGATTTACCAGGATCTTGCACTGGAGTCTGTACAGCGGAGATTTACCAGGATGTTGCATTGGAGAGGGAACAGGGGATATTTACCAGCATGTTGCAATACAGTGGGTACCGAGGAGATTTACTAGGATGTTGCACCGGAGAAGTTACAGAGGAGATTTACCAGGATGTTGCAGCAGAGAGGTGCAGAGGAGATTTACCAGCAAGTTGCAATGCAGAGGGTACAGAGGAGATTTTCCAGGATGTTGCACTAGAAAGGATACATAGGAGATTTACCAGAATGTTGCAGCAGAGAAGGTGCAGAAGAGATTTAACAGCATGTTGCACTGCAGAGGGTACGGAAGAGATTTAACTGGATGTTGCACTGGATACAGTAAATAGGAGATTCACAGGATGTTACACTAGAGACAGTACAGAGGTAATTTACCAGGATGTTGTACTGCAGTGGGTGCAGAGGATACTTACCTGAATTTTGCACTGGTGAATGTACAGAGGATATTTACCACGTTGTTGCACTAGAGAGGAAACAGAGGAGATTTACCAGGATTGAAGAGTGCATAGATGAGAATTACCAGGATAGTGCACTGGAGATGGAACAGAGGAGATTTATTAGAATATTGCAGTAGAGAATGTGCAGAGGAGATTTACCAGGATGTTGCACTGCAGAGATATGCAGAGGAGAATTACCAGGATGTTGAAGTGCAGAGGGTACAGAAGAGATTTACAAGGTTGCTGCACTAGAAAGGATACAGTGGAGATTTACTAGGATGTTGCACAGAAGATGGAACAGAGGAGATTTACCAGGATGTTGCATTGGAGAGGTACAGATAAGATTTACAAGGATTTTGCAATACAATGGGTACCGAGGAGATTTATTAGGATGTTGAACTGGAGAGCGTACAGAGGAGATTTACCAGGATGTTGCAGCAGAGAGGTGCAGAGGTGATGTGCCAGGATGTTGCACTGCAGAGGATACAGAGGAGTTTTTCCAGGATGTTGCATTAGAGAGAATACAAAGGAGATTTACCAGCATGTTACATTGGAGAGGGTGCAGAGGAGATTTAACACGATTTTGCACTGGATTCTGTACAGCGGAGATTTACCAGGATGTTGCATTGGAGAGGGAACAGGGGATATTTACCAGCATGTTGCAATACAGTGGGTACCGAGGAGATTTACTAGGGTGTTGCACCGGAGCAGTTACAGAGGAGATTTACCAGGATGTTGCAGCAGAGAGGTGCAGAGGAGATTTACCAGCAAGTTGCAATGCAGAGGGTACAGAGGAGATTCTCCAGGATGTTGCACTAGAAAGGATACAAAGGAGATTTACCAGGATGTTACATTTGAGAGGATGCAGACGAGATTTAACAGGAAATTGCACTGGCGATGATACAGAGGAGATTTAAACGGTTGTTGCATTAGAGAGCTAACAGAGGAGATTTGCAAGGAGGTTGCATTGGTCATGGTACATTGTAGATTTAAAATGATGTTGCATTGGAGTGGGTGCAGAGGAGATTTACCATGATGTTGCAATATGGAATGTACAGAGGAGATTTACTAGAAATTTGCACTGGAGAGGGTACAGAGGAGATTTACAAGGATGTTGCAAGAGAGGTTACAAAGGCGATTTACCAGGATGTTGCATTGGAGAGGGTACAGATGAGATTCACCTTGATGCTGCACTAGAGAGGTGACAGAGGAGACTTACGAGGATGTTGCAGTGCAGAGGGTGCAGAGGAGATTAATCAGGCTGTTGCACTGGAGGGGTAATGAGAGGAGTTATAACAGGATTTTGTACTGCAGAGGGTGCAGAGGAGATTTACCAGTATGTGGCAATAGAGAGGGTACAGAAGATATTTGCCAGCATTTTGCACTGCAGCGGGTATAGAGGAGATTTACAAGGATGTACTGCTAGAGAGGGTAGAGAGGAGATTTACCAGGATGATACATTGGAGAGGGTGCAGATGAGATTTACCAGGATGTTACACTAGAGATGGTACAGAAGAGATTTACCACGATTTTGCACTAGAGAGGTACAGAGGAAATTTATCAGGATGTTGCACTCGAAAGGTTACAATGGAGATTTACCAGGATGTTGTACTGGAGAGGGTACAGAGGAGATTGACCAGGATGTTGCACTGGAGCGTGTACAAAGGTATTTTACCAGGATGTTACACTAGAGTGGGTACAAAGGAGATTTAACAGGATGTTGCACTGGAGAGGGTGCATAGTTATTTCAGCAGGATGTTGCACATGAGAGGGTACAGAGGAGATTTACCAAGATAACAAAATAAGAATATAAGAATATAAGAATTAGGAACAGATGTAGGCCATCTAGCCCGTCGACCCTGCTCTGCATCTCAAGAAAACCATGGCTGAACTGGCCATGGACTTAGCTCCACTTAACTGACCGCTCCTCGTAACCCACAATTCCCTTATTGGTTAAAAATCTATCTATCTCTGATTTGAATACATTCAATGAGCTAGCCTCAACTGCTTCCTTCGGTGGAGATGTCTACAGATTCATAAACTTCTGAGAGAAGAAATTCCTTCTTAACTCGGTTTTAAATTTTCTCCCCCGTATTTTGAGACTGTTCCCCCTAGTTCTAGTCTCTCTTACCAGTGGAAACAACCTCACTGTGTCTATCTTGTCTATTCCTTTCATTATTTTAAATGTTTCTATAAGATCATCCCTCATCCATTGTAACTCCAACGAGTAAAGACACAGTATACTCAAACTGAGATCATATGTTAACCCGCTCATCTCCGGAATCAGCCTCATGAATCAGGATGTTGCAATAGAGAGAATAAAGAGGAGATTTACCAGGATGTTGCACTCGAGAGGGTTTAGAAGAGATTTACCATGATGTTGCACTAGGGACGGTACAGAGGAGATTTACCAGGAATTTGCACTGGAGAGGTTACAGAGGAGATTTACCAGGATGTTGGAAGAGAGGTTACAAAGGAGATTTACCAGGATGTTGCATTGGAGAGGGTACAGATGAGATTCACCTAGACGTTGCACTAGAGAGGATATAGAGGAGATTTAAGAGGATGTTGCAATGCAGAAGGTGCAGAGGAGATTAATCAGGCTGTTGCACTGGAGGGTTAAAGAGAGGAGGTATAACACAATGTTGTACTGCAGAGGGTACAGAGGAGATTTACCAGGAAGTTGCAAAAAGAGGGTAAAGAAGAGATTTGCCAGCATGTTGCACTGCAGAGGGTATAGAGGAGATTTACAAGAATGTACTGCTTGAGAGGATACAGAGGAGATTTACCAGGGTGTTACATTGGAGAGAGTGCCGATGAGATTTAACAGGAAGGTGCATTGGCGATGTTACAAAGGAGATTTAACAGGTTATTTTAAATGTTTCTATATGATCATCCCTCTTCCATTGGAACCCCAACGAATAAAGACACAGTCTACTCAAACTGTTATCATAAGTTAACTCGCTCATCTACAGAATCAGCCTAGTGAATCAGGATGTTGCAATAGAGAGAATAAAGAGGAGATTTACCAGGATGTTGCACTGGAGAGGATAGAGAGGAGATTTACCAGGATGTTGCAAGAGAGGTTACAAACGAGATTTACCAGGATGCTGCATTGGAGAGGGTAAAGAGGAGATTTGCCTGGATGTTGCATTAGAGAGTGTACAGAGTAGATTTACAAGGATGTTGTACTGGAGAGGGTACAGACGAGATTTACTAGGATGTTGCACTAGAGAGGATACAGAGGAGATTTACGATTATGTTGCACTGCTGAGGGTGCAGAGGAGATAAATCAAGCTGTTGCACTGGAGTTGGTAAAGAGGAGTTTTAAAATGATGTTAAACTGGAGACGGTACAGAGGAGATTTACCTGGATGCTGCACGGGAGAGGTTGCAGAGGAGATTTTCCAGGATGTTGCACTGGCGAGTGTAGAGAGGAGTTTTAACAGGAAGTTACACTGGCGATGGTACAGAGGAGATTTACCATTATGTTGCGCTGCAGAGGGTACAGAGGAGAATTACCTGGATGTTGCACTGGTGAGGTACAGAGGGGATAAACAGGATGTTTCACTTGAGAGAATACAGAAGAGACTTACCAGTATTTGCATTGGATAGGCTGCAGAAGAGATTCATCAGGAAGATGCACTTGCGATTCTACAGAGGACATTTAACAGGTTGTTGCACTGGAGACGTTAGAGAATAGCTTTACCAGGAAGTTGCATTGGAGAGGGTACAGATGAGATTCACCAGGATTTGCACTAGAGAGGATACAGATGAGCTTTACCAGGGTGTTGCACTGGAGAGGGTACAGATGAGATTTACCATTTTGTGGCACTAGAGAAGGTATAGAGATTTACCAGGATGTTGCACTGGAGAGCGAATGTAGATGATTTATCACGATATTACACAAGAAATGGAGCAGAGGATATTTATCAGGATGTTCCACTGCAGAGTGTGCAGAGGAGATTTGACAGGATGTTGCACTGGAGAGTGTATAGAGGAGATTTACAAGAATGTTGTACTCGAGAGGGTACAGAAAGAGATTTACCAGGATGCTGCACTGGAGACAGTAAAGAGGAGATTTACCAGGATGTTGAACTGCAGAGGATACAGAGGGGATTTACCAGAATTTTGCACTAGAGAGGGCACAGAGGAGATTAAACAGGATTTTGCACTGCAGAGGATACAGAGGAGATTTAAGAGGATGTTGCACTGGAGACGGAACGGAGGAGTTTTAAAATGATTTTACACTGGCGACGAGACAGAGGAGGTTTACCTAGATGTTGCACGGGCGAGTTTGCATAGGATAGTTACCAGAATGTTGCACTGGCGAGGGTAGAGAGGAGATTTAACAGGAAGTTGCACTGGCGATGGTACAGAGATGATTTACCATTATGTTGCACTGCAGAGGGAACAGAGGAGATTTACTTGGATGTTGCACTGGTGAGGATGCAGAGGAGATTTACCAGGATGTTGCACTGCAGAGGGTAGAGAGGAGATTTAAAACAATGTTGCAATAGAGTGGGTACAGAGGAGATTTACCACGATGTTGCACTGGAAGGCTACAGAAGAGATTTACCAGGATGTTGCATTAGAGAGTGTGCAAAGGAGATTTACCAGAATGTTGCAGCAGAAAGTTGCAGATGAGATTTACCAGGATGTTGCAATGCAGATTGTACGGAAGAGATTTACCAGGATGTTGCATTGGATACAGTAACGAGGAGATTCACAGGATGTTACACTAGAGATAGTACAGAGGTAATTTACCAGGATGTTGCACTGCAGTGGGTGCAGAGGATATTTACCTGGATTTTGCACTGGTGAGAGTACAGAGGATATTTACCACGTTGTTGCACTAGAGAGGAAACAGAGGAGATATACCAGGATGTTACATTGGAGAGGGTGCAGAGGAGATTTACTAGGATGTTGCACTGGAGTCTGTACAGATGAGATTTACCAGGATGTTGCATTGGAGAGGGAACAGGTGATATTTACCAGCATGTTGCAATATAGTGGGTACCGAGGAGATTTACTAGGTTGTTGCACCGGAGAAGTTACAGAGGAGATTTACCAGGATGTTGCAGCAGAGAGGTGCAGAGGATATTAACCAGCATGTTGCAGTGCAGAGGGTACAGAGGAGATTTTCCAGGATGTGCACTAGGGAGGATACAAAGGAGATTTACAATGATGTTGCATTGGAGTGGGTGCAGAGGAGATTAACCATGATGTTGCACTAGGGATTGTACAGAGGAGATTTACCAGGAATTTGCACTGGAGAGGGTACAGAGGAGATTTAAAAGGATGTTGCAAGACAGGTTACAATGGAGATTTACCAGGATGTTGCATTGGAGAGGGTACAGATTAGATTCACCTGGATGTTGCACTAGAGAGAATACAGACGAGATTTACGAGCATGTTGCAGTGCAGAGGGTGAAGATCAGATTAATCAGGCTGTTGCAGTGGAGGGATAATGAGAGGAGTTATAGCAGGATTTTGTACTGCAGAGGGTACAGAGGAGATTTACCAGGATGTTGCAATAGAGAGGGTACAGAAGATATTTGCCAGCATTCTTCACTGCAAAGGGAATAGAGGAGATTTACAATGATGTACAGCTAAAGAGTGTAGAGAGGAGATTTACCAGGATGATATATTGGAGAGGGTGCAGATGAGATTTACCAGGATGTTACACTAGAGATGGATTAGAGGAGATTTACCAGGATATTGCACTAGAGATGTACAGAGGAAATTTACCAAGATGTTGCACTAGAAAGGTTACAATGGAGAATTACCAGATGTTGCATTGGAGAGGGTACATATGAGATTCACCTGGACGTTGCACTAGAGAGGATACAGAGGAGATTTATGAGGATGTTGCAATGCAGAAGGTGCAGAGGAGATTAATCAGGCTGTTGCACTGGAGGGGTAAAGAGAGGAGATATAACAGAAATTTACCAGGATGTTGCATTAGAAAGGTTACAATGGAGAATTACCAGGATGTTGCACTGCAGAGGGTATAGAGGCGATTTACAAGGATGTACTGCTTGAGAGGGTACAGAGGAGATTTACCAGGGTGTTACATTGAAGAGGGTGCAGATGAGATTTAATAGGAAGTTGCATTGGCGATGTTACAATGGAGTTTTAACTGGTTGTTTTAAATGTTTCTATAAGATCATTCCTCCTCCATTGGAATCCCAACGAGTAAAGACACAGTCTACTCAAACTGTTATCATACGTTTACTCGCTCATCTCCGGAATCAGCCTAGTGAATCAGGATGTTGCATTAGAGAAAATAAAGAGGAGATTTACCAGGATGTTGCACTGGTGAGGGTACAGCGGAAATTTACCAGGATATTGCAAGAGAGGTTACAAACGAGATTTACCAGGATGTTGCATTGGAGAGGGTACAGAGGAGATTCTCCTGGATGTTGCCATAGAGAGTGTACAGAGTAGATTTACAAGGATGTTGCACTGGAGAGGGTACAGACGAGATTTACAAGGATGTTGCACTAGAGTGTATACAGGGGAGATTTACGAGGATGTTGCACTGCGGAGGGTGCAGAGGAGATAATTCAAGCTGTTGCACTGGAGATGGTAAATAGGAGTTTTAAAATGATGTTACACTGGAGAAGGTACAGAGGAGATTTATTTGGATGTTGCACGGGAGAGGTTGCAGAGGAGATTTACCAGGATGTTGCACTGGCGAGTGTAGAGAGGAGTTTGAAGAGGAAGTTTCACTGTCGATGGTACAGATGAGATTTATGATTATGTTGCACTGCAGAGGGTACAGTGGAGATTTACCTGGTGTCGAGGAAATATTAGCTTACATTAAATCAGACAGAGACTTTCAGAAGTGCACTTCGAGAGAATTTATTTTTTAAAAACGAGATACATCTCGGAGAGCCTGCTTGGACCGTACCAAGGCAAAACTCTGTCGTGCAAGCAAATTTCACTTATCTTTATATAGAAATTGAATACAGAAATAGAAAAATAATCTCATTCATTAGTCCCGCGAGTACAAAGTTCGTCTCGGGAGGTACACACTCTATCTGTCCTTGCATAGTTTCTCTCTGTTCACAGTCTGATAAGCAGAATCAAAAGGAGACTCCATTTTAATACCAGATGGTCATTTAATTGCATCTCTAAGTTTCAAGGCTAAAAAGCGTGGATATTTTTCTAGTCTTATTATTTCATTATGCATAGCAAAAAAACAGATTTTAACCCTTCCCTCTAAATTAAGCCAGGTGTTCATAGATTCTTTCTTCCACAATTCCCTCCTTGTTGATCATTTTATTTTTTAGATCAACACAATTTCCTGTATTCTCTTCTTGAGCAAAAGGGGGTGTATACCCTACAGAATAGGGTCGCATTTGGAGATATTCGTCTTCATCAACCTTTTCCTCTAAGCGACTTAACCTACCTTTCATGTATATACCTTTTCTTTCTATTTCGGAGAGCAGGCCTATTACTTAACAAATTACATGTATTAATTTTATCCACATTCCGAAAAGGATTATTAATAATACAAGCATAACCTCACCTCGATTACTATGGGGTGTATAGCAAGCATCAGTACTGCTGTAAGCCTTCATCCCAGACATTTCTGATCTTTATATCGTCCCTTACCAGACGCCCGACTGCCTGGATTTTATTTTGTCGGGTCTCGATATCCATGGAGTTCAATGCTCCTATTCCTGCTCCCACTCTACCTAACACAGTCTATAATACATCCCGTATCTTTCTTTGGGGTCTTTCTTTTTCAAAAGATACATTAACACTGGTTGTGGGGAAACCATCTACTTTCTTTGAGGGATATTTAATTCGTATTGTTAGATTTAATACACCTGGGGATCTTACCACTGGGATGCAAGTGATCAGTATTCTTTTTAGATGGCCCGGGTCCCGGTCTTCTGGGTGGTCGGATTCTTTTACTGACCATTTTACCACAAATTCACCGGGGTGTTATTCATGCACAACATCCGCTGCCCTTCTACCATACTTGTAAAAGAATAACTACCTTTTCTCCTGTCCGGCCTTCCTATGTACCCCCATCTCTTGTTTTTCCCTCTGCTCAGGGTACACTTCATCCACACATCGGCCTGGTATTCTATGAACAACCGATACCCTTTCCCCAATATAAACTGGAATTCCCCTCTTTCTTCCTTCATTCCACATGCCTCACATCGTCCCTACCTTACAACTTTACCTTACATACTCTTCCTTCTTTTAGGACTTCTTCCTCCTGCCGGGAGTTCCCTGTCGCTAAAATGATCAGTATATCTAACGTCCATTTATAATTTTCCCAAGACTCCCTTCCCATCTTCCATTTCTTGTTTGTTTCTATACCACTCTTGAAATAAGTCGTTACAAAAACAACACGTCCACACGATAGTAACAGTGACCCAAATAATAAAGTCCCAAACTGGCACACAAATGAGCTCTGACATCCGTCCGTGAAATTTGGGCAATATTTTCAAGTGCAAATATTTAATACAAGAGCAGGTACAGTTCTTGAGCGAGAAGATGGCTGTTTTCTTAGTCGGGCGACCATAGTACGTCCTGGTTCAACGCCTTTTCCTTCGGCTGTAATTCGTCGGGGAAATAATATTTACAGCGGGTTGCATGCACCCAGTTCGGGTGCTTTTCCAACTTCAAAGCGGTTCATGTTGTGAGAATTATCTGAGGCGGTCCTTTCCACCTAGGAGAAAAGGATTCTTTATTTAATGTTTTTACTAACACTTGATCTCCAGGTCTGAAAGGGTGCATATTTCCTTCCGACGGGGGCAACTGTGTCTGCTTTATTTTTTCATGCAGACTTCTTGCTATTTCGCACATGGCCTGAGCATACTTTAGTGATTTTTCATCATTCCAAATTAATGCTGTTCTTTCCTCTGACAGTGTTGGTTTTATGCCAGTAGGCATTGGTCTTCCCAATAAGGCATCATGTGGTGTCAAATCAGTGTTTCGGGTTTTCTGGTTTCTCATTGTATACAATACTAATGGTAAGGCTTCTGGCCACTTCACTCCAGTCTCCTGACATACCTTGGTAATGGTAGATTTTATTATCCCATTTACAATTTCTATCATTCCCGAGGACTGTGGCTGATATGATATATGTAACTTCCACTGGAACCCTAACGCTTCTGCAAGGTTTTGCACTATTTTTCCGGTGAAGTGGGTTCCCCTGTCACTGTTGATTCCCAGAGGTATCCCATATCGTGGGCATACTTGGTTGGGGTAGATGATCATATCCAGCAGGTGTTTTACCTCTGTTATTTTGTTGACAAATTTGGCATGTTCTAGCAACTTTCTCAATTACTACTGTTATTCCTGGTGCATACCACTGTGCATTAAAAGCATGTATCATCTATCCTTTGCCCATGTGAGCCTGACCGTGTGCTAGGCGTGACAGGGGCAAAAATAGAGATCTAGGGCAAACTGTTCGCCCATCAGGGTGATACTAAATGTTGTTTTTTTTAAAAAACAACCCTGGGTTTTCCCAAGTTCTTCCTTCCTGCATGGTAACTTGTTGTTGGGCTGTTTTAAGTTGTTGGATGTCAAGTACCTGTGGAGGGGAAACTGAGACTGCTTGAAGGCAGTCTACCTCTGCCAAAGCGGCCTGTTTGGCTTCTTCGTCAGCATTCCTATTTCCTACTGATACTTCATCCTCACCGGTTGTGTGAGCTGCACATTTGATAACGGCTACCTTACTTGGAAACTGAATGGCGTCTAATAGATTAAGCACCAGTTGAGAGTGCTTGATATGCTTTCCACCAGAGGTGATAAAGTCTCTGTTTTTCCACAGTTGTCCAAAATCATGGACCACACCGAATGGATATCCAAAATCAGTATAGATATTAGCAGTATGATCTTTAGCTATTATACAAGCTCTAGTGAGGGCAAACAATTCAGCAGCCTGAGCCGAGGTTCCAGGAGCCAGGGCGAATGCTTCAACTGTTTCGTAGGGATTTACAATAGCATAGCCTGCCAACAACAAATCATCCGACGGCCTATGTGATGATCCATCCGTATAGATATTAAGATCAGGATTGTCCAGGGCTCTGTGAGCAAATCTGGTCTTGGTAAGGTGGCTATTTCCACCGTTAACAGACAATCATGCTGGTCTGGATCCTCTACTTCTTTAGTAGGAAGAAAGGTGGCTGGGTTCACTATCGGTGCACGTCGAAAGGTATAGTTAGGGTGTGACAGCAGTAATACTTCATAACCTGTTCTTCGAGACACTGTAAAGTGTTATGTGGCAGCTGAATTCAAAAGTTATAACACAGCATGGGCTGTAATGACAGTACATGGATGATCCAAAACAATAGGTACCGACATTTCCAACATGACCGCAGTAGCAGCTACAGCACGTAGACATGCTGGCATTCCCCTTACTACTGGAGGCAGCAAAACCGAATAATAAACAGCTGTTTTTTTCCCCCACTATGTTCTTGGGTTAGTACTGCTGTTGAAAATACTGCGGGGCTTTCGGTGTATCCTTGGGGCAACCTGGTTCATGTGTACTGCTGCTTCTTGTGGGTGAAAGCAAACAGATACTGAATTTCTTGATTTAACGGGATAGAGTAAAAAGCTGAACACATGTCTATTACAGTAAAGACAGTTGCTGTTGGTGGTATAGCAGATAGTATAATGTTGGTGTCCGGTAACCACAGGGGTGATAGGACTACTATCTTATTAATAGCTCTCTGATCTTGCACAAATCTCCATTCGTTCGGCCTATTAACATTTGGTATGGGCACTATCGGAGTGTTACACGGGCTCTGTGTCTTTTCTAAAACTCCTTGTTCCAACAATGCAGAAATAACTGGCTCTATTTTCTGCCTCTGGAGGCAGTCTGTAATGCCTAATGCTTGGTAACACGGCGTTCTTTATCAATTGTATCCGATGGGGTACTGCAGAATGTACTTGCCCAACATGATTCTTATGCTTTGCCCCAAGTTCAGAAGATACTTGATTCAATGCCATTGGCAGCTTAGGCCTGGGTTGTTCCGGGGGTTGCTGTTTTTCAAAAGTGGAGGCATGATTTTTACCTTTCCACTGGAGAATCCCCCTGTTGTGGGTGATAAAGTCTATCTGAACATTTTGCAATTTTTTTACTGCCCAATGTTGATAGCTGTGTTGCTGTTTTTCTCTTTCTATTCCAAAAATCATCGGAACCATATCTTTAGGGTTCGCTGGCGGTTTTACAGCCAAGGTCAGATGAGGTGTCGAGTTCGCTTCTCTAAACCGCTGTTGCTGTAAGGGTGTCAAATCGATGGCTACCCCCAATCCTTCAGGTCCAAAATAAATGCGGGCGTATTTCTACTATTTCTTCTCTATTTAAAAAGGATTGTACCAAACACTGGTAAGTTTCAGCTTTTTGACGAGTGTCCCAGGCTGTACAGTGAAGCTGAACTGCCTCAAAGCTTGTCAAAATTACATACATCAATTCTTCAGTTTAGAGTCAAATTTAGTTTTTAAGTTTTGTATAACTTCATGTATCAAGGTGTAATAGTAGTTGCCAATCAATTGCCAATAATAGAGGGCAGCCTTTTCTTTGTTATCCTCCCTTTTCTCTTCTTAAATCCCATTAAAGAACTGATGAATATTATTTGGATGGAGCTCCATGTACATTCCTTCCTTTGTGCAATAAATTGTGGCTCCTAGTTTGCCCAAAGTCTGTCTTCCCAATAAAGGGAGAGGTGTTGTTTTAGAGACTTTCAAAGTCTCATCATTAACTGATTGTCCTTCAATTATCAATTTGGTAGGTTCAGATAAAAATTATTTCATGGGGATACCGGCCACACCCATACTTAAGTCGGTGGGGTTGCTTACAGGTAATCCCACAGAGGATGGTACAGAAGACATAGCAGCACCGTTATCCACCAGGAACTTCACATAAGTGTCTCCTACTTTTACTACTGCCAGAGGGTTTTCTTCTATGTCTACCGATAAGAGGAGGGCTGCTGCCTGTACCAATAAGCCTCCGGGGTATCCCTATGCTGATTATTCTGTGCCTTTCCTTGTCCCTTTTGCTGATTTACTGACTTGCTGTTTTAGCCATATTTTCCTTATAGGTAAATAGTCCCTCTCTATCCATGTTAGCCAGTACTGTAACTGTCTCTTACTAACTTTTTCCTTGCCAGTCCAAAACCCTTATTTTGTATCTTCTTGCTTGTTGTGGCAACATTACAATTTAACAAGGTTTGCACTGATCCATTGGTATTCCTGCATGCTCGTCCCAACTATTTTTCCATCTGCCTGCAAAATCTATCTCCATGCTTTTTAGCTCCCTTTAATATGGCATCCTTGCCCCGGTGCTGCAAACAATGTTCCCGGGACTCATTTCCTTCTTTTTTCCCGCCAATCTCCGTTTCCGTCGGCGGGTATAGGGAATATATCTTTTAACCCTTGCCAAGAGGACCCATATGCAGTAATAATTTCACATCTCCGGGGAAGGGGTTATAAATGGTACAGGTTTGCTCAAGCCAGTTGTGAAAGGCTACTGGCTTCTTAACAGGATTAGAGGCAGCTGATATCATATCCCGAGCTTCTCCCGGTGTCCAGGGCTTTAGGACAGCCGCTGTTCTGATCATTACACGGGGGGCTTGTGTCGTGAGGGTAGTGGAGGAATCGGCCTGTCTTATGGTATTCCTGGTATTCATTCCTGGGGCAAGGGTTGTGCTATCATCCACGACTCCTCCCCCCACCCCCCCGTCTCGATTTTCATTTTCTAGTGGGTTTTGTGGATTTTCTCGTCGCCTAGAGGCCTGATCCAGCTGACCGGCCACTATTTCTATAATCTCCTGCCAATCATCCGGCTTGGTGGTTGGAAGACGGGGGTATAAGCCGACAGGGGAAGCGGTCAAAACCGGGGCACTCGGGGGGCTGTAAGAGGGACGGGGCTTCTCCTTACCCTCCTCCTCTTTCTTTTTATTTTTAGGGGCTGTTGCCTCTTTGCCACCTCTGTCCATTTTTTAAAACAATTCTCCATATAATCTTAATCCCAACTGGGGTCCTCCGCTCCATTTTTGGTGGTCTGTCTCCATTCCTCAATTAAGAACAATTTAAAACTTCCTCCATATGGCCAATCCCCATCAGACCAGCCATAAAAATCGCTACTAAATGTTACCGCGTATCTGTCATCTCCTGTTTCTTTAATTACAGTGTCCGCTGGTGAGTCGGGCGGCACAATGGGATCTCCTACCGTCTCTCGTTGCTTTAGTACCTTACTGATTCTTTTCTCAGTCTTAGGATGTACTTTCGTTCTTTCAGTTGAGATGTCGTCCTTCTTTGCTTTTCTAGGAGCTGGGTGTGAGCGCCCTGCTCGACGAGAGCCGTTTCCCATTCTTCCGGGTGAAACGTCTTGCGATCTTTTCTGAAATGAGAGTTAGGACAATCCTACAAAATATACAATAATTTACAAAGCACTCACCGGTGTTCTCTTTTCTGCTCAGCTCGGGGTTTCCTTTTGCCTTTTTGTTATTTTAGCTTCTTAGCGGTAGCTACCTTATGCCTCACCCCCGAGGGGATCTCGGCAGCCCGTCCCCCTTTCAGCTAGGACGGCCTCGGCACCTTCCTCCTTTCAGCTAGGAAGGTCCTTAAAATTCCTCTTTTCTCTTTAAAAGCTAAATTTAGTTCTTTTGGATCTCGTCTTTTTTTTTAGAGATCCTGCCGGACTATACCAGAATCTGTCGAGGAAATATTTAGCTTAAATAAACTCAGGCAGAGACTTTCAGAAGTACACTTCGAGAGAATTTATTTTTAAAATGCGAGATACATCTCGGAGAGCCTGCTTGGACCGTGCCAAGGCAAAACTCTGTCGTACAAGCAAATTGCACTTATCTTTATACAGAAATTGAATACAGAAATGGAAAAAGAATCTTATTCATTAGTCCCGCGAGTACAAAGGTCGTCTCGGGAGGTACACACTCTATCTGTCCTTGCATAGTTTCTCTCTGTTCACAGTCTGATAAGCAGAATCAAAAGGAGACTCCTTTTTAATACAAGATGGTCATTTAATTGCATCTCTAAGTTTCAAGGCTAAAAAGCGTGGCTATTTTTCTAGTCTTATTATTTCTTTAAGCATAGCAAAAAACAGAATTTAACCCTTCCCTCTAAATTAAGCCTGATGTTCATAGATTCTTTCTTCCACACCTGGATGTTGCACTGGTGAGGTACAGAGGGGATAAACAGGATGTTTCACTTGAGAGAATACAGAAGAGACTTACCAAGATTTACATTGGATAGGCTGCAGAAGAGATTCATCAGGAAAATGCACTGGCGATGCTACAGACGAGATTTAACAGGTTGTTGCACTGGAGACGTTAGATAATAGCTTTACCAGGAAGTTGCATTGGAGAGGGTACAGGTGAGATTTACCAGGATGTTGCACTAGAGGGGGTACAGAGGAGATTTACCAGGGTGTTGCACTTGAGAGGGTACAGATGAGATTTACCAGTTCGTGGCACTAGAGAGGGTATAGAGATTTACCAGGATGTTGCACTGGAGAGCATACAGAGATGATTTATCACGATATTGCACAAGAGATCGTGCAGAGGATATTTACCAGGATGTTGCACTGCAGAGGGTGCAGAGGAGATTTACCAGGATGTTGCACTGGAGAGGTTGCAGAATAGATTTACCTGGATGTTGTACTGATGTGTGTACAGAGGATATTTACCAAGATGTTGCACTAGAGAGGATACAGAGGAGATATACCAGAATTTTACATTGAAGAGGGCATAGAGCAGATTTACTTGGTTGTTGCAATGTAGATGGCACATAGGAGATTTACTAGGATATTGCACTTAGATACGTTGCAGAGTAGATTTGCCAGGATGTTGCACTGCAGAGGGTGCAGAGGAGATTTACCAGGATGTTGCAGTGCAGAGGGTACAGAGGAGATTTACAAGGTTGTTGCACTAGGGAGGGTAAAGTGGAGATTTACCAGGATGTTGCTTTGGAGACAGAACAGAGGAGATTTACCAGGATATTGCACTCGAATCGGTACGGAGGAGATTTTCCAGGATGTTGCACTAGAGAGGATACAAAGGAGATTTACCAGAATGTTACATTGGAGAGGTTGCAGACGAAATTTAAACTGATTTTGCAATGGCGATGGTACAGAGGAGGATTAACAGGTTGTTGCACTAGGGAGCTAATAGAGGAAATTTGCAAGGAGTTTGAATTGGAGAGGGTGCAGAGGAGATTTACAAGGACGTTGCATTGGGGAGGGTACAGAGGAGATTTACCATGATGTTGCACTAGGGAGGGTTCAGATGAGATTCGCCAGGATGTTGCACATGAGTGGGTACAGAGGAGAGTTACCAGGATGTTGCACTAGAGAGGATAGAAAGGAGATTTACCAGGATGATGCACTGCAGAAGGTGCAGAGGAGATATATCTGGCTGTTGCACTGGCGGGGTAACAGAGGAGATTTAACAGGATGTTGCACTACAGAGGTACAGAGGAGATTTACTAGGATGTTGCAAAAGAGAGAGTACAGAAGAGATTCAACAGCATGTTGTTCTGCAGATGTAAAGAGGAGATTTACACGGATTTTGCACTAGAGAGGGTACAGAGGAGATGTGCCTTGATGTTGCACTGGGGAGGTTATAGAGGAGATTTACAAGGATGTTGTACTAGAGAGGGGACTAAAAGAGATTTACCAGGATGTTGCAGTAGAGAGGGTACAGAGAAGATTTACCAGGATGTTGCATGGCGAGAGTACAGAGGAGATTTAACTGGATGTTGCAGTGGTGAGGGAGCAGAGCAGATTTACCATGATGTTGCTCTGGAGAAGGAACAGAGGAGATTTACCAGGATGTTGCACTAGAGGGCATATAGAGGAGACTTAGCAGGATGTTACATTGGAGAGGATGCAGACGAGATTCAACAGGCAGTTGCACAGGCGTTGGTATAGTGGTTGATTTCCCAATATGTTGAACTGCAGAGGGTACAGAGGAGATTTACCAGGATATTGCACTGGAGACCGTACAGAGGAGTTTTAAAAGGATCTTACACTGGAGACGGTACCGAGGAGATTTACCTGGATGTTGCACGGGAGAGGTTGCAAAGGAGATTTACCAGGATGTTGCATTGACGAGTGTAGAGATGTTGATTAACCAGGAAGTTGCGCTGGCAATGGTACAGAGGAGATTTACTAGTATATTGCACTGCAGAGTGTAAAGATGAGGTTTACCTGTTTGTTGCACTGGTGAGGGTACAGAGGAGATTAACAATATGTTGAACTAGAGAGGATACAGAGGATATTTACCAGGATTTTACATTGGATAGGCTGCAGAAGAGATTCATCAGGAAGTTGCACTGGCGATGGTACAGAGGAGATTTAACAGGTTGTTGCACTGGAGACATTACAGAAAAGCTTTACCAGGATGTTACATTGGAGAGGTTGTAGATGCAATTTACCAGGATGTTGCACTAGAGAGGGTACAGAGGAGATTTACCAGGGTGTTGCACTAGAGAGCGTACGGAAGTGATTTATCACGATATTGGACAAGAGAATTTGCAGAGGATATGTGTCAGAATGTTGCATTGCAGAGGGTGCAGAGGAGATTTACCAGGATGTTGCACTGCAGAGGGTACAGAGGAGATTTACCAGGATGTTGCACTGGAAAGGCTACAGAAGAGATTTACCAGGATGTTGCATTAGAGAGTGTGCAGAGGAGATTTATCAGGATGTTGCACTGGCGAGGGAATAGAGGTTGATTTAACAGGAAGTTGCACTGGCGATGGTACAGAGGAGATTTACTAGTATGTTGCACTGCAGATAGTAAAGAGGAGATTTATCTGGATGTTGCAATGGTGAGGGAACAGAGACATTAACAGGATGTTGAACTAAAGAGGATACAGAGGAGATTTACCAGGATTTTACATTGGATAGGCTGCAGAAGTGATTCAACAGGAAGTTGCACTGGCGATGGTACAGAGGAGATTTAACAGGTTGTTGCACTGGAGACATTACAGAAAAGCTTTACCAGGATGTTGCATTGGAGAGTGTATAGATGAGATTTAACAGAATGTTGCACTAGAGAAAGCACAGATGAGATTTACCAGTTTGTGGCACTCGAGAGTGTATAGAGGAGATTCACCAGGATGTTGCATTGGAGAGGGTGCGGAGGTGATTTATCACGATATTGCACAAGCGAAGGTGCAGATGATGTTCATCAGGATGTTGCACTGCAGATGGTGCAGAGGAGATTTACCAGTATGTTGCACTGCAGATGGTACAGAGGAGATTTACCAGGATGTTGCACTGCAGAGGGTACAGAGGACATTTACCAGGATGTTGCACTGGAGAGGCAACAGAAGAGATTTTCCAGGATGTTACACTAGAGATGGTGCAGAGGAGATTCATCAGGATGTTGCAGCAGAGAGTGTGCAATAGAGAATTGCCAGGATGTTGCACAGCAGATGGTGTGTGGGAGATTTACCAGAATGTTGCACTGGATAAAGTACAGAGGAGATCTACCAGGATGTTACACTGGAGACAGTACAGAGGCAATTTACCAGGATGTTGCACAGCAGAGGGTGCAGATGAGATTTACCTCGAGGTTGTACTGGTGAGGGTACAGAGGATATTCAACACGATGTTACACTAGAGAGGATAAAGAGGAGAATTTCCAGGATTTTACATTGATGGGGGCATTGAGCAGGTTTACCAGGATTTTGCAATTTAGATGGTACAGAGGAGATTTACCAGGATATTGCACTTAGAGAGGTTGCAGATTAGATTTACCAGGATATTGCACTGCAGAGTGTACAGAGGAGATTTACCAGAAATTTGCACTAGAGATGGTACAAAGGAGATTTACCAGGATGTTGCACTGCAGATGATACAGAAGAGATTTACTATGATATTGAACTGGAGACGGTAAAGAGTAGTTTCAAAAGTATTTTACAGTGGCGACGATACAGAGGAGGTTTACCTGGATGTTGCACGGGAGTGGTTGCAGAGGATATTTACCAGAATGTTGCACTGGCGAGGGAAGAGAGGAGATTTAACAGGAAGTTGCACTGGCGATGGTACATAGATGATTTACCAGTATGTTGCACTGTAGCGGATACAGAGGAGATTTAGAAGGATGTTGCACTAGAAAAATTACAGCGGAGAATTACTAGGATGTTGCACAGGAGATGGTACAGAGGAGATTTACCAAAATGATACAATGGAGAGGATGCCGAGGAAATGTATCAGGATGTTCCATTGCCAAGCGTGCAGAGGGGATTTTCAAGGATGTTGTACTGGAGGGCGTGCTGAGGAGACTTACAAGGATGTTGCACTAGAGAAGTTACAGAGAAGGCTGTTACACTGGAGATGGTACAGTCGTGATTTAACAGGATTTTGCACTGGCGAGGTTAAAGAGGAGATTTACCAGGATGTTGAACTGTAGAGAGTACAGGGGAGATTTACCAGAATATTGCACAAGAGAATGTACAGAGGAATTTTACCAGGATGTTGCACTAGAGAGGGTGCAGAGGAGATTTACCACGATGTTGCACTGGAGGGGATACAGAGGAGATTTACTAGGATATTGCACTAGAGAGGGTAGAGCGGAGATTTTCCTGGATGTTGCAATAGAGATGTTACAGCGGAGATTTACCAGCTTCTTGCTTTGGAGATGGTACAGAGGAGATTTACCAGGATGATACACTGGAGAGTGTGCAGAGGAGATTGACCAGGATGTTGCAGTATAGATTGTACAGAGGAGATTTACAAAAATGTTGCACTAGAGGGGGTACACTGTTGATTCAACAGGATGTTGCACTGCGGAAAATACAGAGGAGAATTACTAGGTTATTGCACTAGAGTGGGTAAAGAGGAGATTTTCCAGGTTCTTGCAAATGGAGAGGGTACAGAGGAGACTTACCAGGATGTTACACTGGAGAGGGTGCAGAAGCGATTTACCAGGATGTTTCACTGCAGAGGGTACAGAGCAGATTTACAAGGTTGTTGCACTAGAGGGTGTACAGTGTTGATTCAACAGGATGTTGCACTGCAGAGGGTGCAGAGGACATTTACCAAGAAGTTGCATGGAGAGGGTGCAGAGATGGATTACCTGTGTGTTACAGAGAGGAATCAGAGGAGATTTAATTGGATGTTGCACTGGAGAGGTTACAGAGGAGATTTAATACGATGTTGCACAGAAGAGTGTACTGAGGATAATCACCAGGATGTTGAACTGGAGAGTGTACAGCGGAGATTTACCAGGATATTGCACTAGCGAGGGTGCAGAGGAGATTTACCAGGATGTTGCCCTGGAGAGGGTACAGACATGATTTACCAGGATGTTGCACTGTAGAGGGTACAGAGGAGACTTTCACGATCTGCACTACAGAGAGTGCAGAGCTGAATTAACAGGATGTTCCACTACAGAGGGTAGAGAGATGATTTACAAGGATGGGTTGAACTAGTGAGGGTACAGAGGAGATTTACCAGGATGCTGCACTGGAGAGCGTACAGAGGAGATTTACCAGGATGTTAGATTGGAGAAGTTACATAGGAGATTTAATAGCATATTGCACTACAGAGGGTACAGAGGAGATTTACGAGGATGTTGCACTGGAGAGTGTACAGACGTGATTTAGCAGGATGTTGCACTGGCGATGTTACAGAGGAGATATACCACGATGTTACACTAGAGAGGATAAAGAGGAGATTTACCAGAATGTTGCACTGGAGTGCGTACAGAGGAGATTTACAACGATATTGCATTTGAGAGTGAACAGAGAAGATTTACCAGGATGCTGCACTGTGGAGAGTACACGGGAGATTTACTAGAATATTGCACTATAGAATGTACAGAGAAATTTTACCAGGATGTTGCACTAGAGAGGGTACAGAGGAGATTTACCAGGATGTTGCAGTGGAGGGTGTACAGAGGAGATTTACTAGGATATTGCACTGGAGAGAGTACAAAGGAGGTTTACCAGGATGTTGCACTGGAGACGGTAAAGAGCAGATTTACCAGTTTGTTGCACTGGCGCGGGTACAAATTAGATTTACCAGGATGACGCACTGCAGAGGGCATGGAGGAGATTTACAAGGATGTTGAGCTAGAGAGGGTACAAGGATATTTACCAGCATGTTGCACTGGAGAGGGTACAGAGGAGATTTACCAGGATGTTACACTGGAGAGGTTAAAAAGGAGATTTACCAGGTTGTTACACTGGCGAGTGTATAGAGGAGATTTATCAGGATGTCACATTGCAGAGGTTACAGAGGAGATTTACAAGGTTTTTGCGCTAGGGAGGGTATAGAGGAGATTTACCAGGTTGTTGCACTGCAGAGGCTGCAGAGGAGATTTACAAGAATGTTGCACTAGAGGGGTTACAGAGTTGAATCAACAGGATGTTGCAATGTAGCGGGAACAGAGGAGATTTACAAGGATGTTGCACTAGAGAGGGTACAGAGAGATTTACCAGGATGTTGCACTGCAGAGGGTACAGAGGAAATTTACCAGGATGTTGCACTGGAGAGGCTACAGAAGAGATTTAGAAAGGATGTTGCACTAGAGAGTTTGCAGAGGAGATTTATCAGGCTGTGGCACTGGCGAGGGTAGAGAGGTTGATTTAACAGGAATTTGAGCTGGCGAAGGTACAGAGGAGATTTACTAGTATGTTGCACTGCAGAGCGTAAAGAGGAGATTTACCTGGATGTTGCACTGGTGAGGGTATAAAAGGAGATTAACAGGATGTTGAACTAGAGAAGATACAGAGGAGATTTACCAGGATTTTACATTGGATAGGCTGCAGAAGAGATTCATCAGGAGGTTGCACTGGCGATGGAACAGAGGTGATTTAACTGGTTGTTGCACTGGAGACATTACAGAAAAGCTTTACCCGGATGTTGCATTTGAGAGGTTATAGATGAGATTTACCAGGATGTTGCACTAGAGAGGGTACAGAGGAGATTTACCAGGGTGTTGCACTGGAGAGCGTACGAGGTGATTTATCACGGTATTGGACAAGAGAATTTGAAGAGGATATGTATCAGAATGTTGCAATGCAGAGGGTGCAGAGGAGATTTACCAGGATGTTGCACTGCAGAGGGTACAGAGGAGATTTACCAGGATGTTGCACTGCAGAGAGTACAGAGGACATTTCCCAGGATGTTGCACTGGAGAGGCTACAGAAGAAATTTACCTGGATGTTGCACTAGAGAGTGTGCAGCAGAGAATTGCCAGGATGTTGCACAGCAGAGAGTACGGAGGAGATTTACCAGATTGTTGCACTGGATACAGTACAGAGGAGATTTAGCAATATGTTACACTGGAGACAGTACAGAGGAAATTTACCAGGATGTTGCAATGCAGAGGGTGCAGAGGAGATTTACCTGGATGTTGCACTGGCGAGTGTACAGAGGATATTTACCAAGATGTTGGACTAGAGTGTATAGAGAGGAGATTTTCCAGGATTTTACATTGAAGGGGGCATAGAGCATGTTTACCAGTATATTGCAGTGTAGATGGTACAGAGGAGATTTACCAGGATTTTGCAATTAGAGACGTTGCAGATAAGATTTACCAGGATGTTGCACTACAGAGGGTGCAGAGGAGATTTACCAGGATGTTGCCTTGGAGACGTAACGGAGGAGATTTTCCAGGATGTTGCAGTGGAGTCGGTACAGAGGAGATTTTCCAGGATGTTGCACTAGAGAGTATACAAAGGAGATTTAGCAGAAGATTACACTGGAGAGGGTGCAGACGAAATTGTACAGGAATTTTCACTGGCGATGGTACAGAGGAGATTTACCAGGATGTTGCACTGCAGAGGGTACAGAGGAGATTTACCAGGACTTTGCACTAGAGACGGTACAGAGGAGTTTGAAAAGGATTTTACACTGGCGACGATACAGAAGAGGTTTACCTGCACGTTGCACGGGAGAGGTTGCAGAGGATATTTAACAGAATGTTGCACTGGTGAGGGTAGGGAGGAGATTTAACAGGAAGTTGCACTGGCGATGGTACAGAAATGATTTACCAGTATGTTGCACTGCAGTGGATACAGAGGAGATTTAGCCGGATGCTGCACTAGAAAAGTTACAGCGGAGAATAACCAGGATGTTGCACAGGAGATGGTACAGGAAAGAATTACCAAAATAATACAATGGAGAGGATGCAGAGGAAATGTATCAGGATATTCCACTGCAGAGCGTGCAGAGGAGATTTTCAAGGATGTTGGACAGGAGAAGGTGCTGAGGAGACTTACAAGGATGTTTCACTAGAGAAGTTACAGAGCAGGCTGTTAAACTGGAGATGGTACAGACGTGATTTAACAGGATTTTGCACTGGCGAGGGTACAGAAGAGATTTACCACGATGTCACACTAGAGAGAGTACATATGAGGTTTACCAGGATGTTGTACTGGAGAAGGTACAAAGGATATTTACAACGATGTGGCACTGGCGAGGTTAAAGAGGAGATTTTCCAGGATGTTGCACTGTAGAAATTACAGGGGAAATTTACCAGAATATTGCACTAGAGAATGTACAGAGGAATTTTACCAGGATGTTGCACTAGAGAGGGTGCAGAGGAGATTTACCACGATGTTGCACTGGAGGGGATACAGAGGAGATTTACTAGGATATTGCACTATAGAGGGTACAGAGTCGATTTTCCTGGATGTTGCAATAGAGATGTTACAGCGGAGATTTACCAGGTGCTTGCTTTGGAGAGGGAACATAGGAGATTTACCAGGATGTTGCAATGGAGAGGGTACAGAGGAGATTTCATAGCATGTTACACTGGAGAGGGTGCAGAGGAGATTGACCAGGATGTTGCATTATAGAGTGTACAGAGGAGACTTACAAGAATTTTGCACAAGAGAGGGTACACTGTTGATTCAACAGGATGTGGCACTGCGGAGAATACAGAGGAGAATTACTAGTATATTGCACTATAGTGGGTACAGAGGAGATTTTCCAGGTTCTTGCACATGGCGAGGGTACAGAGGAGATTTACCATGTTGTTGCACTGGCGAGGGTACAGAGGAGAATTACCACGATATCACACTGCAGATGATACAGAGGTGATTTACAAGGTTGTTGCGCAATAGAGGGTAAAGAGGAGATTTACCAGGATGTTGCAATGCAGAGTGTACAGAGGAGATTTACAAGATTGTTGCACTAGAGGGTGTACAGTGTTGATTCAACAGGATGTTGCACTGCATAGAATACAGAGAAGATTTACAAGGATGTTGCACTAGAGAGGGTACAGAGGACATTTACCAGGAAGTTGCATGGAGAAGGTGCAGAGGAGATTTACCTGGGTGTTACAGAGAGTGTGCAGAGGAGATTTAACAGCATGTTGCACTGTCGAAGGTACAGAAGGAATTTAACGATATGTTGCACTAGAGAGGATTCAGAGGAGATTTACTAGGATGTTGCACTGGAGAGGGTACAGAGGAGATTTAATAGGATGTTGCCCTGAAGAGTGTACCGAGGAGAATCACCAGGATGTTGAACTGAACATTGTACAGCGGAGTTTTACCAGGATATTGCACTAGCGAGGGTACAGAGGAGACTTTCAGGATCGGCACTACAGAGGGTGCAGAGCAGTATTAACTGGATGTTCCAATACAGAGGGTAAAGAGGAGACAAAAAGGATGTTGCACTAGTGAGGGTATAGAGATTTAACAGGATGCTGCACTGGAGAGCGTACAGAGGAGACTTACCAGGATGTTAGAGTGGAGAAGTTACATAGGAGATTTAACAGCATATTGAACTAGAGAGGGTACAGAGGAGATTTACCAGGATGTTGCACTGGAGAGTGTACAGAGGACTTTTACCAGGATGTTACATTCGAGAGGCTACAGACGTGATTTGACAGGATGTTGCACTGGCGATGTTAGAGAGGAGAAATATCAGGATGTTACACTAGAGAGGATAAAGAGGAGATTTACCAGAATGTTGCACTGGAGTGCGTAAAGAGGAGCTTTACATCGATATTGCACTTGAGAGGGAACAGAGAAGATTTACCAGGATGCTGCTCTGTGGAGAGTACAGGGGAGATTTACAAGAATATTGCACTAGAGAATGTACAGAGGAATTTTACCAGGATGTTGCACTAGAGAGGGTGCAGAGGAGATTTACCAGGATGTTGCCGTGGAGGGGGTACAGAGGAGATTGACTAGGGTATTGCACTAGACAAGCTACATAAGTGATTTTACATGATGTTGCAAAAGAGAGGTTACAGCAGAGATTTACCAGGTTCGTGCACTGGAGAGAGTACAAATGAGGTTTACCAGGATGTTGCACTGGAGAGGGTACAGAGCAGATTTACCAGTGTGTTGAACTGGCGAGGTTACAATGGAGATTTACCAGGATGATGCACTGCAGAGGGTACAGAGGAGATTTACAAGGATGTTGAGCTAGAGAGGGTACAGAGGAGATTAACCAGCATGTTGCACTGGAGAGGGTACAGAGGTGATTTACCAGGATGTTGCACTGGGGAGGATATGGGGGAGTTTTACCAGGATGTTATACTAGAGAGGGTACAGAGGAGAATTAACAGGATGTTGCACTGGAGAGAGTAAAGTGGAGATTTACTAGAATATTGCACTAGTGTGGGTACAGGGAGATTTACCACGATGCTGCACTAGAGAGAGTGCAGAGGAGATTTACCAGGATGTTGCACTCGAGATTATGCAGAGGAGTTTTACGAGGATGTTGCCCTAGAGAGTGTACAGAAATGATTTACTAAGATGTTGCACTTGAGAAGGTAACGTGAAGATTTTCCAGGATGTTACACTAGAGATGATACTGAGGAGATTTACCAGGACGTTGCACTAGAGATGATAGGCAGGAGATCTATTAGGATGTGGCGCTGGGAGGGTACAGAAGAGATTCACCAAAATGTTACACTAGACAGGGTACAGAGGAGATTTACCACAACTTTGCACAGTGAGGCTACAGAGGAGATTTATCAGGGTATTGCACTGGAGCGGGTACAGAGGAGATTTGCCAAGATGTTACACTGGAGCGGGTAGAGAGATTTACCAGATGTTGCACTGCAGAGTGTACAGAGGAGGTTTACCAGGATTTTACACTGTTGTGAGTACAGGGGAGATTTACCAGAATATTGCACTAGATAGAATGCAGAGGAGATCCACCAGGATGTTGCACTAGAGAGGGTACACTGGGGATTTCCCAGGATGTTGCGCTGGAGAGGGTACCGTGGAGATTTACCAGGATTTTACATTAGACGGGGTACAGAGGAGTTTTAACAGAGGTTGCAGCGGGGATTTACTAGAATATTGCACTGCAGAGGTTAGAGAGAAGATTTACAAGGATGTTGCACTAGAGAGGGCACAGATGTGATGTAACAGGATATTGCATGGGGGAAGGTACAAATGAGATTTATCAGGATGTTGCACAGGAGAGGGTAGAGACGTGATTTAGCAGCTTGTTACACTGGCGAGGGTACAGACGAGATTCAATAGGATGTTGCAGTGGAGAGATTGCAGTGGAGCTTTACCAGGATGTTGCACTGGCGAGCGTATAGAGGAGATTTACCTGGATGTTATACTAGAGATGTTATAGAGGAGATTTAACAGGATGATGCACGGAGAAGGCAGAGAGGAAATTTACCACGATGTTGCACTGCAGAGTGTACAGAGGAGATTTACCAGGATGTTGCAATTTAGAGCGTGCAGGGAAGATTTCCCAGAATATTGCACTAGAGAGTGTACAGAGTAGTTTTACCAGGATGTTGCACTAGAGATGATGCAGAGGGGATTTACCAGAATGTTGCACTAGAGGTGATGCAGAGTAGATTCACCAGGAGGTTGTACTAGAGAGGGTACACATGAGATTTACCAGGATGTTGCACTGGAGAGGGAACCGTGGAGATTTACAAGGATGTTACACTAGAGAGGGTACAGAGAAGTTTTAACAGGATTTTGCACTAGAGAGGGTGCAGCGGAGATTTACCAAGATATTGCACTGCCCAAGTTAGAGAGGTGATTACAAGGATGTTGCACTAGAGAGGGAACAGAGCAGATTTAACAGGATGTTGCACGGGAGAGAGTAAAGCGGAGATTTAACAGGAGGTTACAATGGAGAGGGTAGAGACGAGATTTAGCAGGTTGTTACATTGGCGGGGGTACAGAGGAGGTTCAATAGGATGTTGCAGTGGAGAGATGGGAGAGGAGATTTACCAGGATGTTGCACTGGCGAGCGTACAGAGGAGATTTACCTGGATGTTACATTAGAGATATTATATAGGAGATTTACCAGGATGTTGCACTGAGAAGGCAGAGAGGAGATTTACCACGAAGCTTCACTGCAGCGTGAACAGAGGAGCTTTACCACAACTTTGCACAGTGAGGTTACAGAGGAGATTTATCAGGGTATTGCACTGGAGCGGGTACAGAGGAGATTTGCCAAGATGTTACACTGGAGCGGGTAGAGAGATTTACCAGGATGTTGCACTGCACAGTGTACAGAGGAGATTTACCAGGATTTTACACAGTTGAGAGTACAGGGGAGATTTACCAGAATATTGCACTAGATAGAATGCAGAGGAGATTCACCAGGATGTTGCACTAGAGAGGGTACACTAGGGATTTCGCAGGATGTTGCGCTGGAGAGTGTACCGTGGAGATTTACCAGGATTTTACATTAGACGGGGTACAGAGGAGTTTTAACAGAGGTTGCAGCGGACATTTACTAGAATATTGCACTGCAGAGGTTAGAGAGAAGATTTACAAGGATGTTGCACTAGAGAGGGTACAGAGTAGATGTAACAGGATATTGCACGGGAGAAGGTACAAATGAGATTTATCAGGATGTTGCACAGGAGAGGGTAGAGATGAGATTTAGCAGCTTGTTACAATGGCGAGGGTAGAGAGGAGATTCAATAGGATGTTGCAGTGGAGAGATTGCAGTGGAGATTTACCAGGATGTTGCACTTGCGAGCGTATAGAGGAGATTTACCTGGATGTTATACTAGAGATGTTATAGAGGAGATTTAACAGGATGATGCACGGAGAAGGCAGAGAGGAAATTTACCACGATGTTGCACTGCAGAGTGTACAGAGGAGATTTACCAGGATGTTGCAATTTAGAGCGTGCAGGGAAGATTTCCCAGAATATTGCACTAGAGAGTGTACAGAGTAGTTTTACCAGGATGTTGTACTAGAGAGTGTGCAGAGGGGATTTACCAGAATGTTGCACTAGAGGGGATGCAGAGTAGATTCACCAGCATGTTGTACTAGAGAGGGTACACATGAGATTTACCAGGATGTTGCACTGGAGAGGGAACCGTGGAGATTTACCCGGATGTTACACTAGAGAGGGTACAGAGAAGTTTTAACAGGATTTTGCACTAGAGAGGGTGCAGCGGAGATTTACCAGGATATTGCACTGCAGAAGTTAGAGAGGTGATTACAAGGATGTTGCACTAGAGAGGGAACAGAGCAGATTTACCAGAATATTGTACGGGAGAGAGTACAGAAGACTTTTACCATGATGTTGCACTAGAGAGGTTGCAGATGGGATTTAGTAGGATGTTGCACTAGAGAGGATGCAGAGGATATTTAACAGGTTGTTGCACTAGAGAGGTTGGAGAGGATATTTACCAGGATGTTGCACTGGAGAGGGTAGAGAGGAGATTTACCAGGATGTTGCACTGGAGAGGGTACAGAGGAGATCAACCAGGATGTTACATTAGCGAGGGTCCAGACGAGTTTTAACATGATATTGCACTAGAGAGGGTGCATAGGAGATTTACCAGGATGTTGCACTGCAGAGTAAGAGTGGAGATTTACAAGCATGTTGCACTAGAGAGGTTATAGAGAAGATTTACCAGCATGTTGCATTGGAGAGGGTACAGAGGAGATTTACCAGGATGTTACACTGGATAGGATGAAAAGGAGATTTACCAGGTTGTTACACTGGCGAACGTATAGAGGAGATTTATCAGGATGTCGCCTTGCAGATGGTACAGAGGAGATTTACAAGGATGTTGCGCTAGAGAGGGTTCAAAAGAGATTTACCCGGATGTTTTACTGGAGAGGATAAAGAGGCGATTTACCAGGATGTTACATTGGAAGGGTGCAGAAGAGATTTACCAGGATGTTGCTCTGCAGAGGCTGCAGAGGAGATTTACAAGAATGTTGCACTAGCGGGGTTATGGATTTGATTCAACAGGATGTTGCAATGTAGAGGGAACAGAGGAGATTTACAAGCACGTTGAACTAGAGAGGGTACAGAGGAGATTTACCAGGAAGTTGCACTGGAAAGAGTACAGACGTGATTTACCTGGATGTTACACTGCGAGGGTATGGAGGAGATTTTCCAGGATGATGCACTGTAGGGAGCATAGGGGGGATTTAACGAATATTACATTAGAGAGGGAACAGTGGAGAATTACCTAGATGTTGCACTAGAGAGTGTGCAGTGGAGATTTACCTGGATGTTGCAGTAAACGCTTGCAGAGGAGATTTACCCAGATGTTGCACTGGAGAGCATACATAGAAGATTTACCAGGATGTTAGAGTGGAGAAGATACCTAGGAGATTTAGCAGCATATTGCTCTAGAGAATGTGCAGAGGCGATTTAACAAGATGTTGCACTGCAGGGCGTGCTGAGGTGATTTACAAGGATGTTGCACTAGAGAGGGTACAGCGGAGATTTACCTAGAATGTTGCACTTGAGATGGTACAGAGATCTTTTAATAGGATGTTACACTAGAGAGGTAACAGAGCTGATTTAACAGGATGTCGCACTGGCGACAGTACAGTGGAGATTTACCTGGATGTTACACGAGTGAGGGTACAGAGGAGATTTACAAGGATTTTGCACTGGAGAGTGTACAGAGGAGATTTACCACGATGTTGCACTGGAGAGGATACAGAGGAGATTCACCAGGATGTTGCACTGAGAGCATACAGATAAGATTTACTAGGATGTTAGAATATAGAAGGTACACAGGAGATTTAACAGCATATTGCATTAGAGACAGTGCAGAGTCGATTTACCACGATGTTGCACTGCAGAGCTTGCAGAGGTGATTTACAAGGAAATTGCACTAGAGAGGGTACAGAGGAGATTTACCAGGATGTTGCACTGCAGAGCATCCACAGGAGATTTACCACAATGTTGCACTGTAGAAAGTACAGGGGAGATTTACCAGAATATTACATTAGAGAGGATACAGAGGAGATTTACCTGGAATTTGCACTAGATAGTGTGCAGAGGGGATTTACCAGGATGTTGCACTGTAGAATGTAGAGAGGACATTTTAAAGGATTTTGCACTAGAGAGGCTACAGAGGAGATTTACAAGGATGTAACACTGGAGAAGGTGCAGAGGTGATTAGCAGGATGGCCACTAGAGAGGGTGCAGAGCAGAATTAGCAAGATGTTGCACAACAGAGTGTACAGAGGAGATTTACAAGGAAGTTGCACTAGCGAGGGTACAGAGAAGTTTGCTCAGGAAGAGCATACAGAGTAGATTTACCACGATGTTACATTGGAATGGTTACATAGGGGATGTAACAGGACATTGCACTAGAGAGCTTGCAGAGGCAAGTTACCAGGATGTTGCACTGCAGATCGTGCAGAGATGATTTACGAGGAAGTTGCACTAGAGAGTGTACAGAGGTGATTTACCAGGATGTTGCGCTGGGGAGTATACGGAGGAGTTTTACCAGGATGTTACACTGGAGAGGGTACTGAGGTGATTTAACAGGATGTTGCACCAGCGAGGGTACAGAGGAAATTTACCTGGATGTTACACTAGAGAGGGTACAGAGGAGAATTAACAGGATGTTGCACTGGGGAAAGTAAAGTGGTGATTTACTAGAATATTGCAGTAGTGTGGGTACAAGGAGATTTACCAGGATGTTGCACTAGAGAGAGTGCAGAGGAGATTTACCAGGATGTTGCACTCGAGATTATGCAGAGGAGTATTACGAGGATGTTGCCCTAGAGAGTGTACAGAAACGATTTACTAGGATGTTGCACTTGGGAAGGTAACGTGAAGATTTACCAGGATGTTACTCTAGAGATGATACTGACGAGATTTACCAGGACGTTGCACTAGAGATGATAGACAGGAGATCTATTAGGATGTGGCGCTGGGAGGGTACAGAAGAGATTCACCAAAATGTTACACTAGACAGGGTACAGAGGAGATTTACCACAACTTTGCACAGTCAGGTTACAAAGGAGATTTATCAGGGTATTGCACTGGAGCGGGTACAGAGGAGATTTGCCAAGATGTTACACTGGAGTGGGTAGAGAGATTTACCAGGATGTTGCACTGCAGAGTGTACAGAGGAGATTTACCAGGATTTTACACTGTTGAGAGTACAGGGGAGATTTACCAGAATATTGCACTAGATAGGACGCAGAGGAGATTCACCAGGATGTTGCACTAGAGAGGGTACGCTAGGGATTTTCCAGGATGTTGCGCTGGAGAGGGTACCGTGGAGATTTACCAGGATTTTACATTAGACGGGGTACAGAGGAGTTTTAACAGAGGTTGCAGCGGAGATTTACTAGAATATTGCACTGCAGAGGTTACAGAGGAGATTTACAAGGATGCTGAGGTAGAGAGGGTAGAGAGGAGATTTACAAGGATTTTGCACTGGAGAGAGAACAGAGGAGATTTACCACGATGTTGCACTGGAGAGGATACAGAGGAGATTCACCAGGATGTTGCACTGAAGAGCATACAGATAAGATTTACTAGGATGTTAGAGTATAGAAGGTACACAGGAGATTTAACAGCATATTGCATTAGAGACGGTGCAGAGGCGATTTACCAAGATGTTGCACTGCAGAGCTTGCAGAGGTGATTTACAAGGAAATTGCACAAGAGAGGGTACAGAGGAGATTTACCAGGATGTTGCACTGCAGAGGAGCCACAGGAGATTTACCAGAATGTTGCACTGTAGAAAGTACAGGGGAGATTTACCAGAATATTACATTAGAGAGGATACAGAGGAGATTTACCTGGATTTTGCACTAGAGAGTATGCAGAGGAGATTTAGCTGGATGTTGGACTAAAGAGGTTGCAGAGGAGATTTACTAGGATTTTGCACTAAAGAGGGCACAGAGGAGATTCAGCAGGATGTTACACTGGAGAAGGTAGAGAGGAGATTTCGCAGGTTGTTGCACTTGTGAGGGTATACAGGAGTTTCAACATGATTTTACCGTAGACAGATTGCACAGGAGATTTACCAGCGTGTTGAACTGGAGAGGGTACAGATGAGATTTACCAGGATGTTGCACTAGAGAGGGTGCAGAGGAGATTTACCAGGATTTTGCACTGGAGAGGATAGAGAGGAGATTTTCCAGAATGTTGCACCCAGAGCGTGCAGAGGTGATTTAACAGGGTGTTGCACTGCAGCGGGTATAGATTAGACAAGCATGATCAGCACTACATAGGGTGCAGAGCAGAATTAACATGATGTTGTACGACGGAGAGTACAGAGGCGATTTACAAGGATGTTGCACTAGCGAGGATGTAGAGAAGATTTACTAGGAATATGCACTGGCGGGCGTACAAAGAAGATTTACCAGGATGTTGCACTGCAGAGCGTGTAGAGGTGTTTTACAAGGAAGTTGCACCAGAGATGGTACAGTGGAGATTTACCGCGATGTTGCGCTGGAGATGGTACAGAGGAGACTACCTGGATGTTACACTAGAGAGGGTACAGAGGAGATATACAAGGATGTTGCACTGGATAGGATACAGACGAGATATAACAAGATGTTGCACTGGCAATGGTACAGAGGAGAATTATCTGGATGTTACACTAGAGAGGGTACAGAGGAGATATACAAGGATGTTGCACTGGAGAGGGTACAGAGGAGATTTGCCACGATGTTGCACTGGAGAGGATACAGAGGAGGTTTACCATAATGTTGCAGTGGAGAGGGAACAGAGGAGATTTACCAGGGTGTTGCACTAGAGAGTGTATAGAGGAGATTTTACAGGATGTTGCTTAGTGAAGATGCAGTAGAGATTTACCAGGATGTTGCACTGGAGAGATTACAGTGGAGATTAGCAGGATGTTGCACTAGAGAGGCTACAGTGGAGATTTACCAGGATGTTGCACTAGAGGAGGTACAGAGTTAATTTACAAGGATGGTTCTCTGGAGAGGATACTGAGAACATTTACCAGGATGTTGCACCGAGGGCGAGCAGAGAAGATTTACCAGGATGTTAGACTGGAGAGAGTACTAATGAGTTTTAAGCTGATATTGCACTAGAGAGGGTGCAAAGGAGACTTACCACGATGTTGCACTGCAGACGGTAGAGAGGAGATTTACAAGAATGTTGCACTAGAGTGGGTACAGTGGAGACTTAACAGGATGTTGCACAGGAGAGGGTACAGACGAGATTCACACGGATGTTACACTGGAGAGGGTAGAGAGAAGATTTAGCAGGTTGTTGGACTGGCGAGGTTACAGAGGAGATTCAACAGGATTTTGCAGTGGAGAGGGAGCAGTGGGATTTACCAGGATGCTGCATTGGAGTGGGTGCAGATGAGATTTACCAGGATGTTGCACTGTAGAATGTAGAGAGGACATTTTAAAGGATTTTGCACTAGAGAGGCTACAGAGGAGATTTACAAGGATGTAACACTGGGGAGGGTGCAGAGGCGATTAGCAGGATGGCCACTAGAGAGGGTGCAGAGCAGAATTAACAAGATATTGCACAACAGAGTGTACAGAGAAGATTTACAAGGAAGTTGCACTAGCGAGGGTACAGAGGAGATTGCTCAGGATGTTGACTGAAGAGCATACAGAGTAGATTTACCACGATGTTACAGTGGAGTGGGTACATAGGGGATTTAACAGGACATTGCACTAGAGAGTTTGCAGAGGCGAGTTAGAAGGATGTTGCACTGCAGATCGTGCAGAGATGATTTACGAGGAAGTTGCACTAGAGAGTGTACAGAGGTGATTTACCAGGATGTTGCGCTGGGGAGGATACGGAGAAGTTTTACCAGGATGTTACACTGGAGAGAGTACAGAGGTGATTTAACAGGATGTTGCACCAGCGAGGGTAGAGAGGAAATTTACATGGATGTTACTCTAGAGAGGGTAAAGAGGAGAATTAACAGGATGTTGCACTGGAGAGAGTAAAGTGGAGATTTACTAGAATATTGCACTAGTGTGGGTACAGGGAGATTTACCAGGATGTTGCACTAGAGAGAGTGCAGAGGAGATTTACCAGGATGTTGCACTCGAGATTATGCAGAGGAGTTTTACGAGGATGTTGCCCTTGAGAGTGTACAGAAACGATTTACTAGGATGTTGCACTTGAGAAAGTAACGTGAAGATTTACCAGGATGTTACACTAGAGATGATACTGAGGAGATTTACCAGGACGTTGCACTAGAGATGATAGACAGGAGATCTATTAGGATGTGGCGCTGGGAGGGTACAGACGAGATTCACCAAAATGTTACACTAGACAGGGTACAGAGGAGATTTACCACAACTTTGCACAGTGAGCTTACAGAGGAGATTTATCAGGTATTGCTCTGGAGCGGGTACAGAGGAGATTTGCCAAGATGTTACACTGGAGCGGATAGAGAGATTTACCAGGATGTTGCACTGCAGAGTGTACAGAGGAGATTTACCAGCATTTTACACTGTTGAGAGTACAGGGGAGATTTACCAGAATATTGCACTAGATAGGATGCAGAGGAGATTCACCAGGATGTTGCACTAGAGAGGGTACACTAGGGATTTTCCAGGATGTTGTGCTGCAGAGGGTACCGTGGAGATTTACCAGGATTTTACATTAGACGGTGTACAGAGGAGTTTTAACAGAGGTTGCAAAGGAGATTTACTAGAATATTGCACTGCAGAGGGTATAAAGGAGATTTATAAAGATGTTGAGCTAGAGAGGGTACAGAGGAGATTTACAAGGATTTTGCACTGGAGAGAGTACAGAGGAGATTTACCACGATGTTGCACTGGAGAGGATACAGAGGAGATTCACCAGGATGTTGCACTGAATATCATACAGATAAGATTTACTAGGATTTTAGAGTATAGAAGGTACATAGGAGATTTAACAGCATATTGCATTAGAGACGGTGCAGAGGCGATTTACCAAGATGTTGCACTGCAGAGCTTGCAGAGGTGATTTACAAGGAAATTGCATTAGAGAGGGTACAGAGGAGATTTACCAGGATGTTGCACTGCAGAGGATCCACAGGAGATTTACCAGAATGTTGCACTGTAGAAAGTACAGGGGAGATTTACCAGAATATTACACTAGAGAGGATACAGAGGAGATTTACCTGGATTTTGCACTAGAGAGTGTGCAGAGGAGATTTAGCTGGATGTTGGACCTAAGAGGTTGCAGAGGAGTTTTACTAGGATTTTGCACTAAAGAGGGCACAGAGGAGATTCAGCAGGATGTTACACTGGAGAAGGTAGAGAGGAGATTTCGCAGGTTGTTGCACTTGTGAGGGTACACAGGAGTTTCAACAGGATTTTGCCGTAGAGAGGTTGCAGAGGAGATTTACCAGAGTGTTGAACTGGAGAGGGTACAGAGGCGATTTACAAGGATGTTGCACTAGCGAGCATGTAGAGAAGATTTACCAGGAATATGCACTGGAGGGCGTACAGAGAAATTTACCAGGATGTTGCACTGCAGAGCGTGTAGAGGTGTTTTACAAGGAAGTTGCACCAGAGATGGTACAGTGGAGATTTACCGCGATGTTGCGCTGGAGATGGTACAGAGGAGACTACCTGGATGTTACACTAGAGAGGGTACAGAGGAGATATACAAGGATGTTGCACTGGATAGGATACAGAGGAGATTTATCAGGATGTTGCAGTGGAGAGGGTACAGAGGAGATTTACCAGGGTGTTGCACTAGAGAGTGTATAGAGGAGATTGTACAGGATGTTGCTTAGTGAAGATGCAGTAGAGATTTACCAGGATGTTGCACTGGAGAGATTACAGTGGAGATTAGCAGGATGTTGCACTAGAGAGGCTACAGTGGAGATTTACCAGGATGTTGCACGAGAGGAGGTACAGAGTTCATTTACAAGGATGTTTCTCTAGAGAGGATACTGAGAACATTTACCAGGATGTTGCACCGAGGGCGAGCAGAGAAGATTTACCAGGATGTTAGACTGGAGAGAGTACATATGAGTTTAAAGCGTATATTGCACTAGAGAGGGTGCAGAGGAGACTTACCACGATGTTGCACTGCAGACGGTAGAGAGGAGATTTACAAGAATGTTGCACTAGAGTGGGTACAGAGGAGACCTAACAGGATGTTGCACAGGAGAGGGTACAGACGAGATTCACACGGATGTTACACTGGAGAGGTTAGAGAGAAGATTTAGCAGGTTGTTTGACTGGCGAGGTTACAGAGGAGATTCAACAGGATTTTGCAGTGGAGAGGGAGCAGTGGGATTTACCAGGATGCTGCATTGGTGTGGGTGCAGATGAGATTTACCAGGATGTTGCACTGTAGAATGTAGAGAGGACATTTTAAAGGATTTTGCACTAGAGAGGCTACAGAGGAGATTTACAAGGATGTAACACTGGAGAGGGTGCAGAGATGATTAGCAGGATGGCAACTAGAGAGGGTGCAGAGCAGAATTAACAAGATGTTGCACAATAGAGTGTACAGAGGAGATTTACAAGAAAGTTGCATTTGCGAGGGTACAGAGGAGATTGCTCAGGATGTTGCACTGAAGAGCATACAGAGTAGATTTACCACGATGTTACAGTGGAGTGGGTACATAGGGGATTTAACAGGACATTGCACTAGAGAGTTTGCAGAGGCGAGTTAGAAGGATGTTGCACTGCAGATCGTGCAGAGATGATTTACGAGGAAGTTGAACTAGAGAGTGTACAGAGGTGATTTACCAGGATGTTGCGCTGGGGAGGATACGGAGAAGTTTTACCAGGATGTTACACTGGAGAGAGTACAGAGGTGATTTAACAGGATGTTGCACCAGCGAGGGTACAGAGGAAATTTACCTGGATGTTACACTAGAGAGGGTACAGAGGTGAATTAACAGGATGTTGCACTGGAGAGAGTAAAGTGGAGATTTACTAGAATATTGCACTAGTGTGGGTACAGGGAGATTTACCAGGATGTTGCACTAGAGAGAGTGCAGAGGAGATTTACCAGGATGTTGCACTCGAGATTATGCAGAGGAGTTTTGCGAGGATGTTGCCCTAGAAAGTGTACAGAAACGATTTACTAGGATATTGCACTTGAGAAGGTAACGTGAAGATTTACCAGGATGTTACACTAGAGATGATACTGAGGAGATTTACCTGGACGTTGTACTAGAGATGATATACAGGAGATCTATTAGGATGTGGCGCTGGGAGGGTACAGAAGAGATTCACCAAAATGTTACACTAGACAGGGTGCAGAGGAGATTTAACACAACTTTGCACAGTGAGGTTACAGAGGAGATTTATCAGGTATTGCTCTGGAGCGGGTACAGTGGAGATTTGCCAAGATGTTACACTGGAGCGGGTAGAGAGATTTACCAGGATGTTGCACTGCAGAGTGTACAGAGGAGATTTACCAGGATTTTACACTGTTGAGAGTACAGGGTATATTTACCAGAATATTGCACTAGATAGGATGCAGAGGAGATTCACCAGGATGTTGCACTAGAGAGGGTACACTAGGGTTTTTCCAGGATGTTGCGCTGAAGAGGGTACCGTGGAGAATTAACAGGATTTTACATTAGACGGGATACAGAGTTCTTTTAACAGAGGTTGCAGCGGAGATTTACTAGAATATTGCACTGCAGAGGGTACATAGGAGATTACAAGGATGTTGAGCTAGAGAGGGTACAGAGGAGATTTACCAGCATGTTGCACTGGAGAGGGTACAGAGGAGATTTACCAGGATGTTACACTGGATAGGATGAAAAGGAGATTTACCAGGTTGTTACACTGGCGAGTGTATAGAGGAAATTTATCAGGATGTCGCTTTGCAGAGGGTACAGAGTAGCTTTACAAGGATGTTGCGCTAGAGAGGGTTCAAAGGAGATTTACCCGGATGTTTTACTGGAAAGGATAAAGAGGCGATTTACCAGGATGTTACACTGAAAGGGTGCATAAGAGATTTACCAGGATGTTGCAGTGCAGAGGCTGCAGAAAGATCTATCAGGATGTTGCACTGGCGAAGGTACAGAAGAGATTTAAGAGGATGTTGCACTATAGATGATTAAGAGAAGATTTGGCAGGATGTTGCACTGGAGAGGTTACAGAGGAGATTGAACAGGATGTTGCCCTGGTGAGTGTACTGAGGAGAATCACCAGGATGTTGCACTTGCGAGGGTACAGAGGAGTTTTACCAGCATGTTGCACTAGCGAGGGTGCAGAGGAGATTTACCAGAATGTTGCACTGGAAAGAGTACAGACGTGATTAACCTGGATGTTGCACTGCGAGTGTATGGAGGAGATTTACCAGGATGATGCACTGTAGGGAGTATAGGGGGGATTTAACGAATATTACATTAGAGAGGGAACAGTGGAGAATTATCCAGATGTTGCACTAGAGAGTGTGCAGTGGAGATTTACCTGGATGTTGCACTAAAAGCTTGCAGAGGAGATTTAACCAGATGTTGCACTGGAGAGCATACATATAAGAATTATCAGGATGTTAGAGTGGAGAAGGTACATAGGAGATTTAACAGCATATTGCTCTCGAGAATGTGCAGAGGTGATTTACAAGGATGTTGCTCTAGAGAGGGTACAGAGGAGATTTACCTAGAATGTTGCACTGGAGATGGTACAAAGATGTTTTAATAGGATGTTACACTAGAGAGGTAACAGAGGTGATTTAACAGGATGTTGCACTGGCGACGGTACAGTGTAGATTTACCTGGATGTTACACGAGTGAGGGTACAGAGGAGATTTACAAGGATTTTGCACTGGATAGAGTACAGAGGAGATTTACCACGATGTTGCACTGGAGAGGATACAGAGGAGATTCATCAGGATGTTGTACTGAAGAGCATACAGATAAGATTTACTAGGATGTTAGAGTATAGAAGGTACATAGGAGATTTAACAGCATATTGCATTACAGGCGGTGCCGAGGCGATTTAACAAGATGTTGCACTGCAGAGCTTGCAGAGGTGATTTACAAGGAAATTGCACTAGAGAGGGTACAGAGGAGATTTACCAGGATGTTGCACTGCAGAAGATCCACAGGAGATTTACCAGAATGTTGCACTGTAGAAAGTACAGGGGAGATTTACCAGAATATTACATTAGAGAGGATACAGAGGAGATTTACCTGGATTTTGCACTAGAGAGTGTGCAGAGGAGATTTAGCTGGATGTTGGACTAAAGAGGTTGCAGAGGAGATTTACTAGGATTTTGCACTAAAGAGGGCACAGAGGAGATTCAGCAGGATGTTACAGTGGAGAAGGTAGAGACGAGATTTCGCAGGTTGTTGCACTTGTGAGGGTACACAGGAGTTTCAACAGGATTTTGCCGTTGAGAGGTTGCTGAGGAGATTTACCAGGGTGTTGAACTGGAAAGGGTACAGATGATATTTACCAGGATGTTGCACTAGAGAGGGTGCAGAGGAGATTTACCAAGATTTTGCACTGGAGAGAATAGAGAGGAGATTTTCCAGAATGTTGCACCCAGAGCGTGCAGAGGTGATTTAACAGGGTGTTGCACTGCAGCGGGTACAGATTAGACTAGCATGATCAGCACTACATAGGGTGCAGAGCAGAATTAACATGATGTTGCACGACGGAGGGTACAGAGGCGATTTACAAGGATGTTGAACTAGCGAGGATGTAGAGAAGATTTACCAGGAATATGCACTGGAGGGCGTACAGAGAAGATTTACCAGGATGTTGCACTGCAGATCGTGCAGAGATGATTTTCGAGGAAGTTGCACTAGAGAGTGTACAGAGGTGATTTACCAGGATGTTGCGCTGGGGAGGATACGGAGAAGTTTTACCAGGATGTTACACTGGAGAGAGTACAGAGGTGATTTAACAGGATGTTGCACCAGCGAGGGTACAGAGGAAATTTACCTGGATGTTACACTAGAGAGGGTACAGAGGAGAATTAACAGGATGTTGCACTGGAGAGAGTAAAGTGGAGATTTATTAGAATATTGCACTAGTGTGGGTACAAGGAGATTTACCAGGATGTTGCACTAGAGAGAGTGCAGAGGAGATTTACCAGGATGTTGCACTCGAGATTATGCAGAGGAGTTTAACGAGGATGTTGCCCTAAAGAGTGTACAGAAACGATTTACTAGGATATTGCACTTGAGAAGGTAACGTGAAGATTTACCAGGATGTTACACTAGAGATGATACTGAGGAGATTTACCTGGACGTTGCACTAGAGATGATAGACAGGAGATCTATTACGATGTGGCGCTGGGAGGGTAAAGAAGAGATTCACCAATATGTTACACTAGACAGGGTACAGAGGAGATTTACCACAACTTTGCACAGTGAGTTTACAGAGGAGATTTATCAGGTATTGCTCTGGAGCGGGTACAGAGGAGATTTGCCAAGATGTTACACTGGAACGGGTAGAGAGATTTACCAGGATGTTGCACTGCAGAGTGTACAGAGGAGATTTACCAGGATTTTACACTGTTGAGAGTACAGGGGAGATTTACCAGAATATTGCACTAGATAGGATGCAGAGGAGATTCACCAGGATGTTGCACTAGAGAGGGTACACTAGGGATTTTCCAGGATGTTGCGCTGCAGAGGGTACCGTGGAGATTTACCAGGATTTTACATTAGACGGTGTACAGAGGAGTTTTAACGGAGGTTGCAAAGGAGATTTACTAGAATATTGCACTGCAGAGGGTACAGAGGATATTTACAAGGATGTTGAGCTAGAGAGGATGGAGAGGAGATTTACAAGGATTTTGCACTGGAGAGAGTACAGAGGAGATTTACCACGATGTTGCACTGGAGAGGATACAGAGGAGATTCACCAGGTTGTTGCACTGAAGAGCATACAGAAAAGATTTACTAGGATGTTAGAGTATAGAAGGTACACAGACGATTTAACAGCATATTGCATTAGAGACGGTGCAGAGGCGATTTAACAAGATGTTGCACTGCAGAGCTTGCAGAGGTGATTAACAAGGAAATTGCATTAGAGAGGGTACAGAGGAGATTTACCAGGATGTTGCACTGCAGAGGATCCACAGGAGATTTACCAGAATGTTGCACTGTAGAAAGTACAGGGGAGATTTACCAGAATATTACATTAGAGAGGATACAGAGGAGATTTACCTGGATTTTGCACTAGAGAGTGAGCAGAGGAGATTTAGCTGGATATTGGACTAAAGAGGTTGCAGAGGAGATTTACCAGGATTTTCCACTAAAAAGGGCACAGAGGAGATTCAGCATGAATTTTCACTGGAGAAGATAGAGAGGAGATTTCGCAGGTTGTTGCACTTGTGAGGGTACACAGGAGTTTCAACAGGATTTTGCGGTAGAGAGGTTGCAGAGGAGATTTACCAGGGTGTTGAACTGGAGAGGGTACAGATGAGATTTACCAGGATGTTGCACTAGAGAGCGTGCAGAGGTGATTTACCAGGATTTTGCACTGGAGAGGATAGAGAGGAGATTTTCCAGAATGTTGCACCCAGAGCGTGCAGAGGTGATTTACCAGGGTGTTGCACTGCAGCGGGTACAAATTAGACTAGCATGATCAGCACTACATAGGGTGCAGAGCAGAATTAACATGATGTTGCACGACGGAGGGTACAGAGGCGATTTACAAGGATGTTGCACTAGCGAGGATGTAGAGAAGATTTACCAGGAATATGCACTGGAGGGCGTACAGAGAAGATTTACCAGGATGTTGCACTGCAGAGCGTGTAGAGGTGTTTTACAAGGAAGTTGCACCAGAGATGGTACAGTGGAGATTTACCGCGATGTTGCGCTGGAGATGGTACAGAGGAGACTACCAGGATGTTACACTGGACAGGTTACAGACGTGATATAACAAGATGTTGCACTGGCGATGGTATAGTGGAGATTTATCTGGATGTTACACTAGAGAGGGTACAGAGGAGATATACAAGGATGTTGCACAGGAGAGGGTACAGAGGAGATTTACCACGATGTTGCACTGGAAAGGATACAGAGGAGATTTATCAGGATGTTGCAGTGGAGAGGTTACAGAGGAGATTTACCAGGGTGTTGCACTAGAGAGTGTATAGGGGAGATTTTATAGGATGTTGCTTAGTGAAGATTCAGTAGAGATTTACCAGGATGTTGCACTGGAGAGATTACAGTGGAGATTAGCAGGATGTTGCACTAGAGAGGCTACAGTGGATATTTAGCAGGATGTTGCACGAGAGGAGGTACAGAGTTCATTTACAAGGATGTTTCTCTAGAGAGGATACTGAGAACATTTACCAGGATGTTGCACCGAGGGCGAGCAGAGAAGATTTACCAGGATGTTAGACTGGAGAGAGTACATATGAGTTTAAAGCGGATATTGCACTAGAGGGGGTGCAGAGGAGACTTACCACGATGTTGCACTGCAGACGGTAGAGAGGAGATTTACAAGAATGTTGCACTAGAGTGGGGACAGAGGAGACCTAACAGGATGTTGCACAGGAGAGGGTACAGACGAGATTCACACGGATGTTAAACTGGAGAGGTTAGAGAGAAGATTTAGCAGGTTGCTGGACTGGCGAGGTTACAGAGGAGATTCAACAGGATTTTGCAGTCGAGAGGGAGCAGTGGGATTTACCAGGATGCTGCATTGGAGTGGGTGCAGATGAGATTTACCAGGATGTTGCACTGTAGAATGTAGAGAGGACATTTTAAAGGATTTTGCACTAGAGAGGCTACAGAGGAGATTTACAAGGATGTAACACTGGAGAGGGTGCAGAGGTGATTAGCAGAATCGCAACTAGAGAGGGTGCAGAGCAGAATTAACACGATGTTGCACAACAGAGTGTACAGAGGAGATTTACAAGGAAGTTGCACTAGCGAGGGTACAGAGGAGATTGCTCAGGATGTTGCACTGAAGAGCATACAGAGTAGATTTACCACGGTGTTACAGTGGAGTGGGTACATAGGGGATTTAACAGGACATTGCACTAGAGAGCTTGCAGAGGCGAGTTAGCAATATGTTGCACTGCAGATCGTGCAGAGATGATTTACGAGGAAGTTGCACTAGAGAGTGTACAGAGGTGATTTACCAGGATGTTGCGCTGAGGAGGATACGGAGAAGTTTTAGCAGGATGTTACACTGGAGAGAGTACAGAGGTGATTTAACAGGATGTTGCACCAGCGAGGGTATAGAGGAAATTTACCTGGATGTTACACTAGAGAGGGTACGGAGGAGAATTAACAGGATGTTGCACTGCAGAGTGTAAAGTGGAGATTTACTAGAATATTGCACTAGTGTGGGTACAGGGAGATTTACCCGGATGTTGCACTAGAAAGAGTGCAGAGGAGATTTACCAGGATGTTGCACTCGAGATTATGCAGAGGAGTTTTACGAGCATGTTGCACTAAAGAGTGTACAGAAACGATTTACTAGGATATTGCACTTGAGAAGGTAACGTGAAGATTTACCAGGATGTTACACTAGAGATGATACTGAGGAGATTTACCTGGACGTTGCACTAGAGATGATAGACAGGAGATCTATTAGGATGTGGCGCTGGGAGGGTGCAGAAGAGATTCACCAAAATGCTACACTAGAGAGTGTGCAGTGGAGATTTACCTGGATGTTGCACTAAAAGCTTGCAGAGGAGATTTACCCAGATGTTGCACTGGAGAGCATACATAGAAGATTTACCAAGATGTTAGAGTGGAGAAGGTACATAGGAGATTTAACAGCATATTGCTCTAGAGAATGTGCAGAGGCGATTTAACAAGATGTTGCACTGCAGGGCGTGCAGAGGTGATTTACAAGAATGTTGCACTAGAGAGGGTACAGAGGAGATTTACCTAGAATGTTGCACTGGAGATGGTACAAAGATGTTTTAATAGGATGTTACACTAGAGAGGTAACAGAGGTGATTTAACAGGATGTTGCACTGGCGACGGTACAGTGGAGATTTACCTGGATGTTACACGAGTGAGGGTACAGAGGAGATTTACAAGGATTTTGCACTGGAGAGAGTACAGAGGAGATTTACCACGATGTTGCACTGGAGAGGATACAGAGGAGATTCATCAGGATGTTGTACTGAAGAGCATACAGATAAGATTTACTAGGATGTTAGAGTATAGAAGGTACACAGGAGATTTAACAGCATATTGCATTACAGGCGGCGCCGAGGCGATTTAACAAGATGATGCACTGCAGAGCTTGCAGAGGTGATTTACAAGGAAATTGCACTAGAGAGGGTACAGAGGAGATTTACCAGGATGTTGCACTGCAGAGGATCTACAGGAGATTTACCAGAATGTTGCACTGTAGAAAGTACAGGGGAGATTTACCAGAATATTACATTAGAGAGGATACAGAGGAGATTTACCTGGATTTTGCACTAGAGATTGGGCAGAGGAGATTTAGCTGGATGTTGGACTAAAGAGGTTGCAGAGGAGATTTACTAGGATTTTGCACTAAAGAGGGCACAGAGGAGATTCAGCAGGATGTTACACTGGAGCAGTAGAGAGGAGATTTCGCAGGTTGTTGCACTTGTGAGGGTACACAGGAGTTTCAACAGGATTTTGCCGTAGAGAGGTTGCAGAGGAGATTTACCAGCGTGTTGAACTGGAGAGGGTACAGATGAGATTTAACAGGATGTTGCACTAGAGAGGGTGCAGAGGAGATTTACCAGGATTTTGCACTGGAGAGGATAGAGTGGAGATTTTCCAGAATGTTGCACCCAGAGCGTGCAGAGGTGATTTAACAGGGTGTTGCACTGCAGCGGGTACAGATTAGACTAGCATGATCAGCACTACATAGGGTGCAGAGCAGAATTAGCACAATGTTGCACGACGGAGGGTACAGAGGCGATTTTCAAGATGTTGCACTAGCGAGGATGTAGAGAAGATTTACCAGGAATATGCACTGGAGGGCGTACAGAGAAGATTTACCAGGATGTTGCACTGCAGAGCGTGTAGACGTGTTTAACAAGGAAGTTGCACCAGAGATGGTACAGTGGAGATTTACCGCGTTCTTGCACTGGAGATGGTACATAGGAGACTATCAGGATGTTACACTGGACAGGTTACAGACGAGATATAACAAGATGTTGCACTGGCGATGGTACAGAGGAGATTTATCTGGATGTTACACTAGAGAGGGTACAGAGGAGATATACAAGGATGTTGCATTGGAGAGGTTACAGAGGAGATTTAACACGATGTTGCACTGGAGAGGATACAGAGGAGATTTACCAGGATGTTGCAGTGGAGAGGGTACAGAGGAGATTTACCAGGGTGTTGCACTAGAGATTGTACAGAGGAGATTTTGCAGGGTGTTGCTTAGTGAAGATGCAGTTGAGATTTACCAGGATGTTGCACTGGAGAGATTACAGTGGAGATTAGCAGGATTTTGCACTAGAGAGGCTAAAGTGGAGATTTACCAGGATGTTGCACTAGAGGAGGTACAGAGGTCATTTACAAGGATGTTTCTCTAGAGAGGATACTGAGAACATTTACCAGGATGTTGCAACTAGGGCGAGCAGAGAAGATTTAACAGGATGTTAGACTGGAGAGAGTACATATGAGTTTTAAGCGGATATTGCACTAGAGAGGGTGCAGAGGAGACTTACCACGATGTTGCACTGCAGACGGTAGAGAGGAGATTTACAAGAATGTTGCAGAGGAGAGGTTACAGACGAGATTCACACGGATGTTACACTGGAGAGGGTAGAGAGAAGATTTAGCAGGTTGTTGGACTGGCGAGGTTACAGAAGAGATTCAACAGGATGTTGCAGTGGAGAGGGAGCAGTGGGATTTACCAGGATGCTGCATTGGATGGGTGCAGATGAGATTTAGCAGGATGTTGCACTGTAGAATGTAGAGAGGACATTTTAAAGGATTTTGCACTAGAGCGGCTACAGAGGAGATTTACAAGGATGTAACACTGGAGAGGGTGCAGAGATGCTTAGCAGGATGGCCACTAGAGAGGGTGCAGAGCAGAATTAATAAGATGTTGCACAACAGAGTGTACAGAGGAGATTTAGAAGGAAGTTGCACTAGCGAGGGTACAGAGGAGATTGCCCAGGATGTTGCACTGAAGAGCATACAGAGTAGATTTACCACGATGTTACAGTGGAGTGGGTACATAGGGGATTTAACAGGACATTGCACTAGAGAGCTTGCAGAGGCGAGTTACCAGGATTTTGCACTGCAGATCGTGCAGAGATGATTTACGAGGAAGTTGCTCTAGAGAGTATACAGAGGTGATTTACTAGGATGTTGCGCTGGGGAGGATACAGAGGAGTTTTACCAGGACGTTACACTGGAGAGGGTACAGAGGTGATTTAACAGGATGTTGCACCAGCGAGGGTACAGAGGAAATTTACCTGGATGTTACACTAGAGAGGGCACAGAGGAGAATTAACAGGATGTTGCACTGGAGAGAGTAAAGTGGAGATTTAATAGAATATTGCACTAGTGTGGGTACAGGGAGATTTAACAGGATGTTGCACTAGAGAGATTGCAGAGGAGATTTACCAGGATGTTGCACTCGAGATTATGCAGAGGAGTTTTACGAGGATGTTGCCCTAGAGAGTGTACAGAAACGATTTACTAGGATGTTGCACTTGAGAAGGTAACGTGAAGATTTACCAGGATGTTACACTAGAGATGATACTGAGGAGATTTACCAGGACGTTGCACTAGAGATGATAGACAGGAGATCTATTAGGATGTGGCACTGGGAGGGTACAGAAGAGATTCACCAAAATGTTATACTAGACAGGGTACAGAGGAGATTTACCACAACTTTGCACAGTGAGGTTACAGAGGAGATTTATCACGGTATTGCACTGGATCGGGTACAGAGGAGATTTGCCAAGATGTTACACTGGAGTGATAGAGAGATTTACCAGGATGTTGCACTGCAGAGTGTACAGAGGAGATTTACCAGGATTTTACACTGTTGAGAGTACAGGGGAGATTTACCAGAATATTGCACTAGATAGGATGCAGAGGAGATTCACCAGGATGTTGCACTAGAGAGGGTACACTAGGTATTTCCCAGGATGTTGCGCTGGAGTGGGTACCGTGGAGATTTACAAGGATTTTACATTAGACGGGGTACAGAGGAGTTTTAACAGAGGTTGCAGCGGAGATTTACTAGAATATTGCACTGCAGAGGTTAGAGAGAAGATTTACAAGGATGTTGCACTAGAGAGGGTACAGAGGAGATGTAACAGGATATTGCACGGGAGAAGGTACAAATGAGATTTATCAGGATGTTGCACAGGAGAGGGTAGAGACGTGATTTAGCAGCTTGTTACACTGGCGAGGGTACAGAGGAGATTCAATAGGATGTTGCAGTGGAGAGATTGCAGTGGAGATTTACCAGGATGTTGCACTGGCGAGCGTATAGAGGAGATTTACCTGGATGTTATACTAGAGATGTTATAGAGGAGATTTTACAGGATGATGCACGGAGAAGGCAGAGAGGAAATTTACCACGATGTTGCACGGCAGAGTGTACAGAGGAGATTTACCAGGATGTTGCAATTTAGAGCGTGCAGGGAAGATTTCCCAGATTATTGCACTAGAGAGTGTACAGAGTAGTTTTACCAGGATGTTGCACTAGAGAGTGTGCAGAGGGGATTTACCAGAATGTTGCACTAGAGGGGATGTAGAGTAGATTCATCAGGATGTTGTATTTTAGAGGGTACACATGAGATTTACCAGGATGATGCACTGGAGAGGGCACCGTGGAGATTTACGAGGATGTTACACTAGAGAGGGTACAGAGAAGTTTTAACAGGATTTTGCACTCGAGAGGGTGCAGCGGAGATTTACCAGGATATTGCACTGCCCAAGTTAGAGAGGTGATTACAAGGATGTTGCACTAGAGAGGGAACAGAGCAGATTTAACAGGATGTTGCATGGGAGAGAGTAAAGCGGAGATTGAACAGGAGGTTACAATGGAGAGGGTAGAGACGAGATTTAGCAGGTTGTTACACAGGCGGGGGTACAGAGGAGGTTCAATAGGATGTTGCAGTGGAGAGATAGGAGAGGAGATTTACCAGGATGTTGCACTGGCGAGCGTACAGAGGTGATTTACCTGGATGTTACACTAGAGATATTATAGAGGAGATTTACCAGGATGTTGCACTGAGAAGGCAGAGAGGAGATTTACCACGATGCTTCACTGCAGCGTGAACAGAGGAGATTTACCAGAATATTGCACTGTAGCGATTACAGAGGACTTTTACCATGATGTTGCACTAGAGAGGTTGCAGAGGGGATTTAGTAGGATGTTGCACTAGAGAGGATGCAGAGGATATTTAACAGGATGTTGCACTAGTGACGTTGGAGAGGATATTTATCAGGATGTTGCACTGGAGAGGGTAGAGAGGAGATTTACCTGGATGTTGCACTGGAGAGGGTACAGAGGAGATCAACGAGGATGTTACATTAGCGGGGGTACAGACGAGTTTTAACATGATATTGCACTAGAGAGGGTTCAGAGGAGATTTACCAGGATGTTCCACTGCAGAGTAAGAGTGGAGATTTACAAGCATGTTGCACTAGAGTGGTTACAGAGAAGATTTAACAGGATGTTGCATTGGAGAATTTACAGAGGAGATTTACCAGGATGTTGCACTTGTGAGCGTACAGAGGAGAGTTATCTGGATGTTACACTAGAGATGTTACAGAGGAGATGTACCAGGATGTTGCTCTTAGAGAGCACAGAGTACATGTACCGGGATGTTGCACTGCCAAGTGTACAGATGAGATGTTGCACTGTAGAGAGTACATGCGAGATTTACCAGAATATTGCAATAGAGAGGATTCAGATGAGACCTTCCAGGATGTAGCACTAGAGAGGAACAGACGGGATTTACGAGCATGTTGCACTTGAGAGATTACAGATGAGATTTACTTTAATGTTGCACTGGAGAGGATATTGAGGAGATTTACTAGCATGTTGCACTAGGGAGTTTACAGAGGAAATGTTCCATGATGATGTTCTAGAGAGGGTGCAGTGGAGCGTTACCAGGATGTTGAACTGGAGAGTGTACAGAGGAGATTTACCAGGATGTTGCACTAGAGAGAGTAGAGAGGAGATTTTCAAGAATGTTGCCATAGAGAGGATACAGAGAAGAATTACCAGGATGTTGCACTGGAGAGGGTACAGCTGAGAATAACCAGGATGTTGCTCTGCAGAGGTGACAGAGGAAGGATACCGGGATGTTGCATTTGAGAAGGTACAGAGGAGATTTACCAGGGTATTGCACTAGAGTGGTTACAGACGAGAATTATGAGGATGTTGCACTAGAGAAAATGCAGAGGAGTTTTACCAATATGTTGCACTAGAGAGTGTACAGTGGAGCTTTACCAGGATGTTGCACTGGAGAGGATACTGACGACATTTACCAGGATGTTACATTGGAGAGGGTACAGAGGAGTTTTAACAGGATGTTGCACTGCAGTGGGTAGAGAGGCGATTTTCAAGGATGTTACACTGGGGAGATTAGATTGGCGAAATAGCAGGTTGTTACACTGTCGAGGGTATAGAAGAGATTCAACAGGATGTTGCTGTGGAGATGGTGCAGAGGTGTTTTAACAGGATGTTCCATTAGAGAATACAGAGAAGGTTTACCAGGATGTTGCACTGCAGAGGTTACGGTGGAGTTTTAACAGCATGTTGCAACGGAAGCATGCAGAGGAGTTTTAACAGTATGCTGAACTGGAGATTGTACAGAGGAGGTTTACCAGGATGTTGCACTAGAGAGGGTATAGAGGAGATTTATCAGGTTATTGCGCTATAGATGGTACAGAGGAGTTTTACCAGGATTTTTCACTATGGAGCGTACAGAGGAGATTTACAAGGATGTTGCACTGGCGAGTGTGCAGCGGACATTTACCTGGATGATACACTTGGGAGGGTACAGAGGAGAATTAACAGAATGTTGCACTTGAGAGGCTTTACCAGGATGATGCACTGGAGATGGTAAAGAGGAGATTTACCAGGATGTTACACTGGAGAAGGTGGAGAGGAGATTGAGCAGATTGTTGCACTGAGGAGGGTACAGAGGAAATTCAACAGGATGTTGCAGTGGAGAGGTTGCAGAGGAGATTTACCAAGATGTTGCACTAGCGAGCGTACAGACGAGATTTACCAGGATGTTCTACTAGAGATAATACAACGAAGATTTAACAGGGTATTTCACTAGAGAGGGTGCAGAAGAGAGTTACCAGGATGATGCACCAAGAGCTTGCAGTGGAGATTTACCAGGATGTTGGACTGGAGAGGGTACAGTGGAGAATTACCTGGATGTTGAACTGGAGAGGGTACAGAGGAGAATTACCAGGATTTTCCACTAGAGAGTACACACAGGAGATTTACCAGGATGTTGCAATAGAGAGATTACAGAGGAGTTTTGCCAGGATGTTGAAGTAGAGAGGTACAGAGATTTTCAAGGATGTTGCACTAGAGATTTACAGAGGAGATTCACCAGCATGTTGCAGTGGAGTTATTACCGAGAAGATTTACCAGGTTGTTGCTCAGAGAGTGTGCAGAGAAAATGTACCAGGATGTTGCTCAGAGAGTGAGCAGAGGAGATTTAACAGAATGTTGCACTGGAGGGTGTACAGTGGAGAATTACCAGGATGTTGCACTAGAGATGGTACGGAGTAGATTCACCAGGTTATTTCGCTGTAGAGGGTACAGAGGAGTTTTACCAGAATGTTACGCTAGAGAGGTTACAGAGGAGATTTACCAAGGCCTTGGTCTAGTGAGGATACAGAGGAGATTTACTAGAATGTGGCCCTGGGAGGGTATAGAGGAGATTCACCTGAAAGATCCACGAGGCAATGTACATAAGAGATTTACCAGAATGTTGCACTAGTGAGGGTACAGAGGAGATTTACCATGATATTGCACTGGATAGGATATGGAGGAGATTTAATAAGGTGTAGCTCTGGAGAAGTTACAAGGGAGATTTAGCAGTTTGTTGCATTGGACGGGGTGCAGAGGAGATTTACCATTATGTTGCACTAGAGACAGTACAAAGGAGATTTACCAGGATCTTGCAATAGAGAGGGTACACAGAAGATTTACCAGGATGTTGCACTGGGGAGGGTACTTTGGAGATTTACCTGAATGCTGCACTGGACAGGGTACAGAGGAGATATGCCTGGATATTGCACCGGACCGTGTACAGAGGAGATTTACCAGGATGTTGCAGTGGAGCGGGTACAGTGGAGATTTAGGAGTATGTTGCACTGGAGAGGGTACAGAGGCGACTTCCCAGGGTTGCACTGGCGAGGATGCAGAGGAAATGTATCAAGATTTTGCAACAGAGAGAATACATATCTGATTTACGAGAATGTTTCACTGGAGAAGGTACAGAGGAGATTTACCAGGATGTTGCACTGGATAGGGTACAAATGAGATTGACCAGGTTGTTACACTAGAGAGGATAGAGAGGAGATTTAGCATGAGGTTGCACTGCAGGTGGTACAAAGGAGATTTGCAAGGATGTTGCATTGGAGAGGGAACAGCGGAGATTTACCAGGATGCTGAACTGGAGAGGGTACAGAGCAGATTTACCAGTGTGTTACACTTGAGAGGGTACAGAACAGTTTTAACAGGGCATTGCACTGGAGAGGGTACAGAGGAGATTTACCAGGACGTTGCACTGGCGAGTGTATAGAGGAGATTTATCAGGATGTCGCATTGCAGAGGGTACAGAGGAGATTTACAAGGATGTTGCGCTAGAGAGGGTTCAAAGGTGATTTACCCGGATGTTTTACTGGACAGGATAAGAGGCGATTTAACAGGATGTTTCACTGGAAGGGTGCAGAAGAGATTTACCAGGATGTTGCGCTGCAGAGGCTGCAGAGGAGATTTACAAGAATGTTGCACTAGAGGGGTTACGGAGTTGATTCAACAGGATGTTGCAATGCAGAGGGAACAGAGGAGATTTACAAGGATGTTGAACTAGAGAGGGTACAGAGGAGATTTACCAGGAAGTTGCATTGTAGAGGGTACAGAGTAGATTTACTAGGATGTTACACTGGAGAGGTTGCAGTGGAGATTTATCAGGATGTTGCACTGGCGAAGGTACAGAAGAGATTTAAGTGGATGTTGCACTATAGATGATTAAGAGGAAGATTTGGCAGGATGTTGCACTGGAGAGGTTACAGAGGAGATTGAACAGGATGTTGCCCTGGTGAGTGTCCTGAGGAGAATAACCAGGATGTTGCACTGGAGAGGGTACAGAGGAGTTTTACCAGCATGTTGCACTAGCGAGGATGCAAAGGAGATTTACCAGAATGTTGCACTGGAAAGAATACAGACGTGATTTACCTGGATGTTGCACTGCGAGGGTATGGAGGAGATTTACCAGGATGTTGCACTGTAGGGAGTATAGGGTGGATTTTACAGAATATTACATTAGAGAGGGAACAGTGGAGAATTACCCAGATGTTGCACTAGAGAGTGTGCAGTGGAGATTTACCTGGATGTTGCACTAAACGCTTGCAGAGGAGATTTACCCGGATGTTGCACTGGAGAGCATACAGAGAAGATTTACCAGGATGTTAGAGTGGTGAAGGTACATAGGAGATTTAACAGCATATTGCTCTAGATAATGTGCAGAGGCGATTTAACAAGTTGTTGCACTGCAGAGCGTGCAGAGGTGATTTACAAGGATGCTGCACTAGAGAGGGTACAGAGGAGATTTACCTAGAATGTTGCACTGGAGATGGTACAGATATATTTTAATAGGATGTTACACTAGAGAGGTAACAGAGGTGATTTAACAAGATGTTGCACTGGCGACGGTACAGTGTAGATTTACCTGGATGTTACACTAGTGACGGTACTAAGGAGATTTACAAGGATTTTGCACTGGAGAGAGTACAGAGGAGATTTACCACGATGTTGCACTGGAGAAGATACAGAGGAGATTCACCAGGATGTTGCACTGAAGAGCATACAGATATGATTTACTAGGATGTTAGAGTACAGAAGGTACACAGGAGATTTAACAGCATATTGCATTAGGGACGGTGCAGAGGCGATTTACCAAGATGTTGCACTGCAGAGCTTGTAGAGGTGATTTACAAGGAAATTACACTAGAGAGGGTACACAGGAGATTTACCAGGATGTTGCACTGCAGAGAATCCAAAGGAGATTTTCCAGAATGTTGCACTGTAGAAAGTATAGGGGAGATTTACCAGAATATTACATTAGAGAGGATACAGAGGAGATTTACCTGGATTTTGCGCTAGAGCATGTGCAGAGGAGATTTAGCTGGATGTTGGACTAAAGAGGTTGCAGAGGAGATTTACTAGGATTTTGCACTAAAGAGGGCACAGAGGAGATTCAGCAGGATGTTGCTCTGGAGAAGGTAGAGAGGAGATTTTGCAGGTTGTTGCACTTGTGAGGGTACACAGGAGTTTCAACAGGATTTTGCCGTAGAGAGGTTGCAGAGGAGATTTACCAGGTGTTGAACTGGAGAGGGTACAGATGAGATTTACCAAGGTGATGCACTAGAGAGGGTGCAGAGGAGATTTACCAGGATTTTGCACTGGAGAGGATAGAGTGGAGATTTTCCAGAATGTTGCAACCAGAGCGTGCAGAGGTGATTTACCAGGGTGTTGCACTGCAGCGGGTACAGATTAGACTAGCATGATCAGCATTCATAGCGTGCAGAGCAGAATTAACATGATGTTGCACGATGGAGGGTAGAGTGGCGATTTACAAGGATGTTGCACTAGCGAGGATGTAGAGAAGATTTACCAGGAATATGCACTGGTGGGCGTAGAGAGAAGATTTACCAGGATGTTGCACTGCAGAGTGTGTAGAGGAGTTTTACAAGGAAGTTGCACCAGAGATGGTACAGTGGAGATTTACTGCGATGTTGCGCTGGAGATGTTACAGAGGAGACAACCAGGATGTTACACTGGACAGGTTACAGACGAGATATAACAAGATGTTGCACTGGCGATGGTACAGAGGAGATTTATCTGGATATTACTCTAGAGAGGGTACAGAAGAGATATACAAGGATGTTGCACTGGAGAGGGTACAGAGGAGATTTACCACGACGTTGCACTGGAGAGGATACATGGAGATGTACCAGGATGTTGCAGTGGAGAGGGTACAGAGGAGATTTACCAGGGTGTTGCACTAGAGCTTGTACAGAGCAGATTTTACAATATGTTGCTTAGTGAAGATGCAGTAGAGATTTACCAGGATGTTGCACTGGAGAGATTACAGTGGAGATTAGCAGGATGTTGCACTAGAGAGGCTACAGTGGAGATTTACCAGGATGTTGCACTAGAGGAGGTACAGAGGTCATTTACAAGGATGTTTCTCTAGAGAGGATACTGAGAACATTTACCAGGATGTTGCACCGAGGGCGAGCAGAGAAGATTTACCAGGATGTTAGACTGGAGAGAGTACATATGAGTTTAAAGCGGATATTGCACTAGAGAGGGTGCAGAGGAGACTTACCACGATGTTGCACTGCAGACGGTAGAGAGGAGATTTACAAGAATGTTGCACTAGAGTGGGTACAGATGAGACCTAACAGGATGTTGCACAGGAGAGGGTACAGACGAGATTCACACGTATGTTACACTGGAGAAGGTAGAGAGAAGATTTAGCAGGTTGTTGGAATGGCGAGGTTACAGAAGAGATTCAACAGGATGTTGCAGTGGAGAGGGAGCAGTGGGATGTACCAGGATGCTGCATTGGAGTGGGTGCAGAGGAGATTTACCAGGATGTTGCACTGTAGAAGGTAGAGAGGACATTTTAAAGGATTTTGCACTAGAGAAGCTACAGAGGAGATTTGCAGGGATGTATCGCTGGAGATGGTGCAGAGGAGATTAGCAGGATGGTCAGTAGAGAGGGTGCAGAGCAGAATTAACAATATGTTGCACAACAGAGTGTACGGAGGAGATTTACCAGGAAGTTGCACTAGCGAGGGTACAGAGGAGATTGCTCAGGATGTTGCACTGAAGAGCATACAGAGTAGATTTACCACGATGTTACAGTGGAGTGGGTACATAGGGGATTTAACAGGACATTGCACTAGAGAGCTTGCAGAGGCGAGTTACCAGGATGTTGCACTGCAGATCGTCAGAGATGATTCACGAGGAAGTTGCACTAGAGAGTGTACAGAAGTGATTTACCAGGATTTTGCGCTGGGGAGGATACGGAGGTGATTTACCAGGATGTTACACTGGAGAGGGTACAGAGGTGATTTAACAGGATGTTGCACCAGCGAGGGTACAGAGGAAATTTACCTGGATGTTACACAAGAGAGGGTAGAGAGGAGAATTAACAGGAGGTTGCACTGGAGAGAGTAAAGTGGAGATTTACTAGAATATTGCACTAGTGTGGGTACAGGGAGATTTACCAGGATGTTGCACTAGAGAGAGTGCAGAGGAGATTTACCAGGATGTTGCAACTCGAGATTATGCAGAGGAGCTTTACGAGGATGTTGCCCTAGAGAGTGTTCAGAAACGATTTACTAGGATGTTGCACTTGAGAAGGTAACGTGAAGATTTACCAGGATGTTACACTAGAGATGATACTGAGGAGATTTACCAGGACGTTGCACTAGAGATGATAGACAGGAGATCTATTAGGATGTGGCGCTGGGAGGGTACAGAAGAGATTCATCAAAATGTTACACTAGACAGGGTACAGAGGAGATTTACCACAACTTTGCACAGTGAGGTTACAGAGGAGATTTATCAGGGTATTGCACTGGAGCGGGTACAGAGGAGATTTGCCAAGATGTTACACTGGAGTGGGTAGAGAGATTTACCAGGATGTTGCACTGCAGAGTGTACAGAGGAGATTTACCAGGATTTTACACTGTTGAGAGTACAGGGGAGATTTACCAGAATATTGCACTAGATAGGATGCAGAGGAGATTCACCAGGATGTTGCACTAGAGAGGTTACACTAGGAATTTTCCAGGATGTTGCGCTGGAGTGGGTACCGTGGAGATTTACCAGGATTTTACATTAGACGGGGTACAGAGGAGTTTTAACAGAGGTTGCAGCGGAGATTTACTAGTATATTGCACTGCAGAGGTTAGAGAGAAGATTTACAAGGATGTTGCTCTTTAGAGGAGATTCAATAGGATGTTGCAGTGGAGAGATTGCAGTGGAGATTTACCACGATGTTGCACTGGCGAGCGTATAGAGGAGATGTACCTGGATGTTATAGTAGAGATGTTATAGAGGAGATTTAACAGGATGATGCACGGAGAAGGCAGAGAGGAGATTTACCAGGATGTTGCAATTTAGAGCGTGCAGGGAAGATTTCCCTGAATGTTGCACTAGAGAGTGTACAGAGTAGTTTTACCAGGATGTTGCAGTTGAGAGTGTGCAGAGGGGATATACCAGAATGTTGCACTAGAGGGGATGCAGAGTAGATTCACCAGGATGTTGTACTATAGAGGGTACACATGAGATTTACCAGGATGTTGCACTGGAGAGGGAACCGTGGTGATTTACCAGGATGTTACACTAGAGAGGGTACAGATAAGTTTTAACAGGATTTAGCACTAGAGAGGTTGCAGCTGAGATTTACCAGGATATTGCAGTGCAGAAGTTAGAGAGGTGATTACAAGGATGTTGCACTAGAGAGGGAACAGAGCAGATTTAACAGGATGTTGCACGGGAGAGATTACAGAGGATATTTAACAGGAGGTTACAATGGAGAGGGTAGAGACGAGATTTAGCAGGTTGCTACACTGGCGGGGGTACAGAGGAGGTTCAATAGGATGTTGCAGTGGAGAGATGGGAGAGGAGATTTACCAGGATGTTGCACTGGCGAGCGTACAGAGGAGATTTACCTGGATGTTACATTAGAGATATTATATAGGAGATTTACCAGGATGTTGCACTGAGAAGGCAGAGAGGAGATTTACCACGAAGCTTCACTGCAGCGTGAACAGAGGAGCTTTACCACAACTTTGCACAGTGAGGTTACAGAGGAGATTTATCAGGGTATTGCACTGGAGCGGGTACAGAGGAGATTTGCCAAGATGTTACACTGGAGCGGGTAGAGAGATTTACCAGGATGTTGCACTGCACAGTGTACAGAGGAGATTTACCAGGATTTTACACAGTTGAGAGTACAGGGGAGATTTACCAGAATATTGCACTAGATAGAATGCAGAGGAGATTCACCAGGATGTTGCACTAGAGAGGTTACACTAGGAATTTTCCAGGATGTTGCGCTGGAGTGGGTACCGTGGAGATTTACCAGGATTTTACATTAGACGGGGTACAGAGGAGTTTTAACAGAGGTTGCAGCGGAGATTTACTAGTATATTGCACTGCAGAGGTTAGAGAGAAGATTTACAAGGATGTTGCTCTTTAGAGGAGATTCAATAGGATGTTGCAGTGGAGAGATTGCAGTGGAGATTTACCACGATGTTGCACTGGCGAGCGTATAGAGGAGATGTACCTGGATGTTATAGTAGAGATGTTATAGAGGAGATTTAACAGGATGATGCACGGAGAAGGCAGAGAGGAGATTTACCAGGATGTTGCAATTTAGAGCGTGCAGGGAAGATTTCCCTGAATGTTGCACTAGAGAGTGTACAGAGTAGTTTTACCAGGATGTTGCAGTTGAGAGTGTGCAGAGGGGATATACCAGAATGTTGCACTAGAGGGGATGCAGAGTAGATTCACCAGGATGTTGTACTATAGAGGGTACACATGAGATTTACCAGGATGTTGCACTGGAGAGGGAACCGTGGTGATTTACCAGGATGTTACACTAGAGAGGGTACAGATAAGTTTTAACAGGATTTAGCACTAGAGAGGTTGCAGCTGAGATTTACCAGGATATTGCAGTGCAGAAGTTAGAGAGGTGATTACAAGGATGTTGCACTAGAGAGGGAACAGAGCAGATTTAACAGGATGTTGCACGGGAGAGATTACAGAGGATATTTAACAGGAGGTTACAATGGAGAGGGTAGAGACGAGATTTAGCAGGTTGCTACACTGGCGGGGGTACAGAGGAGGTTCAATAGGATGTTGCAGTGGAGAGATGGGAGAGGAGATTTACCAGGATGTTGCACTGGCGAGCGTACAGAGGAAATTTACCTGGATGTTACACTCGAGATATTATAGAGGAGATTTACCAGGATGTTGCACTTAGAAGGCAGAGAGGTGATTTACCACGATGCTTCACTGCAGATTGTACAGAGGAGATTTACCAGAATATTGCACTGTAGAGATTACAGAGGATTTTACCATGATGTTGCACTAGAGAGGGTGCAGAGCGGATTTAGTAGGATGTTGCACTAGAGTGGATGCAGAGGATATTTAACAGGATGTTGCACTAGAGAGGTTGGAGAGGATATTTACCAGGAGGTTGAACTGGAGAGGGTAGAGAGGATATTTACCAGGATGTTGCACTTGAGAGAGTACAGAGGAGATCAACCAGGATGTTACATTAGAGAGGGTACAGACGAGTTTTAACATGATATTGCAATAGAGAGGGTGCAGAGCAGATTTACCATGATGTTGCACAGCAGAGTAAGAGTGGAGATTTATGAGCATGTTGCACTAGAGTGGTTACAGAGGATATTTAACAGGATGTTGCATTGGAGAATTTACAGAGAAGATTTACCAGGATGTTGCACTGGTGAGCGTACAGAGGAGAGTTATCTGGATGTTACACTAGAGATGTTACAGAGGAGATGTACCAGGATGTTGCTCTGAGAGGGCACAGAGGACATGTACCGGGATGTTGCACTGCCTAGTGTACAGATGAGATGTTGCACTGTAGAGAGTACATGGGAGATTTACCATAATATTGCACTAGAGAGGATTCAGATGACACCTTCCAGGATGTAGCACTAGAGAGGAACAGACGGGATTTACGAGCATTCTGCACTTGAGAGATTACAGATGAGATTTACCTTAATGTTGCACTGGAGAGGATATGGAGGAGATTAATAGGATGTTGCACTAGGGAGTTTACAGAGGAAATGTTCCAGAAGGATGCTCTAGAGAGGGTACAGTGGAGCGTTACCAGATTGTTGAACTGGAGAGTGTACAGAGGAGATTTACCAGGATATTGCACTAGAGAGGGTAGAGAGGAGATTTTCAAGAATGTTGCCATAGAGAGGATACAGAGAAGAATTACCAGAATGTTGCACTGGAGAGGGTACAGCGGAGATTAACCAGGATGTTGCTCTGGAGAGGTTACAGAGGAAGGGTACCGGGATGTTGCATTAGAGAAGGTACAGAGGAGATTTACCAGGGTATTGCACTTGAGTGGTAACAGAGGAGAATTACGAGGATGTTGCACTAGAGAAAATGCAGAGGAGATTTACCAAGATGTTGCACTAGAATGTGTACAGAGGACCTTTACCAGGATGGTGCACTGGAGAGGATACTGACGACATTTACCAGGATGTTACATTGGAGAGGGTGCAGAGGAGTTTTAACAGGATGTTGCACTGCAGTGGGTAGAGAGGCGATTTACAAGCATGTTACACTGGGGAGATTAGATTGGCGAAATAGCAGGTTGATACACTGGTGAGGGTATAGAAGAGATTCAACAGGATGTTGCTGTGGAGATGGTGCAGAGGTGTTTTACCAGGATGTTCCACTAGAGAATACAGGGAAGGTTTACCAGGATGTTGGACTGGAGAGGTTACGGTGGAGATTTAACAGCATGTTGCACCGGGAGCATGCAGAGGAGTTTTAACAGGATGCTGAACTGGAGCTGGTACAGAGCAGGTTTAGCAGGATGTTGCACTAGAGAGGGTACAGAGGAGATTTACCAGGTTATTGCGCTATAGATGGTACAGAGGAGTTTTACCAGGATTTTTCACTAGGGCGCGTACAGAGGAGATTTACAAGGATGTTGCACTGGCGAGTGTACAGCGGACATTTATCTGGATGATACACTTGGGAGGGTACAGAGGAGAATTAACAGAATGTTGCACTTGAGAGGCTTTACCAGGATGATGCACTGGAGATGGTAAAGAGGAGATTTACCAGGATGTTAGACTGGAGAAGGTGGAGAGGAGATTGAGCAGATTGTTGCACTGACGATGGTACAGAGGAAATTCAACAGGATGTTGCAGTGCAGAGGTTGCAGAGGGGATTTACCAAGATGTTGCACTAGTGAGCGTACAGACGAGATTTACCAGGATGTTCTACTTGAGATAATACAAAGAAGATTTAACAGGATATTTCACTAGAGAGGGTGCAGAAGAGATTTACCAGGATGATGCACCAAGAGCTTGCAGTGGAGATTTACCAGGATGTTGGACTGGAGAGTGTACAGTGGAGAATTACCTGGATGTTGAACTGGAGAGGGTACAGAGGAGAAATACCAGGATTTTCCACTAGAGAATACACACAGGAGATTTACCAGGATGTTGCAATAGAGAGATTACAGAGGAGATTTTCCAGGATGTTGAAGTAGAGAGGTAAAGAGGAGATTTTCAAGGATGTTGCACTAGAGAGGTACAGAGGAGATTTAACAACATGTTGCAGTGGAGTGATTACAGAGCAGATTTACCAGGTTGTTGCTCAGAGTGTGTGCAGAGTAGATTTACCAGGATGTTGCTCAGAGAGTGAGCAGAGGAGATTTAACAGAATGTTGCACTGGAGAGGGTACAGTGGAGATTTACCAGGATGTTGCACTAGAGATGGTACGGAGTAAATTCACCAGGTTATTGCACTGTAGAGGGTACAGAGGAGTTTTACCAGAATGTTACGCTAGAGAGGTTACAGAGGAGATTTACCAAGGCCTTGCACTAGTAAGGATACAGAGGAGATTTACTAGAATGTGGCCCTGGGAGGGTATAGAGGAGATTCACCTGAAAGATCCACGAGGCAATGTACATAAGAGATTTACCACAATGTTGCACTAGTGAGGGTACAGAGGAGATTTACCATGATATTGAACTGGATAGGATATAGATGAGATTTAATAAGATGTTGCTCTGGAGAAATTACAAGGGATATTTAGCAGTTTGTTGCATTGGACGGGGTGCAGAGGAGATTTATCATTATGTTGCACTAGAGACAGTACAACGAAGATTTACCAGGATCTTGCAATAGAGAGGGAACACAGAAGATTTACCAGGATGTTGCACTGGGGAGGGTACATTGGAGATTTACCCGAATGCTGCACTGGACAGCGTACAGAAGAGATATGCCTGGATATTGAACCGGAGCATGTACAGAGGAAATTTACCAGGATGTTGCAGTGGAGCGGGTACAGTGGAGATTTAGGAGTATGTTGCACTGGAGAGGGTACAGAAGCGACTTCCCAGGGTTGCACTGGCGAGGATGCAGCGGAAATGTATCAAGATTTTGCAACAGAGAGAATACATATCTGATTTACAAGAATGTTTCACTGGAGAAGGTAAAGAGGAGATTTACCAGGATGTTGCACTGGATAGGGTACAAATGAGATTGACCAGGTTGTTACACTAGAGAGGATAGAGAGGAGATTTAGCACGAGGTTGCACTGCAGGTGGTACAAAGGAGATTTGCAAGGATGTTGCATTGGAGAGGGTACAGCGGAGATTTACCAGGATGTTGAACTGGAGAGGGTACAGAGCAGATTTACCAGGGTGTTACACTGGAGAGGGTACAGAACAGTTTTAACAGGACATTGCACTAGAGAAGGTAGAGAGGAGATTTAACAGGAAATTACACTGGATCGGGTAGAGAGGAGATCTAGCAGGATGTTGCACTGCCGAGGGTACAGAGGAGATTTACCAGGATGTTGCAAAGGAGAGCATGCATAGGAGATTTACCAGGATATTGGAATGGAAAGGGTACAGAGAAGATATACTAGGATGTTGTACTAGAGACGGAATAGGGAGATTTACCAGATTATTGCGCTGTATATGATTATGAGGAGTTTTACCAGGATTTTACACAAGAGAGTGTACAAAGAAAATTTACGAGGATGGTGCACTAGAGAGGGTACAGAGGAGATTTACCAGGATGTTCGCCTGGGAGAGTACAGAGTAGATTCACCAGAATGTTGCACTAGACTGCATACAGAGGAGATTTACCAAGTTGTTGCGCTAGTGTGGGTACAGAGCAGATTTACCAGGATATTGCAGTGGAGAGGGTAGAGAGGAGATTTAACAGGATCATAAACTGCAGAAGGTATAGGGGAGATTTACCAGGATGTTGCACTGTAGTGGGTGCAGAGGAGATTTACCAGGATATTGCACTAAACAGGGTACAGAGGAGATTTACCAGGATGTTGCACTAGAAAAGTTACAGCAGAGATTTAGCGGGATGATGCACTGGAGCGGATATAGAGGAGATTTACCAGGTTTTTGCTCTACAGAGGGTACAGAGACGATTTACCAGGATGTTGCACTAGAGAGAGTGCAGAGGAGATTTACCAGGATGTTGCATTGCAGAGGTTACAGAGGAGATTTAAAAGAATATTGCACTAGAGATGTTACTGAGGAGATTTAACAGGATGTTGCACTGGAAAGATTACAGAGAATACGTAACAAGATATTGCACTAGCGAGGGTGCAGATGAGATTTACCAGGATGTTCCACTACAGAGGGTATAATGGAGATGTACATAGATGTCGCACTATAGAGTGTACAGAGTAGATTTACCAGGATATTGCACTGGAGAGGGAAGAGAGGAGATTTACCAGGTCGTTACTTTGGAGAGGGTGGAAAGAAGATGTAAAAGTATGTTGCACTTTCTAAGGTACAGAGAAGATTTAACAGGATGTTGCACTACAGAGCATTTAGAGGAGATTTAAAGGATATTGCACAGGAGGGGTTACAGTTGAGATTTACCAGGGTATTGACTAGACAGGGTACAGAGGAGATTTACCAGGATGTTGCACTAGAGAAGTTACACCGGTGATTTACCAGGATGTTGAACTGGAGAGGATACAGAGGTGTTTTACCAAAATGTTGCACTAGTGAGGGTGCAGAGATGATTTACCAGGATGTTGCACTGATGGGGGTACAGAGTAGATTAACCAGAATGTTGCATTAGAGAGGGTTCTGAGGAGATTTACCGGGATGTTGCACTAGAGAGGTTGCAGGGCAGATTTACAAGATGTTCCACTGCAGAGGATACAGAGGAGATTTACCAGGATGTTGCAGTTGAGAGGGTGCAGAGTAGATTTACAAGGATGTTGCACTGGAGAGGGTACAGGGGAGCTTTACCAAGATGTTGCACTGGAGAGGTACAGAAGAGATTTATCAGGATGTTGCAGTTGAGAGGGTGCAAAGGAGATTTTCCAGGCTGCTCGCTTTGGAGATAGTACAGAGGAGATTTTCCAGGATTCAGCATTTGAGAGGATTCAGAGGAGATTATCCAAGAAGTTGCACTGGAGAGGTACTGTGCAAATTTACCAGCATGCTGCACTCGAAAAATTACATAGGAGATTCACCAGGATGGTGCACTGGAGAGGGTACAAGGAGATTTACATGGATGTTGCACTAGAGAGTGTACATAGGAGATTTACAAGGATGTTGCACTAGAGTGGTTACAGAGGATATTTAACAGGATGTTGCATTGGAGAATTTACAGAGGAGATTTACCAGGATGTTGCACTGGTGAGCGTACAGAGGAGAGTTATCTGGATGTTACACTAGAGATGTTACAGAGGAGATGTACCAGGATGTTGCTCTGAGAGGGCACAGAGGACATGTACCGTGATGTTGCACTGCCTAGTGTACAGATGAGATGTTGCACTGTAGAGAGTACATGGGAGATTTACCAGAATATTGCACTAGAGAGGATTCTGATGAGACCTTCCCGGATGTAACACTAGAGAGGAACAGAGGAGATTTACGAGCATTTTGCACTTGAGAGGTTACAGATGAGATTTACCTTAATGTTGCACTGGAGAGGATATGGAGGAGATTTACTAGGATGTTGCACTAGGGAGTTTACAGAGGAAATGTTCCAGGAGGATGCTCTAGAGAGGGTGCAGTGGAGCGTTACCAGATTGTTGAACTGGAGAGTTTACAGAGGAGATTTACCAGGATTTTGCACTAGAGAGGGTAGAGAGGAGATTTTCAAGAATGTTGCCATAGAGAGGATACAGAGAAGAATTACTAGGATGTTGCACTGGAGAGGGTACAGCGGAGAATAACCAGGATGTTGCTCTGGAGAGGTTACAGAGGAAGAATACCGGGATGTTGCATTAGAGAAGGTACAGAGGAGATTTACCAGGGTATTGCACTAGCGTGGTTACAGAGGCGAATTACGAGGATGTTGCACTAGAAAAAATGCAAGGAGATTTACCAAGATGTTGCACTAGAATGTGTACAGAGGAGCTTTACCAGGATGGTGCCCTGGAGAGGATACTGACGACATTTACCAGGATGTTACATTGGAGAGGGTACAGAGGAGTTTTAACAGGATGTTGCACTGCAGTGGGTAGAGAGGCGATTTACAAGCATGTTACACTGGGGAGATTAGATTGGCGAAATAGCAGGTTGATACACTGGCGAGGGTATAGAAGAGATTCAACAGGATGTTGCTGTGGAGATGGTGCAGAGGTGTTTTACCAGGATGTTCCACTAGAGAATACAGAGAAGGTTTACTAGGATGTTGGACTGGAGAGGTTACGGTGGAGATTTAACAGCATGTTGCACCGGGAGCATGCAGAGGAGTTTTAACAGGATGCTGAACTGGAGCTGGTACAGAGGAGGTTTAGCAGGATGTTGCACTAGAGAGGGTACAGAGGAGATTTACCAGGTTATTGCGCTATAGATGGTACAGAGGAGTTTTACCAGGATTTTTCACTAGGGCGCGTACAGAGGAGATTTACAAGGATGTTGCACTGGCTAGTGTACAGCAGACATTTAACTGGATGATACAATTGGCAGGATACAGAGGAGAATTAACAGAATGTTGCACTTGAGAGGCTTTACCAGGATGATGCACTGGAGATGGTAAAGAGGAGATTTACCAGGATGTTAGACTGGAGAAGGTGGAGAGGAGATTGAGCAGATTGTTGCACTGACGATGGTACAGATGAAATTCAACAGGATGTTGCAGTGCAGAGGTTGCAGAGGGGATTTACCAAGATGTTGCACTAGCGAGCGTACAGACGAGATTTACCAGGATGTTCTACTAGAGATAATACAAAGAAGATTTAACAGGATATTTGACTAGTAAGGGTGCAGAAGAGATTTACCAGGATGATACACCAAGAGCTTGCAGTGGAGATTTACCAGGATGTTGGACTAGAGAGTGTACAGTGGAGAATTACCTGGATGTTGAACTGGAGAGGGTACAGAGGAGAATTACCAGGATTTTCCGCTAGAGAGTACACACAGGAGATTTACCAGGATGTAGCAATAGAGAGATTACAGAGGAGATTTTTCAGGATGTTGAAGTAGAGAGGTAAGAGGAGATTTTCAATGATGTTGCACTAGAGAGGTACAGAGGAGATTTAACAACATGTTGCAGTGGAGTGATTACAGAGCAGAAAAAACCAGGTTGTTGCTCAGAGAGTGTGCAGAGTAGATTTACCAGGATGTTGCTCAGAGAGTGAGCAGAGGAGATTTAACAGAATGTTGCACTGGAGAGGGTACAGTGGAGATTTACCAGGATGTTGCACTAGAGATGGTACGGAGTAGATTCACCGGGTTATTGCACTGTAGAGGGTACAGAGGAGTTTTACCAGAATGTTACGCTAGAGAGGGTACAGAGGAGATTTACCAAGGCCTTGCACTAGTGAGGATACAGAGGAGATTTACTAGAATGTGGCCCTGGGAGGGTATAGAGGAGATTCACCTGAAAGATCCACGAGGCAATGTACAAAAGAGATTTACCAGAATGTTGCACTAGTGAGGGTACAGAGGAGATTTACTATGATATTGAACTGGATAGGATATAGATGAGATTTAATAAGATGTTGCTCTGGTGAAGTTACAAGGGATATTTAGCAGTTTGTTGCATTGGACGAGGTGCAGAGGAGATTTATCATTATGTTGCACTAGAGACAGTACAAAGAAGATTTACCAGGATCTTGCAATAGAGAGGGTACACAGAAGATATACCAGGATGTTGCACTGGGGAGGGTACATTCGAGATTTACCCGAATGCTGCACTGGACATGGTACAGAGGAGATATGCCTGGATATTGAACCGGAGCGTGTACAGAGGAAATTTACCAGGATGTTGCAGTGGAGCGGGTACAGTGGAGATTTAGGAGTATGTTGCACTGGAGAGGGTACAGAGGCGACTTCCCAGGGTTGCACTGGCGTGGATGCAGCGGAAATGTATCAAGATTTTGCAACAGAGAGAATACATATCTGATTTACAAGAATGTTTCACTGGAGAAGGTACAGAGGAGATTTACCAGGATGTTGCACTGGATAGGGTACAAATTAGATTTACCAGGTTGTTACACTAGAGAGGATAGAGAGGAGATTTAGCACGAGGTTGCACTTCAGGTGGTACAAAGGAGATTTGCAAGGATGTTGCATTGGAGAGGGTACAGCGGAGATTTACCAGGATGTTGAACTGGAGAGGGTACAGAGCAGATTTACCAGGGTGTTACACTGGAGAGGGTACAGATCAGTTTTAACAGGACATTGCTCTAGAGAGGGTAGAGAGAAGATTTAACAGGAAATTACACTGGATCGGGTAGAGAGGAGATCTAGCAGGATGTTGCACTGCCGAGGGTACAGAGGAGATTTACCAGGATGTTGCAAGGGAGAGCATGCATAGGAGATTTACCAGGATATTGGAATGGAAAGTGTACAGAGAAGATATACTAGGATGTTGTACTAGAGACGGAATAGGGGAGATTTACCAGATTATTGCGCTGTATATGATTATGAGGAGTTTCACCAGGATTTTACAAAAGAGAGTGTAAAAAGAAAATTTACGAGGATGGTGCACTAGAGAGGGTACAGAGGAGATTTAACAGGATGTGGCCCTGGGAGATTACAGAGTAGATTCACCAGAATGTTGCACTAGACTGCATGCAGAGGAGATTTACCAGGTTGTTGCACTAGTGTGGGTACAGAGGAGATTTACCAGGATATTGCAGTGGAGAGGGTAGAGAGGAGATTTAACAGGATCATAAACTGCAGAAGGTATAGGGGAGATTTACCAGGATGTTGCACTGTAGTGGGTGCAGAGGAGATTTACCAGGATATTGCACTAAACAGGGTACAGAGGAGATTTACCTGGATGTTGCACTAGAAAAGTTACAGCAGAGATTTAGCGGGATGATGCACTGGAGCGGGTATAGAGGAGATTTACCAGGTTTTTGCTCTACAGAGGGTACAGAGGCGATTTACCAAGATGTTGCACTAGAGAGAGTGCAGAGGAGATTTACCAGGATGTTGCATTGCAGAGGTTACAGAGGAGATTTACAAGGATATTGCACTAGAGAAGTTACTGAGGAGATTTAACAGGATGTTGCACTGGAAAGATTACAGAGAATACGTAACAAGATATTGCACTAGCGAGGGTGCAGAGGAGATTTACCAGGATGTTCCACTACAGAGGGTATAATGGAGATGTACATAGATGTCGCACTATAGAGTGTACAGAGTAGATTTACCAGGATATTGCACTGGAGAGGGAAGAGAGGAGATTTACCAGGTCATTACTTTGGAGAGGGTGCAAAGAAGATGTAAAAGTATGTTGCACTTTCTAAGGTACAGAGAAGATTTAACAGGATGTTGCACTACAGAGGATTTAGAGGAGATTTAAAGGATATTGCACTAGAGAAGTTACACCGGTGATTTTCCAGGATGTTGAACTGGAGAGGATACAGAGGTGTTTTACCAAAATGTTGCACTAGTGAGGGTGCAGAGATGATTTACCAGGATGTTGCACTGATGGTGGTACAGAGTAGATTAACCAGAATGTTGCATTAGAGAGGGTTCTGAGGAGATTTACCGGGATGTTGCACTAGAGAGGTTTAAGGGCAGATTTACCAGGATGTTCCACTGCAGAGGATACAGAGGAGATTTACCAGGATGTTGCACTAGAGAGGGTGCAGAGTAGATTTACAAGGATGTTGCACTGGAGAGGGTACAGGGGAGCTTCACCAAGATGTTGCACTGGAGAGGTACAGAAGAGATTTATCAGGATGTTGCAGTTGAGAGGGTGCAAAGGAGATTTTCCAGGCTGCTCGCTTTGGAGAGGGTACAGAGGAGATTTACCAGGATTCAGCATTTGAGAGGATTCAGAGGAGATTTTCCAAGATGTTGCACTAGAGAGGTACTGTGCAAATTTACCAGCATGCTGCACTCGAGAAATTACATAGGAGATTCACCAGGATGGTGCACTGGAGAGGGTATAAGGAGATGTACATGGATGTTGCACTAGAGAGGGTACATAGGAGATTTACAAGGATGTTGCACTAGAGAATGTGCAGAAGAGATTAACCAGGATTTTACACCAGAGATGGCACAAATTAGATTGAACAAGATATTGCACTGATGAGATTACAAAGGAGATTCATTAGGATATTGCAGTTGAGAGGGTGCAGAGGAGATTTACCAGGCTGGCGCACGGGAGAGGGTACAGAGGCGATTTACCAGGATTTTGCACTTGAGAGAATTCAGAGGGAGTTTACCAGCCTATGGCCCTGGAGAGATTACGGAGGAAACTTACCAGGATGTTGCACTGGAGAAGGTACAGAGGAAATCTACCAGTATGTTGGTATAAAGAAGTTGCAGAGGAGATTTACCAGGCTTTCACATTGGAGAGGGTACAGAGGAGATTTACCAGGATTTTGCACTAGGGAGGATTCAGAGGAGATTTTCCAGGATGTTGCATTAGAGAGGTACAGACGAGATTTACCAGGATATTGCACTGGAGAGGTCATGGAGGAGATTTACTACGATGTTGCACTAGAGAGAATTCAGAGGAGATTTTCCAGGATGTTGCCTTGGAGAGATTAAAGAGGAGATTTACCAGAATGTTGAACTGGAGATGGTAGAGAGGAGATTAGCAGGCTGTTGCACAAGAGAGGGTGCAGTGCAGAATTACCAGGATGCTGCACTACAGAGGGTACAGAGGAGATTTACAGGGATGTTGTACATGCAAGGGTATAGTGGAGAAGTCCCAGGATGTTACAATACAGAGGGTACAGAAAATATTTACCAGGATGTTACACTGGAGAGAATACAGAAGACATTAAGAGGATGTTGCACTAGAGAGGATGCAGAGGAGATTGACGAGGATAATGCACTAGACACGGTACAGAGGAGATTTACAAGGATGTTTCTCTAGGGAAGTTACAGCGGTGATTTACCAGGATGTTGCACTCGAGAGGATACCGAGGAGATTTACAAGGATTTTGCACCGGAATGAGTACAGAGGACATTTACCAGGTTGTTGCACTGGCGAGGGTACAGAGGAGATTTATCAGGATGTTGCACTCGAGAGGGTGCAGAGGAGATTTACCAGGATGTTGCACTGCAGAGGGTACAGAGGAGATTTACAGGAATGTTGCACTAGATTGGATACAGTGGAGATTTAACAGGATGTTGCTCTAGAGAGGTTACAGCGGAGATTTACCAGGATGTTGCACTTGGAAGTGTACAGAGGAGATTTACAAGGATGCTGCACCGGAGCGGGTACAGAGGAGATTTTACAGCATGTTGCACTGAGAGGGTATAAAGGGGACTTAACAGGATGCTGCACTAGAGAGAGTGCAGAGTTGATTTACCAGGATGTTGCACTGCAGAGGGTACAGAGGAGATTTACCAGGATGCTGCACTAGAGTGGGTACCGAAGAGATTAAAAAAATGTTGCACTGAAGAGGGTAGAGAAGAGATTTACAAGGATGTTTCACGAGTGAGGGTACAGAAGAGATTTATTCGGATGTTGCACTGGAGCGGGTACAGAGGAGATTTACCAGGATATTACTTGAGAGAGTACAGAGGAGATTTAACTGGAATTTGCACTGCCGAAGATACTGAAGAGATTTAAAAGGAATTTGCACTAGAGAGTGTGCACAGGAGATATACCAGGATGTTGCACTGCAGAGGGTACAGAGGTGATTTACCAGGATGTTGCACAAGAGAAGTTACAGTGGAGATTTACCAGGGTTTTGCACAGAAGAGAGTACAGAGGAGATTTACAAGGATGTTGCACTGCAGAGGGTACAGAGGAGATTTATTAGGATGTTGCACAGGATCGACAACAGAGGAGATTTACCAGGATATTAAACTGGAGAGACTGCAGAGGAGATTTAACTGGATGTTGCACTAGAGAGGCTACAGAGGAGATTTTTCAGTACATTGCACTGGAGAGGGTAGAGAGGAGTTTTACCAGGATGTTACAATGGAGAGGGTGCAAAGGAGATTTAAAAGGATGGTGCACTAGCGAAGCTACAGAAGTTATTTACTAGGATGTTGCAGCAGTGCGGTTACCGAGGAGATTATGTTGCACTAGACAATTTACACCGGTGATTTACAAGGATCTTGCACTTGAGAGTTTACAGAGGAGATTTAAATGGAAGTTGCACTGGAGAGGGTGCAGAGGAGATTTTCATGGATGTTGCACCAGAGAGGTTACAGACGAGATTCACCAGGATGTTACACTAGAGAGGGTACAGAGGTGATTTACCAGGATGTTGCACTGGAAAAGTTACAGAGCCGATTTACAACGATGTTGCACTGGAGAGAGTACATAGGATATTTACCAGGATGTTGCAACGTAGAGTAAAGGGGTGATTTACCAGAATATTGCACTAGAGAATGTACAGTGGAATTTTACCAGATTGTTGCACTAGAAGGGTGCAGAGTAGATTTACAATGATGTTGCACTGGAGGGGATACCGAGAAAATTTACTAGGATATTGCACTAGACAGTGTAAGGAGGAGATTTTCCAGGATGTTGGAATTGAGAGGTTACAGCGGAGATTTGCCAGGTTCTTGCATTGGCGAGGTTACAGAGCAGATTTACCAGGCTTTTGCATTGGCAAGTGTACAGAGGAGATTTACCACGATGTCGCACTGCAGAGAGTACAGAGGAGATTTACAAGGATGTTGCGCTAGAGAGGGTACAGAGGAGATTTACCAGGATATTACACAAGTGACGTTATAGAGGATATTTACCAGAATGTTGCACTGGAGAAGTTACAGAGCTGATTTAAAAGGATGTTGCACTGGAGGGTGTACAGATCCGATTTACCAGGTTGTGGCACTGGCAAGGGTATAGAGCAGATTTACCAGGATCTCGCACTGCAGAAGGTACAGTGGACATTTACAAGGATGTTGCTCTAGAGAGGGTACAGAGGAAATTTACCCGGATGTTTTACTGGAGACGGTACAGAGGAGAATTACCAGGATGTTGCAATGCAGAGGTTATAGAGGAGATTTACCAGGATATCGCACTGCAGAGATTACAGCGGAGAATTGCCAGGATATTGCACTAAAGAGTTTACAGCGGTGATTTACCAGGATGTTGCACTGGAGAGCATACAGAGGAGATTTACCAGGATCTTGCACTTTAGCGGGTACAGAGGAGATTTACCAGGTTGCTGCAATGGCGCGGGTACAGAGGAGATTTTCCAGGATGTTGCACTGCAGAGGGTACACAGGACATTTACAAGGATCTTGCACAAGAGAGCGTACAGAGGAGATTTACCAGGATGTTGCACTGCAGAGGGTACAGAGGAGATTTACACGGATGTTGCACTAAAGAGTGTGCAGAGGAGATTTACCTGGATGTTGCACTGCAGACGGTACACAGGTGATTTACAAGTATCTTGCACAAGAGAGCGTACAGAGGAGATTTTTCTGGATGTTGCACTGCAGATTGTACAGAGGAGATTTACACGGATGTTGCACTAGAGAGGGTGCAGAGGAGATTTACCTGGATGTTGTTCTGGATGGGGTACAGAGGAGATTTACCAGAACGTTAACTGGAGAGGGTTCAGAGGAGATTTACAAGAATGTTGCACTAGAGGGGGTACAGAGTTGAATCAACAGGATGTTGCACTGCAGAGGGAATAGAGGAGATTTACAAGGATGTTGCACTAGAGAGGGTAGAGAGGAGATTTACCCGGAAGTTGCATGGAGAGGGTACAGAGGAGATTTACCAGGATGCTACACTGGAGAGAGTGTAGACGAGATTTAACAGGAGGTTACACTGGTGAAGGTTCTAAAGAGATTTAACAGTATGTTGTGCTAGAGAAGCTCCCAATGAGATTTACGAGGATGTTGCACTGGCGAAGTTAAAGTGGAGATTTACCAGGAAGTTGCATTCGAGTGGGAAAATAGGTGTTTCACCAGGATGTTGCACTGGAGTTTGTATTGAGGAGATTTACCAACATATTGCACTGTTGATGGTACAGAGAATAATTAGCAGGATGTTGCACTGGAGATGTTACAGCGGAGATTTTACAGGATGTTGCACTAGACACGTTGCAGAGGAGATTTACCAGGAGTTTGCATTGGAGAGGATAAAGAGGAGATTTACCAGGATGCTGCACTAGAGAAGTTACAGCGGAGATTTAGCAGGTTGTTGCACTAGAGAGCTTAGAGACCAGATGTTGCACTGAAGAGATTACAAAGAAGATTTACCAGGATGTTACACTGTAAAGGGAGCAAAGGAGATTTAAAAGGATGTTGCACTGCCAAAGGTAAAGAGGAGATGTAAGAGGATGTTGCGCTAGAGAGTGTACAGAGGAGATTTACCAGGATGTTACACTGGAGAGGGCACATAGGTAATCTACCAGGATGTTACACTGGAGAGGCTGCAAATTAGATTTACCAGTTTGTTAAACTGGTGGGGGTATATAGGAGATTTACCAGGATTTTGCGCTAGAGAGGGTTCAGAGTAGAATTACCAGGATGTTTTACTGGAGAGGGTACAGAGGAGATTAACCAGGATTTTACACTGGAGAGGGTGCAGAGGAGATTCAGCAGGATGTTGCACTGCAGAGGATACAGAGGAGATTTACAAGGATGTTGCTCTGTAGTGTACAGGGGAGATTTAACAGAATATTACGTTAGAGAGGGTAGAGAGGAGATTTACTCGGATGTTGCTCTAGAGAGTGTACAGAGGAGATTTACCAGGATGTTGCACTGCAGAGGATACAGAGGTGATTCACCAGGATGTTGCACTAGAGAGTGTGCAGAGGTGATTTAGCTGGATGTTGCACTGGAGTGTGTACCACGGAGATTTACCAGGATGTTATACTGGAGAGGGTAAAGAGGAATTTTAACAGGATATTGCACTTTAGAGTGTGCAGAGGAGATTTATCAGGATGTTGCACTGCAGACGGTAGAGAGGAGATCTACAAGGATGGTGTACTATAGAGGCTACATGGGAGATTTACCAGGATGTTACAATGGAGAGGTTCCAGAGGAGATTCACCAGGACGTTACACTGGAGAGGGCACAGAGGAGATTCAGCAGGATATTACACTGGAGAGTGTAGAGAGGAGTTTTAGCAGGTTGTTGCACTTGCGAGGATACACAGGAGATTCAACAGGATTTTGCAGGAGAGAATTTGCAGAGGAGATTTATCAGGGTGTTGAACTGGAAAGGGTACAGAGGAGATTTACCAGGCTGTTGGACTAGAGAGGATATAGAGAAGAATTTCCAGGATTTTGCACTGGAGAGGATAGAGAGGAGATTTACCAGGATGTTGCACTGAGAGCGTGCAGAGGTGATTTACCAGGATGTTGCACTGGAGAGACTACAGAGGATATTTACCACGATGTTACACTGGAGAGGGTGCAGAGGAGATTTACAAGGATGTTGCACTAGAGAGGTTACAGAGGAGTTTTACAAGGATGTACCACTAGAGAGGATACAGAGAAGAATTACCAGGTTGTTGCACTGGAGAGGATACAGAGAAGTATTACCAGGATGTTGCACTGGAGGGGATACAGAGCAGAATTTCCAGGATGTTGCACTGGAGAAGTTAGAGACGAGATTCACCAGGATGTTACACTGGAGAGGGTAGAGAGGAGTTTTATCAGGTCGTTGAACTGGCGAGGGTATAAAGGAGATTCAACAGGATGTTGCAGTGCAGAGGTTGCAGTGGAGATTTACGAGGATGTTGCACTGGAGATGGTACAGTGGAGATTTACAAGGATGTTGCGCTAGAGAGGGTACAGAGGAGATTTAGCAGGATATTACACAAGTGAGGTTATAGAGGAGATTTACCAGAATGTTGCACTAGAGATGTTACAGTGCAGATTTAAAACGATGTTGCTCTGGAGGGGGTACAGATCCGATTTACCAGGTTGTTGCACTGGCAAGTGTATAGAGGAGATTTACCAGGATCTGGCACTGCAGAATGTACAGTGGACATTTACAAGGATGTTGCTCTAGACAGGGTACAGAGGAAATTTACCCGGATGTTTTACTGGAGAGTGTACAGAGGAGATTTACCAGGATGTTGCAATGCAGAGGTTATAGAGGAGATTTAACAGGATGTCGCACTGCATAGATTGCAGCGGAGAATTGCCAGGATATTGCACTACAGAGTTTACAGCGGTGATTTACCAGGATGTTGCACTGGAGAGCATACAGAGGAGATTTACCAGGATCTTGCAATGTAGCAGGTACATAGGAGATTTACCAGGTTGCTGCAATGGCGCGGGAACAGAGGAGATTTTCCAGGATGTGGCATTAGAGAGAGTGCAGAGGAGATTTACCAGGATGTTGCACTGCAGAGGGTACACAGGATATTTATAATGATTTTGCACAAGAGAGCGTACAGAGGAGATTTACCAGGATGTTGCACTGCAGAGGTTAAAGAGGAGATTTACACGGATGTTGCACTAGAGAGTGTCCAGAGGAGATTTACCTGGATGTTGCACTGCAGACGGTACACAGGTGATTTACAAGGATCTTGCACAAGAGAGCGTACAAAGGAGATTTTGTTCTGGATGTTGCACTGCCGAGTGTACAGAGGAGATTTACACGGATGTTGCACTAGAGAGGGTGCAGAGCAGATTTACCTGGATGTTGTTCTGGAGAGGTTATAGAGGAGATTTATCAGAACGTTAACTGGAGAGGGTTAAAAGGAGATTTACAAGAATGTTGCACTAGAGGGGGTACAGAGTTGAATCAACGGGAAGTTGCACTGCAAAGGGAACAGAGGAGATTTACAAGGATGTTGCACTAGAGAGGGTAGCGAGGAGATTTACCAGGAAGTTGCATGGAGAGGGTACAGAGGAGATTTACCAGGATGCTACACTGGAGAGATTGTAGACGAGATTTAACAGGACGTTACACCGGTGAAGGTTCTAAAGAGATTTAACAGGATGTTGTGCTAGAGAAGCTCCCGATGAGATTTACGAGGATGTTGCACTCGCGAATTTAAAGTGGAGATGTACCAGGAAGTTGCATTCGAGAGGGAAAAGAGGTGTTTCACCAGGATGTTGCACTGGAGTGGGTATTGAGTGGATTTACCAGCATATTGCACTGTTGATGCTACAGAGAATAATTACCAGGATGTTGCACTGGAGATGTTACAGCGGAGATTTTACAGGATGTTGCACTAGACAAGTTGCAGAGGAGATTTACCAGGAGTTTGCATTGGAGAGGATACAGAGGAGATTTACCAGGATGTTACACTGGAGAGGGCGCATAGGTGATCCACCAGGATGTTACACTGGAGAGGCTTCAAAGTAGATTTACCAGTTTGTTACACTGGTGAGGGTATAGAGGAGATTGACCAGGATTTTGCGCTAGAGAGGGTTCAGAGTAGATTTACCAGGATGTTTTAGTGGAGATGGTACAGAGGAGATTTACCAGGATGTTACACTGGAGAGGGTGCAGAGGAGATTCAGCAGTATGTTGCATTGCAGAGGATACAGAGGAGATTTACAAGGATGTTGCTCTGTAGAGTACAGGGGAGATTTAACATAATATTACGTTAGAGTGGGTACAGTGGAGATTTACCCGGATGTTTCTCTAGAGAGTGTGCAGGGGAACTTTACCTGAATGTTGCACTTAAGAGCTTGCAGAGGCGATTTAACAGCATATTGCTCTAGAGAAGTTGCAGAGGCGATTATTAAGATGTTGCACTGCAGAGCGTGCAGAGATGATTTAAAAGGCAGTTGCACTAGAGAGGGTATATAGGAGCTTTTCCAGTATGTTGCGCTGGAGATGGTACAGAGGAGTTTAAATAGGATGTTACACTAGAGAGGTAACATACGTGATTTAACATGGTGTTGCACAGCGATGGTACAGTGGCGATTTACCTGGATGTTACACTAGAGAGGTTACAGGAGAGATTTAACAGGATGTTGCACTGGAGAGGGTAGAGAGGAGATTTATCAGGATGTTGAACTAGAGAGTGTACAGACGAGATTTACCAGGATGTTGCACTGCAGTGGATACCGAGGAGATTCACCAGGATGTTGCACTAGAGAGTGTGCAGAGGAGATTTAGCTGGATGTTGCACTGGAGAGTGTACCGCGGAGATTTACGAGGATGTTGCACTGGAGAGGGTAAAGATGAATTTTAACAGGATATTGCACTAGAGAGGGTGCAGTGGAGATTTATCAGGATGTTGCACTGCAGACGGTAGAGAGGAGATCTACAAGGATGGTGTACTATAGAGGCTACATGGGAGATTTACCAGGATGTTACAAAGGAGAGGTCCAGAGGAGATTCACCAGGATGTTACACTGGAGAGGGCACAGAGGAGATTCAGCAGGATGTTACACTGGAGAGTGTAGACAGGAGATTTAGCAGGTTGTTGCACTTGCGAGGATACACAGGAGATTCAACAGGATTTTGCAGTAGAGAGTTTGCAAAGGAAATTTAACAGGGTGTTGAACTGGAAAGGGTACAGAGGAGATTTACCAGGCAGTTGGACTAGAGAGGATATAGAGAAGAATTTCCAGGATTTTGCACTGGAGAGGATAGAGAGGAGATTAAACAGGATGTTGCACTGAGAGCGTGCAGAGGTGATTTACCAGGATGTTGCACTGGAGAGACTTCGGAGGAGATTTACCACGATGTTACACTGGAGAGGGTGCAGAGGAGATTTACAAGGATGTTGCACTAGAGAGTTTACAGAGGAGATTTACAAGGATGTACCACTAGTGAGGATACAGAGAAGAATTACCAGGATGTTGCACTGGAGAGGATACAGAGCATAATTACCAGGATGTTGCACTGGAGACGTTACAGACGAGATTCACCAGGATGTTACACTGGAGAGGGTAGAGAGGAGATTTAGCAGGTTGTTGAACTGGGGAGGGTACAGAGGAGATTCAACAGGATGTTGCAGTGGAGAGGTTGAAGTGGAGATTTACCAGGATGTTGCACTGGAGATGGTACAGCGGAGATTTACCAGGATGTTCCACTAGAGAGTTTACATAGCAGATTTACCATGATGTTGCACCGAGATCATGCAGAGGAGATTTACCAGGATGTTGGACTGGAGAGTGTACATAGGAGATTTACCAAGATGTTGGACTGGAGAGTGTACATAGGAGATTTAACAAGATGTTGCTCTGGAGATGGTACAGAGGAGATTTATCAGGATGTTGCACTAGAGAGGGTTCAGAGAAGATTTACCAGGTTATTGCGCTGTTGAGCATACAGAGGAGTTTTACCAGGATGTTAAACTAGAGAGTGTACAGAGGAGATTTAACAGAATTTTGCACTGGAGAGGATACTGAGGAGCTTTACTAGGATGTGGCCTTGGGAGGGAACAGATAAGAATCACCAGAATGTTACACTAGACAGTGTACAGAGGAGATTCATCAGATTGTTACACCTGTGAGTGTACAGAGGAAACTTACCAGGATATTGCACTGATGAGGTTACAGAGGAGATTTTCCTGGAATTTGCACTGGAGAGTGTACAGGGGATATGTACCAGAATGTCGCACTGGAGAGTGCTCCAGAGGTGCTTTACTTGGATGTTGCACTAGAGAGGGTACAGAGGAGATTAGCAGAATGTCGCACTAGAAAGGATGCAGAGCAGAATTAACGTGATGTTGCACAATAGAGGGTACAGTCGAGATTTGCAAGGATATTGCACTGGTGAGGGCAGAGAGGTGTTTTTTCGGCATGTTGCACTGGTCATGCAACAGAGGAGATTTACCAGGATGCTGCACTACAGAGTGTACAGAGGACATTTAACAGGATGTTGCACTAGAGATGTTGGGAGGGGATTTACCAGAATGTTGCACTAGAGGGAATGAAGATGAGATTTACCAGGATGTTGCACTAGAGAGGGTACAGTGGAGATTTACCTGGATGTTAAATTAGACAGGTTACATTGGAGCTTTAACAGGATATTTCACTAGAGAGGGTGCAGCGGAGATTAACCAGGATATTGCACTGCAGAGGTTAGAGAGAAGATTTATAAGGATGTTGCACTAGAGAGCGTAAAGAGGATATTTAACAGGATGTTGCACGGGAGAGGGTACAGACGAGATTGATCAGGATGTTACACTGGAGAGGGTGGAGACGAGATTTAGCACGTTCTTACACTGGCGAGGGTACAGAGAAGATTTAATAGGATGTTGCAGTGGCGTGATTGCAGTAGAGATTTACCAGTATGTTGCACTGGCGAGCGTGCAGAGGAGATTTATAGGATGTTGCACTGCAGACGGTATAGAGGAGATTCACAATAATGTTGCACTAGAGAGGGTACAGAGGAGATCTACCAGGATGTTGCACTGGAGAGGGAACAGACGAGATTCACACGGATGTTGCACTGGAGAGGGTAGAGAGGAGATTTAGCAGGTTGTTGCACTGGCGAGGGTACAAAGGAGATTCAGAAGGATGTTGCACAGGAGAGACTACAGAGGAGATTTACCACGATGTTACACTGGATAGGGTGCAGAGGAGATTTACCAGGATGTTGCACTAGAGATGTTACAGAGGAAATTTACAAGGATGTACCACTAGAGAGGATACAGGGAAGAATTACCAGGATGTTGCACTGGAGAGGATACAGAGAAGAATTACCAGGATGTTGCACTGGAGACGATACAGAGCAGAATTACCAGGATGTTGCAATGGAGAAGTAACACACGAGATTCACCAGGATATTACACTGGAGAGAGTAGAGAGGAGATTTAGCAGGTTGTTGCACTGTCGCGGGTACAGAGGAGATTCAACAGGATGTTGCAGTGGACAGGTTGCACTGGAGATTTACCAGGATTTTCCACTAAAGAGGATACTGAGAAGGTTTACCAGGATGTTGCACTGGAGAGTTTACATAGCAGATTTACCAGGATGTTGCACCGAGATCATGCAGAGGAGATTTACCAGGATGTTGGACTGGAGAGTGTACATAGGAGATTTACCAGGATGTTGGACTGCAGAGTGTACATAGGAGATTTAACAGGATGTTGCACTGGAGATGGTACAGAGGAGATTCATCAGGATGTTGCACTAGAGAGGGTTCAGAGAAGATTTACCAGGTTTTGCGCTGTTGAGTATACAGAGGTGTTTTACCAGGATGTTAAACGAGAGAGTGTACAGAGGAGATTTACCAGCATTTTGCACTAGAGAGGTTACTGAGGAGCTTTGCTAGGATGTGGCATTGGGAGGGAACAGAAAAGAATCACCAGAATGTTACACTAGACAGTGCACAGAGGAGATTTATCAGAATGTTGCACCAGTGAGGGTACAGAGGATGCTTACCAGGATATTGCACTGATGAGGTTACAGAGGAGATTTTCCAGGAATTTGCACTGGAGAGTGTACAGGGGAGATTTACCAGAATGTTGCACTGGAGAGATTACAGAGGTGATTTACTAGGATGTTGCACTAGAGAGGCTACAGAGGAGATTAGCAGAATGTTGCACTAGAAAGGATGCAGAGCAGAATTAACGTGATGTTGCACAATAGTGGGTACAGTCGAGATTTACAAGGATATTGCACTAGAGAGTTTGGGAGGGGATTTACCAGGCTGTTGCAATGCAGGGTGTACAGAGGAGATTTACCAGGATGTTGCACTAGAGAGTTTGGGAGGGGATTTAACAGAATGTTGCACTAGAGAGAATGAAGATGAGATTTACCAGGATATTGCACTGGAGAGGGTACGGGGGAGATTTACCTGGATGTTACATTAGACAGGGTACAGAGGAGCTTTAACAGGATATTGCACTAGAGAGGGTGCAGCGGAAATTAACCAGGATATTGCACTGCAGAGGTTAGAGAGAAGATTTACAAGGATGTTGCACTAGAGAGCGTACAGAGGAGATTTAACAGGATGTTGCACGGGAGAGGGTACAGAGGAGATTTATCAGGAAGTTACACTGGAGAGGGTAGAGACGAGATTTAGCACGTTGTTACACTGGCGAGGGTACAGAGAAGATTTAATAGGATGTTGCAGTGGAGAGATTGCAGTGGAGATTTACCAGTATGTTGCACTGGCGAGCGTACAGAGGAGATTTACCAGGATGTTACACCAGATAGGTATAGAGGAGATTTAACAGGATGATGCACTGCAGAGTGTACAGAGGAGGTTTACAAGGTTGTTGCACTGTAGAGAGTACAGGGGTGATTTACCAGGATGTTGCACTAGAGAGTGTGTAGAGGAGATTCACCAGGATGTTGTACTAGAGAGGGTACACAGGAGATTTACCAGGATGTTACACTAGAGAGGGTACTTTGGAGATTCACCAGGATGTTACACTAGAGAGGGTACAGAGGAGTTTATCAGGATATTCCACTAGAGAGGGTGCAGCGGAGATTTACCAGGATATTGCACTGCCGAAGTTAGAGAGGTGATTTACAAGGTTCTTGCACTAGAGAGGGTACAGAGGAGATTTAACAGGATTTTGCACGGGAGAGGTTACAGAGGAGATTCATCAGGATGTTGCACTAGAGAGAGTTCAGTGGAGATTTTCCAGGATGTTCCACTAGAGAGGATACTGAGACGTTTTACCACGATGTTGCACTGGAGAGTTTGCATAGCAGATTTACCATGATGTTGCACCGAGTTCATGCAGAGGAGATTTACCAGGATGTTGGACTGGAGAGTGTACATAGGAGATTTACCAAGATGTTGGACTGGAGAATGTACATAGGATATTTAACAGGATGTTGCACTGGAGATGGTACAGAGGAGATTCATCAGGATGTTGCACTAGAGAGGGTACAGAGAAGATTTACCAGGTTATTGCGCTGTTGAGGATACAGAGGTGTTTTACCAGGATGTTAAACTAAAGAGTGTACAGAGGAGATTTACCAGCATGTTGCACTAGAGAGGATACTGCGGAGCTTTACTAGGATGTGGCCTTGGGAGGGAAAAGAAAAGAATCAACAGAATGTTACACTGGACAGTGTACAGAGGAGATTTATCAGAATGTTGCACCAGTGAGGATACAGAGGATACTTACCAGGATATTGCACTGATGAGGTTACAGAGGAGATTTTCCAGGAATTTGCACTGGAGAGTGTACAGGATAGATTTACCAGAATGTTGCAATGGAGAGGTTACAGAGGTGATTTACTGGGATGTTGCACTAGAGAGGGTTTCGAGGAGATTAGCAGAATGTTGCACTAGAAAGGATGCAGAGCAGAATTAACGTGATGTTGCACAATAGAGGGTACAATCGAGATTTACAAGGATATTGCACTGTTGAGGATACAGAGATGATTTTTCGGCATGTTGCACTGGTCATGGCACAGAGGAGATTTACCAGGCTGTTGTACTGCAGAGTGTACAGAGGAGATTTAACAGGATGTTGCACTAGAGAGGTTGGGAGGGCATTTAACAGAATGTTGCACTAGAGAGAATGAAGATGAGATTTACCAGGATGTTGCACAGGAGAGGTTACCGTGGAGATTTACCTGGTTGTTACATTAGACAGGGTACATAGGTGCTTTAACCGGATGTTACACTGGAGAGGGTAGAGACGGGATTTAGCACGTTGGTACACTGGCGAGGGTACAGAGGAGATTTAATAGGATGTTGCAGTGGAGAGATTGCAGTGGGGATTTACCAGGATGTTACACCAGATAGCTATAGAGGAGATTTAATAGGATGATGCACTGCAGAGTGTACATAGGAGGTTTACAAGGATGTTGCACGGTAGAGAGTACAGGTGTGATTTACCAGTATGTTGCACTAGAGAGTGTGTAGAGGAGATTAACCAGAATGTTGCACTAGAGAGGATGCAGAGGAGATTCACCAGGATGTTGTACTAGAGAGGGTACACAGGAGATTTAACAGGATGTTGCACTAAGAGGGTACTGTGGAGATTCACCAGGATGTTACACTAGAGAGGGTACAGAGGAGATTTATCAGGTTGCAACACTGGAGAGGGTAGAGACGAGATTTAGCAGGTTGTTACACCGGCGAGGGTACAGAGGAGATTCAATAGGATGTTGCAGTGGAGAGACTGCAGAGGAGATTTACCAGGATGTTGCACTGGCGACCGTACAGAGGAGATTTACCTGGATGATACACTAGAGATGTTATAGAGGAGATTTACCACGATGTTGCACTAGAGAGCTTAGAGACCAGATGTTGCACTGAAGAGATTACAAAGAAGATTTACCAGGATGTTATACTGGAAAGGGAGCAAAGGTGATTTAAAAGGATGTTGCATTGCCGAAGGTAAAGAGGAGATGTAAGAGGATGTTGCGCTAGAGAGGGTACAGAGGAGATTTATCAGGATGTTACACTGGAGAGGGCACATAGGTGATTTAACAGGATGTTATACTGGAGAGGATAGAGAGGAGATTTACCATAATGTTGCACTAGAGAGAGTGCAGAGGGGATTTAGCAGGATGTTGCACTGGAGAGGATGCAGTGGGAATTACTAAGATGTTGCGCTAGAGAGGATAGAGAGGAGATTTACTAGGATGTTGCACTGGAGAGGATAGAGAGGAGATTTAACAGGATGTTGCACTGGAGAGTGAACAGAGAAGATTTACCAGAATGTTACACTAGAGAGGGTGCAGAGGAGTTTTAACATGATATTGCACAAGAGATGGTGCTGAGGAGATTATCCAGGATGTTGCACTGGAGATGGTATTCAGGAGATCTACATGAATGTTGCACTAGAGAGTGTACAGAGTATATTTACCAGGATGTTAAACTGGAGAGGTTAGAGAAGAGATTTACCAGGATGTCGCACTGCAGAAGTTAGAGAGGAGACTTACAAGGATGTTGAACTAGAGAGGGTACAGAGGAGATTTAACATGATGTTGCAGTGGAGAGATTACACAGGAGTTTTACCAGGATGTTGCACTTGTGAGCGTACAGAGCAGATTTAACAGGATGTTGGAGTGGAGTGATTACAGATGAGTTTTAGCAGGATAATGCACTATTGAGCATACAGAAGAGAATTACCTGGATGTTGCACTGGTGAGCGTACAGAGGAGATGTACCAGGATGTTGCACTGCAGAGTGTGCAGATGAGATTTACAAGGATGTTGCAAAGTAGAGAGTACAGCGGAGATTTACCAGAATATTGCACTAGAGAGGGTAAAGAGGAGTTTTATCAGGATGTTGCACTAGAGAGATGCAGATGAGATTTAACAAGATGTTGCAATAGAAAATGTACAGAGGAGATTTAACAGGATGTTGCAGTGGAGAGATTACAAATGAGATTTACCAGGATGCTGCACTATTGAGCGTACAGATGAGATTTACCTGGATGTTACTCTAGAGATGTTACAAAGGAGATTTACCCGGATGTTGCACTGAGAGGGAACAGAGGAGATTTACCAGGATGTTGCACTGCAGAGTGCACAGATGGTATTTACCAGGATGTTGCACTGCAGAGGTTAGAGAGTAGATTTAGAAGGATATTGCACTAGAGAGGGTACAGAGGAGATTTAACAGGATGTTGCACTAGAGATGGTACAGAGGTGATTTACCAGAATGTTGCATTGGATAGGTACAGAGGAGATTTACAAGGATGTTACACAAGAGAGGATACAGAGGAGTTTTAACATGATATTGCACTCGAGAGGGTGCACAGGAGATTTACCAGGATGTTGCACTGCAGAGGTTAGTGGGGAGATTTACATGGATGTTGCACTAGAGAGGTACAGAGGAGATTTTCCAGGATTTTGCACGGGAGAGGGTACAGAGGAGATTTACCAGGACGTTACACTGGAGAGGGTATAGACGAAATTTAGCAGGTTGTTGCACTGGTGACGGTACAGAGGAGATTCAACAGGATGTTGCAGTGGAGAGATTGCAGAAGAGATTTACCAGGATGCTGAACTAGAGAGGATACAGAGATTTACCAGGATGTTCCACTAGAGAGAATACAGAGAAGATTTACAAGGATGTAGCACTGGAGAAGTTAAAGAGGAGATTTACCAGGATGTTACACTGGAGAGGGTAGAGAGGAGATTTCGCAGATTTTTGCACTGGCGAGTGTACTGAGGAGATTCAACAGGATGTTGCAGTGGAGAGGTTGCAGAGGAGATTTAGCAGCATTTTGCACTGGAGAGGGTACAGATGAGATTTACCAGGATGTTCCACTAGAGCGGATAGAGAGAAGACTTACCACGTTGTGCACTGGAGAGGATAGAGAGGGGATTTACCAGGATGTTGCACTGCAGACGGTATAGAGGAGATTTACAAGAATGTTGCACTAGAGAGGGTACAGAGGAGATCTACCAGGATGTTGCACTGGAGAGGGTAGAGAGGAGATTTAGCAGGTTGTTGCATAGGCGAGGGTACAAAGGAGATTCAGAAGGATCTTGCACTGGAGAGACTACGGAGGAGATTTACCACGATGTTACACTGGATAGCGTGCAGAGGAGATTTTCCAGGATGTTGCACTAGAGAGGTTACAGAGGAGATTTACAAAGATGTACCACTAAAGAGGATACAGAGAAAAATTACCAGGATGTTGCACTGGAGAGGATACAGAGACGAATTACCAGGATGTTGCACTGGAGAGGATACAGAGCAGAATTACCAGGATGTTGCAGTGGAGAAGTTACACACGAGATTCACCAGGATGTTACACTGGAGAGTGTAGAGAGGAGATTTAGCAGGTTTTTGCACTGGCGAGGATACAGAGGAGATTCAACAGGATGTTGCAGTGGACAGGTTGCAATGGAGATTTACCAGGATGTTCCACTAGAGAGGATACTGAGAAGTTTTACCACGATGTTGCACTGGAGAGTTTACATAGCAGATTTACCAGTATGTTGCACCGAGATCATGCAGAGGAGATTTATCAGGATGTTGGACTGGAGAGTGTACATAGGAGATTTACCAGGGTGTTGGACTGCAGAGTGTACATAGGGGATTTAACAGGATGTTGCATTTGATATGTTACAGAGGAGATTCATCAGGATGTTGCACTAGAGAGGGTTCAGAGAAGATTTACCAGGTTTTGCGCTGTTGAGGATACAGAGGAGATTTACCAGGATGTTAAACTAGAGAGTGTACAGAGGAGATTTACCAGCATTTTGCACTAGAGAGGATACTGAGGAGCTTTGCTTGGATGTGGCCTTGGGAGGGAACAGGAAAGAATCACCAGAATGTTACACTAGACAGTGTACAGAGGAGCTTTATCATAATGTTCCACCAGTGAGAGTACAGAGGATACTTACCAGGACATTGCACTGATGAGGTTACAGAGGAGATTATCCAGGGATTTGCACTGGAGAGTGTACAGGGGAGATTTACCAGAATGTTGCACTGGAAAGATTACAGAGGTGATTTACTAGGTTGTTGCACTAGAGAGGGTACAGATGAGATTAGCAGAATTTTGCACTAGAAAGGATGCAGAGCAGAATTAACGTGGTGTTGCACAATAGTGGGTACAGTCGAGGTTTACAAGGATATTTCACTGGTGAGGGTACAGAGGTGATTTTTCGGCATGTTGCACTGGTCATGGCACAGAGGAGATTTACCAGGCTGTTGCACTGCAGAATGTACAGAGGAGATTTAACAGGATGTTGCACTAGAGAGGTTGGGAGGGGATTTAACAGAATGTTGCACTAGAGAGAATGAAGATGAGATTTACCAGGATTTTGCACTGGAGAGGGTACCGTGGAGATTTACCTGGATGTTACATTAGTCAGGGTAAAGAGGAGCTTTAACAGGATATTGCACTAGAGAGGGTGCAGCGGAGATTAACCAGGATATTGCACTGCAGAGGTTAGGGAGAAGATTTACAAGGATGTTGCACTAGAGAGCGTACAGAGGAGAACTAACAGGATGTTGCACGGGAGAGGGTACAGAGGAGATTTAGCAGGATGATACACTGGAGAGGTTAGAGCCGAGATGTAGCACGTTGTTACACTGGCGAGGGTACAGAGGAGATTTAATAGGATTTTGCAGTGGAGAGATTGCAGTGGAGATTTACGAGTATGTTGCACTGGCGAGCGTATAGAGGAGATTTACCAGGATGTTACACCAGATAGGTATAGAGGAGATTTAACAGGATGATGCACTGCAGAGTGTACAGAGGAGGTTTATAAGGATGTTGCACTGTAGAGAGTACAGGGGTGATTTACCAGGATGTTGCACTAGAGAGTGTGTAGGGGAGATTAACCAGAATGTTGCACTAGACAGGATGCAGAGGAGATTCACCAGGATGTTGTACTAGAGAGGGTACACATGAGATTTACCAGGATGTTGCACTAGAGAGGGTACAGAGGAGTTTTAACAGGATATTGCACTAGAGAGGTTGCAGCGGAGATTTACCAGGATATTGCACTGCAGATGTTAGGGAGGTGATTTACAAGGATCTTGCACTAGAGAGGGTGCAGAGGAGAATTAACAGAATTTTGTACGGGAGAGGGTACAGAGGAGATTCATCAGGATGTTGCACTAGGGAGGGTTCAGTGGAGATTTACCAGGATGTTCCACTAGAGAGGATACTGAGAAGGTTTACCAGGATGTTGCTCTGGAGAGTTTACATAGCAGATTTACCATGATGTTGCACCGTGTTCATGCAGAGGAGATTTACCAGCATGTTGGACTGGAGTGTGTACATACGAGATTTACCAAGATGTTGGACTGGAGATTGTACATAGGAGATTTAACAGGATATTGCACTGGAGATGGTACAGAGGAGATTCATCAGGATGTTGCACTAGAGAGGGTTCAGAGAAGATTTACCAGGTTATTGCGCTTTTGAGGATACAGAGGAGTTTTACCAGGATGTTAAACTAGAGAGTGTACAGAGGAGATTTACCAGCATTTTGCACTAGAGAGGATACTGAGGAGCTTTACTAGGATGCGGCCTTGGGAGCGAACAGAAAGGAATCACCAGAATGTTACACTAGACAGTGTACAGAGGAGATTTATCAGAATGTTACATCAGGGAGGCTACAGAGGATACTTACCAGGATATTGTACTGATGAGGTTACAGAGGAGATTTTCCAGGAATTTGCACTGGAGAGTGTACAGGGGAGATTTACTAGAATGTTGCAATGGAGAGGTTACAGAGGTTATTTACTAGAATGTTGCACTAGAGAGGGTTTCGTGGAGATTAGCAGAATGTTGCACTAGAAAGGATGCAGAGCAGAATTAACGTGAAGTTGCACAATAGAGGGTACAGTCGAGATTTACAAGGATATTGCACTGGTGAGGGTACAGAGGTGATTTTACGGCATGTTGCACTGGTCATGGCACAGAGGAGACTTACCACGCTGTTGCACTGCAGAATGTACAGAGGAGAATTAACAGGATGTTGCACTAGAGAGGTTGGGAGGGGATTTAACAGAATGTTGCACTAGAGAGAATGAAGATGAGATTTACCAGCATGTTGCACTGGAGAGGTTACCGTGGAGATTTATCTGGATGCTACATTAGACAGGGTACAGAGGAACTTTTACCGGATATTGCACTAGAGAGGGTGCAGCGGAGATTAACCAGGATATTGCACTGCAGAGGTTAGAGAGAAGATTTACAAGGCTGTTGCACTAGAGAGCGTACAGAGGAGATTTAACAGGATGTTGCACTGGAGAGGGTACAGAGGAGATTCATCAGGATGTTACACTGGAGAGGGTAGAGACGAGATTTAGCACGTTGTTACACTGGCGAGGGTACAGAGGAGATTTAATAGGGATGTTGCAGTGGAGATATTGCAGTGGAGATTTACCAGTATGTTGCACTGGCGAGCATACAGAAGAGATTTACCAGGATGTTACACCAGATAGGTATAGAGGAGATTTAACAGGATGATGCACTGCAGAGTGTACAGAGGAGGTTTACAAGGAAGTTTCACTGTTGAGAGTACAGGGGTGATTTACCAGGATGTTGCACTAGAGAGTTTGTAGAGGAGATTAACAGAATGTTGCACTAGAGAGGATGCAGAGGAGAATCACCAGGATGTGGTACTTTTGAGGGTACACAGGAGATTTACCAGGATGTTGCACTAGAGAGGGTACTTTGGAGATTCACCAGGATGTTACACTAGAGAGGGTACAGAGGAGATTTAACAGGATATTGCACTAGAGAGGGTGCAGCGGAGATTTACCAGGATATTGCACTGCAGATGTTAGAGAGGTGACTTAAAAGGATCTTGCACTAGAGAGTGTACATAGGAGATTTAACACGATTTTGCACGGGAGAGGGTACAGAGGAGATTTACCAAGGTTGCTACACTGGAGAGGGTAGAGACGAGATTTAGCAGGTTGTTACACCGGCGAGGGTACAGATGAGATTCAATAGGATGTTGCAGTGGAGAGATTGCAGAGCAGATTTACCAGGATGTTGCACTGGCGACCGTACAGTGGAGATTTACCTGGATGTTACACTAGAGATTTTATAGAGGAGATTTTCCAGGATGTTGCACTAGAGAGCTTAGAGACCAGGTGTTGCACTGAAGAGATTACAAAGAAAATTTACCAGGATGTTACACTGGAAAGGGAGCAAAGGAGATTTAAAAGGATGGTGCATTGCCGAAGGTAAAGAGGAGATGTAAGAGGATGTTGCGCTAGAGAGGGTACAGAGAAGATCTACCAGGATGTTACACTGGAGAGGGCACATAGGTGATTTACCAGGATGTTATACTGTAGAGGCTGCAAAGTAGATTTACCAGGATGTTACACTGGTGAGGGTATAGAGGAGATTTACAAGGACGTTGCGCTAGAGAGGGTTCAGCGTAGATTTATCATGATATTTTACTGGAGAGTGTACAGACGAAATTTACCAGGATGTTACACTAGAGAGGATAGAGAGGAGTTTTACCATGATGTTGCACTAGAGAGAGTGCAGAGGGGATTTACCAGGATGTTGCATTAGAGAGGATGCAGTGGGAATTACTAGGATGTTACGCTAGAGAGGATAGAGAGGAGATTTACTAGGATGTTGCACTGGAGAGGATAGAGAGGAGATTTACCAGGATGTTGCACTGGAGAGTGAACAGAGAAGATTTACCAGGATGTTACACTAGAGAGGTTGCAGAGGAGTTTTCACATGATATTGCACAAGAGATGGTGCAGAGGAGATTTACCAGGATGTTGCACTGCAGATGGTAGTGAGGAGATCTACATGGATGTTGCACTAGTGAGGGTACAGCGTATATTTACCAGGATGTTAAACTGGAGAGGTTAGAGAAGAGAGTTACCAGGATGTCGCACTGCAGAAGTTAGAGAGGAGATTTACAAGGATGTTGAACTAGAGAGGGTACAGAGGAGATTTAACATGATGTTGCAGTGGAGAGCTTACACAGTAGATTTACCAGGATGTTACAGTGGTGAGCGTAAAGAGAAGATTTAACAGGATGTTGCAGTGGAGTGATTACAGATGAGTTTTATCAGTATATTGCACTATTGAGCATAGAGAGGAGATTTACCTAGCTGTTGCACTGGTGAGCGTACAGAGGAGATGTACCAGGATGTTGCACTGCAGAGTGTATAGATGAGATTTACAATAATGTTGCACAGTAGAGAGTACAGCGGAGATTTACCAGAATATTGCACTAGAGAGGGTACAAAGGAGTTTTATCAGGATGTTGCACTATAGAGATACAGATGAATTTTAACAAGATGTTGCAATAGAAAAGATACAGAGGAGATTTAACAGGATGTTGCAGTGAAGAGATTACAGATGAGATTTACGAGGATGCTGCACTATTGAGCGTACAGATGAGATTTACTTGGATGTTACTCTAGAGATGTTACAAAGGAGATTTACCCGGATGTTGCACTGAGAGGGAACAGAGGAGATTTACCAGGATGTTTCACTGCAGAGTGCACAGAGGGGATTTACCAGGATGTTGCACTGCAGACGTAAGAGGGTAGATTTACAAGGATGTTGCACTAGAGAGGGTACAGAGGAATTTAACAGGATGTTGCACTAGTGATGGTACAGAGGAGATTTACCAGAATGTTGCATTGAAGAGGGTAGAGAGGAGATTTACAAGGATGTTACACTAGAGAGGATACAGAGGAGTTTTAACATGATATTGCTCTCGAGAGGGTGCACAGGAGATTTACCAGGATGTTGCACTGCAGGGGTTAGAGGGGAGATTTACATGGATGTTGCACTAGAGAGGAACAAAGGAGATTTTCCAGGATTTTGCACGGGAGAGGGTACAGCGGAGATTTACCAGGACGTTACACTGGATAGGTTAGAGACGAAATTTAGCAGGTTGTTGCACTGGCAATGGTACAGAGGAGATTCAACAGGATGTTGCAGTGGAGAGATTGCAGACGAGATTTACCAGGATGCTGCACTGGAGAGGATACAGAGATTTACCAGGATGTTCCACTAGAGAGAATACAGAGAAGATTTACACGGATGTACCACTGGAGAGGATAAAGAGGAGAATTACCAGGATGTTACACTGGAGAGGGTAGAGAGGAGATTTCGCAGGTTTTTACACTGGCGAGGGTACAAAGGAGATTCAACAGGATGTTGCAGTGGAGTGGTTGCAGAGGAGATTTAGCAGCATTTTGCATTGGAGAGGGTACAGATGAGATTTTCCAGGATGTTCCACTAGAGAGGATAGAGAGAAGACTTATCACGTTGTGCACTGGAGGGTAGAGCGGGGATTTACCAGGATTTTTCAACGAAAGCAGGCAGAGGATATTTACCAAGATGTTGCATTAGAGAGGATACAGAGAAGATGTTCCAGGATATTGCGCTATAGAGGGTAGAGAGAAGTTTACCAAAATGTTAAGCTATAGAGGGTACAGCGGAGATATACCAGCATGTTGCGCTGGAGAGATTACAGAGACGATTTACCAGGTTTTTGCACTGGAGAGGGTACAGAGTAGATTCACCAGGATGTTGCACTGGAGAGGATAAAATTAAGATTTTCCAGGATATTGCACGAGAGAGGTACAGAGGAGATTTACCAGCATGTTGCACTGGAGAGATACCAGAGGAGATTTACCATCATGTTGCACGGGAGAGGTTACAGAGGAGATTTATCAGGATGTTGCACTAGAGTGAGTACAGAGGCGATTTTCCAGGATGTTGCTATCGAGAGGGTGCATTGGAGACTTACCAGGATGTTGCACTGGAGAGTGTACAGAGGAGATTAGCAGGATGTTTCACTATATAGGGTACAGAGGAGATTTACCTGTATGTTGATCTAGAGAATATACAGAGGAGATTTGTCAGGCTATTCCACTAGAGAGGATATAGAGAAGTCTTACCTGGATGTTGCACTGGAGAGCGTACAGAGGAGATTTGCCTGTATGATGGACTAGTGAAGATACAGAGGAGATTTTCCAGGATGTTCCACTAGAGAGGATAAAGAGAAGATTTACCAGGATGTTGCACTGGAGAGGATACCAGGGCGATTTCTGGGATGTTGCGCTGTAGAGGATACAGGGGAACTTTACCAGAATATTGCAGTAGATATGGTACAGAGGAGCTTTACCTGGTTGTTGCACTAGAGAGGGTGCAGACGAGATTTAACAGGATGTTGCACTAGAGAAGGTACAGTGGAGATTTAACAGGATGTTGCAGTGGAGAGAGTACGAGGGAATTTACCAGGATGTTGCACTGTTGAGCATACAGAGGAGATTCACCTGGATGTTTTACTAGAGATGTTATAGAGGAGATTTACCAGGATGTTGCACTGAGAGGGCACAGAGGAGACTTACCAGGATGTTGCAATGCAGAGTGTACAGAGGATATTTACCAGGATATTGCACTAGAGATGGTGCAGAGGAGATTTACCAGAATGTCGCACTGCAGAGCGTAGAGAGACATTTTCCAGGATGTTGCACTAGAAAGGCTACAGAGGAGATTTACAAGGATGTAGCACAAGAGAAGTACAGAGGAGATTTACCAGCATTTTGCACTTGAGAGATACCAAAGGAGATTGACCATCATGTTGCACTGGAGAGGTTCACAGGAGATTTAACAGGATGTTGCACTAGAGAGGGTACAGAGGATATTTTCCAGGATTTTGCTCTAGAGAGGGTGCAGTGGAGACTTACCTGGATGTTGCACTGGAGATGGTACAGAGGAGATTAGCAGGAGGGTGCACTAGGTAGAGTAAAGCGGAGATTTACCTGTATGTTGAACTAGAGAAGATACAGCAGAGATTTACCAGGATGTTCCACTAGAGAGGATACAGAAAAGATTTACCAGGATGTTGCACTGTAGAGGATAAAGGGGAGATTTACCAGTATATTGCACTACAGAGGGTACAGAGGAGATTTACCAGAATTAATCACGAGAGAGGGTACAGAGGAGTTTTAACATGAAATTGCACTAGAGATGTTACAGAGGAGATGTACCAGGATTTCACAGTGAGAGGGCACTGAGGAGTTCTACCATGATGTTGCACTGCAGAGTATACAGTTGAGATTTACAAGGATGTTGCACTGTAGAGAGTACAGGGTAAATTTACTAGAATATTGCAGTAGAGAAGGTACAGAGGAGTTTATCAGGATGTTGCACTAGAGAGAGTGCAGAGGAGATTTACCAGGACGTTGCAGTGGAGATATTACACAGGAGATTTATCAGGATGTTTAACTATTGAGCGTACAGAGGAGATTTACTTGGATGTTACTCTAGAGATGTTCCAGATGAGATTTACCCGGATGTTGCACTGATAGGGCACAGACGAGATTTACCAGGATGTTGCATTGCAGAGGTTAGAGAGAAGATTTACAAGGATGTTGCACTAGAGAGTGTACAGAGGAGATTTAGAAGGATGTTGCACTAGAGATGGTACAGAGGAAATTTACCAGGATGTTGCATTGGAGAGCGTACAATGGAGATTTACCATTACGTTCCACTAGAGAGGAAACAGAGAAGTTTTAACATGGTATTGCACTATAGATGGTGCACAGGAGTATTGCCAGGATGTTGCACTGCAGAGGGTAGAGACGAGATTTAGCAGGATGTTGCACTAGAGAGGTACAGAGGAGATTTACCAGGATTTTGCACGGGAGAGGGTACAGAGGAGATTAGCAGGAGGTTGCATTAGATAGGGTACAGAGGAGATTTAACTGTATGTTGCACTAGAGAAGATACAGTGGCGATTTGCTAGGATGTTACACTAGAGAGGATAGAATGAAGACTTACCAGGATGTTGCACTGGAGAGGGTACTGAGGAAACTAGCAGGAGGTTGCAATAGATAGGGTACAGATGATATTTACCTGTATGTTGCACTAGTGAAGATACAGAGGAGATTAACCAGGATGTTCCACTAGAGAGGATGCAGAGAAGACTTACCAGGATGTTGCATTGGAGAGGGTACAGGGGCGATTTCTGGGATGTTGCACTGTAGAGAATGCAAGGGCAATTTACCAGAATTTTGCACTAGAGAGGGTACAGAGGAGTTTTACCTGGATGTTGCACTAGAGAGGGTGCAGAGGAGATTTAACAGGATGTTGCACTAGAGAAGGTACATAGGAGATTTAACAGGATGTTGCAGTGGAGTGATTACAGAGGGAATTTACCAGGATGTTGCACAGGTGAGCGTACAGAGGAGATTTACCTGGATGGGGTTATACTAGAGATGTTATGGAGGTGATTTACCAGGATGTTGCACTGAGAGGGCACAGAAGAGATTTACCAGGATGTTGCACTGCAGAATGTACAGAGGAGATTTACCAGGATGTTGAACTGCAGAGGTTTTGGAGGAGATTTACAAGGATGTTGCACTAAAGAGGATACAGTGAAGATATAATAGTATGTTGCACTATAGAAGGTACATTCGAGATTTACCAGGATGTTGCACTGGAGAGGGTACAGAAGAGATTTAGAAGGATATTACACTAGAGATAATACAGAGGAGTTTTCACATGATATTGCACTAGAGATGGTGCAGAGGAGATTTACCAGAATGTTGCAATGCAGAGTGTAGAGAGGACATGCTCTAGTTTGTTGCACTAGATAGGCTACAGAGGAGATTTACAAGGATGTAGCACAAGAGAGGTACAGAGGAGATTTACCAGCATATTGCACTGGAGAGATACCAGAGGAGATTTACGATCATGTTGCACAGGAGAGGATCAGAGGAGATTTAACAGGATGTTGCACTAGAGAGGGTACAGAGGATATTTTCCACGATGCTGCTCTAGAGAGCGTGCAGTGGAGACTTACCAGGATGTTGCACTAGAGAGGGTACAGAGGAGATTAGCAGCAGGTTGCACTAGATAGTGCACAGAGGAGATTTACCTGTATGTTGCACTAGAGAAGTTACAGTGGAGATTTGCCAGGATGTTACACTAGAGAGGATACAGTGAAGACTTACCAGGATGTTGCACTGGAGAGGGTACTGAGGAGATTAGCAGGAGGTTGCACTAGATAGGGTACAGATGATATTTACCTGTATGTTGCACTAGTGAAGATACAGAGGAGATTAACCAGGATGTTCCACTAGGGAGGATGCAGAGAAGACTTACAGGATATTGCACTGGAGAGGGTACAGGGGCGATTTCTGGGATGTTGCACTGTAGAGAATGCAAAGGCAATTTACCAGAATTTTGCACTAGAGAGGGTACAGAGGAGTTTTACCTGGATGTTGCACTAGAGAGGGTGCAGAGGAGATTTAACAGCATGTTGCACTAGAGAAGGTACAGAGGAGATTTAACAGCATGTTGCATTGGTGAGATTACAGAGGGAATTTACCAGGATGTTGCACTGGTGATCGTACAGAGGAGATTTACCTGGATGTTATACTAGCGATGTCATGGAGGTGATTTACCAGGATGTTGCACTGAGATGGAACAGAAGAGATTTACCAGGATGTTGCACTGCAGAGTGTACAGAGGAGATTTAACAGGATGTTGAACTGCAGAGGTGTAAGAGGAGATTTACAAGGATATTGCACTAAAGAGGATACAGAGAAGATGTAATAGTATGTTGCACTAGAGAAGTTACATTCGAGATTTACCAGGATGTTGCACTGGAGAGGGTACAGAGGAGATTTAGAAGGATATTACACTAGAGATGATACAGAGGTGTTTTCACATGATATTGCACTAGAGATGGTGCAGAGGTGATTTACCAGAATGTTGTACTGCAGATTGTAGAGAGGACTTGCTCTAGGTTGTTGCACTAGAGAGGCTACAGAGGAGATTTACAAGGATGTAGCACAAGAGAGGTACAGAGGAGATTTACCAGCATGTTGCACTGGAGAGATAGCAGAGGAGATTTACGATCATGTTGCACTGGAGAGGATCAGAGGAGATTTAACAGGATGTTGCACTAGAGAGGGTACAGAGGATATTTTCCACGATGCTGCTCTAGAGAGCGTGCAGTGGAGACTTACCAGGATTTTGCACTGGAGAGGGTACAGAGGAGATTAGCAAGAGGTTGCACTAGATATGGTGAAGAGGATATTTACCTATATGTTGCACTAGAGAAGATACAGAGGAGATTTACCAGGATATTCCACTAGAGAGGATACAGAGTTGATTTACCAGGATGTTGAAATGGAGAGGGTATAGGGGCGATTTCCAGGGGGTTGGACTGTAGAGGATACAGGGGAGATTTACCAGAATATTGCAATGGAGAGGGTACAGAGGAGATTTACCAGAATGTTGCAATAGAGAGTGTACAAATGAGATTTCCCAGAATGATGCACTGGATGGGATACAGAGGAGATTTACCTGATTATTGCACTATAGAGTGTACAACGGTGATTTGTCAGGATATAGCCCTACAGAGGATACTGAGGTTACTGAAGAGATTTTACAGGGTGTTGCTCTAAAGAGGGTGTAGAGGAGATTTACCAGGATGTTGCAATGGAGAGGTTGCAGAGGAGATTTACCAGCATGTTGCACTGCAGTGGTTAGAGAGTAGATTTGCAAGAATGTTGCAATAGAGCGGGTACAGAGGAGATTTAATATGATGTTGCTTTGGAGAGCGTACAGAGGAGATTTATCAGGATGTTACACTAGAGAGTATACAGAGGAGTTTAAACATGATTATGCACTAGAGATTGTGCAGATGAGATTTACCAGGATTTTGCACTGTGGATGATAGAAAGGAGATTTAACTGGATTTCGCACCGAAAGCAGGCCTTGGGTATTTACCAGGATGTTGCATTAGAGAGGATACAGAGATATTTTTCAAGGATATTGCGCTATAGAGTGTAGAGAGAAGTTTTACCAGATTGTTACGCTATAGGAGGTATACCAGCAGGTTGCGCTGGAGAAATTACAGAGACGATTTACCAGGTTGTTGCACTGGAGATGGTACAGAGTAGAATCACCAGGATGTTGTCCATTAGAGGATACAATTAAGATTTTCCAGGATATTGCACGAGAGAGATACAGAGGAAATTTACCAGCATGTTGCACTGGAGAGAAACCAAAGGGGATTTACCATCATGTTGCACTGGAGAGGGTAAAGAGGAGATTTATCAGGATGTTGCACTAGAGAGGGTACAGAGGAGATTTTCCAGGATGTTGCACTAGAGATGGTGCAATGGAGACTTACCAGGATGTTGCACTGGAGAGGGTACAGAGGAGCTTAGCAGGAGCTTGCATTAGATAGGCTACAGAGGAGATTTACCTGTATGTTGCACTAGAGAAGATACAGAGGAGATTTGACAGGTTGTTCTACTAGAGAGGATAAAGAGAAGACTTACCAGGGTGTTGCACTGGAGGGGGTATAGGGGCGATTTCCAGGATGTTGCACTTGTAGAGAATACAGGGGAGATTTACCACAATATTGTACTAGAGAGGGTACAGTTTTGTTTTGGCAGGATGTTGCACTAGAGAGGGTGCAGGGGAGATTTAATAGGATGTTGCACTGAGAGGGCACAGCAGAGATTTACCAGGATGTTGCACTGCGGAGTTTACAGAGGAGATTTACCAGGATGTTGAACTGCAGAGGTTAGAGTGTAGATTTACAAGGATGTTGCACTAGAGAAGGTACAGAGTAGATTTAAGAGGATGTTGCACTAGAGAGGGTACACAGTAGATTTACCAGGATGTTGCACTGGAGAGTGTACAGAGGAGATTTAACAAGATGTTACACTAGAGAGGGTAAAGAGAAGACTTACCAGGATGTTGCACTGGAGAGGGTATAGGGGCGATTTCCAGGATGTTGCACTGTAGAGAATACAGGGGAGATTTACCAGAATATTGCACTAGAGAGTCTACAGAGGTGTTTTACATGGATGTTGCAATAGAGAGGCTGCAGAGGAGATTTAACAGGATGTTGCACTAGAGAAGGTACAGAGGACATTTAACAGGATGTTGCAGTGACGAGATTACATAGGAGTTTTACCAGGATGTTGCACAGCCGAGCGTACAGAGGAGATTTACCTGGATGTTATACTAGAGATGTTATAGAGGAGATTCACCAGGATGTTGCACTGAGAGGGCATAGAGGAGATTTACCAGGATGTTGCACTGCAGAGTGAACAGACGCGATTTACCAGGATGTTGAACTGCAGAGGTTAGAGTGGAGATTTACAAGGTTGCTGCACTAGAGATGGTTCAGAAGAGATTTAACAGGATGTTGCACTACAGAGGGTACAGAGGACATTTACCTGTATGTTGCACTAGAGAAGATACAGAGGAGATTTACCAGGATGTTCCACTAGAGAGGATACAGAGAAGACTTACCAGGATGTTGCACTCGAGAGGGTAGAGGGGCTATTTCCAGGATGTTGCACTGTAGAGATTACAGTGGAGATTTACCACAATATTGCACTGGAGAGGCTACAGAGGTGTTTTACCAGGATGTTGCACTAGACAGGGTGCAGAGGAGATTTAACTGGATGTTATACTAGAGATGCTATAGTGGAGATTTACCAGGATGTTGCACTGAGAGGGCACAGCAGAGATTTACCAGGATGTTGCACTGCGGAGTTTACAGAGGAGATTCACCAGGATGTTGAACTGCAGAGGTTAGAGTGGAGATTTACAAGGACGTTGCACTAGAGAGGGTATAGAGGAGATTGAACAGGAAGTTGCACTAGAGAGGGTACAGAGGAGATTTACCAGGATGTTGCACTGGAGAGGGTACAGAGGAGATTTACCAGGCTGTTACACTAGTGAGGATATAGAGAAGACTTATCAGGATGTTGCACTGGAGATGATATAGGGGCGATTTCCAGGATGTTGCACTGTAGATAATACAGGGGAGATTTACCAGAATATTGCACTAGAGAGGGTACAGAGGTGTTTTACATGGCTGTTGCAATAGAGAGACTGCAGAGGAGATTTAACTGGATGTTGCACTAGAGAAGGTACAGAGGGCATTTAACAGGATCATGCAGTTGAGACATTACATACGGGTTTTACCAGGATGTTGCACTGGTGAGCGTACAGAGGAGATTTACCTGGATGTTATACTAGAGATGTTATAGAGGAGATTTACCAGGATGTTGCACTGAGAGAGCACAGAGGAGATTTACCAGGATGTTGCACTGCAGAGTGTACAGATGAGATTTACCAGGATGTTGAACTGCAGAGGTTAGAGTGGAGATTTGCAAAGATGCTGCACTAGAGAGGGTACAGAAGAGATTTAACAGGATGTTGCACTAGAGAGGGTACAGAGGGCATTTATCTGTATGTTGCACTAGAGAAGATACAGAGGAGATTTACCAGGATGTTCCACTAGAGAGGATACAGAGTTGATGTACCAGGATGTTGAAATGGAGAGGGTATAGGGGCGATTTCCAGGGGGTTGGACTGTAGATGATACAGGGGAGATTTACAAGTATATTGCACTGGAGAGGGTACAGAGGAGATTTACCAGGATGTTGCAATAGAGAGTGTACAAATGTGATTTCCCAGAATGATGCACTGGATGGGATACAGAGGAGATTTACCTGATTATTGCACTATAGAGTGTACAACGGTGATTTGTCAGGATGTAGCCCTACAGAGGATACTGAGGTTACTAAAGAGATTTTACAGGGTGTTGCTCTAAAGAGGGTGTAGAGGAGATTTACCAGGATGTTGCAATGGAGAGGTTGCAGAGGAGATTTACCAGCATGTTGCACTGCAGTGGTTAGAGAGTAGATTTGCAAGAATGTTGCAATAGAGAGGGTACAGAGGAGATTTAATATGATGTTGCTTTGGAGAGCGTACAGAGGAGATTTATCAGGATGTTACACTAGAGAGTATACAGAGGAGTTTAAACATGATTATGCACTAGAGATTGTGCAGATGAGATTTACCAGGATTGTGCACTGTAGTTGATAGAAAGAAGATTTACCTGGATTTCGCACCGAAAGCAGGCCTTGGATATTTACCAGGATGTTGCATTAGAGAGGATACAGAGATATTTTTCAAGGATATTGCGCTATAGAGTGTAGAGAGAAGTTTTACCAGATTGTTACGCTATAGGAGGTATACCAGCAGGTTGCGCTGGAGAAATTACAGAGACGATTTACCAGGTTGTTGCACTGGAGAGGGTACAAAGTAGATTCACCAGGATGTTGTACATTAGAGGATATAATTAAGATTTTCCAGGATTTTGCACGAGAGAGTTACAGAAGAAATTTACCAGCATGTTGCACTGGAGAGAAACCAGAGGGGATTTACCATCATGTTGCACTGGAGAGGGTAAAGAAGAGATTTATCAGGATGTTGCACTAGAGAGGGTAAGAGGAGATTTTCCAGGATGTTGCACTAGAGAGGGTTCAATGGAGACTTACCAGGATGTTGCACTGGAGAGGGTACAGGGGAGCTTAGCAGGAGGTTGCATTAGATAGGCTACAGAGGAGATTTACCTGTATGTTGCACAAGAGAAGATACAGAGGAGATTTGACAGGATATTCCACTAGAGAGGATAAAGAGAAGACTTACCAGGATGTTGCACTGGAGAGGGTATAGGGGCGATTTCCAGGATGTTGCACTGTAGAGAATACAGGGGAGATTTACCACAATATTGCACTAGAGAGGGTACAGAGTTGTTTTAGCAGGATGTTGCACTAGAGAGGGTGCAGAGGAGATTTAACAGGATGTTACACTGAGAGGGCACAGCAGAGATTTACCAGGATGTTGCACTGCGGAGATTACAGAGGAGATTTACCAGGATGTTGAACTGCAGAGATTAGAGTGGAGATTTACAAGGATGTTGCACTAGAGAAGGTACAGAGTAGATTTAAGAGGATGTTGCACTAGAGAGGGTACACAGGAGATTTACCAGCATGTTGCACTGGAGAGTGTACAGAGGAGATTTAACAGGATGTTACACTAGAGAGGATAAAGAGAAGACTTACCAGGATGTTGCACTGGAAAGGGTATAGGGGCGATTTCCAGGATGTTGCACTGTAGAGAATACAGGGGAGATTTACCAGAATATTGCACTAGAGAGTCTACAGAGGTGTTTTACATGGATGTTGCAATAGAGAGGCTGCAGAGGAGATTTAACAGGATGTTGCACTAGAGAAGGTACAGAGGACATTTAACAGAATGTTGCAATGACGAGATTACATAGGAGTTTTACCAGGATGTTGCACTGCCGAGCGTACAGAGGAGATTTACCTGGATGTTATACTAGAGATGTTATAGAGGAGATTCACCAGGATGTTGCACTGAGAGGGCATAGAGGAGATTTACCAGGATGTTGCACTGCAGAGTTTACAGACGCGATTTACCAGGATGTTGAACTGCAGAGGTTAGAGTGGAGATTTACAAGGTTGCTGCACTAGAGATGGTTCAGAAGAGATTTAACTGGATGTTGCACTAGAGAGGGTACAGAGGACATTTACCTGTATGTTGCACTAGAGAAGATACAGAGGTGTTTTACCAGGATGTTGCACTAGACAGAGTGCAGAGTAAATTTAACTGGATGTTATACTAGAGATGTTATAGTGGAGATTTACCAGGATGTTGCACTGAGAGGGCACAGCGGAGATTTACCAGGATGTTGCACTGCAGAGTTTACAGAGGAGATTCACCAGGATGTTGAACTGCAGAGGTTAGAGTGGAGATTTACAAGGACGTTGCACTAGAGAGAGTATAGAGGAGACTTAACAGGAAGTTGCACTAGAGAGGGTACAGAGGAGATTTACCAGGATGTTGCACTGGAGAGTGTACAGAGGAGATTTACCAGGATGTTACACTAGAGAGGATACAGAGAAGACTTATCAGGATGTTGCACTGGAGATGGTATAGGGGCGATTTCCAGGATGTTGCACTGTAGAAAGTACAGGGGAGATTTACCAGAATATTGCACTAGAGAGGCTACAGAGGTGTGTTACATGGCTGTTGCAATAGAGAGGCTGCAGAGGAGATTTAACTGGATGTTGCACTAGAGAAAGTACAGAGGACATTTAACAGGATCATGCAGTTGAGAGATTACATACGGGTTTTACCAGGATGTTGCACAGGTGAGCGTACAGAGGAGATTTACCTGGATGTTATACTAGAGATGTTATAGAGGAGATTTACCAGGATGTTGCACTGAGAGGGCACAGAGGAGATTTACCAGGATGTTGCATTGCAGAGTGTACAGAGGAGATTTACCAGGATGTTGAACTGCTAAGGTTAGAGTGGAGATTTGCAAGTATGCTGCACCAGAGAGGGTACAGAAGAGATTTAACAGGATGTTGCACTAGAGAGGGTACAGAGGGCATTTACCTGTATGTTGCACTAGAGAAGATACAGAGGAGATTTACAAGGATGTTCCACCAGAGAGGATACAGAGAAGACTTACCAGGATGTTGCACTGGAGAGGTTATAGGGGCGATATGCAGGATGTTGCACTGTAGAGAATACAGGGGAGATTTACCAGAATATTGCACTAGAGAGGGTACAGAGGTGTTTTACCAGGATGTTGCACTAGAGAGGATGCTGAGGAGATTTAACAGGATGTTGCACTAGAGAAGGTACAGAGGAGATTTAACAGGATCTTGCAGTGGAGAGATTACATATGGGTTTTACCAGGATGTTGCACTGGTGAGCTTACAGAGGACATTTACCTGGATGTTATACTAGAGATTTAACCAGAATGTTGCACCAGTGGGAGTACAGAGGAGATTTACCAGGATGTTGCACTAGAAAGGATACAGAGGAGATTTTCGAAGATGTTCCACTAGAGAGGTACAGAGGAGGTTTACCATCATGTTGCACTGGAGAGATTACAGAGGAGAATTATCAGGATGTTGCAATGGAGAGCTTACAATGAGAATCACCAGAATGTTGCGCTAGAGAGGGAACAGAGGTGATTTTCCAGGATGTTGCTCAAGAGGGAGTACAATATAGATTTACCAGAAGCTTGGACAGGAGAGGGTACAGACCAGATTTTCCAGGATGTTGCACTGGAAATGGTACAGAGGAGATTTACCAGGATGTTGCACTAGAGAGGGCATAGAGTAGATTTACCATGTTATTGCGCTGTAGAGGATACAGAGGAGTTTTTCCAGGATGTTACACTAGAGAGGGTAGCGAGGAGATTTACCAGGACGTTGCATTAGAGATGATACAGAGGAGATTTATTAGGATGTGGCCCTGTTGAGTGTAGAGAAGATATTCACAATAACGTTCCACGCACAGGTTACAGAGGAGAGTTACCAGGATGTTGCACTAGGGATGGTAGAGAGGAGTTTTGCAGATCTTTGCGCTGTAGAGGGTACTGAGGAGTTTTAACAGGATGTTACATTAGAGAGGGTATATAGGAGATTTTCCAGCATGTTGCACTAGAGAGGAGACAGAGGAGATTTACTAGGATGTCGCCCTGGTAGTGTACAGAGGAGATTCACCAGAATGTTCCACTAGTCATTGTACAGAGGAGATTTACCAGAATGATGCACCAGTGGGGGTACAGATGAGATTTACCAGGATGTTGCACTAGAGAGGGCATAGAGGAGACTTACTAGGACGCTGCACGAGAGATGATACAGAGGAGATTTATTAGGATGTGGCACTGGGAGAGTGCAGAAGAGATTCACAATAACGTTCCACGCACAGGTTACAGAGGAGATTTAACGGGATGTTGTACTAGAGATGGTACAGAGGAGTTTTGCAGGTTATTGCGCTGTAAGCGTATTGAGGAGCTTTACCAGGATATTACATTCGAGAGGTTACATCGGAGATTTTCCAGCATGTTGCACTAGAGAGGATACAGAGGAGATTTACTAGGATGTCGCCCTGGGAGTGTATAAAAGAGATTCACCAGAATGTTCCATTAGTCAGGGTAGAAAGGGCATTTACCAGAATGATGCACCAGTGGGGGCACAGATGAAATTTACCAGGATGGTGCACTAGAGAGGATACAGAGGAGATTTTCCAGGATGTTTCACTAGAGAGATACAGAGGAGGTTTAACAGCATGTTGCACTGGAGATTACAGAGGAGAATTACTTGGATGTTGCACTGGAGATCTTACAATGCGATTCACCAGGATGTTGCACTAGAGAGGGTACAGAGGCGATTTTCCAGGATTATGCTCTAGAGAGAGTGCAGTGGAGATTCACCAGGAGGTTGGTCACGAGAGGATGCAGAGCAGATTTACCACGATGTTGCACTGGAAATGGTACAGAGGAGATTTACCAGGTTGTTGCACTAGGGACGCATAGAGGAGACTTAACAGGATGTTGCACTAGAGATGATACAGAGGAGATTTATTAAGATGTGGCCCTGGGAGAGTACCGAAGAGATTTACAATAACGTTCCACGCACAGGGTACAGAGGAGATTTAACAGAATGTTGCACCAGTGAGGGTACAGCGAAGATTTACCAAGATATTGCAGTGGAGAGGGTACAGATGAGATTTACAGGATGTTTCTTTAGAGCGGGTAGAGAGATTTACCTGGATGTTGCACTGCCGAGCGTAAAGAGGAGATTTAACAGGATGTTGCAGTGGAGTGGGTTGAGGAGATTTACCAGGATGTTGCACTGGAGAGTGTACAGAAGAGGTTTACCAGGATGTTGCACTAGAGAGGGTGCAGAGGAGATTTACCAGGATGTTCCCCTCGAGAGTTTACAGACGTGATGTACCAGGATGTTGCAGTGAAGAGGGTACAGAGGAGAATAGCAGGATGGCCACTAGAGGGGGTGCAGAGCAGAATTAACAGGATGTTGCACTACAGAGGGTACAGAGGAGATTTACAAGGAAGTTGCACTAGCGAGGGTACAGAGGAGATTATTCAGGATGTTGCACTGGAGAGCATACAGAGTAGATTTACCACGATGTTACACTGGAGAGGATACATACGGGTTTGAACAGGACATTGCACTAGAGAGATTTCAGCGGCGATTTACCTGGATGTTGCACTGCAGAGCATGCAGAGATGATTTACGAGGAAGTTGCACTAGAGTGTGTACAGAGGTGATTCACCAGGATGTTGCGTTGGGAAGATACAGAGGAGTTTTACTAGGATGTTACACTGGAGAGGGTACAGATGTCATTTTAACAGGTTGTTGCACTGCCGAGGGTACAGAGGACATTTACCGGATGTTACACTAGAGAGGGTATAGAGGAGAATTAATAGGATGTTGCACTGGAGAGAGTACAGTGGAGATTTACCACGATGTTGCACTGCAGAGTGTACAGAGTAGATTTACAATGATGTTGCACTAGAGAGTATGCAGAGGAGATTTAGAGGATGTTGCCATAGAAATTGTACAGAGCATATTTACTAGCATGTTGCACTGGAGAGTGTAGCGTGAAGATTTACCAGCATGTTACATTAGAGATGGAACAGAGGACATTTACTAGGACGTTGCACTAGAGATGATACAGAGGAGGTCTTTTAGGATGTGGCGCTGGAAGGGTAGACAAATGATTCACCATAATATTCCACTAGACAGGGTACAGAGTCGATTTACCAGAACGTTGCTCCAGTGATGGTACAAATGGGGTTTACCAGGGAATTGCACTGGAGAGGGTACAGAATAGATATACCACTATGTTACACTGGAGCGGATAGAGAGATTTACCAGGATGTTGCACTGCCGAGGGTACAGAGGAGATTTAACAGGATGTCGCAGTGGAGAGGGTACAGAGGAGAATAGCAGGCTGGCCACTAGAGAGGGTGCAGAGCAGAATTAACAGAATGTTGCACTACAGAGGGCGCAGAGGAGATTTACAAGCAAGTTGCATTAGCGAGGGTACAGAAGGGATTTATCTGGGTTTTGCACTGGGAACGTACAGAGTAGATTTACCATTATGTTACACTGGAGAGGGTACATAGGCAGTTTAACAGGACATTGCACTAGAGATGGTGCAGAGGCGATTCATCAGGATGCTGCACTGCAGAGCGTGCAGAGATGATTTACGAGGAAGTTGCACTAGAAAGTGTAACAGAGGAAATTTACCAGAATGTTGCGCTGGAGAGGGTAAAGAGGACTTTTACCACTATGTTACACTGGAGAGGATATAGAGGAGATTTAGCAGGATGTTGCACAGGAGGACTACAGCGGAAATTTACCACGATGTTACACTAGAGAGGGTACAGAGGTGATTTAACATGATTTTGCATTGTAGAGATTACTGGGGAGATTTACCTGGATGTTACATTAGAGAGGGTACAGAGGCGAATTATTAGGCTGTTGTACTGGAGAGACTAGAGAGGAGATTTAGCAGGATGTTGCACTGTAGAGATTACAGTAGAGATTTACCAGCATATTGCACTAGAGTGGGTACAGAGAAGATTTACCTGGATGTTGCACTAGAGAGGGTAAAGAGGGGATTTACCAGGATGTTGCACTAGAAAGGATGCAGAGGAGATTTACGAGGATGTTGCACTAAAGAGGATACAGAGGAGATTTACTAGGATGTGGCACTGAAGAGGATAACGTGAAGATTTAACAGGATGTTACACTGGAGAGGGTACAGAGCAGTTTTAACATGATTATGCACTAGAAAGTGTACAGAGGTGAATTACCAGGATGTTGCACTGGAGTGGGAACAGATGAGATTTACCAGGATGTTTCACTAGAGAGGGTAGAGAGAAGATTTATCAGGATATTGCGCTGGAGGGAGTAGAGATGAGATTTAGTAGGTAGTTTCACTTAGCGAGTTTACAGAGGAGATTCAACAGCATGTTGCGGTGGAGAGGTTGCAGAGGAGGTTTACCAGGATGTTGCACTAGAGAGTGTATAGAGGAGAATTAGCAGGATGTTGCACTGGAGGACTACAGCGGAGATTTACCACGATGCTACACTGGAGAGGGTACAGGTGTGATTTAACAGGATGGTGCACTGGCGAGAATACAGATGAGATTTAACTTGATGTTACACTAGAAAGGATACAGAGGAGAATTTCCAGGATGTTGCACTGCTGAGTGTAAATAGGAGATTTACCAGAATATTGCACTGCAGATGGTACAGACGTGATTTAGCAGGAAGTTACACTAGAGAGGGTAGAGAGGAGTTTTTCCAGGATGTTCCACTAGAGAAGAACAGAGGAGATTTACCAGCATGTTGCACTGGAGACATTACAAAGGAGATTTAACAGGAATTTGCATTGGAGAGGATACAGAGGAGATTTATCAGGATGTTGGACTGGAGAGGGTGCAGAGGTGATTACCCAGTATGATCCACTAGATAGGATACAGAGAACATTTATCAGGATGTTGCACTGGAGAGTGTACAGAGCAGATGTACCAAGATGTTGCACCGAGTGCGTACAGAATAGATTTACCACGATGTTACACTGGAGAGGTTACAGAGGAGATTTACAAGATGTTGACCTGGAGAGTGTGCAGTGCAGCTTTACCAGGATGTAGCATTGGGAGCGTATAGAGGAAATTTACCAGGATGTTGCAATAAAGAGCGTACAGACGAGATTTACCAGGATGTTGCACTGGAGAGGGTAGAGAAAAGATTTACCAGAATGTTGCACTAGACAGGGTACAGATGAGATTTACCAGGATGTTGCACCCGAGCGGGTACAGAGGAGATTTACTAGGATTTTACACTAGATAGAGTACAGAGGAGATACCAGGATGATGCACTAGAAATGGTGCAGTGGCGATTTACCAGGATGTGGCTTTGGGAGGCTACAGAGATGATTCACAAGAATGTTGCACTCGACAGGGTACAGAACAGATTTAACCGAATGTCGCACAATTGAGGGTGCAGAGGAGATTTAGCTGGATATTTCACTGGAGAGGTAACAGAGGGGATTTACCAGGATGTTGCACTAGAGAGGTTACACTGGAGATTTAACAGGATGTTGCACTAGAGATGGTGCAGATAGGATTTACCAGGATCTTGCCCTAGAGAGGATGCAGCGGAGATTTATGAGGATGTTGCACTAGAGAGAGTACAAAGGAGATTTTCTATGATGTTGCACTGGAGAGGATACCGTGAAGATTTACCAGGATGTTGAATTGGAGAGGGTACAGAGCTGTTTTAACATGATATTGCACTAGACACGGTGCAGATGAGATTTACCAGGATGTTGCACTGCAGATGGTAGATTGGAGATTTACAAGGATGTTTCACTAGAGATGGTACAGAGAAGATTTACCTGGATGTTGCACTGGAGAGGGTACAGACGAGATTTAGCAGGAAGTAACACTGGAGAGAGTGGAAAGGAGATTTAGCAGGTTGTTGCATTGGCGAGTTTACAGAGGATATTCAAAAGGTTGTTGAAGTGGAGATGTTGCAGAGGAGATTTACCAGGATGTTGCACTGGAGAGGCAACAGAGAAGATTTACCAGGATGTTCCACTATAGAGGATATAGAGAAGATTGACAAGGATGTTGCACCGGAGAGCGGGCAGAGGAGACTTTCCAGGATGTTCCACTAGAGAGGTACAGAGAGTTACCAGCATGTTGCACTGGAGACATTACAGATGCGATTTAACAAGATTTTGCATTGGCGAGGATACAGAGGAGATTAACAGGATATTGGACTGGAGAGTGGACAGAGCAGATGTACCAGAATATTGCACTGGAGAGTGTACAGTGGAGATTTACAGGATGTTCCACTGGAGAGGATACCGAGGAGCTTTACCAGGATGATCCACTAGAGAGCGTATAGAGGAGATTTACCAGGATGTTGCTATAAAGAGCGTAGAGAGAAGATTTACCAGCATGTTGCACTGGAGGGGTAGACAGTAGATTAACCAGAATGTTGCACTAGATTGGGTACAGAGGAGATTTACCAGGATGTTGCACCTGAGCGGGTACATAGGAGATTTATTAGGATGTTGAACTAGAGAGGATACAGAGGAGATACCAGGATGTTGCACTAGAAATGTTGCACTGGAGATTTACCAGTATGTGGCGTTGGGAGGGTACAGAGGTGATTCACCAGAATTTTGCACTCGACAGGGTACAGAGCAGATTTACCTGAATGTTCCAAAATTGAGGCTGCAGAGGAGATTTAGCTGGATATTGCACGAGAGACGTTACAGATTAGATTTAACAGAATATTGCACTAGAGAGCGTACAGAGGAGATTTACCATGATGTTGCACTAGAGATGGTGCAGAGGGGATGAAGCTGGATTTTGCAATACAGATGGTATTGATCTGATTGACCAGGATGATGCACTGGAGAAAGTACAGAGGAGATTGATCAGGAAGTTTCATTGGATAGGATACAGAGGAGATTTACCAGGATGTTACACTAGAGAGGGTACAGAGGAGATTTAGCACGATGTTGCACTGCAGAAGGTATAGAGGACATTTACAAGGATGTTGCACTAGAGAAGGGACGGAGGAGATTTACCAGGATGTTGCACTTGAGAGGGTACAGAGGAGATTTACCAGGATGTTACGCTGGAGATGGTACTGAGCGGTTTTAACAGGATATTGCACAAGAGAGGCTACAGAGGAGATTTACCTGGATGTTACACTGGAGCAGGTAGATGGATTTAGCAGGATGTTGCACTGCCAAGGATACAGAGGAGATTTAACAGTATGTTGCAGTAGAGTGGGTGCAGAGGATATTTACCAGGTTGTTGCACTGGAGCGGGTAGAGAGATTTAGCAGGATGTTGCACTGCCAAGCGTACTGAGCAGATTTAACAGGATGTTGCAGTGGAGTGGGTGCAGAAGAGATATACTAGCATGTTGCACTGGATCGGGTAGAGAGGAGATTTACCAGGATGTTGCACTTGAGACGATAAAGTGGAGATTTACCAGGATGTTTAACTAGAGAGGGTGCAGAGGATATTTACCAGGATGTTGCACTGGAGAGGTTACAGATGTGATTTACCAGGATGTTGCACTGGAGAGGGTACAGAGGAGATTAGCAGGATGGCCACTGGAGAGGGTGCAGAGCAGTATTAACAGGATGTTCCACTACAAAGTGTACAGAGGAGATTTACAAAATGTTGTATCAGTGAGGGTACAGAGGAGACTTATCAGGATGTTGCACTGGAATGCGTGCAGAGTAGATTTACCACGCTGTTACAATGTAGAGGTTACATAGTGGATTTAACAGGACTTTGCACTAGAGAGGGTACAGAGGCGATTCACAAGGATGTTGCACTGCAGAGCATGCAGGGATAATTTATGATGAAGTTGCACTAGAGAGGGTACAGCGGTCATTTGCAGGATGTTGCGCTGGAGAAGGTACAGTGAGATTTAATACGATGTTACACTGGAGATGGTACAGAGGTGTTTTAACAGGATGTTACACTGGCGAGGGTACAGGGGAGATTTAGCTGGAGGTTACACTGTAGAGATTAAAGGGGAGATTTACCAGAGTATTGCATTAGAGAGTGTGCAGAAGGAATTTACCAGGACGTTGCTCTACAGAGGACAAAGAGGAGATTTATTAGGATGTGGCCCTGCGAGGGTACAATTGAGATTCAACATAATGTTCCACTATACAGGGTACAGAGGAGATTTATCAGAATGTTGCACCAGTCAGGGTAGAGAGGTGATTTACCAGGATATTGCACTGGAGAGGGTATAGAGGAGATTTACACGATGTTGCACTGGAGAGGGTGCAGAGGAGATTCACCAGGATGTTGTAATAAAGAGCGTAGAGAGGAAATTTACCAGGATTTTGCACTGGAGGGGTTACGGAGGAGACTTACACGAATGTTGCATTAGACAAGGTACAGAGCAGAATTTCCAGATTGTTGCACCCGAGCGGGTACAGAGGAGATTTACTAGGATGTTGTCCTCGAGAGTGAACAGAGGAGATAGGAGGATATTATACTAGACATTTTGCAGCGAAGGATGTGGCCCTGGGAGGGTACAGGGAGATTGACTAGAATGTTGCACTCGACAGGGTACAGAGCAGAATGACCAGAATGTAGCACAGTTGAGTGTGCAGAAGAGATTTAGCTGGATATTGCACTGGAGAGGATAAACAGGTGATTTACCAGGATGTTGCATTATAAAGGGTACAAGGAGATTAACCGGGTTTTTTGCACTGCAGAACATGCAGTGGTGATGTACCAGGATATTGCAATACAGAGATTATTGATCGGATTTACCTGGATGTTGCACTGGAAAGTGATCCGATGAGATTTCCCATGATGTTGCACTGGATGGGTTACAGAGGAGAGTTACTGGGATATTGCACTAGACAGGTTGCAGAGGAGATTTACCAGGGCGTTGAACTAGAGAGGGTGCAGATGATTTTCCCAGGAAGTTGGACTGGATGTTGTACAGAGAAGATTTACTAGGATATTGCACTGGGCATGGTACAGAGGGGATATAACAGGATGTTGAAATAGAGAGGTCACTGCAGAGATTTTCCAGGATGTTGCACTGGAGAGCGTATAGAGGAGATTTACCAGGATGTTGCACCGGAGCGGTTAAGAGGAGATTTACAACGATGTTGCACTGCAGAGTATACAGAGGAGATATACCAGGATGTTGCACTGTAGTGAGTACCGGGAAGATTTACCAGAATATTGCACTAGAGAGGATGAAGTGGAGATTAACCTGGATTGTGCACTAGAGAGTGTGCAGAGGGGATTTACCAAGATGTTGCATTAGAGCGGACGCAGAGGACATTTACGAGGATGTTGCGCTAGAGATTCTACAGAGGAGATTTACCAGGATGTTGCAATGGAGATGTTACCAAAGTGATTTACCAGGATGCTGCACTTTAGAGGGTACAAAGGAGATTAGCAGGATGGGCACTAGAGAGGGTGCAGAGCAGAATTAATACGATGTTGCACTACAGAGTTTATGGAGCAGATTTACAATAATGTTGCACTAGCGAGGGTACGGAGGAGACTTTCCAGGATGTTGCACTGGAGAGATTACAGAGGAAATGTACCTGGTTATTGCGATCGAGAGCGTTCAGCAGAGCTTTATCAGGATGTAGCACTACAGGGGCTACTGTGGTGATTTTACAGGATGTTGCTCTAGAGAGCGTGCACTGGAGATTTACCAGGATGTTGCACTGGAGCGGTTACAGAGGAGATTTACCAGCATGTTGCAATAGTCGGGGAACAGAGGAGTTATACCAGGAGATTGCACTGGAGAGGGTACAGATGAGATTTACAAGGATGTTCCACTAGAGAGGATACAGAGAAGATTTAGCATGATGTTGCACTGGAGAGAGTACAGAGCAGAGTTCACAAAATGTTGCACTGAGTTCACGCAGAGGAGATTTAGCAGGTTGTTGAACTGGAGAAGGAACAGATGAGATTTACAAGGATGTTGCGCTGTAGAGGATAAAAGGTAGATTTACCTGGATATTGCACTGGAGAGGGTACAGTGGTGGTTTAACAGCATGTTGCACTGGTGAGGGAATAAAGGTGATTTTCCTGGATGTTACACCAAAGAGGTTACAGAGAATATTTAACAGCATGTTGCAATGGAGAATGTACAGAGGAGATTTACGACGATGTTGCACTGCAGAGTGTACAGAGGAGATTTACCAGGATGTTGCACTAGAGAGGGTGCAGAGGGGATTTACCATGATGTTGCACTAGAGACGAAGCAGACGATATTTACCACGATGTTGCACTAGAGAGGGTACAGAGGAGATTTACCTGGATATGACACTGGAGCAGGTAGAGAGATTTAGCAGGATGTTGTACTGCCAAGGATACAGAGGAGATTTAACAGGATGTTGCAGTAGAGTGGGTGCAGAATATATTTACCAGGATATTGCACTGGAGTGGGTAGAGAGATTTAGCAGGATGTTGCACTGCCAATCGTACTGAGCAGATTTGACAGGAAGTTGCAGTGGAGTGGGTGCAGAGGAGATTTACTAGCATGTTGCACTGGATATGGTAGAGAGGAATTTACCAGGAAGTTGCACTTGAGAGGATAAAGAGGAGATTTACCAGGATGTTTAACTAGAGAGGGTGCAGAGGAGATTTACCAGGATGTTGCACTGGAGAGGTTACAGATGTGATTTACCAGGATGTTGCACTGGAGAGGGTACAGAGGAGATTAGCATGATGGCCACTGAAGAGGGTGCAGAGCAGTATTAACAGGATGATGCACTACAAAGTGTACAGAGGAGATTTACAAAATGTTGTATCAGCGAGGGTACAGAGGAGACTTTTCAGGATGTTGCCCTGGAATGCATGCAAAATAGATTTACCAAGCTGTTACAATGTAGAGGTTACATAGGGGATTTAACAGGACTTTGCACTAGAGAGGGTATAGAGGCGATTTACCAGGATGTTGCACTGCAGAGCATGCAGGGATAATTTATGATGAAGTTGCACTAGAGAGGGTACAGCGGTCATTTGCAGGATGTTTCACTGGAGAAGGTACAGTGAGATTTAATAGGATGTTACACTGGAGATGGTACAGAGGGTTTTAACAGGATGTTACACTGGCGAGTGTACAGAGGAGATTTAGCTGGAGGTTACACTGTAGAGATTAAAGGGGAGATTTACCAGAATATTGCACTAGAGAGGGTGCAGAAGGAATTTACCAGGACGTTGCTCTACAGAGGATACAGAGGAGATTTATTAGGATGTAGCCCTGCGAGGGTACAATTGAGATTCACCATAATGTTCCACTATACAGGTACAGAGGAGATTTATCAGAATGTTGCACCAGTCAGGGTAGAGAGGAGATTTACCAGGATATTGCACTAGAGAGAGTATAGAGGAGATTTACACGATGTTGCACTGGAGAGGGTGCAGAGGAGATTTATCAGGATGTTGTAATAAATAGCGTACAGAGGAGATTTACCAGGATTTTGCACTGGAGGGTGTACGGAGGAGACTTACACGAATGTTGCACTAGACAAGGTACAGAGCAGAATTTCCAGATTGTTGCACCCGAGCGGGTACAGAGGAGATTTACTAGGATGTTGGCCTAGAGAGTGAACAGAGGAGATACCAGGACATTATACTAGAAATTTTGCAGCGAAGGATGTGGCCCTGGGAGTTTACAGGGAGATTCACTAGAATGTTGCACTCGACAGCGCACAGAGCAGAATGACCAGAATGTAGCACATTTGAGTGTGCAGAAGAAACTTAGCTGGATATTGCACTGGAGAGGATAAAGAGGTGATTTACCAGGATGTTGCATTATAGAGGGTACAAGGAGATTAACCGGGTTTTGCACTGGAGATCATGCAGATGTGATGTACCAGGATATTGCAATACAGAGATTATTGATCGGATTTACCTGGATGTTGCACTGGAAAAGGATCAGATGAGATTTCCCAAGGTGTTGCACTGGATGGGTTACAGAGGAGAGTTACTGGGATATTGCACTAGACAGGTTGCAGAGGAGATTTACCAGGGTGTTGAACTAGAGAGGGTGCAGATGAGATTTCCCAGGATGTTGCACTGGATGTTGTACAGAGGAGATTTACTAAGATATTGCACTGGACAGGGTACATAGGAGATATACCAGGATGTTGAAATAGAGAGGTCACTGCAGAGATTTTCAAGGATGTTGCACTGGAGAGCGTATAGAGGAGATTTACCAGGATGTTGCACCAGAGCGGTTAAAAGGAGATTTACAACGATGTTGCACTGCAGAGTGTACAGAGGAGATATACCAGGATGTTGCACTGTAGAGAGGACCGGGAAGATTTACCAGAATATGGCACTAGAGAGGATGAAGTGGAGATTTACATGGATGGTGCACTAGAGAGTGTGCAGAGGGGATTTACCAAGATGTTGCATTAGAGCGGACGTAGAGATCATTTACGAGGATGTTGCGCTAGAGATTCTACAGAGGAGATTTACGAGGATGTTGCAATGGAGATGTTACCAACGTGATTTACCAGGATGCTGCACTTTAGAGGGTTCATAGGAGATTAGCAAGATAGGCACTAGAGAGTGTGCAGAGCAGAATTAATAGGATGTTGCACTACAGAATTTAGAGAGGAGATTTACAACAATGTTGCACTAGCGAGGGTACGGAGGAGACTTACCAGGATATTGCACTGGAGAGTTTACAGAGGAAATGTACCTGGTTATTGCGATCGAGAGCGTTCAGCAGAGCTTTATCAGGATGTAGCACTACAGGGGCTACTGTGGTGATTTTACAGGATGTTGCTCTAGAGAGCGTGCACTGGAGATTTACCAGCATGTTGGACTGGAGCGGTTACAGAGGAGCTTTACCAGCATGTTGCAATAGTCGGGGAACAGAGGAGTTATACCAGGATATTGCACTGGAGAGGGTACAGATGAGATTTACAAGGATGTTCCACTAGAGAGGATACAGAGAAGATTTAGCATGATGTTGCACTGGAGAGAGTACAGAGCAGAGTTCACAAAATGTTGCACTGAGTTCACGCAGAGGAGATTTAGCAGGTTGTTGACCTGGAGAAGGAACAGAGGAGATTTACTAGGATGTTGCACTGTAGAGGATAAAAGGTAGATTTACCTGGATATTGCACTGGAGAGGGTACAGTGGTGGTTTAACAGCATGTTGCACTGGTGAGGGAATAAAGGAGATTTTCCTGGATGTTACACTAGAGAGGGTACAGAGAATATTTAACAGCATGTTGCAATGGAGAATGTACAGTGGAGATTTACGACGATGTTGCACTGCAGAGTGTACAGAGGAGATTTACCAGGATGTTGCACTAGAGAGGGTGCAGAGGGGATTTACCATGATGTTGCACTAGAGACGAAGCAGACGATATTTTCCATGATGTCGCACTAGAGAGGGTACAGAGGAGATTTACCTGGATGTTACACTGGAGCAGGTAGAGAGATTTAGCAGGATGTTGCACTGCCAAGGATACAGAGGAGACTTAACAGGATGTTGCAGTAGCGTGGGTGCAGAGGATATTTACCAGGATGTTGCACTGGAGCTGGTAGAGAGAATTAGCAGGATGTTGCACTGCCAAGCGTACTGAGCAGATTTAACAGGAAGTTGCAGTGGAGTGGGTGCAGAGGAGATTTACTAGCATGTTGCACAGGATAGGGTAGAGAGGAGATTTACCAGGATGTTGTACTTGAGAGGATAAAGAGGAGATTTACCAGGATGTTTAACTAGAGAGGGTGCAGAGGAGATTTACCAGGATGTTGCACTGGAGAGGTTACAGATGTGATTTAGCAGGATGTTGCACTGGAGAGGGTACAGAGGAGATTAGCAGGATGTCCACTGGGGAGGGTGCAGAGCAGTATTAACAGGATGTTGCACTACAAAGTGTACAGAGGAGATTTACAAAATGTTGTATCAGCGAGGGTACAGAGGAGACTTATCAGGATGTTGCACTGGAATGCGTGCAGAGTAGATTTACCACGCTGTTACAATGTAGACGTTACATAGGGGATTTAACAGGACTTTGCACTAGAGAGGGTACAGAGGCGATTTACCAGGATGTTGCACTGCAGAGCATGCAGGGATAATTTATGATGAAGTTGCACTAGAGAGGGTAAGCGGTCATTAGCAGGATGTTGCGCTGGAGAAGGTACATTGAGATTTAATAGGATGTTAAACTGGAGATGGTACAGAGGTGTTTTAACAGGATGTTGCACTGGCGAGGGTACAGAGGAGATTTAGCTGGAGGTTACACTGTAGAGATTACAGGGGAGATTTACCAGAATATTGCACTAGAGAGGTGGCAGAAGGAATTTACCAGGACGTTGCTCTACAGAGGACACAGAGGAGATTTATTAGGATGTGGTCCTCCGAGGGTACAATTGAGATTCACCATAATGTTCCACTATACAGGGTACAGAGGAGATTTATCAGAATGTTGCACCAGTCAGGGTAGATAGGTGATTTACCAGGATATTGCACAGGAGAGAGTATAGAGGAGATTCACACGATGTTGCACTGGAGAGGGTGCAGAGGAGATTTACCAGGAGGTTCCATTTGAGAGGGTGTAGTGTAGATTTACCAGGATGTTGTAATAAAGAGCGTACAGAGGAGACTTACCAGGATTTTGCTCTGGAGGGGATACGGAGGAGACTTACACGAATGTTGCAGTAGACAAGGTGCAGAGCAGAATTTCCAGATTGTTGCACCCGACCGGGTACAGAGGAGATTTACTTGTATGTTGGCCTAGAGAGTGAACAGTGGAGATACCAGGACATTATATTAGAAATTTTGCAGCGAAGGATGTGGCCCTGGGATGGTACAGGGAGATTCACTAGAATGTTGCACTCGACAGGGTACAGAGCAGAATGACCAGAATGTAGCACAGTTGATTGTACAGAAGAGATTTAGCTGGATATTGCACTGGAGAGGGTAAAGAGGTGATTTACCAGGAAGTTGCAATATAGAGGGTACAAGGAGATTAACCGGGTTTTGCACCGGAGATCATGCAGAAGTGATGTACCAGGATATTGCAATACCGAGATTATTGATCGGATTTACCAGGATGTTGCACTGGAAATTGATCAGATGAGATTTCCGAAGGTGTTGCACTGGATGGGTTACAGAGGAGAGTTACTGGGATATTGCACTAGACAGGTTGCAGAGGAGATTTACCAGGGTGTTGAACTAGAGAGGGTGCAGATGAGATTTCCCAGGATGTTGCACTGGATGTTGTACAGAGGAGATTTACTAGGATATTGCATTGGACAGGGTACAGAGGAGATATACCAGGATTTTGAAATAGAGAGGTCATTGCAGAAATTTTCCAGGATGTTGCACTGGAGAGCGTATAGAGGAGATTTACCAGGATGTTGCACCGGAGCGGTTAAGAGGAGATTTACAACGATGTTGCACTGCAGAGTTTACAGAGGAGATATACCAGGATGTTGCACTGTAGAGAGTACCGGGAAGATTTACCAGAATATTGCACTAGAGAGGATGAAGTGGAGATTTACCTGGATGGTGCAGTAGAGAGTGTGCAGAGGGGATTTACCAAGATGTTGCATTAGAGCTGACGCAGAGGACATTTACGAGGATGTTGCGCTAGAGATTCTACTGAGGAGATTTACCAGGATGTTGCAATGGAGAGGTTACCAACGTGATTTACCAGGATGCTGCACTTTAGAGGGTACAAAGGAGATTAGCAGGAGGGGCACTAGAGAGGGTGCAGAGCAGAATTAATAGGATGTTGCACTACAGAGTTTAGAGAGGAGATTTCCAAGAATGTTGCACTAGCGAGGGTACGGAGGAGACTTACCAGGATGTTGCACTGGAGAGATAACAGAGGAAATGTACCTGGTTATTGCGATCTAGAGCGTTCAGCAGAGCTTTAGCTGGATGTAGCACTACAGGGGCTACCGTGGTGATTTTACAGGATGTTGCTCTAGAGCGCGTGCACTGGAGATTTACCAGGATGTTGCACTGGAGCGTTTACAGAGGAGATTTACCAGCATGTTGCACTAGTCGAGCAACAGAGGAGTTATACCAGGATATTGCACTGGAGAGAGTACAGAGCAGAGTTCACAAAATGTTGCACTGAGTTCACGCAGAGTTGATTTAGCAGGTTGTTGAACTGGAGAAGGAACAGAGGAGATTTACAAGGATGTTGCACTGTAGAGGATAAAAGGTAGATTTACCTGGATATTGCACTGGAGAGGGTAAGTGGTGGTTTAACAGCATGTTGCACTGGTGAGGGAATAAATGAGATTTGCCTTGATGTTACTCTAGAGAGGGTACAGATAATATTTAACAGCATGTTGCAATGGAGAATGTATAGAGGAGATTTACGACGATGTTGCACTGCAGAGTGTACAGAGGAGATTTAACAGGATGTTGCACTAGAGAGGGGGCAGAGGGGATTTACCATGATGTTGCACTAGGGACGAAGCAAACGGTATTTACCAGGATGTTGCACTAGAGAGGGTACAGAGGAGATTTACCAGGATGTTGCACTAGAGAGGGTACAGAGGAGATTTAACATGATATTGCACTGGAGAGGGTACATAGGAGATTTACATTATGTTGCACTGGAGAGGGTGCAAATGAGATTTATCAGGATGTTGGACTAGAGAGGGTATAGAGGAGATTTACCAGGTTGTTGCAATAAAGAGCGTAATGATGAGTTTTAACAGGATGTTGCACTGGAGGGGGTACAGATGAAAATTACCAGCATGTTGCACTAAACAGATACAGAGGAGATTTACTGGGATGTTGCACCCGAACGGGTTCCGAGGATTTTTACTAGGATGTTGCACTAGAGAGCGTACAGAGGAGGTACCAGGACAGTGCACAAGAAATGGTGCAGTGGAGATTTACCAGGATGTGGCCCTGGGAGGGTACAGAGGAGATTCACCTGAATGTTGCACTCGACAGGGTACAGAGCAGATTTTCCAGAAGGTTGCAGAATTGAGGGTGAAGAGGAAAGTTAGCTGGGTATTGCACTGGATAGGGTACAGAGGAGATTTACCTGAATGTTGCACTAAAGAGCATACAACGAGATTTACCAGGGTTTTGCACTGGAGAAAGTGCAGAGGTGATGTACCAGGATTTTGCAATACAGAGGGCATTGATCTGATTGACCAGGATGTTGCACTGAAGAAAGTACAGACGAGGTTTACCAGGAAGTTTCATTGGATACGGTACAGAGGAGATTTACCAGGATGATACACAGCAGAATTTAGAGAGTAGATTTAACATGATGTTGCACGTGAGAGGGTAAAGAGGAGATTTACCAGGAGGTTGCACTAGAGAGGGTACATAGGAGATTTACTAGGATGTTGGACTTGAGAGGGTAAAGAGGAGATTTAGCAGGACTTTACGCTGGAGATGATACAGAGGCGCTTTAAAAGGATGCTTCACTAGAGAGGATACAGATGAGATTTACCAGGCTGTTACACTGGAGCGGGTAGAGAGGTTTAGCAGGATGTTGCACTGTGGAGGGTAAAGAGGAGATTTAAAAGGATGTTGCAGTGGTGTGGGTGCAGAGGATATTTACCAGGATGTTGCACTGGAGAGAGTACATAGTTCATTTACCAGGATGTTGCACTACAGAGGATACAGAGGAGATTTACCAGGATGTTGCACTAGAGAGGTTCCAGAGAGATTTACCAGGATGTAGCCCTGTCGACAATACAGAGGTGATGTACCAGGATGTTGCACTGGAGAGTGTACAGAGGAGATTAGCAGGATGGCCACTAGAGAGGGTGCAGAGCAGTATTAACAGGATGTTGCACTACAGAGGGTACAGAGGAGATTTACAAGGAATTTGCACTATGAGGGTAACGAGGAGATTGTTCAGGGTGTTGCACTGGAGAGCATACAGAATAGGTTTACCACAATGTTACAATGTAGAGGGAACATAGGGGATTTAACAGGACATTGCACTAGAAAGGTTGCAGAGGCGATTTAGCCGGATGTTGCACTGCAGAGCGTGCAGAGATGATTTACGAAGAATTTGAACTAGAGCGTGTACAGAGTTGATTTACCAGGATGTTGCACTGTAGAGAGTACAGCGAAGAGTTACCTGAATATTGCATTAGAGAGGATAAAGTGGAGATTTACCTGGATGGTGCACTAGAGAGTGTGCAGAGGAGATTAACAATGACGTTGCACTAGAGAGGATGCAGAGGAGATTTACCTGGATGTTGCGCTAGAGAGTCTACAGAGGAGATTTATCAGGATGTTGCCCTGGAGATCTTACCAACGTGATTTACCAGTATGTTGCACTTTACAGGGAACAAAGGGGATTAGCAGGATGGGCACTAGAGAGGGTGCAGAGCAGAATTAACAGGATGTTGCACTACAGAGTTTAGAGAGGAGATTTACAAGAATATTGCACTACCGAGGAAACAGAGGAGACTTACCTGGATGTTGCACTGGAGAGAATACAGAGGAAATGTATCTGGTTATTGCGGTATAGAGCGTACAGCGCAGCTTTATCAGGATGTAGCACTACAGGGGGTACTGTGGTGATTTTACAGGATGTTGCTGTAGAGAGGATGCAGTGGAGATGTACCAGGATGTTGCACTGGAGCGGTTACAGAGGAGATTTACCAGCATGTTGCACTAGTCGGAGTACAGAGGAGTTATACCAGGATGTTGCACTGGAGAGGGTGCAGAGGAGATTTATAAAGATGTTCCACTGGAGAGGGTACAGAGGAGATTTAAAAGGATGTTGCACTGGTGAGGGTATAAAGGAGATTTGTCTGGATGTTACACTAGAGTTGGTACAGAGAATATTTATCATCGTGTTGCAATGGAGAGTGTACAGAGTAGATTTACGACGATGTTGCACTGCAGAGTGTAATGAGGAGATTTATCAGGATTTTGTACTGTACAGAGTACAGGAGAGATTTACCAAAATTTTGCACTAGTGAGGGTACAGAGGAGATTTACCAGGATGTTGATCTAGAGACGGTACAGAGGAGATTTACCAAGATGTTGCACTGAGGTGGGTACAGTTGAGATTTACCAGGATATTACACTAGAGAGGGTACAGCGGAGATTTAACAGGATATTGCACTGGAGAGGGCACAGTGGAGATTTACAGTATGTTGCAGTGGACAGGGTGCAGATGAGATATCCGGATGTTGCACTAGAGACGGTATAGAGGAGAGTTACCACGTTGTTGCAATAAAGAGCGTAATGAGAAGATTTAATAGGACGTTGCACTGGAAGGGGTACAGAGGAGATTTACCAGAATGTTGCACTAGACAGATACAGAGGAGATTTACCGGGATGCTGCACCCGAACGGATACCGAGGAGATTTACTAGGATGTTGCACTAGAGAGGGTACAGAGGAGATACCAGGACGATGCACCAGAAATGGTGCAGTGCAGATTTACCAGGATGTGGCCCTGGGAGGGTACAGAGGAGGTTCAATAGAATGTTGCACACGTCAGGGTACAGAGCTAATTTTCCAGAAGTTTGCAGAATTGAGGGGGAAGAGGAAACGTAGCTGGGTATTGCACTGGAGAGGGTACAGAGGAGATTTACCAGAATGTTGCACTATAGAGGGTACAACGAGATTTACCAGGGTTTTGCACTAGAGAGAGTGCAGAGGTGATGTACCAGGATTTTGCAATACAGAAGGCATTGATCTGATTGACCAGGATGTTGCACTGGCGAAAGTACAGAGGTGGTTTAACAGGAAGTTTCTTTTGGATAGGGTACAGATCAGATTTACCAGGAAGATACACTGCAGAGTGTAGAGAGGAGATTTAGCATGATGTTGCACTGCAGAATGTAGAGAGTAGATTTACAAAGAGGTTGTACTAGAGAGGGTACAGAGGAGATTTACTAGGATGTTGCACTTGAGAGCGGACAGAGGAGATTTATCAGGAATTTACGCTGGAGATGATACTGAGTGGCTTTAAAAGGATGTTGAACAAGAGACGGTACAGATGAGATTTACCTGATGTTACACTGGAGCGGGTAGAGAGGTCTAGCACGATGTTGCACTGCGGAGGGTAAAGAGGAGATTTAAAAGGATGTTGCAGTGGATTGGGTGCAGAGGATATTTACCAGGATGTTGCACAGGCGAGGGTACAGAATTGATTTACCAGGATGCTGCACTACAGAGGAGATTTACCAGGATGTTGCACTAGAGAAGGTGCAGAGAGATTTACCAGGATGTAGCCCTGACGAGAATACAGACGTGATGTATCAGGATGTTTCACTGGAGAGGGTACAGAGGAGATTAGCAGGATGTCCACTGGAGCGGGTGAAGAGCAGAATTAACAGGATGATTCACTACAGATGGTAAAGAGGAGATTTACAAGGAAGTTGCACTAGCGAGGGTACAGAGGCGATTGTTCAGGATGTTGCACTGGAGAGCATACAGTGTAGCTTTACCACAATGTTACACTGGAGAGGGAATATAGTGGATTTAACAGGACATTGCACTAGCAAGGTTGCATTGGCGATTTAGCAGGATGTTGCACTGCAGGGCGTGCAGAGATGATTTACGAGGAAGTTGAACTAGAGCATGTACAGAGGTGATTTACCAGGATGTTGCACTGTGGAGAGTACAGGGAAGGTTTACCAGAATATTGCACTAGAGAGGATATAGTGGAGGTTTACCTGGATGGTGCAGAAGAGAATGTGCAGAGGGGATTTATCAGGATGTTGCACTGGAGAGGTTACCAACGTGATTTACCAGGATGTTGCATTTAGAGGGTACAAAGGAGATTAGCAGGATGAACACTAGAGAGGGTGCAGAGCAGAATTAGCAGGATGTTGCACTACAGAGTTTGTAGAGGGGATTTACAAGAATGTTGCACTAGCGAGGGTACAGAGGAGACTTATCAAGATGTTGCACTGGAGAGATTACATAGACAATTTACCTGATTATTGCGGTATAGAGCATACAGCGGAACTTTATCAGGAGGTAGCACTACAGGATGTAGCACTATAGGGGGCACTCTGGTGATATTGCAGGATGTTGCTCTACAGAGGGTGCAGTGGAGATTTCCCAGGATGTTGAACTGGAGCGGTCACAGAGGAGATTTACCAGCATGTTGCACTAGTCGGGGTACTGAGGAGTTATACTAGGATGTTGCACTGGAGAGGATACAGATGAGATTTACAAAGATATTCCACTAGCGAGGATACCGAGAAGATTTACCAGGATGTTGCACTGGAGAGAGTACAGAGCAGAGTTACCAAAATGTTGCACTGAGTTCGCGCAGAGGAGATTTACCAGGGTGTTGGACTGGAGAGGGTACAGATGAAATTTACAAGGATGTTTCACTGTAGAGGATAAAAGGTAGCTTTACCTTGATGTTGCACTAGAGAGAGTACAGAGAATATTTAACAGCACGTTGCAATTGAGAGTGTAGAGAGGAGATTTATCAGGATGTTGCACTGTAGAGAATACAGGAGAGATTTAACAAAATTTTCACTAGAGAGGGTACAGAGGAGATTTACTAGAATGTTGCACTAGAGAGGATGCCGAGCGATTTACCATGATGTTGCACTAGAGACGAAACAGATGATAATTACCAGGATATTGCACTATTGAGGGTACGGAGGAGATTTACCAGGATGTTGCACTGGGGTGGGTACAGTCGAGATTTACCTGGATATTACACTAGAGAGGGTACAGAGGAGATTTAACAGGATATTGCACTGGAGAGGGTAAAGAGGAGATTTACAGGATGTTGCACTGGATAGGGTGCAGATGAGATTTATCAGGATGTTGCACTAGAGAGGACATAGAGGAGATTTACCAGGTTGTTGCAATAAAGAGCGTAATGAGGAGATTTATCAGGATGTTGCACTGCAGGGGGTACAGAGGGGATTTACCTGAATGTTGCACTAGAAAGATACAGAGGAAATTTACCGGGATGCTGCACCCGAACGGGTACTGAGGAGATTTACTAGGATGTTGCACTAGAGAGGGTACAGAGGAGATACCAGGACGGTGCACTAGAAATGGTGCAGTGGAGATTTACCTGGATGTGGCCCTGGGAGGGTACAGAGGAGATTCACCAGAATGTTGCACTCGACAGAGTAGAGAGCAGATTTTCCAGAAGGTTGCAGAATTGAGGGTGAAGAGGAAAGATAGCTGGGTATTGCACTGGAGATGGTACAGAGGAGATTTACCAGAATGTTGCACTATAGAGGGTAAAACGAGATTTACCAGGGTTTTGCATTTGAGAAAGTGCAGAGGTGATGTACCAGGATTTTGCAATACAGAGGGCATTGATCTGATTGACCAGGATGTTGCACTGGAGAAAGTACAGAGTGGGTTTACCAGGACGTTTTTTTTTGGATAGGGTACTGAGGAGATTTACCAGGAAGATACACTGCAGAGTGTAGAGAGGAGATTTAGCATGATGTTGCACTGCAGAATGTACAGAGGAGATTTACAAGGAGGTTGCACTAGAGAGGGTATTTAGGAGATTTACTAGGATGTAGCACTTGAGAGGGTACAGAGGAGATTTACCAGGATGTTACGCTGGAGATGATACAGAGGGGCTTTAAAAGGATGTTGTATTAGAGAGGGTACAGATGAGATTTACCAGGAATTTACACTGGAGCGGGTAGAGAGGTTTAGCAGGATGTTGCACTGCCGAGGGTAAAGAGGATATTTAAAAGGATGTTGCAGTAGAGTGGGTGCAGAGGATATTTACCAAGATGTTGCACTGGAGTGGGTACAGAGTTGTTTTACCAGGATGTTGCACTACAGAGGATACAGAGGAGATTTACCAGGATGTTGCACTAGAGAGTGTGCAGAGAGATTTACCAGGATGTAGCCCTGTCAAGAATACAGACGTGATGTACCAGGATGTTGCACTGGAGAGGGTACAGAGGAAATTGGCAGGATGACCACTAGAGAGGATGCAGAGCAGAATTAATAGGATGTTGCACTACAGAGCGTAGAGAGGAGATTTACAAGGAAGTTGCACTAGCGAGGGTACAGAGGAGATTGTTCAGGATGTTGCACTGAATAGCATACAGAGTAGGTTTACCACGCTGTTACACTGGAGATGGTACATAGGGGATTTAACAGGACATTGCACTAGAAAGGTTGCAGAAGCGATTTAGCAGGATGTTGCCATGCAGTGCGTGCAGAGAAGATTTACGAGGAAGTTGAACTAGAGCGTGTACAGAGGTGATTTATCAGCATGTTGCGCTGGAGAGGATACAGAGGTGATTTAACAGGATGTTGCACTGGCGAGGGTACAGAGGAGATTAACATGGATGTTACAATAGAGAGGTACAGAGGAGAATTTGCAGGATGTTGCACTGGAGAGAGTACAGAGGAGGTTTACCAGGAAGTTTCATTGGATATATTACAGAGGAGATTTACCAGGTTGATACACTGTAAAGGGTAGAGAGGAGATTTAGCACGATGTTGCACTGCAGAAGGTGCACAGAAGATTTACCATGAAGTTGCTTTGGATAGGGTACAGAGGAGATTCACCAGGATGTTGCACTGGAGAAGGTACCATGGATATTTAACGGGATGTTACACTGGAGATGGTACAGAGCAGATTTAACCTGATATTGCACTAGAGAGGGTGCAGAGGAGATTTAGCAAGATGTTGTACTGCAGAGGGTGGATAGGAGATTTACAAGGATGTTGCACTAGAGAGGGTACAAAGGAGATTAGCAGAATGGGCAATAGAGATGGTGCAGAGCAGAATTAGCAGGATGTTGCAGAACACAGTTCAGAGGAGATTTACAAGGATGTTGCACTGGAGAGAGTACAGAGGAGATTTACCAGCATGTTGCAATATAGAGGGTACAAGGAAATTTACCAGGGCTTTGCACTGGAGAGCGTGCAGAGGTGATGTACCAGAATTTTACAATACAGAGTGTATTGATCTGATTTACCAGGATGTTGCAGTGGAGAAAGTACAGCGGAGATTTACCAATAAGTTCCATTGGATAGGGTACAGAGGAGATTTACCAGGATGTTACATTGTAGAAGGTAGAGAGGAGATTTAGCACGATGTTACACTGCAGAAGGTACAGAGGAGATTACCCTGGATGAAGGCTGGAGATGCTACAGATTAGTTTTAACAGGATATTGCACTAGAGAGTGTGCAGAGCAGATTTGCCATGATGTTGAACTGTAGCGGGTAGAAAGATTTAGCAGGATGTTTCACTGCCAAGTGTACAGAGGAGATTTAACAGGATGTTTCAGTGGAGTAGGTGCCGAGGAGATTTACCAGGATTTGCACTGGAGAGGGTACAGAGGAGATTTACCAGGATATTGCACTACAGATGATACAGAGGATAGTTACCAGGATATTGCAGTAGAGAGGGTGCAGAGGACATTCACCAAGAGAGGTTACAGACGTGATTTACTATGAAGTTGCACTGGAGAGGTTATGGAGGAGATTAGTAGGATGGCCACTAGAGAGTGCAGAGCAGAACTAACAGGATGTTGCACTACAGAGTTTAGAGAGGAGATTTGAAGGATGTTGCACCAGCGAGGCTACAGAGGAGATTTACCAGGTTGTTGCACAGGAGCGCGTACAGAGTAGATTTACTGTGATGTTACACTGGAGTGGTTACATAGGGGATTTCACAGGACTTTGCACTGGAGAGCGTGCAGTTGCGATTTACCAGCATGTTGCACTGCAGAGCGTGCAGAGATGATTTATGATGAAGTTGTACTAGAGAGTGAACAGAGGTGATTTACCAGGATGTTGCACTGGCGAGTGTACAGAGGAGATTTACCTGAATGTTACGCTAGAATGTGTACAGAGGAGAATTACCACGATGTTGCACCAGCTAGGGTATAGAGGGCATTTACCACGATGTTCCACTGCAGAGTGTACAGAGGTGATTTACCAGGATGTTGCACTGTGGAGAGTACAGACTAGATTTACCAGAATATTGCACTAGAGAGGAAACAGAGGAGATTTAACAGAATGTTGAACTAGAGAGGGTGTATAGGGAATTTACCAGGATGTTGCATTGGAGAGGATACCTCGAAGATTTACGAGGATGTTACACTGGAGAGTTTACATAGCAGTTTTAACATGATGTTGCACTAGATAGGGTGCAAAGGAGTTTTACCAGGATGTTGCACTGCAGAGGGTAGAGAGAAGATTTATAAGAATGTTGCAATAGAGAGGGTACAGATTGATTTACCAGAATGTTGCACTGGAGAGGGTACAGAGGAGATTTAATAGGATGTTGCACTACAGAGTGTACAGAGGAGATTTACCTGGATATTGCGCTATGGAATGTACAGAAGAATTTTACCAGGATGTTACACTAGGACGGTACAGAGGAGATTAATCAGGATGTTCCACTAGAGAGGATAGAGAGGAGAATTTGCAGTATGTTCCACGAGAGAGGTACAGAAGAGATTTATGACCATTTTGAACTGGAGACATTACAGAGGAGATTTAACAGGATGTTGCACTGGAGAGGTTACAGAGGAGATTTACTAGGATATTGCAGTAGAGAGGGTAGAGAAGAGATTTCCCAGAATTTTGCTCTAGAGAGTGTGCAGTGGAGATTTACCAGCATGTTGCACTAGAGAGGATACAGAGGAGATATACCACGATATTGCAAAAGAGAGGGTACTGAGGAGATTCACCTGCATGTTGCACTAGCGAGGGTGCAGAGGCGATTTACCAGGTTGTTGCACTGGAGAGTGTACAGAGGAGTTTTACGAGGAGGTTACACTGGAGAGAGTACAGAGGAGAATTAACAGGACTTTGCACTGGAGAGGTTACATAGGAGATTTACCACGATGTTTCACTGCAGATTCTAAAGAGGATATTTACTAGGATGTTGCACTGGAGAGCATAAAGAGGAGATTTACCAGCATGTTGCACTGGAGAGGGTACAGAGGAGATTTACCAGGATGTAACACTGTAGAGGTTAGAGTTGAGATTTAGCAGGTTGTTGCACTGGCGAGGATACTGACGAGATTCAACAGGATCTTGCATTGGAGATGTTGCAGAGGAGATTTACCAGGACATTGCACTGGAGTGGGTAAAGAGGAGATTTACCAGGATGTTCCACTAGAGTGGCTTATGAGAAGATTTACCAGGATGTTGCACCGGAGAGGGTAGTGAGGAGCTGTACCAGGATGTTGCAGCAAGAGCGTGCAGAGGAGGTTGACCAATATGTTGGAATGGCGATGATAGAGAGGAAATTTACCAGCATGTTGCACTAGAGAGGGTACAGAGAAGATTTACCAGGATGTTGCACTAGAGAGGTTGTGTAGGAGATTTACCAGGATGTTGAACTCTAGAGCGTACCGTGAACATTTACCAGGATGATACACTGGAGAGGTTACAGAGCAGTTTTAACATGATGTTGCACTAGAGAGGGTACAATGGAGATTTACCAGGATGTTCCACTTGAGAGAATACAGAGAAGATTTACCAGGATGTTGCACCGGAGAGGGTAGTGAGGAGCTTTATCAGGATGTTGCAGCAAGAGCGGGCAGAACAGCTTGATCAGTATGTCGGACTGGAGATCATACAGAGGAGATTTACCTGCATGTTGCACTAGAGAGGGTACAGAGAAGATTTACCAGGATGTTGCACTAGAGAGGGTGCATAGGGGATTTACCAGGATGTTGAACTGGAGCGGGTACCGCGAAGATTTACCAGGGTGTTACACTGGAGAGGTTACAGAGCACTTTTAACATGATGTTGCACTAGAGAGGGTGCAAAGAATATTTACCAGGATGTTGCACTGCAGAGGTTAGAGAGAAGCTTTACAAGGATGTTGCAATAGAGAGGGTACAGATTGATTTACCAGGATGTTGCACTGGAGAGGGTAAAGAGGAGATTTACCACGAAGTTACACAGGAGAGTTTATAGAGAAGATTAATAGTTTGTTGCACTGGCGAGGATACAGAGGAGATTTACCAGGTTCTTGCAGTGGAGAGGTTGCAGAGGAGATTTATCCGGATATTGCACTGGAGAGGGTAGAGAGTAGATTTACTAGGATGTTTCACTTGAGAGGATACAGCGAAGATATCCAGGATGTTGCACTAGATAAGTTACATAGGAGATTTACATGGTTATTGCGCTATAGAGGGTACATAGGAGTTTTACCAGGATGTTACTTTAGAGAGGTACAGATGAGATTTAACATCATGTTGCACTGGAGACATTACAGAGGAGAGATAACATGATTTTGCACTGGAGAGGGTAAAGAGGAGATTTCACAGGATGTTCCACTAGAGAGGATACAGAGAAGATTTACCTGGATGTTGCAGCGAGAGCGAGCAGTGGAGATTTACCAGGAGGTTGGACTTTAGGAGGTACAGAGGAGATTTAACAGGATGTTGCACTGGAGAGAGTGAGAAGAGATTTACAAGGATGTTGCACTAGAGATTGTACAGAGTATATTTACCATGTTATTGCGCTGTAGATGGTACAGAGGAGTTTTATTAGCATGTCCCACTAGAGAGGGTACAGAGGAGATTTACCAGGATGCTGCACTAGAGATGATACAGAGGAGATTTATTAGGATGTGCCCCTGGGAGTGTACAGAAGAGATTCACCATAAAGTTCCTCTAGACAGGGTACAGACGAGATTTACTAAAATGTTGCATCAGTAAGGATATAGAGGAGATGTACCAGGATATTGCACTGGAGAGGGAACAGTGGAGATTTACAGAACGTTGCATTGGAGAGGGTGCAGAGGAGATTTACCAGGATGTTGCAATAAAGAGCATACAGAGGATGTTGCACTGGAGGGGGTTAAGAAGAGATTTACCAGAATTTTGGACTAGACAGCGTACAGAGGAGATTTACCAGGATGTTGCTCCTGGATGGGTAGAGAGGAGATTTATTAGCATGTTGCAAGAGAGGTTACAGAGGAAATACCAGGACGTTGCTCTATGAATGGTGCAGGGGAGATTTACCAGGATGTGTCCTTTGGTGGGTACAGAGGAGATTCACCAGAATGTTGCACTTGAAGGGTACAGAGCAAAATTACCAGAATGTTGCACAATTGAGGGGGCAGAGGAGATTTAACTGGATATTGCACTGGAGAGGGCACAGATAAGATTTACCAGGATGTTTCAATCTAGAGTGTACAGGGGGGATTTACCAGGGTGTTGCACTGACGAGGGTGCAGCTGAGATGTACCAGGATATTGCAATGCAGAGGATACTGATCCGATTTACCGGGGTGATTTATCAGGACGTTGCATTTGATAGGGCACTGAGGAAATTTAGCAGGATGTTGCACTGTAGAATACGAGAGGACATTTAGTACGATGTTGCACTGCAGAAGGTAGGGAGGGAGATTTACAAGAATATTACACTAGAGATGTTAGAGAGGAGATTTAACAGGATGTTGCACTTGATAGGGTATAGAGGAGATTTATCAGGATGTTACACAGGTGAATGTACAGAGGGATTTTAAAAAGATATTTCACTAGAGAGTGTAAAGAGGAGATCTATCAGTATGTTACACTCTAGTAGTTAGAGAGGTTTAGCAGGATGTTTGACTGCCGAGGGTACAGAGGAGATTTAACAGGATGTTGCATTGGAATTGGAGCAGAGGAGATTTACCAGGGTGTTGCACTGAAGAGGGTATAGAGGAGATTTACCAGGATGTTGCACTAGAGAGAATAATGAGGAGATTTACCAGGATGTTGCAGTGGAGAGGTTACAGGGGAGATTTACCAGGATGTTGCATTAGAGAGGATACAGAGAGGTTTTACATGGATGTTGCACTCTGGAGGGAAGAGAGGAAATGTACCAGGATGTGGCCCCTGGAGGGTACAGTTTAGATTCACCAGAATGTTGCATTAGACAGGGTACATAGGAGATTGTTGTAGGAGGTAGGCACCTTTATAATATACTCGAACACTAGGCATTGGGCACCTGCTGGATATTTAAACTCATATAAGACTAAAGGTGGCCACATACAAAATTGCTGCCCAAGCATGGTGGGAAATCAGGTAGTCAAACTGTGAACTATTGACTGTTCAATGACCGAGCAACAACCCTGTGAGGCCCACTATAGGAATGCCTGGGATGCAGGATAAGAATAATAAGGAGATAACCCATCTTTCCTGTAAACAAGATCATAAACCAATTAATTACCCATGAGGAAAGAGATAAAGAACCCATACAAGGCCATAAAACAATTAATTCTCGAAGAAGTAAGAAATAGGGAGAAAACCAATCTCCTGTAGTAAAGTCATAAATCAGCCCAAGCTGACAAGAACCAAACATATGGTTCCTGAGACATCAGGGGATTTCTATTGGGTTAAAAGAACCTATATGTAATCTATAATATTTGAAATTGGCTTGTGTCCAGCCGTGATGGGCTGTGGAACAGTAGTAAACTGTTTGTAACTGTTGTGAAACTTATACAAGTGCATGTAAAACTTTGTTCTGTGGAGAGAAGCCTGGATACAGTCCTAGGACATCCTCCCCGCTAAGCGTTAATAAAGGCCGCGACGGCATTGGAACCGACTCTAAGTGTTGAGTGATTCTTCTGAGAAAACACTAACGCTAACAAGATTTACCAGGATGTTGCACTAGAGAGGGTACAGAGGAGATTTACCACGATATTGCAGTGGATAGAATAGAGAGGAGTTTACCAGGATGCTGCACTAGAGAGGGGACAGGGGCGATTTACCAGGATGTTGCACTAGAGAGGATACAGAGGAGATTTACTAGGATGTTGCATTATTTAGGGCACTAGTGAGTGTACAGAGGAAATTGTTAGGATATATCAGTGGACAGTGTACAGAGGAGTTTACCAGGATTTGCACTGGTGAGTTTACAGGGAAGATTTAGCAGAATATTGAATAGAGAGGGTAGAGAGAAGAATTACCAGGATGTTGCACTGGAGAGGTTACAAAAGAGATTTACCAGGATGTTGCACCGAGAGCGTGTAGAGAACATTTACCTGGATGTTGGAGTGGATAGGGTACAGAGGAGTTTTACCTGGATGTTGAACATGAGATGGAACAGAGGAGAGTTACCAGTATGTTGCACTAGAGAAGGTACGGAGGAGATTTACCAGGTTATTGCACTATAGAGAATACAGAGGAGATTTTCTAGGATGTTGCACTAGAGAGGTACAGAAGACATTTAAAAGGATGTTGCATTGGTGAAGGTACAGAAATGATATAACAGGATGTTGCGCTAGAAGGATACGGAGGAGATTAACTAGGATGTGGCCCTGGAAGCGTACAGAGTAGATTCACCAGAATATTGCATTTCTTAGGGTGCAGATGAGATTTCCAGGATGTTGCACTAGAGAGGGTACTGAGTAAATTCAGCAGGATATTGCAGTGGAGACAGTACAGAGGAGTTCACGAGGATGTTGCGCTGGAGAGTTTATAGGGGAGATTTACCAGATTGTTGCATTGGAAAGAATAAAGAGGATATTTACCAGGATGTTGCAATAGAGAGTGTAGAGTGTAGATTTCCCAAGTGGTTGCACTGGAGCGAGTACTGAAGAGATTTGTAAGATGTTTCACTAGACAGGGTACAGAGGAGATTTACCAGGATGTTGCACTTGAGAAGTTACAGCGGAGATTTACCAGGATGTTGCACAGGAGCGGGTACAGAGGTGATTTTCCAGGATGTTGCATTGGATCGGTACAGATGAGATTTAGAAAAATGTTGCACTAGAGGGATTACAGAGTAGATTTAACAGGATTTTGCACTGGAGAGTGTACAGAGGAGATTTAAAAGGATATTTTTCTAGAGAGGATTCAAAGGAGATTGACCAGGATGTTGCACTGGCGAGGGTACATCGGAGATTAGCAGGATGTTGCACTGCGAGGATACAGAATGATTTACCAGGATGTTACACGAGTGAGGGTACGGAGGAGAATTACCAGGATGTGGGACTAGAGAGGTTGCCGAGGAGATTTGCCAGAAAATGTTGCATTTTAGAGATTACAGGGTAGATTTAGCAGAATATTGAACTAGAGAGGGTAGAGAGAATAATTATCAGGATGTTGCACTGGAGAGGTTACAAAGGAGGTTTACCAGGATGTTGCACTGAGAGCGTGCAGAAGACTATTTACCAGGATGTTGGAGTGGAGAGGGCACAGAGGAGATTTACCTGGATGTTGAACAGGAGATGGAACAGAGGCGATTTACCAGTAAGTTGCACTAGAGGGAGTACGGAGATATTTACCAGGTTATTGCACTATAGAGTTTACAGAGGAGATTTTCCAGGATGTTCCACTAGAGAGGTACAGACGATATCTAAAAGGATGATGCTTTGGCGAAGGTACAGAGGTGATTTAACAGGATGTTGCGCTAGAAGGATGAAAAGGAGATTTACTAGTTAGGTGCAATGAATGGTTTACAGAGGAGATTCCCCAGGATATTGCACTAGTCAGCGTATAGAGAGATACAGCAGGATGTTGTACTAGAGAAGTTACAACGGAGATTTACCAAGATGTTTCACTGGAGAGGGTACCGAGGTGATTTACCAGGATGTTGCACCGGAGCAGATACAGAGGAGATTTACGAGCATGTTGCACTGGAGAGGGTTCAGAGGAGATTCACCAGGATGTTGCACTGGAATGAATACAGAGTAGATTCACCAGATTGTTGCATTAGAGTGGGAACATAGGAGATGTACCAGGATGTTGCACTAGAGAGGGTACAGAGGAAATTTACCATTATATTGCAGTGGAGAGAATACAGATGAGTTTACCAGGATGTTGCACTGGAAGGGGGCAGGGGCTATTTACCAGGATGTTGCACTAGGGAAAATACAGAGGAGATTTACTAAGATGTGGCCCTGGAAGGGTACAGAGTAGATTCACCAGAATGTTGCATTAGTTAGGGTGCAGAGGAGACTTCCATGATGTTGCACTAGAGAGGGTACAGAAGAGATTTACAAGGATGTGGCCCTGGGAGGGTACCGATTAGATTCTCCAGAATATTGCACAAGTTATGGTACAGAGGAGATTTACAAGGATGTTGCACTAGTGAGGGTACAGAGGAAATTTAACAGGATATATCAGTGCACAGTGTACAGAGGAGTTTACCAGGATTTGCACTGGTGAGTTTACAGGGAAGATTTACCAGGATGTTGCACTGGACAGAAAAAAGAGGAAATTTATCAGGATGTTGCAATAGAGTGTGTTGGGAGGAGATTTACCAGGTTGTTGCACTGGAGCGAGTACAGAAGAGATTTTCAAGATGTTGCACAAGAAAGGGTACAGAGGAGATTTACCAGGATGTTGCACTTGAGAAGATTCAGCGGAGATTTACCAGGATGTTGCACTGGAGAGGGTACAGAAGTGATTTTCCAGGATGTTGCACTGGAGTGATACAGATGAGATTTAGAAAAATGTTGCACTAGACGGATTACAGAGGAGATTTAACATGATTTTGCACTGGAGAGTGTACAGAGGAGATTTAAAAGGATATTGTGCTAGGGATGATTCAGAGGAGATTGACCAGGATGTTGCACTGGCGAGGGTACAGAGGAGATTAGCACGATGTTGCACTGCGAGGATACAGAAGTGGTTTACCAGGATGTTACACAAGTGAGGGTACAGGGTAGAATTACCAGGATGTGGCACTGGCGAGGGTGCAGAAGAGATTGATCACGATGTTGCACTGGAGAGGTTGCCGAGGAGATTTTCCAGGAGATGTTGCATTGTAGCGAGTACAGGTTAGATTTAGCAGAATATTGAACTAGAGAGGGTAGAGAGAAGAATTACCAGGATGTTGCACTGGAGAGGTTACAAAGGAGATTTACTTGGATGTTGCACCGAGAGCGTGCAGAGAAGATTAACCTGGATGTTGGAGTGGATAGGGTACAGAGGAGTTTTACCTGGATGTTCAACATGAGATGGAACAGAGGAGAGTTACCAGTATGTTGCACTAGAGAAGGTATGGAGGAGGTTTAGCAGGTTATTACACCATATAGGATAAAGAGGAGATTTTCCGGGATGTTGCACTAGAGAGGTACAGAGGACATTAAAAAGGATGTTGCATTGGCGAAGGTACAGAGGTGATTTAACAGGATGTTGCGCTAGAAGGATGCAGAAGATATTTAATAGGATATTGCACTAGTCAGGGTACAGAGAGATATAGCAGGAAGTAGTACTAGAGAAGTTACATCGGAGATTTACCAAGATGTTGCACTGGCGAGGGTACCAAGGTGATTTACCAGGATGTTATACTGGAATGAATAAAGAGCAGATTGACCAGGATGTTGCAATAGAGAGTATACAGAGGAGATTTACCAGGATGTGGCGCTGGGAGCATACAAAGTAGATTCACCAGAATGTTGCATTACACAGGGTACATGGGAGATTTACCAGGATGTTGCACTAGAGAGGGCACAGATGAAATTTACCATGTTTTGCAGTGGAGAGAATACAGAGGAGTTTAACAGGATGTTGCACTGGAAAGGGGACAGGGGCGATTTACCAGGATGTTGTACTAGAGAGGATACGGAGGAGATTAACTAGGATGTGGCCCTGGAAGGGTACCGAAGTGATTTACCAGGATGTTGCACTAGTGAGGGTACAGAATAAATTTACCTAGATATTGCAGTGGAGAGAGTACATAGGAGTTCACCAGGATATTGCGCTGGAGAGTTTATAGGGGAGATTTACCAGAATGTTGCATTGGACAGAATAAAGAGCAAATTTACCAGGATGTTGCAATAGAGAGTGTAGAGAGGAGATTTCCCAGGTTGTTGCACTGGAGCGAGTACAGAAGAGATTTGCAAGATGTTGCACTAGACAGGGTACAGAGGAGATTTACCAGGATGTTGCACTTGAGATGTTACAGCGGAGATTTACCAGGATGTTGCACTGGAGAGGGTACAGAGTTGATTTTCCAGGATGTTGCACTGGAGCGGTACAGATGAGATTTAGAAAAATGTTGCACTAGAGGTATTACGGAGGAGAATTAACAGGATGTTGCACTGGAGAGTGTGCAGAGATGATTTAAAAGGATATTGTGCTAGAGAGGATTCATAAAGAAATTGACCCAGATGTTGCACTGGCGAGGGTACAGAGGAGATTAGCAGGATGTTGCACTGCGAGGATACAGAAGTGATTTACTAGGATGTTACATTAGTGAGGGTACAGAGAAGAATTACCAGGATGTGGCACTGGTGAGTGTGCAGAAGAGATTTACCACGATGTTGCACTGGAGAGGTTGCTGAGGAGATTTACCAGGAGATGTTGCATTGTAGAAAGTACAGGGTAGATTTAGCAGAATATTGAACTGGAGAAGGTAGAGAGAAGAATTACGAGGATGTTGCACTGGAGAGTTTACAGTGGAGATTTACCAGGATGTTGGAGTGGAGATGGTACAGAGGAGATTTACCTGGATGTTGCACTAGAGAGGGTACAGAGGAGATTTACCAGGTTATTGCACTATAGAGGATAGAGAGGAGATTTTCCAGGATGTTCCACTAGAGAGGCACAGAGGACATTTAAAAGGATGTTACATTTGCGAAGGTACAGAGGTGATTTAACCAGAAGTTGCACTAGAAGGATGCAGAGGAGATTTACTAAGTAGTTGCACTGGAGGTGTTACAGAAGAGATTTACCACGATTTTGCACTATTCAGATTACAGAGAGATATAGCAGGATGTTGTACTAGAGAAGTTACAGTGGAGATTTACCAAGATGTTTCACTGGAGAGGGTACCGAGGTGATTTACCACATGTTGCACCGGAGCAGGTACAGAGGAGATTTACGAGCATTTTGCACTGGAGAGGGTACAGCGGAGATTCACCAGGATGTTGCATTGGAATGAATACAAAGGAGATTTCCCAGGATGTTGCAATAGCGAATGTACAGAGGAGATTTACCAGGATGTTGCACTAGACAGGTTGCAGAGGATATTTACCAGCATGTTGCACTAGACACGTTACAGAGGAGATTTACCAGGATGTTGCACTTGAGAAGTTACAGCGTAAATTTACCAGGATGTTGCACTTTAAAGGGTACAGAGGTGATTTTCCAGGATGTTGCAATGGAGCGGTACAGATGAGATTAACCAGGATAATGCACTAAAGAGTGTACACAGGAGATTTACCAGGATGTTGCACTAGAGAGGGTGCAGAGGCGCTTTACCAGGATGTCGCACTGCAGATGGTACAGAGGATATTTACAAAAATGTTGAACCAGAGAAGGTACTGAGGAGATTTTGCATGATGATGCTGTAGAGAGGGTGCAGTGGAGATTTACGAGGATGTTGCACTGGAGATGGTACAGATAAGATTTACCAGGATGACGCATTAGAGTAGGCACAGAGGAGATTTAGCAGGATGTAACACTGTAGAGGGTGTAGAGAAGATTTACAAGGATGTTGCACTGGAGAGGGTACAGTGGAGATTCACCAGGATGTTGCTCTAGAGATGTACAGAGAAGATTTACCAGAATGTTGCACTGGAGAGAGTACAGTGGAGATTTACCAGGATGTTGCAACGGAGCGGGTTTAGATAAGCTTTACCTAGTTGTTGCACTGGCGAGGGTACAGATGAGATTTACCAGGATGTTGCAATAGTTAGAATGCAGAGGTGATTTAAAAGCCTGTTGCAATGCAGAGGATGCATAGGAGATTTATATGGATGATGCATTAGAGAGGGTACAGAGGAGATTCACCAGGATCTTGCACTGGCGGGGGCACAGAGAAGATTTATCAGGATGTTACAATGGAGAGAGTGCAGAGGAGATTTCACAGGATATTGAACATGCGCAAATACAGAAGAGATTTAAAAGGTTGTTGCACTAGAGAGGATTCAGAGGACATTCACCAAGATGTTGCACTGGTGAGGGTACAAAGGAGATTAACCGGCATGTTGCACTGGGGAGGGAACAGAGGAGATTTACCAGGATGTTGCACTGGCGATTGTATAGAAGGAGAATAACCAGGATGTTGCACTGGGGAAGGTACAGAGGATATTTAACAGGATGTTGCACTAGCGAGAGTGCAGAGTAAATTTAATAGGATGTTGCACAGGCGAGGGTACAGAAGAGATTCATGAGTATGTTGCACTGGAGAGGGCACAGAAGAGATTTACCACGATGTTGCTCTGTAGAGAAAACAGGGGTGATTTACCAGAATCTTGCACTGGAGAGGGTGCAGAGATTTACCAGGATATTGCACTTGAGAGTGTACCTAGGAGATGTACCAGGATTTTGCACTGCAGAGTGTAGATAGGAGATTTACAATGATGTTGCACTAGAGACGGTATAGAGGAGATTTACCAGTATGTTGCACTAGAGTGGGTGCAGAGGAGATTTACCAGGATGTTGCACTGGCGAGGTTACAGATGAGATTTACCAGGATGTTACATTAGAGAGGGTACATAGGAGATTTACCAGGATGATGCACTGTATAGGGTACAGAAGATATTTACCACGATGTTGCACTGGCGAGAGTACAGAGGAGATTTACCAGGGGAAGTGGCACTGTAGAAAGTACACGGGAGATTTACCAGAATATTGCACTAGAGAGGGTATGGAGGAGATTTACCAGGATGTTGAACTAGAGAGGTACAGAGGAGATTTACTAGGATGTTTCACTAGAGAGGATGCAGAGGAAATTTAACAGGATGTTGCATTGTAGATGGTACAGAGCAGATTTACCAGGATATTGCACTGGAGAGGTTAACGAGGAGATTTAACTGGATGTTACACTGGAGAGGTTATAGAGGAGTTTTAACAGGATATTGCGCTAGAGAGGGTGCAGAGGAGATTTAGCAGGATGTTGGACTGCAGAGTGTAGAAAGGAGATTTACACAGATGTTGCAATAGAGAGGGTACAGTGGGGAGTTACCAGGATGTTGCAGTGGAGAGATTACAGAAGAGATTTACAACGATGTTGCACTGGCGAACGTACAGAGGATATTTACCAGTGGATGTGGCACTTTACAGAGTACAGGGGAGATTTGCCAGAATATTGCACTAGAGAGTGTACAGAGGAGATTTACCAGGATTTTGCAACAGAGAGGTGCAGAGGAGCTTTACTAGGATGCTGCACTAGAGAGCATGCAGAGGAAATTTACCAGGATGTTGCACTAGAAAGGGTACAGACCAGAAATACATGGATGTTGCAATGGAGAGGGTACCGAGGAGATTTAACAGGATGTTACACTGGAGAGGATATTGAGGAGTTTTAACACGATATTGTACTAGCGAGGGTGCAGAAGAAATATACCTGGATGCTGCACTGCAGAATGTAGAAAATAGATTTACAAGGATGCTGCACTAGAGAGTGTATAGAGGAGATTTTCCAGGATGTTGCACTGCAGAGAGTACAAAAGAGATTCATCAGGATTTTACACTGGAGAGGGTAGTGAGGATATTTAGAAGGTTGTTGCATTGGCGAGGGTACAGAGGAGATTCAACAGGATGTTGCAGTGGACAGGTTGCAGAGGCGATTTACCAGGAGGTTGCACTGGAGTGAGTACAGAGGATATTTCCCAGGATGTTCCACTAGAGAGGATACAGATAAGATTTACCAGGATGTTGCACTGGAGAGGTTACAGAGAGATTTGCCAGGATGTTGCACCGAGAACGTGCAGAGGAGATTTACCAGGATGTTGGAGTGGAGAGGGTGTAGAGGAGATTTACCTGGATGTTGAACAGCAGAGGGTAGCGAGGAGATTTACCAGTATGTTGAACTAGAGAGGTACAGAGGATATTTACCAGGTCATTGCGCCATAGAGTGCCAAGAGGAGATTTTTCAGGATGTTCCCCTAGCGAGGTACAGAGGATATTTACCAACATGTTGCACTGGAGAGATTGCAGTGGAGATTTACCAGGATGTTGCACTGGAGAGGGTACAGAGGAGGTTTATCAAATGTTGCACTAGAGAGGTTACAATATATATTTTCCAGGATGTTGCACTAGAAAGGTTACAGAGGAAATTTAACTGGACGTTGCACTTGAGAGTTTACAGAGGAGAATTACCAGGATGTTCCACTAGAGAGGATACAGCGAAGATTTATCAGGATGTTGCACTGGAGAGGGTACAGAAGATATTAACCAGGATGTTGCACTGGAGAGGGTAAAAGTAGATTTACCAGGAGGTTGGAGTGGAGAGGGTACAGTGGAGATTTACCAGGATGTTCCACTGGAGAGGGAACATAGGAGATTTACCGGGTTATTGCACTGCAGTGGGTACAGAGGAGCTTTACCTGGATGTTACACTAGAGAGGGCACAGTGGAGACATACAAGGATGTTGCACTTGAGAAGTTACAGCGTAAATTTACCAGGATGTTGCACTTTAAAGGGTACAGAGGTGATTTTCCAGGATGTTGCAATGGAGCGGTACTGATGAGATTAACCAGGATAATGCACTAAAGAGTGTACACAGGAGATTTACCAGGATGTTGCACTAGAGAGGGTGCAGAGGCGCTTTACCAGGATGTCGCACTGCAGATGGTACAGAGGATATTTACAAAAATGTTGAACCAGAGAAGGTACTGAGGAGATTTTGCATGATGATGCTGTAGAGAGGGTGCAGTGGAGATTTACGAGGATGTTGCACTGGAGATGGTACAGATAAGTTTTACCAGGATGACGCATTAGAGAAGGCACAGAGGAGATTTAGCAGGATGTAACACTGTATAGGGTGTAGAGAAGATTTACAAGGATGTTGCACTGGAGAGGGTACAGTGGAGATTCACCAGGATGTTGCTCTAGAGATGTACAGAGAAGATTTACCAGAATGTTGCACTGGAGAGAGTACAGTGGAGATTTACCAGGATGTTGCAATGGAGCGGGTTTAGATAAGCTTTACCTAGTTGTTGCACTGGCGAGGGTACAGATGAGATTTACCAGGATGTTGCAATAGTTAGAATGCAGAGAAGATTTGCCAGGATGTTGCACTGCAGAGGGTACAGAGGAGATATACAAGAATGTTGCACGGAAAGGAGTACAGAGGAGATTTAAAAGCCTGTTGCAATGCAGAGGATGCATAGGAGATTTATATGGATGATGCATTAGAGAGGGTACAGAGGAGTTTCACCAGGATCTTGCACTGGCGGGGGCACAGAGAAGATTTATCAGGATGTTACAATGGAGAGAGTGCAGAGGAGATTTCACAGGATATTGAACATGCGCAAATACAGAAGAGATTTAAAAGGTTGTTGCACTAGAGAGGATTCAGAGGACATTCACCAAGATGTTGCACTGGTGAGGGTACAAAGGAGATTAACCGGCATGTTGCACTGGGGAGGGAACAGAGGAGATTTACCAGGATGTTGCACTGGCGATTGTATAGAAGGAGAATAACCAGGATGTTGCACTGGGGAAGGTACAGAGGATATTTAACAGGATGTTGCACTAGCGAGAGTGCAGAGTAGATTTAAAAGGATGTTGCACAGGCGAGGGTACAGAAGAGATTCATGAGTATGTTGCACTGGAGAGGGCACAGAAGAGATTTACCACGATGTTGCTCTGTAGAGAAAACAGGGGTGATTTACCAGAATCTTGCACTGGAGAGGGTGCAGAGATTTACCAGGATATTGCACTTGAGAGTGTACCTAGGAGATGTACCAGGATTTTGCACTGCAGAGTGTAGATAGGAGATTTACAATGATGTTGCACTAGAGACGGTATAGAGGAGATTTACCAGTATGTTGCACTAGAGTGGTTTCAGAGGATATTTACCAGGATGTTGCACTGGCGAGGTTACAGATGAGATTTACCAGGATGTTACATTAGAGAGGGTACATAGGAGATTTACCAGGATGATGCACTGTATAGGGTACAGAAGATATTTACCACGATGTTGCACTGGCGAGAGTACAGAGGAGATTTACCAGGGGAAGTGGCACTGTAGAAAGTACACGGGAGATTTACCAGAATATTGCACTAGAGAGGGTATGGAGGAGATTTACCAGGATGTTGAACTAGAGAGGTACAGAGGAGATTTACTAGGATGTTTCACTAGAGAGGATGCAGAGGAAATTTAACAGGATGTTGCATTGTAGATGGTACAGAGCAGATTTACCAGGATATTGCACTGGAGAGGTTAACGAGGAGATTTAACTGGATGTTACACTGGAGAGATTATAGAGGAGTTTTAACAGGATATTGCGCTAGAGAGGGTGCAGAGGAGATTTAGCAGGATGTTGGACTGCAGAGTGTAGAAAGGAGATTTACACAGATGTTGCAATAGAGAGGGTACATTGGGGAGTTACCAGGATGTTGCAGTGCAGAGATTACAGAAGAGATTTACAACGATGTTGCACTGGCGAACGTACAGAGGATATTTACCAGTGGATGTGGCACTTTACAGAGTACAGGGGAGATTTGCCAGAATATTGCACTAGAGAGTGTACAGAGGAGATTTACCAGGATATTGCAACAGAGAGGTGCAGAGGAGCTTTACTAGGATGCTGCACTAGAGAGCATGCAGAGGAAATTTACCAGGATGTTGCACTAGAAAGGGTACAGACCAGAAATACATGGATGTTGCAATGGAGAGGGTACCGAGGAGATTTAACAGGATGTTACACTGGAGAGGATATTGAGGAGTTTTAACACGATATTGTACTAGCGAGGGTGCAGAAGAAATATACCTGGATGCTGCACTGCAGAATGTAGAAAATAGATTTACAAGGATGCTGCACTAGAGAGTGTATAGAGGAGATTTTCCAGGATGTTGCACTGCAGAGAGTACAAAAGAGATTCATCAGGATTTTACACTGGAGAGGGTAGTGAGGATATTTAGAAGGTTGTTGCATTGGCGAGGGTACAGAGGAGATTCAACAGGATGTTGCAGTGGAGAGGTTGCAGAGGCGATTTACCAGGATGTTGCACTGGAGTGAGTACAGAGGATATTTCCCAGGATGTTCCACTAGAGAGGATACAGATAAGATTTACCAGGATGTTGCACTGGAGAGGTTACAGAGAGATTTGCCAGGATGTTGCACCGAGAACGTGCAGAGGAGATTTACCAGGATGTTGGAGTGGAGAGGGTGTAGAGGAGATTTACCTGGATGTTGAACAGCAGAGGGTAGCGAGGAGATTTACCAGTATGTTGAACTAGAGAGGTACAGAGGAGATTTACCAGGTCATTGCGCCATAGAGTGCCAAGAGGAGATTTTTCAGGATGTTCCCCTAGCGAGGTACAGAGGATATTTACCAACATGTTGCACTAGAGAGATTGCAGTGGAGATTTACCAGGATGTTGCACTGGAGAGGGTACAGAGGAGTTTTATCAAATGTTGCACTAGAGAGGTTACAATATATATTTTCCAGGATGTTGCACTAGAAAGGTTACAGAGGAAATTTAACTGGACGTTGCACTTGAGAGTTTACAGAGGAGAATTACCAGGATGTTCCACTAGAGAGGATACAGCGAAGATTTATCAGGATGTTGCACTGGAGAGGGTACAGAAGATATTAACCAGGATGTTGCACTGGAGAGGGTAAAAGTAGATTTACCAGGAGGTTGGAGTGGAGAGGGTACAGTGGAGATTTACCAGGATGTTCCACTGGAGAGGGAACATAGGAGATTTACCGGGTTATTGCACTGCAGTGGGTACAGAGGAGCTTTACCTGGATGTTACACTAGAGAGGGCACAGTGGAGACATACAAGGATGTTGCACTAGAGAATTACAAGGGGATTTACCAGGATGTTGCACTGGAGAGGGTACAAAGGCGATTAACCAGGATGTTGCAGAGAGAGGGTTGCAAAGGATATTTAAAAGGATGTTGCACTGGCGATGGTACAGAGCAGATTTAACAGGATGTTGCACTAGAGAGGATGCAGAGGAGATTGACTAGGTAGTTGCACTCGAGGGATTAAAACGGAGATTTATATGGATATTGCACTGGACAGGGTACAGAGGAGATATAGCAGGATGTTGTACTAAAGAAGTAAAAGCGGAGGTTTACCAATATGTTGCACTGGAGAGGGTACAGACGTGATTTACCAGGATGTTGCACCGGAGCAGGTAAAGAGGAGATTTACCAGCAAGTTGCACTGGGGAAGGTACAGGGAAGATTTCCCAGAATGTTGCACGGGACAGATTACAGAGGAGATTTACCAGGATGTTGCAATAGAGAGTATACAGATGAGATTTACGAGGATGTGGCACTGGAGAGGGTACAGAGAAGATTTACCAGGATATTGCAATAGGCATGTTACAGTGGAGATTTAGCAGGATATTGCACTAGACAGAGTACAAAGGAGATTTACCAGGATGTTGCACTAGAGAGGTTACAGAGGAGATTTACAAGGATGTTGCACTGGAGAGGGTACATAGGTATTTTTCCAGGATGTTGCACTGGAGAATGTACAGAGGAGATTTAGCAGGATTTTGCACCGAGAGCGTGCAGAGGAAATTTACCTGGATGTAGCTCTGCAGAGCGTGTAAGGTGATTTACAAGGATGTTGCACTGCAGATGGTGCAGAGGAAAATTAGAAAATTGTTGCAATAGAGGCAGTACCGAGGAGATTTATCAGGATTTTGCACTGGAGAGAGTACAGAGGATATTTAACTGGATGTTGTACTGGAGAGTGTACAGAGAATATTTAACAGGATATTGCACTTGAGTTCACTCAGAGGAGATTACTAGGATGTTGTACTAGAGAGATTACAGAAGAGATTAGCAGAATGTTGCACTAGAGAGGATGCAGAGGCTATTTACCAGGATGTTGCATTGTAGAGCATGTAGAGGTGATTTACAAGGATGTTGCACTGGAGAGTGTACAGAGGAGATTTACTAGGATGTGGCACTGGAGGGGTACAGTTGAGATTTACCAGGTTATTGCACTAGACAAGGTACAGAGAAGATTTTGCAGGATGTTGCACTAGAGAAGTTACAGCGGAGATTTGCCAGAATGTTGCACTGCCGAGGCTACAGAGGAGATTTATCAGGATGTTGCAACAAAGCGGGTATATAGGAGATTTACCAGGTTGTTGCATGGCAGAGAATAGCGCAGACTTACAAGAATGTTGCACTGAAGGCAGTATACTGCATATTTAACACGATGTTGCAATGCAGAGCGTACAGAGGAGATTTACAAGGATGATGCACTAGAGAGGGTACAGAGGTAATTTACCAGGATGTTGCACTGGAGAGGTTACAATGCGAGATTTAAAAGGATATTGCACTATAGAGGGTGTAGAGGAGATATACCACGATGTTGAACTGCAGAGAGTAGAGAGGAGAGGAGAGAGTGCAGAGGTGATTTACATGGAAGTTGCACTAGAGCGTGTACAGAGAAGATTTGCGAGGATGTTGCACTGCAGAGGATACAGAGGAGATTCACCAGGATGTTGCACTGTAGAGAGTACAGGGGAGATTTACCAGAATATTACATTAGAGAGGGTACAGTGGAGATTTACTTGGATGTTGCACTCGAGAGTGTGCAGAAGAGATTTAGCTGGATGTTGCACAAAAGAGGTTGCAGAGGAGATTTACCAGGATTTTGCACTAAAGAGAGAAGGAAGAGATTTTCCAGGCTGCTGCACTGGAGAAGGTACCGTGGAGATTTACCAGGATGTTACACTGGATAGGGTAAAGAGCAATTTAACAGGATATTGCACTAGAGAGGATGCAAAGGAGATTCAACAAGATGTTGCACGGCAGAGGGTAGAGAGGAGATTTTCAAGGATGTTGTACTATAGAGGCTACAAAGGAGATTTACCAGAATTTATACTGGAGAAGAACAGAGGAGATTCAGCAGGATGTAACACTGGAGAGTGTAGAGAGGAGATTTAGCAGGTTGTTGCACTTGCGAGGGTACACAGGAGATTCAACAGGATTTTGCAGTAGAGAGTTTGCAGAGGAGATTTACCAGCGTGTTGAACTGGATAAGGTACAGAGGAGATTTACCAGGATGTTGGACTAGACAGGATAGAGAGAAGATTTTACAGGATTTTGCACTTGAGAGGTTAGAGAGGAGATTTGCCAGGATGATGCACCAAGAGCGTATAGAGGTGATTTACCTGGATGTTGCCCTGTAGATGGTACAGAGCAGACTAGCATGATCAGCACTACAGAGGGAGCAGAGCAGAATTAACAGGATGCTGCACGATGGAGTGTACAGACGAGATTTATCAGGATGTTGCACTGGAGAGGGTAAAAGGAGATTTACCTGGAGTTTGGAGTGGAGAGGGTATAGAGGATATTTACCAGAATGTTCCACTGGAGAGTGTACAGAGGAGATTTACAGGGTTATTGCACTGCAGAGGGAACAGAGGTGTTTTAACAGGATGTTATACTAGAGAGGGCACAGCTGAGAATTACTTTGATGTTGCACTGGAGAGGTTACATAGGTGTTTTTTCAGGATGTTGCAATGGAGAATGTACAGAGGAGATTCAGCAGGATGTTGCACCAAGCGCGTGCAGAGGAGATTTACCTGGATGTTGCTCTGCAGAGCATGCAGAGATGATTTACAAGGATGTTGCACTGTAGATGGTGCAGAGTAGATTTAGAAAAATATTGCACTATAGGAATTACCGAGGAGATTTAAGAGGATTTTGCACTAGAGTTGCACAGAGTATATTACCTGTATGTTGTAGTGGAGAGTCTACAGAGAATATTTAACAGGATATTGCACTTGAGAGAACTCAGAGGAGATTACTAGGATGTTGCACTGGTGAGATTACAGAGGGGATTAGCAGGATATTGCACTAGAGAGGGTGCAGATGTTATTTACCAGGAAGTTGCACTGCAGAGCGTGTAGAGGTGATTTACAAGGATGTTGCTTTGGAGAGTGCAGAGGAGATTTAACAGGATGTGGCACTGGAGGGGTACAGAGGAGATTTACCAGGTTATTGAACTAGACAAGGTACAGAGAAGATTTTCCAGGATGTTGCACTAGGTTGGTTACAGCGGAGATTTGCCACGATGTTGCGCTGGGGAGGGTACAGAGGAGATTTATCAGGATGTTGCAACAGAGCGGGTATTTTGGAGATTTACCATGTTGTTGCACAGCAGAGGGTACACAGCAGACTTACAAGAATGTTGCACTGAAGGGAGTATAGTGCAGATTTAACACAATGTGGCACTGCAGAGGGTACAGTGTAGATTTACAAGGTTGATGCACTATAGAGCGTACAGAGGAAATTTACCAGGATGTTGCACTTGAGAGGCTACAGACGAGATTTACCAGGATGTTGCATTGGAGCGTGTTCATAGGAGAATCACCAGAATGTTGCACTGGAGTGGGTACAGCGGAGATTTACCAGTATGTTGCACTAGAGATGGTGCAGAGGGGATTTACGAGGATGTTGCAGTATGAGAGTGAACAGAGAAGATGTTGCACTGAACAGGGAACATATGAGATTTCCAAAGATGTTACACTGGAGAGAGTAGCGAGGAGATTTAGCAGATTGCTGCAATGGCGAGAGTACAAAGGAGATTCAACAGGATGCTGTAGTGGAGAGGTTGCAGAGGAGAGTTACCAGGATGTTGCACTGGAGAGGGTAGAGATGAGATTTACCAGGATGTTCAACTAGAGATGATACAGAAAAGTTTAACGAGGATGTTGCACTGGAGAGGTTACAAAGGAGACCTACCAGGATATTAGACCAAGAGCGTGCAGAAGAGATTTACCAGTATGTTGCACTAGAGAGGGTGCAGAGGAGATTTGCCAGGATGTTGCACTGGACAGGTTACAGAGAGATTCACCAGGATGTTGCAATAGAGAGGATATAGAGAGATTTTGCAAGGATGTTGCACTATAGAGGGAAGAGAGGAGATTTACCAGGATGTGGCCCCTGGAGGGTACAGAGTAGATTCACCAGAATGTTGCATTAGACAGGGTACATAGGAGATTGTTGTAGGAGGTAGGCACCTTTATAATATACAAGAACACTAGGCATTAGGCAACTGCTGGATATTTAAACTCATATAAGACTGCTGGATATTTAAACTCATAGGCCACATACAAAATTGCTGTCCAGGCAAGATGGGAATTGAGGTAGTCAAACTGTGAACTATTGACTGTTCAATGACCGAGCAACAACCCTGTGAGGCCCACTATAGGAATGCCTGAGATGCAGGATAAGAATAATAAGGAGAGAACCCATCTTTCCTGTAAACAAGGTCATAAACCAATTAATTACCCATGAGGAAAGAGATAAGGAACCCATACAAGGCCATTAGCCAATTAATTCTCGAAGAAGTAAGAAATAGGGAGAAAACCTATCTCCTGTAGTAAAGTGACAAATCAGCCCAAGCTGACAAGAACCAAACATATGGTTCCTGAGACATCGGGGGATTTCTATTGGGTTAAAAGAACCTATATGTAATCTATAATCGGTGGAATTGGCTTGTGTCCAGCCGTGGTGGGCTGTGGAACTGTAGTAAACTGTTTGTAACTGTTGTGAAACATATACAAGTGCATGAAACCCTTTGTTCTGTGGAGAGAAGCCTGGATACAGTCCTGAGACTTCCTCCCCGCTAAGCGTTAATAAAGGCCGCGACGGCATTGGAACCGACTCTAAGTGTTGAGTGATTCTTCTGAGAAAACACTAACGCTAACAAGATTTACCAGAATGTTGCACTAGAGATGGTACAGAGGAGATTTACCATGATATTGCAATGGAGAGAATAGAGAGCAGTTTACCAGGATGCTGCACTGGAGAGGGGACAGGGGCGATATACCAGGATGTTGCACTAGAGAGGATACAGAGGAGATTTACTAGGACGTGGCCCTGGAAGGGTACAGAGTAGATTCACCAGAATGTTGCATTTGTTAAGGTGCAGAGGAGATTTCCATGATGTTGCACTAGAGAGGGTACAGAGGAGATTTACCAGGATATTGGCATGGGAGGGTACCGAGTAGAATGACCAGAATGTTGCACAAGTTATGGTACAGAGGAGATTTACAAGGATGTTGCACAAGTTATGGTACAGAGGAAATTTACCAGGATATTGCAGTGGAGAGTGTACAGATGAGTTTACCAGGATGTTGCACTGGTGAGTTTACAGGGGAGATTTACCAGGATGTTGCATTGGACAGAATAAAGAGTAAATTTACCTGGATGTTGCAATAGAGAATGTAGAGAGGAGATTTACCAGGTTGTTGCTCTGGAGCGAGCACAGAAGCGATTTACAAGATGTTGCACTAGACAGGGTACAGAGGAGATTTACCAGGATGTTGCACTTGAGAAGTTACAGAGTTGGTTTTCCAGGATGTTGCATTGGAGTGGTACAGATGAGATTTAGAAAAATGTTGCAATAGAAGGATTACACAGGAGATTTAACAGGATTTTGCACTGGAGAGTGTACAGAGGAGATTTAAAAGGATATTGTTCTAGAGAGGATTCATAGGAGATTGACCAGGCTGCTGCACTGGCGAGGGTACAGAGGAGATTAGCAGGATGTTGCACTGCGAGGATACAGAAGTGATTTACCAGGATGTTACGCTAGTGAGGGAACAGAGGAGAATTACCAGGATGTGGCACTGGAGAGGGTGCAGACGAGATTTACCACGATGTTGCACTGGAGAGGTTACCGAGGAGATTTGCCAGGAGATGTTGCATTGTAGAGAGTACAGGGTAGATTTAGCAGAATATTGATCTAGAGAGGGTAGAGAGATGAATTCTCAGGAAGTTGCACTGGAGAGGTTAGAAATGAGGTTTACCAGGATGTTGCACTGAGAGCGTGCAGAGGAGATTCACCAGGATGTTGGAGTGGAGAGAGCACAGAGGAGATTTACCTGGATGTTGAACAGGAGATGGAACAGAGGAGATTTACCAGTAAGTTGCACTAGAGAGGGTACGGAGGAGATTTACCAGGTCATTGCACTATAGAGTTTACAGAGGAGATTTTCCAGGATGTTCCACTAGAGAGGTACAGAGGATATTTAAAAGGATGATGCTTTGGCAAAAGGTAAAGAGGTGATTTAACAGGATGTTGCGCTACAAGGATGCAGAGGAGATTTACTAGTTAGATGCACTGAATCGGTTACAGAGGAGATTTACCAGGATATTGCACTAGTCAGGGTACAGAGAGATATAGCAGGATGTTGTACTAGAGAAGTTACAACGAAGACTTACCAAGATGTTGCACTGGAGAGGGTACCGAGGTGATTTACCAATATGTTGCACCGGAGCAGGTACAGAGGAGATTTACGAGCATGTTGCACTGGAGAGGGTACAGAGGAGATTCACCAGGATGTTGCACTGGAACGAATACAGAGTAGATTCACCAGAATGTTGCATTAGAGAGGGAACATAGAAGATGTACCAGGATGTTGCACTAGAGAGGGTACAGAGGAAATTTACCATTATATTGCAGTGGAGAGAATACAAAGGAGTTTACCAGGATGTTGCACTGGCAGGGGACAGGGGCGATTTACCAGGATGTTGCACTAGAGAGGATACAGTGGATATTTACCAGGATGTGGTCCTGGAAGGGTACAGAGTAGATTCACCAGAATGTTGCATTAGTTAGGGTGCAGAGGAGATTTCCAGGATGTTAAACTAGAGAGGGTACAGAGGAAATTTACAAGGATGTGGACCTGGTTGGGTACCGAGTAGATTCACCAGAATGTTGCACAAGTTATGGTACAGAGGAGAATTACAATGATGTTGCACTAGTGAAGGTACAGAGGACATTTAACAGGATATATCAGTGGAGAGTGTAGAGAGGAGTTTACCAGGATTTGCACTGGTGAGTTTACAGAGGAGATTTACCAGGATGTTGCACTGAACAGCATAAAGAGGAAATTTACCAGGATGTTGCAATAGAGTGTGTTTGGAGGAGAGTTACCAGGTTGTTGCACTCGAGCGAGTACAGAAGAGATTTACCAGATGTTGCACTAGACAATGTACAGAGGAGATTTACCAGGATGTTGCACTTGAGAAGATTCAGAGGAGATTTACCAGGATGTTGCACTGGAGTGGGTACAGAAGTGATTTTAACAGGATGTTGCACTGGAGTGGTACAGATGAGATTTAGAAAAATGTTGCACTAGAGGGATTACAGAGGTAATTTAATAGGATTTTGCACTGGAAAGTGTACAGAGGAGATTTAAAAGGATATTGTGCTAGAGAGGATTCAGAGGAGTTTGACCAGGATGTTGCACTGGCGAGGGTACAGAGGAGATTAGCACGATGTTGCACTGCGAGGATACATAAGTGATTTACCAGGATGTTACACATGTGAGGGTACAGAGGAGAATTACCAAGATGTGGCACTGGAGAGGGTGCAGAAGAGATTTATCACGATGTTGCACTGGAGAGGTTGCCGAGGAGAGTCACCAGGAGATGTTGCTTTGTAGAGAGTGCAGGGTAGATTTGGCAGAATATTGAACTAGAGAGGGTAGAGAGAAGAATTAACAGGATGTTGCACTGGAGAGGTTACAAAGGAGATTTACCAGGATGTTGCACCGAGAGCGTGCAGAGAACATTTACCTGGATGTTGGAGTGGATAGCGTACAGAAGAGTTTTACCTGGATGTTGAAAATGAGATGGAACAGAGGTGATTTACCAGTATGTTGCACAAGAGAAGGTACGGAGGAGATTTACCAGGTTATTGCACTATAGAGGATACAGAGGAGATTTTCCAGGATGTTCCACTAGAGAGGTGCAGAGGACATTTAAAAGGATGTTGCATTGGCGAATGAACAGAGGAGATTTAATAGGATGTTGTGCTAGAAGGATGCAGATGATATTTACTAGTATCATGAACTAGTCAGGGTACAGAGAGATATAACAGGATGTAGTACTAGAGAAGTTAGATCGGAGATTTACCAAGATGTTGCACTGGCGAGGGTACCGAGGTGATTTACCAGAGTGTTGCACTGGAATGAATACAGAGCAGATTTATCAGGATGTGGTGCTGGGAGCGTACAAAGTAGATTCCCCAGAATGTTGCATTAGACAGGGTACATGGGAGATTTACCAGGATGTTGCACTAGAGAAGGAAGAGAAGAAATTTGCAATGATATTGCAGTGGAGAGAATACAGAGGAGTTTAACAGGATCTTGCACTGGAGAGGGGACAGGGGCGATTTAGCAGGATGTTGTACTAGAGAGGATACGGAGGAGATTCACTAGGATGTAGCCCTGGAAGGGTACAGAGTAGATTCACCAGAATGTTGCACTAGTTAGGGTGCAGAGGAGATTTCCAGGATGTTGCACTAGAGAGGGTACAGAAGAGATTTACAAGGATGTGGCCCTGGGAGAGTACAGAATAAATTCAGCAGAACTTTGCACAAATTATGGTACAGAGGAGACTTACAAGGATGTTGCTCTAGTTAGGGTACAGAGTAAATTTACCAGGATATTGCAGTGGAGCGAGTACAGAGGAGTTCACCAGGATGTTGCGCTGGAGAGTTTATAGGGGAGATTTACCAGAATGTTGCATTGAACAGAATAAAGAGGAAATTTACCAGAATGTTGCAATAGAGAGTGTAGAGAGGAGATTTCCCATGTTGTTGCACTGGAGCGAGTACAGAAGAGATTTGCAAGATGTTGCACTAGACAGGGTACAGAGAAGTTTTACCAGGATGTTGCAGTTGAGAAGTTACAGCGGAGATTTACCAGGATGTTGCACAGGAGCGGGTGCAGAGGTGAATTTCCTGGATGTTGCATTGGAGCGTTACAGATGAGATTTAGAAAAATGTTGCACTAGAGGGATTACAGAGGAGATTTAACAGGATTTTGCACTGGAGAGTGTAGAGAGGAGATTTGAAAGGATATTGTTCTAGAGAGGATTCAGAGGAGATTGACCAGGATGCTGCACTGGCGAGGGTACAGAAGAGATTAGCAGGATGTTGCACTGCGAGGATACAGAAGTGATGTACCAGGATGTTACACTAGTGAGGGAACAGAGGAGAATTACCAGGATGTGGCACTGGAGAGGTTGCAGACGAGATTTACCACGATGTTGCACTGGAGAGTTTGCCGAGGAGATTTGCCAGGAGATGTTGCATTGTAGAGAGTACAGGGTAGATTTAGCAGAATATTGAACTAGAGAGGGTAGAGAGAAGAATTCTCAGGATGATGCATTGGAGAGGTTACAAAGGACGTTTACCAGGATGTTGCACTGAGAGCGTGCAGAGGAGATTTACGAGGATGTTGGAGTGGAGAGGGCAAAGAGGAGATTTACCTGGATGTTGAGCAGAAGATGGAATAGAGGAGATTTACCACTAAGTTGCACTGGAGAGGGTGCGGAGGAGATTTACCAGGTTATAGCACTATAGAGATTACAGAGGAGATTTTACAGGATGTTCCACTAGAGAGGTACAGAGGATATTTAAAAGGATGATGCGTTGGCGAAGGTACAGATGTCAGTTAACAGGATGTTGTGCTAGAAGGATGCAGAGGAGATTTACTAGTTAGTTGCACTGGATGGGTTACAGAGGAGATTTACCAGGATATCGCATTAGTCAGGGTACAGAGAGATATAGCAGGATGTTGTACTAGAGAAGTTACAACTGAGATTTACCAAGATGTTGACTGGAGAGGATACCGAGGTGCTTTACCAGGATGTTGCACCGGAGCAGGTACAGAGGAGATTCACGAGCATGTTGCACTGGAGAGGGTACAGAGGAGATTCACCAGGATGTTGCACTGGAATGAATACAGAGTAGATTCAGCAGAATGTTGCATTCGAGAGGGTACATAGGGGATATACGAGGATGTTGCACTAGAGAGGGTACAGAGGTAATTTACCATGATATTGCAGTGGAGAGAATACAGAGGAGTTTACCAGGATGTTGCACTGGAAGGGGACAGGTGCGAATTACAAAAATGTTGCAATAGAGAGGAGACAGAGGAGATTCACCAGAATGTTGCATTAGTTAGGGTGCAGAGGAGATTTCCAGGATGTTGCTCTAGAGAGGGTACAGAGGAGATTTACAAGGATGTGGCCGTGGGAGGGCACCGAGTAGATTCACCAGAATGTTGCACAAGTTATGGTACAAAGGAGAATTACAAGGATGTTGCTCTAGTGAAGGTACAGAGGGAATTTAACAGGATATATCAGTGGAGAGTGTACAGAGGAGTTTACCAGGACTTGCACTGGTGACATTACAGGGGAGCATTACGAGGATGTTGAACTGGACAGAATAAAGAGTAAATTTACCAGGATGTTGCAATAGAGTGTGTTGGGAGGAGATTTACCAGGTTGTTGCACCGGAGCGTGTACAGAAGAGATTTACAAGACGTTGCACTAGACAGGGTACAGAAGAGATTTACCAGGATGTTGCACTTGAGAAGTTTCAGCGGAGATTTAGCAGGATGTTGCACTGGAGAGGGTACAGTGTGATTTTCCAGGACGTTGCACTGGAATGGTACAGATGAGATTTGAAAAATGTTGCACTAGTGGGATTACAGAGGGGATTTAACAGGATTTTGCACTGGAGAGTGTACAGAGGAGATTTAAAAGGATATTGTGATAGAGAGGATTCAGAGGAGATTGACCAGGATGTTGCACTGGCGAGGGTACAGAGGAGATTAGCACGATGTTGCACTGCGAAGATACAGAAGTGATTTATCAGGATGTTACAAAAGTGAGGGAATAGAGGAGAATTACCAGGATGTTGCACTGGAGAGGGTGCAGAAGACATTGATCACGATGTTGCACTGGAGAGGTTGCCGAGGAGATTTACCAGGAGTTGTTGCATTGTAGAGAGTACAGGGTAGATTTAGCAGAATATTGAACTAGAGAGGGTAGAGAGAAGAATTACCAGGATGTTGCACTGGAGAGGTTACAAAGGAGATTTAGCAGGATGTTGCACCGAGAGCGTGCAGAGAAGATTTATCTGGATGTTGGAGTGGATAGTGTACAGAGGAGTTTTACCTGGATGTTGAACATGAGACGGAACAGAGGAGATTTACCAGTATGTTGCACTAGAGAAGGTACGGAGGAAATTTACCAGGTTATTGCACTATAGAGGATACAGAGGAGATTTACCAGGATGTTGCACTTGAGAAGTAACAGCGGAGATTTACCAGAATGTTGCACAGGAGAAGGTACAGAAGTGATTTTCCAGGATGTATGCATTGGAGCGGTACAGATGAGATTCAGAAAAATGTTCCACTAGAGGGATTACAGTGGGGATTTAACAGGAGTTTGCACTGGAGCGTGTACAGAGGAGATTTAATAGGATATTGTTCTAGAGAGGATTCAGAGGAGATTGACCAGGATGCTGCACTGGCGAGGGTACAGAGGAGATTAGCAGGATGTTGCACTGCGAGGATACAGAAGTGATTTACCAGGATGTTACACTAGTAAGGTTACAGAGGAGAATTACCAGGATGTGGCACTGGAGAGGGTGCAGACTAGATTTACCACGATGTTGCACTAGAGAGGTTGCCGAGGAGATTTGCCAGGAGATGTTGCATTGTAGAGAGTACAGGATAGATTTAGCAGAATATTGAACTAGAGAGGGTAGAGAGAAGAATTCTCAGGATGTTGCACTGGAGAGTTTAGAAACGAGGTTTACCAGGATGTTGCACTGAGAGCGTGCAGAGGAGATTTACCAGGATGTTGGAGTGGAGAGGGCACGGAGGAGATTTACCTGGATGTTGAACACGAGATGGAACAGAGGAGATTTACCAGTAAGTTGCGCTAGAGAGGGTACGGAGGAGAGTTACCAGGTTATTGCACTAGAGAGTTTGCATGGAGATTTTCCAGGGTGTTCCACTGGAGAGATACAGAGGATATTTAAAAGGATGATGCTTTGGCGAAGGTACAGAGTTGATTTACAGCATCTTGCGCTAGAAGGATGCAGAGGAGATTTACTAGTTAGTTGCTTTGGATGGGTTACAGAGGAGATTTACCAGGATATTGCACTAGTCAGGGTACAGAGAGATATAGCAGGATTTTGTACTAGAGAAGTTACAACGGAGATTTACCAAGATGTTTCACTGGAGAGGGTACCGAGGTGATTTACCTGGATGTTGCACCGGAGCAGGTACAGAGGAGATTTACGAACATGTTGCACTGGAGCAGGTACGGAGGAGATTTACCAGGTTATTGCACTATAGAGGATACATTGGAGATTTACCAGGATGTTGCACTTGAGAAGTTACAGCGGAGATTTACCAGTCTGTTGCACAGGAGAGGGTACAGAGGTGATTTTCCAGGATGTTGCATTGGAGCGGTACAGATGAGTTTTAGAAAAATGTTGCACTAGGTGGATTACAGAGGAGATTTAAAGGATTTTGCACTGGAGAGTGTGCAGAGGAGATTTAAAAGGATATTGTTCTAGAGAGGATTCAGAGGAGATTGACCAGGATGCTGCACTAGCGAGGGTACAGAAGTGATTAGCAGGATGTTGCACTGCGAGGATACAGAAGGGATTTACCAGGATGTTACACTAGTGAGGGTACGGAGGAGAATTACCAGGATGTGGCACTGGAGAGGGTGCAGACGAGATTTACCACGATGTTGCACTGGAAAGGTTGCCGAGGTGATTTGCCAGGAGATGTTGCATTGTCGAGAGTACAGGGTAGATTTAGCAGAATATTGAACTAGAGAGGGTAGAGAGAAGAATTCTCAGGATGTTGCACTCGAGAGGTTACAAAGGAGGTTTACCAGGATGTTGCACTGAGAGCGTGCAGAGGAGATTTACCAGGATGTTGCAGTGGAGAGGGCACAGAGGAGATTTACCTGGATGTTGAACAGTAGATGGAACAGATGAGATTTACCAGTAAGTTGCACTAGAGAGGGTACGGAGGAGATTAACCAGGTTATTGCACTATAGAGTTTACAGAGGAGATTTGCCAGGATGTTCCACTAGAGAGGTACAGAGGATATTTAAAAGGATGATGCTTTGGCGAAGGTACAGGGGTGATTTAACAGGATGTTGCGCTAGAAGGATGCAGAGGAGATTTACTAGTTAGTTGCACTGGATGGGTTACAGAGGAGTTTTATCAGGATATTGCACTAGTCAGGGTACAGAGAGATATAGCAGGATGTTGCACTAGAGAAGTTAAAACGAAGATTTACCAAGATGTTGCACTGGAGAGGGGACCGAGGTGATTTACCAATATGTTGCACTGGAGCAGGTACAGAGGAGATTTACGAGCATGTTGCACTGGAGAGGGTACAGAGGAGATTCACCAGGATGCTGCACTGGAACGAATACAGAGTAGATTCACCAGAATGTTGCATTAGAGAGGGTACATAGGAGATGTACCAGATTTTTGCACTAGAGAGGGTACAGAGGAAATTTACCACGATATTGCAGTGGAGAGAATACAGAGGAGTTTACCAGGATGTTGCACTGGAAGGGGACAGGGGTAATTACCAGGATGTTGCACTAGAGAGGATACAGATGAGATTTACTAGGATGTGGCCCTGGAAGGGTACATAGTAGATTCACCAGAATGTTGCATTAGTTAGTGTGCAGAGGAGATTTACAGGATGCTGCACTAGAGAGTGTACAGAGGAGATTGACAAGGATGTGGCCCTGGGAGTGTACAGATTAGATTCACCAGAATATTGCACAAGTTATGGTACAGAGGAGAATTACAAGGATGTTGCACTAGTGAGGGTACAGAGGAAATTTAACAGGATGTATCAGTGGACAGTGTACAGAGGAGTTTACCAGGATTTGCACTGGTGAGTTTACAGGGGAAATTTACCAGGATGTTACACTGGACAGAATAAAGATGAAATTTACCAGGATGTTGCAATAGAGTGTGTTGGGAGGAGATTTACCAGGATGATGCACTTGAAAAGTTTCAGCGGAGATTTATCAGGATGTTGCACTGGAGAGGATACAGAAGTGATTTTCCAGGATGTTGCACTGGAGTGTTACAGATGCGATTTACAAAAATGTTGCACTAGTGGGATTACAGAGGAGATTTAACAGGATTTTGCACTGGAGACTGTACAGAGGAGACTTAAAACGATATTGTGCTAGAGAGGATTCAGAGGAGATTGACAAGGATGTTGCACTGGCGAGGGTACAGAGGAGATTAACACGATGTTGCACTGCAAGGGTACAGAAGTGATTTACCAGGATGTTACACAAGTGAGGGTACAGAGGAGAATTACCAGGATATGGCACCGGAGAGGCTGCAGAAGAGATTGATCACGATGTTGCACTGGAGAGGTTGCCGAGGAGAGTTACCAGGAGATGTTGCATTGTAGATAGTACAGGGTAGATTTAGCAGAATATTGAACTAGAGAGGGTAGAGGGAAGAATTACCAGGATGTTGCACTGATGAGGTTACAAAGGAGATTTACCAGGATGTTGCACCAAGAGCGTGCAGAGAAGATTTACCTGGATGCTGAAGTGGATAGGGTACAGAGGAGTTTTACCTGGATGTTGAACATGAGATGGAACAGAGGAGATTTACCAGTATGTTGTACTAGAGAAGGTACGGAGGAGATTTACCAGGTTATTGCACTATAGAGGATACAGAGGAGATTTACCAGGATGTTCCACTTGAGAAGTTACAGCGGAGATTTACCAGGCTGTTGCACAGGAGAGGGTACAGAGGTGATTTTCCAGGATGTTGCATTGGAGCGGTACAGATGAGATTTAGAAAAATGTTGCACTAGACGGATTACAGAGGAGATTAAACAGGATTTTGCATTGGAGAGTGTGCAGAGGAGATTTAAAAGGATATTGTTCTAGAGAGGTTCAGAGGAGATTGACCAGGATGCTGCACTGGCGAGGATACAGAGGAGATTAGCAGGATGTTGAACTGCGAGGATACAGAAGTGATTTACCAGGATGTTACACGAGTGAGGGTACGCAGGAGAATTACTAGGATGTGGCACTGGAGAGGGTGCAGACGAGATTTACCACGATGTTGCATTGGAAAGGTTGCCGTGGAGATTTGCCAGGAGATGTTGCATTGTAGAGAGTACAGGGTAGATTTAGCAGAATATTGAACTAGAGAGGGTAGAGAGAAGAATTCTCAGGATGTTGCACTGGAGAGGTTAGAAAGGACGTTTACCAGGATGTTGCACTGAGAGCGTGCAGAGGAGATTTACCAGGATGTTGGAATGGAGAGTGCAGAGAGGAGATTTACCTGGATGTTGAACAGGAGATGGAACAGAGGAGATTTACCAGTATGTTGCACTAGAGAGGGTACGGAGGAGATTTACCAGATTATTGCACTATAGAATTTACAGAGGAGATTTGCCACTATGTTCCACTAGAGAGGTACAGAGGATATTTAAAAGGATGATGCTTTGGCAAAGGTACAGAGGTGATTTAACAGGATGTTGCGCTAGAAGGATGCAGAGGAGATTTACTAGTTAGTTGCACTGGATGGGTTACAGAGGAGATTTACCAGGATATTGCACTAGTCAGGGTACAGAGAGATATAGCAGGATGTTGCACTAGAGAAGTTACAACGAAGATTTACCAAGATGTTGCACTGGAGAGTGTACCGAGGTGATTTACCAATATGTTGCACCGGAGCAGGTACAGAGGAGATTTACGAGCATGTTGCACTGGAGAGGGTACAGAGGAGATTCACCAGGATGTTGCATGGAATGAATACAGAGTAGATTCACCAGAATGTTGCATCATAGGAGAAGTACCAGGATGGTGCACTAGAGAGGGTACAGAGGAAATTTAACATGATATTGCAGTGGAGAGAATACAGAGGAGTGTACCATGATATTGCACTGGAAGGGGACAGGGGCGATTTACCATAATGTTGCACTAGTGAGGATACAGAGGAGATTTACTAGAATGTGGCCCTGGAAGGGTACAGAGTAGATTCACCAGAATGTTGCATTAGTTAGGGTGCAGAGGAGATTTCCAGGATGTTGCATTAGAGAGGGTACAGAGGAGATGTACAAGGATGTGGCCCTGGGCCGGTACCTAGTAGATTCACCAGAATGTTGCACAAGTTATGGTACAGAGGAGAATTACAAGGATGTTGCACTAGTGCGGGTACAGAGGAAATTAGGAAATTTAACAGGATATATCAGTGGACAGTGTACAGAGGAGTTTACCAGGATTTTCACTGGTGAGTTTACAGGGGAGATTTACCAGGATGTTGCACTGGACAGAATAAAGAAGAAATTTACCAGGATGTTGCAATAGAGTGTGTTGGGAGGGGATTTATCAGGTTGTTGCACTGGAGCAAGTACAGAAGAGATTTACAAGATGTTGCACTAGACAGGGTACAGAGGAAATTTACCAGGATGATGCACTTGAGAAGTTACAGCGGAGATTTATCAGGATGTTGCACTGGAGAGGGTACTGAAGTGATTTTCCTGGGTGTTGCACTGGAGTGTTACAGATGAGATTTAGAAAAATGTTGCACTAGTGGGATTACAGAGGAGGTTTAACAGGATTTTGCACTGGTAAGTGTACAGAGGAGGTTTAAAAGGATATTGTGCTAGAGAGGATTCAGAGGAGATTGCCCAGGATGTTGCACTGGCGAGGGTACAGAGGAGATTAGCACGATGTTGCACTGGAGAGGTTGCCGAGGAGATTTTCCAGGAGATGTTGCATTGTAGAGAGTACAGGGTAGATTTAGCAGAATATTGAACTAGAGAGGGTAGAGAGAAGAATTACCAGGATGTTGCACTGGAGAGTTTACAAAGGAGATTTACCAGTATGTTGCACCGAGAGCGTGCAGAGAAGATATACCTGGATGTTGGAGTGGATAGGGTACAGAGGAGTTTTACCAGGATGTTGAACATGAGATGGAACAGAGGAGATTTACCGGTATGTTGCACTAGAGAAGGTACGGATGAGATTTACCAGGTAATTTCACTATAGAGGATACAGATTAGATTTTCCAGGATGTTCCACTAGAGAGGTACAGAGGACATTTAAAAGGATGTTGCATTGGCGAAGTTACAGAGGTGATTTAACAGGATGTTGCGCTAGAAAGAGGCAGAAGATATTTGCTAGGATATTGCACTAGTCAGGGTACAGAGAGAGATAGCAGGATGTAGTACTAGAGAAGTTACATCGGAGATTTACCACGCTTTTGCACTGGCGAGGGAACCAAGGTGATTTACCAAATGTTGCACTGGAATGAATACAGTGCAGATTTACAAGGATGTTGCAATAGCGAGTATACAGAGGAGATTTACCAGGGTGTGGCGCTGGGAGCGTACAAAGTAGATTCACCAGAATGTTACGTTAGAAAGCTTACATGGGAGATTTACCAGGATGTTGCACTAGAGAGGGTACAGAAGAAATTTACCATGATATTGCAGTGGAGACAATAAAGAGGCGTTTAACAGGATGTTGCACTGGAGAGGGGACAGGGGCGATTTACCAGGATGTTGTACTAGAGAGGATACGGAGGCGTTTCACTAGGATGTGGCCCTGGAAGGGTACAGATTAGATTCACCTAATGTTGCACTAGTTAGAGTGCAGATGAGATTTCCAGGATGTTGCACTAGAGAGGGTACAGAAGAGATTTACCAGGATGTGGGCCTGGGAGGGTACAGATAAGATTCAGCAGAATTTAGCACATATTATGGTACAGATGATGTTTACAAGGATGTTGCACTAATGAGGGTACAGAGGAAATTTAGGTGGATATTGCAGTGGAGAGAGTACAGAGGAGTTCACCAGGATGTTGCGCTGGAGAGTTTATAGGGGAGATTTACCAGAATGTTGCATCGGACAGAATAAAGAGGAAATTACCAGGATGTTGCAATAGAGAGTGTAGAGAGGAGATTCCCAAGTTGTTGCACTGGAGCGTGTACAGAAGAGATTTGCAAGATGTTGCACTAGACAGGGTACAGAGGAGATTTACCAGGATGTTGCACTTGAGAAGTTACAGCGGAGATTTACCAGGATGTTGCACTGGAGAGGGTACAGAGGTGATTTTCCAGGATGTTGCACTGGAGTGGTACAAAATAGACTTAGAAAAATGTTGCACTAGAGGTATTACGGAGGAGATTGAACAGGATGTTGCACTGGAGAGTGTGCAGAGGTGATTTAAAAGGATATTGTGCTAGAGAGGATTCAGAGGAGATTGACGCAGATGTTGCACTGGCGTGGGTACAGAGGAGATTAGCAGGATGTTGCACTGCGAGGATACAGAAGTGATTTACCAGGATGTTACATTAGTGAGTGTACAGAGGAGAATTAACAGGATGTGGCACTGGTGAGGGTGCAGAAGTGTTTACCACGATGTTGTACTGGAGAGGTTGCTGAGGAGATTTACCAGGAGATGTTGCATTGTAGAGAGTACAGGGTAGATTTAGCAGAATACTGAACTAGAGAAGGTAGAGAGAAGAATTTCGAGGATGTTGCACTGGAGAGTTTAAAGTGGAGATTTACCAGGATGTTGGAGTAGAGATGGTACAGAGGAGATTTACCAGGATGTTGAACAGGAGATGGAACAGACGAGATTTACCAGTATGTTGCACTAGAGAGGGTACGGAGTAGATTTACCAGGTTATTGCACTATAGAGTAAAGAGAGGAGATTTTCCAGGATGTTCCACTAGAGAGGCACAGAGGACATTTAAAAGAATGTTGCATTGGCGAAGGTACAGATGTGGTTTAACCAGAATTTGCACTAGAAGGATGCAGAGGAGATTTACTAATTAGTTGCCCTGAAGGGTTTACAGAGGAGATTTACCACGATATTGCACTATTCAGGGTACATAGAGATATAGCAGGATGTTGTACTAGAGAAGTTGCAGCGGAGATTTACCAAGATGTTTCACTGGAGAGGGTACCGAGGTGATTTACCAGCATGTTGCACTGGAGCAGGTACAGAGGAGATTTACGAGCATTTTGCACTGGAGAGTGTACAGGGGAGATTCACCAGGATGTTGTACTGGAATGAATACAGAGGAGATTTCCAAGGATGTTGCATTAGCGAATGTACAGAGGAGATTTACCAGGATGTTGCACTAGAGAGTGTACAGACGAGATTGACAAGGAAGTGGCCCTGGGAGGGTACAGAGTAGATTCACCAGAATGTTGCACAAGTTATGGTACAGAGGAGAATTACAAGTTACACTAGTGAGGGTACAGAGGAAATTTAACAGGATATATCAGTGGACAGTGTACAGAGGAGTTTACCAGGATTTGCACTGGTGAGTTTACAGGGGAGATTTACCAGGATGTTACACTGGACAGAATAAAGAGGAAATTTACCAGGATGTTGCAATAGAATGTGTTGGGAGGAGATTTACCAGGATGATGCACTTGAGAAGTTTCAGCGGAGATTTATTAGGATGTTGCAATGGAAAGGATACAGAAGTGATTTTCCATGATGTTGCACTGGAGTGTTACAGATGAGATTTAGAAAAATGTTGCACTAGTGGGATTACAGAGGAGATTTAACAGGATTTTGTCTGGAGACTGTACAGAGGAGACATAAAAGGATATTGTGCAATAGAGGATTCAGAGGAGATTGACAAGGATGTTGCACTAGAGAGGGTACAGAAGAGATTTACCAGGATGTGGGCCTGGGAGGGTACAGATAAGATTCAGCAGAATTTAGCACAAATTATGGTACAGATGAGGTTTACAAGGATGTTGCACTAATGAGGGTACAGAGTAAATTTATGTGGATATTGCAGTGGAGAGAGTACAGAGGAGTTCACCAGGATGTTGCGCTGGAGAGTTTATAGGGGAGATTTACCAGAATGTTGCATCGGACAGAATAAAGAGGAAATTTACCAGGATGTTGCAATAGAGAGTGTAGAGAGGAGATTTCCCAAGTTGTTGCACTGGAGCGTGTACAGAAGAGATTTGCAAGATGTTGCACTAGACAGGGTACAGAGGAGATTTACCAGGATGTTGCACTTGAGAAGTTATAGCGGAGATTTACCAGGATGTTGCACTGGAGAGGGTACAGAGGTGATTTTGCAGGATGTTGCACTGGAGTGGTACAGAATAGACTTAGAAAAATGTTGCACTAGAGGTATTACGGAGGAGATTTAACAGGATGTTGCACTGGAGAGTGTGCAGAGGTGATTTAAAAGGATATTATGCTGAGAGGATTCAGAGGAGATTGACGCAGATGATGCACTGGCGTGGGTACAGAGGAGATTAGCAGGATGTTGCACTGCGAGGATACAGAAGTGATTTACCAGGATGTTACATTAGTGAGGGTACAGAGGAGAATTAACAGGATGTGGCACTGGTGAGGGTGCAGAAGTGTTTACCACGATGTTGCACTGGAGAGGTTGCTGAGGAGATTTACCAGGAGATCTTGCATTGTAGAGAGTACAGGGTAGGTTTAGCAGAATACTGAACTAGAGAAGGTAGAGAGAAGAATTTCGAGGATGTTGCACTGGAGAGTTTAAAGTGGAGATTTACCAGGATGTTGGAGTAGAGATGGTACAGAGGAGATTTACCTGGATGTTGAACAGGAGATGGAACAGAGGAGATTTACCAGTATGCTGCACTAGAGAGGGTACGGAGTAGATTTACCAGGTTATTGCACTATAGAGGATAGAGAGGAGATTTTCCAGGATGTTCCACTAGAGAGGCCCAGAGGACATTTAAAAGAATGTTGCATTGGCGAAGGTACAGAGGTGGTTTAACCAGAAGTTGCACTAGAAGGATGCAGAGGAGATTTACTAATTAGTTGCCCTGAAGGGGTTACAGAGGAGATTTACCACGATATGACACTATTCAGGGTACATAGAGATATAGCAGGATGTTGTACTAGAGAAGTTACAGCGGAGATTTACCAAGATGTTTCACTGGAGAGGGTATCGAGGTGATTTACCAGCATGTTGCACTGGAGCAGGTACAGAGGAGATTTACGATAATTTTGCACGGGAGAGGGTACAGGGGAGATTCACCACGATGTTGTACTGGAATGAATACAGAGGAGATTTCCAAGGATGTTGCATTAGCGAATGTACAGAGGAGATTTACCAGGATGTTGCACTAGAGAGTGTACAGACGAGATTGACAAGGAAGTGGCCCTGGGAGGATACCGAGTAGATTCACCAGAATGTTGCACAAGTTATGGTACAGAGGAGAATTACAAGTTACACTAGTGAGGGTACAGAGGAAATTTAACAGGATATATCAGTGGACAGTGTACAGAGGAGTTTACCAGGATTTGCACTGGTGAGTTTACAGGGGAGATTTACCAGGATGTTACACTGGACAGAATAAAGAGGAAATTTACCAGGATGTTGCAATAGAGTGTGTTGGGAGGAGATTTACCAGGATGATGCACTTGAGAAGTTTCAGCGGAGATTTATTAGGATGTTGCAATGGAGAGGATACAGAAGTGATTTTCCAGGATGTTGCACTGGAGTGTTACAGATGAGATTTAGAAAAATGTTGCACTAGTGGGATTACAGATGAGATTTAACAGGATCTTGCACTGGAGGCTGTACAGAGGAGACTTAAGAGGATTCAGAGGAGATTGACAAGGATGTAGCACTGGCGAGGGTACAGAGGAGATTAGCACGATGTTGCACTGCAAGGGTACAGAAGTGATTTACCAGGATGTTACACAAGTGAGGGTACAGAGGAGAATTACCAGGATGTGGCACTGGAGAGGGTGCAGAAGAGATTGATCACGATGTTGCACTGGAGAGGTTGCCGAGGAGAGTTACCAGGAGATGTTGCATTGTAGAGAGTACAGGGTAGATTTAGCAGAATATTGAACTAGAGAGGGTAGAGAGAAGAATTACCAGGATGTTGCACTGGAGAGTTTACAAAGGAGATTTACCAGGATGTTGCACCGAGAGTGTGCAGAGAAAATGTACCTGGATGTTGGAGTGGATAGGGTACTGAGGAGTTTTACCAGGATGTTGAACATGAGATGGAACAGAGGAGATTTACCGGCATGTTGCACTAGAGAAGCTACGGAGGAGATTTACCAGGTAATTTCACTATAGAGGATACAGATGAGATTTTCCAGGATGTTCCACTAGAGAGGTACAGAGGACATTTAAAAGGATGTTGCATTGGCGAAGGTACAGAGGTGATTTAACAGGATGTTGCGCTAGAAAGATGCAAAAGATATTTGCTAGGATATTGCACTAGTCAGGGTACAGAGAGATAAAGCAGGATGTAGTACTAGAGAATTTACATCGGAGATTTACCAAGATTTTGCACTGGCGAGGGAACCAAGGTGATTTACCAAATGTTGCACTGGAATGAATACAGTGCAGATTTACCAGGATGTTGCAATAGCGAGCATACAGAGGAGATTTACCAGGGTGTGGCGCTGGGAGCGTACAAAGTAGATTCACCAGAATGTTACGTTAGAAAGGGTACATGGGAGATTTACCAGGATGTTGCACTAGAGAGGGTTCAGAAGAAATTTACCATGATATTGCAATGGAGACAATAAAGAGGAGTTTAACAGGATGTTGCACTGGAGAGGGGACAGGGGCGATTTACCAGGATGTTGTACTAGAGAAGATACGGAGGAGTTTCACTAGGATGTGGACCTGGAAGGGTACAGATTAGATTCACCTAATGTTGCACTAGTTAGAGTGCAGAGGAGATTTCCAGGATGTTGCACTAGAGAGGGTACAGAAGAGATTTACCAGGATGTGGGCCTGGGAGGTTACAGATAAGATTCAGCAGAATTTTGCACAAATAATGGTACAGATAAGGTTTACAAGGATGTTGCACTAATGAGGGTACAGAGTAAATTTAGGTGGTTATTGCAGTGGAGAGAGTACAGAGTAGTTCACCAGGATGTTGCGCTGGAGAGTTTATAGGGGAGATTTACCAGAATGTTGCATCGGACAGAATAAAGAGGAAATTTACCAGGATGTTGCAATAGAGAGTGTAGAGAGGAGATTTCCCAAGTTGTTGCACTGGAGCGTGTACAGAAGAGATTTGCAAGATGTTGCACTAGACAGGGTACAGAGGAGATTTACCAGGATGTTGCACTTGAGAAGTTACAGCGGAGATTTACCAGGATGTTGCACTGGAGAGGGTACAGAGGTGATTTTGCAGGATGTTGCACTGGAGTGGTACAGAATAGACTTAGAAAAATGTTGCACTAGAGGTATTACGGAGGAGATTGAACAGGATGTTGCACTGGAGAGTGTGCAGAGGTGATTTAAAAGGATATTGTGCTAGAGAGGATTCAGAGGAGATTGACGCAGATGTTGCACTGGCGTGGGTACAGAGCAGATTAGCAGGATGTTGCACTGCGAGGATACAGAAGTGATTTACCAGGATGTTACATTAGTGAGGGTAAAGAGGAGAATTAAAAGGATGTGGCACTGGTGAGGGTGCAGAATTGTTTACCACGATGTTGCACTGGAGAGGTTGCTGAGGAGATTTACCAGGAGATGTTGCATTGTAGAGAGTACAGGGTAGATTTAGCAGAATATTGAACTAGAGAGGGTAGAGGGAAGAATTACCAGGATGTTGCACTGTTGAGGTTACAAAGGAGATTTAATAAGATGTTGCACAAAGAGCGTGCAGAGAAGATTTACCTGGATGCTGAAGTGGATAGGGTACAGAGGAGTATTACCTGGATGTTGAACATGAGATGGAACAGAGGAGATTTACCAGTATGTTGTACTAGAGATGGTACGGAGGAGATTTACCAGGTTATTGCACTATAGAGGATACAGAGGAGATTTACCAGGATGTTACATTAGTGAGTGTACAGAGGAGAATTAACAGGATGTGGCACTGGTGAGGGTGCAGAAGTGTTTACCACGATGTTGTACTGGAGAGGTTGCTGAGGAGATTTACCAGGATGATGCACTTGAGAAGTTTCAGCGGAGATTTATTAGGATGTTGCAATGGAAAGGATACAGAAGTGATTTTCCATGATGTTGCACTGGAGTGTTACAGATGAGATTTAGAAAAATGTTGCACTAGTGGGATTACAGAGGAGATTTAACAGGATTTTGTCTGGAGACTGTACAGAGGAGACATAAAAGGATATTGTGCAATAGAGGATTCAGAGGAGATTGACAAGGATGTTGCACTGGCGAGGGTACAGAAGAGATTTACCAGGATGTGGGCCTGGGAGGGTACAGATAAGATTCAGCAGAATTTAGCACACATTATGGTACAGATGAGGTTTACAAGGATGTTGCACTAATGAGGGTACAGAGTAAATTTATGTGGATATTGCAGTGGAGAGAGTACAGAGGAGTTCACCAGGATGTTGCGCTGGAGAGTTTATAGGGGAGATTTACCAGAATGTTGCATCGGACAGAATAAAGAGGAAATTTACCAGGATGTTGCAATAGAGAGTGTAGAGAGGAGATTTCCCAAGTTGTTGCACTGGAGCGTGTACAGAAGAGATTTGCAAGATGTTGCACTAGACAGGGTACAGAGGAGATTTACCAGGATGTTGCACTTGAGAAGTTATAGCGGAGATTTACCAGGATGTTGCACTGGAGAGGGTACAGAGGTGATTTTGCAGGATGTTGCACTGGAGTGGTACAGAATAGACTTAGAAAAATGTTGCACTAGAGGTATTACGGAGGAGATTTAACAGGATGTTGCACTGGAGAGTGTGCAGAGGTGATTTAAAAGGATATTATGCTGAGAGGATTCAGAGGAGATTGACGCAGATGATGCACTGGCGTGGGTACAGAGGAGATTAGCAGGATGTTGCACTGCGAGGATACAGAAGTGATTTACCAGGATGTTACATTAGTGAGGGTACAGAGGAGAATTAACAGGATGTGGCACTGGTGAGGGTGCAGAAGTGTTTACCACGATGTTGCACTGGAGAGGTTGCTGAGGAGATTTACCAGGAGATGTTGCATTGTAGAGAGTACAGGGTAGATTTAGCAGAATATTGAACTAGAGAAGGTAGAGAGAAGAATTTCGAGGATGTTGCACTGGAGAGTTTAAAGTGGAGATTTACCAGGATGTTGGAGTAGAGATGGTACAGAGGAGATTTACCTGGATGTTGAACAGGAGATGGAACAGAGGAGATTTACCAGTATGTTGCACTAGAGAGGGTACGGAGTAGATTTACCAGGTTATTGCACTATAGAGGATAGAGAGGAGATTTTCCAGGATGTTCCACTAGAGAGGCACATAGGACATTTAAAAGAATGTTGCATTGGCGAAGGTACAGAGGTGGTTTAACCAGAAGTTGCACTAGAAGGATGCAGAGGAGATTTACTAATTAGTTGTCCTGAAGGGGTTACAGAGGAGATTTACCATGATATTGCACTATTCAGGGTACATAGAGATATAGCAGGATATTGTACTAGAGAAGTTACAGCAGAGATTTACCAAGAAGTTTCACTGGAGAGACTACCAAGGTGATTTACCAGCATGTTGCACTGGAACAGGTACAGAGGAGATTTACGAGCATTTTGCACTGGAGAGGGTACAGGGGAGATTCACCAGGATGTTGTACTGGAATGAATACAGAGGAGATTTCCAAGGATGTTGCATTAGCGAATGTACAGAGGAGATTTACCAGGATGTTGCACTAGACAGGTTACGGAGGAGATTAACCAGGATGTTGCACTAGACAGGTTACAGAGGAGATTTACCAGGACGTTGCACTTGAGAAGTTACAGCGGAAATTTACCAGGATGTTGCAATTTAGAGGGTACAGAGGTGATTTTCCAGGATGTTGCAATGGAGCGGTACAGATGAGATTAACCAGGTTAATGCACTAAAGATTTTACAACGGAGATTTACCAGGATGTTGCACTAGAGAGGGTGCAGAGGAGATTTACCAGAATGTCGCACTGCAGATGGTACAGAGGATATTTACAAAAATATTGAACTAGAGAAGATACTGAGGAGATTTTGCAGGATGATGCAATAGAGAGGGTGCAGTGGAGATTTACGAGGATGTTGCACTGGAGATGGTATAGAGAAGATTTACCAGGATGATGCACTAGAGAGGGCACAGAGGAGATTTAGCAGGATGTAACACTGCAGAGGGTATAGAGAAGATTTACGAGGATGTTGCACTGGAGATGGTATAGAGAAGATTTACCAGGATGATGCACTAGAGAGGGCACAGAGGAGATTTAGCAGGATGTAACACTGCAGAGGGTATAGAGAAGATTTACCAGGATGTTGCACTGGAGAGGGTACAGTGGAGATTCACCAGGATGTTGCTCTAGAGATGGTACAGAGAAGAATTACCAGGATGTTGCCCTGGAGAGAGTACAGTGGAGATTTACCAGGATGTTGCAACGGAGCGGGTTTAGAGAAGCTTTACCTAGTGGTTGCACTGGCGAGGGTACAGAGGATATTTACCAGGATGTTGCAATAGTTAGAATGCAGAGGAGATTTACCAGGATGTTGCACTGCAGAGGGTACAGAGGAGATATACAAGAATGTTGCACTGAAGGGAGTATATTGTAGATTTAACAGGCTGTTGCAATGCAGAGGATACATAGGAGAATTATATGGATGATGCCTTAGAGAGGGTACGGAGGAGATTTACCAGGATCTTGCACTGGCGGGGGCACAGAGAAGATTTACCAGGATGTTACAATGGGAAGAGTGCAGAGGAGATTTCACAGGATATTGAACAGGCGCAAGTACAGAAGAGATTTAACAGGGTTTTGCACTATAGAGGATTCAGAGGAGATTCACCAGGATGTTGCACTGGTGAGGGTACAAAGGAGATTAACCGGCATGTTGCACTGGGGAGGGAACAGAGGTGATTTACCATGATGTTGCACTGGTGATTGTACAAAGGAGAATAACCAGGATGTTGCACTGGAGAAAGTACAGAGGAGATTTAACAGGATGTTGCACTAGCGAGAGTGCAGAATAGATTTACCAGGATGTTGCACAGGCGAGGGTACAGAAGAGATTTACTAGGATGTTACACTAAAGAGGGTACAGAGGAGATTCATGATGATGTTGCACTGGAGAGGGCATAGAAGAGATTTACCACGATGTTGCTCTGTAGAGAAAACAGGGGTGATTTACCAGAATCTTGCACTGGAGAGGGTACAGAGGAGATTTACCAGGATATTGCACTTGAGAGTGTACCGAGGAGATTTACCAGGATTTTGCACTGCAGAGTGTAGATAGGAGATTTACAATGATGTTGCACTAGAGACGGTACAGAGGAGATTTACCAGTATGTTGAACTAGAGTGGGTGCCGAGGAGATTTACCAGGATGTTGCACTGGCGAGGTTACAGATGAGATTTACCAGGATGTTACATTAGAGAGGGTACATAGGAGATTTACCAGGATGATGCACTGTATAGGGTACAGAAGATATTTACCACGCTGTTGCGCTGGCGAGAGTACAGAGAAGATTTACCAGGGGATGTGGCACTGTATAAAGTACAAGGGAGATTTACCAGAATATTGCACTAGAGAGGGTATGGAGGAGATTTACCAGGATGTTGAACTAGAGAGGTGCCGAGGAGATTTACTAGGATGTTGCACTAGAGACGATGCAGAGGAGATTTAACAGGATGTTGCATTTTAGATGGTACAGAGCAGATTTACCAGGATATTGCAGTGGAGAGGGTAACGAGGAGATTTACAGGATGTTACACTGGAGTGGTTATAGAGGAGTTTTAACAGGATATTGCACTAGAGAGGGTGCAGAGGAGATTTAGCAGGATGTTGGACTGCAGAGTGTAGAAAGGAGATTTACACAGATGTTGCAATAGAGAGGGTACAGTGGGGATTTACCAGGATTTTGCACTGGTGAGGTTACAGAAGAGATTTACAATGATGTTGCACAGGCGAACGTACAGAGGTTATTTACCAGGGGATGTGGTACTTTAGAGAACACAGGGGAGATTTACCAGAATATTGCACTAGAGAGTGTACAGAGGATATTTACCAGGATTTTGCAACAGAGATGTGCAGAGGAGATTTACTAGGATGTTGCACAAGAGAACATGCAGAGGACATTTACCAGGATTTTGCACTAGAAAGGGTACAGACGAGAATTACATGGATGTTGCACTGGAGAGTGTACCGAGGAGATTTAACAGGATGTTACACTGGAGAGGATATTGAGGAGTTTTAACACGATATTGTACAAGCGAGGGTGCAGAGGAAATATACCTGGATGCTGCACTGCAGAATGTAGAAAAGAGATTTACAAGGATGCTGCACTAGAGAGTGTACAGAGGAGATTTTCCAGGATGTTGCACTGCAGAGAGTACAGAAGAGATTTATCAGGATTTTACACTGGAGAGGGTAGTGAGAATATTTAGAAGGTTGTTGCATTGGCGAGGGTACAGAGGTGATTCAACAGGATGTTGCAGTGGAGAGGTTGCAGAGGAGATTTACCAGGATGTTGCACTGGAGTGACTACAGAGGAGATTTACCAGGATATTCTACTAGAGAGGATACAAAGAAGATTTACCAGGATGTTGCACTGGAGAGTTTACAGAGAGATTTACCAGGATGTTGCACCGAGAACGTGCAGAGGAGATTTACCAGGATGTTGGAGTGGATAGGGTGTAGAGGAGATTTACCTGGATGTTGAACAGCAGAGGGTACAGAAGAGATTAACCAGGATGTTGCACTGGAGTGGTTAAAAGTAGATTTACCAGGAGGTTGGAGTGGAGAGGGTACATAGGAGTTTTACCAGGATGTTCCACTGGAGAGGGTACAGAGCAGATTTACCGGGTTATTGCACTGCAGTGGGTACAGAGGAGCTTTACCTGGATGTTACACTAGAGAGGGCACAGCGGAGACTTACAAGGATGTTGCACTAGAGAGTTACAAGGGGATTTACCAGGATGCTGCACTGGAGAGGGTACAAAGGAGATTTACCAGGATGTTGCAGAGAGAGGGTTGCAAATGATATTTAAAAGGATGTTGCGCTGGCGAAGGTACAGAGCAGATTTAACAGGATGTTGCACTAGAAAGGATGCAGAGGAGATATACTAGGTAGTTGCACTCGAGACGTTAAAGAGGAGAATTATATGGATGTTGCATTGGACAGTGTACAGACGTGATTTACCTGGATATTGCACCGGAGCAGGTAAAGAGGAGATTTACCAGCAAGTTGCACTGGGGAAGGTACAGGGGAGATTTACCAGAATGTTGCACGGGACAGAATACAGAGGAGATTTACCAGGATGTTGCAATAGAGAGTATACAGTGAGATTTACCAGGATGTGGCAATGGAGCGGGCACAGAGGAGATTTACCAGGATATTTCAATAGGCATGGTACAGTGGAGATTTAGCAGGATATTGCACTAGACAGAGTACAAAGGAGATTTACCAGGATGTTGCACTAGAGAGGTTACAGCGGAGATTTACATGGATGTTGCAATGGAGAGGGTACATAGGTGTTTGTCCAGGATGTTGCACTGGAGAATATACAGAGGAGATTTAGCAGGATTTTGCACCGAGAGCGTGCAGAGGAGATTTACCTGGATGTAGCTCTGCAGAGCTTGTAAAGGTTGTTTACAAGGATGTTGCACTGCAGATGGTGCAGAGGTAAATAAGAAAATTGTTGCACTAGAGGGAGTTCCGAGGAGATTGATCAGGATTTTGCACTGGAGAGAGTACAGAGGATATTTAACTGGATGTTGTACTGGAGAGTGTTCAGAGAATATTTAACAGGATATTGCACTTGACTGGACTCAGAGGAGATTACTAGGATGTTGCACTGGAGAGATTACAGAAGAGATTAGCAGGATGTTGCACTAGAGAGGGTGCAGAGGCTATTTACCAGGATGTTGCACTGCAGAGCATGTAGAGGTGATTTACAATGATGTTGCACTGGAGAGTGTACAGAGGAGATTTACCAGGATGTGGCACTGGAGGGGTACAGTGGAGATTTACCAGGTTATTGTACAAGACAAGGTACAGAGAAGATTTTGCAGGATGTTGCACTAGAGAAGTTACAGCGGAGATTTGCCAGAATGTTGCACTGGCGAGGCTACAGAGAAGATTTATCAGGTTGTTGCAACATGGCAGAGGGTACAGAGCAGACTTACAAGAATGTTGCACTGAAGGGAGTATACTGCATATTTAACACGATGTTGCACTGCAGAGGGTACAGAGAAGATTTACAAGGATGATGCACTAGAGAGGGTACAGAGGTAACTTACCAGGATGTTGCACTGGAAAGTTTACAATGCGAGTTTTAACAGGATATTGCACTAGAGAGGGTGTAGAGGAGATATACCACGATGTTGAACTGCAGAGTGTAGAGAGGAGAGGAGAGAGTGCAGAGGTGATTTACATGGAAGTTGCACTAGAGCGTGTACAGAGGAGATTTACGAGGATGTTGCACTGCAGAGGATTAGGAGGAGATTCACCAGGATGTTGCACTGTAGAGAATACAGGGGAGATTTACCAGAATATTACATTAGAGGGGGTACAGAGGAGATTTACTTGGATGTTGCACTAGAGAATGTGTAGAGGAGATTTAGCTGGATGTTGCACTAAAGAAATTTTAGAGGAGATTTACCAGGATTTTGCACTAAAGAGAGAACGGAGAGATTTATTAGGATTCTGCACTGGAGAGGGCACCGTGGAGATTTACCAGGATGTTGCACTGGAGAGGGTAAAGAGCAATTTAACAGGATATTGCACTAGAGAGATTGCAAAGGAGATTTACCAGGATGTTGCACTGCAGAGGGTAGAGAGGAGATTTACAAGGATGTTGTACTATAGAGGCTACAAAGGAGATTTACCAGCATGTTACACTAGAGAGGGAACAGAGGAGATTCAGCACGATGTAACACTGGAGACTGCAGAGAGGAGATTTAGCTGGTTGTTGCACTTGCGAGGGTACACAGGAGATTCAACAGGATTTTGCAGAATAGAGGTTGCAGAGGAGATTTACCAGGGTATTGAACTGGATAAGGTACAGAGGAGATTTACCAGGATGTTGGACTAGAGAGGATAGAGAGAAGATTTTCCAGTATTTTGCACTTGAGAGGATAGAGAGGAGATTTACCTGGATGTTGCCCTGTAGAGGGTACAGAGCAGACTAGCATGATCAGCACTACAGAAGGAGCAGAGCAGAATTAACAGGATGCTGCACGATGGAGGGTACAGAGGAGATTTACCAGGATGTTGCACTGGAGAGGGTACAGAGGAGATTTACCGGGTTATTGCGGTGCAGAGGGTACAGAGGTGTTTTACCAGGATGTTTTACTAGAGAGGGCACAGCTGAGATTTACATTGATGTTGCACTGGAGAGGGTAAATAGGTGTTTTTCCAGGATGTTGCAATGGAGAATGTACAGAGGAGATTCAGCAGGATGTTGCACCAAGCGCGTGCAGAGGAGATTTACCTTGATGTTGCTCTGCAGAGCATGCAGAGGTGAGTTACAAGGATGTTGCACTGTAGATGGTGCAGAGGAGATTTAGAAAAATATTGCACTATAGGGAGTACCGAGGAGATTTAACAGCATTTTGCACTAGAGAGTGTAAAGTGGATATTACCTGTATGTTGTACTGGAGAGTCTACAGAGAATATTTAACAGGATATTGCACTTGAGACGACTCAGAGGAGATTATTAGGATGTTGCACTGGAGAGATTACAGAGGGGATTAGCAGGATGTTGCACTAGAGAGGGTGCAGAGGTTATTTACCAGGATGTTGCACTGCAGGGCATATAGAGGTGATTTAAAAGGATGTTGCATTGGAGAGTGCAGAGGAGATTTACCAGGATGTGTCACTGGAGGGGGTACAGAGGAGATTTACCAGGTTATTGCACTAGACAAGGTACAGAGAAGATTTTCCAGGATGTTGCACTGGGGAGGTTACAGCGGAGATTTGCCAGGATGTTGCACTGGGGAGGGTACAGAGGAGATTTATCAGGATGTTGCAACAGAGTGGGTATATAGGAGATTTACCAGGTTGTTGCACAGCAGAGGTTACAGAGCAGACTTACAAGAATGTTGCACTGAATGGAGTATAGTGCAGATTTAACACAATGTGGCACTGCAAATGGTACAGTGTAGATTTACAAGGATGATGCACTAGAGAGCGTACAGAGGAAATTTACCAGGATGTTGCACTTGAGAGGCTACAGACGAGGTTTACCAGGATGTTGCACTGGAGCGTGTTCATAGGAGAATCACCAGGATGTTGCACTGGAGTGGGTACAGCGGAGATTTAAGGTATGTTGCACTAGAGATGGTGCAGAGGAGATTTACTAGGATGTTGCACTCGAAAATATGCAGAGGAGATTTACGAGAATGTTGCACTAGAGAGTGAACAGAGAAGATTTACCACGATGTTGCACTGAACAGGGAACATAAGAGATTTCCCAAGATGTTACACTGGAGAGGGTAGCGAGGAGATTTAGCAGATTGCTGCAATGGCGAGAGTACAAAGGAGATTCAACATAATGCTGCAGTGGACAGGTTGCAGTGGAGATTTACCAGGATGTTGCACTGGAGAGGGTGCAGAAGACATTGATCACGATGTTGCACTGGAGAGGTTGCCGTGGAGATTTTCCAGGAGATGTTGCATTGTAGAGAGTACAGGGTAGATTTAGCAGAATATTGAACTAGAGAGGGTAGAGAGAAGAATTACCAGGATGTTGCACTGGAGAGTTTACAAAGGAGATTTACCAGGATGTTGCACCGAGAGCGTGCAGAGAAGATGTACCTGGATGTTGGAGTGGATAGGGTACAGAGGAGTTTTACCTGGATGTTCAACATGAGATGGAACAGAGGAGAGTTACCAGTATGTTGCACTAGAGAAGGTATGGAGGAGGTTTAGCAGGTTATTGCACCATATAGGATAAAGAGGAGATTTTCCAGGATGTTTCACTAGAGAGGTACAGAGGACATTTAAAAGGATGTTGCATTGGCGAAGGTACAGAGGTGATTTAACAGGATGTTGCGCTAGAAAGATGCAAAATATATTTGCTAGGATATTGCACTAGTCAGGGTACAGAGAGATATAGCAGGATGTAGTACTAGAGAAGTTACATCGGAGATTTACCAAGATTTTGCACTGGCGAGGGAACCAAGGTGATTTACCAAATGTTGCACTGGAATGAATACAGTGCAGATTTACCAGGATGTTGCAATAGCGAGTATACAGAGGAGATTTACCAGAGTGTGGCGCTGGGAGCGTACAAAGTAGATTCACCAGAATGTTACGTTCGAAAGGGTACATGGGAGATTTACCAGGATGTTGCACTAGAGAGGGTACATAAGAAATTTACCATGATATTGCAGTGGAGAGAATAAAGAGGAGTTTAACAGGATGTTGCACTGGAGAGGGGACAGGGGCGATTTACCAGGATGTTGTACTAGAGAGGATACGGAGGAGTTTCACTAGGATGTGGACCTGGAAGGGTACAGATTAGATTCATCTAATGTTGCACTAGTTAGAGTGCAGAGGAGATTTCCAGGATGTTGCACTAGAGAGGGTACAGAAGAGATTTACCAGGATGTGGGCCTGGGAGGTTACAGATAAGATTCAGCAGAATTTTGCACAAATAATGGTACAGATGAGGTTTACAAGGATGTTGCACTAATGAGGGTACAGAGTAAATTTAGGTGGATATTGCAGTGGAGAGAGTACAGAGTAGTTCACCAGGATGTTGCGCTGGAGAGTTTATAGGGGAGATTTACCAGAATGTTGCATCGGACAGAATGAAGAGGAAATTTACCAGGATGTTGCAATAGAGAGTGTAGAGAGGAGATTTCCCAAGTTGTTGCACTGGAGCGTGTACAGAAGAGATTTGCAAGATGTTGCACTAGACAGGGTACAGAGGAGATTTACCAGGATGTTGCACTTGAGAAGTTACAGCGGAGATTTACCAGGATGTTGCACTGGAGAGGGTACAGAGGTGATTTTCCAGGATGTTGCACTGGAGTGGTACAGAATAGACTTAGAAAAATGTTGCACTAGAGGTATTACGGAGGAGATTTAACAGGATGTTGCACTGGAGAGTGTGCAGAGGTGATTTAAAAGGATATTGTGCTAGAGAGGATTCAGAGGAGATTGACGCAGATGTTGCACTGGCGTGGGTACAGAGGAGATTAGCAGGATGTTGCACTGCGAGGATACAGAAGTGATTTACCAGGATGTTACATTAGTGAGGGTACAGAGGAGAATTAACAGGATGTGGCACTGGTGAGGGTGCAGAAGTGTTTACCACGATGTTGCACTGGAGACGTTGCTGAGGAGAGTTACCAGGAGATGTTGCATTGTAGAGAGTACAGGGTAGATTTAGCAGAATATTGAACTAGAGAAGGTAGAGAGAAGAATTTCGAGGATGTTGCACTGGAGAGTTTAAAGTGGAGATTTACCAGGATGTTGGAGTAGAGATGGTACAGAGGAGATTTACCTGGATGTTGAACAGGAGATGGAACAGAGGAGATTTACCAGTATGTTGCACTAGAGAGGGTACGGAGTAGATTTACCAGGTTATTGCACTATAGAGGATAGAGAGGAGATTTTCCAGGATGTTCCACTAGAGAGGCACATAGGACATTTAAAAGAATGTTGCATTGGCGAAGGTACAGAGGTGGTTTAACCAGAAGTTGCACTAGAAGGATGCAGAGGAGATTTACTAATTAGTTGCCCTGAAGGGGTTACAGAGGAGATTTACCACGATATTGCACTATTCAGGGTACATCCAGATATAGCAGGATGTTGTACTAGAGAAGTTACTGCGGAGATTTACCAAGAAGTTTCACTGGAGAGGCTACCAAGGTGATTTACCAGCATGTTGCACTGGAACAGGTACAGAGGAGATTTACGAGCATTTTGCACTGGAGAGGGTACAGGGGAGATTCACGAGGATGTTGTACTGGAATGAATACAGAGGAGATTTCCAAGGATGTTGCATTAGCGAATGTACAGAGGAGATTTACCAGGATGTTGCACTAGACAGGTTACGGAGGAGATTAACCAGGATGTTGCACTAGACAGGTTACAGAGGAGATTTACCAGGACGTTGCACTTGAGAAGTTACAGCGGAAATTTACCAGGATGTTGCAATTTAGAGGGTACAGAGGTGATTTTCCAGGATGTTGCAATGGAGCGGTACAGATGAGATTAACCTGGTTAATGCACTAAAGATTTTACAAAGGAGATTTACCAGGATGTTGCACTCCAGAGGGTGCAGAGGAGATTTACCAGAATGTCGCACTGCAGATGGTACAGAGGATATTTACAAAAATATTGAACTAGAGAAGATACTGAGGAGATTTTGCAGGATGATGCAATAGAGAGGGTGCAGTGGAGATTTACGAGGATGTTGCACTGGAGATGGTATAGAGAAGATTTACCAGGATGATGCACTAGAGAGGGCACAGAGGAGATTTAGCAGGATGTAACACTGCAGAGGGTATAGAGAAGATTTACCAGGATGTTGCACTGGAGAGGGTACAGTGGAGATTCACCAGGATGTTGCTCTAGAGATGGTACAGAGAAGAATTACCAGGATGTTGCCCTGGAGAGAGTACAGTGGAGATTTACCAGGATGTTGCAACGGAGCGGGTTTAGAGAAGCTTTCCCTAGTGGTTGCACTGGCGAGGGTACAGAGGAGATTTACCAGGATGTTGCAATAGTTAGAATGCAGAGGAGATTTACCAGGATGTTGCACTGCAGAGGGTACAGAGGAGATATACAAGAATGTTGCACTGAAGGGAGTCTATAGGAGATTTAACAGGCTGTTGCAATGCAGAGGATACATAGGAGAATTATATGGATGATGCATTAGAGTGGGTACGGAGGAGATTTACCAGGAACTTGCACTGGCGGGGGCACAGAGAAGATTTACCAGGATGTTACAATGGGAAGAGTGCAGAGGAGATTTCACAGGATATTGAACAGGCGCAAGTACAGAAGAGATTTAACAGGGTGTTGCACTATAGAGGATTCAGAGGAGATTCACCAGGATGTTGCACTGGTGAGGGTACAAAGGAGATTAACCGGCATGTTGCACTGGGGAGGGAACAGAGGTGATTTACCATGATGTTGCACTGGCGATTGTACAAAGGAGAATAACCAGGATGTTGCACTGGAGAAAGTACAGCGGAGATTTAACAGGATGTTGCACTAGCGAGAGTGCAGAGTAGATTTACCAGGATGTTGCACAGGCGAGGGTACAGAAGAGATTTACTAGGATGTTACACTAGAGAGGGTACAGAGGAGATTCATGATGATGTTGCACTGGAGAGGGCATAGAAGAGATTTACCACGATGTTGCTCTGTAGAGAAAACAGGGGTGATTTACCAGAATCTTGCACTGGAGAGGGTACAGAGGAGATTTACCAGGATATTGCACTTGAGAGTGTACCGAGGAGATTTACCAGGATTTTGCACTGCAGAGTGTAGATAGGAGATTTACAATGATGTTGCACTAGAGACGGTACAGAGGAGATTTACCAGTATGTTGAACTAGAGTGGGTGCCGAGGAGATTTACCAGGATGTTGCACTGGCGAGGTTACAGATGAGATTTACCAGGATGTTACATTAGAGAGGGTACATAGGAGATTTACCAGGATGATGCACTGTATAGTGTACAGAAGATATTTACCACGCTGTTGCGCTGGCGAGAGTACAGAGAAGATTTACCAGGGGATGTGTCACTGTATAAAGTACAGGGGAGATTTACCAGAATATTGCACTAGAGAGGGTACGGAGGAGATTTACCAGGATGTTGAACTAGAGAGGTGCAGAGGAGATTTACTAGGATGTTGCACTAGAGACGATGCAGAGGAAATTTAACAGGATGTTGCATTTTAGATGGTACAGAGCAGATTTACCAGGATATTGCAGTGGAGAGGGTAACGAGGAGATTTACAGGATGTTACACTGGAGTGGTTATAGAGGAGTTTTAACAGGATATTGCACTAGAGAGGGTGCAGAGGAGATTTAGCAGGATGTTGGACTGCAGAGTGTAGAAAGGAGATTTACACAGATGTTGCAATAGAGAGGGTACAGTGGGGATTTACCAGGATTTTGCACTGGTGAGGTTACAGAAGAGATTTACAATGATGTTGCACAGGCGAACGTAAAGAGGTTATTTACCAGGGGATGTGGTACTTTAGAGAACACAGGGGAGATTTACCAGAATATTGCACTAGAGAGTGTACAGAGGATATTTACCAGGATTTTGCAACAGAGATGTGCAGAGGAGATTTACTAGGATGTTGCACTAGAGAGCATGCAGAGGACATTTACCAGAATGTTGCACTAGAAATGGTACAGACGAGAATTACATGGATGTTGCACTGGAGAGTGTACCGAGGAGATTTAACAGGATGTTACACTGGAGAGGATATTGAGGAGTTTTAACACGATATTGTACAAGCGAGGGTGCAGAGGAAATATACCTGGATGCTGCACTGCAGAATGTAGAAAAGAGATTTACAAGGATGCTGCACTAGAGAGTGTACAGAGGAGATTTTCCAGGATGTTGCACTGCAGAGAGTACAGAAGAGATTTATCAGGATTTTACACTGGAGAGGGTAGTGAGAATATTTAGAAGGTTGTTGCATTGGCGAGGGTACAGAGGTGATTCAACAGGATGTTGCAGTGGAGAGGTTGCAGAGGAGATTTACCAGAATGTTGCACTGGAGTGACTACAGAGGAGATTTACCAGGATATTCCACTAGAGAGGATACAGAGAAGATTTACCAGGATGTTGCACTGGAGAGTTTACAGAGAGATTTACCAGGATGTTGCACCGAGAACGTGCAGAGGAGATTTACCAGGATGTTGGAGTGGATAGGGTGTAGAGGAGATTTACCTGGATGTTGAACAGCAGAGGGTACAGAAGAGATTAACCAGGATGTTGCACTGGAGTGGTTAAAAGTAGATTTACCAGGAGGTTGGAGTGGAGAGGGTACATAGGAGATTTACCAGGATGTTCCACTGGAGAGGGTACAGAGGAGATTTACCGGGTTATTGCACTGCAGTGGGTACAGAGGAGCTTTACCTGGATGTTACACTAGAGAGGGCACAGCGGAGACTTACAAGGATGTTGCACTAGAGAGTTACAAGGGGATTTACCAGGATGTTGCACTGGAGAGTGTACAAAGGAGATTTACCAGGATGTTGCAGAGAGAGGGTTGCAAATTATATTTAAAAGGATGTTGCGCTGGCGAAGGTACAGAGCAGATTTAACAGGATGTTGCACTAGAAAGGATGCAGAGGAGATATACTAGGTAGTTGCACTCGAGACGTTAAAGAGGAGAATTATATGGATGTTGCATTGGACAGTGTACAGACGTGATTTACCTGGATGTTGCACCGGAGCAGGTAAAGAGGAGATTTACCAGCAAGTTGCACTGGGGAAGGTACAGGGGAGATTTACCAGAATGTTGCACGGGACAGAATACAGAGGGGATTTACCAGGATGTTGCAATAGAGAGTATACAGTGAGATTTACCAGGATGTGGCACTGGAGCGGGCACAGAGGAGATTTACCAGGATATTTCAATAGGCATGGTACAGTGGAGATTTAGCAGGATATTGCACTAGACAGAGTACAAAGGAGATTTACCAGGATGTTGCACTAGAGAGGTTACAGCGGAGATTTACATGGATGTTGCAATGGAGAGGGTACATAGGTGTTTGTCCAGGATGTTGCACTGGAGAATATACAGAGGAGATTTAGCAGGACTTTGCACCGAGAGCGTGCAGAGGAGATTTACCTGGATGTAGCTCTGCAGAGCTTGTAAAGGTGGTTTACAAGGATGTTGCACTGCAGATGGTGCAGAGGTAAATAAGAAAATTGTTGCACTAGAGGGAGTTCCGAGGAGATTTATCAGGATTTTGCACTGGAGAGAGTACAGAGGATCTTTAACTGGATGTTGTACTGGAGAGTGTTCAGAGAATATTTAACAGGATATTGCACTTGACTGGACTCAGAGGAGATTACTAGGATGTTGCACTGGAGAGATTACAGAAGAGATTAGCAGGATGTTGCACTAGAGAGGGTGCAGAGGCTATTTACCAGGATGTTGCACTGCAGTGCATGTAGAGGTGATTTACAATGATGTTGCACTGGAGAGTGTACAGAGGAGATTTACCAGGATGTGGCACTGGAGGGGTACAGTGGAGATTTACCAGGTTATTGTACAAGACAAGGTACAGAGAAGATTTTGCAGGATGTTGCACTAGAGAAGTTACAGCGGAGATTTGCCAGAATGTTGCACTGGCGAGGCTACAGAGGAAATTTATCAGGTTGTTGCAACATGGCAGAGGGTACAGAGCAGACTTACAAGTATGTTGCACTGAAGGGAGTATACTGCATATTTAACACGATGTTGCAGTGCAGAGGGTACAGAGGAGATTTACAAGGATGATGCACTAGAGAGGGTACAGAGGTAACTTACCCGGATGTTGCACTGGAAAGTTTACAATGCGAGTTTTAACAGGATATTGCACTAGAGAGGGTGTAGAGGAGATATACCACGATGTTGAACTGCAGAGTGTAGAGAGGAGAGGAGAGAGTGCAGAGGTGATTTACATGGAAGTTGCACTAGAGCGTGTACAGATGAGATTTACGAGGATGTTGCACTGCAGAGGATTAGGAGGAGATTCACCAGGATGTTGCACTGTAGAGAATACAGGGGAGATTTACCAGAATATTACATTAGAGGGGGTACAGAGGAGATTTACTTGGATGTTGCACTAGAGAATGTGCAGAGGAGATTTAGCTGGATGTTGCACTAAAGAAATTTTAGAGGAGATTTACCAGGATTTTGCACTAAAGAGAGAACGGAGAGATTTATTAGGATTCTGCACTGGAGAGGGCACCGTGGAGATTTACCAGGATGTTGCACTGGAGAGGGTAAAGAGCAATTTAACAGGATATTGCACTAGAGAGGATGCAAAGGAGATTTACCAGGATGTTGCACTGCAGAGGGTAGAGAGGAGATTTACAAGGATGTTGTACTATAGAGGCTACAAAGGAGATTTACCAGCATGTTACACTAGAGAGGGAACAGAGAGATTCAGCACGATGTAACACTGGAGACTGTAGAGAGGAGATTTAGCTGGTTGTTGCACTTGCGAGGGTACACAGGAGATTCAACAGGATTTTGCAGTAGAGAGGTTGCAGAGGAGATTTACCAGGGTATTGAACTGGATAAGGTACAGAGGAGATTTACCAGGATGTTGGACTAGAGAGGATAGAGAGAAGATTTTCCAGTATTTTGCACTTGAGAGGTTAGAGAGGAGATTTACCTGGATGTTGCCCTGTAGTGGGTACAGAGCAGACTAGCATGATCAGCACAACAGAAGGAGCAGAGCAGAATTAACAGGATGCTGCACGATGGAGGGTACAGAGGAGATTTACCAGGATGTTGCACTGGAGAGGGTACAGAGGAGATTTACCGGGTTATTGCGCTGCAGAGGGTACAGAGGTGTTTTACCAGGATGTTATACTAGAGAGGGCACAGCTGAGATTTACATTGATGTTGCACTGGAGAGGGTAAATAGGTGTTTTTCCAGGATGTTGCAATGGAGAATGTACAGAGGAGATTCAGCAGGATGTTGCACCACGCGCGTGCAGAGGAGATTTACCTTGATGTTGCTCTGCAGAGCATGCAGAGGTGATTTACAAGGATGTTGCACTGTAGATGGTGCAAAGGAGATTTAGAAAAATATTGCACTATAGGGAGTACCGAGGAGATTTAACAGCATTTTGCACTAGAGAGTGTAAAGAGGATATTACCTGTATGTTGTACTGGAGAGTCTACAGAGAATATTTAACAGGATATTGCACTTGAGACGACTCAGAGGAGATTATTAGGATGTTGCACTGGAGAGATTACAGAGGGGATTAGCAGGATGTTGCACTAGAGAGGGTGCAGAGGTTATTTACCAGGATGTTGCACTGCAGGGCATATAGAGGTGATTTAAGAGGATGTTGCATTGGAGAGTGCAGAGGAGATTTACCAGGATGTGTCACTGGAGGGGGTACAGAGGAGATTTACCAGGTTATTGCACTAGACAAGGTACAGAGAAGATTTTCCAGGATGTTGCACTGGGGAGGTTACAGCGGAGATTTGCCAGGATGTTGCTCTGGGGAGGGTACAGAGGAGATTTATCAGGATGTTGCAACAGAGTGGGTATATAGGAGATTTACCAGGTTGTTGCACAGCAGAGGTTACAGAGCAGACTTACAAGAATGTTGCACTGAATGGAGTATAGTGCAGATTTAACACAATGTGGCACTGCAAATGGTACAGTGTAGATTTACAAGGATGATGCACTAGAGAGCGTACAGAGGAAATTTACCAGGATGTTGCACTTGAGAGGCTACAGACGAGGTTTACCAGGATGTTGCACTGGAGCGTGTTCATAGGAGAATCACCAGGATGTTGCACTGGAGTGGGTAGAGCGGAGTTTTAAGGTATGTTGCACTAGAGATGGTGCAGAGGAGATTTACTAGGATGTTGCACTCGAAAATATGCGGAGGAGATTTAGGAGAATGTTGCACTAGAGAGTGAACAGAGAAGATTTACCACGATGTTGCACTGAACAGGGAACATACGAGATTTCCCAAGATGTTACACTGGAGAGGGTAGCGAGGAGATTTAGCAGATTGCTGCAATGGCGAGAGTACAAAGGAGATTCAACATAATGCTGCAGTGGACAGGTTGCAGTGGAGATTTACCAGGATGTTGCACTGGAGAGGGTAGAGAGGTGACTTACCAGGATGTTCAACAAGATATGATATAGAAAAGATTAACCAGGATGTTGCACTGGAGAGGTTACAAAGGAGACTTACCAGGATATTACACCGAGAGCGTGCAGAAGAGATTTACCAGTATGTTGCAATAGAGAGGGTGCAGAGGAGATTTACCAGGATGTTGCACTGGAGAGGTTACTGAGAGATTCACCAGGATGTTGCACCGAGAGCGTGCAGATAAGATTTACCTGGATTTTGGAGTGGAGAGTGTGTAGATGAGATTTACCTGGATGTTGAACAGCAGAGGGTAGAGAGGAGATTTACCAGTATGTTGAAATAGAGAAGGTACAGAGATGATTTACCAACATGTTTACTGGAGTAATTGCAGTGGAGATTTACCAGGATGTTGAACTGGAGAGGGTACAAAGGAGGTTAATCAGGATGTTGCACTAGAGAGGTTACAATGGAGATTTTCCAGGATGTTGCACTAGAGAGGATGCAGTGGAGATTTTCCAGGATGTTGCACTAGAGTGTTACTGCGGACATTTATCAGGATGTTGCACTGGAGAGGTTACAGAGGAGATTTACCAAGATGTTGCACCGGAGTGGTTATAGAGGTAATTTACTAGGTTGCTGCACTGGAGAGGGTACTGAGGACATTTACCAGGATGTTACAATGCAGAGGGTACAGAGGAGATTTACCAGGCTGTTGCACTGGAGAGGTTGCAGAGAAGATTTACCAGGATGTTGCACTGGAGGGAGTACAGAATAGATTTACCAGGATGATTCAATGGAGAGGGTGCAGAGGAGATTTAACAGGTTGTTGAACAGTGGAATGGACAGAAGAGGATTAACAGGATTTTGCACTAGAGAGGATTCAGAAGAAATTTACCACGATGTTGCACTTGAAATGTTAAAGAGGAGATTTACCAGGATGTTGCACTTTAGAGAATACAGGGGGGGCTTTACCAGAATATGGCACTAGAGAGCGTGCAGTGGAGATTTACTATGATGTTGCTCTAGAGAGGAAGCAGAGGAGATTTATCAGGATGTTGGACTAGAGAGGGTACAGAGCAAATTTACCAGGATGTTGCACTGGAGAAGGTACCGAGGAGATTTACCAGGATGTTGCACTGGAGATGGTACATAGGAGTTTTAACAGGATATTGCACTAGGAGGGTGTAGAGGAGATTTACCAGGATGTTGCACTGCAGCGTGTTGAGAGGAGATTTACCAGCATGTTGCACTGCAGAGGGTACAGAGGAGATTCAACAGGATGTTGCACTATAGAAGGCGCAAAGCAGATTTCCCAAGATATTGCACTGTAGAGGGTACAGAGGATATATACCAGGAAGTTCCACTAGAGAGAATACAGAGAAGATTTACCAGGATGTTGCACTGGAGAGGGTGCAGAATAGATTTACCAGGATGTTGCACCGAGAGCGTGCAGAGGTGATTTACCATGATCTTGCACTAGTAGGATGCTGTGCTATTGAGGATTCAGAGAAGATTTACCGGGATGTTGCACTGGAGAAGTTACAGATGAGATTTACCAGAGTGCGGCACTGGAGGGATACTGAGGAGATTTACTAATATGTTGCACTAGACAGGGTAGAGAGGAGATTTACCAGGATGTTGTACTAGAGAGGTTACATCAGAGAATTACCAGGATGTTGCAATGGAGAGGCTACAGAGGACATTTACCACAATGTTGCACCAGAGCGGGATATAGAGGAGACTTAACAGGTTGTTGCACTGGAGAGGATACAGAGGACTTTTCCCAGGATGTTCCAATTCAGAGCGTACAGAAGTGTTTTACACGACTGTTGCACTGAAGGGAGTACATTGGAGATTTAACAGGATGTTGCATTGCCAAGGGTACAGAGGAGATTTACAAGGATGATGAATTAGAGAGGGTATAGAGGAGATTTACCAGGATCTCGCATCGGAGAGAGTACAGGAGAGATTTACCAAGATGATACAATTCAGAGGGTGCAGAGGAGATTTAATAGGATGTTGCACAGTGGAAGATACAGGAGAGATTTAATAGAATGTTGAACTAGAGAGGATTCAGAGGAAATTTACCAGGATGTTGCACTGGTGAGGGTACAGAAAATATTTACCAGCATGTTGCACTGGAGAGAGTGCAGAGGAGATTTACCAGGATGTTGCATTGGAGGGTGTACAGAGGTAAATTACCAGGATGTATCACTGGAGAGGTTACAGCGGAGATTTACCAGGATGTTGCACTGCAGAGGGTACAGAGGAGATTTACCAGGATGTTACATTGGAGAGCATAGAGAGGACATATAGAAGGTTGTTGCAGTGGTGAGCGAACAGAGCAGATTCAACAGTATGTTGCAATGGAGAGGTTGCAGAAGAGAATTACCAGGATGTTGCACTGGAGAGAGTACAGAGGAGATTTACCATGAAGTTCCACTAGAGCGGATACAGAGAAGATTTACTAGGATGTTGCATCGGAGAGAGTACGGAGGTGAATCACCATGATGTTGCACTGGAGAGGGTACAACGGAGATATACCAGGATGTTGCACTGGAGAGGGTGCAGAGGAGATTTACCAGAATCTTGCACTGGAAAGGGTACAGAGGTGATTTACCAGGAGGTAGCATTGGCGACGATACAGAAGAGATTTACCACGATGTTGCACTAAAAAGGCTACCGAGGAAATTTACCAGGATGTTGCACTGGAGAGTGTACAGGAGAGATTTACCACGATGTTGCAATTTAATGGGTGCAAAGGAGATTTATCAGGATGTAGCACTATAGAGTGTACTGGAAAGATTTACCAGAATATTGAACTAGAGAGGGCGCAGAGGAGATTTTCTAAGATGTTGCACTAGTGAGGGTACAGAGCAGATTTAACAGGATGTTGAACTGGAGATTGTACCAAAGCGATTTACCACGATGCTGCACTGGAAAGGGTACAGTGCGAGTTTTAACAGGATATTGCATTAGAGAGGGTGTAGAGGCGATTTACCACGATGTTGAACTGCAGAGTGTAGAGAGGAGAGGAGAGAGTGCAGAGGTGATTTACATGGAAGTTGCACTAGAGAGTGCACAGAGGAGATTTACGATGATGTTGCACTGCAGAGGATACAGAGGAGATTCACAAGGATGTTACACTGTATAGAGTACAGGGGAGATTTACTAGAATATTACATTAGAGAGGGTACAGAGCAGATTTACCTGGACGTTGCACTAGAGATTGTGCAGAAGAGATTTAGCTGGATGTTGCACGAAAGATGCTGCAGAGGAGATTTACCAGGAGTTTGCACTAAAGAGAGAACGGGGATATTTACCAGGATGCTGCATTGGAGAGGGTACCATGGAGATTTTTCAGGATGTTACACTGGAGAAGGTAAAAAGCAATTTTAACAGGGTATTGCACTAGAGAGCTTGCAAACGAGATTTACCAGGTTGTTGCACTGCAGAGGGTAGAGAGGAGATTTACAAGGATGTTCTACTATAGAGGCTACAGAGGAGATTTACTAGGATGTTGCAATGGAGAGGGTACAGAGGAGATTCACCAGGATGTTACACTGGAAAGGGAACACAGGATATTCAGAAGGATGTAACACTGTAGAGTGTAGAGAGGAGATTTAGCAGGTTATTGCACTTGCGAGGGTACACAAGAGATTCAACAGGATTTTGCAGTAGAGAGGTTGCAGAGGAGATTTACCAGGGCGTAGAATTGAAGAGGGTACAGAGTAGATTTACCACGATGTTGGACTAGAGAGGATACAGAGACGATTTTCCAGGATTTTGTACTGTAGAGGTTAGAGAGGAGATTTGCCAGGATGTTGCACCAAGAGCATACTGAGGTGACTTACCAGTATGTTGCCCTGTAGATGGTACAGAGCAGACTAGCATGATCAGCACGATAGAGGGTGCAGAGCTGAATTAACAGGATGTTGCACGACGGAGGTTAGAGAGGAGATTTACAAGGATGTTGCACTAGCAAGGTTACAGAGAATCTTTACCAGGATGTTGCACTGGAGAGCGTACAGAGAAGATTTACCAGGATGTTGCACTGCAGAGCTTGCAAAGGTGATTTACAATGAATTTTCACTAGAGATGGTACAGTAGAGTTTTACCAGAATGTGACACTGGAGAGGTTACAGAGGAGATATAAAAATATGTTGCACTGGCGAGGGTACAGAGGAGATTTATCTGGATGTTACACTAGAGAGGGTACAGAGGAGATATACAAGGATATAGCATTGGAGAGCGTACAGAGGAGATTCACCACGATGTTGCACTGGAGAGGGTACAGAGGAGATTTACCAGGATGTTGCACTGTAGAGAATACAAGGGAGATTTATCAGAATATTGCATTAGCGAGAGTGCAGAGGAGATTTACCAGGATGTTGCACCAGAGAGTGTACAGAGAAGATTTACCAGGATGTTGCACTAAAATGGATGCAGAGGAGATTTACCAGGATGTTGCACTAGAGAGTGTAGAGAAGAGATTTTCCAGGATGTTGCTTAGAGAAGGTTCAGTGGAGATTCATCAGGATGTTGCATTGGAGAGTTTACAGAGGAGATTAGCTGGATGTTGCACTAGAGAGGGTACAGTGGAGAATTACCAGCATGTTGAACTAGAGGAGGTACAGATGTCATTTACCAGGTAGTTTCTCTAGAGAGCATATTGAGAACATTTACCAGGATGTTGCACCGAGGGCGAGCAGAGGAGCTTTACCAGGATGTTACACTGGAGAGTGTACAGAGGAGTTTTAAGCGGTTTTTGCATTAGCGAGGGTGCAGAGGAGATTTACCAGGATGTTGCAGTGCAGACGGCATGGAAGAGATTTATAAGAATGTTGCACTAGTGAGGGTACAGAGGAGATCTACCAGGATGGTGCACTGGTGAGGGTAGAGACGAGATTCAAACGGATGTTACACTGGAGAGGTTAGAGAGGAGATTTAGCAGGTTGTTGCACTGGCGAGGGTACAGAGGAGATTCAGCAGGATGTTGCAGTGGAGAGGGAGCAGTGGGATTTACCAGGATGTTGCACTGGAGTGGGTGCAGAGGAGATTTACCAGGATATTGCACTGTAGAAGGTAGAGAGGAAATTTTCAAAGATGTTGCATGAGAGGCTACAGATGAGATTTACAAGGAAGTAGCACTGGAAAGGATGCAGAGGAGATTTACCAGGATGTTGCCCTGGAGTGTGTACAGATCTTAAGTACCAGGATGTTGTACTGGAGAGGGTACAGAGGAGTTTTTTAGGATGGCCGCTAGAGAGGGTGTAGAGCAGAATTAACAGAATGTTGCACTACAGAGGGTACAAAGGAGATTTACAAGAAAGTTGCACTAGCGAGGGAACAGAAGAGTTTGTTTAGGATGTTGCACTGGAGAATATAGAGAGTAGATTTACCACGATGTTACACTGGAGAGGGTACATAGGGGATTTAACAGGACATTGAACTAGAGAGGGTGCAGAGGCGATTTACCAGGATGTCGCACTGCAGAGTGTGCAGAGATGATTTACGAGGAAGTTGCACTAGAGTGTGAAACAGAGGTGATTTACCAGGGTGTTGCGCTGGAGAGGGTAAAGATGACTTTTACCAGCATGTCACACTGGAGAGACTTTAGATGTGGTTTAACAGGATGTTGCACTGGCGTGTGTACAGAGGAGATTTATCAGGATGTTACACTAAAGAGGGTACCGAGGAGAATTAGCAGAATGTTGCACTGGAGAAGTTACAGAAAAGATTCACCAGCATGTTGCACTAGAAAGGGACAGTGGAGATATACAAGTATGTTGCATTAGTGAGGTTACAGAGGAGATTTACAAGGTTGTTCCACTAGAGAGGATACAGAGAAAATTTACCAAGATGTTGCACTGGAGAGAGTACAGACGAGATTCACCTGGATGTTACACTGGAGAGGGTAGAGAGGAGATTTAGCAGGTTGTTGCACTGGCGAGTGTACAGAGGAGCTTCAACAGGATGTTGCAGTGGAGATGTTGCAGTGGAGATTTACCAGGATGTTGCACTGGAGATGGTAGAGTGGAGATTTACCAGGATGTTCCTCTAGAGAGAATACTGAGAAGATTTACCAGGATGTTGCACTGGAGAGTTTACATAGCAGATTTACCAGGATGTTGCACCGAGATCATGCAGAGGAGATTTACCAGGATGTTGGACTGGAGAGGGTACAGAGGAGATTCATCAGGGTGTTGCACTAGAGAGGGTACAGAGAAGATTTACCAAGTTATTGCGCTGTTGAGGATACAGAGGAATTTTGCCAGGATGTTAAACTAGAGAATCTACAGACGAGATTTACCAGAATTTTGCATTGGAGAGGACACAGAGGAGATTTACTAGGATGTGGCCTTGGGAGGGAACAGAAAAGAATCACCAGAATGTTCCACTAGAAAGGGTACAGAGGAGATTTATCAGAATGTTGCCCCAGTGAGGGTACAGAGGATACTTACCAGGATATTGCACTGATGAGGGAACAGAGGAGATTTACCAGGAATTAGCACTGGAGAGGGAACTGGGGAATTTCGCCAGAATGTTGCACAGGAGATGTTACAGAGGTGATTTCTAGGATGTTGCACTAGAGACGGTACAGAGGAGATTAGAGAATGTTGCACTAGAAAGGATGCAGAGCAGCGTTAACGGGATGTTGCACAACAGAGGGTAAAGAGGTGATTTGCAAGGATGTTGCACTGGTGAGGGTACAGAGGAGATTTTACGGCATGTTGCACTTGAGAGAGTGCAGAGGAGATTTACCAGAATGTTGCATTGGAGAGTTTACAGAGCGATTTACCAGGATGTTGCACTGGAATGGGTACAGAGGTGATTTATCAGGATGTTGCACTGGCGAGGGCACGGAAGCGATTTACCACGATGTTACACTAGAGAGGGTAAAGAGGAGATTCACCAGGATGTTGGTTTGGGTAGGGTACAGAAGTGATTTGCCACGATGTTGCACTGGAAAGTGAAAAAGGTGATTTACCAGGATGTTGCACTGTAGAGTGTACAGGGTAGATTTACCAAAATATTGCACTGGAGAGGGTGCAGAGGAGATATACTAAGATGTTGCACTAGAGAGGGTACAGAGCAGATTTACCAGGATGTTGCACTGGAGAGTGTACCGAGGAGATTTACCAGGATGCTGCACTGGAGACGGTACAATGCGAGTTTTAATATGATATTGCACTAGAGAGGTTGAATAGGATAATTACCACGATGTTGAACTGCAGAGTGCAGAGAGGAGAGGAGAGCGTGCAGAGGTGATTTACATGGAAGTTGCACAAGAGAGTGTACAGGGGAGATGTAACAGAATATTACATTAGAGATGGTACAGAGGAGATTTACCTGGATGTTGCACTAAAGATGTTGCACAGGAGATTTACCAGGATTTTGCACTAAAGAGAGAACTGGGAGATTTACCAGGATGCTGCACTGGAGAAGTAAAGAGCAATTTTAACAGGATATTGCACTAGAGAGGATGCAAAGGAGATTTAAAATGATGTTGCACTGCAGAGGGTAGAGAGGAGATTTACAAGGATGTTGTACTATAGAGGCAACAGAGGAGATTTACCAGGATGTTGCACTGGACAGGTTACAGAGGAGATTCACCAGGATGTTACACTGGCGAGTTAACAGAGGAGATTCAGCAGGATGTAACACTGCAGAGTGTAGAGAGGAGATTTAGCAGGTTGTTGCATTGCGAGGGTACACATGAGATTCAACAGAATTTTGCAGTAGAGAGGTTGCAGAGGAGATTTACCAGGTTGTTGAACTGGAGAGGGTCCAGAGGAGATTTACCAGGATGTTGGACTAGATAGGATACAGAGAAGATCTCGCAGGATTTTGCACTGGAGAGGATAGAGAGGAGATTTGCCAGGATGTTTCACCGAGAACGTACTGAGGTGATTTACCAGCATGTTGCCCTGTAGAGGGTACAGATCAGACTAGCATGATCAGCACTACAGAGGGTGCAGAGCAGAATTAACACGATGTTGCCCGACGGAGGGTACAGAGGAGATTTACAAGGATGTTGCACTAGCAAGGGTACAGAGAAGAATTACCAGGATGTTGCACTGCAGAGCTTGCAGAGGTGAGTTACAAGGAAGTTGCACTAGAGATGGTACAGTGGAGATTTACGTTGATGTTGCGCTGGAGATGGTACAGCAGAGTTTTACCAGGTTGTGACACTGGACAGTTACAGATGAGGTTTAAAAGATGTTGCACTGGCGAGGGTACAGAGGAGATTTATCTGGATGTTATACAAGAGAGGGTAGAGAGGAAATATACAAGTATGTTGCATTGGAGAGGGTACAGAGGAGATTCACCACCATGTTGCACTGGAGAGGGTAGAGAGGAGACTTAGCAGGATGTTGCACTGTAGAGAGTACAGGGGAGATTTACCAGAATATTGCATTAGAGAGAGCACAGAGGAGATTTACCAGGATGTTGTACCAGAGAGTGTGCAGAGGAGATTTACCATGATGTTGCACTAAAGTGGATGCGGAGGAGATTTAGCAGGATTTTGCACTAAAGCGGGTACAGAGGAGATTTAACCGGAAGTTGCACTAGAGAGCGTAGAGAGGAGTTTTTCCAGGATGTTGCTTAGAGAAGGTTCAGTGGAGATTTATCAGGATGTTGTACTTGGAGAGTTTACAGAGGAGATTAGCAGGATGTAGCACTAGAGAGGGTACAGTGGATATTTACCAGCATGTTGAACTAGCGGAGCTACATATGTCATTTACCAGGTAGTTTCTCTAGAGAGCATACTGAGAACATTTACCAGGATGTTGCATCGAGGGCGAGCAGAGATGAACCAGGATGTTACACTGGAGAGTGTACAGTGAAGTTTTAAGCGGATATTGCACTAGGGAGGGTGCAGAGGAGATTTACAAGGATGTTGCACTGCAGACGGCATAGAGGAGATATATAAGAATGTTACACTGGAGAGGTTAGAGAGGAGATTTAGCAGGTTGTGGCACTGGCGAGGTTACAGAGGAGATTCAGCAGGATGTTGCAGTGGAGAGGGAGCAGTGGGATTTACCAGGTTGCTGCACTGGAGTGGGTGCAGAGGTGATTTACAGGATGTTGCACTGTAGAGTGTAGAGAGGAAATTTTCAAGGATGTTGCACTAGATTGGCTACAGAGGAGATTTACAAGGAAGTAGCACTGGAGAGGGTGCAGAGGAGATTTATCAGGATGTTGCCCTGGGGTGGGTACAGATCTCAAGTACCATGATGTTGAACTGGAGAGGGTACAGATGAAATTATTAGAATGGCCACTAGAGAGGGTGTAGAGCAGAATTAACAGGATGTTGCACTGCATAGTGCACAGAGATGATTTACGAGGAAGTTGCACTGGTATTTATAATAGAGCTTATTTACCAGGCTGTTTCGCTGGAGAGGTAAAAAGGACTTTTACGAGGATGTCACACTGGAGAGACTATAGAGGTGATTTAACAGGATGTTGCACTGGCGAGGGAACAGAGGAGATTTACCAGAATGTTACACTAAAGAGGGTACCGAAGAGAATTAGCAGGATGTTGCACTGAAGAAGTTACAGAAGAGATTCACCAGCATGTTGCACTAGAGAGGGTACAGAGGAGATATACAAGTATGTTGCCTTAGAGAGGTTACAGAGGAGATTTACAAGGAAGTTCCACTAGAGAGGTACAGGGAATATTTATCAGGATGATGCACTTAAGAGAGTACAGAAGAGATTCACCTGGATGTTACACTGGAGAGGATAGAGACGAGATTTAGCAGGTTGTTGCACTGGCGAGGGTACAGAGGAGATTCAACAGGATGTTGCAGTGGAGAGGTTGCAGTGGCGATTTACCAGGATGTTCCACTAGAGAGGACACTGAGAAGATTTACCACGATGTTGCACTGGAGAGTTTACATAGCAGATTTACCAGGATGTTGCACTGGGATCATGCAGAGGAGATTTACCATGATGTTGGAGTGGAGAGTGTACAGAGGAGATTTACCATGATATTGCACTGGAGAGGGTATAGAGGAGATTCATCAGGATGTTGCACTGGTGATGGTACAGAGAGGATTTACCAGGTTATTGCGCTGTTGAGGATACAGAGGAGTTTTACCAGGATGTTAAACTAGAGAATGTACAGACGAGAATTACCAGCATTTTGCATTGGAGAGGATACAGAGGAGGTTTACTAGGATGTGGCCTTGGGAGGGAACAGAAAAGAATCACCAGAATGTTCCAGTAGACAGGGTACAGAGGAGATTTATCAGAATGATGCACCTGTTATTGTACAGAGGATACTTACCAGGAAATTGCACTGATGAGTGTACAGAGGAGATTAACCAGGAATTAGCACTGGAGAGGGTACTGGGGAGATTTACCAGAATGTTGCACATGAGAGGTTACAGAGGTGATTTCTAGGATGTTGCACTAGAGAGGGTACTGAGGAGATTAGAGAATGTTGCACTAGAAAGGATGTAGATCAGAATTAACGGGATGTCACACAACAGAGGGTAAAGAGGAGATTTACAAGGATGTTGCACTGGTGAGGGTACAGAGGAGATTTTACGGCATGTTGCACTGGAGATGGTACAGAGGAGATTTACCAGGATTTTGCAATGTTGAGAATACAGGGGAGATTTACCATAATATTGCAGTAGTGAGAGTACAGAGGAAAATTACCAGGATGTTGCTCTAGAGAGTGAGCAGAGGGGATGTACCAGAATGTTGCACTAGAGAGGATGCAGAGGAGATTCACCAGGATGTTGCACTAGAGAGGTTACACATGAGATTTACCAGGATGTTGCACTAAGAGGGTACCGTGGAGATTTACCAGGATGTTACATTAGACAGGGTACAGAGGAGTTTTAACAGGATTTTGCACTAGAGCGGGTGCAGTGGCGTTTTACAAGGATTTTGCACTGCAGAGGTTAGAGAGAAAATTTACTAGGATGTTGCACTAGAGAGGGTACAGAGGAGATTTAACAGGATGGAGAGACTGCATTTGGGATTTACCAGGATGTTGCACTGGCGAGCGTACAGAAGAAATTTACCAGGATGTTACACCAGGGATGTTATAAAGGAGAATTAACAGGATGATGCACTGCAGCGTGTAAAGAGGAGATTTACCAGGATGTTGCATTGGAGAGGGTACCGTGGAGATTTACCAGGATGTTACATTAGACAGGGTACAGAGGAGTTTTAACAGGATTTTGCACTAGAGCGGGTGCAGTGGCGTTTTACCAGGATTTTGCACTGCAGAGGTTAGAGAGAAAATTTACTAGGATGTTGCATTAGAGAGGGTACAGAGGAGATTTACCATGATGTTACACTAGAGAGAGTACAGAGGAGTTTTAACAGGATATTTCACTAGAGAATGTGCAGCGGAGATTTACCAGGATATTGCACTGCAGATGTTAGAGAGGTGATTTACAAGATGTTGCAGTAGAGAGGGTACAGAGGAGATTTAACAGGATGTTGCACGGGAGAGGGTACAGAGGAGATTTACCAGGTTGTTACACTGGAGAGGTTAGGGATGAGATACAGCAGGTTGTTACACTGGCGAAGGTAAAGATGAGATTCAATAGGATGTTGCATTCGAGAGATTGCAGTGGAGATTTACCAGGATGTTGCACTGGCGAGTGTACAGAGGAGATTTACATGGATGTTACACTAGAGATGTTATAGAGGAGATTTACAAGGATGTTGCAATGAGAAGTAAGAGAGGAAATTTACCACGATGCTGCACTGCAGAGTTTACAGAGGAGATTAACCAGGATGTTGCACTGTAGAGAGTACAAGGGAGATTTACCAAAACATTGCACTAGAGAGGGTACAGAGGACTATTACCATGATGTTGCACTAGAGAAGTTGCAGGTGGGATTTAGCAGGATGTTGCACTAGAGAGGATGCAGAGGAGATTTACCAGGATGTTGCACTGGAGAGGGTAGAGAGGAGATTTACCTGGATGTTGCACTGGAGAGGGTACAGAGGAGATTTAACAATATGTTACACTAGAGACGGTACACAGGAGTTTTAATATGATATTGCACTAGAGAGCGTGCAGAGGAGATTTACCAGGATGTTGCACTGCAGATGGTAGAGAGGAGATTTACATGGATATTGGCTAGCGAGGGTACAGAGTAGATTTACCAGGATGTTACACCGGAGAGGTTAGAGAATAGATTTACCAGGATGTTGCACTGCAGATGGTAGAGAGGAGATTTATATGGATGTTGCACCAGAGAGGGTACAGAATACATTTATCAGGATGTTACACTGGAGAGGTTAGAGAAGTGATTTACAAGGATGTTGCACAAGAGAGGGTAGAGAGGAGATTTAACAGGATGTTGCAGTGGAGAGATTACAGAGGAGATTTACCAGGATGTTATTCTGGTGAGCACAGAGGAGATTTAACTGGATGTTACACTAGAGATGTTACATAGGAGATGTACCAGGATGTTGCACTGAGAGGGCACAGAGGACATGTACCAGGATGTTGCACTGCAGAGTGTACAGATGAGATTTACAAGGATGTTGCACATTACAGAGTACAGGGGATATTTACCAGAATATTGCACTAGTGAGGGTACAGAGGAGTTTTACCAGGATGTTGCACTAGAGAGTTGCAGAGGAGATTCAACAGGATATTGCACTAGAGTAGGTACAGAGGAGATTTAACAGGATGTTGCAGTGGTGAGATTACAGAGGAGGTTTCCCAGGATGTTGCACTATTGAGCGTACAGAGGAGATTTACCTGGATGTTACACTAGAGATGTTACAGAGGAGATTTACCCGGATTTTGCACTGAGAGGGCACAGAGGAGATTTACCAGGATGTTGCACTGCAGATTGTACAGAGAAGATTTACCAGGATGTTGCACTGCAGAGATTAGAGAGGAGATTTACAAGGATGTTGCACTAGAGACAGTACAGAGGAGATTTATCAGGATGTTGCATTGGAGAGGGTACAGAGGTGATTTACCTGGATGTTACACTAGAGAGGATACAGAGTAGTTTTAACATGATATTGCACTAGAGAGGGTACACAGGAGATTTACCAGTATGTTGCACTGCAGAAAGTAGAGAGGAGATTTCATGGATTTTGCACTAGAGAGGTACAGAGGAGATTTACCTGGATATTGAACTGGAGAGGGTAGCGAGGATATTTATCAGGTTGTTGCACTAGAGATTGTACAGAGGATATTTACAAGGTTATTGCTCTATAGAGGATACAGAAGAGATTTACAGCAATGTTATCTAGAGCGTATACAGATGAAACTGACCTGGATGTTCCACGAGAGAGTGTAAAGAGTAGATTTTCCAGGATGTTGCACTGGAGATTGTACAGCGGAGATTTACCAGCATGTTGCGCTGGTGAGATTACAGAGACGATTTACCAGGTTGTTGCACCGGAGAAGTTATAGAGGTGATTTACCAGGATGTTGCACTAGAGTGAGTACAAAGGAGATTTTCCAGGATGTTGCTCTAGAGAGGGAGCAGTGAGATTTACCAGGATGCTGCACTGGAGTGGGTGCAGAGGAGATTTACCAGGATGTTGCATTGTGGAGTAAAGAGAGGAGAATTTCAAGGATGTTGCACTAGAAAGGATACAGAGTAGATTTACAAGGTTGTAGCACTGGAGAGGATAGAGAGGAGATTTACCAGGATGTTACACTGGAGAGGGTAGAGAGGATATTTAGCAGGTTGTTGCACTGGCGAGGGTACAGAGAAGATTCAACAGGATGTTGCAGTGGATTGGTTGCAGAGGAGATTTAGCAGCATTTTGCACTGGAGAGGGAACAGATGAGATTTACCAGGATTTTCCACTAGAGAGGATAGAGAGAAGACATACCAGAATGTTGCACTGGAGATTGTAGCGTGGAGGTTTACCAGGATTTTGCACTGAAAGGATCCAGAGGATATTTACCAGTATTTTGCATAGATAGGATACAGAGAAGATTTTCCTGGATATTGCGCTATAGAGGGGAGAGAGAAGGTTTACCAGGATGTTACGCTAAGGAGGATACAGCGGAGATTTACCAGCATCATGCGCCGGAGAGATTACAGAGGCGATTTATCAGGTTGGTGCACTGGAGTTGGTACAGTGTAGCTCCACCAGGATGTTGCACTAGAGAGGATACATTTAAGATCTTCCAGGATATTGCACGAGAGAGATATGGAGGAGATTTACCACAATTTTGCACTGGAGAGATACCAGAGGAGATTTACCATTACGTTGCACTGGAGAGGGTACAGAGGAGTTTTAACAGCATGTTGCACTAGAGAGATTACAGAGGAGGTTTTCCAGGATGTTGCTCTAGAGAGGGTGCAGTGGAGACTTACCAGGATGTTGCACTGGAGAGTGTAGAGAAGAGATTAGCAGGAGATTGCACCAGATAGGGTACAGAAGAGATTTACCTCTATGTTTCACTAGAGAAGATACAGAGGAGATTTACCAGGATGTTCCACTAGAGAGGATACAGAGAAGACTACCAGGATGATGCACTGGAGAGGGTATCATGGCGATATTTGGGATGTTGCACTGTAGAGAATACAGGGGAGATTTACCAGAATATTGCACTAGAGAGAGTACATAGGAGTTTTACAAGGATGTTGCACTAGAGAGGGTGCAGAGGAGATTTAACCGGATGTTGCACTAGAGAAGTTATATCGGAGATTTAACAGGATGTTTCAGTGGAGAGATTAGAGAGGGATTTACCAGGATGTTGCACTGGGGAGCGTACAGAGGAGATTTAACTGGATGTTATAGTAGAGATGTTTTAGAGGAGATTTACCAGGATGTTGCACTGAGAGGGCACCGAGTAGATTAACCCAGATGTTGCACTGGTGAGGGTACAGAGGAGATTTACCAGGATGTTACACTAGAGAGGATACAGAGGAGTTTTAACATGATATTGCACTAGAGAGGGTGCAGAGTAGTTTTACCAGAATGTTGCACTGTATAATGTATAGAGGACATTTTCAAGGATGTTGCACTAGAGAGGCTACAGAGGAGATTTACAAGGATGTAGCACGAGAGAGGTACAGAGGAGATTAACCAGCATGTTGCACTGGAGAGATACCAGAGGAGATTTACCATCATGTTGCACTGGTGAGCGTACAGAGGAGATTTACCAGATGTTATACTAGAGATGTTATAGAGGAGATTTACCAGGATGTTTCATTGAGAGGGCGCAGAGGATATTTACCAGTATATTACACTGCAGAGTGTACAGAGGAGATTTACCAGGATTTTGAACTGCAGAGGTTAGAGAGGAGATTTAGTAGGATGTTGCACTAAAGAGGATGCAGAGGAGATTTAACAGTATGTTGCACTAGAGAGGGCACATTGGAGATTTACCAGGATGTTGCACTGGTGTGGGTACAGAGGAGATTTACTATGCTGTTACACTAGAGAGGATACAGAGGAGTTTTAACATGATATTGCACTAGAGAGGGTGCAGAGGAGATTTACCAGAATGTTGCCGTGTAGAATGTAGAGGGGTTAGTTTCACAGATGTTGCACTAGAGAGGCTACAGAGGAGATTTACAAGGATGTAGCACGAGAAAGGTACAGAGGAGATTTACCAGCCTGTTGCACTGGAGTGATACCAGAGGAGATTTACCGTCATGTTGCACTCGAGAGGTTCAGAGGAGATTATCAGGATGTTGCACTAGAGAGGGTACAGAGCAGATCTTCCAGGATGTTGCTCTAGAGACGGTGCAGTGCAGACTTACAAGGATGTTGCACTGGAGAGGGTACTGAGGAGATTAGCAGGAGGTTGCACTAGATAGGGTAACTATGAGTTTTACCTGTATGTTGCACTATAGAAGACACAGAGGAGATTTACAAGGATGTTCCACTAGAGAGGATACAGAGACGATTTACCAGGATGTTACAATGGAGGGAGTATAGGGGCGATTTACATGATGTTGCACTTTAGAGAATACAGCGGGATTTACCAGAATATTGCACTAGAGATGGTACAAAGGAGATTTACACGGATGTTGCACTAGAGCGGGTACAGCATTGATTTATCAGGATGTAGCGCTACAGAGGGTACTGAGGATATGGAGGCTATTTTACAGAGTGTTGCTCTAGAGAGGGTGCAGTGGTGATTTACCAGCATGTTGCACTGGAGAGGTTACAGAGGAGATTTACCAGCATGTTGCACTGCAGAGGTTAGAGAGGAGATTTACAAGGATGTTGCACTACAGAGGGTATAGAGGAGATTTAACAGGATGTTGCACTAGAGAAGGTAAAGTGGAGATTTACCAGGATCTTGCATTGGAGAGGCACAGACGAGATTTACCAGGATGTTACACTAGAGAGGATATAGATGAGTTTTAATATGATATTGCTCTAGAGAATGTGCAGAGGAGATTTACCAGGATGTTGCATTGCAGAGGGTAGAGAGGAGATTTACTTGAATGTTGCACTAGAGAGGTACAGAGGAGATTTACCAGGATTTTGCACAGGAGAGTGTAGAGACGTGATTTAGCATGTTGTTGCACTGGCGAGTGTAAAGAGGAGATTCAACAGGATGTTGCAGTGGAGAGATTGCAGAGGAGATTTACCAGGATGCTGCACTGGAGAGGATACAGAGGAGATTTACCAGAATGTTCCACTAGAGAGGATACAGAGAAGATTTACCAGGATGTTGCACTGGAGACAGTAGAGAGGCGATTTGCCAGTATGTTGCGCCGAGACCGTACAGAGGAGAGTTACAAGGATGTTGGACTGGAGAGGGTACAGAGGCTATTTACCAGGATGTTGCACTAGAGATTGTACAGAGGAAATTTACAAGGTTATTGCACAATAGAGGATATAGAGGGGCTTTACTGGGATGTTACACTAGAGAGTGTACAAAGGAAACTGACCAGGATGTTGCACTAGAGAGGATACAGTAGAGATTTTCCATTATGTTCCACTAGAGAGGGTATAGAGGACATTTTCAAGGATGTTGCACTGGAGAGTGTACAGCGGAGATTCACCAGCACTTTGCGCTGGCGAGATTGCAGAGACGATTTACCAGGTTGTTGCACTGGATACATTACAGAGGTGATTAACCAGAATGTTGCACTAGAGAGAGTACAGATGAGATTTTCCAGGATGTTGCTCTAGAGGGGGAGCAGCGGGATTTACCAGGATGTTGCACTCGAGAAGGTGCAGAGGAGATTTACCAGGATGTTGCACTTTAGAGTGTGGAGAGGAAATTTTCAAGGATGGTGTACTAGAGAGGATACAGAGGAGATTTACAATGTTGTAGCTCTGGAGATGATACGGAGGAGATTTACCAGGATGTTACACTGGAGAGGATACCGAGGAGATTTAGCAATATGTTGCACTGGCGAGGGTACAGAGGAGATTCAACAGGATGTTGCAGTGGAATGGTTGCAGAGGAGATTTAGAAGCATTTTGCATTGGAGAAGGTATAGATGAGATTTACCAGCATGTTCCATTAGAGAGGATAGAGAATACTTACCAGGGTGTTGCACTGGAGAGGGAAGAGAGGAGATTTACCTGGATTTTGCACCGAAAGCATGCAGAGGATATTTCCCGGATGTTGCATTAGAGAGAATACAGAGATTTTCAAGGATATTGCGATATAGAGGATAGAGAGAAGCTTTACCAGAATGTTACGCTATAGAGGGTACAGGGGACATATACAGGCATGTGGTGCTGGAGAGATTACAGAGTCGATTTACAAGGTTGTTGCACTGGAGAGGGTACAGTGTAGATTCACCAGGATTTTGCACTGGAGAGGATACAATTAAGATTTTCCCGGATATTGCACGAGAGAGGTACAGAGGAGATTTACCAGCATGTTGCACTGGAGAGATACCAGAGGAGATTTACTATCATGTTGCACTGGAGAGGGTAAAGTGTAGATTTAACAAGATGTTGCACTCGAGAGGGTACAGAGGAGATTTTCAAGAATGTTGCTCTAGGGAGGGTGCAGTGCAGAATTACCAGGATGTTGCACTGGAACGGGTACTGAGGAGATTAGCAGGAACTTGCACGAGGTAGGGTAAACAGGAGATTTACCTGTATGTTGCACTAGAGAAGATACAGCGGAGATTTACCAGGATGTTCCACTAGAGAGGATTCAGAGAAGATTTACCAGGATGTTGCAATGGAGAGGGTATAGGGCCGATTTCCAGGATGTTGCACTGTGGAGAATACAGGGGGATTTACCGTAATATTGTACTAGACTGGGTACAGAGGAGATTTACCAGGATGTTGCACTAGAGAGGGTAAAAATGCGATTTCCCAGGATGTTGCACTGGATGGGATGCAGAGGAGATTTACCTGATTATTGCACTATTGAGTGTACAGCAGAGATTTATCAGGATGTAGCGCTACAGAGGGTACGGAGGGTACAGAGGAGATTTTAAAGAGTGTTGCTCTAGAGAGGGTGCAGTGGTGATTTACCAGCATGTTGCACTAGAGAGGTTACATAGGAGATTTACCAGCATGTTGCACTGCAGAGGTTAGAGAGGAGATTTACAAGGATGTTGCACTACAGAGGGTACAGAGGAGATTTAACATGATGTTGCACTAGAGAAGGTAAAGTGGAGATTTACAAGGATGTTGCATTGGAGAGGGTACAGAGGAGATTTATATGGATGTTGCACTAGAGAGGTACAGAGGAGATTGACCAGGATTTTGCAGGGAGAGTGTAGACAATAGATTTAGCACGTTGTTGCACTGACGAGGGTACAGAGGAGATTCAACAGGATGTTGCAGTGGAGAGATTGCAGAGGAGATTAACCAGGAAGCTGCACTGGAGAGGATACAGAGGAGATTTACCAGGATGTTCCACTAGAGAGGGTAGAGAGGAGATTTACCAGGATGTTACACTGGAGAGTGTAGAGAGGAGATTTAGAAGTTTGTTGCACTGGCGAGGATACAGAGGAGATTCAACATGATGTTGCAGTGGAGTGGTTGCAGAGAACATTTAGCAGCATTTTGCACTGGAGCAGGTACAGATGAGATTTACCAGCATGTTCCACTAGAGAGGATACAGATTAGATTTACCAGGATGCTGCAATGGTGAGGGAATAGGGGCGATTTTCAGGATGTTGCACTGTAGAGAATACAGGGCGATTTACAAGAATATTGCACTAGAAAGTGTACAGGGAGGATTTACCAGGATGTTGCTCTGGATAGGGTACAAATGAGATTGCCCAGGATGTTGCACTGGATGGGATTCAGAGTAGATTACCTGATTATTGCACTATTGAGTGTACTGCAGAGATTTATCAGAATGTAGCGCTAGAGAGGGTACTAAGGATATGGAGAAGAATTTACAGAGTGTTGCTCTAGAGAGGGTGCAGTGGTGATTTACCAGCATGTTGCACTGGAGAGGTTACAGAGGAGATTTACCATCATGTTGCACTGCATAGGTTAGAGAGGAGATTTACAAGGATGTTGCACTACAGGGAGTACAGAGGAGATTTAACAGGATGTTGCACTAGAGAAGGTAAAGTGGAGATTTACCAGGATGTTGCATTGGAGAGGGTACAGAGGAGATTTACCTGGATGTTACACTAGAGAGGATACAAATGAGTTTTAACATGACATTGCTCTAGAAAGTGTGCAGAGGAGATTTACCAGGATGTTGCACTGCAGAGAGTAGATAGGAGATTTACATAGATGCTGCACTAGAGAGGTACAGAGGAGATTTACCAGGATTTTTCACGGGAGAGTGTAGAGACGAGATTTAGCATGTTGTTGCACTGGCGAGGGTACAGAGAAGATTCAACCGGATGTTGCAGTGGAGAGATTGCAGAGCAGATTTACCAGGATGCTGCACTGAAGAGGATACAGAGGAGATTTACCAGGATGTTCCACTAGAGAAGACACAGAGAAGATTTACCAGGATGTTGCACTGTAGACAGTAGAGAGGCGATATACCAGTATGTTGCGCCGAGACCACACAGAGGAGAATTACAAGGATGTTGGACTGGACAGGTACAGAGGAGATTTACCTGGATGTCGAACTGGAGAGGATACAGAGCATATTTACCAGGATGTTGCACTAGAGATTGTACAGAGGAGATTTACAAGGTTATTGCGCTATAGAAGATACAGAGAAGTTTTACTAAGATGTTAAACTAGAGAGTTTACAGATGAAACTGACCAGGATGTTGCACTAGAGAGGATATAGTAGAGATTTTCCATTATGTTCCACTAGAGACGGAATAGAGGCGATTTTCCAGGGTGTTGCACTGGAGAGTGTACAGCGGAGATTTAACAGGATGTTGCACTAGAGAGAGTACAGAGGAGATTTTCCAGGATGTGCTCTAGAGGGGGAGCTGTGGGAATTATCAGGATGCTGCACTGGAGTGGGTGCAGAGGAGATTTACCAGGATGTTGCACTTTAGATTGTAGAGAGGAAATTTTCAAGGATGTTATACTAGGGAGGCTACAGAGGAGATTTACAATGTTGTAGCACTGGAGAGAATACGGAGGAGATTCACCAGGATATTACACTGGAGAGTGTAGAAATCTGATTACGCAGTTTGTTGCACTGGCGAGCGTACAGACGAGATTCAACATGATGTTGCATTGGAGTGGTTGCATAGGAGATTTAGCAGCATTTTGCATTGGAGAAGGTACAGATGAGATTTACCAGCATGTTCATCTAGAGAGGATACAGAGAAGATTTACCATGATGTTCCACTGGAGACGGTAGAGAGGCGATTTAGCAGTATGTTGCGCCGAGACTGTACAGAGGAGAGTTACAAGGATGTTGGACTGTACAGGTAAAGAGGAGATTTACCTGGATGTTGAACTGGAGAGGGTACAGAAGATATTTACCAGGATGTTGCACTAGAGATTGTACAGAGGAGATTTACAAGGTTATTGCGCAATAGAGGATACAGAGGAGCTTTACTGGGATGTTACACTAGAGAGTGTACAGATGAAACTGACCAGGATGTTGCACTGCAGAGCGTGTAGAGGTGTTTTACAATGAAGTTGCACCAGAGATGGTACAGTGGAGATTTACCGCGATGTTGCGCTGGAGATGGTGCAGAGGAGACTACCAGGATGTTACACTGGACAGGTTACAGGCGAGATATAACAAAATGTTGCAGTGGCGATGGTACAGAGGAGATTTATCTGGATGTTACACTAGAGAGGGTACAGAGGAGATCTACAAGGATGTTGCACTGCAGAGGGTACAGAGGAGATTTACCACGATGTTGCACTGGAGAGGATACAGAGGAGATTTACCAGGATGTTGCAGTGGAAAGGGTACAGAGGAGATTTACCAGGGTGTTGCACTAGAGAGTGTATAGAGGAGATTTTACAGGATGTTGCTTAGTGAAGATGCAGTAGAGATTTACCAGGATGTTGCACTACAGAGATTACAGTGGAGATTAACAGGATGTTGCACTAGAGAGGCTACAGTGGAGATTTACCAGGATGTTGCACTAGAAGAGGTACAGAGTTCATTTACAAGGTTGTTTCACTGGAGAGGATATTGAGAACATTTACCAGGATGTTGCACCGAGGGCGAGCAGAGAAGATTTACCAGGATGTTAGACTGGAGAGAGTACATATGAGTTTTAAGCGGATATTGCATTAGAGAGAGTGCAGAGGAGACATACCGCGATGTTGCACTGCAGACGGTAGAGAGGAGATTTACAAGAATGTTGCACTAGAGTGGGTACAGAGGAGACCTAACAGGATGTTGCACAGGAGAGAGTACAGACGAGATTCACACGGATGTTACACTGGAGATGGTAGAGAGAAGATTTAGCAGGTTATTGGAATGGCGAGGTTACAGAGGAGATTCAACAGGATTTTGCAGTGGAGAGGGAGCAGTGGGATTTACCAGGATGCTGCATTGGAGTGGGTGCAGATGAGATTTACCAGGATGTTGCACTGTAGAATGTAGAGAGGACATTTTAAAGGATTTTGCACTAGAGAGGCTACAGAGGAGATTTACAAGGATGTAACACTGGAGAGGGTGCAGAGGTGATTAGCAGGATGGCCACTAGAGTGGGTGCAGAGCAGAATTAACAAGATGTTGCACAACAGAGTGTACAGAGGAGATTTACAAGGAAGTTGCACTAGCGAGCGTACAGAGGAGATGGCTCAGGATGTTGCACTGAAGAGCATACAGAGTAGATTTACCACGATGTTACAGTGGAGTGGGTACATAGGTGATTTAACAGGACATTGCACTAGAGAGCATGCAGAGGCGAGTTACCAGGATGTTGCACAGCAGATCGTGCAGAGATGATTTACGAGGAAGTTGCACTAAAGAGTGTACAGAGGTAATTTACCAGGATGTTGCGCTGGGGAGGATACGGAGGTGTTTTACCAGGATGTTACACTGGAGAGGGTACAGAGGTGATTTAACAGGATGTTGCACCAGCGAGGGTACAGAGTAAATTTATCTGGATGTTACACTAGTGAGGGTACAGAGGAGAATTAACAGGATGTTGCACTGGAGAGAGTAAGGTGGAGATTTAGTAGAATATTGCACTAGTGTGGGTACAGGGAGATTTACCAGGATGTTGCAGTAGAGAGAGTGCAGAAGAGATTTACCAGGATGTTGCACTCGAGATTATGCAGAGGAGTTTTACGAGGATGTTGCCCTAGAGAGTGTACAGAAACGATTTACTAGGATGTTGCACTGGAGAAGGTAACGTGAAGATTTACCAGGATGTTACACTAGATGATACTTAAGAGATTTACCAGGACGTTGCACTAGAGATGATAGACAGGAGATCTATTAGGATGTGGCGCTGGGAGGGTACAGAAGAGATTCACCAAAATGTTACAGTAGACAGGGTACAGAGGAGATTTACCACAACTTTGCACAGTGAGGTTACAGCGGAGATTTATTAGGGTATTGCACTGGAGCGGGTACAGAGGAGATTTGCCAAGATGTTACACTGGAGCGGGCAGAGAGATTTATCAAGATGTTGCACTGCAGAGTGTACAGAGGAGATTTACCAGGATTTTACACTTTTGAGAGTACAGGGGAGATTTTTACAAGAATATTGCACTAGATAGAATGCAGAGGAGATTCGCCAGAATGTTGCACTAGAGAGGGTGCACTAGGGATTTTCCAGGATGTTGCGCTGGAGAGGGTACCGTGGAGATTTAACAGGATTATACATTAGACGGGGTACAGAGGAATTTTAACAGAGGTTGCAAAGGAGATTTACTAGAATATTGCACTGCAGAGGGTACAGAGGAGATTTACAAGGATGTTGAACTAGAGAGGGTACAGAGGAGATTTACAAGGATTTTGCACTGGAGAGAGAACAGAGGAGATTTACCACGATGTTGCACTGGAGAGGATACAGAGGAGATTCACCAGGATGTTGCACTGAAGAGCATACAGATAAGATTTACTAGGATGTTAGAGTATAGAAGGTACACTTGAGATTTAACAGCATATTGCATTAGAGACGGTGCAGAGGCGATTTACCAAGATGTTGCACTGCAGAGCTTGCAGAGGTGATTTACAAGGAAATTGCAATAGAGAGGGTACAGAGGAGAATAACCAGGATGTTGCACTGCAGAGGATCCACAGGAGATTTACCAGAATGTTGCACTGTAGAAAGTTCAGGGGAGATTTACCATAATATTACATTAGAGAGGATACAGAGGAGATTTACCTGGATTTTGCATTAGAGAGTGGCAGAGGAGATTTAGCTGGATGTTGGACTAAAGAGGTTGCAGAGGAGATTTACTAGGATTTTGCACTAAAGAGGGCACAGAGGAGATTCAGCAGGATGTTACACTGGAGAAGGTAGAGAGGAGATTTCACAGGTTGTTGCACTTGTGAGGGTACACAGGAGTTTCAACAGGATTTTGCCGTATAGAGGTTGCAGAGGAGATTTACCAGGGTGTTGAACTGGAGAGGGTACAGATGAGATTTACCAGGATGTTGCACTAGAGAGGGTGCAGAGGAGATTTAGCAGGATTTTGCATTGGAGAGGATAGAGAGGAGATTTTCCAGAATGTTGCACCCAGAGCGTGCACAGGTGATTTACCAGGGTGTTGCACTGCAGCGGGTACAGATTAGAATAGCATGATCAGCACTACATAGTGTGCAGAGCAGAATTAACATGATGTTGCACGATGGAGGGTACAGAGGCGATTTACAAGGATGTTGCACTAGCGAGGATGTAGAGAAGATTTACCAGGAATATGCACTGGAGTGCGTACAGAGAAGATTTACCAGGATGTTGCACTGCAGAGCGTGTAGAGGTGTTTTACAAGGAAGTTGCACCAGAGATGGTACAGTGGAGATTTACCGCGATGTTGCGCTGGAGATGGTACAGAGGAGACTACCAGGATGTTACACTAGAGAGGGTACAGAGGAGATATACAAGGATGTTGCACTAGAGAGTTTATAGAGGAGATTTTACAGGATGTTGCTTAGTGAAGATGCAGTAGAGATTTACCACGATGTTGCACTGGAGAGGATTCAGAGGAGATTTACCAGGATTTTGCAGTGGAGAGGGTACAGAGGGAATTTACCAGGGTGTTGCACTAGAGAGTGTATAGAGGAGATTTTACAGGATGTTGCTTAGTGAAGATGCAATAGAGATTTACCAGGATGTTGCACTGGAGAGATTACAGTGGAGATTAGCAGGATGTTGCACTAGAGAGGCAACAGTGGAGATTTACCAGGATGTTGCACTAGAGGAGGTACAGAGTTCATTTACAAGGATGTTTCTCTAGAGAGGATACTAAGAACATTTACCAGGATGTTGCACCGAGGTCGAGCAGAGAAGATTTACCAGCATGTTAGACTGGAGAGAGTATATATGAGTTTTAAGCGGATATTGCACTAGAGAGGGTGCAGAGGAGACTTATCACGATGTTGCACTGCAGACGGTAGAGAGGCGATTTACAAGAATGTTGCACTAGAGTGGGTACAGAGGAGACCTAACAGGATGTTGCACAGGAGAGGGTACAGACGAGATTCACACGGATGTTACACTGGAGAGGGTAGAGAGAAGATTTAGCAGGTTGTTGAAATGGCGAGGTTACAGAGGAGATTCAAGAGGATTTTGCATTGGAGAGGGAGCAGTGGGATTTACCAGGATGCTGCATTGGAGTTGGTGCAGATGAGATTTACCAGGATGTTGCACTGTAGAATGTAGAGAGGACATTTTAAAGAATTTTGCACTAGAGAGGCTACAGAGGAGATTTACAAGGATGTAACACTGGAGAGGGTGCAGAGGTGATTAGCAGGATTGCAACTAGAGAGGGTGCAGAGCAGAATTAACAAGATGTTGCACAACAAAGTGTACAGAGGAGATTTACAAGGAAGTTGCACTAGCGAGGGTACAGAGGAGATTGCTCAATATGTTGCACTGAAGAGCATACAGAGTAGATTTACCACGATGTTACAGTGGAGTGGGTACATAGGGGATTTAACAGGACATTGCACTAGAGAGCTTGCAGAGGCGAGTTAGCTGGATGTTGCACTGCAGATCGTGCAGAGATGATTTACGAGGAAGTTGCACTAGAGAGTGTACAGAGGTGATTTACCAGGATGTTGCGCTGGGGAGGATACGGAGGAGTTTTACCAGGATGTTACACTGGCGAGGGTACAGAGGAAATTTACCTGGATGTTACACTAGAGAGGGTACAGAGGAGAATTAACAGGATGTTGCACTGGAGAGAGTAAAGTGGAGATTTACTAGAATATTGCACTAGTGTGTGTACAGGGAGATTTACCAGGATGTTGCACTAGAGAGAGTGCAGAGGAGATTTACCAGGATGTTGCACTCGAGATTATACAGAGGAGTTTTACGAGGATGTTGCCCTAGAGAGTGTACAGAAACGATTTACTAGGATGTTGCACTAGAGATGATACTGAGGAGATTTACCAGGACGTTGCACTAGAGATGATAGACAGGAGATCTATTAGAATTTGCCGCTGGGAGGGTACATAATAGATTCACCAAAATGTTACACTAGACAGGGTACAGAGGAGATTTACCACAACTTTGCACAGTGAGGTTACAGAGGAGATTTATCAGGGTATTGCAGTGGAGCGGGTACAGAGGAGATTTGCCAAGATGTTACACTGGAGCGGGTAGAGAGATTTACCAGGATGTTGCACTGCAGAGTGTACAGACGAGATTTACCAGGATTTACACTGTTGAGAGTACAGGGGAGATTTACCAGAATATTGCACTAGACAGGATACAGAGGAGATTCAGCATGATGTTGCACTAGAGAGGGTACACTAGGGATTTTCCAGGATGTTGCTCTGGACAGGGTACCGTGGAGATTTACCAGGATTTTACATTAGACGGGGTACAGAGGACTTTTAACAGAGGTTGCAGCGGAGATTTACTAGAATATTGCACTGCAGAGGGTACAGAGGAGATTACAAGGATGTTGAGCTAGAGAAGGTACAGAGGAGATTTACCAGCAAGTTTTACTGGAGAGGATAAAGAGGCGATTTACCAGGATGTTACACTGGAAGGGAGCAGAAGAGATTTACCAGGATGTTGCACTGCAGAGGTTGCAGAGGAGATTTACAAGAATGTTGCACTAGCGGGTTTACGGAGTTGATTCAACAGGATGTTGCAATGCAGAGGGAACAGAGGAGATTTACAAGGATGTTGAACTAGAGAGGGTACAGAGGAGATTTACCAGGAAGTTGCACTGTAGAGGGTACATAGGAGATTTACCAGGATGTTACACTGGAGAGGTTGCAGTGGAGATTTATCAGGATGTTGCACTGGCGAGGGTGCAGAAGAGATTTAAGATGATGTTGCACTATAGATGATTAAGAGGAAATTTGGCAGGATGTTGCTCTGGAGAGGTTACAGAGGAGATTGAACAGGATGTTGCCCTGGTGAGTGTACTGAGGAGAATCACCAGGATGTTGCACTGGAGAGGGTACAGAGGAGTTTTACCAGCATGTTGCACTAGCGAGGGTACAGAGGAGATTTACCAGAATGTTGCACTGGAAAGAGTACAGACGTGATTTACCTGGATGTTGCACTGCGAGGGTATGGAGGAGGTTTACCAGGATGATGCACTGTAGGGAGTATAGGTGGGATTTAACGAATATTACATTAGAGAGGGAACAGTGGAGAATTGCCCAGATGTTGCACTAGAGAGTGTGCAGTGGAGATTTACCTGGATGTTGCACTAAACGCTTGCAGAGGAGATTTACCCAGAATTTGCACTTGAGAGCATACATAGAAGATATACCAGGATGTTAGAATTGAGAAGGTACATAGGAGATTTAACAGCATATTGCTCTAGAGAATGTGCAGAGGCGATTTAACAAGATGTTGCACTGCAGGGCGTGCAGAGGTGATTTACAAGGATGTTGCACTAGAGAGGGTACAGAGGAGATTTACCTAGAATGTTGCACTGGAGATGGTACAGAGATGTTTTAATAGGAGGTTACACTAGAGAGGTATCAGAGGTGATTTAACTGATGTTGCACTGGCGGCGGTACAGTGGAGATTTACCTGGATGTTACACGAGTGAGGGTACAGAGGAGATTTACAAGGATTTTGCACTGGAGAGAGTACAGAGGAGATTTACCACGATGTTGCACTGGAGAGGATACAGAGGAGATTCACCAGGATGTTGTACTGAAGAGCATACAGATAAGATTTACTAGGATGTTAGAGTATAGAAGGTACACAGGAGATTTAACAGCATATTGCATTAGAGGCGGTGCAGAGGCGATTTACCAAGATGTTGCACTGCAGAGCTTGCAGAGGTGATTTACAAGGAAATTGCACTAGAGAGGGTACAGAGGAGATTTACCAGGATGTTGCACTGCAGAGGATCCACAGGAGATTTACCAGAATGTCGCAGTGTAGAAAGTACAGGGGAGATTTACCAGAATATTACATTAGAGAGGATACAGAGGAGATTTACCTGGATTTTGCACTAGAGAGTGTGCAGAGGAGATTTAGCTGGATGTTGTACTAAAGAGGTTGCAGAGGAGATTTACTAGGATTTTGCACTAAAGAGGGCACAGAGGAGATTCAGCAGGAAGTTACACTGGAGAAGGAAGAGAGGAGATTTCGCAGGTTGTTGCACTTGTGAGGGTACACAGGCGTTTCAACAGGATTTTGCCGTAGAGAGGTTGCAGAGGAGATTTACCAGGGTGTTGAACTGGAGAGGGTACAGATGAGATTTACCAGGATGTTGCACTAGAGAGGGTGCAGAGGAGATTTACCAGGATTTTGCACTGGAGAGGATAGAGAGGAGATTTTCCAGAATGTTGCACCCGGAGCGTGCACAGGTGATTTACCAGGGTGTTGCACTGCAGCGGGTACAGATTAGAATAGCATGATCAGCACTACATAGTGTGCAGAGCAGAATTAACATGATGTTGCACGATGGAGGGTACAGAGGCGATTTACAAGGATGTTGCACTAGCGAGGATGTAGAGAAGATTTACCAGGAATATGCACTGGAGGGCGTACAGAGAAGATTTACCAGGATGTTGCACTGCAGAGCGTGTAGAGGTGTTTTACAAGGAAGTTGCACCAAAGATGGTACAGTGGAGATTTACCGCGATGTTGCGCTGGAGATGGTACAGAGGAGACTAGCAGGATGTTACACTGGACAGGTTACAGACGAGATATAACAAGATGTTGCATTGGCGATGGTACAGAGGAGATTTACCTGGATGTTACACTTAGAGGGTACAGAGGAGATATACAAAGATGTTGCACTGGAGAGGGTACAGAGGAGATTTAACACGATGTTGCACTGGAGAGGATACAGAGGAGATTTACCAGGATGTTGCAGTGGAGAGGGTACAGAGGAGATTTACCAGGGTGTTGCACTAGAGAGTGTACAGAGGAGATTTTACAGGATGTTGCTTAGTGAAGATGCAGTAGAGATTTACCAGGATGTTGCACTGCAGAGATTACAGTGGAGATTAGCAGGATTTTGCACTAGAGAGGCTACAGTGGAGATTTACCAGGATGTTGCACTAGAGGAGGTACAGACGTCATTTACAAGGATGTTTCTCTAGAGAGGATACTGAGAACATTTACCAGGATTTTGCACCGAGGGCGAGCAGAGAAGATTTACCAGGATGTTAGACTGGAGAGAGTATATATGAGTTTTAAGCGGATATTGCACTAGAGAGGGTGCAGAGGAGACTTACCACGATGTTGCACTGCAGACGGTAGAGAGGAGATTTACAAGAATGTTGCACTAGAGTGGGTACAGAGGCGACCTAACAGGATGTTGCACAGGAGAGGGTACAGACGAGATTCACACGGATGTTACACTGGAGAGGGTAGAGAGAAGATTTAGCAGGTTGTTGGACTGGCGTGGTTACAGAAGAGATTCAACAGGATGTTGCAGTGGAGAGGGAGCAGTGGGATTTACCACGATGCTGCATTGGAGTGGGTGCAGATGAGATTTACCAGGATGTTGCACTGTAGAATGTAGAGAGGACATTTTAAAGGATTTTGCGCTAGAAAGGCTACAGAGGAGATTTACAAGGATGTAACACTGGAGAGGGTGCAGAGGTGATTAGCAGGATGGCCACTAGAGAGGGTGCAGAGCAGAATTAACAAGATGTTGCACAACAGAATGTACAGAGGAGATTTACAAGGAAGTTGCACTAGCGAGGGTACAGAGGAGATTGCTCAGGATGTTGCACTGAAGACCATACAGAGTAGATTTGCCACGATGTTACAGTGGAGTGGGTACATAGGGGATTTAACAGGACATTGCACTAGAGCTTGCAGAGGCGAGTTACCAGAATGTTGCACTGCAGATTGTGCAGAGATGATTTACGAGGAAGTTGCACTAGAGAGTGTACAGAGGTGATTTACAAGGATGTTGCGCTGGGGACGATACAGAGGAGTTTTACCAGGATGTTACACTGGAGAGGGTACTGAGGTGATTTAACACGATGTTGCACCAGCGAGGGTGCAGAGGAAATTTACCTGGATGTTACACTAGAGAGGGTACAGAGGAGAATTAACAGGATGTTGCACTGGAGAGAGTAAAGTGGAGATTTAGTAGAATATTGCACTAGTGTGGGTACAGGGAGATTTACCAGGATGTTGCACTAGAGAGAGTGCAGAGGAGATTTACCAGGATGTTGCACTCGAGATTATGCAGAGGAGTTTTACGAGGATGTTGCCCTAGAGAGTGTACAGAAACGATTTACTAGGATGTTGCACTTGAGAAGGTAACGTGAAGAATTACCAGGATGTTACACTAGAGATGATACTCAGGAGATTTACCAGGACGTTGCACTAGAGATGATAGACAGGAGATCTATTAGGATGTGGCGCTGGGAGGTTACAGAAGAGATTCACCAAAATGTTACACTAGACAGGGTACAGAGGAGATTTACCACAACTTTGCACAGTGAGGTTACAGAGGAGATTTATCAGGGTATTGCACTGGAGCGGGTACAGAGGAGATTTGCCAAGATGTTACACTGGAGCGGGTAGAGAGATTTACCAGGATTTTACACTGTTGAGAGTACAGGGGAGATTTACCAGAATATTGCACTAGATAGAATGCAGAGGAGATTCACCAGGATGTTGCAATAGAGAGGGTACACTAGGGATTTCCCAGGATGTTGCGCTGGAGAGGGTACCGTGGAGATTTAACAGGATTTTACATTAGACGGGGTACAGAGGAGTTTTAACAGAGGTTGCAGCGGAGATTTACTAGAATATTGCACTGCAGAGGTTAGAGAGAAGATTTACAAGGATGTTGCATTAGAGAGGGTACAGAGGAGATGTAACAGGATATTGCACGGGAGAAGTTACAAATGAGATTCATCAGGATGTTGCACAGGAGAGGGTAGAGACGTGATTTACCATCTCGTTACACTGGCGAGGGTACAGAGGAGATTCAATAGGATGTTGCAGTGGAGAGATTGCAGTGGAGATTTACCAGGATGTTGCACTGGCGAGCGTATAGAGGAGATTTACCTGGATGTTATACTAGAGATGTTATAGAGGAGATTTAACAGGATGATGCACGGAGAAGGCAGAGAGGAAATTTACCACGATGTTGCACTGCAGAGTGTACAGAGGAGATTTACCAGGATGTTGAAATTTAGAGCGTGCAGGGAAGATTTCCCAGAATGTTGCACTAGAGAGTGTACAGAGTAGTTTTACCAGGATGTTGCACGAGACAGTGTGCAGAGGGGATTTACCAGAATGTTGCACTAGAGGGGATGCAGAGTAGATTCACCAGGATGTTTACTAGATAGGGTACACTTGAGATTTACCAGGATGTTGCACTGGAGAGGAAACCGTGTAGATTTACCAGGATGTTACACTAGAGAGGGTACAGAGAAGTTTTAACAGGATTTTGCACTAGAGAGGGTGCAGCGGAGATTTACCAGGATATTGCACTGCCGAAGTTAGAGAGGTGATTACAAGGATGTTGCACTAGAGAGGGAACAGAGCAGATTTAACAGGATGTTGCACGGAAGAGAGTACAGAGGAGATTTAACAGGAGGTTACAATGGCGAGGGTAGAAACGAGATTTAGCAGGTTGTTACACTGGCGGAGGTACAGAGGAGGTTCAATACGATGTTGCAGTGGAGAGATGGGAGAGGAGATTTACCAGGATGTTGCACTGGCGAGCGTACAGAGGAGATTTACCTGGCTGTTACACTCGAGATATTATAGAGGAGATTTACCAGGATGTTGCACTAAGAAGGCAGAGAGGAGATTTACCACGATGCTTCACTGCAGCGTGTACAGAGGAGATTTACCAGAATATTGCACTGTAGAGATTACAGAGGACTTTTACCATGATGTTGCACTAGAGAGGTTGCAGAGGGGATTTAGTAGGATGTTGCACTAGAGAGGATGCAGAGGATATTTAACAGGATGTTGCACTAGAGACGTTGGAGAGGATATTTACCAGGATGTTGCACTGGAGAGGATAGAGAGGAGAATTACCAGGATGTTGCACTGGAGAGGGTTTGGAGGAGATGAACCAGGATGTTACATTAGCGAGGGTACAGACGAGTTTTAACATGATATTGCACTAGAGAGGGTGCAGAGGAGATTTACCAGGATGTTGCACTGCAGAGTAAGAGTGGAGATTTACAAGCATGTTGCACTAGAGAGGTTACAGAGAAGATTTAACAGGATGTTGCATTGGAGAGTTTACAGAGGTGATTTACCAGGATGTTGCACTTGTGAGCGTACAGAGGAGAGTTATCTGGATGTTACACTAGAGATGTTACAGAGGAGATGTACCAGGATGTTGATCTTAGAGAGCACAGAGGACATGTACCGGGATGTTGCACTGCCTAGTGTACAGATGAGATGTTGCACTGTAGAAAGTACATGGGAGATTTACCAGAATATTGCACTAGAGAGGATTCAGATGAGACCTTCCAGGATGTAGTACTAGAGAGGAACAGAGGATATTTACGAGCATGTTGCACTTGAGAGATTACAGATGAGATTTACCTTAATGTTGCACTGGAGAGGATATGGAGGAGATTTACTAGCATGTTGCACTAGGGAGTTTACAGAGGAAATGTTCCAGGATGATGTTCTAAAGAGGGTGCAGTGAAGCGTTACCAGGATGTTGAACTGGAGAGTGTACAGAGGAGATTTACCAGGATGTTGCACTAGAGAGGGTAGAGAGGAGATTTTCAAGAATGTTGCCATAGAGAGGATACAGAGAAGAATTACCAGGATGTTGCACTGGAGAGGGTACAGCGGAGATTAACCAGGATGTTGCTCTGGAGAGGTTACAGAGGAAGGATACCGGGATGTTGCATTAGAGAAGGTACAGAGGAGATTTACCAGGGTATTGCACTAGAGTGGTTACAGACGAGAATTATGAGGATGTTGCACTAGAGAAAATGCAGAGGATTTTTACCAAGATGTTGCACTAGAGAGTGTACAGAGGAGCTTTACCAGGATGTTGCACTGGAGAGGATACTGACGGCATTTACCAGGATGTTACATTGGAGAGGGTACAGAGGAGTTTTAACAGGATGTTGCACTGCAGTGGGTAGAGAGGCGATTTACAAGGATGTTACACTGGGGAGATTAGTTTGGCGAAATAGCAGGTTGTTACACTGGCGAGGGTATAGAAGAGATTCAACAGGATGTTGCTGTGGAGATGGTGCAGAGGTGTTTTACCAGGATGTTTCACTAGAGAATACAGATAAGGTTTAGCAGGATGTTGCACTGCAGAGGTTACGGTGGAGATTTAACAGCATGTTGCAACGGAAGTATGCAGAGGAGTGTTAACAATATGCTGAACTGGAGATGGTACAGAGGAGGTTTACCAGGATGTTGCACTAGAGAGGGTACAGAGGAGATTTATCAGGTTATTGCGCTATAGATGGTACAGAGGAGTTTTACCAGGTTTTTTCACTAGGGAACGTACAGAGGAGATTTACAAGGATGTTGCACTGGCGAGTGTACAGCGGACATTTACCTGGATGATACACTTGGGAGGGTACAGAGGAGAATTAACAGAATGTTGCACTTGATCGGCTTTACCAGGATGATGCACTGGAGATGGTAAAGAGGAGATTTACCAGGATGTTACACTGGAGAAGGTGGAGAGGAGGTTGAGCAGATTGTTGCACTGAGGAGGGTACAGAGGAAATTCAACAGGATGTTGCAGTGGAGAGGTTGAAGAGGGGATTTACCAAGATGTTGCCCTGGTGAGTATACTGAGGAGAATCACCAGGATGTTGCACTGGAGTGGGTACAGAGGAGATTTACCAGGATGTTGCAATAGAGAGATTACAGAGGAGTTTTGCCAGGATGTTGAAGTAGAGAGGTACAGAGGAGATTTTCAAGGATGTTGCACTAGAGAGTTACAGAGGAGATTTACCAGCATGTTGCAGTGGAGTGATTACAGAGGAGATTTACCAGGTTGTTGCTCAGAGAGTGTGCAGAGGAAATTTACCAGGATGTTGCACAGAGAGTGAGCAGAGGAGATATAACAGAATGTTGCACTGGAGAGGGTACAGTGGAGATTTACAAGGATGTTACACTAAAGATGGTACGGAGTAGATTCACCAGGTTATTTCGCTGTAGAGGGTACAGAGGAGTTTTACCAGAATGTTACGCTAGAGAGGGTACAGAGGAGATTTACCAAGGCCTTGCACTAGTGAGGATACAGAGGAGATTTACTAGAATGTGGCCCTGGGAGGGTATAGAGGAGATTCATCTGAAAGATCCACGAGGCAATGTACATAAGAGATTTACCAGAATGTTGCACTAGCGAGGGTACAGAGGACATTTACCATGATATTGCACTGGATAGGATATAGAGGAGATTTAATAAGATGTTGCTCTGGAGAAGTTACAAGGGAGATTAAGCAGTTTGTTGCATTGGACGGGTTGCAGAGGAGATTTACCATTATGTTGCACTAGAGACAGTACGAAGGAGATTTACCAGGATCTTGCAATAGAGAGGGTACACAGACGATTTACAAGGATGTTGCACTGGGGAGGGTACTTTGGAGATTTACCCGAATGCTGCACTGGACAGGGTACAGAGGAGATATGCCTGGATATTGCACCGGACCGTGTACAGAGGAGATTTACCAGGATGTTGCAGTGGAGCGGGTACAGTGGAGATTTAGGAGTATGTTGCACTGGAGAGGGTACAGAGGCGACTTCCCAGGGTTGCACTGGCGAGGATGCAGAGGAAATGTCAAGATTTTGCAACAGAGAGAATACATATCTGATTTACGAGAATGTTTCACTGGAGAAGGTACAGAGGAGATTTACCAGGATGTTGCACTGGATAGGGTACAAATGAGATTTACCAGGTTGTTACACTAGAGAGGATAGAGAGGAGATTTAGCACGAGGTTGCACTGCAGGTGGCACAAAGGAGATTTGCAAGGATGTTGCATTGGAGAGGGTACAGCGGAGATTTACCAGGATGTTGAACTGGAGAGGGTACAGAGCAGATTTACCAGCGTGTTACACTGGAGAGGGTACAGAACAGTTTTAACAGGACATTGCACTAGAGAGGGTAGAGAGGAGATTTACCAGCATGTTGCACTGGAGAGGGTACAGATGAGATTTACCAGGATCTTCCATTGGATAGGATGAAAATGAGATTTACCAGGTTGTTACACTGGCGAATGTATAGAGGAGATTTATCAGGATGTCGCATTGCAGAAGGTACACAGGAGATTTAAAAGGATGTTGCGCTAGCGAGGGTTCAAAGGAGATTTACCCGGATGTTTTACTGGAGAGGATAAAGAGGCGATTTACCAGGATGTTACACTGGAAGGGTGCAGAAGAGATTTACCAGGATGTAGCGCTGCAGAGGCTGCAGAGGAGATTTACAAGAATGTTGCACTAGAGGGGTTACGGAGTTGATACAACAGGGTGTTGCAATGCAGAGGGAACAGAGGAGATTTACAAGGATGTTGAACTAGAGAGGGTACAGAAGAGATTTACCAGGAAGTTGCACTTTAGAGGGTACAGAGGAGATTTACCAGGATGTTACACTGGAGAGGTTGCAGTGGAGATTTATCAGGATGTTGCACTGGCGAAGGTACAGAAGAGATTTAAGAGGATGTTGCACTATAGATGATTAAGAGGAGATTTGGCAGGATGTTGCACTGGAGAGGTTACAGAGGAGATTGAACAGGATGTTGCCCTGGTGAGTGTACTGAGGAGAATCACCAGGATGTTGCACTGGAGAGGGTACAGAGGAGTTTTACCAGCATGTTGCACTAGCGAGGGTGCAGAGGAGATTTACCAGAATGTTGCACTGGAAAGAGTACAGACGTGAATTACCTGGATGTTGCACTGCGAGGGTATGGAGGAGATTTTCCAGGATGTTTCACTGTAGGGAGTATAGGGGGGATTTAACAGAATATTACATTAGAGAGGGAAAAGTGGAGAATTACCCAGATGTTACACTAGAGAGTGCGCGGTGGAGATTTACATGGATGTTGCACTAAACGCTTGCAGAGGAGATTTACCCGGATGTTACACTGGAGAGCATACAGAGAAGATTTACCAGGATGTTAGAGTGGAGAAGGTACATAGGAGATTTAACAGCATATTGCTCTAGAGAATGTGCAGAGGCGATTTGACAAGATGTTGCACTGCTGAGCGTGCAGAGGTGATTTACAAGGATGTTGCACTAGAGAGGGTACAGAGGAGATTTACCTAGAATGTTGCACTGGAGATGGTACTGAGATGTTTTAATAGGATGTTACACTAGAGAGGTAACAGAGGTGATTTAACAGGATGTTGCACTGGCGACGGTACAGTGGAGATTTACCTGGATGTTACACTAGTGACGGTACAGAGGTTATTTACAAGGAAAGTACACTAGAGAGTTTACAGAGGAGATTTACCAGGATGTTGCACTGCAGAGGATCCACAGGAGATTTCCAGAATGTTGCACTGTAGAAAGTATAGGGGAGATTTACCAGAATATTACATTAGAGAGGATACAGAGGAGATTTACCTGGATTTTGCACTAGAGAGTGTGCAGAGGAGATTTAGCTGGATGTTGGACTAAAGAGGTTGCAGAGGAGATTTACTAGGATTTTGCACTAAAGAGGGCACAGAGGAGATTCAGCAGGATGTTACACTGGAGAAGGTAGAGAGGAGATTTCGCAGGTTGTTGCACTTGTGAGGGTACACAGGAGTTTCAACAGGATTTTGCCGTAGAGAGGTTGTAGAGGAGATTTACCAGGGTGTTGAACTGGAGAGGGTACAGATGAGATTTACCAGGATGATGCACTAGAGAGGGTGCAGAGGAAATTTACCAGGATTTTGCACTGGAGAGGATAGAGTGAAGATTTTCCAGAATGTTGCACCCAGAGCGTGCAGAGGTGATTTACCAGGGTGTTGCACTGCAGCGGGTACAGATTAGACTAGCATGATCAGCATTCATAGCGTGCAGAGCAGAATTAACATGATGTTGCACGACGGAGGGTAGAGAGGCGATTTACAAGGATGTTGCACTAGCGAGGATGTAGAGAAGATTTACCAGGAATATGCACTGGAGGGCGTACAGAGAAGATTTACCAGGATGTTTCATTGCAGAGCGTGTAGAGGTGTTTTACAAGGAAGTTGCACCAGAGATGGTACAGTGGAGATTTACCACAATGTTGCGCTGGAGATGGTACAGAGGAGACTACCAGGATGTTACACTGGACAGGTTACAGACGAGATATAACAAAATGTTGCACTGGCGATGGTACAGAGGAGATTTATCTGGATGTTACACTAGAGAGGGTACAGAGGAGATATACAAGGATGGTGCACTGGAGAGGGTACAGAGGAGATTTACCACGATGTTGCACTGGAGAGGATACAGAGGAATTTACCAGGATGCTGCAGTGGAGAGGGTACAGAGGAGATTTACCAGCGTGTTGCACTAGAGCGTGTACAGAGGAGATTTTACAGGATGTTGCTTAGTGAAGATGCAGTAGAGATTTACCAGGATGTTGCACTGGAGAGATTACAGTGGAGATTAGCAGGATGTTGCACTGCCGAGGGAACAGAGGAGATTTATCAGGATGTTGCACTGGCGAGGGTTCAGAGGAGATTTACCAGGATGTTGCAATGGAGAGCATGCATAGGAGATTTACCAGGATATTGGAATGGAAAGGGTACAGAGAAGATATACTAGGATGTTGTACTATAGACGGAATAGGGGAGATTTAACAGATTATTGCGCTGTATATGATTATGTGGAGTTTTACCAAGATTTTACAAAAGAGAGTGTACAAAGAAAATTTACGAAGATGGTGCACTAGAGAGGGTACAGAAGAGATTTACCAGGATGTGGCCCTGGGAGAGTACAGAGTAGATTCACCATATTGTTGCACTAGACTGCATACAGAGGAGATTTACCAGGTTGTTGCCCTAGTGTGGGTACAGAGGAGATTTACCAGGATATTGCAGTGGAGAGGGTAGAGAGGAGATTTAACAGGATCATAAACTGCAGAAGGTATAGTGGAGATTTACCAGGATGTTGCACTGTAGTGGGTGCAGAGGAGATTTACCAGGATATTGCACTAAACAGGGTACAGAGGAGATTTACCAGGATGTTGCACTAGAAAAATTACAGCAGAGATTTAGCGGGATGATGCACTGGCGCGGGTATAGAGGAGATTTACCAGGTTGCTGCTCTACAGAGGGTACAGAGTCGATTTACCAGGATGTTGCACTAGAGAGAGTGCAGAGTAGATTTACCAGGATGTTGCATTGCAGAGGTTACAGAGGAGATTTACAAGAATATTGCACTAGAGCAGTTACTGAGGAGATTTAACAGGATGTTGCACTGGAAAGATTACAGAGAAAAGTAACAAGATATTGCACTAGCGAGGGTGCAGAGGAGATTTACCAGGATGTTCCACTACAGAGGGTATAATGGAGATGTACATAGATGTCGCACTAGAGAGTGTACAGAGGAGATTTAGCAGGATATTGCACTGGAGAGGGAAGAGAGTAGATTTAACAGGTCGTTACATTGGAGAGGGTGCAAAGAAGATGTAAAAGTATGTTGCACTTTCAAAGGTACAGAGAAGATTTAACAGGATGTTGCACTACAGAGGACTTAGAGGAGATTTAAAGGATATTACACAGGAGGGGTTACAGTTGAGATTTACCAGGGCATTGACTAGACAGGGTACAGAGGAGATTTACCAGGATGTTGCACTAGAGAAGTTACACCGGTGATTTACCAGGATGTTGAACTGGAGAGGGTACAGAGGTGTTTTACCAAAATGTTGCACTAGTGAGGGTGCAGAGATGATTTAACAGGATGTTGCACTGATGGGGGTACAGAGTAGATTAACCAGAATGTTGCATTAGAGAGGGTTCTGAGGGATGTTGCACTAGAGAGGTTGCAGGGCAGATTTACCAGGATGTTCTACTGCATAGGATACAGAGGAGATTTAACAGGATGTTGCACTAGAGAGGGTGCAGAGTAGATTTACAAGGATGTTGCACTGGAGAGGGTACAGGGGCGCTTTACCAAGATGTTGCACTGGAGAGGTACAGAAGAGATTTATGAGGATGTTGCAGTTGAGAGGGTGCAAAGGAGATTTTCCAGGCTGCTCGCTTTGGAGAGGGTACAGAGGAGATTTACCAGGATTCAGCATTTGAGAGGATTCAAAGGAGATTTTCCAAGATGTTGCACTAGAGAGGTACTGTGCAAATTTACCAGCATGCTGCACTCGAGAAATTACATAGGAGATTCACCAGGATGGTGCACTGGAGAGGGTACAAGGAGATTTACATGGATGTTGCACTAGAGAGGGTACATAGGAGATTTACAAGAATGTTGCACTAGAGAGTGTGCAGAAGAGATTAACCAGGATGTTACACTAGAGATGGCACAAATGAGATTGAACAAGATATTGCACTGGTGAGATTACAAAGGAGATTCATTAGGATATTGCAGTTGAGAGGGTGCAGAGGATATTTACCTGGCTGTCGCACAGGAGAGGGTACAGAGGCGATTTACCAGGATGTTGCACTTGAGAGAATTCAGAGGGAGTTTACCAGCCTGTGGCCCTGGAGAGATTACAGAGGAAACTTACCAGGATGTTGCACTGGAGAAGGTACAGAGGAAATGTACCAGTATGTTGCTATAGAGAAGTTGCAGAGGAGATTTACCTGGATGTTGCACGGCAGAGGGTACAGAGGGGATTTACATGGTTGTGGCACTAGAGAGGGTACAGAGAAGATTTACATGGATGTTACACAGGAGAAGGTACAAAGGAGAGTTACACGGATGTTACGCTGGAGAGTCGACAGAGGACATTGAACAGGATGTTGCACTAGCGAGCTTATAGAGGAGATTTAGTAGGATTTTGCAGTTGAGAGGGTGTAGAGGAGATTTACCAGGCTGTCATATTGGAGAGCGTACAGAGGAGATTTACCAGGATGTTGAACTAGGGAGGATTCAGAGGAGATTTTCCTGGATGTTGCATTAGAGACGTACAGAGGAGATTTACCAGAATATTACACTGGAGAGGTCATGGAGGAGATTTACTACGATGTTGCGCTAGAGAGAATTCAGAGGAGATTTTCCAGGATGTTGCCTTGGTGAGATTACAGAGGAGATTTACCAGAATGTTGCACTGGAGATGGTAGAGAGGAGATTAGCAGGATCTTGCACAAGAGAGGGTGCAGTGCAGAATTACCAGGATGCTGCACTACAGAGGGTACAGAGGAGATTTACAAGGATGTTGTACATGCGAGGGTATAGTGGAGAATACCAGGATGTTACAATACAGAGGGTACAGAAAATATTTACCAGGATATTACACTGGAGAGAGTACAGAAGACATTAAGAGGATATTGCACTAGAGAGGATGCAGAGGAGATTGACGAGGATAATGCACTAGACACGGTACAGAGGAGATTTACAAGGATGTTGCTCTAGGGAGGTTACAGCGGAGATTTACCAGGATGTTGCACTCGAGAAGGTATCGAGGAGATTTACAAGGATTTTGCACCGGAATGGGTAAAGAGGACATTTACCAGGTTGTTGCACTGGCGAGGGTACAGAGGAGATTTATCAGAATGTTGCACTCGAGAGGGTGCAGAGGAGATTTACCAGGATGTTGCACTGCAGAGGGTACAGAGGAGATTCACAGGAATGTTGCACTAGATTGGATACAGTGGAGATTTAACAGGATGTTGCTCTAGAGAGGTTACAGCGGAGATTTACCAGGATGTTGCACTTGGAAGTGTACAGAGGAGAATTACAAGGATGCTGCACCGGAGCGGGTACAGAGGAGATTTTACAGCATGTTGCACTAAGAGGTTATAAAGGAGACTTAACAGGATGTTGCACTAGAGAGAATGCAGAGTTGATTTACCAGGATGTTGCACTGCAGAGGGTACAGAGGAGATTTACCTGGATGCTGCACTAAAGTGGGTACCGAAGAGATTTAAAAAAATGTTGCACTGAAGAGGGTAGAGAAGAGATTTACAAGGATGTTTCACTAGTGAGGGTACAGAAGAGATTTATTAGGATGTTGCACTGGAGCGGGTACAGAGGAAATTTACCAGGATATTACTTGAAAGAGTACAGAGGAGATTTAGCTGGAATTTGCACTGCCGAAGATACTGAAGATATTTAACAGGAATTTGCACTAGAGAGTGTGCACAGGAGATATACCAGGATGTTGCACTGCAGAGGGTACAGAGGTGATTTACCAGGATGTTGCACAAGAGAAGTTACAGTGGAGATTTACCAGGGCTTTGCACTGAAAGGAGTACAGAGGAGATTTACCAGGATGTTGCGCTGCAGAGGGTACAGAGGAGATTTATTAGGATGTTGCACAGGATCGACAACAGAGGAGATTTACCAGGATATTAAACTGGAGAGACTGCAGAGGAGATTTAACTGGATGTTGCACTAGAGAGGCTACAGAGGAGATTTTCCAGTACATTGCACTGGAGAGGGTAGAGAGGAGTTTTACCAGGATGTTACAATGGAGAGGGTGCAAAGGAGATTTAAAAGAATGGTGCACTAGCGAAGCTACAGAGGAGATTTAACAGAATGTTGCACTAGACAAGTTACACCGGTGATTTACAAGGATCTTGCACTGGAGAGGGCACAGAAGTGATTTACCAGGATGTTGCAGCAGAGCGGTTTACCGAGGAGATTTACCAGCATGTTGCACTTTAGAGTGTACAGAGGAGATTTAAATGGATGTTGCACTGGAGAGGGTGCAGAGGAGATTTTCATGGATGTTGCACCAGAGAGGTTACAGACGAGATTCACCAGGATGTTACACTAGAGAGGTTACAGAGGTGATTTACCAGGATGTTGCACTGGAGAAGTTAGAGAGCCGATTTACAACGATGTTGCACTGGAGAGAGTACAAAGGATATTTACCAGGATGTTGCAATGTAGAGTAAAGGGGTGATTTACCAGAATATTGCACTAGAGAATGTACAGTGGAATTTTACCAGATTGTTGCACTAGAGAGGGTGCAGAGGAGATTTACAATGATGTTGCACTGGAGGGGATACCGAGAAAATTTACTAGGATATTGCACTAGACAGTGTAAGGAGGAGATTTTCCAGGATGTTGGAATTGAGAGGTTACAGCGGAGATTTACCAGGTTCTTGCATTGGCGAGGTTATAGAGCAGATTTACCAGGCTTTTGCTTTGGCAAGTGTACGAGGAGATTTACCACGATGTCGCACTGCAGAGAGTACAGAGGAGATTTACAAGGATGTTGCGCTAGAGAGGGTACAGAGGAGATTTACCAGGATATTACACAAGTGAGGTGATAGAGGAGATTTACCAGAATGTTGCACTGGAGAAGTTACAGAGCAGATTTAAAACGATGTTGCACTGGAGGGGGTACAGATCCGATGTACCAGGTTGTGGCACTGGCAAGGGTATAGAGGAGATTTACCAGGATCTCGCACTGCAGAAGGTACAGTGGACATTTACAAGGATGTTGCTCTAGAGAGGGTACAGAGGAAATTTACCCGGATGTTTTACTGGAGACGGTACAGAGGAGATTTACCAGGATGTTGCAATGCAGAGGTTATAGAGGAGATTTACCAGGATATCGCACTGCAGAGATTACAGCGGGGAATTGCAAGGATATTGCACTAAAGAGTTACAGCGGTGATTTACCAGGATGTTGCACTGGAGAGCATACAGAGGAGATTTACCAGGATCTTGCGCTTTAGCGGGTACAGACGAGATTTACCAGGTTGCTGCAATGGCGCGGGTACAGAGGAGATTTTCCAGAATGTGGCATTAGAGAGAGTGCAGAGGCGATTTACCAGGATGTTGCACTGCAGAGGGTACACAGGAGATTTTCAAGGATCTTGCACAAGAGAGCGTAACAGAGGAGATTTACCAGGATGTTGCACTGCTGAGGGTACAGAGGAGATTTACACGGATGTTGCACTAAAGAGTGTGCAGAGGAGATTTACCTGGATGTTGCACTGCAGACGGTACACAGGTGATTTACAAGGATCTTGCACAAGAGGGCGTACAGAGGAGATTTTTCTGGATGTTGCACTGCAGAGGGTACAGAGGACATTTACACGGATGTTGCACTAGAGAGGGTGTAGAGGAGATTTACCTGGATGTTGTTCTGGAGAGGGTTCAGAGGAGATTTACAAGAATGTTGCACTAGAGGGGGTACAGAGTTGAATCAACAGGATGTTGCACTGCAGAGGGAACAGAGGAGATTTACAAGGATATTGCACTAGAGAGGGTAGAGAGGAGATTTACCCGGAAGTTGCATGGAGAGGGTACAGAGGAGATTTACCAGGATGCTACACTGGAGAGAGTGTAGACGGGATTTAACAGGACGTTACACTGGTGAAGGTTCTAAAGAGATTTAACAGGATGTTGTGCTAGAGAAGCTCCCAATGAGATTTACGAGGATATTGCACTGGCGAAGTTAAAGTGGAGATTTACCAGGAAGTTGCATTCGAGAGGGAAAATAGGTGTTTCCCCAGGATGTTGCACTAGAGTTTGTATTGAGGAGATTTACCAGCATATTGCACAAGTGAGGTTATAGTGGAGATTTACCAGAATGTTGCACTGGAGAAGTTACAGAGCAGATTTAAAACGATGTTGCACTGGAGGGGGTACAGATCCGATTTACCAGGTTGTAGCACTGGCAAGGGTATAGAGGAGATTTTCCAGGATCTCGCAGTGCAGAAGGTACAGTGGACATTTACAAGGATGTTGCTCTAGAGAGGGTACAGAGGAAATTTACCCGGATGTTTTACTGGAGAGGGTGCAGAGGAGATTTACCAGGATGTTGCAATGCAGAGGTTATAGAGGAGATTTACCAGGATATCGCACTGCAGAGATTACAGCGGGGAATTGCCAGGATATTGCACTAATGAGTTTACAGCGGTGATTTACCAGGATGTTGCACTGGAGAGCATACAGATGAGATTTACCAGGATCTTGCACTTTAGCGGGTACAGACGAGATTTACCAGGTTACTGCAATGGCGCGGGTACAGAGGAGATTTTCCAGAATGTGGCATTAGAGAGAGTGCAGAGGAGATTTACCAGGATGTTGCACTGCAGAGGGTACACAGGAGATTTACAAGGATCTTGCACAAGAGAGCGTAACAGAGGAGATTTACCAGGATGTTGCACTGCAGAGGGTACAGATGAGATTTACACGGATGTTGCACTAAAGAGTGTGCAGAGGAGATTTTTCTGGATGTTGCACTGCAGAGGGTATAGAGGACATTTACACGGATGTTGCACTAGAGAGGGTGTAGAGGAGATTTACCTGGATGTTGTTCTGGAGAGGGTTCAGAGGAGATTTACAAGAATGTTGCACTAGAGGGGGTACAGAGTTGAATCAACAGGATGTTGCACTGCAGAGGGAACAGAGGAGATTTACAAGGATGTTGCACTAGAGAGAGTAGAGAGGAGATTTACCCGGAAGTTGCATGGAGAGGGTACAGAGGAGATTTACCAGGATGCTACACTGGAGAGAGTGTAGACGAGATTTAACAGGACGTTACACTGGTGAAGGTTCTAAAGAGGTTTAACAGGATGTTGTGCTAGAGAAGCTCCCAATGAGATTTACAAGGATATTGCACTGGCGAAGTTAAAGTGGAGATTTACCAGGAAGTTGCATTCGAGAGGGAAAATAGGTGTTTCACCAGGATGTTGCACTGGAGTTTGTATTGAGGAGATTTACCAGCATATTGCACTGTTGAGGGTACAGAGAATAAGTACCAGGATGTTGCACTGGAGATGTTACAGCGGAGATTTTACAGGATGTTGCACTAGACACGTTGTAGAGTAGATGTACCAGGAGTTTGCATTGGAGAGGATAAAGAGGAGATTTACCAGGATGCTGCACTAGAGAAGTTACAGCGGAGATTTACCAGGTTGTTGCACTAGAGAGCTTAGAGACCAGATGTTGCACTGAAGAGATTACAAAGGAGATTTACCAGGATATTACACTGTAAAGGGAGCAAAGGAGATTTAAAAGGATGTTGCACTGCCAAAGGTAAAGAGGAGATGTAAGAGGATGTTGCGCTAGAGAGTGTACAGAGGAGATTTAGCAGGATGTTACACTGGAGAGGCTGCAAATTAGATTTACCAGTCTGTTACACTGGTGAGGGTATAGAGGAGATTTACCAGGATTTTGCGCTAGAGAGGGTTCAGAGTAGTTTTACCAGGATGTTTTAGTGGAGAGGGTACAGAGGAGATTAACCAGGATTTTACACTAGAGAGTGTGCAGAGGAGATTCAGCAGGATGTTGCACTGCAGAGGTTACAGAGGAGATTTACAAGGATGTTGCTCTGTAGAGTACAGGGGAGATTTAACAGAATATTACGTTAGAGAGGGTACAGTGGAGATTTACCCGGATGTTGCTCTAGAGAGTGTGCAGAGGAGATTTACCTGGATGTTGCACTTAAGAACTTGCAGAGGCGATTTATCAGGATGTTGCACTGGAGAGCATACAGAGAAGATTTACCAGGATGTTAAAGTGGAGATGGTACATAGGAGATTTAACAGCATATTGCACTAGAGAAGTTGCAGAGGCGATTTATCAAGATGTTGTACTGCAGAATTTGCAGAGATGATTTAAAAAGCAGTTGCCCTAGAGAGGGTATATAGGAGCTTTTCCAGTATGTTGCGCTGGAGATGGTACAGAGGAGTTTAAATAGGATGTTACACTAGAGAGGTAACATACGTGATTTAACATGGTGTTGCACAGCGACGGTACAGTGGAGATTTACCTGGATGTTACACTAGAGAGGTTAAAGGGGAGATTGAACAGGATGTTGCACTGGAGAGGGTAGAGAGGAGATTTATCAGGATGTTGCACTAGAGAGTGTACAGAGGAGATTTACCAGGATGTTGCACTGCAGAGGATACAGAGGAGATTCACCAGGATGTTGCACTAGAGAGTGTGCAGAGGTGATTTAGCTGGATGTTGCACTGGAGAGTGTACCACGGAGATTTACCAGGATGTTATACTGGAGAGGGTAAAGAGGAATTTTAACAGGATGTTGCACTTTAGAGGGTGCAGAGGAGATTTATCAGGATGTTGCACTGCAGAGGGTAGAGATGAGATCTACAAGGATGGTGTACTATAGAGGCTACATGGGAGATTTACCAGGATGTTACAATGGAGAGGGCACAGGGGAGATTCAGCAGGATGTTACACTGGAGAGTGTAGAGAGGAGTTTTAGCAGGTTGTTGCACTTGCGAGGATACACAGGAGATTCAACAGGATTTTGCTGTAGAGAGTTTGCAGAGGAGATTTACCAGGGTGTTGAACTGGAAAGGGTACAGAGGAGATTTACCAGGCTGTTGGCCTAGAGAGGATATAGAGAAGAATTTCCAGGATTTTGCACTGGAGAGGATAGAGAGGAGATTTACCAGGATGTTGCACTGAAAGCGTGCAGAGGTGAATTACCAGGATGTTGCACTGGAGAGACTAGAAAAAAGATTTACCACGATGTTACACTGGAGAGGGTGCAGAGGAGATTTACAAGGATGTTGCACTAGAGAGGTTACAGAGGAGATTTACAAGGATGTACCTCTAGAGAGGATACAGAGAAGAATTATCAGGTTGTTGCACTGGAGAGGATACAGAGAATTATTACCAGGATGTTGCACTGGAGTGGATACAGAGCAGAATTTCCAGGATGTTGCACTGGAGAAGTTAGAGACGAGATTCACCAGGATGTTACACTGGAGAGGCTAGAGAGGAGATTTATTAGGTTGTTGAACTGGCGAGGGTACAGAGGAGATTCAACAGGATGTTGCAGTGGAGAGGTTGCAGTGGAGAATTACCAGGATGTTGCACTGGAGATGGTACAGAGGAGATTTACCAGGATATTACACAAGTGAGGTTATAGAGGAGATTTACCAGAATGTTGCACTGGAGAAGTTACAGTGCAGATTTAAAACGATGTTGCACTGGAGGCGGTACAGATCCGATTTACCAGGTTGTTGCACTGGCAAGGGTATAGAGGAGATTTACCAGGATCTCGCACTGCAGAAGGTACAGTGGACATTTACAAGGATGTTTCTCTAGACAGGGTACAGAGGAAATTTACCCGAATGTTTTACTGGAGAGGGTACAGTGGAGATTTACCAGGATGTTGCAATGCAGAGGTTATAGAGGAGATTTACCAGGATGTCGCACTGCAGAGATTGCAGCGGAGAATTGGCACGATATTGCACTACAGAGTTTACAGCGGTGATTTACCAGGATGTTGCACTGGAGAGCATACAGAGGAGATTTACCAGGATCTTGCAATTTAGCGGGTACAGAGGAGATTTACCAGGTCGCTGCAATGGTGTGGGTACAGAGGAGATTTTCCAGGATGTGGCATTAGAGACAGTGCAGAGGAGATTTACCAGGATGTTGCACTGCAGAGGGTACACAGGAGATTTACAAGGATCTTGCAGAAGAGAGTGTACAGACGAGATTTACCAGGACGTTGCACTGCAGAGGGTACAGAGGAGATTTACACGGATGTTGCACTAGAAAGTGTGCAGAGGAGATTTAGCTGGATGTTGCACTGCAGACGGTACACAGGTGATTTACAAGGATCTTGCACAAGAGAGCGTACAAAGGAGATTTTGTTCTGGATGTTGCAATGCAGAGGGTACAGAGGAGATTTACACGGATGTTACACTAGAGAGGGTGCACAGGAGATTTACCTGGATGTTGTTCTGGAGAGGGTACAGAGGAGATTTACCAGAACGTTAACTGGAGAGGGTTCAGAGGAGATTTACAAGAATGTTGCACTAGAGGGGGTACGGAGTTGAATCAACAGGATGTTGCACTGCAGAGGGAACAGAGGAGATTTACAAGGATGTTGCACTAGAGAGGGTAGAGAGGAGATTTACCAGGAAGTTGCATGGAGAGGGTACAGAGGAGATTTACCAGGATGCTACACTGGAGAGATTGTAGTCGAGATTTAACAGGATGTTGCACTGGAGTGGGTATTGAGTGGATTTACCAGCATATTGCACTGTTGATGGTACAGAGAATAATTACCAGGATGTTGCACTGGAGATGTTACAGCGGAGATTTTACAGGATGTTGCACTAGACAAGTTGCAGAGGAGATTTACCAGGAGTTTGCATTGGAGAGGATACAGAGGAGATTTACCAGGATGTTACACTGGAGAGGGCGCATAGGTGATCTACCAGGATGTTACACTGGGGAGGCTTCAATGTAGATTTACCAGTTTGTTACACTGCTGAGGGGATAGAGGAGATTTACCAGGAGTTTGCGATAGAGAGGGTTCAGAGTAGATTTACCAGGATGTTTTACTGGAGAGGGTACAGAGGAGATTTACCAGGATGTTACACTGGAGAGGGTGCGAAGGAGATTAAGCTGGATGTTGCATTGCAGCGGATACAGAGGAGATTCACAAGGATGTTGCTCTGTAGAGTACAGGGGAGATTTAACAGAATATTACGTTAGAGGGGGTACAGTGGAAATTTACCCGGATGTTGCTCTAGAGAGTGTGCAGGGGAGATTTACCTGGATGTTGCACTTAAGAGCTTGCAGAGGCGATTTAACAGCATATTGCACTAGAGAAGTTGCAGAGGCGATTATTAAGATGTTGCACTCCAGAGCGTGCAGAGATGATTTAAGAAGCAGTTGCATTAGAGAGGGTATATAGGAGCTTTTCCTGTATGTTGCGCTGGAGATGGTACAGAGGAGTTTAAATAGGATGTTACACTAGGGAGGTAACATATGTGATTTAACATGGTGTTGCACAGCGACGGTACAGTGGAGATTTACCTGGATGTTACACTAGAGAGGTTACAGGAGAGATTTAACAGGATGTTGCGCTGGAGAAGGTAGAGAGGAGATTTATCAGGATGTTGAACTAGAGAGTGTACGGACGAGATTTACCAGGATGTTGCACTGCAGTGGATACCGAGGAGATTCACCAGGATGTTGCACTAGAGAGTGTGCAGAGGAGATTTAGCTGGATGTTGCACTGGAGAGTGTGCCGCGGAGATTTACCAGGATATTACACTGGAGAGGGTAAAGATGAATTTTTACAGGATATTGCACTAGATAGGGTGCAGAGGAGATTTATCAGGATGTTGCACTGCAGACGGTAGAGAGGAGATTTACAAGGATGGTGTACTATAGCGGCTACTTGGGAGATTTACCAGGATGTTACAATGGAGAGGGTCCAGAGGAGATTCACCAGGATGTTACACTGGAGATGACACAGAGGAGATTCAGCAGGATGTTACACTGGAGAGTGTAGAGAGGAGATTTAGCAGGTTGTTGCACTTGCGAGGATACACAGGAGATTCAACAGGATTTTGCAGTAGAGAGTTTGCAGAGGAAATTTACCAGGGTGTTGAACTGGAAAGGGTACAGAGGAGATTTACCAGGCAGTTGGACTAGAGATGATATAGAGAAGAATTTCCAGGATTTTGCACTGGAGAGGATAGAGAGGAGATTAAACAGGATGTTGCACTGAGAGCGTGCAGAGATGATTTACCAGGATGTTGCACTGGAGAGACTTCGGAGGAGATTTACCACGATGTTACACTAGAGAGGGTGCAGAGGAGATTTACAAGGATGTTTCACTAGAGAGGTTACAGAGGAGATTTACAAGGATGTACCACTAGAGAGGATACAGAGAAGAATTACCAGGATGTTGCATTGGAGAGGATACATAGAAGAATTACCAGGATGTTGCACTGGAGAGGATACAGAGCAGAATTTCCAGGATGTTGCACTGGAGACGTTACAGACGAGAATCACCAGGATGTTACACTGGAGAGGGTAGACAGGAGATTTATCAGGTTGTTGAACTGGCAAGGGTACAGAGGAGATTCAACAGGATGTTGCAGTGGAGAGGTTGCAGTGGAGATTTACCAGGATGTTGCACTGGAGATGGTACAGTGGAGATTTACCAGGATGTTCCACCAGAGAGGATACTGAGAAGGTTTACCGGGATGTTGCACTGGAGAATTTACATAGCAGATTTACCATGATGTTGCACCGAGATCATGCAGAGGAGATTTACCAGGATGTTGGACTGGAGAGTGTATTTAGGAGATTTACCAAGATGTTGGACTGGAGAGTGTACATAGGAGATTTAACAGGATGTTGCTCTGGAGATGGTACAGAGGAGATTTATCAGGATGTTGCACTAGAGAGGGTTCAGAGAAGATTTACCAGGTTATTGCGCTGTTGAGCATACAGAGGAGTTTTAACAGGATGTTAAACTAGAGAGTGTAGAGAGGAGATTTACCAGCATTTTGCACTAGAGAGGATACTGAGGAGCTTTACTAGGATGTGGCCTTGGGAGGGAATAGATTAGAATCACCAGAATGTTACACTAGACAGTGTACAGAGGAGATTTATCAGAATGTTGCACCAGTGAGGGTACAGATGAAACTTACCAGGATATTGAACTGATGAGGTTACAGAGGAGATTTTCCAGGAAATTGCACTGGAGAGTTTACAGGGGATATGTACCAGAATGTCGCACTGGAGAGTGTTACAGAGGTGCTTTACTTGGATGTTGCACTAGAGAGGGTACAGAGGAGATTAGCAGAATGTCGCACAGAAAGGATGCAGAGCAGAATTAACGTGATGTTGCAAAATAGAGGGTACAGTCGAGATTTACAAGGATATTGCTCTGGTGAGGGCACAGAGGTGATTTTTCGGCATGTTCCACTGGTCATGGCACAGAGGAGATTTACCAGAATGTTGCACTACAGAGTGTACAGAGGACATTTACCAGGATGTTGCACTAGAGATGTTGGGAGCTGATTTACCAGAATGTTGCTCTAGAGGGAATGAAGATGAGATTTACCAGGATGTTGCACTAGAGAGGGTACAGTGGAGATTTACCTGGATGTTACATTAGACAGGTTACAGCGGAGCTTTAACAGGATATTTCACTAGAGAGGGTGCAGCGGAGATTAACCAGGATATTGCACTGCAGAGTTTAGAGAGAAGATTTACAAGGATGTTGCACTAGAGAGCGTACAGAAGATATTTAACAGGATGTTGCACGGGAGAGGGTACAGAGGAGATTGATCAGGATGTTACACTGGAGAGGGTAGAGACGAGATTTAGCACGTTCTTACACTGGCGAGGGTACAAAGAATATTTAATAGGATGTTGCAGTGGCGTGATTGCAGTAGAGATTTACCAGGATGTTGGACTGGAGAGTGTACATAGGAGATTTACCAGGATGTTGGACTGGAGAGTGTACATAGGAGATTTAACAGGATGTTGCACTGGAGATGGTACAGAGGAGATTCATCAGGATGTTGCACTAGAGAGGGTTCAGAGAAGATTTACCAGGTTTTGCGCTGTTGAGTATACAGAGGGGTTTTACCAGGATGTTAAACGAGAGATTGTACAGAGGAGATTTACCAGCATTTTGCACTAGAGAGCTAACTGAGGAGCTTTGCTAGGATGTGGCATTGGGAGGGAACAGAAAAGAATCATCTGAATGTTACACTAGACAGTGTACAGAGGAGATTTATCAGAATGTTGCACCAGTGAGGGTACAGAGGATGCTTACCAGGATATTGCACTGATGAGGTTACAGAGGAGATTTTCCAGGAATTTGCACTGGAGAGTGTACAGGGGAGATTTACCAGAATGTTGCACTGGAGAGGTTACAGAGGTGATTTACTAGGATGTTGCACTAGAGAGACTACAGAGGAGATTAGCAGAATGTTGCACTAGAAATGATGCAGAGCAGAATTAACGTGATGTTGCACAATAGTGGGTACAGTCGAAATTTACAAGGATATTGCACTGGTGAGGGTACAGAGGTGACTTTTCGGCATGTTGCACTGGTCATGGCACAGAGGAAACATACCAGGCTGTTGCAATGCAGAGTGTACAGAGGAGATTTACCAGGATGTTGCACTAGAGAGTTTGGGAGGGGATTTAACAGAATGTTGCACTAGAGAGAATGAAGATGAGATTTACCAGGGTGTTGCACTGGAGAGGGTACCGTGGAGATTTACCTGGATGTTACATTAGACAGGGTACAGAGGAGCTTTAACAGGATATTGCACTAGAGAGGGTGCAACCGATTTAACCAGGATATTGCACTGCAGAGGTTAGAGAGAAGATTTACAAGGATGTTGCACTAGAGAGCGTACAGAGGAGATTTAACAGGATGTTGCACGGGAGAGGGTACAGAGGAGATTTATCAGGATGTTACACTGGAGAGGGTAGAGACGAGATTTAGCACGTCGTTACACTGGCGAGGTTACAGAGGAGATTTAATAGGATGTTGCAGTGGAGAGATTGCAGTGGAGATTTACCAGTATGTTGCACTGGCGAGCGTACAGAGGAGATTTACCAGGATGTTACACCAGATAGGTATAGAGGAGATTTAACAGGATGATGCACTGCAGAGTGTACAGAGGAGGTTTACAAGGTTGTTGCACTGTAGAGAGTACAGGGGTGATTTACCAGGATGTTGCACTAGAGAGTGTGTAGAGGAGATTCACCAGGATGTTGTACTAGAGAGGGTACACAGGAGATTTACCAGGCTGTTGCACTAGAGAGGGTAATTTGGAGATTCACCAGGATGTTACACTAGAGAGGGTACAGATGAGTTTTAACAGGATATTCCACTAGAGAGGGTGCAGCGGAGATTTACCAGGATATTGCACGGTAGATGTTAGAGAGATGATTTACAAGGATCTTGCACTAGAGAGGGTACAGAGGAGATTTAACAGGATTTTGCACGGGAGAGGTTACAGAGGAGATTCATCAGGATGTTGCACTAGAGAGGGTTCAGTGGAGATTTACCAGGATGTTCCTCTAGAGAGGATACTGAGAAGTTTTACCAGGATGTTGCACTGGATAGTTTGCATAGCCGATTTACCACGATGTTGCACCGAGTTCATGCAGAGGAGATTTACCAGGATTTTGGACTGGAGAGTGTACATAGAAGATTTACCAAGATGTTGGACTGGAGAGTGTACATAGGACATTTAACAGGATGTTGCACTGGAGATGGTACAGAGGAGATTCATCAGGATGTTGCACTAGAGAGGGTTCAGAGAAGATTTACCTGGTTATTGCGCTGTTGAGGATACAGACGAGTTTTACCAGGATGTTAAATTAGAGAGTGTACAGAGGAGATTTACCAGCATTTTGCACTAGAGAGGATACTGAGGAGCTTTACTAGGATGTGGCCTTGGGAGGGAACAGAAAAGAATCAACAGAATGTTACACTAGACAGTGTACAGAGGAGATTTATCAGAATGTTGCACCAGTGAGGATACAGAGGATACTTACCAGGATATTGCACTGATTTACTAGGTTGTTGCACTAGAGAGGGTTTCGAGGAGATTAGCAGAATGTTGCACTAGAAAGGATGCAGAGCAGAATTAACGTGATGTTGCACAATAGAGGGTACAATCGAGATTTACAAGGATATTGCACTGTTGAGGATACAGAGGTGATTTTTCGGCATGTTGCACTGGTCATGGCACAGAGGCGATTTACCAGGCTGTTGCACTGCAGAGTGTACAGAGGAGATTTAACAGGATGTTGCACTAGAGAGGTTGGGAGGGGATTTAACAGAATGTTGCACTAGAGAGAATGAAGATGAGATTTACCAGGATGTTGCACAGGAGAGGTTACCGTGGAGATTTACCTGGATGTTACATTAGACAGGGTACAGAGGTGCTTTAACCGGATATTGCACTAGAGAGGGTGCAGCGGAGATTAACCAGGATATTGCACTGCAAAGGTTAGAGAGAAGATTTACAAGGCTGTTGCACTAGAGAGCGTACAGAGGAGATTTAACAGGATGTTGCACTGGAGAGGGTACAGAGGAGATTCATCAGGATGTTACACTGGAGAGGGTAGAGACGGGATTTAGCACGTTGTTACACTGGCGAGGGTACAGAGGAGATTTAATAGGATGTTGCAGTGGAGAGATTGCAGTGGAGATTTACCAGGATGTTACACCAGATAGGTATAGAGGGGATTTAATAGGATGATGCACTGCAGAATGTACATAGGAGGATAACAAGAATGTTGCACTGTAGAGAGTACAGGGGTGATTTACCAGGATGTTGCACTAGAGAGTGTGTAGAGGAGATTAACCAGAATGTTGCACTAGAGAGGATGCAGAGGAGATTCACCAGGATGTTTTACTAGAGAGGGTACACAGGAGATTTACCAGAAAGTTGCTCTAGAGAGGGTACTGTGGAGATTCACCAGGATGTTACACAAGAGAGGATACAGAGGAGTTTTAACAGGATATTGCACAAGAGAGGGTGCAGCGGAGATTTACCAGGATATTGCACTGCAGATGTTAGAGAGGTGATTTACAAGCATCTTGCACTAGAGAGGGTACAGAGGAGATTTAACAGGATTTTGCACGGGAGAGGGTACAGAGGAGATTTACCAGGTTGCTACACTGGAGAGGGTAGAGACGAGATTTAGCAGGTTGTTACACCGGCGAGGGTACAGAGGAGATTCAATAGGATGTTGCAGTGGAGAGATTGCAGAGGATATTTACCAGGATGTTACACTGGCGACCGTACAGAGGAGATTTACCTGGATGTTACACTAGAGATGTTATAGAGGAGATTTACCACGATGTTGCACTAGGGAGCTTAGAGACCTGATGTTGCACTGAAGAGATTACAAAGAAGATTTACCAGGATGTTACACTGGAAAGGGAGCAAAGGAGATTTAAAAGGATGTTGAATTGCCGAAGGTAAAGAGAAGATGTAAGAGGATGTTGCGCTAGAGAGGGTACAGAGGAGATTTACCAGGATGTTACACTGGAGAGGGCACATAGGTGATTTAACAGGATGTTACACTGTAGAGGCTGCAAAGTAGATTTACCCGGATGTTGCGCTAGAGAGGGTTCAGAGTAGATTTACCAGGATATTTTACTGGAGAGGGTACAGACGAAATTTACCAGGATGTTACACTAGAGAGGATAGAGAGGAGATTTACCATAATGTTGCACTAGAGAGAGTGCAGAGGGGATTTAGCAGGATGTTGCACTAGAGAGGATGCACTGGGAATTACTAGGATGTTGCGCTAGAGATGATAGAGAGGAGATTTACTAGGATGTTGCACTGGAGAGGATAGAGAGGAGATTTAACAGGATGTTGCACTGGAGAGTGAACAGTGAAGATTTTCCAGGATGTTACACTAGAGAGGGTGCAGAGGAGTTTTAACATGATATTGCACAAGAGATGGTGCAGAGGAGATTTACCAGGATGTTGCACTAGAGAGTGTACAGAGTATATTTACCAGGATGTTAAACTGGAGAGGTTAGAGAAGAGATTTACCAGGATGTTGCACTGCAGAGGTTAGAGAGGAGACTTACAAGGATGTTGCACTATAGAGGGTACACAGGAGATTTAACATGATGTTGCAGTGGAGGGATTACACAGGAGTTTTACCAGGATGTTGCACTGGTGAGCGTATAGAGGAGATTTAACAGGATGTTGCAGTGGAGTGATTACAGGTGAGTTTTAGCAGGATAATGCACTATTGAGCATACAGAGGAGAATTACCTGGATGTTGCACTGGTGAGCGTACAGAGGAGATGTACCAGGATGTTGCACTGCAGAGTGTACAGATGAGATTTACAAGGATGTTGCACAGTAGAGTGTACAGCGGAGATTTACCAGAATATTGCACTAGAGAGGGTACAGAGGAGTTTTATCAGGATGTTGCACTAGAGAGATGCAGATGAGATTTAACACGATGTTGCAATAGAAAATGTACAGAGGAGATTTAACAGGATTTTGCACGGGAGAGGGTACAGAGGAGATTTACCTGGACGTTACACTGGAGAGGGTAGAGACGCAATTTAGCAGGTTGTTGCACTGGCGAGGATTCAGAGGAGATTCAACAGGATGTTGCAGTGGAGAGGTTGCAGAGGAGATTTAGCAGCATTTTGCACTGGAGAGGGTAGAGAGGAGATTTACAAGGATGTTACACTAGAGAGGATACAGAGGAGTTTTAACATGATATTGCACTCGAGAGGGTGCACAGGAGATTTACCAGAATGTTGCCCTGCAGAGGTTAGAGGGGTGATTTACATGGATGTTGCACTAGAGAGGAACAGAGGAGATTTCCCAGGATTTTGCACGGGAGAGGGTACAGAGGAGATTTACCAGGACGTTACACTGGATAGGTTAGAAACGAAATTTAGCAGGTTGTTGCACTGGCGAGGGTACAGAGGAGATTCAACAGGATGTTGCAGTGGAGAGATTGCAGAGGAGATTTACCAGGATGCTGCTCTGGAGAGGATACAGATATTTACCAGGATGTTCCACTAGTGAGAATACAGAGACGATTTACACGGATGTAGCACTGGAGAGGATAAAGAGGAGAATTACCAGGATGTTACACTGGAGAGGGTAGAGAGGAGATTTCGCACGAGAGAGTTACAGAGGAGATTTACCAGCATGTTGCAATGGAGAGATACCGGAGGAGATTTACCATCATGTTGCACGGGAGAGGTTACAGAGGAGATTTATCAGGATGTTGCACTAGAGTGAGTACAGAGGCGATTTTCCAGGATGTTGCTATAGAGAGGGTGCAGTGGAGACTTACCAGGATGTTGCATTGGAGAGTGTACAGAGGAGATTAGCAGGAGGTTTCACTATATAGGGTACAGAGGAGATTTACCTGTATGTTGATCTAGAGAATATACAGAGGAGATTTGTCAGGCTGTTCCACTAGAGAGGATACAGAGAAGTCTTACCTGGATGTTGCACTGGAGAGGGTACAGAGGAGATTTGCCTGTATGTTGCACTAGTGAAGATAGAGAGGAGATTTACCAGGATGTTCCACTAGAGAGGATACAGAGAAGATTTACCAGGATATTGCACTGGAGAGGGTACCAGGGCGATTTCTGGGACGTTGCGCTGTAGAGAATACAGGGGAACTTTACCAGAATATTGCAGTAGATATGGTACAGAGGAACCTTACCTGGTTGTTGCACTAGAGAGGGTGCAGACGAGATTTAACAGGATGTTGCACTGGTGAGCATACAGAGGAGATTCACTTGGATGTTTTACTAGAGATGTTATAGAGGAGATTTAGCAGGATGTTGCACTGAGAGGGCACAGAGGAGACTTACCAGGATGTTGCAATGCAGATTGTACAGAGGATATTTACCAGGAAATTAAACTGCAGAGGATAGAGAGGAGATTTATAATGAAGTTGCACTAAAGATAATACAGAATGAGATTTAACAGTATGTTGCACTAGAAGGGTACATTGGAGATTTGCCAGGATGCTGCACTGGAGGGGGTGCAGAGGCGTTTTAACATGATATTGCACTAGAGATGGTGCAGAGGAGATTTACCAGAATGTCACACTGCAGAGTGTAGAGAGGACATTTTCCAGGATGTTGCACTACAGAGGCTACAGAGGAGAATTACAAGGATGTAGCACAAGAGACGTACAGAGGAGATTTACCAGCATTTTGCACTGGAGAGATACCAGAGGAGATTGACCATCATGTTGCACTGGAGAGGTTCAGAGGAGATTTAACAGGATGTTGCACTAGAGAGGGTACAGAGGATATTTTCCAGGATTTTGCTCTAGAGAGGGTGCAGTGGAGACTTACCAGGATGTTGCACTGGAGATGGTACAGGGGAGATTAGCAGGAGGTTGCACTAGGTAGGGTAAAGCGGAGATTTACCAGTATGTTGAACTAGAGAAGATACAGATGAGATTTACCAGGATGTTCCACTAGAGAGGATACAGAAAAGATTTACCAGGATGTTGCACTTTAGAGGATAAATGGGAGATTTACCTGTATATTGCACTAAAGAGGGTACAGAGGAGATTTACCGGAATGTTTCACGAGAGAGTTTACAGAGGAGTTTTAACATGAAATTGCGCGAGAGATGTTACAGAGGAGATGTACCAGGATTTCGCAGTGAGAGGGCACTGAGGAGTTCTACCATGATGTTGCACTGCAGAGTGTACAGTTGAGATTTACAAGGATGTTGCACTGTAGAGAGTACAGGGTAGATTTACCAGAATATTGCAGTAGAGAAGGTACGGAGGAGTTTATCAGGATGTTGCACTAGAGAGAGTGCAGAGGAGATTTAACAGGACGTTGCAGTGGAGATATTACACAGGAGATTTACCAGGATGTTGCACTATTGAGCGTACAGAGGAGATTTACTAGGATGTTAATCTAGAGATGTTCCAGATGAGATTTACCTGGATGTTGCACTGATAGGGCACAGACGAGATTTACCAGGATGTTGCATTGCAGAGGTTAGAGAGAAGATTTACAAGGATGTTGCAATAGAGAGGGTACAGAGGAGATTTAGAAGGATGTCGCACTAGAGATAGTACAGAGGAAATTTACCAGGATGTTGCATTGGAGAGCGTACAATGGAGATTTACCATTACGTTCCACTAGAGAGGATACAGAGGAGTTTTAACATGGTATTGCACTATAGATGGTGCACAGGAGATTTGCCAGGATGTTGCACTGCAGAGGGTAGAGACGAGATTTAGCAGGATGTTGCAATAGAGACGTACAGAGGAGATTTACCAGGATATTGCACGGGAGAGGGTACAGAGGAGATTAGCAGGAGGTTGCACTAGATAGGGTACAGAGGAGAATTACCTGTATGTTGCACTAGAGAAGATACAGTGGAGATTTGCCAGGATGTTACACTAGAGAGGATATAGTGAAGACTTACCAGGATGTTGCACTGGAGAGGGTACTGAGGAGATTAGCAGGAGGTTGCACTAGATAGGATACAGATGATATTTACCTGTATGTTTCACTAGTGAAGATACAGAGGAGATTAACCAGGATGTTCCACTAGAGAGGATGCAGAGAAGACTTACCAGGATGTTGCACTGGAGAGGGTACAGGGGCGATTTCTTGGATGTTGCACTGTAGAGAATGCAAGGGCAATTTACCAGAATTTTGCACTAGAGAGGGTACAGAGGAGTTTTACCTGGATGTTGCACTAGAGAGGGTGCAGAGGAAATTTAACAGGATGTTGCACTAGAGAAGGTACAGAGGAGATTTAACAGGATGTTGCAGTGGAGAGATTACAGAGGGAATTTACCAGGATGTTGCACTGGTGAGCGTACTGAGGAGATTTACCTGGATGTTATACTAGAGATGTTATGGAGGTGATTTCCAGGATGTTGCACTGAGAGGGCACAGAAGAGATTTACCAGGATGTTGCACTGCAGAGTGTACAGAGGAGATTTACCAGGATGTGGAACTGCAGAGGTTTTGGAGGACATTTACAAGGATGTTGCACTAAAGAGGATACAGTGAAGATTTAATAGTATGTTACACTAGAGAAGGTACATTCGAGATTTACCAGGATGTTGCACTGGAGAGGGTACAGAGGAGATTTAGAAGGATATGACACTAGAGATGATACAGAGGCGTTTTCACATGATATTGCACTAGAGATGGTGCAGAGGAGATTTACCAGAATGTTGCACTGCAGATTGTAGAGACGACATGCTCTAGGTTGTTGCACTAGAGAGGCTACAGAGGAGATTTACAAGGATGTCGCACAAGAGAGGTACAGAGGAGATTTGCCAGCATGTTGCACTGGAGAGATACCAGAGGAGATTTACGATCATGTTGCACAGGAGAGGATCAGAGGAGATTTAACAGGATGTTGGACTAGAGAGGGTACAGAGGATATTTTCCACGATGCTGCTCTAGAGAGCGTGCAGTGGACACTTACCAGGATGTTGCACTGGAGAGGGTACAGAGGAGATTAGCAGGAGGTTGCACTAGATAGGGTACAGAGGAGATTTACCTGTATGTTGCACTAGAGAAGATACAGTGGAGATTTGCCAGGATGTTACACTACAGTGAAGACTTACCAGGATGTTGCACTGGAGAGGGTACTGAGGAGATTAGCAGGAGGTTGCACTAGATAGGGTACAGATGATATTTACTGTATGTTGCACTAGTGAAGATACAGAGGAGATTAACCAGGATGTTCCACTAGAGAGGATGCAGAGAAGACTTACCAGGATATTGCACTGGAGAGGGTACAGGAGCAATATCTGGGATGTTGCACTGTAGAGAATGCAAGGGCAATTTACCAGAATTTTGCACTAGAGAGGGTACAGAGGAGTTTTACCTGGATGTTGCACTAGAGAGGGTGCAGAGGAGATTTAACAGGATGTTGCACTAGAGAAGGTACAGAGGAGATTTAACCGGATGTTGCAGTGGTGAGATTACAGAGGGAATTTACCAGGATGTTGCACTGGTGATCGTACAGAGGAGATTTACCTGGATGTTATACTAGAGATGTTATGGAGGTGATTTACCAGGATGTTGCATTGAGAGGGAACAGAAAAGACTTACCAGGATGTTGCACTGCAGAGTGTACAGATGAGATTTACCAGGATGTTGAACTGCAGAGGTGTTGGAGGAGATTTACAAGGATATTGCACTAAAGAGGATACAGAGAAGATGTAATAGTATGTTGCACTAGAGAAGGTGCATTCGAGATTTACCAGGATGTTGCACTGGAGAGGGTACGGAGGAAATTTAGACGGATATTACACTAGAGATGATACAGAGGAGTTTTCACATGATATTGCACTAGAGATGGTGCAGAGCAGATTTACCAGAATGTTGCACTGCAGATTGTAGAGAGGATATGCTCTAGGTTGTTGCACTAGAGAGGCTACAGAGGAGAGTTACAAGGATGTAGCACAAGAGAGGTACAGAGGAGATTTACCAGCATGTTGCACTGGAGAGATACCAGAGGAGATTTACGATCATGTTGCACTGGAGAGGATCAGAGGAGATTTAACAGGATGTTGCACTAGAGAGGGTACAGAGGATATTTTCCACGATGCTGCTCTAGAGAGCGTGCAGTGGAGATTACCAGGATGTTGCACTGGAGAGGGTACAGAGGAGATTAGCAGGAGGTTGCACTAGATAGGGTGAAGAGGATATTTACCTATATGTTGCACTAGAGAAGATACAGAGGAGATTTACCAGGATATTCCACTAGAGAGGATACAGAGTTGATTTACCAGGATGTTGAAATGGAGAGAGTATAGGGGCGATTTCCAGGGGGTTGGACTGTAGAGGATACAGGGGAGATTTACCAGAATATTGCACTGGAGAGGGTACAGAGCAGATTTACCAGAATGTTGCAATAGAGAGTGTACAAATGAGATTTCCCAGAATGATGCACTGGATGGGATACAGAGCAGATTTACCTGATTATTGCACTATAGAGTGTACAACGGTGATTTGTCAGGATGTAGCCCTACAGATGATACTGAGGTTACTGAAGAGATTTTACAGGGTGTTGCTCTAAAGAGGGAGTAGAGGAGATTTACCAGGAAGTTGCAATGGAGAGGTTACAGAGGAGATTTACCAGCATGTTGCACTGCAATGGTTAGAGAGTAGATTTACAAGAATGTTGCAATAGAGAGGGTACAGAGGAGATTTAATATGATGTTGCTTTGGAAAGCGTACAGAGGAGATTTACCAGGATGTTACACTAGAGAATATACAGAGGAGTTTAAACATGATTATGCACTAGAGATTGTGCAGATGAGATTTACCAGGATTTAGCACTGTAGTTGATAGAAAGGAGATTTACCTGAATTTCGCACCGAAAGCAGGCCTTGGATATAAACCAGAATGTTGCATTAGAGAGGATACAGAGATATTTTTCAAGGATATTGCGCTATAGAGTGTAGAGAGAAGTTTTACCATATTGTTACGCTATAGGAGGTATACCAGCAGGTTGCGCTGGAGAAATTACAGAGGCGATTTACCAGGTTGTTGCACTGGAGAGGGTACAGAGTAGATTCACCAGGATGTTGTACATTAGAGGATACAATTAAGATTTTCCAGGATGTTGCACGAGAGAGATACTGAGGAAATTTACCAGCATGTTGCACTGGAGAGAAACCAGAGGGGATTTACCATCATGTTGCACTGGAGACGTTAAAGAGGAGATTTATCAGGATGTTGCACTAGAGAGGGTACAGAGGAGATTTTCCAGGATGTTGCACTAGAGAGGGTGCAATGGAGACTTACCAGGATGTTGCACTGGAGAGGGTACAGAGGAGCTTAGCAGGAGGTTGCATTAGATAGGCTACAGAGGAGATTTACCAGAATATTGCACTAGAGATTCTACAGAGGTGTTTAAATGGATGTTGCAATAGAGAAGCTGCAGAGGAGATATAACAGGATGTTGCACTAGAGAAGGTACAGAGGACATTCAACAGGATGTTGCAGTGACGAGATTACATAGGAGTTTTACCAGGATGTTGCACTGCCGAGCGTACAGAGGAGATTTACCTGGATGTTATACTAGAGATGTTATAGAGGAGATTCACCAGGATGTTGCACTGAGAGGGCATAGAGGAGATTTACCAGGATGTTGCACTGCAGAGTGTACAGACGAGATTTACCAGGATGTTGAACTGCAGAGGTTAGAGTGGAGATTTACAAGGATGCTGCACAAGAGATGGTTCAGAAGAGATTTAACAGGATGTTGCACTAGAGAGGGTACAGAGGACATTTACCTGTATGTTGCACTAGAGAAGATACAGAGGAGATTTACCAGGATGTTCCACTAGAGAGGATACAGAGAAGACTTACCAGGATGTTGCACTCGAGAGGGTAGAGGGGCGATTTCCAGGATGTTGCACTGTAGAGAATACAGTGGAGATTTACCAGAATATTGCACTAGAGAGGCTACAGAAATGTTTTACCAGGATGTTGCACTAGACAGGGTGCAGAGGAGATTTAACTGGATTTTATACTAGAGATGTTATAGAGGAGATTTACCAGGATGTTGCACTGAGAGGGCACAGCGGAGATTTACCAGGATGTTGCACTTTGGAATTTACAGCGGAGATTCCCAGGATGTTGATCTGCAGAGGTTAGAGTGGAGATTTACAAGGACGTTGCACTAGAGAGGGTATAGCGGAGATTTAACAGGAAGTTGCACTAGAGAGGGTACAGAGGAGATTTACCAGGATGTTGCACTGGAGAGGGTACAGAGGAGATTTACCAGGATGTTACACTAGAGAGGATACAGAGAAGACTTATCAGGATGTTGCACTGGAGATGGTATAGAGGCGATTTCCACGATGTTGCACTATAGATAATACAGGGGAGATTTACCAGAATATTGCACTAGAGAGGGTAGAGAGGTGTTTTACATGGATGTTGCAATAGGGAGGCTGCAGAGGAGATTTAACTGGATGTTGCACTAGAGAAGGTACAGAGGACATTTAACAGGATCATGCAGTTGAGAGATTACATACGGGTTTTACCAGGATGTTGCACTGGTGAGCGTACAGAGGAGATTTACCTGGATGTTATACTAGAGATGTTATAGAGGAGATTTACAAGGATGTTGCACTGAGAGGGCACAGAGGAGATTTACCAGGATGTTGCACTGCACAGTGTACAGAGGAGATTTACCAGGATGTTGAACTGCAGAGGTTAGAATGGAGATTTGCAAGGATGCTGCACTAGAGAGGGTACAGAAGAGATTTAACAGGATGTTGCACTAAAGAGGGTACAGAGGGCATTTACCTGTATGTTGCACTAGAGAAGATACAGAGGAGATTTACCAGGATGTTCCACCAGAGAGGATACAGAGAAGACGTACCAGGATGTTGCACTGGAGAGGTTATGGGGGCGATTTCCAGGATGTTGCACTGTAGAGAATACAGGGGGGATTTACCAGAATATTGCACTAGAGAGGTTACAGAGGTGTTTTACCAGGATGTTGCACTAGAGAGGGTGCAGAGGAGATTTAACAGGATGTTGCACTAGAGAAGTTACAGAGGAGATTTAACAGGATCTTGCAGTGGAGAATTTACATATGGGTTTTACCAGGATGTTGCACTGGTGAGCTTACAGAGGACATTTACCTGGATGTTATACTAGAGATTTAACCAGAATGTTGCACCAGTGGGAATATAGAGGAGATTTACCAGGATGTTGCACTAGAGAGGATACAGAGGAGATTTTCCAAGATGTTCCATTAGAGAGGTACAGAGGAGGTTTACCATCATGTTGCACTGGAGAGATTACAGAGGAGAATTATCAGGATGTTGCAATGGAGAGCTTACAATGAGAATCACCAGAATGTTGCGCTAGAGAGGGAACAGAGGTGATTTTCCAGGATGTTGCTCAAGAGGGAGTACAATATAGATTTACCAGAAGCTTGGACAGGAGAGGGTACAGACCAGATTTTCCAGGATGTTGCACTGGAAATGGTACAGAGGAGATTTACCAGGATGTTGCACTAGAGAGGGCATAGAGTAGATTTACCATGTTATTGCACTGTAGAGGATACAGAGGAGTTTTTCCAGGATGTTAGACTAGAGAGGGTACCGAGGAGACTTACCAGGACGTTGCACTAGAGATGATACAGAGGAGATTTATTAGGATGTGGCCCTGTGAGTGTACAGAAGATATTCACAATAACGTTCCACGCACAGGTTACAGAGGAGATTTACCAGGATGTTGCACTTGAGATGGTACAGAGGAGTTTTGCAGACCTTTGCGCTGTAGAGGGTACTGAGGAGTTTTAACAGGATGTTACATTAGAGAGGGTACATAGGAGATTTTCCAGCATGTTGCACTAGAGAGGAGAGAGAGGAGATTTACTAGGATGTCGCCCTGGTAGTGTACAGAGGAGATTCACCAGAATATTCCACTGGTCATTGTACAGAGGAGATTTACCAGAATGATGCACCAGTGGGGGTACAGATGAGATTTACCAGGATGTTGCACTAGAGAGGGCATAAAGGAGACTTACTTGAACGCTGCACGAGAGATGATACAGAGGAGATTTATTAGGATGTGGCCCTGGGAGAGTGAAGAAGAGATTCACAATAACGTTCCACGCATAGGTTACAGAGTAGATTTACCAGGATGTTGTACTAGAGATGGTACAGAGGAGTTTTGCAGGTTAATGCGCTGTAAGGGTATTGAGGAGCTTTACCACGATATTACATTAGAGAGGGTACATCGGAGATTTTCCAGCATGTTGCACTAGAGAGGATACAGAGGAGATTTACTAGGATGTCGCCCTGGGAGTGTATAAAAGAGATTCACCAGAATGTTCCACTAGTCAGGGTAGAAAGGAGATTTACCAGAATGATGCACCAGTAGGGGTACAGATGAGACTTACCAGGATGGTGCACTAGAGAGGGTACAGAGGCGATTTTCCAGGATGATGCTCTAGAGAGAGTGCAGTGGAGATTCACCAGGAGGTTGGTCACGAGAGGATGCAGAGCAGATCCACCACGATGTTGCACTGGAAATGGTACAGAGGAGATTTACCAGGATGTTGCACTAGGGAGGCGTAGAGGAGACTTAACAGGATGTTGCACTAGAGATGATACAGAGGAGATTTATTAAGATGTGGCCCTGGGAGAGTACAGAAGAGATTCACAATAACGTTCCACGCACAGGGTACAGAGGAGATTTAACAGAATGTTGCACCAGTGAGGCTCCAGTGAAGATTTACCAAGATATTGCACTGGAGAGGGTACAGATGAGATTTACAGGATGTGTCTTTAGAGCGGGTAGAGAGATTTACCTGGATGTTGCACTGCCGAGCGTAAAGAGGAGATTTAACAGGATGTTGGAGTGGAGTGGGTTGAGGAGATTTACCAGGATGTTGCACTGGAGAGTGTACAGAAGAGGTTTACCAGGATGTTGCACTAGAGAGGGTGCAGAGGAGATTTACCAGGATGTTGCCCTCGAGAGATTACAGACGTGATGTGCCAGGATGTTGCAGTGGAGAGGGTGCAGAGCAGAATTAAAAGGATGTTGCACTACAGAGGGTACAGAGGAGATTACAAGGAAGTTGCACTAGCGAGAGTACAGAGGAGATTATTTAGGATGATGCACTGGAGAGCATAAAGAGTAGATTTACCACGATGTTACACTGGAGAGGGTACATACGGGTTTGAACAGGACATTGCACTAGAGAGATTGCAGCGGCGATTTACCTGATGTTGCACTGCAGAGCATGCAGAGATGATTTACGAGGAAGTTACACTAGAGTGTGTACAGAGGTGATTCACCAGGATGTTGCGTTGGGAAGATACACAGGAGGTTTACCAGGATGTTATACTGGAGAGTGTACAGATGTCATTTAACAGGTTGTTGCACTGGCGAGGGTACAGAGGACATTTACCGGATGTTACACTAGAGAGAGTATAGAGGAGAATTAATAGGATGTTGCACTGGAGAGAGTAGAGTGGAGATTTACCGCGATGTTGGACTGCAGAGTGTACAGAGTAGATTTACAATGATGTTGCACTAGAGAGGATGCAGAGGAGATTTAGAGGATGTTGCCATAGAAATTGTACAGAGCACATTTACTAGCATGTTGCACTGGAGAGGGTAGCGTGAAGATTTACCAGCATGTTACATTAGAGATGGAATAGAGGAGATTTACCAGGACGTTGCACTAGAGATGATACAGAGGAGGTCTTTTAGGATGTGGCGCTGGGAGGGTAGAGAAGAGATTCACCATAATGTTCCACTAGACAGGGTACAGAGTAGATTTACCAGAACGTTGCTCCAGTGATGGTACAGATGGGGTTTACCAGGAAATTGCGCTGGAGATGGTACAGAGGTAATTTACAGGATGTTGCACTGGAGAGGGTACAGAAGAGATATACCAGGATGTTACACTGGAGCAGATAGAGAGATTTACCAGGATGTTGCACTGCCGAGGGTACAGAGGAGAGTTAACAGGATGTCGCAGTGGAGAGGGTGCGGAGGAGATTTATCAGGATGTTGCACAGGAGAGGGTACAGAGGAGAATAGCAGGCTGGCCACTAGAGAGAGTGCAGAGCAGAATTAACAGGATGTTGCACTACAGAGGGTGCAGAGGAGATTTACAAGCAAGTTGCACTAGCGAGGGTACAGAAGGGATTTATCTGGGTTTTGCACTGGGAACGTACAGAGTAGATTTACCACGATGTTACACTGGAGAGGGTACATAGGCGGTTTAACAGGACATTGCACTAGAGATGGTGCAGAGGCGATTCATCAGGATGCTGCACTGCAGAGCGTGCAGAGATAATTTACGAGGAAGTTGCACTAGAGAGTGTAACAGAGGAAATTTACCTGGATGTTGCGCTGGAGAGGGTAAAGAGGACTTTTACCACGATGTTACACTGGAGAGGATATAGAGGAGATTTAGCAGGATCTTGCACAGGAGGACTACAGCGGAAATTTACCACGATGTTACACTAGAGAGGGTACAGAGGTGATTTAACATGATTTTGCATTGTAGAGATTACTGGGGAGATTTACCTGGATGTTATATTAGAGAGGGTACAGAGGCGAATTATTAGGCTGTTGTACTGGAGAGACTAGAGAGGAGATTTACCAGGATGTTGCACTGTAGAGATTACAGTAGAGATTAACCAGCATATTGCACTAGAGTGGGTACAGAGAAGATTTACCTGGATGTTGCACTAGAGAGGGTAAAGAGGGGATTTACCAGGATGTTGCACTAGAAATGATGCAGAGGAGATTTACGAGGATGTTGCACTAAAGAGGATACAGAGGTGATTTACTAGGATGTGGCACTGAAGAGGATAACGTGAAGATTTAACAGGATGTTACACTGGAGAGGGTACAGAGCAGTTTTAACATGATTTTGCTCTAGAAAGTGTACAGAGGTGAATTACCAGGATGTTGCACTGGAGTGGGAACAGATGAGATTTACCAGGATGTTTCACTAGAGAGGGTAGAGAGAAGATTTATCAGGATGTTGCACTGGAGAGAGTAGAGATGAGATTTAGTAGGTAGTTTCACTTAGCGAGTGTACAGAGGAGATTCAACAGCTTGTTGCGGTGGAGAGGTTGCAGAGGAGGTTTACCAGGATCTTGCATTGGAGAGTGTATAGAGGAGAATTAGCAGGATGTTGCACTGGAGGACTACAGCGGAGATTTACCACGATGTTACACTGGAGAGGGTACAGGTGTGAATTAACAGGATGTTGCACTGGCGAGAATACAGATGAGATTTAACTGGATGTTTCACTAGAAAGGATACAGAGGTGAATTACCAGGATGTTGCACTGCTGAGTGTAAATAGGAGATTTACCAGAATATTGCACTGCAGATGGTACAGACGTGATTTAGCAGGAAGTTACAATAGAGAGGGTAGAGAGTAGTTTTTCCAGGATGTTCCACTAGAGAAGAACAGAGGAGATTTACCAGCATGTTGCACTGGAGACATTACAGAGGAGAGTTAACTGGATTTTGCATTGGAGAGTATACAGAGGAGATTTATCAGGATGTTGGACTGGAGAGGGTGCAGAGGAGATTTCCCAATATGATCCACTAGATAGGATACAGAGAACATTTATCAGGATGTTGCACTGGAGAGTGTACAGAGCAGATGTACCAAGATGTTGCACCGAGTGCGTACAGAATAGATTCACCACGATGTTACACTGGAGAGGGTACAGAGGAGATTTACAGGATGTTGCACTGGAGAGTGTGCAGTGCAGCTTTACCAGGATGTAGCATTGGGAGCGTATAGAGGAAATTTACCAGGATGTTGCAATAAAGAGCGTACAGAGGAGATTTACCAGGATGTTGCACTGGAGGGGGTAGAGAAAAGATTTACCAGAATGTTGCACTAGACAGGGTACAGATGAGATTTACCAGGATGTTGCACTCGAGCGGGTACAAAGGAGATTTACTAGGATTTTGCTCTAGAGAGGGTACAGAGGAGATACCAGGATGGTGCACTAGAAATGGTGCAGTGGCGAATTACCAGGATATGGCTTTGGGAGGCTACAGAGGTGATTCACAAGAATGTTGCACTCGACAGTGTACAGAACAGATTTACCAGAATATCGCACAATTGAGGGTGCAGAGGAGATTTAGCTGGATTTTTCACTGGAGAGGTAACAGAGGGGATTTACCAGGATGTTGCACTAGAGAGGTTACACTGGAGATATAGCAGGATGTTGCACTAGAGATGCTGCAGAGAGGATTTACCAGGATGTTGCTCTAGAGAGGATGCAGCGGAGACTTATGAGGATGTTGCACTAGAGAGAGTACAAAGGAGATTTTCCAAGATGTTGCACTTGAGAGGATACCGTGAAGATTTACCAGGATGTTAAATTGGAGAGGGTACAGAGCTGTTTTAACATGATATTGCACTAGACACGGTGCAGATGAGATTTACCAGGATGTTGCACTGCAGATGGTAGATTGGAGATTTACAACGATGTTTCACTAGAGATGGTACAGAGAAGATTTACCAGGATGTTGCACTGGAATGGGTACAGACGAGATTTAGCAGGAAGTAACACTGGAGAGAGTGGAAAGGAGATTTAGCAGGTTGTTGCATTGGCGAGTTTACAGAGGAGATTCAAAAGGTTGTTGAAGTGGAGAGTTTCCAGAGGAGATTTATCAGGATGTTGCACTGGAGAGTCTACAGAGGGGATTTACATGGATGTTCCACTAGAGAGGATAGAGAGAAGATTGACAAGGATGTTGCACCGGAGAGGGTGCAGAGGAGATTTTCCAGGATGTTCCACTAGAGAGGTACAGAGATTTACCAGCATGTTGCACTGGAGATATTACAGATGCGATTTAACAAGATTTTGCATTGGCAAGGCTAAAGAGGAGATTAACAGGATGTTACACTGGAGCGTGTACAGAGCAGATGTACCAGGATGTTGGACTGGAGAGGGTACAGTGGAGATTTACAGGATGTTCCACTGGAGAGGATGCAGAGGAGCTTTACCAGGATGTTGCACTAGAGAGCGTATAGAGGAGATTTATCGGATGTTGCTATAAAGAGCGTAGAGAGAGGATTTACCAGCTTGTTGCACTGAAGGGATAGACAGTAGATTAACCAGAATGTTGCACTAGACTGGGTACAGAGGAGATTTACCAGGATGTTGCACCTGAGCGGGTACAGAGGAGATTTATTAGGATGTTGAACTAGACAGGATACAGAGGAGATACCAGGATGTTGCACTAGAAATGTTGCAATGGAGATTTACCAGTATGTGGCGTTGGGAGGGTACAGAGGTGATTCACCAGAATTTTGCACTCGACAGGGTACAGAGCAGCTTTACCTGAATGTTCCAAAATTGAGGGTGCAGAGGAGATTTAGCTGGATATTGCACGAGAGACGTTACAGAGCAGATTTAACAGAATATTGCACTAGAGAGCGTACAGAGGAGATGTACCATGATGTTGCACTATAGATGGTGCAGAGATGATGAAGCTGGATTTTGCAATACAGATGGTATTGATCTGATTTACCAGGATGATGCACTAGAGAAAGTACAGAGGAGATTGATCAGGAAGTTTCATTGGATAGGATACAGAGGAGATTTACCAGGATGTTACACTAGAGAGGGTACAGAGGAGATTTAGCACGATGTTGCACTGCAGAAGGTATAGAGGACATTTACAAGGATGTTGCAATAGAGAGGGGACGAAGGAGATTTACCAGGATGTTGCACTTGAGAGGGTACAGAGGAGATTTACCAGGATGTTACGCTGGAGATGGTACTGAGCGGTTTTAACAGGATATTGCACAAGAGAGGCTACAGAAGAGATTTACCTGTATGTTACACTGGAGCAGGTAGAGAGATTTAGCAGGATGTTGCACTGCCAAGGATACAGAGGAGATTTAACAGGATGTTGCAGTGGAGTGGGTGCAGATGATATTTACCAGGATGTTGCACTGGAGCGGGTAGAGAGATTTAGCAGGATGTTGCACTGCCATGCGTACTGAGCAGATTTAACAGGAAGTTGCAATGGAGTGGGTGCAGAGGAGATTTACTAGCATGGTGCACTGGATAGGGTAGAGAGGAGATTTACCAGGATGTTGCACTTGAGAGGATAAAGAGGAGATTTACCAGGATGTTTAACTAGAGAGGGTACAGAGGAGATTTACCAGGATGTTGCACTGGAGAGGTTACAGATGTGATTTACCAGGATGTTGCACTGGAGAGGGTACAGAGGAGATTAGCAGGATGGCCACTGGAGAGGGTGCAGAGCAGTATTAACAGGATGTTGCACTACAAAGTGTACAGAGGAGATTTACAAAGATGTTGTATCAGCGAGGGTACAGAGGAGACTTACCAGGATGTTGCACTGGAATGAGTGCAGAGTATATTTACCACCCTGTTACAATGTAGAGGTTACATAGGGGATTTAACAGGACTTTGCACTAGAGAGGGTACAGAGGCGATTTACCAGGATGTTGCACTGCAGAGCATGCAGGGATAATTTATGATGAAGTTGCACTAGAGAGGGTACAGCGGTCATTTGCAGGATGTTGCGCTGGAGAAGGTACAGTGAGATTTAAAAGGATGTTACACAGGAGATGGTACAGATGTGTTTTAACAGGATGTTACACTGACGAGGGTACAGAGGAAATTTAGCTGGATGTTACACTGTAGAGTTTACAGGGGAGATTTACCAGAATATTGCACTAGAGAGGGTGCAGAAGGAATTTACCAGGACGTTGCTCTACAGAGGACGTAGAGTTGATTTATTAGGATGTGGCCCTGCGAGGGTACAATTGAGATTCACCATAATGTTCCACTCTACAGGGTACAGAGGCGATTTATCAGAATGTTGCACCAGTCAGGGTAGAGAGGTGATTTACCAGGATATTGCACTGGAGAGGGTATAGAGGAGATTTATACGATGTTGCACTGGAGAGGGTGCAGAGGAGATTTACCACGACGTTGCATTTGAAAGCGTGTAGTGTAGATTTACCAGGATGTTGTACTAAAGAGCGTACAGAGGAGATTTACCAGGATTTTGCACTGGAGGGGGTAAGGAGGAGATTTACACGAATGTTGCAATAGACAAGGTACAGAGCAGAATTTCCAGATTGTTGCACCCGAGCGGGTACAGCGGAGATTTACTAGGATGTTGCCCTTGAGAGTGAACAGAGGAGATACCAGGACATTATACTAGAAATTTTGCAGTGGAGGATGTGGCCTTGGGAGGGTACAGGGGAGATTCACTAGAATGTTGCACTCGACAGGGTACAGAGCAGAATGACCAGAATGTAGCACAGTTGAGTGTGCAGAAGAGATTTAGCTGGATATTGCACTGGAGAGGGATCAGATGAGATTTCCCAAGGTGTTGCACTGGATGGGTTACAGAGAAGAGTTACTGGGATATTGCACTAGACAGGTTGCGGACGAGATTTACCAAAGTGTTGAACTAGAGAGGGTACAGATGAGATTTCCCAGGATGTTGCACTGGATGTTGTACAGAGGAGATTTACTAGGATATTGCACTAGACAGTGTACAGAGGAGATACAACAGGATGTTGAAATAGAGAGGTCACAGCGGAGATTTTCCAGGATGTTGCACTGGAGAGCGTATGGAGGAGATTTAACTCTATGTTGCACCGGAGCGGTTAAGAGGAGATTTACAACGATGTTGCACTGCAGAGTGTACAGAGGAGATATACCAGTATGTTGCACTGTAGAGAGTACCGATAAGATTTACCAGAATATTGCACTAGAGAGGACTAAGTGGAGATTTACCGGGATGGTGCACTAGAGAGTGTGCAGAGGGGATTTACCAGGATGTTGCACTAGAGCGGACGCAGAGGAGATTTACGAGGATGTTGCGCTAGAGATTCTACACAGGAGATTTATCAGGATGTTGCACTGGAGAGGTTCCCAACGTGATTTACCAGGATGCTGCACTTTAGAGGGTACAAAAGGAGATTAGCAGGATGGGCACTAGAGAGGGTGCAGAGCAGAATTAATAGGATGTTGCACTACAGAATTTAGAGAGGAGATTTACAAGGATGTTGCTCTAGCGAGGGTACAGAGGAGACTTACCAGGATGTTGCACTGGAGAGATTACAGAGGAAATTTACCTGGTTATTGCAATCTAGAGCGTACAGCGGAGCTTTATCAGGATGTAGCACTACAGGGGCTACTGTGGTGATTTTACAGGATGTTGCTCTAGAGAGCGTGCACTGGGGATTTACCAGGATGTTGCACTGGAGCTGTTACAGAGGAGATTTACCAGCAATGTTACACTAGTCGGGGAACAGAGGAGTTATATCAGGATGTTGCAGTGGAGAGGGTAGAGATGTGATTTACAAGGATGTTCCACTAGAGAGGATACAGAGAAGATTTACCAGGACGTTGCACTGGAGAGTTTACAGAGCAGAGTTCACAAAATGTTGCACTGAGTTCACGCAGAGGAGAGTTAGCAGATTGTTGAACTGGAGAAGGAACAGAGGAGATTAACAAGGATGTTGCACTGTAGAGGATAAAAGGTAGATTTACCTGGATATTGTATTGGAGCGGTTACAGTGGTGGTTTAACAGCATGTTGCACTGGTGAGGGTATAAAGGATATTTGCCTGGATGTTACACAAGAGAGGGTGCAAAGAATATTTAACAGCATGTTGCAATGGAGAATGTACATAGGAGATTTACGACGATGTTGCACTGCAGAGTGTACAGAGGAGATTTACCAGCATGTTGCACTAGAGAGGGTGCAGAGGGGATTTACCAGGATGTTGCAGTAGAAAGGGTACAGAGGAGATTTACCAGGATGTTGCACTAGAGAGGGTACAGAGGAGTTTAACTGGACATTGCACTGGAGTGGGTACATAGGAGATTTACATGATGTTGCACTGGAGAGGGTGCAGATGAGATTTATCAGGATGTTGCACTAGAGAGGGTATAGAGTAGATTTACCTGGTTGTTGCAATAAAGAGCGTAATGAGGAGATTTAACAGGATGTTGCACTGGAGCGGGTACAGAGGAAATTTACCAGAATGTTGCACTAGACAGATACAGAGGAGATTTAGTGGGATGTTGCACCCGAACGGGTTCCGATGATTTTTACTAGGATGTTGCATTGAGAGCGTACAGAGGAGGTACCAGGGCGCTGCACTAGAAATGGTGCAGTGGAGATTTACCAGGATGTGGTCCTGGGAGAGTACACCGAGAATTACCAGGGTTTTGCACTGGAGAAAGTGCAGAGGTGATGTACCAGTATTTTGCAATACAGAGGGCATTGATCTGATTGACCAGGATGTTGCACTGGAGAAAATACAGAGGAGTTTTACCAGAAAGCTTCATTGGATAGGGTACAGAGGAGATTTACCAGGATGATACACTGCAGAGTGTAGAGAGGAGATTTAGCATGATGTTGCACTTGAGAGGGTAAAGAGGAGATTTACCAGGAGGTTGCACTAGAGAGGGTACATAGGAGATTTACTAGGATGTTGGACTTGAGAGGGTAAAGAGGAGATTTACCAGGACTTTACGCTGGAGATGATACAGAGGCGCTTTAAAAGGATGCTTCTCTAGAGAGGGTACAGATGAGATTTACCAGGATGTTACACTGGAGCGGGTAGAGAGGTTTAGCAGGATGTTGCACTGCGGAGGGTAAAGAGGAGATTTAAAAGGATGTTGCAGTGGAGTGGGTGCAGAGGATATTTACCTGGATGTTGCACTGGAGAGAGTACATAGTTCCTTTACCAGGATGTTGCACTACAGAGGATACAGAGGAGATTTACCAGAATGTTGCACTAGTGAGGTTCCAGAGAGATTTAACAGGATGTAGCCCTGTCGAGAATACAGAGGTGATGTACCAGGATGTTGCACTGGAGAGGGTATAGACTAGATTTACCAGAATGTTGCACTATAGAGGGTACAACGAGATTTACCAGGGTTTTGCACTGGAGAAAGTGCAAAGGTGATCTACCAGGATTTTGCAATACAGAGGGCATTGATCTGATTGACCAGGATGTTGCACTGGAGAAAGTACAGAGGAGGTTTACCAGGAAGTTTCATTGGAGAAGATACAGAGGAGATTTACCAGGAAGATACACTGCAGAGTGTAGAGAGGAGATTTAGCATGATGTTGCACTGCAGAATGTACAGAGGAGATTTACAAGGAGGTTGCACTAGAGAGGGTACATAGGAGATTTACTAGGATGTTGCACTTGAGAGGTTACAGAGGAGATTTACCAGGACTTTACGCTGGAGATGATACAGAGGCGCTTTAAAAGGATGTTTCGCTAGAGAGGTACAGATGAGATTTACCAGGATGTTACACTGGAGTGGGTAGAGAGGTTTGCAGGATGTTGCACTGCGGAGGGTAAAGAGGAGATTTAAAAGGATGTTGCAGTGGAGTGGGTGCAGAGGATATTTACCAGGATTTTGCACTGGAGAGTGTACATAGTTGATTTACCAGGATGTTGCACTACAGAGGATACAGAGGAGATTTACTGGGATGTTGCACTAGAGAGGTTCCAGAGAGATTTACCAGGATGCAGCCCTGTCGAGAATACAGAGGTGATGTACCAGGATGTTGCACTGGATAGTGTACAGAGGAGATTAGCAGGATGGCCACTAGTTAAGGTGCAGAGCAGAATTAACAGGATGTTGCACTACAGAGGGAACAGAGGAGATTTACAAGGAAGTTGAACTATGAGGGTAACGAGGAGATTGTTCAGGTGGTTGCACTGGAGAACATACAGAATAGGTTTACCAAAATGTTACACTGTAGAGGGAACATAGGAGATTTAACAGGGCATTGCACTAGAAAGTTTGCAGAGGCGATTTATCCGGATGTAGCACTGCAGAGCGTGCAGAGATGATTTACGAGGAAGTTGAACTAGAGCGTGTACAGAGTTGATTTACCAGGATGTTGCACTGTAGAGTGAACAGGGAAGAGTTACCAGAATATTGCACCAGAGAGGATAAAGTGGAGATTTACCTGGATGGTGCACCAAAGAGTGTGCAGAGGGGATTAACCAGGATGTTGCACTAGAGAGGATGCAAAGGAGATTTACCTGGATGTTGCGCTAGAGAGTCTACAGAGGAGATTTACCAGGTTGTTGCACTGGAGATATTACCAACGTGATTTACCAGGATGATGCACTTTAGAGGGTACAAAGGAGATTAGCAGGATGGGCACAAGAGAGGGAGCAGAGCAGAATTAACAGGATGTTGCACTACAGAGTTTAGAGAGGAGATTTACAAGAATGTTGCACTAGCGAGAGTACAGAGGAGACTTACCAGGATATTGCACTGGAGAGAATACAGAGGAAAGTTATCTGGTTATTGCGGTATAAAGCGTACAGCGGAGCTTTATCAGGATGTAGCACTACAGGGGGTACTGTGGTGATTTTACAGAATGTTGCTGTAGAGAGGATGCAGTGGAGATTTACCAGGATGTTGCACTGGAGCAGTTACAGAGGAGATTTACCAGCATGTTGCACTAGTCGGAGTACAGAGGAGTTATACCAGGATGTTGCACTGGAGTGGGTACAGAGGAGATTTACAAAGATGTTCCACTAGAGAGGATACAGAGAAAATTTACCAGGATGTTGCGCTGGAGAGAGTACAGAGCAGTGTTAACAAAATGTTGCACTGAGTTCGCGCAGAGGAGCTTTACCAGTTTGTTGGACTGGAGAGGGTACAGAGGAGATTTACAAGGATGATGCACTGTAGAGGATAAAAGGTAGATTTACCTGGATTTTGCACTGGAGCAGGTACAGTCGTGATTTAACAGCATGTTGCACTGATGAGGGTATATACGAGATGTGCCTGGATGTTACACTAGAGATGGAACAGAGAATATTTAACAGCATGTTGCAATGGAGAGTGTACAGAGGAGATTTACGACGATGTTGCACTGCAGAGTGTAATGAGGAGATTTATCAGGATGTTGCACTGTACAGAGAACTGGAGAGATTTACCAAAATGTTGCACTAGAGAATGTACAGAGGAGATTTACCAGGATGTTGCACTGGAGGGTGTACAGAGGAGATTTACCAGAATGTTGCACTAGACAAATACAGAGGAGATTTACCGGGATGCTGCACCCGAACGGATACCGAGGAGATTTACTAGGATGTTGCACTAGAGAGGTACAGTGGAGATACAAGGATGGTGCACTATAAATGGTGCAGTGGAGATTTACCAGGATGTGGCCCTGGGAGGGTACAGAGGACGTTCACCAGAATGTTGCACACGACAGGGTACAGATCAGATTTTCCAGAAGGTTACAGAATTGAGGGGGAAGAGAAAACTTAGCTGGGTATTGCACTGGAGAGGGTACAGAGGAGATTTACCAGAATGTTGCACTATAGAGGATACAACGAGATTTACCAGGGTTTTGCACTAGAGAGAGTGCAGACGTGATGTACCAGGATTTTGCAATACAGAAGGCATTGATCCGATTGACCAGGATGTTGCACTGGAGAAAGTACAGCGGTGGTTTAACAGGATGTTTCTTTTGGATAGAGTACAGATCAGATTTAACAGGAAGGTACACTGCAGAGTGTAGAGAGGAGATTTAGCATGATGTTGCACTGCAGAATGTAGAGATTAGATTTACAAAGAGGTTGTACTAGAGAGGGTACAGAGGAGATTTACTAAGATGTTGCACTTGAGAGCGGACAGAGGAGAATTACCAGAATTTTACGCTTGAGATGATACAGAGTGGCTTTAAAAGGATGTTGCACAAGAGAGGGTACAGATGAGATTTACCAGGATGTTACACTGGAGCGCGTAGAGAGGGTTAGCACGATGTTGCACTGCGGAGGGTAAAGAGGAGGTTTAAAACGATGTTGCAGTGGATTGGGTGCAGAGGATATTTACCAGGATGTTGCACTGCAGAGGATACAGAGGAGATTTACCAGGATGTTGCACTAGAGAGGGTGCAGAGAGATTTACCAGGATGTAGCCCTGACGAGAATACAGACGTGATGTACCAGGATGTTTCACTGGAGAGGGTACAGAGGAGATTAGCAGGGTGTCCACTGGAGAGTGTGAAGAGCAGAATTGACAGGATGTTTCACTACAGAGGGTACAGAGGAGATTGTTCAGGATGTTGCACTGGAGAGCATACAGAGTAGCTTTAGCACAATGTTACATTGGAGAGGGAATATAAGGGATTTAACAGGATATTGCACTAGCAAGGTTGCAGAGGCGATGTAGCAGGATATTGCACTGCAGAGCGTGCAGAGATGATTTACGAGGAAGTTGCACTAGAGAGTGTAACCGAGGAAATTTACCAGAATGTTGCGCTGGAGAGGGTAAAGAGGACTTTTACCACGATGTTACACTGGAGAGGATATAGAGGACTTTTAGCAGGATGTTGTACAGGAGGACTATAGCGGAAATTTACCACGATGTTACACTAGAGAGGGTACAGAGGTGATTTAACAGGATTTTGCATTGTAGAGATTACTGGGGAGGTTTATCTGGATGTTACATTAGAGATATTACAGAGCCGAATTATTAGGCTGTTGTACTGGAGAGACTAGAGAGGAGATTTACCAGGATGTTGCACTGTAGAGATTACATAAGAGATTTACCAGCATATTGCACTAGAGTGGGTACAGAGAAGATTTACCTGGATGTTGTACTAGAGAGGGTAAAGAGGGGATTTACCAGGATGTTGCACTAGAAAGGATGCAGAGGAGATTTACGAGGATGTGGCACTTAAGAGGGTACAGAGGAGATTTACTAGGATGTGGCACTGAAGAGGATAACTTGATGATTTAACAGGATGTTACACTGGAGAGGGTACAGAGCAGTTTTAACATGATTTTGCACTAGAAAGTGTACAGAGGTGAATTACCAGGATGTTGCACTGGAGTGGGTACAGATGAGATTTACCAGGATGTTTCACTAGAGAGGGTAGAGTGAAGATTTATCAGGATGTTGCACTGGAGAGAGTAGAGAGGAGATTTAGTAGTTAGTTTCACTTAGCGAGTGTTCAGAGGAGATTCAACAGCATGTTGCGGTGGAGAGGTTGCGGAGGAGGTTTACCAGGATGTTGCACTAGAGAGTGTATAGAGGAGAATTAGCAGGATGTTGCACTGGATGACTACAGCGGAGATTTACCACGATGCTACACTGGAGAGGGTACAGGTGTGATTTAACAGAATGTTGCACTGGCGAGAATACAGAGGAGATTTAACTGGATGTTACACTAGAAAGGATACGGAGGAGAATTACCAGGATGTTGCACTGCTGAGTGTAAATAGGAGATTTACCAGAATATTGCACTGCAGATGGTACAGACGTGATTTAGCAGGAAGTTACACTAGAGAGGGTAGAGAGGAGTTTTTCCAGGATGTTCCACTAGAGAAGAACAGAGGAGATTTACCAGCATGTTGCACTGGAGACATTACAGAGGAGATTTAACAGGATTTACATTGGAGAGGATACAGAGGAGATTTATCAGGATGTTGGACTGGAGAGGGTGCAGAGGAGATTTCCCAGTATGATCGACTAGATAGGATACAGAGAACATTTATCAGGATGTTGCACTGGAGAGTGTACAGAGCAGATGTACCAAGATGTTGCACCGAGTGCGTACAGAATAGATTCACCACGATGTTACACTGGAGAGGGTACAGAGGAGATTTACAGGATGTTGCACTGGAGAGTGTGCAGTGCAGCTTTACCAGGATGTAGCATTGGGAGCGTATAGAGGAAATTTACCAGGATGTTGCAATAAAGAGCGTACAGAGAGATTTACCAGGATGTTGCACTGGAGGGGGTAGAGAAAAAAATTACCAGAATGTTGCACTAGACAGGGTAAAGATGAGATTTACCAGTATGTTGCACCCGAGCGGGAACAGAGGAGATTTACTAGGATTTTGCTCTAGAGAGGGTACAGAGGAGATACCAGGATGGTGCACTAGAAATGGTGCAGTGGCGAATTACCAGGATATGGCTTTGGGAGGCTACAGAGGTGATTCACAAGAATGTTGCACTCGACAGTGTAAGAACAGATTTACCAGAATGTCGCACAATTGAGGGTGTAGAGGAGATTTAGCTGGATATTTCACTGGAGAGGTAACAGAGGGGATTTACCAGGATGTTGCACTAGAGAGGTTACACTGGAGATTTAGCAGGATGTAGCACTAGAGATGCTGCAGAGAGGATTTACCAGGATGTTGCTCTAGAGAGGATGCAGCGGAGACTTATGAGGATGTTGCACTAGGGAGAGTACAAAGGAGATTTTCCAAGATGTTGCACTGGAGAGGATACGGTGAAGATTTACCAGGATGTTGAATTGGAGAGGGTACAGAGCTGTTTTAACATGATATTGAACTAGACACGGTGCAGATGAGATTTACCAGGATGTTGCACTGCAGATGGTCGATTGGAGATTTACAAGGATATTTCTCTAGAGATGGTACAGAGAAGATTTACCAGGATGTTGCACTGGAGAGGGTCCAGACGAGATTTAGCAGGAAGTAACACTGGAGAGAGTGGAAAGGAGATTTAGCAGGTTGTTGCATTGGCGAGTTTACAGAGGAGATTCAAAAGGTTGTTGAAGTGGAGAGTTTCCAGAGGAGATTTACCAGGATGTTGCACTGGAGAGGCTACAGAGGGGATTTACCTGGATGTTCCACTAGAGAGGATAGAGAGAAGATTGACAAGGATGTTGCACCGGAGAGGGTGCAGAGGAGTTTTTCCAGGATGCTCCACTCGAGAGGTACAGAGATTTAACAGCATGTTGCACTGGAGATATTACAGATGCGATTTAACAAGATTTTGCATTGGCGAGGCTAAAGAGGAGATTAACAGGATGTTGCACTGGAGAGTGTACAGAGCAGATGTACCAGGATGTTGGACTGGAGAGGGTACAGTGGAGATTTACAGGATGTTCCACTGGAGAGGATGCAGAGGAGCTTTACCAGGATGTTGCACTAGAGAGCGTATAGAGGAGATTTATCGGATGTTGCTATAAAGAGCGTAGAGAGAGGATTTACCAGCTTGTTGCACTGAAGGGGTAGACAGTAGATTAACCAGAATGTTGCACTAGACTGGGTACAGAGCAGATTTACCAGGATGTTGCACCTGAGCGGGTACAGAGGAGATTTATTAGGATGTTGAACTAGAGAGGATACAGAGGAGATACCAGGATGTTGCACTAGAAATGTTGCAATGGAGATTTACCAGTATGTGGCGTTGGGAGGGTACAGAGGTGATTCACCAGAATTTTGCTCTCGACAGGGTACAGAGCAGATTTACCTGAATGTTCCAAAATTGAGGGTGCAGAGGAGATTTAGCTGGATATTGCACGAGAGACGTTACAGAGCAGATTTAACAGAATATTGCACTAGAGAGCGTACAGAGGAGATGTACCATGATGTTGCACTATAGATGGTGCAGAGATGATGAAGCTGGATTTTGCAATACAGATGGTATTGATCTGATTTACCAGGATGATGCACTAGAGAAAGTACAGAGGAGATTGATCAGGAAGTTTCATTGGATAGGATACAGAGGAGATATACCAGGATTTTACACTAGAGAGGGTACAGAGGAGATTTAGCACGATGTTGCACTGCAGAAGGTATAGAGGATATTTACAAGGATGTTGCACTAGAGCGGGGACGAAGGAGATTAACCAGGATGTTGCACTTGAGAGGGTACAGAGGAGATTTACCAGGATGTTACGCTGGAGATGGTACTGAGCGGTTTTAACAGGATATTGCACAAGAGAGGCTACAGAAGAGATTTACCTGTATGTTACACTGGAGCAGGTAGAGAGATTTAGCAGGATGTTGCACTGCCAAGGATAAAGAGGAGATTTAACAGGATGTTGCAGTGGAGTGGGTGCAGATGATATTTACCAGGATGTTGCACTGGAGCAGGTAGAGAGATTTAGCAGGATGTTGCACTGCCAAGCGTACTGAGCAGATTTAACAGGAAGTTGCAATGTAGTGGGTGCAGAGGAGATTTACAAGCATGGTGCACTGGATAGGGTAGAGAGGAGATTTACCAGGATGTTGCACTTGAGAGGAAAAAGAGGAGATTTACCAGGATGTTTAACTAGAGAGGGTACAGAAGAGATTTACCAGGATGTTGCACTGGAGAGGTTACAGATGTGATTTACCAGGATGTTGCACTGGAGAGGGTACAGAGGAGATTAGCAGGATGGCCACTGGAGAGGGTGCAGAGCAGTATTAACAGGATGTTGTACTACAAAGTGTACAGAGGAGATTTACAAAGATGTTGTATCAGCGAGGGTACAGAGGAGACTTACCAGGATGTTGCACTGGAATGCGTGCAGAGTAGATTTACCACCCTGTTACAATGTAGAGGTTACATAGGGGATTTAACAGGACTTTGCACTAGAGAGGGTACAGAGGCGATTTACCAGGATGTTGCACTGCAGAGCATGCAGGGATAATTTATGATGAAGTTGCACTAGAGAGGGTACAGCGGTCATTTGCAGGATGTTGCGCTGGAGAAGGTACAGTGAGATTTAAAAGGATGTTACACAGGAGATGGTACAGATGTATTTTAACAGGATGTTACACTGACGAGGGTACAGAGGAGATTTAGCTGGATGTTAAACTGTAGAGTTTACAGGGGAGATTTACCAGAATATTGCACTAGAGATGGTGCAGAAGGAATTTACCAGGACGTTGCTCTACAGAGGACATAGAGTTGATTTATTTGGATGTGGCCCTGCGAGGGTACAATTGAGATTCACCATAATGTTCCACTCTACAGGGTACAGAGGCGATTTATCAGAATGTTGCACCAGTCAGGGTAGAGAGGTGATTTACCAGGATATTGCACTGGAGAGGGTATAGAGGAGATTTATACGATGTTGCACTGGAGAGGGTGCAGAGGAGATTTACCACGAGGTTGCATTTGAAAGCGTGTAGTGTAGATTTACCAGGATGTTGTACTAAAGAGCGTACAGAGGAGATTTACCAGGATTTTGCACTGGAGGGGGTAAGGAGGAGATTTACACGAATGTTGCAATAGACAATGTACAGAGCAGAATTTCCAGATTGTTGCACCCGAGCGGGTACAGAGGAGATTTACTAGGATGTTGCCCTTGAGAGTGAACAGAGGAGATACCAGGACATTATACTAGAAATTTTGCAGTGGAGGATGTGGCCTTGTGAGGGTACAGGGGAGATTCACTAGAATGTTACACTCGACAGGGTACAGAGCAGAATGACCAGAATGTAGCACAGTTGAGTGTGCAGAAGAGATTTAGCTGGATATTGCACTGGAGAGGGATCAGATGAGATTTCCCAAGGTGTTGCACTGGATGGGTTACAGAGGAGAGTTACTGGGATATTGCACTAGACAGGTTGCAGAGGAGATTTACCAGGGTGTTGAACTAGAGAGTGTACAGATGAGATTTCCCAGGATGTTGCACTGGATGTTGTACAGAGGAGATTTACTAGGATATTGCACTAGACAGTGTACAGAGGAGATACACCAGGATGTTGAAATAGAGAGGTCACAGCGGAGATTTTCCAGGATGTTGCATTGGAGAGCGTATGGAGGAGATTTAACACTATGTTGCACCGGAGCGGTTAAGAGGAGATTTACAACGATGTTGCACTGCAGAGTGTACAGAGGAGATATACCAGTATGTTGCACTGTAGAGAGTACCGATAAGATTTACCAGAATATTGCACTAGAGAGGACGAAATGGAGATTTACCGAGATGGTGCACTAGAGAGTGTGCAGAGGGGATTTACCAGGATGTTGCACTAGAGCTGTTACAGAGGAGATTTACCAGCAATGTTACACTAGTCGGGGAACAGAGGAGTTATATCAGGATGTTGCAGTGGAGAGGGTAGAGATGTGATTTACAAGGATGTTCCACTAGAGAGGATACAGAGAAGATTTACCTGGATGTTGCACTGGAGAGTTTACAGAGCAGAGTTCACAAAATGTTGCACTGAGTTCACGCAGAGGAGAGTTAGCAGATTGTTGAACTGGAGAGGGAACAGAGGAGATTTACAAGGATGTTGCACTGTAGAGGATAAAGATAGATTTACCTGGATATTTTATTGGAGCGGTTACAGTGGTGGTTTAACAGCATGTTGCACTGGTGAGGGTATAAAGGATATTTGCCTGGATGTTACACAAGATAGGGTGCAAAGAATATTTAACAGCATGTTGCAATGGAGAATGTACAGAGGAGATTTACGACGATGTTGCACTGCAGAGTGTACAGAGGAGATTTACCAGCATGTTGCACTAGAGAGGGTGCAGAGGGGATTTACCATGATGTTGCACTAGAGACGAAGCAGACGATATTTACCAGGATGTTGCAGTAGAAAGGGTACAGAGGAGATTTACCAGGATGTTGCACTAGAGAGGGTACAGAGGAATTTAACAGGACATTGCAATGGAGAGGGTACATAGGAGATTTACATGATGTTGCACTGGAGAGGGTGCAGATGAGATTTATCAGGATGTTGCACTAGAGAGGGTATAGAGTAGATTTACCTGGTTGTTGCAATAAAGAGCGTAATGAGGAGATTTAACAGGATGTTGCACTGGAGCGGGTACAGAGGAAATTTACCAGAATGTTGCACTAGAAAGATACAGAGGAGATTTAGTGGGATGTTGCACCCGAACGGGTTACGAGGATTTTTACTAGGATGTTGCATTGAGAGCGTACAGAGGAGGTACCAGAGCGCTGCACTAGAAATGGTGCAGTGGAGATTTACCAGGATGTGGCCCTGGGAGGGTACACCGAGATTTACCAGGGTTTTTCACTGGAGAAAGTGCAGAGGTGATGTACCAGGATTTTGCAATAGAGAGGGCATTGATCTGATTGACCAGGATGTTGCACTGGAGAAAATACAGAGGAGGTTTACCAGAAAGCTTCATTGGATAGGGTACAGAGGAGATTTACCAGGATGATACACTGCAGAGTGTAGAGAGGAGATTTAGCATGATGTTGCACTTGAGAGGGTAAAGAGGAGATTTACCAGGAGGTTGCACTAGAGAGGGTACATAGGAGATTTACGAGGATGTTGGACTTGAGAGGGTAAAGAGGAGATTTACCAGGACTTTACGCTGGAGATGATACAGAGGCCCTTTAAAAGGATGCTTCTCTAGAGAGGGTACAGATGAGATTTACCAGGATGTTACACTGGAGCGGGTAGAGAGGTTTAGCAGGATGTTGCACTGCGGAGGGTAAAGAGGAGATTTAAAGGATGTTGCAGTGGAGTGGGTGCAGAGGATATTTACCTGGATGTTGCACTGGAGAGAGTACATAGTTCATTTACCAGGATGTTGCACTACGGAGGATACAGAGGAGATTTACCAGGATGTTGCACTAGTGAGGTTCCAGAGAGATTTAACAGGATGTAGCCCTGTCGAGAATACAGAGGTGATGTACCAGGATGTTGCACTGGAGAGGGTATAGACTAGATTTACCAGAATGTTGCACTATAGAGGGTACAACGAGATTTACCAGGGTTTTGCACTGGAGAAAGTGCAAAGGTGATGTACCAGGATTTTGCAATACAGAGGGCATTGATCTGATTGACCAGGATGTTGCACTGGAGAAAGTACAGAGGAGGTTTACCAGGAAGTTTCATTGGAGAAGATACAGAGGAGATTTACCAGGAAGATACACTGCAGAGTGTAGAGAGGAGATTTAGCATGATGTTGCACTGCAGAATGTACAGAGGAAAATTACAAGGAGGTTGCACTAGAGAGGGTACATAGGAGATTTACTAGGATGTTGCACTGGAGAGGTTACAGAGGAGATTTACCAGGACTTTACGCTGGAGATGATACAGAGGCGCTTTAAAAGGATGTTTCGCTAGAGAGGTACAGATGAGATTTACCAGGATGTTACACTGGAGTGGGTAGAGAGGTTTAGCAGGATGATGCACTGCGGAGGGTAAAGAGGAGATTTAAAAGGATGTTGCAGTGGAGTGGGTGCAGAGGATATTTACCAGGATTTTGCACTGGAGAGTGTACATAGTTGATTTACCAGGATGTTGCACTACAGAGGATACAGAGGAGATTTACTAGGATGTTGCACTAGAGAGGTTCCAGAGAGATTTACCAGGATGCAGCCCTGTCGAGAATACAGAGGTGATGTACCAGGATGTTGCACTGGAGAGTGTACAGAGCAGATTAGCAGGATGGCCACTAGTTAGGGTGCAGAGCAGAATTAACAGGATGTTGCACTACAGAGGGTACAGAGGAGATTTACAAGGAAGTTGCACTATGAGGGCAACGAGGAGATTGTTCAGGATGTTGCACTGGAGAACATACATAATAGGTTTACCAAAACGTTACACTGTAGAGGGAACATAGGGGATTTAACAGGACATTGCACTAGAAAGTTTGCAGAGGCGATTTATCCGGATGTAGCACTGCAGAGCGTGCAGAGATGATTTACGAGGAAGTTGAACTAGAGCGTGTACAGAGTTGATTTACCAGGATGTTGCACTGTAGAGTGAACAGGGAAGAGTTACCAGAATATTGCACTAGAGAGGATAAAGTGGAGATTTACCTGGTTGGTGCACCAAAGAGTGAGCAGAGGGGATTAACCAGGATGTTGCATTAGAGAGGATGCAAAGGAGATTTACCTGGATGTTGCGCTAGAGAGTCTACAGAGGAGATTTACCAGGTTGTTGCACTGGAGATATTACCAACGTGATTTACCAGGATGTTGCACTTTAGAGGGTACAAAGGAGATTAGCAGGATGGGCACTAGAGAGGGTGCAGAGCAGAATTAGCAGGATGTTGCACTACAGAGTTTAGAGAGGAGATTTACAAGAATGTTGCACTAGCGAGGGTACAGAGGAAACTTACCAGGATATTGCACTGGAGAGAATACAGAGGAAAGTTATCTGGTTATTGCGGTATAAAGCGTACAGCGGAGCTTTATCAGGATGTAGCACTACAGGGGGTACTGTGGTGATTTTACAGAATGTTGCTGTAGAGAGGATGCAGTGGAGATTTACCAGGATGTTGAACTGGAGCAGTTACAGAGGAGATTTACCAGCATGTTGCACTAGTCGGAGTACAGAGGAGTTATACCAGGATGTTCCACTGGAGAGGGTACAGAGGAGATTTACAAAGATGTTCCACTAGAGAGGATACAGAGAAGATTTACCAGGATGTTGCGCTGGAGAGAGTACAGAGCAGTGTTAACAAAATGTTGCACTGAGTTCGCGCAGAGGAGCTTTACCAGTTTGTTGGACTGGAGAGGGTACAGAGGAGATTTACAAGGATGATGCACTGTAGAGGATAAAAGGTAGATTTACCTGGATTTTGCACTGGAGCAGGTGCAGTCGTGATTTAACAGCATGTTGCACTGATGAGGGTATAAACGAGATTTGCCTGGATGTTACACTAGAGATGGTACAGAGAATATTTAACAGCATGTTGCAATGGAGAGTGTATAGAGGAGATTTACGACGATGTTGCACTGCAGAGTGTAATGAGGAGATTTATCAGGATGTTGCACTGTACAGAGAACTGGAGAGATTTACCAAAATGTTGCACTAGAGAATGTACAGAGGAGATTTACCAGGATGTTGCACCCGAGCGGGTACAGAGGAGATGTACTAGGATTTTGCACTAGATAGAGTACAGAGGAGATACCAGGATGATGCACTAGAAATGGTGCAGTGGCGATTTACCAGGATGTGGCTTTGGGAGGCTACAGAGATGATTCACAAGAATGTTGCACTCGACAGGGTACAGAGCAGATTTACCAGAATGTCGCACAATTGAGGGTGCAGAGGAGATTTAGCTGGATATTTCACTGGAGATGTAACAGAGGGGATTTACCAGGATGTTGCACTGGAGAGGGTACAGTCGAGATTTAGCAGGAAGTAACACTGGAGAGAGTGGAGAGGAGATTTTGCAGGTTGTTGCATTGGCGAGTTTACAGAGGAGATTCAAAAGGTTGTTGAAGTGGAGAGGTTGCAGAGGAGATTTACCAGGATGTTGCACTGTAGAGGTTAAAAGGTAGATTTACCTGCATTTTGCACTGGAGCAGGTACAGTCGTGATTTAACAGCATGTTGCACTGATGAGGGTGTATGCGAGATTTGCCTGGATGTTACACTAGAGATGGTACAGAGAATATTTAACAGCATGTTGCAATGCAGAATGTACAGAGGAGATTTACGACGATGTTGTACTGCAGAGTGTAATGAGGAGATTTATCAGGATGTTGCACTGTACAGAGAACTGGAGAGATTTACCAAAATGTTGCACTAGAGAATGTACAGAGGAGATTTACCAGGATGTTGCACTAGAGAGGGTACAGAGTAGATTTACCAGGATGTTGCACTGGGGTGGGTACCATTGAGATTTTCCAGGATATTACACTAGAGAGGGTACAGCGCAGATTTAACAGGATATTGCACTGGAGAGGGCACAGAGGAGATTTATAGGATGTTGCACTGGATAGGGTGCAGATGAGATTTATCAGGATGTTGCACTAGAAAGGGTATAGAGGAGATTTATCACGTTGTTGCAATAAAGAGCGTAATGAGGAGATTTAACAGGATGTTGCACTGGAGGGTGTACAGAGGAGATTTACCAGAATGTTGCACTAGACAGATACAGAGGAGATTTACCGGGATGCTGCACCCGAACGGATACCGAGGAGATTTACTAGGATGTTGCACTAGAGAGGTACAGAGGAGATACAAGAATGGTGCACTATAAATGGTGCAGTGGAGATTTACCAGGATGTGGCACTGGGAGGGTACAGAGGACGTTCACCAGAATGTTGCACACGACAGGGTAGAGATCAGATTTTCCAGAAGGTTACAGAATTGAGGGGGGAGAGGAAACTTAGCTGGGCATTGCACTGGAGAGGGTACAGAGGAGATTTACCAGAATGTTGCACTATAGAGGATACAACGAGATTTACCAGGGTTTTGCACTAGAGAGAGTGCAGACGTGATGTACCAGGATTTTGCAATACAGAAGGCATTGATCCGATTGACCAGGATGTTGCACTGGAGAAAATACAGCGGTGGTTTAACAGGATGTTTCTTTTGGATAGGGTACAGATCAGATTTAACAGGAAGGTACACTGCAGAGTGTAGAGAGGAGATTTAGCATGATGTTGCACTGCAGAATGTAGAGATTAGAATTACAAAGAGGTTGTACTAGAGAGGGTACAGAGGAGATTTACTAGGATGTTGCACTTGAGAGCGGACAGAGGAGAATTACCAGAATTTTACGCTGGAGATGATACAGAGTGGCTTTAAAAGGATGTTGCACAAGAGAGGGTACAGATGAGATTTACCAGGATGTTACACTGGAGCGCGTAGAGAGGGTTAGCACGATGTTGCACTGCGGAGGGTAAAGAGGAGGTTTAAAACGATGTTGCAGTGGATTGGGTGCAGAGGATATTTACCAGGATGTTGCACTGCAGAGGATACAGAGGAGATTTACCAGGATGTTGCACTAGAGAGGGTGCAGAGAGATTTACCAGGATGTAGCCCTGACGAGAATACAGACGTGATGTACCAGGATGTTTCACTGGAGAGGGTACAGAGGAGATTAGCAGGATGTCCACTGGAGAGTGTGAAGAGCAGAATTGACAGGATGTTTCACGACAGAGGGTACAGAGGAGATTGTTCAGGATGTTGCACTGGAGAGCAAACAGAGTAGCTTTACCACAATGTTACATTGGAGAGGGAATATAAGGGATTTAACAGGACATTGCACTAGCAAGGTTGCAGAGGCGATGTAGCAGGATATTGCACTGCAGAGCGTGCAGAGATGATTTACGAGGAAGTTGCACTAGAGAGTGTAACCGAGGAAATTTACCAGAATGTTGCGCTGGAGAGGGTAAAGAGGACTTTTACCACGATGTTACACTGGAGAGGATATAGAGGACTTTTAGCAGGATGTTGTACAGGAGGACTACAGCGGATATTTACCACGATGTTACACTAGAGAGGGTACAGAGGTGATTTAACAGGATTTTGCATTGTAGAGATTACTGGGGAGGTTTATCTGGATGTTACATTAGAGAGGGTACAGAGCCGAATTATTAGGCTGTTGTACTGGAGAGACTAGAGAGGAGATTTACCAGGATATTCCACTATAGAGGATATAGAGAAGGTTGACAAGGATGTTGCACCGGAGAGCGTGCAGAGGAGATTTTCCAGGATGGTCCACTAGAAAGGTACGGTGATTTACCAGCATGTTGCACTGGAGACATTACAGATGCGATTTAACAAGATTTTGCATTGGCGAGGATACAGAGGAGATTAACAGGATATTGGACTGGAGAGTGCACAGAGCAGATGTACCAGGATGTTGGACTGGAGAGGGTACAGTGGAGATTTACAGGATGTTCCACTGGAGAGGATGCAGAGGAGCTTTACCAGGATGATCCACTAGAAGCGTATAGAGGAGATTTACCAGGATGTTGCTATAAAGAGCGTAGAGAGAAGATTTACCAGCATGTTGCACTGGAGGGGTAGACAGTAGATTAACCAGAATGTTGCACTAGACTGGGTACAGAGGAGATTTACCAGGATGTTGCACCTGAGCGGGTACAGAGGAGATTTATTAGGATGTTGAACTAGAGAGGATACAGAGGAGATACGAGGATGTTGCACTAGAAATGTTGCAATGGAGATTTACCAGTATGTGGCGTTGGGAGGGTACAGAGGTGATTCACCAGAATTTTGCACTCGACAGGGTACAGAGCAGATTTACCTGAATGTTCCAAAATTGAGGGTGCAGAGGAGATTTAGCTGGATATTGCACGAGAGACGTTACAGAGCAGATTTAACAGAATATTGCACTAGAGAGCGTACAGAGGAGATGTACCATAATGTTGCACTATAGATGGTGCAGAGATGATGAAGCTGGATTTTGCAATACAGATGGTATTGATCTGATTTACCAGGATGATGCACTAGAGAAAGTACAGAGGAGATTGATCAGGAAGTTTCATTGGATAGGATACAGAGGAGATTTACCAGGATGTTACACTAGAGAGGGTACAGAGGAGATTTAGCACGATGTTGCACTGCAGAAGGTATAGAGGACATTTACAAGGATGTTGCACTAGAGAGGGGACGGAGGAGATTTACCACGATGTTGCACTTGAGAGGGTACAGAGGAGATTTACCAGGATGTTTCGCTCTAGATGGTACTTAGGTTTTAACAGGATATTGCACAAGAGAGGCTACAGAGGAGATTTACCTGGATGTTATACTGGAGCAGGTAGAGAGATTTAGCAGGATGTTGCACTGCCAAGGATACAGAGGAGATTTAACAGTATGTTGCAGTGGAGTGGGTGCAGAGGAGATTTACTAGCATGTTGCACTGGATAGGGTAGAGAGGAGATTTACCAGGATGTTGCACTTGAGAGGATAAAGAGGTGATTTACCAGGATGTTTAACTAGAGAGGGTGCAGAGGAGATTTACAAGGATGTTGCGCTGGAGAGGTTACAGATGGATTTACCAGGACGTTGCACTACAGAGTTTAGAGAGGAGATTTACAAGAATGTTGCACTAGCGAGGGTACGGAGGAGACTTACCAGGTGTTGCACTGGAGAGATTACAGAGGAAATGTACCGGGTTATTGCGATCTAGAGCATTCAGCAGAGCTTTATCAGGATGTAGCACTACAGGGGCTACTGTGGTGATTTTACAACATGTTGCTCTAGAGAGCGTGCACTGGAGATTTACCAGCATGTTGCACTGGAGCGGTTACAGAGGAGATTTACCAGCATGTTGCACTAGTCGGGGAACAGAGGAGTTATACCAGGATATTTCACTGGAGATGGTACAGATGAGATTTACAAGGATGTTCCACTAGAGAGGATACAGAGAAGATTTAGCATGATGTTGCACTGGAGAGAGTACAGAGCAGAGTTCACAAAATGTTGCACTGAGTTCACGCAGAGGAGATTTAGCAGGTTGTTGAACTGGAGAAGGAACAGAGGAGATTTACAAGGATGTTGAACTGTAGAGGATAAAAGGTAGATTTACCTGGATATTGCACTGGAGAGGATACAGTGGTGGTTTAACAGCATGTTGCACTGGTGAGGGAAAAAAGGAGATTTTCCTGGATGTTAAACTAGAGACGGTACAGAGAATATTTAAAAGCATGTTGCAATGGAGAATGTACAGAGGAGATTTACGACGATGTTGCTCTGCAGAGTGTACAGAGGATATTTACCAGGATGTTGCACTGGAGCGGGTAGAGAGATTTAGCAGGATGTTGCACTGCCAAGCGTACTGAGCAGATTTAACAGGAAGTTGCAGTGGAGTGCGTGCAGAGGAGATTTACTTGCATGTTGCACTGGATATGGTAGAGAGGAGATTTACCAGGATGTTGCACTTGAGAGGATAAAGAGGAGATTTACCAGGATGTTTAACTAGAGAGGGTGCAGAGGAGATTTACCAGGATGTTGCACTGGAGAGGTTACAGATGTGATTTACCAGGATGTTGCACTGGAGAGGGTACAGAGGGGATTAGCAGGATGGCCACTGAAGAGGGTGCAGAGCAGTATGAACAGGATGTTGCACTACAAAGTGTACAAAGGAGATTTACAAAATGTTGTATCAGCGAGGGTACAGAGGAGACTTATCAGGATGTTGCACTGGAATTCGTGCAGAGTAGATTTACCACGCTGTTACAATGTAGAGGTTACATAGGGGATTTAACAGGACTTTGCACTAGAGAGGGTACAGAGGCGATTTACCAGGATGTTGCACTGCAGTGCATGCAGAGATAATTTATGATGAAGTTGCACTAGAGAGGGTACAGCGGTCACTTGCAGGATATTACGCTGGAGAAGGTACAGTGAGATTTAATAGGATGTTACACTGGAGATGGTACAGAGGTGTTGTAACAGGATGTTACACTGGCGAGGATACAGAGGAGATTTAGCTGGAGGTTACACTGTCGAGATTAAAGGGGAGATTTACCAGAATATTGCACTAGAGAGGGTGCAGAAGGAATTTACCAGGACATTGCTCTACAGAGGACAGAGATGAGATTTATTAGGATGTGGCCCTGCGAGGGTACAATTGAGATACACCATAATGTTCCACTATACAGGGTACAGAGGAAATTTGACAGAATGTTGCACCAGTCAGGGTAGAGAGGTGATTTACCAGGATATTGCACTGGAGAGGGTATAGAGGAGATTTACACGATGTTGCACTGGAGAGGGTGCAGAGGGTATTTACCAGGAGGTTGCATTTGAGAGCGTGTAGTGTAGATTTACCAGGATATTTTAACAAAGAGCATACAGAGGAGATTTACCAGGATTTTGCACTGGAGGGGGTACGGAGGAGACTTACACGAATGTTGCACTAGACAAGGTACAGAGCAGAATTTTCAGATTGTTGCACCCGAGCGGGTATAAAGGAGATTTACTAGGATGTTGGCCTAGAGAGTGAACAGAGGAGATACCAGGACATTATACTAGAAATTTTGCAGCGAAGGATGTGGCCCTGGGAGGGTACAGGAAGATTCACTAGAATGTTGCACTCGACAGGGTACAGAGCAGAATGACCATAATGTAGCACAGTTGAGTGTGCAGAAGAGATTTAGCTAGATATTGCACTGGAGAGGGTAAAGAGGTGATTTTCCAGGATGTTGCATTATAGAGGGTACAAGGAGATTAAACGGGTTTTGCACTTGAGATCATGCAGAAGTGATGTACCAGGATATTGTAATACAGAGATTATTGATCGGATTTACCAGGATGTTGCTCTGGAAAGGGATCAGATGAGATTTCCCAAGGTGTTGCACTGGATGGGTTAGAGAGGAGAGTTACTGGGATATTGCACTAGACAGGTTGCAGAGGAGATTTACCAGGGTGTTGAACTAGAGAGGGTGCAGATGAGATTTCCCAGGATGTTGCACTGGATATTGTACAGAAGAGATTTACTAGGATATTGCACTGGACAGGGTACAGAGGAGATATACCAGGATGTTGAAATAGAGAGATCACTGCAGAGATTTTCCAGGATGTTGCACTGGAGAGCGTATAGAGGAGATTTACCGGGATGTTGCACTGGAGAGGTTACAGATGTGATTTACCAGGATATTGCACTGGAGAGGGTACAGAGGAGATTAGCAGGATGGCCACTGAAGAGGGTGCAGAGCAGTATTAACAGGATGTTGCACTACAAAGTGTACAGAGGAGATTTACAAAATGTTGTTTCAGCGAGGGTACAGAGGAGACTTATCAGGATGTTGCACTGGAATGCGTGCAGAGTAGATTTATCACGCTGTTACAATGTAGAGGTTACATAGGGGATTTAACAGGACTTTGCACTAGAGAGGGTACAGAGGCGATTTACCAGGATGTTGCACTGCAGAGCATGCAGGGAAAATTTATGATGAAGTTGCACTAGAGAGGGTACAGCGGTCATTTGCAGGATGTTACGCTGGAGAAGGTACAGTGAGATTTAATAGGATGTTACACTGGAGATGGTACAGAGGTGTTTTAACAGGATGTTACACTGGCGAGGGTACAGAGGAGATTTAGCTGGAGGTTACACTGTAGAGATTCAAGGGGAGATTTACCAGAATATTGCACTAGAGAGGGTGCAGAAGGAATTTACAAGGACGTTGCTCTACAGAGGACACAGAGGAGATTTATTAGGATGTGGCCCTGCGAGGGTACAATTGAGATTCACCATAATGTTCCACTATACAGGGTACAGAGGAGATTTGTCAGAATGTTGCACCAGTCTGGGTAGAGATGTGATTTACCAGGATATTGCACTGGAGAGGGCATAGAGGAGATTTAAACGATGTTGCACTGGAAAGGGTGCAGAGGAGATTTACCAGGATTTTGCATTTGAGAGCGTGTAGTGTAGATTTACCAGGATATTTTAAGAAAGAGCGTGCAGAGGAGATTTACCAGGATTTTGCACTGGAGGGGGTACGGAGGAGACTTACACGAATGTTGCACTAGACAAGGTACAGAGCAGAATTTTCAGATTGTTTCACCTGAGCGGGTACAGAGGAGATTTACTAGAATGTTGGCCTACAGAGTGAACAGAGGAGATACCAGGACATTATACTAGAAATTTTGCAGCGAAGGATGTGGCCCTGTGAGGGTACAGGGAGATTCACTAGAATGTTGCACTCGACAGAGTACAGAGCAGAATGACCAGAATGTAGCACAGTTGAGTGTGCAGAAGAGATTTAGCTTTTATTGCACTGGAGAGGGTAAAGAGGTGATTTACCAGGATGTTGCATTATAGAGGGTACAAGGAGATTAACTGGGTTTTGCACTGGAGATCATGCAGAAGTGATGTACCAGGATATTGCAATATAGAGATTATTGATCGGATTTACCAGGATGTTGCACTGGAAAGGGATCAGATGAGATTTCCCAAGGTGTTGCACTGGATGGGTTACAGAGGAGAGTTACTGGGTTATTGAACTAGGCAGGTTGCAGAGGAGATTTACCAGGGTGTTGAACTAGAGAGGGTGCAGATGAGATTTCCCAGGATGTTGCACTGGATGTTGTACAGAGGACATTTACTAGGATATTGCACTGGACAGAGTACAGAGGAGATATACCAGGATGTTGAAATAGAGAGGTCACTGCAGAGATTTTCCAGGATGTTGCACTGGAGAGCGTATAGAGGAGATTTATCAGGATGTTGCACCGGAGCGGTTCAGAGGAGATTTACAACGATGTTGCACTGCAGAGTGTACAGAGGAGATATACCAGGATGTTGCACTGTAGAGAGTAACGGGAAGATTTACCAGAATATTGCACTAGAGAGGATGAAGTGGAGATTTACCTGGATGGTGCAATAGAGAGTGTGCAGAGGGGATTTACCAAGACGTTGCATTAGAGCGGACGCAGAGGACATTTACGAGGATGTTGCGCTAGAGATTCTACAGAAGAGATTTACGAGGATATTGCAATGGAAATGTTACCAACGTGATTTACCAGGATGCTGCACTTTAGAGGGTACAAAGGAGATTAGCAGGATGGGCACTAGAGAGGGTGCAGAGCAGAATTAATAGGATGTTGCACTACAGAGTTTAGAGAGGAGATTTACAAGAATGTTGCACTAGCGAGTGTATGGAGGAGATTAACCAGGATATTGCACTGGAGAGATTACAGAGGAAATGTACCTGGTTATTGCGATCTAGAGCGTTCAGCAGAGCTTTATCAGGATGTAGCACTACAGCGGATACTGTGCTGATTTTACAGGATGTTGCTCTAGAGAGCGTGCACTGGAGATTTACCAGGATGTTGCACTGGAGCGGTTACAGAGGAGATTTACCAGCATGTTGCACTAGTCGGGGAACAGAGGAGTTATACCAGGATATTTCACTGGAGAGGGTACAGATGAGATTTACAAGGATGTTCCACTAGAGAGGATACAGAGAAGATTTAGCATGATGTTGCACTGGAGAGAGTAAAGAGCAGAGTTCACAAAATGTTGCACTGAGTTCACGCAGAGGAGATTTAGCAGGTTGTTGAACTGGAGAAGGAACAGAGGAGATTTACAAGGATGTTGCACTGTAGAGGATAAAAGGTAGATTTACCTGGATATTGCACTGGAGAGGGTACTGTGGTGGTTTAACAGCATGTTGCACTGGTGAGGGAATAAAGGAGATATTCCTGGATGTTACACTAGAGACGGTACAGAGAATATTTAACAGCATGTTGCAATGGAGAATGTACAGAGGAGATTTACGACGATGTTGCACTGCAGCGTGTACAGAGGAGATTATCCAGGATGTTGCACTAGAGAGGGTGCAGAGGGGATTTAACATTATGTTGCACTAGAGACGAAGCAGACGAAATTTACCAGGATGTTGCACTAGAGAGGGTACAGAGGAGATTTACCTGGATGTTACACTGGAGCAGGTAGAGACATTTAGCAGGATGTTGCACCTCCAAGGATATAGAGGAGATTTAACAGGATGTTGCAGTAGAGTGGGTGCAGAGGATATTTACCAGGATGTTGCACTGGAGCGGATAGAGAGATTTAGCAGAATGTTGCACTGCCAAGCGTACTGAGCAGATTTACCAGGAAGTTGCAGTGGAGTGCGTGCAGAGGAGATTTACTTGCATGTTGCACTGGATATGGTAGAGAGGAGATTTACCAGGATGTTGCACTTGAGAGGATAAAGAGGAGATTTACCAGGATGTTTAACTAGAGAGGGTGCAGAGGAGATTTACCAGGATGTTGCACTGGAGAGGTTACAGAAGTGATTTATCAGGATGTTGCACTGGAGAGGGTACAGAGGAGATTAGCAGGATGGCCACTGAAGAGGGTGCAGAGCAGTATTAACAGGATGTTGCACTACAAAGTGTACAGAGGAGATTTACAAAATGTTGTATAAGCAAGGGTACAGAGGAGATTTATCAGGATGTTGCACTGGAATGCGTGCAGAGTAGATTTACCACGCTGTTACAATGTAGAGGTTACATAGGGGATTTAACAGGACTTTGCACTAGAGAGGGTACAGAGGCGATTTACCAGGATGTTGCACTGCACAGCATGTAGGGATAATTTATGATGAAGTTGTACTAGAGAGGGTACAGCGGTCATTTGCAGAATGTTACGCTGGAGAAGGTACAGTGAGATTTAATAGGATGTTACACTGGAGATGGTACAGAGGTGTTTTAACAGAATGTTACACTGGCGAGGGTACAGAGGAGATTTAGCTGGAGGTTACACTGTAGAGATTAAAGGGGAGATCTACCAGAATATTGCACTAGAGAGGGTGCAGAAGGAATTTACCAGGATGTTGCTCTACACAGGACACAGAGGAGATTTATTAGGATGTGGCCCTGCGAGGGTACAATTGAGATTCACCATAATGTTCCACTATACAGGGTACAGAGGAGATTTGTCAGAATGTTGCACCAGTCAGGGTAGAGAGGTGATTTACCAGGATATTGCACTGGAGAGGGTATAGAGGAGATTTACACGATGTTGCACTGGAGAGGGTGCAGAGGAGATTTACCAGGAGGTTGCATTTGAGAGCGTGTAGTGTAGATTTACCAGGATATTTTAATAAAGAGCGTACAGAGGAGATTTACCATGATTTTGCACTGGAGGGGGTACGGAGGAGACTTACACGAATGTTGCACTCGACAAGGTACAGAGCAGAATTTTCAGATTGTTTCACCCGAGCGGGTACAGAGGAGATTTACTAGGATGTTGGCCTAGAGAGTGAACAGAGGAGATACCAGAACATTATACTAGAAATTTTGCAGCGAAGGATGTGGCCCTGGGAGGGTACAGGTAGATTCACTAGAATGTTGCACTCGACAGGTACAGAGCAGAACAACCAGAATGTAGCACAGTTGAGTGTGCAGAAGAGATTTAGCTGGATATTGCACTGGAGAGGGTAAAGAGGTGATTTACCAGGATGTTGCATTATAGAGTGTACAAGGAGATTAACCGGGTTTTGCACTGGAGATCATGCAGAAGTGATGTACCAGGATATTGCAATACAGAGATTATTGATCGGATTTACCAGGATGTTGCACTGGAAAGGGATCAGATGAGATTTCCCAAGGTGTTGCACTGGATGGGTTACAGAGGAGAGTTACTGGGATATTGCACTAGACAGGTTGCAGAGGAGATTTACCAGGGTGTTGAACTAGAGAGGGTGCAGATGAGATTTCCCAGGATGTTGCACTGGATGTTGTACAGAGGAGATTTACTAGGATATTGCACTCGACAGGGTACAGAGGACATATATCAGGATGTTGAAATAGAGAGGTCACTGCAGAGATTTTCCAGGATGTTGCACTGGAGAGCGTATAGAGGAGATTTACCAGGATGTTGCACCGGAGCGGTTCAGAGGAGATTTACAACGATGTTGCACTGCAGAGTGTACAAAGGCGATATACCAAGATGTTGCACTGTAGAGAGTACCGGGAAGATTTACCAGAATATTGCACTAGAGAGGATGAAGTGGATATTTACCTGGATGGTGCACTAGAGAGTGTGCAGAGGAGATTTACCAAGACGTTGCATTAGAGCGGACGCAGAGGACATTTACGAGGATGTTGCGCTAGAGATTCTATAGAGGAGATTTACGAGGATATTGCAATGGAAATGTTACCAACGTGATTTACCAGGATGCTGCACTTTAGAGGGTACAAAGGAGATTAGCAGGATGGGCACTAGAGAGTGTGCAGAGCAGAATTAATAGGATGTTGCACTACAGAGTTTAGAGAGGAGATTTACAAGAATGTTGCACTAGCGATGGTACGGAGGAGACTTACCAGGATGTTGCACTGGAGAGATTACAGAGGAAATGTACCTGGTTATTGCGATCTATAGCGTTCAGCAGAGCTTTATCAGGATGTAGCACTACAGCGGCTACTGTGGTGATTTTACAGGATGTTGCTCTTGAGAGCGTGCACTGGAGATTTACCAGGATGTTGCACTGGAGCGGTTACAGAGGAGATTTACCAGCATGTTGCACTAGTCGGGGAACAGAGGAGTTATACCAGGATTCATCACTGGAGATGGTACAGATGAGATTTACAAGGATGTTCCACTAGAGAGGATACAGAGAAGATTTAGCATGATGTTGCACTGGAGAGAGTACAGAGCAGAGTTCACAAAATGTTGCACTGAGTTCATGCAGAGGAGATTTAGCAGGTTGTTGAACTGGAGAAGGAACAGAGGAGATTTACAAGGATGTTGCACTGTAGAGGATAAAAGGTAGATTTACCTGGATATTCCACTGGAGAGGGTACTGTGGTGGTTTAACAGCATGTTGCACTGGTGAGGGAATAAAGGAGATATTCCTGGATGTTACACTAGAGACGGTACAGAGAATATTTAACAGCATGTTGCAATGGAGAATGTACAGAGGAGATTTACGACGATGTTGCACTGCAGCGTGTACAGAGGAGATTTACCAGGATGTTGCACTAGAGAGGGTGCAGAGGGGATTTAACATTATGTTGCACTAGAGACGAAGCAGACGAAATTTACCAGGATGTTGCACTAGAGAGGGTACAGAGGAGATTTACCTGGATGTTACACTGGAGCAGGTAGAGACATTTAGCAGGATGTTGCACTTCCAAGGATATAGAGGAGATTTAACAGGATGTTGCAGTAGAGTGGGTGCAGAGGATATTTACCAGGATGTTGCACTGGAGCGGATAGAGAGATTTAGCAGAATGTTGCACTGCCAAGCGTACTGAGCAGATTTACCAGGAAGTTGCAGTGGAGTGCGTGCAGAGGAGATTTACTTGCATGTTGCACTGGATATGGTAGAGAGGAGATTTACCAGGATGTTGCACTTGAGAGGATAAAGAGGAGATTTACCAGGATGTTTAACTAGAGAGGGTGCAGAGGAGATTTACCAGGATGTTGCACTGGAGAGGTTACAGAAGTGATTTATCAGGATGTTGCACTGGAGAGGGTACAGAGGAGATTAGCAGGATGGCCACTGAAGAGGGTGCAGAGCAGTATTAACAGGATGTTGCACTACAAAGTGTACAGAGGAGATTTACAAAATGTTGTATAAGCGAGGGTACAGAGGAGATTTATCAGGATGTTGCACTGGAATGCGTGCAGAGTAGATTTACCACGCTGTTACAATGTAGAGGTTACATAGGGGATTTAACAGGACTTTGCACTAGAGAGGGTACAGAGGCGATTTACCAGGATGTTGCACTGCACAGCATGTAGGGATAATTTATGATGAAGTTGCACTAGAGAGGGTACAGCGGTCATTTGCAGGATGTTACGCTGGAGAAGGTAGAGTGAGATTTAATAGGATGTTACACTGGAGATGGTACAGAGGTGTTTTAACAGAATGTTACACTGGCGAGGGTACAGAGGAGATTTAGCTGGAGGTTACACTGTAGAGATTAAAGGGGAGATCTACCAGAATATTGCACTAGAGAGGGTGCAGAAGGAATTTACCAGGATGTTGCTCTACACAGGACACAGAGGAGATTTATTAGGATGTGGCCCTGCGAGGGTACAATTGAGATTCACCATAATGTTCCACTATACAGGGTACAGAGGAGATTTGTCAGAATGTTGCACCAGTTAGGGTAGAGAGGTGATTTACCAGGATATTGCACTGGAGAGGGTATAGAGGAGATTTACACGATGTTGCACTGGAGAGGGTGCAGAGGAGATTTACCAGGAGGTTGTATTTGAGAGCGTGTAGTGTAGATTTACCAGGATATTTTAATAAAGAGCGTACAGAGGAGATTTACCAAGATTTTGCACTGGAGGGGGTACGGAGGAGACTTACACGAATGTTGCACTCGACAAGGTACAGAGCAGAATTTTCAGATTGTTTCACCCGAGCGGGTACAGAGGAGATTTACTAGAATGTTGGCCTACAGAGTGAACAGAGGAGATACCAGGACATTATACTAGAAATTTTGCAGCGAAGGATGTGGCCCTGGGAGGGTACAGGTAGATTCACTAGAATGTTGCACTCGACAGGTACAGAGCAGAACAACCAGAATGTAGCACAGTTGAGTGTGCATAAGAGATTTAGCTGGATATTGCACTGGAGAGGGTAAAGAGGTGATTTACCAGGATGTTGCATTATAGAGTGTACAAGGAGATTAACCGGGTTTTGCACTGGAGATCATGCAGAAGTGATGTACCAGGATATTGCAATACAGAGATTATTGATCGGATTTACCAGGATGTTGCACTGGAAAGGGATCAGATGAGATTTCCCAAGGTGTTGCACTGGATCGGTTACAGAGGAGAGTTACTGGGATATTGCACTAGACAGGTTGCAGAGGAGATTTACCAGGGTGTTGAACTAGAGAGGGTGCAGATGAGATTTCCCAGGATGTTGCACTGGATGTTGTACAGAGGAGATTTACTAGGATATTGCACTCGACAGGTTACAGAGGAGATATATCAGGATGTTGAAATAGAGAGGTCACTGCAGAGATTTTCCAGGATGTTGCACTGGAGAGCGTATAGAGGAGATTTACCAGGATGTTGCACCGGAGCGGTTCAGAGGAGATTTACAACGATGTTGCACTGCAGAGTGTACAAAGGCGATATACCAAGATGTTGCACTGTAGAGAGTACCGGGAAGATTTACCAGAATATTGCACTAGAGAGGATGAAGTGGATATTTACCTGGATGGTGCACTAGAGAGTGTGCAGAGGAGATTTACCAAGACGTTGCATTAGAGCGGACGCAGAGGACATTTACGAGGATGTTGCGCTAGAGATTCTATAGAGGAGATTTACGAGGATATTGCAATGGAAATGTTACCAACGTGATTTACCAGGATGCTGCACTTTAGAGGGTACAAAGGAGATTAGCAGGATGGGCACTAGAGAGTGTGCAGAGCAGAATTAATAGGATGTTGCACTACAGAGTTTAGAGAGGAGATTTACAAGAATGTTGCACTAGCGATGGTACGGAGGAGACTTACCAGGATGTTGCACTGGAGAGATTACAGAGGAAATGTACCTGGTTATTGCGATCTATAGCGTTCAGCAGAGCTTTATCAGGATGTAGCACTACAGCGGCTACTGTGGTGATTTTACAGGATGTTGCTCTAGAGAGCGTGCACTGGAGATTTACCAGGATGTTGCACTGGAGAGGGTACAGATGAGATTTACAAGGATGTTCCACTAGAGAGGATACAGAGAAGATTTAGCATGATGTTGCACTGGAGAGAGTACAGAGCAGAGTTCACAAAATGTTGCACTGAGTTCACGCAGAGGAGATTTAGCAGGTTGTTGAACTGGAGAAGGAACAGAGGAGATTTACAAGGATGTTGCACTGTAGAGGATAAAAGGTAGATTTACCTGGATATTGCACTGGAGAGGGTACTGTGGTGGTTTAACAGCATGTTGCACTGGTGAGGGAATAATGGAGATTTTCCTGGATGTTACATTAGAGAGGGTACAGAGAATATTTAACAGCATGTTGCAATGGAGAATGTACAGAGGAGATTTACGACGATGTTGCACTGCAGAGTGTACAGAGGAGATTTAGCAGGATGTTGCCCTAGAGAGGGTGCGGAGGGGATTTACCATGATGTTGCACTAGAGACGAAGCAGACGATATTTACCAGGATGTTGCACTAGAGAGGGTACAGAGGAGATTTACCTGGATGTTACACTGGAGCAGGTAGAGAGATTTAGCAGGATGTTGCACTTCCAAGGATACAGAGGAGATTTAACAGGATGTTGCTGTAGAGTGGGTGCAGAGGATATTTACCAGGATGTTGCACTGGAGCGGGTAGAGAGATTTAGCAGGATGTTGCACTGCCAAGCGTACTGAGCAGATTTACCAGGAAGTTGCAGTGGAGTGCGTGCAGAGGAGATTTACTAGCATGGTGCACTGGATAGGGTAGGGACGAGATTTACCAGGGTGTTGCACTTGAGAGGATAAAGAGGAGATTTACCAGGATGTTTAACTAGAGAGGGTGCAGAGGAGATTTACCATGATGTTGCACTGGAGAGGTTACAGATGTGATTTACCAGGATGTTACTCTGGAGAGGTTACAGAGGGGATTAGCAGGATGGCCACTGAAGAGGGTGCAGAGCAGTATTAACAGGATGTTGCACTACAAAGTGTACAGAGGAGATTTACAAAATGTTGTATCAGCGAGGGTACATAGGAGACTTATCAGGATGTTGCACTGGAATGCGTGCAGAGTAGATTTACCACGCTGTTACAATGTAGAGGTTACATAGGGGATTTAGCAGGACTTTGCACTAGAGAGGGTACAGAGGCGATTTACCAGGATGTTGCACTGCAGAGCATGCAGGGATAATTTATGCTGAAGTTGCACTAGAGAGGGTACAGCGGTCATTTGCAGGATGTTACGCTGGAGAAGGTACAGTGAGATTTAATAGGATGTTACACTGGAGATGGTACAGAGGAGTTTTAACAGGATGTTACACTGGCGAGGGTACAGAGGAGATTTAGCTGGAGGTTACACTGTAGAGATTAAAGGGGAGATTTACCAGAATATTGCACTAGAGAGGGTGCAGAAGGAATTGACCAGGACGTTGCTCTACAGAGGACACAGAGGAGATTTATTAGGATTTGGCCCTGCGAAGGTACAATTGAGATTCACCATAATGTTCCACTATACAGGGTACAGAAGAGATTTGTCAGAATGTTGCACCAGTCAGGGTAGAGAGGTGATTTACCAGGATATTGCACTGGAGAGGGTATAGAGGAGATTTACACGATGTTGCACTGGAGAGGGTGCAGAGGAGATTTACCAGGATGTTGTAATAAAGAGCGTACAGAGGAGATTTACCAGGATTTTGCCTTGGAGGGCTTACGGAGGAGACTTACACGAATGTTGCACTAGACAAGGTACAGAGCAGAATTTCCAGATTGTTGCACCCGAGCGGCTACAGAGGAGATTTATTAGGATGTTGGCCTAGAGAGTGAACAGAGGAGATACCAGGACACTATACTAGAAATTTTGCAGCGAAGGATGTGGCCCTGGGAGGGTATAGGGAGATTCACTAGAATGTTGCACTCGACAGGGTACAGAACAGAATGACCATAATGTAGCACAGTTGAGTGTGCAGAAGATATTTAGATGGATATTGCACTGGAGAGGCTAAAAAGGTGATTTACCAGGATGTTGCATTATAGAGGGTACAAGGAGATTAACCGGGTTTTGCAATTGAGATCATGCAGAAGTGATGTACCAGGATATTGCAATACAGAGAGTATTGATCGGATTTACCAGGATGTTGCACTGGAAAGACATCAGATGAGATTTCCCAAGGTGTTGCACTGGATGGGTTAGAGAGGAGAGTTACTGGGATATTGCACTAGACAGGTTGCAGAGGAGATTTACCAGGGTGTTGAACTAGAGAGGTTGCAGATGAGATTTCCCAGGATGTTGCACTGGATGTTGTACAGAGGGGATTTACTAGGATATTGCACTGGACAGGTTACAGAGGAGATATACTAGGATGTTGAAATAGAGAGGTCACTGCAGCGATTTTCCAGGATGTTGCACTGGAGAGCGTATAGAGGAGATTTACCAGGATGTTGCACCGGAGTGGTTCAGAGGAGATTTACAACGATGTTGCACTGCAGAGTGTACAGAGGAGATATACCAGGATGTTGCACTGTAGAGAGTACCGGGAAGATTTACCAGAATATTGCACTAGAGAGGATGAAGTGGAGATTTACCTGGATGGTGCACTAGAGAGTGTGCAGAGGAGATTTACCAAGACGTTGCATTAGAGCGGACGCAGAGGATATTTACGAGGATGTTGCGCTAGTGATTCTACAGAGGAGATTTACCAGGATGTTGCAATGGAGATGTTACCAACGTAATTTACCAGGATGCTGCACTTTAGAGGGTACAAAGGAGATTAGCAGGATGGGCACTAGAGAGGGAGCAGAGCAGAATTAATAGGATGTTGCACTACAGAGTTTAGAGAGGAGATTTACAAGAATGTTGCACAAGCGCGGGTACGGAGGAGACTTACCAGGATGTTGCACTGGAGAGATTACAGAGGAAATGTACCTGATTATTGCAATCTAGAGAGTTCAGCAGAGCTTTATCAGGATGTAGCACTACAGGGGCTACTGTGGTGATTTTACAGGATGTTGCTCTAGAGAGCGTGCACTGGAGATGTACCAGGATGTTGCACTGGAGCGGTTACAGAGGAGCTTTACCAGCATGTTGCAATAGTCGGGGAACAGAGGAGTTATACCAGGATATTGCATGGAGAGGGTACAGATGAGATTTACAAGGAGGTTGCACTGTAGAGGATAAAAGGTAGATTTACCTGGATATTGCACTGGAGAGCGTACAGTGGTGGTTTAACAGCATGTTGCACTGGTGAGGGAATAAATGAGATTTGCCTGGATGTTACACTAGAGAGAGTACAGATAATATTTAACAGCATGTTGCAATGGATAATGTACAGAGGAGATTTACGACGATGTTGCACTGCAGAGTGTACAGAGGAGATTTACCAGGATGTTGAACTAGAGAGGATGCAGAGGGGATTTACCATGATGTTGCACTAGAGACGAAGCAGACGATATTTACCAAGATGTTGCACTAGAGAGGGTACAGAGGAGATTTACCAGGATGTTGCACTAGAGAGGGTACAGAGGAGATTTAACATGATATTGCACTGGAGAGGGTACATAGGAGATTTACATGATGTTGCACTGGAGAGGGTGCAAATGAGATTTATCAGGATGTTGGACTAGAGAGGGTATAGAGTAGATTTACCAGGTTGTTTCAATAAAGAGCGCAATGAAGAGTTTTAACAGGATGTTGCACTGGAGGGGTTACAGAGGAAATTTACCAGAATGTTGCACTAGACATATACAGAGTTTATTTACTGGGATGTTGCACCCGAACGGTTTTCGAAATTTTTACTAGGATGTTGCACTAGAGTGCGTACAGAGGAGGTACCAGGACGGCGCACTAGAAATGGTGCAGTGGAGATTTACCAGGATGTGGCCCTGGGAGGGTACAGAGGAGATTCACCTGAATGTTGCACTCGACAGGGTACAGAGCAGATTTTCCAGAAGGTTGCAGAATTGAGGGTGAAGAGGAAAGTTAGCTGGGTATTGCACTGGAGAGGGTACAGAGGAGATTTACCTGAATGTTGCACTATAGAGGGTACAACGAGATTTAGCAGGGTTTTGCACTGGAGAAAGTGCAGAGGTGATGTACCAGGATTTTGCAATACAGAGGGCATTGATCTGATTGACCAGGATGTTGCACTGAATAAAGTACAGAGGAGGTTTATCAGGAAGTTTCATTGGATAGGGTACAGAGGAGATTTACCAGGATGATACACTGCAGAATTTTGAGAGGAGATTTAACATGATGTTGCACTTGAGAGGGTAAAGTGGAGATTTACCAGGAGGTTGCACTAGAGAGGGTACATAGGAGATTTACTAGGATGTTGGACTTGAGAGGGTAAAGAGGAGATTTACCAGGACTTTACGCTGCAGATGATACAGAGGCGCTTTAAAAGGATGCTTCACTAGAGAGGGTACAGATGAGGTTTACCAGGCTGTTACACTGGAGCGGGTAGAGAGGTTTAGCAGGATGTTGCACTGCGGAGGGTAAAGAGGAGATTTAAAAGGATGTTGCAGTGGAGTGGGTGCAGAGGATATTTACCAGGATGTTGCACTGGAGAGAGTACATAGTTCATTTACCAGGATGTTGCACTACAGAGGATACAGATGAGATTTACCAGGATGTTGCACTAGAGAGGTTCCAGAGAGATTTTCCAGGATGTAGCCCTGTCGAGAATACAGAGGTGATGTACCAAGATGTTGCACTGGAGAGTGTACAGAGGAGATTAGCAGGATGGTCACTAGAGAGAGTGCAGAGCAGTATTAACAGGATGTTGCACTACAGAGGGTACAGAGGAGATTTACATGGAATTTGCACTATGAGGGTAACGAGGAGATTGTTCAGGATGTTGTTCTGGAGAGCATACTGAAAAGGTTTACCACAATGTAACAATGTAGAGGGAACATAGAGGATTTAACAGGACATTGCACTGGAAAGGTTGCAGAGGCGATTTCGCCGGATGTTGCACTGCAGAGCGTGCAGAGATGATTTACGAAGAAGTTGAACTTAAGCGTGTACAGAGTTGATTTACCAGGATATTGCACTGTAGAGAGTACAGGGAAGATTTACCTTAATATTTCACTAGAGAGGATAAAGTGGAGATTTACCTGGATGGTGCACTAGAGAGTGTGCAGAGGGGATTAACCATGATGTTGCACTAGAGATGATGCAGAGGAGATTTACCTGGATGTTGTGCTAGAGAGTCTACGGAGGAGAATTATCAGGATGTTGCACTGGATATATTACCAACGTGATTTACCAGTATGTTGTACTTTAGAGGGTACAAAGGGGATTAGCAGCATGGGCACTAGAGAGGGTGCAGAGCAGAATTAACAGGATGTTGCACTACAGAGTTTAGAGAGGAGATTTACAAGAATGTTTCACTAGCGAGGGTACAGAGGAGACTTACCTGGATGTTGCACTGGAGAAAATACAGAGGAAAGTTATCTGGTTATTGCGGTATAGAGCGTACAGCGGAGCTTTATCAGGAGGTAGCACTACAGGGGGTACTGTGGTGATTTTACAGGATGTTGCTGTAGAGAGGATGCAGTGGAGATTTACCAGGATGTTGCACTGGAGCGGTTACAGAGGAGATTTACCAGCATGTTGCACTAGTCGGAGTACAGAGGAGTTATACCAGGATGTTGCACTGGAGAGGTTGCAGAGGAGATTTACAAAGATATTCCACTAGAGACGATACAGAGAAGATTTACCAGGATGTTGCACTGGAGAGAGTACAGAGCAGTGTTAACACAATTTTGCACTGACTTCACGCAGAAGAGATTTACCAGGTTGTTGGACTGGAGAGGGTACAGAGGAGATTTAAAAGGATGTTGCACTGTAGAGGATAAAATGTTGATTTACCTGGAATTTGCACTGGAGCAGGTACAGTCGTGAATTAACAGCATGTTGCACTGGTGAGGGTATAAAGGAGATTTGCCTGGATGTTACACTAGAGATGGTACAGAGAATATTTAACATCATGTTGCAATGGAGACTGTACAGAGGAGATGTACGACGATGTTGCACTGCAGAGTGTATTGAGGAGATTTATCAGGATTTTGCACTGTACAGAGTACAGGAGAGATTTACCAAAATTTTGCACTAGTGAGGGTACAGAAGAGATTTACCAGGATGTTGCACTAGAGACGGTACAGATGAGATTTACCAAGATGTTGCACTGAGGTGGGTACCGTTGAGATTTACCAGGATATTACACTAGAGAGGGCACAGAGGAGATTTACAGGATGTTGCACTGGATAGGGTGCAGATGAGATATACGGATGTTGCACTAGAGACGGTATAGAGTAGATTTACCACGTTGTTGCAATAAAGAGCGTAATGAGGAGATTTAACAGGACGTTGCACTGGAGGGGGTACAGAGGAGATTTACCAGAATGTTGCACTAGACAGATACAGAGGAGATGTATCGGGCTGCTGCCCCCGAACGGATAACGAGGAGATTTACTAGGATGTTGCACTAGAGAGGGTACAGAGGAGATACCAGGGGGACGGTACACTAGAAATGGTGCAGTGGAGATTTACCAGGATGTGGCCCTAGGAGGGTACAGAGGAGGTTCACCAGAATGTTGCACACGACAGGGTACAGAGCTGATTTTCCAGAAGGTTGCAGAATTGAGGGGGAAGAGGAAACTTAGCTGGGTATTGCACTGGAGAGGGTACAAGGTGATTTACCAGAATGTTGCACTATAGAGGGTACAACGAGATTTACCAGGGTTTCGCACTAGAGAGAGTGCAGAGGTGATGTACCAGGATTTTGCAATACAGGAGGCATTGATCTGATTGACCAGGATGTTGCACTGGAGAAAGTACAGAGGTGATTTAACAGGAAGTTTCTTTTGGATAGGGTACAGATCTGATTTACCAGGAAGATACACTGCAGAGTGTAGAGAGGAGATTTAGCATGATGTTGCACAGCAGAATGCAGAGAGTAGATTTACAAAGAGGTTGTACTAGAGAGTGTACAGAGGAGATTTACTAGGATGTTGCACTTGAGAGCGGACAGAGGAGATTTACCAGGAGTTTACGCTGGAGATGATACTGAGTGGCTTTAAAATGAGATTGTACAAGAGAGGGTACAGATGAGATTTACCTGGATGTTACACTGGAGCGTGTAGAGAGGTCTAGCACGATGTTGCACTGCGGAGCGTAAAGAGGAGATTTAAAAGGATATTGCAGTGGATTGGGTGCAGAGGATATTTACCAGGTTGTTGCACTGGAGAGGGTACAGAATTGATTTACAACGATGCTGCACTACAGAGGAGATTTACCAGGATATTGCACTACAGAGGGTGCAGAGAGATTTACCAGGATGTAGCCCTGACGAGAATACAGACGTGATGTATCAGGATGTTTCACTGGAGAGGGTACAAAGGAGATTAGCAGGATGTCCACTGGAGAGGGTGAAGAGCAGAATTAACAGGATGATTCACTACAGAGGGTAGAGAGGAGATTTATAAGGAAGTTGCACTAGCGAGGGTACAGAGGAGATTGTTCAGGATGTTGCACTGGAGAGCATACAGTGTAGCTTTACCACAATGTTACACTGGAGAGGGAATATAGTGGATTTAACAGGACATTGCACTAGCAAGGTTGCATTGGCGATTTAGAAGGATGTTGCACTGCAGGCCTTGCAGAGATGATTTACGAGGAAGTTGAACTACAGCATGTACAGAGGTGATTTACCATGATGTTGCACTGTAGAGAGTACAGGGAAGGTTTACCGGAATATTGCACTAGAGAGGATATAGTGGAGGTTTACCTGGATGGTGCAGAAGAGAATGTGCAGAGGGGATTTACCAGGATGTTGCACTGGAGAGGTTACCAACGTGATTTACCAGGATGTTGCATTTAGAGGGTACAAAGGAGATTAGCAGGATGAGCACTAGAGAGGGTGCAGAGCAGAATTAACAGGATGTTGCACTACAGAGTTTGTAGAGGGGATTTACAAGAATGTTGCACTAGCGAGGGTACAGAGGAGAATTACCAGGATGTTGCACTGGAGAGATTACAGAGACAATTTACCTGCTTATTGCGGTATAGAGCATACAGCGGAACTTTATCAGGATGTAGCACTACAGGATGTAGCACTATAGGGGGCACTCTGGTGATATTGCAGGATGTTGCTCTAGAGAGGGTGCAGTGGAGTTTTACCAGGATGTTGAACTGGAGCGGTCACAGAGGAGATTTACCAGCATGTTGCACTAGTCGGGGTACTGAGGAGTTATACCAGGATGTTGCACTGGAGAGGATACAGAGGAGATTTACAAAGATATTCCACTAGAGAGGGTACAGAGAAGATTTACCAGGATGTTGCACTGGAGAGAGTACAGAGCAGAGTTACCAAAATGTTGCAATGAATTCGCACAGAGGAGATTTACCAGGGTGTTGGACTGGAGAGGGTACAGAGGAAATTTACAAGGATGTTTCACTGTAGAGGATAAAAGGTAGGTTTACCTTGATGTTGCACTAGAGAGGGTACAGAGAATATTTAACAGCATGTTGCCATCGAGAGTGTATAGAGGAGATTTATCAGGATGTTGCACTGTAGAGAATACAGGAGAGATTTACCAAAATTTTCACTAGAGAGGGTACAGAGGAGATTTACTAGGATGTTGCACTAGAGAGGATGCCGAGCGATTTACCATGATATTGCACTAGAGACAATACAGACGATAATTACCAGGATCTTGCACTAGTGAGGGTACAGAGGAGATTTATCAGGATGTTGCACTGGGGGTGGGTACCGTCGAGATTTACCTGGATGTTACACTAGAGAGGGTACAGAGGAGATTTAACAGGATATTGCACTGGAGAGGGTAAAGAGAAGATTTACAGGATGTTGCACTGGATAGGGTGCAGATGAGATTATCAGGATGATGCACTAGAGAGAATATAGAGGAGATTTACCAGGTTGTTGCATTAAAGAGCGTAATGAGGAGATTTAACAGGATGTTGCACTGTAGGGGGTACAGAGGTGATTTACCAGAATGTTGCACTAGACAGATACAGAGGAGATTTACCGGGATGCTGCACCCAAACGGGTACAGAGGAGATTTACTAGGATGTTGCACTAGAGAGGGTACAGAGGACATACCAGGCCGGTGCACTAGAAATGGTGCAGTGGAGATTTAACAGGATGTGGCCCTGGGAGGGTACAGAGGAGATTCACCAGAATGTTGCACTCGACAGAGTAGAGAGCAGATTTTCCAGAAGGTTGCAGAATTGAGGGTGAAGAGGAAAGATAGCTGGGTATTGCACTGGAGATGGTACAGAGGAGATTTACCAGAATGTTGCACTATAAAGGGTAAAACGATATTTACCAGGGTTTTGCATTGGAGAAAGTGCAGAGGTGATGTACCAGGATTTTGCAATACAGAGGGCATTGATCTGATTGACCAGGATGTTGCACTGGAGAAAGTACAGAGGGGGTTTACCAGGACTTTTTTTTTCTATAGTGTACTGAGGAGATTTTCCAGGAAGATACACTGCAGAGTGTAGAGAGAGATTTAGCATGATGTTGCACTGCAGAATATACAGAGGAGATTTACAAGGAGGTTGCACTAGAGAGGGTACTTAGGAGATTTACTAGGATGTAGCACTTCAGAGGGTACAGAGGAGATTTACCAGGATTTTACGCTGGAGATGATACAGAGGGGCTTTAAAAGGATGTTGCATTAGAGAGGGTACAGATGAGATTTACCAGGAATTTACACTGGAGTGGGTAGAGAGGTTTAGCAGGATGTTGCACTGCGGAGGGTAAAGAGGATATTTAAAAGGATGTTGCAGTAGAGTGGGTGAAGAGGATATTTACCAGGATGTTGCACTGGAGTGGGTACAGAGTTGTTTTACCAGGATGTTGCACTACAGAGGATACAGAGGAGATTTACCAGGATGTTGCACTAGAGAGTGTGCAGAGAGATTTACCAGGATGTAGCCCTGTCAAGAATACAAACGTGATGTACCAGGATGTTGCACTGGAGAGGGTACAGTAGAAATTGGCAGGATGGCCACTAGAGAGGATGCAGAGCAGAATTAATAGGATGTTGCACTACAGAGCGTAGAGAGGAGATTTACAAGGAAGTTGCACTAGCGAGGGTACAGAGGAGATTGTTTAGGATGTTGCACTGAATAGCATACAGAGTAGGTTTACCACGCTGTTACACTGGAGATGGTACATAGGTGATTTACCAGCATGTTGCGCTGGAGAGGATACAGAGGTGATTTAACAGGATGTTGCACTGGCGAGGGTAGAGAGGAGATTTACATGGATGTTACACTAGAGAGGGTACAGAGGAGAATTTGCAGGATGTTGCACTGGAGAGAGTACAGAGGAGGTTTACCAGGAAGTTTCATTGGATATATTACAGAGGAGATTTACCAGGGTGATACACTGTAAAGGGTAGAGAGGAGATTTAGCACGATGTTGCACTGCAGAAGGTGCACAAAAGATTTACCATGAAGTTGCTTTGGATAGGGTACAGAGGAGATTCACCAGCATGTTGCACTGGAGAAGGTACCATGGATATTTAACGGGATGTTACACTGGAGATAGTACAGAGCAGATTTAACCTGATATTGCACTAGAGAGGGTGCAGAGGAGATTTAGCAAGATGTTGCACTGCAGAGGGTGGATAGGAGATTGACAAGGATGTTGCACTAGAGAGGGTACAAAGGAGATTAGCAGAATGGGCAATAGAGATGGTGCAGAGCAGAATTAGCAGGATGTTGCAGAACACAGTTCAGAGGAGACTTACAAGGATGTTGCATTGGAGAGAGTACAGAGGAGATTTACCAGCATGTTGCAATATAGAGGGTACAAGGAAAATTACCAGGGCTTTGCACTGGAGAGCGTGCAGAGGTGATGTACCAGAATTTTACAATACAGAGTGTATTGATCTGATTTACCAGGATGTTGCAGTGGAGAAAGTACAGCAGAGATTTACCAAGAAGTTCCATTGGATAGGGTACAGAGGAGATTTACCAGGATGTTACACTCTTGAGGGTAGAGAGGAGATTTAGCACGATGTTACACTGCAGAAGGTACAGAGGAGATTAACCTGGATGTTAGGCTGGAGATGCTACAGATTAGTTTTAACAGGATATTGCACTAGAGAGTGTACAGAGAAGATTTGCCAGGATGTTGCACTGTAGCGGGTAGAAAGATTTAGCAGGATGTTTCACTGCCAAGTGTACAGAGGAGATTTAACAGGATGTTGCAGTGGAGTGGGTGCCGAGGAGATTTACCAGGATTTGCACTGGAGAGGGTACAGAGGAGATTTACCAGGATATTGCACTACAGATGATACAGAGGATAGTTACCAGGATATTGCAGTAGAGAGGGTGCAGAGGACATTCACCAAGATGTTGCTCTGGAGAGGTTACAGACGTGATTTACCATGAAGTTGCACTGGAGAGGTTATGGAGGAGATTTGCCGGATGGCCACTAGAGATTGCAGAACAGAACTAACAGGATGTTGCACTACAGAGTTTAGAGAGGAGATTTAGAAGGATGTTGCACCAGCGAGGCTACAGAGGAGATTTACCAGGATGTTGCACAGGAGTGCGTACAGAGTAGATTTACTGCGATGTTACACTGGAGAGGTTACATAGGGGATTTCACAGGACTTTGCACTCGAGAGCGTGCAGATGCGATTTACAGGATGTTACACTGCAGAGCGTGCAGAGATGATTTATGATGAAGTTGTACTAGAGAGTGACCAGAGGTGATTTACCAGGATGTTGCAATGGCGAGTGTACAGAGGAGATTTACCTGAATGTTAAGCTAGAAGGTGTACAGAGGAGAATTACCACGATGTTGCACCAGCTAGGGTATAGAGGGCATTTACCACGATGTTCCACTGCAGAGTGTACAGAGGTGATTTACTAGGATGTTGTACTAGAGAGGAAACAGAGGAGATTTAACAGAATGTTGAACTAGAGAGGGTGTATAGGGAATTTACCAGGATGTTGCACTGGAGAGGATACCTCGAAGATTTACCAGGATGTTACACAGGAGAGTTTACATAGCAGTTTTAACATGATTTTGCACTAGATAGGGTGCAAAGGAGTTTCACCAGGATGTTGCACTGCAGAGGGTAGAGAGAAAATTTATAAGAATGTTGCATTAGCGAGGGTACAGATTGATTTACCAGAATGTTGCACTGGAGAGGGTACAAAGGAGATTTAATAGGATGTTGCACTACAGAGTTTACAGAGGAGATTTACCTGGATATTGCGCTATGGAAGGTACAGAAGAATTTTACCAGAATGTTGCACTAGAGACGGTACAGAGAAGATTAACCAGGATGTTCCACTAGAGACGATACAGAGGAGATGTTGCAGTATGTTCCACGAGAGTGGTACAGAAGAGATTTATGAGCATTTTGAACTGGAGACATTACAGAGGAGATTTAACAGGATGTTGCACTGGAGAGGTTACAGAGGAGATTTATTAGGATATTGCACTAGAGAGGGTAGAGAAGAGATTTACCAGGATGTTGCTCTAGAGAGTGTGCAGTGGAGATTTACCAGCATGTTGCACTAGAGAGGATACAGAGGAGATATACCACGATTTTGCAAAAGAGAGGGTACTGAGGAGATTTACCTGCATGTTGCACTAGCGAGGGTGCAGAGGCGATTTACCAGGATGTTGCACTGGAGAGTGTACAGAGGAGTTTTACGAGAGGTTACACTGGAGAGAGTACAGAGGAGAATTAACAGGACTTTGCACTGGAGAGAGTACATAGGAGATTTACCACGATGTTTCACTGCAGATTCTAAAGAGGAGATTTACCAGGATGCTGCACTGGAGAGCATAAAGAGGAGATTTACCAGCATGTTGCACTGGAGATGGTACACAGGAGATTTACCAGAATGTAACACTGTAGAGGTTAGAGTTGAGATTTAGCAGGTTGTTGCACTGGCGAGGGTACTGACGAGATTCAACAGGATCTTGCAGTGGAGATGTTGCAGAGGAGATTTACCAGGACATTGCACTGGAGTGGGTAAAGAGGAGATTTACCAGGATGTTCCACTAGAGAGGCTACAGAGAAGATTTACCAGGATGTTGCACCGGAGAGGGTAGTGAGGAGCTTTACCAGGATGTTGCAGCAAGAGCGTGCAGAGGAGGTTGACCAGTATGTTGGACTGGCGAAGATACAGAGGAAATTTACCAGCATGTTGCACTAGAGAGGGTACAGAGAAGATTTTCCAGGATGTTGCACTAGAGAGGGTGTGTAGGGGATTTACCAGGATATTGAACTCTAGAGCGTACCGTGAAGATTTACCAGGATGTTACACTGGAGAGGTTACAGAGCAGTTTAAAAATGATGTTGCACTAGAGAGGGTACAATGGAGATTTACCAGGATGTTGCACTGGAGTGGATACAGAGGAGATTTACCAGGATGTTCCGCTTGAGAGAATACAGAGAAGATTTACCAGGATGTTGCACCGGAGAGGGTAGTGAGGAGCTTTATCAGGATGTTGCAGCAAGAGCGTGCAGAGCAGGTTGATCAGTATGTTGGACTGGAGATCATACAGAGGAGATTTACCTGCATGTTGCACTAGAGAGGGTACAGAGAAGATTTACCAGGATGTTGCATTAGAGAGGGTGCATAGGGGATTTACCAGGATGTTGAACAGGAGCGGGTACCGCGAAGATTTACCAGGGTGTTACACTGGAGAGGTTACAGAGCAGTTTTACCATGATGTTAAAGTAGAGAGGGTGCAAAGAATATTTACCAGAGGGTAGAGAGAAGCTTTACAAGGATGTTGCAATAGAGAGGGTACAGATTGATTTACCAGGATATTGCACTGGAGAGGGTAAAGAGGAGGTTTACCACGAAGTTACACAGGAGAGGGTATAGAGAAGATTAATAGTTTGTTGCACTGGCGAGGATACAGAGGAGATTTACCAGGTTCTTGCAGTGGAGAGGTTGCAGAGGAGATTTATCCGGATATTGCACTGGAGAAGGTAGAGAGTAGATTTACTAGGATGTTTCACTAGAGAGGATACAGCGAAGATATCCAGGATGTTGCACTAGATAAGTTACATAGGAGATTTACATGGTTATTGCGCTATAGATGGTACATAGCATGATTTTGCACTGGAGAGCGTACAGAGGATAAATATCAGGATCTTGGACTGGAGAGGGTAAAGAGGAGATTTCACAGGATGTTCCACTAGAGAGGATACAGAGAAGATTTACCTGGATGTTGCAACGAGAGCGAGCAATTGAGATTTACCAGGAGGTTGGACTTTAGGGGTTACAGAGGAGATTTAACAGGATGTTGCACTGGAGAGAGTGAGAAGAGATTTACAAGGATGTTGCACTAGAGATTGTACAGAGTAGATTTACCATGTTATTGCGCTGTAGATGGTACAGTGGAGTTTTATTAGGATGTCACACTAGAGAGGGTACAGAGGAGATTTACCAGGATGCTGCACTAGAGATGATACAGAGGAGATTTATTAGGATGTGGCCCTGGGAGTGTACAGAAGAGATTCACCATAAAGTTCTACTAGACAGGGTACAGAGGAGATTTACTAAAATGCTGCACCAGTGAGGATACAGAGGAGGTGTACCAGGATATTGCACTGGAGAGGGAACAGTGGAGATTTACAGGATGATGCATTGGAGAGGGTGCAGAGGAGATTTACCAGGATGTTGCAATAAAGAGCATACAGAGGATGTTGCACTAGAGGGGGTTAAGAAGAGATTTACCAGAATGTTGGACTAGACAGCGTACAGAGGAGATTTACCAGGATGTTGCTCCTGGATGGGTACAGAGGAGATTTACCAGGATGTTGCAATAAAGAGCATACAGAAGATGTTGCACTGGAGGGGGTTAAGAAGAGATTTACCAGAATGTTGGACTAGACAGCGTACAGAGGAGATTTACCAGGATGTTGCTCCTGGATGGGTACAGAGGAGATTGATTAGGATGTTGCAAGAGAGGTTACAGAGGAAATACCAGTACGTTGCACTATGCATGGTGCAGTGGAGATTTACCAGGATGTGGCATTTGGTGGGTAAAGAGGAGATTCACCAGAATGTTGCACTTGAAGGGTACAGAGCAAAATTACCAGAATGTTGCACAATTGAGGGGGCAGAGGAGATTTAACTGGATATTGCACTGGAGAGGGCACAGATAAGATTTACCAGGATGTTTCAATCTAGAGTGTACAGGGGGGATTTACCAGGTTGTTGCACTGACGAGGGTGCAGCTGAGATGTACCAGGATTTTGCAATGCAGAGGATACTGGTCTGATTTACTGGGATGTTGCCACTGGAGAAAGTACAGGGGTGATTTATCAGGACGTTGCATTTGATAGGGCACTGAGGAAATTTACCAGGATGTTGCACTGTAGAATAGGAGAGGACATTTAGGACGAGGTTGCACTGCAGATGGTAGGGAGGGAGATTTACAAGAATGTTACATTAGAGATGTTAGAGAGGAGATTTAACAGGATGTTGCACTTGAGAGGGTACAGAGGAGATTTATCAGGATGTTACACAGGTGAATGTACAGAGCGGTTTTAACAGGATATTTCACTAGAGAGTGTAAAGAGGAGATTTACCAGTATGTTACACTGTAGTAGTTAGAGAGGTTTAGCAGGTTGTTTCACTGCCGAGGGTACAGAGGAGATTTAACAGGATGTTGCATTGGAGTGGGAGCAGAGGAGATTTACCAGGGTGTTGCAATGAAGAGGGTATAGAGGAGATTTACCAGGATGTTGCACTAGAGAGAATAATGAGGAGATTTACCAGGATGTTGCAGTGGAGAGGTTACAGGGGAGATTTACCAGGATGTTGCACTAGAGAGGATTCAGAGAGGTTTTACAAGGATGTTGCACTCTGGAGGGAAGAGAGGAGATGTACCAGGATGTGGCCCCTGGAGGGTACAGTGTAGATTCACCAGAATGTTGCATTAGACAGGGTACATAGGAGATTGTTGTAGGAGTTAGGCACCTTTATAATATACCAGAACACTAGGCATTGGGCACCTGCTGGATATTTAAACTCATATAAGACTAAAGGTGGCCACATACAAAATTGCTGCCCAAGCATGATGGGAAATCAGGTAGTCAAACTGTGAACTATTGACTGTTCAATGACCGAGCAACAACCCTGTGAGGCCCACTATAGGAATGCCTGGGATGCAGGATAAGAATAATAAGGAGATAACCCATCTTTCCTGTAAACAAGATCATAAACCAATTAATTACCCATGAGGAAAGAGATAAGGAACCCATACAAGGCCATAAACCATTTAATTCTCCAAGAAGTAAGAAATAGGGAGAAAACTTATCTCCTGTAGTAAAGTCATAAATCAGCCCAAGCTGACAAGAACCAAACATATGGTTCCTGAGACATCAGGGGATTTCTATTGGGTTAAAAGAACCTATATGTAATCTATAATCGTTGGAATTGGCTTGTGTCCAGCCGTGATGGGCTGTGGAACTGTAGTAAACTGTTTGTAACTTTTGTGAAACATATGCAAGTGCATGTAAACCTTTGTTCTGTGGAGAGAAGCCTGGATACAGTCCTACGACTTCCTCCCCGCTAAGCATTAATAAAGGCCGCGACGGCATTGGAACCGACTCTAAGTGTTGAGTGATTCTTCTGAGAAAACACAAATCTAACAAGATTTACCAGGATGTTGCACTAGAGAGGGTACAGAGGAGATTTACCATGATATTGCAGTGGAGAGATAGAGAGGAGTTTACCAGGATGCTGCAATAGTGAGGGGACAGGGGCGATTTACCAGGATGTTGCACTAGAGAGGATACAGAGGAGATTTACTAGGATGTGGCCCTGGAAGAGTACAGAGTAGATTCACCAGCATGTTGCATTTCTTAGGGTGCAGAGGAGATTTCCATGATGTTGCACTAGAGAGGGTACAGAGGAGATTTACCAGGATGTGGGCCTGGGAGTGTACCGAGTAGATTCACCAGAATGTTGCACAAGTTATGGTACAGAGGAGATTTACAAGGATGTTGCACTAGTGAGGGTACAGAGGAAATTTACCAGGATATTGCAGTGGATTGTGTACAGAGGAGTTTACCAGGATGTTGCACTGGTGAGTTTACAGGGGAGATTTACCAGGATGTTGCATTGGACAGAATACAGAGGAAATTTACCAGGATGTTGCAATAGAGAGTGTAGAGAGGAGATTTAGCAGGTTGTTGAACTGGAGCGAGCATAGAAGCGATGTACAAGATGTTGCACTAGGAGATTTACCAGAATGTTGCATTGGAGCGGTACAGATGAGATTTAGAAAAATGTTGCATTTGAGGGATTATAGAGGAGATTTAACAGGATTTTGCACTGAAGAGTGCACAGAGGAGATTTAAAAGGATATTGTTCTAGAGAGGATTCAGAGGAGATTGACCAGGATGCTGCACTGGCGAGGGTACAGAGGAGATAGCAGGATCTTGCACTGCGAGGATACCGAAGTGATTTACCAGGATGTTAAACTGTGAGGATACAGCGGAGAATTACCAAGATGTGGCACTGGAGAAGGTGCAGACAAGATTTACCACGATGTTGCCGTGGAGAGGTTGCCGAGGAGATTTGCCAGGAGATGTTGCATTGCAGAGAGTACAAGGTAGATTTAGCAGAATATTGAACTCGAGAGGGTAGAGAGAAGAATTCTCAGGATGTTGTACTGGAGAGGTTAAAAGGAGGTTTACCAGGATGTTGCATTGAGAGCGTGCAAAGGAGATTTACCAGGATGTTGGAGTGGAGAGGGCACAGAGGAGATTTACCTGGATGTTGAACAGGAGAGGGAACAGAGGAGATTTACCAGTATGTTGCACTAGAGAGGGTACGGTGGAGATTTACCAGGTTATTGCACTATAGATTTTACAGAGGAGATTTTCCAGGATGTTCCACTAGAGAAGTACAGAGGATATCTAAAAGGATGATGCTTTGGCGAAGGTACAGAGGTGATTTAACAGGATGTTGCGCTAGAAGGATACAGAGGAGGTTTACTAGTTAGTTACACTGGATGGGTTACAGAGGAGATTTACCAGGATTGCACTAGTCAGGGTACAGAGGAGATTCACCAGGATGTTGCACTGGAATGAATACAGTGTAGATTCACCAGAATGTTGCATTAGAGAGGGTACATAGGAGATGTACCAGGATGTTGCACTAGAGAGGGTACAGAGGAGATTTACCATGATATTGCAGTGGAGAGATAGAGAGGAGTTAACCAGGATGCTGCACTAGAGAGGGGACAGGGGCGATTTACCAGGATGTTGCACTAGAGAGGATACAGAGGAGATTTACTAGGATGTGGCCCTGGAAGAGTACAGAGTAGATTCACCAGCATGTTGCATTTCTTAGGGTGCAGAGGAGATTTCCATGATGTTGCACTAGAGAGGGTACAGAGGAGATTTACCAGGATGTGGGCCTGGGAGTGTACCGAGTAGATTCACCAGAATGTTGCACAAGTTATGGTACAGAGGAGATTTACAAGGATGTTGCACTAGTGAGGGTACAGAGGAAATTTACCAGGATATTGCAGTGGATTGTGTACAGAGGAGTTTACCAGGATGTTGCACTGGTGAGTTTACAGGGGAGATTTACCAGGATGTTGCATTGGACAGAATACAGAGGAAATTTACCAGGATGTTGCAATAGAGAGTGTAGAGAGGAGATTTACCAGGTTGTTGAAACGGAGCGAGCATAGAAGCGATGTACAAGATGTTGCACTAGGAGATTTACCAGAATGTTGCATTGGAGCGGTACAGATGAGATTTAGAAAAATGTTGCATTTGAGGGATTATAGAGGAGATTTAACAGGATTTTGCACTGAAGAGTGCACAGAGGAGATTTAAAAGGATATTGTACTAGAGAGGATTCAGAGGAGATTGACCAGGATGCTGCACTGGCGAGGGTACAGAGGAGATAGCAGGATCTTGCACTGCGAGGATACAGAAGTGATTTTCCAGGATGTTAAACTGTGAGGATACAGCGGAGAATTACCAAGATGTGGCACTGGAGAGGGTGCAGACAAGATTTACCACGATGTTGCCGTAGAGAGGTTGCCGAGGAGATTTGCCAGGAGATGTTGCATTGCAGAGAGTACAAGGTAGATTTAGCAGAATATTGAACTCGAGAGGGTAGAGAGAAGAATTCTCAGGATGTTGTACTGGAGAGGTTAAAAGGAGGTTTACCAGGATGTTGCACTGAGAGCGTGCAAAGGAGATTTACCAGGATGTTGGAGTGGAGAGGGCACAGAGGAGATTTACCTGGATGTTGAACAGGAGAGGGAACAGAGGAGATTTACCAGTATGTTGCACTAGAGAGGGTACGGTGGAGATTTACCAGGTTATTGCACTATAGATTTTACAGAGGAGATTTTCCAGGATGTTCCACTAGAGAAGTACAGAGGATATCTAAAAGGATGATGCTTTGGCGAAGGTACAGAGGTGATTTAACAGGATGTTGCGCTAGAAGGATACAGAGGAGGTTTACTATTTAGTTACACTGGATGGGTTACAGAGGAGATTTACCAGGATTGCACTAGTCAGGGTACAGAGGAGATTCACCAGGATGTTGCACTGGAATGAATACAGTGTAGATTCACCAGAATGTTGCATTAGAGAGGGTACATAGGAGATGTACCAGGATGTTGCACTAGAGAGGGTACAGAGGAAATTTACCATGATATTGCAGAGGAGAGAATAAAGAGGAGTTTACCAGGATGTTGCACTGGAATGGGACAGAGGCGATTTACTACGATGTTGCACTAGAGAGGATACAGAGGAGATTTACTAGGATATGGACCTGGAAGGGTACAGAGTACATTCACCAGAATGTTGCATTATTTAGGGTACAGACGGGATTTCCAGGATGTTGCACTAGAGAATACAGAGTAGATTTACAATGATGTGGCCCTGGGAGGGTACCGAGTAGATTCACCAGAATGTTGCACACGTTATGGTACAGAGGAGAATTACAAGGATGTTGCAGTAGTGAGGGTACAGTGGAAATTATTAGGATATATCAGTGGACAGTGTACAGAGGAGTTTACCAGGATTTGCACTGGTGAGTTTACAGGGGAGATTTACCAGGATGTTGCACTGGACAGAATAAAGAGGAAATTTACTAGGATGTTGCAATAGAGTGTGTTTGGAGGAGATTTACCAGGTTGGTGCGCTGGAGCGAGTACAGAGGAGATTTACAAGATGTTGCACTAGACAGGGTACAGAGGAGATTTACCAGGATGTTGCAATTGAGAAGATTCAGAGGAGAGTTACCAGGATGTTGCACTGGAGAGGGTACAGAAGTGATTTTCCAGGATGTTGCACTGGAGTGGTACAGATGAGATTTAGAAAAATGTTGCACTAGAGGGATTACAGAGGAGATTTAACAGGATTTTGCACTGGAGAGTGTACAGAGGAGATTTAAAAGGATATTGTGCTAGCGAGGATTCAAAGGAGATTGACCAGGATGTTGCACTTGCGAGGGTCCAGAGGAGATTAGCACGATGTTGCACTGCGAGGATAGAGAAGTGATTTACCAGGATGTTACACAAGTGAGGGTACAGAGGAGAATTATCAGGAAGTGGCACTGGCGAGGGTGCAGAAGAGATTTATCACGATGTTGCACTGGAGAGGTTGCCGAGGAGATTTACCAGGAGATGTTGCATTGTAGAGAGTACAGGGTAGATTTAGCAGAATATTGAATAGAGAGGGTAGAGATAAGAATTACCAGGATGTTTCACTGTAGAGGTTACAAAAGAGATTTACCAGGATGTTGCACCGAGAGCGTGCAGAGAACATTTACCTGGATGTTGGAGTGGATAAGGTACAGAGGAGTTTTACCTGGATGTTGAACATGAGATTCAACAGAGCAGAGTTACCAGTATGTTGCACTAGAGAAGCTACGGAGGAGATTTACCAGGTTATTGCACTATAGAGAATACAGAGGAGATTTTCCAGGATGTTGCACTAGAGAGGTACAGAAGACATTTAAAAGGATGTTGCATTGGTGAAGGTACAGAGGTGATTTAACAGGATGTTGCGCAAGAAGGATGCAGAAGATATTTACTAGGATATTGCACTAGTCAGGGTACAGAGAGATATAGCAGGATGTAGTACTAGAGAAGTTACATCGGAGATTTACCATGATGTTGCACTGGCGAGGGTACCGAGGTGATTTACCAGGATGTTGCACTGGAATTAATACAGAGCAGATTTTCCAGGATGTTGCAATAGCGAGAATACAGAGGTGATTAACCAGGATGTGGCGCTGGGAGCGTACAAAGTAGATTCCCCAGAATGTTGCATTAGACAGGGTACATCGGAGATTTACCAGGATGTTGCACTAGAGAAAGTACAGAAGAAATTTACCATGATATTGCAGTGGAGAGAATACAGATGAGTTTAACAGGATGTTGCACTGGAAAGGGGACAGGTTCGATTTACCACGATGTTGTACTAGAGAGAATACGGAGGAGATTCACTAGGATGTGGCCCAGGAAGCGTACAGAGTAGATTCACCAGAATATTGCATTTCTTAGGGTGCAGATGAGATTTCCAGGATGTTGCACTAGAGAGGGTACAGAGTAAATTCAGCAGGATATTGCAGTGGAGACAGTACAGAGGAGTTCACCAGGATGTTGCGCTGGAGAGTTTATAGGGGAGATTTACCAGAATGTTGCATTGGACAGAATAAAGAGGATATTTACCAGGATGTTGCAATAGAGAGTGTAGATAGGAGATTTCCCAGGTGGTTGCACTGGAGCGAGTACTGAAGAGATTTGCAAGATGTTTCACTAGACAGGGTACAGAGGAGATTTACCAGGATGTTGACTTGACAAGATTCAGTGGAGATTTACCAGGATGTTGCACAGGAGCGGGTACAGAGGTGATTTTCCAGGATGTTGCATTGGATCGGTACAGATGAGATTTAGAAAAATGTTGCACTAGAGGAATTACAGAGGAGATTTAACAGGATTTTGCACTGGAGAGTGTACAGAGGAGATTTCAAAGGATATTGTTCTAGAGAGGATTCAGAGGAGATTGACCAGGATGCTGCACTGGCAGGGTACATCGGAGATTAGCAGGATGTTGCACTGCGAGGATACATAAGTGATTTACCAGGATGTTACTCGAGTGAGGGTACGGAGGAGTATTACCAGGATGTGGCACTGGAGAAGTTGCCGAGGAGATTTGCCAGGAGATGTAGCATTTTAGAGATTACAGGGTAGATTTAGCAGAATATTGAACTAGAGAGGATAGAGTGAAGAATTATCAGGATGTTGCACTGGAGAGGTTACAAAGGAGGTTTACCAGGATGTTGCACTGAGAGCGTGTAGGAGAGATTTACCAGGATGTTGGAGTGGAGAGGGCACAGAGGAGATTTACCTGGATGTTGAACAAGAGATGGAACAGAGGAGACTTACCAGTAAGTTGCACTAGAGAGGGTACGGAGCAGATTTACCAGGTTATTGCACTAAATATATTCAAAAGGGAGTTAGATGAAGTCCTTACTACTCGGGGGATCAAGGGTTATGGCGAGAAAGCAGGAAGGGGGTACTGAAGTTTCATGTTCAGCCATGAACTCATTGAATGGCGGTGCAGGCTAGAAGGGCTGAATGGCCTGCTCCTGCACCTATTTTCTATGTTTCTATGTTTCTATGTTTCTATGTTTCTATAGAGTTTACAGAGGAGATTTTCCAGGATTTTCCACTAGAGAGGTACAGAGGATATCTAAAAGGATGATGCTTTGGCGAAGGTACAGAGGTGATTTAACAGGATGTTGCGCTAGAAGGATGAAGAGGAGATTTACTAGTTAGTTGCAATGAATGGTTTACAGAGGAGATTTCCCAGGATATTGCACTAGTCAGCGTACAGAGAGATATAGCAGGATGTTGTACTAGAGAATTTACAACGGAGATTTACCAAGATGTTTCACTGGAGAGGGTACCGAGGTGATTTACCAGGATGTTGCACCGGAGCAGGTACAGAGGAGATTTACGAGCATGTTGCACTGGAGAGGGTACAGAGGAGATTCACCAGGATGTTGCACTGGAATGAATACAGAGTAGATTCACCAGAATGTTGCATTAGAGAGGGAACATAGGAGATGTACCAGGATGTTGCTTTTGAGAGGGTACAGAGGAAATTTACCATGATATTGCAGTGGAGAGAATACAGATGAGTTTACCAGGATGTTGCACTGGAAGGGGGCAGGGGCGATTTACCAGGATGTTGCACTAGAGAAGATACAGAGGAGATTTACTAAGATGTGGCCCTGGAAGGGTACAGAGTAGATTCACCAGAATGTTGCATTAGTTAGGGTGCAGAGGAGATTTCCATGATGTTGCACTAGAGAGGGTACAGAGGAGATTTACAAGGATGTGGCCCTGGGAGGGTGCCGATTAGATTCTCCAGAATATTGCACAAGTTATGGTACAGAGGAGATTTACAAGGATGTTGCACTAGTGAGTTTACAGAGAAAATTTAACAGGATATATCAGTGGACAGTGTACAGAGGAGTTTACCAGGATTTGCACTGGTGAGTTTACAGGGAAGATTTACCAGCTTGTTGCACTGGACAGAAAAAAGAGGACATTTACCAGGAAGTTGCAATAGAGTGTGTTGGGAGGAGATTTACCAGGTTGTTGCACTGGAGCGAGTACAGAAGAGATTTTCAAGATGTTGCACTAGACAGGGTACAGAGGAGATTTACCAGGATGTTGCACTTGACAAGATTCAGTGGAGATTTACCAGGATGTTGCACTGGAGAGGGTACAGAAGTGATATTCCAGGATGTTGCACTGGAGTGGTACAGATGAGATTTAGAAAAATGTTGCACTAGACGGATTACAGAGGAGATTTAACAGGATTTTGCACTGGAGAGTGTACCGAGGAGATTTAAAAGGATATTGTGCTAGGGATGATTCAGACGAGATTGACCAGGATGATGCACTGGCGAGGGTACAGAGGAGATTAGCACGATGTTGCACTGCGAGGATACAGAAGTGATTTATCAGGATGTTACACAAGTGAGGGTACAGAGCAGAATTACCAGGATGTGGCACTGGAGAGGGTGCAGAAGAGATTGATCACGATGTTGCACTGGAGAGGTTGCCGAGGAGATTTACCAGGAGATGTTGCATTGTAGAGAGTACAGGGTAGATTTAGCAGAATATTGAACTAGAGAGGGTAGAGAGAAGAATTACCAGGATGTTGCACTGGAGAGGATAAAAAGGAGATTTACTTGGATGTTGCACCGAGAGCGTGCAGAGAAGATTAACCTGGATGTTGGAGTGGATAGGGTACAAAGGAGTTTTACCTGGATGTTCAACATGAGATGGAACAGAGGAGAGTTAGCATTATGTTGCACTAGAGAAGGTATGGAGGAGATTTACCAGGTTATTACACCATAGAGGATAGAGAGGAGATTTTCCAGGATGTTCCACTAGAGAGGTACAGAGGACATTAAAAAGGATGTTGCATTGGCGAAGATACAGAGGTGATTTAACAGGATGTTGCGCTAGAAGGATGCAGAAGATATTTACTAGGATATTGCACTAGTCAGGGTACAGAGAGATATAGCAGGAAGTAGTACTAGAGAAGTTACATCGGAGATTTACCAAGATGTTGCACTGGCGACGGTACCAAGGTGATTTACCATGATGTTGCACTGGAATGAACAAAGAGCAGATTGACCAGGATGTTGCAATAGCGAGTATACAGAGGAGATTTACCAGGATGTGGCGCTGGGAGCATGCAAAGTAGATTCACCAGAATGTTGCATTACACAGGGTACATGAAAGATTTACCAGGATGTTGCACTAGAGAGGGTACAGAAGAAATTTACCATGATATTGCAGTGGAGACAATACAGAGGAGTTTAACATGATGTTGCACTGGAAAGGAGACAGGGGCGATTTACCTGGATGTTGTACTAGAGAGGATACGGAGGAGATTAACTTGGATGTGGCCCTGGAAGGGTACCGAGTAGATTCACCAGAATGTTGCTCTAGTTAGTGTGCAGAGGAGATTTCCAGAATGTTGCATTAGAGAGGGTACCGAAGAGATTTACCAGCATGTTGCACTAGTGAGAGTACAGAGTAAATTTACCAGGATATTGCAGTGGAGAGAGTACAGAGGAGTTCACCAGTATATTGCGCTGGAGAGTTTATAGGGGAGATTTACCAGAATGTTTCATTGGACAGAATAAAGAGGAAATTTACCAGAATGTTGCAATAGAGAGTGTAGAGAGGGGATTTCCCAGGTTGTTGCACTGGAGCGAGTACAGAAGAGATTTGCAAGATGTTGCACTAGATAGGGTACAGAGGAGATTTACCAGGATGTTGCACTTGAGATGTTACAGCGGAGATTTGCCAGGATGTTGCACTGGAGAGGGTACAGAGGTGATTTTCCAGGATGTTGCACTGGAGAGGTACAGATGAGATTTAGAAAAATGTTGTACTAGAGGTATTACGGAGGAGAATTAACAGGATGTTGCACTGGAGAGTGTGTAGAGGTGATTTAAAAGGATATTGTGCTAGAGAGGATTCATAAAGAGATTGACCCAGATGTTGCACTGGCGACGGTACAGAGGAGATTAGCAGGATGTTGCACTGCGAGGATACAGAAGTGATTTACCAGGATGTTACATTAGTGAGGGTACAGAGAAGAATTACCAGGATGTGGCACTGGTGAGGGTGCAGAAGAGATTTGCCACGATGTTGCACTGGAGAGGTTGCTGAGGAGATTTACCAGGAGATGTTGCATTGTAAAAAGTACAGGGTAGATTTAGCAGAATATTGAACTAGAGAAGGTAGAGAGAAGAATTACGATGATGTTGCACTGGAGAGTTTACAGTGGAGATTTACTAGGATGTTGGAGTGGAGATGGTACAGAGGAGATTTACCTGGATGTTGCACTAGAGTGGGTACGGAGGATATTTACCAGGTTATTGCACTATAGAGGATAGAGAGGGGATTTTCCAGGATGTTCCACTGGAGAGGCACAGAGGACATTTAAAAGGATGTTGCATTGGCGAAGGTACAGAGTTGATTTAACCAGAAGTTGCACTAGAAGGATGCAGAGGAGATTTACTAAGTAGTTGCACTGGAGGGGTTAAAGAAGAGATTTACCACGATTTTGCACTATTCAGGTTACAGAGAGATATAGCAGGATGTTGTACTAGAGAAGTTACAGTGGAGATTTACCATGATGTTTCACCGGAGAGGGTACCGAGGTGATTTACCAGCATGTTGCACCGGAGCAGGTACAGAGGAGATTTACGAGCATTTTGCACTGGAGAGGGTACAGCGGAGATTCACCAGGATGTTGCATTGGAATGAATACAGAGGAGATTTCGCAGGATGTTGCAATAGCGAATGTACAGAGCAGATTTACCAGGATGTTGCACTAGACAGGTTACAGAGGAGATTTACCAGCATGTTGCACTAGACAGGTTACAGAGGAGATTTAACAGGATGTTGCACTTGAGAAGTTACAGCGTAAATTTACCAGGATGTTGCACTTTAGAGGGTACAGAGGTGATTTTCCAGGATGTTGCAATGGAGCGGTACAGATGAGATTAATCAGGATAATGCACTAAAGAGTGTAAAAAGGAGATTTACCAGGATGTTGCACCAGAGAGGGTGCAGAGGCGCTTTACCAGGATGTCGCACTGCAGATGGTACAGGGGATATTTACAAAAATGTTGAACCAGAGAAGGTACTGAGGAGATTTTGCATGATGATGCTGTAGAGAGGGTGCAGTGGAGATTTACGAGGGTGTTGCACTGGAGATGGTACAGATAAGATTTACCAGGATGATGCATTAGAGAAGGCACAGAGGAGATTTAGCAGGATGTAACACTGCAGAGGATATAGAGGCGATTTACCAGGATGTTGCACTAGAGAAGATACAGAGGAGATTTACTAAGATGTGGCCCTGGAAGGTACAGAATAGATTCACCAGAATGTTGCATTAGTTAGGGTGCAGAGGAGATTTCCATGATGTTGCACTAGAGAGGGTACAGAGGAGATTTACAAGGATGTGGCCCTGGGAGGGTGCCGATTAGATTCTCCAGAATATTGCACAAGTTATGGTACAGAGGAGATTTACAAGGATGTTGCACTAGTGAGTTTACAGAGGAAATTTAACAGGATATATCAGTGGACAGTGTACAGAGGAGTTTACCAGGATTTGCACTGGTGAGTTTACAAGGAAGATTTACCAGCTTGTTGCACTGGACAGAAAAAAGAGGACATTTACCAGGAAGTTGCAATAGAGTGTGTTGGGAGGAGATTTACCAGGTTGTTGCACTGGAGCGAGTACAGAAGAGATTTTCAAGATGTTGCACTAGACAGGGTACAGAGGAGATTTACCAGGATGTTGCTCTTTACAAGATTCAGTGGAGATTTACCAGGATGTTGCACTGGAGAGGGTACAGAAGTGATATTCCAGGATGTTGCACTGCAGTGGTACAGATGAGATTTAGAAAAATGTTGCACTAGACGGATTACAGAGGAGATTTAACAGGATTTTGCACTGGAGAGTGTACAGAGGAGATTTAAAAGGATATTGTGCTAGGGATGATTCAGAGGAGATTGACCAGGATGATGCACTGGCGAGGGTACAGAGGAGATTAGCACGATGTTGCACTGCGAGGATACAGAAGTGATTTACCAGGATGTTACACAAGTGAGGGTACAGAGGACAATTACCAGGATGTGGCACTGGAGAGGGTGCAGAAGAGATTGATCACGATGTTGCACTGGAGAGGTTGCCGAGGAGATTTACCAGGAGATGTTGCATTGTAGAGAGTACAGGGTAGATTTAGCAGAATATTGAACTAGAGAGGGTAGAGAGAAGAATTACCAGGATGTTGCACTGGAGAGGATACAAAGGAGATTTACTTGGATGTTGCACCAAGAGAGTGCAGAGAAGATTAACCTGGATGTTGGAGTGGATAGGGTACAAAGGAGTTTTACCTGGATGTTCAACATGAGATGGAACAGAGGAGAGTTGCCAGTATGTTGCACTAGAGAAGGTATGGAGGAGGTTTAGCAGGTTATTGCACCATACAGGATAGAGAGGAGATTTTCCAGGATGTTGCACTAGAGAGGTACAGAGGACATTAAAAAGGATGTTGCATTGGCGAAGATACAGAGGTGATTTAACAGGATGTTGCGCTAGAAGGATGCAGAAGATATTTACTAGGATATTGCACTAGTCAGGGTACAGAGAGATATAGCAGGAAGTAGTACTAGAGAAGTTACATCGGAGATTTACCATGATGTTGCACTGGAATGAATAAAGAGCAGATTGACCAGGATGTTGCAATAGCGGGTATACAGAGGAGATTTACCAGGATGTGGCGCTGGGAGCATGCAAAGTAGATTCACCAGAATGTTGCATTACACAGTGTACATGAAAGATTTACCAGGATGTTGCACTAGAGAGGGTACAGAAGAAATTTACCATGATATTGCAGTGGAGACAATACAGAGGAGTTTAACATGATGTTGCACTGGAAAGGAGACAGGGGCGATTTACCTGGATGTTGTACTAGAGAGGATACGGAGGAGATTAACTTGGATGTGGCCCTAGGAAGGGTACGGAGTAGATTCACTAGAATGTTGCTCTAGTTCTGGAGATTTCCAGAATGTTGCATTAGAGAGGGTACCGAAGAGATTTACCAGCATGTTGCACTAGTGAGAGTACAGAGTAAATTTACCAGGATATTGCAGTGGAGAGAGTACAGAGGAGTTCACCAGTATATTGCGCTGGAGAGTTTATAGGGGAGATTTACCAGATTGTTTCATTGGACAGAATAAAGAGGAAATTTACCAGAATGTTGCAATAGAGAGTGTAGAGAGGAGATTTCCCAGGTTGTTGCACTGGAGCGAGTACAGAAGAGATTTGCAAGATGTTGCACTAGACAGGGTACAGAGGAGATTTACCAGGATGTTGCACTTGAGATGTTACAGCGGAGATTTGCCAGGATGTTGCACTGGAGAGGGTACAGAGGTGATTTTCCAGGATGTTGCACTGGAGAGGTACAGATGAGATTTTGAAAAATGTTGTACTAGAGGTATTACGGAGGAGAATTAACAGGATGTTGCACTGGAGAGTGTGTAGAGGTGATTTAAAAGGATATTGTGCTAGAGAGGATTCATAAAGAGATTGACCCAGATGTTGCACTGGCGACGGTACAGAGGAGATTAGCAGGATGTTGCACTGCGAGGATACAGAAGTGATTTACCAGGATGTTACATTAGTGAGGGTACAGAGAAGAATTACCAGGATGTGGCACTGGTGAGGGTGCAGAAGAGATTTACCACGATGTTGCACTGGAGAGGTTGCTGAGGAGATTTACCAGGAGATGTTGCATTGTAAAAAGTACAGGGTAGATTTAGCAGAATATTGAACTAGAGAAGGTAGAGAGAAGAATTACGATGATGTTGCACTGGAGAGTTTACAGTGGAGATTTACTAGGATGTTGGAGTGGAGATGGTACAGAGGAGATTTACCTGGATGTTGCACTAGAGTGGGTACGGAGGAGATTTACCAGGTTATTGCACTATAGAGGATAGAGAGGGGATTTTCCAGGATGTTCCACTGGAGAGGCACAGAGGACATTTAAAAGGATGTTGCATTGGCGAAGGTACAAAGTTGATTTAACCAGAAGTTGCACTAGAAGGATGCAGAGGAGATTTACTAAGTAGTTGCACTGGAGGGGTTAAAGAAGAGATTTACCACGATTTTGCACTATTCAGGTTACAGAGAGATATAGCAGGATGTTGTACTAGAGAAGTTACAGTGGAGATTTACCATGATGTTTCACTGGAGATGGTACCGAGGTGATTTACCAGCATGTTGCACCGGAGCAGGTATAGAGGAGATTTACGAGCATTTTGCACTGGAGAGGGTACAGCGGAGATTCACCAGGATGTTGCATTGGAATGAATACAGAGGAGATTTCCCAGGATGTTGCAATAGCGAATGTACAGAGCAGATTTACCAGGATGTTGCACTAGACAGGTTACAGAGGAGATTTACCAGCATGTTGCACTAGACAGGTTACAGAGGAGATTTAACAGGATGTTGCACTTGAGAAGTTACAGCGTAAATTTACCAGGATGTTGCACTTTAGAGGGTACAGAGGTGATTTTCCAGGATGTTGCAATGGAGCGGTACAGATGAGATTAACCAGGATAATGCACTAAAGAGTGTAAAAAGGAGATTTACCAGGATGTTGCACCAGAGAGGGTGCAGAGGCGCTTTACCAGGATGTCGCACTGCAGATGGTACAGAGGATATTTACAAAAATGTTGAAACAGAGAAGGTACTGAGGAGATTTTGCATGATGATGCTGTAGAGAGGGTGCAGTGGAGATTTACGAGGGTGTTGCACTGGAGATGGTACAGATAAGATTTACCAGGATGATGCATTAGAGAAGGCACAGAGGAGATTTAGCAGGATGTAACACTGCAGAGGATATAGAGGCGATTTACCAGGATGTTGCACTAGAGAAGATACAGAGGAGATTTACTAAGATGTGGCCCTGGAAGGGTACAGAGTAGATTCACCAGAATGTTGCATTAGTTAGGGTGCAGAGGAGATTTCCATGATGTTGCACTAGAGAGGGTACAGAGGAGATTTACAAGGATGTGGCCCTGGGAGGGTGCCGATTAGATTCTCCAGAATATTGCACAAGTTATGGTACAGAGGAGATTTACAAGGATGTTGCACTAGTGAGTTTACAGAGGAAATTTAACAGGATATATCAGTGGACAGTGTACAGAGGAGTTTACCAGGATTTGCACTGGTGAGTTTACAGGGAAGATTTACCAGCTTATTGCACTGGACAGAAAAAAGAGGACATTTACCAGGAAGTTGCAATAGAGTGTGTTGGGAGGAGATTTACCAGGTTGTTGCACTGGAGCGAGTACAGAAGAGATTTTCAAGATGTTGCACTAGACAGGGTACAGAGGAGATTTACCAGGATGTTGACTTGACAAGATTCAGTGGAGATTTACCAGGATGTTGCACTGGAGAGGGTACAGAAGTGATATTCCAGGATGTTGCACTGGAGTGGTACAGATGAGATTTAGAAAAATGTTGCACTAGACGGATTACAGAGGAGATTTAACAGGATTTTGCACTGGAGAGTGTACAGAGGAGATTTAAAAGGATATTGTGCTAGGGATGATTCAGAGGAGATTGACCAGGATGATGCACTGGCGAGGGTACAGAGGAGATTAGCACGATGTTGCACTGCGAGGATACAGAAGTGATTTACCAGGATGTTACACAAGTGAGGGTACAGAGGAGAATTACCAGGATGTGGCACTGGAGAGGGTGCAGAAGAGATTGATCACGATGTTGCACTGGAGAGGTTGCCGAGGAGATTTACCAGGAGATGTTGCATTGTAGAGAGTACAGGGTAGATTTAGCAGAATATTGAACTAGAGAGGGTAGAGAGAAGAATTACCAGGATGTTGCACTGGGGAGGATACAAAGGAGATTTACTTGGATGTTGCACCGAGAGCGTGCAGAGAAGATTAACCTGGATGTTGGAGTGGATAGGGTACAAAGGAGTTTTACCTGGATGTTCAACATGAGATGGAACAGAGGAGAGTTACCTGTATGTTGCACTAGAGAAGGTATGGAGGAGGTTTAGCAGGTTATTGCACCATAGAGGATAGAGAGGAGATTTTCCAGGATGTTCCACTAGAGAGGTACAGAGGACATTAAAAAGGATGTTGCATTGGCGAAGATACAGAGGTGATTTAACAGGATGTTGCGCTAGAAGGATGCAGAAGATATTTACTAGGATATTGCACTAGTCAGGGTACAGAGAGATATAGCAGGAAGTAGTACTAGAGAAGTTACATCGGAGATTTACCAAGATGTTGCACTGGCGAGGGTACCAAGGTGATTTACCATGATGTTGCACTGGAATGAACAAAGAGCAGATTGACCAGGATGTTGCAATAGCGAGTAAACAGAGGAGATTTACCAGGATGTGGCGCTGGGAGCATGCAAAGTAGATTCACCAGAATGTTGCATTACACAGGGTACATGAAAGATTTACCAGGATGTTGCACTAGAGAGGGTACAGAAGAAATTTACCATGATATTGCAGTGGAGACAATACAGAGGAGTTTAACATGATGTTGCACTGGAAAGGAGACAGGGGCGATTTACCTGGATGTTGTACTAGAGAGGATACGGAGGAGATTAACTTGGATGTGGCCCTGGAAGGGTACGGAGTAGATTCACCAGAATGTTGCTCTAGTTAGTGTGCAGAGGAGATTTCCAGAATGTTGCATTAGAGAGGGGACCGAAGAGATTTACCAGCATGTTGCACTAGTGAGAGTACAGAGTAAATTTACCAGGATATTGCAGTGGGGAGAGTACAGAGGAGTTCACCAGTATATTGCGCTGGAGAGTTTATAGGGGAGATTTACCAGAATGTTTCATTGGACAGAATAAAGAGGAAATTTACCAGAATGTTGCAATAGAGAGTGTAGAGAGGAGATTTCTCAGGTTGTTGCACTGGAGCGAGTACAGAAGAGATTTGCAAGATGTTGCACTAGACAGGGTACAGAGGAGATTTACCAGGATGTTGCACTTGAGATGTTACAGCGGAGATTTGCCAGGATGTTGCACTGGAGAGGGTACAGAGGTGATTTTCCAGGATGTTGCACTGGAGAGGTACAGATGAGATTTAGAAAAATGTTGTACTAGAGGTATTACGGAGGAGAATTAACAGGATGTTGCACTGGAGAGTGTGTAGAGGTGATTTAAAAGTATATTGTGCTAGAGAGGATTCATAAAGAGATTGACCCAGATGTTGCACTGGCGACGGTACAGAGGAGATTAGCAGGATGTTGCACTGCGAGGATACAGAAGTGATTTACCAGGATGTTACATTAGTGAGGGTACAGAGAAGAATTACCAGGATGTGGCACTGGTGAGGGTGCAGAAGAGATTTACCACGATGTTGCACTGGAGAGGTTGCTGAGGAGATTTACCAGGAGATGTTGCATTGTAAAAAGTACAGAATAGATTTAGCAGAATATTGAACTAGAGAAGGTAGAGAGAAGAATTACGATGATGTTGCACTGGAGAGTTTACAGTGGAGATTTACTAGGATGTTGGAGTGGAGATGGTACAGAGGAGATTTACCTGGATGTTGCACTAGAGTGGGTACGGAGGAGATTTACCAGGTTATTGCACTATAGAGGATAGAGAGGGGATTTTCCAGGATGTTCCACTGGAGAGGCACAGAGGACATTTAAAAGGATGTTGCATTGGCGAAGGTACAGAGTTGATTTAACCAGAAGTTGCACTAGAAGGATGCAGAGGAGATTTACTAAGTAGTTGCACTGGAGGGGTTAAAGAAGAGATTTACCATGATTTTGCACTATTCAGGTTACAGAGAGATATAGCAGGATGTTGTACTAGAGAAGTTACACTGGAGATTTACCATGATGTTTCACTGGAGAGGGTACCGAGGTGATTTACCAGCATGTTGCACCGGAGCAGGTACAGAGGAGATTTACGAGCATTTTGCACTGGAGAGGGTACAGCGGAGATTCACCAGGATGTTGCATTGGAATGAATACAGAGGAGATTTCCCAGGATGTTGCAATAGCGAATGTACAGAGCAGATTTACCAGGATGTTGCACTAGACAGGTTACAGAGGAGATTTACCAGCATGTTGCACTAGACAGGTTACAGAGGAGATTTAACAGGATGTTGCACTTGAGAAGTTACAGCGTAAATTTACCAGGATGTTGCACTTTAGAGGGTACAGAGGTGATTTTCCAGGATGTTGCAATGGAGCGGTACAGATGAGATTAACCAGGATAATGCACTAAAGAGTGTAAAAAGGAGATTTACCAGGATGTTGCACCAGAGAGGGTGCAGAGGCGCTTTACCAGGATGTCGCACTGCAGATGGTACAGAGGATATTTACAAAAATGTTGAACCAGAGAAGGTACTGAGGAGATTTTGCATGATGATGCTGTTGAGAGGGTGCAGCGGAGATTTACGAGGGTGTTGCACTGGAGATGGTACAGATAAGATTTACCAGGATGATGCATTAGAGAACGCACAGAGGAGATTTAGCAGGATGTAACACTGCAGAGGATATAGAGAAGATTTACAAGGATGTTGCACTGGAGAGGGTACAGTGGAGATTCACCAGGATGTTGCTCTAGAGATGTACAGAGAAGATTTACCAGGATGTTGCACTGGAGAGAGTACAGTGGAGATTTACCAGGATGTTGCAACGGAGCGGGTTTAGAGAAGCTTTACCTAGTTCTTGCACTGGCGAGGGTACAGAGGAGATTTACCAGGATGTTGCAATAGTTAGAATGCAGAGGAGATTTACCAGGATGTTGCACTGCAGAGGGTACAGAGGAGATATACAAGAATGTAGCACGGAAGGGAGTACAGAGGAGATTTCACAGCCTGTTGCAATGCAGAGGATACATAGGAGATTTATATGGATGATGCATTAGAGAGGGTACAGAGGAGCTTTACCAGGATCTTGCACTGGCGGGGGCACAGAGAAGATTTATCAGGATGTTACAATGGAGAGAGTGCAGAGGAGATTTCACAGGATATTGAACATGCGCAAGTACAGAAGAGATTTAAAAGTTTGTTGAACTAGAGAGGCTTCAGAGGACATTCACCAGGATGTTGCACTGGTGAGGGTACACAGGAGATTAACCGGCATGTTGCACTGGGGAGGGAACAGAGGAGATTTACCAGGATGTTGCACTGGCGATTGTACAAAGGAGAATAACCAGGATGTTGCACTGGAGAAAGTACAGAGGAGATTTAACAGGATGTTGCACTAGCGAGAGTGCAGAGTAGATTTACTAGGATGTTGCACAGGCGAGGGTACAGAAGAGATTCATGAGTATGTTGCACTGGAGAGGGCACAGAAGAGATTTACCACGATGTTGCTCTGTAGAGAAAACAGGGGTGATTTACCAGAATCTTGCACTGGAGAGGGTATAGAGATTTACCAGGATATTGCACTTGAGAGTATACCGAGGAGATGTACCAGGATTTTGCACTGCAGAGTGTACATAGGAGATTTACAATGATGTTGCACTAGAGACGGTATAGAGGAGATTTACCAGTATGTTGCACTAGAGTGGGTGTAGAGGAGATTTACTAGGATGTTGCACTGCAGAGGGTACAGAGGAGAAATACAAGAATGTTGCACGGAAGGGAGTACAGAGGAGATTTAACAGCCTGTTGCAATGCAGAGGATACATAGGAGATTTATATGGATGATGCATTAGAGAGGGTACAGAGGAGATTTACCAGGATCTTGCACTGGCGGGGGCACAGAGAATATTTATCAGGATGTTACAATGGAGAGAGTGCAGAGGAGATTTCACAGGATATTGAACATGCGCATGTACAGAAGAGATTTAAAAGGTTGTTGCACTAGAGAGGATTCAGAGGACATTCACCAAGATGTGGCACTGGTGAGGGTACAAAGGAGATTAACCGGCATGTTGCACTGGGGAGGGAACAGAGGAGATTTACCAGGATATTGCACTGGCGATTGTACAAAGGAGAATAACCAGGATGTTGCACTGGAGAAAGTATAGAGGAGATTTAACAGGATGTTTCACTAGCGAGAGTGCAGAGTAGATTTACCAGGATGTTGCACAGGCGAGGGTACAGAAGAGATTCATGAGTATGTTGCACTGGAGAGGGCACAGAAGAGATTTACCACGATGTTGCTCTGTAGAGAAAACAGGGGTGATTTACCAGAATCTTGCACTGGAGAGGGTACAGAGATTTAACAGGATATTGCACTTGAGAGTGTAGATAGGAGATTTACAATGATGTTGCACTAGAGACGGTATAGTGGAAATTTACCAGTATGTTGCACTAGAGTGGGTGCAGAGGAGATTTACCAGGATGTTGCACTGGCGAGGTTACAGATGAGATTTACCAGGATGTTACATTAGAGAGGGTACATAGGAGATTTACTAGGATGATGCACTGTATAGGGTACAGAAGATATTTACCACGATGTTGCACTGGCGAGAGTACAGAGGAGATTTACCAGGGGATGTGGCACTGCAGAAAGTACAGATGAGATTTACCAGAATATTGCACTAGAGAGGGTATGGAGGAGATTTACCAGGATGTTGAACTAGAGAGGTGCAGAGGAGATTTACTAGGATGTTTCACTAGAGAGGATGCAGCGGAGATTTAACAGGATGTTGCATTGTAGATGGTACAGAGCAGATTTACCAGGATATTGCACTGGAGAGGTTAACGAGGAGATTTAACAGGATGTTACACTGGAGAGGTTATAGAGAAGTTTTAACAGGATATTGCACTAGAGAGGGTGCAGAGGAGATTTAGCAGGATGTTGGACTGCAGAGTGTAGAAAGGAGATTTACACAGATGTTGCAATAGAGAGGGTACAGTGGGGATTTACCAGGATGTTGCACTGGAGAGATTACAGAACAGATTTACAACGATGTTGCACTGGCGAACGTACAGAGGATATTTACCAGGGGATGTGGCACTTTACAGAGTGCAGGGGACATTTACCAGAATATTGCACTAGAGAGTGTACAGAGGAGATTTACCAGGATTTTGCAACAAAGAGGTGCAGAGGAGTTTTACTAGGAAGCTGCACTAGAGAGCATGCAAAGGAAATTTACCAGGATGTTGCACTAGAAAGGGTACAGACCAGAAATACATGGATGTTGCAATGGAGAGGGTACCGAGGAGATTTAACAGGATGTTACACTGGAGAGGATATTGAGGAGTTTTAACACGATATTGTACTAGCGAGGGTGCAGAGGAAACATACCTGGATGCTGCACTGCAGAATATAGAAGATAGATTTACATGGATGCTGCACTAGAGAGTGTATAGAGGAGATTTTCCAGGAAGTTGCACTGCAGAGAGTACAGAAGAGATTTATCAGGATTTACACTGGAGAGGGTAGTGAGGATATTTAGAATGTTGTTGCATTGGCGAGGGTACAGAGGAGATTCAACAGGATGTTGCAATGGAGTGAGTACAGAGGATATTTACCAGGATGTTCTACTAGAGAGCATACAAAGAAGATTTACCAGGATGTTGCACTGGAGAGGTTACAGAGAGATTTGCCAGGATGTTGCACCGAGAACGTGCAGAGGAGATTTACCAGGATGTTGGAGTGGAGAGGGTGTAGAGGAGATTTACCTGAATGTTGAACAGCAGAGGGTAGAGAGGAGATTTACCAGTATGTTGAACTAGAGAGGTACAGAGGAGATTTACCAGGTCATTGCGCTATAGAGGGCAAAGAGGAGATTTTTCAGGATGTTCCCCTAGCGAGGTACAGAGGATATTTACCAACATGTTGCAATGGAGAGATTGCAGTGGAGATTTACCAGGATGTTGCACTGGAGAGGGTACAGAGGAGGTTTATCAAATGTTGCATTAGACAGGTTACAACGTATATTTTCCAGGATGTTGCACTAGAAAGGTTACAGAGGAAATTTAACTGGACTTTGCACTTGAGAGGTTACAGAGGAGAATTACCAGGATGTTCCACTAGAGAGGATACAGCGAAGATTTATCAGGATGTTGCAATGGAGAGGGTACAGAAGATATTAACCAGGATGTTGCACTGGAGAGGGTAAAAGTAGATTTACCAGGAGGTTGGAGTGGAGAGGGTACAGTGCAGATTTACCAGGATGTTCCACTGGAGAGGGAACATAGGAGATTTACCGGGTTATTGCACTGCAGTGCGTACAGACGAGCTTTACCTGGATGTTACACTAGAGAGGGCACAGCGGAGACATACAAGGATGTTGCACTAGAGAGTTACAAGGGGATTTACCAGGATGTTGCACTGGAGAGGGTACAAAGGAGATTATTCAGGATGTTGCAGAGAGAGGGTTGCAAAGGATATTTAAAAGGATGTTGCACTGGCGAAGGTACAGAGCAGATTTAACAGGATGTTGCACTAGAGAGGATGCAGAGGAGATTGACTAGATAGTTGCACTCGAGGGGTTAAAGCGGAGATTTATATGGATATTACACTGGACAGGGTACAGAGGAGATATAGCAGGATGTTGTACTAAATAAGTAAAATCGGAGGTTTACCAATATGTTGCACTGGAGAGGGTACAGACGTGATTTACCAGGATGTTGCACCGGAGCAGGTAAAGAGGAGATTTACCAGGAAGTTGCACTGGGGAAGGTACAGGGGAGATTTACCAGAATGTTGCACGGGACAGATTACAGAGGAGATTTACCAGGATGTTGCAATAGAGAGTATACAGATGAGATTTACGAGGATGTGGCACTGGAGAGAGTACAGAGAAGATTTACCAGGATATTGCAATAGGCATGGTACAGTGGAGATTGAGCAGGATATTGCACTAGACAGAGTACAAAGGAGATTTACCAGAATGTTGCACTAGAGAGGTTCCAGCGGAGATTTACATGGATGTTGCACTGGAGAGGGTACATAGGTATTTTTCAAGGATGTTGCACTGGAGAATGTACAGAGGAGATTTAGCAGGATTTTGCACCGAGAGCGTGCAGAGGAGATTTACCTGGATGTAGCTCTGCAGAGCGTGTAGAGGTTATTTACAAGGATGTTGCACTGCAGATGGTGCAGAGGAGAATTAGAAAATTCTTGCAATAGAGGGAGTACCGAGGAGATTTATCAGGATTTTGCACTGGAGAGAGTACAGAGGTTATTTAACTGGATGTTGTACTGGAGAGTGTACAGAGAATATTTAACAGGATATTGCACTTGAGTGGACTCAGAGGAGATTAATAGGATGTTGTACTGGAGAGATTACAGAAGAGATTAGCAGGATATTGCACTAGAGAGGGTGCAGAGACTATTTACCAGGATGTTGCACTGCAGAGTATGTAGAGGTGATTTACAAGGATGTTGCACTGGAGAGTGTACAGAGGAGATTTGCTAGGATGTGGCACTGGAGTGGTACAGTGGAGATTTACCAGGTTATTGCACTAGACAAGGTAGAGAAGATTTAGCAGGATATTGCACTAGAGAAGTTACAGCGGAGATTTGCCAGAATGTTGCACTGCCGAGGCTACTGAGGAGATTTATCAGGATGTTGCAACAGAGCGGGTATATAGGAGATTTACCAGGTTGTTGCATGGCAGAGAATAGCGCAGACTTACAAGAATGTTGCACTGAAGGCAGTATACTGCATATTTAACACGATGTTGCACTGCAGAGTGTACAGAGGAGATTTACAAGGATGATGCACTAGAGAGGGTACAGAGGTAATTTACCAGGATGTTGCACTGGAGAGGTTACAATGCGAGTTTTAAAAGGATATTGCACTACAGAGGGTGTAGAGGAGATATACCACGATGTTGAACTGCAGAGTGTAGAGAGGAGAGGAGAGAGTGCAGAGGTGATTTACATGGAAGTTGCACTAGAGCGTGTACAGAGGAGATTTACGAGGATGTTGCACTGCAGAGGATACAGAGGAGATTCACCAGGATGTTGCACTGTAGAGAGTACAGGGGAGATTTACCAGAATATTACATTAGATTGGGTACAGTGGAGATTTACTTGGATGTTGCACTAGAGAGTGTGCAGAAGAGATTTAGCTGGATGTTGCACAAAAGAGGTTGCAGAGGAGATTTACCAGGATTTTGCACTAAAGAGAGAACGGAGGGATTTTCCAGGCTGCTGCACTGGAGAGGGTACCGTGGAGATTTACCAGGATGTTACACTGGAGAGGGTAAAGAGCAATTTAACAGGATATTGCACTAGAGAGGATGCAAAGGAGATTCAACAAGATGTTGCACTGCAGAGGGTAGAGAGGAGATTTACAAGGATGTTGTACTATAGAGGCTACAAAGGAAATTTACCAGCATTTTATACTGGAGAAGAACAGAGGAGATTCAGCAGGACATAACACTGGAGAGTGTAGAGAGGAGATTTAGCATGTTGTTGCACTTGCGAGGGTACACAGGAGATTCAACAGGATTGTGCAGTAGAGAGGTTGCAGAGGAGATTTACCAGTGTATTGAACTGGATAAGGTACAGAGGAGATTTACCAGGATGTTGGACTAGACAGGATAGGGAGAAGATTTTACAGGATTTTGCACTTGAGAGGATAGAGAGGAGATTTGTCAGGATGATGCACCAAGAGCGTACAGAGGTGATTTACCTGGATGTTGCCCTGTAGATGGTACAGAGCAGACTAGCATGATCAGCACTACAGAGGGAGCAAAGCAGAATTAACAGGATGCTGCACGATGGAGTGTACAGAGGAGATTTATCAGGATGTTGCACTGGAGAGGGTACAGAGGAGTTTTACCGGGTTATTGCGCTGCAGAGGGTACAGAGGTGTTTTACCAGGATGTTATACTAGAGAGGGCACAGCTGAGATTTACATTGATGTTGCACTGGAGAGGGTTATTGGTGTTTTTCCAGGATGTTGCAATGGAGAATGTACAGAGGAGATTCAGCAGGATGATGCACCAAGCGCGTGCAGAGGAGATTTACCTGGATGTTGCGCTGCAGAGCATGCAGAGATGATTTACAAGGATGTAGCACTGTAGATGCTGCAGAGGAGATTTAGAAAAATATTGAACTATAGGGATTACCGAGGAGAGTTAACAGGATTTTGCACTAGAGAGTGTACAGAGTATATTACCTGTATGTTGTACTGGAGAGTCTACAGAGATTATTTAACAGGATATTGCACTTGAGAGAACTCAGAGGAGAGTACTAGGATGTTGCACTGGTGATATTACAGAGGGGATTAGCAGGATGTTACACTAGAGAGGGGGCACAGGTTATTTATCAGGATGTTGCACTGCAGAGCGTGTAGAGATGATTTACAAGCATGTTCCTTTGGAGAATGCTTAGGAGATTTAACAGGATGTGGCACTGGAGGGGTACAGAAGAGATTTACCAGGTTATTGAACTAGACAAAGTACAGAGAAGATTTTCCAGGATGTTGCGCTGGGGAGGGTACAGAGGAGATTTATCAGGATGTTGCAACAGAGCGTGTATATATGAGATTTACCATGTTGTTGCACAGCAGAGCGTACATAGCAGACTTACAAGAATGTTGCACTGCATGGAGTATAGTGCAGATTTAACACAATGTGGCACTGCAGAGGGTACAGTGTAGATGTACAAGGTTGATGCACTATAGAGCGCACAGAGGAAATTTACCAGGATGTTGCACTTGAGAGGCTACAGACGAGATTTACCAGGATGTTGCACTGGAGCGTGTTCATAGGAGAATCACCAGAATGTTGCACTGGAATGGGTACAGCGGAGATTTACCAGTATGTTGCACTAGAGATGGTGCAGAGGAGATTTACTAGGACGTTGCACTCGAAAGGATGCAGAGGAGATTTACAAGGATGTTGCACTAGAGAGTGAACAGAGAAGATTTACCACGATGTTGCATTGAACAGGGAACATATGAGATTTCCAAAGATGTTAAACTGGAGAGGGTAGCGAGGAGATTTAGCAGATTGCTGCAATGGCGAGAGTACAAAGGAGATTCAATAGGATGCTGTAGTGGAGAGGTTGCAGAGGAGATTTACCAGGATGTTGCACTGGAGAGGATAGAGAGGAGATTTACCAGGATGTTCAACTAGAGATGATACAGAAAAGATTAACGAGGATGTTGCACTTGAGAGGTTACAAAGGAGCCTTACCAGGATATTAGACCGAGAGCGTGCAGAAGAGATTTACCAGTATGTTGCACTAGAGAGGGTGCAGAGGAGATTTGCCAGGATGTTGCACTGGAGAGGTTACAGAGAGATTCACCAGGATGTTGCAATAGAGAGGATAAGAGAGGTTTTACAAGGATGTTGCACTATAGAGGGAAGAGAGGAGATTTACCAGGATGTGGTCCCTGGAGGGTACAGAGTAGATTCACCAGAATGTTGCATTAGACAGGGTACATAGGAGATTGTTGTAGGAGGTAGGCACCTTTATAATATAACAGAACACTAGGCATTATGCACCTGCTGGATATTTAAACTCATATAAGACAAAAGGTGGCCACATACAAAATTGCTGTCCAGGCAAGATGGGAATTGAGGTAGTCAAACTGTGAAATATTGACTGTTCAATGACCGAGCAACAACCATGTGAGGCCCACTATAGGAAGGCCTGGGATGCAGGATAAGAATAATAAGGAGAGAACCCATCTTTCCAGTAAACACGGTCATAAACCAATTAATTACCCATGAGGAAAGAGATAAGGAACCCATACAAGGCCATAAACCAATTAATTCTCCAAGAAGTAAGAAATAGGGAGAAAACCTATCTCCTGTAGTAAAATCATAAATCATCCCAAGCTGACAAGAACCAAACATATAGAAACATAGAAACATAGAAAATAGGTGCAGGAGCAGGCCATTCAGCCCTTCTAGCCTGCACCGCCATTCAACGAGTTCATGGCTGAACATGAAACTTCAGTACCCACTTCCTGCTTTCACGCCATACCCCTTGATCCCCCGAGTACTAAGGACTTCATCTAACTCCCTTTTGAATATATTTAGTGAATTGGCCTCAACTAATTCCTGTGGTAGAGAATTCCACAGGTTCACCACTCTCTGGGTGAAGAAGTTTCTCCTTATCTCGGTCCTAAATGGCTTACCCCTTATCCTTAGACTGTGACCCCTGGTTCTGGACTTCCCCAACATTGGGAACATTCTTCCTGCATCCAACCTGTCCAAACCCGTCAGAATTTTAAACGTTTCTATGAGGTCCCCTCTCACTCTTCTGAACTCCAGTGAATACAAGCCCAGTTGATTCAGTCTTTCTTGATAGGTCAGTCCCACCATCCCGGGAATCAGTCTGGTGAATCTTCGCTGCACTCCCTCAACAGCAAGTATGTCCTTCCTCAAGTTAGGAGACCAAAACTGTACACAATACTCCAGGTGTGGCCTCACCAAGGCCCTGTACAACTGTAGCAACACCTCCCTGCCCCTGTACTCAAATCCCCTCGCTATGAAGGCCAACATGCCATTTGCTTTCTTAACCGCCTGCTGTACCTGCATGCCAACCTTCAATGACTGATGTACCATGACACCCAGGTCTCGTTGCACCTTCCCTTTTCCTAATCTGTCACCATTCAGATAATAGTCTGTCTCTCTGTTTTTACCACCAAAGTGGATAACCTCACATTTATCCACATTATACTTCATCTGCCACGCATTTGCCCACTCACCTAACCTATCCAAGTCACTCTGTAGCCTCATAGCATCCTCCTCGCAGCTCACACTGCCACCCAACTTAGTGTCATCCGCAAATTTGGAGATACTACATTTAATCCCTTCGTCTAAATCATTAATGTATAATGTAAACAGCTGGGGCCCCAGCACAGAACCCTGCGGTACCCCACTAGTCACTGCCTGCCATTCCGAAAAGTACCCATTTACTCCTACTCTTTGCTTCCTGTCTGACAACCAGTTCTCAATCCACGTCAGCACACTACCCCCAATCCCATGTGCTTTAACTTTGCACATTAATCTCCTGTGTGGGACCTTGTCGAAAGCCTTCTGAAAGTCCAAATATACCACATCAACTGGTACTCCTTTGTCCACTTTATTGGAAACATCCTCAAAAAATTCCAGAAGATTTGTCAAGCATGATCTCCCTTTTACAAATCCATGCTGACTTGGACCAATCATGTCACCATTTTCCAAATGCGCTGCTATGACATCCTTAATAATTGATTCCATCATTTTACCCACTACTGAGGTCAGGCTGACCGGTCTATAATTCCCTGCTTTCTCTCTCCCTCCTTTTTTAAAAAGTGGGGTTACATTGGCTACCCTCCACTCGATAGGAACTGATCCAGAGTCAATGGAATGTTGGAAAATGACTGTCAATGCATCCGCTATTTCCAAGGCCACCTCCTTAAGTACTCTGGGATGCAGTCCATCAGGCCCTGGGGATTTATCGGCCTTCAATCCCATCAATTTCCCCAACACAATTTCCCGACTAATAAAGATTTCCCTCAGTTCCTCCTCTTTAATAGACCCTCTGACCACTTTTATATCCGGAAGGTTGTTTGTGTCCTCCTTAGTGAATACTGAACCAAAGTACTTGTTCAATTGGTCTGCCATTTCTTTGTTCCCCGTTATGACTTCCCCTGATTCTGACTGCAGGGGACCTACGTTTGTTTTTACTAACGTCTTTCTCTTTACATACCTATAGAAACTTTTGCAATCGGCCTTAATGTTCCCTGCAAGCTTCTTCTCGTACTCCATTTTCCCTGCCCTAATCAAACCCTTTGTCCTCCTCTGCTGAGTTCTAAATTTCTCCCAGTCCTCAGGTTCGCTGCTATTTCTGGCCAATTTGTATGCCACTTCCTTGGCTTTAATACTATCCCTGATTTCCCTAGATAGCCACGGTTGAGCCACCTTCCCTTTTTTATTTTTACGCCAGACAGGAATGTACAATTGTTGTAATTCATCCATGCGTTCTCTAAATGTCTGCCATTGCCCATCCACAGTCAACCCCTTAAGTATCATTAGCCAATCTATCTTAGCCAATTCATGCCTCATACCTTCAAAGTTACCCTTCTTTAAGTTCTGGACCATGGTCTCTGAATTAACTGTTTCATTCTCCATCCTAATGCAGAATTCCACCATATTATGGTCACTCTTCCCCAAGGGGCCTCGCACAATGAGACTGCTAATTAATCCTCTCTCATTACACAACACCCAGTCTAAGATGGCCTCCCCCCTAGTTGGTTCCTCGACATATTGGTCTAGAAAACCATCCCTTATGCATTCCAGGAAATCCTCCTCCACCGTATTGCTTCCAGTTTGGCTAGCCCAATCTATGTGCATATTAAAGTCACCCATTATAACTGCTGCACCTTTATTGCATGCACTCCTAATTTCCTGTTTGATGCCCTCCCCAACATCACTACTACTGTTTGGAGGTCTGTACACAACTCCCACTAACGATTTTTGCCATTTAGTGTTCTGCAGCTCCACCCATATAGATTCCACATCATCCAAGCTAATGTCTTTCCTAACTATTGCATTAATCTCCTCTTTAACCAGTAATGCTACCCCACCTCCTTTTCCTTTTATTCTATCCTTCCTGAATGTTGAATACCCCTGGATGTTGAGTTCCCAGCCCTGATCATCCTGGAGCCACGTCTCCGTAATCCCAATCACATCATATTTGTTAACATCTATTTGCACAATTAATTCATCCACCTTATTGCGGATACTCCTTGCATTAAGACACAAAGCCTTCAGGCTTGTTTTTTTAACACCCTTTGTCCTTTTAGAATTTTGCTGTTTCCTGAGGATTTCTATTGGGTTAAAAGAACCTATATGTAATCTATAATCGTTGGAATTGGCTTGTGTCCAGCCGTGATGGGCTGTGGAACTGTAGTAAACTGTTTGTAACTGTTGTGAAACATATACAAGTGCATGTAACCCTTTGTTCTGTGGAGAGAAGCCTGGATACAGTCCTGAGACTTCCTCCCCGCTAAGCGTTAATAAAGGCTGTGACAGCAATGGAACTGACTCTACGTGTTGAGTGATTCTTCTGAGAAAACACTAACGCTAACAAGATTTACCAGAATGTTGCACTAGAGATGGTACAGAGGAGATTTACCATGATATTGCAATGGAGAGAATAGAGAGGAGTTTACCAGGATGCTGCACTGGAGAGGGGATAGGGGCGATTTACCAGGATGTTGCACTAGAGAGGATACAGAGGAGATTTACTAGGATGTGGCCCTGGAAGGGTACAGAGTAGATTCACCAGAATGTTGCATTTGTTAGGGTGCAGAGGAGATTTCCATGATGTTGCACTAGAGAGGGTACAGAGGAGATTTACCAGGATGTTGGCCTGGGAGGGTACCGAGTAGAATGACCAGAATGTTGCACAAGTTATGGTACAGAGGAGATTTACAAGGATGTTGTACTAGTGAGGGTACAGAGGAAATTTACCAGGATGTTGCACTGGTGAGTTTACAGGGGAGATTTACCAGGATGTTGCATTGGACAGAATAAAAAGTAAATTTACCTGGATGTTGCAATAGAGAATGTAGAGAGGAGATTTACCAGGTTGTTGCACTGGAGCGAGCACAGAAGCGATTTAAAAGATGTTGCACTAGACAGGGTACAGAGGAGATTTACCAGGATTTTGCACTTGAGAAGTTACAGTGGAGATTTACCAGGATGTTGCACAGGAGAGGGTACAGAATTTGTTTTCCAGGATGCTGCACTGGCGAGGGTACAGAGGAGATTAGCAGGATGTTGCACTGCGAGGATACCGAAGTGATTACCAGGAGGTTATACTAGTGAGGGACAGAGGAGAATTACCAGGATGTGGCACTGGAGAGGCTGCAGACGAGATTTACCACGATGTTGCACTGGAGAGGTTACCGAGGAGATTTGCCAGGAGATGTTGCATTGTAGAGAATACAGGGTAGATTTAGCAGAATATTGAACTAGAGAGGGTAGAGAGATGAATTCTCAGGATGTTGCACTGGAGAGGTTAGAAAGGAGGTTTACCAGGATGTTGCACTGAGAGCGTGCAGAGGAGATTCACCAGGATGTTGGAGTGGAGAGGGCACAGAGGAGATTTACCTGGATGTTGAACAGGAGATGGAACAGAGGAGATTTACCAGTAAGTTGCACTAGAGAGGGTACAGAGGAGATTTACTAGGTTATTGCACTATAGAGTTTATAGAGGAGATTTTCCAGGATGTTCCACTAGAGAGGTACAGAGGATATTTAAAAGGATGATGCTTTGGCGAAGCCAAAGAGATGATTTATCAGGATGTTGCGCTACAAGGATGCAGAGGAGATTTACTAGTTAGTTGCACTGGATGGGTTACAGAGGAGATTTACCAGGATATTGCACTAGTCAGGTAGAGAGAGATATAGCAGGATGTTGTACTAGAGAAGTTACAACGAAGATTTACCAAGATGTTGCACTGGAGAGGGTACCGAGGTGATTTGCCAATATGTTGCACCGGAGCAGGTACAGAGGAGATTTACGAGCATGTTGCACTGGAGAGGGTACAGAGGAGATTCACCAGGATGTTGCACTGGAATGAATACAGAGTAGATTCACCAGAATGTTGCATTAGAGAGTGAACATAGAAGATGTACCAGGATGTTGCACTAGAGAGGGTACATAGGAAATTTACCATGATATTGCAGTGGAGAGAATACAGAGGAGTTTACCAGGATGTTGCACTGGAAGGGGACAGGGGCGATTTACCAGGATGTTGCACTTGAGAGAATACAGAGGACATTTACCAGGATGTGGCCCTGGAAGGGTACAGAGTAGATTCACCAGAATGTTGCATTAGTTAGGGTGCAGAGGAGATTTCCAGGATGTTGAACTAGAGAGGGTACAGAGGAAATTTACAAGGATGTGGACCTGGGTGGGTACCGAGTAGATTCACCAGAATGTTGCACAAGTTATGGTACAGAGGAGAATTAAAATGATGTTGCACTAGTGAAGGTACAGAGGACAATTAACAGGATATATCAGTGGAGAGTGTAGAGAGGAGGTTACCAGGATTTGCAATGGTGAGTTTACAGGGGAGATTTCCAGGATGTAGCACTCGAGCGAGTACAGAAGAGATTTACAAGATGTTGCAATAGACAATGTACAGAGGAGATTTACCAGGATGTTGCACTTGAGAAGATTCAGAGGAGATTTACCAGGATGTTGCACAGGAGTGGGTACAGTAGTGATTTTAACAGGATGTTGCACTGGAGTGGTAGAGATGAGATTTAGAAAAATGTTGCACAAGAGCGATTGTAGAGGAGATTTATCAGGATGTTGCATTGGAGAGGGTACAGAAGTGATTTTCCAGGACGTTGCACTGGAATGGTACAGATGCGATTTAGAAAAATGTTGCACTAGTGGGATTACAGAGGAGATTTAACAGGATTTTGCACTGGAGAATGTACAGAGGAGATTTAAAAGGATATTGTGCTAGAGACGATTCAGAGGAGTTTGACCAGGATGTTGCACTGGCGAGGGTACAGAGGAGATTAGCACGATGTTGCACTGCGAGGAAACAGAAGTGATTTACCAGGATGTTACACAAGTGAGGGTACAGAAGAGATTTACCAGGATGTGGCCCTGGGAGGGTACAGATTAAATTCAGCAGAACTTTGCACGAATTATGGTACAGATGAGGTTTACAAAGATGTTGCACTAGTTAGGGTACAGAGTAAATTTACCAGAATATTGCAGTGGAGAGAGTACAGAGTTCACCAGGATGTTGCGCTGGAGAGTTTATAGGGGAGATTTACCAGAATGTTGCATTGGACAGAATAAAGAGGAAATTTACCAGAATGTTGCAATAGAGAGTGTAGAGAGGAGATTTCCCAGGTTGTTGCACTGGAGCGAGTACATAAGAGATTTGCAAGATGTTGCACTAGACGGGGTACAGAGGAGATTTACCAGGATGTTGCAATTGAGAAGTTACAACGGAGATTTACCAGGATGTTGCACAGGAGCGGGTGCAGAGGTGATTTTCCAGGATGTTGCATTGGAGCGTTACAGATGAGATTTAGAAAAATGTTGCACTAGAGGGATTACAGAGGAGAATTAACAGGATTTTGCACTGGAGAGTGTAGAGAGGAGATTTGAAAGGATATTGTTCTAGAGAGGATTCAGAGGAGATTGACCAGGATGCTGCACTGGCGAGGGTACAGAGGAGATTAGCAGGATGTTGCACTGCGAGGATACAGAAGAAATTTACCAGGATGTTACACTAGTGAGGGAACAGAGGAGAATTACCAGGATGTGGCACTGGAGAGGTTGCAGACGAGATTTACCACGATGTTGCACTGGAGAGGTTGCCGAGGAGATTTGCCAGGAGATGTTGCATTATAGAGACTACAGGGTAGAATTAGCACAATATTGAACTAGAGAGGGTAGAGAGAAGAATTCTCAGGATGTTGCATTGGAGAGGTTACAAAGGAGTTTTACCAGGATGTTGCACTGAGAGCGTGCAGAGGAGATTTACCAGTATGTTGGAGTGGAGAGGGTAAAGAGGAGATTTACCTGGATGTTGAACAGAAGATGGAATAGAGGAGATTTACCACTAAGTTGCACTAGAGAGGGTACGGAGGAGATTTACCAGGTTATTGCACTATAGAGTTTACAGAGGAGATTTTACAGGATGTTCCAGTAGAGAGGTACAGAGCATATTTAAAAGGATGATGCGTTGGCGAAGGTACAGATGTCATTTAACAGGATGTTGTGCTAGAAGGATGCAGTGGAGATTTACTAGTTTGTTGCACGGGATGGGTTACAGATGAGATTTACCAGGATATTGCATTAGTCAGGGTACAGAGAGATATAGCAGGATGTTGTACTAGAGAAGTTACAACGGAGATTTACCAAGATGTTGACTGGAGATGATACCGAGGTGATTTACCAGGATGTTGCACCGGAGCAGGTACAGAGCAGATTCACGAGGATGTTGCACTGGAATGAATACAGAGTAGATTCACCAGAATGTTGCTTTAGAGAGGGTACATAGGGGATGTACGAGGATGTTGCACTAGAGAGGGTACAGAGGAAATTTACCATGATATTGCAGTGGAGAGAATACAGAGGAGTTTACCAGGATGTTGCAGTGGAAGGGGACAGGTGCGAATTACCAGGATGTTGCACTAGAGAGGAGACAGAGGAGATGCAACAGAATGTTGCATTAGTTAGGGTGCAGAGGAGATTTCCAGGATGTTGCACTAGAGACGGTACAGAGGAGATTTACAAGGATGTGGCCGTGGGATGGTACCGAGTAGATTCACCAGAATATTGCACAAGTTATGGTACAAAGGAGAATTACAAGGATGTTGCACTAGTGAAGGTACAGAGGAAATTTAACAGGATATATCAGTGGACAGTGTACAGAGGAGTGTACCAGGATTTGCACTGGTGAGATTACAGGGGAGATTTACCAGGATGTTGAACTGGACAGAATAAAGAGGAAATTTACCAGGATGTTGCAATAGACTGTGTTGGGAGGAGATTTGCCAGGTTGTTGCACTGGAGCGTGTACAGAAGAGATTTACAGGACGTTGCACTAGACAGGGTACAGAAGAAATTTACCAGGATGTTGCACTTGAGAAGTTTCAGCGGAGATTTACCAGGATGTTGCACTGGAGAGGGTACAGAAGTGATTTTCTAGGATGTTGCACTGGAGTAGTACAGATGAGATTTAGAAAAACGTTGCACTAGTGGGATTACAGAGGAGATTTAAGAGGATTTTGCACTGGAGAGTGTACAGAGGAGATTTAAAAGGATATTGTGCTAGAGAGGATTCAGAGGAGATAGACCAGGATGCTGCACTTGCGAGGATACAGAGGAGATTGATCACGATGTTGCACTGGAGAGGTTGCCGAGGAGATTTACCAGGAGATGCTGCATTGTAGAGAGTACAGGGGAGATTTTGCAGAATATTAAACTAGAGAGGGTAGAGAGAAGAATTACCAGGATGTTGCACTGGAGAGGATACAAAGGAGATTTACCAGGATGTTGCACCGAGAGCGTGCAGAGAAGAATTACCTGGATGTAGGAGTGGATAGTGTACAGAGGAGTTTTACCTGGATGTTGAACATGAGATGGAACAGAGGAGATTTACCAATATGTTGCACTAGAGAAGGTAAGGAGGAGAGTTACCAGGTCATTGCACTATAGAGGATAGAGAGGAGATTTACCCAGATGTTGCACTTGAGAAGTTACAGCGGAGATTTACCAGGATGTTGCACAGGAGAGGGTACAGAAGTGATTTTCCAGGAAGTGATTTTCCAGGATGTTGCATTGGAGCGGTACAGATGAGATTTAGAAAAATGTTGCACTAGAGGGATTACAGAGGAGATTTAACAGGATTTTGCACTGGAGAGTGTACAGAATAGATTTGAAAGGATATTGTTCTAGAGAGGATTCAGAGGAGATTTACCAGGATGCTGCACTGGCGAGGGTACAGATGAGATTGACCAGGATGTTGCACTGCGAGGATACAGAAGTGATTTACCAGGATGTTACACTAGTGAGATTACACAGGAGAATTACCAGGATGTGGCACTGGAGAGGGTGCAGACTAGATTTACCACGATGTTGCACTGGAGAGTTTGCCGAGGAGATTTTCTAGGAGATGTTGCATTGTAGAGAGTACAGGGTAGATTTAGCAGAATATTGAACTAGAGAGGGTAGAGAGAAGAATTCTCAGGATTTTGCACTGGAGAGGTTAGAAAGGAGGTTTACCAGGATGTTGCACTGAGAGCGTGCAGAGGAGATTTACCAGGATGTTGGAGTGGAGAGGGCACAGAGGAGATGTACCTGGATGTTGAACAGGAGATGGAACAGAAGAGATTTACCAGTAAGTTGCACTAGAGAGTGTACGGATGAGATTTACCTGGACGTTGCACCGTAGCAGGTACAGAGGAGATTTACGAGCATGTTGCACTGGAGAGGGTACAGAGGAGATTCAGAAGGATGTTGCACTGGAATGAATACAGAGTAGATTCACCAGAATGTTGCATTAGAGAGGGTACATAGGAGATGTACCAGGATGTTGCACTAGAGAGGGTACAGAGGAAATTTACCATGATATTGCAGTGGAGAGAATACAGAGGAGTTTACCAGGATGTTGCACTGGAAGGGTAAAGGGGCGATTTACCAGGATGTTGCACTAGAGGGGATACAGAGGAGATTTACTAGGATAAGGACCTGGAAGGGTACATAGTAGATTCACCAGAATGTTGCATTAGTTAGGGTGCAGAGGTTATTTCCAGGATGTTGCACTAGAGAAAGTATAGAGGAGATTTACAAGGATGTGACCCTGGGAGGGTACCGAGTAGATTCACCAGAATGTCGCACAAGTTATGGTATAGAGGAGAATTACAAGGATGTTGCACTAGTGAGGGTACAGAGGAAATTATTAGGATATATCAGTGGACAGTGTACAGAGGAGTTTACCAGGATTTGCACTGGTGAGTTTACAGGGGAGATTTACTAGGATGTTGCACTGGACAGAATAAAGAGTAACTTTACCAGGATGTGGCAATAGAGTGTGTTCGGAGGAGATTTACCAGGTTGTTGCACTGGAGCGAGTACAGAAGAGATTTACAAGATGTTGCACTAGACAGGGTACAGAGGAGATTTACCAGGATGTTGCACTTGAGAAGTTTCAGCAGAGATTTACCAGGATGTTGCACTGGAGAGGGTACAGAAGTGATTTTCCAGGATGTTGCACTGGAGTGGTACAGATGGGATTGAGAAAAATGTTGCACTAGTGGGATTACAGACGAGATTTAGCAGGATTTTGCACTGGAGAGTGTATAGAGGAGATTTAAAAGGATATTGTGCTAGAGAGGATTCAGAGGAGATTGACCAGGAGGTTGCACTGGCGAGGGTACAGTGGAGATTAGCACGATGTTGCACTTCGAGGGCACAGACGTGATTTACCAGGATGTTACACAAGTGAGGGTACAGAGGAGAATTACCAGGATGTGGCATTGGAGGAGATCCAGAAGACATTGATCACGATGTTGCACTGGAGAGGTTGCCGAGGAGATTTACCAGGAGATGTTGCATTGTAGAGAGTACAGGGTACATTTGGCAGAATATTGAACTAGAGAGGGTAGAGAGAAGAATTACCAGGATGTTGCACCGAAAGCGTGCATTAAAGATTTACCTGAATGTTGGAGTGGATAGGGTACAGAGGAGTTTTACCTGGATGTTGAACATGAGATGGAAGAGAGCATATTTACCAGTATGTTGCACTAGAGAAGGTACGGAGGAGATTTACCAGGTTATTGCACTATAGAGGATACAGTGGTGATTTACCAGGATATTGCACTTGAGAAGTTACAGCGGAGATTTACCAGTCTGTTGCACAGGAGAGGGTACAGAGGTGATTTTCCAGGATGTTGCATTGGAGCGGTACAGATGAGTTTTAGAAAAATGTTGCACTAGATGGATTACAGAGGAGATTTAACAGGATTTTGCACTGGAGAGTGTGCAGAGGAGATTTAAAAGGATATTGTTCTAGAGAGGATTGAGAGGAGATTGACCAGGATGCTGCACTGGCGAGGGTACAGAAGAGATTAGCAGGATGTTGCACTGCGAGGATACAGAAGTGATTTACCAGGATGTTACACTAGTGAGGGTACAGAGGAGAATTACCAGGATGTGGCACTGGAGAGGGTGCAGACGAGATTTACCACGATGTTGCACTGGAGAGTTTGCCGAGGAGATTTTCTAGGGGATGTTGCATTGTAGAGAGTACAGGGTAGATTTAGCAGAATATTGAACTAGAGAGGGTAGAGAGAAGAATTCTCAGGATTTTGCACTGGAGAGGTTAGAAAGGAGGTTTACCAGGATGTTGCACTGAGAGCGTGCAGAGGAGATTTACCAGGATGTTGGAGTGGAGAGGGCACAGAGGAGATTTACCTGGATGTTGAACAGGAGATGGAACAGAAGAGATTTACCAGTAAGTTGCACTAGAGAGGGTACGGAGGAGATTTACCATGTTATTGCACGATAGAGTTTACAGAGGAGATTTGCCAGGATGTTCCACTAGAGAGGTACAGAGGATATTTAAAAGGATGATGCTTTGGTGAAGATACAGAAGTGATTTAACAGGATGTTGCGCTAGAAGGATGCAGAGGAGATTTACTAGTTGGTTGCACTGGATGGGGTACAGAGGATATTTACCAGGATATTGCACTAGTCAGGGTACAGAGAGATAGAGCAGGATGTTGTACTAGAGAAGTTACAACGAAGATTTACCAAGATGTTGCACTGGAGAGGGTACCGAGGTGATTTACCAATATGTTGCACCGGAGCAGGTACAGAGATGATTTACGAGCATGTTGCACTGGAGAGGATACAGAGGATATTCACCAGGATGTTGCACTGGAATGAATACAGAGTAGATTCACCAGTATATTGCATTAGAGAGGGTACATAGGAGATGTACCAGGATGTTGCACTAGAGAGTGTACAGAGGAAATTTACCATGATATTGCAGTGGAGAGAATACAGAGGAGATAACCAGGATGTTGCACTGGAAGGGGACAGGGGCGATTTACCAGGATGTTGCGCTAGAGAGGATACAGAGGAGATTTACTAGGATGTGGCCCTGGAAGGGTACATAGTAGATTCACCAGAATGTTGCATTAGTTAGGGTGCAGAGGTGATTTCCAGGATGTTGCACTAGACAGGGTACAGAGGAGATTTACAAGGATGTGGCCAAGGGAGCGTACCGAATAGATTCACCAGAATGTTGCAGAATTATGGTACAGAGGACAATTACAAGGATGTTGCACTAGTGAGAGTACAGAGGAAATTTAACAGCATATATCAGTGGACAGTGTACAGAGGTGTTTACCAGGATTTGCACAGGTGAGTTTACAGGGGAGATTTACCAGGATGTTGCACTGGACAGAATAAAGAGGAAATTTAAAGCATGTTGCAATAGAGTGTGTTGGGAGGAGATTTACCAGTTTGTTGCACTGAAGCGAGTACAGAAGAGATTTACAAGATGTTGCACTAGACAGGGTACAGAGGAAATTTACCAGGATGATGCACTTGAGAAGTTTCAGCGGAGATTTACCAGGATGTTGCACTGGAGAGGGTACAGAAGTGATTTTCCAGGACGTTGCACTGGAACGGTACAGATGAGATTTAGAAAAATGTTGCACTAATGGGATTACAGATGAGATTTAACAGGATTTTGCACTGGAGAGTGTACAGAGGAGATTTAAAAGGATATTGTGCTAGAGAGGATTCAGAGGAGATTGATCAGGATGTTGCACTGGCGAGGGTACAGAGGAGATTATCACGATGTTGCACTGCGAAGATACAGAAGTGATTTACCAGGATGTTACAAAAGTGAGGGTATATAGGAGAATTACCAGGATGTTGCACTGGAGAGGGTCCAGAAGTCATTGATCACGATGTTGCACTGGAGAGGTTGCCGAGGAGATTTACCAGGAGATGTTGCATTGTAGAGATTACCGGGTTGATTTAGCAGAATATTGAACTAGAGAGGGTAGAGAGAAGAACTACCAGGATGTTGCACTGGAGAGGTTACAAAGGAGATTTATCAGGATGTTGCACCGAGAGCGTGCAGAGAAGATTTACATGGATGTTGGAATGGATAGGGTACAGAGGATTTTGACCTGGATGTTGAACATGAGACGGAACAGAGGAGATTTACCAGTATGTTGCACTAGAGAAGGTACGGAGGAGATTTACCAGGTCATTGCACTATAGAGGATACAGAGGAGATTGACCAGGATGTACCACTTGAGAACTAACAGAGGAGATTTACCAGGATGTTGCACAGGAGAGGGTACAGAAGTGATTTTCCAGGATGTATGCATTGGAGCGGTACAGATGAGATTATAGAAAAATGTTTCACTAGAGGGATTACAGAGGAGATTTAACAGGATTTTGCACTGGAGAGTGTACAGAGGAGATTTAAAAGGATATTGTTCTAGAGAGGATTCAGAGGAGATTGACCAGGATGCTGCACTGGCGAGGGTACAGAGGAGATTAGCAGGATGTCGCACTGCGAGGATACAGAAGTGATTTACCAGGATGTTACACTAGTGAGGTTACAGAGGTGAATTACCAGGATGTGGCACTGAAGAGGGTGCAGACTAGATTTACCACGATGTTGCACTGGAGAGGTTGCCGAGGAGATTTGCCAGGTGATATTGCATTGTAGAGAGTACAGGGTAGATTTAGCAAAATATTGAACTAGAGAGGGTAGAGAGAAGAAATCTCAGGATGTTGCACTGGAGAGGTTAGAAAGGAGGTTTACCAAGATGTTGCACTGAGAGCGTGCAGAGGAGATTTACCAGGATATTGCAGTGGAGAGAATACAGAGGAGTTTACCAGGATGTTGCACTGGAAGGGGACAGGGGCGATTTATCAGGATGTTGCACTAGAGAGGATACAGAGGAGATTTACTAGGATGTGGCCCTGGAAGGGTACATAGTAGATTCACCAGAATGTTGCATTAGTTAGGGTGCAGAGGAGATTTCCAGGATGTTGCACTAGACAGGGTACAGAGGAGATTTACAAGCATGTGGCCCTGGGAGCATACCGAGTAGATTCACCAGAATGTTGCACAAGTTATGGTACAGAGGAGAATTACAAGGATGTTGTACTACTGAGGGTACAGAGGAAATTTAACAGCATAAATCAGTGGACAGTGTACAGAGGTGTTAACCAGGAGTTGCACTGGTGAGTTTACAGGATAGATTTACCAGGATGTTGCACTGGACAGAATAAATAGTAAATTTTCCAGGATGTTGCAGTAGAGTGTGTTGGGAGGAGATTTACCAGGTTGTTGCACTGGAGCGAGTACAGAAGAGATTTACAAGATGTTGCACTAGACAGGGTACAGAGGAAATTTACCAGGATGATGCACTTGAGAAGTTTCAGCGGAGATTTACCAGGATGTTGCACTGGAGAGGGTACAGAAGTGATTTTCCAGGACGTTGCACTGGAATGGTACAGATGAGATTTAGAAAAATGTTGCACTAGTGGGATTACAGAGAAGATTTAACAGGATTTTGCACTGGAAAGTGTACAGAGGAGATTTAAAAGGATATTGTGCTAGAGAGGATTCAGAGGAGATTGACCAGGATGTTGCACTGGCGAGGGTACAGAGGAGATTACCACGATGTTGCACTGCGAAGATACAGAAGTGATTTACCAGGATGTTAAAAAAGTGAGGTTATAGAGGAGTATTACCAGGATGTTGCACTGGAGAGGGTGCAGAAGACATTGATCACGATGTTGCACTGGAGAGGTTACAAAGGAGATTTACCAGGATGTTGCACCGAGAGCGTGCAGAGAAGATTTACCTGGATGTTGGAGTGGATAGTGTACAGAAGAGTTTTACCTGGATGTTGAACATGAGACGGAACAGAGGTGATTTACCAGTATGTTGCACTAGAGAAGGTACGGAGGAGATTTACCAGGTTATTGCACTATAGAGGATACAGAGGAGATTTACCAGGATGTTGCACTTGAGAAATAACAGCGGAGATTTACCAGGATGTTGCATAGGGGAAGGTACAGAAGTGATTTTCTAGGATGTATGCATTGGAGCGGTACAGATGAGATTTAGAAAAATGTTCCACTAGATGGATTACAGAGGAGATTTAACAGGATTTTGCACTGGAGAGTGTACAGAGGAGATTTAAAAGGATATTGTTCTAGAGAGGATTCAGAGGAGATTGACCAGGATGCTGCACTGGCGAGGGTACAGAGGAGATTAGCAGGATGTTGCACTGCGAGGATACAGAAGTGATTTACCAGGATGTTACATTAGTGAGGTTACAGAGGAGAATTACGAGGATGTGGCACTGGAGAGGGTGCAGACTAGATTTACCACGATGTTGCACTGGAGAGGTTGCCGAGGAGATTTGACAGGAGATGTTGCATTGTAGAGAGTACAGGGTAGATTTAGCAGAATATTGAACTAAAGAGGGTAGAGAGGAGAATTCTCAGGATGTTGCACTGGAGAGTTTAGAAAGGAGGTTTACCAAGATGTTGCACTGAGAGCGTGCAGAGGAGATTTACCAGGATGTTGGAGTGAAGAGGGCACAGAGGAGATTTACCTGGAGGTTGAACAGGAGATGGAACAATGGAGATTTAACAGTAACTTGCACTAGAGAGTGTACGGAGGAGAGTTACCAGGTTATTGCACTATAGAGTTTGCATGGAGATTTTCCAGGATGTTCCACTGGAGAGGTACAGAGGATATTTAAAAGATGATGTTTTGGCGAAGGTACAGAGTTGATTTAACAGCATGTTGCGCTAGAAGGATGCAGAGGAGATTTACTAGTTGGTTGCACTGGATGGGGTACAGAGGAGATTTACCAGGATATTGCACTAGTCAGGGTACAGAGAGAAAGAGCAGGATGTTGTACTAGAGAAGTTACAACGAAGATTTACCAAGATGTTGCACTGGTGAGGGTACCGAGGTGATTTACCAATATGTTGCACCGGAGCAGGTACAGGGATGATTTACGAGCATGTTGCAATGGAGAGGATACAGAGGAGATTCACCAGGATGTTGCACTGGAATGAATACAGAGTAGATTCACCAGAATATTGCATTAGAGAGGGTACATAGGAGATGTACCAGAATGTTGCACTAGAGAGTGTACAGAGGAAATTTACCATGATATTGCAGTGGAGAGAATACAGAGGAGTTTACCAGTATGTTGCACTGGAAGGGGACAGGGACGATTTACCAGGATGTTGCGCTAGAGAGGATACAGAGGAGATTTACTAGGATGTGGACCTGGAAGTGTACATAGTAGATTCACCAGAATGTTGCATTAGTTAGGGTGCAGAGGAGATTTACAGGATGTTGCACTAGACAGGGTACAGAGGAGATTTACATGGATGTGGCCAAAGAAGCGTACCGAGTAGATTCACCAGAATGTTGCACAATTATGGTACAGAGGAAAATTACAAGGATGTTGCACTCGTGAGGGTACAGAGGAAATTTAACAGCATATATCAGTGGACAGTGTACAGAGGTGTTTACCAGGATTTGCACTGGTGAGTTTACAGGGGAGATTTACCAGGATGTTGCACTGGACAGAATAAAGAGGAAATTTACCAGCATGTTGCAATAGAGTGTGTTGGGAGGAGATTTACCAGGTTGTTGCACTGAAGCGAGTACGGAAGAGATTTACAAGATGTTGCACTAGACAGGGTACAGAGGAAATTTACCAGGATGATGCACTTGAGAAGTTTCAGCGGAGATTTACCAGGATGTTGCACTGGAGAGGGTACAGAAGTGATTTTCCAGGACGTTGCACTGGACCGGTACAGATGAGATTTAGAAAAATGTTGCACTAATGGGATTACAGTGGAGATATAACAGGATTTTGCACTGGAGAGTGTACAGAGGAGATTTAAAAGGATATTGTGCTAGAGAGGATTCAGAGGAGATTGATCAGGATGTTGCACTGGCGAGGGTACAGAGGAGATTAGCACGATGTTGCACTGCGAAGATACAGAAGTGATTTACCAGGATGTTACAAAAGTGAGGGTATAGAGGAGAATTACCAGGATGTTGCACTGGAGAGGGTCCAGATGTCATTGATCACGATGTTGCACTGGAGTGGTTGTCGAGGAGATTTACCAGGAGATGTTGCTTTGTAGAGAGTACAGGGTAGATTTAGCAGAATATTGAACTAGAGAGGGTAGAGAGAAGAACTACCAGGATGTTGCACTGGAGAGATTACAAAGGAGATTTACCAGGATGTTGCACCGAGAGCGTGCAGAGAAGATTTACCTGGATGTTGGAATGGATAGGGTACAGAGGAGTTTGACTTGGATGTTGAACATGAGACGGAACAGACGAGATTTACCAGTATGTTGCACTAGAGAAGGTACGGAGGAGATTTACCAGGTTATTGCACTATAGAGGATACAGAGGAGATTGACCAGGATGTAGCACTTGAGAAGTAACAGCGGAGATTTACCAGGATGTTGCACAGGAGAAGGTACAGAAGTGATTTTCCAGGATGTATGCATTGGAGCGGTACAGATGAGATAAGGAAAAATGTTCCACTAGAGGGATTACAGAGGAGATTTAACAGGATTTTGCACTGGAGAGTGTACAGAGGAGATTTAAAAGGATATTGTTCTAGAGAGGATTCAGAGAAGATTGACCAGGATGCTGCACTGGCGAGGGTACAGAGGAGATTAGCAGGATGTCGCACTGCGAGGATACAGAAGTGATTTACCAGGATGTTACACTAGTGAGGTTACAGAGGAGAATTACCAGGATGTGGCAAGAAGAGGGTGCAGACTAGATTTACCACGATGTTGCACTGGAGAGGTTGCCGAGGAGATTTGCCAGGTGATATTGCATTGTAGAGAGTACAGGGTAGATTTAGCAGAATATTGAACTAGAGAGGGTAGAGAGAAGAATTCTCAGGATGTTGCACTGGAGAGGTTAGAAAGGAGGTTTACCAAGATGTTGCACTGAGAGCGTGCAGAGGAGATTTACCAGGATATTGCAGTGGAGAGAATACAGAGGAGTTTACCAGGATGTTGCACTGGAAGGGGACAGGGGCGATTTATCAGGATGTTGCACTAGAGAGGATACAGAGGAGATTTACTAGGATGTGGCCCTGGAAGGGTACATAGTAGATTCACCAGAATGTTGCATTAGTTAGGGTGCAGAGGAGATTTCCAGGATGTTGCACTAGACAGGGTACAGAGGAGATTTACAAGCATGTGGCTCTGGGAGCATACCGAGTAGATTCACCAGAATGTTGCACAAGTTTTGGTACAGAGGAGAATTACAAGGATGTTGTACTACTGAGGGTAGAGAGGAAATTTAACAGCATATATCAGTGGACAGTGTACAGAGATGTTAACCAGGAGTTGCACTGGTGAGTTTACAGGGGAGATTTACCAGGATGTTGCACTGGACAGAATAAAGAGTAAATTTACCAGGATGTTGCAATAGAGTGTGTTGGGAGGAGATTTACCAGGTTGTTGCACTGGAGCGAGTACAGAAGAGATTTACAAGATTTTGCACTAGTCAGGGTACAGAGGAAATTTACCAGGATGATGCACTTGAGAAGTTTCAGCGGAGATTTAACAGGATGTTGCACTGGAGAGGGTACAGAAGTGATTTTCCAGGACGTTGCTCTGGAATGGTACAGAAGAGATTTAGAAAAATGTTGCACTATTGGGATTACAGAGAAGATTTAACAGGATTTTGCACTGGAAAGTGTACAGAGGAGATTTAAAAGGATATTGTGCTAGAGAGGATTCAGAGGAGATTGATCAGGATGTTGCACTGGCGAGGGTACAGAGGAGATTAGCACGATGTTGCACTGCGAAGATACAGTAGTGATTTACCAGGATGTTAAAAAAGTGAGGGTATAGAGGAGTATTACCAGGATGTTGCACTGGAGGGGGTGCAGAAGACATTGATCACGATGTTGCACTGGAGAGGTTACAAAGGAGATTTACCAGGATGTTGCACCGAGAGCGTGCAGAGAAGATTTACCTGGATGTTGGAGTGGATAGTGTACAGAGTAGTTTTACCTGGATGTTGAACATGAGACGGAACAGGGAGATTTACCAGTATGTTGCACTAGAGAAGATACGAAGTAGATTTACCAGGTTATTGCACTATAGAGGATACAGAGGAGATTTACCAGGATGTTGCACTTGAGAAGTAACAGCGGAGATTTACCAGGATGTTGCATAGGAGAAGGTACAGAAGTGATTTTCCAGGATGTATGCATTGGAGCGGTACAGATGAGATTTAGAAAAATGTTCCACTAGATGGATTACAGAGGAGATTTAACAGGATTTTGCACTGGAGAGTGTACAGAGGAGATTTAAAATGATATTGTTCTTGAGAGGATTCAGAGGAGATTGACCAGGATGCTGCACTGGCGAGGGTACAGAGGAGATTAGCAGGATGTCGCACTGCGAGGATACAGAAGTGATTTACCAGGATGTTACACTAGTGAGATTACAGAGCAGAATTACCAGGATGTGGCACTGAAGAGGGTGCAGACTAGATTTACCACGATGTTGCACTGGAGAGGTTGCCGAGGAGATTTGCCAGGTGATATTGCATTGTAGAGAGTACAGGGTAGATTTAGCAGAATATTGATCTAGAGAGGGTAGAGAGAAGAATTCTCAGGATGTTGCACTGGAGAGGTTAGAAAGGAGGTTTACCAAGATGTTGCACTGAGAGCGTGCAGAGGAGATTTACCAGGATATTGCAGTGGAGAGAATACAGAGGAGTTTACCAGGATGTTGCACTGGAAGGGGACAGGGGCGATTTATCAGGATGTTGCACTAGAGAGGATACAGAGGAGATTTACTAGGATGTGGCCCTGGAAAGGTACTTAGTAGATTCACCAGAATGTTGCATTAGTTAGGGTGCAGAGGAGATTTCCAGGATGTTGCACTAGACAGGGTACAGAGGAGATTTACAAGCATGTGGCCCTGGGAGCATACCGAGTAGATTCACCAGAATGTTGCACAAGTTATGGTACAGAGGAGAATTACAAGGATGTTGTACTACTGAGGGTACAGAGGAAATTTAACAGCATATATCAGTGGACAGTGTACAGAGGTGTTAACCAGGAGTTGCACTGGTGAGTTTACAGGGGAGATTTGCCAGGATGTTGCACTGGACAGAATAAAGAGTAAATTTACCAGGATGTTGCAATAGAGTGTGTTGGGAGGAGATTTACCAGGTTGTTGCACTGGAGCGAGTACAGAAGAGATTTACAAGATGTTGCACTAGACAGGGTACAGAGAAAATTTACCAGGATGATGCACTTGAGAAGTTTCAGCGGAGATTTACCAGGATGTTGCACTGGAGAGGGTACAGAAGTGATTTTCCAGGACGTTGCACTGGAATGGTACAGATGAGATTTAGAAAAATGTTGCACTAGTGGGATTACAGAGAAGATTTAACAGGATTTTGCACTGGAAAGTGTACAGAGGAGATTTAAAAGGATATTGTGCTAGAGAGGATTCAGAGGAGATTGTCCAGGATGTTGCACTGGCGAGGGTACAGAGGAGATTAGCACGATGTTGCACTGCGAAGATACAGAATTGATTTACCAGGATGTTAAAAAAGTGAGGTTATAGAGGAGTATTACCAGGATGTTGCACTGGAGAGGGTGCAGAAGACATTGATCACGATGTTGCACTGGAGAGGTTACAAAGGAGATTTACCAGGATGTTGCACCGAGAGCGTGCAGAGAAGATTTACCTGGATGTTGGAGTGGATAGTGTACAGAGGAGTTTTACCTGGATGTTGAACATGACACGGAACAGAGGAGATTTACCAGTATGTTGCACTAGAGAAGGTACGGAGGAGATTTACCAGGCTATTGCACTATAGAGGATACAGAGGAGATTTACCTGGATGTTGCACTTGAGAAGTAACAGCGGAGATTTACCAGGATGTTACATAGGAGAAGGTACAGAAGTGATTTTCCAGGATGTATGCATTGGAGCGGTACAGATGAGATTTAGAAAAATGATCCACTAGATGGATTACAGAGGAGATTTAACAGGATTTTGCACTGGAGAGTGTACAGAGGAGATTTAAAAGGATATTGTTCTAGAAAGGATTCAGAGGAGATTGACCAGGATGCTGCACTGGCGAGGGTACAGAGGAGATTAGCAGGCTGTTGCACTGCGAGGATACAGAAGTGATTTACCAGGATGTTACATTAGTGAGGTTACAGAGGAGAATTACGAGGATGTGGCACTGGAGAGGGTGCAGACTAGATTTACCACGATGTTGCACTGGAGAGTTTGCCGAGGAGATTTGACAGGAGATGTTGCATTGTAGAGAGTACAGGGTAGATTTAGCAGAATATTGAACTAAAGAGGGTAGAGAGAAGAATTCTCAGGATGTTGCACTGGAGAGGTTAGAAAGGAGGTTTACCAGGATGTTGCACTGAGAGCGTGCAGAGGAGATTTACCAGGATGTTGGAGTGAAGAGGGCACAGAGGAGATTTACCTGGAGGTTTTACAGGAGATGGAACAAAGGAGATTTAACAGTAACTTGCACTAGAGAGTGTACGGAGGAGAGTTACCAGGTTATTGCACTATAGAGTTTGCATGGAGATTTTCCAGGTTGTTCCACTGGAGAGGTACAGAGGATATTTAAAAGATGATGTTTTGGCGAAGGTACAGAGTTGATTTAACAGCATGTTGCGCTAGAAGGATGCAGAGGAGATTTACTAGTTAGTTGCACTGGATGGGTTACAGAGGAGATTTACCAGGATATTGCACTATTCAGGGTACAGAGAGATATAGCAGGATTTTGTACTAGAGACGTTACAACGGATATTTACCAATATGTTTCACTGGAGAGGGTACCGAGGTTATTTACATGGATGTTGCACCGGAGCAGGTACAGAGGAGATTTACGAGCATGTTGCACTGGAGAGGGTACAGCGGAGATTCACCAGGATGTTGCACTGGAATGAATACAGAATAGATTCACCAGAATGTTGCATTTGTGAGGGTACATAGGAGATGTACCAGGATGTTGCACTAGAGAGGGTACAGAGGAAATTTACCATGATATTGCAGTGGAGAGAATACAGAGGAGTTTACCAGGATGTTGCACTGCAAGGGGACAGGGGCGAATTACCAGGATCTTGCACTAGAGCGGATACAGAGGAGATTTACTAGGATGTGGCCCTGGAAGGGTACATAGTAGATTCATCAGAATGTTGCATTAGTTAGGGTGCAGAGGAGATTTCCAGGATGTTGCACTAGAGAGGATACAGATGAAATTTACGAGGATGCGGCCCTGGGAGGGTACCGAGTAGATTCACCAGAATGTTGCACAAGTTATGGTACAGAGGAGAATTACAAGGATGTTGCACTAGTGAGGGTACAGAGGAAATTTAACAGGATATATCAGTGTACACTGGACAGTGTACAGAGGAGTTTACCAGGATTTGCACTGGCGAGTTTACAGGGTAGATTTACCAGGATGTTGAACTATACAGAATAAAGAGGAAATTTACCAGGATGTTGCAATAGAGTGTGTTGTGAGGAGATTTACCAGGTTGTTGCAATGGAGCGAGTACAGATGAGATTTACAAGACGTTGCACTAGACAGGGTACAGAGGAGATTTACCAGGATGTTGCACTTGAAAAGTTTCAGCGGAGATTTACCAAGATGTTGCACTGGAGATGGTACAGAAGTGATTTTCCAGGATGTTGCACTGGAGTGTTACAGATGAGATTTAGAAAAATGTTTCACTAGTGGGATTACAGAGGAGATTATAGAGGATTTTGCACTGGAGAGTGTACAGAGGAGACTTAAAAGGATATTGTGCTAGAGAGGATTCAGAGGAGATTGACAAGGATGTTGCACTGGCGAGGGTACAGAGGAGATTAGCACGATGTTGCACTGCGAGGGTACAGAAGTGATTTACCAGGATGTTACACAAATGAGGGTACAGATGAGAATTATCATGACGTGGCACTGGAGAGGGTGCAGAAGAGATTGTTCACGATGTTGCACTGGAGAGGTTGCCGAGGAGAGTTACCAGGAGATGTTGCATTGTAGAGAGTACAGGGTAGATTTAGCAGAATATTGAACTAGAGAAGGTAGACAGAAGAATTAGCAGCATGTTGCACTGGACAGGTTACAAAGGAGACTTACCAGGATGTTGCACCGACAGCGTTCAGAGATTATTTACCTGGATGCTGGAGTGGATAGGGTACAGAGGAGTTTTACCTGGATGTTGAACATGAGATGGAACAGAGGAGATTTACCAGTATGTTGTACTAGAGAAGGTACGGAGGAGATTTACCAGGTTATTGCACTATAGAGGATACAGAGGAGATTTACCAGGATGTTGCACTTGAGAAGTTACAGCGGAGATTTACCAGGTTGTTGCACAGGAGAGGGTACAGAGGTGATTTTCCAGGATGTTGCATTGGAGCGGTACAGATGAGATTTAGATACATTTTGCACTAGAGGTATTACAGAGGAGATTTAACAGGATTTTGCACTGGAGAGTGTGCAGAGAAGATTTAAAAGGATATTGTTCTAGAGAGGATTCAGAGGAGATTGACCAGGATGCTGCACTGGCGAGGGTACAGAGGAGATTAGCAGGATGTTGCACTGCGAGGATACAGAAGTGATTTACCAGGATGTTACACGAGTGAGGGTACGGAGGAGAATTACCAGGATGTGGCACTGGAGAGGGTGCAGACGAGATTTACCACGATGTTGCATTGGAAAGGTTGCCACGGAGATTTGTCTGAATAGGTTGCATTGTAGAGAGTACAGGGTAGATTTAGCAGAATTTTGAACTAGAGAGGGTAGAGAGAAGAATTCTCAATAATGTTGCACTGGAGAGGTTAGAAAGGCGGTTTACCAGGATGTTGCACTGAGAGCGTGCAGAGGAGATTTACCAGGATGTTGGAGTGGAGAGGGCACAGAGGAGATTTACCTGGATGTTGAACAGGAGATGGAACAGAGGAGATTTGCCAGTAAGTTGCACTAGAGAGGTTACGGAGGAGACTTACCAGGTTATTGCACTATAGAATTTACAGAGGAGATTTGCCATGATGTTCCACTAGAGATGTACAGAGGATATTTAAAAGGATGATGCTTTGGCGAAGGTACAGGGGTGATTTAACTTGATGTTGCGCTAGAAGGATGCAGAGGAGATTTACTAGTTAGTTGCACTGGATGGGTTACAGAGGAGATTTACCAGGATATTGCAATAGTCAGGGTACAGTGAGATATAGCAGGATGTTGCACTAGAGAAGTTACAACGAAGATTTACCAAGATGTTGCACTGGAGAGGGTACCGAGGTGATTTACCAATATGTTGCACCGGAGCAGGTACAGAGCAGATTTACGAGCATGTTGCACTGGAGAGGGTACAGAGGAGATTCACCAGCTTGTTGCACTGGAATGAATACTGAGTAGATTTACCAGAATCTTGCATTAGAGAGGGTACATAGGAGATGTACCAGGATGTTGCACTAGAGAGGGTACATAGGAGATTTACAAGGATGTGGCCCTGGGAAGGTACCGAGTAGATTCACCAGAATGTTGCACAAGTTATGGTACAGAGGAGAATTACAAGGATGTTGCACTCGTGAGGGTACAGACGAAACTTAACAGCATATATCAGTGGACAGTGTACAGAGGAGTTTACCAGGATTTGCACTGGTGAGTTTACAGGGGAGATTTACAAGGATGTTGCACTGGACAGAATAAAGAGGAAATTTACCAGGATGTTGCAATAGAGTGTGTTGGGGTGAGATTTACCAGGTTGTTGCACCGGAGCGAGTACAGAAGAGATTTACAAGATGTTGCACTAGACAGGGTACAGAGGAAATTTACCAGGATGATGCACTTGTGAATTTTCAGCGGAGATTTATTAGGATGTTGCACTGGAGAGGGTACAGAAGTGATTTTCCTGGATGTTGCACTGGAGTGTTACAGATGAGATTTAGAAAAATGTTGCACTAGTGGGGTTACAGAGGAGATTTAATAGGATTTTGCACTGGAGAGTGTACAGAGGAGATTTAAAAGGATATTGTGCTAGAGAGGATTCAGAGGAGATTGACCAGGATGTTGCACTGGCGAGGGTACAGAGGAGATTAGCACGATGTTTCACTGCGGGGATACAGAAGTGATTTACCAAGATGTTACAAAAGTGAGGGTATAGAGGAGAATTACCAGGATGTTGCACTGGAGAGGGTGCAGAAGACATTGATCACGATGTTGCACTGGAGAGGTTGCCGAGGTGATTTTCCAGGAGATGTTGCATTGTAGAGAGTACAGGGTAGATTTAGCAGAATATTGAACTAGAGAGGGTAGAGAGAAGAATTACCAGGATGTTGCACTGGAGAGTTTACAAAGGAGATTTACCAGGATGTTGCACCGAGAGCGTGCAGAGAAGATGTACCTGGATGTTGGAGTGGATAGGGTACAGATGAGTTTTACCAGGATGTTGAACATAAGATGGAACAGAGGAGATTTACAAGTATGTTGCACTAGAGAAGATACGGAGGAGATTTACCAGGTAATTTCACTATAGAGGATAGAGAGGAGATTTTCCAGGATGTTCCACTAGAGAGGCACAGAGGACATTTAACAGAATGTTGCATTGGCGAAGGTACATATGTGGTTTAAACAGAAGTTGCACTAGAAGGATGCAGAGGAGATGTACTAATTAGTTGCACTGGAGGGGTTACAGAGGAGATTTACCACGATATTGCACTATTCAGGGTACATAGAGATATAGCAGGATGTTGTACTAGAGAAGTTACAGCGGAGATTTACCAAGATGTTTCACTGGAGAGAGTACCGAGGTGATTTACACGCATGTTGCACTGGAGCAGGTACAGAGGAGATTTACGAGCATATTGCACTGGAGAGGGTACAGAGGAGATTCACCAGGATGTTGCACTGGAATGAATACAGAGGAGATTTCCAAGGATGTTGCATTAGCGAATGTACAGAGGAGATTTACCAGGATGTTGCACTAGACAGGTTACAGAGGAGATTTACCAGGATGTTGCACTAGACAGGTTACAGAGGAGATTTACCAGGACGTTGCACTTGAGAAGTTACAGCGGAAATTTACCAGGATGTTGCAATTTAGTGGGTACAGAGGTGATTTTCCAGAATTTTTCAATGGAGCGGTACAGATGAGATTAACTAGGTTAATGCACTAAAGAGTGTACAAAGGAGATTTACCAAGATGTTGCACTAGAGAGGGTGCAGAGGAGATTTACCAGAATGTCGCACTGCAGATGGTACAGAGGATATTTACAAAAATATTGAACTAGAGAAGGTACTGAGGAGATTTTGCAGGATGATGCTCTAGAGAGGGTGCAGTGGAGATTTACGAGGATGTTGCACTGGAGATGGTATAGAGAAGATTTACCAGGATGATGCACTAGAGAGGACACAGAGGAGATTTAGCAGGATGTAACACTGCAGAGGGTATAGAGAAGATTTACCAGGATGTTGCACTGGAGAGGGTACAGTGGAGATTCACCAGGATGTTGCTCTAGAGATGGTACAGGGAAGATTTACCAGGATGTTGCCCTGGAGAGAGTACAGTGGAGATTTACCAGGATGTTGCAACGGAGGGGGTTTAGAGAAGCTTTACCTAGTTGTTGCACTGGCGAGGGTACAAAGGAGATTTACCAGGATGTTGCAATAGTTAGAATGCAGAGGAGATTTACCAGGATGTTGCACTGCAGAGGGTACAGAGGAGATATACAAGAATGTTGCACTGAAGGGAGTACATAGGAGATTTAACAGGCTGTTGCAATGCAGAGGATACATAGGAGATTTATATGGATGATGCATTAGAGAGGGTACGGAGGAGATTTACCAGGATCTTGCACTGGCGGGGGCACAGAGAAGATTTACCAGGATGTTACAATGGAAAGAGTGCAGAGGAGATTTCACAGGATATTGAACAGGCGCAAGTACAGAAGAGATTTATCAGGGTGTTGCACTAGAGAGGATTCAGAGGATATTCACCAGGATGTTGCACTGGTGAGGGTACAAAGGAGATTAACTGGCATGTTGCACTGGGGAGGGAACAGAGGAGATTTACCATGATGTTGCACTGGCGATTGTACAAAGGAGAATAACCAGGATGTTGCACCGCAGAAGGTACAGAGGAGATTTAACAGGATGTTGCACTAGCGAGAGTGCAGAGTAGATTTACCAGGATGTTGCACAGGCGAGGGTAGAGAAGAGATTTACTAGGATGTTACACTGGAGAGGGTACAGAGGAGATTCATGAGGATGTTGCACTGGAGAGGGCACAGAAGAGATTTACCACGATGTTGCTCTGTAGAGAAAACAGGGGTGATTTACCAGAATCTTGCACTGGAGAGGGTACAGAGGAGATTTACCAGGATATTGCACTTGAGATTGTACCGAGGAGATTTACCACGATTTTGCCCTGCAGAGTGTATATAGGAGATTTACAATGATGTTGCACTAGAGACGGTACAGAGGAGATTTACCAGTATGTTGCACTAGAGTGGGTGCCGAGGAGATTTACCAGGATGTTGCACTGGCGAGGTTACAGATGAGATTTACCAGGATGTTACATTAGAGAGGGTATATAGGAGATTTACCAGGATGATGCACTGTATAGGGTACAGAAGATATTTACCACGCTGTTGCACTGGCGAGAGTACAGAGAAGATTTACCAGGGGATGTGGCACTGTATAAAGTACAGGGGAGATTTACCAGAATATTGCACTAGAGAGGGTACGGAGGAGATTTACCAGGATGTTGAACTAGAGAGGTGCAGAGGAGATTTACCAGGATGTTGCACTAGAGAGGATGCAGAGGAGATTTAACAGGATGTTGCATTGTAGATGGTACAGAGCAGATTTACCAGGATATTGCAGTGGAGAGGGTAACGAGGAGATTTAACAGGATGTTACACTGGAGAGGTTTTAGAGGAGTTTTAACAGGATATTGCACTAGAGAGGGTGCAGAGGAGATTTAGCAGGATGTTGGACTGCAGAGTGTAGAAAGGAGATTTACACAGATGTTGCAATAGAGAGGGTACAGTGGGGATTTACCAGGATTTTGCACTGGTGAGGTTACAGAAGAGATTTACAACGATGTTGCACAGGCGAACGTACAGAGGATATTTACCAGGGGATGTGGTACTTTAGAGAACACACGGGAGATTTACCAGAATATTGCATTAGAGAGTGTACAGAGGATACTTACCAGGATTTTGCAACAGAGAGGTGCAGAGGAGATTTACTAGGATGTTGCACTAGAGAGCATGCAGAGGACATTTACCAGGATGTTGCACTAGAAAGGGTACAGACGAGAATTACATGGATGTTGCACTGGAAAGTGTACCTAGGAGATTTAACAGGATGTTACACTGGAGAGGATATTGAGGAGTTTTAACACGATATTGTAAAAGCGAGGGTGCAGAGGAAATATACCTGGATGGTGCACTGCAGAATGTAGAAAAGAGATTTACAAGGATGCTGCACTAGAGAGTGTACAGAGGAGATTTTCCTGGATTTTGCACTGCAGAGAGTACAGAAGAGATTTATCAGGATTTTACACTGGAGAGGGTAGTGAGGATATTTAGAAGGTTGTTGCATTGGCGAGGGTACAGAGGAGATTCAACAGGATGTTGCAGTGGAGAGGTTGAAGAGGAGATTTACCAGGATGTTGCACTGGAGTGAGTACAGAGGAGATTTACCAGGATGTTCCACTAGAGAGGATACAGAGAAGATTTACCAGGATGTTGCACTGGAGAGTTTACAGAGAGATGTACCAGGATGTTGAAAAGCAGAGGGTGCAGAAGAGATTAACCAGGATGTTGCACTGGCGTGGTTAAAAGTAGATTTTCCAGGAGGTTGGAGTGGAGAGGGTACATAGGAGATTTACCAGGATGTTCCACTGGAGAGGGTACAGAGGAGATTTACCGGGTTATTGCACTGCAGTGGGTACAGAGGAGCTTTACCTGGATGTTACACTAGAGAGGGCACAGCGGAGACTTACAAGGATGTTGCACTAGAGAGTTACAAGGGGATTTACCAGGATGTTGCACTGGAGAGGGTACAAAGGAGATTTACCAGGATGTTGCAGAGAGAGGGTTGCAAAGGATATTTAAAAGGATGTTGCACTGGCGAAGGTACAGAGCAGATTTAACAGGATTTGCACTAGAAAGGGTGCAGAGGAGATATACTAGGTAGTTGCACTCGAGAGGTTAAAGAGGAGAATTATATGGATATTGCATTGGACAGTGTACAGACGTGATTTACCAGGATGTTGCACCGGAGCAGATAAAGAGGAGATTTATCAGCAAGTTGCACTGGGGAAGGTACAGGGGAGATTTACCAGAATGTTGCACGGGACAGAATACAGAGGAGATTTACCAGGATGTTGCAATAGAGAGTATACAGTGAGATTTACCAGGATGTGGCACTGGAGCGGGCACAGAGGAGATTTACCAGGATATTGCAATAGGCATGGTACAGTGGTGATTTAGCAGGATATTGCACTAGACAGAGTACAAAGGAGATTTACCAGGATGTTGCACTAGAGAGGTTACAGCGGAGATTTACATGGATGTTGCAATGGAGAGGGTACATAGGTGTTTTTCCAGGATGTTGCACTGGAGAATGTACAGATGAGATTTAGCAGGATTTTGCACCGAGAGCGTGCAGAGGAGATTTACCTGGATGTAGCTCTGCAGAGCTTGCAAAGGTGGTTTACAGGAATGTTGCACTGCAGATGGTGCAGAGGAAAATTAGAAAATTGTTGCACTAGAGGGAGTTCCGAGGAGATTTATCAGGATTTTGCACTGGAGAGATTACAGAGGATATTTAACTGGATGTTGTACTGGAGAGTGTTCAGAGAATATTTAACAGGATATTGCACTTGACTGGACTCAGAGGAGATTACTAGGATGTTGCACTGGAGAGATTACAGAAGAGATTAGCAGGATGTTGCACTAGAGAGGGTGCGGAGGTTATTTACCAGGATGTTGCACTGCAGAGTATGTAGAGGTGATTTACAAGGATGTTGCACTGGAGAGTGTACATAGGAGATTTACCAGGATGTGGCACTGGAGGGGTACAGTAGAGATTTTCCAGGTTATTGCACAAGACAAGGTACAGAGAAGATTTTGCAGGATGTTGCACTTGAGAAGTTACAGCGGAGATTTGCCAGAATGTTGCACTGGCGAGGCTACAGAGGAGATTTATCAGGTTGTTGCAACATGGCAGAGGGTACAGAGCAGACTTACAAGAATGTTGCACTGAAGGGAGTATACTGCAGATTTAACACGATGTTGCACTGCAGAGGGTACAGAGGAGATTTGCAAGGATGATGCACTAGATAGGGTACAGACGTAATTTACCACGATGTTGCACTGGAGAGGTTACAATGCGAGTTGTAACAGGATATTACACTAGAGAGGGTGTAGAGGAGATATACCACGATATTGAACTGCAGAGTGTAGAGAGGAGAGGAGAGAGAGCAGAGGTGATTTACATGGAAGTTGCACTAGAGCTTGTACAGAGGAGATTTACGAGGATGTTGCACTGCAGAGGATACAGAGGAGATTCACCAGGATGTTGCACTGTAGATGAGTACAGGGGAGATTTACCAGAATATTACATTAGAGAGGGTACAGAGGATATTTACTTGGATGTTGCACTAGAGAATGTGCAGAGGAGATTTAGCTGGATGTTGCACTAAAGAGGTTTTAGAGGAGATTTACCAGGATTTTGCACTAAAGAGAGAACGGAGAGATTTACTAGGATGCTGCACTGGAGAGGGTACCGTGGAGATTTACCAGGATGTTACACTGGAGAGGGTAAAGAGCAATTTTAACAGGATATTGCACTAGAGAGGATGCAAAGGAGATTTTCCAGGATGTTACACTGCAGAGGTTAGAGAGGAGATTAACAAGGATGTTGTACTATAGAGGCTACAAAGGAAATTTACCAGCATGTTACACTGGAGAGGGAACAGAGGAGATTCAGCACGATGTAACACTGGAGAGTGTAGAGAGGAGATTTAGCAGGTTGTTGCGCTTGTGAGGGTACACAGGAGCTTCAACAGGATTTTGCAGTAGTGAGGTTGCAGAGGAGATTTACCAGGGTATTGAACTGGATAAGGTAAAGAGGAGATTTACCAGGATGTTGGACTAGAGAGGATAGAGAGAAGATTTTCCAGTATTTTGCACTTGAGAGGATAGAGAGGAGATTTACCTGGATGTTGCCCTGTAGAGGGTACAGAGCAGATTAGCTTGATCAGCACTACAGAGGGAGCAGAGCAGAATTAACAGGATGCTGCACGATGGAGTGTACAGAGGAGACTTACCAGGATGTTGCACTGGAGAGGGTACAGAGGAGATTTACCGGGTTATTGCGCTGCAGAGGGTACAGAGCTGTTTTACCAGGATGTTATACTAGAGAGTGCACAGCTGAGATTTACATTGATGTTGCACTGGAGAGGGTAAATAGGTGTTTTTCCAGGATGTTGCAATGGAGAATGTACAGAGGAGATTCAGCAGGATGTTGCACCAAGTGCGTGCAGAGGAGATTTACCTTGATGTTGCTCTGCAGAGCATGCAGAGGTGATTTACAAGGATGTTGCACTGCAGATGGTGCAGAGGAGATTTAGAGAAATATTGCACTATAGGGCGTACCGAGGAGATTTAACAGCATTTTGCACTAGAGAGTGTACACACGATATTACCTGAATGTTGTACTGGAGAGTCTACAGAGAATATTTAACAGGATATTGCACTTGAGACGACTCAGAGGAGATTATTAGGATGTTGCACTGGAGAGATTACAGAGGGGATTAGCAGCATATTGCACTAGAGAGGGTGCAGAGGTTATTTACCAGGATGTTGCACTGCAGAGCATGTAGAGGTGATTTAAAAGGATGTTGCATTGGAGAGTGCAGAGGGGATTTACCAGGATGTGTCACTGGAGGGGGTACAGAGGAGATTTACCAGGTTATTGCACTAGACAAGGTACAGAGAAGATTTTCCAGGATGTTGCACTGGGGAGGTTACTGCGGAGATTTGCTAGGATGTTGCACTGGAGAGGGTACAGAGGAGATTTATCAGGATGTTGCAACTGAGTGGTTATAGAGGTAATTTACCAGGTGCTGCACTGGAGAGGGTACTGAGGACATTTACCAGGATGTTACAATGCAGAGTGTACAGAGGCGATTTACCAGGCTGTTGCACTGGAGAGGTTGCAGAGAAGATTTACCAGGATGTTGCACTGGAGGGAGTACAGAATAGATTTACCAAGATGATTCAATGGAGAGGGTGCAGAGGAGATTTTACAGGTTGTTGAACAGTGGAAGGGACAGAAGAGGATTAAAAGGATTTTGCACTAGAGAGGATTCAGAAGAAATTTACCACGATGTTGCACTGGAAATGTTAAAGAGGAGATTTGCACTGCAGCGTGTTGAGAGGAGATTTACCAGCATGTTGCACTGCAGAGGGTACAGAGGAGATTCAACAGGATGTTGCACTATAGAAGGTGCAAAGCAGATTTCCCAAGATATTGCACTGTAGAGGGTACAGATGATATATACCAGGAAGTTCCACTAGAGAGGATACAGAGAAGATTTACCAGGATGTTGTTCTGGAGAGGGTGCAGAATAGATTTACCAGGATGTTGCACCGAGAGCGTGCAGAGGTGATTTACCATGATATTGCACTAGTAGGATGCTGTGCTATTGAGGATTCAGAGGAGATTTACCGGGATGTTGCACTGGAGAAGTTACAGATGAGATTTACCAGAGTGTCGCACTGGAGGGATACTGAGGAGATTTACTAATATGTTGCACTAGACAGGGTAGAGAGGAGATTTACCAGGATGTTGCACTAGAGAGGTTACATCGGAGAAATACCAGGATGTTGCAATGGAGAGGGTACAGAGGAGATTTACCACAATGTTGCACCAGAGCGGGATATAGAGGAGACTTAACAGGTTGTTGCACTGGAGAGGGTACAGAGGACTTTTCCCAGGATGTTCCAATTCAGAGCGTACAGAAGTGTTTTACACGACTGTTGCACTGAAAGGAGTACATTGGAGATTTAACAGGATGTTGCATTGCCAAGGGTACAGAGGAGATTTACAAGGATGATGAATTAGAGAGGGTATAGAGGAGATTTACCAGAATCTTGCATCGGAGAGAGAGTACAGGGGAGATTTACCAAGATGATACAATTCAGAGGGTGCAGAGGAGATTTAACAATATGTTGCACAGTGGAAGATACACGAGTTTAATAGAATGTTGCACTACAGTGGATTCAGAGGAAATTTACCAGGATGTTGCACTATGGAGGGTACAGAAAAGATTTACCAGCATGTTGCACTGGAGAGAGTGCAGAGGAGATTTATCAGGATGTTGCATTGTAGGGTGTACAGAGGTAAATTACCAGGATGTTTCACTGGAGAGGTTACAGCGGAGATTTACCAGGATGTTGCACTGCAGAGGGTACAGAGGAGATTTACCAGGATGTTACATTGGAGAGCATAGAGAGGACATATAGAAGGTAGTTGCAGTGGTGAGCGAACAGAGCAGATTCAACAGTATGTTGCAGTGGAGAGGTTGCAGAAGAGAATTACCAGGATGTTGCACTGGAGAGAGTACAGAGGAGATTTACCATGAAGTTCCACTAGAGCGGATACAGAGAAGATTTACTAGGGTGTTGCATCGGAGAGAGTACGGAAGTGAATCACCATGATGTTGCACTGGAGAGCGTACAACGGAGATATACCAGGATGTTGCACTGGAGAGGGTGCAGAGGAGATTTACCAGAATCTTGCACTGGAAAGGGTACAGAGGTGATTTACCAGGAGGTAGCATTGGCGAGGATACAGAAGAGATTTACCAGGTTGTTGCACTAAAAAGGCTACAGATGAAATTTACCAGGATGTTGCACTGGAGAGTGTACAGGAGAGATTTACCACGATGTTGCAATTTAATGGGTGCAAAGGAGATTTATCAGGATGTAGCACTATAGAGAGTACTGGAAAAATTACCAGAATATTGAACTAGAGAGGGCGCAGAGGAGATGTTCTAAGATGCTGAACTAGCGAGGGTACAGAGCAGATTTAACAGGATGTTGAACTGGAGATTGTACTAAGGCGATTTACCACGATGCTGCACTGGAAAGGGTACAGTGCGAGTTTTAACAGGATATTGCACTAGAGAGGGTGTAGAGGCGATTTACCACGATGTTGAACTGCAGAGTGTAGAGAGGAGAGGAGAGCGTGCAGAGGTGATTTACATGGAAGTTGCACTAGAGAGTGCACAGAGGAGATTTACGATGATGTTGCACTGCAGAGGATACAGAGGAGATTCACAAGGATGTTGCACTGTATAGAATACAGGGGAGATTTACTAGAATATTACATTAGAGAGGGTACAGAGCAGATTTACCTGGACGTTGCACTAGAGAGTGTGCAGAAGAGATTTAGCTGGATGTTGCATTAAAGATGTTGCAGAGGAGATTTACCAGAGTTTGCATTAAAGAGAGAACGGGGATATTTACCAGGATGCTGCACTGGAGAGGGTACCATGGAGATTTATCAGGATGTTACACTGGAGAATGTAAAAAGCAATGTTAACAGGATATTGCACTAGAGAGCGTGCAAAGGAGATTTACCAGGATGTTGCACTGCAGAGGGTAGAGAGGAGATTTACAAGGATGTTGTACTATAGAGGCTACAGAGGAGATTTACCAGGATGTTGCAATGGAGAGGGTACAGAGGAGATTCACCAGGATATTACACTGGAGAGGGAACACAGGATATTCAGCAGGATGTAACACTGTGGAGTGTAGAGAGGAGATTTAGCAGGTTATTGCACTTGCGAGGGTACACAGCAGATTCAACAGGATTTTGCAGTAGAGAGGTTGCAGAGGAGATTTACCAGGGCGTAGAATTGAAGAGGGTACAGAGTAGAGTTACCAGGATGTTGGACTAAAGAGGATACAGAGACGATTTTCCAGGATTTTGTACTGTAGAGGTTAGAGAGGAGATGTGCCATGATGTTGCACCAAGAGCATACTGAGGTAACTTTCCAGTATGTTGCCCTGTAGAGGGTACAGAGCAGACTAGCATGATCAGCATTATAGAGGGTGTAGAGAAGAATTAACAGGATGTTGCACGACGGAGGTTAGAGAGGAGATTTACAAGGATGTTGCACTAGCAAGGTTACAGAGAATCTTTACCATGATGTTGCACTGGAGAGCGTACAGAGAAGATTTACCAGGATGTTGCACTGCAGAGCTTGCAAAGGGGATTTACAAGGAATTTTCACTAGAGATGGTACAGTAGAGTTTTACCAGGATGTGACACTGGAGAGGTTACAGAGGAAATATAAAAAGATGTTGCACTGGCGAGGGTACGGTGGAGATTTATCTGGATGTTACACTAGAGAGGGTACAGAGCCGATTTACAAGGATATAGCATTGGAGAGCGTACAGAGGAGATTCACCACGATGTTGCACTGGAGAGTGTACAGAGGAGATTTACCAGGATGTTGCACTGTAGAGAATACAAGGGAGATTTATCAGAATATTGCATTAGCGAGAGTGCAGAGGAGATTTACCAGGATGTTGCACCAGAGAGTGTACATAGAAAATTTACCAGGATGTTGCACTTAAGTGGATGCAGAGGAGATTTACCAGGATGCTGCATTAGAGAGTGTAGAGAAGAGATTTTCCAGGATGTTGCTTAGAGAAGGTTCAGTGGAGATGACTTTTACCAGGATGTCACACTGGAGAGACTTTAGATGTGGTTTAACAGGATGTTGCACTGGCGTGTGTACAGAGGAGATTTATCAGGATGTTACACTAAAGAGGGTACCGAGGAGAATTAGCAGAATGTTGCACTGGAGAAGTTACAGAAAAGATTCACCAGCATGTTGCACTAGAAACGGATAGTTGCGCTGTTGAGGATACAGAGGAGTTTTGCCAGGATGTTAAACTAAAGAATGTACAGATGAGATTTACCAGAATTTTGCATTGGAGAGGACACAGAGGAGATTTACTAGGATGTGGCTTTGGGAGGGAACAGAAAATAATCACCAGAATGTTCCACTAGAAAGTGTACAGAGGAGATTTATCAGAATGTTGCCCCAGTGACGGTACAGAGGATACTTACCAGGATATTGCACTGATGAGGGAACAGAGGAGATTTACCAGGAATTAGCACTGGAGAGGGAACTGGGGAGTTTCACCAGAATGTTGCACAGGAGAGGTTACAGAGGTGATTTCTAGGATGTTGCACTAGAGAGGGTACAGAGGAGATTAGAAAATGTTGCACTAGAAACGATGCAGAGCAGAGTTAACGGGATGTTGCACAGCAGAGGGTAAAGAGGAGATTTACAAGGATGTTGCACTGGTGAGGGTACAGAGGAGATTTTCCGGCATGTTGCACTTGAGAGAGTGCAGAGGAGATTTACCAGAATGTTGCATTGCAGAGTTTACAGAGCGATTTACCAGGATGTTGCACTGGAAAGGGTACAGAGGTGATTTATCAGGATGTTGCACTGGCGAGGGCACGGAAGCGATTTACCACGATGTTACACTAGAGAGGGTAAAGAGGAGATTCACCAGGATGTTGCTGTGGATATGGTACAGAAGTGATTTGCCACGATGTTGCACTGGAAAGTGAAAATAGGTGATTTACCAGGATGTTGCACTGTAGAGTGTACAGGGTAGATTTACCAAAATATTGCACTGGAGAGGGTGCAGAGGAGATATACTAAGATGTTGCACTAGAGAGGGTACAGAGCAGATTTACCAGGATGTTGCACTGGAGAGTGTACCGAGGAGATTTACCAGGATGCTGCACTGGAGACGGTACAATGCGAGTTTTAATATGATATTGCACTAGAGAGGTTGAATAGGATAATTACCACGATGATGAACTGCAGAGTACAGAGAGGAGAGGAGAGCGTGCAGAGGTGATTTACATGGAAGTTGCACAAGAGAGTGTACAGGGGAGATGTAACAGAATATTACTTTAGAGATGGTACAGAGGAGATTTACCTGGATGTTGCACTAAAGATGTTGCACAGGAGATTTACCAGGATTTTGCACTAAAGAGAGAACGGGGAGATTTACCAGGATGCTGCACTGGAGAGGGTAACGTGGAGATTTACCAGGATGTTACACTGGAGAAGTAAAGAGCAATTTTAACAGGATATTGCACTAGAGAGGATGCAAAGGAGATTTAAAATGATGTTGCACTGCAGAGGGTAGAGAGAGGATTTACAAGGATGTTGTACTATAGAGGCTACAGAGGAGATTTACCAGGATGTTGCACTGGACAGGGTACAGAGGAGATTCACCAGGATGTTATACTGGCGAGGGAACAGAGGAGATTCAGCAGGATGTAACACTGCAGAGTGTAGAGAGGAGATTTAGCAATTTGTTGCATTGCGAGGCTACACATGAGATTCAACAGAATTTTGCAGTAGAGAGGTTGCAGAGGAGATTTACCAGGTTGTTGAACTGGAGAGGGTCCAGAGGAGATTTACCAGGATGTTGGACTAGATAGGATACAGAGAAGATCTCGCAGGATTTTGCACTGGAGAGGATAGAGAGGAGATTTGCCAGGATGTTTCACCGAGAACGTACTGAGGTGATTTAGCAGGATGTTGCCCTGTAGAGGGTACAGTTTAGACTAGCATGATCAGCACTACAGAGGGTGCAGAGCAGAATTAACACGATGTTGCCCGACGGAGGGTTAAGAGGAGATTTACAAGGATGTTGCACTAGCAAGGGTACAGAGAAGATTTACCAGGATGTTGCACTGCAGAGCTTGCAGAGGTGAGTTACAAAGAAGTTGCACTAGAGATGGTACAGTGGAGATTTACCATGATGTTGCGCTGGAGATGGTACAGAAGAGTTTTACCAGGATGTGACACTGGACAGGTTACAGAGGAGGTTTAAAAGGTGTTGCACTGGCTAGGGTACAGAGGAGATTTATCTGGATGTTATACAAGAGAGGGTACAGAGGAAATATACAAGTATGTTGCATTGGAGAGGGTACAGAGGAGATTCACCACGATGTTGCACTGGAGAGGGTAGAGAGGAGATTTACCAGGATGTTGCACTGTAGAGAGTACAGGGGAGATTTACCAGAATATTGCATTAGAGAGAGTACAGAGGAGATTTACCAGGATGTTGTACCAGAGAGTGTGCAGAGGAGATTTACCATGATGTTGCACTAAAGTGGATGTGGAGGAGATTTAGCAGGATTTTGCACAAAAGCGGGTACAGAGGAGATTTAACCGGAAGTTGCCCTAGGGAGCGTAGAGAGGAGTTTTTCCAGGATCTTGCACTGTAGAGAGTACAGGGGAGATTTACCAGAATATTGCATTAGAGAGAGCACAGAGGAGATTTACCAGGATGTTGTACCAGAGAGTGTGCAGAGGAGATTTACCATGATGTTGCACTAAAGTGGATGCAGAGGAGATTTAGCAGGATTTTGCACAAAAGCGGGTACAGAGGAGATTTAACCGGAACTTGCCCTAGAGAGCGTAGAGAGAAGTTTTTCCAGGATGTTGCTTAGAGAAGGTTCAGTGGAGATTTATCAGGATGTTGCACTTGGAGAGTTTACAGTGGAGATTAGCAGGATGTTGCACTAGAGAGGGTACAGTGGAGATTTACCAACATGATGAACTAGCGGAGCTACATATGTCATTTACCAGGTAGTTTCTCTAGAGAGCATACTGAGAACATTTACCATGATTTTGAATCGAGGGCGAGCAGAGATGAACCAGGATGTTACACTGGAGAGTGTACAGTGGAGTTTTAAGCGGATATTGCACTAGGGAGGGTGCAGAGGAGATTTACAAGGATGTTGCACTGCAGACGGCATTGAGGAGATTTATAAGAATGTTACACTGGGGAGGTTAGAGAGGAGATTTAGCAGATTGTTGCACTGGCGAGGTTACAGAGGAGATTCAGCAGGATGTTGCAGTGGAGAGGGAGCAGTGGGATTTACCAGGTTTCTGCACTGGAGTGGGTGCAGAGGTGATTTACATGATGTTGCACTGTAGAGTGTAGAGAGGAAATTTTCAAGGATGTTGCACTAGATAGGCTACAAAGGAGATTTACAAGGATGTAGCACTGGAGAGGGTGCAGATGAGATTTAACAGGATGTTGCCCTGGAGTGGGTACAGATCTCAAGTACCAGGATGTTGAACTGGAGAGGGTACAGAGGAAATAATTAGGATGGCCACTAGAGAGGGTGTAGAGCAGAATTAACAGGATGTTGCACTGCATAGTGTGCAGAGATGATTTACGAGGAAGTTGCACTGGTATGTATAATAGAGCTTATTTACCAGGCTGTTTCGCTGGAGAGATAAAAAGGACTTTTATGAGGATTTCACACTGGAGAGACTATAGAGGTGATTTAACAGGATGTTGCACTGGCGAGGGAACAGAGGAGATTTACCAGAATGTTACACTAAAAAAAGTGCCGAGGAGAATTAGCAGGATGTTGCACTGAAGAAATTACAGAAGAGATTCACCAGCATGTTGCACTAGAGAGGGTACAGAGGAGATATATAAGTATGTTGCATTAGAGAGGTTACAGAGGAGATTTACAAGGATGTTCCACTAGAGAGGTACAGAGAAGATTTATCAGGATGATGCACTTAAGAGAGTACAGACGAGATTCACCAGGATGTTACACTGGAGAGGATAGAGACGAGATTTAGCAGGTTGTTGCACTGGCGAGGGTACAGAGCAGATTCAACAGGATGTTGCAGTGGAGAGGTTGCAGTGGCGATTTACCAGGATGTTGCACTGGAGATGGTACAGTGGAGATTTACCAGGATGTTCCACTAGAGAGGATACTGAGAAGATTTACCAGGATGTTGAACTGGAGAGTTTACATAGCAGATTTACCAGGATGTTGCACTGAGATCATGCAGAGGAGATTTACCAGGATGTTGGAGTGGACAGTGTACAGAGGAGATTTACCATGATGTTGCACTGGAGAGGGTATAGAGGAGATTCATCAGGATGTTGCACTGGTCATGGTACAGAGAAGATTTACCAGGTTATTGCGCTGTTGAGGATACAGAGGAGTTTTGCCAGAATGTTAAACTAGAGAATGTAACGACGAGAATTACCAGCATTTTGCATTGGAGAGGATACAGAGGAGATTTACTAGGATGTGGCCTTGGGAGGGAACAGAAAAGAATCACCAGAATGTTCCACTCGACAGGGTACAGAGGAGATTTATCAGAATGATGCACCTGTTATTGTACAGAGGATATTTACGAGGATATTGCACTGATGAGTGTACAGAGGAGCTTAAACAGGAATTAGCACTGGAGAGGGTACTGGGGAGATTTACCAGAATGTTGCACAGGAGAGGTTACAGAGGTGATTTCTAGGATGTTGCACTAGAGAGGGTACTGAGGAGATTAGAGAATGTTGCACTAGAAAGGATACAGATCAGAATTAACGGGATGTCACACAACAGAGGGTAAAGAGGAGATTTTCAAGGATGTTGCATTGCAGAGTTTACAGAGGAGATTTACCAGGATTTTGCAATGTTGAGAATACAGGGGAGATTTACCAGAATATTGTAGGAGTGAGAGTACAGAGGAAAATTACCAGGATGTTGCTCTAGAGAGTGTGCAGAGGGGATGTACCAGAATATTGCAATAGAGCGGATGCAGAGGAGATTCACCAGGATGTTGCACTAGAGAGGTTACACAGGAGATTTAACAGGATGTTGCACTGGAGAGGGTACCGTGGAGATTTACCAGGATGTTACATTAGACAGGGTACAGAGGAGTTTTAACAGGATTTTGCACTAGAGCGGGTGCAGTGGGGTTTTACAAGGATTTTGCAATGCAGAGGTTAGAGAGAAAATTTACTAGGATGCTGCACTAGAGAGGGTACAGAGGAGATTTAACAGGATGGAGAGACTGCATTGGAGATTTACCAGGATGTTGCACTGGCGAGCGTACAGAAAAAAATTACCAGGATGTTACACCAGGGATGTTATAAAGGAGATTTAACAGGATGATGCACTGCAGCGTGTAAAGAGGAGATTTACCAGGATGTTGCACTGTAGAGAGTACAGGCGAGATTTACCAGAATATTGCACTAGAGAGGGTACAGAGTAGTTTTAGCAGGATGTTGGTCTAGAGAGTGTGCTGAGGCGATTTATCAGAACGTTGCACTAGAGAGGATGCAGAGGAGATTCACCAGGATGTTGTAATAGAGAGGTTATACAGGAGATTTACCAGGATGTTGCACTGGAGAGGTTACCGTGGAGATTTACCATGATGTTACACTAGAGAGAGTACAGAGGAGTTTTAACAGGATATTTCACTAGAGAGTGTGCAGCGGAGATTTACCAGGATATTGCACTGCAGATGTTGGAGAGGTGATTTACAAGATGTTGCAGTAGAGAGGGTACAGAGAAGATTTAACAGGATGTTGCATGGGAGAGGGTACAGAGGAGATTTACCAGGTTGTTACACTGGAGAGGGTAGGGATGAGATACAGCAGGTTGTTACACTGGCGAAGGTAAAGATGAGATTCAATAGGATGTTGCATTCGAGAGATTGCAGTGGAGATTTACCAGGATGTTGCACTGGCGAGCGTACAGAGGAGAGTTATATGGATGTTACACTAGAGATGTTATAGAGGAGATTTACCAGGATGTTGCACTGAGCAGTAAGAGAGGAAATTTACCACGATGCTGCACTGCAGAGTTTACAGAGGAGATTAAACAGCATGTTGCACTGTAGAGAGTACAAGGGAGATTGACCAAAATATTGCACTAGAGAGGGTACAGTGGACTATTACCATGATGTTGCACTAGAGAAGTTGCAGGTGGGATTTAGCAGGATGTTGCACTAGAGAGGATGCAGAGGAGATTTAACAGGATGGAGAGACTGCATTGGAGATTTACCAGGATGTTGCACTGGCGAGCGTACAGAAAAAAATTACCAGGATGTTACACCAGGGATATTATAAAGGAGATTTAACAGGATGATGCACTGCAGCGTGTAAAGAGGAGATTTACCAGGATGTTGCACTGTAGAGAGTACAGGCGAGATTTACCAGAATATTGCACTAGAGAGGGTACAGAGTAGTTTTAGCAGGATGTTGGTCTAGAGAGTGTGCTGAGGCGATTTATCAGAACGTTGCACTAGAGAGGATGCAGAGGAGATTCACCAGGATGTTGTAATAGAGAGGTTATACAGGAGATTTACCAGCATGTTGCACTGGAGAGGTTACCGTGGAGATTTACCATGATGTTACACTAGAGAGAGTACAGAGGAGTTTTAACAGGATATTTCACTAGAGAGTGTGCAGCGGAGATTTACCAGGATATTGCACTGCAGATGTTAGAGAGGTGATTTACAAGATGTTGCAGTAGAGAGGGTACAGAGGAGATTTAACAGGATGTTGCACGGGAGAGGGTACAGAGGAGATTTACCAGGTTGTTACACTGGAGAGGGTAGGGATGAGATACAGCAGGTTGTTACACTGGCGAAGGTAAAGATGAGATTCAATACGATGTTGCATTCGAGAGATTGCAGTGGAGATTTACCAGGATGTTGCACTGGCGAGCGTACAGAGGAGAGTTACATGGATGTTACACTAGAGATGTTATAGAGGAGATTTACCAGGATGTTGCACTGAGCAGTAAGAGAGGAAATTTACCACGATGCTGCACTGCAGAGTTTACAGAGGAGATTAAACAGGATGTTGCACTGTAGAGAGTACAAGGGAGATTGACCAAAATATTGCACTAGAGAGGGTACAGAGGACTATTACCATGATGTTGCACTAGAGAATTTGCAGGTGGGATTTAGCAGGATGTTGCACTAGAGAGGATGCAGAGGAGATTTAACAGGGTGTTGCACTGGAGAGGGTAGAGAGGAGATTTACCTGGATGTTGCACTGGAGAGGGTACAGAGGAAATTTAACAGTATGTTACACTAGAGACGGTACACAGGAGTTTTAATATGATATTTTACTAGAGAGCGTGCAGAGGAGGTTTACCAGGATGTTGCACTGCAGATGGTAGAGAGGAGATTTACATGGATATTGGCTAGAGAGGGTACAGAGTAGATTTGCCAGGATGTTACACCGGAGAGGGTAGAGAATAGATTTACCAGGATGTTGCACTGCAGATGGTAGAGAGGAGATTTATATGGATGTTGCACCAGAGAGCGTAAAGAATAGATTTATCAGGATGTTACACTGGAGAGGTTAGAGAATTGATTTACAAGGATGTTGCACTAGAGAGGGTACAGAGGAGATTTAACAGGATGTTGCAGTGGAGAGATTACAGAGGAGATTTACCAGGATGTTGTTCTGATGAGCACAGAGGAGATTTAACTGGATGTTACACTAGAGATGTTACATAGGAGATGTACCAGGATGTTGCACTGAGAGGGCACAGAAGAGATGTACAAGGATGTTGCACTGCAGAGTGTACAGATGAGATTTACAAGGATGTTGCACATTAGAGAGTACAGCGGAGATTTACCAGAATATTGCACTAGTGAGGGTACAGAGGAGTTTTACCTGGATGTTGCACTAGAGAGGTGCAGATTTGATTCAACAGGATGTTGCACTAGAGTAGGTACAGAGGAGATTTAAAAGGATGTTGCAGTGGTGAGATTACAGAGGAGATTTCCCAGGATGTTGCACTATTGAGCGTACAGAGGAGATTTACCTGGATGTTACACTAGAGATGTTACAGAGGAGATTTACCCGGATTTTGCACTGAGAGGGCACAGAGGAGATTTACCAGGATGTTGCACTGCAGATTGTACAGAGAAGATTTACCAAGATGTTGCACTGCAGAGATTAGAGAGGAGATTTACAAGGATGTTGCACTGGAGAGGTTACCGTGGAGATTTACCATGATGTTACACTAGAGAGAGTACAGAGGAGTTTTAACAGGATATTTCACTAGTGAGTGTGCAGCGGAGATTTACCAGGATATTGCACTGCAGATGTTAGAGAGGTGATTTACAAGATGTTGCACTAGAGAGGGTACAGAGGAGATTTAACAGGATGTTGCACGGGAGAGGGTACAGAGGAGATTTACCAGGTTGTTACACTGGAGAGGGTAGGGATGAGATACAGCAGGTTGTTACACTGGCGAAGGTAAAGATGAGATTCAATAGGATGTTGCATTCGAGAGATTGCAGTGGAGATTTACCAGGATGTTGCACTGGCGAGCGTACAGAGGAGAGTTACATGGATGTTACACTAGAGATGTTATAGAGGAGATTTACCAGGATGTTGCACTGAGCAGTAAGAGAGGAAATTTACCACGATGCTGCACTGTAGAGTTTACAGAGGAGATTAAACAGGATGTTGCACTGTAGAGAATACAATGGAGATTGACCAAAATATTGCACTAGAGAGGGTACAGAGGACTATTACCATGATGTTGCACTAGAGAAGTTGCAGGTGGGATTTAGCAGGATGTTGCACTAGAGAGGATGCAGAGGAGATTTACCAGGATGTTGCACTGGAGAGGGTAGAGATGAGATTTACCTGGATGTTGCACTGGAGAGAGTACAGAGGAGATTTAACAGTATGTTACACTAGAGACGGTACACAGGAGTTTTAATATGATATTGCACTAGAGAGCATGCAGAGGAGTTTTACCAGAATGTTGCACTGCAGATGGTAGAGAGGAGATTTACATGGATATTGGCTAGAGAGGGTACAGAGTAGATTTACCAGGATGTTACACCGGAGAGGTTAGAGAATAGATTTACCAGGATGTTGCACTGCAGATGGTAGAGAGGAGATTTATATGGATGTTGCACCAGAGAGGGTAAAGAATAGATTTATCAGGATGTTACACTGGAGAGGTTAGAGAAGTGATTTACAAGGATGTTGCACTAGAGAGGGTACAGAGGAGATTTAACAGGATGTTGCAGTGGAGAGATTAGAGAGGAGATTTACCAGGATGTTGTTCTGGTGAGCACAGAGGAGATTTAACTGGATGTTACACTAGAGATGCTACATAGGAGATGTACCAGGATGTTGCACTGAGAGGGCACAGAGGAGAAGTACCAGGATGTTGCACATTAGAGAGTACAGGGGAGATTTACCACAATATTGCACTAGTGAGGGTACAGAGGAGTTTTACCTGGATGTTGCACTAGAGAGGTGCAGAGTTGATTAAACAGGATGTTGCACTAGAGTAGGTACAGAGGAGATTTAACAGGATGTTGCAGTGGTGAGATTACAGAGGAGATTTCCCAGGATGTTGCACTATTGAGCGTACAGAGGAGATTTATCTGGATGTTACACTAGAGATGTTACAGAGGAGATTTACCCGGATTTTGCACTGAGAGGGCACAGAGGAGATTTACCAGGATGTTGCACTGCAGATTGTACAGAGGAGATTTACCAGGATGTTGCACTGCAGAGATTAGAGAGGAGATTTACAAGGATGTTGCAATAGAGACGTTACAGAGGAGAGTTACCAGGATGTTGCATTGGAGAGGGTACAGAGGAGATTTACCAGGATGTTACACTAGAGAGGATACAGAGTAGTTGTAACATGATATTGCACTAGAGAGGGTGCACAGGAGATTTACCAGGATGTTGCACTGCAGAGAGTAGAGAGGAGATTTCATGGATATTGCACTAGAGAGGTACAGAGGAGATTTACCTGGATGTTGAACTGGAGAGAGTAGCGAGGATAATTATCAGGATGTTGCACTAGAGATTGTACAGAGGAGATTTACAAGGTTATTGCTCTATAGAGGGTACAGAGGAGATTTACAGCAATGTTATCTAGAGCGTATACAGATGAAACTGACCTGGATGTTCTACGAGAGAGTGTAAAAAGGAGATTTTCCAGGATGTTGCACTGGAGAGTGTACAGCGGAGATTTACCAGCATGTTGCGCTGGTGAGATTACAGAGACGATTTACCAGGTTGTTGCACTGGAGAGGTTATAGAGGTGATTTACCAAATGTTGCACTAGAGTGAGTACAAAGGAGATTTTCCAGGATGTTGCTCTAGAGAGGGAGCAGTGAGATTTACCAGGATGCTGCACTGGAGTGGGTGCAGAGGAGATTTACCAGGATATTACATTGTGGAGTACAGAGAGGAGAATTTCAAGGATGTTGCACTAGAGAGGATACAGAGTAGATTTACAAGGTTGTAGCACTGGAGAGGATAGAGAGGAGATTTACCAGGATGTTACACTGGAGAGGGTAGAGAGGATATTTAGCAGGGTATTGCACTGGCGAGGGTACAGAGGAGATTCAACAGGATGTTGCAGTGGAGTGGTTGCAGAGGAGATTTAGCAGCATTTTGCACTGGAGAGGGAACAGATGAGATTTACCAGGATTTTCCACTAGAGAGGATAGAGAGAAGACATACCAGAATGTTGCACTGGAGATTGTAGCGAGGAGCTTTACCAGGATTTTGCACTGAAAGCAGGCAGAGGATATTTACCAGTATTTTGCATAGATATGATACAGAGAAAATTTTCCTGGATATTGCGCTATAGAGGGTAGAGAGAAGGTTTACCAGGATGTTACGCTAAGGAGGATACAGCGGAGATATATCAGCATGTTGCGCCGGAGAGATTACAGAGGTGATTTATCAGGTTGGTGCACTGGACATGGTACAGTGTAGATCCACCAGGATGTTGCACTAGAGAGGATACATTTAAGATCTTCCAGGATATTGCACGAGAGAGATATGGAGGAGATTTACCACAATTATGCACTGGAGAGATGCCAGAGCAGATTTACCATTATGTTGCACTAGAGAGGGTACAGAGGAGGTTTAACAGCATGTTGCACTAGAGTGGTTACAGAGGAGGTTTTCCGGGATGTTGCTCTAGAGAGGGTGCAGTGGAGACTTAGCAGGATGTTGCACTGGAGAGTGTAGAGAAGAGATTAGCAGGAGATTGCACTAGATAGGGTACACAAGAGATTTACCTCTATGTTGCACTAGAGAAGATACAGAGGAGATTTACCAGGATGTTCCACTAGAGAGGATACAGAGAAGACTTACCCGGATGATGCACTGGAGAGCGTATCATGGCGATATTTGGGATGTTGCACTTTAGAGAATACAGGGGAGATTTACCAGAATATTGCACTAGAGAGAGTACATAGGAGTTTTACAAGGATGTTGCACTAGAGCGGGTGCAGAGGAGATTTAACAGGATGTTGCACTAGAGAAGTTATAGCGGAGATTTAACAGGATGTTGCAGTGGAGAGATTAGAGAGGGATTTACCAGGATGTTGCACTGGGGAGTGAACAGAGGAGATTTAACTGGATGTTATAGTAGAGATGTTATAGAGGAGATTTACCAGGATGTTGCTCTGAGAGGGCAAATAGTAGATTAACCAGGATGTTGCACTGGAGAGAGTACAGAGGAGATGTATCAGGATGTTACACTAGAGAGGATACAGAGGAGTTTTAACATGATATAGCACTAGAGAGGGTGCAGAGTAGATTTACCAGAATGTTGCACTGTAGAATGTATAGAGGACATTTTCAAGGATGTTGCACTAGAGAGGCTACAGAGGAGATTTACAAGGATGTAGCACGAGAGAGGTACAGAGGAGATTTACCAGCATGTTGCACTGGAGAGATACCAGAGGAGATTTACCATCATGTTGCACTGGTGAGCGTACAGAGGAGATTTACCTGGATGTTATACTAGAGATGTTATAGAGGAGATTTACCAGGATGTTTCACTGAGAGGGCACAGAGGAGATTTACCAGGATATTGCACTGCAGAGTGTACAGAGGAGATTTACCAGGATTTTGAACTGCAGAGTTTAGAGAGGAGATTTAGAAGGATGTTGCACTAAAGAGGATGCAGAGGAGATTTAACAGTATGTTGCACTAGAGAGGGTACTTTGGAGATTTACCAGGATGTTGCACTGGTGTGGGTACAGAGGAGATTTACTAGGATGTTACACTAGAGAGGATATAGAGGAGTTTTAACATGATATTGCACTAGAGAGGGTGCAGAGGAGATTTATCAGAATGTTGCCGTGTAGAATGTAGAGGGGTTAGTTTCAAAAATGTTGCACTAGAGAGGCTACAGAGGAGATTAACAAGGATGTAGCACGAGAAAGGTACAGAGTAGATTTACCAGCCTGTTGCACTGGAGTGATACCAGAGGAGATTTACCGTCATGTTGCACTCGAGAGGTTCAGAGGAGATTATCAGGATGTTGCACTAGAGAGGGTACAGAGCAGATTTTCCAGGATGTTGCTCTAGAGACGGTGCAGTGCAGACTTACAAGGATGTTGCACTGGATAGGGTACTGAGGACATTAGCAGGAGGTTGCACTAGATAGGGTAACTATGAGTTTTACCTGTATGTTGCACTATAGAAGACACAGAGGAGATTTACAAGGATGTTCCACTAGAGAGGATACAGAGACGATTTACCAGGATATTGCAATGGAGAGGGTATAGGGGCGATTTCCAGGATGTTGCACTTTAGAGAATACAGCGGGATTTACCAGAATATTGCACTAGAGAGGGTACAAAGGAGATTTACCAGGATGTTGCACTAGAGCGGGTACAAATGAGATTTCCCACGATGTTGCACTGGATGGAATGCAGAGGAGATTTCCATGATTATTACACTATTGAGTGTACAGCAGAGATTTATCAGGATGTAGCGCTACAGAGGGTACTGAGGATATGGAGGAGATTTTACAGAGTGTTGCTCTAGAGAGGGTGCAGTGGTGATTTACCAGCATGTTGCACTGGAGAGGTTACAGAGGAGATTTACCAGCATGTTGCACTGCAGAGGCTAGAGAGGAGATTTACAAGGATGATGCACTACAGAGGGTATAGAGGAGATTTAACAGGATGTTGCACTAGAGAAGGTAAAGTGGAAATTTACCAGGATCTTGCATTGGAGAGGGCACAGACGAGATTTACCAGGATGTTACACTAGAGAGGATATAGATGAGTTTTAATATGATATTGCTCTAGAGAGTGTGCAGAGGAGATTTACCAGGATGTTGCAATGCAGAGGGTAGAGAGGAGATTTACATGGATGTTGCACTAGAGAGGTACAGAGGAGATTTACCAGGATTTTGCACAGGAGCGTGTAGAGACGTGATTTAGCATGTTGTTGCACTGGCGAGGGTACAGAGGAGATTCAACAGGATGTTGCAGTGGAGAGATTGCAGAGGAGATTTACCAGAATGCTGCACTGGAGAGAATACAGAGGAGATTTACCAGAATGCTCCACTAGAGACGATACAGAGAAGATTTACCAGGATGTTGCACTGGAGACAGTAGAGAGGCGATTTGCCAGTATGTTGCGCCGAGACCGTACAGAGGAGAGTTACAAGGATGTTGGACTGGAGAGAGTACAGAGGATATTTACCAGGATGTTGCACTAGAGATTGTACAGAGGAAATTTACAAGGTTATTGCACAATAGAGGATATAGAGGAGTTTTACTGGGATGTTACACTAGAGAGTGTACAACGGAAATTGACCAGGATGTTGCGCTAGAGAGGATACAGTAGAGATTTTCCATTATGTTCCACTAGAGAGGGTATAGAGGAAATTTTCAAGGATGTTGCACTGGAGAGTGTACAGCGGAGATTCACCAGCGCTTTGCGCTGGCGAGATTGCAGAGACGATTTACCAGGTTGTTGCACTGGATACGTTACAGAGGTGATTTACCAGAATGTTGCACTAGAGAGAGTACAGATGAGATTTTCCAGGATGTTGCTCTAGAGGGGGAGCAGCGGGATTTACCAGGATGCTACACTCGAGTGGGTGCAGAGGAGATTTACCAGGTTGTTGCACTTTAGAGTATGGAGAGGAAATTTTCAAGGATGGTGTACTAGAGAGGATACAGAGGAGATTTACAATGTTGCAGCTCTGGAGATGATACGGAGGAGATTTACCAGGATGTTACACTGGAGAGGGTACCGAGGAGATTTAGCAATCTGTTGCACTGGCGAGGGTACAGAGGAGATTCAACAGGATGTTGCAGTGGAATGGTTGCAGAGGAGATATAGAAGCATTTTGCATTGGAGAAGGTACAGATGAGATTTACAAGCATGTTCAATTAGAGAGGATAGAGAAGACTTACCAGAGTGTAGCACTGGAGAGGGTAGAGAGGAGATTTACCTGGATGTTTCACCGAAAGCATGCAGAGGATATTTCCAGGATGTTGCATTAGAGAGAATACAGAGAAGATTTTCAAGGATATTGCGATATAGAGGATAGAGAGAAGCTTTACCAGAATGTTACGCTATAGAGTGTACAGGGGACATATACAGGCATGTTGTGCTGGAGAGATTACAGAGTCGATTTACAAGGTTTTTGCACTGGAGAGGGTACAGTGTAGATTCACCAGGATTTTGCACTAGAGAGGATACAATTAAGATTTTCCCGGATATTGCACGAGAGAGGTACAGAGGAGATTTACCAGCATGTTGCACTGGAGAGATACCAGAGGAGATTTACTATCATGTTGCACTGGAGAGGGTAAAGTGTAGATTTAACAAGATTTTGCACTAGAGAGGGTACAGAGGAGATTTTCCAGAATGTTGCTCTAGGGAGGGTGCAGTGCAGAATTACCAGGATGTTGCACTGGAGCGGGTACTGAGGAGATTAGCAGGAACATGCACGAGATAGGGTAAACAGGAGATTTACCTGTATGTTGCACTAGAGAAGATACAGCGGAGATTTACCAGGATGTTCCACTAGAGAGGATACAGATAAGTTTTACCAGGAAGTTGAAATGTAGAGGGTATATGGCCGATTTCCAGGATGTTGCACTGTAGAGAATACAGGGGGATTTACCGTAATATTGTACTAGAGAGGGTACAGAGGAGATTTACCAGGATGTTGCACTAGAGAGGGTAAAAATGAGATTTCCCAGGATGTTGCACTGGATGGGATGCAGAGGAGATTTACCTGATTATTGCACTATTGAGTGTACAGCAGATATTTATCAGGATGTAGCGCTACAGAGGGTTCGGAGGGTACAGAGGAGATTTTAAAGAGTGTTGCTCTAGAGAGGGTGAAGTGGTGATTTACCAGCATGTTGCACTAGAGAGGTTACATAGGAGATTTACCAGCATGTTGCACTGCAGAGGTTAGAGATGAGATTTACAAGGATGTTGCACTACAGAGGGTACAGAGTAGATTTAACAGGATGTTGCACTAGAGAAGGTAAAGTGGAGATTTACAAGGATGTTGCATTGGAGAGGGTACAGAGGAGATTTATATGGATGTTGCACTAGAGAGGTACAGAGGAGATTGACCAGGATTTTGCAGGGAGAGTGTAGACAATAGATTTAGCACGTTGTTGCAGTGACGAGGGTACAGAGGAGATTCAACAAGATATTGCAGTGGAGAGATTGCAGAGGAGATTAACCAGATGCTGCACTGGAGAGGATACAGAGGAGATTTACCAGGATGTTCCATTAAAGAGGATACAGAGGAGATTTACCAGGATGTTACACTGGAGAGTGTAGAGAGGAGATTTAGAAGTTTGTTGCACTGGCGAGGATATAGAGGAGATTCAACATGATGTTGCAGTGGAGTGGTTGCAGAGAAGATGTTGCAGCATTTTGCACTGGAGAGATACCAGAGGAGATTTACCATTAAGTTGTACTGGAGAGGGTAAAGTGTAGATTTAACAAGATGTTGCACTAGGGAGGGTGCAGTGCAGATTTACAAGGATGTTGCACTGGAGAGGGTACTGAGGAGATTAGCAGGAACTTGCACGAGATAGGGTTAACAGGAGATTTACCTGTATGTTGCACTAGAGAAGATACAGCGGAGATTTACCAGGATGTTCCACTAGAGAGGATACAGATAAGTTTTACCAGGAAGTTGAAATGTAGAGGGTATAGGGCCGATTTCCAGGATGTTGCACTGTAGAGAATACAGGGGGATTTACCGTAATATTGTACTAGAGAGGGTACAGAGGAGATTTACCAGGATGTTGCACTGGAGAGGGTAAAAATGAGATTTCCCAGGATGTTGCACTGGATGGGATGCAGAGGAGATTTACCTGATTATTGCACTATTGAGTGTACAGCAGATATTTATCAGGATGTAGCGCTACAGAGGGTTCGGAGGGTACAGAGGAGATTTTAAAGAGTGTTGCTCTAGAGAGGGTGAAGTGGTGATTTACCAGCATGTTGCACTAGAGAGGTTACATAGGAGATTTACCAGCATGTTGCACTGCAGAGGTTAGAGAGGAGATTTACAAGGATGTTGCACTACAGAGGGTACAGAGTAGATTTAACAGGATGTTGCACTAGAGAAGGTAAAGTGGAGATTTACAAGGATGTTGCATTGGAGAGGGTACAGAGGAGATTTATATGGATGTTGCACTAGAGAGGTACAGAGGAGATTGACCAGGATTTTGCAGGGAGAGTGTAGACAATAGATTTAGCACGTTGTTGCACTGACGAGGGTACAGAGGAGATTAAACAAGATATTGCAGTGGAGAGATTGCAGAGGAGATTAACCAGATGCTGCACTGGAGAGGATACAGAGGAGATTTACCAGGATTTTCCACTAAAGAGGATACAGAGGAGATTTACCAGGATGTTACACTGGAGAGTGTAGAGAGGAGATTTAGAAGTTTGTTGCACTGGCGAGGATATAGAGGAGATTCAACATGATGTTGCAGTGGAGTGGTTGCAGAGAAGATGTTGCAGCATTTTGCACTGGAGAGATACCAGAGGAGATTTACCATTAAGTTGTACTGGAGAGGGTAAAGTGTAGATTTAACAAGATGTTGCACTAGAGAGGGTACAGAGGAGATTTTCCAGGATGTTGCTCTAGAGAGGGTGCAGTGCAGATTTACAAGGATGTTGCACTGGAGAGGGTACTGAGGAGATTAGCAGGAACGTGCACGAGATAGGGTAAACCGGAGATTTACCTGTATGTTGCACTAGAGAAAATACAGCGGAGATTTACCAGGATGTTCCAATAGAGAGGATACAGAGAAGATTTACCAGGATGTTGCAATGGAGAGGGTATAGTGGTGATTTCCAGGATGTTGCACTGTAGAGAATACAGGGGGATTTACCATAATATTGTGCTAGAGAGGGTACAGAGGAGATTTACCAGGATGTTGCACTAGAGAGGGTAAAAATGAGATTTCACAGGATGTTGCACTGGATGGGATGCAGAGGAGATTTACGTGATTATTGTACTATTGAGTGTACAGCAGATATTTATCAGGATGTAGCCCTACAAATGGTAGAGAGGGTACGTAGGAGATTTTAAAGAGTGTTGCTCTAGAGAGGGTGCAGTAGTGATTTACCAGCATGATGCACTAGAGAGGTACAGAGGAGATTTACCACATTTTGCACGGGAGAGTGTAGACACGAGATTTAGCACTTTGTTGCACTGACGAGGGTACAGAGGAGATTCAACGGGATATTGCAGTGGAGAGATTGCAGAGGAGATTAACCAGGATGCTGCACTGGAGAGGATACAGAGGAGATTTACCAGGATGTTCCACTAAAGAGGATACAGAGGAGATTTACCAGGATGTTACACTGGAGTGTGTACAGAGGAGATTTAGCAGTTTGTTGCACTGGCGAAGATACCGAGGAGATTCAACATGATGTTGCAGTGGAGTGGTTGCCGAGGAGATTTAGCAGCATTTTGCAATGGAGAGGGTACAGGGGAGATTGCCAGGATGTTGCACTGTAGAGAATACAGGGCGATTTACCATAATATTGCACTAGCGATGAAACAGAGGAGATTTACCAGGACGTTGCTCTGGAGTGGGTACAAATGAGATTTCCCAGGATGTTGCACTGGATGGGATGCAGAGGAGATTACCTGATTATTGCACTATTGAATGTACAGCAGAGATTTATCAGGATGTAGCGCTACAGAGGGTACTGAGGGTATGGAGAAGATTTTACAGAGTGTTGCTATAGAGAGGGTGCAGTGGTGATTTACCACCACGTTGCACTGGAGAGGTTACATAGGAGATTTACCAGCATGTTGCACTGCAGAGGTTAGAGAGGAGATTTACAAGGATGTTGCACTACAGAGGGTACAGAGGAGATTTAACAGGATGTTGCACTAGAGAAGGTAAAGTGGAGATTTACCAGGATGTTGCATTGGAGAGGGTACAGAGGAGATTTACCAGGATGTTACACTAGAGAGGATACAGAAGAGTTTTAACATGATATTGTTCTAGAAAGTGTGCAGAGGAGATTTACCAGGATGTTGCACTGCAGAGGGTAGAGAGGAGATTTACATGGATGATGCACTAGAGAGGTACAGAGGAGGTTTACCAGGAGTTTGCACGGGAGAGTGTAGAGACGAGATTTAGCATGTTGTTGCACTGGCGAGGTTACAGAGGAGATTCAACAGGATGTTGCAGTGGAGAGATTGCAGAGGAGATTTACCAGGATGCTGCACTGAAGAGGATACAGAGGAGATTTACCAGGATGTTCCACTAGAGAGGATACGGAGAAGATTTACCAGTATGTTGCATTGTAGACGTTAGAGAGGCGATTTACCTGTATGTTGCACCGAGACCGTACAGAGGAGAGTCACAAGTATTTTGGACTGGACAGGTAAAGATGATATTTACCAGGATGTTGCACTAGAGATGGTACAGAGGAGATTTACAAGGTTATTGCGCTATAGAGGATAAAGAGAAATTTTACTAAGATGTTAAACTAGAGAGTGTACAGAGGAAACTGACCAGAATGTTGCACTAGAGAGGATACAGTAGACATTTTCCATTATGTTCCACTAGAGACGGTATAGAGGAGATTTTCCAGAATGTTGTACTGGAGAGTGTACAGCGGAGATTTACCAGGATGTTGCACTAGAGAGAGTACAGAGGAGATTTTCCAGAATGTTGATCTAGAGGGGGAGCAGTGGGATTTATCAGGATGCTGCACTGGAGTGGGTGCAGAGGAGATTTACCAGGATGTTGCACTTTAGAGTGTAGAGAGAAAAATTTCAATGATGTCATACTAGACAGGTTACAGAGAAGATTTACAATGTTGTAGCACTGGAGTGGATATGGAGAGATTCACCAGGATGTTACACTGGAGAGGGTAGAGAGGTGATTAAGCAGTTTGTTGCAATGGCAAGCGTACAAAGGAGATTCAACAGGATGTTGCAGTGGAGTGGTTGCAGAGGAGATTTAGCTGCATTTTGCACTGGAGAGGGTACAGATGATATTTACCAGCATGTTCCACTAGAGATTGTAAGGAGGAGATTTACAAGGTTATTGCGCTATAGAGGATACAGAGGAGTTTTACTGGGATGTTACACTAGAGAGTATACAGATGAAAGTGACCAGGATGTTGCACTAGAGAGGATACTGTAGAGATTTTACATCATGTTCCACTAGAGAGGGTATAGACGAGATTTTCCAGGATGTTGCACTGGAGAGTGTACAGCGGAGATTTACCAACATGTTGCACTGGAGAGATTACAGAGACGATTTTCCAGGATGTTGCTCTAGAATGGGAGCAGTGGGATTTATCAGGATGCTACACTGGGGTGGGTGCAGAGGAGATTTACCAGGATGTTGCACTTTAAACTGTAGAGAGGAAATGTTCAAGGATGTTATACTAGGGAGGCTACAGAGGAGATTTACAATGTTGTAGCAGTGGAGAGGATATGGAGGAGATTCACCAGGATGTTACACTGGAGAGGGTAGAGAGGTGATTAAGCAGTTTGTTGCACTGGCGAGCGTACAGAGAAGATTCAACATGATGTTGCATTGGTGTGGTTGCAAAGGAGATTTAGCAGCATTTTGCACTGGAGAAGGTACAGATGAGATTTAACAGCATGTTCCACTAGAGAGGATACAGAGAAGATTTACCAGGATATTGCACTGGAGACGGTAGACAGGCGATGTACCAGTATGTTGCGCCGAGACTGTACAGAGGAGAGTTACAAGGATGTTGGACTGGACAGGTAAAGTGGAGATTTACCTGGATGTTGAACTAGAGAGGGTACAGAGGATATTTACCAGGATGTTGCACTAGAGATTGTACAGGGGAGATTTACAAAGTTGTTGCCATATAGAGGATACAGAGGAGTTTTACTGGGATGCTACACTAGAGAGTGTACAGATGAAACTGATCAGAATGTTGCATTAGAGAGGATACTGTAGAGATTTCCCATCATGTTCCACTAGAGAGGGTATAGACGATATTTTCCAGGATGTTGCACTGGAGAGTGTACAGCGGAGATTTACCAGCATGTTGCAGTGGATAGATTACAGAGACGAATTACGAGGTTGTTGCACTGGATAGGTTACAGCGGTGATTTACCAGGATATTGCACCAGAGAGAGTACAGATGTGATTTTCCAGGATGTTGCTCTAGACAGGGAGCAGTGAGATTTACCAGGATGCTGCACTTTAGAGTTCAGAGAGGAAATTTTCAAGGATGTTGTACTAGAGAGGCTACAGAGGAGATTTACAATGTTGTAGCACTGGAGAAGATACGGAGGAGATTTACCAGGATGTTACACTGGAAAGGGTAGAGAGGAGATATAGCAGTTTGTTGCACTGGCGAGGGTACAGATGAGATTCAACAGGATGTTGCAGTGGAGTGGTTGCAGAGGAGATTTAGCTGCATTTTGCACTGGCGAAGGTACAGATGAGATTTACCAGCATGTTCCACTAGAGAGGATAGAGAAAAGACTTACCAGGATGTTGCAATGGAGAGTGTAGAGATGAGATTTACCTGGATTTTGCACCGAAAGCAGGCAGAGGATATTACCACGATATTGCGCTATAGAGGGTAGAGAGAATTTTTACCTGAATGTTACGCTATAGATGATACAGCGGAGTTATACTGGCAAGTTGTGCTGGAGAGATTACAGAGACGATTTACCAAGTTGTTGCACTGGAGTGCGTACAGTGCAAATTCACCAGGATGTTGCACTAGAGAGGATACATTTAAGATTTTCCAGGATATTGCACGAGAGAGGTACAGAGGAGAATTACCAGCATGTTGCACTGGAGAGATACCAGAGGAGATTTACCATCATGTTGCACGAGAGAGGGTAAAGAGGAGATTTAACATGATGTTGCACTATAGGGGGTACAGAGGAGATTTTCCAGGATGATGGTCTAGAGAGAGTGCAGTGGAGACTTACCCGGACGTTGCACTGGAGAGGGTTCAGAGGAGATTAGCAGGGGGTTGCACTAGATAGGGTACAGAGGAGATTTACCAGGATGTTGCACTAGAGAGGGTGCAGAGGAGATTTAACAGGATGTTGCACTCGAGAAGGTACAGAGGAGATTTAACAATTTTTTGCAGTGGAGAGATTACATAGGGGATTTACCTGAATGTTGCACTGGTGAGCGTAGAGAGGACTATTAAATGGATGTTATACTAGAGATGTTATAGAGGAGATTTACCAGGATGTTGCACTGAGAGCGCACAGAGGAGATTTACCAGAGTGTGGCACTGCAGAGTGTATAGAGGATATTTACGGGGATGTTGAACTGCAGATGTTAGAGTGGAGATTTACAAGGATGTTGCACTGGAGAGGGTGCCGAGGAGATTTACCAGGATGTTACACTAGAGAGGATACAGAGGAGTTTTAACATGATTTTGCACTAGAGAGGTTGCAGAGGAGAATTACCAGAATGTTTCACTCTAGAGTGTTGCGAGGACATTTTCAAGGATGTTGCACTAGAGAGGCTACAGTGGAGATTTACAAGGATGTATCACGAGAGAATTACAGAAGAGATTTATCAGCATGTTGCACTGGAGAGATACCAGAGTAGATTTAAAATGAAGTTGCCCTTCAGAGGATACAGAGGAGATTTTCCAGGATGTTGCTCTAGAGAGGGTGCAGTGGAGACGTACCAGGATGTTGCACTGGACAGTATACAGAGGAGATTAGCAGGATGTTGCATTAGATAGGGTACAGAGGAGATTTACCTATATGTTGCACTAGAGAAGATACAGAGGAGATTTACCAGGTTTTTCCACTAGAGAGTTTACAGAGAACATTTACGAGGATATTGCAATGGAGAGGGTACAAATCAGATTTCCCAGGATGTTGCACTGGATGAAGTGCAGAGGAGATTTACCTGATTATTGCACTATAGAGTGTACAGCGGAGATTTTTCAGGATGTAGCACCAGAGAGTATTGAGGAGATTTTACAGGGTGTTGTTCTAGAGAGGGTGCAGTGGAGATTTACCATGATGTTGCACTGGAGAGGTTACAGAGGAGATTTACCAGCATGTTGCACTAGAGGGAGTACAGAGGAGATATACAAGGATGTTGCACTAGAGAGGTTACAGATTAATTTACAAGGATGTTGCACTGGATGGGATACAGAGGCGATTTACCTGATTATTGCATTATAGAGTGTACAGCGGAGATTTTACAGGATGTAGCACTACAGAGGGTACTGAGTGTACTGAGGAGATTTTACAGAGTGTTGCTCTAGAGGGGGTGCAGTGGAGATTTACCAGGATTTTGCACTGGAGAGGTTACAGAGGAGATTTACCAGCATGTTGCACGGCAGATGTTAGATAGGAGATTTACAAGGATGTTGCACTAAAGAGGGTACAGGGGAGATTTAACAGGATGTTGCACTAGAGAGGGTAACGATGAGATTTATCAGGATGTTGCATTGGAGAGGGTACAGAGAGATTTACCAGAGAGTATAAAGAGGAGTGTTATCATGATATTGCACAATAGAGTGTGCAGAGGAGATTTACCAGGATGTTGCACTGCAGAGGGTAGAGAGGAGACTTACATGGGTGTTGCACTAGAGAGGTACAGAGGAGATTTACCAGGATTTTGCACGGGAGAGGGTTCGGAGTAGATTTACCAGGATGTTACACTGGAGAGGGTAGAAACTAGATTTAGCAGGTTATTGCACTGGCGTGGTACAGAGGAGATTCAACAGAATGTTGCAGTGGCGAGATTGCAGAAGAGATTTACCAGGATGCTGCACTGGAGTATATACAGAGGAGATTTACCAGGATGTTCCACTAGAGGGGATACAGAGAAGATTTACCAGGATGTTGCACTGGAGAAGGTAGAGAGGCGATTTACCAATATGTTGCGCCGAGAGCGTACAGAGGAGAGTTACCAGGATGTTGGACTGGACAGGGTACAGAACAGATTTACCTCGATGTTGAACTGGAGAGGGTACAAAGGATATTTACCCGGATGTTGCACTACAGATTTACAAGGTTATTGCGCAATAGAAGGTACAGAGGAATTTTACTGCGAAATTATACTATTGATGGTACAGATGAAACTCACCAGGATGTTGCACTAGAGAGGATACAGTGGAGATTTTCCAGGATGCTCCACTAGCGAGGGTATAGAGGAGATTTTCCAGGATGTTGCACTGGAGAGTGTACAGCGGAGATTTACCAGCATGTTGCGCTGGAGAGATTACAGAGACGATTTACCAGGTTGTTGCACAGCAGAGGTAACAGAGCTGATTTACCAGGATTTTGTACTAGAGAAAACAGATGAGATTGACAGGATGTTGCTCTAGAGAGCGAGCAGTGGGATTTACCAGGATGCTGCACTGGAGTGGGTGCAGAGCAGATTTACCAGGATGTTGCACTGTAGAGTGTAGAGAGGAACTTTTCAAGGATGTTGTACTAGAGAGGCTACAGAGGAGATTTACAATGTTGTTGCACGGGAGAGTATACGGAGGAGATTTACCAGGATATTACACTGCAGAGAGTAGAGAGGAGATTTAGCAGGTTGTTGCACTGGCGAGGGTACAGAGGAGATGCAACATGATGTTGCACTGGAGTGGTTGCAGAGGAGTTTTAGCAGCATTTTGCACAGGATAAGGTACAGATGAGATTTACCAGCATGTTTCACTAGAGAGGATAGAGAGAAGATTCAGCACGATGTTGCACTGGAGAGATTAGAGAGGAGACTTATCTGGATTTTGCACCGAAAGCAGGCAGAGGATATATACCAGGATGTTGCATTATAGAGGATACAGAGAAGATTTTCCAGGTTATTGCGCTATAAATGAGAAAGAAAAGTTTTACCAGAATGTTACACTATAGAGGGTACAGCGGAGATATACCAGCATATTGCGCTGGAGAGATTACAGAGACGATTTACCAGGTTGTTGCACTGGAGAGGCTACAGTGTAGATTCACCAGGATGTTGCACTAGAGGGGATACAATTAAGATTTTCCAGGATATTGCAAGAGAGAGGTCCAGTGGAGATTTAATAGCATGTTGCTCTGGAGAGATACGAGAGGAGATTAACCATAATGTTGTACTGGAGAGGGTAAAGAGGAGATTTAACAGGTTGTTGTACTAGAGAGGGTACAGAGGAGATTTTCCAGGATGTTGCTCCAGAGAGAGAGTGCAGGGGAGACTTTCCAGGATGTTCCACTGGTGAGGGTACAGAGGAGATTAGCAGGAGGTTGCACTAGATAGGGTACAGAGGAGATTTACCTGTATGTTGCACTAGAGAAGATACAGAGGAGATTTACCAGGATGTTCCACTAGAGAGGATACAGAGAAGACTTACCAGGATGTTGCACTGGGCAGGTTATAGGGGCGATTTCCAGGATGTTGCACTCTAGAGAATACAGGGGAGATTTACCAGAATATTGCACTAAAGAGGGAATAGAGGAGTTTACCAGGATGTTGTACTAGCGAGGGTGCAGAGGAGATTTAACAGGAAGTTGCACTAGAGAAGGTACAGGGGAGATTTAACAGGATGTTGCAGTGGAGAGATTACATAGGGGATTTACCTGAATGTTGCACTGGTGAGCGTGCAGAGGAGATTTACCTGGATGTTATACTAGAGATGTTATAGAGGAGATTTACCAGGGTGTTGCACTTCAGGGTGTACAGAGGAGATTTACAAGGATGTTGAAATACAGAGGTTAGATTGGAGATATACAAGGATGTTGCACTGGAGAAGGTACACAGGTGATTTACCAGGATGTTACACTAGAGAGGATACAGAGGAGGTTTAACATGATATTGCACTAGAGAGGGTGCAGAGGAGATTTTGCAGGATGTTGCTCAAGAGAGGATGCATTGGAGACTTACCAGGATGTTGCATTGGACAGTGTACAGAGGAGATTAGCAGGAGGTTGCACTAGATAGTGTAAAGAGGAGATTTACCTGTATGTTGCAGTAGAGAAGATACAGAAGAGATTTACCAGGATGTTCCACTACAGACGATACAGAGAAGATTTACCAGGATGTTGCAATGGAGAGGGTACAAATCAGATTTCTCAGGATGTCGCACTGGATGAGGTACAGAGCAGATTTACCTGGTTATGCACTATAGAGTGTACAGCGGATATTTATCAGGATGTAGCACTACAGAGGTTAATGAGGAGATTTTACAGGGTGTTGCTCTAGAGAGGGTGCAGTGGAGATTTACCTGGATGTTGCTCTGGAGAGTTTACAGAGGAGATTTACAGCATGTTGCACTAGAGATGTTGCTGAGGAGATTTACAAGGTTGTTGCACTGGATGGGATACAGAGGAGATTTAACTGATTATTGCTCTATAGAGTGAACAGCGGAGATTTATCAGGATGTAGCACTACAGAGGGTGCTGAGGGTACTGAGGATATTTTACAGGGTGTTGCTTTAGAGAGGGTGCAGTTGAGATTTATGAGGATGTTGCACTGGAGAGGGTACAGAGTTGATTTACCAGCATGTTGCACTGCAAAGGTTAGCGAGCAGATTTACAATGATGTTGTACTAGAGAAGGTACAGAGGACATTCACCAGGCTGCTGCATTGCAGAGGGTACAGAGGAGATTTACCAGAGAGTATAAAGAGGAGTGTTATCATGATATTGCACAATAGAGTGTGCAGAGGAGATTTACCAGGATGTTGCACTGCAGAGGGTAGAGAGGAGACTTACATGGGTGTTGCACTAGAGAGGTACAGAGGAGATTTACCAGGATTTTGCACGGGAGAGGGTTCGGAGTAGATTTACCAGGATGTTACACTGGAGAGGGTAGAAACGAGATTTAGCAGGTTATTGCACTGGCGTGGTAAAGAGGAGATTCAACAGAATGTTGCAGTGGCGAGATTGCAGAAGAGATTTACCAGGATGCTGCACTGGAGTATATACAGAGGAGATTTACCAGGATGTTCCACTAGAGAGGATACAGAGAAGATTTACCAGGATGTTGCACTGGAGAAGGTAGAGAGGCGATTTACCAATATGTTGTGCCGAGAGCGTACAGAGGAGAGTTACCAGGATGTTGGACTGGACAGGGTACAGAACAGATTTACCTCGATGTTGAACTGGAGAGGGTACAAAGGATATTTACCCGGATGTTGCACTACAGATTTACAAGGTTATTGCATAATAGAAGGTACAGAGGAGTTTTACTGCGATATTATACTATTGATGGTACAGATGAAACTCATTAGGATGTTGCACTAGAGAGGATACAGTGGAGATTTTCCAGGATGCTCCACTAGCGAGGGTATAGAGGAGATTTTCCAGGATGTTGCACTGGAGAGTGTACAGCGGAGATTTACCAGCATGTTGCGCTGGAGAGATTACAGAGACGATTTACCAGGTTGTTGCACAGCAGAGGTAACAGAGGTGATTTACCAGGATTTTGTACTAGAGAAAACAGATGAGATTTTCCAGGATGTTGCTCTAGAGAGGGAGCAGTGGGATTTACCAGGATGCTGCACTGGAGTGGGTGCAGATCAGATTTACCAGGATGTTGCACTGTAGAGTGTAGAGAGGAACTTTTCAAGGATGTTGTACTAGAGAGGCTACAGAGGAGATTTACAATGTTGTTGCACGGGAGAGTATACGGAGGAGATTTACCAGGATATTACACTGCAGAGAATAGAGAGGAGATTTAGCAGGTTGTTGCACTGGCGAGGGTACAGAGGAGATGCAACATGATGTTGCACTGGAGTGGTTGCAGAAGAGTTTTAGCAGCATTTTGCACAGGATAAGGTACAGATGAGATTTACCAGCATGTTTCACTAGAGAGGATAGAGAGAAGATTTAGCACGATGTTGCACTGGAGAGGTTCGAGAGGAGACTTATCTGGATTTTGCACCGAAAGCAGGCAGAGGATATATACCAGGATGTTGCATTAGAGAGGATACAGAGAAGATTTTCCAGGTTATTGCGCTATAAATGAGAAAGAAAAGTTTTACCAGAATGTTACACTATAGAGGGTACAGCGGAGATATACCAGCATGTTGCGCTGGAGAGATTACAGAGACGATTTACCAGGTTGTTGCACTGGAGAGGCTACAGTGTAGATTCACCAGGATGTTGCACTAGAGGGGATACAATTAAGATTTTCCAGGATATTGCAAGAGAGAGGTCCAGTGGAGATTTAATAGCATGTTGCTCTGGAGAGATACGAGAGGAGATTAACCATAATGTTGTACTGGAGAGGGTAAAGAGGAGATTTAACAGGCTGTTGTACTAGAGAGGGTAAAGAGGAGTTTTTCCAGGATGTTGCTCCAGAGAGAGAGTGCAGGGGAGACTTTCCAGGATGTTCCACTGGTGAGGGTACAGAGGAGATTAGCAGGAGGTTGCACTAGATAGGGTACAGAGGAGATTTACCTGTATGTTGCACTAGAGAAGATACAGAGGAGATTTACCAGGATGTTCCACTAGAGAGGATACAGAGAAGACTTACCAGGATGTTGCATTGGGCAGGTTATAGGGGCGATTTCCAGGATGTTGCACTCTAGAGAATACAGGGGAGATTTACCAGAATATTGCACTAAAGAGGGAATAGAGGAGTTTTACCAGGATGTTGTACTAGCGAGGGTGCAGAGGAGATTTAACAGGAATTTGCACTAGAGAAGGTACAGGGGAGATTTAACAGGATGTTGCAGTGGAGAGATTACATAGGGGATTTACCTGAATGTTGCACTGGTGAGCGTGCAGACGAGATTTACCTGGATGTTATACTAGAGATGTTATAGAGGAGATTTACCAGGGTGTTGCACTTCAGAGTGTACAGAGGAGATTTACAAGGATGTTGAAATACAGAGGTTAGATTGGAGATATACAAGGATGTTGCACTGGAGAAGGTACACAGGTGATTTACCAGGATGTTACACTAGAGAGGATACAGAGGAAGTTTAACATGATATTGCACTAGAGAGGGTGCAGAGGAGATTTTGCAGGATGTTGCTCAAGAGAGGATGCAGTGGAGACTTACCAGGATGTTGCATTGGACAGTGTACAGAGGAGATTAGCAGGAGGTTGCACTAGATAGTGTAAAGAGGAGATTTACCTGTATGTTGCAGTAGAGAAGATACAGAAGAGATTTACCAGGATGTTCCACTAGAGACGATACAGATGAGATTTACCAGGATGTTGCAATGGAGAGGGTACAGATCAGATTTCCCAGGATGTTGCACTGGATGAGGTACAGAGCAGATTTACCTGGTTATGCACTATAGAGTGTACAGCGGATATTTATCAGGATGTAGCACTACAGAGGTTAATGAGGAGATTTTACAGGGGTTGCTCTAGAGAGGGTGCAGTGGAGATTTACCTGGATGTTGCTCTGGAGAGTTTACAGAGGAGATTTACAGCATGTTGCACTAGAGATGTTGCAGAGGAGATTTACAAGGTTGTTGCACTGGATGGGATACAGAGGAGATTTAACTGATTATTGCTCTATAGAGTGTACAGCGGAGATTTATCAGGATGTAGCACTACAGAGGGTGCTGACGGTACTGAGGATATTTTACAGGGTGTTGCTCTAGAGAGGGTGCAGTTGCGATTTATGTGGATGTTGCACTGGAGAGGGTACAGAGTTGATTTACCAGCATGTTGCACTGCAAAGGTTAGCGAGCAGATTTACAATGATGTTGCACTAGAGAGGGTACAGAGGAGATGTAACAGCATGTTGCACTAGAGATGGTAAAGAGGACATTCACCAGGCTGCTGCATTGCAGAGGGTACAGAGGAGATTTACCAGGATGTTACACTAGAGAGGATACAGAGGAGTTTTAACATGATATTGCACTAGAGAGTGTGCAGAGGAGATTTACCAGGATGTTGCACTGCAGAGGGTAGAGAGGAGACTTACATGGATGTTGCACTAGAGAGGTACAGAGGAGATTTACCAGGAATTTGCACGGGAGAGTGTATGGAGGAGATTTAGCAGGATGTTACACTAGAGAGCATAGAGACGAGATTTAGCAGGTTGTTGCACTGGCGAGAGTACAGAGGATATTCAACAGGATGTTGCAGTGGAGAGATTGCAGAGGAGATTTACCAGGATGCTGCACTGGAGTATATACAGAGGAGATTTAACAGGATGTTCCACTAGAGAGGATACAGAGAAAATGTACCAGGAAATTGCACTGGAGACGGTAGACAGGCGATTTACCAGTATGTTGCGCCGAGAGCGTACAGAGGAGAGTTACCAGGATGTTGGACTGGACAGGGTACAAAGGAGATTTTGCTGTATGTTGAACTGGAGAGGGTACAAAGGATATTTACCAGGATGTTGCACTAGAGATAGTACAGAGGAGATTTACAAGGTTATTGCGCTATAGAAGGTACAGAGGAGTTTTACTGGGATATTACAGTAGAGACGGTAAAGATGAAACTGACCAGGATGTTGCACTAGAGAGGATACAGTGGAGATTTTCCAGGATGATCCACTAGAGAGGGTATAGAGGAGATTTTCCAGAATGTTGCAGTGGAGAGTTTAGAGTGGAGATTTACCAGCATGTTGCGCTGGAGAGATTACAGAGACGATTTACCAGGTTGTTGCACTGGAGAGGCTACAGTGTAGATTCACCAGGATGTTGCACTAGAGGGGATACAATTAAGATTTTCCAGGATATTGCAAGAGAGAGGTCCAGTGGAGATTTAATAGCATGTTGCTCTGGAGAGATACGAGAGGAGATTAACCATAATGTTGTACTGGAGAGGGTAAAGAGGAGATTTAACAGGTTGTTGTACTAGAGAGGGTACAGAGGAGTTTTTCCAGGATGTTGCTCCAGAGAGAGAGTGCAGGGGAGACTTTCCAGGATGTTCCACTGGTGAGGGTACAGAGGAGATTAGCAGGAGGTTGCACTAGATAGGGTACAGAGGAGATTTACCTGTATGTTGCACTAGAGAAGATACAGAGGAGATTTACCAGGATGTTCCACTAGAGAGGATACAGAGAAGACTTACCAGGATGTTGCACTGGGCAGGTTATAGGGGCGATTTCCAGGATGTTGCACTCTAGAGAATACAGGGGAGATTTACCAGAATATTGCACTAAAGAGGGAATAGAGGAGTTTACCAGGATGTTGTACTAGCGAGGGTGCAGTGGAGATTTAACAGGAAGTTGCACTAGAGAAGGTACAGGGGAGATTTAACAGGATGTTGCAGTGGAGAGATTACATAGGGGATTTACCTGAATGTTGCACTGGTGAGCGTGCAGAGGAGATTTACCTGGATGTTATACTAGAGATGTTATAGAGGAGATTTACCAGGGTGTTGCACTTCAGGGTGTACAGAGGAGATTTACAAGGATGTTGAAATACAGAGGTTAGATTGGAGATATACAAGGATGTTGCACTGGAGAAGGTACACAGGTGATTTACCAGGATGTTACACTAGAGAGGATACAGAGGAGGTTTAACATGATATTGCACTAGAGAGGGTGCAGAGGAGATTTTGCAGGATGTTGCTCAAGAGAGGATGCATTGGAGACTTACCAGGATGTTGCATTGGACAGTGTACAGAGGAGATTAGCAGGAGGTTGCACTAGATAGTGTAAAGAGGAGATTTACCTGTATGTTGCAGTAGAGAAGATACAGAAGAGATTTACCAGGATGTTCCACTAGAGACGATACAGAGAAGATTTACCAGGATGTTGCAATGGAGAGGGTACAAATCAGATTTCTCAGGATGTTGCACTGGATGAGGTACAGAGCAGATTTACCTGGTTATGCACTATAGAGTGTACAGCGGATATTTATCAGGATGTAGCACTACAGAGGTTAATGAGGAGATTTTACAGGGTGTTGCTCTAGAGAGGGTGCAGTGGAGATTTACCTGGATGTTGCTCTGGAGAGTTTACAGAGGAGATTTACAGCATGTTGCACTAGAGATGTTGCTGAGGAGATTTACAAGGTTGTTGCACTGGATGGGATACAGAGGAGATTTAACTGATTATTGCTCTATAGAGTGTACAGCGGAGATTTATCAGGATGTAGCACTACAGAGGGTGCTGAGGGTACTGAGGATATTTTACAGGGTGTTGCTTTAGAGAGGGTGCAGTTGAGATTTATGAGGATGTTGCACTGGAGAGGGTACAGAGTTGATTTACCAGCATGTTGCACTGCAAAGGTTAGCGAGCAGATTTACAATGATGTTGTACTAGAGAAGGTACAGAGGACATTCACCAGGCTGCTGCATTGCAGAGGGTACAGAGGAGATTTACCAGAGAGTATAAAGAGGAGTGTTATCATGATATTGCACAATAGAGTGTGCAGAGGAGATTTACCAGGATGTTGCACTGCAGAGGGTAGAGAGGAGACTTACATGGGTGTTGCACTAGAGAGGTACAGAGGAGATTTACCAGGATTTTGCACGGGAGAGGGTTCGGAGTAGATTTACCAGGATGTTACACTGGAGAGGGTAGAAACGAGATTTAGCAGGTTATTGCACTGGCGTGGTAAAGAGGAGATTCAACAGAATGTTGCAGTGGCGAGATTGCAGAAGAGATTTACCAGGATGCTGCACTGGAGTATATACAGAGGAGATTTACCAGGATGTTCCACTAGAGAGGATACAGAGAAGATTTACCAGGATGTTGCACTGGAGAAGGTAGAGAGGCGATTTACCAATATGTTGCGCCGAGAGCGTACAGAGGAGAGTTACCAGGATGTTGGACTGGACAGGGTACAGAACAGATTTACCTCGATGTTGAACTGGAGAGGGTACAAAGAATATTTACCCGGATGTTGCACTACAGATTTACAAGGTTATTGCATAATAGAAGGTACAGAGGAGTTTTACTGCGATATTATACTATTGATGGTACAGATGAAACTCACCAGGATGTTGCACTAGAGAGGATACAGTGGAGATTTTCCAGGATGCTCCACTAGCGAGGGTATAGAGGAGATTTTCCAGGATGTTGCACTGGAGAGTGTACAGCGGAGATTTACCAGCATGTTGCGCTGGAGAGATTACAGAGACGATTTACCAGGTTGTTGCACAGCAGAGGTAACAGAGGTGATTTACCAGGATTTTGTACTAGAGAAAACAGATGAGATTTTCCAGGATGTTGCTCTAGAGAGGGAGCAGTGGGATTTACCAGGATGCTGCACTGGAGTGGGTGCAGATCAGATTTACCAGGATGTTGCACTGTAGAGTGTAGAGAGGAACTTTTCAAGGATGTTGTACTAGAGAGGCTACAGAGGAGATTTACAATGTTGTTGCACGGGAGAGTATACGGAGGAGATTTACCAGGATATTACACTGCAGAGAATAGAGAGGAGATTTAGCAGGTTGTTGCACTGGCGAGGGTACAGAGGAGATGCAACATGATGTTGCACTGGAGTGGTGGCAGAAGAGTTTTAGCAGCATTTTGCACAGGATAAGGTACAGATGAGATTTACCAGCATGTTTCACTAGAGAGGATAGAGAGAAGATTTAGCACGATGTTGCACTGGAGAGGTTCGAGAGGAGACTTATCTGGATTTTGCACCGAAAGCAGGCAGAGGATATATACCAGGATGTTGCATTAGAGAGGATACAGAGAAGATTTTCCAGGTTATTGCGCTATAAATGAGAAAGAAAAGTTTTACCAGAATGTTACACTATAGAGGGTACAGCGGAGATATACCAGCATGTTGCGCTGGAGAGATTACAGAGACGATTTACCAGGTTGTTGCACTGGAGAGGCTACAGTGTAGATTCACCAGGATGTTGCACTAGAGGGGATACAATTAAGATTTTCCAGGATATTGCAAGAGAGAGGTCCAGTGGAGATTTAATAGCATGTTGCTCTGGAGAGATACGAGAGGAGATTAACCATAATGTTGTACTGGAGAGGGTAAAGAGGAGATTTAACAGGTTGTTGTACTAGAGAGGGTACAGAGGAGTTTTTCCAGGATGTTGCTCCAGAGAGAGAGTGCAGGGGAGACTTTCCAGGATGTTCCACTGGTGAGGGTACAGAGGAGATTAGCAGGAGGTTGCACTAGATAGGGTACAGAGGAGATTTACCTGTATGTTGCACTAGAGAAGATACAGAGGAGATTTACCAGGATGTTCCACTAGAGAGGATACAGAGAAGACTTACCAGGATGTTGCACTGGGCAGGTTATAGGGGCGATTTCCAGGATGTTGCACTCTAGAGAATACAGGGGAGATTTACCAGAATATTGCACTAAAGAGGGAATAGAGGAGTTTTACCAGGATGTTGTACTAGCGAGGGTGCAGAGGAGATTTAACAGGAAGTTGCACTAGAGAAGGTACAGGGGAGATTTAACAGGATGTTGCAGTGGAGAGATTACATAGGGGATTTACCTGAATGTTGCACTGGTGAGCGTGCAGAGGAGATTTACCTGGATGTTATACTAGAGATGTTATAGAGGAGATTTACCAGGGTGTTGCACTTCAGGGTGTACAGAGGAGATTTACAAGGATGTTGAAATACAGAGGTTAGATTGGAGATATACAAGGATGTTGCACTGGAGAAGGTACACAGGTGATTTACCAGGATGTTACACTAGAGAGGATACAGAGGAGGTTTAACATGATATTGCACTAGAGAGGGTGCAGAGGAGATTTTGCAGGATGTTGCTCAAGAGAGGATGCATTGGAGACTTACCAGGATGTTGCATTGGACAGTGTACAGAGGAGATTAGCAGGAGGTTGCACTAGATAGTGTAAAGAGGAGATTTACCTGTATGTTGCAGTAGAGAAGATACAGAAGAGATTTACCAGGATGTTCCACTAGAGACGATACAGAGAAGATTTACCAGGATGTTGCAATGGAGAGGGTACAAATCAGATTTCTCAGGATGTTGCACTGGATGAGGTACAGAGCAGATTTACCTGGTTATGCACTATAGAGTGTACAGCGGATATTTATCAGGATGTAGCACTACAGAGGTTAATGAGGAGATTTTACAGGGTGTTGCTCTAGAGAGGGTGCAGTGGAGATTTACCTGGATGTTGCTCTGGAGAGTTTACAGAGGAGATTTACAGCATGTTGCACTAGAGATGTTGCTGAGGAGATTTACAAGGTTGTTGCACTGGATGGGATACAGAGGAGATTTAACTGATTATTGCTCTATAGAGTGTACAGCGGAGATTTATCAGGATGTAGCACTACAGAGGGTGCTGAGGGTACTGAGGATATTTTACAGGGTGTTGCTTTAGAGAGGGTGCAGTTGAGATTTATGAGGATGTTGCACTGGAGAGGGTACAGAGTTGATTTACCAGCATGTTGCACTGCAAAGGTTAGCGAGCAGATTTACAATGATGTTGTACTAGAGAAGGTACAGAGGACATTCACCAGGTTGCTGCATTGCAGAGGGTACAGAGGAGATTTACCAGAGAGTATAAAGAGGAGTGTTATCATGATATTGCACAATAGAGTGTGCAGAGGAGATTTACCAGGATGTTGCACTGCAGAGGGTAGAGAGGAGACTTACATGGGTGTTGCACTAGAGAGGTACAGAGGAGATTTACCAGGATTTTGCACGGGAGAGGGTTCGGAGTAGATTTACCAGGATGTTACACTGGAGAGGGTAGAAACGAGATTTAGCAGGTTATTGCACTGGCGTGGTAAAGAGGAGATTCAACAGAATGTTGCAGTGGCGAGATTGCAGAAGAGATTTACCAGGATGCTGCACTGGAGTATATACAGAGGAGATTTACCAGGATGTTCCACTAGAGAGGATACAGAGAAGATTTACCAGGATGTTGCACTGGAGAAGGTAGAGAGGCGATTTACCAATATGTTGCGCCGAGAGCGTACAGAGGAGAGTTACCAGGATGTTGGACTGGACAGGGTACAGAACAGATTTACCTCGATGTTGAACTGGAGAGGGTACAAAGGATATTTACCCGGATGTTGCACTACAGATTTACAAGGTTATTGCGCAATAGAAGGTACAGAGGAATTTTACTGCGAAATTATACTATTGATGGTACAGATGAAACTCACCAGGATGTTGCACTAGAGAGGATACAGTGGAGATTTTCCAGGATGCTCCACTAGCGAGGGTATAGAGGAGATTTTCCAGGATGTTGCACTGGAGAGTGTACAGCGGAGATTTACCAGCATGTTGCGCTGGAGAGATTACAGAGACGATTTACCAGGTTGTTGCACAGCAGAGGTAACAGAGGTGATTTACCAGGATTTTGTACTAGAGAAAACAGATGAGATTTTCCAGGATGTTGCTCTAGAGAGGGAGCAGTGGGATTTACCAGGATGCTGCACTGGAGTGGGTGCAGATCAGATTTACCAGGATGTTGCACTGTAGAGTGTAGAGAGGAACTTTTCAAGGATGTTGTACTAGAGAGGCTACAGAGGAGATTTACAATGTTGTTGCACGGGAGAGTATACGGAGGAGATTTACCAGGATATTACACTGCAGATAATAGAGAGGAGATTTAGCAGGTTGTTGCACTGGCGAGGGTACAGAGGAGATGCAACATGATGTTGCACTGGAGTGGTTGCAGAAGAGTTTTAGCAGCATTTTGCACAGGATAAGGTACAGATGAGATTTACCAGCATGTTTCACTAGAGAGGATAGAGAGAAGATTTAGCACGATGTTGCACTGGAGAGGTTCGAGAGGAGACTTATCTGGATTTTGCACCGAAAGCAGGCAGAGGATATATACCAGGATGTTGCATTAGAGAGGATACAGAGAAGATTTTCCAGGTTATTGCGCTATAAATGAGAAAGAAAAGTTTTACCAGAATGTTACACTATAGAGGGTACAGCGGAGATATACCAGCATGTTGCGCTGGAGAGATTACAGAGACGATTTACCAGGTTGTTGCACTGGAGAGGCTACAGTGTAGATTCACCAGGATGTTGCACTAGAGGGGATACAATTAAGATTTTCCAGGATATTGCAAGAGAGAGGTCCAGTGGAGATTTAATAGCATGTTGCTCTGGAGAGATACGAGAGGAGATTAACCATAATGTTGTACTGGAGAGGGTAAAGAGGAGATTTAACAGGTTGTTGTACTAGAGAGGGTACAGAGGAGTTTTTCCAGGATGTTGCTCCAGAGAGAGAGTGCAGGGGAGACTTTCCAGGATGTTCCACTGGTGAGGGTACAGAGGAGATTAGCAGGAGGTTGCACTAGATAGGGTACAGAGGAGATTTACCTGTATGTTGCACTAGAGAAGATACAGAGGAGATTTACCAGGATGTTCCACTAGAGAGGATACAGAGAAGACTTACCAGGATGTTGCACTGGGCAGGTTATAGGGGCGATTTCCAGGATGTTGCACTCTAGAGAATACAGGGGAGATTTACCAGAATATTGCACTAAAGAGGGAATAGAGGAGTTTACCAGGATGTTGTACTAGCGAGGGTGCAGTGGAGATTTAACAGGAAGTTGCACTAGAGAAGGTACAGGGGAGATTTAACAGGATGTTGCAGTGGAGAGATTACATAGGGGATTTACCTGAATGTTGCACTGGTGAGCGTGCAGAGGAGATTTACCTGGATGTTATACTAGAGATGTTATAGAGGAGATTTACCAGGGTGTTGCACTTCAGGGTGTACAGAGGAGATTTACAAGGATGTTGAAATACAGAGGTTAGATTGGAGATATACAAGGATGTTGCACTGGAGAAGGTACACAGGTGATTTACCAGGATGTTACACTAGAGAGGATACAGAGGAGGTTTAACATGATATTGCACTAGAGAGGGTGCAGAGGAGATTTTGCAGGATGTTGCTCAAGAGAGGATGCATTGGAGACTTACCAGGATGTTGCATTGGACAGTGTACAGAGGAGATTAGCAGGAGGTTGCACTAGATAGTGTAAAGAGGAGATTTACCTGTATGTTGCAGTAGAGAAGATACAGAAGAGATTTACCAGGATGTTCCACTAGAGACGATACAGAGAAGATTTACCAGGATGTTGCAATGGAGAGGGTACAAATCAGATTTCTCAGGATGTTGCACTGGATGAGGTACAGAGCAGATTTACCTGGTTATGCACTATAGAGTGTACAGCGGATATTTATCAGGATGTAGCACTACAGAGGTTAATGAGGAGATTTTACAGGGTGTTGCTCTAGAGAGGGTGCAGTGGAGATTTACCTGGATGTTGCTCTGGAGAGTTTACAGAGGAGATTTACAGCATGTTGCACTAGAGATGTTGCTGAGGAGATTTACAAGGTTGTTGCACTGGATGGGATACAGAGGAGATTTAACTGATTATTGCTCTATAGAGTGTACAGCGGAGATTTATCAGGATGTAGCACTACAGAGGGTGCTGAGGGTACTGAGGATATTTTACAGGGTGTTGCTTTAGAGAGGGTGCAGTTGAGATTTATGAGGATGTTGCACTGGAGAGGGTACAGAGTTGATTTACCAGCATGTTGCACTGCAAAGGTTAGCGAGCAGATTTACAATGATGTTGTACTAGAGAAGGTACAGAGGACATTCACCAGGCTGCTGCATTGCAGAGGGTACAGAGGAGATTTACCAGAGAGTATAAAGAGGAGTGTTATCATGATATTGCACAATAGAGTGTGCAGAGGAGATTTACCAGGATGTTGCACTGCAGAGGGTAGAGAGGAGACTTACATGGGTGTTGCACTAGAGAGGTACAGAGGAGATTTACCAGGATTTTGCACGGGAGAGGGTTCGGAGTAGATTTACCAGGATGTTACACTGGAGAGGGTAGAAACGAGATTTAGCAGGTTATTGCACTGGCGTGGTAAAGAGGAGATTCAACAGAATGTTGCAGTGGCGAGATTGCAGAAGAGATTTACCAGGATGCTGCACTGGAGTATATACAGAGGAGATTTACCAGGATGTTCCACTAGAGAGGATACAGAGAAGATTTACCAGGATGTTGCACTGGAGAAGGTAGAGAGGCGATTTACCAATATGTTGCGCCGAGAGCGTACAGAGGAGAGTTACCAGGATGTTGGACTGGACAGGGTACAGAACAGATTTACCTCGATGTTGAACTGGAGAGGGTACAAAGAATATTTACCCGGATGTTGCACTACAGATTTACAAGGTTATTGCATAATAGAAGGTACAGAGGAGTTTTACTGCGATATTATACTATTGATGGTACAGATGAAACTCACCAGGATGTTGCACTAGAGAGGATACAGTGGAGATTTTCCAGGATGCTCCACTAGCGAGGGTATAGAGGAGATTTTCCAGGATGTTGCACTGGAGAGTGTACAGCGGAGATTTACCAGCATGTTGCGCTGGAGAGATTACAGAGACGATTTACCAGGTTGTTGCACAGCAGAGGTAACAGAGGTGATTTACCAGGATTTTGTACTAGAGAAAACAGATGAGATTTTCCAGGATGTTGCTCTAGAGAGGGAGCAGTGGGATTTACCAGGATGCTGCACTGGAGTGGGTGCAGATCAGATTTACCAGGATGTTGCACTGTAGAGTGTAGAGAGGAACTTTTCAAGGATGTTGTACTAGAGAGGCTACAGAGGAGATTTACAATGTTGTTGCACGGGAGAGTATACGGAGGAGATTTACCAGGATATTACACTGCAGAGAATAGAGAGGAGATTTAGCAGGTTGTTGCACTGGCGAGGGTACAGAGGAGATGCAACATGATGTTGCACTGGAGTGGTGGCAGAAGAGTTTTAGCAGCATTTTGCACAGGATAAGGTACAGATGAGATTTACCAGCATGTTTCACTAGAGAGGATAGAGAGAAGATTTAGCACGATGTTGCACTGGAGAGGTTCGAGAGGAGACTTATCTGGATTTTGCACCGAAAGCAGGCAGAGGATATATACCAGGATGTTGCATTAGAGAGGATACAGAGAAGATTTTCCAGGTTATTGCGCTATAAATGAGAAAGAAAAGTTTTACCAGAATGTTACACTATAGAGGGTACAGCGGAGATATACCAGCATGTTGCGCTGGAGAGATTACAGAGACGATTTACCAGGTTGTTGCACTGGAGAGGCTACAGTGTAGATTCACCAGGATGTTGCACTAGAGGGGATACAATTAAGATTTTCCAGGATATTGCAAGAGAGAGGTCCAGTGGAGATTTAATAGCATGTTGCTCTGGAGAGATACGAGAGGAGATTAACCATAATGTTGTACTGGAGAGGGTAAAGAGGAGATTTAACAGGTTGTTGTACTAGAGAGGGTACAGAGGAGTTTTTCCAGGATGTTGCTCCAGAGAGAGAGTGCAGGGGAGACTTTCCAGGATGTTCCACTGGTGAGGGTACAGAGGAGATTAGCAGGAGGTTGCACTAGATAGGGTACAGAGGAGATTTACCTGTATGTTGCACTAGAGAAGATACAGAGGAGATTTACCAGGATGTTCCACTAGAGAGGATACAGAGAAGACTTACCAGGATGTTGCACTGGGCAGGTTATAGGGGCGATTTCCAGGATGTTGCACTCTAGAGAATACAGGGGAGATTTACCAGAATATTGCACTAAAGAGGGAATAGAGGAGTTTTACCAGGATGTTGTACTAGCGAGGGTGCAGAGGAGATTTAACAGGAAGTTGCACTAGAGAAGGTACAGGGGAGATTTAACAGGATGTTGCAGTGGAGAGATTACATAGGGGATTTACCTGAATGTTGCACTGGTGAGCGTGCAGAGGAGATTTACCTGGATGTTATACTAGAGATGTTATAGAGGAGATTTACCAGGGTGTTGCACTTCAGGGTGTACAGAGGAGATTTACAAGGATGTTGAAATACAGAGGTTAGATTGGAGATATACAAGGATGTTGCACTGGAGAAGGTACACAGGTGATTTACCAGGATGTTACACTAGAGAGGATACAGAGGAGGTTTAACATGATATTGCACTAGAGAGGGTGCAGAGGAGATTTTGCAGGATGTTGCTCAAGAGAGGATGCATTGGAGACTTACCAGGATGTTGCATTGGACAGTGTACAGAGGAGATTAGCAGGAGGTTGCACTAGATAGTGTAAAGAGGAGATTTACCTGTATGTTGCAGTAGAGAAGATACAGAAGAGATTTACCAGGATGTTCCACTAGAGACGATACAGAGAAGATTTACCAGGATGTTGCAATGGAGAGGGTACAAATCAGATTTCTCAGGATGTTGCACTGGATGAGGTACAGAGCAGATTTACCTGGTTATGCACTATAGAGTGTACAGCGGATATTTATCAGGATGTAGCACTACAGAGGTTAATGAGGAGATTTTACAGGGTGTTGCTCTAGAGAGGGTGCAGTGGAGATTTACCTGGATGTTGCTCTGGAGAGTTTACAGAGGAGATTTACAGCATGTTGCACTAGAGATGTTGCTGAGGAGATTTACAAGGTTGTTGCACTGGATGGGATACAGAGGAGATTTAACTGATTATTGCTCTATAGAGTGTACAGCGGAGATTTATCAGGATGTAGCACTACAGAGGGTGCTGAGGGTACTGAGGATATTTTACAGGGTGTTGCTTTAGAGAGGGTGCAGTTGAGATTTATGAGGATGTTGCACTGGAGAGGGTACAGAGTTGATTTACCAGCATGTTGCACTGCAAAGGTTAGCGAGCAGATTTACAATGATGTTGTACTAGAGAAGGTACAGAGGACATTCACCAGGTTGCTGCATTGCAGAGGGTACAGAGGAGATTTACCAGAGAGTATAAAGAGGAGTGTTATCATGATATTGCACAATAGAGTGTGCAGAGGAGATTTACCAGGATGTTGCACTGCAGAGGGTAGAGAGGAGACTTACATGGGTGTTGCACTAGAGAGGTACAGAGGAGATTTACCAGGATTTTGCACGGGAGAGGGTTCGGAGTAGATTTACCAGGATGTTACACTGGAGAGGGTAGAAACGAGATTTAGCAGGTTATTGCACTGGCGTGGTAAAGAGGAGATTCAACAGAATGTTGCAGTGGCGAGATTGCAGAAGAGATTTACCAGGATGCTGCACTGGAGTATATACAGAGGAGATTTACCAGGATGTTCCACTAGAGAGGATACAGAGAAGATTTACCAGGATGTTGCACTGGAGAAGGTAGAGAGGCGATTTACCAATATGTTGCGCCGAGAGCGTACAGAGGAGAGTTACCAGGATGTTGGACTGGACAGGGTACAGAACAGATTTACCTCGATGTTGAACTGGAGAGGGTACAAAGGATATTTACCCGGATGTTGCACTACAGATTTACAAGGTTATTGCGCAATAGAAGGTACAGAGGAATTTTACTGCGAAATTATACTATTGATGGTACAGATGAAACTCACCAGGATGTTGCACTAGAGAGGATACAGTGGAGATTTTCCAGGATGCTCCACTAGCGAGGGTATAGAGGAGATTTTCCAGGATGTTGCACTGGAGAGTGTACAGCGGAGATTTACCAGCATGTTGCGCTGGAGAGATTACAGAGACGATTTACCAGGTTGTTGCACAGCAGAGGTAACAGAGGTGATTTACCAGGATTTTGTACTAGAGAAAACAGATGAGATTTTCCAGGATGTTGCTCTAGAGAGGGAGCAGTGGGATTTACCAGGATGCTGCACTGGAGTGGGTGCAGATCAGATTTACCAGGATGTTGCACTGTAGAGTGTAGAGAGGAACTTTTCAAGGATGTTGTACTAGAGAGGCTACAGAGGAGATTTACAATGTTGTTGCACGGGAGAGTATACGGAGGAGATTTACCAGGATATTACACTGCAGATAATAGAGAGGAGATTTAGCAGGTTGTTGCACTGGCGAGGGTACAGAGGAGATGCAACATGATGTTGCACTGGAGTGGTTGCAGAAGAGTTTTAGCAGCATTTTGCACAGGATAAGGTACAGATGAGATTTACCAGCATGTTTCACTAGAGAGGATAGAGAGAAGATTTAGCACGATGTTGCACTGGAGAGGTTCGAGAGGAGACTTATCTGGATTTTGCACCGAAAGCAGGCAGAGGATATATACCAGGATGTTGCATTAGAGAGGATACAGAGAAGATTTTCCAGGTTATTGCGCTATAAATGAGAAAGAAAAGTTTTACCAGAATGTTACACTATAGAGGGTACAGCGGAGATATACCAGCATGTTGCGCTGGAGAGATTACAGAGACGATTTACCAGGTTGTTGCACTGGAGAGGCTACAGTGTAGATTCACCAGGATGTTGCACTAGAGGGGATACAATTAAGATTTTCCAGGATATTGCAAGAGAGAGGTCCAGTGGAGATTTAATAGCATGTTGCTCTGGAGAGATACGAGAGGAGATTAACCATAATGTTGTACTGGAGAGGGTAAAGAGGAGATTTAACAGGTTGTTGTACTAGAGAGGGTACAGAGGAGTTTTTCCAGGATGTTGCTCCAGAGAGAGAGTGCAGGGGAGACTTTCCAGGATGTTCAACTGGTGAGGGTACAGAGGAGATTAGCAGGAGGTTGCACTAGATAGGGTACAGAGGAGATTTACCTGTATGTTGCACTAGAGAACATACAGAGGAGATTTACCAGGATGTTCCACTAGAGAGGATACAGAGAAGACTTACCAGGATGTTGCATTGGGCAGGTTATAGGGGCGATTTCCAGGATGTTGCACTCTAGAGAATACAGGGGAGATTTACCAGAATATTGCACTAAAGAGGGAATAGAGGAGTTTTACCAGGATGTTGTACTAGCGAGGGTGCAGAGGAGATTTAACAGGAATTTGCACTAGAGAAGGTACAGGGGAGATTTAACAGGATGTTGCAGTGGAGAGATTACATAGGGGATTTACCTGAATGTTGCACTGGTGAGCGTGCAGACGAGATTTACCTGGATGTTATACTAGAGATGTTATAGAGGAGATTTACCAGGGTGTTGCACTTCAGAGTGTACAGAGGAGATTTACAAGGATGTTGAAATACAGAGGTTAGATTGGAGATATACAAGGATGTTGCACTGGAGAAGGTACACAGGTGATTTACCAGGATGTTACACTAGAGAGGATACAGAGGAAGTTTAACATGATATTGCACTAGAGAGGGTGCAGAGGAGATTTTGCAGGATGTTGCTCAAGAGAGGATGCAGTGGAGACTTACCAGGATGTTGCATTGGACAGTGTACAGAGGAGATTAGCAGGAGGTTGCACTAGATAGTGTAAAGAGGAGATTTACCTGTATGTTGCAGTAGAGAAGATACAGAAGAGATTTACCAGGATGTTCCACTAGAGACGATACAGATGAGATTTACCAGGATGTTGCAATGGAGAGGGTACAAATCAGATTTCCCAGGATGTTGCACTGGATGAGGTACAGAGCAGATTTACCTGGTTATGCACTATAGATTGTACAGCGGATATTTATCAGGATGTAGCACTACAGAGGTTAATGAGGAGATTTTACAGGGGTTGCTCTAGAGAGGGTGCAGTGGAGATTTACCTGGATGTTGCTCTGGAGAGTTTACAGAGGAGATTTACAGCATGTTGCACTAGAGATGTTGCAGAGGAGATTTACAAGGTTGTTGCACTGGATGGGATACAGAGGAGATTTAACTGATTATTGCTCTATAGAGTGTACAGCGGAGATTTATCAGGATGTAGCACTACAGAGGGTGCTGACGGTACTGAGGATATTTTACAGGGTGTTGCTCTAGAGAGGGTGCAGTTGAGATTTATGTGGATGTTGCACTGGAGAGGGTACAGAGTTGATTTACCAGCATGTTGCACTGCAAAGGTTAGCGAGCAGATTTACAATGATGTTGCACTAGAGAGGGTACAGAGGAGATGTAACAGCATGTTGCACTAGAGATGGTAAAGAGGACATTCACCAGGCTGCTGCATTGCAGAGGGTACAGAGGAGATTTACCAGGATGTTACACTAGAGAGGATACAGAGGAGTTTTAACATGATATTGCACTAGAGAGTGTGCAGAGGAGATTTACCAGGATGTTGCACTGCAGAGGGTAGAGAGGAGACTTACATGGATGTTGCACTAGAGAGGTACAGAGGAGATTTACCAGGAATTTGCACGGGAGAGTGTATGGAGGAGATTTAGCAGGATGTTACACTAGAGAGCATAGAGACGAGATTTAGCAGGTTGTTGCACTGGCGAGAGTACAGATGATATTCAACAGGATGTTGCAGTGGAGAGATTGCAGAGGAGATTTACCAGGATGCTGCACTGGAGTATATACAGAGGAGATTTAACAGGATGTTCCACTAGAGAGGATACAGAGAAAATGTACCAGGAAATTGCACTGGAGACGGTAGACAGGCGATTTACCAGTATGTTGCGCCGAGAGCGTACAGAGGAGAGTTACCAGGATGTTGGACTGGACAGGGTACAAAGGAGATTTTGCTGTATGTTGAACTGGAGAGGGTACAAAGGATATTTACCAGGATGTTGCACTAGAGATAGTACAGAGGAGATTTACAAGGTTATTGCGCTATAGAAGGTACAGAGGAGTTTTACTGGGATATTACAGTAGAGGCGGTAAAGATGAAACTGACCAGGATGTTGCACTAGAGAGGATACAGTGGAGATTTTCCAGGATGATCCACTAGAGAGGGTATAGAGGAGATTTTCCAGAATGTTGCAGTGGAGAGTTTAGAGTGGAGATTTACCAGCATGTTGCGCTGGAGAGATTACAGAGAATATTTACCAGGTTGTTGCACTGGACAGGTAACAGAGGTGATTTACCAGGATTTTGCACTGGAGAGAGAACATATGAGATTTTCCAGTATGTTGCTCTAGAGAGGGAGCATTGGGATTTACCAGGATGCTGCACTCGAGTGGGAGCAGAAGAGATTTACCAGGATGTTGCACTGTAAAGTGTAGAGAGGACATTTTCAAGGATGTAGCACTAGAGAGGCTACAGAGAAGATTTACAATGTTGTGGCACTGGAGAGGATACGGAGGAGATTTACAAGGATGTTGCACTGAGAGGGTAGAGACGAGAGTTAGCAGGTTGTTGCACTGGAGAGGGTACAGAGGAGATTCAACAGGATGTTGCAGTGGATTGATTCCAGCGGAGAGTTAGAAGCATTTTGCACTGGGAGGGTACAGATGAGATTTGCCAGGATGTTTCACTAGAGAGGATAGAGAGAAGATTTACCAGGATGTTGCACTGGATAGCGTAGAGAGGAGATTTACCTGGATTTTGCACCGAAAGCAGGCAGAGGATATTCACCAGGGTGTTGCATTAGAGAGGATAAGAGAAGATTTTCAAGGATATTGCGCTATAGAGATTAGAAATAAATTTTACCAGGATGTTACGCTATATAGGGTACAGCAGAGATATACCAGCATGTTGCGCTGGAGAGATTACAGAGACGTTTCACCAGGTTGTTGCACTGGAGAGGGTACAGATTAGATTCAGCAGGATGTTTCACTAGATTGGATACAATTAAGATTCTCCAGGATATTGCACGACAGAGGTACAGAGGAGATTTACCAGCATGTTGCATTGGAGAGATACCATAGGAGAGTTACCATCATGTTGCACTGGAGAGGGTACAGAGGAGATTTAACAGGATTTTGCACTAGAGAGGGTAGAGAGGAGATTTTCCAGGATGTTGCTCTAGAGAGGGTGCAGTGGAGACTTACCAGGATTTTGCACTGGAGAGTGTACAGAGGAGATTAGCAGGAGGTTGCACTAGATAGGGTACAGAGGAGATTTACCTTTATATTGCCCTAGAGAAGATACAGAGGAGATTTACCAGGATGTTCCACTATAGCGGATACAGAGTAGATTTACAAGGATGTTGCACTGGAGAGAATACAGGGGAGATTTACCAGAATACTGCACTAGAGAGGTTTCAGAGGAGTTTTACCAGGATGTTGCACTAGAGAGAATGCAGAGCAGATTTAACAGGATGTTGCACTAGAGAAGGTAGAAGGGAGATTTAACAGGATGTTGCAGTGGAGAGATTACAGAGGGGTTTACCAGGATGTTGCACTATTGAGCGTACAGAGGAGATTTACCTGGATGTTATACTAGAGATGTTATAGAGGAGATTTACCCGGATGTTGCACTGAGAGGGCACAGAGGAGATTTTCCAGGATGTAGTTTTGCAGAGTGTACAGCGGCGATGTACCAGGATGTTGATCTGCAGAGGTTAGGAAGGAGATTTAGAAGGAATTTGCACTAGTGAGCGTACAGATGAGAGTTAACATGATGTTGCACTACAGAGTGTATAGAGGAGATTTACCAGGATGTTGCACTGGAGAGGATACAGAGAAGATTTAGCAGGATGTTGCACTAGAGAGGTTACAGTGGAGTTTTACTAGGATGTTGCACTAGAGAGGATGCAGAAGAGATTTAACAGAATGTTGCACTTGAGAATGTAGAGGAGATTTAACAGGATGTTGCAGTTGAGAGATTACAGAGGGGATTTACCAGGATGTTGCACTGTTGAGCGTACAGAGGAGATATACCTAGATGTTATACTAAAGATATTATAGAGGAGATTTACCCGTATGTTGATCTGCAGAGGTTAGAGAAGAGATTTAGAAGGATTTTGCACTAGAGAGCGTACAGAGGAGATTTAACAGGATGTTGCACTAGAGAGGGTACAGAGGAGATTTACCAGTATGTTTCACTGGAGATCGTACAGAGGAGATTTACCAGGATGTTATGCTAGAAAGGATACAGAGGAGTTTTAACATGATGTTGCACTAGAGAGGGTGCAGATGAGATGTACCAGAATGTTGGACTTTAGAATTAAGAGAGGACATTTTCAAGGATGTTGCACTAGAGAGGCTACACAGGAGATTTACAAGAATGTAGCACGGGAGAGGTACAGATGAGATTGACCAGCTTACTGCTCTGGAGTGATGCCAGAGAAGATTTACCATCATGTTGCACTGGAGAGGTTATAGAGGAGATTTAACAGGATGTTGCACTAGAGAGGTTACAGAGGAGATTTTCCAGTATGTTGCTCTAGAGAGGGTGCAGTGGAGACTTACCAGGATGTTGCACTGGAGACGGTAGAGAGGAGTTTAGCAGGAGGTTACACTAGATAGGGTACAGAGGATATTTACCTGTATGTTGCACTAGAGAAGATACAGAGGATATTTACCATGATGTTGCACTAGAGAGTATACAGAGAAGATTAACCAGGATGTTGCAATGGAGAGGGTATAGGGGCGATTTCCAGCATGTTGCACTTTAGAGAATAAAGGGGAGATTTACTAGAATATTGCACTAGAGAGGGTACAGAGGAGATTTTCCAGTATGTTGCACTAGTGAGGGTAAACATGAGATTCCCCAGGATGTTGCACTGGAAAGGGTACAGAGGAGATTTACCTAATTATTGCACTAAAAATGTACTGCGGAGAATGATCAGGATGTAGCACTACAGAGGGTACTGAGGAGATTTTAAAGGGAGTTGCTCTAGAGATGGTGCAGTGGAGATTTACCAGGATCTTGCACTGGAGAGGTTACAGAGGAGATTTACCAGCATGTTGCACTAGAGAGGGCACAGAGGAGATATACAAGGATGTTGCAGTAGAGAGTTTACAGAGTAGATTTACAAGTATGTTCCACTAGAGAGGATACAGAGAAGATTTACCAGGATGTTGCACTGGAAAGGATACAGAACAGATTTACCTGGATATTGTACCGGTGGAGATACAGAGGAGATTTGCCAGGATGTTGCACTGGAGAGGGTAAAGAGTATATTTTCCAGGATGTTGCACTAGAGATTGTACAGAGGAGTTTTACCAGGTTATTGCGCTGTAGATGGTACTGAGGAGTTTAACCAGGTTGTTACATTAGAGATGGTACAGAGGAGATTTTCCAGCATGTTGCACTAGAGAGGATACAGAGGTGATTTACTAGGATGTCGCCCTGGGAGGGTACAGAAGTGATTCACCAGAATGTTCCACTAGACAGGGTACCGATGAGATTTAACAGAATTTTGCATCAGTGGGGGTACAGAGGAGATTTACCAGGATGGAGCACCAGAGATGATACAGAGGAGATTACCAGGATGTTCCATTAGAGAGGTGCAGAGGAAGTTTACCAGCATGTTGCACTGGACAGATTACAGAGGAGAATTAACAGGATGTTGCACTGGAGAGCTTACAATAAGACTCACCAGGATGTTGCTCTAGAGAGAGTGCAGTGGAGATTTACCAGGAGGTTGGACAGACGAGAGTACAGACCAGATTTTCCAGGATGTTGCACTGGATATGGTACAGAGGAGATTTACCAAGATGTTGCACTAGAGACGGCATAGAGGAGATTTAAAGGTTATTGCGCTGTAGAAGGTACAGATGAGTTTTACCAGGATCTTACACTAGAGAGGGTACCGAGGAAACTTACCAGGACGTTGCACTAGAGATGATACAGAGGAGAATTATTAGGATGTGGCCCTGGGAGGGTACAGAAGAGATTCACAATAACTTTCCACGCACAGGATACAGAGGAAATTTACGAGGATTTTGCACTAGAAATGGTACAGAGGAGTTTTACCAGGTTATTGCGCTGCAGAGGGTACTGAGGAGTTTTGCCAGGATGTTACATTAGAGAGGGTACACAGGAGATTTACCAGGATTTTGCACTAGAGATGGTATAGAGGAGTTTACCAGTTTATTACGCTGCAGAGAGTACTGAGGAGTTTTACCAGGATGTTACATTAGAGAGGGTACATAGGACATTTTCCAGCATGTTGCACTAGTGAGGATACAGAGGAGATTTACTAGGATGTCGCCCTGGGAGTTTACAGAAGAGTTTCGCCAGAATGTTTCACTAGCGAGGGTACAGAGGAGAATTGCCAGGATGTTGCACTGGAGAGATTATAGAGGAGATTTACCTGGTTATTGCGCTATAGTGGGTACAGCGGAGATTTATCAGGATGTATCACTACAGGGGCTATTGTGGTGATTTTACATGATGTTGCTCTCGAGAGGGTGCATAGGAGATTTACCAGGATGTTGCACTGGAGAGGTTAACGAGGAGATATACCAGCATGTTTCACTAGAGGGGGAACAGATGAGATTTACAAGGATGTTCCACTAGAGAGGATACAGAGAAGGTTTACCAGGATGTTGCAATGGAGAGAATACAGAGCAGCATTACCAGCATGTTGCACTGAGTTCGCGCTAAGGAGATTTACCAGGATGTTGGACTGGAGAGGGTACAGAGGAGATTTACCAGGATGTTGCACTGTAAAGGGTAACGGGTAGATTTACCTGGATATTGCACTGGAGAAGGTACAGAGGTGATTTAACAGCATGTTGTACTGGTGAGGGTATAAAGTAGACTTGCCTGGATGTTACACTAGAGAGGGTACAGAGGATCTTTTCCAGCATGTTGCAATGGAGAGGGTACAGAGGAGATTTTACGAAAATGTTGCACTGCAGAGTTTGCAGAGCATATTTATCAGGATGTTGCATTGTAGAGAGTACAGGAGAGATTTAGAAAAATATTGCACTAGAGAGGGTACAGAGGAGATTCACCATAATTTTGCAGTAGAGAAGGTGCAGAGGAGATTTTCCAGGATGTTGCACTAGAGACGAAGCAGAGGAGATTTACCAGTATCTTGCACTAGAGAGGGTACAGAGGAGAGTTACCAGGATGTTGCACTGGGGTGGGTACCGTGGAGATTTACCAGGATGTTACACTAGAGAGGCTACAGAGGAGATTTAACAGGATATTGTACTGGAGAGGGTACAGAGGAGATTTAAAGGATGTTGCTCTGGATAGGATGCTGATGACATTTATCAGGATGTTGCACTTGATAAGCTACAGAGGAGATTTACCAGTTTGTTGCAATTAAGAGCGTACAGACGAGATTTAGCAGGATGTTGCACTGGAGGCGGTACAGCGGAGATTTATCAGAATGTTGCACTAGACAGATACAGAGGAGATTTACCGGGATGTTGCACCCGAGTGGGTACATAGGAAATTTACAAGATTGTTGCACTAGAGAGGGTACAGAGGAGATACCAGGATTGTGCATTAGAAATGGTGCAGTTGAGATTTACCAGGATGTGGCCCTGGGAGGGTACAGAGGAGATTCACCAGAATGTTGCACTCGACAGGGTACAGAGCAGATTTTCCAGAATGTTGCAGAATTGAGGGTGCAGAGGAGATTTAGCTGGGTATTGCACTGGAGAGGGTACAGAAGAGATTTACCAGGATGTTGCACTATAGCGGCTACAACGAGATTTACCAGGGTTTTGCACTGGAGAGTGTGCAGAGGTGATGTACAAGGATTTTGCAATACAGAGGGCATTGATCTGATTGACCAGGATGTTGCACTGGAGAATGTACAGAGGAGGTTTACCAGGATGTTTCATTGGATAGCGTACCGAGGACATTTACCAGGATGCTACTCTGTGGAGGTTAGAGAGGAGATATGGCAGGATGTTGCACTGCAGAAAGTACAGATGAGAGTTTACAAGGATGTTCCACTAGAGAGGGTACAGAGGAGATTTACTAGGATGTTGCACTTGAGAGAGTACAGAGTAGATTTACCAGGATTTCACGCTAGAGATGGTACAGAGGGGCTTTAAAATGATATTGCACTTGAGAGGTTACAGAGGAGATTTACCAGGATGTTACACTCTTGCGGGTAGAAAGATTTAGCAGATTGTTGCTCTGCCGAGGGTTACGAGGAGATTTCAAATGATGTTGCAGTGGTATGGGGGCAGAGGAGATTTACCAGTATGTTGCACTCGAGATTTACAGAGGAGATTTACCAGGATGTTGCACTAGAGAGGATACAGAGGAATTTTACCAGGATGTTGCACTAGAGAGGGTGCAGTGAGATTTAGCAGGATGTAGCCCTGTAGAGATTTCAGACGTGATGTATCAGGATGTTGCACTGGAGAGGGTACAGCAGAGATTAGCAGGGAGGCCACTAGAGAGGGTGGAGAGCAGAATTAACAGGATGTTGCACTACAGAGGGTACAGAGGAGATTTACAAGGAAGTTGCACTAGCGAGGGTACAGAGGAGATTGTTCAGGATGTTGCACTGGAGAGGATACAGAGTAGATTTACCACGATGCTACACTCCAGATGGAACATAGGGGATTTAACAGGACATTGCACTAGAAAGATTGCAGACGCGATTTAGCAGGATTTTGCACTGCAGAGCGTGCAGAGATGATTTACGAGGAAGTTGAACTAGAGCGTGTACAGAGGTAATTTACCAGGATGCTGCGCTGGAGAGGATACAGAGACGTTTTACCAGGATGTTACACTGGAAGGGTACAGAGGTGAATTAACAGGATGTTGCACTGGCGAGGGTACAGAGGTGATTTACATGGATGTTATACTAGAGAGGGTACAGAGGCGAATTAGCAGGATGTTGCACTGGAGAGTGTACAGAGGAGATTTACCAGGAAGTTTAATTGGAAAGGGTGCAGAGGGGATTTACCAGGATGATACATTGTAGAGTGTAGTGGGGAGATTTAACACGATCTTGCACAGCAGAAAGTGCGGATAAGTTTTACCAGGATGTTGCAATGTAGAGGGTAGTGAGGAGATTTACATGGATGTTGCAGTAGAGAGGACCCAGAGGATATTTACCAGAATGTTACACTGGAGAGGATACAGAGAAGTTTTACCAGGGTGTTACACTGGAGAGGGTACAGAGGTGATTTAACAGGATGTTGCACTGGCAAGGGTACAGAGAAGATTTACCACGATATTGCACTACAAAGTGTACAGAGGAGATTTACCTGGATCTTGCAGTAAAGAGGGTGCAGAGTGGATTTACCAGGATGTTGCATTAGAAAGGATGCAGAGGAGATTTACGAGGATGTTGCACTAAAGACGGTACAGAGCAGATTTACTAGGATGTTGCACTGGAGAGGGTACCGTGAAGATTTACCAAGATGTTTCACTAGAGATGGTGCAGTGGAGATTTACCAGGTTGTGGCCCTGGGAGTGTACGGAGGAGATTCACCAGAATGCTGCACTCGACAGGGTACACAGCAGAGTTATCAGAATGTTGCACCATTGAGAGTACAGAGGAGATTTAGCTGGATATTGTACAGGAGAGGTTAAAGAGGAGATTTACCAGGATATTGCACTATAGAGGATGCAGGGACATTTAGCAAGGTGTTACACTGGAGAGGGTGCAGAGAAGATGTACCAGAATTTAGCAATACAAAGGGTACAGATCTGATTTACCAGGATGTTGCACTGGAGAAAGTACAGAGGAGATTTACCAGGAAGTTGCTTTGGTTAGGGTACAGAGGAGATTCACCAGCATGTTGCACTGAAGAAGGTACCATCGATATTTAACAGGATGATACACTGGAGAGGGTACAGAGCAGATTTAACCTGATATTGCACTACAGAGGGTGCAGAGGAGATTTAGCAGGATGTTGCACTGCAGAGGGTAGATAGCTGATTTACAAGAATATTGCACTAGAGAGGGTACAGAGGAGATTTACCAGGATTTTGCACTGGAGAGGTTAACAACGTGATTTACCAGGATGTTGCACTGGAGAAAGTATAGAGGAGATTTCACAGAAAGTTGCATTGGATATGGTACAGAGGAGATTCACCAGGATGTTACACTGTAGAGGGTAGAGAGGAGATTTAGCATGATATTGCACTGCAGAAGGTAAAGAGGACATTTAAAACGATGTTGTACTGGAGAGGGTATTCAGGAAATTTACCAGGATGTTGCAGTAGATAGAGTACATAGGAGATTTAACAGGATGTTGCACTGGAGAGGTTAGCAACGTGATTTACCAGGATGTTGCACTGAAGAGGATACAAAGGAGATTAGCAGTACTGGCAGTAGAGAGGGTGCAGAGCAGAATTAGCAAGATGTTGCTCTACATAGGGTTCAGAGGATTTACAATGATTTTGCACTATCGAGGATAAGGAGGGGATTTGCCAGGAAGTTGCACTAAAGAGGGTAAAGAGAAGATTTTCCGGCACGTTGCACTAGAGAGGATACAGAGGAGATTTACTAGGATGTCGCCCTGGGTCGATACAGAAGTGATTCACCAGAATGTTCCATTAGACAGGGTACCGTGGAGCTTTAGCAGAATGTTAAACTAGAGAGGGTACAGAGGAGATTTACCAAAATATTGGACTGGAGAGAGTACAGAGGAGATTTACCAGGATGTTGCAATATAGAGGGTACAAGGAGATTTACCAGGGTTTTGCAATGGAGAGCGTGCAGAGGTGATGTAGCAGGATTTTACAATACAGAGTGTATTGATCTGATTCACCAGGATGTTGCACTGGAGAAAGTACAGAGGAGATTTACCAAGAAGTTTCATTGGAAATGGTACAGAGGAGATTTACCAGGATGTTACACTGTAGAGGTTAGAGAGGAGATTTAGCACGAGGTTGAACTGCAGAAGGTACAGAGGAGATTTACCAGGATATTAGGCTGGAGATGCTCCAGAGGGGTTTTAACAGGATATTGCACTAGAGTGGGTACAGAGCAGATTTACCAGGGTGATACACTGGAGCAGGTAGAAAGATTTAGCAGGATGTTTCACTGCGAAAGGTAAAGAGGAGAATTAACAGGATGTTGCAGTGGAGTGGTTACAGAGTTGATTTACCAGGATATTGAACTGCAGAGGATAGAGAGGATATTTACTAGGATGTTGCAGTAGAGAGGGTCAGAGCAGATTCACATAGATGTTGCTCTGGAGTGGTTACAGACGTGATTTACCTGGATGTTGCGCTGGAGAGGTTACGGAGGAGATTAGCAGGATGGTCACTAGAGAGTGCAGAGCGGAACTAACAGGATGTTGCACTACAGTGGTTACAGAGGAGATTTAGAAGGATGTTGCACCCGCGAGGGTACAGAGGAGATTTACCTGGATGTTGCACAGGAATGCGCACAGAGTAGTTTTACTGCCAAGTTACACTGTAGAGGTTACATAGGGGATTTAACAGGACTTTGCACTTGAGAGCTTGCAGAAGCGATTTACCAGGATGTTGCACTGCAGAGCGTGCAGAGATGACTTATGATGAAGTTGCACTAGAGAGTTTACAGAGGTAATTTGCCAGGATGTTGCACTGGCGAGGGTACAGAGGAGATTTACCTGAATGTTACACTAGAAAGGGTACAGAGGAGAATTACCAGGATGTTGCACTAGCCAGGGTATAGAGGACATTTACCACGATGTTGCACTGCAGAGCGTACATTGGTCATTTACCAGGATGTTTGCAGTGTGGAGAGTACAGAGCAGTTTTATCATGATATTGCACTAGAGAGGGTGCAGACTAGATTTACCAGGATGTTGCACTGCAGAGGACACAGAGAAGATTTACCAGCATGTTGCACTAGAGAGGGTAGGGAGGAGATATACCAGGATTTTGCACAAGAGAGGGTACAGATGAGATTTAACAAGATGTTGCACTAGAGAGGGTGCAATGGAGATTTACCACGATGTTATACTAGAGAGGGAACATAGGGTATTTAACATGACTTTGCAGTAGAGAGGGTGCAGAGGCGATTTACCAGGATGTTGCACTGGAGAGTGTACAGAGGAGTTTTACCAGGATGTTACATTGGAGAGAGTACAGAGGAGAATTACCAGTATGTTGCACTGTAGAGGGTACAAAGGAGATTTACAACGATGATGCACTGCAGATTCTAAAGAGGAGATTTAAAGTATGATGCACTGTAGAGAATACTTTGGAGAATTACCAGAATATTGCACTAGAGAGAGTACAGATGAGATTTACCAGGATGTTGCACTGCAGTGGATAAAAGGAGATTCACAAGAATGTTGCTCTAGATAGGGTACAGGGGAGATTTACCAGCATGTTGCACTGGAGAGGGAAAACAGGAGATTTACCAGGATGTTAAACTGTAGAGGGTAGAGTGGAGATTAAGCAGGTTGTTGCACTGGCGAGGGTACTGAGGAGATTCAACAGGATCTTGCAGTGGAGAGGTTGCAGAGGAGATTTACCAGGATATTGCACTGGAGTGGGTACAGAGAAGATTTACCAGAATGTTCCACTAGAGAGGATACAGAGAAGATTTAACATGATGTTGCACCGGAGAGAGTAGTGAGGAGCATTACCAGGATGTTGCAGCAAGAGTGTGCAGAGGAGGTTGACCAGTATGTTGGACTGGAGATGATACAGAGGAAATTTACCAGCATGTTGCACTAGAGAGGGTACAGAGGAGATTTACCAGAATATTGCACTAGAGAGGGTGATAGGGGATTTAGCAGCATGTTGCACTGGAGAGGGTGCCGTGAAGATTTACCAGGATGTTACAGTGGAGAGGTTACAGAGCAATTTTAACATGATGTTCCACTAGAGAGGGTGCAAAGTAGATTTACCAGGATGTTGCACTGCAGAGGGTATAGAGAAGATTTACAAGGATGTTGCACTAGAGAGGGTACAGGTTGATTTACCAGGATGTTGCACTGGAGAGGGTACAGAGGAGATTTACGAGCATGTTGCACTAGAGAGGGTACAGAGGAGATTTACCAGGATAATGCATTAGAGAGGGTGGAGAGTGGATTTAGCAGCATGTTGCACTGGAGAGGGTACCGCGAAGATCTACCAGGATGTTACACTGGAGAAGATACAGAGCAATTTTAACATGATTTTACACTAGAGAGGGTGCCAAGTATATTTACCAGGATGTTGCATTGCAGATGATATATAGAAGATTTACAAGGATGTTGCCCTAGAGAGGGTACAGCTTGATTTACCAAGATGTTGCACTGGAGAGGGTACAGAGGAGATTTACCAGGATGTTGCACTAGAGAGGGTACAGAGGAGATTTACCTGGTTATTGCGCGATGGAGAGTACAGAAGATTTTTTACAAGGATGAGTTTTATCATGATATTGCACTGGAGAGGATACAGAGAAGATTTACCAGCATGTTGCAGTAGAGAGGGTACAGAGCAGATATACCAGGATTTTGCACTAGAGAGGGTACAGAGGAGATTTACGAAGATGTTGCTCTAGAGAGGGTGCAATTGTGATTTACCAACGCGTTATACTAGAGAGGGAACATAGGATATTTAACATGACTTTGCTGTAGAGAGTTTGCAGAGGCGATTTACCAGGATGTTGCACTGGAAAGTTTACAGCGGAGTTTTACCAGGATGTTACACTGGAGGGAGTACAGAGAAGAATTACCAGTATGTTGCAATGTACAGAGTACATAGAGATTTACCACGATGTTGCACTGCAGATTCTAAATAGGAGATTTACCAGGATGATGCACGGAAGAGAATACAGGGGAGATTTACCAGAATATTGCACTAGAGAGGGTACAGATGAGATTTTCCAGCATGTTGCACTGTAGAGGGTACAGAGGAGATTTACCAGGATGTTACACTGTAGAGGGCAGATTGGATAGTTTAAAGGTTGTTGCACTGGCGAGGGTACTGAGGAGATTCAACAGGATCTTGCAGTGGAGAAGTTGCAGAGGATATTTACCAGGATATTGCGCTGGAGTGGGAACAGAGGAGATTTACCAGGATGTTCCACTAGAGACGATACAGAGAAGATTTACCAGGATGTTTCACCGGAGAGAGTAGTGAGGAGCATTACCAGGATGTTGCAGCAAGAGCGTGCAGAGGAGGTTGACCAGTATGTTGGACTGGAGATGATACAGAGGAGATTTACCAGCATGTTGCACTAGACAGGGTACAGAGGAGATTTACCAGGATATTGCTCTAGAGAGGTTGGATATGGGATTTAGCAGCGTGTTGCACTGGAAAGGGAGCTGGCGAAGATTTACCAGGATGTTACACTGGAGAGTTTACAGAGCAATTTTAACATGATGTTGCACCAGAAAGTGTGCAAAGGAGATTTACCAGGATGTTGCACTGCAGAGGGTATATAGATGATTTACAAGGATGTTGCACTAGAGAGGGTACAGATTGATTTACCAGGATGTTGCACTGGAGAGGGTACAGAGGAGATTTACCAGCATGTTGCACTAGAGTGGGTAAAGAGGAGATTTACCTCGATATTGCACTAGAGAGAGTGTGGATAGGGTATTTAGCAGCATGTTGCACTGGAGATGGTACGGCGAAGATTTACAAGGATGTTACACTGGAGAGGTTACAGAGCAATTTTAACATGATGTTGCACTAGAGAGGGTGCAAAGGAGATTTACTAGGATGTTGCACTGCAGAGGATATAGAGAAGATTTATAACGATGTTGCACTAGAGAGGGTACAGATTTATTTACCAGGATGTTGCACTGGAGAGTGTACAGAGGAGATTTACCAGGATGTTGCACTAGAGAGGTACAGAGGAGATTTACCTGGTTATTTCGCTATGGACGGTACAGAAGAGTTTTACGAGGATGTTACACTAGAGAAGATGAGGATGGGATTAACCAGGATGTTGCACTAGAGAGGATAAAGAGAAGATTTTCCAGGATGTTCCACTATAGAGGTACAGAGTAGATTTGCGAGCATTTTGCACAGTAGGCATTACAGAGGAGATTTACCAGGATGTTGCACTGTAGAGGGTACAGATGAGAGTTATCAGGATGTTGCACTAGAGAGGGTACAGAGGAGATTTCCCAGGATGTTGCTCTAGAGAGGGTGCAGTGGATATTTACCAGAATGTTACACTGGAGAGGATACAAAGGAGATTTACCAGCATGTTGCACTAGAGAGGGTACAGAGGAGATATACCAGGATTTTGCACTAGAAAGGGTGCAGAGGAGATTTACCAGGATGTTGCACTAGCGAGTGTACAGAGGAGATTTACCACGATGTTGCACTGGAGAGCGTACAGAGTAGATTTACCACGACGTTGCACTGTAGATGGAAGATAAAGGATTTACCATGACTTTGCAGTAGAGAGGGTGCAGAGGCGATTTACTAGGATGTTGCATTGGAGAGTGTATAGAGGAGTTTTACCTGGATGTTACACTGGAGAGAATACAGTGAAGAATTACCAGGATGTTGCACTTGAGAGGGTACATAGGAGATTTACCAGGATGATGCACTGTAGAGAGTACAGGGGAGATTTACCAGAATATTTCACTTGAGAGAGTACAGATGAGATTTACCACGATGTTGCGCTGCAGAGGTTAAAGAGGAGATTTACAACAATGTTGCTCTAGAGAGGGCACAGAGGATATTTACCAGTATGTTGCACTGGAGAGGGTACAGAGGTGATTTACCAGGATTTTACACTGTAGAGGGTAGAGTGGAGATTTAGCAGGTTGCTGCACTGGCGAGGTTACTCCGGAGATTCAACAGGATCTTGCAGTGGAGAAGTTGCAGAGGAGATTTACCAGGATATTGCACTGGAGTGGGCAAAGAGGAGATTTACCAGGATGTTCCACTAGAGAGGATACAGAGAAGATTTACCAGGATGTTGCACCGGAGAGGGTAGTGAGGAGCTTTACCAGAATGTTGCAGCAAGTGAGTTCAGAGGAGGTTGTCCAGTATGTTGGCCTGGAGATGATACAGAGGAGATTTACCAGCATGTTGCACTGGAGAGGGTACAGAGAAAATTTACCAGGAGGTTGCACTAGAGAGGGTGCATTGGGGATTTACCAGGATGTTGCACTGGAGAGGGTACCGCGAAGATTTACCAGGATGTTACACTGGAGAGGTTACAGAGTAGTTTTAACATGATGTTGCACTAGAGAGGGTGCAAAGGAGATTACCAGGATGTTGCACTGCAGAGGGAATAGAGAATATTTACAAGGATGTTGCACTAGAGAGGGTACAGATTGATTTACCAGGATGTTGCACTGCAGATGGTACAGAGGAGATTTACCAGCATGTTGCACTAGAGAGGGTACAGAGGAAATTTACCTGGATATTGCACTATAGAGAGTGTGGATAGGGTATTTAGCATCATGTTGCACTGGAGAGGATACCGCGAAGATTTACCAGGATGTTACACTGGAGAGGTTACAGAGCAATGTTAACATGATGTTGCACTAGAGGTGTTGCAACGGAGATTTACCAGGATGTTGCACTGCAGAGGTTATAGAGAAGATTTACAAGGATGTTGCACTAGAGAGGGTACAGATTGATTTACCAGGATTTTGCACTGGAGAAAGTAAAGAGGAGATTTACCAGGATGTTGCACTAGAGAGGTGAAGAGGAGATTTATCTGTTTATTTCGCTATGGAGGGTACAGAATAGTTTTACCAGGATGTTACACTAGAGTAGATACAGAGGAGATTAACCAGCATGTTGCACTAGAGTGGGTACAGAGGAGTTATACCAGAATTTTGCACTAGAGAGGGTACAGAGGAGATTTACCAAGATGTTGCTCTAGAGAGGGTGCAATTGATATTTACCACGACCTTATACTAGAGTGGGAACATAGAAGATTTAACATGACTTTGCAGTAGAGAGCGTACAGAGGCGATTTAACAGGATGTTGTACTGGAGAGTGTACAGAGGAGTTTTACCAGGATGTTACACTGGAGAGAGAAGAGAAGAATTACCAGTATGTTGCACTGTAGAGGGTACATAGGAGATTTACCAAGATGTTGCACTGCATATTCTAAAGAGGAGATTTACCAGGATGATGCACTGTAGAGAATACAGGGGAGATTTACCAAAATATTGCACTAGAGAGGGTACAGATGAGATTTACCAGGATGTTGCACTGCAGAGCGTAAAGAGGAGATTTACAAGAATGTTGCTCTAGATAGGGTACAGAGGAGATTTACCAGCATTTTGCATTGGCGAGGGTACAGAGGAGATTTACCAGGATGTTACACTGTAGAGGGCAGATTGGAGATTAAGCAGGTTGTTGCACTGGCGAGGGTACTGAGAAGATTCAACAGGATCTTGCTGTGAGGATGTTGCAGAGGAGATTTACCAGGATATTGCACTGGAGTGGGTACAGAAGAGATTTACCAGGATGTTCCACTAGAGAGGATACAGAGAAGATTTACCAGGACGTTGCACCGGAGAGAGTAGTGAGGAGCATTACCAGGATGTTGCAGCAAGAGCGTGCAGAGGAGGTTGACCAGTATGCTGGACTGGCGATGATACAGAGGAGATTTACCAGCATGTTACACTAGAGAGGGTACAGAGGAGATTTACCAGGATATTGCACTAGAGAGGGTGAATAGGGGATTTAGCAGCATGTTGCACTGGAGAGGGTACCACGAAGATTTACCAGGATGTTACACTGGAGAGGTTACAGAGCAGTTTTAACATTATGTTGCACTAGAGAGGGTGCAAAGTAGATTTACCATATGTTGCACTGCAAAGCGTAGAGAGAAGATTTACAAGCATGTTGCACTAGAGTGGGTACAGAGGATATTTACCACGATGTTCCTCTGGAGAGGGTAGAGAGGAGATTTAGCAGGTTGTTGCACTGGAGAGGGTAGAGAGGAGATTTACTAGGATGTTCTCCTAGAGAGGATACAGAGAAGATTTCTAGGATGTTGCACTAGAGATGTTACAGTGGAGATTTACGTGGTTATTGCGCTATAGAGTGTACATAGGAGTTTTACCAGGATGTAAGTCTAGAGAGGTACAGAGGAGATTTAACAGCATGTTGCACTGGAGAGATTACAGAGGAGATATAACATGATTTTGCACTGGAGAGTTAACAGTGGAGATTTATCAGGATGTTGGACTGGAGAGAGTACAGAGGAGATTTCACAGGATCATCCACAAGAGAGGATACAGAGAAGATTTACTGATGAGGTTACAGAGCAGATTTACTAGGATGTTGCACCGAGAGCGTGCAGAGGAGATTTACGAGGAGGTTGGACTTTTGAGGGTACAGACGAGATTTACCAAGATGTTGCACTGGAAAGGGTTCAGAGGAGAATTACAAGATTGTTGCACTAGAGAGTGCACAGAGTAGGTTTACCATGTTATTGCGCTGTAGAGGGTACAGAGGAGTTTTACTAGGATGTCACACTAGAGAGGGTACAGAGGAGATTTACCAGGATGTTGCACTAGAGATGATACAGATGAGATTTATTAGGATGTGGACCTGGGAGGGCACAGAGGAGATTTACCAGAATGTTGTGCTCTAGAGTGTACAGGGGAGAATTACCAGGTTTTGCATTGGCGAGGGTGCAGAGGAGATGTACCAGGATTTTGCAATGCAGAGGGTACTGATCTTATTAGCAGGATGTTGCACTGGAGAAAGTACATGGGTGATTTATCAGGAAGTTGCATTGGATAGGGCAGAGAGGAAATTAACCAGGATGTTACACTGTAGCGGAGGAGAGTAAATTTAGTACGATTATGCACTGTAGAACGTAGGGAAGAATATTTAAAAGAATGTTGCACTAGAGTTGTTAGAGAGGAGATTTAACAGGATGTTGCACTTGAGAGGGTACAGAGGCGATTTGCCAGGATGTTACACAGGTGAGCGTACAGAGGGGTTTTAACATGATATTTCACTAGAGAGTGTATAGAGGAGATTTACCAGGATGTTACACTGGAGCGGGTAGAGAGATTAATCAGGATGTTGCACTAGAGAGCGTATAGAGGAGATTTACCAGGATGTTGAAATAAAGTGCGTACAGAGGAGATTTACCAGGATGTTGCACTGGAGGGAGTTAAGAGGAGATTTAACAGAATATTGGACTAGACAGGGTAAAGACGAGATTTACCAGGATATTGCACCCGGATGGGTAAAGTGGAGATTTATTAGGATGTTGCACTATACAGGTTACAGAGGAAATACCAGGACGTTGCACTATGAATGGTGCAGTGGAGATTTACTAGGATGTGACCCTTGGTGGGTACAGAGGAGATTCACTAGAATGTTGCACTTGAAGGGTGCATAGCATAATTACCAGAATGTTGCACAATTGAGATGCGAAGGAGATTTAGCTGGATATTGCATTGGATAGGGAGCAGAGGAGGTTTACCAGGATGTTACAATAGAGAGAGTCGAGGAGATTTAACAGGATATTGAACAGGTGCAATTACAGAAGAGATTTCACAGGATGTTGCACTAGAGAGGATTCAGAAGAGACTTACCAGGATATTGCACTGGTGAGCGTACAACGTAGATTTACCGGCATGTTGCACTGGGGATGCAACAGAGGAGATTTACCAGGATGTTGCACTGGCTATTGTAGAGCGGATAATCACCAGGATATTGCACTGGAGACGGTACAGTGGAGATTTAATAGGATTTTGCACTAGCGAGAGTGCAGAATAGATTTAACAGGATGTTGCACGGGAGAGTGTTCAGAGATGTTTTACCAGGATCTTGCACAAGCGAGGGTACAGAAGAGATTTACCAGGATGTTACACTAGAGATGGTACAGAGGAGATTTACGAGGATGTTGCACTGGAGAGGGCGCAGAAGAGATTTACCACGATGTTGCACTGTAGAGAGAACAGGGGTGATTTATCAGAATATTGCACTGGGGAGGGTACAGAGGAGATTTACCAGGATATTGCACTTGAGAGGGTACCAAGGTGATTTACCACGATGTTGCACTGGAAATGGTACAAAGGATATTTTAACAGGATATTGCACTCGATAGTGTGCAGAGGAGATTTACCAGGATGTTGCACTGCAGAGTGTAGAGAGGAGATTTACAAAGATGTTACACTAGAGAGGTTACAGAGGCGATTTACCAGTTAGTTGCACTAGAGTGGGTGCAGAGAGATTTACCAGGATGTTGCACTGGAGAGGGTACAGAGAGGATTTACCAGGATGTTGCACTGGCGAGATTACAGAGGAGATTTACCAGGATGTTGATTTTGAGATTGTACAGAAGATATTTCCGAGGCTGTAACACAGGTGAGGGTACAGAGGGGCTTTAACAGGATATTTCACTAGAGAGTGTAAGAGGAGATTTACCAGGATGTTGCATTTGATTGGGAGCAGTGGAGATTTACCAGGGTGTTGCACTGGAGAGGGTACAGAGGAGATTTACCAGGATGTTGCACTAGAGAGGATACAGAGGGGATTTACAAGGATGTTGCACTATACAGGGAAGAGAGAAGATTTGCCTAGAGAAGATAAAGAGGGGACTTACCAGGATGTTGCATTGGAGAGATTACAGAGGACATTAACCAGGATGTTGATTTTGAGAGTGTACAGAGGAGATTTCCGAGGCTGTAACACAGGTGAGGCTATAGAGGGGCATTAAAAGGATATTTCACTAGAGAGTGTAAGAGGAGACTTACCAGGATGTTACACTGGAGCGGGTAGAGAGATTTAGCAGGATGTTTCACTGCCTAGGGTATAGATGAGATTTAACAGGATGTTGCATTGGAGTGGGAGCAGAGGAGATTTAAAAGGATGTTGCATTGGTGAGGGTGTGGTGGATAATATCAGGATGTTGCACTAGAGAGTATACTGAGGAGATTTACCAGGATGTTGCATTAGAGAGGATACGGAGAAGATTTACAAGAATGTTGCACTATAGAGGGAAGAGAGAAGATTTACCTAGAGAGGATAATGAGGTGATTTGCCAGGATGTTGCACTGGAGAGGTTACAGAAGAGATTTACCAGGATGTTGAATTTGAGATGGTACAGAGGAGATTTACCAGGCTGTAACACTGGTGAGAGTTCAGAGGGGCTTTAACAGGATATTTCAATAGAGAGTTTAAGAGGAGATTTACCAGGATGTTACACTGGGGCGGGTAGAGAGATTTAGCAGGATGTTGCACTGGCGAGGTTACAGAGGAGATTTACCAGATGTTGCACTAGAGAGGATACGGAGAAGATTTACAAGAATGTGCACTATAGAGGGAAGAGAGAAGATTTACCAAGAGAGGATAATGAGGTGATTTACCAGGATGTTGCACTGGAGAGGTAACAGAAGAGATTTACCAGGATGTTGAATTTGAGATGGTACAGAGGAGATTTACCAGGCTGTAACACTGATGAGAGTTCAGAGGGGCTTTAACAGGATATTTCAATATAGAGTGTAAGAGGAGATTTACCAGGATGTTACACTGGGGCGGGTAGAGAGATTTAGCAGGATGTTGCACTGGCGAGGTTACAGAGGAGATTTACCAGATGTTGCACTAGAGAGGATACAGAGGGGATTTAGTGGATGTTGTACTATAGAGGGTAGAGAGCAGATTTACCAGGAGGTGGCCCTGGAAGCGTACAGAGTAGTTTCACCAGAATATTGCGTTACACAGGGTACATATAAGATTTACCAGGATGTTGCACTAGAGAGGGTACAGAGGAAATTTACCATGATATTGCAGTGGAGAGAATACTGAGGATATTACCAGGATGTTGCACTGGAGAGGAGACAGGGGCGATTTACCATGATGTTGCACGAGAGAGGATGCAGAAGAGATTTAGTAGGATGTGGCCCTGTAAGGGTACAGAGTAGATTCACCAGAACGTTGCACTAGTTAGGGTTCTTAGGAGATTTACCAGGATGTTGCACTAGTGAGGGTACAGAGGTGATTTACCAGGATGTTGCACTAGTGAGGGTACAGAGGAAGTTAACTAGGATATTGCATTGGAGAGAGTACAGAGGTGTTTACCAGGATGTTGCACTGGAGAGGTTATAGGGGTGATTTACCACGATGTTGCATTGGACAGCATAAAGAGGAAATTTACCAGGATGTTGCAATAGAGAGTGTACAGAGGAGATTTACCAGGTTGTTGCACTGGAGCGAGTACAGCACAGATTTGCAAGATGTTGCACTAGACAGGGTACAGAGGTGATTTGCCAGGATGTTGCACTTGAGAAGTTACTGTGGAGATTTACCAGGATGTTGCACTGGAGTGGGTACAGAGGTGATTTTCCAGGATGTTGCACTGGAGCGGTACAGATGAGAATTATAAAAATGTTGCACTAGAGCGATTACAGAGGTGATTTAACAGGATTTTGCACTGGAGAGTGTACAGAGTATATTTAAAAGGATATTGTGCTAGAGAGGATTCAGAGGAGATTGACCAGGATGTTGCACTGGCGAGGTTACAGAGGTGATTAGCAGGATGTTGCACCGCGAGGTTACAGAAATGATTTACCAGGATGTTACACTAGAGAGGTTACAGAGGAGAATTACAAGGATGTGGCACTGGGGAGGGTGCAGAAGAGATTTACCACGATATTGCACTGGAAAGGCTGCCGAGGAGATTTACCAGGACATATTGCATTGTAGAGATTACAGGGTAGATTTAGCAGAATATTGAAGTAGAGAGGGTAGAGTTAAGATTTACCAGGATGTTTCACTGGAGAGGTTACAAATGAGATTTATGAGGATGTTGCAACGAAAACAAGGATGTTGGCGTGGAGAGGGTACAGAGGAGATTTACTTGGATTTTGAACAGGAGATGGAACAGAGGAGATTTACCAGTATGTTTCGCTAGAGAGGGTACTGAGCAAATTTACCAGGTTATTGCACTATAGAGGATACAGAGGAGATTTTCCAGGATGTTTCACTAGAGTGGTACAGAGGACATTTAAAAGGATGTTGCTTTGGCGAAGTTACAGAGGTGATTTAACAGGATGTTGCGCTAGAAGGATGCAGAGTAGATTTACTAGATAGTTACACTGGAGGGGTTAAAGAGGAGATTTACCTGGATATTGCACTAGTCAGGGTACAGAGAGATATAGCAGGATGTTGTTCTAGAGAAGTTAAAGCGGATATTTACCAAGATGTTGCACTGGAGAGGGTAACGAAGTGATTTACCAGGATGTTGCACCGGAGCATGTACAGAGGAGATTTATGAGCATGTTGCACTGGAGTGCGTACAGGGGAGATTCACCAGGATGTAGCACTGGAATGAATGCAAAGGACATTTACGAGGATGTTTCAATAGCGAGTGTACAGAGGAGATTTAAAGGATGTTGCACTGGAGCGGGTACAGATGAGATGTACCAGGATATTGCACTAGACAGTGTACAGAAAAGATTTACCAGGATGTTGGACTTGAGAATTACAGCGGATATTTACCGGGATGTTGTACTTTAGAGGTACAGTGGTGATTTTCCAGGATGTTGCAACGGAGCGGTGCAGATGAGATTTACCAGGTTGATGAACTAAAGAGTGTAGAGAGGAGATTTACCAGGATGTCGCACTGCAGAGGGTATAGAGGATATTAAAAAAAATTTTGAACTAGAGAAGGTACAGAGGAGATTTTCCAGGATGATGCTCTAGAGATGGTGCAGTGGAGATTTACAAGGAAGTTGCACTGGAGAGGGTACAGAGGAGATTTACCAGGATGATGCAATAGAGAGGGCACGGAGGAGAATTAGCAGGATGATAATCTGCAGAGTGCACAGAGAAGATTTACCTGGATGTTGCACTGGAGAGGGTACAGTGGAGATTCACCAGGATGTTGCTCTAGAGAGTATACATCGGAGATTTACCAGGATGTTGCACTGGAGGGGGTACAATGGAGATTTACCTGTATGTTGCAGCGGAGCGGGTTTAGAGGAGCTTTACCTGGTTTATGCACTTGGCGAGGGTACAGAGGAGATTTACCAGGATGTTGCAATAGAGAGGATGCAGAGGAGATATACCAGGATGTTGCACTGCAGAGGGTACATAGGAGATCTACAAGAATGTTGCACTGAAGGGAGTACAGAGGAGATTTAACAGAATGTTGCAATGCAGAAGGTACCGAGGAGACTTATATGAATGATGCACTAGAGAGGGTACAGAGGAGATTTACCATGATCTTGCACTGGCGGGGGCACAGAGGAGATTTACCAGGATGTTACAATGGAGAGATTCCAGAGGAGATTTAACAGGATATTGAACAGGTGCAATTACAGAAGAGATTTCACAGGATGTTGCACTAGAGAGGATTCAGAAGAGACTTACCAGGATGTTGCATTGGTGAGCGTACAACGTAGATTTACCGGCATGTTGCACTGGGGATGCAACAGAGGAGATTTACCAGGATGTTGCACTGGCTATTGTAGAGCGGATAATCACCAGGATGTTGCACTGGAGACGGTACAGTGGAGATTTAATAGGATGTTGCACTAGCGAGAGTGCAGAATAGATTTAACAGGATGTTGCACGGGAGAGTGTTCAGAGATGTTTTACCAGGATCTTGCACAAGCGAGGGAACAGACGTGATTTACCAGGATGTTACACTAGAGAGGGTAGAGAGAGATTTACGAGGATGTTGCACTGGAGAGGGCGCAGAAGAGATTTACCACGATGTTGCACTGTAGACAGAACAGGGGTGATTTACCAGAATATTGCACTGGGGAGGGTACAGAAGAGATTTACCAGGATATTGCACTTGAGAGGGTACCAAGGTGATTTACCACGATGTTGCACTGGAAATGGTACAAAGGAGTTTTAACAGGATATTGCACTCGAGAGTGTGCAGAGGAGATTTACCAGGATGTTGCACTGCAGAGTGTTGAGAGGAGATTTACAAGGATGTTGCACTAGAGAGGTAACAGAGGAGATTTACCAGTTAGTTGCACTATAGTGGGTGCAGAGAGACTTACCAGGATGTTGCACTGGAGAGGGTACAGAGAAGATTTACCAGGATGTTGCACTGGCGAGGTTACAGAAGAGATTTACCAGGATGTTACATTAGAGAGGCTACATAGGAGATTTAACAGGATGTTGCACTGGATAGGATACAGAAGATATTTACCACGCTGTTGCACTGGAGAGGGTACAGAGTATATTTACCAGAATATTGCACTAGAGAGGGTACAGAGGACATTTACCAAGATGTTGCACTAGAGAGGTGCAGACGAGATTTACTAGAATGTTGCACTAGAGCGGATGCAGAGGAGATTTACCAGGATGTTGCACTAGAGAGGGTACAGAGCAGATTTACCTGGATGTTGCACTGGAGAGGGTACCGAGGAGATTTAATAGGATGTTACACTAGAGAGGGTATTGAAGAATTATAGCAGGATATTGTACCAGGATGCTGCAATGCAGAATGAAGAAAATATATTTACAAAGATGCTGCACTAGAGAGGGTACAGAGTATATTTATTAGGACTTTGCACTGCAGACGGTCCAGAGGAGACTCACCAGGATTTTGCATTTGAGAGGGTAGAGAGGAGATTTAGAATGTTGTTCTACTGGCGAGGGTACATAGGAGATTTAACAGGTTCTTGCAGTGGAGAGGTTGCAGTGGAGATTTACCATGATGTTGCACCGAGAGCGTGCAGTGGAGATTTACATAGGATGTTGGAGTAGAGAGAGTGTATAGTGGATTTACATGCATGTTGAACAGCACAGGGTATAGAGGAGATTTACCAATAGGTTGAACTAGAGAGGGTACAGAGGAGATTTACCCAGTCATTGCGCTATAGAGGGCAAAAAGGAGATTTTCCAGAATGTTCCACTAGAGAAGTACAGAGGATGTTTAACAACTTGTTGCACTGGAGAGATTGCAGCAGAGATTTACCAGAATGTTGCACTAAGGAAGATACAAAAGAAGTTTATCAGGATGTTGCACTAGAGAGGTTACAGCGGAGATTTTCATGGATGTTTCACTGGAGAGGGTACATAGGTGATTTACCAGGATGTTGCACTTGAGAAGGTACAGAGATGATTTAGCAGGATGTTGCTCTGCAGAGCATGCAGAGGTGATTTACAAGATGTTGCACTGCAGATGGTACAGAGGAGATTTAGAAAAATGTTGCACTAGAGAGAGTTCCTAGGAGAGTTAACAGGATTTTGCATTGGAGAGTGAACAGTGGATATTTACCTGGATGTTGTACAGAGAATGTACAGAGGATATTTAACAGGATATTGCACTTGAGAGGATTCAGAGAGATTTTATAGGATGTTGCACTGGAGAGATTACAGAGGAGATTGGCAGGACGTTGCACTAGAGAGGGTGCAGAGGTTATTTACCAGGACGTTGCACTGCAGTGTGTGTAGAGGTGATTTAAAAGGATGTTGCACTGGAGAGTGTACAGAGCAGATTTACCAGGATGTGGTACTGGAGGGGGTACAGAGGAGATGTAACAGCATATTGCACTAGACAGGGTACAGAGATGATTTACCAGGATGTTGCACTAGAGAGTTTACAGCGGAGATTTACCAGGATTTTGCACTGGGGAGGGTACAGAGCAGATTTACACGAATGTTGCACTGAAGAGAATGGAGTGCAGATTTATCACGATGTTGCACTGCAGAGGTTACATACGAGATTTCCCAAGATGTTACACTGGAGAGGGTAGCGAGGAGATTTAGCAGGTTGCTGCACTGGCGAGAGTACAAAGGAGATTCAACAGGATGTTGCAGTGGAGAGGTTGCAGAGATTTACCAGGATGTTGCACTGGAGAGGGTAGAGAGGAGATTTACCAGGATGTTCCACTAGAGATGAAACAGAGAAGATTTACGAGAATGTTGCTCTGGAGAGGTTACAAACGAGACTTACCAGGATATTACAACGAGAACGTGCTGATGAGATTTACCAGGTTGTTGCACTGGAGCGTGTACAAAGGTGAATCACCAGGATGTTGCACTGGAGTGGGTACAGCGGAGATTTACAAGTATGTTGCACTAGAGAGGTTACAGAGGAGATTTACCAGGATGTTGTACTGGAGAGGTTACAGAGAAATTTACCAGGATGTTGCACCGAGAGCACGCAGAGGAGATTTACCAGGATGTTGGAGTGGAGTGGGTGTAGAGGAGATTTACCTGGATGTTGAACAGCAGATGGTACAGAAGAGATTTACCAGTATGTTGAATAAGAGAGGGTAAAGCGGAGATTTGCCAGGTCATTGCGCTACAGAGGGTAAAGAGGAGCTTTTCCAGGATATTCCACTAGAGAGGTACAGAGGAGATTTACAAACGTGTTGCACTGGAGAGATTACAGTGGAGATTTACCAGCATGTTGCTCTAGAGAGGTTGCAGTGGAAATTTATCTGGATGTTGCACTGGAGAGGGTACAGTGTAGGTTTACCACGATGTTGCACCGGAGTGGTTATAGAGGTAATTTACCAGGTTGTTGCACTGGAGACGGTACTGATGAGATTTACCTGGATACAGAAGAGATTTTCCACGATGTTGCACTGGAAAAGGTGAAGAGCAGATTTACCAGGATGTTGCAATGTAAAGAGTACAGGAGGGACTTACCAGAATATTGCACTAGAAAGGGTGCAGAGGAGATTTATTAGGACGTTGCTCTAGAGAGGATGCAGAGCAGATTTACCAGGTTGTTGGACTTGAGAATATACAGGGCAAATTTACCAGGATGTTGCACTAGAGAAGGTACCGAGGAAATTAACCAGGATGTTGCACTGGAGAGTGTACAGAGGAATTTTAACTGGATATTGCACAAGAGAGGGTGTAGAGGAGATTTACCAGCATGTTGCACTGCAAAGGGTACAGAGGAGATTTACCAGGATATTAATTTGGAGATGGTAGAGAGGAGATTAAGAATGTTGTTGCACTGGCGAAGGTACAGAGGAGATTCAAGATGATGTTGCACTATAGAAGGTGCAGAGGAGATTGAACAGGATGTTGCACTAGAGAGGATACAGAGAAGATTTACCAGGATGTTGCACTGGAGAGGGTACAGAAGCGATTTACCATGATTTTGCACCGAGAGCGTGCAGAGGAGATTTAGCGGTATGTTGCACTTGAGTGGCTACAGAGGAGATTTATCAGTAAGTTCCACTAGAGAAGAAACAGAGAAGATTTACTAGGATGTTGCACTGGAGAAGGTACAGAAGAGATTTACTAGGATGTTGCACCGAGAGCGTGCAGAGGTGATTTACCAGGATATTGCACTAACAGGATGTTTTGCTAGAGAGGATTCAGAGGAGATTTACCGGGATGTTGCACTGGAGAATTTACAGTGAGATTTACCAGGATCTGGCACTGGAGGGATACCGAGGTGATTTACTAGGATATTGCATTAGGCAGGGTAAAGAGGAGATTTACAAGCATGTTGCATAAGAGAGTTTACATCGGAAATTTACCAGGATGTTGCATTGCAGAGGGTACAGAGGAGATTTACCACAATGTTGCACTATAGCGGGATATAGAGGAGACTTACCAGGTTGTTGCACTGGAGAGGTTTAAGAGGAGATTTACCAGGATGTTACACTGCAGAGGGTGCAGAGGAGATTTACAAGACTGTTGTACTGAAGGGAGTACAGAGGAGATTTAACAGGATGTTGCATTGCAAAGGATACAGAGTAGCATTACAAGGATGATGCACTAGAGAGGTAACAGAGAAGATTTACCTGGATCTTGCACTGGAGCGAGTGCAGAGGAGACTTACCAAGATGATACAATTCAGAGGGTGCAGAGGAGACTTAACAGGATGTTGCACAGTGGAAGATACAGGAGAGATTTAATAGAATGCTGCACTAGAGAGTTTACAGCGGAGATTTCCCTGGATGTTGCACTAGAGAGTTTCAGAGGAGATTTACCAGGATGTTGCACTGGAAAGGGTAGAGAGGTGATTTACCAGGATGTTTAATAGGAAGTCGCACTGGAGGTGATATTGGGTAGATTTACCATCATGTTGCACTGCAAAGAATGCAGAGGAGATTTACCAAGATGTTGCAATGGAGATGGTACATACGAGATTTACCACGATGTTGCACTGGAAAGGGTGAAGAGGAGATTTACCAGGATGTTGCACTGTAGAGAGTACAGGGGAGATGTACCAGAATATTGCACTAGAGAGGGTGCAGATGAGATTTACTAGGATGTTGCACTAGAGAGGATGCAGATTCGATTTAGCAGGATGTTGCAATAGAGAGGTACAAAGCAGATTTACCAGTATGTTGAACTGGAGAAGGTACCGAGAAGATTTACCAGGATGTTGCACTGGAGAGGGTACAGAGCAGTTTTAACAGGATATTGCTCTAGAGAAGGTGTAGGGGAGATTCACCAGGATGTTGCAATACAGAGTATACAGACGAGATTTACCAGGAGGTTGCACTGGAGGGGTTACAGAGGAGATTTACCAGGATGTTGGACTAGACTGGGTACAGAGGTGATTTACCAGTATGTTGTACATGAGAAGTTACATCGGAGATTTACCAAGATGTTGCACTGGAGAGGAAACAGGTGATTTACATGGATGTTGCATCGAGAGCGTGCAGAGGAGCTTTACCAGGATGTTACTCTGCAGAGCGTGCAGAGGTGATTTACAAGGATGTTGTACTGCAGATTGTACAGATGAGATTTACAAAAATGTTGCACTACAGGGAATACTGAGGAGATTTAACAGGATTTTGCACTGGAGAGTGTACAGATGATATTTACCAGGGTGTTGTACTGGAGTGTGTACAGAGGATATTTAACAGGATATTGCACTTGAGAGGGTGCAGAGATGATTTACCAGAATGTTGCCCTGCAGAGGCTAGAGATGAGATTTACAAGGATGTTGCACTAGAGAGGGTAGAGAGGAGATTTACCAGATGTTGCACTGGCGAAGGAACAGAAGAGATTTAAAAGGATATTGCGCTAAGAGGATTCAGAGGAGATTTACCAGGCTGTTGCACTGGACAGAGTACAGAGGAGATTAGCAGGATGTTGCACTAGAAAGGGTACAGAAGAGATTTACTAGGATGTTGCAGCGAGAGCGTGCAGAGGTGATTTACCAGGATAGTGGACTAACAGGATGTTTTGCTAGAGAGCTTTCAGAGGAGATTTACCGGGATGTTTCACTGGAGAATTTACAGTGCGATTTACCAGGATCTGGCACTGGAAGGATAGCGAGTTGCTTTACTAGGATATTGCACTTGACAGCGTAAAGAGGAGATTTACCAGGATGTTGCATAAGAGAGGTTACATCGGAAATTTACCAGGATGTTGCATTGCAGAGGGTACAGATATTTACCTCAATGTTGCACCATAGCGGGATATAGAGGAGACTTACTAGGTTGTTGCACTGGAGAGGTTTCAGAGGACATTTACCAGGATGTTACACTGCAGAGGGTACAGAGGAGATTTACAAGACTGTTGCACTGAAGGGAGTACAGAGGAGATTTAACAAGTTGTTGCATTGCAAATGATGCAGAGTAGCTTTACAAGGATGATGCACTAGAGAGGGTACAGAGGAGATTTACCAGGATCTTGCACTGGAGCGAGTATAGAGGAGACTTACCAAGATGATACAATTCAGAGCGTGCAGATGAGTCTTAACAGGATGTTGCACAGTGGAAGGTACAGGAGAGATTTAATAGAATGTTGCACTAGAGAGGATTCAGAGAAAATTTACCAGGGTGTTGCACTGGTAAGAGTGCAGAAAATATTTACCGGCATGTTGCTCTGGAGAGAGTGCAAAGGAGATTTACCAGGATGTTGCATTGGAGGGAATACAGAAGAGAGACACCATGATGTTCAACTGGAGAGTGTACAGCGGAGATTTACCTGGATGTTGCACTAGAGAGGTTCAGATGAGATTTACCAGGATATTGCACTGGAAAGGGTACAGAGGTGATTTACCAGGATGTTTAAAAGGAAGTCGCACTGGAGGTGATATTGGGTAGATTTACCATCATGTTGCACTGCAAAGAATGCAGAGGAGATTTAACAAGATGTTGCAATGGAGAAGGTACATACGAGATTTACCACGATGTTGCACTGGAAAGGGTGAAGATGAGATTTACCAGGATGTTGCACTGTAAAGAGTACAGGGGAGATTTACCAGAATATTGCACTACAGAGGGTGCAGATGAGATTTACTAGGATGTTGCACTAGAGAGGATGCAGATTGCGATTTACCAGGATGTTGCAATAGGGATGTACAACGCAGATTTGTCAGTATGTTGCACTGGAGAAGGTACCGAGGAGATTTACCACAATGTTGCACCAGAGCGGGATATAGAGGAGACTTACCAGGTTGTTGCACTGGAGAGGTTTCAGAGGACATTTACCAGGATGTTACACTGCAGAGGGTACAGAGGAGATTTACAAGACTGTTGTACTGCAGGGAGTACAGAGGAGATTTAGCAGGATGTTGCATTGCAAAGGATACAGAGTAGCTGTCCAAGGATGATGCACTAGAGAGGTTACAGAGGAGATTTACCTGGATCTTGCACTGGAGCGAGTACAGAGGAGACTTACCAAGATGATACAATTCAGAGGATGCAGAGGAGACTTAACAGGATGTTGCACAGTGGAAGATACAGGAGAGATTTAATAGAATGATGCACTAGAGAGGATTCGGAGAAAATTTACCAGGGTGTTGCACTGGTGAGGGAGCAGAAAATATTTACCTGCATGCTGCACTGGAGAGAGTGCAGAGGAGATTTACCAGCTTGTTGCATTGGAGGCTGTTCAGAGGTGAGACACCAGGATGTTGCACCGGAGTGTTTACAGCGGAGATTTACCTGGATGTTGCACTAGAGAGTTTCAGAGGAGATTTACCAGGATGTTGCACTGGAAAGGGTACAGAGGTGATTTACCAGGATTTTTAAATGGAAGTCGCACTGGAGGTGATATTGGGTAGATTTACCATCATGTTGCACTGCAAAGAATGCAGAGGAGATTTACCAAGATGTTGCAATGGAGATGGTACATACGAGATTTACCACGATGTTGCACTGGAAAGTGTGGAGAGGAGATTTACCAGGATGTTGCACTGTAGAGCGTACAGGGGAGATTTACCAGAATATTGCACTAGAGAGGGTGCAGATGAGATTTACTAGGATATTGCACTAGAGAGGATGCAGATGCGATTTACCAGGATGTTGCAATAGAGAGGTACAAAGCAGTTTTACCAGTATGTTGCACTGGAGAAGGTACCGAGAAGATTTACCAGGATGTTGCACTGGAGAGGGTACAGAGCAGTTTTAACAGGATATTGCTCTAGAGAAGGTATAGAGGAGATTGACCAGGATGTTGCAATACAGAGTATAGAGAGGAGATTTACCAGGAGGTTGCACTGGAGGGGTTACAGAGGAGATTTACCAGGATGTTGGACTAGACTGGGTACAGAGGTGATTTACGAGTATGTTGTACATGAGAAGTTACATCGGAGATTTACCAAGATGTTGCACTGGAGAGGAAACAGGTGATTTACAAGGATGTTGCATCGAGAGCGTGCAGAGGAGCTTTACCTGGATGTTGCTCTGCAGAGCGTGCAGATGTAATTTACAAGGATGTTGTACTGCAGATGGTACAGATGAGATTTACAAAAATGTTGCACTACAGGGAATACTGAGGACATTTAACCGGATTTTGCACTGGAGAGTGTACAGATGATATTTACCAGGGTGTTGCACTGGACTGTGTACAGAGGATATTTAACAGGATATTGCACTTGAGAGGGTGCAGAGATGATTTACCAGAAAGTTGCACTGCAGAGGCTAGAGATGAGATTTAAAAGGATGTTGCACTAGAGAGGGTAGAGAGGAGATTTACCAGATGTTGCACTGGCGAAGGAACAGAAGAGATTTAAAAGGATATTGCGCTAAGAGGATTCTGAGGAGATTTACCAGGCTGTTGCACTGGACAGAGTACAGAGGAGATTAGCAGGATGTTGCACTAGAAAGGGTGCAGAAGAGATTTACTAGGATGTTGCAGCGAGAGCGTGGAGAGGTGATTTACCAGGATATTGGACTAACAGGATGTTTTGCTAGAGAGCATTCAGAGGAGATTTACCTGGATGTTGCACTGGAGAATTTACAGTGAGATTTACCAGTATCTGGCACTGGAAGGATACCGATGTGCTTTACTAGGATATTGCACACACAGGGTAAAGAGGAGATTTACCATGATGTTGCATAAGAGAGGTTACATCGTAAATTTACCAGGATGTTGCATTGCAGAGGGAACAGAGGAGATTTATCACAATGTTGCACCATAGCGGGATATAGAGGAGACTTACCAGGTTGTTGCACTGGAGATGAAACAGGTGATTTACAAGGATGTTGCATCGAGAGCGTGCAGAGGAGCTTTACCAGGAAGTTGCTCTGCAGAGCGTGCAGAGGTGATTTACAAGGATGTTGTACTGCAGATGGTACAGATGAGATTTGCAAAAATGTTGCACTACAGGGAATACTGAGGAGATTTAACAGGATTTTGCACTGGAGAGTGTACAGATGATATTTACCAGGGTGTTGTACTGGAGTGTGTACAGAGGATATTTAACAGAATATTGCACTTGAGAGGGTGCAGAGATGATTTACCAGAATGTTGCACTGCAGAGGCTAGAGATGAGATTTACAAAGATGTTGCACTAGAGAGGGTAGAGAGGAGATTTACCAGATGTTGCACTGGCAAAGGAACAGAAAAGATTTAAAAGGATATTGCGCTAAGAGGATTCAGAGGAGATTTACCAGGCCGTTGCACTGGACAGAGTACAGAGGAGATTAGCAGGATGTTGCACTAGAAAGGGTACAGAAGAGATTTACTAGGATGTTGCAGCGAGAGCGTGCAGAGGTGACTTACCAGGATATTGGACTAACAGGATGTTTTGCTAGAGAGCATTCAGAGTTGATTTACCGGGATGTTGCAAAGGAGAATTTACAGTGAGATTTACCAGGATCTGGCACTGGAAGGATAGCGAGGTGCTTTACTAGGATATTGCACTAGACAGGGTAAAGAGGAGATTTACCAGGATGTTGCATAAGAGAGGTTACATCGGAAATGTACCAGGATGTTGCATTGCAGAGGGTACAGAGGAGATTTACCACAATGTTGCACCATAGCGGGATATAGAGGAGACTTACCAGGTTGTTGCACTGGAGAGGTTTCAGAGGACATTTACCAGGATGTTACACTGCAGAGGGTACAGAGGAGATATACAAGACTGTTGCACTGAAGGGAGTACAGAGGAGATTTAACAGGTTGTTGCATTGCAAATGATGCAGAGTAGCTTTACAAGGATGATGCACTAGAGAGGGTACAGAGGAGATTTACCAGGATCTTGCACTGGAGCGAATACAGAGGAGACTTACCAAGATGATACAATTCAGAGAGTGCAGATGAGTCTTAACAGGATGTTGCACAGTGGAAGAAACAGGAGAGATTTAATAGAATGTTGCACTAGAGAGGATTCAGAGAAAATTTACCAGGGTGTTGCACTGGTGAGTGTGCAGAAAATATTTACCGGCATGTTGCTCTGGAGAGAGTGCAAAGGAGATTTACCAGGATGTTGCTTTGGAGGGTGTACAGAAGTGAGACACCAGGATGTTGCACTGCAGAGTGTACAGCGGAGATTTACCTGGATGTTGCACTAGAGAGGTTCAGATGAGATTTACCAGGATATTGCACTGGAAAGGGTACAGAGGTGATTTACCAGGATGTTTAAAAGGAAGTCGCACTGGAGGTGATATTGGGTAGATTTACCATCATGTTGCACTGCAAAGAATGCAGAGGAGATTTACCAAGATGTTGCAATGGAGAGGGTGCATACGAGATTTACCACGATGTTGCACTGGAAAGGGTGAAGAGGAGATTTACCAGGATGTTGCACTGTAAAGAATACAGGGGAGATTTACCTGAATATTGCACTACAGAGGGTGCAGATTAGATTTACTAGGATGTTGCACTAGAGAGGATGCAGATTGCGATTTACCAAGATGTTGCAATAGAGATGTACAAAGCAGATTTATCAGTATGCTGCACTGGAGAAGGTACCGAGGAGATTTACCACAATGTTGCACCATAGCGGGATATAGTGGAGACTTACCAGGTTGTTGCACTGGAGAGGTTTCAGAGGACTTTTACCAGGATGTTACACTGCAGAGGGTACAGAGGAGATTAAACAGACTGTTGTGCTGCAGGGAGTACAGAGGAGATTTAACAGGATGTTGCATTGCAAAGGATACAGAGTAGCTTTACAAGGATGATGCACTAGAGATGTTACAGAGGAGATTTACCTGGATCTTGCACTGGAGCGAGTACAGAGGAGACTTACCAAGATGATACAATTCAGAGGGTGCAGAGCAGACTTAACAGGATGTTGCACAGTGGAAGATACAGGAGAGATTTAATAGAATGTTGCACTAGAGAGGATTCAGAGAAAATTTACCAGGGTGTTGCACTGGTGAGGGAGCAGAAAATATTTACCTGTATGCTGCACTGGAGAGAGTGCAGAGGAGATTTACCAGCTTGTTGCATTGGAGGCTGTACAGAGGTGAGACACCAGGATGTTGCACCGGAGAGTTTACAGCGGAGATTTACCTGGATGTTGCACTAGAGAGTTTCAGAGGAGATTTACCAGGATGTTGCACTGGAAAGGGTACAGAGGTGATTTACCAGGATTTTTAAAAGGAAGTCGCACTGGAGGTGATATTGGGTAGATTTACCATCATGTTGCACTGCAAAGAATGCAGAGGAGATTTACCAAGATGTTGCAATGGAGATGGTACATACGAGATTTACCACGATGTTGCACTGGAAAGGGTGGAGAGCAGATTTACCAGGATGTTGCACTGTAGAGAGTACAGGGGAAATTTACCAGAATATTGCACTAGAGAGGGTGCAGATGAGATTTACTAGGATATTGCACTAGAGAGGATGCAGATGCGATTTACCAGGATGTTGCAATAGAGAGATACAAAGCAGATTTACCAGTATGTTGCACTGGAGAAGGTACCGAGAAGATTTACCAGGATGTTGCACTGGAGAGGGTACAGAGCAGTTTTAACAGGATATTGCTCTAGAGAAGGTGTGGAGGAGATTTACCAGGATGTTGCAATACAGAGTATACAGACGAGATTTACCAGGAGGTTGCACTGGACGAGTTACAGAGGAGATTTACCAGGATGTTGGATTAGACTGGGTACAGAGGTGATTTACCAGTATGTTGTACATGAGAAGTTACATCGGAGATATACCAAGATGTTGCACTGGAGAGGAAACAGGTGATTTACAAGGATGTTGCATCGAGAGCGTGCAGAGGAGCTTTACCAGGATGTTGCTCTGCAGAGCGTGCAGATGTAATTTACAAGGATGTTGTACTGCAGATGGTACAGATGAGATTTACAAAAATGTTGCACTACAGGGAATACTGAGGACATTTAACCGGATTTTGCACTGGAGAGTGTACAGATGATATTTACCAGGGTGTTGTACTGGACTGTGTACAGAGGATATTTAACAGGATCTTGCACTTGAGAGGGTGCAGAGATGATTTACCAGAATGTTGCACTGCAGAGGCTAGAGATGAGATTTAAAAGGATGTTGCACTAGAGAGGGTAGAGAGGAGATTTACCAGATGTTGCACTGGCGAAGGAACAGAAGAGATTTAAAAGGATATTGCGCTAAGAGGTTCAGAGGAGAATACCAGGCTGTTGCACTGGACAGAGTACAGAGGAGATTAGCAGGATGTTGCACTAGAAAGTGTACAGAACAGATTTACTAGGATGTTGCAGCGAGAGCGTGCAGAGGTGATTTACCAGGATATTGGACTAACAGGATGTTTTGCTAGACAGCATTCAGAGGAGATTTACCGGGATGTTGTACTGGAGAATTTACAGTGAGATTTACCAGTATCTGGCACTGGAAGGATGCCGAGGTGCTTTACTAGGATATTGCACACACAGGGTAAAGAGGAGATTTACCATGATGTTGCATAAGAGAGGTAACATCGTAAATTTACCAGGATGTTGCATTGCAGAGGGTACAGAGGTGATTTATCACAATGTTGCACCATAGCGGGATATAGAGGAGACTTACCAGGTTGTTGCACTGGAGAGGTTTCAGAGGACATTTTCCAGGATGTTACACTGCAGAGGGTACAGAGGAGATTTACAAAACTGTTTCACTGAAGGGAGTACAGAGGAGTTTTAACAGGTTGTTGCATTGCAAATGATGCAGAGTAGCTTTACAAGGATGACGCACTAGAGAGGGTACAGAGGAGATTTACCAGGATCTTGCACTGGAGCGAGTACAGAGGAGACTTACAAAGATGATACAATTCAGAGGGTGCAGAGGAGTCTTAACAGGATGTTGCAGAGTGGAAGGTACAGGAGAGATTTAATAGAATGTTGCACTAGAGAGGATTCAGAGAAAATTTACCAGGGTGTTTCACTGGTGAGGGTGCAGAAAATATTTACCGGCATGTTGCACTGGAGAGAGTGCAAAGGAGATTTACCAGGATGTTGCATTGGAGGGTGTACAGAAGTGAGACACCAGGTTGTTGCACTGGAGAGTGTACATCGGAGATTTACCTGGATGTTGCACTGTAAAGAGTACAGTGGAGATTTACCAGAATATTGCACTACAGAGGGTGCAGATGAGATTTACTAGGATCACTAGAGAGGATGCAGATTGCGATTTGCCAGGATGTTGCAATAGAGAGGTACAACGCAGATTTATCAGTATGTTGCACTGGAGAAGTTACCGAGGAGATTTACCAGGATGTTGCACTGGAGAGGGTACAGAGCTGTTTTAAAAGGATATTGCACTAGAGAAGGTGTAGAGGAGATTTACCAGGATGTTGCAATGCAGAGTATACAGACGAGATTTACCAGGATGTTGCACTGGAGGAGGTTACAGAGCAGATTACCAGGATGTTGGACTAGACTGGGTACAGAGGAGATTTAGCGGTATGTTGTACATGCGAAGTTACATCGGAGATTTACCAAGATGTTGCAATGGAGAGGAATCAGGTGATTTACAAGGATGTTGCATCGAGAGCGTGCAGAGGAGCTTTACCAGGATGTTGCTATGCAGAGCGTGCAGAGCTGATTTACAAGGATGTTGCACTGCAGATGGTACAGACGAGATTTACAAAATTGTTGCACTACAGGGAATAATGAGGAGATTTAACAAGGTTTTGCATTGGAGTGTGTACAGATGATATTTAGCAGGATGTTATACTGGAGTGTGTACATAGGATATTTAACAGGATATTGTACTTGAGAGGGTGCAGAGATGAATTACAAGAATGTTGCACTGCAGATGCTAGAGATGAGATTTACAAGGATGTTGCACTAGAGAGGGTAGAGAGGAGATTTACCAGATGTTGCACTGGCGAAGGAACAGAAGAGATTTAAAAGGATATTGCGCTATGAGGATTCAGAGGAGATTTACCAGGATGTTGCACTGGACAGAGTACAGAGGAGATTAGCAGGACGTTGCACTAGAGAGGGTGCAGTAGAGATTTACCAGGATGTTGCACTGCAAAGCATGAAGAGGTGATATACAAGGATGTTGCACTGGAGAGTATACTGAGGAGATTTACTAGGATTTGGCACTGGAGGGGGTACCAAGGATATTTACCAGAATATTGTACTAGACTGGGTACAGAGGAGATTTGCCAGGATGTTGCACTAAAGAGTTTACAGAGGAAATTTAACTGGATGTTGCACTAGAGAGGGTACAGAGGAGGTTTACCAGAATGTTCCACTAGAGAGGATACAGAGAACATTTACCAGGATGTTGCATGGAGAGGGTACAGAGGAGATTTACCAGGATGTTGCACTCGAGAGGGTACAAAGGATATTTACCAGGATGTTACAATAGAGAAGTTACAGCGGAGATTTACCAAGATGTTGCACTGGAAAGGGACCAGAGGTGATTTACCAGGATGTTGCTCCAGAGCAGGTATAGAGGAGATCTAACAGCATGTTGCAATGGAGAGGGTACAGGGGAGATTTACCAGGATGTTGCCCTGGAGCAGGTACACATGAGACTTACCAGGATATTGCACTAGACAGGGTACAGAGGAGATTTACCAGGATGTTCCACTTGAGAAGTTACAGCGGATATTTACCAGGATGTTGCACTGGAGAGTGTACATAAGAGATTTTCCTGCTTGTTACACCAGAGCGGTACAGGTGAGATTTACCAGGTTGATGAACTAAAGAGTGTAAAGTGGACTTTTACCAGGATGTTGCACTAGATTGGGGGTAGAGGAGATTTACCAGGATGCCGCACTGCAGAGGGTACAGAGGAGATTGATAAAAATCTTGCACTAGAGAAGGTACAGAGGAGATTTCCCTGGATGAAGCTCTAGAGAGGGTGCAGTGCCGATTTACCAGGATGTTGCACTGGAGAAGGTAGAGTGGAGATTTGCCAGGAAGACTTACCAGGATGTTCCACTGGAGAGGGTACAGAGGATATGTTACCATGATGTTGCACTAGAGAGAGTACAGAGCAGATTTAACAGGATGTTCCACTAGAGGAGATACAGAGAAGATTTAGCAGGATGTTGCAATGGAAAGGGTACAGAGAGGATTTACCAGGATGTTGTACCGAGAGCGTGTAGAGGAGATTTATCTGAATGTTGCTCTGCAGAGCATGCAGAAGTGCTTTACAAGGAGGTTTCAATGCAGATGGTACAGAGGAGAATTTCAAAAATGTTGCACTAGAGGGAGTACAGAGGTGATTTAACAGGATTTTGCACTGGAGAGTGTACAGAGGATATTTACCAGGATGTTGTACTGGAGAGTGTACAGAGGATATTTAACAGGATATTGCATTTGACAGGATGCAGATGAGATTTACCAGAATGTTGCACTGCAGTGGGTAGAGAGGAGACTTACAAGGATGTTGCACTAGAGAGTGTAGAAAGGAGATTTACCAGGATGTTGCACTGGTGAAGGAAAATAGGAGATTTAACTGGAAGTTGTGCTAGAGAGGATGCAGAGGAGATTTTTCAGGATATTGCACTGGAGTGGGTACAGAGGAGATTAGCAGGATGTGGCATTGGAGGAGTACCGAGGAGATTTACCAGCATATTGCAATAGAGAGTGTACAGAGGAGATTTACCAGGATGTTGCACTTGAGAGGTTAAAATAGAGATTTACCAGGATGTTGCACTGGATATTGTGCAGAGGAGATTTACAACGATGTTGCACCGGAGCGGGTATAGAAGGGATTTACAAGGTTGTTGCACTGGAAAGGTTACAGAGGAGATTTACCATGATGTTACACTGCAGAGAGTACAGAAGAGTATTACAAGACTGTTGCACTGAACGGAATACAGAGGAGATTTAACACGATGTTGCATGCAAAAGGTACAGCGGAGATTTATAAGGATGATGCACTAGAGAGGGTACAGAGGAGGTTTACCAGGATCTTGCACTGGAGAGAGTACGGAAGAGATTTACCAAGATGATACAATGGAGAGGGTGCAGAGGAGATTTAACAGGATGTTGCACAGTGGAAGGTACAGAAGAGATTTAACAGGATGTTGAACTAGAGCGCATTCTGAGAAAATTTACCAGGATGTTGCATTGGTTAGGGTACAGAGGAGCTTCACCGGCATGTTGCAGTAGAGAGAGTGCAGAGGAGATTTACCAGAATGTTGCATTGGAGAATGTACAGAAGTGAATCAACGGATGTTGCACTGGAGAGTGTACAGCGGAGATTTACCAGGATGTTTTACCAGAGGGGGTACAGACGAGATTTGCTAGGAATGTATCCTTGGGAGGGTACAGATGAGATTCACCAGAATGTTCCACCAGACATGGTACAGAGGAGATTTACCAGAATGTTGCACTAGTGAGGGTACAGAGGAAATTTTCCAGCATATTGCAGTAAGGTTACAACGGAGATTTACCAGTATGTTACAGGGAGAGAGTGCAAAGAACTTTAAAAAGGATGTTACATTGGCGAAGGTACAGAGGAGATTTAACAGGATGTTGCGCTAGAGAGGATGCAGATGAGATTTACTAGGTAGTTGCACTGGAGGGGTTACAGAGGAGATTGACAAATATGTTGCACTGGAGAAGGTACAGAGGAGATTTTCCAGGTTGATGCTCTAAAGAGTGTACAGAGGGGATTTTCCAGGATGTTGCACTAGAGAGGGTGCAGTGGAGATTTACCAGGATGTCGCACTGCAGAGGGTAAAGAGGAGATTGACAAAAATGTTGTACTAGAGAAGTTTCAGAGGACATTTTCCAGGATGATGCTCTAGAGAGGGTGCAATGCCGATTTACCTGGATGTTGCACTGGAGAAGGTACAGAGGAGATTTACCAGGGTGTTGCACTATAGAGGGTACAGAGGAGATTTAACAGGATGTTCCACTAGGGAGAATATAGAGAAGATTTTGCAGAATGTTGCACTGGAGAGGTTACAGAGGAGGTTTTCCAGGATGTTGCACCGAGAGCGTGCAGAGGAAGTTTATCAATATGTTGCTCTGCAAAGCATGCAGATGTGAGTTACAAGGATGTTGCACTAGAGAGTGTATAAAAGGAGATTTACCAGGATGTTGCACTCGCGAAGGAACATAGGAGATTTAACAGGACGTTGTGCTAGAGAGGATGCAGAGGAGATTTACCAGGATGTTACACTGGAGAGTGTACAGAGGATATTTACCAGGATATTTTACTAGAGAGGGTGCAGAGGAGATTTAACAGGATTTTGCATCTGCAGCGCGTGCACAGATGATTACAAGGATGTTGTACTGGAGAGTGCCCAGATGTGATTTACCAGGATGTGGCACTGGAGAAATGCCGAGGAGGTTTACCAGGATATTGCACTAGACTGTGTACAGAGGAGATTTACCAGGATGTTGCACTAGAGAGATTACAGCGGATATTTACAAGTATGTTAGAAACATAGAATATAGGTGCAGGATAGGCCATTCGGCCCTTCTAGCCTACACCGCCATGCATTAAGTTCATGGCTGAACATGCAACTTCAGTAACACATTCCTGCTTTCTCACCATACCCCTTGATCCCCCTAGTAGTAAGGACTTCATCTAACTCCTTTTTGAATAAATTTAGTGAATTGGCCTCAACAACTTTCTGTGGTAGAGAATTCCATAGGTTCTCCACTCTCTGGGTGAAGAAATTCCTCCTCATCTCGGTCCTAAATGGCTTACCGCTTATCCTTTGAATGTGACTCCTGGTTCTGGAGTTCCCCAACTTTGGGACCATTCTTCCTGCACCTAACCTGTCTAACCCCGTCAGAATTGTAAACGTTTCTATGAGGGCCCCTCTCATTCTTCTGAACTCCAATGAATACAAGCCAGTTGATCCCGTCTTTCTTGATAGGTCAGTCCCGCCATCCCAGAAATCAGTCTGATGAACCTTCGCTGCACTCCCTCAATAGCAAGAATGTCCTTCCTCAAGTTAGGAGACCAAAACTGTACACAATACTCCAGGTGTGGCCTCACCAAGGCCCTGTGCAACTGTAGCAATACCTCCCTGCCTCTGTACTCAAATCCCCTCCCTATGAAGGCCAATATGTCATTTGCTTTCTTAACCACCAGCTGTACCTGTATGCCAACCTTCAATGACTGATGTACCATGACACCCAGGTCTCTTTGCACCTCCCCTTTTCCTAATCTGTCACCTTTCAGAAAGTAGTCTGTCTCTCTGTTTTTACCACCAAAGTGGATAACCTCACATTTATCCACAATATACTTCATCTGCCATGCATTTGCCCACTCACCTTACCTATCCAACGCGCTCTGCAGCCTCATAGCATCCTCCCCGCAGCTCACACTGCCAGCCAACTTAGTGTCTTCCGAAAATTTGGAGATACTACATTTAATCCCCTCGTTTAAATCATTAATGTACAGTGTAAACATCTGGGGATCCAGCACAGAACCTTGCGGTACCCCACCAATCACTGCCCACCATTCTGAAAAGTCCCCATTTACTCCGACTTTTTGCTTCCTGCCTGACAACCAGTTCTCAATCCATGTCAGCACACTACCCCCGATCCCATATGCTTTAACTTTGCTCATTAATCTCCTGTGTGGACCTTGTGGAAAGCCTTCTGAAATCCAAATATACCACATCAACTGGTTCTCCCTTGTCCACTCTACTGGAAACATCCTCAAAAATTTCCAGAAGGTTTGTCAAGCATATGATTTCCCTTTCATAAATCCATGCTGACTTGGACCTATCATGTCACCTCTTTTCAAATGCACTGCTATGACATCTTTAATAATTGATTCCATCATTTTACGCACTACCCTGTGTGTCAGGCTGACCGGTCTATAATTCCCTGTTATCTCTCTCCCTCCTTTTTTAAAAAGTTGAGTTAGATTGGCTACCCTCCGCTCCATAGAAACCGATCCAGATTCAATGGAATGTTGGAAAATGACTGTCAATGCATCCACTATTCCCAAGGCCACCTCCTTAAGTACTCTGGGATGCAGTCCATCAGGCCCTGGGTATTATTGTACTTCAATCGCGTCAATTTCCCCAACACAATTTCCAGATTAATAATGATTTCCCTCAGTTCCTCCTCCTTACGAGACCCTCCGACCCCTTTTATATCCGGAAGGTTGTTTGTGTCCTCCTTAGTGAATACCGAACCAAAGTACTTGTTCAATTGCTCCTCCATTTCTTTGTTCCCCGTTATGACTTCCCCCTGATTCTGACTGCAGGGGACCTACATTTGTCTTTACTAACCTTTTTTTCTTTACATATCTATAGAAACTTTTACAATCTGTCTTAATGTGCCCTGCAAGCTTCTTCTCGTACTCCATTTTCCCTGCCCTAATCAAACCCTTTGTCCTCCTCTGCTGAGTTCTAAATTTCTCCCAGTCCCCGGGTTCGCTGCTATTTCTGGCCAATTTGTATGCCACTTCCTTGGCTTTAATACTATCCCTAATTTCCCTTGATAGCCACGGTTGAGCCATCTTCCCTTTTTTATTTTTACGCCAGACAGGAATGTACAATTGTTGTAGTTCATCCATGCATTCTCTAAATGCCTGCCATTGCCCATCCACAGTCAACGCCTTCAGTATCATTTGCCAATCTATCCTAGCCAATTCACGCCTCATACCTTCAAAGTTACCCTTTTTAAGTTCTGGACCATGGTCTCTGAATTAACTGTTTCATTCTCCATCCTAATGCAGAATTCCAACATATTATGTTCACTCTTCCCCAAGGGGCCTCGCACAACGAGATTGCTAATTAATCGTCTCTCATTACACAACACCCAGTCTAAGATGGCCTCCCCCCTAGTTGGTTCCTCGATATTTTGTTCTCAAAAAAATCATCCCTTATGCACTCCAGGAAATCCTCCTCCACCGTATTGCTTCCAGATTGGTTAACCCAATCTATGTGCATATTAAAGTCACCCATTATAACTGCTGCACCTTTATTGCTCGCACAAAAAATTTCATGTGTGATGCCCTCCCCAACATCACTACTACTGTTTGGAGGTCTGTACACAACTCCCACTGACGTTTTTTGCCCTTTGGTGTTCTCTAGCTCTACCCATATAGATTCCGCATCATGAAAACTAATGTCCTTCCAAATTATTGCCTTAATTTCCTCCTTAAGCAGCAGTGCTACCCCACCTCCTTTTCCTTTTATTCTATCTTTCCTGAATGTTGAATACCCCTGGATGTTGAGTTCCCAGCCCTGATCATCCTGGAGCCACGTCTCCGTAAACCCAATCACATCACATGTGTTAACATCTATTTGCACTGTTAATTCATCCAACTTATTGCAGATACTCCTATCATTAAGACGCAAAGCCAGCAGGCTTGATTTTTTAAAACTTATTGTCCTTTTAGAATTTTGCTGTACAATGGCCCTTTTGGTCTTTGCCTTGGTTATTTCTGCACTCCACTTTTCATCATTTCCTTTCTGTCTTTTGCTTTTGCCTCCTTTTTGTTTCCCTCTGTCTCACTGCATCGGTACCCATCCCCCTGCCATATTAGTTTAACTCCTCGCCAACAGCACTAGAAAACACTTCCCCTCGGACATTGGTTCCGGTTCTGCCCAGGTGCAGACCGTCCGGTTTGTACTGGTCCCACCTCCCCCAGAACCGGTTCCAATGCCCCAGTAATTTGAATCCCTTCCTGCTGCACCACTGCTCAAGCCACATATTCATCTGCGCTATCCTGCGATTCCTACTCTGACTATCATGTGGCACTGGTAGCAATACCGAGATTACTATTTTTGAGGTCCTACTTTTTAATTTAGTTCCTAGCTCCTTAAATTCGATCCGTAGGTCCTCATCCATTGTTTTATCTATGTCGCTGGTACCAATGTGCACCACGACAACTGGCTGATCTCCCTCCCTTTGTAGAATGTCCTGCACCCGCTCCGAGACATCATTGACCAGTGAAACAGGGAGGCAACATACCATCCTGGAGTCTCGGTTGCGGCCGCTGAAACGCGTTTCTATTCCCATTACAATTGAATCCCCTATGACTATCGCTCTCCCACACTTTTTCCTGCCCTCCTGTGCAATATTGCCAGCCACGGTGCCATGAACTTGGCTGCTGCTGCCCTACCCTGATGAGTCATCCCCCTCAACAGTACCCAAAGCAGTGTATCTGTTTTGCTGGGGGATGGCCACAGGGGACTCCAGCTCTACCTTCCTTGCACTGCTCTTCCTGTTGTTCTTCCATTCCCTATCTGGCTGTGGGCACTTTCCCTGCGGTACGACCAACTCGCTACACGTGATACTCACGTCATTCTCAGCATCGTGTTGCACTGGACTGGGTACAGAGGAGATTTACCAGGATGATGTACCGGAGCGGGTATAGAGGGGATTTACCAGGTTGTTGCACTGGTGAGGTTACAGAGGAGATTTACCAGGATGTTACACTGCAGAGGGTACAGATGAGATTTACAACACTGTTGCACTGAAGAGAGTACAGAGGAGATTTAACAGGATGTTGCACTGCAGACGGTAGCAAGGAGATTTTCAAGGATGATGCACTAGAGAGGGTACAGAGAAGATTTTCCAGGATCTTGCACTGGAGAGAGTACAAAGGAGAATTACCAAGATGATACAATGGAGAGGGTGCAGAGGAGATTTAACAGGATGTTGCACAGAGGAAGGTACAGAATAGAACTAACAGTATGTTGCACTAATGAGGATTCAGAGGAAATTTACAGGATGTTGCACTGGTGAGGGTACAGAGGAGATTTACTGGCATGTTGCACTAGAGAGTTTGCAGAGGCGATTTACCAGAATGTTGCATTGGAGAATGTACAGAGGTGAATCAACAGGAAGTTGCACTGGAGAGCGTACTGTGGAGATTTAACAAGAGGCTGCACTGTAGAGGGTGCAGAGGAGATTTACCAGGATGTTGCACTGGAAAAGGTACAGAGGAGATTTACCAGGATGTTGCACTGGCGAGGGTACATAAGAGATTTACCAGGATGTTACATTAGAGAGAGCACTGAGGAGATTTACCAGGATATTGCAGTGGAGAGGGTACAGAAGAGATTTGCCACAATGTTGCAATGTAAAGGGTAAAGAGGAGATTTACCAGGTTGTTGCACTGTAGAGAGTACAGTGTAGATTTTCCAGAATATTGCACTAAAGTTGGTGCAGAGGAGAGTTACTAGGATGTTGCACGAGAGAGGATGCAGAGGAGATTTACCAGGATGTTGCACTGGAGAGGTTACAGACGAGATTAGCAGGATGTTGCACTAGAGAGGGTGCAGAGGAAATTTACCAGGATGTTGCAATGCAGAGCGTGCAGAGGTGGTTTGCAAGGATGTTGCACTGGAGACTGTACAGATGAGATTTACCAGGATTTTGCACTTGAGAGGTTCCAGCGGAGATTTACCAGGATGTTGCACTGGAGCGGCTATAGGTGTACCAAGTTGTTGCACTGGAGAGGGTACAGAGGAGATTTTCCAGTATGTTACACTGCAGAGGGTACAGAGGAAATTTACAAGACTGTTGAACTGAAGACAGTAAAGCGGAGATTTAACAGGATGTTGCACTGTAGAGGGTACAGAGTAGATTTACAAAGGTGATGCACTAGAGAAGGTACAGAGAAGTTTTACCAGGATCTTGCACTGGAGAGAGTCAGGAGGAGATTTACCAAGATGATACAATGGAGAGATGCACAATGGAATGTACAGAAGAGATTTATCAGGATGTGGCACTAGAGAGGATTCAGAGGAAATTTACTAGGACATTGCACTGGTGAGGGAACAGAGGTGATTTATCGGCATGTTGCAGTAGAGAGAGTGCAGAGGAGATTTACAAGAATGTTGCATTGGAGAGTGTACAGTGGTGAATCACCAGGATGTTGCACTGGAGAGTGTACAGCAGAGAATTACCAGGAAACTGCACTGGAAAGGGTACAGAGGTGATTTAGCAGGATGTTGCACTGGTCAAAGTACAGCAGACATTTACCAAGATGTTATACAAGAGAGAGTACAGATGAGATTTACCAGGATGTTGCAGTGAAGAGGGTACAGGAGAGATTTGCCACGATGTTGCAGTGGAAAGGGTAACGAGGAGATTTACCAGGTTGTTGCACTGTAGGGAGGACAGGGTAGAATTACCAGAATATTGCATTAGAGAGGGTTCAGAGGAGATTTATTAGGATGTTGCACTAGAGAGGATGCAGAGGAGATTTTCCAGGATGTTGCACTAGAGAGGATACAAGACGAGATTTACTAGGATGTGGCCTTGGGAGGAAACCGAGGAGATTCACCAGAATGTTCCACCAGACAGGGTGCAGAGGTGATTTATCAGAATGTTGCACTAGTGAGGGAACAGAGGAAATTTCCCAGGATATTGCTGATAGGTTACAACGGAGATTTACCAGGATGTTGCATGGAGTGAGTGCAAAGGACATTTATAAGGATGTTGCACAGGCGAAGGAACAGAGGATATTTAACAGGATGTTGCACTAGAGAAGATACAGACGAGATTTACTAGGTAGTTGCCCTGGAGGGGTTAAAGAGCCGATTTAGCAGGATATTGCACTGAACACTGTATAGAGAGATATAGCAGGATGTTGCACTGGAGAGGATACAGGTGAAATTTACCAGAATGTTGTACTGGAAAGAATACGGAGGACATTTACCAGGATGTTGTCCTGGAGCAGGTACATATGAGATTTACCAGGATATTGCACTAGACAGGGTACAGAGGAGATTTACCAGAATGTTCCACTTGAGACGTTACAGCGGATATTTACCTGCTTGTTGCACCGGAGCAGTACAGATGAGATTTACCAGGTTGATGCACTAAAGAGTGTACAGAGGAGATTGACAAACATGTTGCACTAGAGAAGGTAGAGTAGAGATTTTCCAGGAAACATGCTCTAGAGAGGGTGCAGTGGCGATTTACCATGATGTTGCACTGGAGAAGGTACAGAGGAGATTTACCAGGATGTTGCAATAGAGAGGGTACAGAGGAGATTTAACAGAATGTTGCACTAGGGAATATGCAGAGAAGATTTAGCAGGATGTTGCACTGGAGAGGGTACAGAGGAGATTTACCAGGATGTTGCACCGAGAGCGTGCAGAGAAGTTTTATCAGCATATTGCTCTGCAGAGCGTGCAGAGGTGCTTTACAAGGATGTTGCACTGCAGATGGTACAGAGGAGATTTACAAAAATGTTGCACTTGATGGAGTACAGAGGAGATTTACCAGGATGTTACACTGCAGAGGATACAGAGGAGATTTTGCACTGGAGAGTGTACAGAGGATATTAACCAGGATGTTGTACTGGAGTGTGTACAGAGGATATTTAACAGGATATTGCAATTGAGAGGGTGCAAAGGAGATTTACCAGAAAGTTGCACTGCAGAGGGTAGAGATGAGATTAACAAGGATGTTGCACTAGAGAGGATATAGAGGGAACTTACCAGGATGTTGCACTGGTGAGGGTGCACAGGAGATTTACCGTCATATTGCTCTAGAGAGTGCCGAGGAGATATACCAGAATGTTGCATTGGAGAGTGTACAGTGGTGAATCACCAGGATGTTGCACTGGAGAGGATACAGCAGAGATTTACCAGGATGCTGCACTGTAGAGGGTGCAGAGGAGATTTACCAGGATATTGCACTGGAAAGGGTACAGAAGTGATTTACCAGGATGTTGCACTGGCGAGGGTACGGAACAGATTTACCAGGATGTAACACTAGAGAGGGTACAGAGGCGATTTACCAGGATGTTACAGTGGAGAGGGTACCGAAAGGATTTGCCAGGATGTTGCACTACAGAGGATAAAGAGGAGATGTACCTGGATGTTGCACTGGAGAGTTTATTGAGGTGATTAGCAGGATGTTGTACTAGAGAGGGTGAAGAGGAGATTTATCAGGATGTTGCACTGCAGAGCGTGCAGAGGTGATTTACAAGGATGTTGCACTGGAGAGTGTGCAGATGAGAATTACCAGGATCTGGTACTGGAGGGTAACGAGCAAATTTACCAGGATGTTGCACTAGAGAGGTTACAGCGGATATTTAGCAGGATGTTGCACTGGACAGGGTACAGAGGAGATTTACCACGATGTTGCACCTGAGCAGGTATAGAGGGGATTTTCCAGTTTGTTGCACTGGAGAGGTTACAGAGGAGATTTACCAGGATCGTCTTTGCAGAGGGTACAGAGAAGATTTACAAGACTGTTACTCTGAAGGGAGTACAGAGGAGATTTAACAGGATGTTGCACTGCAGAGGGTACAGAGGAGATTTACAAGGATGATGCACTAGGGAGGGTACAGTGAAGATTTACCAGTACCTTGTACTGGAGAGAGTGCAGAGGAGATTTACCAAGATGATGCAATGAAGAGTGTGCAGATGAGATTTATCAGGATGTTGCACAGTGTTATGTATAGAAGAGTTATAACAGGATGTTGCACAAGAGAGGATTCAGAGGAAATTTACCAGGATGTTGCACTGGTGAGGGTACAGAGGTGATTTACTGGCATATTGCACTAGAGAGATTGCATAGGAGATTTACCAGAATGTTGCATTGGAGAGTGCACAGAGGTGAATCACAAGGATTTTGTACTGGAGAGGGTACATTTGAGATTTACCAAGATGCTGCACTGTAGAGGATGCAGAGGAGATTTACCAGGATGATGCACTGGAAATGATACAGAGGTGATTTGCCAGGATGTTGCTCTGGCGAGAGTACAGAAGAGATTTACCAGGATGTTACACTAGAGAGAGTAGAGAGGAGATTTACCAGGATGTTGCAGTGGAGAGGGTACAGAAGAGATTTGCCAAGATGTTGCACTGGAAAGCGACACGAGGAGATTTACCACGATGTTGCACTGTAGAGTGTACAGGGTAGATTTACCAGAATATTGCACTAGAGAGGGTGCAGAGGAGATTTACCAGAATGTTGTACAAGAGACTGTACAGAGGAAATTTACCAGGATGTTGCACCAGCGAGTATACAGACGAGATTTACTAGGATGGGGCCCTGGGAGGGTACAAAGGAGATTCACCAGAGTGTTCCAGCAGACAGGGTACATAGGAGAACTAGCAGAATGTTACACTAGTGAGGTTGCAGAGGAAATTTACCAGGATATTTCAGATAGGTTATAAGGGAGATTTACCAAGATGTTGCAGGGAAAGAGTGCAAAGAACATTTAAAAGGATGTTGCACTGGTGAAGGTACAGAGGAGATTTAACAGGATGTTTCGCTAAAGAGGATGCAGAGGTGATATTCCTGGTATTTGACCTGGAGGGGTTACAGAGGACATTTTCCAGGATGTGGCACTAGACAGTTTACAGAGAGATATAGCAGGATATTGTACTAGAGAAGTTACAGCGGAGATTTACCAAGATATTGCACTGGAAAGTGTACAGAGGTGATTTACCAGGATGTGGCACCAGAGCACTTACAGAGGAGATTTACCAGCATGTTTCACTGGAGAGGGTACACCGGAGATTTACCACAATGTTGCACTGGATAGAATACAGAGGAGATTTACCAGGATATTGCACTAGACAGTGTACAGTGGAGATTTACCAGGATATTCCAATTGAGAATTTACAGCAGATATTTACCAGGATTTTGCACTGGGGAGGTTACAGAAGTGATTTCCCTGCTTGTTGCACCGGAGCGGTACACATGAGATTTACCAGGTTGATGCACTAAAGAGTGAAAAGAGGAGATTTACCAGGATGTTGCACTAGACAGTGTAGAGGGAGATATAGCAGGATGTTATACTAGAGAAGTTACAGCGGAGAATTACCAAGATGTCGCACTGGAGCGGGTACAGAGGTGATTTATCAGGATGTGGCACCAGAGCAGTTACAGAGGAAATTTACCAGCATGTTGCACTGGAGAGGGTACAGGGGAGATTTACCACAATGTTGCACTGGAAAGAATACAGAGGAGATTTACGAGGATGTTGCCCTGTAGCGGTACAGATGAGATTAACCTGGATATTGCACTAGACAGTGTACAGAGGAGATTTACCAGGATGTTCCAATTGAGAAGCTACAGCAGATTTTGACCAGGATGTTGCACTGGGGAGGTTACAGAAGTGATTTTCCTTCTTGTTGCACCGGAGCGGTACAGATAAGATTTACCAGGTTGATGCACTAATGAGAGTACAGAGGAGATTTACCAGAATGCTGCACTAGAGTGGGTGCAGAAGCGATTTTCCAGGATGTTGCTCTGCAGAGGGTACAGAGGAGATTGACAAAAATGCTGCACTAGAGAAGGTACAGTGGAGATGTTCCAGGATGAAGCTCTAGAGAGGGTGCATTGGCGATTTACCAGGATGTTGCATTGGAGAAGGTACAAAGGAGATTTACCAGGATGTTGCACTAGAGAGTGTACAGAATAGATTTAACAGGATGTTCCACTAGGGAGAATACAGAGGAGATTTAGCAGGATGTTGCACTGGAGAGGGTACAGAGGACATTTACTAGGATGTTGCACCGTAAGTGTGCAGAGGAGGTTTATCAGGATGTTGCTCTGCAGAGCGTGCAGAGGTGCTTTACAAGGATGTTGCACTGCAGATGGTACAGAGGAGATTTGCAAAAATGTTTCACTTGATGGAGTACAGAGGAGATTTAACAGGATTTTGCATTGGAGTTTGTAGAGTGGATGTTTACCAGGATGTTCCACTGGAGAGTGTACAAGGGATATTTAACAGGATATTGCACTTGAGAAGGTGCAGAGGAGATTGACCAGAATGTTGCACTGCAGAGGGTAGAGAGGAGATTTATAAGGATGTTGCACTATAGAGTGTAGAAAAGAGATTTACCAGGATGTTGCAATAGCGAACGAACAGAGGAAATTTAACAGGACGTTGTGCTAGAGAGGATGCAGAGGAGATGTACCAGGATGTTGCACTGGAGGGGTTATAGATGAGATTAGCAGATTATTGCACTGGAGAGTGTACAGATGAGATTTACCAGGATGTGGCACTGGAGGGATACCGAAGCTTTTTACCAGGATATTGCACTAGACAGGGTACAGAGGAGATTTACCACGATGTTGCACCGGAGCCGATATAGAGGAGATTTACCAGGTTGTTGCATTGGAGAGGTTACAGAGTAAATTTACAGGATGTTACACTGAAGAGGGTACAGAGGAGATTTACAATACTGTTGCACTGAAGAGAGTACATAGGAGATTTAACACAATGTTGCACTGCAGAGGGTACAGAGGTGATTTACAAGGATGATGCACTAGAGAGGGCACAGAGAAGATTTACCATGATCTTGCTCTGGAGAGAGTACAAAGGAGTTCTACCAAGATGATACAATGGAGTGGGTGCAGAGGAGATTTTACAGGATGTTGCACAGTGGAAGATACAGAAGAGATTTAGCAGGATGTTGCACTAGAAAAAATTCAGAGGAAATTTACCAGGATGTTGTACTGGTCAGGGTACAGAGGAGATTTACCAGCATGTTGCACTGGAGAGAATGCAGAGGAGATTTACCAGAATGTTGCAATGGAGAGTTTACGGAGCGAATCACCAAGATGTTGCACTGGAGAGGGTACAGTGGAGATTTACCAGGATGCTGCACTGTGTAGGGTGCAGAGGAGATTTACCAGGATGTTGCACTGGAAAGGGTACAGAGTTGATTTACCAGGATGTTGCACTGGCGAGGACATGGAAGCGATTTACCAGGATGTTACACTGGAGAGTGTAAAGAGGAGATTTACCAGGATGTTGCTGTGGAGAGGGTACAGATGAAATTTGCCAAGATGTTGCACTGGAAATGGTAAAGAGGAGATTTACCAGGATGTTGCACTGTAGAGAGTAAAGGGTAGACTTACCAGAATATTGCACTAAAGATGGTGCAGAGGTGATTTACTAGGATGTTGCATTGACAGGATGCAGAGGAGATTTACCAGGATGTTGCACTAGAGAGGGTAAAGAGGAGACTTACCAGGATGTTGCACCAGAGAGAATACAGATCAGATTTTGTACGATGTGGCCCTGGGAGTGTGCAGAGTAGATTCACCAAAGTGTTGCACCAGACAGGGTACAGAGGAGATTTACCAGAATGTTGCACTAGTGAGGTTACAGAGGAAATTTACCAGGATATTGCAGGTAGGTTACAACGGAGATTTACCAGGATGTTGCAGGGAGATTGTGCATAGGACATTTAAAAGGATGTTGCACTGGCAAAGGTACAGAGGAGATTTAACAGAATGTTGCGCTACAAAGGATACAGAGGAGATTTACTAGTTAGATTCCTTGGAGGGGTAACAGATGAGATTTATCAGGATATTGCACTAGACAGTGTACATAGAGATATAGCAGGATGTTGTACTAGATAAGTTACAGCGGAGATTTACGAAGGTGTTGCACTGGAAATGGTACAGAGGAGATTTACCAGGATGTTGCACCAGAGCAGAAAGAGAGAAGATTTACCAGCATGTAGCACTGGAGAGGGTACAGGAGAGATTTTACAGGATCTTGCACTGGAAATAATAGAGGAGATTTTCCAGGACGATGCCCTGGCGCGGGTATAGATGAGATTTACCGGGATATTGCACTAGACAGGTTACAGAGGAGATTTACCAGGATGTTCTACTTGAGAAGTTACAGCGGATATTTACCAGGATGTTGCTCTGGAGAGGGTACAGAAGTGATTTTCATGCTTGATGCACCAGAGCGGAACAGATGAGATTTAGGAGGTTGATGCACTAAAGTTTGTACAGAAGGGATTTACCAGGATGTTGAACTACAGAGGGTGCAGAGGAGATTTACCAGGATGTCGCAATGCAGAGGGTACCGAGGAGATTGACAAAAATGTTGCAGTAGAGAAGGTACAGAGGAGATTTTCCAGTATGATGCTCTAGAGAGGGTGCAGTGGCGATTTACCAGGATGTTGCACTGGAGAAGGTACAGAGGTGATTTACCAGGATGTTGCACAAGAGATGGTATAGAGAAATTTTAGCAGGATGTTGCACTGGAGAGGTTACAGAGGAGATTTAACAGGACGTTGCAGTGGAGTGGGTGCAGTGGAGAATTTCTAGCATGTTGCACTGGATAGTGTTGAGAGGAGATTTACCAGGATGTTGCACTTGAGAGGTTATAGAGGAGATTTATCAGGATGTTTCACTAGAGAGGGTGCAGAGGAGATTTACCAGGATGTTGCACTGGAGAGGCTACAGATGTGATTCATCAGGAAGTTGCACTGGAAAGGGTACAGAGGAAATTAGCAGGATGGCCACTGGAGAGGATGCAGAGCAGAATTAACAATATGTTGCACTACAAAGTTTACAGAGGAGATTTACAAGGATGTTGCACCAGCGAGGGTACAGTGGAGAATTACCAGGATGTTGCACTGGATTGCGTGCAGAGTAGATTTATCACGCTGTTACATTGTAGAGGTTACATAGGGGATTTAACAGGACTTTGCACTAGAGAGGGTACAGAGGCGACTTACCAGGATATTGCACTGCAGAGCGAGCAGGGATGATTTATGATGACGTTGCACTACAGAGTTTACAGAGGTGATTTACCAGGATGTTGCTCTGGAGAGGGTACAGAGAGATTTAATAGTATGTTACACTGGAGAGGGTACAGAGGTGATTTAACCGGATGTTACACTGGCAAGGTTACGGAGGAGATTAACCTGAATGTTACACTTTAGAGATCACAGTAGAGATTTACCAGAATATTGCACTAGAGAGGGTGCAGAGGGGATTTACCAGGATATTACAATACAGTTGTTATTAATCTGATTTACCAGGATGATGCAATGGAGAAAGTACAGAGGAGATTTATCAGGAAGTTTCATTTGATAGGGTACAGAGGAGATTTACCATGATGTTACACTAGAGAGGGAACAGAGGAGATTTAGCGTGATGTTGCACTGCAGAAGGTAAAGCGGACATTTACAAGGATATTGCATTAGCGAGGGGACGGAGGAGATTTACCAGGATGTTGCACTTGCGAGGGTACAGAGGATATTTACCAGGATGTTACGCTGGATATGGTACAGAGGAGATTTACCAGGTTGTTGCAGTGGAGTGGGTGCAGACGATATTTACCAGGATGTTGCACTGGAGCGGGTAGTGAGATTTAGCAGGATGTTGCACTGCCGACGGTACAGAGGAGATTTAACAGGATGTTGCAGTGGAGTGGGTGCAGTGGAGATTTTCTAGCATGTTGCACTGGATAGGGTGCAGAGGGGATTTACCAGGATGTTGCTCTAGAAAGGATACAGATGAGATTTATTAGGATGTTGCCCTGGGAGGGTACAGATGAGATTCACCATAATGTTTCACTATACAGGGTATAGAGGAGATTTATCAGAATGTTGCACCAGTGAGGGTACAGATATGATTTACCAGGATATTGCACTGGAGAGGGTATAGTGTAGATTTACAGGACGTTGCACTGGAGAGGGTGCAGAGGAAATTTACCAGGATGTTGCACTCGAGCAGGTATAGAGTAGATCTACCAGGATGTTGTAATAAAGAGCGTACACATGTGATTTACCAGGATGTTGGACTGGAGGGGATACAGAGGAGATACACACGAATGTAGCCCTAGACAGGGTACAGAGCAGATTTACCACATTGCTGCACCCGAGCGGGTACAGAGGAGATTTACTAGGATGTTGCCCTCGAGATTGTACAAAGGAGATACCAGGACATTACACTAGAAATTGTGCAGTGGAGATTTACCAGGGTGTGGCACTGGGAGGCTACATGGGAGATTCGCCAGAATGTTGCACTTGACAGGGTACAGAGAAGATTTATCAGAATGTAGCACAATTGAGTGTGCAGAGGAGATTTCGCTGGATATTGCACTGGAGTGGGTACCGAGGAGATTTACTAGGATGTTGCCTTATAGAGGTTCCAAGGAGATTTACCGGGGTTTTGCACTGGAGATCATGCAGAGGCGATGTACCAGGATTTTGCAATACTGATGTTATTGATCGGATTTACCAGGATGTTGCACTTGAGAGGGTACAGATGAGATTTTCCAGGGTGTTGCATTGGATGGGTTACAGAGGAGGGTTACTGGGATATTGCACTAGACAGGTTACAGAGGAGATCTACCAGGTTGTTGAACTAGAGAGGGTACAGATGAGCTTTCCCAGGTTGTTGCACTGGATGTGGTACAGAGAATTTTACTAGGATATTACGCTAGAATAGGTATAATGGAGATTTATCAGGATGTTGAACTAGAGAGGTTAAAGCGGAGATTTTCCAGGATGTTGCACTGGAAAGCGTACAGAGGAGATTTACCAGGATGTTGCACCGAAGTGGTTAGAGAAGAGATTTACAACGATGTTGCACTGCAGAGTGTACAGACGAGATTTACCAGGATGTTGCACTGTAGAGAATACAGGGAAGATTTAACAGAATATTGCACTAGAGAGTGTAAAGAGGAGATTTACCTGGATGGTGCACTAGAGACTGTGCAGAGGGGATTTACCAGGATGTTGCACTAGAGAGTTTGCAGAGGAGATTTACCTGGATGTTGCACTAGGGAGTCTACAGAGGAGATTTATCAGAATGTTGCACATGGAGCGGTTACCAACGTGATTTACCAGGAAGTTGTACTTTAGATGGTACAAATGAGATTAGCAGGATGGGCACTAGAGAGGGTGCAGAGCAGAATTAACAGGATGTTGCACTACAGCGTGAAGAGAGGAGATTTACAAGAATGTTGCACTAGCGAGGGTTCAGAGGAGACTTACCAGGATGTTGCACTGGAGAGATTACAGAGGAGATTTACCTGGTTATTGCGCTATAGAGGATACAGCAGAGATTTTTCAGGATGTAGCACTACAGAGTGTACTGTGGTGATTTTACAGGATGTTGCTCTAGAGACGGTGCAATGGAGATTTGCCAGGATGTTGCACTGGATAGGTTAGCGAGGAGATTTATCAGCATGTTTCACTAGATGGGGTACAGAGGAGATTTGCAAGGATGTTCCACTAGAGAGGATGCAGAGAAGATTTAACAGGATGTTGCACTGGAGAGAGTACTTGGCAGAGTTACCAGGATGTTGCACTGAGTTCGCGCAGAGGACATTTACCAGGATGTTGGACTGGAGATGGTAAAGGGTAGTTTTACCTGGATATTGCACTGGAGAATGTACAGAGGTAATTTTGCAGCACATTCGACTGGTGAGTGTACAAAGGAGATTTGCCTGGATGTTACACTAGAGAGGCTACAGAGGATATTTTCTAGCATGTTGCAATGGAGAGGGTACAGAGGAGATGTTACAACAATGTTGCACAGCAGAGTGTACAGAGCAGATTTATCAGGACGTTACACTGTAGAGAATACAGGAGAGATTTACCAAAATATTGCACTAGAGAAGGTGCAGAGGTGATTCACCAGAATGCTGCACTAGAGACGAAGCAGTGGAGATTTACCAGTATCTTGCACTGGAGAGGGTACAGAGGAGATTTACCAGGATGTTGCACTGGGGTGGGTACCGTGGAGATTTACAGGATGTTGCACTGGATAGGGTGCAGATGAGATTTATCAGGATGTTGCACAGGAGAGGGTATATAGGAGATTTACAAGTTTGTTGCAATAAAGAGCGTGCAGAGGAGATTTAGCAGAATGTCGCACTGGACGGGGTGCAGCGGAGATTTACCAGAATGTTGCACTAGACAGATACAGAAGAGATTTACCGGGATGTTGCACCCGAGCGCGTACAGAGGAAATTTACAAGATTGTTGCAATAGAGAGGGTACAGAGGAGATACCAGTATAGTGCACTAGAAATGGTGCAGTTGAGATTTACCAGGATGTGGCCCTGGGAGGGTACAGAGGAGATTCAGCAGAATGTTGCACTCGACAGGGTACAGAGCAGATTTTCGATAATGTTGCAGAATTAAGGTGCAGAGGCGATTTGGCTGGGCATTGCACTGGAGAGGGTACAGATGGGGTACAGAGGAGATTTGCAAGGATGTTCCACTAGAGAGGATACAGAGAAGATTTAACAAAATGTTGCACTGGAGAGAGTACTTGGCAGAGTTACCAGGATGTTGCACTGAGTTCGAGCAGAGGAGATTTACCAGGATGTAGCACTGTAGAGGGTAAAGGTTAGATTTACCTGGATATTGTACTGAGAAGGTGCAGAGATAATTTAAAAGCACCTTGCACTGGTGAGAGTACAAAGGAGATTTGCCTGGATGTTATACTATAGAGGGTACAGAGGATATTTATCAGCATGTTGCAATGGAGAGGGTACAGAGGGGATTTTACGACAATGTTGCACTGCAGAGTGTACGGAGCAGATTTATCAAGATGTTGCACTGTAGAGATTACAGGAGAGATGTACCAAAATATTGCACTAGAGAAGATGCAGAGGGAATTCACCAGGATGTTGCACTAGAGACGAAGCAGAGGAGATTTACCAGTATCTTGCACTAGAGAGGGTACAGAGGAGATTTACCAGGATGTTGCACTGGGGTGGGTACCGTGGAGATTTACCAGGATGTTACACTAGAGAGCGTACAGAGGAGATTTAACAGGATATTGTACTGGAGAGTGTACAGAGGAGATTTACAGGATGTTTTACTGGATAGGGTGCAGATGTGATTTATCAGGATGTTGCATTGGAAGAGGGTATAGAGGAGATTTACCAGTTTGTTGCAATAAAGAGCGTACAGAGGAGATTTAGCAGGATGTCGCACTGGAGGGGGTACAGCGGAGATATACCAGAATGTTGCACTAGACAGATGCAAAGGAGATTTAACGGGATGTTGCACCCGAGCGGGTACAGAGGAGATTTACAAGATTATTGCAATAGAGAGGGTACAGAGGAGATACCAGGATTATGCATTAGAAATGGTGCAGTTGATATTTACCAGGATGTGGCCCTGGGAGGGTACAGAGGAGATTCACCAGAATGTTGCACTCGACAGGGTACAGAGCAGATTTTCCAGAATGTTGCAGAATTGAGGGTGCAGAGGAGATTTAGCTGGTTATTGCACTGGAGAGGGTAAAAAGGAGATTTACCAGGATTTTGCAATACATAGGGCATTGATCTGATTGACCAGGATGTTGCACTGGAGAATGTAAAGAGAAGGTTTATCAGGAAGTTTCATTGGATAGGCTACAGAGGAGATTTACCAGGATGATACTCTGTAGAGGGTAGAGAGGAGATTCAGCAGGATGTTGCACCGCAGAAGATTGAGATGAGAATTTACAAGGATGTTCCACTAGAGAGGGTACAGAGGATATTTACTAGGATGTTGCACTTGAGAGGGTACAGAGGAGATTTACCAGGATTTTACGCTAGAGATGGTATAGAGGGTCTTTAAAAGGAAATTGCACTAGAGAGGGTACAGAGGAGATTTACCAGGACATTACACTGTTGCGTGTAGAGAGATTTAGCAGAATGTTGCACTGCCGAAGGTGAAGAGGAGATTAAAAGTATGTTGCAGTGGAGTGGGTGCAGAGGAGATTTACCAGGATGTTGCACTTGAGAGTGTACAGATGAGATTTACCAGGATGTTGCAATAGAGAGCATACAGAGGATATTTTCCAGGATGTTGCAATAGAGAGTGTGCAGAAAGATTTAGCAGGCTGTAGCCCTGTAGAGATTACAGACGTAATGTATCAGGATGTTGCACTGGAGAGGGTACCGCGGAGATATGCAGGATTGGCACTAGAGAGGATGCAGAGCAGAATTAACAGGATGTTGCACTTCAGAGAATAAAGAGCAGATTTATTAGGATGTTGCACTGGAGATGGTACCGTGAAGATTTACCAAGATATTCCACTAGAGATGGTGCAGTGGATATTTACCAGGTTGTGGCTCTGGGAGTGTACGGAGGAGATTCACCAGAATGCTGCACTCGACAGGGTACACAGCAGAGTTTCCAGAATGTTGCACCATTGAAAGTACAGAGGAGATTTAGCTGGATATTGCACAGGAGAGGGTAAATAGGAGATTTACCAGGATATTGCACTATAGAGGATGCAATGTCATTTAGCAACGTTTTACACTGGAGAGGGTGCAGAGGAGATGTACCAGAATTTAGCAATACAAAGGGTACTGATCTGATTTACCAGGATGTTGCACTGGAGAAAGTACAGAGGAGATTTATCATGAAGTTCATTGGATAGGGTACAGAGGAGATTCACCAGCAGGTTGCACTGGAGAAGGTACCGTGGATATTTAGCAGGATATTACACTGGAGAGGGTACAGAGCAGATTTAACCTGATATTGCACTAAAGAGGGTGCAAAGGAGATTTAGCAGAATGTTGCACTGCAGAGGGTAGAAAGTTGATTTACCAAGTTGTTGCACTGGAGAGGGTGCAAAGGAGATTACCAGGATGGGCAGTAGAGAGGGTGCAGAGCAGAATTAGCAGGATGTTGCACTACCGAGGGTACAGAGGGGAGTTACCTGGATGTTGCAGTAGAGAGGGTACAGAGAAGATTTTCAAGCACGTTGCACTAGAGAGGATACAGAGGAGATTTACACGGATGTCGCCCTTGGTCGGTACAGAAGAGTTTCACCAGAATGTTCCACTAGACATGGTACCGTGGAAATTTAGCAGGATGTTACACTAGAGAGGGTACAGTGGAGATTTACCAGGGTTTTCAACTGGAGAGCGTGCAGAGTTGATGTCCCAGGATTTTACAGTACAGAGTGTATTGATCTGATTTACCAGGATTTTGCACTGGAGAATGTACAGAGGAGATTTACCAAGAAGTTTCATTGGATAGGGTACAGAGGAGATTTACCAGGATGTTACACATTAGAGGTTAGAGAGGAGATTTAGCACGATGTTGCACAGCAGAAGGTACAGAGGAGATTTACTAGGATATTAGGCTGGAGATGCTCCAGAGGGGTTTTAACAGGATATTGCACAAGAGTTGGTACAGAGCATATTTACCAGGATGATACACTGGAGCGCGTAGAATGATTTAGCAGGATGTTTCACTGCCAAGGGTAAAGAGGAGATTTAACAGGATGTTGCAGTGGAGTGGGTGCAGAGGAGATTTACGAGGATGTTGCACTGGAGAAAGTACAGAAGAGATTTACCAGGATATTGAACTACACAGGGTACAGAGGATATTTACCAGGATGTTGCAGTAGAGAGGGTGCAGTGGAGATTCACCAATATGTTGCTCTGGAGTGGTTACAGATGTGATTTACCAGGATGTTGCACTGGAGAGGTTACGGAGGAGATTAGCAGGATGGCCACTAGAGAGTGCAGAGCAGAACTAACAGTATGTTGCACTACAGAGATTACAGAGGAGATTTAGAAAGATGTTGCACCCGCGAGGGTACGGAGGATATTTACCAGGATGTTGCACAGGAGTGTGCACAGAGTAGTTTTACTGCGATGTTAACTGAAGAGGTTACATAAGGAATTTAACAGGACGTTGCACTAGAGAGCGTGCAGAAGCGATTTACCAGGATGTTGCACTGCAGAGCGTGCAGAGATAATTAATGATGACGTTGCATTAGAGAGTGTACAGAGGCAATTTATCCGGATGTTGCACTGGCGAGATTACAGAGGAGATTTACCTGAATGTTACAATGGAAAGGGTACAAAGGAAAATAACCAGCATGTTGCACTAGCTAGGATATAGAGGACATTTACCACGATATTGCACTGCAGAGTGTAGAGAGGTGATTTATCAGGAAGTTGCACTGTGGAGAGTACAGAGGAGATTTTCCAGAATATTGCACTAGAGAGTGTACAGAAGACATTTTCCAGGATGTTGCACTAGAGAGTGTGCGAGGGGATTTACCTGGATGTTGCACTAGAGAGGATGCAGAGGAGATTTACGTGTATGTTGCACTAGAGATGGTACAGAGGAGATTTACCAAGATGTTGCACTGGAGAGGGTACGGTGAAGATTTACCAGAATGTTACACTGGAGAGGGTACAGATAAGTTTTATCATGATATTGCACTACAGAGGGTGCAGAGTAGATTTACCAGGATGTTGCACCGGAGAGGATACAGAGAACATTTAACAGCATGTTGAACTAGAGAGGGTACAGAGGAGATATACCAGAATTTTGCACTAGATAGGGTACAGAGGAGATTTACGAAGATGTTGATCTAGAGAGGGTGCAATGGAGATTTACCACGACATTATACTAGAGAGGGAACATAGGGGATTTAACATAACTTTGCAGTAGAGAGGATGCAGAGGCGATTTACCAGGATGTTGCACTGGAGAGTGTACAGAGGAGTTTTACCAAGATGTTAAACTGGAGAGAGTACAGAGCAGAATTACCAGTATGTTGCACTGTAGAGTATACATAGGAGATTTACCACGATGTTGCACTGCAGATTCTAAAGAGGAGATTTACCAGTATGATGCAATGTAGAGAATACTGGGGAGATTCATCAGAATATTTCACTAGAGAGGGTACAGATGAGATTTTCCAGGATGTTGCACTGCAGAGGGTAAAGCGGAGATTTACAAGAATGTTGCTCTAGATAGGGTACAGAGGAGATTTACCAGCATGATACACTGGATAGGGTACAGAGGAGATTTACCAGGATGTTACACTGTAGAGGGTAGAGTTGAGATTAAGAAGGTTGTTCCACTGGCGAGTGTACTGAGGAGATTCAACAGGATCTTGCAGTGGAGAGGTTGCAGAGGAGATTAACCAGGATATTGCACTGGAGTGGGTACAGAAGGGAATAGAGAAGATTTACAAGGATGTTGCACTAGGGAGGGTACAGATTGATTTAACAGGATGTTGCACTGGAGAGGGTAGAGAGGAGATTTACCAGGATGTTGCACTAGAGAGGGTACAGAGGAGATTTACCTGGTTATTGCGCTATGGAGGGTACAGAAGAGTTTTACCAGGATGTTACACTAGACACGATACAGAGGAGATTAACCATGATGTTGCAGTAGAGAGGATACAGAGGAGATTTTCCAAGATGTTCCACTAGAGAGGTACAGAGGAGATTTGCATGCATTTTGCACTGGATATATTACAGAGGAGATTTACCAGGATGTTGCACTGGAGAGGGTACAGAGGAGATTTCCCAGGATGTTGCTCTAGAGAGGGTGCAGTGGAGATTTACCAGGATGTTGCACTGGAGAGGATACAGAGGACATTTACCAGCATGTTGCAGTAGAGATGGTACAGAGGAGATATACCAGGATTTTGCACCAGATTGGGTACAGAGGAGATTTACCAGGGTGTTCCACAACGAGTGTACAGAGGAGATTTACTACGATGATGCACTGGAGATCGTACAGAGTAGATTTACCACGACGTTACATTGTAGTGGGAACAGAGGGGATTTATCATTATTTTGCAGTAGGGAGGGTGCAGAGGCGTTTTACCAGGATGTTGCACTCGAGAGTGTACAGAGGAGTTTTACCAAGATGTTAAACTGGAGAGAGTACAGAGCAGAATTACCAGTATGTTGCACTGTAGAGTATACATAGGAGATTTACCACGATGTTGCACTGCAGATTCTAAAGAGGAGATTTACCAGTATGATGCAATGTAGAGAATACTGGGGAGATTCATCAGAATATTGCACTAGAGAGGGTACAGATGAGATTTTCCAGGATGTTGCACTGCAGAGGGTAAAGCGGAGATTTACAAGAATGTTGCTCTAGATAGGGTACAGAGGAGATTTACCAGCATGATACACTGGATAGGGTACAGAGGAGATTTACCAGGATGTTACACTGTAGAGGGTAGAGTGGAGATTAAGAAGGTTGTTCCACTGGCGAGTGTACTGAGGAGATTCAACAGGATCTTGCAGTGGAGAGGTTGCAGAGGAGATTAACCAGGATATTGCACTGGAGTGGGTACAGAAGGGAATAGAGAAGATTTACAAGGATGTTGCACTAGGGAGGGTACAGATTGATTTAACAGGATGTTGCACTGGAGAGGGTAGAGAGGAGATTTACCAGGATGTTGCACTAGAGAGGGTACAGAGGAGATTTACCTGGTTATTGCGCTATGGAGGGTACAGAAGAGTTTTACCAGGATGTTACACTAGACACGATACAGAGGAGATTAACCATGATGTTGCAGTAGAGAGGATACAGAGGAGATTTTCCAAGATGTTCCACTAGAGAGGTACAGAGGAGATTTGCATGCATTTTGCACTGGATATATTACAGAGGAGATTTACCAGGATGTTGCACTGGAGAGGGTACAGAGGAGATTTCCCAGGATGTTGCTCTAGAGAGGGTGCAGTGGAGATTTACCAGGATGTTGCACTGGAGAGGATACAGAGGACATTTACCAGCATGTTGCAGTAGAGATAGTACAGAGGAGATATACCAGGATTTTGCACCAGATTGGGTACAGAGGAGATTTACCAGGGTGTTCCACAACGAGTGTACAGAGGAGATTTACTACGATGATGCACTGGAGATCGTACAGAGTAGATTTACCACGACGTTACATTGTAGTGGGAACAGAGGGGATTTATCATTATTTTGCAGTAGGGAGGGTGCAGAGGCGTTTTACCAGGATGTTGCACTCGAGAGTGTACAGAGGAGTTTCAGCAGGATGATGCACTGTAGAGAGTACAGGGGAGATTTACAAGAATATTGCACTAGAGAGAGTACAGATGAGATTTACCAGGATGTTGCACTGCAGAGGGTAAAGAGAAGATTTACAAGAATGTTGCTCTAGAGATGGTTCAGAGGAGCTTTACCAGTATATTGCACTGGAGTGGGTATAGAGGAGATTTACAAGGATGTTACACTGTAGATTGTACAGTGGAGATTTAGCAGGTTGTTGCACTGGCGAGGGTACTGAGGAGATTCAACAGGATCTTGCAGTGGAGAGGTTGCAGAGGAGATTTACCAGGATATTGCACTAGAGAGGGTACAGATTGAGTTACCAGGATGTTGCACTGGAGAGGGTACAGAGGAGATTTAAAAGGATGTTGCACTTGAGAATGTACAGAGGAGATTTACCTGGTTATTGCGCTATGGAGGGTAAAGAAGTGTTTTACCAGGGATGTTACACAACAGACGCTATAGAGGAGATTAACCAGGATGTTGCACTAGAGAGGATACAGAGGAGATTTTCCAGGAAGTTCCAAAGAGGGGTACAGAGGAGATTTAGGAGCATTTTACACTGGAGACATTACAGAGGAGATTTACCAGGATTTTGCATTGGAGAGGGTACAGAGGAGATTTATCCGCATGTTGCACTAGAGATGGTACAGAGGAGATATACCAGTATTTTGCACTAGAGAAGCTACAGAGGAGATTTACCAGGATGTTGCACTATGAGTGTTGAGAAAAATTTACCAGGATGTTGCACTGGAGAGCGTGCAGAGTAGATTTACCACGACGGACACTGGAGAGGGAACATAGGGGATTTTACATGACTTTGCAGTAGAGAGGGTGCAGAGGCGATTTTCCAGGATGTTAACTGGAGAGTGTAAAGAGGAGTTTTACCAAGATGTTAAACTGGAGAGAGTACAGTGGAGAATTACCAGAATGTTGCACTGGAGAGGGTACATAGGAGAATTACCACGATGTTGCACTGCAGATTCTAAAGAGGAGATTTACCAGGTAGATGCACTGTAGAGAGTACAGATGAGATTTACCAGGATGTTGCACTGCATGGATTAAAGAGGAGATTTACAAAAATGTTGCTCTAGAGAGAATACAGATAAGATTTACCAGCATGTTGCACTGGAGAGGGTACAGAGGAGATTTACCAGGATTTTGCACTGTAGAGTGTAGAGTTGAGATTTAGCAGGTTGTTGCACTGGCGAGGGTACTGAGGAAATTCAGCAGGATCTTGCAATGGAGAGTTTTCAGAGGAGATTTACCAGGATATTGCACTGGAGTGGGTACAGAGGAGATTCCCCAGGATGCTCCACTAGAGAGGATACAGAGAAGATTTACAAGGATGTTGCACCGGAGAGGGTAGTGAGGAGCTTTACCTGGATGTTGCAGCAAGAGCGTTCATAGGAGGTGGACTGGCGATGATACAGAGGAGATTTACTAGCATGTTGCACTAGAAAGGTTACTGGGAAAATTTGCCAGGATGTTGCACTAGAGAGGGTGCATAGGGGATTTACCAGGATGTTGCACTGGAGAGGATACCGTGAAGATTTACCAGGATTTTACACTGGAGGGGGTAGAGAGGAAATTTAGCAGGTTGTTGCACTGGCGTGCGCAGAGAGGAGATTTACTCTGATGTTCCACTAGAGAGGATACAGCGAAGATTTCCAGGATGTTGCACTAGAGAGGTTACAGAGGAGATTTACATGGTTATTGCGCTATAAAGGGTACATAGGAATTTTACCAGTATGTTACTCCATAGAGCTCCAGAGGAGATTTAACAACATGTTGCACTGGAGACATCACAGAGGAGATAGAACATGATTTTGCACTGGAGAATTTACAGAGGAGATTTATCAGGATGTTGGACTGGAGAGAGTAAAGAGGAGATTTCACAGGATCATTCACTAGAGAGGATACAGAGAAGATTTACCTGGATGTTGCACTGATGAGGTTACAGAGCAGATTTACCAGGATGTTTTACCGAAAGCGTGCAGAGGAGATTTACGAGGAGGTTGGACTTTAGAAGGTACAGAGGACATTTACCAAGATGTTGCACTGGAAAGGGTACAGAGGAGATTTACAAGGATGTTGCACTAGAGAGGGTACAGATTAGATTTACCATATTATTGCGCTATAGAGGGTACAGATGAGTTTTACTAGGATGTCACACTAGAGAGGGTACAGAGAGATTTACCAGGATGCTGCACTAGAGATGATAGAGAGGAGATTTATTAGGATGTGGCCCTGGGAGGGTACAAAAGAGTTTCACCATAAATTCCACTAGACAGGGTACAGAGGAGATTCACCAGAATGTTGAACCAGTGAGGATACAGAGGATATGTACAAGGATATTGCACTGGAGAGTGTACAGAGGAGATTTACAGGATGTTGCACTGGAGAGGGTGCAGAGGAGATTTACCAGCATGTTGCACTAGAGAGCGTATAATGGAGATTTACCAGGATGTTGAAATAAAGTGCATACAGAGGAGATTTACCAGGATGTTGCACTGGAGGGCGTTAAGAGGAGATTTACCAGAATGTTGGACTAGACAGGGTACAGACGAAGTTTACCAGGATGTTGCAGTATAGAAGTTATAGAGGAAATACCAGGACGTTGCGCTATGAATGGTGCAGTGGAGATTTACCAGGATGTGGACCTTGGTGGGTACAGAGGAGATTCACCAGAATGTTGCATTTGAATGGTGCATAGCATAATCATCAGAATGTTGCACAATTGTGGAGGCAGAGGAGATTTAGCGGGATATTGCATTGGACAGGGCACAGAGGAGATTTACCAGGATGTTGCACTCTAGAGGGTACAGGGGAGATTTACCAGGGTGTTGCACTGGCGAGGGTGCAGAGGAAGTTTACCAGGATTTTGCAATGTAGAGGGTACTGATCTTATTTACCAGGATGTTGCATTGGAGAAAGTGCAGCGCTGATTTACCAGGATGTTGCATTGGATAGGGCATAGAGGAAATATACCACGATGTTTCACTTTAGAGGAGGAGAGTACATTTAGCACGATGTTGCACTGCAGAAGGTAGGGAGGGAGATTTACAAGAATGTTGCACTATAGTTGTTAGAGAAGAGATTTAACAGGATGCTGCACTTGAGAGGGTACAGAGGCGATTTACCAGGATGTTACACAGGTGAAGGTACAGAGGGGTTTTAACAGGATATTTCACTAGAGATTGTAAAGCGGAGATTTACCAGGATGTTACACTTGAGCGGGTAGAGAGATTTAGCAGGATGTTTCACTGCCGAGGGTACAGAGGAGATTAAACATGATGCTTCATTGGATAGGGAACAGAGGATATTTACCACGGTTTTGCACTAGAGAGGATACAAAGGGGATTTACAAGGATGTTGCACTATAGATGGAACAGAGAAGATTTACCTAGAGAGGATAATGAGGGGATTTATCAGGATGTTTCACTGCCGAGGGTACAGATGAGATTTAACAGGATGTTGCATTGGAGTGGGTGCAGAGGTGATTTACCAGGATGTTGCATTGTTGAGGGTAAAGAGGATATTTATTAGGATGTTGCACTAGATAGGATACTGAGGAAATTTACCAGGATGTTAAACTGTAGAGGAGGAGAGTACATTTAGCACGATGTTGCACTGCAGAAGGTAGGGAGGGAGATTTACAAGAATGTTGCACTAGTGTTGTTAGAGAGATGATTTAACAGGATATTTCACTGGAGAATGTAAAGCGGAGATTTTCCAGGATGTCACACTGGAGCGGGTAGAGAGATTTAGCAGGATGTTTCACTGCCGAGGGTACAGAGGAGATTTAACATGATGTTGCATTGGATAGGGAGCAGAGGAGATTTACCACGGTGTTGCACTGGAGAGGGTACAGTGGAGATTGACCAGGATGTTGCACTAGAGAACATACAAAGGGGATTTACAAGGATGTTGCACTATAGAGAGAAGAGAGAAGATTTACCTAGAGAGGATAATGAGGGGATTTTCCAGGATGTTGCACTGGAGAGGTTACAGAGGAGATTTACCAGGATGTTGATTTTGAGAAGGTACAGAGAAGATTTACCAGGCTGTGACACAGGTGAGGGTACAGAGGGGCTTTAACAGGAAATGTCACTAGCGAGTGTAAGAGGAGATTTACCAGGATGTTACACTGGGGCGGGTAGAGAGATTTAGCAGGATGTTTCACTGCCGAGTGTATAGATGAGATTTAACAGGATGTCGCATTGGAATGATTGCAGAGGAGATTTACCATGATGTAGCTTTGGTGAGTGTACAGAGGATATTTATCAAGATGTTGCACTAGAGAGGATACTGAGGAGATTTACCAGGATGTTCCACTAGAGAAGATACAGAGGGGAACAACAAGGATGTTGCACTATAGACGGAAGAGAGGAGATTTACCAGGAAGGGTTCAGAGTAGATTCACCAGAATGTTGCAACATGCAGGGTACAGAGGAGATTTACCAGGATGTTGCACTAGAGAGTGCACAAAGGAAATTTATTTGATATTGCAGTGGAGAGAATACAGAGGAGTTTACCAGGATGTTGCACTGGAGAGGGGACAGGGTCAATTTACCAGGATGTTGCACTAGAGAGGATGCAGAAGAGATTTACTAGGATGTGGCCCTGGAAGGGTACAGAGTAGATTCACCAGAATGTTGCACTAGTTAGGGTGCTTAGGAGATTTAGCAAGATGTTGCAATAGAGAGGGTACAGTGGAGATTTACCAGGATGTGGCCCTGGGAGGGTACAGAGTAGATTCAGCAGAATGTTGCGCAAGTTAGGGTACAGAGGAGATTTACAAGGTTGTTGCACTAGTGATGGTACAGAGGAACATAACCAGGATATTGCAGTGGAGAGAGTACAGAGGAGTTTACCAGGATGTTGCACTAGAGAGATTACAGGGGTGATTTACCACGATGTTGCATTGGTTAAAATAAAGAGGAAATTTACCAGGATGTTGCAATAGAGAGTGTAGATAGGAGATATAGCAGGATGTTGCACTTGAGAGGGTACAGAGGCGATTTACCAGGACGTTGCACACGTAAGGGTACAGAGGCGTTTTAACAGGATATTTCACTAGAGAGTGTAAAGAGGAGATTTTCCAGAATGTTACACTGGAGCGAGTACAGAGATTTAGCAGGATGTTTCACTGCCAAGGGTGCACAGGAGATTTAACATGATGTTGCATTGGATAGGGAGCAGAGGAAATTTACCACGATGTTGCTCTGGAGAGGGTACAGAGGAGATTGAGCAGGATTTTGCACTAGAGAACGTACAGAGTGGATTTACAAAGATGTTGCACTATAGAGGGAAGGTAGAAGATTTAGCTAGAGAGCATAATGAGGGGATTTACCAGGATGTTGCGCTGGAGAGGTTACAGAGGAGATTTACCAGGATGTTGATTTTGAGAGGTTAGAGAGGAGATTTACGAGGCTGTAACACAGGTGAGGGTACAGAGGGCCTTTAACAGGATATTTCACTCGAGAGTGTAAGAGGAGATTTACCAGGATGTTACACTGGAGCGGGTAGAGAGATTTAGCAGGATGTTGCATTGGATTGGGTGCAGAGGGATTTACCAGGATGTTGCATTGGTGAGGATACTGAGGTGATTTACCTGGATGTTGCACTGGAGAGGATACAGAGGGCAACTACAAGTATGTTGCACTATAGAGGGAAGAGAGGAGATTTACCAGGAGGTGGCCCTGGAAGGGTACAGAGTAGATTCAACAGAATGTTGCAATAGACAGGGTAGAGAGGAGATTTACCAGGATGTTGCACTAGAGAGGGTACAGAGGAAATTTACCATGATATTGCAATGGAGAGAATACAGAGGAGTTTAACAGGATGTTGCACTGGAGAGGGGAACAGTGTCGATTTACCAGGATGTTGCACTAGAGAGGATGCAGAGGAGATTTACTAGGATGTGGCCCTGGAAGGGTACAGAAGAGATGTTGCATTGGACAAAATAAATTGGAAATTTACCACGATGTTGCAGTAGAGAGTGTAGAGAGGAGATTTACCAGGTTGTTGCACTGGAGCGAGTACAGAAGAGCTTTATAAGATGTTGCGCTAGACAGGGAATGGAGGAGATTTACCAGGATGTTGCACTTGATAAGTTACAGCGGAGATTTACCAGGATGTTGCACTGGAGAGGGTACAGAGATGATTTTCCAGGATGTTACACTGGAGCGGTAGAGATGAGATTTAGAAAAATGTTGCACTAGAGGGATTACAGAGGAGATTTAACAGGATTTTGCACTGGAGAGTGAACAGTGGAGAGTTAAAAGGATATTGTGCTAGAGAGGATTCAGAGGAGATTGACCAGGATGTTGCACTGGCGAGGGTAAAGAGGAGAATGACCAGGACGTGGCACTTGGGTGCGTGCAGAAGAGATTTACCACGATGTTGCACTGGAAAGGCTGCCGAGGAGACTTACCAGGAGATGTTGCATTGTAGAGAGTGCAGGGTAGATTTAGCAGAATATTGAAGTAGAGCGGGCAGAGAGAAGATTTACCAGGATGTTTCACTGGAGAGGTTACAAAGGAGATTTACCTGGATGTTGCACCGAGAGCGTGCAAAGGAGATTTACCAGGATGTAGGAGTGGAGAGTGTACAGAGGAGATTTACTTGGATTTTGAACAGGAGATGGAACAGACGAGATTTGCCAGTATGTTGCACTAGAGAGGGTAGGGAGGAGATTTACTAGGTTATTGCACTATAGAGGATACAGATGAGATTTTCCAGGATCTTCCAATAGAATGGTACAGAGGACTTTTAAAAGGATGTTGCATTGGCGAAGGTACAGAGGTGATTTTACAGGATGTTGCGCTAGAAGGATGCAGAGTAGATTTACTAGGTAGTTACACTGGAGGGGTTACAAAGGCGATTGACCAAGGTATTGCACTAGTCAGGGTACAGAGAGATAGAGCAGAATGTTGTCCTAGAGAAGTTAAAGCGCAAATTTACCAAGATGTTGCACTGGAGAGGGTAACGACGTGATTTACCAGGATGTTGCCCCGGAGCAGGTACAGAGGCGATTTACGAGCATGTTGACCTGGAGTGGGTACAGGGGAGATTCACCAGGATGTTGCACTGGAATGAATACAGAGGAGATTTACCAGGATGTTGCAATAGCGAGTGTACAGAGGAGATTTACGAGGATGTTGTACTGGAGCGGGTAGAGATGAGATTTAACAATATATTGCACTAGACAGGGTACAGAGGAGATTTACCAGAATGTTGCACTTGAGAAGTTACAGCGGATATTTGCCCGGATGTTGTACTTTAGAGGGTACAGTGGTGATTTTCCAGGATGTTGCACCGGAGCGGTACAGATGAGATTCACCAGGTTGATGCACTAAAGAATGTAGAGAGGAGATTTACCAGGATGTTGCAGTAGTGAGGGTGCGGAGGAGATTTACCAGGATGTCGCACTGCAGAGGGTACAGAGGATATTAACAAAAATGTTGAACTAGTGAAGATACAGAGGAGATTTTCCAGGATGATGCTCTAAAGAGGTTGCAGTGGAGATTCACCAGGATGTTGCTCTAGAGAGTGTACAGAGGAGATTTACCATGATGTTGCACTAGAGAAATTACAGCAGAGATTTACCAGTATGTTGCACTGGAGAGGATACAGTGTAGATTTACCAGGATGTTGCACCGGAGCAGGTTTAGAGGAACTTTACCTGGTTTATGCACTGGCGCGTGTACAGAGGAAATTTATCAGGATTTTGCAATAGAGAGGATGCAGAGGAGATTTTCCAGGATGTTGCACTGCAGAGGGTATATAGGAGATTTACAAGAATGTTGCACTGAAGGGAGTACAGAGGAGATTTAACAGGATGTTGCAATGCAGAAGGTACAGAGGCGATTTATATGGATGATGCACTAGAGAGGGTACAGATGAGATTTACCAAGATATTGCACTGGCGCGGGCTCAGAGGTGATTTACAAGGATGTTACAATGCAGAGAGTCCAGAGGAGATTTAATGGGATATTGAACAGGCGCAAGTACTAAAGAGATTTAACAGGATGTTGCACTAAAGAGGATTCAGAAGAGATTTACCAGGATGTTGCACTGGTGAGCGTACAAAGGAGATTTACCGGCATGTTGCACTGGGGATGCAACAGAGGAGATTTACCAGGATGTTGCACAGGCGATTGTACAGAGGAGAATCACCAGGATCTTGCGCTGTAGACGGTACAGTGGAGATTTAACAGCGTGTTGCACTAGCGATAGTGCAGAATAGATTTACCAGGATGTTGCACTGGAGAGAGTACAAAGATGTTTTACCAGGATGTTGCACAAGCGTGGGTACAGAAGTGATTTAACAGGATGTTACACTAGAGAGGTTACAGAGGAGATTTACGAGGATGTTGCACTGGAGAGGGCACAGAAGAGATTTACCACGATGTTGCACTGCAGAAAGAACAAGGGTGATTTACCAGAATATTGCACTGGAGAGGGTACAGAGGAGATTTACCAGGATATTGCACTTGTGAGGGTACCAAGGAGATTTACCACGATGTTGCACTGGGAATGGTACAAAGAGTTTTGACAATATATTGCACTAGAGATTGTGCATAGGAGATTTACAAGGATGTTGCACTGCAGAGTGTAGAGAGGAGATTTACAAGGCTATTGCACTAGAGAGGTTACAGAGGAGATTTACCAGTTTGTTGCACTAGAGTGGGTGCAGAGAGATTTACCAGGATGTTGCACTAGAGAGGGTATAGAGGAGATTTACTTGGATGTTGCAATGCAGAGGGTACAGAGGAGAATTACCAGGATTTTGCACTGGAGAGGGTATAGAGGAGATTTAGAAGGTTGTTGTACTGCCGAGGTTACATAGCAGATTTAACAGGTTCTTGCAGTGGAGAGTTGCAGACGAAAGTTACCTTGATGTTGCACCAAGATCGTGCAGTGGAGATTTACCAGGATGTTGGAGTGGAGAGAATGTAGAGTGGATTTACCTGGATTTTGAACAGCACAGGGTACAGAGGAGATTTACCAGTAGGTTGAAATAGAGAGGGTACAGAGGAGATTTACCCGGTCATTGCGTTATAGAGGGCAAAGAGGACACTTTCCAGGATGTTCCACTAGAGAGGTCCAGAGGATATTTACCAACATGTTGCACTGGAGAGATTGCAGCGGAGATTTACCAAGATGTTGCACTAGAGAGAGTGCAGTGGAGATTTACCAGGATGTTGCACTGGAGAATGTACAGAGGAGATTTACCAGGATGTTCCACTAGAGCGGATACATATAAGTTTTATCAGGATGTTGCACTGGAGAGGGTACAGAGAAGAATTACCAGGATGTTGCACTGAGAAGAGTACCAAGGAGATTTACCAGGAGGTTGGAGTGGAGAGGGTACAGAGGAGATTTACCAGGATGTTCCACTGGAGAGTGTATAGATCAGATTTACCAGGATGTGGCACTGGAGGGGGTACAGAGGAGATTTATCAGGATAATGCAATCGACAGGGCACAGAGGAGATTTACCAGGATATTGCACTAGACAGAGTACAGAGGAGATTCACCGGGATGTTGCACTAGAGAGGTTACAGCGGAGATTTTCATGGATGTTGCACTGGAGAGGGTACATAGGTGATTTACCAGGTTGTTGCACTTGAGAAGGTACATTGGAGATTTAGCAGGATGTTGCTCTGCAGAGCGTGGAGAGGTGATTTACAAGGATGTTGCAATGCAAATGGTACAGATGAGTTTTGCAAAAATGTTGCTCTAGAGTGAGTTCCGAGGAGAGTTAACAGGATTTTGCATTGAAGAGTGTACAGTGGATATTTACCAGGATGTTGTACTGGAGAGTGTGCAAAGGATCTTTAACAGGATATTGCAATTGAGAGGATTCAGAGCAGATTTTCGAGGATGTTGCACTGGAGAGATTATAGAGAAGATTGGCAGGACGTTGCACTAGAGAGGGTGCAGAGACTATTTACCAGGATGTTGCACTGCAGTGCGTGTAGAGGTGATTTACAAAGATGTTGCACTGTAGAATGTACAGAGGAGATTTACCAGGATGTGGCAGTGGAGGAGGTACAGAGGAGATTTACCAGGACATTGCACTAGACAGGGTACAGAGAAGATTTACTAGGATGTTGCACTTGAGAGGGTACCAAGGAGATTTACCACGATGTTGCACTGGGAATGGTACAAAGAGTTTTGACAATATATTGCACTAGAGATTGTGCATAGGAGATTTACAAGGATGTTGCACTGCAGAGTGTAGAGTGGAGATTTACAAGGATATTGCACTAGAGAGGTTATAGAGGAGATTTACCAGTTTGTTGCACTAGAGTGGGTGCAGAGAGATTTACCAGGATGTTGCACTGGAGTGGGTACAGAGAGGATTTACCAGGATGTTGCACTGGCGAGGTTACAGAAGAGATTTACCAGGATGTTACATTAGAGAGGGTACATAGGAGATTAACCAGGATGTTGCACTCGAGAGGGTACAGAAGATATTTACCACGCTGTTGCACTGGAGAGGGTACAGAGTATATTTACCAGAATATTGCACTAGTGAAGGTAAAGAGGAGATTTACCAGGATGTTGCACTAGAGAGGTGCAGAGGAGATTTACTCGGATGTTGCACTAGAGAGGATGCAGAGGGGATTTACCCGGATGTTGCACTAGAGATGGTACAGAGGGGATTTACCCGGATGTTGCACTAGAGAGGGTACAGAGCAGATTTAGCTGGATGTTGCACTGGAGAGGGTACCGAGTAGATTTAACAGGATGTTACACTGGAGAAGGTATTGAACAATTTTAACAGGATATTGTACCAGTTTGCTGCACTGCAGAATGTAGAAAATATATTTACACAGATGCTGCACTAGAGAGGGTATAGAGGAGATTTACTTGGATGTTGCAATGCAGAGGGTACAGAGGAGAATTACCAGGATTTTGCACTGGAGAGGGTATAGAGGAGATTTAGAAGGTTGTTGTACTGCCGAGGTTACATAGCAGATTTAACAGGTTCTTGCAGTGGAGAGGTTGCAGAGGAGAGTTACCTTGATGTTGCACCGAGAGCGTGCAGTGGAGATTTACCAGGATGTTGGAGTGGAGAGAGTATAGAGTAGATTTACCTGGATTTTGAACAGCACAGGGTACAGAGGAGATTTACCAGTAGGTTGAACTAGAGAGGGTACAGAGGAGATTTACCCGGTCATTGCGTTATAGATGGCAAAGAGGACATTTTCCAGGATGTTCAACTAGAGAGGTCCAGAGGATATTTACCAACATGTTGCACTGGAGAGATTGCAGCGGAGATTTACCAAGATGTTGCACTAGAGAGAGTGCAGTGGAGATTTACCAGGATGTTGCACTGGAGAATGTACAGAGGAGATTTACCAGGATGTTCAACTAGAGAGGTCCAGAGGATATTTACCAACATGTTGCACTGGAGAGATTGCAGCGGAGATTTACCAAGATGTTGCAGTAGAGAGAGTGCAGTGGAGATTTACCAGGATGTTGCACTGGAGAATGTACAGAGGAGATTTACCAGGATGTTCCACTAGAGCGGATACATAGAAGTTTTATCAGGATGTTGCACTGGAGAGGTAACAGAGAAGATTTACCAGGATGTTGCACTGAGAAGAGTACAAAGGAGATTTACCAGGAGGTTGGAGTGGAGAGGGTACAGAGGAGATTTACCAGGATGTTCCACTGGAGAGTGTATAGATCAGATTTACCAGGATGTGGCACTGGAGGGTGTACAGAGGAGATTTACCAGGATAATGCAATCGACAGGGTAGAGAGGAGATTTACCAGGATATTGCACTAGACAGAGTACAGAGGAGATTTACCGGGATGTTGCACTAGAGAGGTTACAGCGGAGATTTTCATGGATGTTGCACTGGAGAGGGTACATAGGTGATTTACCAGGTTTTTGCACTTGAGAAGGTACATTGGAGATTTAGCAGGATGTTGCTCTGCAGAGCGTGGAGAGGTGATTTACAAGGATGTTGCAATGCAAATGGTACAGAGGAGTTTTACAAAAATGTTGCTCTAGAGTGAGTTCCGAGGAGAGATAACAGGATTTTGCATTGGAGAGTGTACAGTAGATAATTACCAGGATGTTGTACTGGAGAGTTTGCAAAGGATATTTAACAGGATATTGCAATTGAGAGGATTCAGCGCAGATTTTCGAGGATGTTGCACTGGAGAGATTACAGAGGAGATTAGCAGGACGTTGCACTAGAGACGGTGCAGAGATTATTTACCAGGATGTTGCACTGCAGTGCGTGTAGAGGTGATTTACAAAGATGTTGCACTGTAGAATGTACAGAGGAGATTTACCAGGATGTGGCAGTGGAGGAGGTACAGAGGAGATTTACCATTATATTGCACTAGACATGGTACAGAGATGATTTACTAGGATGTTGCACTAGAGAGTTTACAGCGTAGATTTACCAGGATGTTGCACTGGGGAGGGTACAGAGGAGATTTATCAGGATGTTGCAACAAAGCGGGTATATAGGAGATTTACCAAGTTGTGGAACTGCAGAGAGTACAGAGCAGATTTACATGAATGTTGCACTGAAGGGAGTACAGTGCAGATTTAACTGGATGTTGCACTGCAGAGGGTACAGAGGAGATTTACAAGGATGATGCACCAAAGAGGGTACAGAGGAAATTTACCAAGATGTTGCACTTGAGAGGCTACAGAGGAGATTTACCAGGATGTTGCACTGGAGCGTGTATATAGGAGAATCACCAGGATGTTGCACTGGAGTGGGTACAGCGGAGATTTTGAAGTATGTTGCACTAGAGAGGGTGCAGGGGAGATTTACCTGCATATTGCACTGGAGAGGGTACATACAAGATTTCCCAAGATGGTTCACTGGAGAGGTTAGCGTGGAGATTTAGCATATTGCTGCACTGGCGAGAGTACAAAGGAGATTCAACAGGATGTTGCAGTGGCGAGGTTGCAGAGGAGATTTACCAGGATGTTGCACGGGAGAGATTAGAGAGGAGAATTACCAGGATGTTCCACTAGAGAGAATACAGAGAAGATTTACCAGGATGTTGCTCTGGAGAGGTTACAAAGGAGACTTACCAGGATATTACACCGAGAACGTACAGATGAGATTTACCAGGTTGTTGCACTGGAGCGTGTACAAAGGTGAATCACCAGGATGTTGCACTGGAGTGGGTACAGCGGAGATTTACAAGTATGTTCCACTAAAGAGGTACAGAGCAGATTTACCAACATGTTGCACTGGAGAGATTGCAGTGGAGATTTACCAGGATGTTGCACTGGAGAGGGTACAGAGGAGGTTTAGCAGGATGTTGCAGTAGAGACGTTACAATGGAAATTTTCCAGGATGTTGCACTAGAGTGTGTGCAGTGGGGATTTATCAGGATGTTGCACTGGAAAGGGTACAGAGGAGACTTACCACGATGTTGTACCGGAGTGATTATAGAGATAATTTACCAGTATGTTGCACTGGAGAGAGTACAGATGAGATTTACCAGGATACAGAAGAGATTTACCACGATGTTGCACAGGAAAGGGTGAAGAGGAGATTTACAAGGATGTTGCACTGTAGAGAGTACAGGAGGGACTTACCAGAATATTGCACCAGAAAGGGTGCAGAGGAGATTTATTAGGACGTTGCTCTAGAGAGGATGCAGAGGAGATTTACCAGGTTTTTGGACTAGGGACGGTACAGAGCAAATTTACCTGGATGTTGCACTGGAGATGGTACCGAGGAGATTTACCAGGAAGCTGCACTGGAGAGGGTACAGAGGAATTTTTACAGGATATTGCACTAGAGAGTGTGTAGAGGTGATTTACCAGGATAGTAGCACTGCAACGTGTAGAGAAGAGATTTACCACCATGTTGCACTGCAGAGGGTACAGAGGAGATCTACAAGGATGTTACATTGGAGATGGTAGAGAGGAGATTTTAAAAGTTGTTGCACTGGCGAAGGTACAGAGGAGATTCAACAGGATGTTGCACTATAGAAGGTGCAGAGGAGATTTACCAGGATATTGTACTAGAGAGGATACAGAGAAGATTTACCAGGATGTTGCACTGGAGAGGGTACAGTAAAGATTTACCAGGATTTTGCACCGAAAGCGTGCAGAGGAGATTTAGCAGTATTTTGCACTGGAGAGGGTACAGAGGAGATTTACAAGGAAGTTCCACTAGAGAGGATACAGAGAAGATTTACCAGGATGTTGCACTGGAGAAGGTACAGAAGAGATTTACTAGGATGTTGTACCGAGAGCATGCAGAGGTGATGTACCAGGATATTGCACTAGCAGGATGTTGTGCTAGGGAGGATTCAGAGGAGATTTACCGGGAAGTTGCACTGGAGAATTTACAGATGACATTTACCAGGATCTGGCACAGGAGGGATACCGAGGAGATTTACTAGGATATTGCATTAGACAGGGTAACGAGGAGGTTTACCAGGATAGTGCATAAGAAAGATTACATCGGAAATTTACCAATATGTTGCAATGCAGAGGGTACAGAGGAGATTTACCACAATGGTGCACTAGAGCGGGATATAGAGGAGATTTCCCAGGTAGTTGCACTGGAGAGGTTATGGAGGACATCTACCAGATTGTTAAACCGCAGAGGATACAGAGGAGATTTACAAAATTGTTGAACTGAATGGAGTACAGACGAGATTTAACAGGATGTTGCATTGCAAAGGGTATATATTAGATTTACAAGGATGATGCGCTAGAGAGGGTACAGAGGAGATTTACCAGGATCTTGCACTGGAGCGAGTACAGAGGAGAGTTACCAAGATGATACAATTTAGAGGGTGCAGTGGAGAATTAACAGCATGTTGCACAGTGGACGGTACAGGAGAGATTTAATAGAATGTTGCACTAGAGAGGATTCAGAGGAAATTTACCAGGATGTTGCACTGGTGAGATACGGAAAAGATTTACCGGCATGTTGCACTGGAGAGAGTGCAGATGAGATTTGCCAGGATGTTGCATTGGAGGGTGTAGAGAGGTGAGACACAAGGTGTTGCACTTGAGAGGGTACAGCGGAGATTTACCTGGATGTTGCACTGGAGAGGCTGCAGAGAAGATTTACCAGGATGTTGCACTGGAAAGGGTACAGAGGTGATTTACCAGGATGCTAAAAAGGAAGTCGCATTGGAGGTGATACGTGGTAGAATTACCATCATGTTGCACTGCAAAGAATGCAGAGGAGATTTACCAGGATGTTGCAATGGAGAGGGTACGGAAGAGATTTACCACGATGTTGCACTGGAAAGGGTGAAGAGGAGATTTACCAGGATGTTGCACTGTAGAGAGTGAAGAGGAAATTTACCTGAATATTGCACTAGAGAGAGTGCAGATGAGATTTACTAGGCTGTTGCACTAGAGAGGATGCAGAGTCGATTTACCAGGATGTTGCACTAGAGAGGTAAAAAGCAGATTTACCAGCATGTTGAAGTGGAGAATGTACCAATGAGATTTTCCAGGATGTTGTACTGGAGGGTTACAGTGGAGATTTACCAGGATGTTAGACTAGACAGGGTACAGAGGAGATTTACCATTATGTTGTAGATGAGAATTTACATTGGAGATGTACCAGGATGTTGCACTGGAGAGGATACAGAGGTGATTTATCTGGATGTTGCAACGAGAGAGTGCAGAGGAGCTTTACCAGGATGTTGCTCTGCAGAGCGTGCAGTGGTGATTTACAAGGATGTTGCACTGCATATGATACAGATGAGATTTACAAAAATGTTGCACTACAGGGAGTACTGAGGAGATTTAACAGGATTTTGCACTGGAGAGTGTACAGATGATATTTACCAGGATGTTGTACTGGACAGTGTACAGAGGATATTTAACAAGATATTGCATTTGAGAGGGTGCAGAGATGATTTACCAGAATGTTCCACTGGAGAGGTTACAAACGTGATTTATCAGGATGTTGCACCGAGAGCGTGCAGAGGAGCTTTACCAGGATGTTGCTCTGCAGAGCACGCAGAGGTGATTTACAAGGATGTTGCACTGCAGATTGTACAGATGAGATTTGCAAAAATATTGCATTGATGGAGTGCAGGTGAATTTTAACAGGATTTTGCACTGGAGTGTCTAAAGTGGTTGTTTACCAGCATGTTGCACTGGAGCGTGTACAAAGTATATTTAAATGATATTGCACTTGAGAAGGTGCAGAGGAGATTTACCAGAATGTTGCACTGCAGAGGATAGAGAGGAGATTTACAAGGATGCTGCACTATGGAGTGTAGAAAGGAGATTTAACAGGATGTTGAACTGGCGAAGGATCAGAGGAGATTTAACAGGATGTTGTGCTAGAGAGGATGCAGTGGAGATTTATCAGGATGTTGCACTGGAGATGTTACAGAGGAGATTAGCAGGATGTTGCACTAGAGAGGGTGCAGAGGAGAATTATCCGGATGTTGCACTGCAGAGCGTTCAGAGGTGATTTACAAGGATGTTGCACTGGAGATTGTACAGATGAGATTTACCATATGTTGCACTGGAGGGTTACCGAGGAGGTTTACCAGGATATTGCACTAGACAGGGTACAGAGGATATTTAACAGGATGTTGCACTAGACATGTTACAGCGGAGATTTTCCAGGATGTTGCACTGGACAGGGTACTGAGGAGATTTTCCACGATGTTGCACCGGAGCGGGTATAGAGGGGATTAGGCAGATTGTTGCACTGGAGAGGTTACAGAGGAGATTTACAGGATGTTACACTGAAGAGGGTACAGAGGAGATTTAAAAGACTGTTGCACAGAAGGGAGTACAGAGGATATTTAACAGGATGTTGCACTGCAAAGGGTACAGAGGAGATTTACAAGGATGATGCACTAGAGAGGGCACAGAGAAGATTTGCCAGGATCTTGCTCTGGAGAGAGTACAAAGGAATATTACCAAGATGAGACAATGGAGAGGGTGCAGAGGAGATTTAACAGGATGTTGCACAGTGGAAGTTACGGAAGAGATTAACAGGATGTTGCACTAAAGACAATTCAGCAGACATTTACCAGGATGGTGCACTGGTGAGGGTACAGAGGAGGTTTACCAGCATGTTGCACTAGAGAGAGTGCAGAGGAGATTTACCAGAATGTTGCATTGGAGAATTTACAGAGTGATTTACCAGGATGTTGCACTGGAATGGGTACAGAGGTGATTTACCAACGTGTTGCCCTGGCATGATTACGGAAGCGATTTACCAGGATGTTACACTAGAGAGGGTAAAGCGGAGATTTGCCAGGATGTTGCTGTGGAGAGGGTACAGAAGAGATTTGCCACGATATTGCACTGGATGTGTAAAGAGGTGATTTACCAGGATGTTGCAATGTAGAGAGTACAGGGTAGATATACCAAAATATTGCACTGGAGAGGGTGCAGAGGAGATTTACTAGGATGTTGCTCTAGAGAGGATGCAGAGGAGATTTACGAGGATGTTTCATTGCAGAGGGTACAGAGAAGATTTACAAGATTGTTGTATTGAAGGGAGTACAGAGGATTTGTAACAGCGTGTTATATTACAGAAGGTACAGAGGAGATTTACAAGGATGATGCACTAGAGAGGGTACAGAGGCGATTTACCAGGAGCTTGCACTGAAGAGAGTACAGAGGAGATTTACCAAGATGATGCAATGGAGATTGTGCAGAGGAGTTTCAACAGGATGTTACACAATGGAATATACAGAAGAGATTTAACAGAATGTTGCACTAGAGAGGATTCAGAAGAAATTAACAAGGATGTTGCACTGATGAGGGTACAGAGGAGTTTTACCGGCTAATTGCACAGGAGAGATTGCAGAGGTGATTTACCATGATGTTGCGTTAGAGAGTGTATAGAGGTGAATCACCAGGATGTTGCACTGTAGAGAGTACGTGGGAGATTTACCACAATATTGCACTAGAGAGGTTGCAGAGGATATTTACTAGCATGTTGCAATAGAGAGGATGCAGAGGAGATTTACCAGGATGTTGCACCAGAGAAGGTACAGAGCAGAATTACCAGGATGTTACACTGAAAACGGTAGCGACTAGATTTACCAGCATGTTGCACTGGAGAGGGTACAGAGGATTTTTAACAGGATATTGCACTAGAGAGGGTGTAGAGGAGATTTACCTGGATGTTGCACTGCAGTGTGTGGAGAGGAGATTTATCACGATGCTGCACTGCCGAGGGTAAAGAGGAGATTTATTAGGATATTACATTGGAGAGGGTAGAGAGGTGATTTATCAAGTTGTTGCACTGGCGAGGGTACAGATTAGATTCAACAGGATGTTGAAGTGCAGAGGTTGCAGAGGAGATTTAACAGGATGTTGCACTGGAGAGGGTACAGAGGAGCTTCAACAGGAATTTCCACTAGAGAGGATACAGAGAAGATTTACCAAGATGTTTCACTGGAGAGGGTACAGAAGAGATTTACCTGGATGTTGCAACGAGAGTGTGCAGAGGAGATTTAGCAGGATGTTGTACTGGAGAAAGTACAGTGGAGATTTACCAGGATGTTGCACTAGAGGGGGTACAGAGGAGATTTACCAGGATCTAAACTAGCAAGGGTACAGTGGAGATTTACCAGGATATGGCCTTGGGAAACTACATAGTATCTTCACCAGGATGTTGCTCTAGACAGGGTACAGAATATATTTACCAGGATGTTGCACTGGTGAGGGTACAGAAGAGATTTACCAGGAAGTTGCAGTGGAGGGGTTACAGAGGAGATTTACCAGGATACCGCACTGGAGATGTTACGGGGAGATTTACCAGGATGTTGCACTGGAAAGAATACAGAGGATATTTACCAGGATGTTGCAATGCAGTGTGTACATAGGAGATTTACCAGGATGTTTCTTTGGAGGGTGTACAGAGGAGATTTATCAGGATATTTGACAAGACATGGTACATAGGAGATTTACAAGGATCTTGTACTTGAGAAGTTACAGCGGAGATTTACCAGGATGTTGCAATGGAGGGGCTACAGATGAAATTTACCAGGTTGTTGCTCTAGAGCGGGTACAGAAGAGATTGAGGAGGATGTTGCACTAGTGAGATTTAAGAGGAGATTTACCAGGATGTTGTACTGCAGAGTGTACAGAGGATATATACAAGAATGATGCAATAGAGGGGGTACAAATTTGATTTAACAGGATCTTGTACTAGAGAATGTAGAGAGGATATTTAACAGGATGTTGTACTGGACAGGATACAGAGGACATTTACCACGATGTTGCACCGGAGCGGGTATATAATGGATTTATCAGGTTGTTGCACTGGAGAGGTTAAAGAGGAGATTTAACAGGACGTTGTACTGCAGAGGGTGCAGAGGAGATTTACAAGGATGATGAACTAGAGAGGGTAAAGCGAAGATTTACAAGGATCTTGCACTGGAGAGAGAACAGGATAGATTTACCAAAAATTGCACTAGAAAGGCTGCAGAGGAGATTTACTACGATGTTGCACTAGAGAGATACAGAGGAGATATACCAGGATGTTGCACTAGAGCGGGAACAGAGAAGATTTTACCAAGATGTTGCACCAGAGAGAATACAGAGGAGATTTAGTAGGATGTGGCCCTGGGAGGGTACAGAGAAGATTCACAAACGTGTTCCACCAGACAGGGTAGAGAGGAGATTTACCAGCATGTTGCACTAGTGAGGGTACAGAGGAAATTTACCAGGATATTGCAGATTGGTTACAACGGAGATTTACCAGGATGTTGCAGGGAGAGAGTGCAAAGGACATTTAAAAGGATGTTGCACTGGCGAAGGATACAGAGGAAATTTAACGGAATGTTGCGCTAGAGAGGATGCAGCAGAGATTTACTAGGTAGTTGCCCTGGAGGGATGTCGCATTTGAGAGGGTACAGTGATGATTTTCCTGTTTGTTGCAGCAGAGCGGTACAGATGAGATTTACCAGGTTGATTCACTAAAGAATGTACAGCGGAAATTTACCAGGATGTTGCACTAGACAGGGCGCAGAGGAGATTTACCAGGATGTTGCACTGCAGAGGGTACAGAGGAGTTTTTCAAAAATGTTGTACTACAGATAGTACATAGCAGATTTTCCAGGATGATGCTCTAGAGAGGTGCAGTGAGGACTCACCAGGATGTTGCACTAGTGAGGGTACAGATGAGATTTAACAGGATGTTCCACTAGAGAGGTTACAGAGAAAATTTAGCAGGATGTTGCACTGGAGAGTGTACAGAGGGGATTTACCAGGATTTTGCACCGAGAGCGTGCAGTAGAAGTTTATCAGGATGTTGCTCTGAAGAGCATGCAGAGGTGCTTTACAAGGATGTTGCACTGCAGATGGTACAGAGGAGATTTAAAAAATGTTGCACTAGAGGGAATACAGAGGAGATTTAACAAGATTTTACACTGGAGAGTGTAAAGAGGATTTTACCAGGATGTTGTACTGGAAAGTGTACAGAGGATATTTAACAGGATATTGCACTTGAGAGGGTGCATAGGAGATTTAACATCATTTTGCACTTCAGAGGGTAGAGGCGAGATTTAAAAAGATGTTGCACTAGAGAGGGTATAAAGGAGATTTACCAGAATGTAGCACTGGCGAAGGAACCGAGGAGATTCAACAGAATGTTGTACTGGAGAGGATTCAGAGGAGATTTACCAGAATGTTGCACTGGAGAGTTTACAAAGGGAATTAGCAGGATGTCGCACTAGAGTGGATGCAGAGGAGATTTACCAGGATGTTGCACTGCAGAGAGTGCAGAGGTGATTTACAAGGATGCTGCACTGGAGAGTGTACAGGTGAGATTTACCAGAATGTGGCAGTGTAGGGGCACCAAGCATATTTACCAGGTTATTGCACTAGACCGGGTACAGAGGGGATTTACCACAATGTTGCACTAGAGAGGTTACAGCAGAGATGTACCAGGATGTTGCACTGGAGAGTGTACAGTCGAGATTTACCACGATGTTGCACAGGAGTGGGTATAGAGGAGATTTACCAGGTTGTTGCACTGGAGAGGTTACAGAGGAGATTTACAAGACTGTTGCACTGAAGGGAGTACAGAAGAGATGTAACAGGATGTTACACTGCAGAGGACACAGAGGAGATTTACAAGGATGATGCACTTGAGAGGTACAGAGGAGATTTATCAGGAGATTGCACTGAAGAGACAACAGAGGAGATTTACCAAGATGATGCAATGGAGTGTGTGCAGAGAAGATTCAACAGGATGTTGCACAATGGAAGTTACTGAAGAGATTTAACAGAATGTTGCACTAGAGAGGTTTCAGAATAAATTAGCCAGGATGTTGCACGAAAGACGGTACAGAGCATAATTCCCAGGATGTTACACTGGAAAGTGTACCGACGAGATTTACCATCATGTTGCACTGGAGAGGGTACAGATGAGTTTTAACAGGATATTGCACTAGAGAGGGTTTAGAGAAGATTTACCAGGATGTTGCACTACGGCGTGTGGAGAGGAGATTTATCATGATGCTGCACTGTCGCGGGTAAAGAGGGGATTTATTAGGATGTTACATTGGAGATGGTAGAGAGGAGATTCATCAGGTTGTTGCAGTGGTGAGTGAACAGAGGAGATTCAACAGGATGTTGAAGTGGAGAGGTTGCAGAGGAGATTTAGCAGGATGTTGCAATGGAGAGGGTAAAGAGGAGATTTACCAGGAAGATCCACTAGAGAGGATACAGAGAAGATTTTCCAGGATGTTTCACTGGAGAGGGTACAGAGGAGATTTACAAGGATATTGAACAAGCGAGGGTACAGTGGAGCTTTAGCAGGAGATGGCCCTGGGAGATACAATGTATCTTCACCAGGATGTTGCACTAGACAGGGTACAGATGATATTTACCAGGATGTTGCACTTGAAATGGTACAGAAGAGATTTACCAGGATGTTGCATTGGAGTGGGTACAGAGGAGATTTACCAGGATATTGGACAAGACATGGTACATAGGAGATTTACCAGCATCTAGTACTTGAGAATTTAGAGCGGAGATTTACAAGGATGTTGCACTGGCGAGGGTAGAGAGGTGATTTAACAAGATGTTGCACTGGAGCAGGTACAGATGAGATTCACCAGGTAGTTGCACTAGAGCGGGTACAGAGGAGATTTAGCAGGATGTTGCGCTAGAGCGGGTGCAGAGGAGAATACCAGGATGTTGCACTGCAGAGGGTATAGAGGAGATATACAAGAATGATGCACTAGAGGGTGCACAAATTTGATTTAACTAGCGAATTATAGAGAGGATATTTAACAGGATATTGCACTAGAGAGGGTACTGAGGAGATTGAGAAAAATGTTGCACTAGAGAAGGCACAGAGGAGATTTTCCAGGATGATGCTCTAGAGAGGGTGCAGTGGCGGTTTTCAAGGATATTGCACTGGAGAAGGTACAGATGAGATTTACCAGAATGTGGCAGTGGAGGGGAACTAAGGAGATTTACCAGGTTTTTGTACTAGACCGGGTACAGAGGAGATTTACCACAATGTTGCACTAGAGAGGTTACAGCAGAGATGTACCAGGATGTTGCACTGGAGAGGGTACAGTCGAGATTTACCACGATGTTGCACGGGAGCGGGTATAGAGGAGATTTACCAGGTTGTTGCACTGGAGAGGTTACAGAGGAGATTTACAAGACGGTTGCACTGAAGGGAGTACAGAAGAGATGTAACAGGATGTTACACTGCAGAGGACACCGAGGAGATTTACAAGGATGATGCACTAGAGAGGTACAGAGGAGATTTACCACGAGCTTGCACTGAAGAGACTACAGAGGAGATTTACCAAGATGATGCAATGGAGTGTGTCCAGAGAAGATTCAACAGGATGTTACACAATGTAAGTTACAGAAGAGATTTAACAGGATGTTGCACTAGAGAGGTTTCAGAAGGAATTAGCCAGGATGTTGCACGAAAGACGGTACAGAACATAATTACCAGGATGTTACACTGGAAAGTGTACCGACGAGATTTACCAGCATGTTGCACTGGAGAGGGTACAGATGAGTTTTAACATGATATTGCACTAGAGAGGGTTTAGAGAAGATTTACCAGGATGTTGCATTACGGCGTGTGGAGAGGAGATTTATCATGATGCTGCACTGTCGCGGGTAAAGAGCGGATTTATTAGGATGTTACATTGGAGAGGGTAGAGAGGAGATTTATCAGGTTGTTGCGGTGGCGAGGGAACAGAGGAGATTCAACAGGATGTTGAAGTGGAGAGGTTGCAGAGGAGATTTACCAGGATGTTGCACTGGAGAGGGTACAGAGGAGATTTTCCAGGATGTTGCACTGGACAGGGTACAGATGAGATTAACCACGATGATGCACCGGAGCGGGTATAGAGGGGATTTAGCAGATTGTTGCATTGGAGAGGTTACAGAAGAGATTTACAGGATGTTACACTGAAGAGGTTACAGAGGAGATTTAAAAGACTGTTGCACTGAAGGGTGTACAAAGGAGATTTAACAGGATGTTGCACTGCAGAGGGTACAGAGGAAATTTACAAGGATGATGCACTAGAGAGGGAATAGAGAAGATTTACCAGGATCTTGCTCTGAAGAGAGTACAAAGGAGTTTTACCAAGATGATACAATGGAGAGTGTGCAGAGGAGATTTAACAGGATGTTGCACAGTGGAAGTTACGGAAGAGATTTAACAGGATGTTGCATTAGATAAAATTCAGCAGAAATTTACCAGGATCGTGCACTGGTGAGGGTACAGAGGAGATTTACCAGCATGTTGCACTAGAGAGAGTGCAGAGGAGATTTACCAGAATGTTGCATTGGAGAGTTTACAGAGTGATTTACCAGGATGTTGCACTGGAAAGGGTACAGAGGTGATTTACCAGGATGTTGCCCTGGCATGGGCACGGAAGCGATTTACCAGGATGTTGCACTAGAGAGGTAAAGCGGAGATTTGCCAGGATGTTGCTGTGGAGAGGGTACAGAAGAGATTTGCCACGATATTGCACTGGATGTGTAAAGAGGTGATTTACCAGGATGTTGCAATGTAGAGAGTACAGGGTAGATATACCAAAATATTGCACTGGAGAGGGTGCAGAGGAGATTTACTAGGATGTTGCTCTAGAGAGGATGCAGAGGAGATTTACGAGGATGTTTCATTGCAGAGGGTACAGAGAAGATTTACAAGATTGTTGTATTGAAGGGAGTACAGAGGATTTGTAACAGCGTGTTATATTACAGAAGGTACAGAGGAGATTTACAAGGATGATGCACTAGAGAGGGTACAGAGGCGATTTACCAGGAGCTTGCACTGAAGAGAGTACAGAGGAGATTTACCAAGATGATGCAATGGAGATTGTGCAGAGGAGTTTCAACAGGATGTTACACAATGGAATATACAAAAGAGATTTAACAGAATGTTGCACTAGAGAGGATTCAGAAGAAATTAACAAGGATGTTGCACTGATGAGGGTACAGAGGAGATTTAAAAGACTGTTGCACTGAAGGGTGTACAAAGGAGATTTAACAGGATGTTGCACTGCAGAGGGTACAGAGGAAATTTACAAGGATGATGCACTAGAGAGGGAATAGAGAAGATTTACCAGGATCTTGCTCTGAAGAGAGTACAAAGGAGTTTTACCAAGATGATAAAATGGAGAGTGTGCAGAGGAGATTTAACAGGATGTTGCACAGTGGAAGTTACGGAAGAGATTTAACAGGATGTTGCATTAGATAAAATTCAGCAGAAATTTACCAGGATCGTGCACTGGTGAGGGTACAGAGGAGATTTACCAGCATGTTGCACTAGAGAGAGTGCAGAGGAGATTTACCAGAATGTTGCATTGGAGTGTTTACAGAGTGATTTACCAGGATGTTGCACTGGAAAGGGTACAGAGGTGATTTACCAGGATGTTGCCCTGGCATGGGCACGGAAGCGATTTACCAGGATGTTGCACTAGAGAGGTAAAGCGGAGATTTGCCAGGATGTTGCTGTGGAGAGGGTACAGAAGAGATTTGCCACGATATTGCACTGGATGTGTAAAGAGGTGATTTACCAGGATGTTGCAATGTAGAGAGTACAGGGTAGATATACCAAAATATTGCACTGGAGAGGGTGCAGAGGAGATTTACTAGGATGTTGCTCTAGAGAGGATGCAGAGGAGATTTACGAGGATGTTTCATTGCAGAGGGTACAGAGAAGATTTACAAGATTGTTGTATTGAAGGGAGTACAGAGGATTTGTAACAGCGTGTTATATTACAGAAGGTACAGAGGAGATTTACAAGGATGATGCACTAGAGAGGGTACAGAGGCGATTTACCAGGAGCTTGCACTGAAGAGAGTACAGAGGAGATTTACCAAGATGATGCAATGGAGATTGTGCAGAGGAGTTTCAACAGGATGTTACACAATGGAATATACAGAAGAGATTTAACAGAATGTTGCACTAGAGAGGATTCAGAAGAAATTAACAAGGATGTTGCACTGATGAGGGTACAGAGGAGTTTTACCGGCTAATTGCACAGGAGAGATTGCAGAGGTGATTTACCATGATGTAGCGTTAGAGAGTGTATAGAGGTGAATCACCAGGATGTTGCACTGTAGAGAGTACGTGGGAGATTTACCACAATATTGCACTAGAGAGGTTGCAGAGGATATTTACTAGCATGTTGCAATAGAGAGGATGCAGAGCAGATTTACCAGGATGTTGCACCAGAGAAGGTACAGAGCAGAATTACCAGGATGTTACACTGAAAACGGTAGCGACGAGATTTACCAGCATGTTGCACTGGAGAGGGTACAGAGGATTTTTAACAGGATATTGCACTAGAGAGGGTTTGGAGGAGATTTACCTGGATGTTGCACTGCAGTGTGTGGAGAGGAGATTTATCACGATGCTGCACTGCCGAGGGTAAAGAGGAGATTTATTAGGATATTAAATTGGAGAGGGTAGAGAGGTGATTTATCAAGTTGTTGCACTGGCGAGGGTACAGATTAGATTCAACAGGATGTTGAAGTGCAGAGGTTGCAGAGGAGATTTAACAGGATGTTGCACTGGAGAGGGTACAGAGGAGCTTCACCAGGAATTTCCACTAGAGAGGATACAGAGAAGATTTACCAAGATGTTTCACTGGAGAGGGTACAGAAGAGATTTACCTGGATGTTGCAACGAGAGTGTGCAGAGGAGATTTAGCAGGATGTTGTACTGGAGAAAGTACAGTGGAGATTTACCAGGATATTGCACTAGAGGGGGTACAGAGGAGATTTACCAGGATCTGAACTAGCAAGGGTACAGTGGAGATTTACCAGGATATGGCCTTGGGAAACTACATAGTATCTTCACCAGGATATTGCTCTAGACAGGGTACAGAAGATATTTACCAGGATGTTGCACTGGTGAGGGTACAGAAGAGATTTACCAGGAAGTTGCAGTGGAGGGGTTACAGAGGAGATTTACCAGGATACCGCACTGGAGATGTTACGGGGAGATTTACCAGGATGTTGCACTGGAAAGAATACAGAGGATATTTACCAGGATGTTGCAATGCAGTGTGTACATAGGAGATTTACCAGGATGTTTCTTTGGAGGGTGTACAGAGGAGATTTATCAGGATATTTGACAAGACATGGTACATAGGAGATTTACAAGGATCTTGTACTTGAGAAGTTACAGCGGAGATTTACCAGGATGTTGCAATGGAGGGGCTACAGATGAAATTTACCAGGTTGTTGCTCTAGAGCGGGTACAGAAGAGATTGAGGAGGATGTTGCACTAGTGAGATTTAAGAGGAGATTTACCAGGATGTTGTACTGCAGAGTGTACAGAGGATATATACAAGAATGATGCAATAGAGGGGGTACAAATTTGATTTAACAGGATCTTGTACTAGAGAATGTAGAGAGGATATTTAACAGGATGTTGTACTGGACAGGATACAGAGGACATTTACCACGATGTTGCACCGGAGCGGGTATATAATGGATTTACCAGGTTGTTGCACTGGAGAGGTTAAAGAGGAGATTTAACAGGACGTTGTACTGCAGAGGGTGCAGAGGAGATTTACAAGGATGATGAACTAGAGAGGGTAAAGCGAAGATTTACAAGGATCTTGCACTGGAGAGAGAACAGGATAGATTTACTCAAAAATTGCACTAGAAAGGCTGCAGAGGAGATATACCAGGATGTTGCACTAGAGCGGGAACAGAGAAGATTTTACCAAGATGTTGCACCAGAGAGAATACAGAGGAGATTTAGTAGGATGTGGCCCTGGGAGGGTACAGAGAAGATTCACAAACGTGTTCCACCAGACAGGGTAGAGAGGAGATTTACCAGCATGTTGCACTAGTGAGGGTACAGAGGAAATTTACCAGGATATTGCAGATTGGTTACAACGGAGATTTACCAGGATGTTGCAGGGAGAGAGTGCAAAGGACATTTAAAAGGATGTTGCACTGGCGAAGGATACAGAGGAAATTTAACGGAATGTTGCGCTAGAGAGGATGCAGCAGAGATTTACTAGGTAGTTGCCCTGGAGGGATGTCGCATTTGAGAGGGTACAGTGATGATTTTCCTGTTTGTTGCAGCAGAGCGGTACAGATGAGATTTACCAGGTTGATTCACTAAAGAATGTACAGCGGAAATTTACCAGGATGTTGCACTAGACAGGGCGCAGAGGAGATTTACCAGGATGTTGCACTGCAGAGGGTACAGAGGAGTTTTTCAAAAATGTTGTACTACAGATAGTACATAGCAGATTTTCCAGGATGATGCTCTAGAGAGGTGCAGTGGAGACTCACCAGGATGTTGCACTAGTGAGGGTACAGATGAGATTTAACAGGATGTTCCACTAGAGAGGTTACAGAGAAAATTTAGCAGGATGTTGCACTGGAGAGTGTACAGAGGGGATTTACCAGGATTTTGCACCGAGAGCGTGCAGTAGAAGTTTATCAGGATGTTGCTCTGAAGAGCATGCAGAGGTGCTTTACAAGGATGTTGCACTGCAGATGGTACAGAGGAGATTTAAAAAATGTTGCACTAGAGGGAATACAGAGGAGATTTAACAAGATTTTACACTGGAGAGTGTAAAGAGGATTTTACCAGGATGTTGTACTGGAAAGTGTACAGAGGATATTTAACAGGATATTGCACTTGAGAGGGTGCATAGGAGATTTAACATCATTTTGCACTTCAGAGGGTAGAGGCGAGATTTAAAAAGATGTTGCACTAGAGAGGGTATAAAGGAGATTTACCAGAATGTAGCACTGGCGAAGGAACCGAGGAGATTCAACAGAATGTTGTACTGGAGAGGATTCAGAGGAGATTTACCAGAATGTTGCACTGGAGAGTTTACAAAGGGAATTAGCAGGATGTCGCACTAGAGTGGATGCAGAGGAGATTTACCAGGATGTTGCACTGCAGAGAGTGCAGAGGTGATTTACAAGGATGCTGCACTGGAGAGTGTACAGGTGAGATTTACCAGAATGTGGCAGTGTAGGGGCACCAAGCATATTTACCAGGTTATTGCACTAGACCGGGTACAGAGGGGATTTACCACAATGTTGCACTAGAGAGGTTACAGCAGAGATGTACCAGGATGTTGCACTGGAGAGTGTACAGTCGAGATTTACCACGATGTTGCACAGGAGTGGGTATAGAGGAGATTTACCAGGTTGTTGCACTGGAGAGGTTACAGAGGAGATTTACAAGACTGTTGCACTGAAGGGAGTACAGAAGAGATGTAACAGGATGTTACACTGCAGAGGGCACAGAGGAGATTTACAAGGATGATGCACTTGAGAGGTACAGAGGAGATTTATCAGGAGATTGCACTGAAGAGACAACAGAGGAGATTTACCAAGATGATGCAATGGAGTGTGTGCAGAGAAGATTCAACAGGATGTTGCACAATGGAAGTTACTGAAGAGATTTAACAGAATGTTGCACTAGAGAGGTTTCAGAATAAATTAGCCAGGATGTTGCACGAAAGACGGTACAGAGCATAATTCCCAGGATGTTACACTGGAAAGTGTACCGACGAGATTTACCATCATGTTGCACTGGAGAGGGTACAGATGAGTTTTAACAGGATATTGCACTAGAGAGGGTTTAGAGAAGATTTACCAGGATGTTGCACTACGGCGTGTGGAGAGGAGATTTATCATGATGCTGCACTGTCGCGGGTAAAGAGGGGATTTATTAGGATGTTACATTGGAGAGGGTAGAGAGGAGATTCATCAGGTTGTTGCAGTGGTGAGTGAACAGAGGAGATTCAACAGGATGTTGAAGTGGAGAGGTTGCAGAGGAGATTTAGCAGGATGTTGCAATGGAGAGGGTAAAGAGGAGATTTACCAGGAAGATCCACTAGAGAGGATACAGAGAAGATTTTCCAGGATGTTTCACTGGAGAGGGTACAGAGGAGATTTACAAGGATATTGAACAAGCGAGGGTAGTGTGGAGCTTTAGCAGGAGATGGCCCTGGGAGATACAGTGTATCTTCACCAGGATGTTGCACTAGACAGGGTACAGATGATATTTACGAGGATGTTGCACTGGTGAGGGTACAGAAGAGATTTACCATGATGTTGCAGTGGAGGGGTTACAGATGAGATTTAACAGGATATTGCACTGGAGATGTTACGGGGGAGATTTACCAAAATGTTGCACAGGAAAGAATACAGAGGATATTTACCAGGATTTTGCAATGCAGTGTGTAAAGAGGATATTTACCAAGATGTTGCATTGGAGGGGGTACAGAGGAGATTTACCAGTATTTTGGACAAGACATGGTACATAGGAGATTTACCAGGATCTTGTACATGAGAAGTTACAGCGGAGATTTACAAGGATGATGCACTGGCGAGGGTAGAGCGGTGATTTACCAGGATTTGCACTGGAGCAGGTACAGAAGAGATTTACCAGGTTGTTGCACTAGAGCGGGTAAAGAGGAGATTTAGCAGGTTGTGGCACTAGAGCGGGTGGCAGAGGAGAATACCAGAATGTTGCACTGCAGAGAGTATAGAGGAGACATACAGGAATGGTGTACTAGAGGGGGCACAAATTTGATTTAACAGGTTCTTGTAATAGAGAATATAGAGAGGATATTTAACAGGATATTGCACTGAAGAGGTTTATGAGATTTACCAGGATGTTAGACTGCAGAGGGTACAGAGGAGATTTACAAGGTTGTTGCACTAGAAACGACATAGAGGTGATTTAGCAGGATGTTGCACTGGAGGGGATACAGAGGAGATTTACCAGGATGTTGTACTGGACAGGATACAGAGGAGATGTACCACGATGTTGCACCGGAGCGGGTTTAGAAAGATTTACCAGGTTGTTGCACTGGAGAGGTTACAGAGGATATTTACCAGATATTACACTGCAGAGTGTACAGAGGGGATTTACAAGACTGTTGCACTGAATGGAGTACAGAGGAGATTTAACAGGATGTTGCACTGCAGAGGGTACAGAGGAGATTTACAAGGATGATGCACTAGATAGGATACAGAGAAGATTTACCAGGATCTTGCACTGGAGAGTGTAAATAGGAGCTTTACCAAGATGATACAATGTAGAGGGTGCAGAGGAGATTTAACAGGATGTTGCACAGTGGAAGTTACAGAAGAGATTTAACAGGATGTTGCACTAGAGAGGATTCAGAGGAACTTTACCAGGATGTTGCACTGGTGAGGGTACAGAGGAGATTTACCAGCATGTTGCACTAGAGAGATTGCAGAGGAGATTTACCAGAATGTTGCATTGGAGAGTTTACAGAGTGATTTACCAGGATGTTGCACTGGAAAGGGTACAGAGGTGATTTACCAGGATGTTGCCCTGGCATGGGCACGGAAGCGATTTACCAGGATGTTGCACTAGAGAGGTAAAGCGGAGATTTGCCAGGATGTTGCTGTGGAGAGGGTACAGAAGAGATTTGCCACGATATTGCACTGGATGTGTAAAGAGGTGATTTACCAGGATGTTGCAATGTAGAGAGTACAGGGTAGATATACCAAAATATTGCACTGGAGAGGGTGCAGAGGAGATTTACTAGGATGTTGCTCTAGAGAGGATGCAGAGGAGATTTACGAGGATGTTTCATTGCAGAGGGTACAGAGACGATTTACAAGATTGTTGTATTGAAGGGAGTACAGAGGATTTGTAACAGCGTGTTATATTACAGAAGGTACAGAGGAGATTTACAAGGATGATGCACTAGAGAGGGTACAGAGGCGATTTACCAGGAGCTTGCACTGAGGAGAGTACAGAGGAGATTTACCAAGATGATGCAATGGAGATTGTGCAGAGGAGTTTCAACAGGATGTTACACAATGGAATATACAGAAGAGATTTAACAGAATGTTGCACTAGAGAGGATTCAGAAGAAATTAACAAGGATGTTGCACTGATGAGGGTACAGAGGAGTTTTACCGGCTAATTGCACAGGAGAGATTGCAGAGGTGATTTACCATGATGTAGCGTTAGAGAGTGTATAGAGGTGAATCACCAGGATGTTGCACTGTAGAGAGTACGTGGGAGATTTACCACAATATTGCACTAGAGAGGTTGCAGAGGATATTTACTAGCATGTTGCAATAGAGAGGATGCAGAGGAGATTTACCAGGATGTTGCACCAGAGAAGGTACAGAGCAGAATTACCAGGATGTTACACTGAAAACGGTAGCGACGAGATTTACCAGCATGTTGCACTGGAGAGGGTACAGAGGATTTTTAACAGGATATTGCACTAGAGAGGGTTTGGAGGAGATTTACCTGGATGTTGCACTGCAGTGTGTGGAGAGGAGATTTATCACGATACTGCACTGCCGAGGGTAAAGAGGAGATTTATTAGGATATTAAATTGGAGAGGGTAGAGAGGTGATTTATCAAGTTGTTGCACTGGCGAGGGTACAGATTAGATTCAACAGGATGTTGAAGTGCAGAGGTTGCAGAGGAGATTTAACAGGATGTTGCACTGGAGAGGGAACAGAGGAGCTTCACCAGGAATTTCCACTAGAGAGGATACAGAGAAGATTTACCAAGATGTTTCACTGGAGAGGGTACAGAAGAGATTTACCTGGATGTTGCAACGAGAGTGTGCAGAGGAGATTTAGCAGGATGTTGTACTGGAGAAAGTACAGTGGAGATTTACCAGGATGTTGCACTAGAGGGGGTACAGAGGAGATTTACCAGGATCTGAACTAGCAAGGGTACAGTGGAGATTTACCAGGATATGGCCTTGGGAAACTACATAGTATCTTCACCAGGATATTGCTCTAGACAGGGTACAGAAGATATTTACCAGGATGTTGCACTGGTGAGGGTACAGAAGAGATTTACCAGGAAGTTGCAGTGGAGGGGTTACAGAGGAGATTTACCAGGATACCGCACTGGAGATGTTACGGGGAGATTTACCAGGATGTTGCACTGGAAAGAATACAGAGGATATTTACCAGGATGTTGCAATGCAGTGTGTACATAGGAGATTTACCAGGATGTTTCTTTGGAGGGTGTACAGAGGAGATTTATCAGGATATTTGACAAGACATGGTACATAGGAGATTTACAAGGATCTTGTACTTGAGAAGTTACAGCGGAGATTTACCAGGATGTTGCAATGGAGGGGCTACAGATGAAATTTACCAGGTTGTTGCTCTAGAGCGGGTACAGAAGAGATTGAGGAGGATGTTGCACTAGTGAGATTTAAGAGGAGATTTACCAGGATGTTGTACTGCAGAGTGTACAGAGGATATATACAAGAATGATGCAATAGAGGGGGTACAAATTTGATTTAACAGGATCTTGTACTAGAGAATGTAGAGAGGATATTTAACAGGATGTTGTACTGGACAGGATACAGAGGACATTTACCACGATGTTGCACCGGAGCGGGTATATAATGGATTTACCAGGTTGTTGCACTGGAGAGGTTAAAGAGGAGATTTAACAGGACGTTGTACTGCAGAGGGTGCAGAGGAGATTTACAAGGATGATGAACTAGAGAGGGTAAAGCGAAGATTTACAAGGATCTTGCACTGGAAAGGCTGCAGAGGAGATATACCAGGATGTTGCACTAGAGCGGGAACAGAGAAGATTTTACCAAGATGTTGCACCAGAGAGAACACAGAGGAGATTTAGTAGGATGTGGCCCTGGGAGGGTACAGAGAAGATTCACAAACGTGTTCCACCAGACAGGGTAGAGAGGAGATTTACCAGCATGTTGCACTAGTGAGGGTACAGAGGAAATTTACCAGGATATTGCAGATTGGTTACAACGGAGATTTACCAGGATGTTGCAGGGAGAGAGTGCAAAGGACATTTAAAAGGATGTTGCACTGGCGAAGGATACAGAGGAAATTTAACGGAATGTTGCGCTAGAGATTATGCAGCAGAGATTTACTAGGTAGTTGCCCTGGAGGGATGTCGCATTTGAGAGGGTACAGTGATGATTTTCCTGTTTGTTGCAGCAGAGCGGTACAGATGAGATTTACCAGGTTGATTCACTAAAGAATGTACAGCGGAAATTTACCAGGATGTTGCACTAGACAGGGCGCAGAGGAGATTTACCAGGATGTTGCACTGCAGATGGTACAGAGGAGTTTTTCAAAAATGTTGTACTACAGATAGTACATAGCAGATTTTCCAGGATGATGCTCTAGAGAGGTGCAGTGGAGACTCACCAGGATGTTGCACTAGTGAGGGTACAGATGAGATATAACAGGATGTTCCACTAGAGAGGTTACAGAGAAAATTTAGCAGGATGTTGCACTGGAGAGTGTACAGAGGGGATTTACCAGGATTTTGCACCGAGAGCGTGCAGTAGAAGTTTATCAGGATGTTGCTCTGAAGAGCATGCAGAGGTGCTTTACAAGGATGTTGCACTGCAGATGGTACAGAGGAGATTTAAAAAATGTTGCACTAGAGGGAATACAGAGGAGATTTAACAAGATTTTACACTGGAGAGTGTAAAGAGGATTTTACCAGGATGTTGTACTGGAAAGTGTACAGAGGATATTTAACAGGATATTGCACTTGAGAGGGTGCATAGGAGATTTAACATCATTTTGCACTTCAGAGGGTAGAGGCGAGATTTAAAAACATGTTGCACTAGAGAGGGTATAAAGGAGATTTACCAGAATGTAGCACTGGCGAAGGAACCGAGGAGATTCAACAGAATGTTGTACTGGAGAGGATTCAGAGGAGATTTACCAGAATGTTGCACTGGAGAGTTTACAAAGGGAATTAGCAGGATGTCGCACTAGAGTGGATGCAGAGGAGATTTACCAGGATGTTGCACTGCAGAGAGTGCAGAGGTGATTTACAAGGATGCTGCACTGGAGAGTGTACAGGTGAGATTTACCAGAATGTGGCAGTGTAGGGGCACCAAGCATATTTACCAGGTTATTGCACTAGACCGGGTACAGAGGGGATTTACCACAATGTTGCACTAGAGAGGTTACAGCAGAGATGTACCAGGATGTTGCACTGGAGAGTGTACAGTCGAGATTTACCACGATGTTGCACAGGAGTGGGTATAGAGGAGATTTACCAGGTTGTTGCACTGGAGAGGTTACAGAGGAGATTTACAAGACTGTTGCACTGAAGGGAGTACAGAAGAGATGTAACAGGATGTTACACTGCAGAGGACACAGAGGAGATTTACAAGGATGATGCACTTGAGAGGTACAGAGGAGATTTATCAGGAGATTGCACTGAAGAGACAACAGAGGAGATTTACCAAGATGATGCAATGGAGTGTGTGCAGAGAAGATTCAACAGGATGTTGCACAATGGAAGTTACTGAAGAGATTTAACAGAATGTTGCACTAGAGAGGTTTCAGAATAAATTAGCCAGGATGTTGCACGAAAGACGGTACAGAGCATAATTCCCAGGATGTTACACTGGAAAGTGTACCGACGAGATTTACCATCATGTTGCACTGGAGAGGGTACAGATGAGTTTTAACAGGATATTGCACTAGAGAGGGTTTAGAGAAGATTTACCAGGATGTTGCACTACGGCGTGTGGAGAGGAGATTTATCATGATGCTGCACTGTCGCGGGTAAAGAGGGGATTTATTAGGATGTTACATTGGAGAGGGTAGAGATGAGATTCATCAGGTTGTTGCAGTGGTGAGTGAACAGAGGAGATTCAACAGGATGTTGAAGTGGAGAGGTTGCAGAGGAGATTTAGCAGGATGTTGCAATGGAGAGGGTAAAGAGGAGATTTACCAGGAAGATCCACTAGAGAGGATACAGAGAAGATTTTCCAGGATGTTTCACTGGAGAGGGTACAGAGGATATTTACAAGGATATTGAACAAGCGAGGGTAGTGTGGAGCTTTAGCAGGAGATGGCCCTGGGAGATACAGTGTATCTTCACCAGGATGTTGCACTAGACAGGGTACAGATGATATTTACGAGGATGTTGCACTGGTGAGGGTACAGAAGAGATTTACCATGATGTTGCAGTGGAGGGGTTACAGATGAGATTTAACAGGATATTGCACTGGAGATGTTACGGGGGAGATTTACCAGGATGTTGCACAGGAAAGAATACAGAGGATATTTACCAGGATTTTGCAATGCAGTGTGTAAAGAGGATATTTACCAAGATGTTGCATTGGAGGGGGTACAGAGGAGATTTACCAGTATTTTGGACAAGACATGGTACATAGGAGATTTACCAGGATCTTGTACATGAGAAGTTACAGCGGAGATTTACAAGGATGATGCACTGGCGAGGGTAGAGCGGTGATTTACCAGGATTTGCACTGGAGCAGGTACAGAAGAGATTTACCAGGTTGTTGCACTAGAGCGGGTAAAGAGGAGATTTAGCAGGTTGTGGCACTAGAGCGGGTGGCAGAGGAGAATACCAGAATGTTGCACTGCAGAGAGTATAGAGGAGACATACAGGAATGGTGTACTAGAGGGGGCACAAATTTGATTTAACAGGTTCTTGTAATAGAGAATATAGAGAGGATATTTAACAGGATATTGCACTGGAGAGGTTTATGAGATTTACCAGGATGTTAGACTGCAGAGGGTACAGAGGAGATTTACAAGGTTGTTGCACTAGAAACGACATAGAGGTGATTTAGCAGGATGTTGCACTGGAGGGGATACAGAGGAGATTTACCAGGATGTTGTACTGGACAGGATACAGAGGAGATGTACCACGATGTTGCACCGGAGCGGGTTTAGAAAGATTTACCAGGTTGTTGCACTGGAGAGGTTACAGAGGATATTTACCAGATATTACACTGCAGAGTGTACAGAGGGGATTTACAAGACTGTTGCACTGAATGGAGTACAGAGGAGATTTAACAGGATGTTGCACTGCAGAGGGTACAGAGGAGATTTACAAGGATGATGCACTAGATAGGATACAGAGAAGATTTACCAGGATCTTGCACTGGAGAGTGTAAATAGGAGCTTTACCAAGATGATACAATGTAGAGGGTGCAGAGGAGATTTAACAGGATGTTGCACAGTGGAAGTTACAGAAGAGATTTAACAGGATGTTGCACTAGAGAGGATTCAGAGGAACTTTACCAGGATGTTGCACTGGTGAGGGTACAGAGGAGATTTACCAGCATGTTGCACTAGAGAGATTGCAGAGGAGATTTACCAGAATGTTGCATTGGAGAGTTTACACAGTTATTTACCAGGATGTTGCACTGGAAAGATTACAGAGGTGATTTACCAGGATGTTGCACTGGCGAGGGCAAGAAAGCGATTTACCAGGATGTTACATTAGAGAGGGTAAAGCGGAGATTTACCAGGATGTTGCTGTGGAGAGGGTACAGAAGAGATTTGGCACGATGTTGCACTGGAAAGTTTAAAGAGGTGATTTACCATGTAGTTGCACTGTAGAGAGTACAGGGTAGATTTACCAAAATATTGCACTAGAGAGGGTGCAGAGGAGAATTAATAGGATGTGGCACTAGAGAGGATACAGAGGAGATTTACCAGGATGTTGCACTAGAGAGGGTACAGAGGAGATTTACTAGGATGTTGCACCAGAGAGAATACAGACGAGATTTAGTCGGATGGGAGGGTACAGAATAGATTCACGAGAGTGCTCCACCAGTTAGGGTACAGAGTACATTTACCAGAATGTTGCACTAGTGAGGGTACAGAGGAAATTTACCAGGATATTGCAGATAGGTTACAAAGGAGATTTACCAGGATGTTGCAGGGGGAGAGTGCAAAGGACATTTAAAATGATGTCACACTGGCAAAGGTACAGAGGAGATTTAACAGAATGTTGTGCTAAAGAGGCTGCAGATGAGATTTACTAGGTAGTTGCCATGGAAAGGTTACAGGGGAGATTTACCAGGATATCGCACTAGACAGTGTACAGAGTTATATAGCAGGATGTTGTACTAGAGAAGTTACAGCGGATATTTACCAGGATGTTGCACTAGAGAGGGTACAGAGGAGATTTACCAGCATGTTGCACTGTAGAGAGTACTGGAGAGATTTACCAGAATATTGCACTAGAGAGGTTGCAGAGGATATTTACTGGGATGTTGCACTAGAGAGGATGCAGAGGCGATTTACCAGGGTGTTGCACCAGAGAAGGTACAGAGCAGAATTACCAGGATGTTACACTGGAAACGGTACCGACGAGATTTACCAGCATGTTGCACTGGAGAGTGTGCAGAGGAGTTTTAACAGGATATTGCATTGAGAGGGTGTAGAGGAGATTTACCAGGATGTTACACTGCAGCGTGTGGAGAGGAGATTTATCACGATGCTGCACTGCCGAGGGTAAAAAGGAGATTTATTAGGATGTTACATTGGAGAAGGTAGAGAGGTGATTCATCAAGGTGTTGCACTGGCGAGGGTACAGAGGAGATTCAACAGGATGTTGAAGTGGAGAGGTTGCAGAGGAGATTTACCAGGATGTTGCACTGGAGTGGGTACAGAGGAGCTTTACCAGGAAGTTCCACTAGAGAGGATACAGAGAAGATTTACAAGGATGTTTCACTGGAGAGGGTACAGAAGAGATTTATCTGGATGATGCACCGAGAGTGTGCAAAGGTGATTTAGCAGGATATTGGACTAGAGAAGTTTACGAGGAGATTTACCAGGATGTTAGAAGCACAGGCTACAGAGGTGATTTGCAAGGTTGGTGCACTAGAGATGTATAGAGGTGATTTAGCAGGATGTTGCACTGGAAAGGGTACAGAGGAGATGTCCCAGGCTGTTCCACTGGACAGGGTACAGAGTAGATTTACCACAATTGTTGCAGCGGAGCTTGTATAGAGGGGATTTACCAGGTTGTTGCACTGGAGAGGTTGCAGCGCAGTTTTAGAAGGATGTTACACTGCAGAGCGTACAGAGGAGATTTACAAGACTGTTGCACTGAAGGGATTACAGAGGAGATTTAACAGGATGTTGCACTGCAGAGGGTACAGAGGAGATTTACAAGGATGATGCACTAGAGAGGGTACAGAGAAGATTTAACAGGATCTTGCACTGGAGAGAGTACAGGGTAGATTTACCAACAAATGCACTAGAAAGGTTGTAGAGGAGATTTAATAGGATGTTGCACTAGAGAGGATGCAGAATAGATTTACCAGGATGTTGCACTAGAGAGGGTACAGAGGAGATTTACAAGGATGCTGCACCAGAGAGAATACAGACGAGATTTAGTATTATGTGACCCTGGGAGGGTACAGAGAAGATTCACAACAGTGTTCCATCAGACAGGGTACAGAGGAGATTTACCAGCATGTTGCACTAGTGAGGGTACAGAGGAGATTTACCAGCATGTTGCACTAGTGAGGGTACAGAGAAAATTTACCAGGATATTGCAGATAGATTACAACGGAGATATACCAGGATGTTGCAGAGAGAGAGTGCAAAGGACATTTAAAAGGATGTTGCATTGGCAAAGGTACAGAGGAAATTTAACAAAATGTTGCGCTAGAGATGATGTAGCAGAGATTTACTAGGTAATTGCCCTGGAGGGATGTCGCACTGAAGAGGGTACAGTGATGATTTTCCTGCTTGTTGCAGCGGAGCGGTACAGATGAGATTTACCAGGTTGATGCACTAAATAATGTACAGCGAAAAATTACCAGGATGTTGCACTAGAGAGGGCGCAGAGGAGATTTACCAGGATGTTGCACTGCAGAGGGTACAGAGGAATTTTACAAAAATGTTGTACTACAGAAGGTACATAGGAGATTTTCCAGGATGATGGTCTAGAGAGGGTGCAGTGGAGATTTACCAGGATGTTGCACTAGAGAGGGTACAGAGGAGATTTAACAGAATGTTCCACTAGACAGGTTACAGAGAAGATTTAGTAGGATGTTGCAATGAGAGTTTACAGAGGGTATTTACCAGGATGTTGCACTGAGAGCGTGTAGTGGAAGTTTATCAGAATGTTGCCATGAAGAACATGCAGAGGTGCTTCACAAGGATGTTGCACTGCAGATGGTACAGTGGAGATTTAAAACATGTTGCACTAGAGGGAATACACAGGAGATTTAACAAGATTTTACACTGGAGAGTGTAAAGAGTATATTTACCAGGATGTTGTACTGGAAAGTGTACAGTGGATATTTAACAGACTATTGCACTTGATAGGGTGCAGAGGAGATTTACCAGCATGTTGCACTTCAGAGGGTAGAGAGGAGATTTAAAAAGATGTTGCACTAGAGAGGGTAGAAAGGAGATTTACCAGGATGTAACACTGGCGAAGGAACAGAGGAGATTCAACACAATGTTGTACTAGAGAGAATTCAGAGGAGATTTACCAGGATGTTGCACTGCAGAGGTTACAGAGGAGATTAGCAGGATGTTGCACTAGAGTGGGTGCAGAGGAGATTTACCAGGATGTTGCAGTGCAGAGAGTGCAGTGGAGATTTACAAGGATGCTGCACTGGAGAGTGTACAGATGAGATTTACCAGGATGTGGGACTGGAGGGTAACCGAGTAGATTTATCAGGCTATTGTACTAGACTGGGTACAGAGGAGATTTACCAGGATGTTGCACTAGAGAGGATACAGCAGAAATTTACCAAGATGTTGCACTGGAGAGTGTACAGTCGAGATTTACCACGATGGTGCACAGGAGCGGGTACAGAGGAGATTTACCAGGTTGTTGCACTGGAGAGGTTACAGAGGAGATTTACAAGTCTGTTGCACTGAACGGAGTACAGAGGAGATGTAACAGGATGTTACACTGCAGAGGGTACAGAAGAGATTTAGCAGGATGTGGCCCTGACAGAGTACAGATTATCTTCACCAGGATGTTGCACTAGACAGGGTACAGATGATATTTACCAGGATGTTGCACTTGAAATGGTACAGAAGAGATTTACCAGGATGTTGCATTGGAGTGGGTACAGAGGAGATTTACCAGGATATTGGACAAGACATGGTACATAGGAGATTTACCAGCATCTAGTACTTGAGAATTTAGAGCGGAGATTTACAAGGATGTTGCACTGGCGAGGGTAGAGAGGTGATTTAACAAGATGTTGCACTGGAGCAGGTACAGATGAGATTCACCAGGTAGTTGCACTAGAGCGGGTACAGAGGAGATTTAGCAGGATGTTGCGCTAGAGCGGGTGCAGAGGAGAATACCAGGATGTTGCACTGCAGAGGGTATAGAGGAGATATACAAGAATGATGCACTAGAGGGTGCACAAATTTGATTTAACAGGATCTTGTACTAGCGAATATAGAGAGGATATTTAACAGGATATTGCACTAGAGAGGGTACTGAGGAGATTGACAAAAATGTTGCACTAGAGAAGGCACAGAGGAGATTTTCCAGGATGATGCTCTAGAGAGGGTGCAGTGGCGATTTTCAAGGATATTGCACTGGAGAAGGTACAGATGAGATTTACCAGAATGTGGCAATGGAGGGGCACTAAGGAGATCTACCAGGTTATTGTACTAGACCGGGTACAGAGGAGATTTACCACAATGTTGAACTAGAGAGGTTACAGCAGAGATGTACCAGGATGTTGCACTGGAGAGGGTACAGTCGAGATTTACCACGATGTTGCACGGGAGCGGGTATAGAGGAGATTTACCAGGTTGTTGCACTGGAGAGGTTACAGAGGAGATTTACAAGACGGTTGCACTGAAGGGAATACAGAAGAGATGTAACAGGATGTTACACTGCAGAGGACACCGAGGAGATTTACAAGGATGATGCACTAGAGAGGTACAGAGGAGATTTACCACGAGCTTGCACTGAAGAGACTACAGAGGAGATTTACCAAGATGATGCAATGGAGTGTGTGCAGAGAAGATTCAACAGGATGTTACACAATGTAAGTTACAGAAGAGATTTAACAGGATGTTGCACTAGAGAGGTTTCAGAAGAAATTAGCCAGGATGTTGCACGAAAGACGGTACAGAACATAATTACCAGGATGTTACACTGGAAAGTGTACCGACGAGATTTACCAGCATGTTGCACTGGAGAGGGTACAGATGAGTTTTAACATTATATTGCACTAGAGAGGGTTTAGAGAAGATTTACCAGGATGTTGCATTACGGCGTGTGGAGAGGAGATTTATCATGATGCTGCACTGTCGCGGGTAAAGAGGGGATTTATTAGGATGTTACATTGGAGAGGGTAGAGAGGAGATTTATCAGGTTGTTGCGGTGGCGAGGGAACAGAGGAGATTCAACAGGATGTTGAAGTGGAGAGGTTGCAGAGGAGATTTACCAGGATGTTGCACTGGAGAGGGTACAGAGGAGTTGTTCCAGGATGTTGCACTGGACAGGTTACAGATGAGATTAACCACGATGATGCACCGGAGCGGGTATAGAGGGGATTTAGCAGATTGTAGCATTGGAGAGGTTACAGAAGAGATTTACAGGATGTTACACTGAAGAGGTTACAGAGGAGATTTAAAAGACTGTTGCACTGAAGGGTGTACAAAGGAGATTTAACAGGATGTTGCACTGCAGAGGGTACAGAGGAAATTTACAAGGATGATGCACTAGAGAGGGAATAGAGAAGATTTACCAGGATCTTGCTCTGAAGAGAGTACAAAGGAGTTTTACCAAGATGATACAATGGAGAGTGTGCAGAGGAGATTTAACAGGATGTTGCACAGTGGAAGTTACGGAAGAGATTTAACAGGATGTTGCATTAGATAAAATTCAGCAGAAATTTACCAGGATCGTGCACTGGTGAGGGTACAGAGGAGATTTACCAGCATGTTGCACTAGAGAGAGTGCAGAGGAGATTTACCAGAATGTTGCATTGGAGAGTTTACAGAGTGATTTACCAGGATGTTGCACTGGAAAGGGTACAGAGGTGATTTACCAGGATGTTGCCCTGGCATGGGCACGGAAGCGATTTACCAGGATGTTGCACTAGAGAGGTAAAGCGGAGATTTGCCAGGATGTTGCTGTGGAGAGGGTAGAGAAGAGATTTGCCACGATATTGCACTGGATGTGTAAAGAGGTGATTTATCAGGATGTTGCACCGAGAGCGTTCTGAGGAGCTTTACAAGGATGTTGCTCTGCAGAGCATGCAGAGGTGATTTACAAGGATGTTGCAATTCAGATGGTACTGATGAGATTTACAAAAATGTTGCATTGATGCAGTACAGGTGAGTTTTAACAAGATTTTGCACTGGAGTTTGTACAGTGGTTGTTTACCAGCATGTTTCATTGGAGCGTGAACAAAGGATATTTAACAGGACATTGCACTTGAGAAGGTGCAGAGGAGATTTACAACAATGTTGCACTACAGAAGGTTGAGAGGAGATTTACAAGGATGTTGCACTATAGAGTGTAGAAAGGAGATTTACCAGGATGCAGCAGTGGCGAAGGATCAGAGGAGATTTAACAGGATGTTGTGCTAGAGATGATGCAGAGGAGATTTACCAGGATGTTGCACTGGAGATGTTACAGAGCAGATTAGCAGGATGTTGCACTAGAGAGGGTGCAGAGGAGAATTACCTGGATGTCACACTGCAGAGCGTGCAGAGGTGATTTACAAGGATGTTCCATGGAGAGTGTACAGATGAGATTTACCATATGTTGCACTGGAGGGTTACCGAGGAGGTTAACCAGGATATTGCACTAGACAGGGTACAGAGGATATTTAACAGGATGTTGCCCTAGAGAGGTTACAGCGGAGATATTCCAGGATATTGCACGGGACAGGGTACAGAGGAGATTTACCACTATGTTGCACCGGAGCGGGTATAGAGGGGATTTAGCAGATTGTCGCACTGGAGAGGTTACAGAGGAGATTTACAGGATGTTACACTGAAAAGGGTACAGAGGGGATTTAAAAGACTGTTGCACTGAAGGGAGTACAGAGGAGATTTAACAGGATATTGCACTGCTGAGGGTACAGAGGAGATTTACAAGGATGATGCACTAGAGAGGGTACAGAGAAGATTTACCAGGATCTTGCTCTGGAGAGAGTGCAAAGGAGTTTTACCAAGATGATACAATGGAGAGGGTGCCGAGGATATTTAACAGGATGTTGCACAGTGGAAGTTACGGAAGAGATTTAACAGGATGTTGCACTACAGAAAATTCAGCAGAAATTTACCAGGATCGTGCACTGGTGAGGGTACAGAGGAGATTTACCAGCATGTTGCACTAGAGAGAGTGCAGAGGAGATTTACCAGAATGTTGCATTGGCGAGTTTACAGAGTGATTTACCAGGATGTTGCACTGGAAAGGGTACAGAGGTGATTTACCTGGATGTTGCCCTGGCATGGGCACGGAAGCGATTTACCAGGATGTATCACTAGAGAGGGTAAAGCGGAGATTTGGCCAGGATGTTGCTGTCGAGAGGTTACAGAAGTGATTTGCCACGATATTGCACTGGATGTGTAAAGAGGTGATTTACCAGGATGTTGCACTGTAGAGAGTACAGGGTAGATATACCAAAATATTGCACTGGAGAGGGTGCAGACGAGATTTACTAGGATGTTGCACTAGAGAGAATGCAGAGGAGATTTACGAGGATGTTTCATTGCAGAGGGTACAGATGAGATTTACAAGATTATTGCACTGAAGGGAGTACAGAGGATTTGTAACAGGATGTTACATTACAGAGTGTACAGAGGAGATTTACAAGGATGATGCACTAGAGAGGGTACAGAGAAGATTTACCAGGAGCTTGCACTGCAGAGAGAACAGAGGAGATTTATCAAGATGGTGCAAAGGAGATTGTGCAGATGAGTTTCAACAGGATGTTACACAGTGGGATGTACAGGAGAGATTTAACAGAATGTTGCACTAGAGAGGATTCAGAAGAAATTAACCAGGATGTTGCACTGGTGAGGGTACAGAGGAGTTTTACCGGCTAATTGCACTGGAGAGATTGCAGAGGTGATTTACCAGGATGTTGCGTTAGAGAGTGTATAGAGGTGAATCGCCAGGATGTTGCACTGTAGAGGATACGGGGGAGATTTACCACAATATTGCACTAGAGAGGTTGCTGCGGATATTTACTAGCATGTTGCAAAGAGAGGATGCAGAGGAGATTTACCAGGATGTTGCACCAGAGAAGGTACAGAGCAGAATTACCAGGATGTTACACTGGAAACGGTACCGACGAGATTTACCAGCATGTTGCACTGGAGAGGGTACAGAGGAGTTTAACAGGATATTGCACTAGAGAGGGTGTAGAGGAGATTTACCAGGATGTTGCACTGCAGCGTGTGGAGAGGAGATTTATCACGATGCTGCACTGCCGAGGGTAAAGAGTAGATTTATTAGAATATTACATTGGAGATGTCAGAGAGGTGAATTATCAAGGTGTTGCACTGGCGAGGGTACAGATTAGATTCAACAGGATGTTGAAGTGGAGAGTTTGCAGAGGAGATTTACCAGGATGTTGCACTGGAGTGGGTACAGAGGAGCTTTACCAGGAAGTTGAACTAGAGAGGATACAGAGAAGATTTACCAGGATGTTTCACTGGAGAGGGTACAGAAGAGATTTACCTGGATGTTGCAAAGAGAATGTGCAGAGGAGATTTAGCAGGCTGTTCTACTGGAGAGAGGACAGCGTAGATTTACTTGGATGTTGCACTAGAGGGGGTACAGAGGAGATTTATCAGGAACTTGAACTAGCGAGGGTACAGAAGAGATTTACCAGGAAGTTGCAGTGGAGGGGTTACAGAGGAGATTTACCAGGATACCACACTGGAGATGTTACGGGGGAGATTTACCAGGATGTTGCACTGGAAAGAATACAGAGGATATTTACCAGGATGTTGCAATGTAGTGTGTACATAGGAGATTTACCAGGATGTTGCATTGGAGGGTGTACAGATGAGATTTACCATATGTTGCACTGGAGGGTTACCGAGAAGGTTTACCAGGATATTGCACTAAACAGGGAACAGAGGATATTTAACAGGATGTTGCACTAGAGAGGTTATATCGGAGATTTTCCAGGATGTTGCACTGCACAGGTTACAGAGGAGATTAACCACGATGATGCACCGGAGCGGGTATAGAGGGGATTTAGCAGATTGTTGCATTGGAGAGGTTACAGAGGAGATTTACAGGATGTTACACTGAAGAAGGTACAGAGGAGATTTAAAAGACTGTTGCACTGAAGGGAGTACAGAGGAGATTTAACAGGATGTTGCACTGCAGAGGGTACAGAGGAAATTTACAAGGATGATGCACTAGAGAGGGTACAGAGAAGATTCACCAGGATCTTGCTCTGAAGAGAGTACAAAGGAGTTTTACCAAGATGATACAATGGAGAAGGTGCAGAGGAGATATAACAGGATGTTGCACAGTGGAAGTTACGGAAGAGATTTAACAGGATGTTGCACTAGAGAAAATTCAGCAGAAATTTACCAGGATCGTGCACTGGTGAGGGTACAGAGGAGATTTACCAGCATGTTGCACCAGAGAGAGTGCAGAGGAGATTTACCAGAATGTTGCATTGGAGAGTTTACAGAGTGATTTACCAGGATGTTGCACTGGAAAGGGTACAGAGGTGATTTACCAGGATGTTGCCCTGGCATGGGCACGGAAGCGATTTACCAGGATGTTACACTAGAGAGGGTAAAGCGGAGATTTGCCAGGATGTTGCTGTGGAGAGGGTACAGAAGAGATTTGCCACGATATTGCACTGGATGTGTAAAGAGGTGATTTATCAGGATGTTGCACCGAGAGCGTTCTGAGGAGCTTTACAAGGATGTTGCTCTGCAGAGCATGCAGAGGTGATTTACAAGGATGTTGCACTGCAGATGGTACTGATGAGATTTACAAAAATGTTGCATTGATGAAGTACAGCTGAGTTTTAAAAGGATTTTGCACTGGAGTTTGCACAGTGGTTGTTTACCAGCATGTTGCATTGGAGCGTGTACAAAGGATATTTAACAGGATATTGCACTTGAGAAGGTGCAGAGGAGATTTACCAGAATGTTGCACTACAGAGGGTAGAGAGGAGATTTACAAGGATGTGGCACTATAGAGTGTAGAAAGGAGATTTACCAGGATGCAGCAGTGGCGAAGGATCAGAGGAGATTTAAAAGGATGCTGTGCTTGAGAGGATGCAGAGCAGATTTACCAGGATGTTACACTGGAGATGTTACAGAGGAGATTAGCAGGATGTTGCACTAGAGAGGGTGCAGAGGAGAATTACCAGGATGTTAGACTGCAGAGCGTGCAGAGGTGATTTACAAGGATGTTGCACTGGAGAGTGTACAGATGAGATTTACCAAATGTTGCACTGGAGGTTTACCGAGGAGGTTAACCAGGATATTGCACTAGACAGGGTACAGAGGATATTTAACAGGATGTTGCCCTAGAGAGGTTACAGCGGAGATTTTCCTGGATGTTGCACGGGACAGGGTGCAGAGGAGATTTACCACGATGTTGCACCGGAGCGGGTATAGAGGGGCTTTAGCAGATTGTTGCACTGGAGAGGTTACAGAGGAGATTTACAGGATGTTACACTGAAAAGGGTACAGAGGAGATTTAAAAGACTGTTGCACTGAAGGGAGTACAGAGGATATTTAACAGGATATTGCACTGCTGACGGTACAGAGGAGATTTACAAGGATGATGCACTAGAGAGGGTAAAGAGAAGATTTACCAGGATCTTGCTCTGGAGAGAGTACAACGGAGTTTTACCAAGATGATACAATGGAGAGGGTGCAGAGGAGATTTAACAGGATGTTGCACAGTGGAAGTTACGGAAGAGATTTAACAGGATGTTGCACTAGAGAAAATTCAGCAGAACATTACCAGGATGGTGCACTGGTGAGGGTACAGATGAGATTTACCTGCATGTTGCATTAGAGAGAGTGCAGAGGAGATTTACCAGAATGTTGCATTGGAGAGTTTACAGAGTGATTTACCAGGATGTTGCACTGGAAAGGGTACCGACGAGATTTACCAGCATGTTGCACTGGAGAGGGTACAGATGAGTTTAACAGGATATTGCACTAGAGAGGGTGTAGAGGAGATTTACCAGGATGTTGCACTGCAGCGTGTGGAGAAGAGACTTATCACGATGATGCACTGCCGTGGGTAAAGAGGAGATTTATTAGGATATTACATTGGAGAGTGTAGAGAGGTGAATTATCAAGGTGTTGCACTGGCGAGGGTACAGATTAGATTCAACAGGATGTTGAAGTGGAGAGTTTGCAGAGGAGATTTACTAGGATGTTGCACTGGAGTGGGTACAGAGGAGCTTTACCAGGAAGTTGAACTAGAGAGCATACAGAGAAGATTTACCAGGATGTTTCACTGGAGAGGGTACAGAAGAGATTTACCTGAATGTTGCAAAGAGAGTGTGCAGAGGAGATTTAGCAGGATGTTCTACTGGAGAGAGGACAGCGGAGATTTACCAGGATGTTGCATTAGAGGGGGTACAGAGGAGATTTACCAGGATCTTGAAATAGCGAGGGTACAGTGGAGATTTACCAGGATATGGCCTTGGGAGACTACAGAGTATCTTCACCAGGATGTTGCTCTAGACAGGGTACAGAAGATATTTACCAGGATGTTGCACTGGTGAGGGTACAGAAGAGATTTACCAGGAAGTTGCAGTGGAGGGGTTACAGAGGAGATTCACCAGGATACCACACTGGAGATGTTACGGGGGAGATTTACCAGGATGTTGCACTGGAAAGAATACAGAGGATATTTACCAGGATGTTGCAATGGAGTGTGAACATAGGAGATTTACCAGGATGTTGTACTTGAGAAGTTACAGCGGAGATTTACAAGGATGTTGCACTGGCGAGGGTACAGAGGTGATTTACCAGGATGTTGCACTGGAGGGGTACAGTTTAAATTTACCAGATTGTTGCTCTATAAAGGGTACAGAAGAGATTTAGCAGGATGTTGCACTAGAGCGGGTGCAGAGGAGAATACCAGGATGTTGTACTGCAGAGTGTACAGACGATATATACAAGAATGATGCACTAGATGGGGCACAAATTTGATTTAACAGGATCTTGTACTAGAGAATATAGAGAGGATTTTTAACAGGATATTGCGCTAGAGAGTTTTAAGAGGAGATTTACCAGGATGTTAAACTGCAGAGGGTACCGAGGTGATTTGCAAGGTTGTTGCGCTAGAGACGGTATAGACGTGTTTCAGCAGAATGTTGCACTGGAGAGGATACAGAGGAGATTCACCAGGATGTTGCACTGGACAGGGTACAGAAGAGATTTACCACGATGTTGCACCGGAGCGGGTATAGAGGGGATTTACCAGGTTGTTGCACTGGAGAGGTTAAAGAGGAGATTTACGAGGATGTTTCACTGCAGAGGGTACAGAGGAGATTTACAAGAATGTTGCACTGAAGGGATTCCAGCGGAGATTTAACAGGATGTTGTACTGCAGAGGGTACAGAGGAGATTTACAAGGATGAAGCACTAGAGAGGGTACAGAGAAGATTTACCAGGATCTTGCACTCGAGAGAGAACAGGATAGATTTACCAAATATTGCACTAGAATGGTTGCAGAGGAGATTTACTAGGATGTTGCACTAGAGAGCATACAGAGGAGATATACCAGGATGTTGCACTAGAGAGGCAACAGAGGAGATTTTACCAGGATGTTGCACCAGAGAGAATCCAGACGAGATTTACTAAGATATGGCCCTGGGAGGGTACAGAGAAGATTCACAAGAGTGTTCCACCAGACAGGGTACAAAGGAGATTTACCAGCATGTTGCACCAGTGAGGGTACAGAGGAAATTTACCAGGATATTGCAGATAGGTAACAACGGAGATTTACCAGGACGTTGCAGGGAGAGGGTGCAAAGGACATTTAAAAGGATGTTGCACTGGCGAAGGATACAGAGGAAATTTAACAGAATATTGCGCTAGTGAGGATGCAGCAGAGATTTACTAGGTAGTTGCCCTGAAGGCATGTCGCAATGGAAAGGGTACAGTGACGATTTTCCTGCTTGTTGCAGCAGAGCGGTACACATGAGATTTACCAGGTTGATTCACTCAAGAATGTACAGCGGAAATTTACCAGGATGTTGCACTAGACAGGGCGCAGAGGAGATTTACCAGGATGTTGCACTGCAGAGGGTACAGAGGAGTTTTACAAAAATGTTGTACTACAGATAGTACTTAGCAGATTTTCCAGCATGATGCTCTAGAGAGGTGCAGTGGAGACTCACCAGGATGTTGCACTAGTGAGGGTACAGATGAGATTTAACAGGATGTTCCACTAGAAAGATTACAGAGAAGATTTAGCAGGATGTTGCACTGGAGAGTGTACAGAGGGGATTTACCAGGATGTTGCCCTGGCATGGGCACGGAAGCGATTTACCAGGATGTATCACTAGAGATTGTAAAGCGGAGATTTGCCAGGATGTTGCCGTCGAGGGAATACAGAATGGATTTGCCACGATATTGCACTGGATGTGTAAAGAGGTGATTTACCAGGATGTTGCTCTGTAGAGAGTACAGGGTAGATATACCAAAATATTGCAATGGAGAGGGTGCAGACGAGATTTACTAGGATGTTGCACTAGAGAGGATGCAGAGGAGATTTACGAGGATGTTTCATTGCAGAGGGTACAGATGAGATTTACAAGATTATTGCACTGAAGGGTGTACAGAGGATTTGTAACAGGTTGTTACATTACAGAGTGTACAGAGGAGATTTACAAGGATGATGCACTAGAGAGGGTAGAGAGAAGATTTACCAGGAGCTTGTACTGCAGAGAGTACAGAGGAGATTTACCAAGATGGTGCAATGGAGATTGTGCAGTGGAGTTTCAACAGGATGTTACACAGTGGGATGTACAGGAGAGATTTAACAGAATGTTGCACTAGAGAGGATTCAGAAGAAATTAACCAGGATGTTGCACTGGTGAGGGTAAAGAGGAGTTTTACCGGCTACTAGCATGGAGAGATTGCAGAGGAGATTTACCAGGATGTTGCGTTAGAGAGTGTATAGAGGTGAATCACCAGGAGGTTGCACTGTAGAGAATACGGGGGAGATTTACCACAATATTGAACTAGAGAGGTTGCAGCAGATATTTACTAGCATGTTGCAATAGAGAGCATGCAGAGGAGATTTACCAGGATGTTGCACCAGAGAAGGTACAGAGCAGGATTACCAGGATGTTACACTGGAAACGGTACCGACGAGATTTACCAGCATGTTGCACTGGAGAGGGTACAGAGGAGTTTAACAGGATATTGCACTAGAGAGGGTGTAGAGGAGATTTACCAGGATGTTGCACTGCAGCGTGTGGAGAGGAGATTTATCACGATGCTGCACTGCCGAGGGTAAAGAGGAGATTTATTAGGATATTACATTGGAGAGGGTAGAGAGGTGAATTATCAAGGTGATGCACTGGCGAGGGTACAGATTAGATTCAACAGGATGTTGAAGTGGAGAGGTTGCAGAGGAGATTTACCAGGATGTTGCACTGGAGTGGGTACAGAGGAGCTTTACCAGGAAGTTGAACTAGAGAGCATACAGAGAAGATTATCCAGGATGTTTCACTGGAGAGGGTACAGAAGAGATTTACCTGGATGTTGCAAAGAGAATGTGCAGAGGAGATTTAGCAGGATGATCTACTGGAGAGAGGACAGCGGAGAGTTACCAGGATGTTGCGCTAGAGGGGGTACAGAGGAGATTTACCAGGATCTTGAACTAGCGATGGTACAGTGGAGATTTACCAGGATATGGCCTTGGGAGACTACAGAGTATCTTCACCAGGATGTTGATCTAGACAGGGTACTGAAGATATTTACCAGGATGTTGCACTGGTGAGGGTACAGAAGAGATTTACCAGGAAGTTGCAGTGGAGGGGTTAAAGAGGAGATTTACCAGGATACCACACTGGAGATTTTACGGGGGTGATTTACCAGGATGTTGCACTGGAAAGAATACAGAGGATATTTACCAGGATGTTGCAATGGAGTGTGTATATAGGAGATTTACCAGGATGTTGCATTGGAGGGTGTACAGAGGAGATTTACCAGGATATTTGACAAGACATGGTACATAGGAGATTTACCAGGATCTTGTACTTGAGAAGTTACAGCGGAGATTTACAAGGATGTTGCACTGGCGAGGGTACAGAGGTGATTTACCAGGATGTTGCACTGGAGAGGTACAGTTTAAATTTACCAGGTTGTTGCTCTATAACGGATACAGAAGAGATTTAGCAGGATGTTGCACTAGAGCGGGTGCAGAGGAGAATACCAGGATGCTGCACTGCAGAGTGTACAGACGATATATACAAGAATGATGCACTAGATGTGGCACAAATTTGATTTAACAGGATCTTGTACTAGAGAATATAGAGAGCATTTTTAACAGGATATTGCACCAGAGAGGTTTAAGAGGAGATTTACCAAGATGTTATACTGCAGAGGGTACCGAGGTGATTTGCAAGGTTGTTGCGCTAGAGACAGTATAGAGGTGTTTCAGCAGGATGTTGCACTGGAGTGGATACAGAGGAGATTTACCAGGATGTTGCACTGGACAGGGTACAGAAGAGATTTACCACGATGTTGCACCGGAGCGGGTATAGAGGGGATTTACCAGGTTGTTGCACTGGAGAGGTTAAAGAGGAGATTTACGAGGATGTTTCACTGCAGAGGGTACAGAGGAGATTTACAAGAATGTTGCACTGAAGGGATTCCAGAGGAGATTTAACAGGATGTTGTACTGCAGAGGATACAGAGGAGATTTACAAGGATGAAGCACGAGAGAGAGTACAGAAAAGATTTACCAGGATCTTGCACTGGAGAGAGAACAGAATAAATTTACCAAAAATTGCACTAGAATGGTTGCAGAGGAGATTTACTAGGATGTTGCACTAGAGAGCATACAGAGGTGATATACCAGGATGTTGCACTAGAGAGGGAACAGAGGAGATTTTACCAGGATGTTGCACCAGAGAAAATCCAGACGAGATTTACTAGGATATGGCCCTGGGAGGGTACAGAGAAGATTCACAAGAGTGTTTCACCTGACAGGGTACAAAGAGATTTACCAGCATGTTGCAGTAGTGAGGGTACAGAGGAAATTTACTAGGATATTGCAGATAGGTAACAACGGAGATTTACCAGGATGTTGCAGGGAGAGGGTGCAAAGGACATTTAAAAGGATGTTGCATTGGCGAAGGATACAGAGGAAATTTAACAGAATATTGCGGTAGTGAGGATGCAGCAGAGATTCACTAGGTAGTTGCCCTGAAGGCATGTCGCACTGGAGAGGGTACAGTGATGATTTTCCTGCTTGTTGCAGCGGAGCGGTACAGATGAGATTTACCAGGTTGATTCACTAAAGAATGTACAGCGGAAATTTACCAGGATGTTGCACTAGACAGGGCGCAGAGGAGATTTACCAGGATGTTGCACTGCCGAGGGTACAGAGGAGATTTACAAAAATGTTGTTCTACACATAGTACATAGCAGATTTTCCAGGATGATGCTCTAGAGAGGTGCAGTGGAGACTCAGCAGGATGTTGCACTAGTGAGGGTACAGATGAGATTTAACAGGATTTTCCACTAGAATGATTACAGAGAGATTTAGCAGGATGTTGCACTAGACAGGGCGCAGAGGAGATTTACCAGGATGTTGCACTGCAGAGAGTACAGAGGAGTTTTACAAAAATGTTGTACTACAGATAGTACATAGCAGATTTTCCAGGATGATGCTCTAGAGAGGTGCAGTGAAGACTCACCAGGATGTTGCACTAGTGAGGGTACAGATAAGATTTAACAGGATGTTCCACTAGAAAGGTTACAGAGAACATTTAGCAGGATGTTGCACCGGACAGTGTACAGAGGGGATTTACCAGGATGTTGCCCTGGCATTGGCAAGGAAGCGATTTACCAGGATGTATCACTAGAGAGCGTAAAGCGGAGATTTGCCAGGATGTTGCTGTCGAGAGGGTACAGAGGGATTTGCCACGATATTGCACTGGATGTGTAAAGAGGTGATTTACCAGGATGTTGCACTGTAGAGAGTACAGGGTAGATATACCAAAATATTGCACTGGAGAGGGTGCAGACGAGATTTACTAGGATGTTCCACTAGAGAGGATGCAGACGAGATTTACAAGGATGTTTCATTGCAGAGGGTACAGATGAGATTTACAAGATTATTGCACTGAAGGGAGTACAGAGGATCGGTAACAGGGTGTTACATTACAGAGTGTACAGAGGAGATTTACAAGGTTGATGCACTAGAGAGGGTACAGAGAAGATTTACCAGGAGCCTGCACTGCAGAGAGTACAGAGGAGATTTACCAAGATGGTGCAATGGAGATTGTGCAGAGGAGTTTCAACAGGATGTTACACAGTGGGATGTACAGGAGAGATTTAACAGATTGTTGCACTAGAGAGGATTCAGAAGAAATTAACCAGGAATTTGCACTGGTGAGGGTACAGAGGAGTTTTACCAGCTAATTGCACCGGAGAGATTGCAGAGGAGATTTACCAGGATGTTGCGTTAGAGAGTGCATAGAGGTGAATCACCAGGATGTTGCACTGTAGAGAATACGGGGGAGATTTACCACAATATTGCACTAGAGAGGTTACAGCGGATATTTACTAGCATGTTGCAATAGAAAGGATGCAGAGGAGATTTACCAGGATGTTGCACCAGAGAAGGTACAGAGCAGAATTACCAGGATGTTACACTGGAAACGGTACCGACGAGATTTACCAGCATGTTGCACTGGAGAGGGTACAGACGAGTTTAACAGGATATTGCACTAGAGAGGGTGTAGAGGAGATTTACCAGGATGTTGCACTGCAGCGTGTGGAGAGGAGATTTATCACGATGCTGCACTGCCGAGGGAAAAGAGGAGATTTATTAGGATATTACATTGGAGAGGGTAGAGAGGTGAATTATCCAGGTGTTGCACTGGCGAGGGTACAGATTAGATTCAACAGGATGTTGAAGTGGAGAGGTTGCAGAGGAGATTTACCAGGATGTTGCACTGGAGTGGGTACAGAGGAGCTTTACCAGGAAGTTTAACTAGAGAGGATACAGAGAAGATTTACCAGGATGTTTCACTGGAGAGGGTACAGAAGAGATTTACCTGGATGTTGCAAAGAGAGTGTGCAAAGGAGATTTAGCAGGATGTTCTACTGAAGAGAGGACAGCGGAGATTTACCAGGATGTTGCACTAGAGGGGGTACAGAGGAGATTTACCAGGATCTTGAACTAACGAGGGTACAGTGGAGATTTACCAGGATATGGCCTTGGGAGACTACAGATTATCTTCACCAGGATGTTGCTCTGGACAGGGTACAGAAGATATTTACCAGGATGTTGCACTGGTGAGGATATAGAAGAGATTTACCAGGAATTTGCAGTGGAGGGGTTACAGAGGTGATTTACCACGATACCACAATGGAGATGTTACGGGGGAGATTTACCAGGATGTTGCTCTGGAAAGAATGCAGAGGATATTTACCAGGATGTTGCAATGGAGTGTGTACATAGGAGATTTACCAGGATGTTGCATTGGAGGGTGTACAGAGGAGATTTACCAGGATATTTGACAAGACATGGTACATAGGAGATTTACCAGGATCCTGTACTTGAGAAGTTACAGTGGAGATTTACAAGGATGTTGCACTGGCGAGGGTACAGAGGTGATTTACCAGGATGTTGCACTGGAGGGGTACAGTTTAAATTTACCAGGTTGTTGTTCTATAACGGGTACAGAAGTGATTTAGCAGGATGTTGCACTAGAGCGGGTTAAGAGGAGAATACCAGGATGTTGTACTGCAGAGTGTACAGACGATATATACAAGAATGATGCACTAGATGGGGCACAAATTTGATTTAACAGGATCTTGTACTAGAGAATATAGAGAGGATTTTTAACAGGATATTGCGCTAGAGAGATTTAAGGGGAGATTTACCAGGATGTTATACTGCAGAGGGTATCGAGGTGATTTGCAAGGTTGTTGCGCTAGAGACGGTATAGAGGTGTTTCAGCAGGATGCTGCACTGGAGTGGATACAGAGGAGATTTACCAGGATGTTGCACTGGACAGGGTACAGAAGAGATTTACCACGATGTTGCACCGGAGCGGGGATAGAGGGGATTTACCAGGTTGTTGCACTGGAGAGGTTAAAGAGGAGATTTACGAGGATGTTTCACTGCAGAGGGTACAGAGGAGATTAACAAGAATGTTGCACTGAAGGGATTCCAGAGGAGATTTAACAGGATGTTGTACTGCAGAGGGTACAGAGGAGATTTACAAGGATGAAACACTAGAGAGGGTACAGAGAAGATTTACCAGGATCTTGCACTGGAGAGAGAACAGGAAAAATTTACCAAAAATTGCACTAGAATGGTTGCAGAGGAGATTTACTAGGATGTTGCACTAGAGAGCATACAGAGGAGATATACCAGGATGTTGCACTAGAGAGGGAATAGAGGAGATTTTACCAGGATGTTGCACCAGAGAGAATACAGACGAGATTTACTAGGATATGGCCCTGGGAGGGTACAGAGAAGATTCACAAGAGTGTTCCACCAGACAGGGTACAAAGAGATTTACCAGCATGTTGCACTAGTGAGGGTACAGAGGAAATTTACCAGGATATTGCAGATAGGTAACAACGGAAATTTACCAGGATGTTGCAGAGAGAGAGTGCAAAATACAGTTAAAAGGATGTTGCACTGGCGAAGGATACAGAGGAAATTTAACAGAATATTGCGCTAGTGAGGATGCAGCAGAGATTTACTAGGTAGTTGCCCTGAAGGGATGTCGCACTGGAGAGGGTACAGTGATGATTTTCATGCTTGCTGCAGCAGAGCGGTACAGATGAGATTTACCAGGTTGACTCACTAAAGAATGTACAGCGAAAATTTACCAGGATGTTGCACTAGACAGGGCGCAGAGGCGATTTACCAGGATGTTGCACTGCAGAGGGTACAGAGGAGTTTTTCAAAAATGTTGTACTACAGATAGTACATAGCAGATTTTCCAGGATGATGCTCTAGAGAGGTGCAGTGGAGACTCACCAGGATGTTGCACTAGTGAGGGTACAGATGAGATTTAACAGGATGTTCCACTAGAGAGGTTACAGAGAAAATTTAGCAGGATGTTGCACTGGAGAGTGTACAGAGGGGATTTACCAGGATTTTGCATCAAGAGCGTGCAGTGAAAGTTTTTCAGGATGTTGCTCTGAAGAGCATGCAGATGTGCTTTACAAGGATGTTGCACTGCAGATAGTACAGAGGTGATTTAAAAAATGTTGCACTAGAGGGAATACAGAGGAGATTTAACAAGATTGTACACTGGAGAGTGTAAAGTGGATATTACCAGGATGTTGTACTGGAAAGTGTACTGAGGATATTTAACAGGATATTGCACTTGAGAGGTTGCAGAGGAGATTTACCAGCATGTTGCACTTCTGAGGGTTGAGAGGAGATTTAAAAAGATGTTGCACTAGAGAGGGTATAAAGGAGATTTACCAGAATGTAGCACTGGCGAAGGAACAGAGGAGATTCAACAGAATGTTGTACTAGAGAGGATTCAGAGGAGATTTACCAGGATGTTGCACTGGAGAGGTTATAGAGGAGATTAGCTGGATGTCGCACTAGAGTGGGTGCAGAGGAGATTTACCAGGATGTTGCACTGCAGAGAGAGCAGAGGTGATTTACAAGGATGCTGCACTGGAGAGTGTACAGATGAGATTTACCAGAATGTGGCAGTGGAGGGGCACCGAGGATGTTTACCAGGTTATTGCACTAGACCTGGTACAGAGGAGATTTACCTCAATGTTGCACTAGAGAGGTTACAGCAGAGATTTACCAGGATGTTGCACTGGAGAGTGTACAGTCGAAATTTACCACGATGTTGCAACGGAGCGGGTATAGAGATTTACCAGGTTGTTGCACTGGAGAAGTTACAGAGGAGATTTACAAGACTGTTGCACTGAAGGGAGTACAGAGGTGATGTAACAGGATGTTACACTGCAGACGACACAGAGGAGATTTACAAGGATGGTGCACTAGAGAGGTACAGAGGAGATTTACCAGGAGCTTGCACTGAAGAGTCTACAGAGGAGATTTACCAAGATGATGCAATGGAGTGTGTGCAGAGAAGATTCAACAGGATGTTACACAGTGGAAGTTACAGAAGAGATTTAACAGGATGTTGCACTAGAGAGGTTTCAGAAGAAATTAGCCAGGATGTTGCAAGAAAGACGGTACAGAGCATAATTACCAGGATGTTACACTGGAAAGGATCCGACGAGATTTACCAGCATGTTGCACTGGAGAGGGTATCGATGAGTTTTAACAGGATATTGCACTAGATAAGGTTTAGAGAAGATTTACCAGGATGTTGCACTTCGGTGTGTGGAGAAGAGATTTATCATGATGCTGCACTGCCGAGGGTAAAGAGGGGATTTATTAGGATGTTACATTGGAGAGGGTAGAGAGGAGATTTATCAGGTTGTTGCAGTGGCGAGGGAACAGAGGAGATTCAACAGGATGTTGAAGTGGAGAGGTTGCAGAGGAGATTTACCAGGATGTTGCACTGCAGAGGGTACAGAGGAGGTTTACCAGAGAGTTCCACTAGAGAGGATACAGGGAAGATTTACCAGGATGTTTCACTGGAGAGGGTACAGAGGAGATTTACAAGGATATTGAACTAGCGAGGGTACAGTGGAGATTTAGCAAGATATGGCCCTGGGAAAGTACAGAGTATCTTCACCAGGATGTTGCACTAGACAGGTACAGATGATATTTACAAGGATGTTGCACTGGTGAGGGTACAGAAGAGATTTACCATCATGTTGCAGTGGAGGGGTTACAGAGGTGATTTAACAGGATATTGCACTGGAGATGTTACGGGGGAGATTTACCAGGATGTTGCACTGGAAAGAATACAGAGGATATTTACCAGGATGTTGCAATGCAGTGGGTACATAGGAGATTTACCAGGATGTTGCATTGGAGGGGGTACAGAGGAGATTTACCAGTATATTGGACAAGACATGGTACATAGGAGATTTACCAGGATCTTGTACATGAGAAGGTACAGTGTGGATTTACAAGGATGTTGCACTGGCGAGGGTAGAGTGGTGATTTACCAGGATGTTGCACTGGAGCAGGTACAGATGAGATTTACCAGGTTGTTGCACTAGAGCGGCTAAAGAGGAGATTTAGCAGGATGTGGCACTAGGGATAGTGGCAGAGGAGAATACCAGAATGTTGCAATGAAGAGGGTATAGAGGAGACATACAGGAATGGTGTACCAGAGGGGGCACAAATTTGATTTAACAGGATCTTGTACTAGAGAATATAGAGAGGATATTTAACAGGATATTGCACTAGAGATGTTTAAGAGGTTTACCAGGATGTTAGACTGCAGAGGGTACAGAGGAGATTTACAAGGTTGTTGCACTACAGACGACATAGAGGTGATTTAGCAGGATGTTGCACTGGAGAGGGTACAGAGGAGATTTACCACGATGTTGCACTGGAGCAGGTTTAGAAAGATGTACCAGGTTGTTGCACTGGAGAGGTTACAGAGGAGATTTACCAGGATATTACACTGCAGAGGGTACAAGGAGATTTAAAGACTGTTGCACTGAAGGGAGTACAGAGGAGTTTTAACAGAATGTTGCACTGCAGAGGGTACAGAGGAGATTTACAAGGATGTTGCACTAGAGAGGGTACACAGAAGATTTACCAGGATCTTGCACTGGAGAGAGTAAAAAGGAGTTTTACCAAGATGATACAATGTAGAGGGTGCAGAGGAGATTTAACAGGATGTTGCACAGTGGAAGTTACAGAAGAGATTTAAAAGGATGTTGCACTAGAGAGGATTAAGAGCAAATTTACCATGATGTTGCACTGGTGAGGGTACAGACGAGATTTAGCAGCATGTTGCACTAGAGAGAGTGCAGAGGAGATTTACCAGAATGTTGCATTGGAGAGTTTACACAGTTATTTACCAAAATATTGCACTAGAGATGGTGCAGAGGAGATTTACTAGGATGTTGCACTAGAGAGGATACAGAGGAGATTTACCAGGATGTTGCACTAGAGAGGATACAGAGGAGATTTACCAGAATGTTGCACCAGAGAGAAAACAGACTAGATTTAGTAGGATGGGAGTGTACAGAGTAGATTCACCAGAGTATTCCACCAGACAGGGTATAGAGGAGATTTACCAGAATATTGCACTAGTGAGGGTACAGGAAATTTACCAGGATATTGCAGATAGGTTACAAAGGAGATTTACCAGGATGTTGCAGGGAGAGAGTTCAAAGGACATTTAAAAGGATGTCACACTGGAAAGGTACAGAGGAGATTTAACAGAATGTTGCGCTAGAGAGGCTGCAGACGAGATTTACTAGATAGTTGCCCTCGAAAGTTTACAGAGGAGATTTACCAGCATATTGCACTAGACAGTGTACAGAGTTATATAGCAGGATATTGCACTAGAGAAGTTACAGCTGATATTTACCAGGATGTTGCACTAGAGAGGGTACAGAGGAGATTTACCAGGATGTTGCACTAGAGAGGTTGCAGAGGATATTTACTGGGATGTTGCACTAGAGAGGATGCAGAGGAGATTTACCAGGGTGTTGCACCAGGGAAGGTGCAGAGCAGAATTACCAGGATGTTACAATGGAATCGGTACCAACGAGATTTACCAGCATGTTGCACGGGAGAGGGTACAGAGGAGTTTTAACAGGATATTGCACTAGTGCGGGTGTAGAGGAGATTTACCAGGATGTTGCACTGCAGCGTGTGGAGAGGAGATTTATCACGATGCTGCACTGCCGAGGGTAAAGAGGAGATTTATTAGGATGTTACATTGGAGAGGGTAGAGAGGTGATTTATCAAGGTGTTGCACTGGCGAGGGTACAGAGGAGATTCAACAGGATGTTGAAGTGGAGAGGTTGCAGAGGAGATTTACCAGGATGTTGCACTGGAGAGGGTACAGAGAAGATTTACCAGGATGTTTCACTGGAGAGGGTACATAAGATATTTACCTGGAAGTTGCACCGAGAGTGTGCCAGGGATGATTTAGCAGGATGTTGTACTGGAGAGTGTACAGCGGAGATTTACCAGGATGTTGCACTAGAGGACGTACAGAGGAGATTTACCAGGATCTTGAACTAGCGAGGGTGCAGTGGAGATTTACCAGGATATGGACCTAGGAGCGTATCTTCACCAGGATGTTGCTCTAGACAGGGTACGGAAGATATTTACCAAGATGTTGCACTGGTGATGGTACAGTAGAGATTTTCCAGGAAGCTGCAGTGGAGGGGTTACAGAGGGGATTTACCAGGATATTGGACAAGACATGATACATATGAGATTTACCAGTATGTTGCACTGGAAAGAATAAAGAGGATATTTACCAGGATGTTGCAATGCAGTGTGTACAGAGGAGATTTACCATGATGTTGCATGGGAGGGTGTACACAGGAGATTTACTAGGATATTGGACAAGACAAGGTACATAGGAGATTTACCAGGATCTTGTACTTGAGAAGTATCAGCGGAGATTTACAAGGATGTTGCACTGGCGAGGGTACAGAGGTGATTTACCAGGATGTTGCACTGGAGGGGGTACAAATGAGATTTACCAGGTTGTTGAACTATAGCGGGAACAGAAGTGATTTAGCAGGATGTTGCACTAGAGTGGGTGCAGAGTAGAATACCAGGATGTTGCACTGCAGAGTGTATAGAGGAGATATACAAGAATGATGCACTAGCGGGGGCACAGATTTGATTTAACAGGATCTTGTACTAGAGAATATAGAGAGGATATTTAACAGGATATTGCACTAGAGAAGTTTAAGAGGAGATTTACCAGGATGTTAGACTGCAGAGGGTACAGAGGTGATTTGCACGTTTGGTGCACTAGAGACGGTATAGAGGTGATTTAGCAGGATGTTGCACTGAAATGGGTACAGAGGAGATTTACCAGGCTGTTCCACTGGCCAGGGTACAGAAGAGATTTACCACGACGTTGCACTGGAGCGGGTATAGAGGGGATTTACCAGGTTGGTGCACTGGAGACGTTACAGTGCAGATTTACGAGGATGTTACACTGCAGAGGGTACAGAGGAGATTTACAAGACTGTTGCACTAAAGGGATTACAGAGGAGATTTAACAGGATGTTGCACAGCAGCGGATACAAAGGAGATTTACAAGGATGATGCACTAGAGAGGGTAAAGAGAAGATTTAACAGGATCTTGCACTGGAGAGAGTACAGGTTAGATTTACCAACAATTGCACTAGAAAGGGTGCAGAGGAGATTTAATAGGATGTTGCACTAGAGAGGATGCAGAAGAGATTTACCAAGGTGTTGCACTAGAGAGGATACAGAGGAGATTTACCAGGATGCTGCATCAGAGTGAATACAGACGAGATTTAGTAGCATGTGGCCCTGGGATGGTACAGAAGAGATTCAACAGAGTGTTCAACCAGACAGGGTAGAGAGGAGATTTACCAGAATGTTGCACTAGTGAGGGTACAGAGGAAATTTGACTGGATATTGCAGATAGTTTACAACGGAGATTTACCATGATGTTGCACTGGTGAAGTTACAGTGGAGATTTAACTGGACGATGTGCTAGAGAGGATGCAGAGGAGATTTACCAGGATGTTGCAGTGGAGAAGGTACAGAGGAGATTAGCAGGATGTTGCACTAGAGAGGGTGCAGAGGAGATTTACCAGGATGTTGCTTTGGAGGTTTACAGAGGTGATTTACCAGGATATTGCTCTGGCGAGAGTACGGAACTGATTTACCAGGATGTTACACTAGAGAGGGTACAGATGAGATTTACCAGGATGTTTCACTGGAGAGGGTACAGAAGAGATTTGCCACGATGTTGCACTGGAAAGGGTACAGATGAAATTTACGAGGTTGTTGCACTAGAGCGGGTACAGAGCAGATTTAGCAGGATGTTGCAGTAGAGCGGGTACAGAGTAGAATACCAGGATGTTGCACTGCAGAGAGTATAGAGGAGATATACAAGAATGGTGCACTAGAGGGGGCACAGATTTTAATTAACAGTATCTTGTACTCGAGAATGTATAGAGGATATTTAACAGGATATTGCACTAAAGAGGATACAGAGGAGATTTACCAGGATGTTGCACTAGGGAGGATACAGAGAAGATTTAGCATGATGTTGCACTGGAGAGCGTACAGAGGAGATTTGCCAGGATGTTGCACCGACAGCATGCTTAGGATGTTTATGAGGATGTAGCTCTGCAGAGCATGCACAGGTGCTTTACAAGGATGTTGCACTGCAGATGGTACAGAGGAGATTTACAAAAAAGTTGCATTTAATTGAGTGCTGAGGAGATTTAACAGGATTTTGCACTGGAGAGTCTACAGTGGATATTTATGAGGATGTTGTACTGGAGAGTTTACAGAGGATATTTAACTGGATATTGCACTTGAGAAGGTGCAGAGGAGATTGACCAGAAAGTTACACTGCAGTGGGTAGAGAGGTGATTTACAAGGATGTTGCACTAGAAAGTGTAGAAAGGAGATTTACAATGATGTTGCACTGGCGAAGGTACAGATGAGATTTAAAAGGACGTTGTGCAAGAGAGGATGCAGAGGATATTTACCAGGATGTTGTACTGGAGAGGTTACAGAGGAGATTAGCAGGATGTTGCACTGCAGAGTGTGCAGAGGTGATTTTCAAGGATGTTGCACTGGAGAGTGTACAGATGAGATTTACCAGGATGTGGCACTGGAGGGGTACCGATGAGATTTACCAGGATATTGCACTAGACAGGGTACAGAGGAGATTTACCAGGATGCTGCACTGTAGAGTGTGCAGAGGAAATTTACCAGGATGTTGCATTTAAAGGGTACAGAGGTGATTTACCAGGATGTTGCTCTGGCGAGGGTACGGAAGAGATTTACCAGGATGTTACACTAGAGAGGGTACAGAGGAAATTTACCAGCATGTTGCAATGCAGAGCGTAAAGAAGCGTTTAGCCACGATGTTGCACTGGAACGTGTAGAGAGGAGTTTTACCAGGATGTTGCATTGTAGAGAGTACAGGTTTGATTTAGCAGAATATTGCACTTGAGTGGGTGCAGAGGTGATTTACAAAGATGTTGCACTAGAGAGGATGCAGAGGAGATTTACCAGTATGTTGCACTAGAGAGGGTACAGAGGAGATTTACCAGGATGTTGCACCAGAGAGGATAATTGCGAGATTTCATAGAATGTGGCCCTGGCAGGATACAGAAGAGATTCAGCAGAGTGTTCAACCAGACAGGGTAGAGAGGAGATTTACCAGAATGTTGCACTAGTGAGGGTACAGTGGAAATTTGACAGGATATTGCTGATAGGTTACAACGGAGATTTACCAGGATGTTGCCGGGAGAGAGTGCAAAGGACATTTAAAAGAATGTTGCACTGGCGGAGGTACAGAGGAGATTTACCAGGATATTGTACTAGACAGTGAACAGAGAGATATAGCAGGATGTTGTACTATAGAAGTTACAGCGGAGATTTATGAAGATGTTGCACTGGAGATGTTACAGAGATGATTTTCCAGGATGTTGCACCAGAACAGGTAGAGAGGATACTTACCAGCATGTAGCTCTGGAGAGGGTACAGGGGAGATTTTACAAGATGTTGCACTGGAAATAATACAGAGGAGATTTACCAGGATGTTGCCCTGGAGCGGGTACAGATGGGATTTACCGGGATATTGCACTAGACAGGGTATAGAGGAGATTTATCAGGATGTTCTATTTGACAAGTTACAGCGGATATTTACCAGGATGTTGCCTGGAGAGTGTACAGAAGTGATTCTCGTGCTTGATGCACCAGAGCGGTACAGATGAGATTTAACAGGTTGATGGACTAAAGAGTGTACAGAGGAGATTTACCAGAATGTTGCACTAGAGAGGGTGCAGAGGTGATTTACCAGGATGTCGCACTGCAGATAATACCGAGGAGATTGATAAAAATGTTGCACTGGCGAAGGTACAGAGGAGATTTAACAGGATGTTGCGCTACAGAGGATGCAGAGGAGATTTACTATGTAGTTGCCCTGGAGGGGTTACCGAGGAGATTTACTAGGATATTGCACTAGACAATGTACCCAGAGATATAGCAGGATGTTGTACTAGAGAAGTTAAAGCAGAGATTTAGCAAGATGCTGTACTGGAGAGGGTACAGAGGTGATTTACCAGGATGTTGCACAAGAGCAGGTATAGAGCAGATTTACCAGCATGTTGCACTGTAGAGGTAAATCGCCACTGCACCCTCTCTTGAGCATCATCCTGGAAAATCTCCTCTGTACCTTCTGTAGTGCAACATTTTTGTCAATCTCCTCTGTACCCTCTGCAGTGCAACATCCTGGTAAATCTCCTCTGTACATTCTTTAGTGCATCAATCTGGTAAATATCATATGTACCGCTCCGGTGCAACAAGCAGGAAAATCTCTTATGTGCCCTCTCCAGTGCAACATACTGGTAAATGTCCTCTGTAGCTTGTCTAGAGCAATATCCTGGTAAATCTCAGCTGTACCCGCTCCAGGGCAACATCCTGGTAAATCTCCTCTGTATTTTTTCCAATGCAACTAGAGAGTGTACAGTTGAGTTTTTACAGGATGTTCCACTAGGGAGGATACAGAGGTGATTTACCAGTATGTTGCACTAGAGAGTGTACATTTGAGATTTAACAGGATGTTCCACAAGGGAGGATACAGATTAGATTTAGCAGGATGTTGCACTGGAGAGGGTACAGAGGAGTTTTACCAGGATGTTGCACCGGCAGCATGCTTAGGAAGTTTATCAGGATGTTGCTCTGCACGGGAGCGGGTATAGAGGCGATTTACCAGGTTGTTGCACTGGAGAGGTTACAGTGGAGATTTACGAGAATGTTTCACTGCAGAGGGTACAGAGGAGATTTACAAGACTGTTGCAATGAAGGGAGTACAGAGGAGATGTAACAGGATGTTACACTGCAGAGGGTACAGAGGAGATTTACAAGGAAGATGCACATGAGAGGGTACAGAGGAGATTTACCAGGAGCTTGCACTGAAGAGATTACAGAGGAGAGTTACCAACATGATGCAATGGAGTGTGTGCAGAGGAGATTCAACAGGATGTTACACAGTAGAAGGTACAGAAGAGATTTAACAGGATGATGCACTAGAGAGGGTATAGAGCATAATTACCAGTATGTTACACTGGAAAGGGTACCGACGAGATTTACTAGCATGTTGCACTGGAGAGGGTACAGAGGAGTTTTAACAGGATATGCACTAGCGAGGGTGGAGAGGAGATTTACCAGTATGTTGCACTACGGCGTGTGGAGAGGAGATTTATCACGATGCTGCACTGCCGAGTTAAAGAGGAGATTTATTTGGATGTTACATTGGAGAGGGTAGAGAGGAGATTTATCAGATTGTTGCACTGGCGAGGGTACAGAGGAGATTCAACAGGATGTTGAAGTGGAGAGGTTGCAGAGGAGATTTACCAGGATGTTGCACTGTAGAGGATACAGAGGAGATTAAAAAAAAATTGCACTAGAGAAGGTACAGAGGAGAATTTCCAGGATGATGCTCTAGAGAGGGTGCAGTGGCGATTTACCAGGAGGTTGCACTGGAGAAGGTACAGCGGTGATTTACCAGGATGTTGCACTAGAGTGTGTACAGAGGAGATTGAAGAGGATGTTCCACTAGGGACGATACAGAGAAGATTTAGCAGGATGTTGCACTGGAGAGGGTACAGAGGAGATTTACCAGGATGTTGCAACGACAGCATGCTTAGGAGGTTTATGAGAATGTTGCTATGCAGAGCGTGCAAAGGTGCTTTACAATGATGATGCACTGCAGATGGTACATTTAAAAAATGTTGCACTTGATGGAGTGCAGAGGAGATTTAATAGGATTTTGCACTGGAGAGTGTACAGTGGATATTTACCAGGTTGTTGTACTGGAGAGTGTACAGAGGCTATTTAACAGGATATTGCACTTGAGAAGGTGCAGAGGAGATTTAGTAGAATGTTGCACCGCAGAGGGTAGAGAGGAGATTTACAAGGAGGTTGCACTAGAGAGTGTACAAAGGTGATTTACCAGGATGTTGCACTGGCGAAGAAACAGAGGAGATTTAACAGGACGTTGTGTTAGAGAGGATGCAGAGGAGATTTACCAAGAAGTTGCAGTGGAGATGTTACAGAGGAGATTAGCAGGATGTTGCACTACAGAGGGAGTAGAGGAGATTTACCACGATGTTGCACAAGAGCGGGTATAGCGGAGATTTACCAAGTTGTCGCACTGGAGAGGGTACAGAGGAGATTTACCAGGATATTACACTGCATAGTGTACAGAGGAGATTTACAAGACTGTTGCACTGAAGGGAGTGCAGAGGTGATTTAACAGGATGTTGCACTGCAGAGGGTACAGAGGAGATTTACAAGACAGTTGCACTGAAGGGAGTACAGAGGTGATTTAACTGGATGTTGCACTGCAGAGGGTATATATGATTTTACAAGGATGATGCACTAGAGAGGGTACAGAGAAGATTTACCAGGATCTTGTACTGGAGAGAGTACAAAGGAATTTTACAAGATGATACAATGGAGAGGGTGCAGAGGAGATTAACAGGATGTTGCTCAGTGGAAGTTACAGAAGTGATTTAACAGGATGTTGCACTAGCGAGGATTCGGAGGAAATTTACCAGGATGTTGCACTGGTGAGGTTACAGAGGAAATTTACCAGTATGTTGCACTAGAGAGAGTGCAGAGGAGTTTTACCAGAACGTTGCAGTGGAGAGTTTACAGAGTGATTTACCAGGCTGTTGCACTGGAAAGGGTACAGAGGTGATTTACCAGAATGTTGCACTGGCGAGGGCACGGAAGCGATTTACCAGGATGTTACACTAGAGAGGTTAAAGAGGAGATTTACCAGGATTTTGCTGTGGAGAGGGTACAGAAGAGAGTTGCCACGATGTTGCACTGGAAAGGGTAAATAGGTGATTTACAAGGATGTTGCACTGTAGTGTGTACAGGCTAGATATACTAAAATATTGCACGGGAGAGGGTGCAGAGGAGATTTACTAGGTTGTTGCGCTAGAGAGGATGTAGAGGAGATTTACGAGGATGTTACACTTGAGAGGGTACAGAGGAGAGTTACCAGAATGTTGCACCAGAGAGAATACAGACGAGATTTAGTAGGATGTGGCCCTGGCACGATAAGGAGTAGATTCACCAGAGTGTTCCACCAGACAGGGTACAGAGGAGATTTACCAGAATGTAGCACTAGTGAGGGTACAGAGGAAATTTAACAGGATATTGCAGCTAATTTACAACGGAGATTTACCAGGATGTTGCAGGGAGAGAGTGCAAATTACATTTAAAAGGATGTTGCACTGGCGAAGGTACAGAGGGGATTTAACAGAATGTTGCATTAGAGAGGATGCAGAGCAGATTTACTAGGTAGTTGCCCTGGAGGGATGTTGTACTGGAGAGGGTAGAGTGGTGATTTTTCTGCTTGTAGCAGCAGAGCGGTACAGATGAAATTTACCAGGTTGATGCACTAAAGAATGTACAGCGGAAATTTACCAGAATGTTGCACTAGAGAGGATACAGAGGAAATTTAACAGGATGTTCCACTAGAAAGGTTAGAGGGAAGATTTAGCAGGATGTTGCACTGGAGAGTGTACAGAGGAGATTTACCAGGATGATGCACCGAGAGCGTGCAGAGCAGGTTTATCAGGATGTTGCTCTGAAGAGCATGCAGAGGTGCTTTACAAGGATGTTGCACTGCACCTGGTACAGAGGAGATTTTAAAATGTTTCACTAGAGGGAATACAGAGGAGATTTAACAGGATTTTGCACTGGAGAGTGTAAAGAGGATATATACCAGGATGTTGTACTGGATGTGTACAGAGGATATTTAACAGGATATTGCACTTGAGAGGGTGCAGAGGAGATTTACCAGCATGTTGCACTTAGAGGGTAGAGAGGAGATTTAAAAAGATTTTGTGCTAGAGAAGTTAGAAAGGAGAATTACCATTGATGTTGCACTGGTGAAGTAACAGAGGAGATTCAACAGGTTGTTGTACTAGAGAGAATTCAGAGGAGATTTACCAGGATATTGCACCGAGAGTGCAACATCCAGGTAAATCTCTTCTGTACCCTCTCCAGTGAAACATCCTGGTAAATCTTCTCTGTAGCCTCTCTAGTGGAACTTCCTGGTAAATCTCCTCTGTACACTCTCCAGAAAAACATCCTGCTAAATCTCTTCTGCAACCTCTCCACTTCAACATTCTGTTGAATCTCCTCTTTACCCTCGGCAGTGCAGCATCGTGTTAAATCTCCTCTCCACACGCTGCAGTGTAACATCCTGGTAAATCTCGTCTACACCCTCTCTAGTGCAATATCCTGATAGAAATCCTCTGTACCCTCTCCAGTGCAACATGCTGGAAAATCTCGATGTTACCCTTTCCAGTATAACATCCTGCTAATTCTGCTCTGCACCTTCTCTCGTACAACATCCTGGTAAATCTCCTCTGCATCCTCTCTAGCGCAACATCCTATTAAATCTCATCTGCAACCTCTCTAGTGCAATATTTTGGTAAATCTCCCCTGTACTCTCTACAGTGCAACATCTTGCTAAATCTCCTCTTTAACATTTCGAGTGCAACATTGTAGTAATTCTCTTCTGTACAGAGTGTATAGAGGTGAATCACCAGGATGTTGCACTGGAGAGGGTACAGAGGAGATTTACCAGGATTTAACACTAGAGAGGATACAGAGGGGATTTACCAGGATGTTGCACTGGAGAGGGTACAGAAGAGAATTACTACAATCTTGCACTGGAAAGGGTGAAATGGAGATTTACCAGGATGTTGCACTGTAGAGAGTACAGGGGAGATTTACCAGAATATTGCACTAGAGAGGTTGAGAGGAGATTTAGTAGGATTTTGCACTTGAGAGGATGCAGAGGAGATTCATCAGGATGTTGCACCAGATAAGGTACATAGAAGAATTACCAGGATGTTACACTGGAAAGGGTACCGACAAGATTTACCAGCATGTTGCACTGGAGAGGGTACAGAGGAGTTTTAACAGGATATTGTACTAGAGAGGGTGTAGAGGAGATTTGCCAGGATGTTGCACTGCAGCGTGTGAAGAGGAGATTTATCACGATGCTGCACTGCCGAGATTAAAGAGGAGATTTATTAGGATGTTACATTGGAGAGGGTAGAGATGTGATTTATCACTTTGATGTATTGGCGAGGGTACAGAGGAGATTCAACAAGATGTTGAAGTAGAGAGGTTGTAGAGGAGATTTACCAGGATGTTGAACTGGAGAGTGTACAGAGGAGATTTACCAAGAAGTTCCACTAGAGAGGATACAGAAAAGATTTACCAGGATGTTTCACTGGAGAGGGTACAGAAGTGATTTACCTGGATGTTGCACCGAGAGTGTGCAGAGGAGATTTAGCAGCATGTTGTACTGGAGAGGGTACAGCAGAGATTTACCAGGTTGTTGCACTAGAGGGGATACAGAGGAGATTTACCAGGATATTGAACTAATGAGGGTACAGTGAAGATTTACCAGGATATGGCCCTGGGAGAGTACAGAATATCTTCACCAGGATGTTGCACTAGACAGGGTACAGTGGATATTTAGCAGAATGTTGCACTGGTGAGGGTACAGAAGAGATTTACCATGATGTTACAGTGGAGGTGTTACAGAGGATATTTACCAGGATATCGCACTGGAGATGTTATGAGGGAGATTTACCAGGATGTTGCACTGGAAAAATAGACAGGATATTTACCAGGATGTTGCAATGCAATGTGTATAGAGGAGAATTACCAGGATGTTGCATTGGAGGTGGTACAGAGGATATTTAGCAGGATATTGGACAAGACATGGTACATAGGAGATTTACCAGGATCTTGTACTTGAGAAGTTACAGTGGAGACTTACAAGGATGTTGCAATGGCGAGATTTCTGAGGTGATTTACCAGGATGTTGCAATGGAGCGGGTACAGATGAGATTTACCAGGTTGTTGCACTGGAGCGGGTACAGAGGAGATTTAGCAGGATCTTGCACTAGAGCGGGGGCAGAGGAGAATACCAGGATGTTGCACTGCAGAGTGAATAGATGAGATATACAAGAATGATGCAATAAAGGGGGCACAAATTTGATTGAACAGGATCTTGTACTAGGGTGTATAGAGAGGATATTTAACTGGATATTGCACTAGAGAGTTTTAAGTGGAGATTTACCAGAATGTTAGATTGCAGAGGGTACAGAGGAGATTTGCATGGCTGTTGCACTACAGACAGTATAGAGGTGATTTAGAAGGATGTTGCACTGGAGAGGGTACAGAGGAGATTTTCCAGGATGTTGCACTGGACAGGGTACAGAGGAGATTTACAACGATGCTGCACTGGAGCGGGTATAGAGGGGATTTACCAGGTTGTTGCACTGGAGAGTTTACAGATGAGATTTACGAGGACGTTTCACTGCAGAGGGTAGAGGGGAGATTTACAAGACTGCTGCACTGAAGGGAGTACAGAGAAGATTTCACAGGATGTTGCACTGCAGAGGGTACAGAGGAGATTTACCAGGATGTTGCACTTGACAGGCTTGAAAGGAGATTTACCACAATGTTGCACCGGAGCGGGTTTAAAGGGGATTTACCAGGTTGTTGCACTGGAGAGGTTACAGACGAACTTTACCAGGATGTTGCACTGGTGAGGGTATACAGTGATTTACCAGGATGTTGCACTGGCGAGGACACGGAAGCGATTTACCAGGATGTTACACTAGAGAGGGGAAAGAGAACATTTACCAGGATATTGTTGTGGAGAGGGTACAGAAGAGATTTGCCACGATGTTGCACCGACAGCATGCTTAGGATGTTTATGAGGATGTTGCTCGGCAGAGCATGCATACGTGCTTTACAGGGATGTTGCACTGCAGATGGTACAGAGGAGAATTACAAAAAAGTTGCACTTAATTGAGTGCAGAGTAGATTTAACAGGATTTTGCACTGGAGAGTGTACAGTGGATATTTACGAGGATGTTGTACTGGAGAGAGTACATAGGATATTTAACTGGATATTGCACTTGAGAAGGTGCAGAGGAGATTGACCAGAATGTTACACTGCAGTGGGTAGAGAGGTGATTTACAAGGATGTTACACTAGAGAGTGTAGATAGCAGATTTATAATGATGTTGCACTGGCGAAGGTACAGAGGAGATTTAAAAGGACGTTGTGCAAGAGAGGTTGCAGAGGAGATTTACCAGGATGTTGCCCTGGAGAGGTTGCAGAGGAGATTAGCAGGATGTTGCACTAGTAAGGGTGTAGAGGAGATTTATCAGGATGTTGCACTGCAGAGTGTGCAGATGTGATTTACAAGGATGTTGCACTGGAGAGTGTACAGATGAGATTTACCTGGATGTGGCACTGGAGGTGTACCGAGGAGATTTACCAGGATATTGCACTAGACAGGGTACAAAGGAGATTTACCAGGATGCTGCATTGCATAGTGTGCAGAGAGATTTACCAGGATGTTGCAGTGGAGAGGTTACAGAGGAGATCAGCAGGATGTTGCACTAGAGAGGGTGCAGAGGAGATTTATTAGGATGTTGCACTGCAGAGCGTGCAGAGGTGATTTATAAGGATGTTGCACTGGAGAGTGTAAAGATGAGATTTACCAGTATGTGGCATTGGAGCGGTACCGAGAAGGGTCATCAGGATATTGCCCTAGACAGGGTACAGAAGAGATTTACCAAGATGCTACACTGTAGATTGTGCAGAGGAGATTTACCAGGATGTGGCATTGGAGGTTTACAGAGGTGATTTACCAGGATATTGCTCTGGCGAGAGTACAGAACTGATTTACCAGGATGTTACACTATAGAGGGTATAGATGAGATTTACCAGGATGTTTCACTGGAGAGGGTATAGAAGAGATTTGCCACGATGTTGCACTGGAAAGGGTAAAGAGGAGATTTACCAGGATGTTGCAGTATAGAGAGTATAGGTTAGATTTACCAGAATTTAGCACTAGAGTGGGTGCAGAGGAGACTTACAAGGATGTTGCACTAGATAGAATGCAGAGAAGATTTACCAGGATGTTGCACTGGAGCGGGTACAGATGAGATTTACCAGGTTGTTGCACTAGACGGGTACAGAGGAGATTTAGCAGGATGTTGCACTAGAGCGTGTGCAGAGTAGAATACCAGGATGTTACACTGCAGAGAGTATAGAGGAGATATACCAGAATGATGCACTAGATGGGGCACAAATTTGATTTAACAGGATCTTGTACTAGAGAATGTAGAGAGGATATTTATTAGGACATTGCACTAGAGAGGTTTAAGAGACTTACCAGGATGTTAGACTGCAGAGGGTACAGAGGAGATTTACAATGTTGTTGCACTAGTGATGGTATAGAGGCGATTTTGCAGGATGTTGCACTGGAGAGGGTACAGAGGAGATTTACCAGGATGTTGCATTGGACAGGCTACAGAGGAGATTTACCACGATGTTGCACCGGAGCAGGTTTAGTTTGGATTTACCAGGTTGTTGCACTGGAGAGGTTACAGAGGAGATTAGCAGGATGTTGCACTAGAGAGGGTGTAGAGGAGATTTATCAGGATGTTTCACTGCAGAGTGTGCAGAGGTGATTTACAAGGATGTTGCACTAGAGAGTGTACAGATGAGATTTACCAGGATGTGGCTCTGGAGGGGTACCGTGGAGATTTACCAGGATATTGCACTAGACAGGGTACAGAGGAGGTTTACCAGGATGCTGCACTGTAGAGTGTGCAGAGGAGATTTACCAGGATGTTGCATTGGAAACGGTACAGAGGTGATTTACCAGGATGTTGCTCTGGCGAGGGTATGGAAGAGATTTACCAGGATGTTACACTAGAGAGGGTACAGAGGAAATTTACCAGGATGTTGCAATGAAGAGCGTAACGATGAGTTTAGCCACGATGTTGCGCTGGAACGTGTAGAGAGGAGATTCACCAGGATGTAGTATTGTAGAGAGTACAGGTTTGATTTAGCAGAATATTGCACTTGAGTGGGTGCAGAGGTGATTTACAAAGATGTTGCACTAGAGAGGATGCAGTGGAGATTTACCAGGATGTTGCACTAGAGAGGGAACAGAGGAGATTTATCAGGATGTTGCACCAGAGAGGATAATTGCGAGATTTCATGGAATGTGGCCCTGGGAGGATACCGAAGAGATTCAGCAGAGTGTTCAACCAGACAGCGTAGAGAGGAGATTTACCAGAATGTTGCATTAGTGAGGGTACAGAGGAAATTTGACAGGATATTGCAGGTAGGTTACAACGGAGATTTACCAGGATGTTGCCGGGAGAGAGTGCAAAGGACATTTACAATAATGTTGCACTGGCGGAGGTACAGAGGAGATTTACCACGATATTGTACTAGACAGTGAACAGAGAGATATAGCAGGATGTTGTACTATAGAAGTTACAGCGGAGATTTACGAAGATGTTGCACTGGAGATGTTACAGAGGTGATTTTCCAGGATGTTGCACCAGAGCAGGTAGAGAGGAGACTTACCAGCATGTAGCTCTGGAGAGGGTACAGGGGAGATATTCCAAGATGTTGCACTGGAAATAATACAGAGGAGATTTACCAGGATGTTGCCTGGAGAGGGTACAGAAGTGATTCTCGTGCTTGATGCACCAGAGCGGTACAGATGAGATTTAACAGGTTGATGCACTAAAGAGTGTACAGAAGAGATTTACCATGATGTTGCACTAGAGAGGGTGCAGAGGTGATTTACCAGGATGTCGCACTGCAGAGAATACCGAGGAGATTGATAAAAATGTTGCACTGGCGAAGGTACAGAGGAGATTTAACAGGATGTTGCGCTAGAGAGGATGCAGAGGAGATTTACTATGTGGTTGCCCTGGAGGGGTTTCCGAGGAGATTTACTAGGATATTGCACTAGACAAAGTACCCAGAGATATAGCATGATGTTGTACTAGAGAAGTTAAAGCAGAGATTTACCAAGATGCTGTACTGGAGAGGGTACAGAGGTGATTTACCAGGATGTTGCATAGAGCAGATATAGAGGAGATTTACCAGCATGTTGCACTGTAGAGGTAAATCGCCACTGCACCCTCTCTAGAGCATCATCCTGGAAAATCTCCTCTGTACCTTCTCTAGTGCAACATTTTTGTCAATCTCCTCTGTACTCTCTGCAGTGCAACATCCTGGTAAATCTCCTCTGTACATTCTTTAGTGCATCAACCTGGTAAATATCAGATGTACCGCTGCGGTGCAACAAGCAGGAAAATCAATTATGTGCCCTCTCCAGTGCAACATACTGGTAAATGTACTCTGTAGCTTGTCTAGAGCAATATCCTGGTAAATCTCAGCTGTACCCAGTCCAGGGCAACATCCTGGTAAATCTCCTCTGTATTTTTTCCAGTGCAACTAGAGAGTGTACAGTTGAGATTTAACAGGATGTTCCATTAGGGAGGATACAGAGGTGATTTACCTGTATGTTGCACTAGAGAGTGTACATTTGAGATTTAACAGGATGTTCCACAAGGGAGGATATAGAGAAGATTTAGCAGGATGTTGCACTGGAGAGGGTACAGAGGAGTTTTACCAGGATGTTGCACCGGCAGCATGCTTAGGAAGTTTATCAGGAGTTGCTCTGCACGGGAGCGGGTATAGAGGCGATTTACCAGGTTGTTGCACTGGAGAGGTTACAGTGGAGATTTACGTGAATGTTTCACTGCAGAGGGTACAGAGGAGATTTACAAGACTGTTGCAATGAAGGGAGTACAGAGGAGATGTAACAGGATGTTACACTGCAGAGGGTACAGAGGAGATTTACAAGGAAGATGAACATGAGAGGGTACAGAGGAGATTTACCAGGAGCTTGCACTGAAGAGATTACACAGGAGAGTTACCAAGATGATGCAATGGAGTGTGTGCAGAGGTGATTCAACAGGATGTTACACAGTAGAAGGTACAGAAGTGATTTAACAGGATGTTGCAATAGAGAGGGTATAGAGCATAATTACCAGGATGATACACTGGAAAGGGTACCGACGAGATTTACCAGCATGTTGCACTGGAGAGGGTACAGAGGAGTTTTAACAGGAGATTGCACTAGCGAGGGTGTAGAGGAGATTTACCACTATGTTGCACTACGGCGTGTGGAGAGGAGATTCATCACGATGCTGCACAGCCGAGTTAAAGAGGAGATTTATTTGGATGTTACATTGGAGAGGGTAGAGAGGAGATTTATCAGGTTGTTGCACTGGCGAGGGTACAGAGGCGATTCAACAGGATGTTGAAGTGGAGAGGTTGCAGAGGAGATTTACCAGGATGTTGCACTGTAGAGGGTACAGAGGAGATTAAAAAAAAATTGCACAAGAGAAGGTACAGAGGAGATTTTCCAGGATGATGCTCTAGAGAAGGTGCAGTGGCGATTTACCAGGAGGTTGCACTGGAGAAGGTACAGAGGTGATTTACCAGGATGTTGCACTAGAGAGTGTACAGAGGAGATTGAAGAGGATGTTCCACTAGGGAGGATACAGAGAAGATTTAGCAGGATGTTGCACTGGAGAGGGTACAGAGGAGATTTACCAGGATGTTGCAACGACAGCATGCTTAGGAGGTTTATGCGGATGTGCTCTGCAGAGCGTGCAAAGGTGCTTTACAAGGATGATGCACTGCAGATGTTACATTTACAAAAATGTTGCACTTGATGGAGTGCAGAGGAGATGTAATAGGATTTTGCACTGGAGAGTGTAGAGTGGATATTTACCAGGATGTTGTACTGGAGAGTGTACAGAGGCTATTTAACAGGATATTGCACTTGAGAAGGTGCAGAGGAGATTTAGTTGAATGTTGCACCGCAGAGGGTAGAGAGGAGATTTACAAGGATGTTGCACTAGAGAGTGTACAAAGGTGATTTACCAGGATGTTGCACTGGAGAGTGCACAAAGGTGATTTACGAGGATGTTGCACTGGCGAAGGAACAGAGGAGATTTAACAGGACGTTGTGGTAGAGAGGATGCAGAGGAGATTTACCAAGATGTTGCAGTGGAGATGTTACAGAGGAGATTAGCAGGATGATGCACTAGAGAGGGAGTAGAGGAGATTTACCACCATGTTGCACCGGAGCGGGTATAGCGGAGATTTACCAAGTTGTCGCACTGGAGAGGTTACAGAGGAGATTTACCAGGATATTACACTGCGTAGTGTACAGAGGAGATTTACACGACTGTTGCACTGAAGGGAGTAAAGAGGTGATTTAACTGGATGTTGCACTGCAGAGGGTAGAGGTGTTTTTTACAAGGATGATGCACTAGAGAGGGTAGAGAGAAGATTTACCAGGATCTTGTACTGGAGAGAGTACAAATTAATGTTATCAAGATGATACAATGGAGAGGGTGCAGAGGAGATTTAATAGGATGTTGCACAGTGGAAGTTACAGAAGTGATTTAACAGGATGTTGCACTAGAGAGGATTCAGAGGAAATTTACCAGGATGTTGCACTGGTGAGGTTACAGAGGAGATTTACAGGTATGTTGCACTAGAGAGAGTGCAGAGGAGTTTTACCAGAATGTTGCATTGGAGAGTTTACAGAGTGAATAACCAGGCTGTTGCACTGGAAAGGTCACAGAGGTGATTTACCAGAATGTTGCACTGGCGAGGGCACGGAAGCGATTTACCAGGATGTTACACTAGAGAGGTTAAAGAGGAGATTTACCAGGATTTTGCCGTGGAGAGGGTACAGATGAGATTTGCAACGATGTTGCACTGGAAAGGGTAAATAGGTGATTTACAAGGATGTTGCACTGTAGTTTGTACAGGGTAGATATACTAAAATATTGCACTGGAGAGGGTGCAGAGGAGATTTACTAGGTTGTTGCGCTAGAGAGGATGTAGAGGAGATTTACGAGGATGTTACACTTGAGAGGGTACAGAGGAGAGTTACCAGAATGTTGCACCAGAGAGAATACAGACGAGATTTAGTAGGATGTGGCCCTGGGACGATACAGAGTAGATTCACCAGAGTGTTCCACCAGACAGGGTACAGAGGAGATTTACCAGAATGTTGCACTAGTGAGGGTACAGAGGAAATTTAACAGGATATTGCAGCTAATTTACAACGGAGATTTACCAGGATGTTGCAGGGAGAGAGTGCAAATTACATTTAAAAGGATGTTGCACTGGCGAAGGTACAGAGGAGATTTAACAGAATGTTGCATTAGAGAGGATGCAGAGCAGATTTACTAGGTAGTTGCCCTGGAGGGATGTTGCACTGGAGAGGGTAGAGTGGGATTTTTCTGCTTGTAGCAGCAGAACGGTACAAATGAGATTTACCAGGTTGATGCAGTAAAGAATGTACTGCGGAAATTTACCAGGATGTTGCACTAGAGAGGATACAGAGGAAATTTAACAGGATGTTCCACTAGAGAGGTTACCGAGAAGATTTAGCAGGATGATGCACTGGAGAGATTACGGAGGAGATTTACCAGGATGATGCACCGAGAGCGTGCAGAGGAGGTTTATCAGGATGTTGCTCTGAAGAGCATGCAGAGATGCTTTACAAGGATGTTGCACTGCAGCTGGTACAGAGGAGATTTTAAAAAATTTTCACTAGAGGGAATACAGAGGGGATTTAACAGGATTTTGAACTTGAGAGTGTAAAGAGGATATTTACCAGGATGTTGTACTGGATGTTTACAGAGGATATTTAACAGGATATTGCACTTGAGAGGGTGCAGAGGAGATTTACCAGCATGTTGCACTTAGAGGGTAGAGAGGAGATTTAAAAAGATTTTGTGCTAGAGAAGTTAGAAAGGAGAATTACCATTGATGTTGCACTGGTGAAGTAACAGAGGAGATTCAACAGGTTGTTGTACTAGAGAGAATTCAGAGGAGATTTACCAGGATGTTGCACCGAGAGTGCAACATCCAGGTAAATCTCTTCTGTACCCTCTCCAGTGAAACATCCTGGTAAATCTTCTCTGTAGCCTCTCTAGTGGAACTTCCTGGTAAATCTCCTCTGTACACTCTCCAGAGCAACATCCTGATAAATCTCTTCTGCAAACTCTCCACTTCAACATTCTGTTGAATCTCCTCTGTAACCTCGCCAGTGAAACAACGTGATAAATCATATCTCTACCCTCTCCAATGTAACATCCTAAAAAATCTCCTCTTTACCCTCGGCAGTGCAGCATCGTGTTCAATCTCCTCTCCACACGCTGCAGTGTAACATCCTGGTAAATCTCCTCTACACCCTCTCTAGTGCAATATCCTGTTGGAACTCCTCTGTACCCTCTCTAGTGCAACATGCTGGTAAATCTCGTTGGTACCCTTTCCAGTATAACATCCTGGTAATTCTGCTCTGCACTTTCTCTGGTGCAACATCCTGGTAAATCTTCTCTGCATCCTCTCTAGTGCAACATCCTATTAAATCTCATCAGCAACCTCTCTAGTGCAATATTTTGGTAAATCCCCCCTGTACTCTCTACAGTGCAACATCCTGCTAAATCTCCTCTTTTCCATTTCGAGTGCAACATTGTAGTAATTCTCTTCTGTACAGAGTGTATAGAGATGAATCACCAGGATGTTGCACTGGAAAGGGTACAGAGGAGATTTACCAGGATTTAACACTAGAGATGGTACAGAGGGGATTTACCAGGATGTTGCACTGAAGAGGGTACAGAAGAGAATTACTACAATCTTGCACTCGAAAGGGTGAAGAGGAGATTTACCAGGATGTTGCACTGTAGAGAGTACAGGGGAGATTTACCAGAATATTGCACTAGAGAGGTTGCGAGGAAATTTAGTAGGATGTTGCACTAGAGAGGATGCAGAGGAGATCTACCAGGATGTTGCACCAGAGAAGGTACAGAGAAGAATTACCAGGATGTTACACTGGAAAGGGTACCGACAAGATTTACCAGCATGTTGCACTGGAGAGGGTACAGAGGAGTTTTAACAGGATATAGTACTAGAGAGGTTGTAGAGGAGATTTACTAGGATGTTGCACTGCAGCGTGTGGAGAGGAGATTTATCACGATGCTGCACTGCCGAGGGTAAAGAGGAGATTTATTAGGATGTTACATTGGAGAGGGTAGAGATGTGATTTATCACTTTGATGTATTGGCGAGGGTACAGAGGAGATTCAACAGGATGTTGAAGTGGAGAGATTGCAGAGGAGATTTACCAGGATGTTGAACTGGAGATTGTACAGAGGAGATTTACCAAGAAGTTCCACTAGAGAGGATACAGAGAAGATTTACCAGGATGTTTCACTGGAGAGGGTACAGAAGTGATTTACCTGGATGTTGCACCGAGAGTGTGCAGAGGAGATTTAGCAGGATGTTGTACTGGAGAGGGTACAGCAGAGATTTACCAGGTTGTTGCACTAGAGGGGGTACAGAGGAGATTTACCAGGATATTGAACTAATGAGGGTGCAGTGGAGATTTACCAGGATATGGCCCTGGGAGAGTACAGAGTATCTTCACCAGGATGTTGCACTAGACAGGGTACAGTGGATATTTAGCGGAATGTTGCACTGGTGCGGGTACAGAAGAGATTTATCAGGATGTTAGAGTGGAGGTGTTACAGAGGATATTTACCAGGATATCGCACCGGAGATGTTATGGGGGAAATTTACCAGGATGTTGCACTGGAAAAATAGACAGGATATTTACCAGGATGTTGCAATGCAGTGTGTATAGAGGAGAATTACCAGGATGTTGCATTGGAGGGGGTACAGAGGATATTTAGCAGGATATTGGACAAGACATGGTACATAGGAGATTTACCAGGATTTTGTACTTGAGAAGTTACAGTGGAGATTTACAAGGATGTTGCACTGGCGAGATTTCTGAGGTGATTTATCAGGATGTTGCAATGGAGCGGGTATAGATGAGATTTACCAGGTTGTTGCACTAGAGCGGGTACAGAGGAGATTTAGCAGAATGTTGCACTAGAGCGGGTGCAGAGGAGAATACCAGGATGTTGCACTGCAGTGTGAATAGAGGAGATATACAAGAATGATGCAATAAAGGACGCACAAATTTGATTGAACAGGATCTTGTACTAGAGTATATAGAGAGGATATTGAACTGGATATTGCACTAGAGAGTTTTAAGAGGAGATTTACCAGAATGTTAGATTGCAGAGGGTACAGAGGAGATTTACAAGACTGCTGCACTGAAGGGAGTACAGAGGTGATTTAGAAGGATGTTGCACTGGAGAGGGTACAGAGGAGATTTTCCAGGACGTTGCACTGGACAGGATACAGAGGAGATGTACAACAACGTTGCACCGGAGCGGGTATAGAGAGGATTTACCAGGTTGTTGCACTGGAGAGTTTACAGAGGAGATTTACGAGGATGTTTCACTGCAGAGGGTACAGAGGAAATTTACAAGACTGCTGCACTGAAGGGAGTACAGAGAAGATTTCACAGGATGTTGCACTGCAGAGGGTACAGAGGAGATTTACCAGGATGTTGCACTGGACAGGCTACAGAGGAGATTTACCACGTTATTGCACCGGAGCGGGTTTACAGGGGATTTACCAGGTTGTTGCACTGGAGAGGTTACAGAGGAGATTAACCAGGATATTACACTGCGTAATGTACAGAGGAGATTTATAAGACTGTTGAACTGAAGGGAGTACAGAGGAGATTTAACAGGATGTTGCACTGAAGAGGGTACAGAGGAGATTTACAAGGAAGATGCACTATAGAAGGTACAGATAAGATTTACCAGGATCTTGCACTGGAGAGAGTAAAAAGGAGTATTACCAAGATGACACAATGTAGAGGGTGCAGAGGAGATTTAACAGGATCTTGCACAGCGGAAGTTACAAAAGAGATTTAACAGGACGTTGCACTAGAGAGGATTCAGAGGAACTTTACCAAGATGTTGCACTGGTGAGGGTACACAGTGATTTACCAGGATGTTGCAATGGCGAGGGCACGGAAGCGATTTACCAGGATGTTACACTAGAGAGGGGAAAGAGAACATTTACCAGGATATTGCTGTGGAGAGGGTACATAAGAGATTTGACACGATAAATGCACTCGAAAGGGTAAAGAGGTGATTTACCATGATGATGCACTAGAGAGGGTACAAAGAAGATTTAGCAGGATGTTGCACTGACAGCATGCTTAGGATGTTTATGAGGATGTTGCTCTGCAGAGCATGCATAGGTGATTTACAAGGATGTTGCACTGCAGATGGTACAGAGGAGAATTACAAAAAAGTTGCACTTAATTGAGCGCTGAGGAGATTTAACAGGATTTTGCACTGGAGAGTGTACAGTGGGTATTTACGAGGATGTTGTACTGGAGAGATTACAGACGATATTTAACTGGATATTGCACTTGAGAAGGTGCAGAGGAGATTGAGCAGAATGTTACACTGCAGTGGGTAGAGAGGTGATTTACAAGGATGTTGCACTAGAAAGTGTAGAAAGGAGATTTACAATGATGTTGCACTGTCGAAGGTACAGAGCAGATTTAAAAGGACGTTGTGCAAGAGAGGATGCAGAGGAGATTTACCAGGATGTTGCACTGGAGAGGTTACAGAGGAGGTTAGCAGGATGTTGCACTATAGAGGGTACAGATGAGATTTACCAGGATGTTTCACTGGAGAGGGTACAGAAGAGATTTGCCACGATGTTGCACTGGAAAGGGTAAAGAGGAGATTTACCAGGATGTTGCAGTATAGAGAGTACAGGTTAGATTTACCAGAATATAGCACTAGAGTGGGTGCAGAGGAGATTTACAAGGATGTTACACTAGAGAAAATGCAGAGGATATTTACCAGGATGTTGCACTGGAGCGAGTACAGATGAGGTTTACCAGGTTGTTGCACTAGAGCGGGCACAGAGGAGATTTAGCAGGATGTTGCACTAGAGCGGGTGCAGAGTAGAATACCACGATGTTGCACTGCAGAGAGTATAGAGGAGATATACAAGAATAATGCACTAGAGGGGGCACAAATTTGATTTAACAGGATTTTGTACTAGAGAATTTAGAGAGGATATTTAACAGGATATTGCACTAGAGAGATTTAAGAGACTTACGAGGATGTTAGACTGCAGAGGGTACAGAGGAGATTTACAATGTTGTTGCACAAGAGACGGTATAGAGGTGATTTATCAGGATGTTGCACTGGAGAGGGTACAGAGGAGATTTACCAGGATGTTGCACTGGACAGGTTACAGAGGAGATTTACCACGATGTTGCACCGGAGCGGGTTTAGAGGGGATTTACCAGGTTGTTGCACTGGAGAGGTTACAGAGGAGATTTACCAGGATATTACACTGCGTAGTGTACAGAGGAGATTTACAAGACTGCTGAACTGAAGGGAGTACAGAGGAGATTTAACAGGATGTTGCACTGAAGAGGGTACAGAGGAGATTTACAATGATGATGCACTAGAGAGGGAACAGAGAAGATTTACCAGGATCTTGCACTGGAGAGAGTAAAAAGGAGTTTTACCAAGATGACAAAATGTAGAGGGTGCAGAGGAGGTTTAACAGGATCTTGCACAGTGGAAGTTACAGAAGATATTTAACAGGAGGTTGCACTAGAGAGGATTCAGAGGAACTTTACCAGGACGTTGCACTGGTGAGGGTACACAGTGATTTACCTGGATGTTGTACTGGCGAGGGCATGGAAGCGATTTACCAGGATGTTACACTAGAGAGGGGAAAGAGAACATTTACCAGGATATTGCTGTGGTGAGGGTACAGAAGAGATTTGCCACGATGTTGCACTGGAAAGGGTAAAGAGGTGATTTACCATGATGATGCACTGTAGAGAGTACAGGGTAGATTTACCATAATATTGCACTAGAGAGGGTGCAGAAGAGATTTACTAGGATGTTGCACTAGAGAAGATGCAGAGGAGATTTACCAGGATGTTGCACTAGAGAGGGTACAGAGAAGATTTAGCAGGATGTTGTACTGGAGAGGGTACAGAGGAGATTTACCAGGCTGTTGCACCGACAGCATGCTTAGGATGTTTATGAGGATGTTGCTCTGCAGAGCATGCATAGGTGCTTTACAAGGATGTTGCACTGCAGATGGTACAGAGGAGATTTACAAAAAAGTTGCACTTAATTGAGTGCAGAGGAGATTTAACAGGATTTTGCACTGGAGAGTGTACATTGGATATTTACGAGGATGTTGTACTGGAGAGAGTACAGAGGATATTTAACTGGATATTGCACTTGAGAAGGTGCAGAGGAGATTCACCAGAATGTTACCCTGCAGTGGGTAGAGATGTGATTTACAAGGATGTTGCACTAGAGAGTGTAGAAAGGAGATTTACAATGATGTTGCACTTTCGAAGGTACAGAGGAGATTTAAAAGGACGTTGTGCAAGAGAGGATACAGTGGATATTTACGAGGATGTTGTACTGGAGAGAGTACAGAGGATATTTAACTGGATATTGCACTTGAGAAGGTGCAGAGGAGATTCACCAGAATGTTACCCTGCAGTGGGTAGATATGTGATTTACAAGGATGTTGCACTAGAGAGTGTAGAAAGGAGATTTACAATGATGTTGCACTGGTGAAGGTACAGAGGAGATTTAAAAGGACGTTGTGCAAGAGAGGATGCAGAGGAGATTTACCAGGATGTTGCACTGGAGAGGTTACAGAGGAGATTAGCAGGATGTTGCACTAGAGAGGGTGTAGAGGAGATTTATCAGGATGTTGCACAGCAGAGTGTGCAGAGGTGATTTACAAGGATGTTGCACTGGAGAGTGCACAGATGAAATTTACCAGGATGCGGCACTGGAGGGGTACCGAGGAGATTTACCAGGATATTGCACTAGACAGGGTACAGAGGAGATTTACCAGGATGCTGCACTGTAGAGTGTGCAGAGGACATTTACCAGGATGTTGCAGTGGAGAGGTTACAGAGGAGATTAGCAGGATGTTGCACTAGAGATGGTGCAGAGGAGATTTATTAGGATGTTGCACTGCAGAGCGTGCAGGGTTGATTTATAAGGATGTTGCACTGGAGAGTGTAAAGATGAGATTTACCAGTATGTGGCACTGGAGGGGTACCGAGGAGAGTCATCAGGATGTTGCCCTAGTCAGGGTACAGAGGAGATTTACCAAGATGCTACACTGTAGAGTGTGCAGAGGAGATTTACCAGAATGTGGCATTGGAGGTGAACAGAAGTGATTTACCAGGATATTGCTCTGGCGAGAGTACGGAATTGATTTACCAGGATGTTACACTAGAGAGGGTACAGATGAGATTTACCAGGATGTTTCACTGGAGAGGGTACAGAAGAGATTTGCCACGATGTTGCACTGGAAAGGGTAAAGAGGAGATTTACCAGGATGTTGCAGAATAGAGACTACAGGTTAGATTTACCCGAATATAGCACTAGAGTGGGTGCAGAGGAGATTTACAAGGATGTTGCACTAGACAGAATGCAGAGGAGATTTACCAGGATGTTGCACTGGAGCTTGTACAGATGAGATTTACCAGGTTGTTGCACTAGAGCGGGTACAGAGGAGATTTAGCAGGATGTTGCACTAGAGCGGGTGCAGAGTAGAATACCAGGATATTGCACTGCAGAGAGTATAGAGGAGATATACAAGAATAATGCACTAGAGGGGGCACAAATTTGATGTAACAGGATCTTGTACTAGAGAATGTAGAGAGGATATTTAACAGGATATTGCACTAGAGAGGTTTAAGAGACTTACCAGGATGTTAGACTGCAGAGGGTACAGAGGAGATTTACAATGTAGTTGCACTAGAGACGGTATAGAGGTGATTTATCAGGATGTTGCACTGGAGAGGGTACAGAGGAGATTTACCAGGATGTTGCACTGGACAGGTTACAGAGGAGATTTACCACGATGTTGCACCGGAGCGGATTTAGAGGGGATTTACCAGGTTGTTGCACTGGAGAGGTTACAGAGGAGATTTACCAGGATATTACACTGCGTAGTGTACAGAGGAGATTTACAAGACTGTTGAACTGAAGGGAGTACAGAGGAGATTTAACAGGATGTTGCACTGAAGAGGGTACAGAGGAGATTTACAAGGATGATGCACTAGAGAGGGTACAGAGAAGATTTACCAGGATCTTGCACTGGAGAGTGTAAAAAGGAGTTATACCAAGATGACACAATGTAGAGTGTGCAGAGGAGATTTAACAGGATCTTGCACAGTGGAAGTTACAGAAGAGATTTAACAGGATGTTGCACTAGAGAGTGGAAAGATAACATTTACCAGGATATTGCTATGGAGAGGGTACAGAAGAGATTTGCCACGATGTTGCACTGGAAAGGGTAAAAAGGTGATTTACCATGATGTTGCACTGTAGAGAGTACAGGGTAGATTTAACAAAATATTGCACTAGAGACGGTGCAGAGGAGATTTTCTAGGATGTTGTACTAGAGAGGATACAGAGGAGATTTACCAGGATGTTGCACTAGAAAGGGTACAGAGGAGATGTAGCAGGATGTTGCACTGGAGAGGGTACAGAGGAGATTTACCAGGATGTTGCACCGACAACATGCTTAGGATGTTTATGAGGATGTTGCTCTGCAGAGCATGCATAGGTGCTTTACAAGGATGCTGCACTGCAGATGGTACAGAGGAGATTTCCAAAAAAGTTGCACTTAATTGAGTGCTGAGGAGATTTAAGAGGATTTTGCACTGGAGAGTGTACAGTGGATATTTACGAGGATGTTGTACTGGAGAGAGTACAGATGATATTTAACTGGATATTGCACTTGAGAAGGTGCAGAGGAGTTTCACCAGAATGCTACACTGCAGTGGGTAGAGAGGTGATTTACAAGGATGTTGCACTAGAGAGTGTAGAAAGGAGATTTACAATGATGTTGCACTGGCGAAAGTACAGAGGAGATTTAAAAGGACGTTGTGCAAGAGAGGATGCAGAGGAGATTTACCAGGATGTTGCACTGGAGAGGGTACAGAGGAGATTAGCAGGATGTTGCACTAGAGAGGGTGTAGAGGAGATTTATCAGGATGTTGCACTGCAGAGTGTGCAGAGGTGATTTACAAGGATGTTGCACTGGAGAGTGTAAAGGTGAGATTTACCAGGATGTGGCACTGGAGGGGTACCGAGGAGATTTACCAGGATATTGCACTAGACAGGGTTCAGAGGAGATTTACCAGGATGCTGCAATGTAGAGTGTGCAGAGGAGATTTACCAGGATGTTGCATTGGAAAGGGTACAGAGGTGGTTTACCAGGATGTTGCTCTGGCGAGGGTATGGAAGAGATTTACCAGGATGTTACACTAGAGAGGATTCAGAGGAAATTTGCCAGGATGTTGCAATGAAGAGCGTAAAGAAGAGTCTGGCCACGATGTTGCACTGGAACGTGTAGAGAGGAGTTTGACCAGGATGTTGCATTGTAGAGAGTACAGGTTAGATTTAGCAGAATATTGCACTAGAGTGGGTGCAGAGGTGATTTACAAAGATGTTGCACTAGAGAGGATGCAGAGGAGATTTACCAGGATGTTGCACTAGAGAGGGTACAGAGGAGATTTACCAGGATGTTGCATCAGGGAGGATAATTGCGAGATTTCATAGAATGTGGCCCTGGGAGGATACAGAAGAGATTCAGCAGAGTGTTCAACCAGACAGGGTAGAGAGGAGATTTACCAGAATGTTGCACTAGTGAGGGTACAGAGGAAATTTGACAGGATATTGCAGATAGGTTACAACGGAGATTTACCAGGATGTTGCCGGGAGAGACTGCATAGGACATTTAAAAGAATGTTGCACTGGCGGAGGTACAGAGGAGATTTACCAGGATATTGTACTAGACAGTGAACAGAGAGATATAGCAGGATGTTTACTATAGAAGTTACAGTGGAGAATTACGAAGATGTTGGACTGGAGATGTTACAGAGGTGATTTTCCAGGATTTGTACCAGAGCAGGTAGAGAGGAGACTTACCAGCATGTAGCTCTGGAGAGGGTACAGGGGAGATTTTCCAAGATGTTGCACTGGAAGTAATACAGAGGAGATTTACCAGGATGTTGCCCTGGAGCGGGTACAGATGGGATTTACCGGGATATTGCACTAGACAGGGTGCAGAGGAGATTTATCAGGATGTTCTATTTGACAAGTTACAGCGGATATTTACCACGATGTTGCCCTTGAGAGGGTACAGAAGTGATTCTCGTGCTTGATGCACCATAGCGGTACAGATGAAATTTAACAGGTTGATGCACTAAAGAGTGTACAGGGGAGATTTACCAGGATGTTGCCCTAGAGAGGGTGCAGAGGTGATTTACCAGGATGTCGCACTGCAGAGGATACCGAGGAGATTGATAAAAATGTTGCACTGGCGAAGGTACAGAGGAATTTAACAGGATGTTGCGCTAGAGAGGATGCAGAGGAGATTTGCTATGTAGTTGCCCTGGAGGGGTTACCGAGGAGATTTACTAGGATATTGCACTAGACAATGTACCCAGAGATATAGCAGGATGTTGTACTAGAGAAGTTACAGCAGAAATTTACCAAGATGCTGTACTGCAGAGGTTACAGAGGAGATTTACCAGCATGTTGCACTGTAGAGGTAAATCGCCACTGCACCCTCTCTAGAGCATCATCCTGTAAAATCTCGTCTGTACCTTCTCTAGTGCAATATTTTTGTCAATCTCCTCTGTACCCTCTGCAGTGCGACATCCTGGTAAATATCCTCTGCACTCTCTTTAGTGCTACATCCTGGTAAATCTCCTCTGTACATTCTTTAGTGCATCAACCTGGTAAATATCATCTGTACCGCTCCGGTGCAACAAGCAGGAAAATCACTTATGTGCCCTCTCCAGTGCAACATACTGGTAAATGTCCTCTGTAGCTTGTCTAGAGCAATATCCTGATAAATCTCAGCTGTACCCGCTCCAGCGCAACATCCTGGTAAATCTCCTCTGTATTTTTTCCAGTGCAACTAGAGAGTATACAGTTGAGATTTAACAGGATGTTCCACTAGGGAGGATACAGAGGTAATTTACCAGTATGTTGCACTAGAGAGTGTATATTTGAGATTTAACAGGATGTTCCACAAGGGAAGATACAGAGAAGATTTAGCAGGATGTTGCACTGGAGAGGGTACAGAGGAGTTTTACCAGGATGTTGCACCGGCAGCATGCTTAGGAAGTTTATCAGGATGTTGCTCTGCACGGGAGCGGGTATAGAGGCGATTTACCAGGTTGTTGCACTGGAGAGGTTACAGTGGAGATTGACGAGAATGTTTCACTGCAGAGGGTAGAGAGGAGATTTACAAGACTGTTGCAATGAAGAGAGTACAGAGGAGATGTAACAGGATGTTACACTGCAGAGGGTACAGAGGAGATTTACAAGGAAGATGCACATGAAAGGGTACAGAGGAGATTTACCAGGAGCTTGCACTGAAGAGATTACAGAGGAGAGTTGCCAAGATGATGCAATGGAGTGTGTGCAGAGGAGATTCAACAGGATGTTACACAGTAGAAGGTACAGAAGTGATTTAACAGGATGTTACACTAGAGAGGGTATAGAGCATAATTACCAGGATGTTACACTGGAAAGGGTACCGACGAGATTTACCAGCATGTTGCACTGGAGAGGGTACAGAGGAGTTTTACCAGGATGTTGCACCGGCAGCATGCTTAGAAAGTTTATCAGGATGTTGCTCTGCACGGGAGCGGGTATAGAGGCGATTTACCAGGTTGTTGCACTGGAGAGGTTACAGTGGAGATTGACGAGAATGTTTCACTGCAGAGGGTAGAGAGGAGATTTACAAGACTGTTGCAATGAAGAGAGTACAGAGGAGATGTAACAGGATGTTACACTGCAGAGGGTACAGAGGAGATTTACAAGGAAGATGCACATGAAAGGGTACAGAGGAGATTTACCAGGAGCTTGCACTGAAGAGATTACAGAGGAGAGTTACCAAGATGATGCAATGGAGTGTGTGCAGAGGAGATTCAACAGGATGTTACACAGTAGAAGGTACAGAAGTGATTTAACAGGATGTTACACTAGAGAGGGTATAGAGCATAATTACCAGGATGTTACACTGGAAAGGGTACCGACGAGATTTACCAGCATGTTGCACTGGAGAGGGTACAGAGGAGCTTTAACAGGATATTGCACTAGCGAGGGTGTAGAGGAGATTTACCAGTATGTTGCACTACGGCGTGTGGAGAGGAGATTCATCACGATGCTGCACAGCCGAGTTAAAGAGGAGATTTATTTGGATGTTACATTGGAGAGGGTAGAGAGGAGATTCATCAGTTTGTTGCACTGGCGAGGGTACAGAGGAGATTCAACAGGATGTTGAAGTGGAGAGGTTGCAGAGGAGATTTACCAGGATGTTGCACTGTAGAGGGTACAGAGGAGATTAAAAAAAATTGCACTAGAGAAGGTACAGAGGAGATTTTAAAGAATGATGCTCTAGAGAGGTTGCAGTGGCGATTTACCAGGAGGTTGCACTGGAGAAGGTACAGAGGTGATTTACCAGGATGTTGCACTAGAGCGTGTACAGAGGAGATTGAAGAGGATGTTCCACTAGGGAGGATACAGAGAAGATTTAGCAGGATGTTGCACTGGAGAGGGTACAGAGGAGATTTACCAGGATGTTGCAACGACAGCATGCTTAGGAGGTTTATGAGGATGTTGCTCTGCAGAGCGTGCAAAGGTGCTTTACAAGGATGATGCACTGCAGATGGTACATTTACAAAAATGTTGCACTTGATGGAGTGCAGAGGAGATTTAATTGGATTTTGCACTGGAGAGTGTACAGTGGATATTTACCAGGATGTTGTACTGGAGAGTGTACAGAGGCTATTTAACAGGATATTGCACTTGAGAAGGTGCAGAGGAGATTTAGTAGAATGTTGCACCGTAGAGGGTAGAGAGGAGATTTACAAGGATGTTGCACTAGAGAATGTACAAAGGTGATTTACCAGGATGTTGCACTGGCGAAGGAACAGAGTATATTTAACAGGACTTTGTTGAAGAGAGGATGCAGAGGAGATTTACCAAGATGTTGCAGTGGAGATGTTACAGTCGAAATTAGCAGGATGATGCACTAGAGAGGGAGTAGAGGAGATTTACCACGATGTTGCACCGGAGCGGGTATAGCGGAGATTTACCAAGTTGTTGCACTGGAGAGGTTACAGAGGAGATTTACCAGGATATTGCACTGCGTAGTGTACAGAGGAGATTTACAAGACTGTTGCACTGAAGGGAGTACAGAGTAGTTTTAACAGGATGTTGCACTGGAGAGGGTACAGAGGAGATTTACAAGACAGTTGCACTGAAGGGAGTACAGAGGTGATTTAACTGGATGTTGCACTGCAGAGGGTAGAGATGATTTTTCAAGGATGATGCACTAGAGAGGGTACAGAGAAGATTTACCAGGAACTTGTACTGGAGAGAGTACAAAGGAATTTTACCAAGATTAGACAATGGAGAGGGTGCAGAGGAGATTTAACAGGATGTTGCACTAGAGAGCGTACAGAGAAGATTTAGCAGGATGTTGCACTGGAGAGGGTACAGAGGTGATTTACCAGGATGTTGCACCGACAGCATGCTTAGGATGTTTATGAGGATGTTGTTCTGCAGAGCATGCATAGGTGCTTTACAAGGATGTTGCACTGCAGATGGTACAGAGGAGATTTACAAAAAAGATGCACTTAATTGAGTGCTGAGTAGATTTAACAGGATTTTGCACTGGATAGTGTACAGTGGATATTTACGAGGATGTTGTACTGGAGAGAGTACAGATGATATTTAACTGGATATTGCACTTGAGAAGGTGCAGAGGAGATTCGCCTGAATGTTACCCTGCTATGGGTAGAGAGGTGATTTACAAGGATGTTGCACTAGAGAGTGTAGAAAGGAGATTTACAATGATGTTGCACTGGCAAAGGTACAGAGAAGATTTAAAAGGACGTTGTTCAAGAGAGGATGCAGAGGAGATTTACCAGGCTGTTGCACTGGAGAGGTTACAGAGGAGATTAGCAGGATGTTGCACTAGAGACGGTGTAGAGGAGATTTATCAGGATGTTGCACAGCAGAGTGTGCAGAGGTGATTTACATGGATGTTGCACTGGAGAGTTTACAGATGAGATTTACCAGGATGTGGCACTGGAGGGGTACCGAGGGGATTTACCAGGATATTGCACTAGACTGGGTACAGAGGAGATTTACCAGGATGCTGCACTGTAGAGTGTGCAGAGGAGATTTACCAGGATGTTGCAGTGGAGAGGTTACAGAGGAGATTAGCAAGATGTTGCACTAGAGAGGGTGCAGAGGAGATTTATTATAATGTTGCACTGCAAAGCGTGCAGGGGTGATTTATAAGGACTTTGCACTGGAGAGTGTAAAGAGGAGATTTACCAGTATGTGGCATTGGAGGGGAACCGAGGAGAGTCATCAGGATATTGTCCTAGTCAGGGTACAGAGGAGATTTACCAAGCTGCTACACTGTAGAGTGTGCAGAGGAGATTTACCAGAATGTGGCATTGGAGGTGTACAGAAGTGATTTACCAGGATATTGCTCTGGCGAGAGTACGGAACTGATTTACCAGGATGTTACACTAGAGAGGGTACAGATGAGATTTACCAGGATGTTTCACTGGAGAGGGTACAGAAGAGATTTGCCACGATGTTGCACTGGAAAGGGTAAAGAGGAGATTTACCAGGATGTTGCAGTATAGAGACTACAATTTAGATTTACCAGAATATAGCACTAGAGTGGGTGCAGAGGAGATTTACAAGGATGTTGCAATAGAGGGAATGGAGAGGAGATTTACCAGGATGTTGCACTGGAGCGGGTACAGATGAGATTTACCAGGATGTTGCAATAGAGGGGGTACAGAGGAGATTTAGCAGGATGTTGCACTAGAGCGGGTGCAGAGTAGAATACCAGGATGTTGCACTGCAGAGAGTATACAGGAGATATACAAGAATAATGCACTAGAGGGGGCACAAATTTGATTTAACAGGATCTTGTACTAGATAATGTAGAGAGGATATTTAACAGCATATTGCACTAGAGAGGTTTAAGAGACTTACCAGGATGTTAGACTGCAGAGGGTACAGAGGAGCTTTAAAATGTTGTTGCACAAGAGACGGTATAGAGGTGATTTAGCAGGATGTTGCATTGGAGAGGGTACAGAGGAGATTTACCAGGATGTTGCACTGGACAGGCTACAGAGGAGATTTACCACGATGTAGCACCGGAGCGGGTTTACAGGGGATTTACCAGGTTGTTGCACTGGAGAGGTTACAGAGGAGATTTATCAGGATATTACACTGCGTAGTGTACAGGGGAGATTTACAAGACTGTTGAACTGAAGGGAGTACAGAGGAGATTTAACAGGATGTTGCACTGAAGAGGGTACAGAGGAGATTTACAAGGATGATGCACTAGAGAGGGTACAGAGAAGATTTACCAGGATCTTGCACTGGAGAGAGTAAAAAGGAGTTTTACCAAGATGACACAATGTAGAGGGTGCAGAGGAGATTTAACAGGATCTTGCACAGTGGAAGTTACAGAAGAGATTTAACAGGATGTTGCACTAGAGAGTATTCAGAGGAACTTTACCAGGATGTTGCACTGGTGAGGGTACACAATGATTTACCAGGATGTTGCAATGGCGAGGGCACGGAAGCGATTTACCAGGATGTTACACTAGAGAGGGGAAAGAGAACATTTACCAGGATATTGCTGTGGAGAGGGTACAGAAGAGATTTGCCACGATGTTGCACTGGAAAGGGTAAAGAGGTGATTTACCATGATGTTACTCTGTAGAGAGTACAGGGTAGATTTACCAAAATATTGCACTAGAGAGGGTGCAGAGGAGATTTACCAGGATGTTGCACTAGAGCGTGTACAGAGAAGATTTAGCAGGATGTTGCACTGGAGAGGATACTGAAGAGATTTACCAGGATGTTGCACTAGAGACGGGAAAGATAACATTTACCAGGATATTGCTGTGGAGAGGGTACAGAAGAGATTTGCCACGATGTTGCACTGGAAAGGGTAAAAAGGTGATTTACCATGATGTTGCACTGTAGAGAGTACAGGGTAGATTTACCAAAATATTGCACTAGAGAGGGTGCAGAGGAGATTTTCTAGGATGTTGTACTAGAGAGGATACAGAGGAGATTTACCAGGATGTTGCACTAGAAAGGGTACAGAGGAGATGTAGCAGGATGTTGCACTGGAGAGGGTACAGAGGAGATTTACCAGGATGTTGCACCGACAGCATGCTTAGGATGTTTATGAGGATGTTGCTCTGCAGAGCATGCATAGGTGCTTTACAAGGATGCTGCACTGCAGATGGTACAGAGGAGATTTCCAAAAAAGTTGCACTTAATTGAGTGCTGAGGAGATTTAAGAGGATTTTGCACTGGAGAGTGTACAGTGGATATTTACGAGGATGTTGTACTGGAGAGAGTACAGATGATATTTAACTGGATATTGCACTTGAGAAGGTGCAGAGGAGTTTCACCAGAATGCTACACTGCAGTGGGTAGAGAGGTGATTTACAAGGATGTTGCACTAGAGAGTGTAGAAAGGAGATTTACAATGATGTTGCACTGGCGAAAGTACAGAGGAGATTTAAAAGGACGTTGTGCAAGAGAGGATGCAGAGGAGATTTACCAGGATGTTGCACTGGAGAGGTTACAGAGGAGATTAGCAGGATGTTGCACTAGAGAGGGTGTAGAGGAGATTTATCAGGATGTTGCACTGCAGAGTGTGCAGAGGTGATTTACAAGGATGTTGCACTGGAGAGTGTAAAGATGAGATTTACCAGGATGTGGCACTGGAGGGGTACCGAGGAGATTTACCAGGATATTGCACTAGACAGGGTTCAGAGGAGATTTACCAGGATGCTGCAATGTAGAGTGTGCAGAGGAGATTTACCAGGATGTTGCATTGGAAAGGGTACAGAGGTGGTTTACCAGGATGTTGCTCTGGCGAGGGTACGGAAGAGATTTACCAGGATGTTACACTAGAGAGGATACAGAGGAAATTTGCCAGGATGTTGCAATGAAGAGCGTAAAGAAGAGTGTGGCCACGATGTTGCACTGGAACGTGTAGAGAGGAGTTTGACCAGGATGTTGCATTGTAGAGAGTACAGGTTAGATTTAGCAGAATATTGCACTAGAGTGGGTGCAGAGGTGATTTACAAAGATGTTGCACTAGAGAGGATGCAGAGGAGATTTACCAGGATGTTGCACTAGAGAGGGTACAGAGGAGATTCACCAGGATGTTGCATCAGGGAGGATAATTGCGAGATTTCATAGAATGTGGCCCTGGGAGGATACAGAAGAGATTCAGCAGAGTGTTCAACCAGACAGGGTAGAGAGGAGATTTACCAGAATGTTGCACTAGTGAGGGTACAGAGGAAATTTGACAGGATATTGCAGATAGGTTACAACGGAGATTTACCAGGATGTTGCCGGGAGAGACTGCATAGGACATTTAAAAGAATGTTGCACTGGCGGAGGTACAGAGGAGATTTACCAGGATATTGTACTAGACAGTGAACAGAGAGATATAGCAGGATGTTTACTATAGAAGTTACAGTGGAGAATTACGAAGATGTTGGACTGGAGATGTTACAGAGGTGATTTTCCAGGATTTGTACCAGAGCAGGTAGAGAGGAGACTTACCAGCATGTAGCTCTGGAGAGGGTACAGGGGAGATTTTCCAAGATGTTGCACTGGAAATAATACAGAGGAGATTTACCAGGATGTTGCCCTGGAGCGGGTACAGATGGGATTTACCGGGATATTGCACTAGACAGGGTGCAGAGGAGATTTATCAGGATGTTCTATTTGACAAGTTACAGCGGATATTTACCACGATGTTGCCCTTGAGAGGGTACAGAAGTGATTCTCGTGCTTGATGCACCATAGCGGTACAGATGAGATTTAACAGGTTGATGCACTAAAGAGTGTACAGGGGAGATTTACCAGGATGTTGCCCTAGAGAGGGTGCAGAGGTGATTTACCAGGATGTCGCACTGCAGAGGATACCGAGGAGATTGATAAAAATGTTGCACTGGCGAAGGTACAGAGGAATTTAACAGGATGTTGCGCTAGAGAGGATGCAGAGGAGATTTGCTATGTAGTTGCCCTGGATGGGTTACCGAGGAGATTTACTAGGATATTGCGCTAGACAATGTACCCAGAGATATAGCAGGATGTTGTACTAGATAAGTTACAGCAGAAATTTACCAAGATGCTGTACTGCAGAGGGTACAGAGGAGATTTACCAGCATGTTGCACTGTAGAGGTAAATCGCCACTGCACCCTCTCTAGAGCAACATCCTGTAAAATCTCGTCTGTACCTTCTCTAGTGCAATATTTTTGTCAATCTCCTCTGTACCCTCTGCAGTGCGACATCCTGGTAAATATCCTCTGCACTCTCTTTAGTGCTACATCCTGGTAAATCTCCTCTGTACCTTCTTTAGTGCATCAACCTGGTAAATATCATCTGTACCGCTCCGGTGCAACAAGCAGGAAAATCACTTATGTGCCCTCTCCAGTGCAACATACTGGTAAATGTCCTCTGTAGCTTGTCTAGAGCAATATCCTGATAAATCTCAGCTGTACCCGCTCCAGCGCAACATCCTGGTAAATCTCCTCTGTATTTTTTCCAGTGCAACTAGAGAGTGTACAGTTGAGATTTAACAGGATGTTCCACTAGGGAGGATACAGACGTAATTTACCAGTATGTTGCACTAGAGAGTGTATATTTGAGATTTAACAGGATGTTCCACAAGGGAAGATACAGAGAAGATTTAGCAGGATGTTGCACTGGAGAGGGTACAGAGGAGTTTTATCAGGATGTTGCACCGGCAGCATGCTTAGAAAGTTTATCAGGATGTTGCTCTGCACGGGAGCGGGTATAGAGGCGATTTACCAGGTTGTTGCACTGGAGAGGTTACAGTGGAGATTGACGAGAATGTTTCACTGCAGAGGGTAGAGAGGAGATTTACAAGACTGTTGCAATGAAGGGAGTACAGAGGAGATGTAACAGGATGTTACACTGCAGAGGGTACAGAGGAGATTTACAAGGAAGATGCACATGAAAGGGTACAGAGGAGATTTACCAGGAGCTTGCACTGAAGAGATTACAGAGGAGAGTTACCAAGATGATGCAATGGAGTGTGTGCAGAGGAGATTCAACAGGATGTTACACAGTAGAAGGTACAGAAGTGATTTAACAGGATGTTACACTAGAGAGGGTATAGAGCATAATTACCAGGATGTTACACTGGAAAGGGTACCGACGAGATTTACCAGCATGTTGCACTGGAGAGGGTACAGAGGAGTTTTAACAGGATATTGCACTAGCGAGGGTGTAGAGGAGATTTACCAGTATGTTGCACTACGGCGTGTGGAGAGGAGATTCATCACGATGCTGCACAGCCGAGTTAAAGAGGAGATTTATTTGGATGTTACATTGGAGAGGGTAGAGAGGAGATTCATCAGTTTGTTGCACTGGCGAGGGTACAGAGGAGATTCAACAGGATGTTGAAGTGGAGAGGTTGCAGAGGAGATTTACCAGGATGTTGCACTGTAGAGGGTACAGAGGAGATTAAAAAAAATTGCACTAGAGAAGGTACAGAGGAGATTTTAAAGAATGATGCTCTAGAGAGGGTGCAGTGGCGATTTACCAGGAGGTTGCACTGGAGAAGGTACAGAGGTGATTTACCAGGATGTTGCACTAGAGCGTGTACAGAGGAGATTGAAGAGGATGTTCCACTAGGGAGGATACAGAGAAGATTTAGCAGGATGTTGCACTGGAGAGGGTACAGAGGAGATTTACCAGGATGTTGCAACGACAGCATGCTTAGGAGGTTTATGAGGATGTTGCTCTGCAGAGCGTGCAAAGGTGCTTTACAAGGATGATGCACTGCAGATGGTACATTTACAAAAATGTTGCACTTGATGGAGTGCAGAGGAGATTTCATTGGATTTTGCACTGGAGAGTGTAAAGTGGATATTTACCAGGATGTTGTACTGGAGAGTGTACAGAGGCTATTTAACAGGATATTGCACTTGAGAAGGTGCAGAGGAGATTTAGTAGAATGTTGCACCGTAGAGGGTAGAGAGGAGATTTACAAGGATGTTGCACTAGAGAATGTACAAAGGTGATTTACCAGGATGTTGCACTGGCGAAGGAACAGAGTATATTTAACAGGACTTTGTTGAAGAGAGGATGCAGAGGAGATTTACCAAGATGTTGCAGTGGAGATGTTACAGACGAGATTAGCAGGATGATGCACTAGAGAGGGAGTAGAGGAGATTTACCACGATGTTGCACCGGAGCGAGTATAGCGGAGATTTACCAAGTTGTTGCACTGGAGAGGTTAGAGAGGAGATTTACCAGGATATTGCACTGCGTAGTGTACAGAGGAGATTTACAAGACTGTTGCACTGAAGGGAGTACAGAGTAGTTTTAACAGGATGTTGCACTGGAGAGGGTACAGAGGAGATTTACAAGACAGTTGCACTGAAGGGAGTACAGAGGTGATTTAACTGGATGTTGCACTGCAGAGGGTAGAGATGATTTTTCAAGGATGATGCACTAGAGAGGGTACAGAGAAGATTTACCAGGAAATTGTACTGGAGAGAGTACAAAGGAATTTTACCAAGATTAGACAATGGAGAGGGTGCAGAGGAGATTTAACAGGATGTTGCACTAGAGAGCGTACAGAGAAGATTTAGCAGGATGTTGCACTGGAGAGGGTACAGAGGTGATTTACCAGGATGTTGCACCGACAGCATGCTTAGGATGTTTATGAGGATGTTGTTCTGCAGAGCATGCATAGGTGCTTTACAAGGATGTTGCACTGCAGATGGTACAGAGGAGATTTACAAAAAAGATGCACTTAATTGAGTGCTGAGGAGATTAACAGGATTTTGCACTGGATAGTGTACAGTGGATATTTACGAGGATGTTGTACTGGAGAGAGTACAGATGATATTTAACTGGATATTGCACTTGAGAAGGTGCAGAGGAGATTCGCCTGAATGTTACCCTGCTATGGGTAGAGAGGTGATTTACAAGGATGTTGCACTAGAGAGTGTAGAAAGGAGATTTACAATGATGTTGCACTGGCAAAGGTACAGAGAAGATTTAAAAGGACGTTGTTCAAGAGAGGATGCAGAGGAGATTTACCAGGCTGTTGCACTGGAGAGGTTACAGAGGAGATTAGCAGGATGTTGCACTAGAGACGGTGTAGAGGAGATTTATCAGGATGTTGCACAGCAGAGTGTGCAGAGGTGATTTACATGGATGTTGCACTGGAGAGTTTACAGATGAGATTTACCAGGATGTGGCACTGGAGGGGTACCGAGGGGATTTACCAGGATATTGCACTAGACTGGGTACAGAGGAGATTTACCAGGATGCTGCACTGTAGAGTGTGCAGAGGAGATTTACCAGGATGTTGCAGTGGAGAGGTTACAGAGGAGATTAGCAAGATGTTGCACTAGAGAGGGTGCAGAGGAGATTTATTAGGATGTTGCACTGCAGAGCGTGCAGGGGTGATTTATAAGGACGTTGCGCTGGAGAGTGTAAAGAGGAGATTTACCAGTATGTGGCATTGGAGGGGAACCGAGGAGAGTCATCAGGATATTGTCCTAGTCAGGGTACAGAGGAGATTTACCAAGCTGCTACACTGTAGAGTGTGCAGAGGAGATTTACCAGAATGTGGCATTGGAGGTGTACAGAAGTGATTTACCAGGATATTGCTCTGGCGAGAGTACGGAACTGATTTACCAGGATGTTACACTAGAGAGGGTACAGATGAGATTTACCAGGATGTTTCACTGGAGAGGGTACAGAAGAGATTTGCCACGATGTTGCACTGGAAAGGGTAAAGAGGAGATTTACCAGGATGTTGCAGTATAGAGACTACAATTTAGATTTACCAGAATATAGCACTAGAGTGGGTGCAGAGGAGATTTACAAGGATGTTGCAATAGAGGGAATGGAGAGGAGATTTACCAGGATGTTGCACTGGAGCGGGTACAGATGAGATTTACCAGGATGTTGCAATAGAGGGGGTACAGAGGAGATTTAGCAGGATGTTGCACTAGAGCGGGTGCAGAGTAGAATACCAGGATGTTGCACTGCAGAGAGTATACAGGAGATATACAAGAATAATGCACTAGAGGTGGCACAAATTTGATTTAACAGGATCTTGTACTAGATAATGTAGAGAGGATATTTAACAGCATATTGCACTAGAGAGGTTTAAGAGACTTACCAGGATGTTAGACTGCAGAGGGTACAGAGGAGCTTTAAAATGTTGTTGCACAAGAGACGGTATAGAGGTGATTTAGCAGGATGTTGCATTGGAGAGGGTACAGAGGAGATTTACCAGGATGTTGCACTGGACAGGCTACAGAGGAGATTTACCACGATGTAGCACCGGAGCGGGTTTACAGGGGATTTACCAGGTTGTTGCACTGGAGAGGTTACAGAGGAGATTTATCAGGATATTACACTGCGTAGTGTACAGGGGAGATTTACAAGACTGTTGAACTGAAGGGAGTACAGAGGAGATTTAACAGGATGTTGCACTGAAGAGGGTACAGAGGAGATTTACAAGGATGATGCACTAGAGAGGGTACAGAGAAGATTTACCAGGATCTTGCACTGGAGAGAGTAAAAAGGAGTTTTACCAAGATGACACAATGTAGAGGGTGCAGAGGAGATTTAACAGGATCTTGCACAGTGGAAGTTACAGAAGAGATTTAACAGGATGTTGCACTAGAGAGTATTCAGAGGAACTTTACCAGGATGTTGCACTGGTGAGGGTACACAATGATTTATCAGGATGTTGCAATGGCGAGGGCACGGAAGCGATTTACCAGGATGTTACACTAGAGAGGGGAAAGAGAACATTTACCAGGATATTGCTGTGGAGAGGGTACAGAAGAGATTTGCCACGATGTTGCACTGGAAAGGGTAAAGAGGTGATTTACCATGATGTTACTCTGTAGAGAGTACAGGGTAGATTTACCAAAATATTGCACTAGAGAGGGTGCAGAGGAGATTTACCAGGATGTTGCACTAGAGCGTGTACAGAGAAGATTTCGCAGGATGTTGCACTGGAGAGGATACAGAGGAGATTTACCAGGATGTTGCACCGACAGCATGCTTAGGATGTTTATGAGCATGTTGCTCTGCAGAGCATGCATAGGTGCTTTACAAGGATGTTGCACTGCAGATGTACAGAGGAGATTTACAAAAAAGTTGCACTTAATTGAGTGCTGAGGAGATTTAACAGGATTTTGCACTGGATAGTGTACAGTGGATATTTACGAGGATGTTGTACTGGAGAGAGTACAGAGGATATTTAACTGGATATTGCATTTGAGAAGGTGCAGAGGAGATTCGCCTGAATGTTACCCTGCTATGGGTAGAGAGGTGATTTACAAGGCTGTTGCACTAGAGAGTGTAGAAAGGAGATTTACAATGATGTTGCACTGGCGAAGGTACAGAGAAGATTTAAAAGGACGTTGTTCAAGGGAGGATGCAGAGCAGATTTACCAGGATGTTGTACTGGAGAGGTTACAGAGGAGATTAGCAGGATGTTGCACTAGAGAGTGTGTAGAGGAGATTTATCAGGATGTTGCACAGCAGAGTGTGCAGAGGTGATTTACAAGGATGTTGCACTGGAGAGTTTACAGTTGAGATTTACCAGGATGTGGCACTGGAGGGGTACCGAGGAGATTTACCAGGATATTGCACTAGACAGGGTACAGAGGAGATTTACCAGGATGCTGCACTGTAGAGTGTGCAGAGGAGATTTACCAGGATGTTGCAGTGGAGAGGTTACAGAGGAGATTAGCAGGATGTTGCACTAGAGAGGGTGCAGAGGAGATTTATTAGGATGTTGCACTGCAGAGCGTGCAGGGGTGATTTATAAGGATGTTGCACTGGAGAGTGTAAAGAGGAGATTTACCAGTATGTGGCATTGGAGGGGTACCGAGGAGAGTCATCAGGATATTGTCCTAGTCAGGCTACAGAGGAGATTTACCAAGATGCTACACTGTAGAGTGTGCAGAGGAGATTTACCAGAATGTGGCATTGGAGGTGTACAGAAGTGATTTACCAGGATATTGCTCTGGCGAGAGTACGGAACTGATTTACCAGGATGTTACACTAGAGAGGGTACAGATGAGATTTACCTGGATGTTTCACTGGAGAGGGTACAGAATCGATTTGCCACGATGTTGCACTGGAAAGGGTAAAGAGGAGATTTACCAGGATGTTGCAGTAAAGAGACTACAATTTATATTTACCAGAATATAGCACTAGAGTGGGTGCAGAGGAGATTTAGAAGGATGTAGCAATAGAGGGAATGCAGAGGAGATTTACCAGGATGTTGCACTGGAGCGGGTACAGATGAGATTTACCAGGATGTTGAAATAGAGGGGGTACAGAGGAGATTTAGCAGGATGTTGCACTAGAGCGGGTGCAGAGTAGAATACCAGGATGTTGCACTGCAGAGAGTATACAGGAGATATACAAGAATAATGCACTAGAGGGGGCACAAATTTGATTTAACAGGATCTTGTACTAGAGAATGTAGAGAGGATATTTAACAACATATTGCACTAGAGAGGTTTAAGAGACTTACCAGGATGTTAGACTGCAGAGGGTACAGAGGAGCTTTAAAATGTTGTTGCACTAGAGACAGTATAGAGGTGATTTAGCAGGATGTTGCATTGGAGAGGGTACAGAGGAGATTTACCAGGATGTTGCACTGGACAGACTACAGAGGAGATTTACCACGATGTTGCACCGGAGCGGGTTTACAGGGGATTTACCAGGTTGTTGCACTGGAGAGGTTACAGAGGAGATTTATCAGGATATTACACTGCGTAGTGTACAGGGGAGATTTACAAGACTGTTGAACTGAAGGGAGTACAGAGGAGATTTAACAGGATGTTGCACTGAAGAGGGTACAGAGGAGATTTACAAGGATGATGCACTAGAGAGGGTACAGAGAAGTTTTACCAGGATCTTGCACTGGAGAGAGTAAAAAGGAGTTTTACCAAGATGACACAATGTAGAGTGTGCAGAGGAGATTTAACAGGATCTTTCACAGTGGAAGTTACAGAAGAGATTTAACAGGATGTTGCACTAGAGAGTATTCAGAGGAACTTTACCAGGATGTTGCACTGGTGAGGGTACACAGTGATTTACCAGGATGTTGCAATGGCGAGGGCACGGAAGCGATTTACCAGGATGTTACACTAGAGAGGGGAAAGAGAACATTTACCAGGATATTGCTGTGGAGAGGGTCCAGAAGAGATTTGCCACGATGTTGCACTGGAAAGGGTAAAGAGGTGATTTACCATGATGTTGCTCTGTAGAGAGTACAGGGTAGATTTACCAAAATATTGCACTAGAGAGGGTGCAGAGGAGATTTACTAGGATGTTGCACTAGAGAGGATACAGAGGAGATTTACCAGGATGTTGCACTAGATAGTGTACAGAGAAGATTTAGCAGGATGTTGCACTGGAGAGGATACAGAGGAGATTTAACAGGATGTTGCACCGACAGCATGCTTAGGATGTTTATGAGCATGTAGCTCTGCAGAGCATGCATAGGTGGTTTACAAGGATGTTGCACTGCAGATGGTACAGAGGAGATTTACAAAAAAGTTGCACTTCATTGAGTGCTGAGGAGATTTAACAGGATTTTGCACTGGAGAGTGTACAGTGGATATTTACGAGGATGTTGTACTGGAGAGAGTACTGAGGATATTTAACTGGATATTGCACTTGAGAAGGTGCAGAGGAGATTCACCAGAATGCTATACTGCAGTGGGTGGAGAGGTGATTTAAAAGGATGTTGCACTAGAGAGTGTAGAAAGGAGATTTACAATGATGTTGCACTGGCGAAGGTACAGAGGAGATTTAAATGGACGTTGTGCAAGAGAGGATGCAGAGGAGATTTACCAGGATGTTGCACTGGAGAGGTTACAGAGGAGATTAGCAGGATGTTGCACTAGAGATGTTATAGAGGAGATTTATCAGGATGTTGCACTGCAGAGTGTGCAGAAGTGATTTACAAGGATGTTGCACTGGAGAGTGTACAGATGAGATTTACCAGAATGTGGCAATGGAGGTGTACCGTGGAGATTTATCAGGATATTGCACTAGACAGGGTACAGAGGAGATTTACCAGGATGCTGCACTGTAGTGTGTGCAGAGGAGATTTACCAGCATGTTGCATTGGAAAGCGTACAGAGGTGATTTACCAGGATGTTGCTCTGGCGAGGGCACGGAAGAGATTTACCAGGATGTTACACTAGAGAGGGTACAGAGGAAATGTACCAGGATGTTGCAATGAAGAGCGTAAAGAAGAGTCTGGCCACGATGTTGCACTGGAACGTGTAGAGAGGAGTTTGACCAGGATGTTGCATTGTAGAGAGTACAGGTTAGATTTAGCAGAATATTGCACTAGAGTGGGTGCAGAGGTGATTTACAAAGATGTTGCACTAGGGAGGATGCAGAGGAGATTTACCAGGATGTTGCACTAGAGAGGGTACAGAGGAGATTTACCAGGATGTTGCACCAGAGAGGATAATTGCGAGATTTCATAGAATGTGGCCCTGGGAGGATACAGAAGAGATTCAGCAGAGTGATCAACCAGACAGGGTAGAGAGGAGATTTACCAGAATGTTGCACTAGAGAGGGTACAGAGGAAATTTGACAGGATATTGCAGATAGGTTACAACGGAGATTTACCAGGATGTTGCCGGGAGAGAGTGCAAAGGACATTTAAAAGAATGTTGCACTGGCGGAGGTACTGAGGAGATTTACCAGGATATTGTACTAGACAGTGAACAGAGAGATATAGCAGGATGTTGTACTATAGAAGTTACAGCGTAGAATTACGAAGATGTTTCACTGGAGATGATACAGAGGTGATTTTCCAGAATGTTGTACCAGAGCAGGTAGAGAGGAGACTTACCAGCATGTAGCTCTGGAGAGGGTACAGGGGAGATTTCCAAGATGTTGCACTGGAAATAATACAGAGGAGATTTAACAGGTTGTTGCCCTGTAGCGGGTACAGATGTGAATTACCGGGATATTGCACTAGACAGGGTGCAGAGGAGATTTATCAGGATGTTCTATTTGACAAGTTACAGCGGATATTTACCACGAATTTGCTCTGGAGAGGGTACAGAAGTGATTCTCGTGCTTGATGCACCAGAGCGGTACAGATGAGATTTAACAGGTTGATGCACTAAAGAGTGTACAGAGGAGATTTACCAGGATGTTGCACTACAGAGGGTGCAGAGGTGATTTACCAGGATGTCGCACTGCAGAGGATACCGAGGAGATTGATAAAAATGTTGCACTGGCGAAGGTACAGAGGAGATTTAACAGGATGCTGCGCTAGAGAGGATGCAGAGGAGATTTACTAGGTAGTTGCCCTGGAGGGGTTACCTAGAAGATTTACTAGTATATTGCACTAGACAATGTATCCAGAGATATAGCACGATGTTGTACTAGAGAAGTTACAGCAGAAATTTACCAAGATGCTGTACTGGAGAGGGTACAGAGGAGATTTACCAGCATGTTGCACTGTAGAGGTAAATCGCCACTGCACCCTCTCTAGAGCATCATCCTGGAAAATCTCGTCTGTACCTTCTCTAGTGCAACATTTTTGTCAATCTCCTCTGTACCCTCTGCAGTGCGACATCCTGGTAAATGTCCTCTGCACCCTCTCTAGTGCAACATCCTGGTAAATCTCCTCTGTACATTCTTTAGTGCATCAACTTGGTAAATATCATTTGTACCGCTCCGGTGCAACAATCAGGAAAATCACTTATGTGCCCTCTCCAGTGCAACATACTGGTAAATGTCCTCTGTAGCTTGTCTAGAGCAATATCCTGGTAAATCTCAGCTGTACCCGCTCTAGCGCAACATCCTGGTAAAACTCCTCTGTATTTTTTCCAGTGCAACTAGAGAGTGTACAGTTGAGATTTAACAGGATGTTCCACTAGGGAGGATACAGAGGTGATTTACCAGTATGTTGCATTGAGAGTGTACATTTGAGATTTAACAGGATGTTCCACAAATGAGGATACAGAGAAGATTTAGCAGGATGTTGCACTGGAGAGGGTACAGAGGAGTTTTAGCAGGATGTTGCACCGGCAGCATGCGTAGGAAGTTTATCAGGATGTTGCTCTGCACGGGAGCGGGTATAGAGGCGATTTACCAGGTTGTTGCACTGGAGAGGTTACAGTGGAAATTTACGAGAATGTTTCACTGCAGAGGGTAGAGAGGAGATTTACAAGACTGTTGCAATGAAGGGCGTACAGAGGAGATGTAACAGGATGTTACACTGCAGAGGGTACAGAGGAGATTTTCAAGTAAGATGCACATGAAAGGGTACAGAGGAGATTTACCAGGAGCTTGCACTGAAGAGATTACAGAGGAGAGTTGCCAAGATGATGCAATGGAGTGTGTGCAGAGGAGATTCAACAGGATGTTACACAGTAGAAGATACAGAAGTGATTTAACAGGATGTTGCACTAGAGAGGGTATAGAGCATAATTACCAGGATGTTACACTGGAAAGGGTACCGACGAGATTTACCAGCATGTTGCACTGGAGAGGGTACAGAGGAGTTTTAACAGGATATTGCACTAGCGAGGGTGTAGAGGAGATTTTTCAGTATGTTGCACTACAACGTGTGGAGAGGAGATTCATCACGATGCTGCACTGCCGAGTTAAAGAGGAGATTTATTTGGATGTTACATTGGAGAGGGTAGAGAGGAGATTCATCAGGTTGTTGCACTGGCGAGGGTACAGAGGAGATTCAACAGGATGTTGAAGTGGAGAGGTTGCAGAGGAGATTTACCAGGATGTTGCACTGTAGAGGGTACAGAGGAGATTAAAACAAATTGCAATAGAGAAGGTACAGAGGAGAATTTGCAGGATGATGCTCTAGAGAGGGTGCAGTGGCGATCTACCAGGAGGTTGCACTGGAGAAGGTACAGAAATGATTTACCAGGATGTTGCACTAGAGAGTGTACAGAGGAGATTGAACAGGATGTTCCACTAGGGAGGATACAGCGAAGATTTAGCAGGATGTTGCACTGGAGAGGGTACAGAGGAGATTTACCAGGATGTTGCAACGACAGCATGCTTAGGAGGTTTATGAGGATGTTGCTCTGCAGAGCGTGCAAAGGTGCTTTACAAGGATGATGCACTGCAGATGGTACATTTACAAAAATGTTGCACTTGATGGAGTGCAGAGGAGATTTAATAGGATTTTGCACTGGAGAGTGTACAGTGGATATTTAACAGGATATTGCACTTGAGAAGGTGCAGAGGAGATTTAGTTGAATGTTGCACCGTAGAGGGTAGAGAGGAGAATTACAAGGATGTTGCACTAGAGAGTGTACAAAAGTGATTTACCAGGATGTTGCACTGGCGAAGGAACAGAGGAGATTTAACAGGACGTTGTGGTAGAGAGGATGCAGAGGAGATTTACCAAGATGTTGCAGTGGAGATGTTACAGACGAGATTAGCAGGATGATGCACTAGAGAGGGAGTAGAGAAGATTTACCACGATGTTGCACCGGAGCGGGTATAGCGGAGATTTACCAAGTTGTCGCACTGGAGAGGTTACAGAGGAGATTTACCAGGATATTACACTGCGTAGTGTACAGAGGAGAATTACAAGACTGTTGCACTGAAAGGAGTACAGAGTAGATTTAACAGGATGTTGCACTGCAGAGGGTACAGAGGAGATTTACAAGACAGTTGCACTGAAGGGAGTACAGAGGTGATTTAACTGGATGTTGCACTGCAGAGGGTAGAGATGAATTTTCAAGGATGATGCCCTAGAGAGTGTACAGAGAAGATTTACCAGGATCTTGTACTGGAGAGAGTACAAAGGAATTTTACCCAGATGATACAATGGAGAGGGTGCAGAAGAGATTTAACAGGATGTTGCACAGTGGAAGTTACAGAAGTGACTTAACAGGATGTTGCACTAGAGAGGATTCGGAGGAAATTTACCAGGATGTTGCACTGGTGAGGTTACAGAGGAGATTATCCAGTATGTTGCACTAGAGAGAGTGCAGAGGAGTTTTACCAGAACGTTGCAGTGGAGAGTTTACAGAGTGATTTACCAGGCTGTTGCACTGGAAAGGGTACAGAGGTGATTTACCAGAATGTTGCACTGGCGAGGGCACGGAAGCGATTTACCAGGATGTTACACTAGAGAGGTTAAAGAGGAGATTTACCAGGATTTTGCTGTGGAGAGTCTACAGATGAGATTTGCCACGATGTTTCACTGGAAAGGGTAAATCGGTGATTTACAAGGATGTTGCACTGTAGTGTGTACAGGGTAGATATACTAAAATATTGCATTGGAGAGGGTGCAGAGGAGATTTACTAGGATGTTGCCCTAGACAGTATGTAGAGGAGATTTACGAGGATGTTGCACTCGAGAGGATACAGAGGAGAGTTACCAGAATGTTGCACCAGAGAGAATACAGACGAGATTTAGTAGGATGTGGCCCTGGGACGATACAGAGTAGATACACCAGAGTGTTCCACCAGACAGGGTACAGAGGAGATTTACCAGAATGTTGCACTAGTGAGGGTACAGAGGAAATTTAACATGATATTGCAGCTAATTTACAACGGAGATTTAACAGGATGTTGCAGGGAGAGAGTGCAAATTACATTTAAAAGGATGTTGCACTGGCGAAGGTACAGAGGAGATTTAACAGAATGTTGCATTAGAGAGGATGCAGAGCAGATTTACTAGGTAGTTTCCCTGGAGGGATGTTGCACTGGAGATGGTAGAGTGGTGATTTTTCTCCTTGTAGCAGCAGAGCGGTACAGATGAGATTTACCAGGTTGATGCACTAAAGAATGTACTGCGGAAATTTACCAGAATGTTGCACTAGAGAGGATACAGAGGAAATTTAACAGGATGTTCCACTAGAGAGGTTACAGAGAAGATTTAGCAGGATGTTGCACTGGAGAGTGTACAGAGGAGATTTACCAGGATGATGCACCGAGAGCGTGCAGAGGAGGTTTATCAGGATGTTGCTCTGAAGAGCATGCAGAGATGCTTTACAAGGATGTTGCACTGCAGCTGGTACAGAGGAGATTTTAAAAATATTTCACTAGAGGGAATACAGAGGACATTTAACAGGATTTTGCACTGGAGAGTGTAAAGAGGATATTTACCAGGATATTGTACTGGATGTGTACAGAGGATATTTAACAGGATATTGCACTTGAGAGGGTGCAGAGGAGATTTACCAGCTTCTTGCACTTAGAGGGTAGAGTGGAGATTTAAAAAGATTTTGTGCTAGAGAAGTTAGAAAGGAGATTTACCATTGATGTTGCACTGGTGAAGGAACAGAGGAGATTCAACAGGTTGTTGTACTAGAGAGAATTCAGAGGAGATTTACCAGGATGTTGCACCGAGAGTGCAACATCCAGGTAAATCTCTTCTGTACCCTCTCCAGAGAAACATCCTGGTAAATCTTCTCTGTAGCCTCTCTAGTGGAACTTCCTGGTAAATCTCTTCTGTACACTCTCCAGAGCAACATCCTGGTAAATCTCTTCTGCAATCTCTCCACTTCAACATTCTGTTGAATCTCCTCTGTACCCTCGCCAGTGAGAAAACGTGATGAATCATATCTCTACCCTCTCCAATGTAACATCCTAATAAATCTCCTCTTTACTATCGGCAGTGCAGCAACGTGTTAAATCTCCTCTCCACACGCTGCAGTGTAACATCCTGGTAAATCTCCTCTACACCCTCTCTAGTGCAATATCCTGTTAGAACTCCTCTGTACCCTCTCCAGTGCAACATGCTGGTAAATCTCGTTGGTACCCTTTCCAGTATAACATCCTGGTAATTCTGCTCTGCACCTTCTCTGGTACAACATCCTGGTAAATCTCCTCTGCATCTTTTCTAGTGCAATATTTTGGTAAATCTCCCCTGTACTCTCTACAGTGCAACATCCTGGTAAATCTCCTCTTTACCATTTCGAGTGCAACATTGTAGTAATTCTCTTCTGCACAGAGTGTATAGAGGTGAATCACCAGGATGCTGCACTGGAAAGGGTACAGAGGAGATTTACCAGGATTTAACACTAGAGAGGGTACAGAGGGGATTTACCAGGATGTTGCACTGGAGAGGGTACAGAAAAGAATTACTACAATCTTGCACTCGAAAGGGTGAAGAGGAGATTTACCAGGATGTTGCACTGTAGAGAGTACAGGGGAGATTTACCAGAATATTGCACTAGAGAGGTTGCGAGGAGATTTAGAAGGATGTTGCACTAGAGAGAGTATTGAGGAGATTTACCAGGATGTTGCACTGGAGAGGGTAGAGAGGAGATTTACCAGAATGTTGCACTGGAGTGGGTATAGAGGAGATTTGCCAGGATGTTGCAATAGAGAGGGTACATAGGATAATTACCAGATTATTGCGCTGACGATCATTATGTGGAGTTTTATCAGGATGTTACACTAGAGAGAGTACAGAGGAGATTTACCACGATGTTGCACTGGAGAGGGTACAGAGGAGATTTACCCAGATGTTTTACTAGAGAGAATGCAGAGGATATTTAACAGTATATTTCACTAGAGATGGTGCAATGGAGATTTACCAGGATGTTAGATTGCAGAGTGTACAAAGGATATTTACAAGGATCTTGCAATAGAGAGGGTACAGACGAGATTTAACAGAATGTTTCACTTTAGAGGGTAAAGAGGAGATTTACAAGAAAGTTGCACTACAGAGGGTACAGAGGAGATTTACCAGGATGTTGCACTGGAGCGGGTACAGTGGAGATTTTCCAGGATGTTACAATGGAGAGGGTGCAAAGGATATTAAAAAGCATGTTGCATGCGCGATGGCACAGATGATATTTAACAGGATGTTGCACTAGAGAGATTGCAGAGGAGATTTACTAGGTAGTTGCACTGGAGGTGTTACAGAGGAGATTCACCAGGATATTGCACTAGACAGGATACAGAGGAGACATAACAGCATGTTGTACTAGATAAGTTACAGCGGAGATTTACCAAGATGTTGCACTGGAAAGGGTACAGAGGTGATTTACCACGACGTTGCACCAGAGCAGGTACAGAGGAGATTTACCAGCATGTGGCACTGGAGAGGGTACAGAGGAGATTTACCAGGCTGCTGCACTTGAGTGGGTAATGCGGGAAAATATCAGGATGTTGCACTGGAGAGTGTACAGCATAGATTTACCAGGATGTTGCACTAGACAGAGTGCAGAGGAGATTTACCAGGATGTTGCACTGGAGAGGATACAGAGGAGACTTACCTTGATGTTTCACTGCAGTGGAAACAGGAGATTAGCAAGATGTTGCACTAGAGATTGTGCAGAGCAGAATTACCAGGATGTTGCACTGCAAAGGGTACAGAGGAGATTTACAAGGATGTTGCACTAGCGAGTGAACGTAGGAGATTTACCAGGTTGTTGAACTAGAGATGGTATAGAGGAGACCTACCAAGATGTTGCACTAGAGATGGTGCAGAGGAGATCTACCAGAATGTTGCACTGCAGAGTGTACAGAGGAGATTTAGTAGAGTGTTGCCCTAGAGGTGGTACAGAGGAGATTTAACAGGAAGTTGCACTGGAGAGGGTGCAGTGGAAATTTACCAGGATGTTAGACTGCAGATGGTGCAGACGACATTTACAAGGATCTTGCACTAGAGAGGGTATGGAGCAGATTTACCAGGAAGTTTCACTGGAGAGTGTAGAGAGGAGATTTACAAGAATGTTGCACTAGAGAGGTTACAGAGGAGATTTACCAGGATGTTGCAATAGTGAGGGTGCTGAAGAATTTCACCATGATATTGCACTGGAGCGTGTACAGAGGAGTTATACCAGATTGTTGCACGAGAGAGGGTACAAGGAGATTTACCAGTATGTTGCAATATAAAGGGTGCAGTTTAGATTTACCAGTAATGTTGCACTGCTGAGGCTAGAGAGGAGTTTACAAGTATGTTGCACTACAGGGGGTACTGAGGAGATTTAAAAGGATGTTGCACTGCAGAGGGTACAGCAGAGATTTACCAGCATGTTGTACTGGAGTAGGTACAGAGGAAATGTAACAGGATATTGCACTATAGAGGGAGAAGAGGAGATTTACCAGGATATTGCATTGCAGAGTGTACAGAGGAGGTTTATAAGGATGTTGCACTAGAGAGGGTGTTGAGGAAATTTACCAGGGTGTTGCACGGCAGAGGTTACAGAGGAGATTACAAGGATGTTGCGATCGAGAGGGCACAGACGAGATCTACCTGGATGTTGCATTGGGGAGCGTGCAGACGAGATTTATTAGGATGTTGGACTGGAAATGGTACAGATGAGATTTATCAGGATGTTGCACTAGAAAGTGTACAGAGGAAATTTACCAGGTTATTGCGCTGTAGATGGTTATGAAGAGTTTCACCAGGATGTTACACTAGAGAGGGTACAGAGGAGATTTGCCAAGATGTTGCACTAGAGTGTGTACAGAGAAGACTTACTGGGATGTGGCCTTGGAGAGTGTGCAGAGGAGATTAAACAGGATATTGCACTAGCAAGAGTACAGAGGAGATTTACCAGGATGTTGCAATAGAGAGGGTACAGAGGAGATTAACAAGGATTTTGAACTGCAGGGCGTACAGAGGAAATGTTCCAGGTTTTTGCATTGGATATGGTCAGAGGAGATTTACCAGGATGTTGCACTGGAGAGCATACAGAGTAGATTTACCAGGAAGTTGTATTGCAGAGGGTACAGAGATCATTTCCCACATTGTTGCACTGGGGAAGGTACAGAGGAGATCTACCAGGATGTTGCACTAGAGATGGTACAGTCGAGATTTACCAGGCTATTGCGCAGTAGAAGGTTATGAGGAATGTTACTAAGATGTTAAACTAGAGAGGGTACAGAGGAGATTTTCAGGATGTTGCACTAGTGAATACAGAGTAGATTTACCAGGATGTGGTCCTGGGTGGATATAGGGTAGATTCAGTAGAATGTTGTGCTAGACAGTTTACAGAGGATGTTGCAGTAGTGAGGGTAGAGAGTAGATTTTCAGGATATTGCAGTAGAGAGCGTACGGAGGAGATATACCAGTATGTTGCACTTGAGAGGGTAGAGGGGAGATTTACCAAGATGTTACACTGGAGAGGGTGCAGAGGAGATTTACCAGGATATTGCGCTAGCAAGAGTACAGAGGAGATTTACCAGGAAATTGCAATAGAGAGTGTACAGAGGAGCTTTACCAAGATGTTGCACTGGAGGGGGCACAGAGCAGATTTACCAGGATGTTGAAATAGACAGAGTACAGAGGAGATTTACGAGGATGTTGCACTAGATACGTTGCAGCGGAAATTTGCCAGAATTTTGCAATGTAGAGGGTACTGAGGTGATTTACCAGGATGTTGCACCGGAATGGGTACAGAGTAGAGTTACCAGGTTGTTGCACTAGAGAGGGTGCAGAGGAGATTTACCAGGATGTTGCTATGTAGATGGTGCAGAGGAAATGTACTTGGATGTTGCACTGCAGAGTGTACAGAAGTGATTTACAAGAAGGTTGCGCTAGAGTTGGTACAGAGCAGACTAAACAGGATATTGATCTGGAGAGGTTACCGAGGAGATTTACTAGGATGTTGTACTGGAGACAAAAAGAGGATATTTAACAGGATATTGCACTAGAGAGGGTGCAGAAGAGATTTACCAAGGTGTTGCACTGGAGAGGGTATAGGGGTAATTTACCAGGATGTTGACTGGAGAGGGTACAGAGGAGAATTACCAGGATCTTCCACCAGAGAGTGTACAGTGGAGATTGACCAGATAACTGTACTAGACTGGGTGTACAGTAGATTCACCAGGATGTTGCACTGTAAAGGGTACAGAGGAGATTTACCAGGATTTTGCACTGGAGCATGTAAAGAGAATATTTACCAGGATGTTACTCTTCAGAGAGCACATACAAGATTTAACAGGATATTGCACTGTAGAGGATGCAGAGATTTACCAGGACGTTGCACTGCAGAGCGTGCATAGGTGATTTACTAGATGTTGCACCTGAGAGGGTACAAAGGAGATTTACCTGGATGTTGCACTGGAGGGGTACAAAGGATATTTAACTGGATGTTGCACTGGAGAGTGTACAGAGAAGATTTAACATGATGCTGCACTAGAGAGGGTAGAGAGGAGATCAACCACAAAGTTACACTAGAGCGGGTAGAGAGGAGATTTAGCAGGATGTTGCATTGCCGAGGGTACAGAGGAGATTTAACAGAATGTTGCAGTGGAGAAGCTGCAGAGGAGATTTACAAATATTGACCAGGATGCTGTACTAGACAGGGTGTAGAGGAGATTTACCAGGATGTTGTACTAGAGAGGGTACAGAGGATATTTAACAGGATATTGCACTAGAGAGGTTGCAGAAGAGCCTTACCAGGATATTGCACTGCAGAGGGTCCAGAGGATATTTGCAATGATTTTGCTCTAGAGAGGGTACAGAGGAGATTTACAAGGATGTTGCACTGCAGATGGTACAGAGGAGATTTAACAGGATATCAACTGGAGATGGTGTTGAGGAGATTTAAAAGGATGTTATTCTGCCGAAGATACAGAGGAGATTTAGCAGAATGATGCACTAGAGAGGATCAAGAGCAGATTTACCTGGATGTTGCACTGGTGAAGTTACAGAGGAGATTTAGCAGCACGTTGCACTAGAGAGGGTACTGAGGTGATTTACCAGGTTATTGCGCTGCAGATGGTTATGAGGAGTTTTACCAGGATATTACAAAAGAGAGGGTACAGAGGAGATTTACCAGGATATTGCGCTAGCAAGAGTACAGAGGAGATTTACCAGGAAATTGCAATAGAGAGTGTGCAGAGGAGATTTACCAAGATGTTGCACTGGAGGGGGCACAGAGCAGATTTACCTGGATGTTGCACTGGTGAAGTTACAGAGGAGATTTAACAGCACGTTGCACTAGAGAGGGTACTGAGGAGAATTACCAGGTTATTGCGCTGCAGATGGTTATGAGGAGTTTTACCAGGATGTTACAAAAGAGAGGGTACAGAGGAGATTTACCAGGACGTTGCACTCGAGAGGGTGCAGAGGCAATTACTAGGATGTTACACTGGAGCAGGTTGAGAGGAGATGTAGCAGGATGTTGCACTGCCTAGGGTACAGAGGAGAAATAACAGAATGTTGAAGTGGAGAGGTTGCAGATGAGAGTTACCAGCATGTTGCTCTGGAAAGGGTACAGAGGAGGTATACCAGAAGGTTGTACTGGAGAGGGTACTGAGGATATTTAACAGGCTATTGCACAAGTAAGGTAGATAGGCGATTTTCCAGGATGTTGCACTGCAAAGTGTACAGATGAGATTCACAAGGATGTTGCACTGGAGAGGGTACAAAGGGGATTTTATAGGATGTTGCACTGGCGAAATAACAGAGGAGATTTAACAGGATGTTGCATTAGTGAGGATTTAGAGGAGATTTATTAGGATGTTGCAGTATGGAGGGTACAGAGGAGATTTTCCAGGATGTTCCTCTAGAGTGTACAGAGGAGATTTACCAGGATGTTGCATTAGAGAGGGTACAGAGGAGATTTAGCAGGATTTTCCAGTAGAGAGGATATGGATACGATTTACCAGGATGTTGCACTGGAGAGGGCACAGAGGAAATTTGCCAGCATGTTGCACGGAGAGCGTGCATAGATTTGCCAGGATGTTGGGCTGGAGAGTATACAGAGGAGATTTACCAGGATGTTGCACTGGAGAGGGTACAGAGGAGATTTACCAGGATGTTGCACTAGAGAGGGTACAGATAAGATTTACTATGATGTGTCCCATGGAGTATACAGAGGATATTCACCAGAATGTTCCACTAGAGAGTGTACAGAGGAGACTTACCAGTATGTTCCAGTAGAGAGGATATGGAGACGATTTACAAGGATGTTGTACTGGAGAGGGCACAGAGGAAATTTACCAGGATGTTGCACGGAGAGCGTGCATAGATTTGCCCGGATGTTTGACTGGAGAATGTACAGAGCAGATTTACCAGGATGTTGCACTGGAGAGGGTACAGAGGAGATTTACCAGAATGTTGCACTGGAGAGGGTACAGAGGAGATTTAACATGATGTTGCACTAGAGGGTACAGATAAGATTTACCTGGTTATTGCGCTGTAGAGTTTACAAAGGAGTTTGACCAGGATGTTACACGAGAGAGGTTCAAGAGGAGATTCACCAGGATGTTGCAATAGATAGGATTCAGAGGAGATTTACTATGATGTGTCCCTGGGAGTGTACAGAGGAGATTCGCCAGAAGGTTCCACTAGTGAGTGTACAGAGTAGATTTTCCAGAAAATTGCCCTACAGACGGTATAGAAGAAATTTATCAGGATATTGATGCAGAGGATACAGAAGAGATTTACAAGACTGTTACAATGAAGAGGTTAGAGATGAGAATTTGCACGATGTTGCACTGCAGACGGTACAGAGGAGATTTACAAGGATGTTGCTCCAGAGAGGGTAAAGAGGAGATTTACCATGATGTTGCACTAGAGATGGAATAGAGGAGATTTACAAGGATGTTGCTCTAGAGAGGGTAGATTGGAGAGAACAAAGGAGATTTATCAGGATATTACACAGGAGAAAGTACAGAGGTGTTTTAACATGATGTTGCACTAGAGTGGGTACTGAGTAAATCAACCAGAACGTTACACTAGTGTGGGTAGTGTGGAGATTTAGCAATATGTTGCATTGCCGAGGGTACAGAGGAGATTTAACAGAATTTTCAGTGGAGAAGCTGCAGAGGAGATTTACGAGGATTTTGCACTGGAGAGGGTACAGAGGAGTTTTATCAGGAAGTTGCACTAGAGAGGATACAGAGGTGATTTACATGTCGTTGCACTAGAGATGGTACAGAGGAGATTTACCAGGATGTTGCACTGGAGAGAGTGCAGAGGAGATTTTACACGATGTTGGACTGGAGAGGTTACAGAGTCAATTTACCAGGATGTTGCACTGCAGAGGATGCAAGGGAGATTTACCAGGATGTCGCACTAGAGAGTGTGCAGAGGAGATTTACCAGATTATTGCACTGTAGTTCATGATGTGGAGTTTCACCAGGATGTTACACTAGAGAGAGTACAGAGGACCTTTACCATGATGTTGCACTAGAGAGGGTAGAGAGGAGATTTACCAGGATGTTGCACCGAGAGCATGCAGAGGAGATTTTCCAGGATGTTGGATGGAGAGGGTACAGAGGAGATTTACCATGATGTTGCATTGGAGAGGAAACCGAGGAGATTTACTAGAATGTTGCACTAGAGAGGGTACAGAGGAAATTTGCCAGGTTATTACGCTGCAGAGGTTACTGAGGAGATTGACCAATATGTTACACTAGAGAGGGTAAAGAGGAGATTAACCAGGATGTTGCACTAGGGAGGGTACAGAGGAGATTTACAAATGTGTTGCACTGGAGATTGTGCAGAGGAGATGTACCAGGTTGTTGCAATACAGAGGTTACAGATCTGATTTACCAGCATGCTGCACTGGAGAAGATACTTTGGAGATTTACCAGGATGTTGATATGCACAAGGTGCATGGTGATGTACCAGCCTGTTACAATGAAGAGGGTAGAGTGCTGATTTAGCACGATGTTGCACTGCAGAGGATAAAGAGGAGCTTTACAAGGATATTACACTGGAGAGCGAACAGAAGAATTTTAACAGAATGTTGCATTATAGAGGGTACAGAGGACGTCTACCAGGAGGTTACACAACGAGCGTGTAGAGAAGATAATTAGCAAGATGTTGCACTGTCCAGGGTACAGAGGAGATTTAACAGGATGTTGCACTGGAGAGGCTGCAGTGAAGACTTACAAGGATGTTGCACTGGAGAGGTTACAGAGGAGGTTTACCAGGAACTTGCAATAGAGAGGTACATAGGAGATTTACCAGGACATTGCACTAGAGAGGGTATAGAGGAGATTTACCAGGATGTGGCCCTGTGAGTGTACAGAGTAGGTTAACCAGAATGGTGGTCTAGACAGGGTACAGAGGAGATTTACCAGAATGCTGCACTAGTGAGGATAAAGGTAAGATTTACCAGGATACTGCAGTGGAAAGAATAGAGACGAGTTTTAGAAGGATGTAGCACTGGAGATGGTACAGACGAGATTTACGAGGACGTTGCCCTGGAAAGCATACAGAGGAGATTTACCAGGATGTTGCAATAGAGATTGTGCAGAGGAGATTTACCAGGATGTTGCACTGGAGGGGGTACAGAAGAGATTTACCTGGACATTGCACTAGAGAGGCTACAGCAGAGATTTACCAGGATGTTGTACTTGATAAGTTACAATGGAGATTTACTGGGATGTTGCATTTGAGAGATTAAAGAGGTGTTTTATCAGATTGATGCACTAGATAGGGTAGATATGAGATATACCAGGATGCTGCATTATAGAGAGTGCAGAGGTGATTTGCCAGTATGTTGCACTGCTGATGGTACAGAGGAGATTTACCAGGATGTTGCCATAGAGGTGGTACAGGGGAGATTTAACATGATGTTGCTCTACATTGGCTACTGAGGAGATTTACCAGGTTGTTGTACTGGAGAGGTTACAGGGACTTGTTAACAGGATATTGCAATAGGGAGGGTGCAGAGCAGATTTTCCAGGATGTTAGACTGCAGATGTTACAGAGGAGATTTACAAGGATGTTGCAATAGAGAGTGTACAGAGGAGATTTACCAGGATGTTTCACTGGAGAGGATACTGAGGAGATTAACAAGGATGTTGCACTAGAGAGGAAACAGTGGAGATTTACCAGGATGTTTCACTTGAGAGGGTACAGAGGGGATTTTCCAGGATGTTATACTTGAGAGGGTGAAAAAAATATTTAAAGAGATGTTGCACTGGCAAAGGCAGAGAGGATAGTTAGCAGGATGTTGCGCCATTGAGGATTCAGGGGAGATTTACCAGATAGTTTCACTGGAGGGGTTAGAGAGGAGATTTACTGGGATATTGCTTTAGACAGGGTACAGGGGAGATTTACCAGGATGTTGTACTAGAGAAGTTACAGTCGAGATTTACCATGATGTTGACTGGAGAGTCTACAGAAGTAATTTACCAGGATGTTGCACCAGAACGGGTAGTGAGGAGATCACCAGCATGTTGCACTGGAGAGGGTACAGAGGAGATTTACCAGGATGTGCACTAGAAAGGGTGCAGAGGAGATTTACCAGGATGTTGCACTGGAGGGGTACAGAAGAGATTTACTAAGTTATTGCACTAGACAGGAAACAGAGGGGATTTTCCAGGATCTTGCAATTCATAGGGTACATCAGAGATTTACCAGGTTCTTGCACTGGAGAGTACAGAGGAGATTTACCAGGATGTTGCACTGGAGATAGTATAGAGCAGATGTACCAGGTTTTTACCCTGGCGAGGGTACAGAGGAGATTTACCAGGATGTCTCACTGCAGAGGTTACAGTGAAGACTTACAAGGATGTTGCACTAGAGAGGATACAGAGGCGGTTTACCATCATGTTGCACTGGAGATGGTACAGGGAAGATTTACCAGGTTGTTACACTGGCGAGGGTATAGAGGAGATTTACCAGGATGTCGCAATTCAGAGGGTACAGAGGAGATTTACAAGGATGTTGTGCTAGAGAGGGTAAAGAGGAGATTTACCAGGATGTTACACTGGAGAGGGTGCAGAGGAGATTTACCAGGATGTTGCAATGTAGAGGGTGAAGATTAGATTTACTAGAATGTTGCACTAGAGGGGGTACAAATTTGATTCAACAGGATGTTGCACTGCAGAGAGAACAGAGGAGATTTACAAGGATGTTGCACTAGAGAGGGTACAGAGGAGATTTACCAGGAAGTTGCACTGGAGAGGGTACAGAGGAGATTTACCAGGATGTTGCACTAGAGAGGGTAGTGAGTGGATTTACCAGGATGTTGCACCGAGAGCATGCAGAGGAGGTTTTCCAAGATGTTGGATGGAGAGGGTACAGAGGAGATTTACCATGATTTTGCATTGGAGAGGATACAGAGGAGATTTACTAGAATGTTGCATTAGAGAGGTTACAGAGGAAAATTGCCAGGTTATTACGCTGTAGAGGTTACAGAGGAGATTTACCAATATGTTACACTAGAGAGGGTAAAGAGGAGATTAACCAGGATGTTGCACTAGGGAGAGTACAGAGGATATTTACAAATGTGTTGCACTGGAGAGGCTGCAGAGGAGATGTACCAGGTTGTTGCAATACAGAGGGTACAGATCTGATTTAATAGCATGCTGCACTGGAGAAGGTTCTTAGGAGATTTACCAGGATGTTGATATGCACAAAGTGCAGGAGAGATTTACCAGCCTTTTACAATGAAGAGCGTAGAGTGCTGATTTAGCACGATGTTGCACTGCAGAGGATAAAGAAGAGATTTACAAGGATGTTGCACTAGAAAGGGTAGAGGAGAGATTTACCAGGATGTTTCATTGCAGAGGTTAGAGAGCAGCTTTACCAGGATATTACACTGGAGAGCGAACAGAAGAGTTTTAACAGGATGTTGCATTATAGAGGGTAAAGAGGAGGTCTACCAGGAGGTTACACAACGAGCGTGTAGAGACGATAATTAACAAGATGTTGCACTGCCCAGGGTACAGAGGAGATTTAACAGGATGTTGCACTGGAGAGGCTGCAATGAAGACTTACAAGGATGTTGCACTGGAGAGGGTACAGAGGAGGTTTACCAGGATGTTGCAATAGAGAGGTACATAGGAGATTTACCAGGACATTGCACTAGAGAGAGTGTAGAGGAGATTTACCAGGATGTGGCCCAGTGAGTGTACAGAGTAGGTTAACCAGAATGGTGCTCTCGACAGGGTACAGAGGAGATTTACCAGAATGCTGCACTAGTGAGGATAAAGATGAGATTTACCAGGATACTGCAGTGGAGAGGATACAGACGAGATTTAGAAGGATGTAGCACTGGAGATGGTACAGGCGAGATTTACGAGGACGTTTCCCTGGAAAGGATACAGAGGAGATTTACCAGGATGTTGCAATAGAGATTGTGCAGAGGAGATTTACCAGGATGTTGCACTGGAGGGGATACAGAGGAGATTTACCTGGACAGTGCACTAGAGAGGCTACAGCAGAGATTTACCAGGATGTTGTACTTGATAAGTTACAATGGAGATTTACTCGGATGTTGCACTTGAGAGAATACAGAGGTGTTTTATCAGATTGTTGCACTAGATAGGGTAGAGATGAGATATACCAGGATGTTGCATTAGAGAGAGTGCAGAGGTGATTTGCCAGTATGTTGCACTGCTGAGGGTAGAGAGGAGATTTACCAGGATGTTGCCCTAGAGGGGGTACAGGGGAAGTTTAACATGATGTTGCTCTGTATTGGCTACTGAGGAGATTTACCAGGTTGTTGTACTGGAGAGGGTACAGGGACTACTTAACAGGATATTACAATAGGGAGGGTGCAGAGCAGATTTTCCAGGCTTTTAGACTGCAGATGTTACAGAGGAGATTTGCAAGGATGTTGCACTAGAGAGTACACTGAGGAGATTTAGAAGCATGTTGCACTAGAGAGGGAACAGTGGAGATTTACCAGGATGTTTCATTTGAGAGGGTACAGAGGGGATTTTCCAGGATGTTATACTTGAGAGGGTGCAAAGGATATTTAAAAGGATGTTGCACTGGCAAAGGCAGAGAGGATAGCAAGCAGGATGTTGCGCCATTGAGGATTCAGGGGAGATTTACCAGATAGTTGCACTGGAAGGGTTACAGAGCAGATTTACTGGGATATTGCACTAGACAGGGTACAGGGGAGATTTACCAGGATGTTGTACTAGATAAGTTACAGTCGAGATTTACCAGGATGTTGACTGGAGAGGCTACAGATGTAATTTACCAGGATGTTGCAACAGAACGGGTAGAGAGGAGATCACCAGCATGTTGCACTGGAGAGGGTACAGAGGAGATTTACCAGGATGTGTACTAGAGAAGGTGCAGAGGAGATTTACCAGGATGTTGCACTGGATGGGTACAGAAGAGATGTACTAAGTTATTGCACTAGACAGGATACAGAGGAGATTTTCCAGGATGTTGCAATACATAGGTTACATCAGAGATTTACCAGGTTCTTGCACTGGAGAGTACAGCGGAGATTTACCAGGTTGTTGCACTGGAGATAGTACAGAGCAGATTTATCAGGTTTTTACCCAGGCGAGGGTACAGAGGAGATTTACCTGGATGTCTCACTGCAGAGGTTACATTGGAGAATTTCAAGGATGTTGCACTAGAGAGGATACAGAGGCGATTTTCCATGAAGTTGCACTGGAGATGGTAGAGGGAAGATTTACCAGGTTGTTAAACTGGCGAGGGTATAGAGGAGATTTACCAGGATGTCGCACTGCAGAGGGTACAGAGGAGATTTACAAGGATGTTGCGCTAGGGGATGCAGAGGAGATTTACCAGGATGTTGAAGTGCAGAGGGTACAGAGGAGATATACAAGAATGTTGCACTAGAGGGGGTACACATTTGATTCAACAGGATATTGCATTCCAGAGGGAACAGAGGAGATTTACAAGGATGTTGCACTAGAGAGGGTACAGAGGAGATTTAGCAGGAAGTTACACTGGCATGGTTACAGAGGAGATTTACCAGGATGCTACACTGGAGAGGGTGCAGAGGAAATTTAACAAGATGTTGTACTGGCGAAGGTACAGAAGAGATTTAACACTAAGTTGCATTAGAGAGGATTCAGAGGAGATTTGCCAGGATGTTGCACTGGAGAGGGTACAGAGAAGAGTTACCTGGATGTTGCACTGGAGAGGGTACAGACGAGATTTACCACTTTTCACTAGAGGTGTACAGTGGATATTTAACAGGATTTTGCACTAGAGAGGTTGCAGAGGGAATTTACCAGGATGTTCCACTGCAGAGCGTGCAGAGGAGATTTTCAAGGATGTAGCACTGGAGATGGTGCAGAGGAGATAAACAAGGATGTTGCACTGGAGAGGTTACAGAGGAGATTCACAAGGCTGTTACACTGGAGATGATACAGACGTGATTTATCAGGATGTTGCACTAGCGAGGGTACAGAGGAGATTTACCAGGATGTTACACTAGAGAGGGTACTGAGGAGATTTACCAGGATGTTGTATTGGACAAGGTACAGAGGAGATTTACAATGATGTTGCACTGGAGAGGGTAAAGTGGAGTTTTACCTGGATGCTGAACTCTAGAGAGTTCAATGGAGATTTACCAGCATATTGCACTAGAGAATGTACAGAGGAATTTTAATTGGATGTTACACTAGATGGGGTGCAGAGGAGATTTACCAGGATGTTGCACTGGCGGGGATACAGAGGAGATTCACTAGGATATTGCACTAGACGGGGTACAGAGGAGATTTCCAGGATGTTGCAATAGAGAGGTTACAGGAGAGATTTCCCAGGTTCTTGCATTGGAGAGTGTGTAAGAACATAAGAACATAAGAATTAGAAATGAATATGCCATCTAGCCCCTCGAGCCTGCTCCGCCATTCAATAAGGTTATGGCTCATCTGGTCGTGGACTCAGCTCCACTTATCCTGCCTCTCCCCGTAACCATTAATTACCTTATTGGTTAAAACACTATCTATCTTTGACTTGAAAACATTCAATGAGCTAGCCTCAACTGCTTCCTTGGGCAGAGAATTCCACAGATTCACAACCCTCTGGGAGAAGAAATTATTTTTCAAATCGGTTTAAAATGTCTCCTCCGTATTTCGAGGCTGTGTCCCCTAGTTCTAGTCTCCCCTACCAATGGAAACAACCTCTCTGCCTCTATCTTGTCTATCCCTTTCAAGATGTTAAATGTTTCTATAACATCACACCTCATCCTTCTGAACTCCAAGGAGTAAACACTCAGTTTACTCAAACTATCATCATAAGGTAAACCGCTCATTTCTGGAATCAGCCAAGTGAATCATCGCTGAAACCCTTTCAAAGCTAGTATATCCTTCCTTAAGGAAGATGACCAAAACTGCACGCAGTACTCCAGATGCGGCCTTACCAATACCTTATACAGTTGCAGCAAGACCTCCCTGGTTTTGTACTCCATCCCTTTCACAATGAAGGACAACATTCCATTTGCCTTCCTGATTATCTGCTGCACCTGCAAACTAACCTTTTGGGATTCATGCACAAGGACCCCCAGGTTCCTCTGCACCACAGCATGTTGTAATTTCTCCCCATTCAAATAATATTCCATTTTATTGTTTTTTTTTCCCAAGGTTGATGACCTCACACTTTCTGACATTGTATTCCATCTACCAAACATTAGCCCATTCGCTTAACCTTCCAAATCTCCTTGCAGCCTCTCTGACTCCTCTACACAATCCACTTTCCCACTAATCTTAGTGTCAGCTGCAAATTTTGTTGCACTACACTCTGTACCCTCTTCTAAGTCATCTATGTATATTGTAAACAGTTGTGGTCCCAGCACTGATCCCTGTGGCACACCAATAAACACTGATTTCCAACCGGAAAAGGACCCATTTATCCCGACTCTCTGCTTTCTGTTCGCCAGCCAATTTTCTATCCATGCTAATACATTTCCTCTGACTCCGTGTACCTTTATCTTCTGCAGTAATCTTTTGTGTGGCACCTTATCGAATGTCTTTTGGAAATCTAAATACACCACATCCATCGGTACACCTCTATCCACCATGCTCGTTATATCCTCAAAGAATTTCAGTAAGTTAGTTAAACATGATTTCCCTTTCATGAATCCATGATGCGTCTGCTTTATTAACTATTCCTATCCAGATGTCTCGCTATTTCTTCCTTACAGATAGTTTCAAGCAGTTTCCCCACTACAGATGTTAAACTAACCGGCCTATAGTTACCTGCGTTTTGCTGACCCCTTTTTTAAACAGAGGCTTTACATTAGCTGCTTTCCAATCCGCTGGTACTTATCCAGTGTCCAGAGAATTTTGGTAGATTATAACGAATGCATCTGCTATAATTTCCACCATCTCTTTTAATAACCTGGGCTGCATTTCATCAGGACCAGGGGACTTGTCTACCTTCAGTCCCATTAGCCTGTCCAGCACTACCATCATAGTGACAGTGATTGTCTCAAGGTCCTCCCTTCCCACATTCCTGTAGCCTGCAAATTTTGGCATGGTTTTTGTGTCTTCCACTGTGAAGACGGAAGCAAAATAAGTGTTTAAGGTCTCAGCCATTTCCACATTTCCCATTATTAAATCCCCCTTTTCATCTTCTAAGGGACCAACATATACTTTGCTCAATCTTTTCCGTTTTATATATCTGTAAATGCTTTTACTATCTGTTTTTATGCTTCGTGCAAGTTTACCTTCGTAATCTATCTTCCCTTTCTTTATTGCTTTTTTATTAATTCTTTGCTGTTGCTTAAAATCTTCCCAACCGTCTAGTTTCCCACTAATCTTGGCCATCTTGTACGCATTGGTCTTTGATTTGATACTTTCCTTTATTTCCTTGGTTATCCACATCTGCTTATCCCTTCTCTTGCCGCCCAACTTTTTCACTGGAATATATTTCTGTGTGCACTATGAAAGAGCTCCTTAGAAGTCCTCCACTGTTCCTCAATTGTTCTACCGTTTAGTCCTTGTTTCCAGTGTTGTTTAGCCAACTCTGCCCTCATTCCACTGTAGTCCCCTTTGTTTAAGCATATTACGTTCGTTTCTGACACAACTTCCTCTTCCTCAATCTATATTACAAATTCAACCATATTGTGATCACTCATTCCGAGAGGCTCTTTTACGAGGAGATTGTTTATTTTTCCTATCTCATTACACAGGACCAGATCTAAGATGGCTTGCTCCCTTGTAGGTTCTGTTACATACTGTTCTAAGAAACAATCCCGTATGCATTCAATGAATTCCTCCTCCAGGCTACCCCGTGCGATTTGACTTGACCAATCGATATGTAGGTTAAAATCCCCCATGACTTCTGCCGTTCCTTTTTTACATGCCTCGATTATTCCCTTGATTATTGCCCGCCCCACCATGAAGTTATTATTTGGGGGCCTATAATCTACGCCCACAAGTGACTTTTTCCCCTTACTATCTCGATTCTCCACCCACAATGATTCAACATTTTGTTCATTGGAGCCAATATCATCCCCCACAACTGCGCTGATATCATATTTTATTAACAGAGCTACCGCACCTCCTTTCCCTTCTTGCCTATCTTTCTGAATCGTCAGATAACCCTGTATGTTTCATTCCCAGTCTTGGCTACCTTGCAACCATGTTTCTGTAATGGCTACCAAATCATACACATTTGTAATGATTTGTGCCGTCAACTAATTTACTTTATTTCGAATGCTGCGTGCATTTAGGTAGAGTGTTTTCATCCTAGTTTTTAAAACATTATTTTTACTTTTGACCCGTCCTGCAGCCCTTTTATAGTGGCTCTTTTTGTTTCTTGCCTTTAGTTTCTCTGCCCTCCACTTTTATTCATTTCTTTTCTGTCTTTTGTTTTTGTCTCCTCTTTTTTTCCCTCTGTCTCCCTGTATTGGTTCCCATCCCCCTTCCATATTAGTTCAACTCCTCACCAACAGCACTAGTAAACACTCCCCCTAGGACATTGATTCCCGTCCAGCACCAAGTGCAGACCGTCCAGTTTGTACTGGTCCCACCTCCCCCAGAACCTGTTCCAATGCCCCATGAATTTGAATCCCTCCCTGCACCACCACAGCTCAAGCCACGTATTCTTCTGTGCTATCTGCGATTCCTACTCTGACTAGGACGTGGCACCGGTAGCAATCCACTGGTACAGATGAGATTTACCAGGATGTTGTAGTGGAGAGAGTACAGAGCAGATTTACGAGGTTGTTGCACTGGCAAGGGTAAAGAGAAGATTTACCACGATGTCGCACTGCAGAGAGTACAGATGAGATTTACAAGGATGTTGCGCTAGAGAGGGTACAGAGGAGATTTACAAGGATGTTGCACTGGAGAGGGGACAGAGGAGATTTAACAACATGTTATATGATAGAAGGTGCAGAGGAGATTTACCAGGATGTTGTAATGCAGAGTGAAAAGAGGAGATTTACAAGAATGTTGCACTAAAGGGGGTAAAGTGTTGATTCAACAGGATGTTGCACTGCAGAGGGTACAATGGAAATTTACAAGCATGTTGCACTAGAGAGGGTATAGAGGAGATTTAGCAGGAAGTTGTATGGAGAGGGTACACAGGAGATATATCTTGATGTTATCGAGAGGGTGCAGAGGAGATTTAACAGGATGTTGCACTTGCGAAGGTACAGAAGAGATTTAACAGGATGTTGCACTAGAGAGGATTCAGAGGAGATTTACCAGGATGTTGCACTGGAGAGGGTACAGAGGAGATTTAACAGGATGTTACACTGGAGAATGTACTGAGGAGAATCATCAGGATGTTGCACTGGAGAGGGTACAGCAGAGATATACCAGGATGTTGCACTAGCGAGGGTGCAAAGGAGATTTTCCAGGATGTTGCACTGGAGAGGTTAAAGACTTGGTTTACCAGGATGTTGCACTGTAGAGGGCACAGAGGAGACTGGCAGGATCGGCACTACAGAGGGTGCAGAGCAGAATTAACAGGATGTTGCACTACAGAGGGTAAAGAGCAGATTTACAAGGATGTTGCACTAGCGAGAGTACAGAGCATATTTACCAGGATGCTGCACTGGAGAGCGTACAGAGGGGAGTAACCAGGATGTTAGAGTGGATAAGTTACTAAAGAGATTTAACAGCATATTGCACTAGAGAGGGTACAGAGGAGATTACCAGGATGTTACACCGGAGAGTGTACAGACGTGATTTAACAGGATGTTGCACTGTAGAGAGCAGATGGGAGATTTACCAGAATATTGCACTAGAGAATGTATAGAGGAATATTACCACGATGTTGCACTAGAGAAGGTGCATAGCAGATAAACTAGATGTTTCACTGGAGAGGGTACAGAATAAATTTACCAGAATGTTAACTGGAGAGGATGCAGAGGAGATTTAATAGGAAGTTGCAATGGCGAAGGTACAGATGAGATTTTACACGATGTTGCACTAGAGAGGATTCAAAGGAGATTTACCAGGATGTTGTACAAGAGAGGGTGCAGAGGCGATTTACCAGGATTTTGCACTGGAGCGGGTAAAATGGTAATTTACCAGGATGTTGCACTAGAGAGGGTACAGAGGAGTTTTACCAGTATGTTACACTGCAGAGGGTAAAGATGTGATTTAACAGGATGTTGCACTGGCGAGGGTACAAAGGAGATTTACCAGGATGTTACACTACAGAGTGTACAGAGAAGATTTTCCAGGATGTTGCACTTGAGACATTGCACAGGAGATTTACCACGATGTTGCACTGGAGTGGGTACAGAGGAGATTTACCACGATGTTGCACTGTAGATTCAACAGGGGAAATTTACCAGAATGTTGCACTAGAGAATGTACAGAGGAATTTTACCAGGATGTTGCACTGGAGAGGGTGCAGAGGAGATTTACCAGGATGTTGCACTGCAGGGGGTACAGAGGAGATTAACTCGGAAATTGCACTACACATGTTATTTAGGAGACTTTCCAGGATGTTTGAATAGAGAGGTTACAACGGAGATTTACCAGGTTCTTGAAATGCAGAGAGTACAATGGAGGTTTACCAGGATGATGCACTGGAGGGGGTACAGAGCAGATTTACCAGGTTGTTGCACTGGCGAGGGTACAGAGGAGATTTACCAGGATGCCGCACTGCAGAGGGTACCGAGGAGATTTACCAGGTTGTTACACTGTCGAATGTATAGTGGAGTTTTACCAGGATGTCGCACTGCATAGGGTACAAAGGAGATTTACAAGGATGTTGCGCTAGAGAGGTCACAGAGCAGATTATTACCAGGATGTTACACTGGAGAGGGTGCAGAGGAGATTTACAAGGCTGTTGCACTGCAGAGGCTGCAGAGGAGATTTACAAGAATGTTGCACTAGAGGGGTTACACAGTTGATTCAACAGCATCTTGCATTGCAGTGGAAACAGAGGAGATTTACAAAGAAGTTGCACTAGAGAGAGTACAGAAGAGATTTACCTGGAAGTTGCACTGGAGACGGTACGGAGGAGATTTACCAGGATGTTACACTGGAGAAGATGCAGAGGAGATTTAACAGGATGTTGCATTCGCGAAGGTACAGAAGAGATTTAACAGGATGTTGCTCTAGAGACGATTAAGAGGAGATTTGCCAGAATGTTGCACTGGAGAGGGTACAGTGGAGATTAACCAGAATGTTGCACAGAAGTGCATAGACGAGAGATTTACCAGGATGTTGCACTGGAGCGGGTACAGAGGAGATTTTCCACGATGTTGCATTGCAGAGTGTACAGAGGAGATTTACCAGGATGTTCCACTGTAGAGAGTACAGGGAATATTTACCAGAATATTGCACTAGAGAGGTTAAAGTGGAGATTTACTAGGATGGTGCACTAGAGCGTGTCCATAGGGGATTAACCAGGAAGTTGCACTAGAGAGGACGCAGAGGAGAGTTAGCTACATGTTGTGCTAGAGAGTGGGCAGAGGAGATTTACAAGGATGTTCCACTGGAGAGTGTGCTTCAGATATTTACCAGGATGTTACACTGGAGAGGGTACAGAGCAGTTTTAACATGATATTGCTCTAGAGAGGTTGCAGAAGAGTTTTACCAGGATGTTGAACTGCAGAAGATGGAGAGGAGATTTACCAAGATGTGGCACTGGATACGTTGCTAACGTGATTTACCAGGATGTTGCACTGGAGAGGGTACAAATGAGATTAGCAGGATCGGCATTAGAGACGGTGCAGAGCAGAATTAACAGGATGTTGCACTACAGAAGATAGAGAAGAGATTTACAAGGATGTTGCACTAGCGAGTGTTCATAGGCGATTTACCAGGACGTTGTACTGTAGAGAGTACAGAGGATATTTACCTGTTTATTGTGCTATAGATTGTACAGAGGAGATTCATCAGGATGTAGCACAACATAGGATACTGAGGAGATTTTATAGGATGTTGCTCTATAGAGGGTGCAGTGGAGATTTACCAGGATGTTGCACTGGAGAGGTTAAAGAGGAGATTTACCAGCATGTTGCAATAGAGAGGGTACAGAGGAGATATAGAAGGATGTTACACTAGAGAGGTTACAGAAGAGATTTACACGGATGTTCCACTATAGAAGATACAGAGAAGATTTACCAGGATGTTGCACTGGAGAGGGTATAGAGCAGATTTAGCAGGATGTTGGACTGGAGAGTGTACAGAGGAGATTTGCCTGGATGTTGCACTGGAGAGAGTAAAGAGTAGATTTACCAGGATGTTGTACTAGATATGGTACAGAGGAGATTTACCAGCTTATTGCACTGTAGAGGTCACTGAAGAGTTTTACCAGCATGTTACAATAGAGAGTACACAGGAGATTTTCTAGCATTTTGCACAGTGGAGGATACAGAGGATATTTACTAGGATGTCGCCCTAGGAGGGTAGAGATTCACCAGAATGTTCCATTGACAGGGTACAGAGGAGATTCACAATAATGTTCCACTAGACAGGATATAGAGCAGATTTACCAGGATGTTTTACTGGAGAGTACAGAGGAAATTTACCAGGATGTTACTCTGGTGCTGGTAGAGAGATTTAGCATGATGTTGCACTGCCGAGGATACAGAGGAGATTGAACAGGATATTGCAGTGGAGTGGGTCCAAAGGAGAGTTACCAGGATGTTGCACTGTAGGGGGTACAGAGGATATCTAGCAGGATGTTGCACTGGAGAGAATACAGAGGAGATTTACCAGGATGTTGCACTAGAGATGGTGCAGAGGAGATTTACCAAGATGTTGCCCTGGAGTGGTTACCGACGTGATGGACCAGGATGGTGCACTGTAGAGCGTACGGAGGAGATTAGCAGGATGGCTACTAGAGATGATGCATAGCAGAATTAACAGGTTGTTGCACTACAGAGGGAACAGATGAGAATTACAAGGAAGTTGCACTAGCGAGGGTACAGAGGAGATTGTTCAGGATATCGCACTGGAGAGCATACAGAGTAGAGTTACCATGATGTTACACTGGAGAGGGCACATAGGGGATTTAACAGAACATTGCACTAGAGAGGTGGCAGAGGCGATTTACCAGGATGTTGCACTGTAGAGCGTGCACAGATGATTTACGAGGAAGTTGCACTAAAGATTGTACAGAGGTGATTTACCAGGATGTTAAGCTGGAGAGGATACAGAGGAGATTTACAAGGATGTTACACTGGAGAGTGTACAGAGGTGATTTAACAGGATGTTGCACTGGCGAGGGTACAGAGGAAATTTACATGGATGTTACACTAAAGTGGGTACAGAGTAGAATTAGCTGGATGTTGCACTGGAGAGAGTAAGAGGAGATTTACCACGATGTTGCACTGCAGAGTGTACAGATGAGATTTACCAGGATGTTGCACTATAGAGATTACAGTGGAGATTTAGAAGAAAATTGCACTAGAATGGGTACAGAGGAGATTTTCCAGGATGTTGTACTAAAGACTGTGCAGAGGGGATTTACATGATGTTGCACTAGAGACTATGCAGAGTAGTTTTAAGAGAATGTTGCCCTAGAGTGTTTACTTTGCAGATTTAGTAGGATGTTGCACTGGAGAGGGTACCGTGAAGATTTACCAGGATATTACACTAGAGTAGCTATATAGAGGCGATTAACCAGGACATTGCACTAGAGATGATAGAGAGGTGACCTATTAGGATGTGGTGCTGGGAGGGTACAGAAGAGATTGAACATAATGTTTCACTAGACAGAGTACAGAGGAGATTTACCAGAACATTGCACCAGTGAGGGACCAGTGGAGATTTACCAGGGTATTGTACTGGAGAGGGCACAGAGGAGATTAGAAGGATGGCCACTACAGAGGGCGCAGAGCAGAATTAACAGGATGTTGCACTACAGACGTACAGAGGAAAGTTACAAGGAATTTGCACTAGCGAGGGTGCAGAGGAGATTCATCAAATTGTTGCACAGAGAGTTGATTTACCACGATGCTACACAGGAGAGGGTACATAGGGGATTTAACAGGAAATTGAACAAATAGGGTGCAGAGGCGATTTACCAGGATTTTGCACTGCAGAGCGTGCAGCGAGGATTTACGAGGAAGTTGCATTAGAGAGTGTAACAGAGCTGATTTCCAGGATGCTGCGCTGGAGACGGTCGAGAGGACATTTACCAAGATGTTACACTGGAGAGTGTATAGAGGTGAATTAACAGGATGTTGCACTGGCGAGGTTAGAGAAGAGAGTTACCTGGAAGTTACACTAGAGAGGGTACAGAGGAGAATTAGCAGGATGTTGCACTGGAGAGACTACAGAGGAGATTTACCACGATGTTACACGGGAGAGGGTACAGATGTGATTAAATACGATGTTGCACTGTACAGATTAAAGGGGAGATTTACCTGGACGTAAAACTAGAGAGGGTACAGAGAGAATTAGCAGGATGTTGCACTGGAGAGATTAGATAGGAGATTTACCACGATGTTGCACTGCAGAGAGTAGAGAGGAGATTTACCAGGATGTTGCACAGTAGAGATAACAGTGGAGATTTACCAGCACCTTGTACTAGAGTGGGTACAGAGGAGATTTAGCAGGATGTTGCACTAGGGAGTGTGCAGAGTAGATTTACCAGGATTTTGCACTAGAGAGGATGCAGAGGAGATTTACTAGAATGGTGCACTGCAGAGGATACCGTGAAGATTTACCAGGATGATACACTCGAGAGGGAACAGAGCAGTTTTAACATGATATTGCACTAGACAGGGTGCAGAGGAGATTTAGCAGGATGTTGCACTGCAGAGGGTAGAGTGGAGATTTACAAGGAATGTTGCACTAGAGAGGGTACATAGAAGATTTACCAGGATGTTGCAGTGGAGAGCGTACAGAGGAGATTCAGCAGGAAGTTACACTGGCGAGGCTGGAGAAGAGATTTAGCAGGTTGTTGCACTGGCGCGTGTACAGAGGAGATTCAACAGGATGTTGCAGTGGCGAGGCTGCAGAGGAGATTTACCAGGATGTTGCACTGTAAGGTGTACAAAGATTTAACAGGATGTTGCACTGTCGAGATTACAGGGGCGATATTATGAGAATATTGCACTAGAGAGAGAACAGAGGAGATTTACCAGGATATTGCAATAGAGAGGGTGCAGAGGTGATTCACCAGGATGTTGATCTGGAGAGAGTACAACGCACTTTTACCAGGATGTTACACTGGAGAGGGTTTAGAGGTGATTTAATAGCATGTTGGACTGGCGAGGGTACAGAGGAGATTTACCTGGATGTTACACTACAGTGGTTACAGAGTAGAATTAGCTGGATGTTGCACTGGAGAGAGTACAGAGGAGATTTACCACGATGTTGCACTGCAGAGTGTACAGATGAGATTTACCAGGACGTTGCACTATAGACATTACAGTGGAGATTTAGAAGAAAATTGCACTAGAATGTGTACAGAGGAGATTTACCAGGATGTTGTACTAGAGAGTGTACAGAGGAGATTTACCAGCATGTTGCACTAGAGTCTATGCAGAGTAGTTTTACGAGGATGTTGCCCTAGAGTGTTTACTTGGCAGATTTACTAGGATGTTGCACTGGAGAGGGTACCGTGAAGATTTACCAGGAGGTATCACTAGAGATGGCATAGAGGAGATTTACCAGGACGTTGCACTAGAGATGATAGAGAGGTGATCTATTAGGATGTGGGACTGGGAGGGTACAGAAGAGATTGAACATAATGTTTCACTAGACAGGTTACAGAGGAGATTTACCAGAACGTTGCACCAGTGAGGGAACAGTAGAGATTTACCAGGGTATTGCACTGGAGAGGGCACAGAGGAGATTTACAGGATTTTGCACTAGAGAGTGTACAGAGGAGATTTACCAGAATGTAACACTGGAGCGGGTAGAGAGATTTACCTGTAGGATGCATTGCGGAGAGTAAAGAGGAGATTTAAAAGGATGTTGCAGTGGAGTGATTGCAGCGGAGATTTACCAGGATGTTGCACTGGAGAGGGTACAGAGGAGATTAGAAGGATGGCCACTAGAGAGGGCGCAGAGCACAATTAACAGGATGTTGAACTACAGACGGTACAGAGGAAATTTACAAGGAATTTGCACTAGCGAGGGTACAGAGGAGATTTATCAAGGTGTTGCTCAGGCGAGCATAGAGAGTTGATTTACCATGATGCTACACAGGAGAGGGTACATAGGGGATTAAGCAGTAAATTGAACAAATAGGGTGCAGAGGCGATTTACCAGGATTTTGCACTGCAGAGCGTGCAGAGATGATTTACAATGAAGTTGCATGAGAGAGTGTAACAGAGCTGGTATCCAGGATGTTGCGCTGGAGACGGTACAGAGGATTTTTACCAAGATGTTACACTGGAGAGGGTATAGAGATGAATTAACAGGATGTTGCACTGGCGAGGTTAGAGAGGAGATTTACCTGGATGTTACACTAGAGATGGTACAGAGAAGAATTAGCAGGATGTTGCACTGGAGAGAATAGAGAGGAGATTTACCACGATGTTACACGGGAGAGGGTACAGATGTGATTAAATACGATGTTGCGCTGTAGAGATTAAAGGGGAGATTTACCTGGATGTTAAACTAGAGAGGGTACAGAAATAATTAGCAGGATGTTGCACTGGAGAGATTAAATAGGTGATTTACCAGGATGTTGCACTACAGAGTGTACAGAGGAGATTTACCAGGATGTTGCACAGTAGAGATAACAGTGGAGATTTACCAGCACCTTGTACTATATTGGGTACAGAGGAGATTTAGCAGGATGTTGCACTAGGGAGTGTGCAGAGGGGATTTACCAGGATGTTGCACTAGAGAGGATGCAGAGGAGATTTACTAGAATGGTGCACTGCAGAGGATACCGTGAAGATTTACAAGGATGTAAGATTCGAGAGGGAACAGAGCTGTTTTAACATGATATTGCACTAGACAGGTTGCAGAAGAGATTTAGCAGGATGTTGCACTGCAGAGGGTAGAGTGGAGATTTTCAAGGAATGTTGCACTAGAGAGGGTACAGAGAAGATTTACCAGGATGTTGCACTGGAGAGAGCAGAGAGAAGATTGAGCATGTTGTTGCACTGGCGAGTGTTCACAGGAGAATCAGCAGGATGTTGCAGTGGAGAGGTTGCAGAGGAGATTTACTACGATGTTGCACTGTAAAGTGGAAAGAGGAGATTTAATAGGATTTTGCACTGTAGAGATTCTGTGGGAGATTTACCAGAATATTGCACTAGAGAGGGTACAGTGGCGATTTTCCAGGATGTTGCTCTAGAGAGGGTGCAGTGGAGATTTACCAAGAAGTTCGACAGTTGAAGGTACAGAGCAGATTTAAAAGGATGTTGCACTGGAAATGGTACAGAGGAGATTTACCAGGTTATTGCGCTGTATGGGTAGAGAGGAGATTTAGTAGGATGTTACACTAGAGAGGGTACAGAGAAGACTTACCAGGACGTTGCACTAGAGATGAAAAAGTGGAGATCTATTATGATGTAGCCCTATGAGAGTACAGAATAGATTCACAATAATGTTCCAGTAGACAGTGTATAGAGGAGATTTACCAGGATGTTTTACTGGAGAGGGTAGAGAGGAAATTTAGCAGGATGTTACTCTGGAGCTGATAGAGAGCTTTACCAGGACGTTGCACTGCCTAGGGTACAGAGAAGGTTGAACAGGATATAGCAGTGGAGTGTGTCCAGAGGAGCTTTACCAAGATGTTGCACTGTAGAGGGTACAGAGGATATTTACCAGGATGTTGCACTAGAGAGGATACAGAGGAGATTTACCAGGATGTTGCACTAGACATGGTGCAGAGGAGATTTACCAAGATGTTGCCCTGGAATGGTTACCGACGTCATGGACCAGGATGTTGCACTACAGAGGAAACGGAGGAGAATTACAAGGACGTTGCACTAGCGAGGGTACAAAGGAGATTGTTCAGGATATCGCACTGGAGAGCATACAGAGTAGATTTACCACGATGTTACACTGGAGAGGGCACATAGGGGATTTAACAGAACATTGCACTAGAGAGGTGGCAGAGGCGATTTACCAGGATGTTGCACTGTAGAGCGTGCACAGATGATTTACGAGGAAGTTGCACTAGAGAGTGTTCAGAGGTGATTTACCAGGATGTTAAGCTGGAGAGGATACAGAGGAGATTTACAAGGATGTTACACTGGAGAGTGTACAGAGGTGATTTAACATGATGTTGCACTGGCTTGGGTACAGAGGAAATTAACGTGGATGTTACACTACAGTGGGTACAGAGTAGAATTAGCTGGATGTTGCACAAGAGAGAGTACAGAGGAGATTTACCACGATGTTGCACTGCAGAGTGTACAGATGAGATTTACCATGATGTTGCACTATAGAGATTACAGTGGAGATTTAGAAAAAAAATTGCACTAGAATGGGTACAGAGGAGATTTACCAGGCTGTTGTGCTAGAGAGTGTGCAGAGGGGATTTACCAGGATGTTGCACTAGAGACTATGCAGATAGTTTTACGAGGATGTTGCCCTAGAGTGTTTACTTGGCAGATTTACTAGGATGTTGCACTGGAGAGGATACCGTGAAGATTTAACAGGATGTGGCGCTAGAGATGGTATAGAGGAGATTTACCAGGACGTTGCACTAGAGATGATAGAGAGGTGATCTATTAGGATGTGGTGCTGGGAGGGTACAGAAGAGATTGAACATAATGTTTCACTAGACAGAGTAAAGAGGAGATTTACCAGAACGTTGCACCAGTCAGGGAACAGTGGAGATTTACCAGGAGATTGCACTGGACAGGGCACAGAGGAGAGTTACAAGATGTTGCACTAGAGAGTGTACAGAGGAGAATTACCAGAATGTAAAACTGGAGCGGGTAGAGAGATTTACCAGTAGTTTGCATTGCGGAGAGTACAGAGGATATTTAAAAGATGTTGCAGTGGAGTGATTCCAGCGGAGATTTACCAGGATGTTGCACTGGAGAGGGTACAGAGGAGATTAGAAGGATGGCCACTAGAGAGGGCGCAGAGAACAATTAACAGGATGTTGCACTACAGACGGTACAGAGGAAATTTACAAGGAATTTGCGCTAGTGAGGGTACAGAGGAGATTTATCAAGGTGTTGCACAGGCGAGCATAGTGAGTTGATTTACCACGATGTTACACAGGAGAGGGTACATAGTGGATTTAACAGGAAATTGAACAAATAGGGTGCAGAGGCGATTTACCAGGATTTTGCACTGCAGAGCGTGCAGAGATGATATATGAGGAAGTTGCATTAGAGAGTGTAACAGAGCTGATTTCCAGGATGTTGCGCTGGAGACGATACAGAGGACTTTTACCAAGATGTTACACTGGAGAGGGTATAGAGGTGAATTAACAGGATGTTGCACTGGCGATGTTAGAGTGGAGATTTACCTGGATGTTACAGTAGAGAGGGTACAGAGGAGAATTAGCAGGATGTTGCACTGGAGAGACTACAGAGGAGATTTACCACGATGTTACACGGGAGAGGGTACAGATGTGATTAAATACGATGTTGCACTGTAGAGATTAAATAGGAGAATTACCAAGATGTTGCACTGCAGAGTGTACAGAGGAGATGTACCAGATGTTGCACAGTAGAGATAACAGTGGAGATTTACCAGCACGTTGTACTAGAGTTGGTACAGAGGACATTTAGCAGGATGTTGCACTAGGGAGTGTGCAGAGGGGATTTACCAAGATGTTGCACTAGAGAGGATGCAGAGGAGATTTACCAGAATGGTGCACTGCAGAGGATACCATGAAGATTTACCAGGATGTTACACTCGAGAGGGAACAGAGCAGTTTTAACATGATTTTGCACTAGACAGGGTGCAGAGGAGATTTAGCAGGATGTTGCACTGCAGAGGGTAGAGTGGAGATTTACAAGGAATGTTGCACTAGAGAGGGTACAGAGAAGATTTACCAGGATGTTGCAGTGGAGAGCGTACAGAGGAGATTCAGCAGGAAGTTACACTGGGGAGGCTAGCGAGGAGATTTAGCACGTTGTTGCACTGGCGCTTGTACAGAGGAGATTCAACAGGATGTTGCAGTGGAGAGGCAGCAGCGGAAATTTACCAGGATGTTGCACTGTAGGGTGTTCAAAGAGTTAACAGGATGTTGCACTGTCGAGATTACAGGGGCGATTTATGAGAATATTGCACTAGCGAGAGAACAGAGGAGATTTACCAGGATGTTGCAATAGAGATGGTGCAGAGGTGATTCACCAGGATGTTGAGCTGGAGAGAGTACAAAGCACTTTTACCAAGATGTTACACTGGAGAGGGTTTAGAGGTGATTGAACAGGATGTTGGACTGGCGAGGGTACAGAGGAGATTTACCTGGTTGTAACACTAGAGAGGATACTGAGGAGAATAAGCAGAATGTTGCACTGGAGAGAGTACAGATGAGATTTACCACGATGTTGCACTGCAGAGTGTACAGAGGAGATTTACCAGGATGTTGCTCTGTAGATATTACAGTGGAAATTTACCAGGATATTGCAATAGAGTGGGTGCAGAGGAGATTTACAAGGATAAGGCACTAGAGAGAGCGCAGCGGGGATTTACGAGGATATGCACTAGAGAGGATGCAGAGGAGATTTACCATGATGTTGCACTTGAGAGGGTACAGTGGAGATTTACTAGGATGTTGCACTGGAGGGTATACCGTGAAGATTTACGAGTATGTTGCACTAGAGAGGGTAAAGATTAGATTTACCAGGATGTTGCACTGGAGAGAGCAGAGAGGATTTTTAGCAGGTTGTTGCACTGGCGAGTGTGCAGAGGAGAATCAGCAGGATGTTGCAGTGGAGAGGTTGCAGAGGAGATTTACCACGATGTTGCACTGTAAAGTGTAAAGAGGAGATTTAATAGGATTATGCACTGTAGAGATTACAGGGGAGATTTACCAGAATATTGCACTAGACATGGTACAGAGGGGATTTATCAGGGTGTTGCACTAGAGAGTGTGGAGAGGGGATATACCAGGATGTTGCACTAGAGAGAATGCAGCGGAGATTTACGAGGATGTTGCACTAGAGAGAGTACAGAGGAGATTTACTCAGATGTTGCACTGGAGAGGATACCATGAAGATTTACCAGCATGTTACATTGGATAGGGTACAGAGCAGTTTTAACATGATATTGCACTAGACAGGGTGCAGAGAAGATTTACCAGTATGTTGCACTGCAGGCTTAGAGTGGAGATATCCAAGGATGTTTCAATGGAGAGGGTAAAGAGGAGTTCGAAGGATGGCCACTAGAGACGTTGCATAACAGAAATAACAGGATGTTGCACTACAGATTGTAGAGATGAGAATTACAAGAAAGTTGCACTAGCGAGGGTGCAGAGATGATTTATCAGATTGTTGCACTGTCGAGCGCACAGAGTCGATTTACCACGATGTTACAGTGGGCAGGGTACATAGGGGATTTAACAGGACATTGCACTAGAGAGGGTGCAGTGGCGATTTACCAGGATGTTGCACTGCAGAGCGTGCAGAGATGATTTATGAGGAAGTTGCACTAGAGAGTGTAATAGAGGTGATTTACCAGGATGTTGCGCTGGAGAGGGTACAGAGGACTTTTACCAGGATGTTACACAGGAGAGGGTATAGAGGTGATTTAAAGGATGTTGCACTGGCGAGGATACAGAGGAGATATACCTGGATGTTACACTAGAGAGGGTACAGAGGAGAATTAGCAGGATGTTGCGCTGGAGAGACTACAGAGGAGATTTACACGATGTTGCACTGCAGAGTGTACAGAGGAGATTTACCAGGATGTTGCACTATAGAGATAAGAGTGGAGATTTACCAGCATCTTGCACTAAATTTCGTACAGAGGAGATTTACCAGGATGTTGCACTAGGGAGGGTGCAGAGGGGATTTACTATGATGTTGCACTAGAGAGGATGCAGAGGAGATTTACGAGGATGTTGCACTAGAGATGGTACACAGGAGATTTACTAGGGTGTTGCACTGGAGACGATACCGTGAAGATTGACCAGGATGTTACACTAGAGAGGGTACAGAGCAGTTATAAGAAGATATTGTACTAAACAGGGTGCAGAGGAGATTTACCAGAATGTTGCACTGCAGAGGGTAGAGTGGAGATTTACAAGGATGTTGCACTAAAGACGGTACATAGAAAATTTACCAGGATGTTGCGCTGGAGAGGGTAGAGAGGAGAATTAGCAGGTTGTTGCACTGGCACTTATATAGAGGAGATTCAACAGGATGTTGCAGTGGAAAGGTTGCAGTGGAGATTTACCAGGATGTTGCACTGTAGAGTTTATAGAGGAGATTTAACAGGATGTTGCACTGTAGTGCTTACAGGGGAGATTTACGAGAATATTGCACTAGAGAGGGTACAGTGTAGATTTAACAGGATGTTGCACTAGAGAGAGTGCAGAGGTGATTCACCTGGATGTTGCGCTGGAGAGAATACAGAGGGCTTTTAACAGGATGTTACATTCGAGAGGTTATAGAGGTGATTTAACAGGATGTTGCACTGGAAAGGGTACAGAGGAGATATACCTGGATGTTAGACTAGAGAGGATGCTGAGGAGAATAAGCAGAATGTTGCAGTGGAGAGACTACAGAGGAGATTTACTACGATGTTGCATTGCAGAGGGTAGAGTGGAGATTTACAAGGATGTTGCACTAGAGCAGTTATAGAGAAGTAGAGCTGCAGAATACCAAAGTGCAAAAAACGTTAGTGGGAGTGGTGTACAGACCTCCAAACAGTAGTAGTGATGTTGGGGAGGGCATCAAACATGAAATTAGGGATGTGTGCAATAAAGGTGCAGCAGTTATAATGGGTGACTTTAATATGCACATAAATTGGGTTAACCAAACTGGAAGCAATACGGTGGAGGAGGATTTCCTGGAGTGCATAAGTGATGGTTTTTTAGACCAATATGTCGAGGAACCAACTAGGGGGGAGGCCATCTTAGACTGGGTGTTGTGTAATGAGAGAGAATTAATTAGCAATCTCGTTGTACGAGGCCCCTTGGGGAAGAGTGATCATAATATGTTGGAATTCTCCATTAGGATGGAGAATGAAACAGTTAATTCAGAGACCATGGTCCAGAACTTAAAGAAGGGTAACTTTGAAGGTATGAGGTGTGAATTGGCTAGGATAGATTGGCGAATGATACTGAAGGCGTTGACTGTGGATGGGCAGTGGCAGACATTTAGAGACCGCATGGATGAACTACAACAATTGTACATTGCTGTCTGGCGTAAAAATAAAAAAGGGAAGGTGGCTCAACCGTGGCTATCAAGGGAAATCAGGGATGGCATTAAAGCCAAGGAAGTGGCATACAAATTGGTCAGAAATAGCAGCGAACCCGGGGACTGGGAGGAATTTAGAACTCAGCAGAGGAGGACAAAGGGTTTGATTAGGGCAGGGATAATGGAGTACGAGAAGAAGCTTGCAGGGACCATTAAGATGGATTACAAAAGTTTCGATAGATATGTAAAGAGAAAAAGGTTAGTAAAGACAAACATAGGTCCCCTGCAGTCAGAATCAGGGGAAGTCATAACGGGGAACAAAGAAATGGCGGACCAATTGAACAAGTACTTTGGTTCGGTATTCACTGAGGAGGACACAAACAACCTTCCGGATATAAAAGTGGATGGAGGGTCTAGTAAGGAGGAGGAACTGAGACAAATCCTTATTAGTTGGGAAATTGTGTTGGGGAAATTGATGGGATTGAAGGCCGATAAATCCCCAGGGCCTGATGGACTGCATCCCAGAATACTTAAGGAGGTGGCCTTGGAAATAGTCGATGCACTGACAGTCATTTTCCAACATTCCTTTGATTCTGGATCAGTTCCTATGGAATTGAAGGTCGCCAATGTAACCCCACTTTTTAAAAAAGGAGGGAGAGAGAAAACAGGGAATTATAGACCGGTCAGCCTGACATCGGTAGTGGGTTAAATGATGGAATCAATTATTAAGAATGTCATAGCATTGCATTTGGAAAGAGGTAAAATGTTAGGTACAAATCAGCATGGATTTGTGAAAGGGAAATCATGCTTGACAAATCTTCTGTAATTTTTTGAGGATGTTTCCAGTAGAGTGGACAAGGGAGAACCAGTTGATGTGGTATATTTGGACTTTCAGAAGGCTTTCGACAAGGTCCCACACAAGAGTTTAATGTGCAAAGTTAAAGCACATGGGATTGGGGGTAGTGTGCTGACATGGATTGAGAACTGGTTGTCAGACAGGAAGCAAAGAGTAGGAGTAACTGGGGACTTTTCAGAATGGCAGGCAGTGACTAGTGGGGTACCGCAAGGTTCTGTGCTGCGGCCCCAGCTGTTTACACTGTACATTAATGAATTAGACGAGGGGATTAAAGGTATAAATTCCAAATTTTCGTATGACACTAAGTTGGGTGGCAGTGTGAGCTGCAAGGAGGATGCTATGAGGCTGCAGAGCGACTTGGATAGGTTAGCTGAGTGGGCAAATGCAAGCCAGATGAAGTATAATGTGGATAAATGTGAGGTTATCCACTTTGGTGGTAAAAACAGAGAGACAGACTATTATCTGAATGGTGACAGATTAGGAAAAGGGGAGGTGCAAAGAGACCTGGGTGTCATGGTACATCAGTCATTAAAGGTTGGCATGCAGGTACACGAGGCGGTTAAGAAAGCAAATGGCATGTTGGCCTTCATAGCGAGGGGATTTGAGTACAGGGGCAGGGAGGTGTTGTTACAATTGTACAGGGCCTTGGTGAGGCCACACCTGGATATTGTGTACAGTTTTGGTCTCCTAACATGAGGAAGGACATTCTTGCTATTGAGGGCGTGCAGCGAAGGTTCACCAGACTGATTCCTGGGATGGCGGGACTGACCTATCAAGAAAGACTGGATCAACTGGGCTTGTATTCACTGGAGTTCAGAAGAATGAGTGGGAATCTCATAGAAACGTTTAAAATTCTGACGGGTTTAGACAGGTTAGATGCAGGAAGAAAGTTCCCAATGTGGCGGAAGTCCAGAACCAGGGGACCCAGTCTAAGGATAAGGGGGAAGCCATTTAGGACTGAGATGAGGAGGAATTTATTCACCCAGAGAGTGGTGAACCTGTGGGATTCTCTACCACAGAAAGTTGTTGAGGTTATTTCCTAAATATATTCAAAAAGGAGTTAGATGAATTCCTTACTACTCGGGGGATCAAGGGGTATGGTGAGAAAGCAGGAATGGGGTACTGAAGTTGCATGTTCAGCCATGAACTCATTGCATGGTGGTGCAGGCTCGAAGGGCCGAATGGCCTACTCCTGCACCTAGTTTCTAAGTTTCTATGTTTCTATGTTTCTAAGATTTACCAGGATGTTGCACTGGAGAGGGGACAGAGGAGATTATTCAGGAAGTTACAGTGGCGAGGTTGGAGAGGAGATTTAGCAGGTTGTTGCACTGGCACATATACAGAGTAGATTCAACAGGATGTTGCAGTGGAGAGGTTGCAGAGGAGATTTACCAGGATGCTGCACTATAGAGTTTATAGAGGAGATTTAACAGGATGTTGCACTGTAGTGATTACAGGGGAGATTTACGAGAATATTGCACCATAGAGGGTACAGAGTAGATTTACCAGGATGTTACACTAACTACAAAGAGTGCAGAGATGATTCACCAGGATGTTGCGCTGGAGAGAGTACAGAGGACGTTTACCAGGATGTTACATTCGAGAGGGTATAGAGGTGATTAAACAGGATGTTGCACTGGCGACGGTACAGAGGAGATTTACCTGGATGTTACACTAGAGAGGATACTGAGGAGAATAAGCAGAATGTTGCAGTGGAGAGACTATAGAGGAGATTTACCATGATGTTGCAATGATGACATTACAGTGGAGATTTACCAGCATATTGCAATAGAGTGGGTGCAGCGGAGATTTGCCAGGATGTTGCACTAGAGAGGATGCAGAGGAGATTTACCAGGATGTTGCACTAGAGAGGGTACAGAGGAGATTTACTAGGATGTTGCACTGGAGAGGATACCGCGAACATTTACCAGGATGTTGCTCTAGAGAGGGTACAGAGAAGATTTACCAGGATGTTGCACTGAAGAGGGTAAAGAGGACATTTAGCAGGAAAATATACTGGATAGAGCAGAGAGGAGATTTAGCAGGTTGTTGCACTGACGGGTGTACAGAGCAGATTCAACAGGATTTTGCAGTGGAGAGGTTGCAGAGGAGATTTACCACGATGTTGCACTGTAAAGTGTAAAGAGGAGACTTAAAAGGATGTTGCACTGTATGATTACAGGGGAGATTTACCAGAATATTGCACTAGAGCGGGCACAGAGAAGATTTACCAAGATGTTGCACTAGAGAGAGTGCAGAGGGGATTTACCAGGATTTTGCACTAGCAAGGACGCAGCGGAGATTTATGAGGATGTTGCACTAGAGAGAGTAAAGATGACATTAACTAGGATCTTGCACTGGAGAGGGTAAAGAGGAAATTTAGAAGGAAGTTACACTGGAGATAGCAGAGATTAGATTTAGAAGGTTGTTGCACTGGCGAGTGTACAGAGGAGATTCAACAGAATGTTGCAGTGGAGAGGTTGCAGAGGAGATTTACCACGATGTTGCACTGTAAAGTGTAAAGAGGAGACTTAATAGGATGTTGCACTGTAGAGATTACAGGGGAGATTTACCAGAATATTGCACTAGAGCGGGTATAGAGAAGATTTACCAAGATGTTGCACTAGAGAGGTTGCAGAGGGGATTTACCAGGATGTTACACCCGAGCGGGTACAGAGAAGATTTACTAGGATGTTGCAATAGAGAGGATACTGAGGAGATAACAGGACGTTGCACTAGAAATGGTGCAGTGGAGATTTACCAGGATGTGGCCCTGGGAGGGAACAGAGGAGATTCACCAAAATTTTGCACTCGACAGGGTACAGGGCAGAGTTACCAGAATGTTGCACAATTGAGGGTGCAGATTAGATTTACCTGGATATTGCACTGGAGAAGATACAGAGGAGATTTACCAGGATGTCGCACTATAGAAGGTACAAGGAGATTTACCAGGGTATTACACTGGAGAGGGTGCAGAGGAGATGTACCAGGATTGTATAATTAAGATGTTACTGATCTGATTTACGAGGATGTTGCACTGGAGAACGTACAAAAGAGATTTACTGGGAAGTTGCATTGGATAGGGTACAGAGGAGTTTCACCAGGATGTTACACTGCAGAGGTTAGAGAGGATATTTAGCACGATGTTGCACTGCAGAAGGTACAAAGGGAGATTTACAAGAATGTTGCACTAGAGATGTTACAGAGGATATTTTCCAGGATGTTACACTGGAGAGGGTAGAGAGGAGATTTAGCAGGTTGTTGCACTGGCGAGGAAAGAGAGCAGAATCAACACGATGTTGCAGTGGAAAATTTGCAGAGGACATTTACAAGGATGTTGCACTGGAATGGGTACAGAGGAGATTTAGCAGAATGTTGCACTAGAGAGCGTACAGTGGAGATTTACCTGCTTATTGCGCTATAGATGGTATAGAGGTGTTTTACAAGGATGTTACACTAGATCAGTAAAGAGGAGATTTACCAGGATGTTGCACTGGAGAGGTTGAAGAGGCAATTTTCCAGGATGTTGCACTGTGGAGCATGCAAAGATAATTTATGAGGAAGTTGCACTAGAGAGGTTACAGAGGTCATTTATCAGGATGTTGCAAAGTAGAGGGTACAGGGAAGATTTACCAGAATATTGCACTGGAGATGGTACAGAGTACATTTACCAGGATATTGATTAGAGAGTTTGCAGAGGGGTTTTACCAGGATGTAGCACTGGAGAAGGTACCGTGATGATTTTGCAGAATGTTACACTGGAGAGGGTACAGAGCAATCTTAACATGATATTGCACTAGAGAGGTTGCAAAGAAGATTTACCAGGTTGTTGCACTGGGGAGGATAGAGAAGGAGATTTACAATGATGTTGCACTGGAGAGTGTACAGAGGGGATTTACCACGATGTTACACTGGAGAGGTTAGAAAGGAGATCTAGCAGGTTCTTGCACTTGTGAGTGTACAGATGAGATTCAGGATCTTGTAGTGGAGAGGTAGCAGTGGAGATTTACCAGGATGTTGCACTGGACAGGGTTCAGCGGAGTTTTACCAGGATGCTCCACTAGAGAGGATACAGAAAATATTTACCAGGATGTTGCATCGGAGAGTGTAGAGTGGAGATTTACCAAGATGTTGCACCGAGAGCATGCAGAGGATAATGAGCAGGATGTTGGACTGGAGAGGATACAGAGCAGCTTTACCTGGATGTTGAACTGGAGAGGGTACAGAGCAGATTTACCAGGTTGTTCCACTAATGAGAGTGCAGAGGATATTTACCTCGTTATTGCGCTAAAGCGGGTACAGAGTAGTTTTACCAGGATGTTACACTAGAGAGATACAGAGCAGATTTACCAGCATGTTGCACTGGAGATATTACAGAGGAGATTTACCAGGCTTTTGCACTGGAGAGGGTAGAGAGGAGATTTCCCAGGATGTTCCACTAGAGAGGATACAGAGCGATTTATGAGGATGTTGCACTGAGAGCGTGCAGAGGAGATTTATCAGGAGGTTGGACTGGAGAGGGCACAGAGGAGATTTACAAGGATGTTGCGCGGGAGAGTGTACAGTGGAGATTTACCAGGATGTTGCACTAGATATGGTGCAGTGTAGATTTACAAAGTTATTGAGCTGTAGAGGGTACAGAGGAGATTTAGCATGATGTTACATTAGAGAGGGTACAGAGGAGATTTACCAAGACGTTACACTGGAGAGGGTACATATGAGATTTAACAGGAGTTTGCACTAGAGAGGGTGCAGAGGCGATTTACCAGGATGTTGCACTGCAGATCATGTAGAGATGATTTACGAGGAAGTTGCGCTAGAGAGGGTACAGAGATGATTCTCCAGGACGTTGCGCTGGAGAGAGTACAGAGGTGTTTTACAAGGATGTTATAATGGATATGGTATGGAGGAGAATTACCAGGATGTTGCACTGCTGATTTTACAGAGGAGATTTACCAGGATGCTGCACTCGTGAGGGTACTGCGGAGATTCAACATGATCTTGCAGTGGATAGGTTGCAGACGAGATTTACCAGGCTATTGCACTGTAAAGGGTACAGATGAGATTTACCAGGATGTTCCACTAGAAAGGGTACAATGACGATTTACCAGGTTATTGCGATGTAGAGAGTACAGAGGAGTTTTAAGATGATGTTACACTAGATAGGGTGCGGAGGAGATTTACCAGGATGTTGCACTAGTGATGATACAGAGGATATTTATTAGGATGTGGCCCTGGGAGAGTACAGAAGAGATTCAACATAAAGTTCCACTAGACAGGGTTTAGAGGGGATTACCAGAATGTTACACCAGTGAAGTTACAGAGGAGATTTACCACGATATTGTGCTGGAGAGGGAACAGAGGAGATTTACAGAATGTTGCACTGTAGAGGATTCCATGAAGATTTACCAGGATGTTGCACTGGAAAGGGTACAGAGGAGATTCAGCAGAATGTTGCACTAGAGAGCGTACAGTGGAGATTTACCTGCATATTGCGCTATAGATTTGATAGAAGTGTTTTACCAGAATGTTGCACTAGAGAGGGTGAAGAGGCAATTTTCCAGGATGTTGCACTGCGGAGCATGCAGAGATAATTTACCAGGAAGTTGCACTAGAGAGGGTACAGAGGTCATTTAACAGGATGTTGCACTGGAGAGGTTACTGATGATTTTACCAGGATGTTACACTGGAGGGGGTACAGAGGAGGATTATCATGATGTTGCACTGCATATTGTACAGAGGAGATTTATCAGGGGATGTTGCATTGTAGAGAGTACAGGGGAGATTTACCAGAATACAGAGGATATTTACCAGGATGTTGCACTAGAGAGGTTGCAGAGGGGTTTTACCAGGATGTTGCACTGGAGAGGGTACCTTGAAGATTTAGCAGGATGTTACACTGGAGAGGGTACAGAGCAGTCTTAACATGATATTGCACTAGAGAGGTTGCAAAGAAGATTTACCAGGATGTTGCACAGGAGAGGATAGAGAAGGAGATTTACAAGGATGTTGCACTGGAGAGGCTACAGAGGGGATTTACCAGGATGTTGCACTGGAGAGGTTAGAGAGGAGATCTAGCAGGTTCTTGCACTGGCGAGTGTACAGAGGAGTTTCAACAAGATCTTGTAGTGGAGAGGTAGCATTGGAGATTTACCAGGATTTCGCACTCGACAGGGTTCAGAGGAGTTTTACCAGGATGCTCCACTAGAGAGGATACAGTGAATATTTACCAGGATGTTGCATCGGAGACGGTAGTGATGAGATTTACCAGGATGTTGCACCGAAAGCATGCAGAGGAGAATGAGCAGGATATTGGACTGGAGAGGATACAGAGGAGATTTACCTGGATGTTGAACTGCAGAGGGTACAGAGCAGATTTACCAGGTTGTTGCACTTGCGGGAGTACAGAGGATATTTACCTGGTTATTGCGCTATAGAGGGTACAGAGGAGTTTTACCAGGATGTTACACTAGAGAGCTACAGAGCAGATTTACCAGCATGTTGCACTGGAGAAATTACAGAGGAGATTTACCAGGATTTTTCACTGGAGAGGGTACAGAGGAGATTTCCCAGGATGTTCCACTAGAGAGGATACAGAGCTGATTTATAAGGATGTTGCACCGAGAGTGTGCAGAGGAGATTTATCAGGAAGTTGGACTGGAGAGGGCACAGAGGAGATTCACCAGGATGTTGCGCGGGAGAGTGTACAGTGGAGATTTACCAGGATGTCGCACTAGATAGGGTACAGTGTAGATTTACTAAGTTATTGAGCTGTAGAGGGTACAGAGGAGATTTAGCATGATGTTACATTAGAGAGGGTACAGAGGAGATTTACCAAGATGTTACACTGGATAGGGTACATAGGAGCTTTAACAGGACTTTGCACTAGAGAGGGTGCAGAGACGATTTACCAGGATGTTGCACTGCAGATCGTGCAGAGATGATTTTCGAGGAAATTGCGCTAGAGAAGGTACAGAGATGATTCTCCAGGACGTTGCGCTGGAGAGAGTACAGATGAGTTTTACAAGGATGTTACAATGGATATGGTATGGAGCAGAATTACCAGGATGTTACACTGCTGATTTTACAGAGGAGATTTACCAGGATGCTGCACTGTAGAGAGCACAGGAGAGATTTACCAGAATATTGCACTAGAGAGGGTACAGAGGAGATTTACCAGGATGTTACACTGCAGAGTATAGAAAGGAGATTTAGCAGGTTGTTGCACTGGCGAGGGTACTGAGGAGGTTCAACAGCATCTTGCACTGGCTAGGTTGCAGACGAGATTCACCAGGCTATTGCACTGGAAAGGGTATAGAAGAGATTTACCAGGATGTTCCACTAGAAAGAGTACAGTGTCGATTTACCAGGTTATTGCGCTGTAGAGAGTGCACAGGAGTTTTAATATGATGTTACACTAGAAAGGGTGCGGAGGAGATTTACCAGGATGTTGCACTAGTGATGATACAGAGGATATTTATTAGGATGTGGCCCTGGGAGGGTACAGAAGAGATTCAACATACTGTTCCACTAGACAGGGTTTAGAGGAGATTACCAGCATGTTACACCAGTGAGGTTACAGAGGTGTTTTACCACGATATTGTGCTGGAGAGGGAACAGAGGAGATTTACACAATGTTGCACTGTAGAGGGTACCGTGATGATTTACCAGGATGTTACACTGGAAAGGATACAGAGCAGTTGTAAATGATATCGTACTAGAGAGGGTGCAGAGGAGACTTACCAGGTTGATGCTCTAAAGCGGGTGCAGTGGAGATTTACCAGGTTGTTGCACTGGAGAGGGTACAGAGGAGATTAACCAGGATGTTGCACTAGAGAAGATACAGAGGGGATTTCCCAGGATGTTGCTCTAGAGAGTGTGTAGTCGAGATTTACTTGGATGTTGCACTGCAGAGGATACAGAGGAGATTTACCAGCATGTTGCACTAGAGAGGGTACAGAGGAGATATACCAGGATTTTGCATTAGAGAGGGTACAGAAGAGATTTACCAGGATGTTGCACTAGCGAGTGTACAGAGGAGATTTACCAGGATGTTGCACTGGAGAGCATACAGAATAGATTTACCAGGATGTTACACTGGAGAGTGTACATTAGGGATTTAACATGACTTTGCACTAGAGAAGTTGCAGAGGCGATTTACCAGGATCTTGCACTGGATGTGTGCAGAGGAGTTTTACCAGGATGTTACACTGGAGAAGGAACAGAGGAGCATTATCAGGATGTTGCACTGGAGAGGGTACAGAGAGATATACCAGGATTTTGCATTAGAGAGGGTACAGAGGAGATTTATCAGGATGTTGCACTAGCAAGTGTACAGAGGAGCTTAACCAGAATGTTGCACTGGAGAGCGTACAGAATAGATTTACCACGATGTTACACTGGAGAGTGTACATGAGGGATTTAACATGACTTTGCACTAGAGATGTTGCAGAGGAGATTTACCAGGATCTTGCACTGGATGTGTGCAGAGGAGCTTTACCAGGATATTACACTGGAAAAGGAACAGAGGAGAATTACCAGGATGTTGCATGGAGAGGGTCCAGAGGAGATTTACCGCGATGTTGCACAGCAGATTCTACAGAGGAGATTTATCAGGATGATGCACTGTAGAGAGTACAGGAGAGATTTACCAGAATATTGCACTAGAGAGTGTACAGAGGAGATTTACCAGGTTGTTGCACTGCAGAGTGCAAAGAGGAGATTTAAAAGAATGTTGCTCTAGAGAGGCTACAGAGGAGATTTAGCAGGATGTTGCACTTGGAATGATACAGAGGATATTTATTACGATGTGTCCCTGGGAGGGTACTGAAGAGATTCAACATAAAGTTGCACAAGACAAGATTATGCGGAGATTTACCACAATGTTGCAGCAGTGAGCGTAGAGAGGAGATTTGTAGAACGTTGCACTGTAGAGGGTACCTTGAAGATTTACCAGAATGTTACACTGGAGAGGGTACAGAGAAGTTTTAACATGATATTGCACTAGAGAGGGTGCAGACGAGATTTACCAGGATTTTGCACTGCAGAGGGTAGAGCAGAGATTTACAAGGATGTTGCAGTAGAGAGGGTATAGAGGAGATTTGCCAGAATGTTAAAGTGGAGAAGGTCGAGAGAGATTTAGCAGGTTGTTGCACTGTCGAAGTTACAGAGGAGATTCAACAGGATGTTGTGTGGAGAGGTTGCAGAGGAGATTTACCAGGATGATGCACTAGAAAGTGTACGGAGGAGATTTACCTGGTTATTGCGCTATAGAGGGTACTGAAGAGATTTACCAGGATGTTACACTAGAGACGGTACAGAGTAGATTTAGCAGGATGTTGTACTAGAGAGGATATAGAGGAGATTTTCCAGGACGTTCCACTAGAGTGGTACAAATGAAATTAATGAGCATTTTGCACTGGAGATATTACAGAGGAGATATACCAGGATGTTGCAATGCAGAGGGTACAGAGGACATTCCCAGGATGTTGCTCTAGAGAGGGTGCAGTCGATATTTACCAGGATGTTGCACTGGAGAGGATACAGAAGAGATTTACCAGAATGTGCGCTAGAGAGGGTAAAGAGGAGATATGCCAGGATTTTGCACTAGCGAGGGTACAGACGAGATTTACTAGGATGTTGCACTGGAGAGCGTGCAGATTAGATTTACAACGATGTTGCACTTGAGAGGGTATATAGTTGGTTTATGATGACATTGCACTAGACAAATTGCAGAGCCGATTTACCAGGATGTTGAACTGGATGTGTACAGAGGTGTTTTACAAGGATGTTACACTGGAGTGGTTACAGAGGAGATTTTCAGGATGTTGTACTCTAGAGGGTACAAGGGTGATATACCAGGGTGTTGCACTGGAGAGTGTGCAGAGGAGATGGACCAGTATTTTGGAATGCAGAAGTACTGATCTGATTTACTAGGATGTTGGACATGAGAAAGTACAGTAGTCATTTACGAGGAAGTTGCATTGGTTAGGGTACAGAGTGGATTTACCAGGATGTTACACTGTAGAGGTTGGAGAGGAGATTTAGCACGATGTTGCACTGCAGAAGGTACAGAGGGAGATTTACAAGAATGTTGCACTTGAGAGGGTACAGAGGAGATTTACCTGGATGTTACACAGGTGAGGGTACAGAGAGGTTTTAACAGCATATTTCACTAGAGGTTGAAAAGATGAGATTTACCAGGATGTTACACTAGAGAGGACACTGAGGAGATTTTCCAGGATGTTGCACTGGAGAGGTTACAGAAGAGATTTACCAGGATGTTGCACTTGAGAGGGTGTACAGAGGAGATTTACCAGGATGTTACACAGGTGAGGGTACAGAGGGGTTTTAACAGGATATTTCACTAGAGAGTGTAAAGAGGAGATTTACCAGCATGTTGTACTGGAGGGGGTAGAGAGATTTATCAGGATGTTTCACTGCCAAGGGTAGAGATGAGATTTAGCAGAAGGTAGCATTGGAGTGCGTGCAGAGCAGATTTACCAGGATGTTGCACATGAGAGGGTACAGAGGATATTTACCAGGATGTTGCACTAGTGAGGATACTGAGATTTAGCTGGATGTTGCACTGGCGAGGTTACAGAAGAGATTTACCAGGATGTTGCACTAGAGAGTATACGGTGGAGTTTTACAAAGATGTTGCACTAGAGAGGGTAGAGAGTAGATTTACCAGGATGTGGCCCTGGGCGGGTACAGAGTAGATTCAACAGAATGATGCATTAGAAAGGGTAGAGGAGATTTACCAGGATCTTGCACTAAAGAGGTTACAAAGGAAATTTACCATGATATTGCAGTCGAGAGAATATAGAGGAGTTTACCACGATGTTGCACTTGAGATGGTACATCGGTGATTTATGATGATTTTGCACTAGAGAGGTTGTAGAGGCGATTTACCAGGATGTTGAACTGGATGTGTATTGAGGAGTTTCACAAGGCTGTTACACTGGAGTGGGTACAGAGCAGATTTACCAGGATGTTGCACTGGAGAGGGTACAGAGGAGATTTACCACGATGTTGCACTGAAGATTCTACAGAGGAGATTTAGCAAGATGATGCTCTGTAGAGAGTAGAGTGGAGATTTACCAGAATATTGCACTAGAGAGGGACCAGAGGAGATTTACCAGGATGTTGCACTGCAGAGGGTAAAGGAGATTTACAAGAATGTTGCTCTAGAGAGAGTACAGAGGAGATGTACCAGCATGTTGCACTGGAGAGGGTACAGCGGAGAATTGCCAGGATGTTACACTGGAGAGGTTAGATAGTAGATGTAGCAGGTTGCAGCACAGGCGAGGGTACTGTGGAGATTTAACAGGATATTGCACTGGAGTCGGTACAGAGGGGATTTATCAGGATATTCCACTAGCGAGGCTACAGAGAAGATTTACCAGGATGTTGCACCGGAGTGGGTAGAGAGGAGCTTTACCAGCATGTTGCAGCAAGAGCGTGCAGAGGATGTTGACCAGGATGTAGGACTGGAGAGGATACAGAGGAGATTTATAATCATGTTGCACTAGAGTGGGTACAAAGGAGATTTACCAGGATGTTGCACTAGAGAGGTTGCATAGGCGATTTACAAGGATGTTGCACTGGAGAGGGTAGCGTGATGATTTACCAGGATGTTACACTGGAGAGGGTACAGAGCAGTTTTAACATGATGTTGCACTAGTGAGGTTGCAAAGTAGATTTACCAGGTTGTTTCACTGCAGATAGTAGAGAGAAGATTTACAAGGATGTTGCTCTAGAGAGGGTAGAGAGGAGATTTAACAGGATCTTGCAGTGGACACGTTGCAGAGGAGATTTACCAGGATCTTGCACTAGAGAGCGTACAGAGGAAATTTACCATGATATTGCAGTGGAGAGAATACAGAGGAGTTTGCCACGATGTTGCACAGGCGAAGGGACAGGGGAGACTTACCAGGATGTTGCACTGGAGAGGGTACGGAGGGGTTTTAACAGGATATTGCGCTAGAGATTGTACAGATGAGATTTACCAGGATGTTGCAGTGGAGCGGGTAGAGAGGTTTAGCAGAATGTTGCACTGCCGAGGTTAGAGAGTAGATTTAACAAGATGTTGCAGTGGAGTGGGTGCAGAGGAGGTTTAACAGCATGTTGCACTAGAGAGGGTACAGAGAAGATTTACCAGGATGTAGCACCAGTGAGGGTATGGAGGAAATTTACCAGGATATTGCAGTGGAGAGAGTATAGACCAGTTTACCAGGATGTTGCACTGGAGAGGTTACAAGGTAGATTTAACAGGATGTTGCATTGGACAGAATAAAGAGGACAATTACCAGGATGTTGCAATAGAGAATGTAGAGAGGAGATTTACCAGGTTGTTGCACTGGAAACATTACAGAGGAGATATAACAATATTTTGCACTGGAGAGTGTACAGAGGAGATTTATCAGGATGTTGGATTAGAGAGGATACAGAGGAGATTTCACAGGATGTTTCACTAGAGAGAATACGGAGAAGCTTTACCTGGATATTGCACTGGAGAGTTTACGGAGCAGATTTACAGGATGTTGCACCGAGAGCTTGCAGAGGAGATTTACCAGGAGGTTGGACTTGAGAGGGTACAGAGAAGATTTACCAGGATGTTGAACTGGAGAGTGTACAGAGAAGATTTACCAGGATGTTGCACTATAGAGTGTACCGAGTAAATTTGCCAGGTTATTGCGCTGTGGAGGGTACAGAGGAGTTTTACAAGGATGTCACACTAGAGAGGGTACAGAGGAGATTTACTAGGATGCTGCATTAGAGATGATACAGAGGAGATTTATTAGGATGTGGCCCTTGGTGTGTACAGAACAGATTCAGCATAAAGTTCCTCTAGACAGGGTACAGAGGAGATTCACCAGAATGTAGCACCACTGAGGATACAGAGGAGATTTACCAGTATATTGCACTGGAGAGGTTACAGCGTAGATTTACAGGATGTTGCACTGGAGAGGGTGCAGAGGAGATTTACCAGGATGTTGCACTAGAGAGCGTATAGAGGAGATTTACCAGGATGTTGCAATAAAGAGCGTACAGAGGAGATTTACAAGGATGTAGCACTGGAGGGTGTTAAGAGGAGAATTACCAGAATGTTGCACTGTACAGGGTACAGAGAAGATTTACCAGGTTGTTGCACCCGGACGGGTACAGAGGAGATTTACTAGGAAGTTGCACTGGAGCGGGTACAGAGGAGATACCAGGACATTGCACTAGAAATGGTGCGGTGGATATTTAACAATATGTGGCCTAGGGAGGGTACAGAGGAGATTCACCAGAATGTTGCACTTGAAGTGTACTGAGCAGAATTACCAGACTGCTGTACATTTGAGAGGGCAGATAATGTTTAGCTGGATATTGCACTGGATAGGGCACAGAAGAGATTTACCAGGATGTGGTCTTGGGAGGGTACAGAGGAGATTCACCAGAATGTTGCACTTGAAGGGTACAGAGCAGAATAACCAGAATGTTGCACATTTGAGGGGGCCGAGGAGGTTTAGCTAGATATTGCACTGGAGAGGGCACAGAGGAGATTTACCAGGATGTTGCACTCTAGAGGGTACAGGGGAGATTTACCAGGGTGTTGCACTGGAGAGGGTGCAGAGGAGATGGACCAGTATTTTGGAATGCAGAAGTAATGATCTGATTTACGAGGATGTTGGATTTGAGAAAGTACAGTAGTGATTTATGAGGAATTTGCATTGGATAGGGTACAGAGGAGATTTACCAGAATGCTACACTGTAGATGTTGGAGAGGAGATTTAGCACTATGTTGCACTGCAGAAGGTAGAGAGGGAGATTTACAAGAATGTTGCACTAGAGATGTTACAGAGGAGATTTACCAGGATGTTGCACTTGAGAGGGTACAGAGGAGATTTACCAGGATGTTACTCAGGTGCGGGTATCAGGATGTTTCACTGCCAGGGGAACAGATGATATTTAACAGGATGTTGCTTTGGAGTGGGTGCAGAGATTTACCAGGATGTTGCATTGAGAGCGTACAGAGGATATTTACCAGGATGTTGCACTTGAGAGGATACTGAGGAGATTTAACAGGATGTTTCACTGGCGAGGTTACAGAAGCAATTTACCAGGATGTTGCAATAGAGAGTATACAGAGGAGTTGTACAAGGATGTTGCACTAGAGAGGGTAGAGAGGAGATTTACCAGGATGTGGCCCTGGGCGGGTACAGAGTAGATTCACCAGAATGATGCAATAGACAGGGTACAGAGGAGATTTACCAGGTTCTTGACTAGAGAGGATACAGAGGAAATTTACCATGATATTGCAGTGGAGAGAATACAGAGGAGTTTACCACGATGTTGCACTGGCGAGGGGACAGGGGAAATTTACCAGGATGTTGCACTGGAGAGGATACGGAGGGGTTTTAACAGGATATTGCATTAGAGAGTGTACAAAGGAGATTTACCAGGATGTTGCAGTGGAGGGGGTAGGGAGATTTAGCAGGATGTTGCAATGCCAAGGTTAAAGAGGAGATTTAACAGGATGTTGCAGTGGAGAGGTTGCAGAGGAGATTTAACAGGATGTTGCACTAGATAGGGTACAGAGGAGATTTACAAGGATGTGGCCCTCGTAGGGTACAGAGTAGATTCACCAGAATGTTGCACTAGTTAGGGTGCAGAGGAAATTTACCTGGATGTTGCACTAGAGAGGGTATAGAGAAGATTTAACAGGATGTAGCACTAGTGAGGGTACAGAGGAAATTTACCATGATATCGCAGTGGAGAGAGTACAGAGGAGTTTACCAGGATGTTGCACTGGAGAGGTTACAGAGGAGATTTACCAGCATGTTGCATTGGACAGAATAAAGAGGAAAATTATCAGGATGTTGCAATAGAGAATGTAGAGAGGAGATTTACCAGGTTGTTGCACTGGAGCGAGTAAAGAAGATATTTAAATGGATGTTGCACTAGACAGGTACAGATGAGATTTACCAGGATTTTGCAATTGAGACGTTATAGCGGAGAATTACCAGAATGTTGCACTGGAGAGAGTACAGAGTTGATTTTCCAGGATGTTGCACTGGAGCGGTACAGATGAGATTTACAAAAATGTTGCACTAGAGGTATTAAAGAGGAGATTTAACAGGATTTTGCACTGGAGAGTGTACAGTGGAGATTTACCAGGATGTTGAACTGGAAAGTGTACAGAGGATACTTATCAGGATATTGCACTTGAGAGGGTGCAGAGGAGATTTACCAGAATGTTGCACTGCAGAGGGTAGAGAGATTTACAAGGATGTTGCAGTAGAGAAGGTAGGGAGGAGATTTACCCGATGTTGCACTGGCGAAGTACCAGACGAGATTTAAACGGATATTGTACTAGAGATGATTCAGAGGAGATTTACCATGATGTTGCCCTTGAGACGGTACACGGGAGATTAGTAGGATGTTACACTGCGAGGGTACAGAAGTGATTTACCAGGATGTTACACTAGTGAGGGTACAGAGGTGATTTACCAGGATGTGGAACTAGAGAGGGTGCAGAAGAGATATACTACGAATTTGCACTGGAGAGGTTGCCGAGGAAATTTACCAGGGGATGTTGCACTGTAGAGTGTACAGGTTAGATGTACCAGAATATTGAACTAGAGAGAGTACAGAGAAGATTTACCAGTATTTTGCACAGGAGAGGTTAAAACGGTGATTTACCAGGATGTTACACCGAGAGCGTCCAGAGGAGATTTAGCAGGATGTTGGAGTGGAGAGGGCACAGATGAGATTTACCTGGATGTTGAACAGGAGATGGAACAGAGGAGATTTACCAGTATGTTGCACTAGAGAGGGTACAGAGGAGATTTAGCATGTTATTGCACTATAGAGGATAGAGAGGAGTTTTACCTGGATGTTGCACTTGAGAGGATACAGAGGAGATTTTCCAGGATGTTCCATAGAGAGGTACAACAGAGATTTACCAGCATGTTGCACTGGAGAGATTATACAGGAGATTTATCAGGATGTTGCACTAGAGAGGATACAGAGGAGATTTACCAGGATGTTACTCTAGAGAGGGTGCAGTGGAGAATTTCCAGGATATTGTGTTGATCCGGATTCTTTTCCTTCAATCTGTTTCAGTGGATACACAGACGCGAACACCGATTGCTCTTTAAACATAGCAGTCTTTATTTTTCACCAGCCGGATGAGACTTATTAGACAGAAGGAGTACCAACTTGATAGAGCGTACACCCTTCCTACGGACAATTAAGTTTACATTGCGAAAGCACACAGTTATACAATGTTTGTTACAAGATAACAAGGTACAATTAGAATGACATCCTAGTTCATACATCCCCTTTTGGTCCCTCTTTCCATTGTCCACTCATCAGGCAACATCTATAGTAGCTGTTTTTACTAAAGCTTATGCATTGTTTCTAAATGTTAAATTTTTTACTGGCATGATTAGTAGCTCAAAACTGTGAGACAGTCTGTTAATTGTGCTGGTGTTGTATTATTTGCCATCTGACATTCTCTTAGTTATTTTTCCATGGCTTATACATTTTCATATATCCATTTTACTTATCCACAGGTGCATTGGAGAGCGTACAGAGGAAATTTACCAGGATGTTGCATTAGAGAGGGTACAGAGAAGATTTAACAGGATGTAGCACTAGAGAGGGAACAGAGGAGATTTATCAGGATGATTCACTAGAGAGGATACAGAAAAGATATACCAGATTGTTGCACTGGAGACGGTACAGAGGAGATTTACCAGGATGTTGCACTGAGAGCGTGCAGAAGAACATTACCAGGATGTTGGAGTTGAGAGGGTACAGAGGAGATTTACCAGGATGTTCCAGTGGAGACTGTAAAGAGGAGATTTACCAGGATCTTACACTAGAGAGGGTAGTGATGTGACTTATCAGGATGTTGCACTAGAGAGGATACAAACGAGATTTACTAGGATGAGGCCCTGGGAGGGTATAAGGAGATTGACCAGAATATTACACCAGACAGTGTACAGAGGAGATTTACCAGAATGTTGCACTAGTGGCGGTACAGAGGAAATTTACCAGGATATTGCAGAGGGTACAACGGAAATTTAACAGGCTGTTGCAAGAGAGTGTGCAAAGTATATTTAAAAGGATGTTGCATTGGCGAAGGTACAGAGGAGACTTAACAGGATGTTGCGCTAGAGAGGATGCAGAGGAGATTTACTAGCTGGTTAAACTGGAGGGGTTACAGAGGAGATTTACCAGGATATTGCACTAGTCAGGTAACAGAGAGATATAGCAGGATGTTGTATTAGAAAAGTTGCAGCGGAGATTTACCAAGATGTTGCACTGGAGATGTTACCGAAGAGATTTACCACGATGTTGCACCGGAGCAGGTACAGAGGAGATTTACTAGCATATTGCACTGGAATGAATATTGAGGAGATTGACCAGGATGCTGAAACAGAGAGTGTACAGAGGAGATTTACCAGGATGTTGCACTGGAGCGGGTACAGATGAGATTTATCAGGATATTGCAATAGACAGGGTACAGAGAAGATTTACCATCATGTTGCACTTGAGAAGTTACAGCGGATATGTAAAAGGATGTTGCACTGGAAAGAGTACAGAGGAGATTTTCCAGGTTGATGCTGTAGAGAGGGTGCAGTGGAGATTTACCAGGATGTTGAACTGGAGAGGTACAGAGGAGATTTACCAGGATGTTGCACTAGAGAGGATACAGAGAAGATTTACCAGGATGTTGCACTAGAGAGCTTACAGAGGATATTTATCAGGATGTTGGACTGGAGAGGTTACAGACGAGATTTCAAAGGATGATTCCCTAGTGAGGGTACAGAGCAGATTTACCTGGATGTTGCACTGAAGACTTTACACAGCAGATTTAACAGGATGTTGCACAGAAAGCGTGCAGTGGAGATTTACCAGGAGGTTGGACTTGAGAGGGTACACAGGAGATTTACCAGGATGTTGCAATCGAGAGGGTTCAAATGAGATTTACCAGGATCTTGCACTAGAGAGGGTGCAGGGTAGATTTACCAGGTTATTGAGCTGTAGACGGTACAGATTAGTTTTACTAGGATATCACACTAGTGAGGGTACAGAGGAGACTTACCAGGATGCTGCACTAGAGACGATACAAAGGAGATTTATTAGGATGTGGCCCTGGGAGGGTACAGAAGAGATTCACCTTAAAGTTTCACTAGACAAGGTACAGAGGTGATTCAGAAGAATGTTGCACCAGTGAGGATAGAGAGGACATTTACCAGTATATTGCACTGGGAGGGTACAGAGGATATTTACAGGATGTTGCACCGAAAAGGGTGCAGAGGAGATTTACCAGGATGTTGCGATAAAGAGCGTACAGAGAAGATTTACCAGGATTTTTCACAGGAGGGGGTTAAGAGGAGTATTACCAGAATGTTGCACTGGAAAGAGTAAAGAGGAGATTTACCAGGATGAAGCGACTGTACGGTAAAGATGAGATTTACTAGGATGTTGCACTAGAGCGGGTACAGAGGAGCTACGAGGACGTTGCTCTTGAAATGGTGCGGTGGAGATTTACCAGGACGTGGCCCTGGAAGGGTACAGAGGAGATTCACCAGAATGTTGCTCCTGAAGGGGACAGAGCAAAATTACCAGAATGTTGGACAATTGAGGGGCAGAGGAAGATTAGCTGGATATTGCACTTGAGAGGGTACAGAGGAGATTTACCAGGATATTACACTGGAGCGGGTAGAGAGATTTAGCAGAATGTTGCATGGCCGAGGGTAATGAGGTTCTTTAAAATGATGTTGCTTTGGATTGGGTGCAGAGGAGATTTACCAGGATTTTGCACTGGAGAGTGTACAGAAGCGATTTGGCACGATGTTGCACTAGAGAGGATACTGACGAGATTTACCAGGATGTTACACAGGTGAGGGTACAGAGGGCTTTTAAAAGGATATATCACTAAGTGTGTAAAGAGGAGATTTACCAGGATGTTACATTGGAGCGGGTAGAGAGATTTATCAGGATGTTTCACTGCCGAGTGTACAGATGAGATTTAAGAGGATGTTACCTTGGAGTGGGTGCAGAGGAGATTTACCAGGATGTTGCCCTAGAGAGGGTACAGAGGATATTTAACAGGATGTTGCACTACAGAGTATACTGCCAAGATTTAGCAGGATGTTGCACTGGCGAGTTTACAGAGGAGATTTGCCAGGTGTTGCCCTAGAGAGGATACAGAGGGGATTAACAAAGATGTTGCACTAGAGAGGGTAGAGAGGAGATTTACTAGGATGTGGCCTTGGGAGGGCACAGGGTAGATTCACCAGAATGATGCATTAGACAGGGCACAGAGGAGATTTACCAGGATCTTGCACTAGAGAGGGTAAAGAGGATATTTACCATGATATTGCAGTGGAGAGAATACAGAAGAGTTTACCAGGATGTTGCACAGTCGAGGGTACAGGGGAGATTTACCAGGATGTTGCACTGGTGAGGGTACGGAGGGGTATTAACAGGATATTGCACTAGAGAGGGTACAGAGCAGATTTACCAGGATGTTTCAGTGGAGTGGGTAGAGTGATATGGCAGAATGTTGCACTGCCAAGGTAAAGAGTAGATTTAACTGGATGTTGCAGTGGAGTGGGTGGAGAGGAGATTTACCGGTATGTTGCACTAGAGAGAGTACATATGAGATTTACCAGGATGAGGCCCTGGAAGGGAACAGAGTAGATTCACCAGAATGTTGCACAAGTTAGGTTAGAGAGGAGATTTACAGGATGTTGCACTAGTGAGGGTACAGAGGAAATTTGCCAGAATATTGCAGTGGAGAAAGTACAGGGGAGATTTACCAGGATGTTGGAATGGACAGAATAAAGAGGAAAATTTCCAGGATGTTGCAATAGAGAATGTAGAGCCGAGATTTACTAGGTTTTTGACCTGGAGCGAGTACAGAAGATATTTAAAAGGATGTTGCACTAGACAGGGTACAGAGGGGATTTACCAGGATGTTGCACTTGAGAAGTTACAGCGGAGATTTACCAGAAAGTTGCACTGGATAGGTTACAGAGGTGATTTTCCAGAATATTGCACCGGAGCGGTACAGATGAGATTTACAAGAATGTTGCACTAGAGAGGTTAAAGAGGAGATTTACCAGGATTTTGCACTTGAGAGGGTACAGAGGAGATTTACCAGGATATTACACTGGAGCGAGTAGAGCGATTTAGCAGGATGTCGCATGGCCGAGGGTAACGAGGTTCTTTAACAAGCTGTTGCTTTGGATTGGGTGCAGAGGAGATTTACCAGGATGTTGCACTGGAGAGTGTACAGAAGCGATTTGGCACGATGTTGCACTAGAGAGGATACTGACGAGATTTACCAGGATGTTACACAGGTGAGGGTACAGAGGGCTTTTAAAAGGATATATCACTAAGTGTGTAAAGAGGAGATTTACCAGGATGTTACATTGGAGCGGGTAGAGAGATTTATCAGGATGTTTCACTGCCGAGTGTAAAGATGAAATTTAAGAGGATGTTGCCTTGGAGTGGGTGCAGAGGAGATTTACCAGGATGTTGCTCTAGAGAGGGTACAGAGGATATTTAACAGGGTGTTGAACTACAGAGTATACTGCCGAGATTTAGCAGGATGTTGCACTGGCGAGTTTACAGAGGAGATTTGCCAGGTGTTGCACTAGAGAGGATACAGAGGGGATTAACAAAGATGTTGCACTAGAGAGTGTAGAGAGCAGATTTACTAGGATGTGGCCTTGGGAGGGCACAAGGTAGATTGACCAGAATGATGCATTAGACAGGGCACAGAGGAGATTTACCAGGATCTTGCACTAGAGAGGGTAAAGAGGAAATTTACCATGATATTGCAGTGGAGAGATTACAGAAGAGTTTACCAGGATGTTGCACAGGCGAGGGTACAGGGGAGATTTACCAGGATGTTGCACTGCTGAGGGTACGGAGGGGTAATAAAAGGATATTGCACTAGAGAGGGTACAGAGCAGATTAACCAGGATGGTTCAGTGGAGTGGGTAGAGTGATATGGCAGAATGTTGCACTGCCAAGGTAAAGAGGAGATTTAACTGGATGTTGCAGTGGAGTGGGTGGAGAGGAGATTTACCAGTATGTTGCACTAGAGAGAGTACAGATGAGATTTACCGGGATGAGGCCCTGGAATGGATCAGAGTAGATTCACCAGAATGTTGCACAAGTTAGGGTAAAGAGGAGATTTACCAGGATGTTGCACTAGTGAGGGTACAGAGGAAATTTGCCAGAATATTGCAGTGGAGAAAGTACAGAGGAGTTTACCAGGATGTTGGACTGGAGATGATACAGGGGAGATTTACCAGGATGTTGAATTGGACAGAATAAAGAGGAAAATTTCCAGGATGTTGCAATAGAGAATGTAGAGCCGAGATTTACTAGGTTTTTGACCTGGAGCGAGTACAGATGATATTTAAAAGGATGTTGCACTAGACAGGGTACAGAAGGGATTTACCAGGATGTTGCACTTGAGAAGTTACAGCGGAGATTTACCAGGATGTTGTACTGGAAAGTGTACAGAGGATATTTAACAGGATATTGCACTTGAGAGGGTGCAGAAGAGATTTACCAGAATGTTGCACTGCAGATTGTAGATAATTTTACATGGATGTTGCACTAGAGAAAGTAGAGAGGAGAGTTACCAGATGTTGCAAAGGCGAAGTGAAAGAGGAGATTTAAAAAGATATTGTTCTAGAGATGATTCAGAGGAGATTTACCAGGATGTTGCACTGGAGAGGGTTCAGAGTAGATTAGCAGGATGGTGCACTGCGATGGTACAGAAGTGATTTACCAGGATGTTACACTAGTGAGGTTATAGAGGAGTTTTACAAGGATGTTGCACTCTAGAGGGTACAGGGTAGATTTACCACGGTGTTGCACTGGAGAGAGTGCAGAGGAGATGGTCCAGGATTTTGGAATTCAAAGGGTAATGATCTGATTTACCAGGATGTTGCACTGGTGGAAGTATAGGGGTGATTTACAAGGAAGTTGCTTTGGATAGGCTACAGAGGAAATTTACCAGGATGTAACACTGTAGAGGGTGGAGAGGAGATTTAGCACGATGTTGCACTGCAGAAGGTACAGAGGTAGATTTACAAGAATGTTTCACTAGAGATGATACAGAGGAGATTTACCAGGGTGTTGCACTTGAGAGGTTAATGAGGAGATTTACCACGATGTTACACTGGAGCGGGTAGACAGATTTAGCAGGATGTTGCACTGCTAAGGGTACAGAGGAGCTTTAACTGGATGTTGCTTTGGAGTGGGTGCAGAGGAGATTTATCAGGATGTTGCACTGTAGATGGTGGTGACGAGATTCAGCACGACGTTGCACTGCAGAAGGTACAGAGTGAGATTTACAAGAATGTTGCACTAGAGATGTTATAGAGGAGATTTACCAGGATGTTGCACTTGAGAGGCTACAGAAGAGATTTACCTGGATGTGAAAAAGGTGAGGGTACAGAAGTGATTTACCAGGATGTTGCACAAGAGAGGATACTGAGGAGATTTACCAGAATGTTGCACTGGAGAGGTTATAGAAGAGATTTACCAGGATGTTGCACTTGAGAGGGTATACAGAGGAGATTTACCAGGATGTTACACAGGTGAAGGTACAGAGGGGTTTTAACAGGATATTTCACTAGAGAGTGTAAAGAGAAGATTTACCAGTATGTTACATTGGAGCGCGTAGAGAGATGTGTCAGGATGTTTCACTGCCAACGGTACAGATGCTATTTAACAGGATGTTGCACTGGAGTGGGTGCAGAGGAGATTTACAAGGATGTTGAACTGGAGAGGGTACAGAGGATATTTACCAGGATGTTGCACTAGAGAGAATACTGAGGAGATTTACCAGGATGTTGCACTTGAGAGGATACAGTGGAGATTTACTTGGATGTTAAACAGGTGAGGGTACAGAGGGGTTTTAACACGATATTTCACTAGAGAGTGTAAAGAGGACATTGATCAGGATGTTACACTGGAGCGTGTAGAGAGATTTAGCAGGATGTTGCACTGCCGAGCGTACAGAGGAGTTTTAACAGGATGTTGCATTGGAGTAGGTGCAGAGGAAATTTATAAGGATGTTGCACTGGAGAGGGTAAAGAAGTGATTTACCAGGATGTTGCACTTGAGAGGGTATACAGAGGAGATTTACCAGGATGTTACACAGGTGAAGGTACAGAGGGGTTTTAACAGGATATTTCATTAGAGAGTGTAAAGAGAAGATTTACCAGGATGTTACACTGGAGAGGGTAGAGAGATTTATCAGGATGTTTCACTGCCAAGGTTACAGATGATATTTAACAGGATGTTGCACTGGAGTGGGTGCAGAGGAGATTTACAAGGTTGTTGCACTGGAGAGGGTACAGAGGATATTTTCCAGGATGTTGCACTAGAGAGGATACAGAGGAGATTTAGCAGGATGTTGAACTGGCGAGGTTACAGAAGAGATTTATCAGGATGTTGCACCTGAGAGGATACAGAGGGGTTTTACAAGGATGTTGCACTAGAGAGGGTAGAGAGGAGATTTACCAGGAAATGGCCCTGGGTGGGTACAAAGTAGATTGACCAGAGTGATGCAATAGACAGCGTACAGAGGATATTTACCAGGATGTTGCACTAGATAGGGTACAGAGGAAATTTAACATGATATTGCAGTGGAGAAAATACAGAAGAGTTTACCACGATGTTGCACTGGCGAAGGGACAGGGGAGATTTACCAGGATGTTGCACTGGAGAGGGTACGGAGGGGTTTGAACAGGATATTGCACTAGAGAAGGTACAGAGGAGATTTACCAGGATGTTGCAGTGGAGCGGGTAGAGAGATTTAGCAGGATGATGCTCTGCCGAGGGTACAGAGGAGATGTAAAAGGATGTTGCAGTGGAGTGGGTGCAGAGGAGATTTACCAGGATGTTGCACTAGAGAGGGTACAGAGGAGATTTACAAGGATGTGGCCCTGGTAAGGTACAGAGTAGATTCACCAGAATGGTGCACTAGTTAAGGTGCAGAGGAGAATTACCAGGATGTTGCACTAGAGAGGGTACAGAGAAGATTTACCAGGATGAGGCCCTGGGAGGGTACAGAGTAGATTCACCAGAATGTTACACAAGTTAGAGTATAGAGGAGATTTACCAGCATGTTACTGTGGAGAGAGAACAGAGGAGTTTACCAGGATGTTGCACTGGAGAGGTTACAGGGGAGATTTACCAGGATGTTGCATTGGACAGAATAAAGAGGAAAATTACCAGGATGTTGCAATAGAGAATGTAGAGAGGAGATTTACCAGGTTGTTGCACTGGAGCGAGTACAGAAGATATTTACAAGGATGTTGCACTATACAGGTACAGAGAAGATTTACCAGGATGTTGACTTGAGAAGTTGCGGCGGAGATTTACCAGAATGTTGCACTGGAGAGGGTACAGAGTTGATTTTCCCGGATGTTGCACTGGAGCGGTACTGATGAGATTTACAAAAACGTTGCACTAGAGAGATTACAGAGGAGATTTAATAGGATTTTGTGCTGGAGAGTGTACAGAGGAGATTTACCAGGATGTTGAACAGGAGAGTGTACAGAAGATATTTAACAGGATATTGCACTTGAGACGGTGCAGAGGAGATTTACCAGTATGTTGCTTCGGACAGAATAAAGAGGAAAATTACCAGGATATTGCAATAGAGAATGTAGAGAGGAGATTTACCAGGTTGTTGCACTGGAGCGAGTACAGAAGATATTTACAAGGATGTTGCACTACACAGGTACAGAGGAGATTTACCAGAATGTTGCACTGCAGAGTGTAGAGAGCTTTACAAGGGTGTTGCACTAGATAAGGTAGAGAGGAGATTTACCAGATGTTGCACTGGCGAAGTAACAGAGGAGATTTTAAAGATATTGTGCTTGAGAGGATTCAGAGGAGAGGGTACAGAGGAGATTAGCAGGATGTTGCACTACGAGTGTACAGAAGTGATTTACCTGGATGTTACACTAGGGAGGGTACAGAGGAGATTAACCAGGATGTGGCACTGGAGAGGGTGCAGAAGAGATATACCACGATTTTGCACTGAAGAGGTTGCCAAGGAGATTTACCACGGGATGTTGGACTGTAGAGACTATAGGGTAGATTTACTAGAATATTGAACTAGAGAGGGTACAGGGAATACTTACCAGTATGTTGCACTGAAGAGGTTAAAAAGGAAATTTACCAGCATGTTGCAACGAGAGCGTGCAGAGAAGATTTACCAGGTTCTTGGAGTGGAGAGGTTACTGAGGAGATTTACCTGGATGTTGAAAAGGAGGTGGAACAGAGGAGATTTACCAGTATATTGCACTAGAGAGGGAAAAGAGGAGATTTACCAGGTTATTGCACTATAGCGGGTATACAGGAGTTTTAACAGGATGTTACACTTGAGAGGATACAGAGGATATTTTCCAGGATGTTCCATTAGAGAGGTACAGAAGAGATTTACCAGCATGTTGCAGTGGAGAGATTAGAGAGGACATTTACCAGGATGTTGCATGGAGAGTGTACGGAGGAGATTTATCAGGATGTTTCACTAGAGAGGGTACATAGGGGATTAAGCAGTAAATTGAACAAATAGGGTGCAGAGGCGATTTACCAGGATTTTGCACTGCAGAGCGTGCAGAGATGATTTACAATGAAGTTGCATGAGAGAGTGTAACAGAGCTGATATCCAGGATGTTGCGCTGGAGACGGTACAGAGGACTTTTACCAAGATGTTACACTGGAGAGGGTATAGAGATGAATTAACAGGATGTTGCACTGGCGAGGTTAGAGAGGAGATTTACCTGGATGTTACACTAGAGATGGTACAGAGAAGAATTAGCAGGATGTTGCACTGGAGAGAATAGAGAGGAGATTTACCACGATGTTACACGGGAGAGGGTACAGATGTGATTAAATACGATGTTGCGCTGTAGAGATTAAAGGGGAGATTTACCTGGATGTTAAACTAGAGAGGGTACAGAAATAATTAGCAGGATGTTGCACTGGAGAGATTAAATAGGTTATTTACCAGGATGTTGCACTACAGAGTGTACAGAGGAGATTTACCAGGATGTTGCACAGTAGAGATAACAGTGGAGATTTACCAGCACCTTGTACTATATTGGGTACAGAGGAGATTTAGCAGGATGTTGCACTAGGGAGTGTGCAGAGGGGATTTACCAGGATGTTGCACTAGAGAGGATGCAGAGGAGGTTTACTAGAATGGTGCACTGCAGAGGATACCGTGAAGATTTACAAGGATGTAAGATTCGAGAGGGAACAGAGCTGTTTTAACATGATATTGCACTAGGCAGGTTGCAGAAGAGATTTAGCAGGATGTTGCACTGCAGAGGGTAGAGTGGAGATTTTCAAGGAATGTTGCACTAGAGAGGGTACAGAGAAGATTTACCAGGATGTTGTAGTGGAGAGCGTACAGAGGAGATTCAGCAAAAAGTTACACTGGCGAGGCTAAAGAGGAGATTTCGCAGGTTATTGCACTGGCGCATGTACAAAGGAGATTCATCAGGATGTTGCAGTGGAGAGGCTGCAGAGGAGATTTACCAGGATGTTGCACTGTAGGGTGTACAAAGATTTAACAGGATGTTGCACTGTCGAGATTACAGAGGCGATATTATGAAAATATTGCACTAGAGAGAGAACAGAGGAGATTTACCAGGATGTTGCAATAGAGAGGGTGCAGAGGTGATTTACCAGGATGTTGATCTGGAGAGAGTACAAAACACTTTTACAAGGATGTTACACTGGAGAGGGTTTAGAGGTGATAAACCAGGATGTTGGACTGGCGAGGGTACAGAGGAGATTTACCTGGATGTAACACTAGAGAGTATACTGAGGAGAATAAGCAGAATGTTGCACTGGAGAGACTACGGAGAAGATTTACCACGAAGTTGCACTGCAGAGTGTACAGAGGAGATTTACCAGGATGTTGCTCTGTAGATATTACAGTGGAAATTTACTAGGATGTTGCACTGGAGGGGGTACCATGATGATTTACGAGGATGTTGCACTAGAGAGGGTACAGTGTAGATTTACCAGGATGTTGCACTGGAGAGAGCAGAGAGAAGATTGAGCATGTTGTTGCACTGGCGAGTGTTCACAGGAGAATCAGCAGGATGTTGCAGTGGAGAGGTTGCAGAGGAGATTTACTACGATGTTGCACTGTAAAGTGGAAAGAGGAGATTTAATAGGATTTTGCACTGTAGAGATTCTGTGGGAGATTTACCAGAATATTGCACTAGAGAGGGTACAGTGGCGATTTTCCAGGATGTTGCTCTAGAGAGGGTGCAGTGGAGATTTACCAAGAAGTTCGACAGTTGAAGGTACAGAGCAGATTTACCAGGATGTTGCACTGGAAATGGTACAGAGGAGATTTACCAGGTTATTGCGCTGTATGGGTAGAGAGGAGATTTAGTAGGATGTGACACTAGAGAGGGTACAGAGAAGACTTACCAGTACGTTGCACTAGAGATGAAAAAGTGGAGATCTATTATGATGTAGCCCTATGAGAGTACAGAATAGATTCACAATAATGTTCCAGTAGACAGTGTATAGAGGAGATTTACCAGGATGTTTTACTGGAGAGGGTAGAGAGGAAATTTAGCAGGATGTTACTCTGGAGCTGATAGAGAGCTTTACCAGGACGTTGCACTGCCTAGGGTACAGAAGAGGTTGAACAGGATATAGCAGTGGAGTGTGTCCAGAGGAGCTTTACCAAGATGTTGCACTGTAGAGGGTACAGAGGATATTTACCAGGATGTTGCACTAGAGAGGATACAGAGGAGATTTACCAGGATGTTGCACTAGACATGGTGCAGAGGAGATTTACCAAGATGTTGCCCTGGAATGGTTACCGACGTCATGGACCAGGATGTTGCACTACAGAGGGAACGGAGGAGAATTACAAGGACGTTGCACTAGCGAGGGTACAAAGGAGATTGTTCAGGATATCGCACTGGAGAGCATACAGAGTAGATTTACCACGATGTTACACTGGAGAGGGCACATAGGGGATTTAACAGAACATTGCACTAGAGAGGTGGCAGAGGCGATTTACCAGGATGTTGCACTGTAGAGCGTGCACAGATGATTTACGAGGAAGTTGCACTAGAGAGTGTTCAGAGGTGATTTACCAGGATGTTAAGCTGGAGAGGATACAGAGGAGATTTACAAGGATGTTACACTGGAGAGTGTACAGAGGTGATTTAACATGATGTTGCACTGGCTTGGGTACAGAGGAAATTAACGTGGATGTTACACTACAGTGGGTACAGAGTAGAATTAGCTGGATGTTGCACTGGAGAGAGTACAGAGGAGATTTACCACGATGTTGCACTGCAGAGTGTACAGATGAGATTTACCATGATGTTGCACTATAGAGATGACAGTGGAGATTTAGAAAAAAATTGCACTAGAATGGGTACAGAGGAGATTTACCAGGCTGTTGTACTAGAGAGTGTGCAGAGGGGATTTACCAGGATGTTGCACTAGAGACTATGCAGATAGTTTTACGAGGATGTTGCCCTAGAGTGTTTACTTGGCAGATTTACTAGGATGTTGCACTGGAGAGGATACCGTGAAGATTTAACAGGATGTGGCGCTAGAGATGGTATAGAGGAGATTTACCAGGACGTTGCACTAGAGATGATAGAGAGGTGATCTATTAGGATGTGGTGCTGGGAGGGTACAGAAGAGATTGAACATAATGTTTCACTAGACAGAGTAAAGAGGAGATTTACCAGAACGTTGCACCAGTCAGGGAACAGTGGAGATTTACCAGGAGATTGCACTGGACAGGGCACAGAGGAGAGTTACAAGATGTTGCACTAGAGAGTGTACAGAGGAGAATTACCAGAATGTAAAACTGGAGCGGGTAGAGAGATTTACCAGTAGTTTGCATTGCGGAGAGTACAGAGGATATTTAAAAGATGTTGCAGTGGAGTGATTCCAGCGGAGATTTACCAGGATGTTGCACTGGAGAGGGTACAGAGGAGATTAGAAGGATGGCCACTAGAGAGGGCGCAGAGAACAATTAACAGGATGTTGCACTACAGACGGTACAGAGGAAATTTACAAGGAATTTGCGCTAGTGAGGGTACAGAGGAGATTTATCAAGGTGTTGCACAGGCGAGCATAGTGAGTTGATTTACCACGATGTTACACAGGAGAGGGTACATAGTGGATTTAACAGGAAATTGAACAAATAGGGTGCAGAGGCGATTTACCAGGATTTTGCACTGCAGAGCGTGCAGAGATGATATATGAGGAAGTTGCATTAGAGAGTGTAACAGAGCTGATTTCCAGGATGTTGCGCTGGAGACGATACAGAGGACTTTTACCAAGATGTTACACTGGAGAGGGTATAGAGGTGAATTAACAGGATGTTGCACTGGCGATGTTAGAGTGGAGATTTACCTGGATGTTACACTAGAGAGGGTACAGAGGAGAATTAGCAGGATGTTGCACTGGAGAGACTACAGAGGAGATTTACCACGATGTTACACGGGAGAGGGTACAGATGTGATTAAATACGATGTTGCACTGTAGAGATTAAATAGGAGAATTACCAAGATGTTGCACTGCAGAGTGTACAGAGGAGATGTACCAGATGTTGCACAGTAGAGATAACAGTGGAGATTTACCAGCACGTTGTACTAGAGTTGGTACAGAGGACATTTAGCAGGATGTTGCACTAGGGAGTGTGCAGAGGGGATTTACCAAGATGTTGCACTAGAGAGGATGCAGAGGAGATTTACCAGAATGGTGCACTGCAGAGGATACCATGAAGATTTACCAGGATGTTACACTCGAGAGGGAACAGAGCAGTTTTAACATGATTTTGCACTAGACAGGGTGCAGAGGAGATTTAGCAGGATGTTGCACTGCAGAGGGTAGAGTGGAGATTTACAAGGAATGTTGCACTAGAGAGGGTACAGAGAAGATTTACCAGGATGTTGCAGTGGAGAGCGTACAGAGGAGATTCAGCAGGAAGTTACACTGGGGAGGCTAGAGAGGAGATTTAGCACGTTGTTGCACTGGCGCTTGTACAGAGGAGATTCAACAGGATGTTGCAGTGGAGAGGCAGCAGCGGAAATTTACCAGGATGTTGCACTGTAGGGTGTTCAAAGAGTTAACAGGATGTTGCACTGTCGAGATTACAGGGGCGATTTATGAGAATATTGCACTAGCGAGAGAACAGAGGAGATTTACCAGGATGTTGCAATAGAGAGGGTGCAGAGGTGATTCACCAGGATGTTGAGCTGGAGAGAGTACAAAGCACTTTTACCAAGATGTTACACTGGAGAGGGTTTAGAGGTGATTGAACAGGATGTTGGACTGGCGAGGGTACAGAGGAGATTTACCTGGTTGTAACACTAGAGAGGATATTGAGGAGAATAAGCAGAATGTTGCACTGGAGAGAGTACAGATGAGATTTACCACGATGTTGCACTGCAGAGTGTACAGAGGAGATTTACCAGGATGTTGCTCTGTAGATATTACAGTGGAAATTTACCAGGATATTGCAATAGAGTGGGTGCAGAGGAGATTTACCAGGATAAGGCACTAGAGAGAGCGCAGCGGGGATTTACGAGGATATGCACTAGAGAGGATGCAGCGGAGATTTACCATGATGTTGCACTTGAGAGGGTACAGTGGAGATTTACTAGGATGTTGCACTGGAGGGTATATCGTGAAGATTTACGAGTATGTTGCACTAGAGAGGGTAAAGATTAGATTTACCAGGATGTTGCACTGGAGAGAGCAGAGAGGATTTTTAGCAGGTTGTTGCACTGGCGAGTGTGCAGAGGAGAATCAGCAGGATGTTGCAGTGGAGAGGTTGCAGAGGAGATTTACCACGATGTTGCACTGTAAAGTGTAAAGAGGAGATTTAATAGGATTATGCACTGTAGAGATTACAGGGGAGATTTACCAGAATATTGCACTAGACATGGTACAGAGGAGATTTATCAGGGTGTTGCACTAGAGAGTGTGGAGAGGGGATATACCAGGATGTTGCACTAGAGAGAATGCAGCGGAGATTTACGAGGATGTTGCACTAGAGAGAGTACAGAGGAGATTTACTCAGATGTTGCACTGGAGAGGATACCATGAAGATTTACCAGCATGTTACATTGGATAGGGTACAGAGCAGTTTTAACATGATATTGCACTAGACAGGGTGCAGAGAAGATTTACCAGTATGTTGCACTGCAGGCTTAGAGTGGAGATATCCAAGGATGTTTCAATGGAGAGGGTAAAGAGGAGTTCGAAGGATGGCCACTAGAGACGTTGCATAACAGAAATAACAGGATGTTGCACTACAGATTGTAGAGATGAGAATTACAAGAAAGTTGCACTAGCGAGGGTGCAGAGAAGATTTATCAGATTGTTGCACTGTCGAGCGCACAGAGTCGATTTACCACGATGTTACAGTGGGCAGGGTACATAGGGGATTTAACAGGACATTGCACTAGAGAGGGTGCAGTGGCGATTTACCAGGATGTTGCACTGCAGAGCGTGCAGAGATGATTTACCAGGATGTTGCACTGCAGAGCGTGCAGAGATGATTTATGAGGAAGTTGCACTAGAGAGTGTAATAGAGGTGATTTACCAGGATGTTGCGCTGGAGAGGGTACAGAGGACTTTTACCAGGATGTTACACAGGAGAGGGTATAGAGGTGATTTAAAGGATGTTGCACTGGCGAGGATACAGAGGAGATATACCTGGATGTTACACTAGAGAGGGTACAGAGGAGAATTAGCAGGATGTTGCGCTGGAGAGACTACAGAGGAGATTTACACGATGTTGCACTGCAGAGTGTACAGAGGAGATTTACCAGGATGTTGCACTATAGAGATAACAGTGGAGATTTACCAGCATCTTGCACTAAATTTCGTACAGAGGAGATTTACCAGGATGTTGCACTAGGGAGGGTGCAGAGGGGATTTACTATGATGTTGCACTAGAGAGGATGCAGAGGAGATTTACGAGGATGTTGCACTAGAGATGGTACACAGGAGATTTACTAGGGTGTTGCACTGGAGACGATACCGTGAAGATTGACCAGGATGTTACACTAGAGAGGGTACAGAGCAGTTTTAAGAAGATATTGTACTAAACACGGTGCAGAGGAGATTTACCAGAATGTTGCACTGCAGAGGGTAGAGTGGAGATTTACAAGGATGTTGCACTAAAGACGGTACATAGAAAATTTACCAGGATGTTGCGCTGGAGAGGGTAGAGAGGAGAATTAGCAGGTTGTTGCACTGGCACTTATATAGAGGAGATTCAACAGGATGTTGCAGTGGAAAGGTTGCAGAGGAGATTTACCAGGATGTTGCACTGTAGAGTTTATAGAGGAGATTTAACAGGATGTTGCACTGTAGTGCTTACAGGGGAGATTTACGAGAATATTGCACTAGAGAGGGTACAGTGTAGATTTAACAGGATGTTGCACTAGAGAGAGTGCAGAGGTGATTCACCTGGATGTTGCGCTGGAGAGAATACAGAGGGCTTTTAACAGGATGTTACATTCGAGAGGTTATAGAGGTGATTTAACAGGATGTTGCACTGGAGAGGGTACAGAGGAGATATACCTGGATGTTAGACTAGAGAGGATGCTGAGGAGAATAAGCAGAATGTTGCAGTGGAGAGACTACAGAGGAGATTTACTACGATGTTGCATTGCAGAGGGTAGAGTGGAGATTTACAAGGATGTTGCACTAGAGCAGTTATAGAGAAGTAGAGCTGCAGAATACCAAAGTGAAAAAAACGTTAGTGGGAGTTGTGTACAGACCTCCAAACAGTAGTAGTGATGTTAGGGAGGGCATCAAACATGAAATTAGGGATGTGTGCAATAAAGGTGCAGCAGTTATAATGGGTGACTTTAATATGCACATAAATTGGGTTAACCAAACTGGAAGCAATACGGTGGAGGAGGATTTCCTGGAGTGCATAAGTGATGGTTTTTTAGACCAATATGTCGAGGAACCAACTAGGGGGGTGGCCATCTTAGACTGGGTGTTGTGTAATGAGAGAGAATTAATTAGCAATCTCGTTGTACGAGGCCCCTTGGGGAAGAGTGATCATAATATGTTGGAATTCTCCATTAGGATGGAGAATGAAACAGTTAATTCAGAGACCATGGTCCAGAACTTAAAGAAGGGTAACTTTGAAGGTATGAGGTGTGAATTGGCTAGGATAGATTGGCGAATGATACTGAAGGCGTTGACTGTGGATGGGCAGTGGCAGACATTTAGAGACCGCATGGATGAACTACAACAATTGTACATTGCTGTCTGGCGTAAAAATAAAAAAGGGAAGGTGGCTCAACCGTGGCTATCAAGGGAAATCAGGGATGGCATTAAAGCCAAGGAAGTGGCATACAAATTGGTCAGAAATAGCAGCGAACCCGGGGACTGGGAGGAATTTAGAACTCAGCAGAGGAGGACAAAGGGTTTGATTAGGGCAGGGATAATGGAGTACGAGAAGAAGCTTGCAGGGACCATTAAGATGGATTACAAAAGTTTCGATAGATATGTAAAGAGAAAAAGGTTAGTAAAGACAAACATAGGTCGCCTGCAGTCAGAATCAGGGGAAGTCATAACGGGGAACAAAGAAATGGCGGATCAATTGAACAAGTACTTTGGTTCGGTATTCACTGAGGAGGACACAAACAACCTTCCGGATATAAAAGTGGATGGAGGCTCTAGTAAGGAGGAGGAACTGAGACAAATCCTTATTAGTTGGGAAATTGTGTTGGGGAAATTGATGGGATTGAAGGCCGATAAATCCCCAGGGCCTGATGGACTGCATCCCAGAATACGTAAGGAGGTGGCCTTGGAAATAGTCGATGCACTGACAGTCATTTTCCAACATTCCTTTGATTCTGGATCAGTTCCTATGGAATTGAAGGTCGCCAATGTAACCCCACTTTTTAAAAAAGGAGGGAGAGAGAAAACAGGGAATTATAGACCGGTCAGCCTGACATCGGTAGTGGGTTAAATGATGGAATCAATTATTAAGAATGTCATAGCATTGCATTTGGAAAGAGGTAAAATGATAGGTACAAATCAGCATGGATTTGTGAAAGGGAAATCATGCTTGACAAATCTTCTGTAATTTTTTGAGGATGTTTCCAGTAGAGTGGACAAGGGAGAACCAGTTGATGTGGTATATTTGGACTTTCAGAAGGCTTTCGACAAGGTCCCACACAAGAGTTTAATGTGCAAAGTTAAAGCACATGGGATTGGGGGTAGTGTGCTGACATGGATTGAGAACTGGTTGTCAGACAGGAAGCAAAGAGTAGGAGTAACTGGGGACTTTTCAGAATGGCAGGCAGTGACTAGTGGGGTACCGCAAGGTTCTGTGCTGGGGCCCCAGCTGTTTACACTGTACATTAATGAATTAGACGAGGGGATTAAAGGTATAAATTCCAAATTTTCGTATGACACTAAGTTGGGTGGCAGTGTGAGCTGCAAGGAGGATGCTATGAGGCTGCAGAGCGACTTGGATAGGTTAGCTGAGTGGGCAAATGCAAGCCAGATGAAGTATAATGTGGATAAATGTGAGGTTATCCACTTTGGTGGTAAAAACAGAGAGACAGACTATTATCTGAATGGTGACAGATTAGGAAAAGGGGAGGTGCAAAGAGACCTGGGTGTCATGGTACATCAGTCATTGAAGGTTGGCATGCAGGTACACGAGGCGGTTAAGAAAGCAAATGGCATGTTGGCCTTCATAGCGAGGGGATTTGAGTACAGGGGCAGGGAGGTGTTGCTACAATTGTACAGGGCCTTGGTGAGGCCACACCTGGATATTGTGTACAGTTTTGGTCTCCTAACATGAGGAAGGACATTCTTGCTATTGAGGGCGTGCAGCGAAGGTTCACCAGACTGATTCCTGGGATGGCGGGACTGACCTATCAAGAAAGACTGGATCAACTGGGCTTGTATTCACTGGAGTTCAGAAGAATGAGTGGGAATCTCATAGAAACGTTTAAAATTCTGACGGGTTTAGACAGGTTAGATGCAGGAAGAAAGTTCCCAATGTGGCGGAAGTCCAGCACCAGGGGACCCAGGCTAAGGATAAGGGGGAAGCCATTTAGGACTGAGATGAGGAGGAATTTATTCACCCAGAGAGTGGTGAACCTGTGGGATTCTCTACCACAGAAAGTTGTTGAGGTTATTTCCTAAATATATTCAAAAAGGAGTTAGATGAATTCCTTACTACTCGGGGGATCAAGGGGTATGGTGAGAAAGCAGGAATGGGGTACTGAAGTTGCATGTTCAGCCATGAACTCATTGCATGGTGGTGCAGGCTCGAAGGGCCGAATGGCCTACTCCTGCACCTAGTTTCTAATTTTCTATGTTTCTATGTTTCTAAGATTTACCAGGATGTTGCACTGGAGAGGGGACAGAGGAGATTATTCAGGAAGTTACACTGGCGAGGTTGGAGAGGAGATTTAGCAGGTTGTTGCACTGGCACATATACAGAGTAGATTCAACAGGATGTTGCAGTGGAGAGGTTGCAGAGGAGATTTACCAGGATGCTGCACTATAGAGTTTATAGAGGAGTTTTAACAGGATGTTGCACTGTAGTGATTACAGGGGAGATTTACGAGAATATTGCACCATAGAGGGTACAGAGTAGATTTACCAGGATGTTACACTAACTACAAAGAGTGCAGAGATGATTCACCAGGATGTTGCGCTGGAGAGAGTACAGAGGACGTTTACCAGGATGTTACATTCGAGAGGGTATAGAGGTGATTTAACAGGATGTTGCACTGGCGACGGTACAGAGGAGATTTACCTGGATGTTACACTAGAGAGGATACTGAGGAGAATAAGCAGAATGTTGCAGTGGAGAGACTATAGAGGAGATTTACCATGATGTTGCAATGATGACATTACAGTGGAGATTTACCAGCATATTGCAATAGAGTGGGTGCAGCGGAGATTTGCCAGGATGTTGCACTAGAGAGGATGCAGAGGAGATTTACCAGGATGTTGCACTAGAGAGGGTACAGAGGAGATTTACTAGGATGTTGCACTGGAGAGGATACCGCGAACATTTACCAGGATGTTGCTCTAGAGAGGGTACAGAGAAGATTTACCAGGATGTTGCACTGAAGAGGGTAAAGAGGACATTTAGCAGGAAAATATACTGGATAGAGCAGAGAGGAGATTTAGCAGGTTGTTGCACTGACGGGTGTACAGAGCAGATTCAACAGGATTTTGCAGTGGAGAGGTTGCAGAGGAGATTTACCACGATGTTGCACTGTAAAGTGTAAAGAGGAGACTTAAAAGGATGTTGCACTGTATGATTACAGGGGAGATTTACCAGAATATTGCACTAGAGCGGGCACAGAGAAGATTTACCAAGATGTTGCACTAGAGAGAGTGCAGAGGGGATTTACCAGGATTTTGCACTAGCAAGGACGCAGCGGAGATTTATGAGGATGTTGCAATCGAGAGAGTAAAGATGACATTTACTAGGATCTTGCACTGGAGAGGGTAAAGAGGAAATTTAGAAGGAAGTTACACTGGAGATAGCAGAGATGAGATTTAGAAGGTTGTTGCACTGGCGAGTGTACAGAGGAGATTCAACAGAATGTTGCAGTGGAGAGGTTGCAGAGGAGATTTACCACGATGTTGCACTGTAAAGTGTAAAGAGGAGACTTAATAGGATGTTGCACTGTAGAGATTACAGGGGAGATTTACCAGAATATTGCACTAGAGCGGGTATAGAGAAGATTTACCAAGTTGTTGCACTAGAGAGGTTGCAGAGGGGATTTACCAGGATGTTACACCCGAGCGGGTACAGAGAAGATTTACTAGGATGTTGCAATAGAGAGGATACTGAGGAGATAACAGGACGTTGCACTAGAAATGGTGCAGTGGAGATTTACCAGGATGTGGCCCTGGGAGGGAACAGAGGAGATTCACCAAAATTTTGCACTCGACAGGGTACAGGGCAGAGTTACCAGAATGTTGCACAATTGAGGGTGCAGAGTAGATTTACCTGGATATTGCACTGGAGAAGATACAGAGGAGATTTACCAGGATGTCGCACTATAGAAGGTACAAGGAGATTTACCAGGGTATTACACTGGAGAGGGTGCAGACGAGATGTACCAGGATTGTATAATTAAGATGTTACTGATCTGATTTACGAGGATGTTGCACTGGAGAACGTACAAAAGAGATTTACTGGGAAGTTGCATTGGATAGGGTACAGAGGAGTTTCACCAGGATGTTACACTGCAGAGGTTAGAGAGGATATTTAGCACGATGTTGCACTGCAGAAGGTACAAAGGGAGATTTACAAGAATGTTGCACTAGAGATGTTACAGAGGATATTTTCCAGGATGTTACACTGGAGAGGGTAGAGAGGAGATTTAGCAGGTTGTTGCACTGGCGAGGAAAGAGAGCAGAATCAACACGATGTTGCAGTGGAAAATTTGCAGAGGACATTTACAAGGATGTTGCACTGGAATGGGTACAGAGGAGATTTAGCAGAATGTTGCACTAGAGAGCGTACAGTGGAGATTTACCTGCTTATTGCGCTATAGATGGTATAGAGGTGTTTTACAAGGATGTTACACTAGATCAGTAAAGAGGAGATTTACCAGGATGTTGCACTGGAGAGGTTGAAGAGGCAATTTTCCAGGATGTTGCACTGTGGAGCATGCAAAGATAATTTATCAGGAAGTTGCACTAGAGAGGTTACAGAGGTCATTTATCAGGATGTTGCACTGGAGAGGGTACAGGGAAGATTTACCAGAATATTGCACTGGAGATGGTACAGAGTACATTTACCAGGATATTGATTAGAGAGTTTGCAGAGGGGTTTTACCAGGATGTAGCACTGGAGAAGGTACCGTGATGATTTTGCAGAATGTTACACTGGAGAGGGTACAGAGCAATCTTAACATGATATTGCACTAGAGAGGTTGCAAAGAAGATTTACCAGGTTGTTGCACTGGGGAGGATAGAGAAGGAGATTTACAATGATGTTGCACTGGAGAGTGTACAGAGGGGATTTACCACGATGTTACACTGGAGAGGTTAGAGAGGAGATCTAGCAGGTTCTTGCACTTGTGAGTGTACAGATGAGATTCAGGATCTTGTAGTGGAGAGGTAGCAGTGGAGATTTACCAGGATGTTGCACTGGACAGGGTTCAGCGGAGTTTTACCAGGATGCTCCACTAGAGAGGATACAGAAAATATTTACCAGGATGTTGCATCGGAGAGTGTAGAGTGGAGATTTACCAAGATGTTGCACCGAGAGCATGCAGAGGATAATGAGCAGGATGTTGGACTGGAGAGGATACAGAGCAGATTTACCTGGATGTTGAACTGGAGAGGGTACAGAGCAGATTTACCAGGTTGTTCCACTAATGAGAGTGCAGAGGATATTTACCTCGTTATTGCGCTAAAGCGGGTACAGAGTAGTTTTACCAGGATGTTACACTAGAGAGATACAGAGCAGATTTACCAGCATGTTGCACTGGAGATATTACAGAGGAGATTTACCAGGCTTTTGCACTGGAGAGGGTACAGAGGAGATTTCCCAGGATGTTCCACTAGAGAGGATACAGAGCGATTTATGAGGATGTTGCACTGAGAGCGTGCAGAGGAGATTTATCAGGAGGTTGGACTGGAGAGGGCACAGAGGAGATTTACAAGGATGTTGCGCGGGAGAGTGTACAGTGGAGATTTACCAGGATGTTGCACTAGATATGGTGCAGTGTAGATTTACAAAGTTATTGAGCTGTAGAGGGTACAGAGGAGATTTAGCATGATGTTACATTAGAGAGGGTACAGAGGAGATTTACCAAGATGTTACACTGGAGAGGGTACATATGAGATTTAACAGGAGTTTGCACTAGAGAGGGTGCAGAGGCGATTTACCAGGATGTTGCACTGCAGATCGTGTAGAGATGATTTACGAGGAAGTTGCGCTAGAGAGGGTACAGAGATGATTCTCCAGGACGTTGCGCTGGAGAGAGTACAGAGGTGTTTTACAAGGATGTTATAATGGATATGGTATGGAGGAGAATTACCAGGATGTTGCACTGCTGATTTTACAGAGGAGATTTACCAGGATGCTGCACTCGTGAGGGTACTGCGGAGATTCAACATGATCTTGCAGTGGATAGGTTGCAGACGAGATTTACCAGGCTATTGCACTGTAAAGGGTACAGAAGAGATTTACCAGGATGTTCCACTAGAAAGGGTACAATGACGATTTACCAGGTTATTGCGCTGTAGAGAGTACAGAGGAGTTTTAAGATGATGTTACACTAGATAGGGTGCGGAGGAGATTTACCAGGATGTTGCACTAGTGATGATACAGAGGATATTTATTAGGATGTGGCCCTGGGAGAGTACAGAAGAGATTCAACATAAAGTTCCACTAGACAGGGTTTAGAGGGGATTACCAGAATGTTACACCAGTGAAGATACAGAGGAGATTTACCACGATATTGTGCTGGAGAGGGAACAGAGGAGATTTACAGAATGTTGCACTGTAGAGGATTCCATGAAGATTTACCAGGATGTTGCACTGGAAAGGGTACAGAGGAGATTCAGCAGAATGTTGCACTAGAGAGCGTACAGTGGAGATTTACCTGCATATTGCGCTATAGATTTGATAGAAGTGTTTTACCAGAATGTTGCACTAGAGAGGGTGAAGAGGCAATTTTCCAGGATGTTGCACTGCGGAGCATGCAGAGATAATTTACCAGGAAGTTGCACTAGAGAGGGTACAGAGGTCATTTAACAGGATGTTGCACTGGAGAGGTTAAAGATGATTTTACCAGGATGTTACACTGGAGGGGGTACAGAGGAGGATTATCATGATGTTGCACTGCATATTGTACAGAGGAGATTTATCAGGGGATGTTGCATTGTAGAGAGTACAGGGGAGATTTACCAGAATACAGAGGATATTTACCAGGATGTTGCACTAGAGAGGTTGCAGAGGGGTTTTACCAGGATGTTGCACTGGAGAGGGTACCTTGAAGATTTAGCAGGATGTTACACTGGAGAGGGTACAGAGCAGTCTTAACATGATATTGCACTAGAGAGGTTGCAAAGAAGATTTACCAGGATGTTGCACAGGAGAGGATAGAGAAGGAGATTTACAAGGATGTTGCACTGGAGAGGCTACAGAGGGGATTTACCAGGATGTTGCACTGGAGAGGTTAGAGAGGAGATCTAGCAGGTTCTTGCACTGGCGAGTGTACAGAGGAGTTTCAACAAGATCTTGTAGTGGAGAGGTAGCATTGGAGATTTACCAGGATTTCGCACTCGACAGGGTTCAGAGGAGTTTTACCAGGATGCTCCACTAGAGAGGATACAGTGAATATTTACCAGGATGTTGCATCGGAGACGGTAGTGATGAGATTTACCAGGATGTTGCACCGAAAGCATGCAGAGGAGAATGAGCAGGATATTGGACTGGAGAGGATACAGAGGAGATTTACCTGGATGTTGAACTGCAGAGGGTACAGAGCAGATTTACCAGGTTGTTGCACTTGCGGGAGTACAGAGGATATTTACCTGGTTATTGCGCTATAGAGGGTACAGAGGAGTTTTACCAGGATGTTACACTAGAGAGCTACAGAGCAGATTTACCAGCATGTTGCACTGGAGAAATTACAGAGGAGATTTACCAGGATTTTTCACTGGAGAGGGTACAGAGGAGATTTCCCAGGATGTTCCACTAGAGAGGATACAGAGCTGATTTATAAGGATGTTGCACCGAGAGCGTGCAGAGGAGATTTATCAGGAAGTTGGACTGGAGAGGGCACAGAGGAGATTCACCAGGATGTTGCGCGGGAGAGTGTACAGTGGAGATTTACCAGGATGTCGCACTAGATAGGGTACAGTGTAGATTTACTAAGTTATTGAGCTGTAGAGGGTACAGAGGAGATTTAGCATGATGTTACATTAGAGAGGGTACAGAGGAGATTTACCAAGATGTTACACTGGATAGGGTACATAGGAGCTTTAACAGGACTTTGCACTAGAGAGGGTGCAGAGACGATTTACCAGGATGTTGCACTGCAGATCGTGCAGAGATGATTTTCGAGGAAATTGCGCTAGAGAAGGTACAGAGATGATTCTCCAGGACGTTGCGCTGGAGAGAGTACAGATGAGTTTTACAAGGATGTTACAATGGATATGGTATGGAGCAGAATTACCAGGATGTTACACTGCTGATTTTACAGAGGAGATTTACCAGGATGCTGCACTGTAGAGAGCACAGGAGAGATTTACCAGAATATTGCACTAGAGAGGGTACAGAGGAGATTTACCAGGATGTTACACTGCAGAGTATAGAAAGGAGATTTAGCAGGTTGTTGCACTGGCGAGGGTACTGAGGAGGTTCAACAGCATCTTGCACTGGCTAGGTTGCAGACGAGATTCACCAGGCTATTGCACTGGAAAGGGTATAGAAGAGATTTACCAGGATGTTCCACTAGAAAGAGTACAGTGCCGATTTACCAGGTTATTGCGCTGTAGAGAGTGCACAGGTGTTTTAATATGATGTTACACTAGAAAGGGTGCGGAGGAGATTTACCAGGATGTTGCACTAGTGATGATACAGAGGATATTTATTAGGATGTGGCCCTGGGAGGGTACAGAAGAGATTCAACATACTGTTCCACTAGACAGGGTTTAGAGGAGATTACCAGCATGTTACACCAGTGAGGTTACAGAGGTGTTTTACCACGATATTGTGCTGGAGAGGGAACAGAGGAGATTTACACAATGTTGCACTGTAGAGGGTACCGTGAAGATTTACCAGGATGTTACACTGGAAAGGATACAGAGCAGTTGTAAATGATATCGTACTAGAGAGGGTGCAGAGGAGACTTACCAGGTTGATGCTCTAAAGCGGGTGCAGTGGAGATTTACCAGGTTGTTGCACTGGAGAGGGTACAGAGGAGATTAACCAGGATGTTGCACTAGAGAAGATACAGAGGGGATTTCCCAGGATGTTGCTCTAGAGAGTGTGTAGTCGAGATTTACTTGGATGTTGCACTGCAGAGGATACAGAGGAGATTTACCAGCATGTTGCACTAGAGAGGGTACAGAGGAGATATACCAGGATTTTGCATTAGAGAGGGTACAGAAGAGATTTACCAGGATGTTGCACTAGCGAGTGTACAGAGGAGATTTACCAGGATGTTGCACTGGAGAGCATACAGAATAGATTTACCAGGATGTTACACTGGAGAGTGTACATAAGGGATTTAACATGACTTTGCACTAGAGAAGTTGCAGAGGCGATTTACCAGGATCTTGCACTGGATGTGTGCAGAGGAGTTTTACCAGGATGTTACACTGGAGAAGGAACAGAGGAGCATTATCAGGATGTTGCACTGGAGAGGGTACAGAGAGATATACCAGGATTTTGCATTAGAGAGGGTACAGAGGAGATTTATCAGGATGTTGCACTAGCAAGTGTACAGAGGAGCTTAACGAGAATGTTGCACTGGAGAGCGTACAGAATAGATTTACCACGATGTTACACTGGAGAGTGTACATAAGGGATTTAACATGACTTTGCACTAGAGATGTTGCAGAGGCGATTTACCAGGATCTTGCACTGGATGTGTGCAGAGGAGTTTTACCAGGATATTACACTGGAAAAGGAACAGAGGAGAATTACCAGGATGTTGCATGGAGAGGGTCCAGAGGAGATTTACCGCGATGTTGCACAGCAGATTCTACAGAGGAGATTTATCAGGATCATGCACTGTAGAGAGTACAGGAGAGATTTACCAGAATATTGCACTAGAGAGTGTACAGAGGAGATTTACCAGGTTGTTGCACTGCAGAGTGCAAAGAGGAGATTTAAAAGAATGTTGCTCTAGAGAGGCTACAGAGGAGATTTAGCAGGATGTTGCACTTGGAATGATACAGAGGATATTTATTACGATGTGTCCCTGGGAGGGTACTGAAGAGATTCAACATAAAGTTGCACAAGACAAGATTATGCGGAGATTTACCACAATGTTGCAGCAGTGAGCGTAGAGAGGAGATTTGTAGAACGTTGCACTGTAGAGGGTACCTTGAAGATTTACCAGAATGTTACACTGGAGAGGGTACAGAGAAGTTTTAACATGATATTGCACTAGAGAGGGTGCAGACGAGATTTACCAGGATGTTGCACTGCAGAGGGTAGAGCAGAGATTTACAAGGATGTTGCAGTAGAGAGGGTATAGAGGAGATTTGCCAGAATGTTAAAGTGGAGAAGGTCGAGAGAGATTTAGCAGGTTGTTGCACTGTCGAAGTTACAGAGGAGATTCAACAGGATGTTGTGTGGAGAGGTTGCAGAGGAGATTTACCAGGATGATGCACTAGAAAGTGTACGGAGGAGATTTACCTGGTTATTGCGCTATAGAGGGTACTGAAGAGATTTACCAGGATGTTACATTAGAGACGGTACAGAGTAGATTTAGCAGGACGTTGTACTAGAGAGGATATAGAGGAGATTTTCCAGGACGTTCCACTAGAGTGGTACAAATGAGATTAATGAGCATTTTGCACTGGAGATATTACAGAGGAGATATACCAGGATGTTGCAATGCAGAGGGTACAGAGGACATTCCCAGGATGTTGCTCTAGAGAGGATGCAGTCGATATTTACCAGGATTTTGCACTGGAGAGGATACAGAAGAGATTTACCAGAATGTGCGCTAGAGAGGGTACAGAGGAGATATGCCAGGATTTTGCACTAGCGAGGGTACAGACGAGATTTACTAGGATGTTGCACTGGAGAGCGTGCAGATTAGATTTACAACGATGTTGCACTTGAGAGGGTATATAGTTGGTTTATGATGACATTGCACTAGACAAATTGCAGAGCCGATTTACCAGGATGTTGAACTGGATGTGTACAGAGGTGTTTTACAAGGATGTTACACTGGAGTGGTTACAGAGGAGATTTTCAGGATGTTGTACTCTAGAGGGTACAAGGGTGATATACCAGGGTGTTGCACTGGAGAGTGTGCAGAGGAGATGGACCAGTATTTTGGAATGCAGAAGTACTGATCTGATTTACTAGGATGTTGGACTTGAGAAAGTAAAGTAGTCATTTACGAGGAAGTTGCATTGGTTAGGGTACAGAGTGGATTTACCAGGATGTTACACTGTAGAGGTTGGAGAGGAGATTTAGCACGATGTTGCACTGCAGAAGGTACAGAGGGAGATTTACAAGAATGTTGCACTAGAGACGTTACAGAGGAGATTTACCAGGATGTTGCACTTGAGAGGGTACAGAGGAGATTTACCTGGATGTTACACAGGTGAGGGTACAGAGAGGTTTTAACAGCATATTTCACTAGAGGTTGAAAAGATGAGATTTACCAGGATGTTACACTGGAGCGGGTAAGAGATTTAACAGGATGTTGCACTGCCGAGGGTACAGAGGAGTTTTAACAGGATGTTGCATTTGAGTGGGTGCAGAGGAGATTTACCAGGATGTTGCATTGGAGAGGGTACAGAAGTGATTTACTAGGATGTTGCACTAGAGAGGACACTGAGGAGATTTTCCAGGATGTTGCACTGGAGAGGTTACAGAAGAGATTTACCAGGATGTTGCACTTGAGAGGGTGTACAGAGGAGATTTACCAGGATGTTACACAGGTGAGGGTACAGAGGGGTTTTAACAAGATATTTCACTAGAGAGTGTAAAGAGGAGATTTACCAGCATGTTGTACTGGAGGGGGTAGAGAGATTTATCAGGATGTTTCACTGCCAAGGGTAGAGATGAGATTTAGCAGAAGGTAGCATTGGAGTGCGTGCAGAGCAGATTTACCAGGATGTTGCACATGAGAGGGTACAGAGGATATTTACCAGGATGTTGCACTAGAGAGGATACTGAGATTTAGCAGGATGTTGCACTGGCGAGGTTACAGAAGAGATTTACCACGATGTTGCACTAGAGAGTATACGGTGGAGTTTTACAAAGATGTTGCACTAGAGAGGGTAGAGAGTAGATTTACCAGGATGTGGCCCTGGGCGGGTACAGAGTAGATTCAACAGAATGATGCATTAGAAAGGGTAGAGGAGATTTACCAGGATCTTGCACTAAAGAGGTTACAAAGGAAATTTACCATGATATTGCAGTCGAGAGAATATAGAGGAGTTTACCACGATGTTGCACTTGAGATGGTACATCGGTGATTTATGATGATTTTGCACTAGAGAGGTTGTAGAGGCGATTTACCAGGATGTTGAACTGGATGTGTATTGAGGAGTTTCACAAGGCTGTTACACTGGAGTGGGTACAGAGCAGATTTACCAGGATGTTGCACTGGAGAGGGTACAGAGGAGATTTACCACGATGTTGCACTGAAGATTCTACAGAGGAGATTTAGCAAGATGATGCTCTGTAGAGAGTAGAGTGGAGATTTACCAGAATATTGCACTAGAGAGGGACCAGAGGAGATTTACCAGGATGTTGCACTGCAGAGGGTAAAGGAGATTTACAAGAATGTTGCTCTAGAGAGAGTACAGAGGAGATGTACCAGCATGTTGCACTGGAGAGGGTACAGCGGAGAATTGCCAGGATGTTACACTGGAGAGGTTAGATAGTAGATGTAGCAGGTTGCAGCACAGGCGAGGGTACTGTGGAGATTTAACAGGATATTGCACTGGAGTCGGTACAGAGGGGATTTATCAGGATATTCCACTAGCGAGGCTACAGAGAAGATTTACCAGGATGTTGCACCGGAGTGGGTAGAGAGGAGCTTTACCAGCATGTTGCAGCAAGAGCGTGCAGAGGATGTTGACCAGGATGTAGGACTGGAGAGGATACAGAGGAGATTTATAATCATGTTGCACTAGAGTGGGTACAAAGGAGATTTACCAGGATGTTGCACTAGAGAGGTTGCATAGGCGATTTACCAGGATGTTGCACTGGAGAGGGTAGCGTGATGATTTACCAGGATGTTACACTGGAGAGGGTACAGAGCAGTTTTAACATGATGTTGCACTAGTGAGGTTGCAAAGTAGATTTACCAGGTTGTTGCACTGCAGATAGTAGAGAGAAGATTTACAAGGATGTTGCACTAGAGAGGGTAGAGAGGAGATTTAACAGGATCTTGCAGTGGACACGTTGCAGAGGAGATTTACCAGGATCTTGCACTAGAGAGCGTACAGAGGAAATTTACCATGATATTGCAGTGGAGAGAATACAGATGAGTTTGCCACGATGTTGCACAGGCGAAGGGACAGGGGAGACTTACCAGGATGTTGCACTGGAGAGGGTACAGAGGGGTTTTAACAGGATATTGCGCTAGAGATTGTACAGATGAGATTTACCAGGATGTTGCAGTGGAGCGGGTAGAGAGGTTTAGCAGAATGTTGCACTGCCGAGGTTAGAGAGTAGATTTAACAAGATGTTGCAGTGGAGTGGGTGCAGAGGAGGTTTAACAGCATGTTGCACTAGAGAGGGTACAGAGAAGATTTACCAGGATGTAGCACCAGTGAGGGTATGGAGGAAATTTACCAGGATATTGCAGTGGAGAGAGTATAGACTAGTTTACCAGGATGTTGCACTGGAGAGGTTACAAGGTAGATTTAACAGGATGTTGCATTGGACAGAATAAAGAGGACAATTACCAGGATGTTGCAATAGAGAATGTAGAGAGGAGATTTACCAGGTTGTTGCACTGGAAACATTACAGAGGAGATATAACAATATTTTGCACTGGAGAGTGTACAGAGGAGATTTATCAGGATGTTGGATTAGAGAGGATACAGAGGAGATTTCACAGGATGTTTCACTAGAGAGAATACGGAGAAGCTTTACCTGGATATTGCACTGGAGAGTTTACGGAGCAGATTTACAGGATGTTGCACCGAGAGCTTGCAGAGGAGATTTACCAGGAGGTTGGACTTGAGAGGGTACAGAGAAGATTTACCAGGATGTTGAACTGGAGAGTGTACAGAGAAGATTTACCAGGATGTTGCACTATAGAGTGTACCGAGTAAATTTGCCAGGTTATTGCGCTGTGGAGGGTACAGAGGAGTTTTACAAGGATGTCACACTAGAGAGGGTACAGAGGAGATTTACTAGGATGCTGCATTAGAGATGATACAGAGGAGATTTATTAGGATGTGGCCCTTGGTGTGTACAGAACAGATTCAGCAAAAAGTTCCTCTAGACAGGGTACAGAGGAGATTCACCAGAATGTAGCACCACTGAGGATACAGAGGAGATTTACCAGTATATTGCACTGGAGAGGTTACAGCGTAGATTTACAGGATGTTGCACTGGAGAGGGTGCAGAGGAGATTTACCAGGATGTTGCACTAGAGAGCGTATAGAGGAGATTTACCAGGATGTTGCAATAAAGAGCGTACAGAGGAGATTTACCAGGATGTTGCACTAGAGAGCGTATAGAGGAGATTTACCAGGATGTTGCAATAAAGAGCGTACAGAGGAGATTTAGAAGGATGTAGCACTGGAGGGTGTTAAGAGGAGAATTACCAGAATGTTGCACTGTACAGGGTACAGAGAAGATTTACCAGGTTGTTGCACCCGGACGGGTACAGAGGAGATTTACTAGGAAGTTGCACTGGAGCGGGTACAGAGGAGATACCAGGACATTGCACTAGAAATGGTGCGGTGGATATTTAACAGGATGTGGCCTAGGGAGGGTACAGAGGAGATTCACCAGAATGTTGCACTTGAAGTGTACTGAGCAGAATTACCAGACTGCTGTACATTTGAGAGGGCAGATAATGTTTAGCTGGATATTGCACTGGATAGGGCACAGAAGAGATTTACCAGGATGTGGTCTTGGGAGGGTACAGAGGAGATTCACCAGAATGTTGCACTTGAAGGGTACAGAGCAGAATAACCAGAATGTTGCACATTTGAGGGGGCCGAGGAGGTTTAGCTAGATATTGCACTGGAGAGGGCACAGAGGAGATTTACCAGGATGTTGCACTCTAGAGGGTACAGGGGAGATTTACCAGGGTGTTGCACTGGAGAGGGTGCAGAGGAGATGGACCAGTATTTTGGAATGCAGAAGTAATGATCTGATTTACGAGGATGTTGGATTTGAGAAAGTACAGTAGTGATTTATGAGGAATTTGCATTGGATAGGGTACAGAGGAGATTTACCAGAATGCTACACTGTAGATGTTGGAGAGGAGATTTAGCACTATGTTGCACTGCAGAAGGTAGAGAGGGAGATTTACAAGAATGTTGCACTAGAGATGTTACAGAGGAGATTTACCAGGATGTTGCACTTGAGAGGGTACAGAGGAGATTTACCAGGATGTTACTCAGGTGCGGGTATCAGGATGTTTCACTGCCAGGGGAACAGATGATATTTAACAGGATGTTGCTTTGGAGTGGGTGCAGAGATTTACCAGGATGTTGCATTGGAGAGCGTACAGAGGATATTTACCAGGATGTTGCACTTGAGAGGATACTGAGGAGATTTAGCAGGATGTTTCACTGGCGAGGTTACAGAAGCAATTTACCAGGATGTTGCAATAGAGAGTATACAGAGGAGTTGTACAAGGATGTTGCACTAGAGAGGGTAGAGAGGAGATTTACCAGGATGTGGCCCTGGGCGGGTACAGAGTAGATTCACCAGAATGATGCATTAGACAGGGTACAGAGGAGATTTACCAGGATCTTGACTAGAGAGGGTACAGAGGAAATTTACCATGATATTGCAGTGGAGAGAATACAGAGGAGTTTACCACGATGTTGCACTGGCGAGGGGACAGGGGAAATTTACCAGGATGTTGCACTGGAGAGGATACGGAGGGGTTTTAACAGGATATTGCATTAGAGAGTGTACAAAGGAGATTTACCAGGATGTTGCAGTGGAGGGGGCAGGGAGATTTAGCAGGATGTTGCAATGCCAAGGTTAAAGAGGAGATTTAACAGGATGTTGCAGTGGAGAGGTTGCAGAGGAGAATTAACAGGATGTTGCACTAGATAGGGTACAGAGGAGATTTACAAGGATGTGGCCCTCGTAGGGTACAGAGTAGATTCACCAGAATGTTGCACTAGTTAGGGTGCAGAGGAAATTTACCTGGATGTTGCACTAGAGAGGGTATAGAGAAGATTTAACAGGATGTAGCACTAGTGAGGGTACAGAGGAAATTTACCATGATATCGCAGTGGAGAGAGTACAGAGGAGTTTACCAGGATGTTGCACTGGAGAGGTTACAGAGGAGATTTACCAGCATGTTGCATTGGACAGAATAAAGAGGAAAATTATCAGGATGTTGCAATAGAGAATGTAGAGAGGAGATTTACCAGGTTGTTGCACTGGAGCGAGTAAAGAAGATATTTAAATGGATGTTGCACTATACAGGTACAGATGAGATTTACCAGGATTTTGCAATTGAGAAGTTATAGCGGAGAATTACCAGAATGTTGCACTGGAGAGAGTACAGAGTTGATTTTCCAGGATGTTGCACTGGAGCGGTACAGATGAGATTTACAAAAATGTTGCACTAGAGGTATTAAAGAGGAGATTTAACAGGATTTTGCACTGGAGAGTGTACAGTGGAGATTTACCAGGATGTTGAACTGGAAAGTGTACAGAGGATACTTATCAGGATATTGCAATTGAGAGGGTGCAGAGGAGATTTACCAGAATGTTGCACTGCAGAGGGTAGAGAGATTTACAAGGATGTTGCAGTAGAGAAGGTAGGGAGGAGATTTACCCGATGTTGCACTGGCGAAGTAACAGACGAGATTTAAACGGATATTGTACTAGAGATGATTCAGAGGAGATTTACCATGATGTTGCCCTTGAGACGGTACACGGGAGATTAGTAGGATGTTACACTGCGAGGGTACAGAAGTGATTTACCAGGATGTTACACTAGTGAGGGTACAGAGGTGATTTACCAGGATGTGGAACTAGAGAGGGTGCAGAAGAGATATACTACGAATTTGCACTGGAGAGGTTGCCGAGGAAATTTACCAGGGGATGTTGCACTGTAGAGTGTACAGGTTAGATGTACCAGAATATTGAACTAGAGAGAGTACAGAGAAGATTTACCAGTATTTTGCACAGGAGAGGTTAAAACGGTGATTTACCAGGATGTTACACCGAGAGCGTCCAGAGGAGATTTAGCAGGATGTTGGAGTGGAGAGGGCACAGATGAGATTTACCTGGATGTTGAACAGGAGATGGAACAGAGGAGATTTACCAGTATGTTGCACTAGAGAGGGTACAGAGGAGATTTAGCATGTTATTGCACTATAGAGGATAGAGAGGAGTTTTACCAGGATGTTGCACTTGAGAGGATACAGAGGAGATTTTCCAGGATGTTCCATAGAGAGGTACAACAGAGATTTACCAGCATGTTGCACTGGAGAGATTATACAGGAGATTTATCAGGATGTTGCACTAGAGAGGATACAGAGGAGATTTACCAGGATGTTACTCTAGAGAGGGTGCAGTGGAGAATTTCCAGGATATTGTGTTGATCCGGATTCTTTTCCTTCAATCTGTTTCAGTGGATACACAGACGCGAACACCGATTGTTCTTTAAACATAGCAGTCTTTATTTTTCACCAGCCGGATGAGACTTATTAGACAGAAGGAGTACCAACTTGATAGAGCGTACACCCTTCCTACGGACAATTAAGTTTACATTGCGAAAGCACACAGTTATACAATGTTTGTTACAAGATAACAAGGTACAATTAGAATGACATCCTAGTTCATACATCCCCTTTTGGTCCCTCTTTCCATTGTCCACTCATCAGGCAACATCTATAGTAGCTGTTTTTACTAAAGCTTATGCATTGTTTCTAAATGTTAAATTTTTTACTGGCATGATTAGTAGCTCAAAACTGTGAGACAGTCTGTTAATTGTGCTGGTGTTGTATTATTTGCCATCTGACATTCTCTTAGTTATTTTTCCATGGCTTATACATTTTCATATATCCATTTTACTTATCCACAGGTGCATTGGAGAGCGTACAGAGGAAATTTACCAGGATGTTGCATTAGAGAGGGTACAGAGAAGATTTAACAGGATGTAGCACTAGAGAGGGAACAGAGGAGATTTATCAGGATGATTCACTAGAGAGGATACAGAAAAGATATACCAGATTGTTGCACTGGAGACGGTACAGAGGAGATTTACCAGGATGTTGCACTGAGAGCGTGCAGAAGAACATTACCAGGATGTTGGAGTTGAGAGGGTACAGAGGAGATTTACCAGGATGTTCCAGTGGAGACTGTAAAGAGGAGATTTCCCAGGATCTTACACTAGAGAGGGTAGTGATGTGACTTATCAGGATGTTGCACTAGAGAGGATACAAACGAGATTTACTAGGATGAGGCCCTGGGAGGGTATAAGGAGATTGACCAGAATATTACACCAGACAGTGTACAGAGGAGATTTACCAGAATGTTGCACTAGTGGCGGTACAGAGGAAATTTACCAGGATATTGCAGAGGGTACAACGGAAATTTAACAGGCTGTTGCAAGAGAGTGTGCAAAGTATATTTAAAAGGATGTTGCATTGGCGAAGGTACAGAGGAGACTTAACAGGATGTTGCGCTAGAGAGGATGCAGAGGAGATTTACTAGCTGGTTAAACTGGAGGGGTTACAGAGGAGATTTACCAGGATATTGCACTAGTCAGGTAACAGAGAGATATAGCAGGATGTTGTATTAGAAAAGTTGCAGCGGAGATTTACCAAGATGTTGCACTGGAGATGTTACCGAAGAGATTTACCACGATGTTGCACCGGAGCAGGTACAGAGGAGATTTACTAGCATATTGCACTGGAATGAATATTGAGGAGATTGACCAGGATGCTGAAACAGAGAGTGTACAGAGGAGATTTACCAGGATGTTGCACTGGAGCGGGTACAGATGAGATTTATCAGGATATTGCAATAGACAGGGTACAGAGAAGATTTACCATCATGTTGCACTTGAGAAGTTACAGCGGATATGTAAAAGGATGTTGCACTGGAAAGAGTACAGAGGAGATTTTCCAGGTTGATGCTGTAGAGAGGGTGCAGTGGAGATTTACCAGGATGTTGAACTGGAGAGGTACAGAGGAGATTTACCAGGATGTTGCACTAGAGAGGATACAGAGAAGATTTACCAGGATGTTGCACTAGAGAGCTTACAGAGGATATTTATCAGGATGTTGGACTGGAGAGGTTACAGACGAGATTTCAAAGGATGATTCCCTAGTGAGGGTACAGAGCAGATTTACCTGGATGTTGCACTGAAGACTTTACACAGCAGATTTAACAGGATGTTGCACAGAAAGCGTGCAGTGGAGATTTACCAGGAGGTTGGACTTGAGAGGGTACACAGGAGATTTACCAGGATGTTGCAATCGAGAAGGTTCAAATGAGATTTACCAGGATCTTGCACTAGAGAGGGTGCAGGGTAGATTTACCAGGTTATTGAGCTGTAGACGGTACAGATTAGTTTTACTAGGATATCACACTAGTGAGGGTACAGAGGAGACTTACCAGGATGCTGCACTAGAGACGATACAAAGGAGATTTATTAGGATGTGGCCCTGGGAGGGTACAGAAGAGATTCACCTTAAAGTTTCACTAGACAAGGTACAGAGGAGATTCAGAAGAATGTTGCACCAGTGAGGATAGAGAGGACATTTACCAGTATATTGCACTGGGAGGGTACAGAGGAGATTTACAGGATGTTGCACCGAAAAGGGTGCAGAGGAGATTTACCAGGATGTTGCGATAAAGAGCGTACAGAGAAGATTTACCAGGATTTTGCACAGGAGGGGGTTAAGAGGAGTATTACCAGAATGTTGCACTGGAAAGAGTAAAGAGGAGATTTACCAGGATGAAGCGACTGTACGGTAAAGATGAGATTTACTAGGATGTTGCACTAGAGCGGGTACAGAGGAGCTACGAGGACGTTGCTCTTGAAATGGTGCGGTGGAGATTTACCAGGACGTGGCCCTGGAAGGGTACAGAGGAGATTCACCAGAATGTTGCTCCTGAAGGGGACAGAGCAAAATTACCAGAATGTTGGACAATTGAGGGGCAGAGGAAGATTAGCTGGATATTGCACTGGAGAGGTATCAGAGGAGATTTACCAGGATGTTGCAATCTAGAGAGTACAGGGGAGATTAACCAGGGTACTGCACTGCAGAGGGTGCAGAGGAGATGGGCCAGGATTTTGGAATGCAGAGGGTACTGATCTGATTTACCTGGATGTACAGTAGTGATTTACGAGGAAGTTGCTTTGTATAGGGTAGAGTGGAGATTTACCAGGATGTTACACTGTAGATGATGGAGAGGTGATTTAGCACGATGTTGCACTGCAGAGGGTACAAAGGATGATTTACAAGAATGTTGCACAAGAGAGGTTAAAGAGGAGATTTACCAGGATTTTGCACTTGAGAGGGTACAGAGGAGATTTACCAGGATATTACACTGGAGCGGGTAGAGAGATTTAGCAGAATGTTGCATGGCCGAGGGTAATGAGGTTCTTTAAAATGATGTTGCTTTGGATTGGGTGCAGAGGAGATTTACCAGGATTTTGCACTGGAGAGTGTACAGAAGCGATTTGGCACGATGTTGCACTAGAGAGGATACTGACGAGATTTACCAGGATGTTACACAGGTGAGGGTACAGAGGGCTTTTAAAAGGATATATCACTAAGTGTGTAAAGAGGAGATTTACCAGGATGTTACATTGGAGCGGGTAGAGAGATTTATCAGGATGTTTCACTGCCGAGTGTACAGATGAGATTTAAGAGGATGTTACCTTGGAGTGGGTGCAGAGGAGATTTACCAGAATGTTGCCCTAGAGAGGGTACAGAGGATATTTAACAGGATGTTGCACTACAGAGTATACTGCCAAGATTTAGCAGGATGTTGCACTGGCGAGTTTACAGAGGAGATTTGCCAGGTGTTGCACTAGAGAGGATACAGAGGGGATTAACAAAGATGTTGCACTAGAGAGGGTAGAGAGGAGATTTACTAGGATGTGGCCTTGGGAGGGCACAGGGTAGATTCACCAGAATGATGCATTAGACAGGGCACAGAGGAGATTTACCAGGATCTTGCACTAGAGAGGGTAAAGAGGATATTTACCATGATATTGCAGTGGAGAGAATACAGAAGAGTTTACCAGGATGTTGCACAGTCGAGGGTACAGGGGAGATTTACCAGGATGTTGCACTGGTGAGGGTACGGAGGGGTATTAACAGGATATTGCACTAGAGAGGGTACAGAGCAGATTTACCAGGATGTTTCAGTGGAGTGGGTAGAGTGATATGGCAGAATGTTGCACTGCCAAGGTAAAGAGTAGATTTAACTGGATGTTGCAGTGGAGTGGGTGGAGAGGAGATTTACCGGTATGTTGCACTAGAGAGAGTACATATGAGATTTACCAGGATGAGGCCCTGGAAGGGAACAGAGTAGATTCACCAGAATGTTGCACAAGTTAGGTTAGAGAGGAGATTTACAGGATGTTGCACTAGTGAGGGTACAGAGGAAATTTGCCAGAATATTGCAGTGGAGAAAGTACAGGGGAGATTTACCAGGATGTTGGAATGGACAGAATAAAGAGGAAAATTTCCAGGATGTTGCAATAGAGAATGTAGAGCCGAGATTTACTAGGTTTTTGACCTGGAGCGAGTACAGAAGATATTTAAAAGGATGTTGCACTAGACAGGGTACAGAGGGGATTTACCAGGATGTTGCACTTGAGAAGTTACAGCGGAGATTTACCAGAAAGTTGCACTGGATAGGTTACAGAGGTGATTTTCCAGAATATTGCACCGGAGCGGTACAGATGAGATTTACAAGAATGTTGCACTAGAGAGGTTAAAGAGGAGATTTACCAGGATTTTGCACTTGAGAGGGTACAGAGGAGATTTACCAGGATATTACACTGGAGCGAGTAGAGCGATTTAGCAGGATGTCGCATGGCCGAGGGTAACGAGGTTCTTTAACAAGCTGTTGCTTTGGATTGGGTGCAGAGGAGATTTACCAGGATGTTGCACTGGAGAGTGTACAGAAGCGATTTGGCACGATGTTGCACTAGAGAGGATACTGACGAGATTTACCAGGATGTTACACAGGTGAGGGTACAGAGGGCTTTTAAAAGGATATATCACTAAGTGTGTAAAGAGGAGATTTACCAGGATGTTACATTGGAGCGGGTAGAGAGATTTATCAGGATGTTTCACTGCCGAGTGTAAAGATGAAATTTAAGAGGATGTTGCCTTGGAGTGGGTGCAGAGGAGATTTACCAGGATGTTGCCCTAGAGAGGGTACAGAGGATATTTAACAGGGTGTTGAACTACAGAGTATACTGCCGAGATTTAGCAGGATGTTGCACTGGCGAGTTTACAGAGGAGATTTGCCAGGTGTTGCACTAGAGAGGATACAGAGGGGATTAACAAAGATGTTGCACTAGAGAGTGTAGAGAGGAGATTTACTAGGATGTGGCCTTGGGAGGGCACAAGGTAGATTCACCAGAATGATGCATTAGACAGGGCACAGAGGAGATTTACCAGGATGTTGCACTAGAGAGGGTAAAGAGGAAATTTACCATGATATTGCAGTGGAGAGATTACAGAAGAGTTTACCAGGATGTTGCACAGGCGAGGGTACAGGGGAGATTTACCAGGATGTTGCACTGCTGAGGGTACGGAGGGGTAATAAAAGGATATTGCACTAGAGAGGGTACAGAGCAGATTTACCAGGATGTTTCAGTGGAGTGGGTAGAGTGATATGGCAGAATGTTGCACTGCCAAGGTAAAGAGGAGATTTAACTGGATGTTGCAGTGGAGTGGGTGGAGAGGAGATTTACCAGTATGTTGCACTAGAGAGAGTACAGATGAGATTTACCGGGATGAGGCCCTGGAATGGATCAGAGTAGATTCACCAGAATGTTGCACAAGTTAGGGTAGAGAGGAGATTTACCAGGATGTTGCACTAGTGAGGGTACAGAGGAAATTTGCCAGAATATTGCAGTGGAGAAAGTACAGAGGAGTTTACCAGGATGTTGGACTGGAGATGATACAGGGGAGATTTACCAGGATGTTGAATTGGACAGAATAAAGAGGAAAATTTCCAGGATGTTGCAATAGAGAATGTAGAGCCGAGATTTACTAGGTTTTTGACCTGGAGCGAGTACAGATGATATTTAAAAGGATGTTGCACTAGACAGGGTACAGAGGGGATTTACCAGGATGTTGCACTTGAGAAGTTACAGCGGAGATTTACCAGGATGTTGTACTGGAAAGTGTACAGAGGATATTTAACAGGATATTGCACTTGAGAGGGTGCAGAAGAGATTTACCAGAATGTTGCACTGCAGATTGTAGATAATTTTACATGGATGTTGCACTAGAGAAAGTAGAGAGGAGAGTTACCAGATGTTGCACAGGCGAAGTGAAAGAGGAGATTTAAAAAGATATTGTTCTAGAGATGATTCAGAGGAGATTTACCAGGATGTTGCACTGGAGAGGGTTCAGAGTAGATTAGCAGGATGGTGCACTGCGATGGTACAGAAGTGATTTACCAGGATGTTACACTAGTGAGGTTATAGAGGAGTTTTACAAGGATGTTGCACTCTAGAGGGTACAGGGTAGATTTACCACGGTGTTGCACTGGAGAGAGTGCAGAGGAGATGGTCCAGGATTTTGGAATTCAAAGGGTAATGATCTGATTTACCAGGATGTTGCACTGGTGGAAGTATAGGGGTGATTTACAAGGAAGTTGCTTTGGATAGGCTACAGAGGAAATTTACCAGGATGTAACACTGTAGAGGGTGGAGAGGAGATTTAGCACGATGTTGCACTGCAGAAGGTACAGAGGTAGATTTACAAGAATGTTTCACTAGAGATGATACAGAGGAGATTTACCAGGGTGTTGCACTTGAGAGGTTAATGAGGAGATTTACCACGATGTTACACTGGAGCGGGTAGACAGATTTAGCAGGATGTTGCACTGCTAAGGGTACAGAGGAGCTTTCACTGGATGTTGCTTTGGAGTGGGTGCAGAGGAGATTTATCAGGATGTTGCACTGTAGATGGTGGTGACGAGATTCAGCACGACGTTGCACTGCAGAAGGTACAGAGTGAGATTTACAAGAATGTTGCACTAGAGATGTTATAGAGGAGATTTACCAGGATGTTGCACTTGAGAGGCTACAGAAGAGATTTACCTGGATGTGAAAAAGGTGAGGGTACAGAAGTGATTTACCAGGATGTTGCACAAGAGAGGATACTGAGGAGATTTACCAGAATGTTGCACTGGAGAGGTTATAGAAGAGATTTACCAGGATGTTGCACTTGAGAGGGTATACAGAGGAGATTTACCAGGATGTTACACAGGTGAAGGTACAGAGGGGTTTTAACAGGATATTTCACTAGAGAGTGTAAAGAGAAGATTTACCAATATGTTACATTGGAGCGCGTAGAGAGATGTGTCAGGATGTTTCACTGCCAACGGTACAGATGCTATTTAACAGGATGTTGCACTGGAGTGGGTGCAGAGGAGATTTACAAGGATGTTGAACTGGAGAGGGTACAGAGGATATTTACCAGGATGTTGCACTAGAGAGAATACTGAGGAGATTTACCAGGATGTTGCACTTGAGAGGATACAGTGGAGATTTACTTGGATGTTAAACAGGTGAGTGTACAGAGGAGTTTTAACACGATATTTCACTAGAGAGTGTAAAGAGGACATTGATCAGGATGTTACACTGGAGCGTGTAGAGAGATTTAGCAGGATGTTGCACTGCCGAGCGTACAGAGGAGTTTTAACAGGATGTTGCATTGGAGTAGGTGCAGAGGAAATTTATAAGGATGTTGCACTGGAGAGGGTAAAGAAGTGATTTACCAGGATGTTGCACTTGAGAGGGTATACAGAGGAGATTTACCAGGATGTTACACAGGTGAAGGTACAGAGGGGTTTTAACAGGATATTTCATTAGAGAGTGTAAAGAGAAGATTTACCAGGATGTTACACTGGAGAGGGTAGAGAGATTTATCAGGATGTTTCACTGCCTAGGTTACAGATGATATTTAACAGGATGTTGCACTGGAGTGGGTGCAGAGGAGATTTACAAGGTTGTTGCACTGGAGAGGGTACAGAGGATATTTTCCAGGATGTTGCACTAGAGAGGATACTGAGGAGATTTAGCAGGATGTTGAACTGGCGAGGTTACAGAAGAGATTTATCAGGATGTTGCACCTGAGAGGATACAGAGGGGTTTTACAAGGATGTTGCACTAGAGAGGGTAGAGAGGAGATTTACCAGGAAATGGCCCTGGGTGGGTACAAAGTAGATTGACCAGAGTGATGCAATAGACAGCGTACAGAGGATATTTACCAGGATGTTGCACTAGATAGGGTACAGAGGAAATTTAACATGATATTGCAGTGGAGAAAATACAGAAGAGTTTACCACGATGTTGCACTGGCGAAGGGACAGGGGAGATTTACCAGGATGTTGCACTGGAGAGGGTACGGAGGGGTTTGAACAGGATATTGCACTAGAGAAGGTACAGAGGAGATTTACCAGGATGTTGCAGTGGAGCGGGTAGAGAGATTTAGCAGGATAATGCTCTGCCGAGGGTACAGAGGAGATGTAAAAGGATGTTGCAGTGGAGTGGGTGCAGAGGAGATTTACCAGGATGTTGCACTAGAGAGGGTACAGAGGAGATTTACAAGGATGTGGCCCTGGTAAGGTACAGAGTAGATTCACCAGAATGGTGCACTAGTTAAGGTGCAGAGGAGAATTACCAGGATGTTGCACTAGAGAGGGTACAGAGAAGATTTACCAGGATGAGGCCCTGGGAGGGTACAGAGTAGATTCACCAGAATGTTACACAAGTTAGAGTATAGAGGAGATTTACCAGCATGTTACTGTGGAGAGAGAACAGAGGAGTTTACCAGGATGTTGCACTGGAGAGGTTACAGGGGAGATTTACCAGGATGTTGCATTGGACAGAATAAAGAGGAAAATTACCAGGATGTTGCAATAGAGAATGTAGAGAGGAGATTTACCAGGTTGTTGCACTGGAGCGAGTACAGAAGATATTTACAAGGATGTTGCACTATACAGGTACAGAGAAGATTTACCAGGATGTTGACTTGAGAAGTTGCGGCGGAGATTTACCAGAATGTTGCACTGGAGAGGGTACAGAGTTGATTTTCCCGGATGTTGCACTGGAGCGGTACTGATGAGATTTACAAAAACGTTGCACTAGAGAGATTACAGAGGAGATTTAATAGGATTTTGTGCTGGAGAGTGTACAGAGGAGATTTACCAGGATGTTGAACAGGAGAGTGTACAGAAGATATTTAACAGGATATTGCACTTGAGACGGTGCAGAGGAGATTTACCAGTATGATGCTTCGGACAGAATAAAGAGGAAAATTACCAGGATATTGCAATAGAGAATGTAGAGAGGAGATTTACCAGGTTGTTGCACTGGAGCGAGTACAGAAGATATTTACAAGGATGTTGCACTACACAGGTACAGAGGAGATTTACCAGAATGTTGCACTGCAGAGTGTAGAGCGCTTTACAAGGGTGTTGCACTAGATAAGGTAGAGAGGAGATTTACCAGATGTTGCACTGGCGAAGTAACAGAGGAGATTTTAAAGATATTGTGCTTGAGAGGATTCAGAGGAGAGGGTACAGAGGAGATTAGCAGGATGTTGCACTACGAGTGTACAGAAGTGATTTACCTGGATGTTACACTAGGGAGGGTACAGAGGAGATTAACCAGGATGTGGCACTGGAGAGGGTGCAGAAGAGATATACCACGATTTTGCACTGAAGAGGTTGCCAAGGAGATTTACCACGGGATGTTGGACTGTAGAGACTATAGGGTAGATTTACTAGAATATTGAACTAGAGAGGGTACAGGGAATACTTACCAGTATGTTGCACTGAAGAGGTTAAAAAGGAAATTTACCAGCATGTTGCAACGAGAGCGTGCAGAGAAGATTTACCAGGTTCTTGGAGTGGAGAGGTTACTGAGGAGATTTACCTGGATGTTGAAAAGGAGGTGGAACAGAGGAGATTTACCAGTATATTGCACTAGAGAGGGAAAAGAGGAGATTTACCAGGTTATTGCACTATAGAGGGTATACAGGAGTTTTAACAGGATGTAACACTTGAGAGGATACAGAGGATATTTTCCAGGATGTTCCATTAGAGAGGTACAGAAGAGATTTACCAGCATGTTGCAGTGGAGAGATTAGAGAGGACATTTACCAGGATGTTGCATGGAGAGTGTACGGAGGAGATTTATCAGGATGTTTCACTAGAGAGGGTACAGAGGAGATTTAGCAGGATGTTGCTCTAGAGAGGGTGCAGTGGAGATTTACCAGGATGTTGTGTTGATCCGGATTATTTTCCTTCAATCTGCTTCAGTGATTACACAGACGCGAACACCGATTGTGATTTAAACATAGCAGTCTTTATTTTTCATCGGCCGTCCGAGACTTATCAGACAGAAGCAGCACCCCCTTGATAGAGCGTACACCCTTCCTACGGACAAGTAAGTTTACATTGCGAGAGCACACAGTTATACAATGTTTGTTACAAGATAATAAGATACAATTAGAGTGACATCCTAGTTCATCCAATCCCCTTTTGGTCCCTCCTTTCCATTGTCCACTCATGAGCCAATATTTTTGCAGCTGCTTTTACCAAAGCGTATGCATTGTTTCTAAATGTTACAATTTTTACTGGGATGATTGGAGCTTAAAACCTTGAGACAATCTGTTAATTGTGCTGATGTTGTATTACTTGCCATCTGACATACCCTTAGATATTTTTCCATGGCTTATTAGGTTTAATATATCCATTTTACTTAGCCACAGTTGCAGTGGAGAGGGTACAGAGGAAATTTACCAGGATGTTGCACTGGAGAGGGAACAGAGGAGATTTATCTAGATGATCCTCTAGAGAGGATACAAATAAGATTTACCAGATTTTTGCACTGGAGAGGGTACAGAGGAAATATACCTGATGTTGCATGGAGAGCATGCAGAGGAGCATTACCAGGATGTTTGAGTTGAGATGGTACAGAGGAGATTTACCAGGATGTTCCAGTGGAGAGGGTACAGAGGAGACTTACCAGGATGTTGCACTGGAGAGGGTATAGAGGAGATTTATGAGGTTATTGCACTGCAGAGGGTACAGAGGAGTTGTACCAGGATTTTACACTAGAGCTGGTACAGAGGTGATTTACAAGGATGTTACACTAGAGAGTTTTCAGAGGAGTTTTATCAGGATGTTGCACTAGAGAGGATACAGACGAGATATACTAGGATGTGGCCCTGGGAGGGTATCAGGAGATTAACCAGAATGTTCCACTAGACAGGGTACAGAGGAGATTTACCAGAATGTTGCACTAGTGGGGGAACAGAGAAAAATTACCAGGATATTCAAGAGGGTAAAACGGAAATTTACCAGGATGTTGCAGGGAGAGTGTGCAAAGAATATTTAAAAGGATGTTGCATTGGCGAAGGTACAGAGGAGATTTAACAGGATGTTGCACTACAGATGTTGCAGAAGAGATTTACTAGGTAGTTGCACTAGAGGGGTTACAGAGGAGATTTACCAGGATATTACACTAGTCAGGGTACAGAGAGATATAGCAGGATGTTGTACTAGAAAAGTTACAGAGGAGATATACCAAGATTTTGCACTGGAGAGGCTACCGAAGTGATTTACCACGATGTTGCACCGGAGCAGGTACAGAGGAGATTTACCATCATGTTGCACTGGAGAGGGTACAGGGGAGATTTACCAGGATGTTGCACTGGAATGAATACAGAGGAGATTGACCAGGATGGTGAAATAGAAAGTGTACAGAGGAGATTTACCAGGATGTTGCACTGGAGCGGGTACAGATTATATTTATCAGGATATTGCAATAGTCAAAATACAGAGGAGATTTACCAGCATGTTGCACTTGAGAAGTTACAGCGGATATATAACAGGATGTTGCACTGGAGAGGGTAATGTGGAGATTTTCCATGTTGATGCTCTAGAGAGGTTGCAGTGGAGATTTACCAGGATGTTGTACTGGAAAGGGTACAGATGAGATTTGCTAGGATGTTGCACCAGAGAGGTTACAGAGGAGATTTAACAGGATGTTGCACTAGAGAGGGAACAAAGGAGGTTTACCAGGATATTCCTTTAGAGAGGTTACAGAGAAGATTTACCAGTTTTTGCACTGGAGAATGTACAGAGGAGATTTACCAGGATGTTGCTCTGCATATCATGCAGATGTGATTTACAAGGATGTTGTACTGGAGACTATAAAGAGGAGGTTTACCAGGATGTGGCACTGGGAGGGCGGACGGATGCAAACCGAGGTGATTTACCAGGATATTGCACTAGACAGGGTACAGAGGACATTTAACTGGTTGTTGCACTGGCGATGGTAAGGAGCAGATTTACCAGGATGTTGCAATAGAGAGGGAGCAAAGGAGATTTACCAGAATTTTGCACTGCAGAGGGTACAGAGGAGATTTACAAGAATGTTGCACTGAAGGGAGTACAGAGGAGATTTAACAGGATGTTGCAATGCAGAGGGTACAGAAGAGATTTATATGGATGATGCACTAGAGAAGTACAGAGGAGATTTACCAGGATCTTGCACTGGCGGGGGCACACAGGAGATTTACCAGGATGTTACAATGGAGAGAGTGCAGACGAGATTTAACAGGATATTACACAGGCGCGAGTACAAAAGGCATTTAACAGGATGTTGCACTAGAGAGGATTCTGATAAGATTTACCAGGATGTTGCACAGGCGAGGGTAGAAAGGAGATTTACCGGCATGTTGAACAGGGGAGGGAACAGTGGAGATTTACCAGGATGTTGCACTGGCGATTGTACACAGGAGAAGCACCAGGATGTTGCACTGGAGAGGGTATAGTGGAGATTTACCAGGATGTTGCATTAGAGAGAGTGCATAGTAGATTTACCACGATGTTGCACTGGACAGTGTACAGAGATGATTTACCAGGATGTTGCACAGGCGAGTGTACAGCAGAGAGTAACAAGGATGTTACACTAGAGAGGGTACAGAGGAGAATTGTCAGGATGTTGCACTGGAGAGGGCACAGCAGAGATGTACCACGATGTTGCACTGTAGAGAGAACAGGGGAGTTTTAACAGAATATTGCACTAGAGAGAGTACAGAGGAGATTTACCAGGATGTTGCACTTGAATGGGTGCAGAGGAGATTTACTAGGATGTTGCACTAGAGAGGATGCACAGGAGATTTTGCAGGATGTTGCAATAGAGATGGCCACTAAATGGGTATAGAGGATATTTACCAGTATTTTGCACTAGAGATGGTGCAGAGGAGATTTGCCAGGATGTTGCTCTGGAGAGGGTGCAGAAATGATTAACCAGGATGTTGCACTGGCGAGGCTACAGATGCGATTTACCAGGATGTTACATTAGAGAGGCTACAGAGCAGATGTAACAGGATCTTGCACTAGAGAGTGTGCAGAGGAGATTTACCAGGATGTTGCACTGCAGAGTGTAGAAAAGAGATTTACACGGATGTTGTAATAGAGATGGTACAGAGGAGATTTACCAGGATGTTGCACTGGAGAGGGTATAGAGGAGATTTATGAGGTTATTGCACTGCAGAGAGTACAGAGGAGTTGTACCAGGATTTTACACTAGAGACGGTACAGAGGTGATTTACAAGGACATTTACACTAGAGAGGGTACAGAGGAGTTTTATCAGGATGTTGCACTAGAGAAGATACAGACGAGATTTACTAGGATGTGGACATGGGAGGGTATCAGGAGATTAACCAGAATGTTCCACTAGACACGGTACAGAGGAGATTTACCAGAATGTTGCACTAGTGGGGGTACAGAGAAAAATTACCAGGATATTGAAGAGGGTAAAACGGAAATTTACCAGTATGTTGCAGGGAGAGTGTGCAAAGAATATTTAAAAGGATGTTGCATTGGCGAAGGTACAGAGGAGATTTAACAGGATGTTGCACTAGAGATGTTGCAGAGGAGATTTACTAGGTAGTTGCACTAGAGGAGTTACAGAGGAGATTTACCAGGATATTACACGAGTCAGGGTACAGAGAGATATAGCAGGATGTTGTACTAGAAAAGTTACAGAGGAGATATACCAATATTTTGCACTGGAGAGGCTACCGAAGTGATTTACCACGATGTTGCACCGGAGCAGGTACAGAGGAGATTTACCATCATGTTGCACTGGAGAGGGTACAGGGGAGATTTACCAGGATGTTACACTGGAATGAATACAGAGGAGATTGACCAGGATGGTGAAATAGAAAGTGTACAGAGGAGATTTACCAGGATGTTGCACTGGAGCGGGTACAGCTGGGTTTTATCAGGATATTGCAATAGTCAAAATACAGAGGAGATTTACCAGCATGTTGCACTTGAGAAGTTACAGCGGATATATAACAGGATGTTGCACTGGAGAGGGTAATGTGGAGATTTTCCATGTTGATGCTCTAGAGAGGTTGCAGTGGAGGTTTACCAGGATGTTGTACTGGAAAGGGTACAGATGAGATTTAACAGGATGTTGCACTAGAGAGGGAACAAAGGAGGTTTACCAGGATATTCCATTAGAGAGGTTACAGAGAAGATTTAGCAGTTTTTGCACTGGAGAATGTACAGAGGAGATTTACCAGGATGTTGCTCTGCAGATCATGCAGATGTGATTTACAAGGATGTTGCACTGGAGACTATAAAGAGGAGGTTTACCAGGATGTGGCACTGGGAGGGCGGACAGATGCAAACCGAGGTGATTTACCAGGATATTGCACTAGACAGGGTACAGAGGAGATTTGCCTGGTTGTTGCACTGGCGATGGTAAGGAGCAGATTTACCAGGATGTTGCAATAGAGATGGAGCATAGGAGATTTACCAGAATTTTTCACTGCAGAGGGTACAGAGGAGATTTACAAGAATGTTGCACTGAAGGGAGTACAGAGGAGATTTAACAGGATGTTGCAATGCAGAGGGTACAGAAGAGATTTATATGGATGATGCACTAGAGAAGTACAGAGGAAATTTACCAGGATCTTGCACTGGCGGGGGCACACCGGAGATTTACCAGGATGTTACAATGGAGAGAGTGCAGACGAGATTTAACAGGATATTACACAGGCGCGAGTACAAAAGGCATTTAACAGGATGTTGCACTAGAGAGCATTCAGATACGATTTACCAGGATGTTGCACAGGCGAGGGTAGAAAGGAGATTTACCGGCATGTTGAACAGGGGAGGGAACAGTGGAGATTTACCACGATGTTGCACTGGCGATTGTACACAGGAGAAGCACCATGATGTTGCACTGGAGAGGGTATAGCGGAGATTTACCAGGATGTTGCATTAGAGAGAGTGCAGAGTAGATTTACCACGATGTTGCACTGGACAGTGTACAGAGATGATTTACCAGGATGTTGCACAGGCGAGTGTACAGCAGAGCGTAACAAGGATGTTACACTAGAGAGGGTACAGAGGAGAATTGTCAGGATGTTGCACTGGAGAGGGCACAGCAGAGATGTACCACGATGTTGCACTGTAGAGAGAACAGGGGAGTTTTACCAGAATATTGCACTAGAGAGAGTACAGAGGAGATTTACCAGGATGTTGCACTTGAATGGGTGCAGAGGAGATTTACTAGGATGTTGCACTAGAGAGGATGCACAGGAGATTTTGCAGGATGTTGCAATAGAGATGGCCACTAAATGGGTATAGAGGATATTTACCAGTATTTTGCACTAGAGATGGTACAGAGGAGATTTACCAGGATGTTGCTCTGGAGAGGGTGCAGAAATGATTAACCAGGATGTTGCACTGGCGAGGCTACAGATGAGATTTACCAGGATGTTACATTAGAGAGGGTACAGAGCAGACGTAACAGGATCTTGCACTAGAGAGTGTGCAGAGGAGATTTACCAGGATGTTGCACTGCAGAGTGTAGAAAAGAGATTTACACGTATGTTGTAATAGAGATGGTACAGAGGAGATTTACCAGGATGTTGCACTGGAGAGGGTATAGAGGAGATTTATGAGTTTATTGCACTGCAGAGGGTACAGAGGATTTGTACCAGGATTTTACACTAGAGACGGTACAGAGGTGATTTACAAGGATGTTACACTAGAGAGGGTACAGAGGAGTTTTATCAGGATTTTGCACTAGAGAGGATACAGACGAGATTTACTAGGATGTGGCCATGGGAGGGTATCAGGAGATTAACCAGAATGTTCCACTAGACAGGGTACAGAGGAGATTTACCAGAATGTTGCACTAGTGGGGGTACAGAGGAAAATTACGAGGATATTGCAGAGGGTAAAACGGAAATTTACCAGGATGTTGCAGGGAGAGTGTGCAAAGAATATTTAAAAGGATGTTGCATTGGCGAAGGTACAGAGGAGATTTAACAAGATGTTGCACTAGAGATGTTGCAGAGGAGATTTACTAGGTAGTTGCACTAGAAGGGGTTACAGAGGAGATTTACCAGGATATTACACTAGTCTGGGTACAGAGAGATATAGCAGGATGTTGTACTAGAAAAGTTACAGAGGAGATATACCAAGATTTTGCACTGGAGAGGCTACCGAAGTGATTTACCACGATGTTGCACCGGAGCAGGTACAGAGGAGATTTACCAGCATGTTGCACTGGAGAGGGTACAGGGGAGATTTACCAGGATGTTGCACTGGAATTAATACAGAGGAGATTGACCAGGATGGTGAAATAGAAAGTGTACAGAGGAGAGTTACCAGGATGTTGCACTGGAGCGGGTACAGATGAGATTTATCAGGATATTGCAATAGTCAAAATACAGAGGAGATTTACCAGCATGTTGCACTTGAGAAGTTACAGCGGATATATAACAGGATGTTGCACTGGAGAGGGTAATGAGGAGATTTTCCATGTTGATGCTCTAGAGAGGGTGCAGTGGAGATTTACCAGGATGTTGTACTGGAAAGGGTACAGATGAGATTTGCTAGGATGTTGCACCAGAGAGGTTACAGAGGAGATTTAACAGGATGTTGCACTAGAGAGGGAACAGAGGAGGTTTACCAGGATGTTCCATTAGAGATGTTACAGAGAAGATTTACCAATTGTTGCACTGGAGAATGAACAGTGGAGATTTACCAGGATGTTGCTCTGCAGATCATGCAGATGTGATTTACAAGGATGTTGCACTGGAGACTATACAGAGGAGGTTTACCAGGATGTGGCACTGGGAGGGCGGACGGATGCAAACAGAAGTGATTTACCAGGATATTGCACTAGACAGGGTACAGAGGAGACTTACCTGGTTGTTGCACTGGCGATGGTAAGGAGAAGATTTACCAGGATGTTGCAATAGAGAGGGAGCATAGGAGATTTACCAGAATTTTGCACTGCAGAGGGTACAGAGGAGATTTACAAGAATGTTGCACTGAAGGGAGTACAGAGGAGATTTAACAGGATGTTGCAATGCAGAGGGTACAGAAGAGATTTATATGGATGATGCACTAGAGATGTACAGAGGATATTTACCAGGATCTTGCACTGGCGGGGGCACACTGGAGATTTACCAGGATGTTACAATGGAGAGAGTGCAGACGAGATTTAACAGGATATTAGACAGGCGCGAGTACAAAAGGAATTTAACAGGATGTTGCACTAGAGAGGATTCAGATAAGATTTACCAGGATGTTGCACGGGCGAGGGTAGAAAGGAGATTAACCGGCATGTTGAACAGGGGAGGGAACAGTGGAGATTTACCAGGATGTTGCACTGGCGATTGTACACAGGAGAATCACCAGGATGTTGCACTGGAGAGGGTATAGCGGAGATTTACCAGGATGTTGCACTGGAGCGGGTACAGATGAGATTTATCAGGATATTGCAATAGTCAAAATACAGAGGAGATTTACCAGCATGTTGCACTTGAGAAGTTACAGCGGATATATAACAGGATGTTGCACTGGAGAAGGTAATGAGGAGATTTTCCGTGTTGATGCTCTAGAGAGGGTGCAGTGGAGATTTACCAGGATGTTGTACTGGAAAGGGTACAGATGAGATTTGCTAGGATGTTGCACCAGAGAGGTTACATAGGAGATTTAACAGGATGTTGCACTAGAGAGGGAACAGAGGAGGTTTACCAGGATGTTCCATTAGAGATGTTACAGAGAAGATTTACCAGTTTTTGCACTGGAGAATGTACAGAGGAGATTTACCAGGATGCTGCTCTGCAGATCATGCAGATGTGATTTACAAGAATGTTGCACTGGAGACTATACAGAGGAGGTTTACCAGGATGTGGCACTGGGAGGGTGGACGGATGCAAGCCGAGGTGACTTACCAGGATATTGCACTAGATAGGGTACAGAGGAGATTTACCTGGTTGTTGCACTGGCGATGGTAAGGAGCAGATTTACCAGATGTTAAATAGAGAGGGAGCATAGGAGATTTACTAGAATTTTGCACTGCAGAGGGTACAGAGGAGATTTACAAGAATGTGGCAATGAAGGGAGTACAGGGGTGATTTAACAGGATGTTGCAATGCAGAGGGTACAGAAGAGATTTATATGGATGATGCACTAGAGAAGTACAGAGGAGATTAACCAGGATCTTGCACTGGCGGGGGCACACAGGAGATTTACCAGGATGTTACAATGGAGAGAGTGCAGACGAGATTTAACAGGATATTACATAGGCGCGAGTACAAAAGGGATTTAACAGGATGTTGCACTAGAGAGGATTCAGATAAGATTTACCAGGATGTTGCACTGGCGAGGGTAGAAAGGAGATTTACCGGCATGTTGAACAGGGGAGGGAACAGTGGTGATTTACCAGGATGTTGCACTGGCGATTGTACACAGGAAAATCACCAGGATGTTGCACTGGAAAGGGTATAGTGGAGATTTACCAGGATGTTGCTTTAGAGAGAGTGCAGAGTAGATTTACCACAATGTTGCACTGGAGAGTGTACAGAGATGATTTACCAGGATGTTGCACAGGCGAGTGTACAGCAGAGAGTAACAAGGATGTTACACTAGAGAGGGCACAGAGGAGAATTGTCAGGATGTTGCACTGGAGAGGGCACAGCAGAGATGTACCACAATGTTGCAATGTAGAGAGAACAGGGGAGTTTTAACAGAATATTGCACTAGAGAGAGTACAGAGGAGATTTACCAGGATGTTGCACTTGAATGGGTGCAGAGGAGATTTACTAGGAAGTTGCACTAGAGAGGATGCACAGGAGATTTTGCAGGATGTTGCAATAGAGATGGCCACTAGATGGGTATAGAGGATATTTACCAGTTTTTTGCACTAGAGATGGTGCAGAGGAGATTTACCAGGATGTTGCTCTGGAGAGGGTGCAGAAATGATTAACAAGGATGTTGCACTGGCGAGGCTACAGATGAGATTTACCAGGATGTTACATTAGAGAGGCTACAGAGCAGATGTAACATGATCTTGCACTAGAGAGTGTGCAGAGGAGATTTATATGGATGTTGCACTGCAGAGTGTAGAAAAGAGATTTACACGGGTGTTGTAATAGAGATGGTACAGAGGAGATTCACCAGGATGTTGCACTGGAAAGGTTACAGAAGAGATTTACCACGATGTTGCATTGGAGATGGTACAGAGGAGATTTACCAGGAAGTTGCACTGGAGAGGGTACAGAGGAGATTTACCACGATGCTTCACTGGAGAGGGTACAGAGCAGAATTACCAGGGGATGTGGCACTGTAGATAGTACAGGGGAGATTTACCAGAATATTGCACTAGAGAGTGTACAGACGAGATTTACGAGGATTTTGCACTAGAGAGGTCAGAGGTGATTTACCAGGATGTTGCACTGGAGAGGGTATCGATGACATTTAACAGGATGTTACACTGAAGCGTGTATAGAATAATTTTTAACAGGATATTGCATTAGAGATGGTGCAGAGGAGATTTACCAGGATGTTGCACTGCAGAGTGTAGAAAAGAGATTTTCATGGATGTTGCACTAGAGTGGGTACAGAGGAGATTTACCCGGATGTTGCACTAGAGAGGTTAAAGAAGAGATTTACCACGATGTTGCACTGGAGAGGGTACAAAGGAGATTTAACAGGAAGTTGCACTGGAGAGGGTACAGATGAGATTAACACGATGTTGCACTGGGGAGGTACAGTGGAGATTTACCAGGGGATGTAGCACTGTAGAGAGTATAGGGGACATTTACCAGAATATTGCACTAGAGATGGTACATAGGAGATTTACCAGGTTGTTGCACTAGAGAAGTGAAGAGGAGATCTACTCGGATGTTGCACTAGAGTGGATGCAGAGGAGATTTACCAGGATGTTGCACTCTAGAGTGTAGTGAGCAGATTTATCAGGATGTTGCACTGGAGAGGGTAACGAGGAGATTTAGCAAGATGTTACACTGGAGAGTGTATAGTGGACTTTTAACAGGATCTTGCAGTGGAGAGGTTGCAGAGGAGATTTACCAGGATGTTGCAATACAGATTGTAGAAATGAGATTTACCAGCATGCTGCACTAGAGAGGATACAGAGGAGATTTACCAGGATGTTGCACTGCAGAGTGTACAGAGGAGATTTACCAGGGTGGTACACTGGAGAGGGTAGAGCGGGGATTTAGAAGGTTGTTGCACTGGCGAGGTTACAGAGGAGATTCAACAGGATGTTGCAGTGGAGAGGTTGCAGTGGAGATTTACCAGGATGTTGCACTGGAGAGGGTACAGAGGAGATTTACCAGGATGTAACACTAGAGAGGATACATAGAAGATTTAGCACGATGTAACTCTGGTGAGGTTATAGAGAAATTTACCAGGATATTGCACCGAGCGTGCAGATATGATTTACCAGGATGTTGGAGTGGAGAAGGTATGGAGGAGATTTATCTGGATGTTAAACAGCAGAGGATAAAGTGGAGATTTATCAGTATGTTGAACTAGAGAGGGTACAGATGAGATTTACCAGGTCATCGCGCTATAGAGGGCACAGAGGATATTTTACAGGATGTTCCACTAGAAAGGTACAGAGGAGATTTAGCACGATGTAACAGTGATGAGGTTATAGTGAGATTTACCTGGATGTTGAACAGCAGAGGATAAAGAGGAGATTTATCAGTATGTTGAACTAGAGAGGATACAGATGAGATTTACCAGGTCATTGCGCTATAGAGGGCACAGAGGATATTTTCCAGGATGTTCCACTAGAGAGGTACAGAGGAGATTTACCAATATGTTGCCCTAGAGAGATTGCAGAGGAGATTCACCAGGATGTTGCACTGGTGATGGTACAGACGAGATTTATCAGGATGTTGCACTAGAGATGTTACAAAGGAGATTTTCCAGAATATTCCACTAGAGAGGATACAGAGAAGAATTACCAGGATGTTGCACTGCAAAGGTTACAAAGGAGATTTTTCAGGATGTTTCACCGAGAGCATGCAGAAAAGATTTACCAGAAGGTTTGAGTGGAGAAGGTACAGAGGACATTTATCAGGATGTTGCACTGGAGAATACAGCGGAGATTTACTGGGTTATTGCGCTGCAGAGGTTACAAAGGACTTTACCAGGATGTTACTCTAGAGAGGGCACAGCGGAGATTTACCAGGATGTTGAACTAGAGAGGGTACAAGGGGATATACCAGCATGTTGCACTGGAGAGGGTAAAAAGGAGATTTACCAGGATGTTGCAGAGAGACTGTTGCAAAGATATTTAAAAGGATGTTGCACTGGCGAAGGTACAGAGGAGAACTAAAAGGATGGTGCACTAGAGAGGAGGCAGAGGAGATTTACTAGGTATTGTACTAGAGAAGTTAAAGCGGAGATTTGACAAGATTTTGCACTGGAGAGGGTACCAAAGTGATTTATCAGGATGTTGCACCGAAGCAGGCAAAGAGGAGATTTCCCAGCATGTTGCCCTTGGGAGGGTACAGGGGAGATTTACCAGGATATTGCACTGGACAGAATGCAGAGGAGATTTACCAGGACTTTGCAATAGAGAATGTACAGATGAGATTTACCAGGATGTGGCATGGAGGGGGTACAGAAGAGATTACCAGGATTTTGCATTAGACAGAGTACAGAGGAGATTAACCTGGATATTGCACTAGACAGGGTACAGAGGAGATTTACCATGATATTGCACGAGAGAGGTTACAGTGGAGATTAACATGGATGTTGCACTGGAGAGGGTACAGAGGTGATTTACCAGGATATTGTACTGGAGAGGGTACAGAGGAGATTTAGCAGGATGTTGCACCGAGAGCTTGCATAGGTGATTTACAAGAATGTTGCACTGCAAATGCATAGAGGAGATTTAGAAAATGATGCATTGGAGGGAGTACAGAGGAGATTTAACAGGATTTTGCATTGGAGAGTGTACAGAGGATATTTACCAGGATGTTGTACTGGAGAGTGTACAGAGCATATTTAACAGGATATTGCAGTTGAGAGGGTACAGAGAAGATTTAACAAAATGTTGCACTGCAGAGGCTAGAGAGGAGATTTACCAGAATGTTGCACTAGAGAAGGAACAGAGGAGATTTAAAATGATATTTTGCTAGAGAGGATTCAGAGGAGATTTACTAGGATGCTGCACTGGAGAGAGTACAGAGAGATTAGCAGGATGTTGCACTAGAGAGGGTGCAGAGGAGATTTACCAGGATGTTGCAATGCAGAGCGTGAAGAGGTGATTTACAAGGATTTTGCACTGGAGGGGTACAGAGGAGATTTACCAGGATATTCCACTAGACAGAGTACAGAGGAGATATTTCACGATGTTGCACTGGAGAGGTGTAAGAGGAGAGTTACCAGGAGAAGTTGCACTATTTAGAGTGCAGGTTAGATTTGTCAGAATATTGCACTAGAGAGGGTACAGAGGAGATTTACCAGGATGTTGCACTAGAGATGGTGGAGAGGAGATTTACTAGGATGTTGCACTAGAAAGGGTGCAGAGGAGATTTATGAGGATGTTGCACTAGAGACGGTAGAGTGGAGATTTGTCACGATGTTGCACTGCAGACAGTACAGACGATATTGATCAAGATGTTACACTGGAGAGGGTAGCGAGGAGATTTAGCAGGTTGTTGCACTGGCGAACGTGCAGAGCTGTTTCAATAGGATGTTGCAGTGGAGAGGTTGCAGAGGAGATTAACCAGGATGTTGCACTGGAGAGCGTACAGAAGAGATTTACCAGGATTTTCCACTAGAGATGATACAGAGAAGATTCAACAGGATGTTGCACTGGAGAGGTTACAAAGAGACTTACCAGGATATTACACCGAGAGCTTGCAGAGGATATTTACCAGAATGTTGGAGTGGAGAGGGTACAGAGGAGATTTAACTGGATGTTGAAAAGGAGATGGTACAGTGGAAATTTACCAGTATGTTGCACTAGGGAGTTTACAGAGGAGATTTATCTGTTATTGCACTATAGAGGGTACAGAGGAGTTTTAGCAGGATGTTACACTTGAGAGGTACAAAGGAGATTTTCCAGGATGTTCTGCTAGAGAGGTACAGATGAGATTTACCAGCATGTTAAACTGGAGAGATTACAGAGAAGATTTATCAGGATGTTGCAGTAGAGAGGATACAGAGGAGATTTATCAGAATGTTGCTCTAGAAAGAGTACAGAGGAGATTTACCAGGATGTTGCACCGAGAGTGTGCAGAGGAGCTTTACCAGGATGTTGGACTGCAGAGGGTATAGAGGAATTTTACAAGGACATAACACTAGAGAGTGTACAGAGGAGATTTACCAGAATGTTACACTAGAGATGGTACAGAGGAGTTTTACCAGGATGTTCCATTGGAGTGGGTAGAGAGGAGATTTACAAGGATGTTGCACAGGAGAGGATACAGAGGAGTGTTACCATGATGGTACACTAGAGAGGGTACAGTGGAGATTTACCAGGATATTACTCTAGAGAGGGTACAGAGGAGATTTACCAGGATGTTGCACCAGAGAGGATACATACGAGATTCACTAGGATGTGGTCCTAGGACGGTACAGAGGAGATTCACCGGAATGTTCCACCAGACAGTGTACAGAGCGATATAACAGGAAGTCGTACTAGAGAAGTTACAGCAGAGATTGACCAAGATGTTGCACTGGAGAGGCTACAGAGGAGATTTACCAGGGAATCTTGCACTGTAGAGATATACCATAATATTGAAATAGAGTGGGTACAGAGCAGGTTTACTAGGGTGTTGCATTAGAGAGGGTGCAGCGGAGATTTACTATGAAGTTGCACTACAAATGATGCACTGGAGATTTACGACGATGTTGCACTAGAGAGGGTACAGAGGAGATTTACCACGATGTTGCACCAGAAAGGATACGTACGAGATTCACTAGGATGTGGCCCTGGGACGGTACAGAGTGTATTCACCGGAATGTTTCTCCAGACAGGGTACAGCGGATATTTTACCAGGATGTTGCGCTGGAGAGGCGACAGAGGTGATTTACCAGGATGTTCCACTAGAGATGATAAAGAGAAGATTTACCAGGATGTTGCACTGGAGAGGTTACAAAGGAGACTTACCAGGATATTACACCGAGAGCGTGCAGAGGATATTTACCAGGATGTTGGAGTGGACAGGGTACAGAGGAGATTTACCTGGATGTTGAATAGTATATGGTGCAGAGGGGATTTACCAGTATGTTGCATTAGAGAAAGTACAGTGGAGATTTATCTGTTTATTGCACGATAGAAGCTACAGAGGAGTTTTAGCAGGATTTTAAACTAGAGTGGGTACAGAGGAGATTTTACTGGATGTTCCACTAGAGAGCTTCAGAGGTTATTTAGCAGCATGTTGCACTGGAGAGATTACAGAGGAGATTTACCATTATATTGCGCTGGAGAAGTTACAGAGGAGATTTTCCAAGATGTTGCTGTAGAGAGGATGCAGTGGAGATTTACCAGGATGTTGCACTGGAGAGATTACAGAGGAGATTTATCACGGGTTTGCCCTAGACAGGGTACAGAGGAGATTGAACAGGATGTTGCACTAGGGAGGGAACAGAGGATATTTACAGGATGTTCCACTAGAGAAAATACAGAGAAGATTTACCAGAATGTTGCACTAGAAAGGTTACAGATGAGATTTACCAGGTAGTTGCACCGACAGCAGAGGGTAGAGAGGAGTTTTACCAGGATGTTACAGAAGAGAGGGTACTGAGGAGATTTACCAGAATGTTACACTAGAGAGGGTACATAGGAGATTTTCCAGGATGTTCCAGTGGAGTGGGTACAGAGGAGATTTACCAGCATGTTGCACTGGAGAGTGTACAGAGGAGATTTACCAAGTTATTGCACTGCAGAGTGTAAAGAGGAGTTTTAGCAGGATGTTACACTAGAGAGGGTACAGATGAGATTTACCAGGATGTTACACTGAGAGTGTACAAAGGAGATTTACCAGGATGTTGCACCAGAGAGGATACATACGAGATTTACTAGGACGTGATCCTGGGAGGGTACAGAGGAGATTCACCAGAATATTACGTTAGAGAGGACACAGAGAAGATTTAGCAGGATGTTGCACTGGAGAGGGTACAGATCACATTTACCAGGTTGTTGCACCAAGAACGTGCAGAGGAGATTTAACAGCATGTTGCTCTACATATCGTGCAGAGGTGCTTTATAAGGATGTTGCACTGCAGATGGTACAGAGGAGATTTACAAAAACTTTGCAATAGTGGGAGTACAGTGGAGATTTAACAGGATTTTGCACTGGAGAGTGTACAGAGGATATTTACCAGCATGTTCCACTGGAGAGTGTACAGAGGATATTTAACAGTATATTGCACTTGTGAGGGTGAAGAGGAGATTTACCAGAATGTTGCATTGCAGAGGGTAGAGAGGAGATTTACCAGGATGTTGCACTAGAGAGGGTAGAAAAGAGATTTACCAGATGTTGCACTGGCGAAGAACAGAGGAGATTTAACGGGATCTTGTGCTGGAGATGATTCAGATGAGATTTACCAGGATGTTGCACTGGAGAGGTATAAGAGGAGATTAGCAATATGTTGCACTAGAGAGTGTGCAGATGAGATATAACAGGATGTTGCACTGCAAAGCGTGCAGAGGTGATTTACAAGGATGTTGCACTGAGAGGAGAGTTTACAGAAGTGATAAACCAGGAAGTGGCACTGGAGTGGTACGAACGATATTTACCAGGATATTGCACTAGACCGAGTACAGAGAGATTTACCAGGATGTTGCACTAGAGAGGTTACAGCGGAGATTAATCAGGATGTTGCCCTGGAGAGGGTACAGAGGAGATTTACCACGATGTTGCACCAGAGCGGGTATATGGAGATTTAGCTGGTTGTAGCATGGGATAGGTTACAGAGGAGATTTACCAGGATTTTGCATTGAAGGGAGTAGAGAGGAGATTTATCAGGATTTTGCACTGCAGAGGGTACAGAGGAGATTTTCAAGGATGATGCACTAGAGAGTGTACAGAGGAGATTTACCAGGATCTTGCACTGGAGTGAGTACAGAGGAGATTTACCAAGATGATACAATGGAAAGGGTGCAAAGGAGATTTAACAGGATGTTGCTCAGTGGAATGTACTAATGAGATTTAACAGGATGTTGCACTGGTGAGGGAACAGAAGAGACTTACCAGGATGTTACAGTAGAGAGGGTATAGAGGAGATTTACCAGGATGTTGCACTGGAGAGTGTAGAGAAGCAATTTACGACGATGTTACACTGCAAAGGGTAAGGAGTAAACTTACCAGGATGTTGCACTGTAGAAAGTACAGGGGCGATTATACCAGAATATTGCACTAGAGAGGGTACAGAGGAGATTTACTAAGATGTTGCACTTGAGAGGATGCAGAGTAGATTCACCCTGATGTTGCACTGGAGAAGGTACCGAGGAGATTTACCAGGATGTTGCACTGGAGAGGGTACAGAGGTGTTTTAATAGAATATTGCAATAGAGAAGGTGTAGAGGAGATTTATAAGGATGTTGCACTGCAGCGTGTAGAGAGGAGTTTTACCAGGATGTTGCACTGCATAGGGTACAGAGGAGATTAACCAGGATGTTACAATGGAGAGGGTAGTGAGGAGATTTAGCAGGTTGTTTCACTGGCTAAGGTATAGAGGACATTTTTACAGGATGTTGCAGTGCAGAGGTTGCAGAGATGATTGAACAGGATGTTGCACTGGGGAGGGTACAGAGGAGATTTTCCAGGATGCTGCACTACAGAGTGTACAGAGGAGATTTACTAGGATTTTGCACTAGAGAGGGTACAGTGGAGATTTACCAGGATGTGGCCGTGGGAGAGTACAGAGGATATTTACCAGGATGTTGCACTGGTGAGGGTACAGAAGAGATTTACCAGGGTACTGCAGTGGAGAGAGTACAGAGCAGATTTACCAGGATGCTGCACTGGAGATGATACGTGGTGATTTATCAGGATGTTGTACAGGAAAGAATACAGAGGAGATTTACCAGAATGTTGCAATAGAGAGTTTACAGAGGAGATTTAGCACGCTGTTGCACTGGAGGGGGAACAGAGGATATTTACCAGGATATTGGACTAGACAGGGTACAGAGGAGGTATAGCAGGATGTTGTACTTGAGAAGCTACAGCGGAGATTTACCAGAATGTTGCACTGGAGAGGGTAAAGAGGTGATTTACGAGGATGTTGCACCAGAGCGGGTAAAGAGGAGATTTACCAGGCTGTTGCACTAGAGCGGGTACAGAGGAGGTTTAGCAGGATGTAGCACTAGAGAGGTTGCACAGAACAATACCAGGATGTTGCACTGCAGAGGGTATAGAGGAGATTTATAAGAATGTTGCACTAGAGGGTGTACAGAGTTGGTTTAACAGGATCTTGTACTAGAGAGGATAAAGAGGAGATTTACCATGTTGTTGCACTGGAGAATGTACAGAGGATATTTAACAGTATATTGCACTTGTGAGGGTGCAGAGGAGATTTACCAGAATGTTGCACTGCAGAGGGTAGAGAGGAGATTTACCACGATGTTGCACTAGAGAGGGCAGAAAAGAGATTTACCAGGATGTTGCACTGGCGAAGAACAGAGGAGATTTAACAGGATCTTGTGCTGGAGATGATTCAGATGAGATTTACCAGGATGTTGCACTGGAGAGGTATAAGAGGAGATTAGCAAGATGTTGCACTAGAGAGTGTGCAGAGGAAATTTAACAGAATGTTGCTCTGCAAAGCGTGCAGAGGTGATTTTCAAGAATGTTGCACTGGAGAGGAGAGTTTACAGAAGTGATATACCAGGATGTGGCACTGGAGGGGAAGGAAGGGTATTTACCAAGATATTGCACTAGACAGAGTAGAGAGTGATTTACCAGGATGTTGCAATAGAGAGGTTACAGCGGTGATTTATCAGGATGTTGCCCTGGAGAGGGTAAAGAGGAGATTTACCACGATGTTGCATCAGAGCGGGTATATGGAGATTTAGCTGGTTGTAGCACGGGATAGGTTACAGAGGAGATTTACCAGGATTTTGCATTGAAGGGAGTAGAGAGGAGATTTATCAGGATGTTGCACTGCAGAGGGTACAGACGAGATTTTCAAGTATCTTGCACTGGAGTGAGTACAGAGGAGATTTACCAAGATGATACAATGGAGAGGTAGCAAAGGAGATTTAACAGGATTATGCACAGTGATAGGTACAAATGAGATTTAACAGGATGTTGCACTGGTGAGGGAACAGAAGAGAGTTACCAGGATGTTACCCTAGAGAGGGTATAGAGGAGATTTACCAGGATGTTGCACTGGAGAGGGTAGAGAAGCGATTTACCACGATGTTACACTTCAAATGGTAAGGAGGAAACTTGCCAGGATGTTCCACTGTAGAGAGTACTGAGGTGATTAAACCAGAATATTGCACTAGAGAGGGTACAGAGGAGATTTACTAAGGTGTTGCACTTGAGAGGATGCAGAGGAGATTCACCATGATGTTGCACTGGAGAAGGTACCGAGGAGATTTACTAGGATGTTGCACTGGAGAGGGTACAGAGGTGTTTTAATAGAATATTGCAATAGAGAAGATGTAGAGGAGATTTATAAGGATGTTGCACTGCAGAGTGTAGAGAGGAGTTTTACCAGGATGTTGCACTGCATAGGGTACAGAGGAGATTTACCAGGATGTTACATTGGAGAGGGTAGTGAGGAGATTTAGCTGGTTGTTTCACTGGCTAAGGTACATAGGAAATTCTACAGGATGTTGCAGTGGAGAGGTTGCAGAGGTGATTGAACAGGATGTTGCACTGGGAAGGGTACAGAGGGGATTTTCCAGGATGCTGCACTAGAGGGTGTACAGAGGAGATTTACTAGGATATTGCACTATAGAGGATAAAGAGGAGATTTACCAGGTTGTTGCACCTGGAGCGTGCAGAGGAGCTTTACCAGGATTTTGCTCTGCAGAGCGTGCAGAGGTGATTTACAAGGATGTTGCACTGCAGATGGTACAGAGGAGATTTACAAAAATGTTGCACTAGAAGGAGTAACGAGTTGATTTAACAGGATTTTGCACTGGACAGTGTACAGAGGATATTTACAAGGATGTTGCCCTAGATGGGTTGCAGAAGAGATTTAACAGGATGTTGTAATGCAGAAGGTAAAGAGCAGATTTAAAAGAATGATGGACTGAAGGGAGTATTGTGGAGATTTAACAGAATGTTGCACTGAAGAGTGTACATAGGAGATGTACAAGGATGATGCACTAGAGAGGGTACAGAGGAGATTTACCAGAATGTTCCTCTGGAGAAGGTACAGAAGAGATTTACCACGATGTTGCACTGGAGAGGGTATAGAGGAGATTTACCAGGAGATGTGGCATGGTCGAAAGTACATGAGAGATTTAAAAGAATATTGCACTTGAGAGGGTACAGGGAAGATTTACCAGGATGTTGCACTAGAGAGGTTCAGGGTAGATTTACTAGGATGTTGCACTAGAGAGGACGCAGAGAAGATTTACCAGGATGTTGCACTAGCGAGGTTACAGAGCACATTTGCCAGGATGTTGCACTAGAGCGGGTACCGAGGAGATATAACAGGATGTTACACTGGAGAGTGTATACTGGAGTTTTAACAGGATATTGCACTAGAGAGGGTGGAGAGGAGATTTACCAGGATGTTGCACTGCAGAATGTAGAAAAGAGATTTACAAGGATGTTGCACTATAGAGGATACAGAGGAGATTTACCAGGATGTTGCACTGCAGAGGGTACAGAGGAGATTTACCAGGATGTTATACTGGAGAGGGTAGAGAGAAAATTTAGAAGGTTATTGCACTGGCGAGGATATAGAGGAGATTGACCGGATGGTGCAATGGAGAGGTTGCAGAGGAGATTTGCCAGGTGTTGCACTGGAGAGGGTACAGAAGAGATTTACCAGGAGGTTGCACTGGAGAGGGTATAGAGGAGATTTAGAAGGATGTTGCACTAAAGAGGGAACAGAGGAGATTTACCAGGATGATCCACTAAAGAGGATACAGAGAAGATTTGCTTGTAAATATCTGAAACGAGCGTACTATCATTAGACAAACGGGACTACAGTCGGATAAGGGCAGATTTGGCTAAAGTAGACTGGAAACAAGGACTGAACGGTGGCACAATTGAGGAACAGTGGAGGACTTTTAAGGAGCTCTTTCATAATGCGCAACAAAAATATATTCCAGTGAAAAAGAAGGGCGGCAAGAGAAGAGATAACCAGCCGTGGATAACCAAGGAAATAAAAGAAAGTATCAAATCAAAGAACAATTCGTATAAGGTGGCCAAGGTAGTGGGAAACTAGAGGATTGGGAAGATTTTAAGCAACAGCAAAGAATGACTGAAAAAGCAGTAGAGAAATGGAAGATAGATAACGAAGGTAAACTTGTGCAAAACATAAAAACAGATACTAAAAGCTTTTACAGATTTACAAAATGGAAAAGAGTAACTAAAGTAAAGGTTGGTCCCTTAGAAGATGAAAAGGGAAATTTAATAGTGGGAAATGTGGAAATGGCTGAGAATTAAACAATTATTTTGCTTCCGTCTTTACAGTGATGGCACAAAAACCTTGCCAAAAATTGCTGGTCATAGGAATGTGGGAAGGGAGGACCTTGAGATGATCACTATCACTAGGGAGGTAGTGGTGGACAGACTAATGGGATTGAAGGTAGACAAGTCCCCTGGTCCTGAGGAAATGCATCCCAGTGTATTAAAAGTGATGGTGGAATTTATAGCAGATGCATTTGTTACACTCTACCAAAATTCTCTGGACTCTGGGGAGGTACCAGCGGATTGGAGAGCAGCTAATGTAACGCCTCTGTTTAAAAAAGGGGGCAGGCAAAAGGCAGGTAACTATGGGCCGGTTAGTTTAACATCTGTAGTCGGTAAAATGCTTGAAACTATCATTAACGAAGAAATAGCGGGACATCTGGATAGGAATAGTGCAATCAAGCAGACGCAGCATGGATTCATGAAAGTCAAATCATATTTAACTAATTACTGGAATTCTTTGAGGATATAACATGCATGGTGGATAGAGGTGTACCGATGGATGTGGTTTATTTAGATTTCCAAAAGGCATTCGATAAAGTGGCACACAAAAGTTTACTGCAGAAGATAAAGGTACGCGGAGTCAGAGGAAATGTGTTAGCATGGACAGAGAATGGGCTGGCGAACAGAAAGCAGAGTGTCGGGATAAATGGGCCCTTTTCCGGTTGGGAATCAGTGGTTAGTTGTGTGCCACAGGGATCAGAGCTGGGACCACAGATGTTTACAATATACATATTTGACCTAGAAGAGGGGACAGAGTGTATTGCAACAAAATTTGCAGATGACACTAAGATTATCTGGGAAAGCGGGCTGTGTAGAGGACTCAGAGAGGCTACAAGGTGATTTGGATAGGTTAAGCGAATGGGCTAATGTTTGGCAGATGGAATACAATTTCGGAAAGTGTGAGGTCATCAACCTTGGGAAAAAAAACAGTAAAGGGATTATTTTTGAATGTGGAGAAATTACAACATGCTGTGGTGCAGAGGGACCTGGGGATCCTTGTGCATGAATCCCAAAAGGTTAGTTTGCAGGTGCAGCAGGTAATCAGGAAGGCAAATGGAATGTTGGCCTTCAGTGCGAAAGGGACGGAGTACAAAAGCAGGGACGTGTTGCTGCAATTGTAAGGCCGCACCTGCAGTACTGCGTGCAGTTTTGGTCACCTTACTTAAGGAAGGATATACTAGCTTTGGAAGGGGTACAGAGACGATTCTCTAGGCTGATTCGAGAAATGAGTGCGTTACCTTATGATGTTAGATTGAGTAGACTGGGACTTTACTCCTTGGAGTTCAGAAGAATGAGGGGTGATCTTATAGAAACATTTAAAATCATGAAAGGGATAGACAAGATAGAGGCAGAGAGGTTGTTTCCATTGGTGGGGAAGACTTTAACTAGGGGGCACAGCCTCAAAATACGGAGGAGCCAATTTCAAACCGAGTTGAGAAATAATTTCTTCTCCCAGTGGGTTGTGAATCCATGGAATTCACTGCCCAAGGAAGCACTTGAGGCTGGCTCATTGAATGTTTTCAAGTCAAAGATAGATAGATTTTTAAGCAATAAGGGAATTAAGGGTTAAGAGGAGAGGGCGGGTAATTGGAGCTGAGTCCACGACGAGATCAGCCATGATCTTATTGAATGGTCGAGCAGGCTCGAGGGGTCAGATGGCCTTCTCCTGTTCCTAATTCTTATGTTCTTATGTTCTTATGTTCTTATTTTATACTGGAGATTGTACAGAGGATATTTAACCGGATATTGCACTTGAGAGGGTACAGAGGAGATTAAATAGAATGTTGCACTGCAGAGGATGGAGAGGAGATTTACAAGGATGTTGCAATAGAAAGGATAGAAATGAGATTTATCAGGATGGTGCACTGGCGATGGAACAGAGGAGATTTAACAAGATGCTGTGCTAGAGAGGATTCAGACGAGAATTACCAGGATGTTGCACTGGAGAGGTTACAGAGGAGATTAGCAGGATGTCGCACTAGAGAGGGTGCAGAGGAAATTTACCACGATGTTGCACTGCAGAACGTGCAGAGGTGATTTACCAGGCTATTGCACTAGACAGGATGTTATCCTCGGGTTGATTCAGAGGAGATTTTACCATGATGTTGCACTGGAGAGTTTATAGATGAGATTTAACAGGATGTGGCACTGGAGGGGTACCGAGGAGATTTACCAGGATATTGCACTAGACAGGGTACAGAGGAGATTTACCAGGATGTTGCACTAGAGTGGTTACAGCGGATATTTACCAGGATGTTGCCCTGGAGAGGGTACAAAGGAGATTTACCACGATGTTGCACCGGAGCGGGTATAGCGGGGATTTACCAGGTTGTTGCATTGGAGAGATTACAGTGGAGCTTTACCACGATGTTACACTGCAGAGGGTACAGAGGAGATTTACAAAACTGTTGCACTGATGGGAGTACAGAGGAGATTTAACAGCATGTTGCATTGCTGAGGGTACCGAGGAGATTTACAAGGATGATCTACTAGAGAGGTTAAAGAGGAGATTTACCACGATCCTGCACTGGAGCGAGTGCAGAGGAGATTTACCAAGATGTTACAATGGAGAGGGTCAGAGGAGATTTAACAGGATGTTGCACAGTGGAAGGTATGGAAGAGATGTAACAGGATGTTGCACTTCAGAGGATTCAGAGGAAATTTACCAGGATGTTGCACTGGTGAGCGTACAGAAGAGATTTACCAGCATGTTGCACTGGAGAGAGTGCAGAGGAGATTTACCAAGATGTTGCATTGGAGAGTGAACAGAGGTAAATCACCAGGATGTTGCACTGGAGAGGGTAAAAAGGAGATTTACTAGGATGTTGCACTGGAGAGGGTGCTGAGGTGTTTTACCAGGATGTTGCATTGGAAAGGGTACAGAGGTGATTTACCAGGATGTTGCACTGACGAGGGTACGGAAGAGATTTACCAGAATGTTACATATGAGAGGGTACAGAGGAGATTTATCAGGTTGTTGCACTGGAGAGGGTACAGAAGAGTTTTACCACGATGTTGCACTGGGATGGGTAAAGAGGAGATTTACCAGGATGTTGCACTGGAAACGGTACAGAGGGGATTTACCAGGATGTTGCACTGGTGAGGGTACGGAAGAGATTTACCACAATGTTACACTAGAGAGGGTACAGAGGAGATTTATCAGGATGTTGCACTGGAGAGGGTAGAGAGGAGCTTTGCCACGATGTTGCACTTGAAAGGGTAAAGAGGAGATTTAGCAGGATCTTGCACTGGAGAGGGTACAGAGGAGATTTACCAGGAAGTTCCACTAGAGAGGATACAGTGAAGCTTTACCTGGATGTTGCATTGGAGAGTGTACAGAGGTGAATCACCATGATGTTGCACTGGAGTGGGTACAGCGGACATTTACCACGATGTTGCAGCAGAGAGGGTGCAGAGAAGATTTACCAGGATGTTGCACTGGAAAGGGTACAGAGGTGATTTACCAGAATATTGCACCGGCGAGGATACAGAAGAGATTTACCAGGATGCAGCACTAAAGAGGCTACAGATGAGATTTACCAGGATGTTACACTGGAGAGGGTACAGAAGAGATTCACCACGATGCTGCACTGGAAATGGTACAGAGGAGATTTACCAGCATGTTGCACTGCAGAGAGTACAGGGGCGATTTACCAGAATATTGAACTAGAGAGGGTGCAGAGGAGATTCACTAGGATGTTGCACGAGAGAGGATGCAGAGGAGATTTACCAGGATGTTGCACTTGAGATGGTGTAGAGGAGATTTACGATGATGTTGAAATGCAGAATGTAGAGTGGAGATTTAACAGTATGTTGCACTGCAGAGTATACAGAGGAGATTTACCAGGATGTTACAGTGGAGAGGGTAGAGAGGAGATTTAGTAGAATGTTGCACTGGCGAGGGTACAGAGGAGATTCAACAGGATGTTGCAGTGGAGAGATTGCAGAGGAAATTCACCTGGATGTTGCACTAGAGAGGGTACAGAGGAGATTTACCAGCAATTTTCACTAGAGAGTAATCAGAGAAGATTTAACAGCATGTTGCACTTGAGAAGGTACAGAAGAGATTTACCAGGATGTTGCACCAACACGTGCAGAGGAGATTTAGCCGGACGTTGCAATGGAGAGTGTACAGAGGAGATTTACCTGGATGTTGCACTAGAGGGGGGGACAGAGGAGATTTACCAGGATCTTGCACTAGAGATGGTACAGTGGAGATTTACCAGGATGTGGCTCTGGGATAGTACAGAGTAGAAACACCAGGATGTTGCACTAGACAGAGGAAACAGTATATTTATCAGCATGTTGCACTGGTGAGGGTACAGAAGAGATTTACTAGGACATTGCAGTGGAGAGGGTACAGAAGAGATTTACCAAGATGTCGCACTGGAGATGATACGAGTGATATTTAAAAGTATGTTGCACTGGAGAGGGTACAGAGGAGATTTACCAGTTTATTTCACTGCAGAGAGTATAATGGAGATTTACCAGGATGTTAAACTAGAGACGGTACAAAGGTGATTTACAAGGATGTTGCACCAGAGAGGGTACAGGTGACATTTACTAGAATGTGGCTCTGGGAGGGTAAAGAGGAGATTCACAATCATGTTCCACCAGACAGGGTACAGAGGAGATTTACCAGAATGTTGCACTAGTAAAGTTACAGAGGAAATTTACCAGGATATTGCAGAGAGGATACAACGGAGATTTACCTGGGTGTTGCAGGGAGAGTGTGTAAAGGACATTTAAAAGGATGTTGCACTTGCGAAAGTACAGAGGAAATTTAACAGAATGTTGTGCTAGAGAGGATGCAGATGAGATTTACTAGCTAATTGCACTGGGGGGGTTACAGAGGAGATTTACCAGGGTGTTGCACTAGACAGTGCACAGAGAGATATAGCAGGATGTTGTACTAGAGAACTTACAGTGGAGATTTACCAAGATGTTGTACTGGAGAGGTTTCAGAGGTGATTTACCAGGATGTTGCACCAGAGCAGGTAGAGAAGAGATTTACCAGCATGTTGCACTGGAGAGGGTACAGGAGAGATTTATCAGCATGTTGCACAGGAAAGAACACAGAGGCGATTTATCAGGATGTTGCCCTGGAGCGGGTACAGATGAGATTTACCAGGATATTGCACTAGACATGGTACAGAGGAGATTTACCAGGATGTTGCACTTGAGAAGTTACAGCGGATAGTTAACAGGATGTTGCACTGGAGAGGGTACAGAAGTGATTTTCCTGCTTGTTGCACCGGAGCGGTACAGATGAGATTTACCAGTCTGATGCACTAAAGCGTGTACTGAGGAGATTTACCAGGAAGTTATTCTAGTGAGGATAAAGAGGTGATTTACCAGGATGTTGCACTGTAGAAGGTACAGAAGGGATTTACCACGATGTTGCACTGAATAGGTTACAGAGGTGATTTACAAAAATGTTGCACTAGAGAAGGTGCAGAGGAGATTTACCAGGATGTTGCACTAGAGACGGTACAGAGGAGATTTAACAGGATGTTACATTAGGGATGATACAGAGAAGATTTAGCAGGAAGTGGCACTGGAGAGGGTACAGACGAGATTTACCAGGATGTTGCACCGAGAGCATGCAGAGGAGATTTATCAAGATGTTGCTCTGCAGAGCGTGCAGTGGTGCTTTACAAGGATGTTGCACTGCAGATGGTAAAGAGGAGATTTACTAATATGTTGCACTAGAGTGAGTACAGAGGAGATTTAACAGGATTTTGCAATGGAGAATGTACAGAGGATATTTACCAGGTTGTTGTACTGGAGAGTGTACAGCGGATATTTAATAGGATATTGCACTTGAGAGGATGCAGAGAAGATTAACCAGAATGTTGCACTTCAGAAGGTAGAATGGAGATTTACAAGGATGTTGCACAAGAGAGTGTAGAAAGGAGATTTTACAGGATGTTACACTGGCGAAGGAACAGTTGAGATTTAACAGGATGTTGTGCTAGAGAGGATTCAGAGGAGATTTATCCGGATGTTGCACTGGAAAGGTTACAGAGGAGATTAGCAGGATGTTACACTAGAGAGGATGCAGAGGAGATTTACCAGGATGTTGCACTGCAGAGTGTACAGACGAGATTTACCAGTATGTTGCACTAGAGTGCGTACAGATGAGATTTATATGGATGTGGCACTGGAGCGGTACTGAGCAGATTTACCAGGATATTGCACTACACAGGTTGCCGAGGAGATTTACCAAGATGTTGCACTAGAGAGTTTACAGTGGAGATTTACCGGGATGTTGCACTGGAGAGGGTACAGAGGAGATTTTCCAGGATGTTGCATTGGAGAGGGAACAGAGGAGATTTACCACGATATTGCACCGGAGAGGGTATTGAGGAGATTTACCAGGTTGTTGCACTGGAGAGGTTACAGAGTTGGTGAGAGGTGGGAACAGCTTCGGAGCGGTCTATAAAAAGTCCAGCGGGAGCTCGAGAGTCAGCGACTTATCAAAAGCGTACCTGTGCAGCAACGGCGGTAGAGAAAGCAAAAATGAAGTAGAAAGGAATCAAAAGGTGACGTCACATCCAAAGGGATAAGTGATTGGCTGGTGATTGGTGAGTAGCTTTTCTTTTTATTTTTATATCAGTAAGTAAACGGTAACATTGTGATTACCAATTTAAGGGTATGTAAGGGTTAAGGCATGGCAGGAGAGATCGGTCACGTGATTTGCTCCTTCTGTGCCACTTGGGAACTCAGGGACGCTTCTGGTGTCCCTTACGACTACATGTGTAAGAAGTTTATCCGCCTAATTCTCCTGATGGACCGCGTTGCGGAATTGGATCTGAGGGTGGATTCATTCTGGAGCATCCACGAATCTGAGAATGACATAAGTGGCACGTGTAGTGAGTTGGTCTTACTGCATGAGAAAGATCCACATCCAGCTAGGGAATGGAAGACCATCAGGAAGAGTAGTACAAAGAAGGTAGTGCAGGGGTCCCATCTCTTTTTTGAGTGCTGTTGAGGGAGATGAATCATTAGGGGAGAGCAACAGCAGCCATGTTCATGGCACCATGGTTGGCTCTGTTGTACAGGACGGCATAAAAAAGAGTGGGAGAGCGATAGTGAAAGGGGATTCAATCATATGTGGAATAGATAGTCGTTTCTGCGGCGGCAATCGAGACTCCAGGATGGTATGTTGCCTCCTTGGTGCAAGGGTCATGGATGTCTCCGAGCGAATGCAGGAAATTCTGAAAAGGGAGGGAGAACAGCCAGTTTTCGTGGTGCACATTGGTACCAACGGCTTAGGTAAAAAAAAAAATTGTTAAGCTCCTACGAGACGAATTTAAGGAGCTAGGAGTTAAATTAAAAAGTAGGACATCAAAAGTAGTAATCTCGGGATTGCTACCAGTGCCACGTGCTAGTCAGAGTAGGAATCGCAGGAGAGCACAGATGAATACGTGGCTTCAGCAGTGATGCAACAGGGAGGGATTCAAATTCGTGGGGCATTGGAACAGGTTCTGGGGGAGGTGGGACCAGTGCAAACCGGACGGTCTACACTTGGCAGGAACAGAACCAATGTCCTAGGAGGACTGTTTGCTAGTGCTGTTGGTGAGGAGTTAAACTAATATGGCAAGGGGATGGGTCCAATACAGGGAGACAGAGGGAAACAAAAAGGAGACTAAAACAAAAGACAGAAAAGGGATGAGTAAAAGTGGAGTGCAGAGAAACCAAAGGCAAGATACAAAAAGGGCCACTGAATATAAAAGGGCTGCAGGAGGGGTAACAACTAAAAATCATGGTTTAAAAACTAGGAACAAAACACTCTACCTAAATGCATGCAACATTAGAAATAAAGTAAATGAGTTGACGGCACAAATCATTACAAATGGGTATGATTTGGTGGCCATTACAGAGACATAGTTGCAAGTTGGCCAGGACTGGGAATTAAACGTACAGGTGTAACTGACGATTCGGAAAGATAGGCAGGAAGGGAAGGGAGGTGGGGTAGCTCTGTTAATAAGAGATGACATTGATGATTTCTGGATTCATTTACCTCAATCTGGTTCAGCAAATTAATGAAACGAATAACGTTTGTGATTTAAACAAAGCAAGCTTTTATTTAAAAAGCAAATCCCAATTGGGGACCTTATCAGACAGAAGGAATGCAACTCTGATAGAACGCACCCACTTCCTACGGACAAAGTGATGTTACATTGTAAAGGGACGATGGTTATACATTTTCAGCAAAAGATAACAAGATAGGGCTAGAGTGACATCCTAGTTCAGCCTATCTCTTTTGAACTCTCTTTTCCTTTGTCCACTCATAAGCCGACCTAAGTCTGGTCTGATTTTAAACAAAGACCTTCTATTAATGTTTCAGGTTAACATGATTTAATAAGACCTTGAAGTTTTTCTGAAAGCTGTGGGTTTTGCTTCGATATGTGTTAGTGTTGTAACATTTCGCAGTCTCGAGTCTGAGATATCATGGCTATTCCTACATGAATTCTTTGTTAGCTTATACTGTCCCTATACAATTCCCACGTTCTCAACTTTAATGTCTCTATACATTTTTAAACATTCATATTCCCCCCTTTTATCATTCCATGATAACCCTGGTGACTATTCCAGGAGTATCGCATTCAGCCTTTCGAACTCTCTTTCCTGATCCATATTGTTGTTATTGTCGAGTAGTTCTTTACTTCGTTGGATCATAACTCGGGAGCCCTTGACCACAAGGGGGTTTGCTAACCTTGCCATCATTACTTTACAACAAAGGTAAAGGCAACCAACAATTAGATAGAATTTCTAAGATCCATCTGATAGCCAATCAAACCAGCTAGATCATTCTGCTGGTGTGGATAACTTCTTCACCTCCATTCTTCTGTGATCAACGAGATTGGTTATGTTTTCTGAACTATCAGGAATGTAAGTGCAACATTCAGATCCTATCAGGGCACACGTTCCCCCTTTCTCAGCAAACAGGTAATTGAGGGCCAATCGGTTTTGTAATGCTACGGTACTTATTGCCAGCATTTCAGCTTTGATGCCCCCCAGAGCTACAGCATTATGTGTAGCTATCTGTTCCAATATCGTCTCTAGGTTCTGTACTTCGTGCATGAGACGTCTTATCCCGATTGCGAACATTAATACCCCAAATAACTTGTCGGTGGGGGTGATGGCTCACTTGTATCGGCTGGAGGCATGTGCTTCCACCAGGGTACGTTCTTGCCCCACAAATGGCACCACATATCCCAGATAGCAGAACCCTGTCAATCGCCTAGGCAACCAAGGATTTGGATCGTGAGAGTGGATGGTGACTCCTGCACCTGTGGTGAGGTTGAGACAGTATGGGCAATTGCTGTACCCTACGATATGTCCCTTGTCACTGGTATCATTTCGGGTTAGACATATGTCACCGTTTGGCCTTGCAATCCCTGAGGTATTGGTCAAGGCTATGAATGGGGGTTCCTTTTCACGGTTGTAGGTTGGTTGGTACCATCCCTGGAATGTCTGACTAATGGGATCTCCCACTTGGTGACCTCCCCGTGGTCGTTCATGTGGTAACGGTATGATACTCCTCCTGATCTCTGTGATCCCTCTTTTGACCCGGCTTTCCTCTCTCGTATTTGTATTGGCACCCCCTCCTCGTGATAGTTTAGCTCTGAATCCATCTGACAGTCTCAATTAGGGTCAGTGAAACGGGGTGCAAAGGAATTACCCCTTTGGAATGTATAGGGAAATGTATAGGGTATGTGATCACACCCAGCATCTAGAAAAGTTCCCATTTTGCGCATAAACATAAGCCATTTACAAAAAGGTGTTTACATGGAGCTCTCGTCTCTGTCTCCGCTCCCATGCGCCGAAACTGTCATATATCAGGACTATTGTAGAGGCTGAGGCATACAGACACAGTTTCATCTTATGGCTCAGGATTCAGATAAATAGCCCAAATATTTTGCTGATTAAAAGAGTTTAGTTTTCCCATCTCTCTTCTCAGGCCACCGTCGGTGTAGCTGGCTGTCTATCACTACGGGTAAAAGTTGAAACTGGTCCACGTTCCATTTAGGATGCCAACGGCCGTGTTCAGCTATGGAGAAGAATAAGTCTGGAACAGAAACAGGAGTTAGAATAACCAGTAAAATAGGTTCGTTAGAGGGTGGTGAGCTTGCAGTGGTGAGGTGAACCCAGGCACTTTTCCCCTCAACCTTGGTTGCAGTGGGGGTAGTGAGTAACACCTGAAAAGGCCCCTCCCATTGTAGCTCTAATCCCTTCCGAATCCATACTTCCCTGGTGCCACGAGGGACAATTCGGGTAAAACTGGGAGGTCGAGGTGCGCATCTTGAACCTGGTTGTGAGCAAGTCGCAGAGCCTGAGTCAGAGAAAGAACATTGGTGGTCATCAGTCGAGCTGAGATACCATATCTAGGAACAATTTCCCTCATTAACACCTTAACAACAGTTTGAGCCTTATTGTCCAGGGTAGGATAGGCTTCAATCCATCTGCTAAACACATCGTCTATTACTAACACATATTTGTAACAGCGAACTTTTTGCAACTCAATGTAGTCCAACTGAAATATCTCAAAGGTACCTTCGGGTAGGGGCGTTTTACCCCAATCACAGGGGACTCCCTTCCCTGGATTATGTTGCTGGCAAACCAGGCAAAGACTACTGATGTTCTGGGCGAACGCCTGGAGTCTAGGGTGCCACCATGTAGCCAAATGTGTATCACTCGTTGTTCTTGCTCCACAATAAGTAGCAAAATGCATACAGTCAATAACCCATAGAGCCAACTCGTCAGACTGCAAGTCTGTTCCGCGGGAGTGCTCCAGAGTTTAGAAAGATTGTCATAAGTACATCCATAATATTTCCACAACAGTTTATCTTTTTCAGGAGCGTCCTCCTGTGCTTTTATAACATCTTGGACAGTTGGCATTATTTTTCCGAGGTTAACTTATCTTTCGCAGGATTTCTTAGTCTGACTCATCATTTCGGGCATTACCATCTGTTGGTCACGAGAGGCCTGTTTAGCCTCTTTGTCAGCACAGTGGTTCCTTATATCAACCGGGGATTTTCCGGTGGTGTGGGCGATACATTTAACAAATGAAATTTGCTTGGGGAGCATAAGAGCTTGCAACAAATCAGATACTCGTTGCTTATGGGACATCTCATTCACCTGTAAGGTTAGGAATCCCCTATTTTTCCATAATTGTCTGAAATCATGGGCCACCCCAAAGGCATACCTAGAGTCGGTATAGATATTGACTTTGAGAACTTTGGCCAAGATACAGGCTCGGGTGAGGGCGAATAGTTCAGCTTGTTGGGCAGAATAGGCGGTTTCAAAAGTGACAGATACCAAGACCTGATTCTTCTGGTTTACTATGGCGTATCATGAGATTCGTGTACCTTCTGGATTAATAGAAGAACTTCTGTCAATATACATAATACAGTCTGGATCTTCCATTGGTACATCAAATAAATGTTCCATGACTGATGTGGCCTCTTGAATTAAAGTTAAACCATCATGACTGGGTTCTTCCTCATCTTGGGTCAGCTCAGTAAGAAAACAGGCAAGATTAATTGCAGTACAGTGCCGAAAGGTCAGCTTAGGATTGTTTAGTTTGTAGATCTCATATTTGCTTTGCCTGGCCATGGTAAGGTGTTGAGTCTGCAGTAGGCCCAGGAGGGCAGCTACGGAGTGAGAGGTGTTAAGACAACGGTAGAACAGTCTTTCAGAATTGTACAATACAGTTGAAAGGGCAGGTAATAGAGGGGCCGGCTCCAAAGCCAGAGCTTGCGGCAGACCTGCCTTTAGTTCCTTAAAGGCTTGGATGTCTGCGCTTTAAATTTCAAAGCTGCCTTACTTATTTGTATATGGGGTGAGGTGCTTAGTCATCAGGGCAACATTACGGACCCAGGATCTGCAGTAATTGATCATCCCCAACTACTGTCTCGTTTGAATAGCCGTGCTAGGGACTGGAATCTGGCAAATTGGTTCAACTCGCCTAGACTCAAAAGCTCGGTGGATAGGCGGTATTGCCTGTGATTTCAGTGGGTTCTGTCGGATAAGGGCCAGTCCACATTGCCCTGCACTGGGATCTCAATCGGATCAATGGGAAGATAACCCACTTGGGAGGGGTCCTCTGCCCACACATGAGGATCCACATAGTCAGGTATGTCAGAGCCAGTATGATGCTGCAGAGTCGTTAAGACCTTCTTGGGGTGCGCGTGGAATTAGACTGTACGGCCATGTTTTACAATTTGCACATCCCAGCAGGTAGGGTCTGCCTCGTCTATAGCCTGGTGCACCATAACTCCCAAATCTTTAGCGTGGTGGGGAGATAATACTTCACAAGTATATGTGGTGCCACCGTTGAGGGCTGTCCATTTCCACAAAATATGCCTTCCCTTCCGGTCCAGTCTCTCTAGCCCTTAATAGAATTTCCTTCACTTCCCCTTCGTGATCCTGATAAAAGTTCTGCAGTTCCTGATTCTTTCCACTGGGATCGTATGCTTGGGTCACGTGATAGGGTGCCTGCGGCAGGTCCAGTGACAACCACTGAGGGGTTCTACTGGTATAATACTGCCGCTTATGTTTTACAATAATCCCGTCATCTCCACACTCCAAATGCAATTGGAATTTGCAGAGGAGGTCTCTACCATCAAGTTATAGTCCAGATTGGTTGTGATAACAAATCGATGTTCCACCGATTCTTCCTGGTAACCCATTTTAACCGCATCTTACACCGGGAATGTAGAGACTTGTCCCAGGTATCCTGACAGTCCCTGTGTTTCAGTGAAGGTGGGGAGTTTAAGCTTAGATTGTACAGAAGATATGACGGCTCCCAAATCTATAAAGAAGGGTTGCCACTCATTACGAATTTTTAACAATATCATCGTTTCGTCATCCATGGAGGGTCCCTGCACAATCAAGCTGCCTAGTCAATACGAATCGGGGGACGGTTGGCCAAAGGCGTTGTTCTGATAGAAGTTAGTGTAATATCCCCGTCCTCTCCCCCCTTGCCCCCCTCCTCTTCCTCCTCTTCCTTTTCTGTGCTAACGGGAGGGACAATTTATATTCCAATGTCCTTCGTGCCCACAATTAAAGCATTCATCTCGGCTTTTCCGACCCCGACCTCTTCCCATACCAGAGTGGGGACATAATTAGCAGGGCCCGGGCCATTTGGGTGTTTGATATAACCGTATCCCTGTTTATCCACCCAACCCAGCACGCAATACTGCGATTCCATCTGGTATACACTTGGATCTGGTTTTGGTCCTTCCACCCGAGGCGGGTCCATACTGACGGGCTTCTGAAGGGTCGTGGTGAGAGCATTAAATATAGTGTTTAGGCGATCCTGCACATCGTTAGGGTGAGCAACCACCAATGCATCATGAGTAGCACGTCCTAGGTGAGTTAGAAATCGGGCATGCTCAGTTGGGCTCATGGTTTGCTTTACCAGGGCCGACAGGTCCCTTGATTCTGCATTATATGCGTGCATGCCGAGGTCACTCCGTGAAATCGGAAGTCAGGGTTAAGTTGGGTTTGTGGATCCCTTTCAGCTTATTTTTTGTATCAGGCAAGTATTATTACATAAGCTAGTTCTGTTTTTATTTTTATTCTGACTATCGCACCATTCCTCTGTTAGGTGAGTCTTTTTTCTATAAAGAAATCCAAATTGATAATGTTCAGTATAAAACGGCTTTCAATGGAAAGGGTTAACTACTTTACAGGTTTGTAAGAATACCTGATGTCATTACGTGACATCACGTAACCATCTGAAAAAAAATTTTTCATCAGGGATGGCAGCATTTGATTAAACTCCACTATTTTTTTAACTTCTTATTTAAGTACTTGCCAAATATATTTTTTTTAATTGATTTAAAACGAGACCACACTTTTATTTACTGAAATTCAATTTCATCATCAGCCTCGACCAACGCAAAGCCTACCATTTTAACTAAGTAGTCTATCGATTCATTTCTCAGAGGTCCCAGTGGAACTCTGAGTACGTTTCTCGTGTGTGCACTCTTTCTTTAAGACGTCTACGGTTTTAAAATGTCATCCTTCTGTCAATGAAAGCCCTAATTTAATGGCGTTTTTCTGCCAACTCGACAGTAGTGATTTTTTTTAGACTGCAGTGGAATTTTTCTCATAATCTAAAATCTCAGAACATTTTTCTTCTTTCCGCACCTATTTAGTACGTTACTTTATTTTTTTCTTTTCCATAACTAGAGGGAAGTCTGGCACGCAGGCTGTGGACTGTTTTTCATTATCTCAATTGTTACAGCCTCAAGGTCGTGTTATTTAATATAATATTATTTTTGAATCTTTTGAATCCATCTCAGTTGTTTTGCTCTGTCTTCTCTGAATGTTTTCTTTCGACAACTAAGTGAGCATGTCAAATCCTTTTTTTTAACCAGCGGGACCATGTATTTTTTTCTTTTTTTTTTACTCAACATACCTATCCTTTGTGCATTTCCTGGCTCTGTAACTTATCATCCGAATATACGTAATTCAATAAGGTTCACACTCATAAACTTCCCACATACATGACAACACTACGAAGGGTTAAAAAAAACTTTCATTCTGTTTGAAAAAGTGGGTGGAGCTAACACAAACCAAAACTCCCCGGCTTTTTATTTAAACAGTAAAAATCACACAAGCATTTCTCATTTAAAACAAACGTTCACAAGAGTCTCTTTTCATTCCTATTAATCTTTGGATCCATGATTGAAAATTTATCCATATCCAGCTCTAACTATCCCTACGTTCTGTGTCACTGCACGGATCTACTTCTAACCTATCTTTCCAAGTCGGCGCTTGGTTTGCGTCACCGCGCAATTTCCCAATCTCTATCCCTATTCTAAGATTCAAAGATATTCACCAGATTGTCCTAGATCTCGTTCAGACACTACCTGAGAACCAACGAGTGGCTAAACTTTCCTCAAACATTTGAAACCGGGGGAAAATGGAGCAGTATTGAAATCATACTCACTCCAATGGCCAGATTCTCCTCGTCTCGTCCAAGGCTATTCTGGCTCTTAAGTCGCAAGGTTTCGGCAGTCGTCCGTTGAGATCCCACTTGTGACACCAAATGTTGATTTCTGGATTATTTTACCTCAACCTTGTTCAGCAAAGTTACTGAAACGAATAACGTTTGCGCTTTTAACAAAGCAAGCTTTTATTTTAAAAGCAAATCCCGATCGGGGACCTTATCAGACAGAAGGAATGCAAATCTGATAGAACGCCTCCACTTCCTACGGACAAAATGACGTTACATTATAAAGGGACGACGGTTATACATTATCGGCAAAAGTTAACAAGATAGGGCTAGAGTGACATCCTAGTTCAGCCTATCTCTTTTGATCCCTCTTTCCCTTTGTCCACTCATAAGCCGACCTAACTATGGTCTTATTTTAAACAAAGACCTTCTGTTAATGTTTCAGGTTAATAATATGATTTAATAAGACCTTGAGGTTTTTCTGCAAGCTGTGGGTTTTGCTTCAATATGTGTTAGTTTTGTAACATTTCGCAGTCTCGAGTCTGAGATGTTATGGCTATTCCTCCATAAATTTTTTGTTAGCTTATACTGTCCCTATACAATTCCCACGTTCTCAACTTCAGTGTCTCTATACATTTTTAAACATTCACACAATTCCTTGTAAATCAGCACTTAACGCTCTGCAGTGCAACATCCTGGTAAATCTCCTCTGCACCCTCTCTAGTGCATCATCCTGCTAATCTCCACTGTATTCTCTACAGTGCATCATCCTGGTAAATCTCCTCTGAATCCTCTCTAGCGCAATATCCTTTTAAATCTCCTCTGTTTCTTCGCCAGTGCAACATCTGGTAAATCTCCTCTCTACTCTCTCTAGTACAACATCATTGTAAATATCCTCTCTAGTCTCTGCAGTGCAACATTGTGTGAAATCTCCTCTGCACCCTCTCATGTGCAATATACTGTTATATATCCTCTGTACACACTCCATTACAACTTCCTGGTAAATATCGTCTGTACACTCCAGTGCAAAATCCTGTTAAAACTCCTCTGTACTCCAAATAGTGCAACATTTTGGTAAATTTCCTCTGTACCATCTGCAGTGCAACATATTTGTAAAGCACCTCTGCACGCTCTGCAGAGCAACATCCTAATAATAACCTGCTCTGCACGCTCTCTGTGCAACATCCTGGTAAATCTCCTCTGCACCCTCTAAATTGCAACATCTTGCAAAATCTTCTCTGTATCCACACTAGTGGAACATCCTGTTACATCTCCTCTGTACCCTCTCTAGTGCATCATTCTGGTAAATCTCCTCTGTACCTTCTCCAGTGCAACATCCTGGTAAATCTCCACTCCACCATCTCTAGAGCATCATTCTGGAAAATCTCCTTTGTACCTTCTTTAGTGCAACATTTTTGAAAATCTCCTCTGTAACCTCTTCAGTGCGATTTCTGGTAAATCTCCTCTGCAACATCTCTAGCGTAACATCCTAGTAAATATCCTCTGTACACTCATTAGTGCATCAACCGGTTATATCTCATCTCTAACTCTCCAGTGCAACAAGCAGGAAAATCACCACTGCACATTCTCCAGTGCAACATCCTGGTTAATATCCGCTGTAACGTTTCAAGTACAACATACAGGTAAATCTCCTCTGTACCCTGTCTAGTGCAATATCCTGGTAAATCTCATCTGTTCCCGCTCCAGTGCAACATCTTGGTAAATCTCCCCTGTATCCTCTCCAGTGCAACATGCTGGTAAATCTACTCTGTACCTGTTCTGGTGCAACATCCTGGTAAATCACCTCTGTAACCTCTCGAGTGCATCATCTTGATAAATATCCGCTGTAACTTCCCTAGTACAACATCCTGCTATAACTCTCTGTACAATAACTCTCCGTGCTCGGTCTAGTGCAATATCCTTGTAAATCTCCTCTGTAAACCCTCCAGTGCAGCGACCTAGTAAATCCCATCTGCATCCTATCAAGCGCAACATCCTGTTAAATATCCTCTTTACCTTCACCAGTGAAACATACTTTTAAATGGCCTTTGCACACTCTCCCTGCAACATCCTGGTAAATCTCAGTTGTTACCACTCTGAAATATCCTGGTAACTTTCCTCTGCACCCTCGCTAGTGCAACATTCTTGTAAATCTCCTCTGTACTCTGTCTGGTGGAACATGCTGGTGAATCTCCTCTGTACTCTCCCAGGGCCACTTCCTGGTAAATCTCCTCTGCATCCTCTCTAGTGCATCATCCTGGTAAATCTCCTCTGCACCATCTTTAGTGCAATATTCTGATACATCTCCCCTGTACTCTCTACAGTGCATTATCCTGGAAAATCATCTCTGTATCTTTCCAGTGCTACAACGTGGTAAATCTCCTCTGCACCCTCTCCAATGCAACATCCTGGTAAATCTCCGATGTAACATCTCCAGTACAACATCCTGGTGATTCACCTCTGTTCACTCTCCAATGGAACATCATGGGCAATCTCCTCTGCACTCTCTCCAGTGCAACATGCCAATAAATCTCCTCTGTACCCTCACCAGTGCAACATCCTGGTAATTTTTCTCTGAATCCTCCCTAATGCAACATCCTGTTAATTCTCTTCTGTAACTTCCACTGTGCAACATCCTGTTAAATCTCCTCTGCACCCTCTCCAGTGCCAAACCTTGCTAAATCTTCTCTGTATACTCTCTAGTGGAACATCCTGGTAAATCTCCTCTGTACGCTCTCTAGTGCAATATCCTGTTAAAATTCATCTATACCCTCTCCAGTGTAACATCCTGTTAAAACTCCACGGTACCCTCTACATTGCAACATCCTGGTAAATCTGTTCTGTACCCTCTCTAGTGCAACATCCTGGTAAATCTCCTCTGCATCCTCTCTAGTGCACCATACTAGTCAATCGCGTCTGTACCTCTCTAATGCAACATCCTGGTGAATCGCCTCTGTACCCTCTCTAGTGTAACATCCTAGTAAATCTCTTCTGTACCCTCGCCAGTGCAACATTCTGGTAAATCCCCTCTGTATCCTTTCCAGTGCAACAACCTGGTCAATCTCCTCTGCACACTCTCCAGTGCAATATCATGGTAAATCTCCACTGCAGCTTCTCTAGAGCATCATCCTCGAAAATTTCTTCTCTTCATTCTCTAGTGCAACATTTTTGTAAATCTCCTCTGTACCCTCTGTATTGCGACGTCCTGGTAACTTTCCTCTGCTCCCTTTCTAGTGCAACATCCTGGTAAATATCATCTGTACACTCTTTACTGCATTAACCTTTTAAATATCTTCTGTACCGCTCCGGTGCAACAAGCAGGAAAATCCCCTCTTTACCCTCTCCAGTGCAACATTCTGGTAAAAATCCGCTGTATCTTGTCAATTGCAACATCCAGTTAATCTCCTCTGTACCCTGTCTAGTGCAATATCCTGATAAATCTCATCTGCACCCGCTCCAGGTCAACATCTTTGTAAATCTCCTCTGTATTCCTTCCAGTTCTACATCCTGGTAAATCTCCCCTGTACCCTCTCCAGTGCAACATGCTGGTAAATCTCCTCGCTACCTGCTCTGGTGCAACATCCTGATAAATCTCCTCTGTACCCTCTCCAGTGCAACATCTTGGTAAACTCCGCTGTAATTTCTCTAGTACAACATCCTGCTATATCTCTGTGTAAACTGTCTAGTGCAATATCCTGGTAAATCTCCTCTGTAAACCCTCCAGTGCAACTACCTAGTAAATCTCCGCTGCATCCCCTCGAGTGCAACATCCTTTTAAATCTTCTCTGTACATTCGCCAGTGCAACATCCTTTTCAATGTACTTTGCATCCTCTCCCTGCAACATCGTGTTAAATCTCCATTGTTACCTCTCTGCAATATCCTGGTAAATTTCCTCTATACCATCACTAGTGCTACATTCTGGTATATCTCCTCTGTACCATGTCTCGTGGAACATTCTGGTGAATCTCCTCTTTACACTCCCAGGGTCACATCCTAGTAAATCTCGTCTCTATACTCTCTGATGCAACATCCTGGTATATTGCCTCTGTACCCTCTCGAGAGTAACATCATGGTAAAACTCCTCTGCACCCTCAGCAATGCAATAAACTGGTAAATCTCCTCTGTACCCTCTCCAGTGCAATGTGCTGGTAAATCTCCTCTGTGCCCACTCCACTGGAACATCCTGATAAATCTCCTCTGTACCCCCTCCATTCCAACATCCTGGTAAAGCTCCTCTGTACGCTCTCGGCGTAAGATCCTGGTAAATCTCCTCTCTACCATTACAACTGCAATATCATGGCAAATCTCCTCTGCAACCTCTCCACTGCAACATACTGTTGAAGCTCATCTGTACCCTCGCCAGTGCACCAAGCTTATAAATCTCCTCTCTACCCTCTCCAGTGTAACATCCTGGTAAATCAACTCTATCACTCCGCAGTGCAACATCCTGGTAAATCTACTCTGTACCCTCTCAAGCGCAGCATCATTGTAAATGTATTTTCTACACTCTGCATTGCAACATGCTGGTAAATCTCTTCTACACCCTCTCTAATGAAATATCCGTTTAAAACCCCTCTATACCCTCTCCAGTGTAACATCCCGTTAAAACCCCTCGGAAACCTCTCCAAGGCAACATCCTGGTAAATCTGCTCTGTACCCTCTCTAGTGCAACTTTCTGGTAAATCTTCTCTGCATCCTCTCTAGTGCAACATACTTGTAAATCGCGTGTGTATTTCTCTAATGCAACATCCTGGTAAATCTCCTCTGTACCCTCTCCAGTGCAACGTCCTGGTAAATCTCCTCTGTACCATCTCTAGTGTAACATGCTCGTAAAATCACCACTGCACTCTCTCCAGTGCAACATGCCGTTAAATCTCCTCTGTATTCTCACCAGTGCAACATCCTGGTAAATTTCCTCTGACTCCTCTCTAGTGCAACCTCCTTTTAAATCTCTTCTGTTCCTTCCACTGTGCAACATGCTGTTAAATCTCCCCTGCACCCTCTCCATTGTATCATCTTGGAAACTCTCCTCTGTAATCTCTCCAGTGCAAGATCCTAGTAATTATCCTCTGTACCCTCTCTAGTGCATCATCCTTATAAATCCGCTCTGTACCCTCTGCAGTGCAACATCCTGTTAAATCTCCTCTTTACTCCCTTCAGTGCAACAGTCTTGTAAATCTCCTCTGTACCCTCTGCAGTGTAACATCCTGGTAAATCTGCTCTATATGAAAATAAGAACTTAAGAATTAGGAACAGGAATAGGCCATCTCGCCCCTCGAGCCTGCTCCGCCATTCGATAACAACATGCCTGATCTGGTCGTGGAATCAGCTCCACTTACCCGCCCTCTCCCCGTATCCCTTAATTCCCTTATTGCTTAAAAATATATCTATCTTTGACTTGAAAACATTCAATGAGCCAGCCTCAACTACTGCCTTGGGCAGGGAATTCCAGATTCACAAACCTCTGGGAGAAGACATTCTTTCTAATCTCGGTTTAAAATTGGCTGCTCCTTATTTTGAGGCTGCCCACCCCCCCCCCCAGTTCTAGTCGCCCCCACCAAGGAAAACAACCTCTCTGCCTCTATCTTGTCTATCCCTTTCATGATTTTAAATGTTTCTATAAGATCACCTCTCATCCTTCTGAACTCCAAGTAGTAAAGACCCAGTCTACTCAATCTATCACCATAAGGTAACCCCCTCATTTCTCGATTCAGCCTAGTGAATCGTCTCTGTACCCCTTCCAAAGCTAGTATCTTCTTCCTTAAGTAAGGTGACCAAAACTGCATGCAGTGCTCCAGGTGCGGCCTTACCAATATCTTATACAGTTGCAGCAACACCTCCCTGCTTTTGTACTCCATCCATTTCGCAAAGAAGGCCAATATTCTATTTGCCCTCCTGGTTAGCTTATGCACCTGCAAACTAACCTTTTGGAATTCAAGCACAAGTACCCCCAGGTCCCTCTGCACCACAGCATGTTGTAATTTCTTCCCATTCAAATAATTTTATCTTTTACTGTTTTTATTTCCAAGGTGGATGACCCCACACTTTCCGACATTGTATTCCATCTGCCAAACCTTAGCCCATTCGCTTAACCTATCCAAATCTCCTTGTAGCCTTTCTGAGTCCTCTACACAACCCATTTCCTACTAATCTTAGTTTCATCTGCAAATTTTGTTGCACCACACTCTGTCCCCCCCTCTATGTCATCTATGTATATTAGAACAGTTGTGGTCCCAGCACTGAACCCTGTGGCACACCAGTAATCACTGATTTCCAATCGGAAAAGAAGCCATTTATCCCGACTCTCTGCTTTCTGTTCGCCAGCCAATTCTCTATCCATGCTAATATATTTCCTCTGACTTCGTGTACCTTTATCTTCTGCAGAAACCTTTTGTATGGCACCTTATCGAATGGCTTTTGGAAATCTAACTACACCACATCCATCGGTACACCTCTATCCACCATGCCCGTTATATCCTCAAAGAATTCCAGTAAGGTAGTTAAACATGTTTTCTCTTTCATGAATTCATGCTGCGTCTTCTTGATTGCACTATATCCTATCCAGATGTCCCTCTATTTCTTTCTTAATGATAGTTTCAAGCATTTTCCTCACTACAGATGTTAAACTAACCAGCCTGTTGATACCTGCCTTTTGCCTGTCCCCTTTTCTAAAGAGAGGCATTACATTAGCTGACTCCAATCCCCTGGAACCCCCCCAGAATCCAGCGAATTTTGGTAGATTACAACAAATGCATCTGCTATAACTTCCACCATCTCTTTTAATATCCTGTGAAGCATTTCATCAGGACCAGGGGGACTTGTCTACCTTCAATCCCATTAGTCTGTCCAGCACTACCTCCCTAGTGATAGTGATCATCTCAAGGTCTTCCCTTCCAATATTCCTATGACCAGCAATTTTTGGCATGGTTTTTGTGTCTTCCACTGTGAAGACGGAAGCAGAATAATTGTTTAAGGTTTCAGCCAGTTCATCATTTCCCATTATTAAATACCCCTTTTCATCTTCTAAGGGACCAACATTTACTTTAGTCACTCTTTTCCTTTTTGTATATCTCTAAAAGCTTTTGCTATCTGTTTTTATGTTTTGTGCAAGTTTACCTTCGTAATCTATCTTCCATTTCTTTATTGCTGTTGTAGTCACTCTTTGCTGTTGCTTAAAATCTTCCCAATCCTCTAGCTTCCCACTAACTTTGGCCACCTTATATGCATTTGTTCTTTGATTTGATACTTTCCTTTATTTCCTTGGTTATCCACGACTGGTTATCTCTTCGCTTGCCGCACTTCTTTTTCACTGGAATATATTTTTGTTGCTCATTATGAAAGAGCTTCGTAAAAGTCCTCCACTCTTCCTCAATTGTGCCACCGTTTAGTCCTTGTTTCCACTCTACTTTAGCCAACTCTGCCCTCATCCCACTGTAGTCCCCTTTGTTTATGCATAGTACGCTCGTTTCTGACACAATTTCCTCATCCTCAATTTGTATTACAAATTCAACCATATTGTGATCACTCATTCCGAGAGGATCTTTTGTGAGGAGATTGTTTATTTTTCCTGACTAGTTACACAGGATCAGATCCAAAATCGCTTGCTCCCTTATAGGCTCTGTTACATACTGTTCTAAGAAACAATCCCGTATGCATTCTATGAATTCCTCCTCCAGGCTACCCCCTGCGATTTGATTTGACCAATCGATATGTAGGTTAAAATCCCCCATAACTACTGCCGTTCCTTTTTCACATGCCTTCATTATTCCCTTGATTCTTGCCCATGCCAGCATGAAGTTATTATTTGGGGGCCTATAAACTACGCCGACTAGTGACTTTTTCCCCTTACTATCTCTAATCTCCACCCAAAATGATTCACCATTTTGTACATTGGAGCCAATGTCATCCGTCACAACTGCCCTGATATTGTAAATGTTTAACAATGTATTGAGACATTTAAGTTGTGAACGTGGGAATTGAATAGGGACAGTATAAGCTAACAAAGAATTCATGGAGGAATAGCCATGAGATCTCAGACTCGAGACTGTGAAATGTTACAACACTAACACATATTGAAGCAAAACCCACAGCTTGCAGAAAACCCTCAAGGTCTTATTAAATCATGTTTTTAACCTGAAATATTAACAGAAGGTCTTGTTTAAAATCAGACCATAGCTAGGTCGGCTTTTGAGTGGACAAAGGGAAATAGGCATCAAAGGAGAAGGCTGAACTAGGATGTCACTCTAGCCCTATCTTGTTATCTTTTGCCAAAAATGTATAACCGTCGTGCCTTTACAATGTAACGTCATTTTGTCCGTAGTAAGTGGAGGTGTTCTATCAGAGTGGCATTCCTTCTGTCTGAAAAGGTCCCCGATCGGGAATTTCTTTTAAAATAAAAGCTTGCTTTGTTTAAAGCACAAACGTTATTCGTATCAGTAATTTTGCTGAACCAGGTTGAGGTAAATGAATCCAGAAATCAATATTTGGTGTCAGAAGTGGGATCTCAATGGACGACTGCCGAAAACTTTCGAATTTAGAGCCAGACTATACTTGGACGAGACAAGGGGAAAGTGGCCACTGGAGTGAGTATGATTTCAATACTGCTCCAATATCCCCCGGTTTCAAAAGTCTGAGGAAAGTTTAGCCACTCGCTGGTTCTCAGGTAGTGTCTGAACGAGATCCAGGACAATCTGGTGAATACATTTCAAACTTAGAATAGGGATAGAGATAGGGAAATTGCACAGTGATGTAAACCAATTGGGGACTTGGAAAAGTAGGTTAGAATAGGTAAGTATTGCGCGGTGACGCAAACCAAGCGGCGACTTGGAAAGATAAGTTAGAAGTAGATCCGTGCGGTGACACAGAACGTAGGGATACTTAGAGCTGGATATGGATCCATTTTCAATCATGGATCCAAAAATTAATAGGAATGAAAAGAGACTCTTGTGAACGTTTGTTTTAAATGAGAAATGCTTGTGTGATTTTTACTGTTTAAATAAAAAGCCGGGGAGTTGTGGTTTGTGTTAGCTCCACCCACTTTTTCAAACAGAATGAAAGTTTTTTTTAACCCTTCGTAATGTTGTCATGTATGTGGGAAGTTTATGAGTGTGAACCTTATTGAATTACGTATATTCGGATGATAAGTTACAGAGCCAGGAAATGCACAAAGGATAGGTATGTTGAGTAAAAAAAAAAGAAAAAAATACATGGTCCCGCTGGTTAAAAAAAAGGATTTGACATGCTCACTTAGTTGTCGAAAGAAAACATTCAGAGAAGACAGAGCAAAACAACTGAGATGGATTCAAAAGATTCAAAAATAATATTATGTTAAATAACACGACCTTGAGGCTGTAACAATTGAGATAATGAAAAACAGTCCACAGCCTACGTGCCAGACTTCCCTCTAGTTATGGAAAAGAAAAAAATAAAGTAACGTACTAAATAGGTGCTGAAAGAAGAAAAATGTTCTGAGATTTTAAATTATGAGAAAAATTCCACTGCAGTCGAAAAAAAATCACTACTATCGAGTTGGCAGAAAAACTCCATTAAATTAGGGCTTTCATTGACAGATGGATGACATTTTAAAAACCGTAGACGTCTTAAAGAAAGAGTGCACACACGAGAAACGTACTCAGAGTTCCACTGGGACCTCTGAGAAATGAATCGATAGACTACTTAGTTAAAATGGTTGGCTTTGCGTTGACCGAGGCTGATGATGAAATTGAATTTCAGTAAACAAATGTGTGGTCTCGTTTTAAATCATTTGAAAAAAAGTATATTTGTCAAGTACTTGAATAAGAAGTTAAAAAAATATTGGAGTTTAATCAAATGCTGCCTTTCCTGATGAAAAGATTCTTTTTCAGATGGTTACGTGAAGTCACGTAATGACATCAGGTATTCTTACAAATCTGTAAAGGAGTTAACCCTTTCCATTGAAAGCCGTTTCATATTGAACATTATCAATTTGGATTTCATAATAGAAAAAAGACTCACCTAACAGAGGAATGGTGCGATAGTCAGAATAAAAATTAAAACAGAACTAGCTTATGTAATAATACTTGCCTGATACAATAAATAAGCTGAAAGGGATCCACATACCCAATTTAACCCTGACCTCCGATTTCACGGAGTGACCTCGACATGCATGGATATAATGCAGAATGAAGGGACCTGTGGGCCCTGGTAAAGCAAACCCTGAGCCCAACTGAGCATGCCCGATTTCTAACTCACCTAGGACCTGCTACTCATGATGCATTGGTGGTTGCTCACCCTAACGACGTACTGGATCGCCTAAACGCTATCTTTAATGCTCTCACCACGACCCTTCAGAAGTCCATCAATATGGAGCCGCCTCGTGTGGAAGTACCAAAATCTGACCCAAAGGGATACCAGATGGAACCGAAGTATTGCGTGCAGGGTTGGGTGGATAAACAGGGATATGGTTATGTCAAACACCCAAATGGCCCGGGCCCTTCTAATTACGGACAGCCCTACTGTCCCCAGCCTGGTATGGGAAGAGGGCGGGGCTGGGAAAGACGACATGGATACTTTATTTGTGGGCATGAAGGACATTGAAATAGAAATTGTCCCTCCCGTCTGCATGAAAAAGGAAGAGGAGGAAGAGGAGTGGGGCAAGGGGGGAGAGGACGGGGATCTTACACTAACTTCTCCAGTTGCATTTGGAGTGAGGAGATGATGGGATTATTGTAAAACAGGGAACCCTTAAGAGGCAGTATTATACCACTAGAACCCCTCAGTGGTGGTCTCTAGACCTGCCGCAGGCACCCTTTCACGTGACCCTAGCATACGATCCGAGTGGAAAGAATCAGGAACTGCAGAACTTTTATCAGGATCAGGAAGGGGAAGTGAAGGAAATTCTATTAAGGTCTAAAGTGACTGGACCGGAAGGGAAGGCAGATTTTGTGGAAATGGACAGCCCCCAATGGTGGCATCACATATTACTTGTGTTGTATTACCTCCCCACCACGGTAAAGGTTTAGGAGTTATGGTGCGCCAGGCTATAGACGAGGCTGACCCTACCCGCCGGGATGTGCAAATTGTAAAACATGGCCATACAGTCTAATTCCACGCGGACCCCGAGAAGGTCTTAACGACTCTGCAGCATCATACTGGCTCTGACATATCTGACTATGTCGATCCTCATGTGTTGGCAGAGGACCACTCCCAAGTTGGTTATATTCCCATTGATCCAATTGCGATCCCAGTGCAGGGCAATGTGGACTGGTCCATATCCGACAGTACCCTCAGAAAACATAGGCAATACCATGTATCCACCGAGCTTTGGAGGCTAGCCGAGCTGAAACAATTTGCCAGTTTCCAGTCCCTAGCACGGAAAAACAAATGCGACAGTGGTTGGGGATGATCAATTACTGCAGATCCTGGATCCCTAATGTTGCCCTGCTAACTAAGCATCTCACCCCGGATACAAATAAGTAAGGCAACTTTGAAATAGAAACGGCAGACGTCCAAGCCTTTAAGGAATTAAAGGCATCCCTGCTGCAAGTTCTGGCTTTGGGCCGGCCCCTCTATGACCGGCCCTTTCATCTGTATTGTACAATTCTGAAAGACTGTGCTACTGTTGTCTTAACACCTCTCACTCCGTAGCTGCCCTGCCGGGCCAACTGCAGACTCAACAGCTTACCATTGCCAGGCAAAGCAGTTTTGAGATCTACTTACTAAACAATCCTAAGCTGATCTTTCGGCACTGTACTGCAATTAATCCGCCATGTTTTCTTACTGAGTCGCCCCAAGATGAGGAAGAACCGAGTCATGATTGTTTATCTTTAATTCAAGAGGCCACATCAGTTACGGAAGATTTAGTTGATGTACCAATGGAAGATCCAGACTGTATTATGTAAGTTGACGGAAGTTCCTCTATTAATCCTGAAGGTACACGAATCTCAGGATACCCCATAATAAACCAGGAGAATCAGGTCTTGGAGTCTGCCGCTTTTGAAACCGCCTATTCTGCCCAAACAGCTGAACTATTGGAGCTCACCCGAGCCTATATCTTGGCCAAAGATCTCAAAGTCAATATCTATACCGACTCTAGGTATGCCTTTGGGGTGGCCCATGATTTCGGACAATTTTGGAAAAATAGGGGATTCCTAACCTCACAGGGGATTGAGATATCCCATAAGCAACTATTATCTAATTTGTTGCAAGCCCTCATGCTCCCCAAGCACATTGCCGTTGTTAAATGTACCGCCCGCACCACCGGAAAATCCCCCATTGATATACGGAACCACTGTGCTGACCAAGAGTGTAAACAGGCCTCTCGTGACCAACAGATGGTAGTGTCCAAAATGATGAGTCAGACTAAAAAATCCTGCTAAGGATAAGTTAGCCTCGGAAAAATAATGCCAACCATCCAAAATGTTATAAAAGCACAGGAGTACACTCCTGAAATAGATGGTGGAAATATTATGGATGTACTTATGACAATGTTTCTCAACTCTGGACCACTCCCGCGGAACAGACTTGCATATCTGACGAGGTTGCTCTATTGGTTATTGACTTTTGCATTTTGCTACTCATTGTGGAGCAAGATCCACAAGTGATACACTTGTTGCTACTTGGTGGCAACCTAGACTCCAGGCGCTCGCCCAGAACATCAGTAGTCGTTGCCTGGTTTGCCAGCAACATAATCCAGGGAAGGGAGTCCACTGTGATTGGGGTAAAACGCTCCTACCCGAAGGTCTCTTTGAGACATTTCAGTTGGACTACATTGAGTTGCAAAAAGTTCAGTGTTACAAATATGTGTTAGTAATAGTCGATGGGTTTAGCAGATGGATTGAAGCCTACCCTACCCTGGACAATAATGCTCAACTGTTGTTAATGTGTTAATGAGGGAATTGTTCCTAGATATGGCATCTCAGCTCAACTGATGACCACCTATGTTCTTTCTCTGACACAGGCTCAGCAACAAGCTCACAATCAGGTACAAGATGCTCACCTCGACCTCCCAGTTTTATCCGAATTGTCCCTCGTGGCACCAGGGAAGTGTGGATCTGGAAGGGATTAGAGCCACAATGGGAGGGGCCTTTTCCGTTGTTACTCACTACCCCCACTGCAGCCAAGGTTGAGGGGAAAAGTGCCTGGATTCACCTGCACCACTGCAAGCTCACCACCCTCTAACTAACATATTTTACTGGTTATTCTAACTACTGTTTCTGTTCCAGACTTCCTCTTCTCCATAGCTGACAAGGCCGTTGGCATCCTAAATGGAACGTGGACCAGTTTGAACTTTCACCCGTAATGATAGACAGCCAGCTACACTGACGGTGACCTGAGAAGCGAGAGGGGAAAATTGAACTCTCTTAATCAGCAAAATAATTGGACTGTTTATCTGAATCCTGAGCCATAAGATGAAACTGTGTCTGTATGCCACAGTCAGTAAAATACTGTTGATATATGACAGTTTCGGCGCATGGGAGGGGAGACAGAGACGAGAGCTCCAAGTAAACACCTTTTTGTACATGTCTTATGTTTATGCGCAAAATGGTAACTTTTCTAGATGCTGGGTGTGTTCACATTTCCCTATACATTCCAAAGGGGGAATTCCTTTGCACCCCGTTGCGCTGACCCTAATTTGTACTGTCAGATGGTTTCAGAGCCAAACTATCACGAGAGGAGGGGTGGCCAATACAAATACGAGAGAGGAAAGGCGGGTCAAAAGAGGGATCACAGAGATCAGGAGGAGTATCGGACCATTACCACATGAACGAACACGGGGAGGTCACCAAGTGGGAGAGTGCTGGAGATCCCATTAGTCAGACATGACAGGGATGGTACCAACCAATCTACAACCGTGAATAGGAACCCCCATTCATTGCCCTGACCAATACCTCAGGGATTGGGAGGCCAACCGGGGACATATGTCTAACCCGAAATGACACCAGTAACAAGGTACATATCGTAAGGTACAGCAATTGCCCACTCAGTCTCAACCTCACCACTGGTGTACGAGTCACCATCCACTCTCACGATCCAAATCCTTGGTTGCCTAGGCGATGGACAGGGTTCTGCTATCTGGGATATGTGGTGCCATTTGTGCGGCAAGTATGTACCGTGGCGGAAGTACATGCCTCCAGTCAATACAAGCGAGCCATCACCCCCACCGACAAGTTCTTTGGGGTCTTAATGTTCCAAATCGGAATAAGACTTCTCATGGACGAAGTACAGAATCTAGAGATGAAATTGGAACAGATAGCTACCAATAATGCTGAAGCTCTGGAGGGCATCACAGCTGAAATGGTAGCAATAAGGACCGTAGCATTACAAAACCGAATGGCCCTCAATTACCTGTTTGCTGAGAAATGGGGTACGTGTGCCCTGATAGGATCTGAATGTTGCACTTACATTCCAGATAGTTCAGAAAACATAACCAATCTCGCTGATCACATAAGAATGGAGGTGAAGAAGTTATCCACACCAGCAGAAATATCTAGCTGGTTTGATTGGCTATCAGATGGATCTTGGAGATTCTATCTAATTTTGGTTGCCTTATCCTTTGTTGTAAAGTAATGATGGCAAGGTTAGTAAACCTTCATTTTGGTCATGGCCTGCCGAGTTATGATCCAATGAACTAAAGAACTACTCGACACTATCAACAAAATGATTCAGGAAATAGAGTGTGAACGGATGAATGCGATACTCATAGAATGATCCTATGTGTTATCATGGAATGATAAAAGGGGGGGAATGTGAATGCTTAAAAATGTATAGAGTATTGAAATTAAGAACGTGGGAATTGTACAGAGATAGTGTAAGTTAACAAAGATTTCATGATCGAATAGCCATGACATCTCAGACTCGAGACTGCGAAATGTTACAATACTAACACATATTGAAACAAAACCCACAGCTTGCCGAAAAACCTCAAGGTCTTATTAAATCATGTTATTAACCTGAAACATTAACGGAAGGTCTTGGTTAAAATCAGACCATACTTAGGTCGGCTTATGAATGGACAAAGGGAAAGAGGGATCAAAAGAGATAGGCTGAACTAGGATGTCACTCTAGCCCTATCTTGTTATCTGTTGCCGAAAATGTAAAACCGTCGTACCTTTACAATGTAACGTCACTTTGTCCGTAGAAAGTGGGTGCGTTCTATCAGAGTTGCATTCCTTCTGCCTGATAAGGTCCCCGATCGGGAATTGCTTTTTAAATAAAAGCTTGCTTTGTTTAAAGCACAAACGGTATTCGTTACTGTATTTTTGCAGAACCAGATTGAGGTAAAATAATCCAGAAATCAACACTTGCACTGGCAAGTGTACTGAGGTGATTTACGAGGATGTGGCACTGGAGGGTGTACCGAGGGGATTTACCAGGATATTTTACTAGACAGCCTACACAGGAGATTTAACAGGATGTTGCACTAGAGAGGTTACAGCGGAGATTTACCAGGATGTTGCACTGCAGAGGGTACAGAGCATATTTACAAGAATGTTGCACTGAAGGGAGTACAGAGGAGATTTAACAGGATGTTGCACTGCAGAGGGTACAGAAGAGATTTACAAGGACGATGTACTAGAGAGGATACAGTGGAGAATTATCTGAATGCTGCATGGAGAGGGTGCAGATGAGATTTACCAGGATGATGCTCTGGAGATAATACAGAAGAGATTTACCAGGAAGCTGCACTAGAGAGGTTTCAGAGGAGATTTACCAGGGGATGTAGTACTGTAGAGAGTACAGGGAGATTTACCCGAATATTGCACTAGAGAGGTTACGGAGGATATTTACCAGGATGTTGCACTAGAGAGGATGCAGATGAGATTTACCAGGATGTTGCATAGTGAGGGTACAGATCAGATTTTCCAGGATGTTGCACTGGAGAGGGTACTGAGGAGATTTAAAAGGATTTTACACTGGAGAGGATATAGAGGAGTTTTAACAGGATATTGCACTAGATAGGGTGCAGAGTAGATTCACCAGGATGTTGCACTGCAGAGTGTAGAACAGAGATTCACAAGGATGCTGCACTAGAAATAGTACAGAGGAGATTTACCAGGATGCTAGAAAGGGGAATGTAGAGAGAATAATTAGAAGGTTGTTGCAGTGATGAGTGTACAGAGCAGATTCAAATGGATGTTGCAGTGGAAATGTTGCAGAGGAGATTTACCAGAATGTTGCACTGAAAGAGTACAGAAGTAATTTACCTGGATATTCCACTAGAGAGGATAGAGTGAAGATTTACCAGGATGTTGCACTGGAGTGTTTACAGAAAGATTTACCAGGATGTTGCACCGAGAGCGTGCAGAGGAGATTTACCAGGATGTTGCAGTAGAGAGGGTACAGAGCAGATTTACCTGGATGTTGAACAGCAGAGGTAGAGAGGAGATTTTCCACCATGTTGAACTAGTGAGTATACAGAGGAGATTTACCAGGTGATTGCGCTACGGAGGGTACAGAGGAGTTTGACCAGGATGTTACACTAGAGAGGGCAAATATGAGATTTTCCAGGATGTTCCACTATAGAGGTACAGAGGAGGTTTACCAGCATGTTGTACTGCAGAGATTGCAGAGGTGATTTACCAGGATGTTGCACTGGAGGGGATACAGAGGAGATTTATCAGGATGTTGCAGTGGAGAAAGTGCAGTGGAGATTTACCAGGATGTTGCACAAGAAAGGTTACAGATGAGATTTAACTGGATATTGCACTAGAGAGGGTACAGAGGAGATTTACCAGTATGTTCCACTAGAGAGGATACAGAGAAGATTTACCAGGATATTGCACTGGAGAGGGTACAAATGACATTTACCAGGAGGTTGCACCGATAGCATGCAAAAGAGATTTACCAGGAGGTTTGAGTGGAGAGGGTACACAGTAGATTTACCAGGATGTTGCACTGCAGAGGCTATAGAGGAGTTTTACCGCGATGTTACACTAGAGAGGGTACAGACGAGATTTACCAGGATCTTCTACTTGAATGGGTACAAGGGGATTTACCAGGATAATACACTGGAGAGAGTACACAGGTGATTTACGAGGATGTTGCAGGGCGGGGTTTGCAAACGATATTTAAAATGATGTTGCACTGGCAAAGGAACAGAGGTGATTTAACAGCATGTTGCGCTAGTGAGGATGCAGAGGAGATTTACTAGGTAGTTGCAGTGGAGGGTTTACAGAGTAGATTTATAAGGATATTGCACTGGACAGGGTACAGAGGAGATATAGTAGGATGTTGTATTAGAGAAGTTACATCAGTGATTTACCAAGATGTTGCATTTTAAAGAGTACAGAGTTGATTTACCAGGATGTTGCTCCGGAACAGGTAAAGAGGAGATTTACCAGGATGTTGCACTGGAGAGGGTACAGAGATGATTTACCAGGATGTTACACTGGAGAGGGTACTGAGCAGATTTACCAGGATGCTGCACCGAGAGCGTACAGAGGAAATTTACCAGAATATTGCTCTGCAGTGCATGCAGAGCTGATTTACAAGGATGTTACACTGCAGCTGGTACAGAGGAGATTTACAAAAATGTTGCACTATAGGGAGTACCGAGCTGATTTAACATGATTTTACACTGGAGAGTGTACAGAGGATATTTACCAGGATGTTGTAATGGAGACTGTACAGAGGATATTTAACAGGATATTGCACTTGAGAGGGTGCAGACAAGATTTACCAGAATGTTGCACTGCAGAGGCTAGAGAGGATATTTACAAGGATGTTGCACTAGAGAGCATAGAGATGAGATTTACCGGATGTTGTACTGGTGAAGGAACAGAGGAGATTTAAAAGGATATTGCGCTAGAGAGGATTCAGAGGAGATTTACCAGGATGATGCACTGGAGAGAGTACAGTGGAGATTAGCAGGATGATGCACTAGAGACGGTGCAGAGATTTACCAGGATGTTGCACGGCAGAGCGTGAAGAGGTGCTTTACAAGGATCTTGCACTGGCGAGTGTACTGTGCAGATTTACCAGGATGTTGCACTGGAGAGTGTACCTAGGACATTTACCAGAATATTGCACTAGACAGGTTACAGAGGAGATTTAACAGGATGTTGCACTGAAGGGAGTATAGAGGTGATTTAACAGGATGTTGCACGGCAGAGGGTACAGAGCAGATTTAAAAGGATGATGCACTAGAGAGAGTATAGATTAGATTTACCAGGATGTTGCACTGGAGAGTGTACAGAAGTGATTTATGAGGATGTTGCACTGGAGAGTGTACAGAGGAGATTTACCAGGGGATTTAGCACTGTAGAGAGTACAGGGGAGATTTAGCAGAATATTGCACTAGAGAGTTAAAGTGGAGATTTACCAGAATGTTGTACTAGAAAGGATGCAGATGAGATAGAGCAGGTTGTTGCACTAGTGACTGTACAGTGCAGATTTTCCAGGATATATCACTGGAGAGGGTACTGAAGAGATTTAACAGGAGTTTACACTGGAGAGGATATAGAGTAGTTTTAACAGGATATTGCACTAGAGAGGGTGCAGAGGAGATTTACCAGGATGTTGCACTGCAGAGTGTAGAAAATAAATTTACTAGGATGCTGCACTAGAGAGGGAAAAGAGGAGATTTACCAGGATGTAGCACTGCAGGTGATACAGAGGAGATTTACCAGGATGTTAGACTGGAGAGGGTAGAGAGTAGATTTAGAAAGTTGTTGCACTGATGACGCTACAGAGGAGATTCAACAGGATGATGCAGTGGAGTGGTTGCAGAGGAGATTTACCAGCATGTTGCACTGGAGAGTGTAGAGAGGAGATTAACAAGGATGTTTCACTAGAGTGGTTACAGAGAAGATTTACCAGGATGTTGCACTGGAGAGTTTACAGAGAGATTTACCAGGATGTTGCACCAGGAGCGTGCAGAGAAGATTTACCACGATGTTGGAGTGGAGAGGGTAAAGAGGAGTTTTACATGAATGTTGAACAGCAGAGGATAGAGAGGAGATTTAACAGCATGTTGAACAAGAGAGTGTACAGAGAGATTTACCAGGTGATTGCGCTATGGAGGGTACAGAGGAGTTTGACCATGATGTTACACTAGAGAGGGCACAGAGGAGATTTTCCAGGATGTTCCACTAGAGAGGTACAGAGGAGATTTACCAGCATGTTGCACTGCAGATATTGCAGAGGAGATTTACCAGGATGTTGCAGTAGAGAGGTAACGGAGATTTTCCAGGATATTGCAACAAGAGAGGGTGCAGATGAAATTTGCGAGGTTGTTGCACTAGAGAGGTTACAGAAGAGATTTAACTGGATGTTGCTCTAGAGAGGGTACAGAGGAGATTTACCATGATGTTCCACTAGAGAGGGTAAAGAGAAGATTTACCAGGATGTTGCACTGAAGAGGGAACAAAGGAGATTTACCAGGATGTTGCACGGAGAGCGTGCAGACGAGATTTACCAGGAGGTTGGAATGGAGACGGTAAACAGGGGATTTACCAGGATGTTGCACTGGGGAGGGTACAAAGGAGATTCACCGGGTTATTGTGCTGCAGAGGGTATAGAGTAGTTTTACCAGGATGTTACACTAGAGAGGGTACAGCCGAGATTTACCAGGATCTTGCACTGCAAAAGGTACAGACGAGATGTATCAGGATGTTGCAGTAGAGAGGTAACAAAGGAGATTTTCCAGGATGTTGCAACAAGAGAGGGTGCAGAGGAAATTTGCGAGGTTGTTGCACTTGAGAGATTACAGAGGAGATTTAACTGGATGTTGCATTAGAGAGGTTACAGAGGAGATTTACCATGATGTTCCACTAGAGAGGAAAGAGAGAAGATTTACCAGGATGTTGCACTGAAGAGAGAACAAAGTAGATTTACCAGGATGTTGCACGGAGAGCGTGCAGAAGAGATTTACCAGGAGGTTGGAGTGGATTTGATAAACAGGGGATTTACCAGGATATTGCACTGGACAGGGTACAGAGGAGATATAGTAGGATGTTGTACTAGAGAGTTTACAGCAGTGATTTACCAAGATATTGCATTTTAGAGGGTACAGATTTGATTTACCAGGATGTTGCTCCGGAACAGGTAAAGAGGAGATTTACCAGGATGTTGCACTGGAGAGGGTAGAGAGATGATTTACCAGGATGTTACACTGGAGAGGGTACTGAGCAGATTTACCAGGATGCTGCACCGAGAGCGTACAGAGGAAATTTACAAGAATATTGCTCTGCAGTGCATGCAGAGGTGATTTACTAGAATTTTGCACTGCAAAGGCTAGAGAGGATATTTACAAGGATGTTGCACTAGAGAGGGTAGAGAGGAGATTTACCAGATGTTGCACTGGTGAAGGAACAGAGGAGATTTAAAAGGATATTGCGCTAGAGAGGATTCAGAGGAGATTTACCAGGACGATGCACTGGAGAGAGTACAGTGGAGATTAGCACGATGATGCACTAGAGAGGGTGCAGAGGAGATTTACCAGGATGTTGCACTGCAGAGCGTGAAGAGGTGATTTACAAGGATCTTGCACTGGCGAGTGTACTGTGGAGATTTAACAGGATGTGGCACTGGAGGGTGTACCTAGGACATTTACCAGGATATTGCACTAGACAGGTTACAGAGGAGATTTAACAGGATGTTGCACTTGAGAAGTTAGCGGAGATTTACCAGGATGTTGCACTGGAGTGGGTACAGAGCAGATTTATCCGGATGTTGCATCGAGAGCGTGCAGAGGAGATTTACCAGGATGTTGCTCTGCAGAGCGTGCAGAGGTGATTTACAAGGATATTTCACTGCATATCTTACAGAGGAGATTTACAAAAATGTTGCACTACAGGGAGTACCGAGGAGATTTAGTAGGATTTTGATCTGGAGAGTGTACAGAGACTATTTACCAGGATGTTGTAATTGGAAGTGTACAGAGGATATTTAACAGGATATTGCACTTGAGAGGGTGCAGAGAAGATTTACCAGGATGTTGCACTGCAGAGCGTGAAAAGGTGATTTACAAAGATCTTGCAATAAAGAGTGTACTGAGGAAGTTTACCAGGATGTGGCACAGGAGATTGTACCGAGGAGATTTACCAGGATATTGCACGAGACACGGTAGAGAGGAGATTTACCAGGATGTTGCACTAAAGAGTTTACAGCAGAGATTTACCAGGGTGTTGCACTCGAGAGGGTACAGAGGAGATTTACCAGGATGTTGCACTTGAGAGGCTTCAGAGGTTGCACTGGAGAGTGTACATTGGAGAATCACAAGGATTTTGCACTGGAGAGTGTAGAGAGGAGATTTACCAGTATGTTGCGCTACGATGGTACAGAAGAGACTTACCAGGATGTTACACTAGTGAGGGTACAGAAGTGATTTACCAGGATGGTGCACTGGAGAGGGTACAGAAACGATTTATCACGATGTTGCAATGGTGAGGTTACAGAGGAGATTTACCAGGGGATGTTGCACTGTAGAGCGTACAGGGTAGATTTACTAGAATATTGCATTAGAGAGGGTACAAAGGAGATTTACCAGGATGTTGCACTGGAGCGGGTAGAGAAGAGATTTACCGGGATGTTGCACCAGCGAAGGAACAGATGAGATTTAACAGGATGTTTTGCTAGAGAGGATTCAGAGAAGATTTACCAAGATGTTGCACTGGAAAGGTTACAGAGGAGATTAGCAGGATGTTGCATTAGAGAGGGTATAGAGTTTATTTACCAGGATGTTGCACTGCGAGGGTACAGAAGATATTTACCAGGATGTTACACAAGTGAGGGTACAGAGGTGATTTACTAGGATGTTCCACTGGAGAGGATACAGAATCGATTTACCACGATGTTGCGCTGGAGAGGTAAAAAAGCAGATTTACCAGGGCCTGTTGCGCTGTAGAGAATACAGGGCAGATTTACCAGAATATTGCACTAGAGAGGGTACAGAGGAGATTTACCAGGATGTTGCACTAAAAAGGATGTAGAGGATACTTACGAGGAAGTTGCACTAGTGAGGATACAGAGGAGATTTACCGTGATGTTGCACTGCAGAGGGTACAGACGAGATTTACCAGGATGTTATACTGGAGAGGTAGCGAGGAGATTTAGCAGGTTGTTGCACTGGCGAGGGTACAGAAGATTTTCAACTGGATGTTGCAATGGAGAGGTTGCAGAGGAGATTTACCAGAATGTTGCATTGGACAGGGTACAGAGGAGATTTACCAGGATGTTCAACTAGAGCTGATACAAAGAAGATTTACCAGGGTGTTGCACTGGAGAGGTTACAATGGAGACTTAACTGGATGTTTAACAGAAGATGTTACAGTGGAAATTTACTAATATGTTTCACTAGAGAGTGTACAGAAGAGATTTACCAGGTTATTGCACTATAGAGCTACAGAGGAGATTTGCCAGCATGTTGCACTGGAGAGATTACAGAGGAGATTTACATAAATGTTGCACTGAAGGGAGTAGAGAGGAGATTTAACAGAATGTTGCACTGCAGAGTATACAGAGGAGATTTACACAGATTATGCACTTTGGAGGATATAAAGGAGATTTACCAGCATGTTGCACTGGAGATTGTAGCGAGGAGTTTACCAGGATGTTTCACTAGAGTGGTTACAGAGAAGATTTACCAGGATGTTGCACTGGAGAGTTTACAGAGAGATTTAGCAGGATGTTACACCAAGAGCGTGCAGAGGAGATTTACCAGGATGTTGGAGTGGAGAGGGTACAGAGGAGATTTACATGGATGTTGAACAGCAGAGTATAGAGAGGAGATTTAACAGCATGTTGAACAAGTGAGTGTACAGAGAGATTTACCAGGTGATTGCGCTATGGAGAGTACAGAGGAGTTTGACCATGATGTTACACTAGAGTGGGCACAGAGGATATTTTCCAGGATGTTCCACTAGAGAGGTACAGAGGAGATTGACCAGCATGTTGCACTGCATATATTGCAGAGAAGATTTACCAAGATGTTGCACTGGAGAAGGTACAGACGAGATGTATCAGGATGTTGCAGTTGAGAGGTAACAGAGATTTTCCAGGATGTTGCAACAAGAGAGGGTGCAGAGGAAATTTGCGAGGTTGTTGCACTAGAGAGGTTATAGAGGAGATTTAACTGGATGTTGCACTAGAGAGGGTACAGAGGAGATTTACCATGATGTTCCACTACAGAGGATAGATAGAAGATTTACCAGGATGTTGCACTGAAGAGGGAACAAAGGAGATTTAGCAGGATGTTGCACGGAGAGCGTGCAGAAGAGATTTACCAGGAGGTTGGATTGGAGACGGTAAACAGGGGATTTACCTGGATGTTGCTCTGGGGAGGGTACAGAGGAGATTCACCAGATTTTTGAGCTGCAGAGAGTATAGATGTGTTTTACCAGGATGTTACACTAGAGAGGTTACAGCCGAGATTTACCAGGATCTTGCACTGAGAAGGAACAGACGAGATGTATCAGGATGTTGCAATAGAGAGGTAACAAAGGAGATTTTCCTGAATGTTGCAACAAGAGAGGGTGCAGAGGAAATTTGCGAGGTTGTTGCACTAGAGAGGTTATAGAGGAGATTTAACTGGATGTTGCACTAGAGAGGGTACAGAGGAGATTTACCATGATGTTCCACTACAGAGGATAGATAGAAGATTTACCAGGATGTTGCACTGAAGAGGGAACAAAGGAGATTTAGCAGGATGTTGCACGGAGAGCGTGCAGAAGAGATTTACCAGGAGGTTTGAGTGGAGACGGTACACAGTAGATTTATCAGGATGTTGCACTGGAGAGGGTACAGAGGAAATTTACCAGGTTATCGTGCTGCAGAGGGTATAGAGTAGTTTTACCGGGATGTTACACTAGAGAGGGTACAGCCGAGATTTACCAGGATCTTCTACTTGAATGGGTACAAGGGGATTTACCAGGATATTACACTGGAGAGAGTACACAGGTGATTTACGAGGATGTTGCAGGGAGAGGTTTACAAACGATATTTAAAAGGATGTTGCACTGGCAAAGGTGCAGAGGTGATTTAACAGCATGTTGCGGTAGTGAGGGCGCAGAGGAAATTTAATAGTTAGATGCACTGGAGGGTTAACAGAATAGATTTATAAGGATATTGCACTGGACAGGGTACAGAGGAGATATAGTATGATGTTGTACTAGAGAAGTTACAGCAGTGATATACCAAGATGTTGCATTTTAGAGCGTACAGAGTTGATTTACCAGGATGTTGCTACGGAACAGGTAAAGAGGAGATTTACCAGGATGTTGCACTGGTGAGGGTACAGATATGATTTAGCAGGATGTTACACTGGAGAGGGTACTGAGCAGATTTACCAGGATGCTGCACCGAGAGCCTACAGAGGAAATTTACCAGAATATTGCTCTGCAGTGCATGCAGAGCTGATTTACAAGGATGTTGCACTATAGGGAGTACCGAGCTGATTTAACATGATTTTACACTGGAGAGAGTACAGAGGATATTTACCAGGATGTTGTAATGGAGACTGTACAGAGGATATTTAACAGGATATTGCACTTGAGAGGGTGCAGAGAAGATTTACCAGAATGTTGCACTGCTGAGGCTAGAGAGGATATTTACAAGGATGTTGCACTAGAGAGGGTAGAGAGGAGATTTACCAGATGTTCCACTGGTGAATGAACAGAGGAGATTTAAAAGGATATTGCGCTAGAGAGGATTCAGAGGAGATTTACCAGTATGATGTACTGGAGAGTGTACAGTGGAGATTAGCAGGATGATGCACTAGAGAGGGGTGCAGAGGAGATTTACCAGGATGTTGCACTGCAGGGCGTGAAGAGGTGATTTACAATGATCTTGGACTGGCGAGTGTACTGTGGAGATTTACCAGGATGTGGCACTGGAGTGTGTAGCTAGGACATTTACCAGGATATTGCACTAGACAGGTTACAGAGGACATTTGACAGGATGTTGCACTAGAGAGCTTACAGCGGAGATTCACCAGGATGTTGCACTGCAGAGGGTACAGAGCAGATTTACAAGAATGTTGCACTGAAGGGAGTATTGAGGAGAATTAACAGGATGTTGCAATACAGAGGATACAGAGGAGATTTAAAAGGATGATGCACTAGAGAGGGTATAGAGGAGATTTACCAGGATGTTGCACTGGAGAGGTTACAGAAGAGATTTAAGAGGATGTTGCACTGGAGAGTGTACAGAGGAGATTTACCAGGGGTTGTAGCACTGTAGAGAGTACAGGGGAGATTTAGCAGAATATTGCACTAGAGAGTTAAAGTGGAGATTTACCAGAATTTACCAGAGGATGCAGATGAGATAGAGCAGGTTGTTGCACTAGTGAGTTTAGAGAGCAGATTTCCAGGATATGTCACTGGAGAGGGTACTGAAGATATTTAACAGAATTTTACACTGGAGAGGATATAGAGTAGTTTTAACAGGATATAGCACTAGAGAGGATGCAGAGGAGATTTACCACGATGTTGCACTGCAGCTGGTACAGAGGAGATTTACAAAAATGTTGCACTATAGGGAGTACCGAGCTGATTTAACATGATTTTACACTGGAGAAAGTACAGAGGATATTTACCAGGATGTTGTAATGGAGACTGTACAGAGGATATTTAACAGGATATTGCACTTGAGAGGGTGCAGAGAAGATTTACCAGAATGTTGCACTGCTGAGGCTAGAGAGGATATTTACAAGGATGTTGCACTAGAGAGGGTAGAGAGGAGATTTACCAGATGTTCCACTGGGGAATGAACAGAGGAGATTTAAAAGGATATTGCGCTAGAGAGGATTCAGAGGAGATTTACCAGTATGATGTACTGGAGAGTGTACAGTGGAGATTAGCAGGATGATGCACTAGAGAGGGTGCAGAGGAGATTTACCAGGATGTTGCACTGCAGAGCGTGAAGAGGTGATTTACAATGATCTTGGACTGGCGAGTGTACTGTGGAGATTTACCAGGATGTGGCACTGGAGTGTGTAGCTAGGACATTTACCAGGATATTGCACTAGACAGGTTACAGAGGAGATTTGACAGGATGTTGCACTAGAGAGCTTACAGCGGAGATTCACCAGGATGTTGCACTGCAGAGGGTACAGAGCAGATTTACAAGAATGTTGCACTGAAGGGAGTATTGAGGAGAATTAACAGGATGTTGCAATGCAGAGGATACAGAGGAGATTTAAAAGGATGATGTACTAGAGAGGGTATAGAGGAGATTTACCAGGATGTTGCACTGGAGAGGTTACAGAAGAGATTTAAGAGGATGTTGCACTGGAGAGTGTACAGAGGAGATTTACCAGGGGTTGTAGCACTGTAGAGAGTACAGGGGAGATTTAGCAGAATATTGCACTAGAGAGTTAATGTGGAGATTTACCAGAATGTTGTACTAGTGAGGATGCAGATGAGATAGAGCAGGTTGTTGCACTAGTGAGTTTAGAGAGCAGATTTCCAGGATATGTTACTGGAGAGGGTACGGAAGAGATTTTACAGAATTTTACACTGGAGAGGATATAGAGTAGTTTTAACAGGATATAACACTAGAGAGGATACAGCGGAGATTTACCAGGATGTTGCACTGCAGAGTGTAGAAAATAAATTTACTAAGATGCTGCACTAGAGAGGGTAAAGAGGAGATTTACCAGGATGTTGCACTGCAGAGGATACAGAGGAGATTTACCAGGATGTTAGACTGGAGAGGGTAGAGCGTAGATATAGAAGGTTGTTGCACTGACGAGGGTACAGAGGAGATTCTACATGATGATGCAGTGGAGTGGTTGCAGAGGAGATTTACCAGCATGTTGCACTGGAGAGTGTAGAGAGGAGATTAACAAGGATGTTCCACTAGAGTGGTTACAGAGAAGATTTACCAGGATGTTGCACTGGAGAGTTTACAGAGAGATTTACCAGGATGTTGCACCAAGAGCGTGCAGAGGAGATTTATCAGGATGTTGGAGTGGAGAGGGTAAAGAGGAGTTTTACATGGATGTTGAACAGCAGAGGATAGAGAGGAGATTTAACAGCATGTTGAACAAGAGAGTGTACAGAGAGATTTACCAGGTGATTGCGCTATGGAGGGTACAGAGGAGTTTGACCATGATGTTACACTAGAGAGGGCACAGAGGAGATTTTCCAGGATGTTCCACTAGAGAGGTACAGAGGAGATTTACCAGCATGTTGCACTGCAGATATTGCAGAGGAGATTTACCAGGATGTTGCACTGGAGAAGGTGCAGACGAGATGTATCAGGATATTGCAGTAGAGAGGTAACGGAGATTTTCCAGGATATTGCAACAAGAGAAGGTGCAGAGGAAATTTGCGAGATTGTTGCACTAGTGAGTTTACAGAGGAGATTTAACTGGATGTTGCACTAGAGAGGGTACAGAGGAGATTTACCATGATGTTCCACTAGAGAGGATAGAGAGGAGATTTAGCAGGATGTTGCACTGAAGAGGGAACAAAGGAGATTTACCTGGATGTTGCACGGAGAGCGTGCGGACGAGATTTACCAGGAGGTTGGAGTGGAGACAGTAAACAGGGGATTTACCAGGATGTTGCACTGGGGAGGGTACAAAGGAGATTCACCGGGTTATTGTGCTGCAGAGGGTATAGAGGAGATTTACCAGGATGTTACACTAGAGAGGGTACAGCCAAGATTTACCAGGATCTTGCTCTGCAAAAGGTACAGACGAGATGTATCAGGATGCTGCAGTAGAGAGGTAACAAAGGAGATTTTCCAGGATGTTGCAACAAGAGAGGGTGCATAGGAAATTTGCGAGGTTGTTGCACTTGAGAGGTTACAGAGGAGATTTAACTGGATGTTGCACTAGAGAGGGTACAGAGGAGATTTACCATGGTGTTCCACTAGAGAGGATAGAGAGAAGATTTACCAGGATGTTGCACTGAAGAGGGAACAAAGGAGATTTACCAGGATGTTGCACGGAGAGCATGCAGAAGAGATTTACCAGGAGGTTGGAGTATAGATGATAAACAGGGGATTTACCAGGATGTTGCACTTGGGAGGGTACAGAGGAGATTTACTGGGTTATTGTGCTGCAGATGGTATAGAGGGTATAGAGGAGTTTTACCAGGATGTTACACTAGAGAGGGTACAGTCGAGATTTACCAGGATCTTGCACTAGAATGGGTACAAGAGGTTTTACACGGATATTGCACTGGAGAGTGTACATAGGGGATTTACCAGGATGTTGCAGAGAGAGCTTTGCAAAGAATATTTAAAAGTATGTTGCACTGGCGAAGGTCCAGATGAGATTTAACAGGATGTTGCGCTAGTGAGGATGCAGAGGGGATTTACTAGTTAGTTGCACTGCATGGTTTACAGAATAGATTTATAAGGATATTGCACTGGACAGGGTAAAGAGCAATTATAGTTGGATGTTGTACTACAGAAGTTACATGGAAATTTACCAAGATATTGCACTTTAGATGGGAAAGAGTTGATTTACCAGGATGTTGCACCAGAGCAGGTAAAGAGGAGATTTCCCAGCATGTTGCGCTGGAGAGTGTACAGGGGAGATTTACCAGGATGTTGCACTGGCGATAATACAAAGGAAATTTACCAGGATGTTGCAACAGAGAGTGTACAGAGGAGATTCACCAGGATGTTGCACGGGAGCGTGAATAGAAGAGATTTACCATGTTATTGTACTAGACAGGACATAGAGGAGATTTACCTAGATGTTGCACTTGAGAAGTTAGCGGAGATTTACCAGGATGTTGCACTGGAGAGGGTACAGAGCAGATTTATCCAGATGTTGCATCGAGAGCGTGCAGAGGAGATTTACCAGATTGTTGCTCTGCAGAGCGTGCAGAGGTGATTTAAAAGGATATTTCACTGCAGATGTTACAGAGGAGATTTGCAAAAATGTAGCACTACAAGGAGTACCGAGGAGATTTAATAGGATTTTGATCTGGAGAGTGTACAGAGAATATTTACCAGGATGTTGTAATGGAGAGTGTACAGAGGATAGTTAACAGGATATTGCACTTGAGAGGGTGCAGAGAAGATTTACCAGGATATTGCACTGCAGAGCGTGAAGAGGTGATTTACAAAGATCTTGCAATAAAGAATGTACTGAGGAAGTTTACCAGGATATGGCACAGGAGAGTGTACCGAGGAGATTTACCAGGATAGTGCACGAGACACGGTACAGAGGACATTTACCAGGATGTGGCACTAAAGAGGTTACAGCGGAGATTTACCAGGGTGTTGCACTGGAGAGGGTACAGAGGAGATTTCCCAGGATGTTGCACTTGAGAGGCTTCAGAGGTTGCACAGAAGAGTGTACATTGGAGAATCACAAGGATTTAGGACTGGAGAGTGTACAGAGGAGATGTACCAGTATGTTGCACTACGATGGTACAGAAGAGACTTACCAGGATGTTACACTAGTGGGGGTACAGAAGTGATTTACCAGCATGGTGCACTGGAGAGGGTACAGAAACGATTTACCACGATGTTGCAATGGTGCGGTTACGGAGGAGATTTACCAGGAGATGTTGCACTGTAGAGCGTACAGGGTAGATTTACCAGAATATTGCATTAGAGAGGGTACAAAGGAGATTTACCAGGATGTTGCACTGGAGCGGGTACAGAAGAGATTTACTGGGATGTTGCACCAGCGAAGGAACAGAGGAGATTTAACAGGATGTTTTGCTAGAGAGGATTCAGAGAAGATTTACCAGGATGTTCCACTGGAGAGGTTACAGAGGAGATAGCAGGATATTGCATTAGAGAGGGTATAGAGTTTATTTACCAGGATGTTGCACTGCGAGGGTACCGAAGAGATTTACCAGGATGTTACACAAGTGAGTGTACAGAGGTGATTTACTAGGATGTTGCACTGGAGAGGATACCGAAACGATTTACCACGATGTTGCACTGGAGAGGTTACAAAGCAGATTTACCAAGGGATGTTGCACTATACAGAGTACAGGGCAGATTTACCAGAATATTGCACTAGAGAGGGTACAGAGGAGAGTTACCAGGATGTTGCACTAGAAAGGATGTAGAGGATACTTACGAGGAAGTTGCACTAGTGAGGATACAGAGGAAATTTACCATGATTTTGCACTGCAGAGGGTACAGACGAGATGTACCAGGATGTTATACTGGAGAGGTAGCAAGGAGATTAGCAGGTTGTTGCACTGGCGAGGGTACAGAGGAGATTCAACAGGATGTTGCAATGGAGAGGTTGCAGAGGAGATTTACCAGAATGTTGCATTGGAGAGGGTACAGAGGAGATTTACCAGGATGTTCAACTAGAGCTGATACAAAGAAGATTTACCAGGATGTTGCACTGGAGAGGTTACAATGGAGACTTAACTGGATGTTGAACAGAAGAGGTTACAGTGGAGATTTACTAATAAGTTGCACTAGAGAGTGTACAGAAGAGACTTACCAGGTTATTGCACTATAGAGCTACAGAGGAGATTTACCAGCCTGTTGCACCGGAGAGATTACAGAGGAGATTTACATCAATATTGCACTGAAGGGAGTAAAGAGAAGATTTAACAGAATGTTACACTGCAGAAGGTACAGAGGAGATTTGCACAGATGATGCACTATGGAGGGTAAAGAGGAGATTTACCAGCATGTTGCACTCGAGAATGTAGAGAGGAGATTTGCCAGGATGTTCCACTAGATTGGTTACAGAAGAGATTTACCGGGATGTTGCACTGTAGAGCTTACAGGGTAGATTTACCACAATATTGCATTAGAGAGGGTACAAAGGAGATTTACCAGGATGTTGCACTGGAGCGGGTACAGAAGAGATTTACCGGGATGTTGCACCAGCGAAGGAACAGAAGAGATTTAACAGGTTGTTTTGCTAGAGAGGATTCAGAGAAGATTTAGCAGGATGTTCTACTGGAGAGGTTACAGAGCAGATAACAGGATGTTGCATCAGAGAGGTTATAGAGTTTATTTACCAGGATGTTGCACTGCGAGGGTACAGAAGAGATTTACCAGGATGTTAAACAAGTGAGGGTGCAGAGGTGATTTACTAGGATTTTGCATTGGAGAGGATACAGAAACGATTTACCACGATATTGCACTGGAGAGGTTCCAAAACAGATTTACCACGGGATGTTGCACTGTACAGAGTACAGGGCAGATTTACCAGAATATTGCACTAGAGAGGGTACAGAGGAGAGTTACCAGGATGTTGCACTAGAAAGGAAGTAGAGGATACTTACGAGGAAGTTGCACTAGTGAGGATACAGAGGAGATTTACCGTGATGTTGCACTGCAGCGGGTACAGACGAGATTTACCAGGATGATATACTGGAGAGGTAGCGAGGAGATTAGGAGGTTGTTGCACTGGCGAGGGTACAGAGGAGATTCAATAGGATGTTGCAATGGAGAGGTTGCAGAGGAGATTTAGCAGAATGTTGCATTGGAGAGGGCATGGAGGAGATTTACCAGGATGTTCAACTAGAGCTGATACAAAGAAAATTTACCAGGGTGTTGCACTGGAGAGGTTAAAATGGAGACTTAACTGGATGTTGTACAGAAGATGTTACAGTGGAGATTTATAATATGTTGCACTAGAGAGTGTACAGAAGAGATTTACCAGGTTATTGCACTATAGATCTACAGAGGAGATTTACCAGCATGTTGCACTGGAGAGATTACAAAGGAAATTTACATGAATATTGCACTGAAGGTAGTAGAGAGAAGATTTAACAGAATGTTGCACTGCAGAGAGTACAGAGAAGATTTACACAGATGATGCACTAGGGAGGATACAGAGGAGATTTACCAGCATGTTGCACTGGAGAGTGTAGAGAGGAGATTTACCAGGATGTTCCACTAGAGTTGTTACAGAGAAGATTTACCAGGATGTTGCACTGGAGAGTTTACAGAGAGATTTAGCAGGATGTTGCACCAAGAGCATGCAGAGGAGATTTACCATGATGTTGGAGTGGAGAGGGTACAGAGGAGATTTACATGGATGTTCAACAGCAGAGGATAGAGAGGAGTTTTAACAGCATGTTGAACTAGTGAGTGTACAGAGAGATTTACCAGGTGATTGCGCTATGGAGGGTACAGAGGAGTTTGACCATGATGTTACACTAGAGAGGGCACAGAGGAGATTTTCCAGGATGTTCCACTAGAGAGGTACAGAGGAGATTTACCAGCATGTTGCACTGCAGATATTGCAGAGGAGATTTACCAGGATGTTGCACTGGAGAAGGTGCAGAGAAAATTTGCGAGGTTGTTGCACTAGAGAGGTTACAGAGGAGATTTAACTTGATGTTGCACTAGAGAGGGTACAGAGGAGATTTACCATGATGATCCACTAGAGAGGATAGAGAGAAGATTTACCAGGATGTTGCACTGAAGAGTGAACAAAGGAGATTTGCCAGGATGTTGCACGGAGAGCGTGCAGAAGAGTTTTACCAGGAGGTTGGAGTGGAGACGGTAAACTGGGGATTTACAAGGATGTTGCACTGGGGAGGGTACAGAGGAGATTCACTGGGATATTGTGCTGCAGAGGATATAGAGGAGTTTTTCCAGGATGTTACACTAGAGAGAGTACAGCCGAGATTTACCAGGATCTTGCACAGCAGAAGGTACAGACGAGATGAATCAGGATGTTGCAGTAGAGAGGTAACAAAGGAGATTTTCCAGGATGTTGCAACAAGAGAGGGTGCAGAGGATATTTGCGAGGTTGTTGCACTTGAGAGGTTACAGAGGAGATTTAACTGGATGTTGCACTAGAGAGGGTACAGAGAAGTTTTACCATGATGTTCCTCTAGATAGGATAGAGATAAGATTTACCAGGATGCTGCACTGAAGAGGGAACAAAGGAGATTTACCAGGATGTTGCAAGGAGAGCATGCAGAAGAGATTTACCAGGAGGTTGGAGTGTAGATGATAAACAGTGGATTTACCAGGATCTTGCACTAGAATGGGTACAAGAGGTTTTACACGGATATTGCACTGGAGAGTGTACATAGGAGATTTGCCAGGATGTTGCAGAGAGAGCTTTGCAAAGAATATTTAAAAGGATGTTGCACTGGCGAGATCCAGAAGAGATTTAACAGGATGTTGCGCTAGTGAGGATGCAGCGAGAATTTACTAGGTAGTTGCACTGCTGGGTTTACAGAGATGACTTATAAGGATATTGCACTGGACAGGGTACAGAGAAGTTATAGTAGCATGTTGTACTAGAGAAGTTACAGCGGAAATTTACCAAGATGTTGCACTTTAGAAGGGAAAGAGTTGATTTACCAAGATGTTGCACCGGAGCATGTAAAGAGGAGATTTCCCAGCATGTTGCACTGGAGAGTGTACAGGGGAGATTTACCAGCATGTTGCACCGGAGATAATACAAAGGAAATTTACCAGGATGTTGCAAAAGAGAGTGTACAGAGGAGATTCACCAGGATGTTGCACGGGAGCGTGTATACAAGAGATTTACCATGTTATTGCACTAGACAGGACATAGAGGAGATTTACCTGGATGTTGCACTTGAGAAGTTAGCGTAGATTTACCAGGATGTTGCACTGGAGAGGGTACAGAGCAGATTTATCCGGATGTTGCATCGAGAGCGTGCAGAGGAGATTTACCAGGATGTTGCTCTGCAGAGCGTGCAGAGGTGATTTACAAGGATATTTCAATGCAGATGTTACAGAGGAGATTTACAAAAATGTTGCACTACAGGGAGTACCGAGGAGATTTAATAGGATTTTGATCTGGAGAGTGTACAGAGAATATTTACCAGGATGTTGTAATGGAGAGTGTACAGAGGATATTTAACAGGATATTGCACTTGAGAGGGTGCAGATAAGATTTACCAGGATGTTGCACTGCAAAGCATGAAGAGGTGATTTACAAAGATCTTGCACTAAAGAGTGTACTGAGGAAGTTTACCAGGATATGGCACAGGAAAATGTGCCGAGGAGATTTACCAGGATATTGCACGAGACACGGTACAAAGGTGATTTACGAGGATGTGGCACTAAAGAGGTTACAGCGGAGATTTACCAGGGTGTTGCACTGGAGATGGTACAGCGGAGATTTACCAGGATGTTGCACTTGAGAGGCTTCAGAGGTTGCACAGAAGAGTGTACATTGGAGAATCACAAGGATTTAGGACTGGAGAGTGTACAGAGGAGATGTACCAGTATGTTGCACTACGATGGAACAGAAGACACTTACCAGGATGTTACACTAGTGAGGGTACAGAAGTGATTTACCAGGATGGTGCACTGGAGAGGGTACAGAAACGATTTACGACGATGTTGCAATGGTGAGGTTACAGAGGAGATTTACCAGGGGATGTTGCACTGTAGAGCGTACAGGGTAGATTTACCAGAATATTGCATTAGAGAGGGTACAAAGGAGATTTACCAGGATGTTGCACTGGAACGGGTACAGAAGAGATTTACCAGGATGTTGCACCAGCGAAGTATAAGAGGAGATTTAACAGGATGTTTTGCTAGAGAGGATTCAGAGAAGATTTACCAGGATGTTCCACTGGAGAGGTTGCACAGGAGATTAGCAGGATGTTGCTTTAGAGATGGTATAGAGTTTATTTACCAGGATGTTGCACTGCGAGGGTACAGAAGAGATTTACCAGGATGTTACACAAATGAAGGTACAGAGGTGATTTACTAGGATGTTGCACTGGAGAGGATACAGAAACGATTTACCACGATGTTGCACTGGAGAGGTTACAAAGCAGATTTACCAGGGGATGTTGAACTGTAGAGAGTACAGAGGAGATTTACACAGATGATGCACTAGGGAGGGTACAGAGGAGATTTGCCAGGATGTTACACTAGAGAGGGTACAGAGGAGATTTTCCAACATGTTGCTCTAAAGTGGGTGCAGTGGAGATTTACCAGGATGTTGCACTGGAGAAAGTAAATGGAGATTTACCAGGAGATTGCACTAAAAAGGGTACTGAGAAGTTTTAAAGGATGTTGCACTAGAGAGAGAACAGAGGAGATTTACCAGGATGTTCCACTAGAGTGGATACAGAGAAGATTTTCCAGAATGTTGCACTGGAGAGTGTACAGAGGAGATTTACCAATATGTTGCGCTGAAAGTTTGCAGAGGAGCTTTACAGGATGTTGGACTGGAGATGGTACAGAGGAGATTTACCAGGATTTTCCAGTGCACTAAATACAGAGGAGATTTACCAGGATTGTTTCACTGGAGAGGGTACAGAGGAGATTTACCAGATTATTGCACAGCACTGGGTACAGAGCAGTTTTACCAGGTTGTTACACTTGAGAGGGTACAGAGGAGTTTTACCAGGATGTTACACTAGAGAGGGCACAGCGATGATTTACCAGAATGTTGCACCAGAGAGGATACAAATGAAATTTACTAGGATGTGGCCCTGGGATGGTACAGAAGAGATTCAACATAATTTTCCACCAGACAGGGTACAGAGGAGATTTAACAGAATGTTCCACCAGACAGGGTACAGAGGAAATTTAACAGGATGTTGCGCTAGAGAGGATGCAGAGGGGATTTACTAGGTAGTTGCACTGGAGGAGTTACAGAGGAGATTTACCAGGATGTTGCACTAGACAGGATAAAGACAGATATAGCAGGAATTTGTACTACAGAAGCTACGGGGGAGAATTACCAAGATGTTGCACTGGATAGGGTACAGAGGAGATTTACCAGGATGTTGCACCGGAGCAGGTACAGAGGAGATTTACCAGCATTTTGCACTGGACAGGGTACAGGGGAGATTTACCAGGATGTTGCACTGGAAAGAATACAGAGGAGATTTACCAGGATGTTGCACTGGAGCGGGTACAGAGGAGATTTACCAGGATGTTGCACTTGAGAAGTTACAGCGGATATTAACCAAGATGTTGCACTGAAGAGGGTACAGCTGTGATTTTCCAGCTTGTTGCAGTGGAGCTGTATAAATGAGATTTACCAGATTTATGCACTAAAGAGTGTACAGAGGAGATTTATCAGGATGTTGCACTAGAGATGTTGCAGCGGAGATTTACCAGGATGTCGCACTGCAGAGGGTACAGAGCAGATTTACAAAAATGTTGCATTGGGAAGGTACAGAGGAGATTTTCACAGATGATGTTCTAAAGAGTGTGCAGTGGAGATATACCAGGATGTTGCACTGGAGAGGGTACAGAGGAGATATAACAGAACGCTCCACTAGAGATGCTACAGCGAATATTTCGCACGATGTTGCACTGGAGAGGATACAGAGGAGATTTACCAGGATGTTGCTCTAAGAGCGTACAGAGGTGTTTTACAAGGATGTTGCACTGCTGATGATACAGCGAAGATTTTCAAAAATGTTGCGCTGATGGGATTACAGAGGTGATTTAACAGGCTTTTGCACTGGAGAGTGTACAGAGGATATTTATCAAGATGTTGTACTGGAGAGTTTACAGAGGATATTTAATAGCATATTCCACTTCAGAGCGTGCAGAGGAGATTTACCAGAATGTTGCACTGCAGTGGGTAGAGAGGAGATTTAGAAGGGTGTTGCAGTCGAGTGGTTAAAAAGGAGAATACCAGGATTTTACTCCAGCGAAGGAACAGAGGAGATTTAACATCATGTTGTGCTAGAGAGGAATCAGTGAAGATTTACCAGTATGTTCCTCTGGAGAGGTTACAGAGGAGATTTAGCAGGATATTGCACTAGAGAGGGTGCAGAGGAGATTTACCAGGATGTTCCACTGGAGAGGGTACAGAGGTGATTTACCTGGATGTTGCACTGCGTGAGTACAGAAGAGATCTACCAGGAAGTTACACTAGTGAGAGTACAGAGGTGATTAGCCAGGATTCTGCACTGGAGAGGTACAGAGGAGATTTACCAGCATGTTGCACTGGAGAGCTTACAGGGGAGATTTACCAGGATGTTGCACTTGAAAGAATACAGAGGAGATTTACCAGGATGTTGCACTGGAGCGGGTACAGAAGAGATTTACCGGGATGTTGCACCAGCGAAGGAACAGAAGAGATTTAACAGGTTGTTTTGCTAGAGAGGATTCAGAGAAGATTTAGCAGGATGTTCTACTGGAGAGGTTACAGAGCAGATAACAGGATGTTGCATCAGAGAGGTTATAGAGTTTATTTACCAGGATGTTGCACTGCGAGGGTACAGAAGAGATTTACCAGGATGTTAAACAAGTGAGGGTGCAGAGGTGATTTACTAGGATTTTGCATTGGAGAGGATACAGAAACGATTTACCACGATATTGCACTGGAGAGGTTCCAAAACAGATTTACCACGGGATGTTGCACTGTACAGAGTACAGGGCAGATTTACCAGAATATTGCACTAGAGAGGGTACAGAGGAGAGTTACCAGGATGTTGCACTAGAAAGGAAGTAGAGGATACTTACGAGGAAGTTGCACTAGTGAGGATACAGAGGAGATTTACCGTGATGTTGCACTGCAGCGGGTACAGACGAGATTTACCAGGATGATATACTGGAGAGGTAGCGAGGAGATTAGGAGGTTGTTGCACTGGCGAGGGTACAGAGGAGATTCAATAGGATGTTGCAATGGAGAGGTTGCAGAGGAGATTTAGCAGAATGTTGCATTGGAGAGGGCATGGAGGAGATTTACCAGGATGTTCAACTAAAGCTGATACAAAGAAAATTTACCAGGGTGTTGCACTGGAGAGGTTAAAATGGAGACTTAACTGGATGTTGTACAGAAGATGTTACAGTGGAGATTTATAATATGTTGCACTAGAGAGTGTACAGAAGAGATTTACCAGGTTATTGCACTATAGATCTACAGAGGAGATTTACCAGCATGTTGCACTGGAGAGATTACAAAGGAAATTTACATGAATATTGCACTGAAGGTAGTAGAGAGAAGATTTAACAGAATGTTGCACTGCAGAGAGTACAGAGAAGATTTACACAGATGATGCACTAGGGAGGATACAGAGGAGATTTACCAGCATGTTGCACTGGAGAGTGTAGAGAGGAGATTTACCAGGATGTTCCACTAGAGTTGTTACAGAGAAGATTTACCAGGATGTTGCACTGGAGAGTTTACAGAGAGATTTAGCAGGATGTTGCACCAAGAGCATGCAGAGGAGATTTACCATGATGTTGGAGTGGAGAGGGTACAGAGGAGATTTACATGGATGTTCAACAGCAGAGGATAGAGAGGAGTTTTAACAGCATGTTGAACTAGTGAGTGTACAGAGAGATTTACCAGGTGATTGCGCTATGGAGGGTACAGAGGAGTTTGACCATGATGTTACACTAGAGAGGGCACAGAGGAGATTTTCCAGGATGTTCCACTAGAGAGGTACAGAGGAGATTTACCAGCATGTTGCACTGCAGATATTGCAGAGGAGATTTACCAGGATGTTGCACTGGAGAAGGTGCAGAGAAAATTTGCGAGGTTGTTGCACTAGAGAGGTTACAGAGGAGATTTAACTTGATGTTGCACTAGAGAGGGTACAGAGGAGATTTACCATGATGATCCACTAGAGAGGATAGAGTGAAGATTTACCACGATGTTGCACTGAAGAGTGAACAAAGGAGATTTGCCAGGATGTTGCACGGAGAGCGTGCAGAAGAGTTTTACCAGGAGGTTGGAGTGGAGACGGTAAACTGGGGATTTACAAGGATGTTGCACTGGGGAGGGTACAGAGGAGATTCACTGGGATATTGTGCTGCAGAGGATATAGAGGAGTTTTTCCAGGATGTTACACTAGAGAGAGTACAGCCGAGATTTACCAGGATCTTGCACAGCAGAAGGTACAGACGAGATGAATCAGGATGTTGCAGTAGAGAGGTAACAAAGGAGATTTTCCAGGATGTTGCAACAAGAGAGGGTGCAGAGGATATTTGCGAGGTTGTTGCACTTGAGAGGTTACAGAGGAGATTTAACTGGATGTTGCACTAGAGAGGGTACAGAGAAGTTTTACCATGATGTTCCTCTAGATAGGATAGAGATAAGATTTACCAGGATGCTGCACTGAAGAGGGAACAAAGGAGATTTACCAGGATGTTGCAAGGAGAGCATGCAGAAGAGATTTACCAGGAGGTTGGAGTGTAGATGATAAACAGGGGATTTACCAGGATCTTGCACTAGAATGGGTACAAGAGGTTTTACACGGATATTGCACTGGAGAGTGTACATAGGAGATTTGCCAGGATGTTGCAGAGAGAGCTTTGCAAAGAATATTTAAAAGGATGTTGCACTGGCGAGATCCAGAAGAGATTTAACAGGATGTTGCGCTAGTGAGGATGCAGCGAGGATTTACTAGGTAGTTGCACTGCAGGGTTTACAGAGATGACTTATAAGGATATTGCACTGGACAGGGTACAGAGAAGTTATAGTAGCATGTTGTACTAGAGAAGTTACAGCGGAAATTTACCAAGATGTTGCACTTTAGAAGGGAAAGAGTTGATTTACCAAGATGTTGCACCGGAGCATGTAAAGAGGAGATTTCCCAGCATGTTGCACTGGAGAGTGTACAGGGGAGATTTACCAGCATGTTGCACCGGAGATAATACAAAGGAAATTTACCAGGATGTTGCAAAAGAGAGTGTACAGAGGAGATTCACCAGGATGTTGCACGGGAGCGTGTATAGAAGAGATTTACCATGTTATTGCACTAGACAGGACATAGAGGAGATTTACCTGGATGTTGCACTTGAGAAGTTAGCGTAGATTTACCAGGATGTTGCACTGGAGAGGGTACAGAGCAGATTTATCCGGATGTTGCATCGAGAGCGTGCAGAGGAGATTTACCAGGATGTTGCTCTGCAGAGCGTGCAGAGGTGATTTACAAGGATATTTCAATGCAGATGTTACAGAGGAGATTTACAAAAATGTTGCACTACAGGGAGTACCGAGGAGATTTAATAGGATTTTGATCTGGAGAGTGTACAGAGAATATTTACCAGGATGTTGTAATGGAGAGTGTACAGAGGATATTTAACAGGATATTGCACTTGAGAGGGTGCAGATAAGATTTACCAGGATGTTGCACTGCAAAGCATGAAGAGGTGATTTACAAAGATCTTGCACTAAAGAGTGTACTGAGGAAGTTTACCAGGATATGGCACAGGAAAATGTGCCGAGGAGATTTACCAGGATATTGCACGAGACACGGTACAAAGGTGATTTACGAGGATGTGGCACTAAAGAGGTTACAGCGGAGATTTACCAGGGTGTTGCACTGGAGATGGTACAGAGGAGATTTACCAGGATGTTGCACTTGAGAGGCTTCAGAGGTTGCACAGAAGAGTGTACATTGGAGAATCACAAGGATTTAGGACTGGAGAGTGTACAGAGGAGATGTACCAGTATGTTGCACTACGATGGAACAGAAGACACTTACCAGGATGTTACACTAGTGAGGGTACAGAAGTGATTTACCAGGATGGTGCACTGGAGAGGGTACAGAAACGATTTACGACGATGTTGCAATGGTGAGGTTACAGAGGAGATTTACCAGGGGATGTTGCACTGTAGAGCGTACAGGGTAGATTTACCAGAATATTGCATTAGAGAGGGTACAAAGGAGATTTACCAGGATGTTGCACTGGAACGGGTACAGAAGAGATTTACCAGGATGTTGCACCAGCGAAGTATAAGAGGAGATTTAACAGGATGTTTTGCTAGAGAGGATTCAGAGAAGATTTACCAGGATGTTCCACTGGAGAGGTTGCACAGGAGATTAGCAGGATGTTGCTTTAGAGATGGTATAGAGTTTATTTACCAGGATGTTGCACTGCGAGGGTACAGAAGAGATTTACCAGGATGTTACACAAATGAAGGTACAGAGGTGATTTACTAGGATGTTGCACTGGAGAGGATACAGAAACGATTTACCACGATGTTGCACTGGAGAGGTTACAAAGCAGATTTACCAGGGGATGTTGAACTGTAGAGAGTACAGAGGAGATTTACACAGATGATGCACTAGGGAGGGTACAGAGGAGATTTGCCAGGATGTTACACTAGAGAGGGTACAGAGGAGATTTTCCAACATGTTGCTCTAAAGTGGGTGCAGTGGAGATTTACCAGGATGTTGCACTGGAGAAAGTAAATGGAGATTTACCAGGAGATTGCACTAAAAAGGGTACTGAGAAGTTTTAAAGGATGTTGCACTAGAGAGGGAACAGAGGAGATTTACCAGGATGTTCCACTAGAGTGGATACAGAGAAGATTTTCCAGAATGTTGCACTGGAGAGTGTACAGAGGAGATTTACCAATATGTTGCGCTGAAAGTTTGCAGAGGAGCTTTACAGGATGTTGGACTGGAGATGGTACAGAGGAGATTTACCAGGATTTTCCAGTGCACTAAATACAGAGGAGATTTACCAGGATTGTTTCACTGGAGAGGGTACAGAGGAGATTTACCAGATTATTGCACAGCACTGGGTACAGAGCAGTTTTACCAGGTTGTTACACTTGAGAGGGTACAGAGGAGTTTTACCAGGATGTTACACTAGAGAGGGCACAGCGATGATTTACCAGAATGTTGCACCAGAGAGGATACAAATGAAATTTACTAGGATGTGGCCCTGGGATGGTACAGAAGAGATTCAACATAATTTTCCACCAGACAGGGTACAGAGGAGATTTAACAGAATGTTCCACCAGACAGGGTACAGAGGAAATTTAACAGGATGTTGCGCTAGAGAGGATGCAGAGGGGATTTACTAGGTAGTTGCACTGGAGGAGTTACAGAGGAGATTTACCAGGATGTTGCACTAGACAGGATAAAGACAGATATAGCAGGAATTTGTACTACAGAAGCTACGGGGGAGAATTACCAAGATGTTGCACTGGATAGGGTACAGAGGAGATTTACCAGGATGTTGCACCGGAGCAGGTACAGAGGAGATTTACCAGCATTTTGCACTGGACAGGGTACAGGGGAGATTTACCAGGATGTTGCACTGGAAAGAATACAGAGGAGATTTACCAGGATGTTGCACTGGAGCGGGTACAGAGGAGATTTACCAGGATGTTGCACTTGAGAAGTTACAGCGGATATTAACCAAGATGTCGCACTGAAGAGGGTACAGAGCAGATTTACAAAAATGTTGCATTGGGAAGGTACAGAGGAGATTTTCACAGATGATGTTCTAAAGAGTGTGCAGTGGAGATATACCAGGATGTTGCACTGGAGAGGGTACAGAGGAGATATAACAGAACGCTCCACTAGAGATGCTACAGCGAATATTTCGCACGATGTTGCACTGGAGAGGATACAGAGGAGATTTACCAGGATGTTGCTCTAAGAGCGTACAGAGGTGTTTTACAAGGATGTTGCACTGCTGATGATACAGAGAAGATTTTCAAAAATGTTGCGCTGATGGGATTACAGAGGTGATTTAACAGGCTTTTGCACTGGAGAGTGTACAGAGGATATTTATCAAGATGTTGTACTGGAGAGTTTACAGAGGATATTTAAGAGCATATTCCACTTCAGAGCGTGCAGAGGAGATTTACCAGAATGTTGCACTGCAGTGGGTAGAGAGGAGATTTAGAAGGGTGTTGCAGTCGAGTGGTTAAAAAGGAGAATACCAGGATTTTACTCCAGCGAAGGAACAGAGGAGATTTAACATCATGTTGTGCTAGAGAGGATTCAGTGAAGATTTACCAGTATGTTCCTCTGGAGAGGTTACAGAGGAGATTTAGCAGGATATTGCACTAGAGAGGGTGCAGAGGAGATTTACCAGGATGTTGCACTGGAGAGGGTACAGAGGTGATTTACCTGGATGTTGCACTGCGTGAGTACAGAAGAGATCTACCAGGAAGTTACACTAGTGAGAGTACAGAGGTGATTAGCCAGGATTCTGCACTGGAGAGGTACAGAGGAGATTTACCAGCATGTTGCACTGGAGAGGCTACAGGGGAGATTTACCAGGATGTTGCACTTGAAAGAATACAGAGGAGATTTACCAGGATGTTGCACTGGAGCGGGTACAGAAGAGATTTACCACGATAGTGCACTAGACAGGGTACAGAGGAGATTTACCAGGATGTAGCACTTGAGAAGTTACAGCGGATATTAACCAGAATGTTGCACTGAAGAGGGCACAGCTGTGATTTTCCAGCTTGTTGCAGTGGAGCTGTACAGATGAGATTTACCAGGTTTATGCTCTAAAGAGTGTACAGAGGAGATTTACCAGGATGTTGCACTAGAGAGGTTGCAGCGGAGATTTACCAGGATGTCGCACTGCAGAGGGTACAGAGGAGATTTACAAAAAATGTTGCACTAGCGAAGGTACAGAGGCGATTTTCCAAGATGATGTTCTAGAGAGTGTGCAGTGGAGATATACCAGGATGTTGCATTGGAGAGGGCACAGATGAGATTTACCAGGTTATTGCACAGCACTGGGTACAGAGGAGTTTTACCAGGATGTTACACTTGAGAGGGTACAGAGGAGTTTTACCAGGATGTTACACTAGAGAGGGTACAGCGATGATTTACCAGAATGTTGTACCAGAGAGGATACAAATGAAATTTGCTAGGATGTGGCCCTGGGAGGGTACAGGAGAGATTCAACATAATTTTCCACCAGACAGGGTACAGAGGTGATTTACCAGAATGTTCCACCAGACAGGGTACAGAGGAAATTTAACAGGATGTTGTGCTAGAGAGGATGCAGAGGGGATTTACTAGGTAGTTGCAGTGGGGGAGTTACAGAGGAGATTTACCAGGATATTGCACTAGACAGGATAAAGAGAGATATAGCAGGAAGTTGTACTAGAGAAGTTACGGGGGAGATTTACCAAGGTGTTGCACTGGATAGGGTACAGAGGTGATTTACCAGTATGTTGCACCAGAGCAGGTACAGAGGAGATTTACCAGCATGTTGCACTGGAGAGGGTACAGGGGAGATTTACCAGGATGTTCCACTGGAGCGGGTACAGAAGAGATTTACCATAATATTGCACTAGACAGGGTACAGAGGAGATTTACCCGGATGTTGCACTTGAGAAGTTACAACGGATATTAACCAGGATGTTGCACTGAAGAGGGTACAGCTGTGATTTTCTAGCTTGTTGCAATGGAGCTGTACAGATGAGATTTACCAGGTTTATGCACTAAAGAGTGTACAGAGGAGATTTACCAGGATGTTGCACTAGAGAGGTTGCAGAGGAGATTTACGAGGATGTCGCACTGCAGAGGGTACAGAGGAGATTTACAAAAATTTTGCACTAGCGAAGGTACAGAGGAGATTTTCCAAGATGATGTTCTAGAGAGTGTGCACTGGAGATATACCAGGATGTTGCACTGGAGAGATTAGAGAGGAGATTTAACAGGAGGCTGCACTAGAGATGATACAGCGAATATTTCGCACGGTGTTGCACTGGAGAGGTTACAGAGGAGATTTATCAGGATGTTGCTCTGAGAGCGTACAGAGGTGTTTTACAAAGAAGTTGCACTGCTGATGATACAGAGAAGATTTACAAAAATGTTTTGCTGGAGGGATTACAGAGGTGATTTAACAGGCTTTTGCACTGGAGAGTGTACAGAGGATATTTATCAAGATGTTGTACTGGAGAGTTTACAGAGGATATTTAATAGGATATTCCACTTGAGAGCGTGCAGAGGAGATTTACCAGAATGTTGCACTGCAGTGGGTAGAGAGGAGTTTTAGAAGGGTGTTGCAGTAGAGTGGTTAGAAAGGAGATTTACCAGGATGTTACTCCAGCGAAGGAACAGAGGAGATTTAACAGGATGTTGTGCTAGAGAGGATTCAGTGAAGATTTACCAGGATGTTCCTCTGGAGAGGTTACAGAGGAGATTTAGCAGGATGTTGCACTAGAGAGGGTGCAGAGGAGATTTACCAGGATGTTGCACTGGAGAGGGTACAGAAGTGATTTACCAGGATGTTACACTGCGAGAGTACAGAAGAGATCTACCAGGAGGTTAAACTAGTGAGAGAACAGAGCTGATTAACCTAGAATGTTGCACTGGAGAGGGTGCAGAAGAGATTCACCACGATGTTGCCTTGGAGAGGTTATAGACGAGATTTACTAGGAGATGTTGCACTGTAGAGAATACAGGGTAGATTTACCAGAATATTCGACTAGAGATGGAACAGAGGAGATTTATGCAGAATGTCGCACTAGAGAGGATGCAGAGGAGATTTACTATGATGTTGCACCAGAAAGGATGCAGAGGAGATTTATGAGGATGTTGCACTAGAGAGGATGCAGAGAAGATTTACCACGATGTTGCAATGCAGAGGGTACAGACGAGATTTATCAGGACGTTACACAGGAGAGGGTAGCGAGGAGATTTAGCAGGTTGTTGCATTTGCGAGGTTATAGAGTAGATTTACCAGGATGTTGCATTGGAGAGGGTACAGTGAAGATTTACGAGGATATTGCACTAGAGATGTTACAGAGAAGATTTAGCAGGATATTGCACTGGGGAGGTTACAAAGGGGACTTACCAGGATATTATACCGAGAGCGTGCAGAGGAGATTTTCCTGGATGTTGGAGTGGAAAGTGTACAGAGGAGATTTACCAGGATGTTGCATTAGAGAGGGCACTGAGGAGATTTACCAGGTTAATGCACTAAAGAGGGTAGAGAGGAGTTTTAGCAGGACGTTACACTAGAGAGGTACAGAAGAGATTTTCCAGGATGTTGCTCTAGAGAGGGTGCATTCGAGATTTACCAGGATATAGTACTGGAGATCATACAGAGGAGATTTACAAGGATTTTGGACTGGAGAGGGAACAGAGGAGATTTAGCAGAATGTTGCACTATAGAGGCAACATAAGAGATTGCACCAGGATGTTGCACTAGAGAATGTACAGAGGACATTTAATAGGATGTTGTTCTAGAGAGCGAACAGAGGAGATTTAGCAGGATGATCCCCTAGAGAGGATACAGAGAAGATTTACCAGAATGTTGCACCGGAAAGTGTACATTGGAGCTTTACCAGGATGTTGGACTGGAGGGGCGACAGAGGAGATTTACCAGGATGTTCCAGTGGAGTGGGTACAGAGGAGATTTAACAATGATGTTGCACCAGAGAGGATACAGACTAGATTTACTAGGATGTGGCCCCAGAGGGTATAGAGGAGATTTACAAGGATGTTGCCATAGAGAGGGTATAGAGGTGATATAGCAGGATGTTGCACTGGAGAAGTTATAGAGGAGATTTACCTGGTTGTTGCACCGAGGGCCTGCAGAGGAACTTTACCAGGACGTTGCCCTGCAAAGCGTGCAGAGTTGATTTACAAGGATGTTGCACTGCAGATGGTACAGAGGAGATTTCCAAAAATGTTGCACTGGAGGAAGTAACTAGGAGATTTAACAGGTATTTGCACTGGAGAGTGCACAGAGGATATTTACCAGGATGTTGCACTGGACAGTGTACAGAGGATATTTAACAGGATATTGCAATTGAGAGGTTGCAGAGTAGATTTACCAGAATGTTGCACCGCAGAGGCTAGAGAGGAGATTTACAAGGATGTTGCACTAGAGAGGATAGAGAGGAGTTTTATCAGAAGTTGCACTGGCAAAGGAAAAGAGGACATTTAAACGGATATTGTGCTAGAGAGGAATCAGATGATATTTACCCACATGTTGAACTGGAGAGGGTACAGACGAGTTTTAACAGGATATTGCACTAGAGAAGATGTAGAGGAGATTTACCAGGATGTTGCAATAGAGAGGTTAAAGCGGAGATTTACCTGGTTGTTGCACTGGAGAGGTACAGAGGAGAATTACCAGGATGTTGCAACAGAGAGTGTGTATAGGAGATTTACCAGGATGTTGCACTAGAGAATGTACAGAGGACATTTAATAGGATGTTGTTCTAGAGAGCGAACAGAGGAGATTTAGCAGGATGATCCCCTAGAGAGGATACAGAGAAGATTTACCAGAATGTTGCACCGGAAAGTGTACATTGGAGCTTTACCAGGATGTTGGACTGGAGGGGCGACAGAGGAAATTTACCAGGATGTTCCAGTGGAGTGGGTACAGAGGAGATTTAACAATGATGTTGCACCAGAGAGGATACAGACGAGATTTACTAGGATGTGGCCCCAAAGGGTATAGAGGAGATTTACAAGGATGTTGCACTAGAGAGGGTATAGAGGTGATATAGCAGGATGTTGCACTGGAGAAGTTATAGAGGAGATTTACCTGGTTGTTGCACCGAGGGCCTGCAGAGGAACTTTACCAGGACGTTGCTCTGCAAAGCGTGCAGAGGTGATTTACAAGGATGTTGCACTGCAGATGATACAGAGGAGATTTCCAAAAATGTTGCACTGGAGGAAGTAACTAGGAGATTTAACAGGTATTTGCACTGGAGAGTGCACAGAGGATATTTACCAGGATGTTGTACTGGACAGTGTACAGAGGATATTTAACAGGATATTGCAATTGAGAGGTTGCAGAGTAGATTTACCAGAATGTTGCACCGCAGAGGCTAGAGAGGAGATTTACAAGGATGTTGCACTAGAGAGGATAGAGAGGAGTTTTATCAGAAGTTGCACTGGCAAAGGAAAAGAGGACATTTAAACGGACATTGTGCTAGAGAGGAATCAGATGATATTTACCCACATGTTGAACTGGAGAGGGTACAGACGAGTTTTAACAGGATATTGCACTAGAGAAGATGTAGAGGAGATTTACCAGGATGTTGCAATAGAGAGGTTACAGCGGAGATTTACCTGGTTGTTGCACTGGAGAGGTACAGAGGAGAATTACCAGGATGTTGCAACAGAGCGGGTGTATAGGAGACTTACCAGGATGATGCACTAGAGAGGGTACAGAGGAGATTTACCAGGATGTTGCACTGGAGAGGGTACAGAAGAGATTTACCACGATGTTGCATTGGAGAGGTATAGAGGGGATTTACCAGGGGATGTGGCACTGTAGAGAATACAGGGGAGATTTAACAGAATATTGCACTAGAGATGTTACAGAGGAGTTTTACCAGGTTGTTGCAGTGGAGACGTTCAGAGGAGATCTACTAGGATATTGCACTAGAGAGGAAGCAGATGAGATTTGCCATAATGTTGCACTGCTGAGTGTACAGTGCAGATTTTACAGCATGTTGCACTGGAGAGGGTACCGAGGAGATTTAACAGGATTTTACACTGGAGAGTGTATATAGGAGTTTTGTCAGGATATTGCACTAGAGAGGGTGCAGAGGAGATTTACCAGGCTATTGCACTAAAGAGTGTAGAAAAGAGATTTACAAGGATGCTGCACTAGAGAGGGTACAGCGGATATTTACCAGTCTGTTGCACTGCAGATGGTACAGAGGAGATTTACCAGGATGCTACACTAGAGTTAGTAGAGAGGAGATTTAGAAGGTTGTTTCATTGACGTGGGGACAGAGGAGATTCAACACAATGTTGCAGTGTAGAGGTTGCAGGGGGGATTTACCAGCACGTTGCACTGGAGAGGGAACAGAGGAGATTTAGCAGGATGTTCCACTAGAGAGGATAAAGAGAAGAGTTATCAGGATGTTGCACTGGAGAGTTTACAGAGAGATTTACCAGGATGTTGCACCGAGAGCGTGCAGAGGAGATTTACCAGGATGTTGGAATGGAGATGGTACAGAGGAGATTTACCTGGATGTTGAACAGCAGAGGGTAGAGAGGAGATTTAACAGTACCTTGAACTAGTGAGTGTACAGAGGAGGTTTACCAGGCCATTGCTCTACAGACGGTACAGAGGAGTTTTACCAGGATGTTAAATTAGAGAGGGCACAGCTGAGATTTTGCAGGATGTTGCACTAGAGATGTACAGAGGAGATTTACCATAATCTTGCACTGCAGAGATTGCAGAGGAGCTTTACCAGGATGTTGCACTGGAGAGGGTACAGAGATGATTTACCAGGATGTTGCACTGTGAGTGCACAGAAGAGATTTACCAGGATGTTACACTAGTGAGGGTACAGAGGTGATTTACCAGGATTTTGTACTAGAGAGGGTACAGAAGAGATTTACCACGATGTTGCCTTGGAGAGGTAATAGAGGAGACTTACCAGGCGATATTGCACTTTAGAGAGTATAGAAACATAGAAACATAGACAATAGGTGCAGGAGTAGGCCATTCGGCCCTTCTAGCCTGCACCGCCATTCAATGAGTTCATGGGTAGATGTACCAGAATATTGCAATAGAGAGGGTACAACGAGGTTTACCAGGATGTTGCACTAGAGATGAAACAGAGATTTACTAGGATGTCGCACTAGAAAGGATGCAGAGGAGAAATATGAGGATGTTGTACTAGAGAGGGTGCAGAGGAGATTTACCACGATGTTTTAATGCAGAGGGTACAAACGAGATTTAAAGGACGTTACACTGGAGAGGGTAGCAAGGAGATTTATCAGGTCGTTGCATTGACGACGGTACAGAGGAGATTCAACAGGATGTTGCAGTGGAGAGGTTGCAGAGGAGATTTAGCAGGCTGTTGCACTGGAGAGGGTATAGAGGAGATTTACCAGGATGTTCCACTAGAGATGATACAGAGAAGATTTAGCACGTAATTTCAATGGAGAGGTTACAAAGGCGACTTACTGGATATTATACCGCAAGTGTGCAGAGGATATTTACCAGGATGTTGGTGTGGAGAACGTACAGAGCCGATTTTCCTGGATGTTGAACAGGAGATGGTACAGAGATGAGATTTACCAGGATGTTGCACTAGTGAGGGTACTGAGGAGATTTACAAGGTTATTGCACTATAGAGGGAACAGAGGAGTTTTAGCAGGATGTTACAGTAGAGAGGATACAGAGGAGATTTTCCAGGAAGTTTCACTAGAGAGGTACAGATCAGATTTTCAAAGATGTTGCTCTAGAGAAGGTGCAGTGGAGATTTACCAGGAAGTTGCACTGGAGAGAGTACAGAGGATATTTACCAGGATGTTGCACTAGAGAGTGTACAGAGGAGATTTAACAGGATGTTGCTCTAGAGAGGGAACAGAGAAGATTTACCAGGATGATCCACTAGAGAGTATACAGAGAAGATTTACAAGAATGTTGCACTGGAAAGGGTACAGAAGAGATTTACCAGGATGTTGCACCGAGAGCAAGCAGGGGAGCTTTACCAGGATGTTGGACTGGATGGGGTACAGAGGAGATGTACCAGGAAGTTCCAGTGGAGTGTGTACAGAAGTGATTTAACAATGATGTTGCACCAGAGAGGATACAGAAGAGATTTACTAGGATGTGGCACTTGGAGGGATCAGTGGATATTCACCAGAATATTCCACCCAGGCACGGTGCAGAGGAGATTTTCCACAATGTTGCACTAGTGAGGGTACAGAGGAAATTTAACAGAATATTGCAGAGACGTTACAACGGAGATTTACCAGCGTCTTGTATGGAGAGCGTGCAAAGGACAATTAAAAGGATGTTGCAATGGCGAAGGTTAGAGGAGATTTAACTGAATGTTGCACTAGAGAGGATGCAGAGGAGATTTACTAGGTAGTTGCACTGGAGGGGTTACAGAGGAGATTTACCAGGATATTGCACTAGACAGGATACGCAGAGATATAGCAGGATGTTGTACTAGAGAAGTTAATGCGGAGATTTACCAGGATGTTGCACCGGAGCAGGTACATAGGAGATTTACCAGCATGTTGCACTGGAGAGGGTACAGGAGAGATTTACCAGGATGTTGCAATAGTGAGATGCAGTGGAGATTTACCAGGATGTCGCACTGCAGAAGTTACAGAGGAGATTTACAAAAATGTCGCAGTAGAGAAGGTACAGAGGAGAATTTCCAGGATGATGCTCTAGAGAGGGTGCAGAGGAGTTTAACCAGCATGTTGCACTGGAGAGTGTACAGAGGAGATTCACCAGGATGTTGCACTAGAGAGGGTACAGAGGAGATTCAACAGGATGTACCATTTGAGAGGATACAGAGAAGATTTAGCAGGATGTTGGACTGGAGAGGGTACAGAGGAGATTTACCAGGATGTTGCACTGATTGCGTTCAGAGGAGATTTAACAGTAATTTGCTCTGCATAGCGTGCAGAGTTGCTTTACAAGGATGTTCCACTGCAGATGGTAAAGGGGAGATTAACAAAAATGTTGCTCTAGAGAGAGTACAGAGGAGATTTAACAGGATTTTGCACTGGAGGGTGTACAAAGGATATTTACCACGATGTTGTACTGGAGAGTGTACAGAGGATATTTAAAAGGATATTGCACTTGAGAGGGTGCAGAGGAGATTTACCAGAATGTTGCAATGCAGATTGTAGAGAGGCGATTTACAAGGATATTGCACGAGAGAGTGTAGAAAGTATATTTAACAGGATGTTGCACTTGCGAATGAACAGAGAAGATTTAACAGGATGTTGTGCTAGAGAGGATTGAAAGGAGATTTACCATAATGTTGCACTGGACAGCTTACAGAGGCGATTCACCAGAATGTTGCTCTAGAGAGGATCAACAGGAGATTTAACTGGATGTTCCACTAGAGAGGAAACAGATACGATTTAGCAGGTTGTTGCACTGGAGAGGATACAAAGGAGATTTACCAGGATGTTGCTCTGACAGCGTGCAGAGGTGCTTTACAAGGAAGTTGCACTGCAGATGGAACAGAAGAGATTTACAAAAATGTTGCACTAGAGTGATTAGAGGATATTTAATAATATATTCCACTTGACAGCTTGCAGAGTAGATTTACCAGAATGTTGCACCGCAGAGGTAGAGTGGAGATTTACTAGCATGTTTTAGTAGAGTCGTTAGAAAGGAGATTTAACAGGATGTTGCACCGGTGAATGAACAGAGGAGATTTACCAGGATGTTGGGCTAGAGAGGATTAAAACAAGATTTACAATGATGTTCCACTGGAGACGTTATGGAGGAGATTAGCAGGATGTTGCACGAGAGAGGGTGCAGAGGAATTTACCAGGATGTTGCTCTGCGAGGGAACAGAAGCGATATACCAGGATGTTACACTAGTGAGTGAACAGACGTGATTTACCAGGATGTTGCACTGGAGAGTGTAAAGAAGAGATTTCTACGATGTTGCACTGGAGAGGTAACAGATGAGATTTACCAGTGGATGTTGCAGTGTAGAGAGTACAGGGTAGATTTACCAGAATATTGCGCTATGGAGGTATAGAGGAGATTTACCAGGTCATTGTGCTACAGAGGGTACAGAGGAGTTTCGTCAGGATGTTACATTAGAGAGGGCAGAGAGGAGATTTTCCAGGATGTTCCACTAGAGAGGTACAGAGGAAAGTTACCAGCATGTTGCACTGCAGAGATTGCAGAGGAGCTTTAACAGGATGTTGCACTGGGGAGGGTACAGAGGTGATTTACCAGGATGTTGCACAACGAGTGCACCGAAGAGACTTACCACGATGTTGCCTTGGAGAGGTTATAGATGAGACTTACCAGGGGATTTTGCACTGTAGAGTGTACTGGATAGATTTACCAGAATATTGCAATAGAGAGGGTACAGAGGAGATTTACCAGGATGTTGCACTAGAGAGGATGCAGAGATTTACTAGAATGTTGCACTAGAAAGGTTGCAGAGGTGATTTATGAGGATTTTGCACTAGAGAGCGTGCAGAGGAGATTTACCACGATGCTGTAAGGCATAGGGTACAGACTAGATTTAAAGGACGTTACACTGGAGAGGGTAGCGAGGAGATTTAGCAGATTGTTGCATTAACGAGGGTACAGAGGAGATTCAACAATATGTTGCAGTGGAGAGGTTGCAGAGGAGATTTACCAGGCTGTTGCACTGGAGAGGGTATAGAGGAGATTTACCAGGATGTTCGACTAGAGATGATACAGAGAAGATTTAGCACGATATTGCAGTGGAGAGGTTACAAAGGAGACTTACTAGGATATTATATCGAGAGTGTGCAGAGGATATTTACCAGGATGTTGGAGTGGAGAGCGTACAGAGCAGATTTACCTGGATGTTGAACAGGAGATGGTACAGAGATCAGATTTACCAGGATGTTGCACTAGAGAGTGTACTGAGGAGATTTACATGGTTAATGCACTATAGAGGGAACAGCGGAGTTTTAGCAGGATGTTACACTAGAGAGGGTACAGAGGAGATTTTCCAGGAAGTTCCACTAGAGAGGTACAGATCAGATTTTCCAAGATGTTGCTCTAGAGAGGGTGCAGTGGAAATTTCACAGGATGTTGCATTGGAGAGAGTACAGAGGATATTTACCAAGATGTTGCACTAGAGAGGGTACAGAGGAGATTTAACAGGATGTTGCTCTAGAGTGGGAATAGAGGAGATTTACCAGGATGATCCACTACAGACTAAACAGAGAAGATTTACCAGAATGTTGCACTGGAGAGGATACAGTGGAGATTTACAAGGATGTTGCCACGAGAGCATACAGAGGAGCTTTACCACGATGTTGGACTGGAGAGGGTACAGAGGAGATGTACCAGGAAGTTCAAGCGGTGTGGGTACAGAATAGATTTAACAATGTTGTTGCAGCAGAGAGGAAATAGAAGAGATTTACTTGGATGTGGCCCTGGGAGGGAACAGTGCAGATTCATGACAATGTTCCACCCAGGCACGGTACAGAGGAGATTTCCCACAATGTTGCACTAGTGAGGGTACAGAGCATATTTAACAGAATATTGCAGAGAGGTTACAACGGAGATTTACCTGGGTCTTGTATGGAGAGGGTGCAAATGACAATTAAAAGGATGTTGCACTGGCGAAGGAACAAAGGAGATTTAACAGAATGTTGAGCTAGAGAGAATGCAGAGGAGATTTACTAGGTAGTTGCACTGGAGGGGTTGCAGAGTTGATTCATAAGGATGTTCCACTGCAGATGGTAAAGAGGACAATTACAAAAATATTGTTCTAGAGAGAGTACAGAGGAGATTTAACTGGATTTTGCACTGGAGATTGTACAGAGGATATTTAAAAGGATATTGCACATGAGAGGGTGCAGAGGAGATTTACCAGAATGTTGCACTGCAGAGGTTAGAGAGGTGATTTACAAGGATATTGCAAGAGAGAGGGTAGAATGTATATTTAACAGGATGTTGCACTGGCAAAGGAACAGAGAAGATTTAACAGGATGTTGTGCTAGAGAAGATTCAAAGGAAATTTACCAGAATGTTGCTCTGAGATCGTGCAGAGGTGTATTACAAGGAAGTTGCACTGCAGATGGAACAGAGGAGATTTACAAAAATGTTGCACTAGTGTGAGTAGAGGATATTTATCAGTATATTCCACTTGAGACCTTGCAAAGGAGATTTACCAGAATGTTGCACTGCAGAGGGTAGAGAGGAGATTTACAAGCATGTTGCAGTATAGTGATTAGAAAGGAGATTTAACAGGATGTTGCACAGGCGAAGGAAGAGAGGAAATTTAACAGGATGCTGTGCTAGAGAGGTTTCAGAGAAGATTTACAAGGATGTTCCACTGGAGAGGTTACAGAACAGATTAGCAGGATGTTGCACTAGAGAGGGTGCAGAGGAGATTTAACGGGATGTTGCATTGCAGAGCTTGCAGAGGTGATTCACAAGGATGTTGCACTGGAGAGTGTACAGATGAGATTTACAAATATGTTGCACTAGAGAGGGTGCAGAGGAGATTTATAATGATGTTGCACTGGAGAAGGTACAGAGGTGATTTACCAGGATGTTGCACTGCAAGGGTACAGAAGAGATTTAGCAGGAAATTGCGCTAGTGAGGGTACAGAGCTGATTTACCAGGATGTTGCACTGGAGAGGGTAGAGAGGTGATTTACAAGGATATTGCAAGAGAGAGGGTAGAAAGTATATTTAACAGGATGTTGCACTGGCAAAGGAACAGAGAAGATTTAACAGGATGTTGTACTAGAGAAGATTCAAAGGAGATTTACCATAATGTTGCACTGGACAGCTTACAGAGGAGATTCACCAGGATGTTGCACAAGAGAGGTTCAAGAGAAGATTTAACAGGATGTTCCACGAGAGAGGATACAGAGAAGATTTAACAGGATGTTGCACTGGAGAGGATACAAGGGAGATTTGCCAGAATGTTGCTCTGAGATCGTGCAGAGGTGCAATACAAGGAAGTTGCACTGCAGATGGAACAGAGGAGATTTACAAAAATGTTGCACTAGTGTGAGTAGAGGATATTTATCAGAATATTCCACTTGAGACCTTGCAGAGGAGATTTACCAGAATGTTGCACTGCAGAGGGTAGAGAGGAGATTTACAAGCATGTTGCAGTATAGTGGTTAGAAAGGAGATTTAACAGGATGTTGCACAGGCGAAGGAAGAGAGGAAATTTAACAGGATGCTGTGCTAGAGAGGTTTCAGAGAAGATTTACAAGGATGTTCCACTGGAGAGGTTACAGAGAAGATTAGCAGGATGTAGCACTAGAGAGGTTGCAGAGGAGATTTACCGGGATGTTGCATTGCAGAGCTTGCAGAGGTGATTCACAAGGATGTTGCACTGGAGAGTGTACAGATGAGATTTACAAATATGTTGCACTAGAGAGGGTGCAGAGGAGATTTATAATGATGTTGCACTGGAGAAGGTACAGAGGTGATTTACCAGGATGTAGCACTGGAGAGGGTACAGAAGAGATTTAGCAGGAATTTGCGCTAGTGAGGGTACAGCGCTGATTTACCAGGATGTAGCACTGGAGAGGGTACAGAAGAGATTTAGCAGGAATTTGCGCTAGTGAGGGTACAGAGCTGATTTACCAGGATGTTGCACTGGAGAGGGAACAGAAGAGATTTACCACGATGTTGCCTTGGAGAGGTTATAGAAGAGATGTACCAGGGGATGTTGCACTGTGGTGAATACAGGGTAGATTTATCAGAATTTTGCACTAGCGGTGGTACAGAGGAGATTTACCAGGATGTTGCACTAGAGAGGATGCAGAGGAGATTTACTAGGATGTTGCACTAGAAAGGATGCAGAGGAGATTTATGAGGATGTTGCACCAGAGAGGGTGCAGAGGGGATTTACCACGATGTTGCAATGCAGAGTGTACAGACGAGATTAACCAGGATGTTACACTGGGGAGGGTAGCGAGGAGCTTTAGCAGATTGTTGCATTGCCGAGGGTATAGAGGAGATTCAACAGGATGTTGCAATGGAGAGGTTGCAGAGGAGATTTACCAGGATGTTGCACTGGAGAGGGTATAGAGGAGATTTACCAAAATATTTCATTAGAGATATTACAGAGAAGATTTAGCAGGATATTGCACTGGATAGGTTACAAAGGAGACTTACCAGGATATTATACCCGGAGCGTGCAGAGGAGATTTTCCAGGATGTTGGAATGGAGAGGGTACAGAGCACATTTACCTGGATGTTGAATAGGAGATGGTACAGAGGAGATTTACCAGAATGTTGCATTAGAGAGGGTACTGAGTAGATTTACTGGATTATTGCACTATAGAGGGTACAGAGGAGTTTTAGCAGGATGTTACACTAGAGAAGGTACAGAGGAGATTTTCCAGAGAGTTGCACTAGAGAGGTACAGAGGAGATTTTCCAGGATGTTGCTCTAGAGAGGTTGCATTGGAGATTTACCAGGATATTGTACTGTATAGAGTACAGAGGAGATTACTAGGAGGTTGGACTAGAGAGGGTACAGAGGAGATTTAACAGGATGTTGCACTATAGAGGGAAAAGAAGTGATTTACCAGGATGTTGCACTAGAGAGCTTACAGAGGGCATTTAACAGGATGTTACACTAGAGAGGTATAGCGGAGATTTTCCAGGATGTTCCACTTGAGAGGTACAGAGGAGATTGTCCAGGAAGTTCCACTAGAGAGGGAACAGAGGAGATAGAAACATAGACATAGAAACATAGAAAATAGGTGCAGGAATAGGCCATTCGGCCCTTCTAGCCTGCACCGCCATTCAATGAGTTCATGGCTGAACATTCAACTTCAGTACCCCATTCTCTGCTTTCTCGTTTACCAGGATAACCCACTAGAGGGGAAACAGAGTAGATTTACCAGAATGTTGCACCAGAGACGGTACAGTGTAGCTTTAACAGGATGTTGGACTGGAGGGGCTACAGAGGAGATTTACCAGGATGTTCCAGTGGATTGGGTGCAGAGGAGATTTAACAGAATGTTGCACCAGAGAGGATACTGACGATATTTACTAGATTGTGGCCCTGGAAGGGTACAGTGGAGATTCACCAGAATGTTGCAAACAGGCAGGGTAAAGAGGAGATTTCCGACAATATTGCACTAGTGAGGGTACAGAGGAAATTTACCAGAATACTGCAGAGATGTTACAACGGATATTTACCAGTGTGTTGTAGAGAGAGGGTGCAAAGGACATTTAAAAGGAAGTTGCACTGGCGAAAGTACAGAGGAGATTTAACAGAATGTTGCGCTAGAGATGATGCAGAGGAGATTTACTAGCTACTTGCAGTGGAGGGGTTACAGAGGAGATTTACCAGGACATTGCACTAGACAGGGTACAGAGAGTTATAGCAGGCTGTTGTACTAGAGAAGTTACTGCAGAGATTTACCAAGATGTTGCACTGGATAGGATACAGAGGTGATTTACAATGATGTTGCACCGGAGCAGGTACAGAGGAGATATAACGGCATGTTGCACTGGAGAGGGTACAGGGGAGATTAACCAGGATATTGCACTGGAAAGAATAAAGGAGATTTACCAGGATGTCGCACTGGAGCGGGTGCAGATGAGATTTACCAGGATATTGCACTAGACAGATACAGAGGAGATTTACCAGGATGTTGCACTGGAGAGGGTACAGATGTGATTTTCCAGCTTGTTGCACCGGAGCGGTACAGATGAGAATTACCAGGTTGATGAACTAAATAGTTTACAGAGGAGATTTACCTCGATGTTGCACAAGTGAGGTGCAGAGGAGATTTACCACAATGTCGCACTGCAGAGGGTACAGAGGAGATTTACAAAAATGTCGTACTAGAGAAGGTATAGAGGAGGTTTTCCAGGATGATGCTCTAGCGAGTGTGCAGAGGAGATTTAGCAGCATGTTGCTCTGGAGCGGGTACGGAGGAGATTCACCAGGATGTTGCACTAGAGCGGTACAGAGGAGATTCAACAGCATGATCCACTAGAGAGGATACAGAGAAGATTTAACAGGATGTTGAACTAGAGAGGGTACAGAGGAGATTTACAAGGATGTTGCACTGAGAGCCTGCAGAGGAGATTTACTAGGATGTTGCTCTGCATAGCGTGCAGAGTTGCTTTACAAGGATGTTGCACTGCAGTTGGTGAAGAGGAGATTTAAAATATGTTGCAATAGAGAGAATACAGAGGAGATTTAACAGGATTTAGCACTGGAGGGTATACAGAGGATATTTACCACGATGTTGTACTGGAGAGTGTACAGAGGATATTTACAAGGATATTGCACTAGAGAGGGTAGAAATGTGATTCAACAGGATGTTGCACTGCAGATGTATTAGAGGAGATTTACAAAAATGTTGCACTAGTGTGAGTAGAGATTATTTATCAGTATATTCCACTTGAGACCTTGCAGAGGAGATTTACCAGAAAGTTGCACTGCAGTGGGTAGAGAGGAGATTTACAAGCATGTTGCAGTATAGTGATTAGAAAGGAGATTTAACAGGATGTTGCACAGGCGAAGGAAGAGAGGAAATTTAACAGGATGCTGTGCTAGAGAGGTTTCAGAGAAGATTTACAAGGATGTTCCACTGGAGAGGTTACAGAGGAGATTAGCAGGATGTTGCACTAGAGAGGGTGCAGAGGAGATTTACCGGGATGTTGCACTGCAGAGCTTGCAGAGGTGATTCACAAGGATGTTGCACTGGAGAGTTTACAGATGAGATTTACAAATATGTTGCACTAGAGAGGGTGCAGAGGAGATTTATAATGATGTTGCACTGGAGAAGATAAAGAGGTGATTTACCAGGATGTTGCACTGCAAGGGTACAGAAGAGATTTAGCAGGAATTTGCGCTAGTGAGTGTACAGAGCTGATTTACCAGGTGTTGCACTGCAGAGGGTAGAGCGGTGATTTACAAGGATATTGCAAGAGAGAGGGTAGAAATTATATTTAACAGGATGTTGCACTGGCAAAGGAACAGGGATGATTTAACAGGATGTTGTGCTAGAGAAGATTCAAAGGAGATTTACCATAATGTTGCACTGGACAGCTTACAGAGGAGCTTCACCAGGATGTTACACTAGAGAGGTTCAAGAGAAGATTTAACAGGATGTTCCACTAGAGAGGATACAGAGAAGATTTAACAGGATGTTGCACTGGAGAGGATACAAAGGAGATTTACCAGAATGTTGCTCTGAGATCGTGCAGAGGTGCATTACAAGGAAGTTGCACTGCAGATGGAATAGAGGAGATTTACAAAAACGTTGCACTAGTGTGAGTAGAGGATATTTATCACAATATTCCACTTGAGACCTTGCAGAGTAGATTTACCAGAATGTTGCACTGCAGAGGTTAGAGAGGAGATTTACAAGCATGTTGCAGTATAGTGGTTAGAAAGGAGATTTAACAGGATGTTGCACAGGCGAAGGAAGAGAGGAAATTTAACAGGATGCTGTGCTAGAGAGGTTTCAGAGAAGATTTACAAGGATGTTCCACTGGAGAGGTTACAGAGGAGATTAGCAGGATGTTGCACTAGAAAGTGTGCAGAGGAGATTTACCGGGATGTTGCACTGCAGAGCTTGCAGAGGTGATTCACAAGGATGTTGCACTGGAGAGTGTACAGATGAGATTTACAAATATGTTGCACTAGAGAGGGTGCAGAGGAGATTTATAATGATGTTGCACTGGAGAAGGTACAGAGGTGATTTACCAGGATGTTGCACAGCAAGGGTAAAGAAGAGATTTAGCAGGAATTTGCGCTAGTGAGGGTACAGGGCTGATTTACCAGGATGTTGCACTGGAGAGGGTACAGAAGAGATTTACCACGATGTTGCCTTGGAGAGGTTATAGGAGAGATGTACAGGGGATGTGGCACTGTGGTGAATACAGGTTAGATTTATCAGAATTTTGCATTAGCGGTGGTACTGAGGAGATTTACCAGGATGTTGCACTAGAGAGGATGCAGAGGAGATATACTAGGATGTTGCACTAGAAAGGTTGCAGATGAGATTTATGAGGATGTTGGACTAGAGAGGGTGCAGAGGGTATTTTCCACGATGTTGCAATGCAGATTGTACAGACGAGATTAACCAGGACGTTACACTGGGGAGGGTAGCGAGGAGCTTTAGCAGAATGTTGCATTGCAGAGGGTACAGAGGAAATTCAACAGGATGTTGCAATGGAGAGGTTGCAGAGGAGATTTACCAGGATGTTGCACTCGAGAGTGTATAGAGGAGATTTACCAAAATATTCCACTAGAGATGTTACAGAGAAGATTTAGCAGGATATTGCACTGGAGAGGTTACAAAGGAGACTTACCAGGATATTATACCCAGAGCGTGCAGAGGTGATTTTCCAGGATGTTGGAATGGAGAGGGTACAGAGCAAATTTACCTGGATGTTGAACAGGAGATGGTACAGAGGAGATTTACCAGAATGTTGCATTAGAGAGGGTACTGAGGAGATTTACGGGATTATTGCACTATAGAGGGTACAGGCGAGTTTTAGCAGGATGTTACATTAGAGAAGGTACAGAAGAGATTTTCCAGGAAGTTGCACTAGAGAGGTACAGAGGAGATTTTCCAGGATGTTGCTCTAGAGAGGTTGCATTGGAGATTTACCAGGATATTGTACTGGATAGAGTACAGAGGAGATTACTAGGAAGTTGGACTAGAGAGGGTACAGAGGAGATTTAACAGGATGTTGCACTATAGAGGGAAAAGAAGAGATTTACCAGGATGTTGCACTAGAGAGCGTACAGAGGGCATTTAACAGGATGTTCCACTAGAGAGGTATAGCGGAGATTTTCCAGGATGTTCCACTAGAGAGGTACAGAGGAGATTGTCCAGGAAGCTCCACTAGAGAGGGAACAGAGAAGATAGAAACATAGACATAGAAACATAGAAAATAGGTGCAGTAGTAGGCCATTCGGCCCTTCTAGCCTGCACCGCCATTCAATGAGTTCATGGCTGAACATTCAACTTCAGTACCCCATTCCTGCTTTCTCGTTTACCCACTAGAGAGGAAACAGAGTAGATTTACCAGAATGTTGCACCAGAGACGGTACAGTGTAGCTTTAACAGGATGTTGGACTGGAGGGGCTACAGAGGAGATTTACCAGGATGTTCCAGTGGATTGGGTGCAGAGGAGATTTAACAGAATGTTGCACCAGAGAGGATACTGACGATATTTCCTAGATTGTGGCCCTGGGAGGGTACAGTGGAGATTCACCAGAATGTTGCATACAGGCAGGATAAAGAGGAGATTTCCGACAATGTTGCACTAGTGAGGGTACAGAGGAAATTTACCAGAATATTGCAGAGATGTTACAACGGATATTTACCAGTGTGTTGTAGGGAGAGGGTGCAAAGGACATTTAAAAGGAAGTTGCACTGGCGAAAGTACAGAGGAGATTTAACAGAATGTTGCGCTAGAGATGATGCAGAGGAGATTTGCTAGCTACTTGCAGTGGAGGGGTTACAGAGGAGATTTACCAGGAAATTGCACTAGACAGGGTACAGAGAGATATAGCAGGATGTTGTACTAGAGAAGTTACTGCAGAGATTTACCAAGACGTTGCACTGGATAGGATACAGATGTGATTTACAATGATGTTGCACCGGAGCAGGTACAGAGGAGATATAACGGCATGTTGCACTGGAGACGGTACAGGGGAGATTAACCAGGATATTGCACTGGAAAGAGTAAAGGAGATTTACCAGGATGTCGCACTGGAGCGGGTGCAGATGAGATTTACCAGGATATTGCACTAGACAGATACAGAGGAGATTTACCAGGATGTTGAACTGGAGAGGGTACAGATGTGATTTTCCAGCTTGTTGCACCGGAGCGGTACAGATGAGAATTACCAGGTTGATGAACTAAATAGTTTACAGAAGAGATTTACCTTGATGTTGCACAAGTGAGGTGCAGAGGAGATTTACCACAATGTCGCACTGCAGCGGGTACAGAGGAGATTTACAAAAATGTCGCACTAGAGAAGGTATAGTGGAGGTTTTCCAGGATGATGCGCTAGCAAGGATGCAGAGGAGATTTAGCAGCATGTTGCACTGGAGCGGGTACGGAGGAGATTCACCAGGATGTTGCACTAGAGCGGTAGAGAGGAGATTCAACAGCATGATCCACTAGAGAGGATAAAGAGAAGATTTAACAGGATGTTGCACTGGAGAGGGTACAGAGGAGATTTACCAGGATGTTGCACTGAGAGCCTGCAGAGGAGATTTACTAGGATGCTTGCTCTGCATAGCGTGCAGAGTTGCTTTACAAGGATGTTGCACTGCAGTTGGTAAAGAGGAGATTTAAAAAATGTTGCAATAGAGAGACTACAGAGGAGATTTAACAGGATTTAGCACTGGAGGGTATACAGAGGATATTTACCACGATGTTGTACTGGAGAGTGTACAGAGGATATTTAAAAGGATATTGCACTAGAGAGGGTAGAAATGTGATTTAACAGGATGTTGCATTGCAGATGGAACAGAGGAGATTTACAAAAATGTTGCACTAGTGTGAGTAGAGGATATTTATCACTATATTCCACTTGAGACCTTGCAGAGGAGATTTACCAGAAAGTTGCACTGCAGAGGGTAGAGAGGAGATTTACAAGCATGTTGCAGTATAGTGATTAGAAAGGAGATTTAACAGGATGTTGCACAGGCGAAGGAAGAGAGGAAATTTAACAGGATGCTGTGCTAGAGAGGTTTCAGAGAAGATTTACAAGGATGTTCCACTGGAGAGGTTACAGAGAAGATTAGCAGGATGTTGCACTAGCGAGGGTGCAGAGGAGATTTACCGGGATGTTGCACTGCAGAGCTTGCAGAGGTGATTCACAAGGATGTTGCACTGGAGAGTGTACAGATGAAATTTACAAATATGTTGCACTAGAGATGGTGCAGAGGAGATTTATAATGATGTTGCACTGGAGAAGGTACAGAGGTGATTTACCAGGATGTTGCACTGCAAGGGTACAGAAGAGATTTAGCAGCAATTTGTGCTAGTGAGGGTACAGAGCTTATTTACCAGGATGTTGCACTGGAGAGGGTAGAGAGGTGATTTACAAGGATATTGCAAGAGAGAGGGAAGAAAGTATATTAACAGGATGTTGCACTGGCAAAGGAACAGAGAAGATTTAACAGGATGTTGTGCTAGAGAAGATTCAAAGGAGATTTACCATAATATTGCACTGGACAGCTTACAGAGGAGATTCACCAGGATGTTACACTAGAGAGGTTCAAGAGAAGATTTAACAGGATGTTCCACTAGAGAGGATACAGAGAAGATTTAACAGGATGTTGCACTAGAGAGGATACAAAGGAGATTTACAAGAATGTTGCTCTGAGATCGTGCAGAGGTGCATTACAAGGAAGTTGCACTGCAGATGGAACAGAGGAGATTTACAAAAATGTTGCATTAGTGTGAGTAGAGGATATTTATCAGAATATTCCACTTGAGACCTTGCAGAGGAGATTTACCAGAATGTTGCACTGCAGAGGGTAGAGAGGAGATTTACAAGCATGTTGCAGTATAGTGGTTAGAAAGGAGATTTAACAGGATGTTGCACAGGCGAAGAAAGAGAGGAAATTTAACAGGATGCTGTGCTAGAGAGGTTTCAGAGAAGATTTACAAGGATGTTCCACTGGAGAGGTTACAGAGGAGATTAGCAGGATGTTGCACTAGAGAGGGTGCAGAGGAGATTTACCGGGATGTTGCACTGCAGAGCTTGCAGAGGTGATTCACAAGGATGTTGCACTGGAGAGTGTACAGATGAGATTTACAAATATGTTGCACTAGAGAGGGTGCAGAGGAGATTTATAATGATGTTGCACTGGAGAAGGTACAGAGCTGATTTACCAAGATGTTGCACTGGAGAGGGTACAGAAGTGATTTACCACGATGTTGCCTTGGAGAGGTTATAGAAGAGATGTACCAGGGGATGTGGCACTGTGGTGAATACAGGGTAGATTTATCAGAATTTTGCACTAGCGGTGGTACTGAGGAGATTTACCAGGATGTTGCACTAGATAGGATGCAGAGGAGATTTACTAGGATGTTGCACTAGAAAGGATGCAGAGGAGATTTATGAGGATGTTGCACTAGAGAGGGTGCAGAGGGGATTTACCACGATGTTGCAATGCAGAGTGTACAGACGAGATTAACCAGGACGTTACACTGGGGAGGGTAGCGAGGAGCTTTAGCAGATTGTTGCATTGCCGAGGGTACAGAGGAGATTCAACAGGATGTTGCAATGGAGAGGTGGCAGTGGAGATTTACCAGGATGTTGCACTGGAGAGGGTATAGAGGAGATTTACCAAAATATTCCACTAGAGATGTTACAGAGAAGATTTAGCAGCATATTGCACTGGAGAGGTTACAAAGGAGACTTACCAGGATATTATACCCAGAGCGTGCAGAGGAGATTTTCCAGAATGTTGGAATGGAGAGGGTACAGAGCAAATTTACCTGGATGTTGAACAGGAGATGGTACAGAGGAGAGTTACCAGAATGTTGCATTAGAGAGGGTACTGAGGAGATTTACTGGATTATTGCACTATAGAGGGTAGAGAGGAGTTTTAGCAGGATGTTACACTAGAGAAGGTACAGAGGAGATTTTCCAGGAAGTTGCACTAGAAGGTACAGAGGAGATTTTCCAGGATGTTGCTCTAGAGAGGTTGCATTCGAGATTTACCAGGATATTGTACTGGATAGAGTACAGAGGAGATTACTAGGAGGTTGGACTAGAGAGGGTACAGAGGAGATTTAACAGGATGTTGCACTATAGAGGGAAAAGAAGAGATTTACCAGGATGTTGCACTAGAGAGCGTACAGAGGGCATTTAACAGGATGTTCCACTAGAGAGGTATAGCGGAGGTTTTCCAGGATGTTCCACTTGAGAGGTACAGAGGAGATTGTCCAGGAAGTTCCACTAGGGAGGGAACAGAGGAGATAGAAACATAGACATAGAAACATAGAAAATAGGTGCAGGATTAGGCTATTAGGCCCTTCTAGCCTGCACCGCCATTCAATGAGTTCATGGCTGAACATTCAACTTCAGTACCCCATTCCTGCTTTCTCGTTTACCAGGATAACCCACTAGAGAGGAAAAAGAGTAGATTTACCAGAATGTTGCACCAGAGATGGTACAGTGTAGCTTTAACAGGATGTTGGACTGGAGGGGCTACAGAGGAGATTTACCAGGATGTTCCAGTGGATTGGGTGCAGAGGAGATTTAAAAGAATGTTGCACCAGAGAGGATACTGACGATATTTACTAGATTGTGCCCCTGGGAGGGTACAGTGGAGATTCACCAGAATGTTGCAAACAGGCAGGGTAAAGAAGAGATTTCCCACAATGTTGCACTAGTGAGGGTACAGAGGAAATTCACAAGAATATTGCAGAGAGGTTAAACGGATAGTTACCAGTGTGTTGTAGGGAGAGGGTGCAAAGGACATTTAAAAGGAAGTTGCACTGGCGAAAGTACAGAGGAGATTTAACAGAATGTTGCGCTAGAGATGATGCAGAGGAGATTTACTAGGTACTTGCACTGGAGAGGGTACAGATGTGATTTTCCAGCTTGTTGCACCGGAGCGGGTACGGAGGAGATTCACCAGGATGTTGCACTAGAGCGGTACAGAGGAGATTCAACAGCATGATCCACTAGAGAGGATACAGAGAAGATTTAACAGGATGTTGCACTGGAGAGGGTAAAGAGGAGATTTACCAGGATGTTGCACTGAGAGCCTGCAGAGGAGATTTACTAGGATGTTGCTCTGCATAGCGTGCAGAGTTGCTTTACAAGGATGTTGCACTGCAGTTGGTGAAGAGGAGATTTAAAAAATGTTGCAATAGAGAGAATACAGAGGAGATTTAACAGGATTTAGCACTGGAGGTTATACAGAGGTTATTTACCACGATGTTGTACTGGAGAGTGTACAGAGGATATTTACAAGGATATTGCACTAGAGAGGGTAGAAATGTGATTTAACAGGATGTTGCACTGGCGAAGGAACAGAGGAGATTGAGCAGGATGTCGTGTCAGAGAGGATTCAGAGCAGATTTACCAGGATGTTGCACTGGACAGGTTATAGAGGAGATTAGCAGGATGTTGCACTAGAGACTGTGCAGAGGAGATTTACCAGGATGGGAACTGCAGATCGTGCAGAAGTGATTTACAAGCATGTTGCAATGGAGAGTGTACAGATGAGATTTACCAGTATGTTGCACTAGAGAGGGTGTAGAGGAGATTTACCTGGATGTGGCTCTGGAGAGGTTACAGACGTGATTTAGCAGCATGTTGCATTGCGAGGGTACAGAAGAGATTTACCAGAATGTTACACCAGTGAAGGTACAGAGGTAATTAACCAGGATGTTGTACTGGAGAGGTTACAGTTGAGATTTATCACGATGTTGCACTGGAGAGATTACAGAGGAGAATTACCAGGGGATGTTGCACTGTAGAGAATACAGGGTAGATTTAGCAGAAAATTGCACTAGAGAGTGTACAGAGGAGATTTACCAGGATGTTGCTCTAGAGAGGTTGCAGAACAGATTTACTAGGATGTTGCACTAGAAAGGATGCATAGAAACATAGAAACATAGAAAATAGGTGCAGGAGCAGGCCATTCAGCCATTCTAGCCTGCACCGCCAATCAATGAGTTCATGGCTGAACATGAAACTTCAGTACCCCCTTCCTGCTTTCTAGCCATACCCCTTGATCCCCCGAGTAGTAAGGACATCATCTAACTCCCTTTTTGGATATATTTAGTGAATTGGCCTCAACTACTTTCTGTGGTAGAGAATTCCACAGGTTCACCACTCTCTGCGTTAAGAAGTTTCTCCTCATCTCGGTCCTAAATGGCTTACCCCTTACCCTTAGACTGTGACCCCTGGTTCTGGACTTCCCCAACGTTGGGAACATTCTTCCTGCATCCAACCTGTCCCAACCCGTCAGAATTGTAAACGTTTGAATGAGGTCCCCTCTCACTCTTCTGAGCTCCAGTGAATACAAGCCCAGTTGATCCAGTCTTTCTTGATAGGTCAGTCCCACTATCCCGGGAATCAGTCTGGTGAATCTTCGCTGCACTCACTCAATAGCAAGAACGTCCTTCCACAAATTAGGAGACCAAAACTGTACACAATACTCCAGGTGTGGCCTCACCAAGGCCCTGTACAACTGTAACAACACCTCCCTGCCCCTGTACTCAAATCCCCTCGCTATGAAGGCCAACATGCCATTTGCTTTTTTAACCGCCTGCTGTACCTGCATGCCAACCTTCAATGACTGATGTACCATGACACCTTCCTAATCTGTCACCAGTCAGATAATAGTCTGTCTCTCTGTTTTTACCACCAAAGTGGAAGACCTCACATTTATCCACATTATACTTCATCTGACACGCATTTGCCCATTCACCTAACCTATCCAAGTCACTCAGCAGCCTCATAGCATCCTCCTTGCAGCTCACACTGCCACCCAACTTTGTGTCATCCGCAAATTTGGAGATACTACATTTAATCCCCTCGTCTAAAGCATTAATGTACAATGAAAACAGCTGGGGCCCCAGCACAGAAACTTGTGGTACCCCACTAGTAACTGCCTGCCATTCTGAAAAGTATCATTTACTCCTACTCTTTGCTTCTTGTCTGACAACCAGTTCTCCATCCACGTCAGCTCACTACCCCCAATCCCATGTGCATTAATTTTGCACATTAATCTCCTGTGTGGGACCTTGTCGAAAGCCTTCTGAAAGCCCAAATATACGACATCAACTGATTCTCCCTTGTCCACTTTACTGGAAACATCCTCAAAAAATTCCAGAAGATTTGTCAAGCATGATTTCCCTTTCACAAATCCATGCTGACTTGGAAATATCATGTCACCATTTTCCAAATGCGCAGCTATGACATCCTTAATAATTGATTCCATCATTTTACCCACTACTGAGGTCAGGTTGACCGGTCTATAATTACCAGCTTTCTCTCTCCCTCCTTTTTTAAAAAGTGGGGTTACATTGGCTACCCTCCACTCGATAGGAACTGAACCAGAGCCAATGGAATGTTGGAAAATTACTCTCAATGCATGCGCTATTTCCAAGGCCACCTCCCTAAGTACTCTGGGATGCAGTCCATCAGGCCCTAGAGATTTATCGGCCTTCAATCCCATCAATTTACCCAACACAATTTCCCAACTAATAAAGATTTCCCTCAGTTCCTCCTCCTTACTAGACCCTCTGACCCCTTTTATATCCGGAAGATTGTTTCTGTCCTCCTTAGTGAATTCTGAACCAAAGTACTTGTTCAATTGGTGTGCGATTTCTTTGTTCCCCGTTATGACTTGCCCTGATTCTGATTGCAGGGGACCTACGTTTGTCTTTACTAACCTTTTTCTCTTTACATAACTATAGAAATTTTTACAATCCGCCTTAATGTTCCCTGCAAGCTTCTTCTCGTACTCCATTTTCCCTGCCCTAATCAAACCCTTTGTCCTCCTCTGCTGAGTTCTAAATTTATCCCCGTCCCCAGGATCGCTGCTATTTCTGGCCAATTTGTATGCCACTTCCTTGGTTTTAATACTATCCCTGATTTCCCTAGATAGCCATGGTTGAGCTACCTTCCCTTTTTTATTTTTACGCCAGACAGGAATGTACAATTGTTGTAATTCATCCATGCAGTCTCTAAATGTCTGCCATTGCCCATCCACAGTCAACCCCTTAAGTATCATTCGCCAATCTATCTTAGCCAATTCACGCCTCATACCTTCAAAGTTACCCTTCTTTAATTTCTGGAACACAGTCTCTGAATTAACTGTTTCATTCTCCATCCTAATGCAGAATTCCACCATATTATGGTCACTCTTCCTCAAAGGGCCTCGCACAATGAGATTGTTAATTAATTCTCTCTCATTACACAACACCCAGTCTAAGATGGCCTCCCCCCTAGTTGGTTCCTCGGCATATTGGTCTAGTAAACTATCCCTTAAGCACTCCAGGAAATCCTCCTCCACCGTATTGCTTCCAGTTTGGCTAGCCCAATCTATGTGTATATCAAAGTCACCCATTATAACCGCTGCACCTTTATTGCATGTACTCATGATTTCCTGTTTGATGCCCTCCCCAACATCGCTACTACTGTTTGGAAGTCTGTACACAACTCCCACTAACGTTTTTTTCCCTTTAGTGTTCTGCAGCTCTACACATATAGATTCCACATCATCCAAGCTAATGTCTTTCCTAACTATTGCATTAATCTCCTCTTTAACCAGCAATGCTACCCCACCTCCTTTTCCTTTTATTCTATCCTTCCTGAATGTTGAATACCCCTGGATGTTGAGTTCCCAGCCCTGGTCATCCTGGTGCCACGTCTCCGTAATCCCAATCACATCATATTTGTTAACATTTATTTGCACACTTAATTCATCCATCCTATTCGGATACTCCTTGCATTAAGACACAAAGCCTTCAGGCTTGCATTTTTAACACCCTTTTTCCTTTTAGAATTTTGCTATACAGTGGCCCTTTTTGTTCTTTGCCTTGGGTTTCTCTGCCCTCCACTTTTCCTCATCTACTTTCTGTCTTTTGCTTTTGCCTCATTGTTGTCACCCTCTGTCTCCCTGTATATGTTCCCATCCATCTGCAATATTATTTTCACTCCTCCCCAACAGCACTAGCAAACACTCCCCCTAGGACATTGGTTCCGGTCCTGGCCAGGTGCAGACAGTCCGGTTTGTACTGGTCCCACCTCCCCCAGAACCGGTTCCAATGCCCCAGGAATTTGAATCCCTCCCTGCTGCACCACTGCTCAAGCCACGTATTCATCTGCGCTATCCTGCGATTCCTACTCTGACTAGCACGTGGCACTGGTTGCAATCCCGAGATTCCTACTTTTGAGGTCCTACTTTGTAATTTACCTCCTAGCTCCTTAACTTCTTTTCGTAGGACCTCATCCCTTTTTTTAACTATGTCGTTGGTACCAATGTGCACCACGACAACTGGCTGTTCTCCCTCCCATTTCAGAATGTCCTGCACCCGCTCCGAGACCTCCTTGTCCCTTGCACCAGGAAGGAAACATACCATCCTGGAATCTCGGTTGCGGCCGCAGAAACGTATATCTATTCCCTCACCATCAAATCCCCTATCACTATCGCGCTCCCAGTCTTTTTCCTCCACTTCTGTGCAGCAGAGCCAGCCACAGTGCCATGAACTTGGCAGCTGCTGCCTCCCCTGATGAGTCATTCCCCAAAAGTACTAAAAACAGTGTATCTGTTTTGCAGGTGGATGACCACAGGGCACCCCTGCATTATCTTTCTTGCACTACTCTTCCTGCAGGTCTTTCATTCCCTATCAGTCTGTGGACCCTTCACCTGCGGTAATACCAACTCACTACACGTGATACTCACGTCATTCTCACCATTGTGGATGCTCCAGAGTGAATCCACCTTCATCTCCAATTCCGCAACGTGGACCATCAAGAGCTCCAGGCGGATACACTTCCCACACACGTAGTGTCCAGGGACACCGGAAGTGTCCCCGAGTTTCCACATGGTACAGGAGGAACATATCACGTGACCGAGCTCTCCTGCCAAGCCTTAACCCTTAGATACACTTAATTGGTAGTAACAATGCTAAAGTTCACTTACGATATAAAAAATAAAACGAAAAGCTACTCACCAATCACCAGCCAATCACTTACCCCATTGGCTGTGACGTCACTTTTTGATTCCCTTCAACTTCTATTTTGCTTTCTCTCCCACTGTAGCTGCACCGGCACGCTTTTGATAGTTCGCTCCCCTCTCACCAACTGCCGCTGTCTCTCGATCTCCCGCTGGGCTTTTGATAGGTCGCTCCCCTCTCACCAACTGCCGCTGGCTCTCGATCTCCCACTGGGCTTTTGATAGGTCGCTCCCCTCTCACCAACTGCCGCTGGCTCTCGATCTCCCGCTGGGCTTTTGATAGGTCTCTCCCCTCTCATCAAGTGCCGCTGGCTCTCGATCTCTCGCTGGGCATTTTGAATATTGCTCTTGAGAGTGTGTAGAGGAGATTTACCAGAATGTTGCATTGCAGAGTGTAGAGAGGAGATTTAGAAGGGTGTTGCAGTAGAGAGGGTAGAAAGGAGATTTACCAGGATGTTGCACTGTCGAAGGAACAGAGAAGATTTAACAGGATGTTGTGCTAGAGAGGAATCAGAGGAGATTTGCCAGGATGTTGCACTGGAGAGGTTACAGAGGAGATTAGTAGTATGTTGCACTAGAGGCGGTACAGAGGTGATTTACCAGGATATATCACTAGAGATGGTACAGTGGAGATTTACCAGGATGTGTGCCTGGGAGAGTACAGAGGAGATTAACGAGGATGTTGCACTAGAGAGGGTACAGAGGAGATTTTCCACAATGTTACATTGCAGAGAGTACAGACGAGATTGACCAGGACGTTACACTGGAGATTTAGCAAGGAGATGTAGCTGGTTGTTGAACTGGTGAGGGCACAGAGGAAATTCAACAGTCTGTTGCAGTGGAGAGGTTGCAGAGGATATTTACCTGGATGTTGCACTGGAGAGGGTACAGAGGAGATTTATCAGGATGTTCCAATACAGATGATAAATACGAGAGGTTACACTGGAGACTTACCATGATATTACACCGAGAGCGTGCAAAGGAGATTTACCAGGATGTTGGAGTGGAGAAGGTACAGAGGAGATTTACCAGGGTGATGCACTAGAGAGGATACAGAGAAGATTTACCGGAATGTTGCAATGGAGAGGGTACAAAGGAGTATTTACCATGATGTTGCACTGAGAGCATGCAGAGGAGCTTTACCAGGATGTTGGGCTGGAGCGGATACATAGGCGATTTACCAGGACGTTCCAGTGGTGTGGGTATAGAAGATATTTACCAGGATGTTACACTGGAGAGGGTAAAGCAGAGATTTACCAGTTGTTGCACTGCAGAGGTTACAGAGGAGTTTTTCCAGTATGTTACACTAGAGAGAGTACAGGGAGATTAACCAGGATGTTACACTAGAGATGGGACAGAGAAGATTTCAAGGATGTTGTACCAGAGAGAATACAGATGATAGTTACTAGGATCTGGCTCTGGTAGGGTACAGAGGAGATTCACCAGAATGTTCGACCAGATAGGGTACTGAGGAGATTGACCAGAATGTTGCACTGAAGAGGGTAAAGCAGAGATTTCAATAAGGTGTTGGTGAGGTCCTTACCACTAGTGGGATCAAGGGGTATGTCGAGAAAGTAGGAATGGGGTACTGAAGTTGAATGTTCAGCCATTAACTCATTGAATGGCGGTGCAGCCTAGAAGAGCCGAATGGCCTACTCCTGCACCTATTTTCTATGTTTCTATGTTTCTATGTTACTAGTGAGGGTACAGAGGAAATGTACCAGGATATTGCAGAGAGGTTACAACGGAGATTTAACAGGATGTTGTAGGGAGCGTGTGCAAAGGGCATTTAACAGGATATTGCACTGGCGAAGGTACAGAGGAGATTTAACAGGATGTTGCGCTAGAGAAGATGCAGAGAAGATTTCCTAGGTAGTTGCGCTGGAGGGGTTACAGAGGAGATTTACCAATATATTGCACTAGACAGGGTACAGAGAGATATAGCAGGATTTTGTACTAGGGAAGTTACGACGGAGATTTAACAAGATGTTGCACTTGAGATGGTACAGAGGTGATTTACCAAGACGTTGCACCTGAGCAGGTACAGAGGAGATTTGACAACATGTAGCACTGGAGAGGGTACAGGGGAGATTTACCAGCATGTTGCACAGTAGCGCGTACAGACGAGATTTACCAGGATATTGCACTAGGCAGTGTACAGAATAGATTTACCAGGATGTTGCACTGGAGAGGGTACAGACGTGATTTTCCAGCTTGTTGCACCGAAGCGGTATAGATGACATTTACCAGGTTGATGCAATAAAGAGTGTACAGAGCAGATTTACCAGCATGTTGCACTAGAGAGGGTACAGAGGAGATTTAACAGGATGGTCTGCTAGAGAGGATACAGAGAAGATTAGGCAGCATGTTGCTCTGGAAAGGGTACAGAGCAGATTTATCAGGATGTTGCACAGAGAGCGTGCAGATGAGAATTACTAGGATGTGACTCTGCAGAACGTGCAGATGTGCTTTACAAGGATGTTGCACTGCAGATGGTACAGAGGAGATTTACAAAGATGTTGCACTTGATGGACTACCGAGGAGATTTACCAAGATTTTGCACTGGAGAATGTACAGGGGATATTTAACAGAATATTGCTCTTGAGAGGGTGTATAGGAGATTTACCAGAATGTTGCATTGCAAAATGTAGACAGGACATTTAGAAGGATGTTGCACTAGAGAGGGTAGAAAGGAGATTTACCAGGATGTTGCACTGTCGAAGGAACAGAGGAGATTTAACAGGATGTTGTGCTAGAGAGGATTCAGAGGAGATTTGCCAGGTTGTTGCACTGGAGAGGTTACAGTGGAGATTAGCAGGATGTTGCACTAGAGGCGGTACAGAGGAGATTTACCAGGATATATCACTAGAGAGGGTACAGTGGAGATTTACCAGGATGTGTGCCTGGGAGAGTACAGAATAGATTCACCAGGATGTTGCACTAGACAGGGTACAGATGATAGTTAGCAGGATGTTGCACTGGTGAGGGTACAGATCAGATTTACCAGGATACTGCATTGGAGAGTGTACAGAGGATATTTACCAGGATGTTGCACTGGAGATGATATGGGGAGATTTACCAAGATGTTGCACTGGAAATAATACAGAGGAGATGTACCAGGATGTTGCAATACGGAGGTTACAGAGATGATTTACCAGGATGTTGCATTGGAGTGGGTACAGATAAAATTTATCGGGTTTTTCGATTGGACAGGGTACAGAGGAGATTGACCAGGGTGTTGCACTTGAGAAGTTGCAGCTGATATTTACCAGGATGTTTCACTGGAGAGGGTACAGAGGTGATTTACCAGGATGTTGCACTGGAGTGGTACAGAGGAGATTTACCAGGTTGCTACACTAGAGCGGGTACATTGGAGATTTAGCAGGATGTTGCACTAGAGAGGTTGCAGAGGAGAATACCAGGATGTTGCACTGCAGAGGGTATAGAGGAGATTTACAAGAATGTTGCACTAGTGGGGTCATAGAGTTGATTTAACAGGCTCTTGTTCTAGAGAGGAAAGGGAGGATATTTAAAAGGTTGTTGCACTAGAGAGGTTTCAGAGGAGATTTACCAGGATGTTAGCCTGCAGATGGTACAGAGGAGATTTACAAGGATGTTGCACAAGAGAGTTATAGAGCTGATTTAGCAGGATGTTGCACTGGCGAGGGTACAGAGGAGATTAACCATGTTGTTGCACCGAGAGCGAACATAGGAGCATTACCAGGATGCTGCTCTGCAGAGCGTGCAGAGGTGATTTACAATGATGTTGCACTGCAGTTGTACAGAGGAGTTTTACAAAAATGGCACACTAGAGGGAGTACCTAGGAGATTTAACCGGAATTTGCACTGGAGAGAGTACAGAGGATATTTACCAAGTGTTGTACTGGAGAGTGTACAAAGCATATTTAACAGGATATTGCACTTGAGAGGGTGCAGAGGAGATATAACATAATGTTGCACTGCAGAGGCGAGCGGGGAGATTTACAAGGATGTTGCACTAGAAAGGGTAGAGAGGAGTTTTACCAGATGTTGCACTGGTGAATTAAAAGAGGAGAATTAAAAGGATATTGTGCTAGAGAGGATTCAGATCATGTTTACCAGGATGTTTCACTGGAGAGGGTACAGACGATTTTTAACTGGATATTGCACTAGAGAGGTTGTTGAGGAGATTTACCAGGATGTTGCACGAGAGAGGTCACAGCAGAGATTTACCAGGGTGTTGCACTGGAGAGGGTACAGAGGAGTTTAACCAGGATGTTGCAACAGAGCGGGTATATAGAAGATTTACCAGGTTGTTGCACTGGCAAGGGTACAGAGGAGTTTTAAAAGGATGTTGCCCTAGAGAGGGTGCAGAACAGATTCACCAGGATGTTGCACTGCAGAGGGTGCAGAGCAGATTTACAAGAATGTTGCACTGAAGGGTGTACAGAGGAGATTTAACAGGATGTTGCACTGCAGAGGGTACAGAGGAGATTTACAAAGATGATGCACTAGAGAGGGTACAGAGGAGATTTACCAGTATGTTGCACTGGAGAGGGTACAGAAGATATTTACCACGATGTTGCACTGGAGAGGGTACAGAGAGGATTTACCAGGGGATGTGGCACTGTAGAGAGTACAGGGGAGATTAACCAGAATATTGCACTAAAGAGGGTTTAGAGGAGATTTACCAGGATGTTGCACTAGAGAGGTGCAGAGGAGATTTAACAGGATGTTGCACTGGATAGGCTATAGAGGAGTTTTATCAGGACATTGCACTAGAGAGGTTGCAGATGAGATTCAACAGGATATTGCACTGCAGAAAGTAGAAAAGAGATTTACAAGGATGCTGCACTAGAGAGGGTACAGAGGAGATTTATCTTTATGTTGCACTGCAGAGGGTACAGTGGAGATTTACCAGGATGTTCCACTAGAGAGGATACAGAGAAGATTTACCACGATGTTGCACTGGAGAGACTACAAAGGAGATTTACAAGGATGTCACACCGAGAGCGTGCAGAAGAGATTTACCAGGAGGTTGGATTGCAGACGGTACGGAGGAGCTGGAAGAGGATGTTGGCCTGGAGAGATCACAGAGGAGATTTCCCTGGTTATTGTGCTGAAGAAGGTATAGAGGAGTTTTACCAGGATGTTACACTACAGTGGGTAAGTGGATATTTACCAGGATCTTGCACTAGAGAGAGTTCAAGGGGAGTTACCACGATATTGCGCTGGAGAGGATACAAAGGAGATATAGTAGGTTGTTGTACTTGAGAAGTTACAGCGGAGATTTACCAAGATGTTGCACTGGAGAGGGTACAGAATTGATTTACCAGGATGTTGCACCGGCGCAGATAAAGAGGAGATATAACAGCATGTTGCACTTGAGAGGATACAGGGGAGATTTACCACGATGTTGCAAAAGAGAATGTACAGAGTAGGTTTACAAGGATGTTGCACTGTAGCGTGAACAGAAGAGATTTACCAAGATATTGCACTAGACAGGTTATACAGGAGATTTACATGGATGTTGCACTTGAGAAGTTGCAGCAGAGATTTACCAGGATGTTGCACTGGAGGATGCAGAAGAGATTTACCACGATGTTGCAATGCAGAGGGTACAGACGAGATTTACCAGGACGTTACACTGGAGAGGGTAGCGAGGATATTTAGCAGGTTGTTGCACTGTCGAGGGTACAGTGGAGATTCAACAGGATCTTGCAGTTGAGAGGTCGCAGAGGAGATATAACAGGATGTTGCACGGGAGAGGGTACAGAGGACATTTACCAGGATGTTCCACTAGAGATGATACAGTGAAGATTTAGCAGGATGTTGCACTCGAGAGGTTACAAAAGAGACTTACCAGGATATTATACCGAGAGCGTGCAGAGGAGATTTAGCATGATATTGGAGTGGAGATGGTAGAGAGGAGATATTTCTGAATGTTGAACAGGAGATGGTATAGAGGAGATTTACCAGTATGTTGAACTAGACAGTGTACAGAGGAGATTTACCAGGTTATTGCAATATGGAGGGTACAGAGGAGTTTTAGCAGGATGTTACACTAGAGAGTTACAGAGGAGATTTTCCAGAATGTTCCACAAGAGTGTCACAGAGGAGATTTACCATCATGTTGCACTGGAGAGATTACAGAGGAGATTTACCAGGATGTTGCACTGGGGAGGATACAGAGGAGATTGATCAAGATGTTGCACAAGAGAAAGTACAGAGGAGATTTTACAGGATGTTGCTCTAGATAGCATGCAGTGAAGATTTACCAGGATGTTGCACTGGAGAGAGTAGAGAGGAGATTTACCAGGAGATTGCACTAGAGAGGTTACAGAGGAGATTTAAAAGGATGTTGCAAAAGAGTGGAAACAGAGTAGATTTATCAGGATGATCCACGAGAGAGAATACAGTGAAGATTTACCAGAATGTAGCACTGAAGAGCGAACAGAGGAGATTTACCAGGATGTTGCACCGAGGACCTACAGGGGAGCTTTAACAGGATGTTGGACTGGAGATGTTACAGAGGAGATTCATCAGGATTTTGCACCAAAGAGGATAAAGTCGCGATTTACTTGGATGTGGCCCTGGGAGGGTACAAAGGAGATCCACGAGAATATTCCACCAGACAGGGTACAGAGGAGATTTACCTGAATGTTGCACTAGTGAGGGTACAGAGGAAATTTACCAGGATATTGCAGAAATGTCACAACGGAGATTTACCAGAGGGTTGTAGGGAGAGGGTGCAAAGGACTTTTAAAAGGATGTTACACTGGCGAAGGTACAGAGGAGATTTAACAGAATGTTGCACTGCAGAGATTGCGGAGGAGAGTTACCAGGATGTTGCACTGGAGAGGGCACTGAGGCGATTTATCAGGATGTTGCACAAGAGGTTACAAAGGAGATTTTCCAGGATGTTGCACTAGAGAGCGTGCAGAGGAGATTTACCAGAAGTTCGACTAGAGAGAATACAGAGAAAATTTACCAGGATGTTGGACTGGAGAATGTACAAAGGAGATTTACCAGGATGTCGCACCGAGAGCGTGCAGAAGAGATTTACTATGAGATTGAAGTGGAGAGTGTACAGAGGAGATTTACCAGGATGTTGCACTGGAGAGTGTAGAGAGGAGATTTCCCTGGTTATTGTGATGCAGAGGGTATAGAGGAGTTTTGCCAGGATGTTACACTAGAGAGGGTACAGCAGAGATTTACCATGATCGTGCACTAGAGAGGGTTCAAGGGGATTTACCAGGATATTACACTGGATAGCGTACAAAGGAGATTTACCAGGATATTACACAGAGAGTGTGCAGTGGAGATTTACCAGGATGTTGGTGTGGAGAGGGTACAGAGGAGATTTACATGGTTATTGAATTTTCAGGGTACAGAGGAATTTTAGCAGGATGTTACACTAGAGAGGGTACAGAGGAGATTTTCGAGCATGTTCCACTAGGTAGCTACAGATGTGATTTACCAGCATGTTGCATAGGATAAATTTCAGAGGAGATTTACCAGGATGTTGCACTGGACAGAGTACAGAGTACATTTACCAGGGTGTTGCACAAGAGAGGTTACAGAGAAGATTGACCAGAATGTTGCGCTGGAGAGGGTACAGAGGAGATTTACCAGGATGTTCCAGTTGAGTGGGTACTGAGGAGATTTACCAGGCTGTTACACTGGAGAGGGTACAGAGGAGATTTAGTAGGATATTGCACTGCAGAGGATAACGAGGAGTTTTACCAGGATGTTACTATAGTGAGGATACAGGGGAGGTTTAGCCGGAAGTTGCACTTGAGACGTTACAGCGGATATTTACCAGGATGTTGCACTGGAGAGGGTACAGAGGTGATTTGCCATGTTGATGCACTAAAGAGTGTGCAGACGAGATTTACCAGGATGTTGCACTAGAAGGGTACAGAGGAGATTTAACAGGATGTTCCACTAGAGAGGATACAGAGAAGATGTTCCAGGATATGGCACTGCAGAGAGTGCAGAGATGATTTACAAGGATGTTGCACTGGAGAGTGTACAGGTGAGATTTACAAGTATGTTGCACAAGAGAAGATGCTGAGGAGATTTAACAGGATGTTGCACTGGAGAGGGATCAGAGATGATTTACCACGATGTTGCATTCTGAAAGTACAGAAATGATTTACCAGGCTGTTACACTAGTGAGGGTACAGAGGTGATTTACCAGGATGTTGCACAAGAGACGTTACAGAGGAGATTTACAAGGATGTTGCACTGGAGAGGGTACAGAGGAGATTTACAGGGATGTTGCTTTTAAGAGGGTACAGAGGTGATTTACCAGGATGATGTACTAGAGAGGTTGCAGAGGAGATTTACTAGGATGTTGCACTAGAAAGAATGCAGAGGAGAATTACAAAGATGTTGCACTAGAGAGGGTACAGAGGTGATTTACCACGATGTTGCACTGCAGAGGATACAGACGAGACTTACCAGGATGTTACACTGGTGAGATTAGCGAGGAGATTTAGCATGTTGTTGCACTGGTGAGGGTTCAGAGGACATTCAACAGGATGTTGCAGTAGAGAGGTTGCAGATGAGATTTGCCTGGACTTTGCACTGGAGAGGCTACAGAGGAGATTTACAAGAATGTTTCACTTGAGATAATGCAGAGAAAATTTACCAAGATGTTGCACTGTAGGGCTTACAAAGGAGACCTACCAGGATATTATACCGAGATCATGCAGAGGAGATTTACCAAGATGATGGAGTGGAGAGGGTACAGTAGAGATTTACCTGGATGTTGAACAGGAGATGGTACAGAGGAGATTTACCGGTATGTTGCACTAGGGAGTGTACACAGGAGATTTACCAGGTTATTGCACTATAGCGGGTAGAGAGTGGATTTAGCAGGATGTTACACTAGAGAGGGTGCAGAGTAGATTTAACAGGATCTTGCATTGGAGAGGTTACAGAGGTGATTACCCGGATGTTGCACAAGAGAGGTGCAGAGGAGAGTTACCAAGATTTTGCACTGCAGAGCGTGCAGAGGTGATTTACAAGGATGTTGCACTGGAAAGTATACATATGAGATTTAGCAGAAATTTGGAGTGGAGTGGGTACAGAGGAGATTTACCTGGATGATGAACAGGAGATGGTACAGAGGAGATTTACCGGTATGTTGCACTAGAGAGTGTAAAGAGGAGATTTACCATGTTATTGCACTATAGAGGGTAGAGAGGAGTTTTAGCAGGATGTTACACTAGAGAGGGTAGAGAGGAGATTTACCAGGATCTTGCGCTGGAGAGGTTATAGAGGAGATTACCAGGATGTTGCACAAGAGAGGGTTCAGATGAGATTTACCAAGATGTTGCACTGCAGAGCGTGGAGAGGTGCTTTACAAGGATGTTGCACTGGAGAGTCTACAGATGAGATTTACCAGTATGTTTCACTAGAGAGGGTGCAGAGGAAATTTACCACGTTGTTTCAATGGGGAGGTTACAGTGGAGATTTACGAGGGGATATTGCACTTTTGAGTGTACAGGGTAGATTTACCAGAATATTGCACTATAGAGGATAGAGAGGAGCTTTACCAGGATGTTGCACTAGAGTGGGTACATAGGAGATTTGCCACGTTGTTGCACACCAGAGGGTACAGACGAGATTTACCAGGATGTTACACTGGAGTGGGTATCGAGGAGATTTAGCAGATTGTTGCACTGGTGAGTTTAAAGAAGTGATTTCCCAGTATGTTGCACTGCGAAGGTACAGAAGTGATTTACCCAGGATGTTACACTAGTGAGGGTACAGAGGTGATTTACCAGGATGTTGCACTGAAGAGTTTAGAGCGGTGATTTACAAGGATGTTGCACTAGAGAGGTGGCAGAGGAGATTTACTAGGATGTTGCACTAGAAAGAATGCATAGGAGATTTACAAAGATGTTGCACTGTAGAAGATGCAGAGGAGATTTACCAGAATGTTGCATTATAGAGGGTACAGAGGAGATTTACCAGGATGTTGCACTAGAGAGGTTGCAGGGAAGATTTACTAGGACGTTGCACTAGAAAATATGCAGAGGAGATTTACAAATATGTTGCACTAAAGATGGTACAGAGGAGATTTACCACGATGTTGCACTGCAGAGGGTACAGAGGAGACTTACCTGGATGTTATACTGGAGAGGGTAGTGTGGAGATTTAGCAGGTTGTTGCACTGGTGAGGTTACAGAGGTGATTTACCAGGAAGTTGCACTGCGAGGGTACATAATTGAATTACCAGGATGTTACACTAGTGAGGGTACAGCTGTGATTTACCAGGATGTTGCACTGAAGAGGATAGAGAGGTGATTTACCAGGATGTTGCAATGGCGAGGTTACAGTGGAGATTTATAAGGATGTTGCACTAGAGATTTTGCAGAGGAGATTTACTAGGATGTTGCACTAGAAAGAATGCCGAGGTTTCACATAGATGTTGCACTGGAGAAGATACAGAGGAGATTTACCAGGATGTTGCATTAGAGAGGGTATAGAGATTTACCAGGATGTTGCTCTAGAGAGGTTGCAGAGGAGATTTTCTAGGATGTTGCACTAGAAAGAATGCAGAGGAGATTTACAAAGATGTTGCACTAGAGAGGGTACAGAGGAGATTTACCATGATGTTGCACTGCAGAGGGTACAGACGAGATTTACCAGGATGTTACACTGGAGAGGGTAGTGAGGAGATTTAGCAGGTTGTTGCACTGGTGAGTGTACAGAGGAGATTCAACAGGAAATTGCAGTGGAGAGGTTGCAGTGGAGATTTACTAGGATGCTAGACTAGAAACAATGCAGAGGAGATTTACAAAGATGTTGCACTGAAGAAGATGCAGAGGAGATTTAACAGGATGCTGCATTAGAGAGGGTACATAGGAGATTTACCAGGATGTTGCACTAGAGTGGTTGCAGAGAAGATTTACTAGGATGTTACACTAGAAAAATGCAGAGGAGATTTACAAAGATGTTGCACTAGAGAGAGTACAGAGGAGATTTACCATGGTATTGCACTGCAGAGGGACAGAGAAGATTACCTGGATGTTATACTGGAGAGGTTAGTGAGGAAATGTAGCAGGTTGTTGAACTGGTGAGTTTACAGAGGTGATTTACCAGGAAGTTGCACTGCGAGGGTACAGAATTGAATTACCAGGATGTTACACTAGTGAGGGTACTGATGTGATTTACCAGGATGTTGCACTGGAGAGGTTAGAGACGAGATTTACCAGGATGTTGCTCTGGAAAGGTTACAGAGGAGATTTACAAGGATGTTGCACTGGAAAGGGTACAGAGGAAATTTACCAGGTTGTTGCATTAGAGAGGGTACAGAGGCGATTTACCAGGATGTTGCACTAGAGAGGTTGCAGAGGAGATTTACTAGGATGTTGCACTAGAAAGAATGCAGAGGAGATTTACAAAGATGTTGCACTAGAGAGGGTGCAGAGGAGATTTACAAAGATGTTGCACTGCAGAGGGTACAGACGAGATTTACCAGGATGTTATACTGGAGAGGGTAGTGAGGACATTTAGCAGGTTGTTGCCCTGGTGAGGGTAGAGTGGAGATTCAACAGGATGTTGTAGTAGAGAGGTTGCAGAGGATATTTACCTGGATTTTGCACTGGAGAGGGAACAGAGGAGATTTACCATGATGTTCCACTAGAGATGATACGGAGAAAATTTACCAGGATGTTGCACTGTAGAGGTTACAAAGGAGACTAACCAGGATATTACACCGAGAGCATGCACAGGAGATTTATCAGGATGTTGGAGTGGAGAGGGTACAGAGGCGAATTACCTGGATGTTCAACAGGAGATGGTACAGATGAGAGTTATCGGTATGTTGCACTAGAGAGTGTACAGAAGAGATTTACCAGGTTATTGCTCTATAGAGGGTACAGAGGAGTTTTATCAGGATGTTTCACTATGGCGGGTACAGAGCAGATTTACCAGGATCTTGCACTGTAGAGGTTACAGAGGAGATTGTCAGGATGTTGCACAAGAGAGGATGAAGAGGAGAATTACCAGTATCTTGCAATGCAGAGCGTGCAACAGTGATTTGCAAGGATGTTGCATTGGAGAGTCTACAAGTGAGATTTACCACTATGTTGCACTAGAGAGGTTGCAGACGAGATTTACCACGATGTTGCACTGGGGAGGTTACAAAGGTGATTTAGCAGAGGATGTCGCACTTTAGAGAGTACAGGTTAGATTTAAAGAATATTGCATTAGAGAGAGTACACAGGAGCTTTACCAGGATGTTGCATTAGAGAAGGTATATAGGAGAATTACCACGTTGTTGCACTGCAGAGGATACAGAGGAGTTTTACCAGGATGTTACACCAGTGAGGATACAGGGGAGATTTAACATTATGTTAAATTAGAGGTTACAGCGGAGATTTACCCGGATGTTGCACCAGAGAGGATACAGACGAGATTTACTAGGATATGGCCCTGGGAGGGTACAGAGGAGCTTCACCAAAATGTTCACTAGACAGGGTACACAGGTGGTTTAGCAGAATGTTGCACTAGTTAGGTTACAGAAGAAATTTACCAGGTTATTGCAGAGAGGATACAACGGATATTAACAGGATGTTGTAGGGAGAGGGTGCAAAGGACATTTAAAAGGATGTTGCACTTGAGAAGGTACAGAGGAGATTTAACAGGATGTTGCGCTAGAGAGGACGCAGAGGATATTTACTAGGTAGTTGAACTGGAGGGCTTACAGAGGAGATTTACTAGGATATTGCACTATACAGGTACAGAGAGAGATAGCAGGATATTGTAGTAGTGAAGTTACGGCGGAGATTTACCAAGATGTTGCACTGGAGAGGTTATAGAGGTGACTTACCAGGCTGTTGCACCGGAGCAGGTAGAGAGGAGATTTACCAGGATATTGCACTGGAGCGGGTACAGATGATATTTACCAGGATATTGCACTAGACACGGTACAGAGGAGATTTACCAGGATGTTGCACTTGAGACGTTACAGCGGATATTTACCAGGATGTTACACTGGAGAGGGTGCAGAGGTGATTTTCCAGTTTGCTGCAACGGAGCGGCACAGATGAGATTTACCATGTTATGCACTAAAGTTTGTGCAGAGGAGATTTACCATGATGTTGCACTAGAGAGGGTAGAGAGGAGATTTAACAGGATGTTCCGCTAGAGAGGATACAGAGAAGATGTTCGAGGATGTGGCACTGCAGAGCGTGCAGAGGTGATTTACAAGGATGTTGCACTGGAGAGTGTACGGATGAGATTTACCAGTATGTTGCACAAGAGAGGGTGCTGACAAGATTTAACAGGATGTTTCACTGGAGAGGAAACAGAGATGATTTACCAGGATGTTGCGTTGCGAAAGTACAGGAGTGATTTACCAGGAGGTTACACTAGTGAGTGTACAGAGGTGATTTACCAGGATGTTGCACTGCAGACGTTGCAGAATAGATTTACAAGGTTGTTGCACTGAGAGGGTACAGATGAGATTGACAATGATGTTGCTTTAGAGAGGGTTCAGAGGAGGTTTACCAGGAAGTTGTACTAGAGAGGTTGCAGAGGCGATTTACTAGGATGTTGCACTGGAAAGAATGCAGAGGAGAATCACAAAGATGTTGCACTAGAGAGGGTACAGAGGTGATTTACCACGATGTTGCACTGCAGAGGGTACAGAAGAGACTTACCAGGATGTTACACTGGAGAGAGTAGTGAGTAGATTTAGCAGGTTGTTGCACTGCTTAGGTTCAGAGGAAATTCAACAGGATGTTGCAGTGGAGAGCTTGCAGATGAGATTTAACTGGATTTTTCACTGGAGAAACTACAGAGGAGATTTACCAGGATGTTCCACTAGAGATAATACAGAGAAAATTTACCAAGATGTAGCACTGTAGGGCTTACAAAGGAGACTTACCAGGATATTATACCGAGAGCATGCAGAGGAGATTGGAGTGGAGAGGATACAGAAGAGATTTACCTGGATGTTGAACAGGAGATGGTACAGAGGAGATTTACCGGTATGTTGCACTAGTGAGTTTACAGAGGAGATTTACCAGATTATTGCACTATAGAGGGGAGAGAGGAGTTTTAGCAGGATGTTACAGTAGAGAGGGTACAGAGGATATTTACCTGGTTCTTGCACTGGAGAGGTTACAGAGGTGATTACCAGGATGTTGCACAAGAGGCGGTGCAGAGGAGATTTACCAAGATTTTGCACTGCAGAGCGTACAGAGGTGATTTACCAGGATGTTGCAATGCAGACGGTGCAGAGTAGATTTACAAGGATGTTGCGCTGGAGAGTGTACAGAGGTGATTTACAGGGATGTTGCTTTAGAGAGGGTAGAGAGGAGATTTACCAGGATGTTGTACTAGAGAGGTTGCAGAGGCGATTTACTAGGATGTTGCACTAGAAAGAATGCAGAGGAGAATCACAAAGATATTGCACTAGAGTGGGTACAGAGGTGATTTACCACGATGTTGCACTGCAGAGGGTACAGACGAGACTTACCAGGATGTTACACTGGAGATAGTAGTGAGGAGATTTAGCAGATTGTTGCACTGGTGAGGGTTCAGAGGAGATTCAACAGGATGTTGCAGTGGAGAGGTTGCAGATGAGATTTACCTTGTATTTGCACTGGAGAAGCTACAGAGTAGATTTACCAGGATGTTCCACTAGAGATAATACAGAGAAAATTTACCAAGTTGTTGCACTGTAGGGCTTACAAAGGAGACTTACCATGATATTACACCGAGAGCATGCAGAGGAGATTGGAGTGGAGAGGATACAGAAGAGACTAACCTGGATGTTGAACAGGAGATGGTGCAGAGGAGATTTACCGGTATGTTGCACTAGGGAGTGTACAGAGGAGATTTGACAGGTTATTGCACTATAGAGGGTAGAGAGGAGTTTTAGCAAGATGTTACAGTAGAGAGGATACTGAGGAGATTTACCAGGATCTTGCACTGGAGAGGTTACAGAGGTGATTACCAGGATGTTGCACAAGAGAGCATGCAGAGGAGATTTACCAAGATTTTTCACTGCAGAGCGTGCAAATGTGATTTACAAGGATGTTGCACTGGTGAGTCTACAGGTGAGATTTACCAGAAATTTGGAGTGGAGAGAGTACAAAGGAGATTTACCTGGATGTTGAACAGGAGATGGTACAGAGGACATTTACCGGTATGTTGCACTAGAGAGTGCACATAGGAGATTTACCAGGTTATTGCACTATAGAGGATAGAGAGGAGTTTTAGCAGGATGTTACACTAGAGAGGGTATAGAGGAGATTTACCAGGATCTTGCACTGGAGAGGTTATAGAGGAGATTACAAGGATGTTGCATAAGAGAGGGTGCAGGTGAGATTTACCAAGATGTTGCACTGCAGAGCGTGGAGATGTGCTGTACAAGGATGTTGCACTGGAGAGTCTACAGATGAGATTTACCAGTATGTTGCACTAGAGAGGGTGCAGAGGAGATTTACCACGTTGTTGCACTGGGGAGGTTACAGAGGAAATTTAACAGGGGATATTGCACTATAGAGAGTACAGGGTAGATTTACCAGAATATAGCACTAGAGAGTATACAGAGGAGCTTTACCAGGATGTTGCACTAGAGAGGATACATAGGAGATTTACGACGTTGTTGCACTGCAGAGTGTTTAGACGAGATTTACCAGGATGTTATACTGGAGTGGGTAGGGAGGAGATTTAGGAGGTTGTTGCACTGGTGATGTTAAAATGGTGATTTCCCAGGATGTTGCACTGCGAAGGTACAGAAGTGATTTACCCAGGATATTACACTAGTGAGGGTACAGAGGTGATTAACCAGGGTGTTGCACTGAAGAGGTTAAAGAGGTGATTTACCAGGATGTTGCAATGGAGAAGTTACAGAGGAGATTTATAAGCATGTTGCACTAGAGAGGTTGCAGAGGAGATTTGCTAGGATGTTGCACTAGAAAGAATGCAGAGGCGATCTACATAGATGTTGCACTGGAGAAGATACAGAGGAGATTTACCAGGATGTTGCATTAGAGAGGGTATAGAGATTTACCAGGATGTTGCAATACAGAAGTTGCAGAGAAGATTTACTACGATGTTGCACTAGAAAAAATGCAGAGGAGATTTACAAAGATGTTGCACTAGAGAAGGTACAGAGGAGATTTACCACAATGTTGCACTGCAGAGGGTACAGAGGAGACTTACCTGGATGTTATACTGGAGAGGGTAGTGAGGAGATTTAGCAGGTTATTGCATTGGTGAGGTTAAAGAGGTGATTTACCAGGAAGTTGTACTGCGAGGGTACAGAATTGAATTACCAGGATGTTACACTAGTGAGGGTACATATGTCATTTACCAAGATGTTGCACTGGAGAGCTTACAGAGGAGATTTACAAGGATGTTGCACTGGAGAGGGTACAGAGGAAATTATGCCAGGATGTTGCATTAAAGTGGGTACAGAGTAGTTTTACCAGGATGTTGCTCTAGAGAGGTTGCAGAGGAGATTTTCTAGGATGTTGCACTAGAAAGAATGCAGAGGAGATTTACAAAGATGTTGCACTAGAGAGGGTACAGAGGAGATTTACCACGATGTTGCACTGCAGAGGGTACAAACGAGATTTACCAGGATGTTACACTGGAGAGGGTAGTGAGGAGATTTAGCAGGTTGTTGCACTGGTGAGTGTACAGAGGTGATTTACCAGGAAGTTGCAATGCGAGGGTACAGAATTGAATTACCAGGATGTTACACTAGTGAGGGTACTGATGTGATTTACCAGGATGTTGCACTGGAGCGGTTAGAGACGAGATTTACCAGGATGTTGCTCTGGAGAGGTTACAGAGGAGATTTACAAGGATGTTGCATTGGAGAGGGTACAGAGAAAATTTACCAGGTTGTTGCATTAGAGAGGGTACAGCGGAGATTTACCAGGATGTTGCACTAGAGAGGCTCCAGAGGAGATTTACTAGAATGTTGCACTAGAAAGAATGCAGAGGAAATTTACAAAGATTTTGCACTAGAGAGGGTGCAGAGGAGATTTACCACGATGTTGCACTGCAGATGGTAAAGACGAGATTTACCAGGATGTTATACTGGAGAGAGTAGTGAGGAGATTTAGCAGGTTGTTGCACTGGTGAGTGTACAGAGGAGATTCAACAGGAAATTGCAGTGGAGAGGTTGCAGATGAGATTTACCAGGATTTTGAACTGGAGAGTCTAGCGAGGAGATTTAGCAGGTTGTTGCACTGGTGAGGGTACAGAGGAGATTCAACAGGATGTTGCAGTAGAGAGGTTGCAGAGGAGATTTACCAGGATGTTGCACTGGTGAGGGAACAAAGGAGATTTACCAGGATGTTCCACTAGAGATGATACGGGGAAATTTTACCAGGATGTTGCACTGTAGATGTTACAAAGGAGACTTACCAGGATATTACACCGAGAGCATGCACAGGAGATTTAACAGGATGTGGAGTGGAGAGGGTACAGCGGAGAATTACCTGGATGTTGAACAGGAGATGGTACAGAGGAGATTTATCAGTATGTTGCACTAGAGAGTGTACAGAAGTGATTTACCAGGTTATTGCTCTATAGAGGGTACAGAGGACTTTAGCAGGATGTTACACTAGAGAGGGTACAGAGGAGATTTACCAGGATCTTGCACTGTAGAGGTTGCAGAGGAGATTATCAGAATGTTGCATAAGGGAGGGTGAAAGGAGATTCACCAGTATGTTGCAATGCAGAGCTTGCAGCAGTGATTTACAAGGATGTTGCATTGGAGAGTCTACAAGTGAGATTTACCAGTGTGATGCACTAGAGAGGGTGCAGAGGAGATTTACCACGATGTTGTACTGGTGAGGTTACAGACGTGATTTACCAGGGGATGATGCACTTTAGGGAGTACAGGGTAGATTTACCAGAATATTGCACTAGAGTTGGTACAGAGGAGCTTTACCTGGATGTTGCGCTAGAGAGGGTATATAGGAGATTTTCCACGTTGTTGCACTGCAGAGGATACAGAGTAGTTTTACCAGGATGTTACATCAGTGAGGATACAGGGGAGATTTCACAGGATGTTAAACTAGAGAGGTTACAACGGAGATTTACCAGGATGTTGCACCAGGGAGGATACAGACGAGATTTTACTAGGATATGGCCCTGGGAGGGTACAGAGGAGTTTCACCAAAATATTCACTAAACAGGGTACAGAGGTGATTTACCAGAATGTTGCACCAGTGACGTTACAGAAGAAATTTACCAGGATATTGCAGAGAGGTTACAACGGATATTTACCAGGATGTTGTAGGGAGAGGGTGCAAAGGACATTTAAAAGGATGTTGCACTTGAGAAGGTACAGAGGAGATTTAACAGGATGTTGTGCTAGAGAGGACGCAGAGGACATTTACTAGGTAGTTGCACTGGAGGGGTTACAGAGGAGATTTACTAGGATATTGCAATATACAGGGTACAGAAAGCTATAGCAGGATGTTGTATAAGTGAAGTTACGGCGGAGATTTACCAAGATGTTGCACTGGAGAGGTTATAGAGGTGACTTACCAGGATGTTGCACCGGAGCAGGTAGAGAGGAGAGTTACCAGCATGTTGCACTGGAGAGGGTACAGGGGAGATTTACCAGGATGTTGCACTGGAAAGAATACAGAGGTGATTTACCAGAATGTTGCACAGGAGCGGGTAATAATGACATTTACCAGAATATTGCACTAGACACGGTACAGAGGAGATTTACCAAAATGTTGCACTTGAGACGTTACAGCGGATATTTACCAGGATGTTGCACTGGAGAGGGTACAGAGGTTATTTTCCAATTTGCTGCAAAGGAGCGGTACAAATGAGATTGACCATGTTGATGCACTAATGATTGTGCAGAGGCGATTTACCAGGATGTTGCACTAGAGAGGGTACAGAGGAAATTTAACAGGATGTTCCACTAGAGAGGATACAGTGAAGATGTTCCAGGATGTGGCACTGCAGAGCGTGTAGAGGTGATTTACAAGGATGTTGCACTGGAGAGTGTACAGATGAGATTTACCAGTATGTTGCACAAGAGAGGGTGCTGAGAAGATTTAACAGGGTGTTGCACTGGAGAGGGAAAATAGATGATTTACCAGAATGTTGCGTTCCGAAAGTACAGAAGTGATTTACCAGGATGTTACACTAGTGATGGTACAGAGATGAATTACCAGGATGTTGCACTGCAGACGTTGCAGAGGAGATTTACAAGGATGTTGCACTGGAAGGGTACAGAGGAGATTTACAGGGATGTTGATTTAGAGAGGGTACAGCGGAGGTTTACCAGGATGTTGTACTAGAGAGGTTGCAGAGGCGATTTACTAGGATGTTGCTTTGGAGAGTCTACAAGTGAGATTTACCAGTATGTTGCACTAGAGAGGGTGCAGAGGAGATTTACCACGATGTTGCACTGGTGATGTTACAGAGATGATTTACCAGGGGATGTTGCACTTTAGAGAGTACAGGGTAGATTTACCAGAATATTGCACTAGAGAGGGTACAGAGGAGCTTTACCAGGATGTTGCACTAGAGAGGGTATATAGGAGATTTACCACGTTGTTGCACTGCAGAGGATACAGAGGAGTTTTACCAGGATGTTACACCAGTGAGGATACAGGGGAGATTGATCAGGATGTTAAACTAGAGATGTTACAACGGAGATTTAGCAGGATGTTGCACTGGAGTGTGTACAGATGAGATTTACCAGTATGTTGCACAAGAGAGGGTGCTGAGAAGATTTAACAGGATTTTGCACTGGAGAGGGATCAGAGATGATTTACCAGGATGTTGCGTTGCGAAAGTACAGAAGTGATTTACCAGGATGTTACACTAGTGATGGTACAGAGGTGATTTACCAGGATGTTGCAGTGCAGACGTTGCTGAGGAGATTTTCAAGGATGTTGCACTGGAGAGGGTAGAGAGAAGATTTACAGGTATGTGGCTTTAGAGAGGGTACAGAGGAGATTTACCAGGATGTTGTACTATAGAGGTTGCAGAGGCGATTTACTAGGATGTTGCATTAGAAAAAATGCAGAGGAGAATCACAAAGATGTTACACCAGAGAATGTACACAGGTCATTTACCACGATGTTGCACTGCAGAGGGTACAGACGAGACTTACCAGGATGTTACACTGGAGAGAGTAGTGAGGAGATTTAGCAGGTTATTGCACTGGTGAGGGCTCAGAGGAGATTCAACAGGATGTTGCAGTGGAGAGATTGCAGATGAGATTTACCTGGATTTTGCACTGGAGAAGCTGAAGAGGAGATTTACAAGGATGTTCCACTAGAGATAATACAGAGAAAATTTACCAAGATGTTGGAGTGGAGATGATACAGAAGAGATTTACCTGGATGTTGAACAGGAGATGGTACAGAGGAGATTTACCGGTGTGTTGCACTAGGGAGTGTAACGAGGAGATTTACCTGGTTATTGCACTATAGAGGGTAGAGAGGAGTTTTAGCAGGATATTACACTAGAGAGGGTACAGAGGAGATTTACCAGGATCTTGCACTGGAGAGGTTACAGAGGTGATTACCAGGATGTTGCAAAAGAGAGGGTGCAGAGGAGATTTACCAAGATTTTGCACTGCAGTGCGTGCAGAGGTGATTTACAAAGATGTTGCACTGGAGAGTCTACAGATGAGATTTACCATAAATTTGGAGTGGAGAAGGTACAGAGCACATATACCTGTATGTTGCACTAGAGAGTGTACAGAGGAGATTTGCAAGGTTATTTCACTATAGAGGGTAGAGAGGAATTTTAGCAGGATGTTACACTAGAGAGGTACAGAGGAGATTTACCACGATCTTGCACTGGAGAGGTTACAGAGGAGATTACCAGGATGTTGCACAAGAGAGGGTGCAGATGAGATTCACCAAGATGTTGAACTGCAGAGCGTGGAGAGGTGATTTACAAGGATGTTGCACTGGAGAGTGTACAGATGAGATTTACCAGTGTGTTGCTCTAGAGAGGGTGCAGAGTAGATTTACCACGATCCTGCACTGGGGAGGTTACAGAGGGGATTTACTAGGGGATATTGCACTTTAGCGAGTACAGGGTAGATTTACCAGAATATTGCACTAGAGAGGATACCGAGGAGCTTTACCAGGATGTTGCACTAGAGAGGGTATATTGGAGATTTACCACGTTGTTGCACTGCAGAATGTAGAGACGAGATTTACCAGGATGTTACTCTGGAGTGGGTAGCGAGGAAAATTAGAAGGTTGTTGCACTGGTGAGTTTAAAGATGTGATTTGCCAGGATGTTACACTAATGAGGGTACCGAGGTGATTTACCAGGATGTTGCACTGAAAAGGTTAGAGAGGTGATTTACCAGGATGTTGCACTGGAGAGGTTACAGAGGAGATTTACAAGGATGTTGCACTAGAGTGGTTGCAAAGGAGGTTTACTAGGATGTTGCAATAGAAAGAATGGAGAGGCGATTTACATAGATGTTGCACTGGAGAAGATAGAGAGGAGATTTAACAGGATGTTGCATTAGAGTGGGTAGAGAGGAGATTTACCAGGATGTTGCACTAGAGAGGTTGCAGAGAAGATTTACTGCGATGTTGCACTGGAAAAAATGAAGAGGAGATTTATAAAGATGTAGCACTAGAGAGGGTACAGAGGAGATTTACCACGATGATGCACTGCAGAGGGTACAGAGGAGACTTACCTGGATGTTATACTGTAGAGGATAGTGAGAAGAGTTAGCAGGTTGATGCACTGGTGAGGTTACAGAGGTGATTTACCAGGAAGTTGAACTGCGAGGGTACATAATTGAATTACCAGGATGTTACACTAGTGAGGGTACAGATGTGATTTACCAGGATGATGCACTGGAGAGGTTAGAAAGGTGATTTACCAGGATGTTGCTCTGTAGAGGTTACAGAGGAGATTTACTACGATGTTGCACTGGAGAGGGTACAGAGGAAATTTACCAGGATATTGCATTAGAGAGGGTACAGAGGAGTTTTACCAGGATGTTGCACTAGAGAGGTTGCAGAGGAGATTTTCTAGGATGTTGCACTGGAAAGAATTCAGAGGAGATTTACAAACATGTTGCACTAGAGAGTATACAGAGGATATTTACCACGATGTTGCACTGCAGATGGTACAGGCGAGATTTACCAGGATGTTACACTGGAGCGAGTAGTGAGTAAATTTAGCAAGTTGTTGCACTGGTGAGTGCACAGAGGAGATTGAACAGGAAATTGCAGTGGAGAGGTTGCAGAGGAGATTTACCAGGATTTTGCACTGGTGAGTCTAGCGATGAGATTTAGCAGGTTGTTGCACTGGTGAGGGTACAGAGGATATTCAACAGGATGTTGCAGTAGAGAGGTTGCAGAGGAGATTTACCTGGATTTTCACTGGAGAGGGAACGGAGGAGATTAACCAGGATGTTCCAATAGAGATGATACAGAGAAAATTTACCAGGATGTTGCACTGTAGAAGTTACAAAGGAGACTTACCAGGATATTATACCGAGAGCATGCACAGGAGATTTACCAGGATGTTGGAGTGGAGAGGGTACAGAGGAGATTTTCCTGGATTTTGAACATGAGATGGTACAGAGGAGATTTACCGGAATGTTGCACTAGAGAGTGTACATAGGAAATTTACCAGGTTATTGCTCTATAGAGGGTACATATGACTTTTAGCAGTATGTTACACTAGAGAGGGAACAGAGAAGATTTACCAGGATCTTGCACTGTTGAGGTTACAGAGGAGATTATCAGGATGTTGCACAAGAGAGGGTGAAGAGGAGATTTACCAGTATGTTGCAATGCAGAGCTTGCAGAAGTGATTTACAAGGATGTTGCATTGGAGAGTTCACAAGTGAGATTTACCAGTATGTTGCACACGATAGGGCGCAGTGGAGATTTACCACGATGCTGCACTGGGTAGGTTACAAAGGAGATTTACCAGGGGATGTTGAACTTTTGAGAGTACAGGGTAGAATTACCAGAATATTGCACTAGAGAGGGTACAGAGGAGCTTTACCAGGATGTTGCACTAGAGAGTGCACAGAGGTGATTTACCAAGATGTTGCACGAGAGGGTGCAGTGGAGATGTACTAGGATATTGCACTAGAAAGGATGCAGAGAAGATATACTAGGATGTTGCACTAGAGAGGGTACAGTGGAGATTTACCACGTTGTTGCACTGCAGTTGGTACAGACGAGATTTAGCAGGGTGTTATACTGGAGAGGTTAGCGAGGAGATTTAGCAGGTTGTTGTACTGGTGAGGTCACAGAGGTGATTTACCAGGATGTTGCACTGCGAGGGTACAGAATTGAATTACCAGGATGTTCCACTATTGAGGGTACAGATATGATTTGTCCGGATGTTGCACTGGAGAGGTTAGAGAGGTGATTTACCAGGATGTTGCACTGGAGATTCTAGCGAGGAGATTTAGCAGGCTGTTGCACTGGTGATGTAACAGAGGAGATTCAACACGATGTGGCAGTGGAGAGGTTGCAGACGAGGTTATCCACGATGTTGCAATGGAGAGTGTACAGAGGAGATTTACCAGGATATTCCACTAGAGATGATACAGAGAAGATTTACCAGGCTGTTGCTCTGGACTGGATACAAATGAGACTTACCAGGATATTACACCGAGAGCGTGCAGAGGAGATTTACCAGGATGGAGAACAGGAGATGGTACAGAGGAGATATACCAGTATGTTGCACTAAAGAGGGTATAGAGTGGATTTACCAGGTTATTGCTCTATAGAGCGTGCAGAAGAGTTTTAGCAGGATGTTACACTAGAGAGGATTTTACAGACTAGATTTTCCAGGATGTTCCACTAGAGAGCTACAGAGCAGATTTACCAGGATGTTGCACTGGAGAGATTACAGAGGAAATTTACCAGGATGTTGCACTGGAGAGGTTATGGAGGAGAATAATCAGGATGTTGCACTAGAGAGGGTACTGAGGAGATTTTCCAGGATGTTGCACTGGAGAGAGTACAGGGGAGTATTTCCAGGAAGTTACACAAGAATGGGTACAGAGGAGATTTAACAGGATGTTACACTAGAGAGGAAACAGAGGAGATTTTACAGGATGTTACTCCAGAGAGGGTGCAGAGGAGATTTACCAGGATGTTGCACCAGAGAGGATACAGACGAGATTTACTAGGATGTGGCCCTGTGAGGGTACATAGGAGATTCACCAGAATATTCCACCAGACGGTGTGCAGAGGAGATTTACTAGAATGTTGCACTAGTGAGGGTACAGAGGAAATTTACAAGGATATTGCAGAGAGGTTACAACGGAGATTTACCATGATGTTGCAGGGAGAGGGCGCAAATGCCATTTAAGAGGATGTTGCATTGGCGAAGGTACAGAGAAAACTTAACAGGAAGTAGCGGTTTAGAGCATGGAGAGGAGATTTACTAGGTCGCTGCAATGGAGGGGTTAGAGAGGGGTTTTACCAGGATATTGCACTAGACAGTTTACAGAGAGATATAGCAGGATGTTGTATTAGAGAAGTTACAGCGGTAATTTACCAAGATGTTGCACTTTAGAGAGTACACTGTAAAATTACGAGAATATTGCATTAGAGAGGGTACAGATGAGATTTATCAGGATGATGAACTAGAGAGGTGTAAAGGAGATTTACTAGAATATTGCACTAGAAAGGATGCAGAGGAGATTTACAAGAATGTTGCACTAGAGAGGGTACAGAGGAGATTCAACAGGATGTGGCTGTGGAGATGTTGCAGAGGAGATTTACCAGGATGTTGCACTGGAGAGGTTACAGACTAGATTTACCAGGATGTTACACTAGAAATGATAAAGAAAAGATTTACCAGGATGTTGCACTGGAGAGGTTACAACGGATTCTTACCAGGATATTACACCGAGAGCATGCAGAGGAGATTTACAGGGATGTTGGTGTGGAGAGGGTTCAGTGGAGATGTACCTGGATGTTGAACATGAGATCGTACAGAGGAGATTTACAAGTATGTTGCACTAGAGAGTGTAGAGAGGAGATTTACCAGGTTATTGCAGTATAGAGGGTGCAGAGGAGATTTAGCAGGATGTTACGCTAGAGAGATTACTGAGGATAAGTTCGAGGATGTTCCACTAGTGAGCTACTGAGCAGATTTACAAGGATGTTGCACTGGAGAGATAAGAGAGGAGATTTACCAGGATGTTGCACTGGAGAGGGTAAAGAGGAGAATAATCAGGATGTTGTACTAGAGAGGGTACAGAGGAGATTTTCCAGGATGTTGCTCTACAGAAGGTGCAATGGAGCTTTACCAGGATGGTGCGCTGGAGAGAATACAGACGAGATTTACCAGGAGGTTGCACTAGAGAGGTAACTGAGGAGATTTAACAGGATGTTGCACTAGACAGGGAACAGAGGAGATTTACCGGGATGATCCATTAGAGAGGATACAGAGAAGATTTACCAGAATGTTGCACTGGAGATTTTATAGAGGAGATTAACGAGGAAGTTCCACTAGGGACCGTACAGGAAAGATTTACCAGGATGTTACGCTGCAGCGGGTACAGAGGAGATTTACAAGACTGTTGCATTGAAGGGAATACAGAGGAGAATTAATAGGATGTTGCACTGCAGAGGGTATAGAGGAGCTTTACAAGGATGATGCACTAGAGAGGGTACAGAGGAGATTTACCAGGATTTAGCACTGGAGATACTACAGAGGATATTTACCAAGATGCTACAACGGAGAGGGTGCAGAGGAGATTTAACAGGATAATGCACAGTGGGAGATACAGAAGAGATTTAACAGGATGTTGCACTAGAGAGGATTCAGAGGAAATTTACCAGTATATTGCACTGGTGAGTGTACAGATGAGATTTACCGGCATGTTGCATTGGAGAAAGTGCAGAGGAGATTTACCAGGATGTTGCATTGTAGAGTGTACAGAGGTGTATCACTAGGATGTTGCACTGGAGAGGATGCAGAGGAGATTTACCAGGATGTTGCACTGGAAACAGTGCAGAGTTGATTTGCCAGGATGTTGCACTGGCGAGGGTACAGAAGAGATTAATCAGGATGTTATACTAGAGAGCGTACAGAAAAGATTTACCAGGATGTTGCACTGTAGAGGGTACAGAAGAGATTTACCATGCTACTGGACTGGAAACGGTAAAGAGGAGATTTACATGGATGTTGCACTGTAGAGAGTACAGGGGAGATTTACCAGAATATTGCACTAGAAAGTGTGCAGAGGAGATTTACTAGGATATTGCACTAGAGAAGATGCAGAGGAGATTTACCGGTATGTTGCACTAGATAGGGTGGAGTGGAGATTTACCACGATGTTGCACTGTGGAGGTTAAAAAGGAGATTTACCAGGGGATGTTGCACTTTAGAGAGTATAGGGTGGAATTACCAGAATATTGCACTAGAGAGGGTACAGAGGAGCTTTACCAGGATGTTGCATTAGAGAGTGCACAGAGGAGATTTACCAAGATGTTGCACGAGAGGGTGCAGTTGAGATGTACTAGGATATTGCACTAGAAAGTATGCAGAGAAGATATACTAGGATGTTGCACTAGAGAGGCTAAAGTGGAGATTTACCACGTTATTGCACTGCAGAGGGTACAGACGAGATTTACCAGGGTGTTACACTGAAGAGAGTAGCGAGGAGATTTAGCAGGTTGTTGCACTGGTGAGTTCACAGAGGTGCTTTACCAGGATGTTGCACTGCGAGGGTACAGAATTGAATTACCAGGATGTTCCACTATTGAGGGTACAGATATGATTTACCAGGATGTTGCACTGGAGAGGTTAGAGAGGTGATTTACCAGGATGTTGCACTGGAGATTCTAGCGAGGAGATTTAGCAGGTTGTTGCACTGGTGAGGGTACAGAGGAGATTCCACACGATGTGGCAGTGGAGAGGTTGCAGACGAGGTTATCCAGGATCTTGCACTGGAGAGGTTACAGACTAGATTTACCACGATGTTACAGAAGAATTGATACAGAGAAGATTTACCAGGATGTTGCACTGGAGAGGTTACAACGTAGACTTACCAAGATATTACACCGAGAAAAAGCAGAGGAGATTTACAGGGATGTTGGAGTGGTGAGGGTTCAGTGGAGATTTACCTGCATGTTGAACAGGAGATGGTACAGAGGAGATTTACCAGTATGTTGCACTAGAGAGGGTAGAGAGGAGATTTACCATTTTATTGCACTATAGAGGGTGCAGAGGAGTTTTAGCAGGATGTTACGCTAGAGTGAGTACAGAGGATAAGTTCGAGGATGTTCCACTAGTGAGCTACTGAGGAGATTTACCATGATGTTGCACTGGAGAGATTAGAGAGGAGATTTACCAGGATGTTGCACTGGAGATGTCAAAGAGGAGAATAATCAGGATGTTGCACTAGAGAGGGTACAGAGGAGATTTTCCAGGATGTTGCTCTACAGAGGGTGCAATGGAGATTTACCAAGATGTTGCGCTGGAGAGAATACAGATTTACCAGGAGGTTGCACTAGAGAGGGAACAGAGGATATTTAACAGGATGTTGCACTAGACAGGGAACACAGGCGATTTACCGGGATGATCCATTAGAGAGGATACAGAGAAGATTTACCAGAATGTTGCACTGGAGATTGTATAGAGGAGATTAACGAGGAAGTTCCACTAGGGACCTTATAGGAAAGATTTACCAGGATGTTACGTTGCAGCGGGTACAGAGGAGATTTACAAGACTGTTGCATTGAAGGGAATACAGAGGATATTTACCAAGATGCTACAACGGAGAGGGTGCAGAGGAGATTTAACAGGATGATGCACTAGAGAGGGTACAGAGGAGATTTACCAGGATTTAGCACTGGAGAGGATTCAGAGGAAATTTACCAGTATATTGCACTGGTGAGTGTACAGATGAGATTTACCGGCATGTTGCATTGGAGAGAGTGCAGAGGAGATTTACCAGGATGTTGCATTGTAGAGTGTACAGAGGTGTATCACTAGGATGTTGCACTGGAGAGGATGCAGAGGAGATTTACCAGGATGTTGCACTGGAAACACTGCAGAGTTGATTTGCCAGGATGTTGCACTGGCGAGGGTACAGAAGAGATTATTCAGGATGTTATACTAGAGAGCGTACAGAACAGATTTACCAGGATGTTGCACTGTAGAGGGTACAGAAGAGATTTACCATGCTACTGGACTGGAAACGGTAAAGAGGAGATTTACCTGGATGTTGCACTGTAGAGAGTACAGGGGAGATTTACCAGAATATTGCACTAGAAAGTGTGTAGAGGAGATTTACTAGGATATTGCACTAGAGAAGATGCAGAGGAGATTTACCGGTATGTTGCACTAGATAGGGTGCAGTGGAGATTTACCACGATGTTGCACTGTGGAGGTTAAAAAGGAGATTTACCAGGGGATGTTGCACTTTAGAGAGTATAGGGTGGAATTACCAGAATATTGCACTAGAGAGGGTACAGAGGAGCTTTACCAGGTTGTTGCATTAGAGAGTGCACAGTGGAGATTTACCAAGATGTTGCACGAGAGGGTGCTGTTGAGATGTACTAGGATATTGCACTAGGAAGTATGCAGAGAAGATATACTAGGATGTTGCACTAGAGAGGCTAAAGTGGAGATTTACCACGTTATTGCACTGCAGAGGGTACAGACGAGATTTACCAGGGTGTTACACTGAAGAGAGTAGCGAGGAGATTTAGCAGGTTGTTGCACTGGTGAGTTCACAGAGGTGCTTTACCAGGATGTTGCACTGCGAGGGTACAGAATTGAATTACCAGGATGTTCCACTATTGAGGGTACAGATATGATTTACCAGGATGTTGCACTGGAGAGGTTAGAGAGGTGATTTACCAGGATGTTGCACTGGAGATTCTAGCGAGGAGATTTAGCAGGTTGTTGCACTGGTGAGGGTACAGAGGAGATTCCACACGATGTGGCAGTGGAGAGGTTGCAGACGAGGTTATCCAGGATCTTGCACTGGAGAGGTTACAGACTAGATTTACCACGATGTTACAGAAGAATTGATACAGAGAAGATTTACCAGGATGTTGCACTGGAGAGGTTACAACGGAGAATTACCAGGATATTACACCGAGAAAATGCAGAGGTGATTTACAGGGATGTTGGAGTGGTGAGGGTTCAGTGGAGATTTACCTGCATGTTGAACAGGAGATGGTACAGAGGAGATTTACCAGTATGTTGCACTAGAGAGGGTAGAGAGGAGATTTACCATTTTATTGCACTATAGAGGGTGCAGAGGAGTTTTAGCAGGATGTTACGCTAGAGAGAGTACAGAGGATAAGTTCGACGATGATCCACTAGTGAGCTACTGAGGAGATTTACCAGGATGTTGCACTGGAGAGATTAGAGAGGAGATTTATCAGGATGTTGCACTGGAGATGCTAAAGAGGAGAATAATCAGGATGTTGCACTAGAGAGGGTACAGAGGAGATTTTCCAGGATGTTGCTCTACAGAGGGTGCAATGGAGATTTACCAGGATGTTGCGCTGGAGAGAATACAGATTTACCAGGAGGTTGCACTAGAGAGGGAACAGAGGAGATTTAACAGGATGTTGCACTAGACAGGGAACAGAGGAGATTTAGCAGAATGATCCATTAGAGAGGATACAGAGAAGATTTACCAGAATGTTGCATTGGAGATTGTACAGAGGAGATTTACGAGGAAGTTCCACTAGAGACATTACAGAGAAGATTTACCAGGATGTTACATTGAAGCGGGTACAGAGGAGATTTACAAGACTGTTGCACTGAAGGGAATAGAGAGGAGAATTAATAGGATGTTGCACTGCAGAGGGTATAGAGGAGCTTTACAAGGATGATGCACTAGAGAGGGTACAGAGGAGATTTACCAGGATTTAGCATTGGAGAGACTACAGAGGAGATTTACCAAGATGATACAATGGAGAGGGTGCAGAGGAGATTTAACAGGATAATGCACAGTGGAAGGTACAGAAGAGATTTAACAGGATGTTGCACTAGAGAGGATTCAGAGGAAATTTACCAGGATGTTGCACTGGTGAGTGTACAGATGAGATTTACCGGCATATTGCAGTGGAGAGAGTGCAGAGGAAATTTACCAGGATGTTGCATTGTAGAGTGTACAGAGGTGTATCACTAGGATGTTGCACTGGAGAGGATGCAGAGGAGATTTACCAGGATGTTGCACTGGAAACAGTGCAGAGGTGATTTGCCAGGATGTTGCACTGGCGAGGGTACAGAAGAGATTTATCAGGATGTTATACTAGAGAGGTTACAGAAAAGATTTACCAGGATGTTGCACTGTAGAGGGTACAGAAGAGATTTACCATGCTACTGGTCTGGAAAGGGTAAAGAGGAGATTTACCTTGATAATGCACTGTAGAGAGTACAGGGGAGATTTACCAGAATATTGCACTAGAAAGTTTGCAGAGGACATTTACTAGAATATTGCACTAGAGAGGATGCAGAGGAGATTTACCAGTATGTTGCACTAGATAGAGTGCAGTGGAGATTTACCACGATGTTGCACTGGGGAATTTACAAAGGAGATTTACCAGGGGATGTTGCACTTTAGAGAGTATAGGATGGAATTACCAGAATATTGCACTAGAGAGGGTAGAGAGGACCTTTACCAGGATGTTGCATTAGAGAGTGCACAGAGGAGATTTACCAAGATGTTGCAGACAGGGTGCAGTGGAGATGTACTAGGATATTGCACTAGAAAGGATGCAGAGAAGATATAGTAGGATGTTGCACTGGAGAGGTTACAGTGGAGAATTGCCACGTTATTGCACTGCAGAGGGTACAGACGAGATTTACCAGTGTGTTACACTGGGGAGGGTAGCGAGGAGATTTAGCAGGTTGTTGCACTGCTGAGTTCACAGAGGTGCTTTACCAGGATGTTGCACTGCGACGGTACAGAATTGAATTACCAGGATGTTCCACTATTGAGGGTACAGATATGATTTACCAGGATGTTGCACTGGAGAGGTTAGAGAGGTGATTTACCAGGATGTTGCACTGCGACGGTACAGAATTGAATTACCAGGATGTTCCACTATTGAGGGTACAGATATGATTTACCAGGATGTTGCACTGGAGAGGTTAGAGAGGTGATTTACCAGGATGTTGCACTGGAGATTCTAGCGAGGAGATTTAGCAGGTTGTTGCACTGGTGAGGGTACCGAGGAGATTCAACACGATGTGGCAGTGGAGAGGTTGCAGACGAGGTTATCCAGGATCTTGCACTGGAGAGGGTACAGAGGAGATTTACTAGGATGTTCCACTAGAGATGATACAGAGAAGAATTACCAGGCTGTTGCTCTGAACTGGAAATAAATGAGACTTACCATGATATTACACCGAGAGCGTGCAGAGGAGATTTACCAGGATGGTGAACAGGAGATGGTACAGAGGAGATTTTACAAGTATGTTGCACTAGAGAGTGTATAGAGGAGATTTACCAGGTTATTGCAATATAGAGGGTGCAGAGGAGTTTTAGCAGGATGTTACACTAGAGAGGATTTTACAGACTAGATTTTCCAGGATGTTCCACTAGAGAGCTACAGAGGAGATTTACCAGGATGTTGCACTGGAGAGATTACAGAGGAAATTTACCAGGATGTTGCACTGGAGTGGTTATGGAGGTGAATAATCAGGATGTTGCATTAGAGAGGGTACTGAGGAGATTTTCTAGGATGATGCATTGGAGAGAGTACAGGGGAGTATTACCAGGAGGTTACACAAGTGTGGGTACAGAGGAGATTTAACAGGATGTTACACTAGAGAGGAAACAGAGGAGATTTTCCAGGATGTTACTCCAGAGAGGGTACAGAGGAGATTTACCAGGATGTTGCACCAGAGAGGATACAGACGAGATTTACTAGGATGTGGCCCTGTGAGGGTACAGAGGAGATTCACCAGAATGTTCCACCAGACGGGGTACAGAGGAGATTTACAAGAATGTTGCACTAGTGAGGGTACAGAGGAAATTTACCAGGATATTGCAGAGAGGTTACAACGGAGATTTACCATGATGTTGCAGGGAGAGGGTGCAAATGCCATTTAAGAGGATGTTGCACTGGCAAAGGTACAGAGAAGACTTAACAGGATGTTGCGGTTTAGAGGATGGAGAGGAGATTTACTAGGTAGCTGCAACGGAGGGGATAGAGAGGGTATTTACCAGGATTTTGCACTAGACAGTGTACAGAGAGATATAGCAGGATGTTGTATTAGAGAAGTTACAGCGGAAATTTACCAAGATGTTGCACTTTAGAGAGTACACTGTAGAATTACGAGAATATTGCATTAGTGAGGGTAGAGATGAGATTTACCAGGATGATGAACTAGATAGGTGTAAAGGGGATTTACTAGAATATTGCAGTAGAAAGGATGCAGAGGATGTGGCTGTGGAGATGTTGCAGAAGAGATTTACCAGGATGTTGCACTGGAGAGGTTACAGACTAGATTTACCACGATGTTACACAAGAATTGATACAGAGAAGATTTACTAGGATGTTGCACTGGAGAGGTTACAACGGAGTATAACCAGGATATTACACCGAGAAAATGCAGAGATTTACAGGGATGTTGGAGTGGAGAGGGTTCAGTGGAGATTTACCAGCATGTTGAACAGGAGATGATACAGAGGAGATTTACCAGTATGTTGCACTAGAGAGGGTAGAGAGGGGATTTACCATTGTATTGCACTATAGAGGGTGCAGAGGAGTTTTAGCAGGATGTTACGCTAGAGAGAGTACAGAGGATAAGTTCGACGATGTTCCACTAGTGAGCTCTGAGGAGATTTACCAGGATGTTGCACTGGAGAGATTAGAGAGGAGATTTACCAGGATGTTGCACTGGAGAGGTTAAAGAGGAGAATAATCAGGATGTTGTACTATAGAGGGTACAGAGGAGATTTTCCAGGATGTTGCTCTACAGAGGGTGCAATTGAGATTTACCAGGATGTTGCGCTGGAGAGAATAAAGATTTACCAGGAGGTTGCACTAGAGAGGGAACAGAGGAGATTTAACAGGATGTTGCACTAGACAGGGACCAGAGGAGATTTAGCGGAATGATCCATTAGAGAAGATACAGAGAAGATTTACCAGAATGTTCCCCTGGAGATTGTACAGTGGAGATTTACGAGGAAGTTCCACTAGAGACCTTACAGAGAAGATTTACCAGGATGTTACATTGCAGCGGGTACAGAGGAGATTTACAAGGTTGTTGCACTGAAGGGAATAGAGAGGAGAATTAATAGGATCTTGCACTGCAGAGGGTATAGAGGAGCTTTACAAGGATGATGCACTAGAGAGGATACAGAGGAGATTTACCAGGATTTAGCACTGGAGAGACTACAGAGGAGATTTACCAAGATGATACAATGGAGAGAGTGCAGAGGAGATTTAACAGGATAATGCACAGTGGAAGGTACAGAAGAGATTTAACATGATGTTGCACTAGAGAGGATTCAGAGGAAATTTACCAGGATATTGCACTGGTGAGTGTACAGATGAGATTTACCGGCATGTTGCATTGGAGAGAGTGCAGAGGAGATTTACAAGGATGTTGCATTGTAGAGTGTACAGAGGTGTATCACTAGGATGTTGCACTGGAGAGGATGCAGAGGAGATATACCAGGATGTTGCACTGGAAACTCTGCAGTGGTGATTTGCCAGGATGTTGCACTGGCGAGGGTACAGAAGAGATTCATCAGGATGTTATACTAGAGAGGGTACAGAAAATATTTACCAGGATGTTGTACTGTAGGGGGTACAGAAGAGAATTACCATGGTACTGGACTGGAAAGGGTAAAGAGGAGATTTACCTGGATGTTGCACTGTAGAGAGTACAGGGGAGATTTACCAGAATATTGAACTAGAAAGTGTGCAGAGGAGATTTACTAGGATGTTGCACTAGGGAGGATGCAGAGGAGATTTACCAGGATGTTGCACTAGAGAGAATACTGAACAGATTTACCAGGATGTTGCACCGGAGAGGGTATCAAGGAGATTTACCAGGATGTTGCACTGGAGCGGGTACAGAGGAGTTTTAACAGTATATTCCACTAGATTGGTACTAGAGGAGATTTACCAGGATGTTGCACTGCTGCGTGTAGAGAGGAGACTTACCAGGATGTTGCACTGGAGAGATTACAGAGGAGATTTACTAGGATGTTACATTGGAGATGGGAAAGAGGAGATTTAGCAGGTTATTGCTCAGGCGAATGTATAGAGGAGAGTCAACAGGATGTTGCAGTGGAGAGATTGCAGTGAAGATTTACCAGGATGATGCACTGGAGAAGGTACTGAAGAGATTTACCAGGAAGTTCCACTAGAGACAATACAGAGCTGATTTACCAGGATGTTGCACTGGAGAGTGTACAGAAAAGTTTTACCAGGATGTTACACCGAGAGCTTGCAGAGCTGATTTAGCAGGATGTTGCACTGGCGAGTATATAGAGGAGACTTACCAGGATGTTGCACTAGAGGTGGTACAGAAGAGATTTACCAGAAAATTGCACAAGAAAGGGTACAGAGGAGATTTACCAGGATATGGCCCTGGGAGAGTATAGAGTAGATTCACCAGGCTTTTGCACTAGAGAGGTACAGAGCAGATTTACCAAGTAATTGCACTGGAGAGGATACCAAGGTGAATTACCTGGATGTTGCACTGGAGAGGGTTCAGAGGAGTTTTAACAAAATATTGCATAGAGAGGATGTAGAGGAGATTTACCAGGATGTTGCACTGCTGCGTGCAGATAGGAGATTTAACAGGATGTTGCACTGGAGAGCTTACAAAAGAGATTTACTAGGATGTTACATTGGAGATGGGAGAGAGGAGATTTAGCAGGTTATTGCACTGGCGAGTGTATAGAGGAGAGTCAACAGAATGTTGCAGTGGAGAGATTGCAGAGGAGATTTACCAGGATGTTGCACTGGAGAAAGTGCAGAAGAGAATTACCAGGAAGTTCCACTAGAGAAAATACAGATAAGATTTACCAGGATGTGGCACTGGAGAGGGTACAGAAAATTTTTACCAGGATGTTGCATCGAGAGCATGCAGATCAGATTTAGCAAAATGTTGCACTGGAGAGTATATAGAGAAGTTTTACCAGGATATTGCACTAGAGGTGGTACAGAAGAGATTTACAAGGATATTGCACAAGAGAGGGTACAGAGGAGATTTACCAGGTTGTGGCCCTGGGAGAGTACAGAGTAGATTCAGCAGGCTTTTGCACTAGAGAGGTACACAGCAGATTTACCAGGATGTTGCACTGGAGAGGGTACCAAGGTGATTTACCAGGATGTTGCACTGGAGAGGTTACAGATGAGTTTTAACAAAACATTGCACTAGAGAGGATGTAGAGGAGATTTACCAGGATGTTGCACTGCAGCTTGTAGAGGAGATTTACCAGGAAGTTGCACTGGAGAGATTACAGAGGAGATTTACAAGGATGTTACATTGGAGTGGGTAGAGAGGAGATTTTGCTGGTTGATGCACTGGGGAGACTATAGAGGAGATTCAACAGGATGTTGCAGTGGAGAGGATGCAGAGAAGATTTACCAGGATGTTGCACTGGAGAGGGTACAGAGGAAATTTACCAGGAAGTTCCACTAGAGACGATACAGAGAAGATTTACCAGGATGTTGCACTGGAGAGGGTACTAAGTTGATTTACCACGATTTTGCACAGTAGAGGGTACAGAGGAGTTTTAACAAAATATTGCACTAGAGCATCTTTAGAGGAGATTTACCAGGATGTTACATTGCAGAGGATAGAGAGGAGATTGAGCAGCTTGTTGCACCGGCGAGGGGAAAGAAGAGATTCAACAGTATGGTGCAGTGGAGAGGTTGCAGCGGAGATTTAGCATGATGTTGCACTGGAGAGTGTAGAGAGGAAATTTACCAGGATGTTGCACTAGAGGTGGCACAGAGGAGATTTGCCAGGATATTGCACTAGGGAGGCTACAGTGCAGATTTAGCAGGATGTGGGCCTGGGTGAGTACAGAGTAGATTCACCAGGATGTTGCACTAGACAGAGTACAGAGGATATTTGCCAGGTTGATGCACTGGTGAGGGTACAGAATAGATTGACCAGGATACTGCAGTGGAAAGAGTACAGAGGAGATTTTCCAGGATGTCGCACTGGAGATGAAATGGGGGAGATTTACCAGGATGTTGCACTGGAAAGAATACAGAGAAGATTTACCAGGATATTGCAATAGAGTGTGTAAATCGGATATTTACCAGGATGTTGCACTGGAGGGAGAACAGAGGAGATTTACTAGGATATTGGATTAGACAGGGTACAGGGGAGATTTATCAGGATGTTTTACTTGAGAAGTTACAGCAGAGATTTACCAGGATGTAGCACTGGAGCGGGTATAGATATGATTTATCAGGATGTTGCACCGGAGCGGGTACAGAGGAGATTAACCAGGTTGTTGCACTAGAGTGCATATAGAGGAGATTTAGCAGGATGTTGTACTAGATAGGGTGCAGAAGAGAATACCAGGATGCTGCACTGCAGAGGGTATAGAGGAGATTTACAAGAATGTTGCACTGGAGGGGGTAAAGAGTTGATATTTCAGGATCTTGTACTATTGAGGATACAGAGGATATTTAAAAGGATATTGCACTAGAGAGAGTACAGAGGAGATTTACCAGGATGTTAGACTGCAGAGGGTACAGCGGGGATTTACAAGGATGTTACTCTAGACATGGTACAGTGGTGATTTACCACGATGTTGCCCTGGAGAGGATACAGAGGATATTTACCAGGTTATTGCACCGAGAGCTTGTAGAGGAGCTTTAACAGGATGTTGCTCTGCAGAGCATGCAGACGTGATTTACAAGGATGTTGCACTGCAGATGGTACAGAGGAGATATACAAAAATGTTGCACTAGAGGGAGTACCGAGGATATTTAACAGGATTTTGTACTGGAGAGTGTACAGAGGGTATTTACCAGGATGTTGTACTAGAGAGGGTAGAAAGGAGATTTACCAGATGTTGCACTGGCGAAGGAACAGAGGAGATTTAAAAGGATATTGCGCTAGAGAGGATTCAGAGGAGATTTACCAGGATGTTGCACTGGAGAGAATACAGGCGAGTTTAGCAAGATGTTGCACTAGAGAAGGTGCAGATGATAATTACCAGGATATTGAACTGCAGAGCGTGAAGTGGTGATTTAGAAGGATGTTGCACTAGAGAGTGTACAGAGGAAATTTAACAGGATGTGGCACTGGAGGTGGTATCGAGGAGATTTACCAGGATATTGCACTAGACAGGGTACAGAGGAGATTTACCAGGATGTTGCATTAGAGAGGTTACTGCGGAGATTTACCAGGATGTTGCACTGGAGAGGATATAGAGGAGATTTACCAGAATGGTGCAACAGAGCGTGTATATAGGAGATTACCAGGTTTTGCACTGGCGAGGGTACAGATGATATTTAACAGGGTATTGCACTAGAGAGGGTTCAGAGGAGATTTACCAGGAGGTTAGACTGCAGAGGATATAGAGGAGATTTACCAGGATGTTGCAATAGAGCGTGCATATAGGAGATTTACCAGGATGTTGCACTGGAGAAGTTACAGAGGAGATTTACCAGGTTGTTGCACCGAAAGCGTGCAGAGGTGCTTTACCATGATGTTGCTCTGCAGAGCAGGCAGAAGTCATTTACAAGGATGTTGCACTGCAGATGGTAAAGAGGAGATTTACAAAAATGTTGCACTGGAGGGAGTACCGAGGAGATTTAACATGATTTTTTACTGGAAAGTGTACAGAGGATATTTACCAGGATGTTGTACTTGAGAGTGTACAGATTATATTTAACAGGATATTGCACGTGAGATTGTGCAGAGAAGATTTAGTAGAATGTTTCACTGCAGAAGCTAGAGAGGAGGTTTACAAGGATGTTGCGCTAGAGAGGGTAGAAAGGAGATTTAACAGATGTTGCACTGGCGAAGGAACAGAGGACATTTAAAAGAATATTTCACCAGAGAGCATTCAGAAGAGATTTACCAGGATGTTGCACTGGCGAGAATATAGAGGAGATTAGCAGGATGTTGCACTAGAGAAGGTGCAGAGATGATTTACCAGGATGTTGAACTGCATAGCGGGAAGAGGTGATTTACAATGATGTTGCACTGGAGAGTGTACAGAGGAGATTTACCAGGATGTGGCACTGGAGTGGGTATCGAGGAAATTTAGCTGAATATTGCACTAGACAGGGTACAGAGGAGATTTACCAGGATGTTGCACTAGAGAGGTTACAGCGTAGATTTACCAGGATGTTGCACTGGAGAGGATACAGAGGAGATTTACGAAGATGTTGCCAGAGAGCGGGTATATAGGAGATTTACCAGGTTGTTGCACTGGCGAGGGTACAGAGCAGATTTACAAGGATGTTGCCCTAGAGAGGGTGCAGCAGAGATTTACCAGGATGTTGCCCTGCAGAGGGTACAGAGCACATTTACAAGAATGTTGCACTGAAGGGAGTACAGAGGAGATTTAACAGGAAGTTGAACTGGCGATGGTACAGAGGAGATTTACAAGGATGATGCTCTAGAGAGGGTACAGAGGAGATTTACCAGGATGTTGCAGTGTAGAGTGTACAGAGGAGATTTACCAGGATGTTGCACTAGAGGTGGTGCAGAGGAGATTTACCAGGATATTGCACTAGAGAGGTTACAGTGCAGTTGTACCAGGATGTGGCCCTTTGAGAGTACAGAGTCGATTCACCAGGATGTTGCACTAGACAGGGTACAGAAGTAATTTACCAGGATGTTGCACTGGTGAGCGTACATAAGAGATTTACCAGGATACTGCAGTGGAGATGGTAGAAAGGAGATTTACCAGATTGTCGCACTGGAGACATTACAGAAGTGATTTACCAGGATGTTGCACTGGAAAGAATACAGAGGAGATTTATTACGATGTTGCAATAGAGAATGTACAGAGGAGATTTACCAGGATGTTGCACTGAAGAGATGACAGAAGTGATTTACCAGGATGTTGCAGCGAGAGCATGCAGAGGAGATTTAGCAGGATGTTGCACTGGAGAGTGTACAGAGGAGATTTACCAGGATGTTGCATTGAGGTGGTACAGACGAAATTTGCCAGGATATTTCACTAGAGAGGTTACCGTGCAGATGTACCAGGTTGTGGTTCTGGGAAAGTACAGAATCAATTCAGCAGGATTTTGCACTAGAAAGGTTACAGAGGATATTTACGAGGATGTTGCACTGATGAGGGTACATATGATATTTACCAGGATGCTGCAGTGGAGATGGTACAGACGAGATTTCCAAGGATGTCGCACTGGAGATGATACGGGGGAGATTTACCAGGATGTTGCACTGGAAAGAATACAGAGGAGATTTACTAGGATGTTGCACTGGAGGGAGTACAGAGGAGATTTACCAGGATATTGGTCTAGACAGGGTACAGAGGAGATTTACCAGAATGTTGTATTTGCGAAGTTACAGCAGAGATTTAACAGCATGTAGCAATGGAGCGTGTACAGTGGTGATTCATCAGAATGTTGCATCAGAGTGGGTACAGAGGAGATTTACCAGCTTGTTGCACTAGAATGTATACAGAGGAGATTTAGCAGGATGTTGCACTAGAGAGGGTGCAGAAGAGAATACCAGGATGCTGCACTGCACAAGGTATAGGGGAGATTTACAGGAATGTTGCACTTGAGGGGGTACAGAGTTGGTTTAACAGGATCTTGAACTAGAGAGGATATAGACGATATTTAACAGTATATTGCACTAGAGTGGGTTCAGAGGAGATTTACCAGGATGGTAGACTGCAGACGGTACAGAGGGGATTTACAAAGATGTTGCACTAGGGATGGTACAGAGGTGATATACTAGGATGTTGCACTGGAGAGAATACAGAGGAGATTTAGCAGGTTGTTGCACCGAGAGCTTGCAGAGGAGCTTTATCAGGATGTTCCTCTGCAGAGCATGCAGAGGTGATTTACAAGGATGTTGCACTGCTGATGGTATAGAGGAGATTTACAAAAATGTTGCACTTGAGGGAGTACCGAGTAGATTTAACAGGATTTTGTACTGGAGAGTGTACAGAGGATATTTACCAGGATGTTGTACTGGAGAGTGTACAGAGTATATTTAACAGGATATTGCACTTGAGAGTGTGCAGAGAAGATTTACCAGAATGTTACACTGCAGTGGCTAGAGAGGTGATTTCCAAGGATGTTGCATTAGAGAGGGTAGAAAGGAGATTTACCAGATGTTGCACTGGCGAAGGAACAGAGGATATTTAAAAGGATATTGCGCTGGAGTGGATACGAGGAGATATACCAGTATGTTGCACTGGAGTTATTACAGAGGAGATTAGCAGGATGTTGCACTAGGGAATGTGCAGGGGAGATTTACCAGGATGTTAAACTGCAGAGCGTGAAGAGATGATTTACAAGGATTTTTCACCGGAGAGTGTAGAGAGGAGATTATCCGGGATGTGGCACTGGAGGGGGTATCGAGGAGATTTACCAGGATGTTGCACTAGAGAGGGTACAGTTTAGATTTACCAGGTTATTCCACTGTAGATGGTACAGAGGAGTTTTACCAGGATGATACACTAGAGTGGGTACACAAGAGACTTACCAGGTTGTTGCACTCGAGATGAGACAGAGTATATTTATTAGGTTGTGGAACTGGGAGTGTACAGAAGTGATTCACTATAAAGTTCCTCTAGACAGGATGCAGAGGAGATTTACCAGATTGTTGCACCAGTGAGGGTACAAAGGAGATTTACCAGGATATTGCACTTAGAGGGTACAGAGGAGATTTATTGGATGCTGCACTGGAAAGGTGCAGAGGAGATTTATCAGGATATTGCACTAGAGAGGGTATACAGCAGATTTACCAGGATGTTGCAATAAAGAGCGTACAGAGGAGATTTAACAGGATTTTGCACTGGAGGGCTTACAGAGGAGATTTACAAGAATGTTGCACTGAACATGTTTGCACAGGAGATGCACACGGATTTTGCACCCGAGCGGATACAGAGAAGATTTACTAGGATGTTGCACTAGAGAGGGTACAGAGGAGATACCAGGACGTTGCACTAGAAATCGTGCAGTGGAGATTTACCAGGATGTGGCCCTGGGAGGATACAGATCAGATTAACCAGAATGTTGAACTCGACAGGGTACAGAGCAGAGTTTCCAGAATGTTGCATAATTGAGGGTGAAGAGGAGATTTAGCTGGATATTGCACTAGAGAGGGTACAGAGGAGAGTTACCAGAATGTCGCAATTTAGTAGTTATAGGGAGCTTTACCAGTGTGCTACACTGGACAGTGTGCAGAGGAGATGTACCAGGATTTTGTAATTAAGAAGTTACTGATCTGATTTACCAGGATGTTGCACTGGAGAAAGTACAGAGAAGATTTACTGGGAAGTTGCATTGGATAGGGAAAGAGGAGATTCACCAGGATGTTACACTGTAGAGGATAGAGAGATTTAGCACGATGTTGCAATGCAGAAAGTAGAGCAGACATTTACAAGGTTGTTGCACTTGAGAGGGTACTGAGGAGATTTACCAGCATTTTACACTGGAGAGGGTACAGAGGCTTTTTAACAGGATATTGCACTAGAGAGAGTAGAGAGGAGATTTACCAGGAGTGGGTAGAGAGATTTAGCAGGATGTTGCACTACCGAGTGTACAGAGGAAATTTAACAGGATGTTGCAGTGATGTGCTTGCAGTGGTGTGGTTGCAGAGGAGATTTATCAGGATGTTGCACTAGAGAGGATACAGAGGAGAATTATCATGATGTTGCCCGAGAGAAGGTGCAGAGGATATTTACAAGGATGTTGCACTGGAGAGGGTACAGAGGAGGTTAGCAGGATGGGCACTAGACAGGGTGCAGAACAGAGCTAACAGGATGTTGCACTACAGAGGGTACAGAGGAGATTTAAAAGGATATTGCACTAGCGAGAGTACAAAGGAGAGTTACCCGGATGTTGCACTGGAGAGCATACAGAGTAGATTTACCACGATATTACACTGGAGAGGGTACATAGGCGATTTAACAGGACATTGCACTAGAGAGGGTGCAGAGGCGATTTACCAGGATGTTGCACTGCAGAGCTGGCAGAGATCATTTACGAGGAACTTGCAATAGAGAGGGTACATTGATGATTTACCAGGATGTTTTGCTGGAGACGGTACAGAGGAATTTGACCAGGATGTTACACTGGAGAGGTACAGAGGTGATTTAACAATATGTTGCACTGGCGAGGGTACAGAGATGTTTTACCTGCAATGTTACACTAGAGAGGGTACAGAGGATAATTAACAGGACGTTGCACTGGAGAGGCAACAGAGGAGATATACGACGATGTTGCCCTGCAGATTGTATAGAGGAGATTTCCAGGATGTTGCTCTGTAGAGAGTACAGGGGAGATTTATCAGAATATTGCACTAGAGAGGGTGCAGAGGAGATTTACCAGGATGAGCACTAGAGAGGGTGCAGAGGGGATTTACCAGGATGTTGCACTAGAGAGGGTGCAGAGGGGATTTACCAGGATGTTGCACTAGAGAGGATGCAGAGCAGATTTAGCAGGTCGTTACACTAGAGAGGGTACAGAGGAGATTTACCAGGTTGTTGCACTCGAGATGAGACAGAGTATATTTATTAGATTGTGGAACTGGGAGTGTACAGAAGTGATTCACTATAAAGATCCTCTATACAGGACGCAGAGGAGATTTACCAGATTGTTGCACCCGTGAGGGAACAGAGGAGATTTACCAGGATATTGCACTTAGAGGGTACAGAGAATATTTATTGGATGCTGCACTGGAAAGGTGCAGAGGAGATTTATCAGGATATTGCACTAGAGAGGGTATACAGCAGATATACCAGGATGTTGCAATAAAGAGCGTGCAGAGGAGATTTACAAGGATCTTGCACTGGAGGGGTTACAGAGGAGATTTACAAGAATGTTGCACTGAACAGGTCTGCACAGGAGATGTACCCGGATGTTGCACCCGAGCGGGTACAGAGAAGATTTACTAGGATTTTGCACTGGAGAGGGTACAGAGGAGATACCAGGACGTTGCACTAGAAATCGTGCAGTGGAGATTTACCAGGATGTGGCCCTTGGAGGGTACAGGGAGATTAACCAGAATGTTGAACTCGACAGGGTACAGAGCAGAGTTACCAGAATGTTGCATAATTGAGGGTGCAGAGGAGATTTAGCTAGATATTGCACTAGAGAGGGTACAGAGGAGATTTACCAGAATGTCGCAATTTAGTAGTTATAGCGAGCTTTACCAGTGTGCTACACTGGACAGTGTGCAGAGGAGATGTACCAAGATTTTGTAATTAAGAAGTTACTGATCTGATTTACAAGGATAATGCGCTGGAGAAGGTACAGAGAAGATTTACTGGGAATTTGCATTGGATAGGGTAAGAGGAGATTCACCAGGATGTTACGCAGTAGAGGGTAGAGAGGAGATTTAGCACGATGTTGCAATGCAGAAGTTATAGCAGACATTTACAAGGTTGTTGCACTAGAGAGGGTACAGAGCAGATTTACCAGGATGTTGCAATTGAGAGGGTACTGAGGAGATTTACCAGTATTTTACACTGGAGAAGGTACAGAGGCTATTTAACAGGATATTGCACTAGAGAGAGTACAGAGGAGATTTACCAGGAGTGGGTAGAGAGATTTAGCAGGATGTTGCACTACCGAGTGTGCAGGGGAAATTTAACAGGATGTTGCAGTGGTGTGCTTGCAGTGGTGTGGTTGCAGAGGAGATTTATCAGGATGTTGCACTAGAGAGGATACAGAGGAGATTTATCATGATGTTGCCCTAGAAAAGGTGCAGAGGATATTAACAAGGATGTTGCACTGGAGAGATTACAGGTTTGATTTACCAGGATGTTGCACTGGAGAGGGTACAGAGGAGGTTAGCAGGATGGGCGCTAGACAGAGTGCAGAACAGAACTAACAGGATGTTATAATAAAGAGGGTACAGAGGAGATTTCAAAGGATATTGCACTAGCGAGAGTAGAAAGGAGAGTTACCCGGATGTTGCACTGGAGAGCATACAGAATAGATTTACCACGATATTACACTGGAGAGGGTACATAGGGGATTTAACAGGACATTGCACTCGAGAGGATTCAGAGGCGAATTACCAGGATGTTGCACTGCAGAGCTGGCAGAGATCATTTACGAGGAACTTGCAATAGAGAGGGTACATTGATAATTTACCAGGATGTTTTGCTGGAGAGGGTACAGAGGAATATGACCAGGATGTTACACTGGAGAGGGTACAGAGGTGATTTAACAATATGTTGCACTGGCGAGGGTACAGATATGTTTTACCTGCAATGTTACACTAGAGAGGGAACAGAGGATAATTAGCAGGAAGTTGCACTGGAGAGGCAGCCGAGTAGATATACGACGATGTTGCACTGCAGATTGTATAGAGGAGATTTCCAGGATGTAGCACTGTAGAGAGTACAGGGGAGATGTATCAGAATATTGCACGAGAGAGGGTACAGAGGAGATTTACCAGGATGTTGAACTAGAGATGGTGCAGATGGGATTTACCAGGATGTTGCACTAGAGAGGATGCAGAGCAGATTTACCAGGTCGTTACACTAGAGAGGGTACAGAGGAGATTTACCAGGATGTTGCACTAGAGAGGGTACAATTTAGATTTACCAAGTTATTGCACTGTAGATGGTACAGAGGAGTTTTACCAGGATGTTACACTAGAGAGGGTACACAAGAGACTTACCAGGTTGTTGCACTCGAGATGAGACAGAGTATATTTATTATGTTGTGGAACTGGGAGTTTACAGAAGTGATTCACTATAAAGTTCCTCTAGACAGGATGCGGAGGAGATTTACCAGATTGTTGCACCAGTGAGGGTACAGAGGAGATTTACCAGGATATTGCATTAAAGTGTACAGAGGAGATTTATTGTATGCTGCACTGGAAATGTGCAGATGAGATTTATCAGGATATTGCACTAGAGAGGGTATACAGCAGATTTACCAGGATGTTTCAATAAAGAGCGTACAGAGGAGATTTACCAGGATCTTGCACTGGAGGGGTTACAGAGGAGATTTACAAGAATGTTGCACTAAACACGTTTGCAGAGGAGATGTACACGGATGTTGCACCCGAGCGGATACAGAGAAGATTTACTAGGATGTTGCACTAGAGAGCGTACAGAGGAGATACCAGGACGTTGCACTAGAAATCGTGCAGTGGAGATTTACCAGGATGTGGCCCTGGGAGTGTACAGAGGAAATTAACCAGAATGTTGAACTCGACAGGGTACAGAGCAGAGTTACCAGAATGTTGCATAATTGAGGGTGCAGAGGAGATTTATTTGGATATTGCATTAGAGAGGGTACAGAGGAGAGTTACCAGAATGTCACAATTTAGTAGTTATAGGGAGCTTTACCAGTGTGCTACACTGGACAGTTTGCAGACGAGATGTACCAGGATTTTGTAATTAAGAAGTTACTGATCTGATTTACCAGGATGTTGCACTGGAGAAAGTATAGAGAAGAGTTACTGGGAAGTTGCATTGGATAGGGTAAGAGGAGATTCACCAGGATGTTACACTGTAGATGGTAGAGAGGAGATTTAGCACGATGTTGCAATGCAGAAAGTAGAGCAGACATTTACAAGGTTGTTGCACTTGAGAGGGTACTGAGGAGATTTACCAGCGTTTTACATTGGAGAGGGTACAGAGGCTTTTTAACAGGATATTGCACTAGAGAGAGTAGAGAGGAGATTTACCAGGAGTGGGTAGAGAGATTTAGCAGGATGTTGCACTACCGAGTGTACAGAGGAAATTTAACAGGATGTTGCAGTGGTGTGCTTGCAGTGGTGTGGTTGCAGAGGAGATTTATCAGGATGTTGCACTAGAGAGGATACAGAGGAGAATTATCATGATGTTGCCCTAGAGAAGGTGCAGAGGATATTTACAAGGATGTTGCACTGGAGAGGTTACAGATTTGATTTACCAGGATGTTGCACTGGAGAGGGTACAGAGGAGGTTAGCAGGATGGGCACTAGACAGGGTGCAGAACAGAACTAACAGGATGTTACACTACAGAGGGTACAGAGGAGATTTGAAAGGATATTGCACTAGCGAGAGTACAAAAGAGAGTTACCTGGATGTTGCACTGGAGAGCATACAGAGTAGATTTACCACGATATTACACTGGAGAGGGTACATAGGAGATTTAACAGGACATTGCACTAGAGAGGGTGCAGAGGCGATTTTCCAGGATGTTGCACTTCAGAGCTGGAAGAGATCATTTACGAGGAACTTGCAATAGAGAGGGTACATTGATGATTTACCAGGATGTTTTGCTGGAGAGGGTACAGAGGAATTTGACCAGGATGTTACACTGGAAAGGGTACAGAGGTGATTTAACAATATGTTGCAATGGCGAGGGTACAGAGATGTTTTATCTGCAATGTTACACTAGAGAGGGTACAGAGGATAATTAACATGAAGTTGCACTGGAGAGGCAACAGAGGAGATATACGACGATGCTGCACTGCAGATTTTATATTGGAGATTTCCAGGTTGTTGCACTGTAGAAAGTACAGGGAGATTTCTCAGAATATTGCACTGAAGAGGGTACAGAGGTGATTTACCAGGATGTTGCACTCGAGATGAGACAGAGTATATTTATTAGGTTGTGGAACTGGGAGTGTACAGAAGTGATTCACTATAAAGTTATTCTAGACAGGGTGCAGAGGAGATTTACCAGATTGTTGCACCAGTGAGTGTACAGAGGAGATTTACCAGGGTATTGCACTTAGAGGGTACACAGGAGATTTATCGGATGCTGCACTGGAAAGATGCAGAGGAGATTTATCAGGATATTGCACTAGAGAGGGTATACAGCAGATGTACCAGGATGTTGCAATAAAGAGCGTACAGAGGAGATTTACCAGGATCTTGCACTGGAGGGGTTACAGAGGAGATTTACAAGAATGTTGCACTGAACAGGTTTGCACAGGTGATGTACCCGGATGTTGCACCCGAGCGGATACAGAGAAAATGTACTAGGATGTTGCACTAGAGAGGGTACAGAGGAGATACCAGGACGTTGCATTAGAAATCGTGCAGTGGAAATTTACCAGGATGTGGCCCTGGGAGGGTACAGAGGAGATTAACCTGAATGTTGAACTCGACAGGGTACAGAGCAGAGTTACCAGAATGTTGCATAATTGAGGGTGCAGAGGAGATTTAGCTAGATATTGCACCAGAGAGGGTACAGAGGAGAGTTACCAGAATGTGGCAATTTAGTAGTTATAGGGAGCTTTACCAGTGTGTTACACTGGACAGTGTGCAGAGGAGATGTACCAGGATTTTGTAATTAAGAAGTTACAGATCTGAGTTAACAGGATGTTGCACTGGAGAAAGTACAGAGAAGATTTACTGGGAAATTGCATTGGATAGGGTAAGAGGAGCTTCACCAGGATGTTACACAGTAGAGGGTAGAGAGGAGATTTAGCACGATGTTGCAATGCAGAAGGTATAGCAGACATTTTCAAAGTTGTTGCACTAGAGAGGGAACAGAGGAGATTTACCAGGATGTTGCACTTGAGAGGGTACTGAGGAGATTTACCAGCATTTTACACTGGAGAGGGTACAGAGGCTTTTTTACAGGATATTGCACTAGAGAGAGTACAGATTTGATTTACCAGGATGTTGCACTGGAGAGGGTACAGAGGAGGTTAGCAGGATGGGCACTAGACAGGGTGCAGAACAGAACTAACAGGATGTTACACTACAGAGGGTACAGAGGAGATTTAAAAGGATATTGCACTAGCGAGAGTACAAAGGAGAGTTACCCGGATGTTGCACTGGAGAGCATACAGAGTAGATTTACCACGATATTACACTGGAGAGTGTATATACGGGATTTAACAGGACATTGCACTAGAGAGGGTGCAGAGGCGATTTACCATGATATTGCACTGCAGAGCTGGGAAAGATCATTTACGAGGGACTTGCAATAGAGAGGGTACATTGATGATTTACCAGGATGTTTTGCTGGAGAGAGTACAGAGGAATTTGACCAGGATGTTACACTGGAGAGGGTACAGAGGTGATTTAACAATATGTTGCACTGGCGAGGGTACAGAGATGTTTTACCTGCAATGTTACACTAGAGAGGGTACAGAGGATAATTAACAGGAAGTTGCACTGGAGAGGCAACAGAGGAGATATACGACGATGTTGCACTGCAGATTGTATAGAGGAGATTTCCAGGTTGTTGCACTGTAGAGAGTACAGGGGAGATTTCTCAGAATATTGCACTAAAGAGGGTACAGAGGAGATTCAGCAGGATGTTGCACTAGAGAGGGTGCAGAGGGGATTTACCAGGATGTTGCACTAGAGAGGATCCACAGCAGATTTACCAGGTCGTTACACTAGAGAGGCTACAGAGGAGATTTACCAGGTTGTTGCACTCGAGATGAGACAGAGTATATTTATTAGGTTGTGGAACTGGGAATGTACAGAAGTGATTCACTATAAAGTTATTCTAGACAGGGTGCAGAGGAGATGTACCAGATTGTTGCACCAGTGAGGGTACAGAGGAGATTTACCAGGATATTGCACTTAGAAGGTACACAGGAGATTTATTGGATGCTGCACTTGAAAGGTGCAGAGGAGATTTATCAGGATATTGCACTACAGAGGGTATACAGCAGATATACCAGGATGTTGCAATAAAGAGCGTAAAGAGGTGATTTACCAGGATCTTGCACTGGAGGGGTTACAGAGGAGATTTACAAGAATGTTGCAATGAACAGGTTTGCACAGGAGATGTACCCGGATTTTGCACCGGAGCGAATACAGAGAAGATTTACTAGGATGTTGCACTAGAGTGGGTACAGAGGAGATACCAGGACGTTGCATTAGAAATCGTGCAGTGGAGATTTACCAGGATGTGGCCCTGGGAGGGTACAGAGGAGATTAACCTGAATGTTGTACTCGACAGGGTACAGAGCAGAATTACCAGAATGTTGCATTATTCAGGGTGCAGAGGAGATTTAGCTAGATATTGCACTAGAGAGGGTACAGAGGAGAGTTACCAGAATGTCGCAATTTAGTAGTTATAGGGAGCTTTACCAGTTTGCTACACTGGACAGTGTGCAGAGGAGATGTACCAGGATTTTGTAATTACTAAGTTACTGATCTGATTTAACAGGATGTTGCACTGGAGAAAGTACAGAGAAGATTTACTGGGAAATTGCATTGGATAGGGGAAGAGGAGATTCACCAGGATGTTACACAGTAGAGGGTAGAGAGGAGATTTAGCACGATGTTGCAATGCAGAAGGTATAGCAGACATTTACATGGTTGTTGCACTAGAGAGGGTACAGAGGAGATTTACCAGGATGTTGCACTTGAGAGGGTACTGAGGAGATTTACCAGCATTTTACACTGGAGAGGGTACAGAGGCTTTTTAACAGGATATTGCACTAGAGAGAGTACAGAGGAGATTTACCTGGAGTGGGAAGAGAGATTTAGCAGGATCTGGCACTACCGAGTGTACAGAGGAAATTTAACAGGAAGTTGCAGTGGTGTGCTTGCAGTGGTGTGGTTGCAGAGGAGATTTATCAGGATGTTCCACTAGAGAGGATACAGAGGAGAATTATCATGATGTTGCCCTAGAGAAGGTGCAGAGGATATTTACAAGGATGTTGCACTGGAGAGGTTACAGATTTGATTTACCAGGATGTTGCACTGGAGAGGGTACAGAGGAGGTTTGCAGGATGGGCACTAGTCAGGGTGCAGAACAGAACTAATTGGATGTTACACTACAGAGGGTAGTGAGGAGATTTAAAAGGATATTGCACTAGCGAGAGTACAAAGGAGAGATACCCGGATGTTGCACTGGAGAGCACACAGAGTAGATTTACCACGATATTACACTGGAGAGTTTACATAGGGCATTTAACAGGATATTGCATTAGAGAGTGTGCAGAGGCGATTTACCAGGATGTTGCACTGCAGAGCTGGCAAATCTCATTTACGAGGAACTTGCAATAGAGAGGGTACATTGATAATTTACCAGGATGTTTTGCTGGAGAGGGTACAGAGGAATTTGACCAGGATGTTACACTGGAGACGGTACAGAGGTGATTTAACAATATGTTGCACTGGCGAGGGTACAGAGATGTTTTACCTGCAATGTTACACTAGAGAGGGTACAGAGGATAATTAACAGGAAGTTGCACTGGAGAGGCAACAGATGAGATATACGACGATGTTGCACTGCAGATTGTATAGAGGAGATTTCCAGAATGTTGCACTGTAGAGAGTACAGGGGAGATTTATCAGAATATTGCACTAGAGAGGGTACAGAGGAGGTTTACCAGGTAGTTGCACTAGAGAGCGTGCAGAGGGGATTTACCAGGATGTTGCACTAGAGAGGATGCAGAGCAGATTTAACAGGTCGTTACACTAGTGAGGGTACAGAGGAGATTTACCAGGATATTGCACTTAGAGGGTACAGAGGAGAATTACTGGATGCTGCACTGGAAAGGGTGCAAAGGAGAATTACCAGAATATTGCTATAGGTAGGGCAGAGGAGATTTACCAGGATGTTGCAATAAAGAGCATACAGAGGAGATTTTCCAGGATGTTGCACTGGAGGGTTTACAGAGGAGATTTACAAGAACTTGCACTATTCAGGTTTGCACAGGAGATAAACCAGGATGTTGCATCCGAGCGGGTACAGAGAAGATTCACTAGGATGTTGCACTAGAGAGGTTATAGAGGAGATACCAGGACGTTGCACTAGAAATGGTGCAGTGGAGATTAACCAGGATGTGGCCCTGGGAGGGTGCAGAGGAGATTAACCTGAATGTTGAACTCGACAGGGTACAGAGCAGAATTACCAGAATGTTGCATAATTGAGGGTGCAGAGGAGATTTATCAGGATATTCCACTAGAGAGGGTACACAGCAGATATACCAGGATGTTGCAATAAAGAGCGTACAGAGGAGATTTACCAGGATCTTGCACTGGAGGGGTTACAGAGGAGATTTACAAGAATGTTGCACTGAACAGGTTTGCACAGGTGATGTACCCGGATGTTGCACCCGAGCGGATACAGAAAAAATGTACTAGGATGTTGCACTAGAGAGGGTACAGAGGAGATACCAGGACGTTGCATTAGAAATCGTGCAGTGGAAATTTACCAGGATGTGGCCCTGGGAGGGTACAGAGGAGATTAACCTGAATGTTGAACTCGACAGGGTACAGAGAAGAGTTACCAGAATGTTGCATAATTGAGGGTGCAGAGGAGATTTAGCTAGATATTGCACTAGAGAGGGTACAGAGGAGAGTTACCAGAATGTGGCAATTTAGTAGTTATAGGGAGCTTTACCAGTGTGCTACACTGGACTGTGTGCAGAGGAGATGTACCAGGATTTTGTAATTAAGAAGTTACTGATCTGATTTAACAGGATGTTGCACTGGAGAAATTACAGAGAAGATTTACTGGGAAGTTGCATTGGATAGGGTAAGAGGAGATTCACCAGGATGTTACACAGTAGAGGGTAGAGAGGAGATTTAGCACGATGTTGCAATGCAGAAGGTATAGCAGACATTTTCAAGGTTGTTGCACTAGAGAGGGAACAGAGGAAATTTACCAGGATGTTGCACTTGAGAGGGTACTGAGGAGATTTACCAGCATTTTACACTGGAGAGGGTACAGAGGCTTTTTTACAGGATATTGCACTAGAGCGAGTACAGATTTGATTTACCAGGATGTTGCACTGGAGAGGGTACAGAGGAGGTTAGCAGGATGGGCACTAGACAGGGTGCAGAACAGAACTAACAGGATGTTACACTACAGAGGGTACAGAGGAGATTTAAAAGGATATCGCACTAGCGAGAGTACAAAGTAGAGTTACCCGGATGTTGCACTGGAGAGCATACAGAGTAGATTTACCACGATATTACACTGGAGAGTGTATATACGGGATTTAATAGGACATTGCACTAGAGAGGGTGCAGAGGCGATTTACCATGATGTTGCACTGCAGAGCTGGCACAGATCATTTACGAGGGACTTGCAATAGAGAGGGTACATTGATGATTTACCAGGATGTTTTGCTGGAGAGGGTACAGAGGAATTTGACCAGGATGTTACACTGGAGAGGGTACAGAGGTGATTTAACAATATGTTGCACTGGCGAGGGTACAGAGATGTTTTACCTGCAATGTTACACTAGAGAGGGTACAGAGGATAATTAACAGGAAGTTGCACTGGAGAGGCAACAGAGGAGATATACGACGATGTTGCACTGCAGATTGTATAGAGGAGATTTCCAGGTTGTTGCACTGTAGAGAGTACAGGGAAGATTTCTCAGAATATTGCACTAAAGAGGGTACAGAGGAGATTTACCAGGATGTTGCACTAGTGAGGGTGCAGAGGGGATTTACCAGGATGTTGCTCTAGAGAGGATCCAGAGCAGATTTACCAGGTCGTTACACTAGAGAGGCTACAGAGGAGATTTACCAGGTTGTTGCACTCGAGATGAGACAGAGTATATTTATTAGGTTGTGGAACTGGGAATGTACAGAAGTGATTCACTATAAAGTTATTCTAGACAGGGTGTAGAGGAGATGTACCAGATTGTTGCACCAGTGAGGGTACAGAGGAGATTTACCAGGATATTGCATTTAGAAGGTACACAGGAGATTTATTGGATGCTGCACTGGAAAGGTGCAGAGGAGATTTATCAGGATATTGCACTACAGAGAGTATACAGCAGATATACCAGGATGTTGCAATAAAGAGCGTAAAGAGGAGATTTACCAGGATCTTGCACTGGAGGGGTTACAGAGGAGATTTACAAGAATGTTGCACTGAACAGGTTTGCACAGGAGATGTACCCGGATGTTGCACCCGAGCAGATACAGAGAAGATTTACTAGGATGTTGCACTAGAGTGGGTACAGAGGAGATACCAGGACGTTGCATTAGAAATCGTGCAGTGGAGAGTTACCAGGATGTGGCCCTGGGAGGGTACAGAGGAGATTAACCTGAATGTTGAACTCGACAGGGTACAGAGCAGAATTACCAGAATGTTGCATAATTGAGGGTGCAGAGGAGATTTATCTGGATATTGCACTGGAGATGGTACAGTGGAGATTTACCAGCATGTCGCAATTTAGAAGGTATAGGTGAGTTTTACCAGGATGTTACACTAGAGACGATACAGAAGAGATTTAGCAGGATTTTGCACTAGAGTGGTACAGAGGAGATACAACAGGTTGAGGCTATAGACAGGTTGCAGTGTAGATTTCCCAGGATGCTGCTCCAGAGAGGGTGCAGTGGCGATTTCCCAGGATGATGCTCTAGAAAGGGTGCAGTGGAGATTTACCACGATGTTGCACTAGAGAGGGTACAGAGGAGATTTTCCAGGTTGATGCTCTAGAGAGGCTGCAGTGAAAATTTACCAGGATGTTGCACTAGAGAGAGTACAGAGGAGAATTTCCAGGTTGATGCTCTACAGAGGGTTCAGTTTTGATTTACCAGGATGTTGCACTGGAGAGGGTACAGAGGAGATTTCCCAGTATGTTGCTCTAGAGTGGGTGCAGTGTAGATTTACCAAGATGTTGCACTGGAGAGGAGACAGAGGAGATTTACTAGCATGTTGCACTAGAGTGGGTACAGAGGAGATATTCCATGATTTTGCACTAGAGAGGGTGCAGAGGAGATTTACCAGTATGTTGCACTAGCGAGGGTACAGAGGGGATTTACCAGGCTGTTGCACTGGAGAGCGTAAAGAGTCGATTTACCACGATGTTAAACTGGAGAGGGTACATAAGGGATTGAACATGATTTTCGCTAGAGTGGGTGCAGAGGCGATTTAGCAGGATGTTGCACTGCAGGTTCTACAGAGGAGCCTTACCAGGATGAGGCACTGCAGAGAGTGCAGGGGAGATATAGCAGAATATTGCCCAAGAAATGGTACAGAGGAGATTTACCAGGATGTTTCACTGTAGAGGGTAGAGAGGAGATTTACAAGAATGTTGCTGTAGAGAGGGTACAGAGGTGATATACCAGGATGTTGCACTAGAGATGATACAGAGGAGATTTATTAGGATGTGGCGCTGGAAGTTAAAGATGAGATTCAACTTAAAGTTCTACAAGACAGGGTTCAGGGAAGATTGGCCAGAATGTTGCACCAGTGAGGGTACAGAGGAGATTAACCATGATATTGCGCTGGAGAGGGAACAGATGAGATTGACAGAATATTGCACTGTAGAGGGTACCATGAAGATTTACCAGGATGTTACACTGGAGAGGGTACATAGCAGTTTTAACATGATATTGTACTAGAGAGGGTGCAGAGGAGATTTACCAGGATGTTGCTCTGCAGAGCGTAGAGAGGACATTTACAACGATGTTGCAGTAGAGAGGGTACAGAGGAGATTTACCAGTATGTTACATTGGTGAAAGTAGAGAGGAGATTTGGCAGGTTGTTGCACTGGCGTGGGTACAGAGGAGATTCAACAGGATGTTGCAGTGCATAGGTTGCAGAGGAAATTTACCAGGATGTTGCACTGGAGAGTGTACATTGGAGATTTACCAGGATGTTGCACTAGATAGGTTACAGTGTAGATTTACTAAGTCATTGAGCTGTAGAGGGTACAAAGGAGATTAATCATGATGTTACACTAGAGAGGGTAAAGAGGACATTCACCAAGTTGTTACGCAGGAGAGGGTTCATAGGGGATTTAACAAGCCTTTGCACTAGAGAGGGTGCAGCGGTGATTTACCAGGATGATGCACTGCAGATCGTGCAGAAATGATTTACGAGGTACTTGCGCTAGAGAGGGCACAGAGATGATCCTCCAGGATGTTGCTCTGGAGAAGTTACAGAGGAATTCTAAAAGGATGTAACAATGGAGAGGGTATCGAGGAGAATAACCAGGATGTTGCACTGCAGATTTTACCGAGGAGATTTACCAGGATTCTGCACTGTAGAGAGTACAGGGGAGATTTACAAGGATTCTGCGCTGTAGACAGTACAGGGGAGATTTACCAGGATGTTACACTGCAGAGGATAGAGAAGGGATTTTGCAGGTTGTTGCACTGGCGAGGGTACTGAGAAGATTCAACAGGATCCTGCAGTGGAGAGGTTGCAGAGGAGATTTAGTAGGCTATTGCACTGGAGAGGGTACAGAAGAGATTTACCAGGATGTTCGACTAGAAAGGGTACAGTGTAGCTTTGCCAGGTTATTGCGCTGTAGAGAGCAAAGAGGACTTTTTCCATGATGTAACACTAGTAAATGTACAGAAGACATTCTACATAAAGTTCCAGTAGACAGGGTTCAGAGGAGATTTACCTGAATGTTGCACCATTGAGGGTACAGGGGCGATTTACCACGATAGTTTGCTGGCGACGGAACAGTGGAGATTTACAGAATGTTGCACTGTAGAGGGAACGATGAAGATTTACCAGGATGTTACACTGGAAAGGGTACAGAGCAGTTTTAACGTGATATTGTACTAGAGAGCGTGCAGAGGAGATATAGCAAGATGTTGCACTGCAGAAGGTAGAGAGGAGATTTACAAGGATGTTGCACTAGAGAGGGTACAGAGGAGATTTACCAGCGTGTTGCACTAGAGAGGGTACAGAGGAGATATACCAGGTTGATGCTCTAGAGAGGGAGCAGTGGAGATTTCCCAGGATGTTTCTCTAGAGAGGGAGCAGTGGAGATTTCCCAGGATGTTGCTCTAGAGTGGATGCAGTGGAGATTTACCAGGAAGTTGCTATCGATCGGTACAGAGGATATTTTCGAGATTGATGTTCTAGAGAGGGGGCAGTGGAGAATTACCAGTATATTACAATAGAGAGGTTACAGAGTAGATTTTCCACGTTGATGCTCTAGAGAGGGTGCAGTGGAGATTTACCAGGATGTTGCACTGGTGAGGGTACGTAAGTGATTTAACATGACTTTGCACTAGAGAGGATGCAGAGGCGAATTACCAAGACGTTGCACTGGATGTGTACAGAGGAGCATTACCAGGATGTCACTCTGGAGAGGGTACAGAGGAGAATTACCAGGATGATGCACTGGAGAGGGTAGATAGTAGATTTACCTCGATGTTGCACTGCAGATTCTACAGAGGAGACTTACCAGGATGAGGCACAGTATAGAGTACAGGGGAGGTTTACCTGAATATTGCACTAGAGAGGGTACAGAGGAGATTTACCAGGATGTTGCACTGCAGAGGCTAAAGAGGAGATGTATTAGGGTGTGGCCCTGGGATGGTACAGAAGAGATGCAACATAAAGTTTCACTAGAAAGGGTACAGAGGAGATTTACCAGAATGTTGTACCAGTGAGGTACAGAGTAGATTTACCAAGCTATTGCGCTGGAGAGGGAACAGTGGAGATTTACAGAAAGTTGCACTGTAAGGGTACCATGAAGATTTACCAGGATGTTACACTGGAGAAGGTACAGAGCAGTTTTAACACGATATTGTACAAGAGAGGGTGTAGAGGCGATTTTTCAGGATTTGCAGTGGAAAGGTTGCAGAAGAGATTTACCAAGATGTTGTACTGGAGACGGTACAGAGGAGATTTACAAGGATGTTGCATTGGGAAGGTACAGAGTAGATTTATCTGCTTATTGCGCTGTAGAGTGTACAGAAGAGTTTTACCAGGATGTTACACTAGAGACGGTACAGAGGAGATTTAGCAGGATGTTGCACTAGTGAGGATAGAGAGTAGATTTTCCAGGATGTTTCACTAGAGCGATACAGAGGAGATTTAAGAGCATTTTGCACTGGATACATTACAGAGGAGATATACCAGGATTTTGCACTGGAGAGGGTACAGTGGAGATTTCCCAGGATGTTACACTAGAGAGGATACTGAGAAGGTTTACCTGGATGTTGCGCTGGAGAGTGTACAGAGCAGATTTACCAGGATGTTGCATTAGATATGGTACAATGTAGATTTACTAAGTTATTGAGCTGTAGAGGGTACAGAGGAGATTTACCAAGATGTTACGCTAGAGAGGAGATTTACCAGTCTATTGCACTGGAGAAGGAAAGACGAGATTTACCAGGATGTTCCACTAGAAAGGGTACCGTGTAGATTTACCAGGTTATTGTGCTGTAGAGAGTACAGAGGAATTTTACCATGATGTTACAGTAGAGAGGGTGCAGAGGAAATGTACCAGGATGTTGCACTGGAGAGGTTAGAGAGGACGTTTAGCAGGTTCTTGCACTGGCGAGTATACAGAGAAGATTCAACAGGATCTTGCAGTGGAGCGGTAGCAGTGGGAATTTACCAGAATGTTGCGCTGGAAAAGGTACAGAGAAGATTTACCAGGACGTTCCACTAGAGAGGATACCGAGAAGATTTACCAGGATGTTGCACCGGATAGATTAGAGAGGAGATTTAACAGGATGTTGCACCGAGAGCATGCAGAGGAGATTGAGCAGGATGTTGCACTAGAGAGGATACAGAGGAGATTTACCAGAATGTTGCACTAGAGAGGGTACAGAGGAGATACACTAAGTGGATGCTCTACACACGGTGCAGTGGCGATTTCCCAGGATGTTGTTCTAGATTCGGTGCACTTGAGATTTCCCATGATGTTACACTAGAGAGGGTGCAGAGGAGATTTACCAGGATGTTGCACTAGACATGATACAGAGGAGATTTATTAGGATGTGACCCTGGAAAAGTACAGAAGAGATTCAACATAAAGTTCCACTAGACAGGGTTCAGAGGAGATTTACCAGAATGTTGCACCAGTGAGGGTACAGAGGAGATTTACCACGATAGTGTGCTGGAGAGGGAACAGTGGAGATTTACAGAATGTTGCACTGTAGAGGGTACGGTGAAGATTTACCAGGATGTTACGTTGGAAAGGGTACAGAGTAGTTTTAACATGATATTGTGCTAGTAATGGTGCAGAGGAGATTTACCAGCATGTTGCACTGCAGAGAGTAGAAAGGGCATTTACAAGGATGTTGCAGTAGAGAGGATACAGAGGAGATTTACAAGAATGTTGCACTGGAGAGGATAGAGAGGATATTTAGCAGGTTGTTGCACTGGCGAGGATACTGGGCAGATTCAACAGGATGTTGCAGTGGAGAGGTTGCAGAGGAAATTTACCAGGATGTTGCAGTGGAGAGGGTACAGAGGAGATTTACCGGGTTATTGCGCTATAGAGTGTACAGAAGAGTTTTACCAGGATGTTACACTAGAGACGGTACAGAGGAGATTTAGCAGGATGTTGCACTAGAGAGGATACAGAGGAGATTTACCAGAATGTTGCACTAGAGAGGGTACAGAGGAGATACACTAAGTGGATGCTCTACACACGGTGCAGTGGCGATTTCCCAGGATGTTGTTCTAGATTCGGTGCACTTGAGATTTCCCAGGATGTTGCTCTAGAGAGGGTGCAGTGGAGATTTACCAGGATGTTGCACTAGAGAGGGTACAGAGGAGATTTTCCAGGTTGATGCTCTAGAGAGGGTGCAGTGGAGATTTATCAGGATGTTACACTGGAGAGTGTACAGAGGAGCACTACTAGCATTCTGTACTCGAGAGGGAAAGAGGAGATTTAACAGAATGTTGCACTAGAGAGGGTACAGAGGAGATTTACCTGGATATTGCACTATAGAGGGTATAGAAGAGTTTTACCACAATGTTACACTAGAGACGGTAAATTGGAGATTTTCGTGGATGTAGCAATAGAGAGGTTGAAGAGGCAATTTTCTAGGATGTTGCACTGCAGAGCATGCAGAGATGATTTACTAGGAAGTTGCACTAGAGAGGGTACAGAGGTAATTTAGCAGGATGCTGCGCTGGAGAGGGTACAGAGGATTTTTACCAGGATGTTAGACTGGAGAGGGTACAATGGGGAATTACCAGGATTTTGCACTGGAGAGGGTACAGAGGGGATTTCCCTGGATGTTCCACTAGAAAGGAAACAGAAGATTTACCTGGATGTTGCACTGGAGAGTGTACAGAGCAGATTTACCAGGATGTTGCACCGAGAGCGTGCAGATAAGATTTACCAGGAGGTTGGACTGGATAGGGCAACAGAGGACATTTACCAGGATGTTGCGCTGGAGAGTTTACAGAGGAGGTTTAACAGGATTTTGCACTAGATATGGTACGGTGTAGATTTACTAAGTTATTGAGCTGTAGAGGGTACAGAGGAGATTTAACATGATGTTACACTAAAGAGGGTACAGAGGAGATTTACCAAGTTTTTACGCTGGAGAGGGTACATAGGGGATTTAACAGGACTTTGAACTAGAGACGGTACAGAGGCGAGTTACCAGGATGTTGCACTGCAGATCGTGCAGAGATGATGTATGAGGAAGTTGCGCTTGAGAGGGTACATGGATGATTCTCCAGGATGTTGTGCTGGAGAGGCAACAGAGGAGTTTTAAAAGGATGTTACAATGGAGAGGGTATGGAGGAGAATAACCAGGATGTTGCACTGCAGATTTTAGAGAGGAGGTTTACCAGAATGCTGCGCTGTAGAGATTACAGGGCAGATTTACCAGAATATTGCACTAGAGTGGGTACAGAGCTGATTTACCAGGATGTTACACTGCAGAGGATAGAGAGGAGATTTAGCAGGTTGTTGCACTGGCGAGTGTACTGAGGAGATTCAACATGATCTTGCAGTGCAGAGGTTGCAGAGGAGATTTACCAGGCTATTACACTGGAGAAGTTAAGAAGAGATTTACCAGGATGTTCCACTAGAAAGGGTACAGTGTAGATTTACTAGGTTATTGCGATATAGAGAGTATAGAGGAGTTTTACCATGATGTTACACTAGAGAGGGTGTAGAGGAGATTTACAAGGATGTTGCACTAGAGATGATACAGAGGAGAATTATTAAGATGTGGCACTGGGATGGTACAGAAGAAATTCAACATAAAGTTCCACTAGACAGGGATCAGAGGAGACTTACCAGAATGTTACACCAGTGAGGCTACAGAGGAGATATACCACGATATTGTGCTGGAGAGTGAACAGTGGAGATTTAAAGAATATTGCACTGTAGAAGTTACCATGAAGAATAACCAGGATGTTGCACTGGAAAGCGTCCAGAGCAGTTTTAACATGATATTATACTAGAGATGGTGCAGAGGAAATTAACCAGGATGTTGCATTGCAGGGGGTAGAGAGGAGAGTTACACGGATATTGCAGTAGAGATTGTACAGAGGAGATTTACCAGAATGTTACACTGGAGAGGATAGAGAGGAGATTTAGCAGGTTGTTGCAGTGGCGAGGGTACAGAGGAGATTCAACAGGATGTTGCAGTGGAGGGGTTGCAGAGCAGATTGACCAGGATGTTGCACTGGACAGCCTAAAGATGAGATTCGCCAGGATGTTGCACTAGAGAGGTACAGAGGAGATTTACCTGGTTATTGCGATATAGATGTACAGAAGAGTTTTACCAGGATGTTACACTCGATACGGTACAGAGGAGACTTAGCAGGATGTTGCACTAGAGAGGTTACAGAGGAGATTTTCCAGGGTGTTCCACTAGAGAGGTACAGAGGAGATTTACGAGCATTTTGCACTGGAGACATTACAGAGTGCTTTACCAGGATGTTGCACTGGAGAAGGTACAGAGGTAATTTATCAGGATGTTGCACTAGAGAGGGTACAGCGGAGATTTCCCAGGAATTTGCTCTAGAGAGTGTGCAATGGAGATTTACCAGGATGTTGCGCTAGAGAGGGAACAGAGGAGATTTACCAGCATGTTGCACTAGAGAGGGTACAGAGGAGATATGCCAGTTTCATGCTCTGGACAGGGTGCAGTGGAGATTTCCCAGGTTTTTCTCTAGAGTGGGTGCAGTGGAGATATTCCAGGAATTTGCTCTAGAGAGGGTGCAGTGGGGATTTACCAAAATGTTGCACTAGAGAATGTACAGAGGAGATTTTCCAGGTTGATGCTCTAGAGTGGGTGCAGTGGAGACTTACCAGTATGTTGCACTAGAGAGGGTACAGAGGAGATTTTCCAGATTGATGCTCTAGAGACGGTGCAGTGGAGAATTACCATGATGTTGCACTGGAGAGATTACAGAGGAGATTTACCTGGATTTTGCACTAGAGAGCGAACAGAGGAGATTTCCTACTATGTTGCTCTAGAGAGCGTGCAGTGGGGATTTACCAAGATGATGCACTGGAGAGGATACGGAGGAGATTTACCAGCATCTTGCACTAGAGACGGTACAGAGGAGATATACCATGATTTTGCAATAGAGTGGGTACAGAGGAGATTCATCAGAATGTTGCACTAGCGAAGGTACATAGGAGATTTACCAGGATGCTGCGTTGGATGTGTACACATTTGTTTTATCAGGATGTTACACTGGAGAGTGTACAGAGGAGAATTACCAGGATGTTGCTCTGGAGAGGGTACAGAGGAGATTTACCACGATGTTGACCTACAGATTCTACACAGGAGACTTACCAGGATGAGGCACTGAAGAGAGTACAGGGAAGATATAGCAGAAAATTGCACTAGAGACGGTACAGAGGAGATTTATCGGGATATTGCACTGTAGAGGGTAGAGAGGAGATTTACAAGAATGTTGCTGTAGAGAGGGTACAGAGGTGATTTACCAGGATGTTGCACTAGAGATGATACAGAGGTGATTTATTAGGATATGGCCCTGGGTGGGTACAAAAGAGATTCAACATCAAGTTCTACAAGACAGGGTTAAGAGGAGATTTGCCAGAATGTTGCAGCAGTGAGGGTCAGAGGAGATTATCCATGGTATTTCGCTGGAGAGGGAACAGATGAGATTTAAAGAATGTTGCACTGTAGAGGGTATCAAGAAGATTTACCAGGATGTTTCACTGGAGAGGGTACAGAACAGTTTTAACATGATATTGCACTAGAAAGGGTGCAGAGGAGATTTTCAAGGATGTTGCACTGCAGAAGGTAGAGAGGAGATTTACAACGATGTTGCAGTAGAAAGGGTACAGAGGAGATTTACCATAATTTAACACTGGAGAAGGTAGAGAGGAGATTTGGCAGATTGTTGCACTGGCGATGGTACAGAGGAGATTCAACAGCATGTTTCAGTGGATAGGTTGCAGAGAATATTTAGCAGGATGTTGCACTGGAGAAGGTACATAGGAGATTTACCTGGTTATTGCACTATAGACGTTACAGAAGAGTTTTACCAGGATGTTACAATAGAGACAGTACAGTGGAGATTTAGCAGGATGTTGCACTAGAGAGGATACAGAGGAGATTTACCAGGATGTTGCACTAGAGAGGATGCAGAGGGGATTTACCAGGATTCTGCACTGGAGAGGGTACCGTGAAGATTTACCACGATGTTACACTGGAGAGTGTAAAGAGCAGTTTTAACATGACATTGCACTAGAGAGGGTGCAAAGGAGATTTACCAGAATGTTGCACTGTAGACGGTAGAGAGGAGACTTACAAGGCTGTTGCGCTGGAGAGGGTACGGAGGAGATTTAACAGGATGCTGCACTGGAGAGAGTACAGAGGATTTTTACCAGGATGTTACACTGGAGAGGATACAGAGGAGAATTATTTAGATGTTGCAATGCATATTGTACAACGGAGATTTACCAGGATGCTGCACTGTTGTGAATATAGGGGAGATTTACCAGAATATTGCATTAGCGAGGGTACAGAGGAGATTTACCAGGATGTTATACTGCAGAGGATAGAGAGGAGATTTAGCAGGTTGTTGCACTGGCGAGTGTAATGAGGAGATTGAAATGGATCTTGCATTGGAGATGTTTCAGAGGAGATTTACCAGGTTATTAGACTGCAGAAGGTACAGAAGAGGTTTACCAGATATTCCACTAGAAAAGGTACAGTGTAGATTTATCAGGTTATTGCGCTCTAGAGAGTACAGAGGAGTTTTACCATGATGTTACACTAGAGAGGGTGCATAGGAGATTTACCAGACTGTTGCACTAGAGAGGATACAGAAAGAGTTTTATCCAGGATGTTGCTCTAGAGAGGGTGCAGTGGAGATTTACCAGGATGCTGCACTGGAGAGGATACAGAGGAGATTTACCAGCATGTTGCACTAGAGAGGATACAGAGGAGATATACCAGGATTTTGCACTAGAGAGCGTACAGAGGAGATTTACCAGGATGTTGCACTAGCGAGGGTACAGAGGAGATTTACCAGGATGTTGCACTGGAGAGCGTACAGAGTATATTTACCACGATTTTACACTGGAGAGTGTACATAATGGATTTATCAGGACTTTGCACTAGAGAGGGCGCAGAGGCGATTTACCAGGATGTTGCACTGCAGAGGGTACAGAGGAGATTTAGCAAGATGTTACACTAGACAGGGTGCAGAAGAGATTTACCAGGATGTTGCACCAGAGAGGATACTGACGCGATTTAGCAGGATGTGGGCCTGGGAGGATACAGTGGAGATTCACCAGAATGTTCCACTAGACAGGGTACAGAGGATATTTAACAAACAGTTGCACTAGTGAGGATACAGAGCAAATTTACCAGGTTATTGCAGAGATGTTACAACGGAGATTTACCAGCGTGTTATAGTGAGTGGGTGCAAATGACATTTAAAAGATGTTGCACTGGCGAAGGTACAGAGGAGATTTAACAAGATGTTACACTGCAGATTCTACAGAGGAGACTTACCAGGATGAGGCAATGTAGAGAGTAGAGGGGAGTTTTACCAGAATATTGCACTCGAGATGATACAGATGAGACTTACCAGGACGCTGCACTGCAGAGGAAAAAGAGGAGATTTACAAGAATGTTGCTCTAGAGAGGGTACAGAGGAGGTTTACCAGGATGTTGCAATAGAGATGATACAGAGGAGATTTATTAGGATGTGGCCCTGGAATGTTACAGAAGAGATTCAACATAAAATTCCACCAGACAGAGTTCAGAGGAGATTTGCCAGAATGTTGCACCAGTAAGGGAACAGAGGAGATTTACCACGATATTGCACAGGAGAGGGAACAGATGAGATTTACAGAATGTTGCACTGCAGAGGATATCATGAAGATTAACCAGGATGTTACACTGGATAGGGTACAGACCAGTTTTAACATCATATTGTACTAGAGAGGATGCAGTGGAGATGTACCAAGGTGTTGCACTGGAGAGGCTAAAGAGGAGATTTACCAGGATGTTGCACTAGAGAGGGTACAGAGGAGATTTCCCAGGATTTTGCATAGAGAGGATAAAGAGGAGATTTACCAGCATGTTGCACTAGAGATGGTACCGAGGAGGTATAGCAGGATATTGCAGTAGAGAGGATAGAGAGGAGATTTTCCAGGTAAATGCTCTAGAGAGGGTGCAGTGGAGATTTACCAGGATGTTGCACTGCAGAGCGTACAGAGAATATTTACCAGGATGTTGCACTAGAGAGGGTACAGTGGAGATTTCCCAGGATGTTGCTCTAGAGAGGGTGCAGTTGAGAGTTACCAGGATGTAGCACTGGAAGGAAAAAGAGGAGATTTACCAGCATGTTGCACTAGAGAGGATACAAAGGAGATATACCATGATTTTGCACTAGATAGGGTACAGCGGAGATTTACCAGGATGTTGCACTAGCGAGAGTACAGAGGAGATTTACCAGGATGTTGCACTGGAGAGCGTACAGAGTAGATTTACCAAGATGTTACACTGGAGAGGATACATAAGGGATTTAACAGGATTTTGCTCTAGAGAGGCTGCAGAGGAGATTTACCAGGATGTTGTACTAGAGATGATACAGAGGAGATTAATAATGATGTGGCCCTGGGAGGATAGAGAAGAGATTCAACATAAAGTTCCACAAGACAGAGTTTAGTGGACATTTGCCAGATAGTTGCACAAGAGAGAGTACAGTGGACATTTCCCAGGATGTTGCTCTAGAGAGGGTGCAGTGGTGTCTTACCAGGATGTTGCACTGGAGAGGATATAGAGGGGATTTACCAGCATGTTGCACTAGAGGGGGTTCAGAGGAGATATACCAGGATTTTGCACTAGAGGCTAGAGAGGAGATTTTCCAGGTTGATGCTCTAGAGAGGGTGCAGTGGAGATATACCAGAATGTTTCACTGGAGAGCGTACAGAGGAGTTTTACCAGGATGCTGCACTAGAGAGGGTACTGAGGAGATTTCCCAGGATGTTGCTCTAAAGAGGATGCAGTGGAGATTAACCAGGATCGTGCACTGGAGAGTGTACAGAGGAGCTTTACCACGATGTTGCACTTCAGATTCTACAGAGGAGACTTACCAGGATGAGGTACTGTATAGAGTAGATGGGAGATTTACCAGAATATTGCACTAGAGATGGTACAGAGGAGATTTAACAGGATGTTGCACTGCAGAGGGTAAAGAGGAGATTTACAAGAATGTTGCTCTATAGAGGGTACAGAGGAGATTTGCTAGCATGTTGCACTAGAGATGATACAGAGGAGATTTATTAGGATGTGGCCCTTGGAGGATACAGAAGAGATTCAACATAAAGTTCCACAAGACACAGTTCAGAGGAGATTTGCCAGAAAGTTGCACCAGTGAGGGTACAGAGGAGATTTACCACGATATTGCGCTGGAGAGGGAACAGATGTGATTTACAGAATGTTGCACTGTAGAGGGAACCTTGAAGATTTACCAGGATGCTACACTGGAGAGGGTACAGGGCAGTTTTAACTTGCTATTGTACTAGAGAGGGTGCCGAGGAGATTTACCAGTATGTTGGACTGGAGATGATACAGAGGAGATTTACGAGCATGTTGCACTAGAGAGGGTACAGAGGAGATATACCAGGATGTTGCTCTAGAGAGGATACAGTGGAGCTTTACCAGCATGTTGCAATGGAGATGATACAGAGGAGATTTACTATCATGTTGCACTAGAGGGTGTACAGAGGAGTTATACCAGGATTTTGCACTAGAGAGTCTAGAGAGGAGATTTCCCAGTTTGATGCTCTGGAGAGGGTGCAGTGGATATTACCAGGATGTTGCACTGGAGAGGATACAGAGGAGAATTAACAGGATGCTGCACTAGTGAGGGTACAGAGGAGATTTTCCAGGATGTTGCTCTAGAGAGGGAGCAGTGGAGATTTACCAGAATGTTGCACTGGAGAGGATACAGAGGAGATTTACCAGTATGCTGCACTAGAGAGGGTACAGAGGAAATATACCAGGAATTTGCATTGGGAGGGTACAGAGCAGATTTATCAGGAAGTTGCACTAGCGAGGGTACAGAGAAGATTTACCAAAATATTGTACTCGTGAGGGTACAGCGGAAATTTACCAGGATATTTCAGAGATGTTACAACGGAGATTTACCAGGGTGTTGAAGGGAGAGGGTGCAAATTACATTTAAAGGATGTTGCACTGGCGAAGGTACAGAGGAGATTTAACAGAATGTTGAACAGCAGAAATTGCAGAGTAGATTACCAGGATGTTGCACTGCAGAGAGTACAGAGGAGATTTACCACGATGTTGCACTGCAGATTCTGCAGAGGAGACTTACTAGGATGATGCACTGTAGACAGTAGAGGGGAGTTTTACCAGAATATTCCACTAGAGATGGAACAGTTGAGATTTACCAGGATGTTGCACTGCAGAAGGAAAAGGGGAGATTTACAAGAATGTTGCTCTAGAGAGAGTATACAGAGGAGATTTACCAGGATGTTGCAATAGAGATGATACAGTGGAGATTTATTAGGATGTGGCCCTGGGAGGGTACGGAAGAGATTCATCATAAAATTCCACAAGACAGAGTTCAGAGGAGATTTGAAAAAATGTTGCACCAGTGAGGTTACAGAGGAGATTTACCACGATATTGCACTGGAGAGGGAACAGATGAGATTTGCAGAATGTTGCACTGTAGATGGTACCATGAAGATTAACCAGGATGTTACACTGGATAGGGTACAGAGCAGTTTTAACATGATATTGTACTAGAGAGGGAGTAGAGGAGATTTACCAGGATGTTGCACTGGAGAGGGTACAGAGTAGATTTACCAGGATGTTGCACTAGAGAGGGTACAGAGGAGATTTCCCATGATTTTGCACTAGAGAGGGTAGAGAGGAGATTGTCCAGGTAAATGCTCTAGAGAAGGTGCAGTGGAGATTTACCAGGATGTTGCACTGCAGAGGGTACAGTGGATATTTACCAGGATGTTGCACTAGAGAGGGTGCAGTGGAGACTTACCAGGATGTTGCACTGGAAGGAAAAAGAGGAGATTTATCAGCATGTTGCACTAGAGAGGGTACAAAGGAGATATACCATGATTTTGCACTAGATAGGGTACAGCGGAGATTTACCAGGATGTTGCACTAGCGATGGTACAGAGGATATTTACCAGGATGTTGCACTGGAGAGCGTACAGAGTAGATTTACCACGATGTTACACTGGAGAGGGTATATAAGGGATTTAACAGGACTTTGCACTAGAGAGGGTGCAGAGGAGATTTACCAGGATGTTGTACTAGAGATGATACAGAGGAGATTAATTAGGATGTGGCTCTGGGTGGATAGAGAAGATATTCAACATAAAGTTCCACAAGACAGAGTTGATAGGAGATTTGCCAGAATGTTGCACCAGTGCGGGTGCAGAGGCGATTTACGACGATATTGCGCTGGAGAGGGAAAAGATAAGATTTAAAGAATGTTGCACTGTAGAGGGTACCATGAAGATTTACCAGGATGTTGCGCTGGATAGGGTACAATGCAGTTTTAACTTGATATTGTTTAGAGAGGGTGCAGAGGAGATTTACCAGGGTGTTGCACTGGAGAGGGTACAGAGGAAATTTCCCAGCATGTTGCAATAGAGGGGGTACAGAGGAGATATACCGGGATTTTGCAATAGAGATGCAAGAGAGGAGATTTTCCAGGTTGATGATCTAGAGAGGGTGCAGTGGTGATATACCAGGATGTTGCACTGGAGAGGGTACAGAGGAGATTTACCAGGATGCTGCACTAGAGAGGGTACAGATGAGATTTCCCAGGATGTTGCTCTAGAGAGGATGCAGTGGAGATTTACCAGGATCCTGCACTGGAGAGGTTACAGAGGAGATTTACCACGATGTTGCACTGCAGATTCTACAGAGGAGACTTACCAGGATGAGGCACTCTATAGAGTAGAGGGGAGATTTATCAGAATATTGCACTAGAGATGGTACAGAGGAGATTTAACAGGATGTTGCACTGCAGAGGGTAAAGAGGAGATTTACAAGAACGATGCTCTATAGAGGGTACAGAGGTGATTTGCCAGCATGTTGCACTAGCGATGATACAGATGAGATTTATTAGGATGTGGCCCTGGGAGGGTACAGAAGAGATTCAACATAAAGTTCTACAAGACACAGTTCAGAGGAGATATGCCAGAAAGTTGCACCAGTGAGGGTACAGAGGAGATTTACCACGATATTGCGCTGGAGAGGGAACCGATGCGATTTACAGAATGTTGCACTGTAGAGGGTAGCGGGGAGTTTTACCAGAATATTGCACTAGAGATGGTACAGATGAGATTTACCAGGATGTTGCAATGCAGAGGGAAAATGGGAGATTTACAAGAATGTTGTTCTAGAGAGATTATACAGAGGAGATTTACCAGGATGTTGCACTAGAGATGATACAGTGGAGATTTATTAGGATGTGGCCCTTGGAGTGTACGGAAGAGATTCATCATAAAATTCCACAAGACAGAGTTCAGAGGAGATTTGCAAGAATGTTGCACCAGTGAGGGTACAGAGGAGATTTACCACGATATTGCACTGGAGAGGGAACAGAAAAGATTTACAGAATGTTGCACTGTAGATAGTACAATGAAGATTAACCAGGATGTTACACTGGATAAGGTACAGAGCAGTTTTAACAAGATATTGTACTAGAGAGGGAGCAGAGGAGATTTACCAGGATGTTGCACTGGAGAGGGTACAGACGAGATTTACCAGGATGTTGCTCTAGTGAGGGTGCAGTGGAGACTTACCAGGATGTTGCACTGGAAGGAAAAAGTGGAGATTTACCACAATGTTGCAATAGAGAGAGTACAGAGGAGATTTACCAAGTTGATGCACTAGAGATGATACAGAGGCGAATTACCAGGTTGTTGCACTAGAGAGGGTACAGAGGAGATTTCCCAGGATTTTGTATTAGAGACTGTAGAGAGGAGATTTTCCAGGTTGATGCGCTACAGAGGGTGCAGTGGAGATTTACCAGGATGTTGCACTGGAGAGGTTACAGAGGAGATTTACCAGGATATTGCTCTAGAGAGGGTAAAGAGCAGATTTCCCTGGATGTTGCACTAGAGATGGTGCAGTGGAGCCTTACCAGGATGTTGAACTGGAAGGATACAGAGGAGACTTTCCTGCATGTTGCAACAGAGACGGTACAGAGGAGATATACCAGGATTTTGCACTAGACAAGGTAAAGAGGAGATTTACCAGGATGTTGCACTAGCGAGGGTACAGAGGAGATTTTCCAGGATGTTGCTCTAGAGAGGATACAGAGGAGAGTTACCAGCATGCTACACTAGAGAGGGTACAAAGGAGATATACCAGGACTTTGCACTAGAGAGGGTACAGAAGAGGTTTATCAGGATGTTGCACTAGCGAGGGTGCAGAGGAGATTTACCAGCATGTTGCACTGGAGAGTGTACAGAGTAGATTTACCACGATGTTAAACTGGAGAGGGTACAGAGGAGATTTACTAGGATGTTGCACTAGAGAGGATACAGACGCGATTTACTAGGATGTGGTCCTGGGAAGGTATAGAGTAGATTCACCAGAATGTTCAACCAGGCAGGGTACAGAGGAGATTTATCAAATTATTGCAATAGTGAGGGTACAGAGGAAATTTACCAGGATATTGCAGAGATTTTACAACGAAGATTTACCAGGGTGTTGTAGTTACAGGCTGCACATGACATTTAAAAGATTTTGCATTGGCGAAGGTACAGAGGAGATTTAACAGAATGTTGCACTGCAGAGATTGCAGAGGAGATTTACCAGGATGTTGCACTGGAGAGGGTACAGAGGAGATTTACCACGATGTTGCACTGCAGATTCTGCAGAGGAGACTTACCAGAATGATGCACTGTAGAGAGTAGAGGGGAGTTTTACCAGGTTTTTGCACTAGAGATGGTACAGATGAGATTTACCAGGATGTTGCACTGCAGAGGAAAAAGAGGAGATTTACTAGAATGTTGCTCTATATAGGGTACAGAGGAGATTTACAAGGATGTTGCACTAGAGATGATACAGTGGAGATTTATTAGGATGTGGCGGTGGGAGGGTACAGAAGAGATTCATCATAAAATTCCACAAGTCAGGGTTCAGAGGAAATTTGCCAAAATGTTGCACCAGTGAGGGTACAGAGAAGATTTGCCACGATATTGCGCTGAAGAGGGAACAGATGAGATTTAAAGAATGTTGCACTGTAGAGGCAACCATGAAGATTCACGAGGATGTTACACTGGAGAGGGTATAGAGCAGTTTTAACATGATATTATACTAGAGTGGGTGCAGAGGAGATTTACCAGGATGTTGCACTGGAGAGGGTACAGAGGAGATTTGCCAGGATTTTGCACTAGAGAGGATACAGATGAGATTTACCAGCACATTGCTCTAGAGATTGTAAAGAGTAGATTTCCCTGGATGTTGCTCTAGACATGGTGCAGTGGAGACTTACCAGGATGTTGCACTGGAAGGATACAGAGGAGATTTAACAACAGGTTGCAACAGAGACGGTACATAGGAGATATACCAGGATTTTGTATTAGACACGATAGAGAGGAGATTTACCAGGATGTTACACTAACGAGGGCACAGTGGAGATTTACCAGGATGTTGCAGTGGAGAGCGTACAGAGTAGCTTTACCGCGATGTTACACTGGAGATGGTACATAAGGGATTTAACAGGACTTTGCACTAGAGAGGGTGCAGAGGAGATTTACCAGGACGTTGCACTAGAGATGATACAGAGGAGATTTATTAGGATGTGGCCCTGGGAGAGTATAGAAGAGATTCAACATAAAGTACCACAAGATAGGGTTCAGAGGAGATTTACCAGAATGTTACACCAGTGAGGGTACAGAGGAGATTTACCACGATGTTGTAAGGAGACGGAAGAGTGGAGAGTTACAGAATGTTGCACTGTAGAGGGTACCATGAAGAGTTACCAGGATGTTACACTGGAAAGAGTATAGAGCAGTTTTAACATGATATTGTACTCGAGATGGTGCAGAGGAGATTGACCAGCAGGTTGCACTGGATAGTGTGCAGAGGAGATTAACCAGGATGTTGCACTAGAGAGGGTACAAGGAGATTTCCCAGGATTTTGTACTAGAGAGGATAGAGAGGAGATTTAGCAGGTTGTTGCAATAGAGAGAGTACAGAGGAGATGTACCAAGATGATGCACTAGAGAGGGTGCAGTGGAGATTTTCCAGGATGTTCCACTAGAGAGGTACAGAGGAGATTACGTGCATTTTGCACTGTAGACATTACAGAGAGATTACCGGGATGTTGCAAGGGAGAGGGTACAGAGGAGATTTATCAGGATTTTGAACTAGATAGGGTAGAGAGGAGATTTCCCAGGATGTTGCACTAGAGAGGGTGCAGTGGAGATTTACCAGGATATTGCACTACTAAGGGTACAGAGGAGATTTACCACCATGTTGCTCTAGAGAGTGTACAGAGGAGATATACCAGGTTGATGCCCTAGAGAGTGTGCAGTGGAGATTTCCCAGGATGTTCCTCTAGAGAGGGTGCTGTGGAGATTTCCCAGGATGTTGCTCTAGAGAGGTTGCAGTGGAGATTTACCAGGATGTTGCACTAGAGAGGGTACAGAGGAGATTTTACAGGTTGATGCTCTAGAGAAGGTGCAGTGGAGATTTACCAAGATGTTGCACTGGAGAGGGTAATGAGGAGATTTACCAGGATGTTTCACTAGAAAGGGTAGTGAAAGAGATTTCCCAGGATGTTGCACTGGACAGGATACAGGAGATTTACCAGCATGTTGCACTAGAGAGGATACAGAAGAGGTATACCAAGATTTCGCAATAGTGATGGTACAAGGAGATTTACCAGGATATTGCACTAGCAAGGGTACAGAGGAGTTTTACCAGGATGTTGCTCTGGAGAGCGTACAGAGTAGATTTACCAAGATGTTACACTGGAGAGTGTGTATAACGGATTGAAAAGGACGTTGCACTAGAGAGGGTGCAGAGGCGATTTACCAGGTTGTTGCACTGCAGAGGGTACAGAGGATATTTACTAGGATGTTACACTAGAGAAGGTACAGAGGAGATTAACCAGGATGTTGCACCAGAGAGGATACATACGCGATTTACTAGGATATGGCCCTGGCAGGGTAGAGAGTAGATTCACCAGAATGCTCCACCAGACAGTGTACAGAGGAGATTTACCAAAATGTTGCACTAGTGAGGGTACAGAGGAAATTTTCCCGGATATTGCAGAAATGTTATAACGGAGATTTACAAGGGTCTTGTAGTGAGGGGGTGCAAATGACATTTAAACGGATGTTGCACTGGCGAAGGTACAGAGGTGATTTAACAGAATGTTGCACTGCAGAGATTACAGACGAGATTTACCAGGATGTTGCGTTGGAGAGGGTACAGAGGTGATTTACTACGATGTTGAACTGCAGATTCTACAGAGGAGACTTACCAGGATGATGCACTGTAGAGAGTAGAGTTTGCACTAGAGATGGTACTGAGGAGATTTACCAGGACGCTGCACTGCAATGGGTAAAGAGGAGATTTACAAGAATGTTGCTCTAGATAGGGTACAGAGGAGATTTACCAGAATGTGCACTTAAGATGATACAGAGGAGATTAATTAGGATGTGGCCCAGTGAGTGTACAGAAGAGATTCAACATTAAGTTCCGCAAGACCAGGTACAGAGGCGATTTATCACAATGTTGCACCAATGAGGGTACAGAGGAGATTTACCACGATATTGCGGTGTAGAGTGAACAGATGAATTTTACAGAATGTTGCACTGTAGTGGGTACCATGAAGATTACCAGGATGTTACACTGGTGAGGGTACAGAGCAATTTAACATGATATTGTACTAGAGAGGGTGCAGAGGTGATTTACCAGCATGCTGCACTGCAGAGGTTAAAGAGGAGATTTACCAGGATGTTACACTAGAGACGGTATAGATGAGATTTCCCAGGATGTTGCTCTAGAGATGGTGCAGTGGAGATTTACCAGAATGTTGCACTGGAGAGAATACAGGGAGATTTACCGGCATGTTGCACTAGACAGGGTACAGAGGAGATATATCAGGAGTTTGCACAAGAGAGGGAACAGAGGAGATTATCCAGGTTGATGTTCTAGAGACGGTGCAGTGGAGTATTACCAGGATGTTGCACTGGAGAGGGTACAGAGGAGATTTACCAGGATGTTGCACTAGAGAGGGTACAGAGGAGATTTCCCAGGATGTTGCTCTAGAGAAAGTGCAGTGGAGATTTACTAGGATTTTGCACTAGAGAGGGTACAGAGGAGATTTACCAGGGTGTTGTACTAGAGAGGGTACGGAGGAGATTTACCAGGATGTTGCACTGGAGAGCCTACAGAATCGATTTATGACGATGTTACACTGGAGAGTGTGCATAAGGGATTTAACAGGACTTTGCACTATAAAGGATGCAGAGGCGATTTATGAGGATGTTGCACTTGATGTGTCCAGAGGAGTTTTACCAGGATGTTACACTGGAGAGGGTACAGAGTAGATTTACCACGATGTTGAACAGCAGATTGTACAGAGGAGACATGCCAGGATGAGGCACTGTAGAGAGTAGAGCGGAGATTTACAAAGATGTAACAGCATAGAGGGTACAGAGGAGATTTACCAGTATGTTACACTGGCGAAGGTAGAGAGGCGATTTGGCAGATTGTTGCACAGGCGAGGGTACAGAGGAGATTTAACAGGATGTTGTAGTGGAGACGTTGCAGAGGAGATTAAACAGGATGTTGCACTGGAGAGCATAGAGATGAGATTTACCAGGATGTTGCACTAGAGAGTTTACAGAGGAAATTTACCTGGTCATTGCACTAAAGAGTGTATAGAAGAGTTTTACCAGGATGTTACACTAGAGACGGTACAGAGGAGATTTAGCAGGAATTTGCACTAGAGAGGATACAGAGGAGATTTACCAGAGTGTTGCTCTAGAGAGGGTGCAGTGGAGATTTACCAGGATGTTACACTAGAGAGGGTACAGAGGAGATATACCAGGATTTTGCACTAGAGATGTTACAGAGGAGATTTACCAGGATGTTGCACTAGAGAGGGTACAGAGGATATTTCCCAGGATTTTGCTCTAGAGGGCGCAGTGGAGATTTACCAGGATTTTGCAGTTGAGAGGGTACAGAAAAGATTTACCAGGATGTTGTACTAGAGAGGGTGCAGAGGAAATTTAACAGGATGTTGCACTTGAAAGCATACAGAGTAGAATTACCACGATGTTACACCGGAGAGGGTACATAAGGGATTTAACAGGACTTAGCACTATAAAGAGAGCAGAGGCGATTTACCAGGATGTTGCACTGGATGTGTACAGAGGAGTTTTACCAGGATGTTACACTGGGGAGAAGGTGCAGTGGAGATTTACCAGGATGTTGCACTGGAGAGGAAACAGGGGATTTACCAGCATGTTGCACTAGAGATGGTACTGAGGAGATGTACCAGGATTTTGCACTAGAGTGGGTACAAAGTAGATTTTCCTGGTAGTTGCACTAGCGAGGGTACAGAGGAGATTTACCAGGATGTTGCACTGGAGAGCGTATAGAGTAAATTTTCCACGATGTTACACTGGAGTGGGTATATAGGGGTTTTAACATGACTTTGCACTAGAGAGGGTGCAGGAGCGATTTACCAGGATGTTGCACTGCAGAGGGTATAGAGGATATTTACCAGGATGTTACACTAGAGAAGGTACAGAGGAGATTAACCAGGATGTTGCACCAGAGAGGATACATACGCGATTTACTAGGATATGGCCGTGGCAGGGTACAGAGTAGATTCACCAGAATGATCCACCAGACAGTGTACAGAGGAGATTTACCAAAATGTTGCACTAGTGAGGGTACAGAGGAAATTTTCCCGAATATTGCAGAAATGTTATAACGGAGATTTACAAGGGTCTTGTAGTGAGGGGGTGCAAATGACATTTAAACGGATGTTGCACTGGCGAAGGTACAGAGGTGATGTAACAGAATGTTGCACTGCAGAGATTACAGACGAGATTTACCAGGATGTTGCACTGGAGCGGGTACAGAGGAGATTTACTACGATGCTGAACTGCAGATTCTACAAAGGAGACTTACCAGGATGATGCACTGTAGAGAATCGAGGTAGCACTAGAGATGGTACTGAGGAGATTTACCAGGATGCTGCACTGCAATGGGTAAAGAGGAGATTTACAAGAATGTTGCTCTAGATAGGGTACAAAGGAGATTTACCAGAATGTGCACTTGAGATGATACAGAGGAGATTTATTAGGATGTGGCCCAGTGAGTGTACAGAAGAGATTCAACATAAAGTTCCGCAAGACCAGGTACAGAGGCGATTTATCACAATGTTGCACCAATGAGGGTACAGAGGAGATTTACCACGATATTGCGGTGGAGAGTGAACAGATGAATTTTACAGAATGTTGCACTGTAGTGGGTACCATGAAGATTACCAGGATGTTACACTGGTGAGGGTACAGAGCAGTTTTAACATGATATTGTACTAGAGAGGGTGCAGAGGTGATTTACCAGCATGTTGCACTGCAGAGGTTAGAGAGGAGATTTACCAGGATGTTACACTAGAGACGGTATAGATGAGATTTCCCAGGATTTGCTCTAGAGATGGTGCAGTGGAGATTTACCAGAATGTTGCACTGGAAAGAATACAGGGGAGATTTACCGGCATGTTGCACTAGAGAGGGTACAGAGGAGATATACCAGGAGTTTGCACAAGAGAGGGAACAGAGGAGATTATCCAGGTTGATGTTCTAGAGACGGTGTAGTGGAGTATTACCAGGATGTTGAACTGGAGAGAGTACAGAGGAGATTTACCAGGATGTTGCACTAGAGAGGGTAAAGAGGAGATTTCCCAGGATGCTGCTCTAGAGAGAGTGCAGTGGAGATTTACCAGGATTTTGCACTAGAGAGGGTACAGAGGAGATTTACCAGGGTTTTGTACTAGAGAGGGTACGGAGGAGATTTACCAGGATGTTGCACTGGAGAGCCTACAGAGTCGATTTATGACGATGTTACACTGGAGAGTGTGCATAAGGGATTTAACAGGACTTTGCACTATAAAGGATGCAGAGGTGATTTATGAGGATGTTGCACTTGATGTGTCCAGAGGAGTTTTACCAGGATGTTACACTGGAGAGGGTACAGAGTAGATTTACCACGATGTTGAACAGCAGATTCTACAGTGGAGACATACCAGGATGAGGCACTGTAGAGAGTAGAGCGGAGATTTACAAAGATGTAACAGCATACAGGGTACAGAGGAGATTTACCAGTATGTTACACTGGCGAAGGTAGAGAGGCGATTTGGCAGATTGTTGCACAGGCGAGGGTAGAGAGGAGATTTAACAGGATGTTGTAGTGGAGACGTTGCAGAAAAGATTAAACATGATGTTGCACTGGAGAGCATACAGATGAGATTTACCAGGATGTTGCACTAGAGAGTGTACAGAGGAAATTTACCTGGTCATTGCACTAAAGAGTGTATAGAAGAGTTTTACCAGGATGTTACACTAGAGACGGTACAGAGGAGATTTAGCAGGATGTTGCACTATAGAGGGTACAGAGGATATTTCCCAGGATTTTGCTCTAGAGGGCGCAGTGGAGATTTACCAGGCTTTTGCAGTTCAGAGGGTACAGAAAAGATTTACCAAGATGTTGTACTAGAGAGGGTGCAGAGGAGATTTAACAGGATGTTGCACTTGAAAGCATACAGAGTAGAATTACCACGATGTTACACTGGAGAGCGTACATATGGGATTTAACAGGATTTGGCACTATAAAGAGAGCAGAGGCGATTTACCAGGATGTTGCACTGGATGTGTACAGAGGAGTTTTACCAGGATGTTACACTGGGGAGAAGGTGCAGTGGAGATTTACCAGGATGTTGCACTGGAGAGGAAACAGAGGGGATTTACCAGCATGTTGCACTAGAGTAGGTACTGAGGAGATGTACCAGGATTTTGCACTAGAGTGGGTACAAAGGAGATTTTCCAGGTAGTTGCACTAGCGAGGGTACAGAGGAGATTTACCAGGATGTTGCACTGGAGAGCGTGCAGAGGAGCTTTAGAAGGATATTGCACTGCAGATGGTACCGAGAAGATTTGCAAAAATTTTGCACTACAGGGAGTACCGAGGAGATTTAACAGGATTTTGCACTGGAGAACGTACAGAGGATATTTACTAGGATGTTGCACTGGAGAGTGTACAGGGGAGATTAGCAGGATGTTGCACTAGAGAGTGAGCAGAGGAGATTTACCAGCATGTTGCACTGCAGAGCGTGAAGACGTGATGTACAAGGATCTTGCACTGGAGAGTGAACTGAGGAGACTTACCAGGATGTGGCACTGGAGGGGGTACCGAGGAGATTTACCAGTATATTGCACAAGACAGGGTACAGAGGAGATTTACCAGGATGTTGCACTGGAGAGGGTAGAGAGGAGATTTACCAGGATGTTGCAGCAGAGCAGGTATATAAGAGATTTTTCAGGTTGTTGCACTGGCGATGGTACAGAGGAGACTTACAAGGATGTTGCCTTATAGAGATGCATAGGAGATTTACCAGGATGTTGCACTGCAGAGAGTACAGAGGAGATTTACCAGGATGTTGCACTGGAGAGTGTACAAAGGAGAATCACCAGGATGTTGCAATAGAGGGGGTGCAGCGGGGATTTACCAGTATTTTGTTCTGCGATGGTACAGATGAGATTTATAGGATGTTAAACTAGTGAGGGTACAGAAGTGATTTACCAGGATGATGCACTGGAGAGGGTGCAGAAACGATTTACCACGATGTTGCACTGTAGAGGTTACAGAGGAGATTTATCAGGGGATGTTGCTCCTTAGAGAAAACAGCGTAAATTGACCAGAATATTACTAGAGAGGGTACAGAGGAGATTTACCAGGTTATTGCACAGGCGAAGGTACAGAGGAGATTCAACAGGATGTTGCAGTGGAGAAGATGCAGAGGAGATTTACCAGGTTGTTACACTGGAAAGGGTACAACGGTGATTAACCATGATGTTCCAACAGAGATGATACAGAGAAGATTTAGCAGGATGTTGCACTGGAGATTTTACAAAGGAGATTTACCTCGATGTTGAACAGTAGGTGGTACAGAGGAGATTTACAATATGTTGCACTAGGGAGGGTACAGAGGAGTTTTTTCAGGATATTGCTCTAGAGAGCGTGCAGTGGAGATTTACCACGATGTTGCACTGGAGAGTGTGCAAAGGAGATTTACCAGAAGGTTGCACTAGATAGGGTACTGAGGAATTTTAACAGAATGTTGCACTAGAGAGGAAACAGAGGAGACTTACAAGGATGTTGCTCTAGAGAGGATAGAAAGGAGAGTTACCAGGATGTTGCACTGGAGAGAATAAAGAGGAGGTTTATCAGCATGTTGCACAGGAGAGGGTACAGAAGAGATTCACCATCGTTTTGCACTGGAGAGGGTACAGAGGAGATTTTTCAGGATATTGCTCCAGAGAGCGTGCAGTGGAGATTTACCAGGATGTTGCTCTAGAGAAGATACAGTGGATATTTACTAGGATGTTGCACTAGAGAGGGTATTAACGAGATTTAAAAAGATGTTGCACTAGAGAGGGAACAGAGGAGATTTACAAGGATGTTGAAGTAGAGAGTCTAGACAGGAGATTTACCAGGATGTAGCACTGGAGAGAATACAGAGGAGGTTTATCAGCATGTTGCACTGGAGAGGGTACAGAAGAGATTCACCACGGTTTTGCACTGGAGAGTGTACAGAGGAGATTTTGCAGGTGATGTTGCACTGTAGAGAGTACAGGTAGATTTAGCAGAATATTGCACTAGAGAGGATACAGCGGAGATTTTCTAGGATGTTGCACTAGAGAGGGTGCAAAGGAGATTTACTAGGATGTTATACTGAAAAGAATACAAAGGAGATTTAACAGAATGTTGCACCGAAGCGTGTACAGATGAGATTGATCGGGATATTTCAATAGACACGGTACAGAGGAGATTTACCAGGATGTTGCACGTGAGAGGTTACAGCGGATATTTACCAGGATGTTGCACTGGAGAGAGTACAGAGGAGATTCTCCAGGATGTTGCTCTAGAGAGTGTACGGAGGAGATTTAACAGGATGTTCCACTAGAGAGGATACAGAGAAAATTTAGCAGGATGTTGCACTGGAGAGTGGGCAGAGGAGATTTACCAGGATGTTGCACTGTGAGTATGCAGAGCAGATTTACCAGGATGTTGCTCTGCTGAGCATGCAGAGGTGATTTGCAAGCATGCTGCACTGCAGATGGTACAGAGGAGATTTACAAAAATGTTGCATTTGATGGAGTACAGAGGAGATTTAACAGGATTTTGCACTGGAGAGAGTACCGAGGATATTTACCAGGATGTTGTACTGGAGAGTTTACAGAGGATTTTTAACAGGATATTGCACTTGAGAGGGTGCAAAGGACATTTACCAGAATGGGTGGAGACGTGATTTACAAGGATGTTGCACTAGAGATGATGTTGAGCCAGAGTGGATGCAGAGGAGATTACCGAGATGTTGCACTGGAGAGGTTACATAGCAGATTAGCAGGATGTTGTACTAGAGAAGATGCAGAGGAGATTTACCAGGTTGTTGCACTGCAGACCGTGCAGAGATGATTTACAAGGATGTTGCACTGAAGAGTGTACTGATGAGGTTTACCAGTATTTTGCACTAGAGAGGCTGCAGTGTCGATTTACCAGGACGTTGCACAGGAGAGGATACAGAAGTGATTTACCAGGATGTTGCACAATTGAGAGTGCAGAGGAGATTTACCACGATGTTGCACTGGAGAGGGTACATAAGAGATTTACGACGATGTTGCACTGCAGAGGTTTTAGAGGAGAATTACCAGGGGATTTTGAACTGCAGAGATTTCACGGTAGATTTATCAGAATATTGCACTAGAGAGGGTGCAGTGGAGATTTACCATGATGTTGCACTGGAGAGGTTGCAGAGGAGATTTAGTAGGATGTTGCACTAGAAAGGATGCAGAGGAGATTTACGAGGATGTTGAACTAGAGAGGGTACAGAGGACACTTACCAGGATGTTGGAGTGGAGAGGGTACAGAGGAGATTTACCAGTATGTTGCATTAGAGAGCGTGCAGAGGAAATTTACCAGAATGAGATAGTGGAGAGTGTACAGAGGTCATTTATCAGTATGTTGCACTATAGACAGTACAGAGATGATTTACCAGGTTATAGCACTATAGAGGGTACAGAAGAAATTTATCAGGATGTTACACTAGAGAGGGTAGAGTGGAGATTTTCCGGGATGTTACACTAGAGAACTACAGACGAGATTTACCAGCATGTTGCACTGGAGAGATTACAGAGGTTATTTACCAGGATGTTGCACTGGAGAGTGTACAGAGGATATTTATCAGGAGGTTGCGCTAGAGAAGGTACAAAGGAGATTTTCCAGGATGTTGGTCTAGAGAGGGTGCAGCAGAGATTTAACAGGATGTTGCACTGGAGACTATACAGAGGAGATTTAACAGGATGTTGCACTTGAAAGGGAACAGAGGAACTTTACCAGGATGATCCACTAGAGAGGATTCAGAGGAGATTTACCTGAATGTTGCACTGAAGCGGGTACAGAAGAGATTTACCAGGATATTGCGCTAGACAGGGTATAGAGCAGATTTACCTGGATGTTGCATTTGAGAAGTTACAGCGGAGATTTACCAGGATGCTGCAGTGGAGAACGTGCAGAGGTGATTTACCAGGATGCTGCACTGGAGAGTGTACAGAGCAGATTTACCAGGATGTTGCACCGTGAGCGTGCAGAGGAGCTTTAGAAGGATGTTGCACTGCAGATGGTACCGAGCAGATTTGCAAAAATTTTGCACTACAGGGAGTACCGAGGAGATTTAACAGAATTTTGCACTGGAGAACGTACAGGATGTTGCACTAGAGAGTGTATTAACGAGATTTAAAAGGATGTTGCACTAGAGAGGGAAAAGAGGAGATTTACAAGGATGTTGAAGTAGAGAGTCTAGAAAGGAGATTTACCAAGATGTAGCACTGGAGAGAATACAGAGGAAGTTTATCAGCATGTTGCACTGGAGAGGGTACAGAAGAGATTCACCACGGTTTTGCACTGGAGAGGGTACAGAGGAGATTTTTCAGGTGATGTTGCACTAGAGAGGGGGCAGAGGAGATTAACCAGGATGTTATACTGAAAAGAATACAAAGGAGATTTACAAGAATGTTGCACCGAAGCGTGTACAGATGAGATTGTTCGGGATATTTCAGTAGACACGGTACAGAGGAGATTTACCAGGATGTTGCACGTGAGAAGTTACAGTGGATATTTACCAGGATGTTGCACTGGAGAGGGTACAGAGGTGATTTTCCAGCTTGTTGCACCGGAACAGCACAGACGAGAGGTATCAGGTTGATGCAATAAAGAGTGTACAGAGGAGATTTACCAGCATGTTGCACTAGTGATGTGTAAAGGAGATTTACCAGGATGTCGCAATGCAGAGGGTACAGAGGAGATTTACAAAAATGTTGCAGTAGAGAAGTTACAGAGGAGATTTTCCAGGATGATGCTCTCAAGATGGTGCAATGGTGAATTACCAGGATGTTGCACTGGAGAGAGTACAGAGGAGATTCTCCAGGATGTTGCACTAGAGAGTGTACGGAGGAGATTTAACAGGATGTTCCACTAGAGAGGATACAGAGAAAATTTAGCAGGATGATGCACTGGAGAGTGGACAGAGGAGATTTACCAGGATGTTGCACTGTGAGTATGCAGAGCAGATTTACCAGGATGTTGCTCTGCAGAGCATGCACAGGTGATTTACAAGCATGCTGCACTGCAGATGGTACAGAGGAGATTTACAAAAATGTTGCACTTGATGGAGTACAGAGGAGATTTAACAGGATTTTGCACTGGAGGGAGTACCGAGGATATTTACCAGGATGTTGTACTGGAGAGTTTACAGAGGATTTTTAAAAGGATATTGCACTTTGGAGGGTGCAAAGGACATTTACCAGAATGGGTGGAGACGTGATTTACAAGGATGTTGCACTAGAGAGGATGTTGATCCAGAGTGGATGCAGAGGAGATTACCAAGATGTTGCACTGGAGAGGTTACATAGCAGATTAGCAGGATGTTGTACTAGAGAAAATGCAGAGGAGATTTACCAGGATGTTGCACTGCAGACCGTGCAGAGATGATTTACAAGGATGTTGCACTGAAGAGTGTACTGATGAGATTTACCAGTATTTTGCACTAGAGAGAGTGCAGTGTCGATTTACCAGGACGTTGCACAGGAGAGGATACAGAAGTGATTTACCAGGATGTTGCACTGTGAGGGTACAGAAGAGATTTACCAGCATGTTACACAACTGAGAGTGCAGAGGAGATTTACCACGATGTTGCACTGGAGAGGGTACAGAAGAGATTTACGACGATGTTGCACTGCAGAGGTTTTATAGGAGAATTACCAGGGGATGTTGAACTGCAGAGATTACACGGTAGATTTACCAGAATATTGCACTAGAGAGGTTAGCAGTGGAGATTTACCATGATGTTGCACTAGAGAGGGTGCAGAGGAGATTTAGTAGGATGTTGCACTAGAAAGGATGCAGAGGAGATTTACGAGGATGTTGAACTAGAAAGGGTACAGAGGACACTTACCAGGATGTTGGAGTGGAGAGGTTACAGAGGAGATTTACCAGTATGTTGCATTAGAGAGCGTGCAGAGGAGATTTACCAGAATGAGATAGTGGAGAGTGTACAGAGGACATTTATCAGTATGTTGCAATATAGAGAGTACAGAGGTGATTTACCAGGTTATAGCACTATAGAGGGTAAAGAGGAAATTTATCAGGATGTTACACTAGAGAGGGTACAGTGGAGATTTTCCGGGATGTTATACTAGAGAACTACAGACGAGATTTACCAGCATGTTGCACTGGAGAGATTACAGAGGTGATTTACCAGGATGTTGCACTGGAGAGTGTACAGAGGGTATTTATCAGGAGGTTGCGCTAGAGAGGGTACAAAGGAGATTTTCCAGGATGTTGGTCTAGAGAGGGTGCAGCAGAGATTTAACAGGATGTTGCACTGGAGACTATACAGAGGAGATTTAACAGGATGTTGCACTTGAAAGCATACAGAGTAGAATTACCACGATGTTACACCGGACAGGGTACATAAGGGATTTAACAGGACTTAGCACTATAAAGAGAGCAGAGGCGATTTACCAGGATGTTGCACTGGATGTGTACAGAGGAGTTTTACCAGGATGTTACACTGGGGAGAAGGTGCAGTGGAGATTTACCAGGATGTTGCACTGGAGAGGAAACAGAGGGGATTTACCAGCATGTTGCACTAGAGATGGTACTGAGGAGATGTACCAGGATTTTGCACTAGAGTGGGTACAAAGGAGATTTTCCAGGTAGTTGCACTAGCGAGGATACAGAGGAGATTTACCAGGATGTTGCACTGGAGAGCGTGCAGAGGAGCTTTAGAAGGATATTGCACTGCAGATGGTACCGAGCAGATTTGCAAAAATTTTGCACTACAGGGAGTACCGAGGAGATTTAACAGGATTTTGCACTGGAGAACGTACAGAGGATATTTACTAGGATGTTGCACTGGAGAGTGTACAGGGGAGATTAGCAGGATGTTGCACTAGAGAGTGAGCAGAGGAGATTTACCAGGATGTTGCACTGCAGAGCGTGAAGACGTGATTTACAAGGATCTTGCACTGGAGAATGAACTGAGGAGACTTACCAGGATGTGGCACTGGAGGGGGTACCGAGGAGGTTTACCAGTATATTGCACAAGACAGGGTACAGAGGAGATTTACCAGGATGTTGCACTGGAGAGGGCAGAGAGGGGATTTACCAGGATGTTGCAGCAGAGCAGATATATAGGAGATTTTTCAGGTTGTTGCACTGGCGATGGTACAGAGGAGATTTACAAGGATGTTGCCTTATAGAGATGCATAGGAGATTTACCAGGATGTTGCACTGCAGAGGGTACAGAGGAGATTTACCAGGATGTTGCACTCGAGAGTGTACAACGGAGAATCACCAGGATGTTGCACTAGAGGGGGTGCAGCGGTGATTTACCAGTATTTTGTTCTGCGATGGTACAGATGAGATTTATAGGATGTTAAACTAGTGAGGGTACAGAAGTGATTTACCAGGATGATGCACTGGAGAGGGTGCAGAAACGATTTACCACAATGTTGCACTGGAGAGGTTACAGAGGAGATTTACCAGGGGATGTTGCTCCTTAAAGAAAACAGCGTAAATTGACCAGAATATTACTAGAGAGGGTACAGAGGAGATTTACCAGGTTATTGCACAGGCGAAGGTACAGAGGAGATTCAACAGGATGTTGCAGTGGAGAAGATGCAGAGGAGATTTACCAGGTTGTTACACTGGAAAGGGTACAACGGTGATTAACCATGATGTTCCAACAGAAATGAAACAGAGAAGATTTAGCAGGATGTTGCACTGGAGATTTTACAAAGGAGATTTACCTCGATGTTGAACAGCAGGTGGTAGAGAGGAGATTTACAAGTATGTTGCACTAGGGAGGGTACAGAGGAGTTTTTTCAGGATATTGCTCTAGAGAGCGTGCAGTGGAGATTTACCAGGATGTTGCACTGGAGAGTGTGCAAAGGAGATTTACCAGAAGGTTGCACTAGAGAGGGTACTGAGGAATTTTAACAGAATGTTGCACTAGAGAGGAAACAGAGGAGACTTACAAGGATGTTGCTCTAGAGAGGATAGAAAGGAGAGTTACCAGGATGTTGCACTGGAGAGAATAAAGAGGAGGTTTATCAGCATGTTGCACTGGAGAGGGTACAGAAGAGATTCACCATGGTTTTGCACTGGAGAGGGTACAGAGGAGATTTTTCAGGATATTGCTCTAGAGAGCGTGCAGTGGAGATTTACCAGGATGTTGCTCTAGAGAAGGTACACTGGATATTTACTAGGCTGTTGCACTAGAGAGGGTATTAACGAGATTTAAAAGGATGTTGCACTAGAGAGGGAACAGAGGAGATTTACAAGGATGTTGAAGTAGAGAGTCTAGACAGGAGATTTACCAGGATGTAGCACTGGAGAGAATACAGAGGAGGTTTATCAGCATGTTGCACTGGAGAGGGTACAGAAGAGATTCACCACGGTTTTGCACTGGAGAGGGTACAGAGGAGATTTTGCAGGTGATGTTGCACTGTAGAGAGTACAGGTAGATTTAGCAGAATATTGCACTAGAGAGGATACAGCGGAGATTTTCTAGGATGTTGCACTAGAGAGGGTGCAGAGGAGATTTACCAGGATGTTATACTGAAAAGAATAAAAAGGAGATTTACCAGGATGTTGCACCGAAGTGTGTACAGATGAGATTGATCGGGATATTTCAGTAGACACGGTACAGATGAGATTTACCAGGATGTTGCACGTGAGAAGTTACAGCGGATATTTACCAGGATGTTGCACTGGAGAGAGTACAGAGGAGATTCTCCAGGATGTTGCTCTAGAGAGTGTACGGAGGAGATTTAACAGGATGTTCCACTAGAGAGGATACAGAGAAAATTTAGCAGGATGTTGCACTGGAGAGTGGGCAGAGGAGATTTAGCAGGATGTTGCACTGTGAGTATGCAGAACAGATTTACCAGGATGTTGCTCTGCAGAGCATGCAGAGGTGATTTACAAGCATGCTGCACTGCAGATGGTACAGAGAAGATTTGCAAAAATCTTGCACTTGATGGAGTACAGAGGAGATTTAACAGGATTTTGCACTGGAGAGAGTACCGAGGATATTTACCAGGATGTTGTACTGGAGAGTTTACAGAGGATTTTTAACAGGATATTGCACTTGAGAGGGTGCAAAGAACATTTACCAGAATGGGTGGAGACGTGATTTACAAGGATGTTGCACTAGAGATGATGTTGAGCCAGAGTGGATGCAGAGGAGATTACCGAGACGTTGCACTGGAGAGGTTACATAGCAGATTAGCAGAATGTTGTACTATAGAAGATGCAGAGGAGATTTACCAGGATGTTGCACTGCAGACCGTGCAGAGATGATTTACAAGGATGTTGCACTGAAGAGCGTACTGATGAGATTTACCAGTATTTTGCACTAGAGAGGGTGCAGTGTCGATTTACCAGGACGTTGCACAGGAGAGGATACAGAAGTGATTTACCAGGATGTTGCACTGTGAGGGTACAGAAGAGATTTACCAGGATGTTACACAACTGAGAGTGCAGAGGAGATTTACCACGATGTTGCACTGGAGAGGGTACATAAGAGATTTACGACGATGTTGCACTGCAGAGGTTTTAGAGGAGAATTACCAGAGGATGTTGAACTGCAGATATTACACGGTAGATTTACCAGAATATTGCACTGGAGAGGGTGCAGTGGAGATTTACCATGATGTTGCACTAGAGAGGTTGCAGAGGAGATTTAGTAGGATGTTGCACTAGAAAGGATGCAGAGGAGATTTACGAGGATGTTGAACTAGAAAGGGTACAGAGGACACTTACCAGGATGTTGGAGTAGAGAGGGTACAGAGGAGATTTACCAGTATGTTGCATTAGAGAGCGTGCAGAGGAAATTTACCAGAATGAGATAGTGGAGAGTGTACAGAGGTCATTTATCAGTATGTTGCACTATAGACAGTACAGAGATGATTTACCAGGTTATAGCACTATAGAGGGTACAGAAGAAATTTATCAGGATGTTACACTAGAGAGGGTAGAGTGGAGATTTTCCGGGATGTTACACTAGAGAACTACAGACGAGATTTACCAGCATGTTGCACTGGAGAGATTACAGAGGTTATTTACCAGGATGTTGCACTGGAGAGTGTACAGAGGATATTTATCAGGAGGTTGCGCTAGAGAAGGTACAAAGGAGATTTTCCAGGATGTTGGTCTAGAGAGGGTGCAGCAGAGATTTAACAGGATGTTGCACTGGAGACTATACAGAGGAGATTTAACAGGATGTTGCACTTGAAAGGGAACAGAGGAACTTTACCAGGATGATCCACTAGAGAGGATTCAGAGGAGATTTACCTGAATGTTGCACTGAAGCGGGTACAGAAGAGATTTACCAGGATATTGCGCTAGACAGGGTATAGAGCAGATTTACCTGGATGTTGCATTTGAGAAGTTACAGCGGAGATTTACCAGGATGCTGTAGTGGAGAACGTACAGAGGTGATTTGCTAGGATGTTGCACTGGAGAGGGTACAGAGCAGATTTACCAGGATGTTGCACCGTGAGCGTGCAGAGGAGCTTTAGAAGGATGTAGCACTGCAGATGGTACCGAGCATATTTGCAAAAATTTTGCACTACAGGGAGTACCGAGGAGATTTAACAGAATTTTGCACTGGAGAACGTACAGGATGTTGCACTAGAGAGTGTATTAACGAGATTTAAAAGGATGTTGCACTAGAGAGGGAAAAGAGGAGATTTACAAGGATGTTGAAGTAGAGAGTCTAGAAAGGAGATTTACCAAGACGTAGCACTGGAGAGAATACAGAGGAGGTTTATCAGCATGTTGCACTGGAGAGGGTACAGAAAAGAATCACCACGGTTTTGCACTGGAGAGGGTACAGAGGAGATTTCTCAGGTGATGTTGCACTGTGGAGAATACAGGTAGATTTAGCAAAATATTGCACTAGAGAGGATACAGCGGAGATTTACTAGGATGTTGCACTAGAGAGGGTGCAGAGTAGATTTACCAGGATGTTATACTGAAAAGAATACAAAGGAGATTTACAAGAATGTTGCACCGAAGCGTGTACAGATGAGATTGTTCGGGATATTTCAGTAGACACGGTACAGAGGAGATTTACCAGGATGTTGCACGTGAGAAGGTACAGTGGATATTTACCAGAAATGTTGCACTGGAGAGGGTACAGAGGTGATTTTCCAGCGTGTTGCACCGGAAGAGCACAGACGAGATGTATCAGGTTGATGCAATAAAGAGTGTACAGAGGAGATTTACCAGCATGTTGCACTAGTGATGTGCAGAGGAGATTTACCAGGATGTCGCAATGCAGAGGGTACAGAGGAGATTTACAAAAATGTTGCAGTAGAGAAGTTACAGAGGAGATTTTCCAGGATGATGCTCTCAAGAGGGTGCAATGGTGAATTACCAGGATGTTGCACTGGAGAGAGTACAGAGGAGATTCTCCAGGATGTTGCACTAGAGTGTGTACGGAGGAGATTTAACAAGATGTTCCACTAGAGAGGATACAGAGAAAATTTAGCAGGATGATGCACTGGAGAGTGGACAGAGGAGATTTACCAGGATGTTGCACTGTGAGTATGCAGAGCAGATTTACCAGGATGTTGCTCTGCAGAGCATGCAGAGGTGATTTACAAGCATGCTGCACTGCAGATGGTACAGAGGAGATTTACAAAAATGTTGCACTTGATGGAGTACAGAGGAGATTTAACAGGATTTTGCACTGGAGAGAGTACCGAGGATATTTACCAGGATGTTGTACTGGAGAGTTTACAGAGGATTTTTAAAAGGATATTGCACTTGAGAGGGTGCAAAGGACATTTACCAGAATGGGTGGAGACGTGATTTACAAGGATGTTGCACTAGAGAGGATGTTGATCCAGAGTGGATGCAGAGGAGATTACCGAGATGTTGCACTGGAGAGATTACATAGCAGATTAGCAGGATGTTGTACTAGAGAAGATGCAGAGGAGATTTAGCAGGATGTTGCACTGCAGACCGTGCAGAGATGATTTACAAGGATGTTGCACTGAAGAGTTTACTGATGAGAATTACCAGTATTTTGCACTAGAGAGAGTGCAGTGTCGATTTACCAGGGCGTTGCACAGGAGAGGATACAGAAGTGATTTACCAGGATGTTGCACTGTGAGGGTACAGAAGAGATTTACCAGGATGTTACACAACTGAGAGTGCAGAGGAGATTTACCACGATGTTGCACTGGAGAGGGTACAGAAGAGATTTACGACGATGTTGCACTGCAGAGGTTTTAGAGGAGAATTACCAGGGGATGTTGAACTGCAGAGATTACACGGTAGATTTACCAGAATATTGCACTAGAGAGGGTACAGTGGAGATTTACCATGATGTTGCACTAGAGAGGGTGCAGAGGAGATTTAGTAGGATGTTGCACTAGAAAGGATGCAGAGGAGATTTACGAGGATGTTGAACTAGAAAGTGTACAGAGGACACTTACCAGGATGTTGGAGTGGAGAGGGTACAGAGGAGATTTACCAGTATGTTGCATTAGAGAGCGTGCAGAGGAGATTTACCAGAATGAGATAGTGGAGAGTGTAAAGAGGACATTTATCAGTATGTTGCAATATAGACAGTACAGAGGTGATTTACCAGGTTATAGCACTATAGAGGGTAAAGAGGAAATTTATCAGGATGTTACACTAGAGAGGGTACAGTGGAGATTTTCCTGGATGTTATACTAGAGAACTACAGACGAGATTTACCAGCATGTTGCACTGGAGAGATTACAGAGGCGATTTACCAGGATGTTGCACTGGAGAGTGTACAGAGGATATTTATCAGGAGGTTGCGCTAGAGAGGGTACAAAGGAGATTTTCCAGGATGTTGGTCTAGAGAGGGTGCAGCAGAGATTTAACAGGATGTTGCACTGGAGACTATACAGAGGAGATTTAACAGGATGTTGCACTTGAACGGGAACAGTGGAGCTTTACCAGGATGATCCACTAGAGAGGATTCAGAGGAGATTTACCTGAATGTTGCACTGGAGAGGGTACAGAGGAGATTTACAAGGATGTTGCACCGAGAGCGTGCAAAGGAGCATTACCAGGATGTTGGCCTGGAGGGGGTACAGAAGAGATTTACCCGTATGTTCCACTAAAATGGGTATAGAGCAGATTAACCAGGATGTTGCACTGGAGAGGGTACAGGGAATAATTACCAAGTTATTGCACTGGAGAGATTAAAGAGGAGATTTAACAGGGGAGTTTGCACTTTAGAGAGTAAGGGTAGAATTCCCAGAATATTGTACTAGAAAGGGTACAGAGGAAATTTACCAAGATGTTGCACTAGAGAGCGTGCAAAGGAGATTTACCAGGATAGTGCACTAGAAAGGATACAGAAAAGATTTACAAGGATGTTGCACTGGAGAGGGTAAATAGGAAATTCACCACGATGTTGCACTGCAGAGGGTACAGACGAGATTTACCAGGATGTTACACTGGAGAGTGTAGCGAGGAGATTTAGAAGGTAGTTGCACTGTTGAGGGTACAGAGGAGATTCAACAGGATGTGGCAGTGGAGAGGTTGCAGAGAAGATTTTCCAAGATGTTGCACTGGAGTGGATACAAAGGGGACTTACCAGGATATTACACCGAGAGCATGCAGAGGAGCTTTACCAGTATGTTGCACTAGAGATTGTATAGAGGAGATTTATCAGGTTATTGTACTATAGAGGGTGCAGAGGAGTTTTAGCAGGATGTTAGACTAGAGAAGTTACAGAGGAGTTTTTCCAGGATGTTTCACTAGAGAGCTACAGAGTCGATTTACCAGGATGTTGCACAGGAGAGAATACAGAGGACATTTACCAGGATGTTGCACTGGAGAGGTTAGAGAGCAGAATTATCATGATGTTGCACTAGAGAGGGTACAGAGGAGATTTAACAGGATGTTGCACTAGAGAAGGAATAGAGGAGATTTACAAGGATGTTGCTCTAGATAGGGTAGAAAGGAGATTTACCAGGATGTTGCACTGGAGAGAATACAGGGGAGATTTATCAGGCTGTTGCACTAGAGAGGGTACAGAGGAGATTTTCCAGGTTGTTTCTCTAGTGAAGGTGCAGTGGAGATTTACCAGAATGTTGCACTAGAGAGGGTACTGACGAGTTTTAACAGGATGTTGCAATAGAGAGGGAACAGAGGAGATTTAAAAGAATGTTTAACTAGAGCGGCTAGAAAGGAGATTAACCAGGATGTTGCATTGGAGAGAATACAGAGGAGATTTATCAGGATGTTGCACTAGAGAAGGAATAGAGGAGATTTACAAGGATGTTGCTCTAGAGAGGGTAGAAAGTAGAGATTTATCAGGATGTTGCACTGGAGAGCGTACAGAAGAGATTCGCCATAATGTTGCACTGGAGAGGTTACAGAGGAGATTTATCAGGGGATGTTGCACTGTAGAGAGTAAGGGTAGATTTACCAGAATATTGCACTAGAGAGGACACAGCGGAGATTTAACAAGATGTTGCACTAGAGAGGGTGCAGAGGAGATTTATCAGGATGTTATACTGGAAAGAATACAGAGGAGATTTACCAGAATGTTGCACCGAATCGTGTATAGATGAGAATTTATCAGGATATTGCACTGGACACGGTAGAGAGGTGATTTACCAGGATGTAGCATTTGAGAAGTTAAAGCAGATATTTACCAGGGTGTTGCACTGGAGAGGGTACCGAGGTGCTTTTCCAGCTTGTTGCACCGGAACGATACAGACGAGACGTACCAGGTTGATGCACAAAAGAGGGTACAGAGGAGTATTTCCAGGATGATGCTCTAGAGACGGAGCAGTGGTGATTTCCCAGGTTGTTGCACTGGAGAGGATACAGAGGAGATTCTCCAGGATGTTGCACTAGAGAGTGTACTGAGGAGATTTAACAGGAAGTTCCACCAGAGAAGATACATAGAAAATTTAGCAGGATGTTGCACTGGAGAGTTGACAGAGGAGATTTACAAGGATGTTGCACTGATAGCATGCGGAGGAGATTTACCAGGATGTTGCTCTGCAGAGCGTGTTGATGTGCTTTACAAGGATGTTGCACTGCAGATGGTACCGAGCAGATTTACAAACATGTTGTACTTGATGGAGTACAGAGCAGATTTAAAAGGATTTTGCACTGGAGAGTGTACAGAGGACATTTACCAGGATGTTGTACTGGAGAGTTAACAGAGGATTTTTAACAGGATATAGCACTTGAGAGGGTGCAAAGGAGATATACCAGAATGTTGCACTGCAGAGTGTAGAGAGGTGATTTACAAGGATATTGCAATAGAGAGAGTAGAACGGAGATTTACCAGGATGTTACACTAGCGATGGAACAGAGGAGATTTAACAGGATGTTGTGCCAGAGATTATTCAGAGGAGATTTGCCGGGATGTTGCACTGGAGAGGTTACAGAGCAGATTAGCAGGATGTTGCACTAGAGAAGATGCATACGAGATTTACCAGGATGTTGCACTAGAGAGGGTGCAGAGTCGATTTACCAGGATGTTGCACTGGAGAGTGTATTGATGAGATTTACCAGGCTGTTGCACTGCGAGGGTACGGAAGGGATTTCCCAGGATGTTACACTAGTGAGGGTTCAGAGGTGATTTACCAGGATGTAGCACTGGAGAGAGTGCAGAAGTGATTTAACACGATGTTGCACTGGAGAGGTTATAGAGGATAATTACCAGGGGATGTTACTGCAGAGTGTACACGGTAGATTTACTAAAATATTGCACTAGAGACGGTAGAGTGGAGGTTTACCAGGATGTTGCACCAGAGAGGGTACATAGGAGATTTAGCAGGAAATTGCAATAGAGAGGATACAGAGAAGATTTAGCATGATGTTGCACTGGAGAGTTGACAGAGGAGATTTACCATGATGTAGCACTGAGAGCATGCAGAGGAGATTTACCAGGATGTTGCTCTGAAGAGCGTGCAGAGGTGCTTTACAAGGATATTGCACTGCAAATGGTACCGAGGAGATTTACAAAAAAGTTGTACTTGATGGAGTACAGAGGAAATTTAAAAGGATTTTACACTGGAGAGTGTACAGAGGACATTTACCAGGATGTTGTACTGGAGAGTTTACAGAGGATATTTAACAGGATATAGCACTTGAGAGGGTGCAAAGGAGATATACCAGAATGTTGCACTGCAGAGCGTAGAAAGGTGATTTACAAGGATATTGCAATAGAGAGAGTAGAAAGGAGATTTACCAGGATGTTAAACAGCCGATGGAACAGAGGAGATTTAACAGGATGCTGTGCCAGAGCGGATTCAGAGGAGATTTGCCGGGATGTTGCACTGGAGAGGTTACAGAGCAGATTAGCAGGATGTTGCACTAGAGAGGATGCAGAGGAGATTTACCAGGATGTTGCACTGCAGTCCGTGCAGAGGTGATTTACAAGGATGTTGCACTGCAGAGTGTACTGATGAGATTTACCAGTATGCTGCACTAGAGAGGGTGCACAGTCGATTTACCAGGACGTTGCACTGGAGTGGGTACTGAAGTGATTTAGCAGGCTGTTGCACTGCGAGGGTACAGAAGGGATTTACCAGGATGTTACACTAGTGAGGGTTCAGAGGTGATTTACCAGGATGTTGCACTGGAGAGGGTGCAGAAGTGATTTAACACGATGTGGCACAGGAGAGGTTATAGAGGAGAATTACAAGGGGATTTTACTGCAGAGTGTACACGGTAGATTTACCAGAATATTGCACTAGAGAGTTTAGAATGGAGGTTTAATAGGATGTTGCACCAGAGAGGGTGCAGAGGAGGTTTAATAGGAAGTTGCACTAGAAAGGATGCAGAAGAGATTTTCGAGGATGTTGCACTAGAGAAGGTACAGAGGGCACTTACCTCTATGTTGGTGCGGACAGTGTAGAGAAGAGATTTACCAGTATGTTACAGTAGAGAGCGTGCAGAGGAGATTTACCAGGATGAGAGAGTGGAGAGCGTACAGAGGACATTTATCAGTATGTTGCACTATAGAGAGTACAGAGGAGATTTAACAGGTTATTGAACTATAGAGGGTACAGAGGTAATTTTACCAGGATGTTACACTAGAGAGAGTAAAGTGGAGATTTTCCAGGATGTTCCACTAGAGAGCTACAGACGAGATTTAAAAGCATGTTGCACTGGAGAGATTACAGAGGAGAAATACCAGATTATTGCACTATAGATGGTACAGTGGGGTTTTAGCAGGATGTTACACTAGAGAGAGTACAGAGGAGATTTACCAGGATGTTGCACTGGAGAGGTTACAGAGGAGATTTACCAGGGGATGTTGCACTTTAGAGAGTAAAGGGTAGATTTCCCATAATATTGTACTAGAGCGGGTACAGAGGATATTTACAAGGATGTTGCACTAGAGAGGGTGCAAAGGAGATTTACTCGGATATTGCACTAGAATGGATACAGAGAAGAGTTGCAAGTGTGTTGCACTAGAGAGGGTACAGAGGAGATTTACCACGATGTTGCACTGCAGAGGGTACTGACGAGATTTACCAGGATGTAACACTGGAGAGTGTAGCGAGGAGATTTAGCAGGTTGTTGCACTGTTGAGATTACAGTGGAGATTCAACAGGATGTGGCAGTGGAGAGGTTGCAGACGAGGTTAACCACTATGTTGCACTGGAAAGTGTACAGATGAGATTTAAAAGTATGTTCCACTACAGATGATACAGAGAAGATTTACCAGGATGTTGCACTGGATTGGATACAAAGGAGAATTACCAGGATATTACACCGAGAGCATGCAGAGGACATGTACCAGTATGTTCCACTAGAGAGAGTATAGAGGAGATTTACCAGGTTATTGCACTATAGAGGGTGCAGAGGAGTTTTAGCAGGATTTTAGACTAGAGAGTGTACAGAGGAGATTTTCAGGATGTTCCACTAGAGATCTACAGAGTACATTTACCATGATGTTGCATAGGAGTGATTACAGAGGACATTTACCCGGATGTTGCACTGCAGAGCTTACAGAGGAGAATAATCATGATGTTGCACTAGAGAGGGTACAGAGGTGATTTTCCAGGATTTTGCTCTAGACAGTTTGCAGTGGAGATTTACCAGGATGTTGCACTGGAGAGAGTAAAGAGGAGTATTACCAGGACGTTAAACTAGAGAGGGTACAAAGGAGATTTAACAGGATGTTGCACTAGAGAGGCAACAGAGGAGATTCACAAGGATGTTGCTCTAGTGAGGGTAGAAAGGAGATTTACCAGGATGTTGCAGTGGAGAGAATACTTAAGAGATTTATCAGGATATTGCACTAGGCAGGGAACAGATGAGATTTTCCAGGATGTTTGTCTAGAGAAGGTGCAGTGGGGATTTACCAGAATGTTGACTTAGAGAAGGTACTGAAGAGACTTAACAGGATTTTGCACTAGAGATGGAAAAGAGGAGATTTACAAGGATGTTGAACTAGAGCGGCTAGAAAGGAGATTTACCAGGATGTTGCACTGGAGAGGGAACAGAGGAGATTCACAAGGATGTTGCTCCATTGTGGGTAGAAATGAGATTTACCAGGATGATAGAGTGGAGAGCGTACAGAGGACATTTATCAGTATGTTGCACTATAGAGAGTACAGAGGAGATTTAACAGGTTATTGAACTATAGAGGGTACAGAGGTAATTTTACCAGGATGTTACACTAGAGAGGATAAAGTGGAGATTTTCCAGGATGTTCCACTAGAGAACTACAGACGAGATTTACAAGACATGTTGCACTGGAGAGATTACAGAGGTGACTTACCAGCAAGTTGCACTGGAGAGTATACAGAAGAGATTTAACAGGATGTTGCATTTGAAAGGGAACAGAGGAGATTTACTAGGATGTTGGAGTGGAGAGGGTACAGAGGATATTTACCTGGATGTTGAACAGGAGAAGGTACAAAGGAGATTTACCAGGATGTTGCACTAGAGAGTGTACAGAGGAGAAATACCAGATTATTGCACTATAGATGGTACAGTGGAGTTTTAGCAGGATGTTACACTAGAGAGAGTACAGAGGAGATTTACCAGGATGTTGCACTGGAGAGGTTACAGAGGAGATTTACCAGGGGATGTTGCACTTTAGAGAGTAAAGGGTAGATTTCCCATAATATTGTACTAGAGCGGGTACAGAGGATATTTACAAGGATGTTGCACTAGAGAGGGTGCAAAGGAGATTTACTAGGATATTGCACTAGAATGGATACAGAGAAGAGTTGCAAGTGTGTTGCTGCTCTAGAGAGGGTACAGAGGAGATTTACCACGATGTTGCACTGCAGAGGGTACAGACGAGATTTACGAGGATGTTACACTGGAGAATGTAGGGAGGAGATTTATCAGGTTGTTGCACTGTTGAGATTACAGTGGAGATTCAACAGGATGTGGCAGTGGAGAGGTTGCAGACGAGGTTAACCACTATGTTGCACTGGAAAGTGTACAGAGGAGATTTAAAAGTATGTTCCACTACAGATGATACAGAGAAGATTTACCAGGATATTGCACTGGATTGGATACAAAGGAGAATTACCAGGATATTACACCGAGAGCATACATAGGACATTTACCAGTATGTTCCACTAGAGAGAGTATAGAGGAGATTTACCAGGTTATTGCACTATAGAGGGTGCAAAGGAGTTTTAGCAGGATTTTAGACTAGAGAGTGTACAGAGGAGATTTTCAGGATGTTCCACTAGAGAGCTACAGAGTACATTTACCATGATGTTGCATAGGAGTGATTACAGAGGACATTTACCAGGATGTTGCACTGCAGAGCTTACAGAGGAGAATAATCATGATGTTGCACTAGAGAGGGTACAGAGGAGATTTTCCAGGATTTTGCTCTAGACAGGTTGCAGTGGAGATTTACCAGGATGTTGCACTGGAGAGAGTAAAGAGGAGTATTACCAGGAGGTTAAACTAGAGAGGGTACAAAGGAGATTTAACAGGATGTTGCACTAGTGAGGCAACAGAGGAGGTTCACAAGGATGTTCCTCTAGTGAGGGTAGAAAGGAGATTTACCAGGATGTTGCAGTGGAGAGAAGACATAAGAGATTTAACAGGATTGTTGCACTAGGCAGGGTACAGATGAGATTTCCAGGATGTTTCTCTAGAGAAGGTGCAGTGGGGATTTACCAGAATGTTGACCTAGAGAAGGTACTGACGAGATTTAACAGGATTTTGCAATAGAGACGGAACAGAGGAGATTTACAAGGATGTTGAACTAGAGCGGCTAGAAAGTAGATTTACCAGGATGTTGCACTGGAGAGAATAAAGAGGATATTTATCAGGATGTTGCACTGGAGAGGGTTCAGAAGAAATTCACCATGATGTTGCACTGGAGAGGTTACAGAGGAGATTTATCAGGGGATTTTGCACTTTAGAGAGTATGGGTAGATTTACCAGAATATTGCAGCAGAGAGGATACAGCGGAACTTACCAGGATGTTGCACTAGAGAGGGTGCAGTGGAGATTTACCAGAATGTCATACTGGAAAGTATACAGAGGAGATTTACCAGAATGTTGCACCGAAATGTGTACAGAGGAGATTTACCAGAATGTAGCACCGAAATGTGTACAGATGAGATTGATCAGGATATTGCAATAGACACGGTACAGAGGAGATTTACCAGGATGTTGCACTTGAGAAGTTACAGCGGATATTTACCAGGATGTTGCACTGGAGAGGGTACAGAGGTGATTTTCCAGCTTCTCCAATGGAACATTAGATACGAGACGTACCAGGTTGATGCACTAAAGTGTGCACAGAGGGGATTTAACAGGATGTTGCACTATGGAGGTGCAGAGGAGATTTACCAGGATGTCGCACTGCAGAGGGTACAGAGGAGATTTACAAAAATGTTGCACTAGAGAAGGTACAGAGGAGATTTTCCAGGATGATGCTCTAGAGAGGGAGCAGTGGTGATTTCCCAGGTTATTGCACTGGAGAGGGTACAGAGGAGATTCTCCAGGATGTTGCACTAGAGAGTCTACTGAGGAGATTTAACAGGATGTTCCACCAGAGAAGATACATAGAAAATTTAGCAGGATGTTGCACTGGAGAGTTGACAGAGGAGATTTACAAGAATGTTGCACTGATAGCATGCAGAGGAGATTTACCAGGATGTTGCTCTGCAGAGCGTGCAGAGGTGCTTTACAAGGATGTTGCACTGCAGATGGTACCGAGGAGATTTACAAACATGTTGTACTTGATGGAGTACAGAGGAGATTTAAAAGGATTTTGCACTGGAGAGTGTACAGACGACATTTAGATGGATGTTGTACTGGAGAATTTACAGAGGATATTTATCAGGATATAGCACTTGAGAGGGTGCAATGGAGATATACCAGAATGTTGCACTGTAGAGTGTAGAGAGGTGATTTACAAGGATATTGCAATAGAGAGAGTAGAACGGAGATTTACCAGGATGTTACACTAGCGATGGAACAGAGGAGACTTAACAAGATGTTGTGCCAGAGAGGATTCAGAGGAGATTTGCCGGGATATTGCACTGGAGAGGTTACAGAGCAGATTAGCAGGATGTTGCACTAGAGAAGATGCATACGAGATTTACCAGGATGTTGCACTGCAGTCCGTGCAGAGGTGATTTACAAGGTTGTTGCACTGGAGAGTGTACTGATGAGATTTACCAGTATGCTGCACTAGAGAGGGTGCAGAGTCGATTTACCAGGATGTTGCACTGGAATGGTTAATGAAGTGATTTACCAGGCTGTTGCACTGCGAGGGTACAGAAGGGATTTCCCAGGATGTTACACTAGTGAGGGTTCAGAGGTGATTTACGAGGATGTTGCACTGGAGAGAGTGCAGAAGTGATTTAACACGATGTTGCACTGGAGAGGTTATAGAGGAGAATTACCAGGGGATGTTACTGCAGAGTGTACAAGGTAGATTTACCAGAATATTGCACTAGAGAGGGTAGAGTGGAGGTTTACCAGGATGTTGCACCAGAGAGGGTACATAGGAGATTTAGCAGGAAATTCCAATAGAGAGGATACAGAGAAGATTTAGCACGATGTTGCACTGGAGAGTTGACAGAGGAGAATTACCATGATGTTGCACTGAGAGCATGCAGAGGAGATTTACCAGGATGTTGCTCTGCAGAGCGTGCAGAGGTGCTTTACAAGGATGTTGCATTGCAGATGCTACTGAGGAGATTTACAAAAAAGTTGTACTTGATGGAGTACAGAGGATATTTAAAAGGATTTTGCACTGGAGAGTGTACAGAGAACATTTACCAGGATGTTGAACTGGAGAATTTACAGAGAATATTTAACAGGATATGGCACTTGCGAGGGTGCAAAGGAGATATACCGGAATGTTGCACTGCAGAGCGTAGAGAGGTGATTTACAAGGATATTGCAATAGAGAGAGTAGAAAGGAGATTTACCAGGATGTTAAACTGGCGATGGAACAGAGAAGATTTAACAGGATGCTGTGCCAGAGAGGATTCAGAGGAGATTTGCCGGGATGTTGCACTAGAGAGGTTACAGAGCAGATTAGCAGGATGTTGCACTAGAGAGGATGCAGAGGAGATTTACCAGGATGTTGCACTGCAGTCCGTGCAGAGGTGATTTACAAGGATGTTGCACTGCAGAGTGTACTGATGAGATTTACCAGTATGCTGCACTAGAGAGGGTGCAGAGTCGATTTACCAGGATGTTGCACTGGAGTGGGTACTGAAGTGATTTAGCAGGCTGTTGCACTGCGAGGGTACAGAAGGGATTTACCAGGATGTTACACTAGTGAGGGTTCAGAGGTGATTTACCAGGATGTTGCACTGGAGAGGGTGCAGAAGTGACTTAACACGATGTGGCACAGGAGAGGTTATAGAGGAGAATTACCAGGGCATGTTACTGCAGAGTGTACACGGTAGATTTACCAGAATATTGCACTAGAGAGTGTAGAGTGGAGGTTTACCAGGATGTTGCACCAGAGAGGGTGCAGAGGAGATTTAATAGGAAGTTGCACTAGAAAGGATGCAGAAGAGATTTTCGAGGATGTTGCACTAGAGAAGGTACAGAGGACACTTACCACTATGTTGGTGCAGACAGGGTAGAGAAGAGATTTACCAGTATGTTACAGTAGAGAGCGTGCAGAGGATATTTATCAGGATGAGAGAGTGGAGAGCGTACAGAGGACATTTATCAGTATGTTGCACTATAGAGAGTATAGAGGAGATTTAACACGTTATTGTACTATAGAGGGTACAGAGGTAATTTTACCAGGATGTTACACTAGAGAGGGTACAGTGGAGATTTTCCAGGATGTTCCACTAGAGAGCTACAGACGAGATTTAAAAGCATGTTGCACTGGAGAGATTACAGAGGTGACCTACCAGCATGTTGCACTGGAGAGTATACAGAAGAGATTTAACAGGATGTTGCACTTGAAAGGGAACAGAGGAGATTTACCAGAATGTTGGAGTGGAGATGGTACAGAGGATCTTTACCTGGATGTTGAACAGGAGAAGGTACAGAGGAGATTTACCAGGATGTTGCACTAGAGAGTGTACAGAGGAGAAATACCAGATTATTGCACTATAGATGGTACAGAGGAGTTTTAGCAGGATGTTACAGTAGAGAGAGTACAGAGGAGATTTACCAGGATATTGCACTGGAGAGGTTACAGAGGAGTTTTACCAGGGGATGTTGCACTTTAGTGAGTAAAGGGAAGATTTCCCAGAATATTGTACTAGTTAGGACACAGAGGATATTTACAAGGATGTTGCACTAGAGAGGTTGCAAAGGAGATTTACTAGGATATTGCACTAGAATGGATACAGAGAAGATTTGCAAGGGTGTTGCACTAGAGAGGGTACAGAGGAGATTTACCATGATGTTGCACTGCAGAGGGTAGAGACGAGATTTACCAGGATGTTACACTGGAGAATGTAGCGAGGAGATTTAGCAGGTTGTTGCACTATTGAGGGTACAGTGGAGATTCAACAGGATGTGGCATTGGAGAGGTTGCAGACGAGGTTAACCACTATGTTGCACTGGAAATGGTACAGAGGAGATTTAAAAGTATGTTCCACTACAGTTGATACAGAGAAGATTTACCAGGATGTTGCACTGGAGTGGATACAAAGGAGACTTACCAGGATATTACACCGAGAGCATGCAGAGGAGATTTACCAGTATGTTCCTCTAGAGAGAGTATAGAGGAGATTTACCAGGTTATTGCTCTATAGAGGGTGCAGAGGAGTTTTAGCAGGATTTTAGACTAGAGAGTGTACAATGGAGATTTTCGAGGATGTTCCACTAGAGAGCTACAGAGGACATTTACCATGATGTTGCACAGGAGTGATTACAGAGGACATTTACCAGGATGTTGCACTGCAGAGCTTACAGAGGAGAATAATCATGATGTTGCACTAGAGAGGGTAAAGAGGAGATTTTCCAGGATTTTGCTCTAGACAGGTTGCAGTGGAGATTTACCAGGATGTTGCACTGGAGAGAGTAAAGAGGAGTATAACCAGGAGGTTAAACTAGAGAGGGTACAAAGAAGATTTAACAGGATGTTGCACTAGAGAGGGAACAGAGGAGATTCACAAGGATGTTGCTCTAGTGAGGGTAGAAAGGAGATTTACCAGGATTTTGCAGTAGAGAGAATACATAAGAGATTTATCAGGATGTTGCACTAGGGAGGGTACAGATGAGATTTTCCAGGATGTTCCTCTAGAGAAGGTGCAGTGGAGATTTACCAGAATGTTGACCTAGAGAAGGTACTGACGAGATTTAACAGGATTTTGCACTAGAGACGGAACAGAGGAGATTTACAAGGATGTTGAACTAGAGCGGCTAGAAAGGAGATTTACCAGGATGTTGCACTGGAGAGAATACAGAGGAGATTTATCAGGATGTTGCACTGGAGAGGGTACAGAAGAGATTCACCATGATGTTGCACTGGAGAGGTTACAGAGCAGATTTATCAGGGGATGTTGCACTGTAGAGAGTATGGGTAGATTTACCAGAATAAAGCAGCAGAGAGGATACAGCGGAGATTTACCAGGATGTTGCACCAGTGAGGGTGCAGTGGAGATTTACCGGAATGTTATACTGGAAAGAATACAGAGGAGATTTACCAGAATGTTGCACCGAAATGTGTACAGATGAGATTGATCAGGATATTGCAATAGACACGGTACAGAGGAGATTTACCAGGATGTTGCACTTGAGAAGTTACAGCGGATATTTACCAGGAAGTTGCACTGGAGAGGGTACAGAGGTGATTTTCCAGCTTGTTCCAACGGAACATTAGAGACGAGACGTACCAGGTTGATGCACTAAAGTGTGTACAGATGAGATTTACCAGGCTGTTGCACTATGGAGGTGCAGAGGAGAATTACCATGAAGTCGCACTGCAGAGGGTACAGAGGAGAATTACAAAAATGTTGCACTAGAGAAGATAAAGAGGAGATTTTCCAGGATGACGCTCTAGAGAGGGTGCAGTGGTGATTTATCAGGTTGTTGCACTGGAGAGGTTACAGAGGCGATTCTCCAGGATGTTGCACTAGAGAGGGTACATAGGAGATTTAGCAGGAAGTTCCAATAGAGAGGATACAGAGAAGATTTAGCACGATGTTGCACTGGAGAGTTGACAGAGGAGATGTACCATGATGTTGCACTGAGAGCATGCAGAGGAGATTTACCAGGATGTTGCTCTGCAAAGCGTGCAGAGGTGATTTAAAAGGATGTTGCACTGCAGATGGTACAGAGGAGATTTCCAAAATGTTGCACTTGATTAAGTACGGAGGATATTTAACAGGATATTGCACCGGAAAGGGTGCAAAGGAGATTTACCAGAATGTTGAACTGCAGAGGGTAGAGAGGTGATTTACAAGGATATTGCAATAGAGAGAGTAGAAAGGAGATTAACCAGGATGTTGCACTGGCGATGAAACAGAGGAGATTTAACAGGATGTTGTGCCAGAGAGGATTCAGAGGAAATTTGCCGGGATGTTGCACTGCACTCCGCGCAGAGTTGATTGACATGGATGTTGCACTGGAAAGTTTACTGATGAGATTTACCAGTATATTTCACTAGAGAGGGTGCAGAGTCGATTTACCAGGATGTTGCACTGGAGAGGGTACTGAAGTGCTTTACCAGGCTGTTGCACTGCGAGGGTACAGAAGAGATTTACCAGGATGTTACACTAGTGAGTGTACAGAGGTGATTTACCAGGATGTTGCAATGGAGAGGGTACAGAAGAGATTTACCACGATGTTGCACTGTAGAGGTTATAGAGGAGAATTGCCAGGGGATGTTGCACTGCAGAGATTACAAGGTATATTTAACAGAATATTGCACAAGAGAGCGTGCAGAGGAGAATTATAAGGAAGCTGCACTAGAAAGGATGCAGAGGAGATTTACGAGGATGTTGCACCAGAGAAGGTACAGAGGACACTTAACAGGTTGTTGGAATGGAGAGGGTATAAAAGAGATTTACCAGTATGTTGCACAGGAGAGCGTGCAGACGAGATTTAGCAGGATGAGAGAGTGGAGAGGGTACAGAGGACATGTATCAATATGTTGCACTATAGAGAGTAAAGAGGAGATTTACCAGGTTATTGCACTATAGAGGGTACAGAGGAATTTTACCAGGATGTTACACTAGAGAGGGTACAGTGGAGAGTGTCCAGGATGTTCCATTAGAGAGCTACAGATGAGATTTACCAGCATGTTGCACTGGAGAGATTAAAGAGGTGATTTACCAGGATGTTGCACTGGAGAGTGTACAGAGGAGATGTATCAGGATGTTGCGCTAGAGTGGGTACAATGGAGATTTTCCAGGATGTTGCTCTAGAGAGGGTGCAGCGGAGATTTACCAGGATGTTGCACTGGAGAGTATAGAGAGGAGATTTAGCAGGATGTTGCACTTGAATGGGAACAGAGGAAATTTACCAGGATCTTGCACTGGAGAGTATAGAGAGTAGATTTAGCAGGATGTTGCACTTGAATGGGAACAGAGGAAATTTACCAGGATGGTCCGCTAGAGAGGATCCAGAGGAGATTTACCAGAATGTTGCACTGGATAGGATACGGAGGAGATTTACAGAGATGTTGCACCGAGAGCGTGCAAAGTAGCATTACCAGGATATTGGACTGGAGGGGGTACGGAAGAGGTTTACCAGTATGTTCCTGTGAAGTGGGTAAAGAGGAGATTTACCACGATATTGCACTGGAGAGGTACAGAGTAGACTTACCAGGTTATTGCACTGCAGATGAGACAGAGGAGTTTTACCAGGATGTTACATTGCAGAGGGTACAGACGAAATTTACCAGGATGTTACAATGGTGGGGGTAGTGAGGAGATTAAGCAGTTTGTTGCACTGCTGCGGTACATAGCAGATTCAACAGGATGTTGCAGAGGAGAGGTTGCAGAGGAGATTTACCAAGATGTTGCACTGGAGAGGTTATTGAGGTGACTTACCAGGATGTTGCACCGGAGCAGGTAGAGAGGAGCTTTATCAGCATGTTGCACTGGAGAGGGTACAGGGGAGATTTACCAGGATGTTGCACTAGAAATAATACAGAGGTGATTTACCAGGATGTTGCACTGGAGCGGGTACAAATGACATTTACCAGGATATTGCACTAGACACGCTACAGAGGAGATTTACCAAAATGTTGCACTTGAGACGTTACAGCGGATGTTTATCAGGATGTTTCACTGGAGAGGGTACAGACGTGATTTTCCAGTTTGCTGCAACGGAGCGGTACAGATAAGATTTACCATGTTGATGCACTAAAGATTGTGCAGAGTCGATTTACCAAGATGTTGCACTAGAGAGGGTACAGAGGAGATTTAACAGGTTGTTCCACTAGAGAGGATACAGTGAAGATGTTCCAGGATGTGCCACTTCAGAGCGTGTAGAGGTGATTTACAAGGATGTTGCACTGTAGTGTGTACAGATGAGATTTACCAGTATGTTGCACAAGAGAGGGTGCTGAGAAGATTTTTAACAGGATGTTACACTGGAGAGGGAACAGAGATGATTTACCAGGATGTTGCGTTGCGAAAGTACAGAAGTGAATTACCACGATGTTAAACTAGTGATGGTACAGAGGTGATTTACCAGGATGTTGCACTGCAGACGTTGCAGTGGAGATTTACAAGGATGTTGCCCTGGAGAGGGTACAGAGGAGATTTACAGGGATGTTGCTTTAGAGAGGGTACATAGGAGATTTACCAGGATGTTGTACTAGAGAGGTTGCAGAGGCGATTTACTAGGATGTTGCATTGGAGAGTCTACAAGTGAGATTTACCAGTATGTTGCACTATAGATGGTGCAGAGGAGATTTACCACTATGTTGCACGGGTGAGGTTACAGAGGTGATTTACCAGGGGATGTTGCACTTTAGAGAGTACAGGGTAGATTTAACAGAATATTGCACTAGAGAGGGTACAGAGGAGCTTCACCAGGATATTGCACTAGAGAGGGTATATAGGAGATTTACCACGTTGTTGCACTGCAGAGGATACAGAGGAGCTTTACCAGGATGTTACATCAGTGAGGATACAGGGGAGATTTACCAGGATGTTAAACTAGAGAGGTTACAACGGAGATTTACCAGGATGTTGCACCAGAGAGGATACAGACGAGATTTACTAGGATATGGCTCTGGGAGGGTACAGAGGAGTTTCACCAAAATGTTCACTAGACAGGGTACAGAGGTGATTTACTAGAATGTTGCACCAGTGAGGTTACAGAAGAAATTTACCAGGATATTGCAGAGAGGTTACAACGGATATTTACCAGGATGTTGTAGGAAGAGGGTGCAACGGATATTTAAAAGGATGTTGCACTTGAGAAGGTACAGAGGAGATTTAACAGGATGTTGCGCTAGAGAGGACGCAGAGGACATTTACTAGGTCGTTGCACTGGATGGGTTACAGAGGAGATTTACTAGGATATTGCATTATACAGGGTACAGAGAGATATAGCAGGCTGTTGTACTAGTGAAGTTACGGCGGAGATTTACCAAGATGTTGCACTGGAGAGGTTATACAGGTGACTTACCAGGATGTTGCACCGGAGCAGGTAGAGAGGAGATTTACCAGCATGTTGCACTGGAGCGGGTACAGGGGAGATTTACCCGGATGTTGCACTGGAAAGAATATAGAGGTGATTTACCAGGATGTTGCACTTGTGCGGGTACAGATGACATTTACCAGGATATTGCACTAGACACGGTAGAGAGGAGATTTACCTGGATGTTGCACTTGAGGCGTCACAACGGATATTTACCAGGATGTTGCACTGGAGAGGGTACAGAGGTGATTTTCCAGTTTGCTGCAGCGGAGCGGTACAGATGAGATTCACCATGTTGATGCACAAATGTTTGTGCAGAAGTGATTTAACAGGATGTTGCACTAGAGAGGGTACAGAGGAGATTCATCAGGATGTTCCACTAGAGCGGATATAGAGAAGTTGTTCCAGGATGTGGCACTGCAGAGCGTGTACAGGTGATTTACAAGGATGTTGCACTGGAGAGTGTACAGATGAGATTTACCAGTATGTTGCACAAGAGCGGGTGCTGAGATGATTTAACAGGATGTTGCACTGGAGAGGGAACAGAGATGATTTACCAGGGTGTTGCGTTGCATAAGTACAGAAGTGATTTACCAGGATGTTACACTAGTGATGGTACAGAGGTGATTTACCAGGATGTTGCACTGCAGACGTTGCAGAGGAGATTTATAAGGATGTTACACTGGAGTTGGTACAGAGGAGATTTACAGGGATGTGGCTTAAGAGAGTGCACAGAGGAGATTTACCAGGATGTTGTACGAGAGGTTGCAGAGGCGATTTACTAGGATGTTGCATTAGGAAGAATACAGAGGAGAATCACAAGGATGTTGCACTAGAGAGTGTACAGAGGTGATTTACCACGATGTTGGACTAGTGAGGGTACAGAGGTGATTTACCAGGATGTTGCACTGAAGAGGTTAGAGAGGTGATTTACCAGGATGTTGCACTGGAGAGGTTACAGAGAAGATTTACAAGGATGTTGCACTAGAGTGGTTGCAGAGGAGGTTTACTAGGATGTTGCACTATAAAGAATGCAGAGGCGATTTACATAGATGTTGCACTGGAGAAGATACAGAGGATATTTAACAGGATGTTGCATTAGAGTGGGTAGAGAGGAGATTTGCCAGGATGTTGCACTAGAGAGCTTGCAGAGAAGATGTACTACGATGTTGCACTAGAAAAAATGAAGAGAAGATTTATAAAGATGTTGCACTAGAGAGGGTACAGAGGAGATTTACCACGATGTTGCACAGCAGAGTGTACTGAGGAGACTTACCTGGATGTTATATTGTAGAGGATAGTGAGAAGATGTAGCAGGTTGTTGCACTGGTGAGGTTACAGAGGTGATTTACCAGGACGTCGCACTGCGAGGGTACATAATTGAATTACCAGGATGTTACACTAGTGAGGGTACAGATGTGATTTACCAGGATGTTGCACTGGAGAGGTTAGAAAGCTGATTTAACAGGATGTTGCTCTGTAGAGGTTACAGAAGAGATTTACAAGGATGTTGCACTGGAAAGGGTACAGAGGAAATTTACCAGGATGTTGCACTAGAGAGGTTGCAGAGTCGATTTTCTAGTATGTTGCACTAGAAAGATTTCAGAGGCGATTTGCAAACATGTTGCACTAGAGAGGTTACAGAGGAGATTTACCACGATGTTGCACTACAGAGGGTACAGACGAGATTTACCAGGATGTTACACTGGAGAGGGTAGTGAGTTGATTTAGCAGGTCGTTGCACTGATGAGTGTAGGGAGGAGATTCAACAGGAAATTGCATTGGAGAGGCTGCAGAGGAGATTTACCAGGATTTTGCACTGGTGAATCTAGCGAGGAGATTTAGCAGGTTGTTGCACTAGTGAGGGTACAGAGGAGATTCAACAGGAATGTTGCAGTAGAGAGGTTGCAGAGGAGATTTACCTCGATTTTGCACTGGAGAGGGAACAGAGGAGATTTAACAGGATGTTCCCCTAGAGATGATACAGAGAAAATTTACCAGGATGTTGCACTGTAGAGGTTACAAAAGAGACTTACCAGGATATTACACCGAGAGCATGCACAGGAGATTTACCAGGATGTTGGAGTGGAGAGGGTACAGAGGAGATTTACCTGGATGTTGAACAGGAGTTGGTACAGAGGAGATTTACCGGACTGTTGCACTAGAGATTGTACAGAGGAGATTTTCCAGGTTATTGCTCTATAGATGGTACAGAGGACATTTAGCAGGATGTTACACTAGTGATGGTACAGAAGTGATTTACCAGGATGTTGCACTGCAGACGTTGCAGAGGAGATTTCCAAGGATGTTGCACTGCAGTTGGTACAGAGGAGATTTACAGGGATGCGGCTTTAGAGAGGGTACAGAGGAGATTTACCAGGATGTTGTACTAGTGATGTTGCAGAGGCGATTTACTAGGATGTTGCATTAGAAAGAATGCAGAGGAGAATCACAAGGATCTTGCACTAGAGTGGGTACAGAGGTGATTTACCACGATGTTGCACTGCAGAAGGTACAGACGAGACTTACCAGGATGTTACACTGGAGAGAGTAGTGAGGAGATTTAGCAGGTTGTTGCACTGGTGAGGGTTCGGAGGAGATTCAACATGATGTTGCAGTGGAGAGTTTGCAGATGAGATTTACCTGGATTTTGCACTGGAGAAACTACAGAGGAGATTTACCAGGATGTTCCACTAGAGATAATACAGATAAAATTTACCAAGATGTTGGAGGCGAGAGGATACAGAAGAGATTTACCTGGATGTTGAACAGGAGATGGTACAGAGGAGATTTACTGGTGTGTTGCGCTAGGGAGTGTACAGAGGAGATTTACCAGGTTATTGCACTATAGAGGGTAGAGAGGAATTTTTGCAGGATGTTACACTAGAGAGGGTACAGAGGAGATTTACCAGGATCTTGCACTGGCGAGGTTACAGAGGTGATTACCATGATATTGTACAAGAGAGGGTGCAGAGGAGATTTACCAAGATTTTGCACTGCAGAGCTTGCAGAGGTGATTTACAAAGATGTTGCACTGGAGAGTCTAGAGATGAGATTTATGAGAAATTTGGAGTGGAGATGGTACAGAGGAGATTTACCGGTATGTTGCATTAGAGAGTGTACAGAGGAGATTTGCCAGGTTATTGCATTATAGAGGGTAGAGAGGAGTTTTAGCAGGATGTTACACTAGAGAGGGACAGAGGAGATTTACCAGGATCTTGCACTGGAGAGGTTACAGAGGAGATTACCAGGATGTTGCACAAATTAGGGTGCAGATGAGATTTACCAAGATGTTGCACTGCAGAGCGTGGTGAGGTGCTTTACAAGGATGTTGCACTGGAGAGTCTATAGATGAGTTTTACCAGTATGTCGCACTAGAGAGGCTGCAGAGGAGCTTTACCACGATGTTGCACTGGGGAGGTTACAGAGGAGATTTACTAGGGGATATTGCACTTTTGAGAGTACGGGGTAGATTTACCAGAATATTGAACTAGAGAGGATACACAGGAGCTTTACCAGGATGCTGCACTAGAGAGGGTACATAGGAGATTTACCACGTTGTTGCACAGAAGAGGGTAGAGACGAGATTCACCAGGATTTTACACTGGAGTGGGTAGCGAGGAGATTTAGCAGGTTGTTGCACTGGTGAGGTTAAAGAGGTGATTTCCCTGGATGTTGCACTGCGAAGGTACAGAAGTGATTTACCCAGGATGTTACATAGTGAGGGTACAGAGGTGATTTACCAGGATGTTCCACTGAAGTGCTTAGAGAGGTGATTTACCAGGATGTTGCACTGGAGAGGTTACAGAGGAGATTTACAAGGATGTTGCACTAGAGTGGTTGCAGAGGAGGTTTACTAGGATGTTGCACTATAAAGAATGCAGAGGCGCTTACATAGATGTTGCACTGGAGAAGATACAGAGGATATTTAACAGGATGTTGCATTAGAGTGGGTAGAGAGGAGATTTGTCAGGATGTTGCACTAGAGATGTTGCAGAGAAGATTTACTACGATGTTGCACTAGAAAAAATGAAGAGGAGATTTATAAAGATGTTGCATTAGAGAGGGTACAGAGGAGATTTACCACGATGTTGCACTGCAGAGTGTACAGAGGAGACTTACCTGGATGTTATACTGGAGAGGATAGTGAGAAGATGTAGCAGGTTGTTGCACTGGTGAGCTTACAGAGGTGATTTACCAGGACGTTGCACTGCGAGGGTACATAATTGAATTACCAGGATGTTACACTAGTAAGGGTACAGATGTGATTTACCAGGATGTTGCACTGGAGAGGTTAGAAAGGTGATTTACCAGGATGTTGCTCTGTAGAGGTTACAGAAGAGATTTACAAGGATGTTGCACTGGAGAGGGTACAGAGGAAATTTACCAGGATGTTGCATTAGAGAGGGTACAGAAGAGTTTTACCAGGATGTTGCACTAGAGAGGTTGCAGAGTAGATTTTCTAGTATGTTGCACTAGAAAGATTTCAGAGGCGATTTACAAACATGTTGCACTAAAGAGGGTACAGAGGAGATTTACCACGATGTTGCACTACAGAGGGTACAGACGAGATTTACCAGGATGTTACATTGGAGAGGGTAGTGAGTTGATTTAGCAGGTCGTTGCACTGGTGAGTGTACAGAGGAGATTCAACAGGAAATTGCATTGGAGAGGCTGCAGAGGAGATTTACCAAGATTTTGCACTGGTGAATCTAGCGAGGAGATTTAGCAGGTTGTTGCACTAGTGAGGGTACAGAGGAGATTCAACAGGTATGTTGCAGTAGAGAGGTTGCAGAGGAGATTTACCTGGATTTTGCACTGGAGAGGGAACAGAGGAGATTTACCAGGATGTTCCCCTAGAGATGATACAGAGAAAATTTACCAGGATGTTGCACTGTAGTGGTTACAAAGGAGACTTACCAGGATATTACACCGAGAGCATGCACAGGAGATTTACCAGGATGTTGGAGTGAAGAGGGTACAGAGGAGATTTACCTGTATGTTGAACAGTAGATGGTACAGAGGAGATTTACCGGACTGTTGCACTAGAGATTGTACAGTGGAGATTTTCCAGGTTATTGCTCTATAGATGGTACAGAGGACATTTAGCAGGATGTTACACTAGAGAGGGAACAGAGGAGATTTACCAGGATCTTGCACTGTAGAGGTTACAGAGGGGATTATCAGAATGTTGCACAAGAGAGGGTGAAGAGGAGATTTACCAGTATCTTGCAATGCAGAGCGTGCAGAAGTGATTTACAAGGATGTTGCATTGGAGAGTCTACAAGTGAGATTTACCAGTATGTTGCACTAGATAGGGTGCAGTTGAGATTTACCACGATGTTGCTCTGGGGAGGGTACAAAGGAGATTTACCAGGGGATGTTGAACTTTAGAATGTACAGGGTAGAATTACCAGAATATTGCACTAGAGAGGGTACAGAGGAGCTTTACCAGGATGTTGCACTAGAGAGTGCACAGAGGAGATTTACCAAGATTTTGCACGAGAGGGTGCAGCGGAGATGTACTAGGATATTGCACTTGAAAGGATGCAGAGAAGATATGCTAGGATGTTGCATTAGAGAGGTTACAGAGGAGATTTACCACGTTGTTGCATTGCAGAGAGTACAGATGAGATTTACCAGGGTCTTACCCTGGAGAGGGTAGCGAGGAGATTTAGCAGGTTGTTGCACTGATGAGGTTACAAAGGTGCTTTCCTAGGATGTTGCACTGCGAGGGTACAGAATTAAATTACCAGGATGTTCCACTATTGAGGGTACAGATATGATTTACCAGGATGTTGCACTGGAGAGGTTAGAGAGATGATTTACCAGGTTGTTGCACTGGAGAGTCTATCGAGGAGATTTAGCAGGTTGTTGCACTGGTGAGGGTACAGAGCAGATTCAACACGATGTGGCAGTGGAGAGGTTGCAGACGACGTTATCCAGAATGTTGCACTGGAGAGTGTACAGAGGAGATTTACCAGGTTATTGCACTATAGAGGGTGCAGAGGAGTTTTAGCAGGATGTTACACTAAAGAGGATTTTACAGACTAGATTTTCCAGGATGTTCCACTAGAGAGCTAAAGAGGAGATTAACCAGGATGTTGCACTGGAGAGATTACAGGGGAAATTTACCAGGATTTTGCACTGGAGAGGTAATGGAGGAGAATAATCAGGATGTAGCACTAGAGAGTGTACAGAGGAGATTTTCCAGGATGTTTCTCTAGAGAGGGTGCAGTGGAGATTTACCAGGATGTTGCACTAGAGAGAGTACAGGCGAGTATTACCAGGAGGTTACACTACAGTGGGTAGAGTGGAGATATAACAGGATGTTACACTAGAGAGGAAACAGAGGAGATTTTCCAGGATATTACTCCAGAGAGGGTACAGATGAGATTTACAAGGATGTTGCACCAGAGCGAATACAGACGAGATTTACTAGGATGTGGCCGTGGGAGGGTACAGAGGAGATTCACCAGAATGTTCCACCAGACGGGGTACAGAGGAGATTTACCAGAATGTTGCACTAGTGAGGGTACAGAGGAAATTTACCAGGATAAAGCAGAGAGGTTACAACGGAGATTTACCATGATGTTGCAGGGAGAGGGTGCAAATGCCATTTAAGAGGATGTTGCATTGGCGAAGGTACAGAGAAGAATTAACAGGATGTTGCGGTTAGGGGATGGAGAGGAGATTTACTAGGTAGCTGCAATGGAGGGGTTAGAGAGGGGATTTACCAGGATATTGCACTAGACAGTGTACAGAGAGATATAGCAGGATGTTGTATTAGAGAAGTTACAGCGGAAATTTACAAAGATGTTGCACTTTAGAGAGTACACTGTAGAAATACGAGAATATTGCATTAGAGAGGGTACAGATGAGATTTACCAGGATGATGAACTAGAGAGGTGTAAAGGAGATGTACTAGAATATTGCACTAGAAAGGATGCAGAGGAGATTTACAAGGATTTTGCACTAGAGAGGGTACAGAAAAGATTCAACAGGACGTGGCTGTGGAGATGTTGCAGAGGAGATTTACCAGGATGTTGCACTGGAGAGGTTACAGAGGCGATTTCACTGGTTATTGTGCTGCAGAGGGCATAGACGAGTTTTACCAGGATGTTACACTAGAGAGGGTACAGTGGAGGTTTACCAGGATCGTGTACTTGAGAGGGTTCAAGTGGATTTAGCAGGATATTGTACTGGAGAGGGTACAAAGGAGATTTACCAGGATTTTGCACAGAGCGGGTTGCAAACGATAATTAAAAGGATGTTGCACTGGCGAAGGTATAGAGGAGATTTAACAGGACATTGCGCTATTGAGGATGCAGAGATTTACTAGCTAGTTGCACGGGAGTGGTTACAGATGTGATTTATAAGCATATTGTACTGGACAGAGCAGATATAGTATGATCTGCTACTAGAGAAGCTGCAGCGGAGAATTAATAAGATGTTGTACTGGAGAGGGTATATAGTTGATTTACTTGGATGTTGCACCGGAGCAGGTAAAGTGGAGGTTTACCAGCATGTTGCACTGGAGAGGGTACAGGCGAGATTTACCAGGATGTTGCACTGGACATAATACAAAGGAGATTTACCAGGATGTTGCACTGGAGCGGGTACCGAAGAGATTTACCAGGATATTGCGCTAGACAGGGTATAGAGCAGATTTACCTGGATGTTGCATTTGAGAAGTTACAGCGGAGATTTACCAGGATGTTGCAGTGGAGATCGTACAGAGGTGATTTACCAGGATGTTGCACTGGAGAGGGTACAGAGCAGATTTACCAGGATGTTGCACCGTGAGCGTGCAGATGAGCTTTAGAAGGATGTTGCACTACAGATGGTACCGAGGAGATTTACAAAAATGTTGCACTACAGGGAGTACCGAGGAGATTTAACAGGATTTTGCACTGGAGAACGTACAGAGGATATTTACTAGGATATTGTACTGGAGAGTGTACAGGGGAGATTAGCAGGATGTTGCACTAGAGAGTGAGCAGAGGAGATTAACCAGGATGTTGCACTGCAGAGCGTGAAGTCGTCATTTACAAGGATCTTGCACTGGAGAGTGAACTGAGGAGACTTACCAGGATGTGGCACTGGAGGGGGTACCGAGGAGATTAACCAGTATATTGGACAAGACAGGGTATAGATGAGATTTACCAGGATGTTGCACTGGAGAGGGCAGAGAGGAGATTTACCAGGATGTTGCAACAGAGCAGGTCTATAGGAGATTTTTCAGGTTGTTGCACTGGCGATGGTACAGAGGAGATTTACAAGGATGTTGCCTTATAGAGATGCATAGGAGATTTACCAGGATGTTGCACAACAGAGTGTACAGAGGATATTTACCAGGATGTTGCACTGGAGAGTGTACAAAGGAGAATCACCAAGATGTTGCTCTAGAGGGGGTACAGCGGGGATTTACCAGTATTTTGTTCTGCGGTGGTACAGATGAGATTTATAGGATGTTAAACTAGTGAGGGTACAGAAGTGATTTACCAGGATGATGCACTGGAGAGGGTGCAGAAACGATTTACCACGATGTTGCACTGGAGAGGTTACAGAGGAGATTTACCAGGGGATGTTGCACCTTAGAGAAAACAGGGTAAATTGACCAGAATATCACTAGAGAGTGTACAGAGGAGATTTACCAGGTTATTGCACAGGCGAGGGTACAGAGGAGATTCAACAGGATGTTGCAGTGGAGAGGATGCAGAGGAGATTTACCAGGGTGATCCACTGGAAAGGGTACAAAGGTGATTTACCAGGATGTTCCAATAGAAATGATACAGAGATGATTTAGAAGGATGTTGCACTGGAGAGTTTACAAAGGAGATTTACCTCGATGTAGAACAGCAGGTGGTACAGAGGAGATTTACAAGTATGTTGCACTAGGGAGGGTACAGAGGAGTTTTTCCAGGATATTGCTTTAGAGAGCGTGAAGTGGAGATTTACCAGGATGTTGCACTGAAGAGAGTGCAAAGGAGATTTACCAGAATTTTTCACTAGAGAGGATATTGAGGAGTTTTAACAGGATTTTGCACTAGAGCGGGACGGATGAGATTTACAAGGATGTTGCTCTAGAGAGTGTAGAAAGGAGATTTACCAGGATGTTGCACTGGAGAGGTTACAGAGGAGATTTATCAAGGGATGTTGCACTGTAGAGAGTAAGGGTAGATTTATCAGAATATTGCACTAGAGAGCATACAGCGGAGATTTACCAGGATGTTGCACTAGAAAGAGTGCAGAGGAGATTTACCAGGATGCTATACTGGAAACAATACAGAGGAGATTTGCCAGACTGTTGCACCGAATCGTGTATATATGAGATTGATCAGGATATTGCACTCGACACGGTACAGAGGAGATTTACCTGGATGTAGCACTTGAGACGTTACAGCGGATATTTACCAGGGTGTTGCACTGGAGAGGCTACCGAGGTGCTTTTCCAGCTTGTTGCTCCGGAACGGTACAGACGAGACGTACCAGGTTGACGCACTAAAGATTGTATAGAGGAGATTTACCAGGATGTTGCACTTGGGAGGTGCTGAGGAGATTTACCAGGATGTCGCACTGCAGAGGGTACAGAGGAGATTTACAAAAATGTTGCACTAGGGAAGGTACAGAGGAGATTTTCCAGGATGATGCTCTAGAGAGGGTGCAGTGGTGATTTTCCAGGTTGTTGCACTGGATAGGGTACAGAGGAGATTCTCCAGGATGTTGCACTAGAGAGGGTACTGAGGAGATTTAACAGGACGTTCCAGCAGAGAAGATACATAGAAAATTTAGCAGGATGTTGCACTGGAGAGTTGACAGAGGAGATTTACAAGGATGTTGCACTGACAGCATGCAGAGGAGATTTAACAGGATGTTGCTCTGCAGAGCGTGCAGAGGTGCTTTACAAGGAGGTTGTACTGCAGATGGTACCGAGGAGATTTACAAAAATGTTGTACTTGATGGAGTACAGAGGAGATTTAAAAGGATTTTGCACTGGAGAGTGTACAGAGGACATTTACCAGGATGTTGTACTGGAGAGTTTACAGAGGATATTTAACAGGATATAGCACTTGAGAGGGTGCAAAGGAGATATACCAGAATGTTGCACTGCAGAGTTTAGAGACGTGATTTACAAGGATATTGCAATAGAGCGATTAGAACGGAGATTTACCAGGATGTTACACTGGCAATGGAACAGAGGAGATTTAACAGGATGTTGTGCCAGAGAAGATTTGCCGGGATGTTGCACTGGAGAGTTTACAGAGCTGATTAGCAGGATGTTGTACTAGTGAGGATGCAGAGGAGATTTACCAGGATGTTGCACTGCAGTCCGTGCAGAGGTGATTTACAAGGATGTTGCACTGGAGAGTGTACTGATGGATTTATCAGTATCCTGCACTAGAGAGCGTGCAGAGTCGATTTACCAGGATGTTGCACTGGAGTGGTTACTGAAGTTATTTAGCAGGCTGTTGCACTGCGAGTGTACAGAAGGGATTTACCAGGATGTTACACTAGTGAGGGTTCAGAGGTGATTTACCAGGATGTTGCACTGGAGAGAGTGCAGAAGTGATTTAACACGATGTTGCACTGGAGAGGTTATAGAGGAGAATTACCAGGGGATGCAGAGAGTATGCGGTAGATTTACCAGAATATTGCACTACAGAGGGTAGAGTGGAGGTTTACCAGGATTTTGCACCAGAGAGTGTGCAGAGGAGATTTAATAGGAATTTGCACTAGAAAGGATGCAGAAGAGATTTACTAGGATGTTGCACTAGAGAGGGTACAGCGGACACTTACCACGATGTTGGTGTGGACAGGGTACAGAGGAGATTTACCAGTATTTTACAGTAGAGAGCGTGCAGAGGAGATTTACCAGGATGAGAGAGTGGAGAGTGTACAGAGGACATTTATCAGTATGTTGCACTATAGAGAGTACAGAGAAGATTTACCAGGTTATTGCACTATAGAGGGTACAGAGGAATTTTATCAGGATGTTACATTAGAGAGGATACAGTGGAGATTTTCCAGGATGTTCCACTAGAGAGCTACAGACGAGATTTACCAGCATGTTGCACTGGAGAGATTACAGAGGTGACTTACTAGCATGTTGCACTGCAGAGTATACAGAAGAGATTTAACCTGATGATGCACTAGAATGGGAACAGAGGAGATTTACCAGGATGATGCTCTAGAGAGGGTGCAGTGGTGATTTTCCAGGTTGTTGCACTGGATAGGGTACAGAGGAGATTCACTGGAGTTCAGAAGAATGAGAGGGGACCTCATAGAAACGTTTAAAATTCTGACGGGTTTAGACAGGTTAGATGCAGAAAGAATGTTCCCAATGTTGGGGAAGTCCAGAACCAGGGGTCACAGTCTGAGGTTAAGGGGTAAGCCATTTAAGACCGAGATGAGGAGAAACTTCTTCACCCAGAGAGTGGTGAACCTGTGGAATTCTCTACCACAGAAAGTAGTTGAGGCCAATTCACTAAATATATTCAAAAGGGAGTTAGATGAAGTCCTTACTACTCGGGGGATCAAGGGTTATGGCGAGAAAGCAGGAAGGGGGTACTGAAGTTTCATGTTCAGCCATGAACTCATTGAATGGCGGTGCAGGCTAGAAGGGCTGAATGGCCTGCTCCTGCACCTATTTTCTATGTTTCTATGTTGGAGTGGAGAGGGTACATAGAAACATAGAAACATAGAAAATAGGTGCAGGAGCAGGCCATTCAGCCCTTCTAGCCTGCACCGCCATTCAATGAGTTCATGGCTGAACATGAAACTTCAGTACCCCCTTCCTGCTTTCTCGCCATAACCCTTGATCCCCCGAGTAGTAAGGACTTCATCTAACTCCCTTTTGAATATATTTAGTGAATTGGCCTCAACTACTTTCTGTGGTAGAGAATTCCACAGGTTCACCACTCTCTGGGTGAAGAAGTTTCTCCTCATCTCGGTCCTAAATGGCTTACCCCTTATCCTCAGACTGTGACCCCTGGTTCTGGACTTCCCCAACATTGGGAACATTCTTTCTGCATCTAACCTGTCTAAACCCGTCAGAATTTTAAACGTTTCTATGAGGTCCCCTCTCATTCTTCTGAACTCCAGTGAATACAAGCCCAATTGATCCAATCTTTCTTGATAGGTCAGTCCCGCCATCCCGGGAATCAGTCTGGTGAACCTTCGCTGCACTCCCTCAATAGCAAGAATGTCCTTCCTCAAGTTAGGAGACCAAAACTGTACACAATACTCCAGGTGTGGCCTCACCAAGGCCCTGTACAACTGTAGCAACACCTCCCTGCCCCTGTATTCAAATCCCCTCGCTATGAAGGCCAACATGCCATTTGCTTTCTTAACCGCCTGCTGTACCTGCATGCCAACCTTCAATGACTGATGTACCATGACACCCAGGTCTCGTTGCACCTTCCCTTTTCCTAATCTGTCACCATTCAGATAATAGTCTGTCTCTCTGTTTTTACCACCAAAGTGGATAACCTCACATTTATCCACATTATACTTCATCTGCCATGCATTTGCCCACTCACCTAACCTATCCAAGTCACTCTGCAGCCTAATAAACAGAGAATATTTACCTGGATGTTGAACACGAGAAGGTACAGAGGAGATTTACCAGGATGTTGCACTAGAGAGTGTACAGAGGAGATATACCAGATTATTGCACTATAGATGGTACAGAGGATTTTTAGCAAGATGTTACACTAGAGAGAGTACAGAGGAGATTTACCAGGATGTTGCACTGAAGAGGTTAGAGAGGAGATGAGCAGGATGTTGCAATAGAGAGCGTGAAGAGTAGATTTACCAGGATGTTGCACTGCAATGCGTGCAGAGGTGCTTTACAATGATTTTGCACTGGAGAGTCTACAGATGAGATTTACCAGTATGTTGCACTAGAGAGGGTGCAGAGGAGATTTACCAGGATGTTGCACTGGAGAGGTTACAGAGGAGATTTACCAGGGGATGTTGCACTTTAGAGAGTAAAGGGTAGATTTCCCAGAATATTGTACTAGAGAGGGTACAGAGGATATTTACAAGGATGATGCAATAGAGAGGGTGCAAAAGGAGATTTACTAGGATATTGCACTAGAATCGATACAGAGAAGATTTACAAGGGTGTTGCACTAGAGAGTGTACAGAGGAGATTTACCACGATGTTGCACTGGAGAGGGTACAGACCAGATTTACCAGGATGTTACACTGGAGAGTGTAGCGAGGAGATTGAGCAGGTTGTTGCACTGTTGAGGGTACAGTGGAGATTCAACACGATGTTGCACTAGAGAGGGAACAGAGGAGATTCACAAGGATGTTGCTCTAGTGAGGGTAGAAAGGAGATTTACCAGGATGTTGCAGTGGGGAGAATACATAAGAGATTTATCAGGATGTTGCACTAGGGATGGTACAGATGAGATTTTCCAGGATGTTTCTCTAGAGTAGGTGCAGTGGAGATTTACCAGAATGTTGACCTAGAGAAAGTACTGACGAGATTTAACAGGATTTTGCACTAGAGACGGAACAGTGGAGATTTACAAGGATGTTGAAATAGAGCGGCTAGAAAGGAGATTTACCAGGATGTTGCACTGGAGAGAATACAGAGGAGATTTATCAGGATGTTGCACTGGAGAGGGTACAGAAGAGATTCACCATGATGTTGCACTGGAGAGGTTACAGAGGAGATTTATCAGGGGATGTTGCACTGTAGTGAAAACTGGTAGATTTACCAGAATATTGCAGTAGTGAGGATAGAGCGGAGATTTACCAGGATGTTGCACTAGAGAGAGTGCAGTGGAGATTTACCGGAATGTTATACTGGAAAGAATAAAGTGGAGATTTTCCAGAATGTTGTACCGAAATGTGTACAGATGAGATTGATCAGGATATTGCAATAGACACGGTACAGAGGAGATTTACCAGGATGTTGCACTTGAGAAGTTACAGCGGATATTTATCAGGAAGTTGCACTGCAGAGGGTACAGAGGTGATTTTCCAGCTTGTTCCAATGGAACATTAGAGACGAGACGTACGAGGTTGATGCACTAAAGTGTGTACAGAGGAGATTTACCAGGATGTTGTACTATGGAGGTGCAGAGGAGAATTACCGTGAAGTCGAACTGCAGAGGGTACAGAGGAGATTTACAAAAATGTTGCACTAGTGAAGGTACAGAGGAAATTTTCCAGGATGTTGCTCTGCACAGCCTGCAGAGGTGCTTTAAAAGGATGTTGCACTGCAGATCGTACAGAGGAGATTTACAAAAATGTTGCACTTGAAGGAGTACGGAGGATATTTAACAGGATATTGCACCTGAGAGGGTGCAAAGGAGATTTACCAGAATGTTGAACTGCAGAGGGTAGAGAGGTGATTTACAAGGATATTGCAATAGAGAGAGTAGAAAGGAGATTAACCAGGATGTTTCACTGGCGATGAAACAGAGGAGATTTAACAGGATGTTGTGCCACAGAGGATTCAGAGGAGATTTTCCGGGATGTTGCACTGCACTCCGCGCATGTGTGATTGACATGGATGTTGCACTGGCGAGTTTACTGATGAGATTTACCAGTATATTTCACTAGAGATGGTGCAGAGTCGATTTACCAGGATGTTGCACTGGAGAGGGTACTGAAGTGATTTACTGGGTTGTTGAACTGCGAGGGTACAGAAGAGATTTACCAGGATGTTACACTAGTGAGGGTACAGAGGTGATTTACCAGAATGTTGCACTGGAGCGGGTACAGAAAAGATTTACCAAGATGTTGCACTGGAGAGGTTATAGAGGAGAATTACCAGGGGATGTTGCACTGCAGAGATTACAAGGTAGATTTAACAGCATATTGCACAAGAGAGCGTGCAGAGGAGATTTATAAGGAACCTGCACTAGAAAGGATGCAGAGGAGATTTACGAGGATGTTGGGCTAGATAGGGTGAAGAGGACACTTAACAGGTTGTTGGACTGGAGAGGGTACAAAGGAGGTTTACCAGTTTGTTGCACAAGAGAACGTGCAGAGGAAATTTACCAGGATGAGAGAGTGGAGAGGGTACCGAGTACATGTATCAATATGTTGCACTATAGAGAGTAAAGAGGAGATTTACCAGGTTATTGCACTATAGAGGGTACAGAGGAATTTTACCAGGATGTTACACTAGAGAGGGTACAGTGGAGATTGTCCAGGATGTTCCATTACAGAGCTACAGACGAGATTCACCAGCATGTTGCACTGGAGAGATTAAAGAGGTGATTTACCAGGATGTTGCACTGGAGAGTGTACAGAGGAGCTGTATCAGGATGTTGCGCTAGAGAGGGTACAATGGAGATTTTCCAAGATGTTGCTCTAGAGATGATGCAGCGGAGATTTACCAGGATGTTGTACTGGAGAGTATACAGAGGAGATTTAACAGGATGTTGCACTTCAATGGGAACAGAGGAAATTTACCAGGATGATCCACTAGAGAGGATACAGAGGAGATTTACCTAAATGTTGCACTGGATAGTGTACGGAGGAGATTTACTGGGATGTTGCACTGAGAGCGTGCAAAGGAGCATTACCAGGATATTGGCCTGGAGGGGTACAGAAGAGATTTACCCGTATGTTCCAGTAAAGTGGGTATAGAGCAGATTAAGCAGGATGTTGCACTGGAGAGGGTACAGAGAAGAATTACCAAGTTATTGCACTGGAGATATTAAAGAGGAGATTTACCAGGGGAGGTTGCACTTTAGAGAGTAAAGGGTAGAATTACCAAAATATTGTACTAGAGAGGGTACAGAGGAGATTTACCAAGATGTTGCACTAGAGAGCATGCAGAGGAGCATTACCAGGACGTTGGACTGGAGGGGGTACGGAAGAGATTTACCAGTATGTTCCAGTGAATTGGGTAAAGAGGAGATTTACCAGGATATTGCACTGGAGAGCTACAGAGTAGACTTACCAGGTTATTGCACTGCAGATGAGACAGAGGAGTTTTACCAGGATGTTACACTGCTGGGGGTAGTGAGGAGATTAAGCAGGTTGTTGCACTGCTGCGGTTACCAATGACATTTACCAGGATATTGCACTAGACACGGTACAGAGGAGATTTACCAGGATGTTGCACTTGCGACGTTACAGCGGATATTTACCAGGATGTTGCACTGGAGAGGGTACAGAGGTGATTTTCCAGTTTGCTGCAACGGAGCGGTACAAATGAGATTTACCATGTTGATGCACTAAAGATTGTGCAGAGGCGATTTACCAGGATGTTGCACTAGAGAGGGTACAGAGGAGATTTAACAGGTTGTTCCACTAGAGAGGATAAAGTGAAGATGTTCCAGGATGTGGCACTTCAGAGCGTGTAGAGGTGATTTACAAGGATGTTGCACTGTAGAGTGTACAGATGAGATTTACCGGTATGTTGCACAATAGATGGTGCTGAGAAGATTTAACAGGATGTTACACTGGAGAGGGAACAGAGATGATTTACAGGATGTTGCGTTGCGAAAGTACAGAAGTGATTTACCAGGATGTTACACTAGTGATGGTACAGAGGTGATTTACCAGGATGTTGCACTGCAGACGTTGCAGAGGAGATTTACAAGGATGTTGCACTGGGGAGTGTACAGAGGAGATTTACAGGGATGTTGCTTTAGAGAGGGTACAGAGGAGATTTACCAGGATGTTGTACTAGAGAGGTTGCAGAGGCGATTTACTAGGATGTTGCATTGGAGAGTCTACAAGTGAGATTTAGCAGTATGTTGCACTAGAGAGTGTGCAGAGGAGATTTACCACGATGTTGCACTGGTGAGGTTACAGAGGTGATTTAACAGGGGATGTTGCACTTTAGAGAATACAGGGTAGATTTAACAGAATATTGCACTAGAGAGGATATAGAGGAGCTTCACCAGGATGTTGCACTAGAGAGGGTACATAGAAGATTTACCACGTTGTTGCACTGCAGAGGATACAGAGGAGTTTTACCAGGATGTTACATCAGTGAGGATACAGGGAAGATTTACCAGGATGTTAAACTAGAGAGGTTACAACGGAGATTTACCAGGATGTTGCACCAGAGAGGATACAGACGAGATTTCCTAGGATATGGCCCTGGGAGAGTACAGAGGAGTTTCACCAAAATGTTCACTAGACAGGGTACAGAGGTGATTTACCAGAATGTTGCACCAGTGAGGTTACAGAAGAAATTTACCCCGATAATGCAGAGAGGTTACAACGGATATTTACCAGGATGTTGTAGGAAGAGGATGCAAAGGATATTTAAAAGGATGTTGCACTTGAGAAGGTACAGAGGAGATTTAACAGGATGTTGCACTAGAGAGGATGCAGAGGACATTCACGAGGTAGTTGCACTGGAAGGGTTACAGAGGAGATTTACTAGGTTATTGCATTATACAGGGTACAGAGCAGGCTGTTGTACTAGTGAAGTTACGGCGGATATTTACCAAAATATTGCACTGGAGAGGTTATAGAGGTGACTTACCAGGATGTTGCACCGGAGCAGGTAGAGAGGAGATATACCAGCATGTTGCACTGGAGAGGGTACAGGGGAGATTTACCAGGATGTTGCACTGGAAAGAATACAGAGGTGATATACCAGGATGTTGCACTGGAGCGGGTACAAATGACATTTAGCAGGATATTGCACGAGACACGGTACAGAGGAGATTTACCAGGATGTTGCACTTGAGACGTTACAGCGGATATTTACCAGGGTGTTGCACTGGAGAAGGTACAGTGATTTTCCAGTTTGCTGCAACGGAGCGGTACAGATGAGATTTACCATGTTGATGCACTAAAGATTGTGCAGTGGCGATTTACCAGGATGTTGCACAAGAGAGGTTACAGAGGAGATTTAACAGGTTGTTCCACTAGAGTGGATACAGTGAAAATGTTCCAGGATGTAGCATTTCAGAGCGTGTAGAGGTGATTTACAAGGATGTTGCACTGGAGAGTGTACAGATGAGATTTATAGTATGTTGCACAAGAGAGGGTGCTGAGAAGATTTAACAGGATGTTACACTGGAGAGGGAACAAGATGATTTACCAGGATGTTGCGTTGCGAAAGTACAGAAGTGATTTACCAGGATGTTACAGTAGTGATGGTACAGAGGTGATTTACCAGAATGTTGCACTGCAGACGTTGCAGAGGAGATTTACAAGGATGTTGCCCTGGAGAGGGTACAGAGGAGATTTACAGGGATGTTGCTTTAGAGAGGGTACAGAGGAGATTTACCAGGATGTTGTACTAGAGAGGTTGCAGAGGCGATTTACTAGGATGTTGCATTGGAGAGTCAACAAGTGAAATTTACCAGTATGTTGCACTAGAGAGGGTGCAGAGGAGATTTACCACGATGTTGCACTGGTGAGGTTACAGAGGTGATTTAACAGGAGATGTTGCCCTTTAGAGAGTACAGGGTAGATTTAACAGAATATTGCAAGAGACGGTACAGAGGAGCTTCACCAGGATGTTGCACTAGAGAGGGTATATAGGAGATTTACCACGTTGTTGCAATGCAGAGGATACAGAGGAGTTTTACCAGGATGTTACATCAGTGAGGATACAGGGGAGATTTACCAGGATGTTAAACTAGAGAGGTTACAACGGAGATTTACCAGGATGTTGCACCAGAGAGGATACAGACGAGATTTACTAGGATATGGCCCTGGGAGTGCACAGAGCAGTTTCACCAAAATGTTCTCTAGACAGGGTACAGAGGTGATTTACCAGAATGTTGCACCAGTGAGGTTACAGAAGAAATTTACCAGGATATTGCAGAGAGTTTACAACGGATATTTACCAGGATGTTGTAGGGAGAGGGTGCAAAGGACATTTAAAAGGATGTTGCACTTGAGAAGGTACAGAGGAGATTTAACAGGATGTTGCGCTAGAGAGGACGCAGAGTACATTTACTATGTAGTTGCACTGGAGGGGTTACAGAGGAGATTTACTAGGATATTGCATTATCCAGAGTACAGAGAGATATAGCAGCCTCTTGTACTAGTTAAGTTACGGCGGAGATTTACCAAAATGTTGCACTGGAGAGGTTATAGAGGTGACTTACCAGGATGTTCCACCGGAGCAGGTAGAGAGGAGATTTACCAGCATGTTGCACTGGAGATGGTACAGAGGTGATTTTCCAGTTTGCTGCAGCGGAGCGGTATAGATGAGATTTACCATGTTGATGCACTAAATATTGTGCAGAGGCGATTTAACAGGATGTTGCACTAGAGAGGGTACAGAGGAGATTTAACAGGATGTTCCACTAGAGAGGATACAGAGAAGGTGTTTCAGAATGTGGCACTGCAGAGCTTGTAGAGATCATTTACAAGGATGTTGCACTGTAGAGTGTACAGATGAGATTTACCAGTATGTTGCACAAGAGAGGGTGCTGAGAAGATTTAACAGGATGTTGCACTGGAGAGGGAACAGAGATGATTTACCAGGATGTTGCGTTGCGAAAGTACAGAAGTGATTTACCAGGATGTTACACTAGTGATGGTACATAAGTGATTTACCAGGATGTTGCACTGCAGACGTTGCAGAGGAGATTTCCAAGGATGTTGCACTGGAGTTGGTACAGAGGAGATTTACAGGGATGTGGCTTTAGAGAGGGTACAGAGGAGATTTACCAGGATGTTGTACTAGTGAGGTTGCAGAGGCGATTTACTAGGATGTTGCATTAGAAAGAATGCAGAGGAGAATCACAAGGATGTTGCACTAGAGTGGGTACAGAGGCGATTTACCACGATGTTGCACTGCAGAGGGTACAGACGAGACTTACCAGGATGTTACACTGGAGAGAGTAGTGAGGAGGTTTAGCAGGTTGTTGCACTGGTGAGGGTTCAGAGGAAATTCAACAGGATGTTGCAGTGGAGAGGTTGCAGATGAGATTTACCTGGATTTTGCACTGGGGAAGCTATAGAGGATATTTACCAGGATGTTCCACTAGCAATAATTCAGAGACAATTTACCAAGATGTTGGAGTGGAGAGGATAAAGAAGAGATTTACCTGCATGTTGAACAGGAGATGGTACAGAGGAGATTTACCGGTGTGTTGCACTAGGGAGTGTACAGAGGAGATTTACCAGGTTATTGCACTATAGAGGGTAGAGAGGAGTTTTAGCAGGATGCTACACTAGAGAGGTTACAGAGGAGATTTACCAGGATCTTGCACTGGAGAGGTTACAGAGGTGATTACCAGGATGTTGCACAAGAGAGGGTGCAGAGGAGATTTACCAAGATTTTGCACTGCAGAGCGTGCAGAGGTGATTTACAAATATGTTGCACTGGAGAGTCTAGAGATGAGATTTATCAGAAATTTTGATTGGAGAGGGTACAGAGGAGATTTACCAGTATGTTGCACTAGAGAGTGTACAGAGGAGATTTGCCAGGTTATTGCATTATAGAGGGTAGAGAGGAGTTTTAGCAGGATGTTACACAAGAGAGGTACAGAGGAGATTTACCAGGATCTTGCACTGGAGAGGTTACGGAGGAGATTACCAGGATGTTGCACAAGAGAGGGTGCATATGAGATTTACCAAGATGTTGCACTGCAGAGCGTGGAGAGGTGCTTTATAAGGATGTTGCACTGGAGAGTCTACATAAGAGATTTACCAGTATGTTGCACTAGAGAGGGTGCAGAGGAGATTTACCACGATGTTGCACTGGGGAGGTTACAGAGGAGATTTACTAGGGGATATTGCACTTTAGAGAGTACGAGTAGATTTACCAGAATATTGAACTAGAGAGGATACAGAGGAGCTTTACCAGGATGTTGCACTAGAGAGGGTACATAGGAGATTTTCCACGTTGTTGCACTGAAGAGGGTAGAGAACAGATTTACCAGGATGCTACACTGGAGTGGGTAGCGAGGAGATTTAGTAGGTTGTTGCACTGGTGAGTTTAAAGAGGTGATTTCCCAGGATGTTGCACTGCGAAGGTACAGAAGTGATTTACCCAGGATGTTACACTAGTGAGGGTACAGAGGTGATTTACCAGGATGTTGCACTGAAGAAGATAGAGAGGTGATTTACCAGGATGTTGCACTAGAAAGAATGCAGAGGCGATTTACATAGATGTTGCACTGGAGAAGATACAGAGGAGATTTAACAGGATGTTGCACTGAAGAGGTTAGAGAGGTGATTTACCAGGATGTTGCACTGGAGAGGTTACAGAGGAGATTTACAAGGATGTTGCACTAGAGTGGTTGCAGAGGAGGTTTACTAGGATGTTGCACTATAAAGAATGCAGAGGCGATTTACATAGATGTTGCACTGTCGAAGATACAGAGGAGATTTAACAGGATGTTGTATTAGAGTGGGTAGAGAGGAGATTTACCAGGATGTTGCACTAGAGAGGTTGCAGAGAAGATTAACTACGATGTTGCACTAGAAAAAAAAAGAGGAGATTTATAAAGATGTTGCACTAGAGAGGGTACAGAGGAGATTTACCAGGATGTTGCACTGCAGAGGGTACAGAGGAGACTTACATAGAAACATAGAAACATAGAAAATAGGTGCAGGAGCAGGCCATTCAGCCCTTCTTGCCTGCACCGCCATTCAATGAGTTCATGGCTGAACATGAAACTTCAGTACCCACTTCCTGCTTTCACGCCATACCCCTTGATCCCCCGAGGATTAAGGACTTCATCTAACTCCCTTTTGAATATATTTAGTGAATTGGCCTCAACTACTTTCTGTGGTAGAGAATTCCACAGGTTCACCGCTCTCTGGGTGAAGAAATTTCTCCTTATCTCGCTCCTAAATGGCTTACCCCTTATCCTTAGACCGTGACCCCTGGTTCTGGACTTCCCCAACATTGGGAACATTCTTCCTGCATCCAACCTGTCCAAACCGGTCAGAATTTTAAACGTTACTATGAGGTCCCCTCTCACTCTTCTGAACTCCAGTGAATACAAGCCCAGTTGATCCAGTCTTTCTTGATAGGTCAGTCCCACCATCCCGGGAATCAGTCTGGTGAATCTTCGCTGCACTCCCTCAATAGCAAGAATGTCCTTCCTCAAGTTAGGAGACCAAAACTGTACACAATACTCCAGGTGTGGCCTCACCAAGGCCCTGTACAACTGTAGCAACACCTCCCTGCCCCTGTACTCAAATCCCCTCGTTATGAAGGCCAACATGCCATTTGTTTTCTTAACCCCCTGCTGTATCTGCATGCCAACCTTCAATGACTGATGTACCATGACACCCAGGTCTCGTTGCACCTTCCCTTTTCCTAATCTGTCACCATTCAGATAATAGTCTGTCTCTCTGTTTTTACCACCAAAGTGGATAACCTCACATTTATCCACATTATACTTCATCTGCCACGCATTTGCCCACTCACCTAACCTATCCAAGTCACTCTGTATCCTCATAGCATCCTCCTTGTAGCTCACACTGCCACCCAAATTAGTGTCATCCGCAAATTTGGAGATACTACATTTAATCCTCTCGTCTAAATCATTAATGTACAATGTAAACAGCTGGTGCCCCAGCACAGAAACCTGCGGTACCCCACTAGTCACTGCCTGCCATTCCGAAAAGTACCTGGATGTTATACTGGAGAGGAGAGTGAGAAGATTTAGCAGGTTGTTGCACTGGTGAGGTTACAGAGGTGATTTACCAGGATGTTGCACTGCGAGGGGTTAGAAAGGTGATTTACCAGGATGTTGTTCTGTAGAGGTTACAGAAGAGATTTACAAGGATGTTGCACTGGAAAGGGTACAGAGGAAATTTAACAGGATGTTGCACTAGAGATGTTGCAGAGGAGATGTTCTAGTATGTTGCACTAGAAAGATTTCAGAGGAGATTTACAAACATGTTGCACTAGAGAGGGTACAGAGGAGATTTACCACGATGTTGCACTACAGAGGGTACAAACGAGATTTACCAGGATGTTACACCGGAGAGGGTAGTGAGTTGATTTAGCATGTTGTTGCACTGGTGAGTGTACAGAGGAAATTCAACAGGAAATTGCAGTGGAGAGGTTGCAGAGGAGATTTACCATGATTTTGCACTGTTGAGTCTAGCGAGTAGATTTAGCAGGTTGTTGCACTAATGAGGGTACATAGGAGATTCTACAGGATGTTGCAGTAGAGATGTTGCAGAGGAGATTTACCCGGATTTTGCACTGGAGAGGGGACAGAGGAGATTTACCAGGATGTTCCACTTGAGATGATACAGAGAAAATCTATCAGGATGTTGCACTGTAGAGGTTACAAAGGAGACTTACCAGGATATTACACCGAGAGCATGCACAGGAGATTTACCACGATGTTGGAGTGGAGAGGGTACAGAGGAGATTTACCTGGATGTTGAACAGGAGATGGTACAGAGGAGATTTACCGGAATGTTGCACTAGAGATTGTACAGATGAAATTTACCAAGTTATTGCTCTATAGATGGTACAGAGGACTTTTAGAATTTTGTTACACTAGAGAGGGAACAGAGGAGATATACCAGGTTCTTGCACTGTAGAGATGAGAGCGGAGATTATCAGGATGTTGCACAAGAGAGGGTGAAGAGGAGATTTACCAGTATGTTGCAATGCAGAGCTTGCAGAAATGATTTACAAGGATGTTGCATTGGAGAGTCTACAAGTGAGATTTACCAGTATGTTGCACTAGATAGGGTGCAGTGGAGAATTACCACGATGTTGCACTGGGGAGGATACAAAGGAGATTTACCAGGGGATATTGCACTTGAGGGTGCAGCGGAGATGTACTAGGATATTGCACTAGAAAGGATGCAGAGAAGATATACTAGGATGTTGCACTAGAGAGGTTACAGAGGAGATTTACCACGTTGTTGCACTGCAGAGGGTACAGACGAGATTTACCAGGGTGTTACACTGGAGAGAGTAGCGAGGAGATTTAGCAGGTTGTTGCACTGGTGAGGTTACAAAGGTGCTTTACCAGGATGTTGCACTGCGAGGGTACAGAATTGAATTACCAGGATGTTCCACTATTGAGGGTACAGATATGATTTACCAGGATGTTGCACTGGAGAGGTTAGAGAGATGATTTACCAGGATGTTGCACTAGAGAGTCTAGCGAGGAGATTTAGCAGGTTGTTGCACTGGTGAGGGTACAGAGGAGATTCAACACGATGTGGCAGTGGAGATGGTGCAGACGAGGTTATCCAGGATGTTGCACTGGAGAGGGTACAGAGGGGATTTACCAGGATGTTCCACTAGAGATGATACAGAGAAGATTTACCAGGCTGTTGTTCTGGAGTGGATAAAAATAAGACTTACCAGGATATTACACCGAGACCGTGCAGAGGAGATTTACCAGGATGGTGAACAGGAGATGGTACAGAGGAGATTTACCAGTATGTTGCACTAGAGAGGGTATAGAGGAGATTTACCAGGTTATTGCACTATAGATGGTGCAGAGGAATTTAGCAGGATGTTACACTAAAGAGGATTTTTTAGACTAGATTTTCCAGGATGTTCCACTTGAGAGCTACAGAGGAGATTTACCAGGATGTTGCACTGGAGAGATTACAGAGGAAATTTACCAGGATGTTGCACTGGAGAGGTTATGGAGGAGAATAATCAGAATGTTGCACTAGAGAGGTTACTGAGGAGATTTTCCAGGATGTTGCTCTAGAGAGGGTGCAGTGGAGATTTACCAGGATGTTGCACTGGTGAGAGTACAGGGGAGTATTACCAGGAGGTTACACTAGAGTGGGTACAGAGGAGATTTAACAGGATGTTACACTAGAGAGGAAACAGAGGAGATTTTCCAGGATGTTACTCCAGAGAGGGTACAGAGGAGATTTACCAGGATGTTGCACCAGAGAGGATACAGACGAGATTTCCTAGGATGTGGCCCTGGGAGGGTACAGAGAGAGATTCACCAGAATGTTCCACCAGACGGGGTACAGAGGAGATTTATCAGAATGTTGCACTAGTGAGGGTACAGAGTTAATTTACCAGGATATTGCAGAGAAGTTACAACGGATATTTACCATGATGTTTCAGGGAGAGGGTGCAAATGCCATTGAAGAGGATGTTGCACTGGCGAAGGTACAGAGAAAATTAACAGGATGTTGAGGTTTAGAGGATAGAGAGGGGATTTGCTAGGTAGCTGCAATGGAGGGGTTAGAGATGGGATTTACCATGATAATGCACTAGACAGTGTAGAGAGAGATATAGCAGGATGTTGTATTAGAGAAGTTACAGCGGAAATTTACCAAGATGTTGCACTTTAGAGAGCACACTGTAGAATTACGAGAATATTGCATTAGAGAGGGTACAGATGAGATTTACCAGGATGATGAACTAGAGAGGTGTAAAGAAGATTTACTAGAATATTGCACTAGAAAGGATGCAGAGTAGATTTACAAGGATGTTGCACTAGAGGGGGTACAGAGGAGATTCAACAGGATGTGGCTGTGGAGATGTTGCAGAGGAGATTTACCAGGATGTTGCACTGGAGAGGTTACAGACGAGATTTACCAGGATGTTACACTAGAAATGATACAGAGAAGATTTACCAGGATGTTGCACTGGAGAGGTTACAACGGAGATTTACCAGGATATTACACCGAGAGCATGCAGAGGAGATTTACAGGGATGTTGGAGTGGAGAGGTTACAGAAGAGATTTACCATGGTATTGCACTGTAAAGGATAAAGAGGATATTTACCAGGATGTTGCACTGTAGAGAGTACAGGAGAGATTTACCAGAATATTGCACTAGAGAGTGGGCAGAGGAAATTTACTAGGATGTTGCACTAGAGAGAATGCAGAGGAGATACACCAGGATGTTGCACTATAGAATGTACAGAGCAGATTTACCAGGATGTTGCACTTGAGCGGGTACGAACTAGATTTAACTGGATGCTGCACTGGAGAGGGTACAGAGGAGATTTAATAATATATTCCACTAGAGAGGGTGTAGAGGAGATTTACCAGGAATTGCACTGCTGCGTGTAGAGAGGAGATTTACCAGTATGTTGCACTGGAGCGATTACAGAGGAGAATTATTAGGATGTTAGATTGGACAGGGTAGCGAGGAGATTTAGCAGGTGGTTGCATTGGCGACTGTACAGAGGAGATTCAACAGGTTGTTGAAGTGGAGAGGTTGCAGAGGAGATTTACCAGGATGTTGCACTGGAGAGGGTACAGAGGAGATTTACCAGGAAGTTCCACTAGAGACGATACAGAGAAGATTTACAAGGATGCTGCACTGGAGAGGGTACAGAAGAGATTTACCAGGATGTTACACTGCAGCGGGTACAGAGGAGATTTACAAGACTGTTGCACTGAAGGGAATACAGAGGAGATTTAATAGGGTGTTGCACTGCAGAGGGTATAGAGGAGATTTTCCAAGATTATACAATGGAGAGGGTGCAGAGGAGATTTAACAGGATAATGCACAGTGGAAGGTACAGAAGAGATTTAACAGGATGTTGCACTAGTGAGGATTCAGAGGAAATTTACCAGGATGTTGCACATGTGAGTGTACAGATGAGATTTACCAGCATGTTGCAATGGAGAGGGTGCAGAGGAGATTTACCAGGATGTTGCATTGGAGAATGTACAGATGTGAATCACTAGGATGTTGCACTGGAGAGGATGTAGAGGAGATTTGCTAGGATGTTAAACTGGAAAGTGTACAGAGGCGATTTGCCAGGATGTTGCACTGGCGAGGTTACAGAAGAGATTTATCAGGATGTTACACTAAAGAGGGTACAGAAAAGCTTTAACAGGTATGTTGCACTGTAGAGAATACAGGGAAGATATACCAGAATATTGCACTAGAGAGTGTGCAGAGGAGATTTACTAGGATGTTGCACTAGAGAGGATGCAGAGGAGATTTACCAGGATGTTGCACTAGAGAGCGTACAGAGCAGATTTACCAGGATGTTGCACTTGAGAGGGTAACAATGAGATTTAACAGGATGTTGCACTGGAGAGGATATGTAGGAGTTTTAACAAAATATTCCACTAGAGACGTTGTAGATGAGATTTACCAGTATGTTGTACTGCTGCGTGTAGAGAGGAGATTTACCAGGATGTTGCAATCGAGAGATTGCAGAGGAGAATTACTAGGATGTTACATTGCAGAGGGTAGAGAGGAGATTTAGCAGGTTGTTGCACTGTAGAGTGTATAGAGGAGATTCAACAGGAAGTTGCAGTGGAGAGGTTGCAGATGAGGTTTACCAGGATGTTGCACTGGAGAGGGTACAGAGGAGATTTACGAGGAAGTTCCGCTAGAGACCTTATAGAGAAGATTTACCAGGATGTTACACTGCAGCGGGTACAGAGGAGATTTACAAGGCTGTTGCACTGAAGGGAATACAGAGGAGAATTAATACAATGTTGCACTGCAAAGGGTATAGAGGAGCTTTACAAGGATGATGCACTAGAGAGGGTACAGTGGCGATTTACCTGGATTTAGCACTGTAGAGACTACAGGGAAGATTTACCAAGATGATACAATGGAGAGGGTGCAGAGGAGATTTAACAGGATAATGCACAGTGGAAGGTACAGAAGAGATTTAACAGGATGTTGCACTAGAGAGGAATCAGAGGAAATTTACCAGGATGTTGCACTGGTGAGTGTACAGATGAGATTTACCGGCATGTTGCATTGGAGAGAGTGCAGAGAAGATTTACCAGGATGTTGCATTGGAGAGTGTACAGAGGTGTATCACTCGGATGTTGCACTGGAAAGGCTGCAGAGGAGATTTAACAGGATGTTGCACTGGAAACTGTGCAGAGGTGATTTGCCAGGATGTTGCACTGGCGAGGGTACAGAACAGATTTATCAGGATGTTATACTAGAGAGGGTACAGAAAAGAATTACCAGGATGTTGCACTGTAGAGGGTACAGAAGAGATTTACCATGGTACTGGACTGCAAAGGGTAAAGAGGAGATTTACCAGGATGTTGCACTGTAGAGAGTACAGGGGAGATTTACAAGAATATTGCACAAGAATGTGTGCAGAGGAGATTTACGAGGATGTTGCACTAGAGAGTGTACAGAGCAGATTTACCAAGATGTTGCACTGGAGAGGGTACAAGGAGATTTACCAGGATGTTGCACTGGAGCGGGTACAGAGGAGTTTTAACAATATATTCCACTAGATTGGGTGTAGAGGAGATTTAACAGGAATTGCACTGCTGCGTGTAGAGAGGAGACTTACCAGGATGTTGCACTGGAGAGATTATAGAGGAGATTTACTAGGATGTTACACTGGAGATGGGAGAGAGGACATTTAGCAGGTTATTGCACTGACGAATGTATAGAGGAGAGTCAACAGGATCTTGCAGTGGAGAGATTACAGAGGAGATTTACCAGGATGTTGCACTGGAGAAGGTACAGAATAGATTTACCAGGACGTTCCACTAGAGACAATACAGAGCAGATTTACCAGGATGTTGCACTGGAGAGGGTACAGAAAAGTTTTGCCAGGATGTTGGACCGAGAGCATGCAGAGCACATTTAGCAGGATGTTGCAATGGAGAGTATATAGAGGAGACTTACCAGGATGTTGCACTAGAGGTGGTACAGAAGAGATTTACCAGTAAATTGCACAAGAGAGGGTAAAGAGGAGATTTACCAGGATGTGGCCCTGGGAGAGTAGAGAATAGACTCACCAGGCTGTTGCACTAGTGAGGTACAGCGCAGATTTACCAGGTAATTTCACTGGAGAGGGTACCAAGGTGAATTACCAGAATGTTGCACTGGAGAGAGTACAGAGGAGTTTTAACAAAATATTGCACTAGACAGGATATAGAGGAGATTTACCAGGATGTTGCACTGCTGCGTGTAGAGAGGAGATTTAACAGGATGTTGCACTGGAGAGATTACAGAGGAGATTTACTAGGATGTTACATTGGAGATGGGAAAGAGGAGATTTAGCAGGTTATTGCACTGGCGAATGTATAGAAGAGACTCAACAGGATGTTGCAGTGCAGAGATTGCAGAGGAGATTTACCAGGATGTTGCAATGGAGAAAGTACAGAAGAGATTTACCAGGAAGTTCCACTAGAGACAATACAGAGAAGATTTACCAGGATGTTGCACTGGAGAGGGTACAGAAAATTTTACCAGGATGTTGCAACGAGAGCATGCAGAGCAGATTTAGCAGGATGTTGCACTGGAGAGTATATAGAGGAGATGTACAAGGATATTGCACTAGAGGTGGTACAGAAGAGATTTACCAGGAAGTTGCACAAGAGAGTGTACAGAGGAGATTTACCAGGATGTGGCCCTGGGAGAGTACAGAGTAGAATCACCAGGATTTTGCACTAGAGGTACACAGCAGATTTACCAGGATGTTGCACTGGAGAGGGTACCAAGGTGATTTACCAAGATTTTGCACTGGAGAGGGTACAGAGGAGTTTTAACAAAATATTGCACTAGAGAGGATGTAGAGGAGATTTACCAGGATGTTGCACTGCAGCGTGTAGAGGTGATGTACCAGGAAGTTGCACTGGAGAGAATACAGAGGAGATTTACCAGGATGTTACATTGGAGAGGGTAGACAGGAGATTTAGCAGGTTGATGCACTGGGGAGTGTATAGAGGAGATTCAACAGGATGTTGCAGTGGAGAGGATGCAGAGGAGATTTACCAGGATGTTGCACTGGAGAGGGTACAGAGGAAATTTACCAGGAAGTTCCACTAGAGACGATACAGAGAAGATTTAACAGGATGTTGCACTGGAGAGAGTACTAAGGTGATTTACCAGGATTTTGCACAGTAGAAGGTACAGAGGAGTTTAACAAGATATTGCACTAGAGCATCTTTAGAGGAGATTTACCAGGATGTTATATTTGAGAGGATAGAGAGGAGATTGAGCAGCTTGTTGCACCGGCGAGGGTAAAGAGGAGATTCAACAGGATGGTGAAGTGGAGAAGTTGCAGAGGAGATTTAGCATGATGTTGCACTGGAGAGTGTAGAGAGGACATTTACCAGGATGTTGCACTAGAGGTGGCACAGAGGAGATTAACCAGGATATTGCACTAGGGAGGTTACAGTGCAGATTTACCAGGATGTGGGACCTAGTGAGTACAGAGTAGATTCACCAGGATGTTGCACTAGACATAGAACAGAGGATATTTACCAGGTTGTAGCACTGGTGATGGTTCAGAATAGATTGAACAGGATACTGCAGTGGAGAGAGTACAGAAGAGATTTACCAGGATGTCGCACTGGAGATGATATGGGGGAGATTTACCAGGATGTTGCACTGGAAAGAATACAGAGAAGATTTACCAGGATATTGCAATAGAGTGTGTACGTCGGATATTTAACAGGATGTTGTACTGGAGGGAGTACAGAGGAGATTTACTAGGATATTGGACTAGACAGAGTACAGAGGAGATTTATCAGGATGTTGTACTTGAGAAGTTACCGCAGAGATTTACCAGGATGTAGCACTGGAGCGGGTACAGATGTGATTTATCAGGATGTTGCACCGGAGCGGGTACAGAGGAGATTAACCAGGTTGTTGCACTAGAGTGCATACAGAGGAGATTTAGCAGGATGTTGCACTAGATAGGGTGCAGAAGAGAATACCAGGATGCTGCACTGCAGAGGGTATAGAGGAGATTTACAAGAATGTTGCACTAGAGGGGGTAAAGAGTTGATAATTCAGGATCTTGTACTATTGAGGATAGAGAGGATATTTAAAAGGATATTGCACAAGAGAGGGCACAGAGGAGATTTACCAGGATGTTAGACTGCAGAGGGTACAGAGAGGATTTACAAGGATGTTGCTCTATAGATGGTACAGTGGTGATTTACCACGATGTTGCCCTGGAGAGGGTACAGAGGATATTTACCAGGTTGTTTCACCGAGAGCGTGCAGAGGAGCTTTACCAGGATGTTGCTTGTCAGAGCATGCAGACGTGATTGAAAAGGATGTTGCACTGCAGATGGTACAGAGGAGATATACAAAAATGTTGTACTAGAGGGAGTACCGAGGAGATTTAACAGGATTTTGTACTGGAGAGTGTACAGAGGGTATTTACCAGGATGTTGCACTGGAGAGTGTACACAGGAGCTTAACAAGTATGTTGCACTAGAGAGGGTAGAAAGGAGATTTACCAGATGTTGCACTGGCGAAGGAACATAGGAGATTTACAAGGATATTGCACTAGAGAGGATTCAGAAGAGATTTACCAGGATGTTGCACTGGAGAGAATACAGAGGAGTTTAGCAAGATGTTGCACTAGAGAAGGTGCAGAGGATAATTACCAGGATGTTGAATTGCAGAGCGTGAAGAGGTGATTTACAAGGATGTTGCACTAGAGACTGTACAGAGGAGATTTAACAAGATGTGGCACTGGAGGGGGTATCGAGGAGTTTTACCAGAATATTGCACTAGACAGGGTACAGAGGAGATTTACCAGGATGTTGCATTAGAGACGTTACTGCGGAGATTTACCAAGATGTTGCACTGGAGAGGATATAGATGAGATTTACCAGATTGTTGCAGCAGAGCGTGTATATAGGAGATTTACCAGGTTGTTGCACTGTCGAGGGTACAGATGATATTTAACAGGATATTGCATAAGTGAGGGTTCAGAGGAGATTTACCAGGAGGTTAGACTGCAGAGGATATAGAGGAGATTTACCAGGATGTTGCACTGGAGAAGTTACAGAGGAGATTTACCAGGTTGTTGCACCGAAAGCGTGCAGAGGCGCTTTATCATGATGTTGCTCTGCAGAGCAGGCAGAAGTCATTTACAAGGATGTTGCACTGCAGATGGTACATATGAGATTTACAAAAATGTTGCACTAGAGGGAGTACCGAGGAGATTTAAAATGATTTTGTACTGGAGAATGTACGGAGGATATTTACCAGGATATTTTACTTGAGAGTGTACAGATTATATTTAACAGGATATTGCACGTGAGAGTGTGCAGTGAAGAATTAGCAGAATGTTTCACTGCAGAAGCTAGAGAGGAGGTTTACAAGGATGTTGCGCTAGAGAGGGTAGAAAGGAGATTTAACAGAAGTTGCACTGGCGTAGGAACAGAGGAGATTTAAAAGCATATTGCACCAGAGAGGATTCAGAAGAGATTTACCAGGATGTTGCACTGGAGAGAATATAGAGGAGATTAGCAGGATGTTGCACTAGAGAAGGTGCAGAGATGATTTACCAGGATGTTGAACTGCATAGCGTGAAGAGGTGATTTACAATGATGTTGCACTGGAGAGTGTACAGAGGAGATTTACCAGGATGTGGCACTGGAGTGGGTATCGAGGAGATTTAGCTGGATATTGCACTAGACAGGATACAGAGGAGATTTACCAGGATGTTGCACTAGAGAGGTTACAGCGTAGATTTACCAGGATGTTGCACTGGAGAGGATACAGAGGAGATTTACCAGGATGTTGCAACAGAGCGGGTATATAGGAGATTTACCAGGTTGTTGCACTGGCGAGGGTACAGAGGAGATTTTCAAGGATTTTGCCCTAGAGAGGGTGCAGAAAAGGTTTACCAGGATGTTGCACTGCAGAGGGTACAGAGCACATTTAGAAGAATGTTGTACTGAAGGGAGTACAGAGGAGATTTAAGAGGAAGTTGAACTGGCGATGGTACAGAGGAGATTTACAAGGATGGTGCACTAGAGAGGGTACAGAGGAGATTTACCAGGATGTTGCACTAGAAATGGTACAGAGGAGATTTACCAGGATATTGCACTAGAGAGGTTACAGTGCAGTTGTACCAGGATGTGGCCCTTTGAGCGTACAGAGTCGATTCACCAGGATGTTGCACTAGACAGGATACAGAAGTAATTTACCAGGATGTTGCACTGGTGAGAGTACAGAAGAGATTTACCAGGATACTGCAGTGGAGATGTAGAGAGGAGATTTACCAGATTGTCGCACTGGAGATAATACGGGGGAGATTTACCAGGATGTTGAACCGTAAAGAATACAGAGGAGATTTATTAGGATGTTGCAACAGAGAGTGTACAGAGGAGATTTACCAGGATGTTGCACTAGAGGTGGTACAGACGAGATTTACCAGGATATTGCACTAGAGAGGTCACAGTGCAGATGTACCAGGATGTGGTTCTGGGAGAGTACAGAATTAATTCAGCAGGATTTTGCACTAGACAGGGTACAGAGGATATTTACCAGGATGTTGTACTATTAAGGGTACATAAGAGATTTACCAGGATTCTGCAGTGGAGATGGTACAGAGGAGATTTCCCAGGATGTCGCACTGGAGATGATACGGGGGAGATTTACCAGGATGTTGCACTGGAAAAAATACAGAGGAGATTTACTAGGATGTTGCACTGGAGGGAGTACAGAGGAGATTTACCAGGATATTGGTCTAGTCAGGGTACAGAGGAGATTTACCAGAATGTTGTACTTGCGAAGTTACAGCAGAGATTTAACAGCATGTAGCACTGGAGCGTGTAAAGAGGTGATTCATCAGGATGTTGCATCGGAGTGGGTACAGAGGAGATTTACCAGCTTGTTGCACTAGAGTGCATAAAGAGGAGGTTTAGCAGGATGTTGCACTAGAGAGGGTGCAGAAGAGAATATCAGGATGCTGCACTGCACAGGGTATAGAGGAGATTTACAGGAATGTTGCACTAGAGGGGGTACAGAGTTGATTTAACAGGATCTTGAACTAGAGAGGATATAGACGATATTTAACAGGATATTGCACTAGAGTGGGTTCAGAGGAGATTTACCAGGATGTTTGACTGCAGAGGGTACAGAGGGGATTTACAAGGATGTTGCATTAGGGATGGTACAGAGGTGATTTACTAGGATGTTGCACTGGAGAGGGTACAGAGAAGATTTACCAGGTTGTTGCACCGAGAGTGTGCAGAGGAGCTTTACCAGGATTTTGCTCGGCAGAGCATGCAGAGCTGATTTACAAGGATGTTGCACTGCAGATGGTACAGAGGAGATTTACAAAAATGTTGCACTAGAGGGAGTACCGAGGAGAATTAAAATGATTTTGTACTGGAGAGCGTACAGAGGATATTTACCAGCATGTTGTACTGGAGAGTGTACAGAGAATATTTAACAGGATATTGCATTTGAGAGTGTGTAGAGAAGATTTACCAGAATGTTACACTGCAGTGGCTAGAGAGGTGATTTATAATGATGTTGCATTAGAGAGGTAGAAAGGAGATTTACCAGATGTTGCACTGGCGAAGGAACAGAGGAGATTTAAAAGGATATTGCGCTAGAGTGGATTCAGAGGAGATATACCAATATGTTGCACTGGAGAGATTACAGAGGAGATTAGCAGGATGTTGCACTAGGGAATGTGCAGGGGAGATTTACCAGGATGTTGAACTGCAGAGCGTGAAGATGTGATTTAGAAGGACTTTTCACTGGAGAGTGTACAGAGGAGATTTTGCAGGATGTGGCACTGGAGGGGGTATCGAGGAGATTTACCAGGATATTGCAAGAGACAGGGTACAGAGGAGATTTAGCAGGATGTTGCGCTAGAGAGGGTACAGTTTAGATTTACCAGGCTATTGCACTTTAGATGGTACAGAGGAGTTTTACCAGGATGTTACAGTAGAGAGGTTACAGAAGAGACTTAGCAGGTTGTTGCACTCGAGATGAGACAGATTATATTTATTAGGTTGTGGAACTGATAGAGTACAGAAGTGATTCACCATAAAGCTCCTCTAGACAGGGTACAGAGGAGATTTATCAGATTGTTGCACCAGTGAGGGTACAGAGTGAATTTACCAGGATATTGCACTTAGAGGGTACAGAGGAGATTTATTGGATGCTGCACTGGAAAGGTGCAGAGGAGATTTATCAGGATATTGCACTAGAGAGCATATACAGCAGATTTACCAGGATGTTGCAGTAAAGAGCGTACAGTGGAAATTTACCAGGATCTTGCACTGGAGGGGTTACAGAGGAGATTGACAAGAATGTTGCACTTTACAGGTTTGCACAGGAGATGTACCAGGATGTTGGACCCGAGCGGATACAGAGAAGATTTACTAGGATGTTGCACTAGAGAGGTATAGAGGAGATACCAGGACGTTGCACTAGAAATCGTGCAGTGGAGATTTACCAGGATGTGGCCCTGGGAGGCTACAGAGGAGATTAACCAGAATATTGCACTCGACAGGGTACAGAGCAGAGTTTCCAGAATGTTGCATAATTGAGGGTGCAGAGGAGATTTAGCTTGATATTGCACTAGAGAGGGTACAGAAGAGAGTTACCAAAATGTCGCAATTTAGAAGTTATAGGAAGATTTACCAGTGTGCTACACTAGACAGTGTGCAGAGGAGATGTACCAGGATTGTGTAATTAAGAAGGTACTGATCTGATTTACCAGGATGTTGCACTGGAGAAAGTATGAGAAGATTTACTGGGAAGTTGCATTGGATAGGGTGAGAGGAGATTCACCAGGATGTTACACTGTAGAGGGTAGAGAGGAGAGTTAGCACGATGTTGCAATGCAGAAGGTATAGCAGACATTTACAAGGTTGTTGCACTAGAGAGGGTACAGAGGAGATTTACCAGGATGTTGCACTTGAGAGGGTACTGAGGAGATTTACCAGCATTTTACACTGGAGAGGGTACAGAGGCTTTTTAACAGGATATTGCACTAGAGAGAGTACAGAGGAGATTTACCAGGTGTGGGTAGAGAGATTTAGCAGGATGTTGCAGTGGTGTGCTTGCAGTGGTATGGTTGCAGAGGAGATTTATCAGGATGTTGCACTAGAGAGGATACAGAGGAGAATTATCATGATGTTGCCCTAGATAAGGTGCAGAGGATATTTACAAGGATGTTGCACTGGAGAGGTTACAGATTTGATTTACCAGGATGTTGCACTGGAGATGATACAGAGGAGGTTAGCAGGATGGGCACTAGACAGGGTGCAGAACAGAACTAACAGGATGTTACACAACAGAGGGTATAGAGGAGATTTAAAAGGATATTGCACTAACGAGTGTACAAAGGAGAGTTACCCCGATGTTGCACTGGAGAGCATAAAGAGTAGATTTACCACGATATTACACTGGAGAGAGTACATAGGGGATTTAACAGGACATTGCACTAGAGAGGGTGCAGAGGCGATTTACCAGGATGTTGCACTGCAGAGCTGGCAATGATCATTTACGAGGAACTTGCAATAGAGAGTGTACATTGATGAATTACCAGGATGTTTTGCTGGAGAGGGTACAGAGGAATTTGACCAAGATGTTACACTGGAGTGGTTACAAAAGTGATTTAACAATATGTTGCGCTGGCGAAGGTACAGAGATGTTTTACCTGCAATGTTACACTAGAGAGGGTACAGAGGATAATTAACAGGAAGTTGCACTGGAGAGGCAACAGAGGAGATATACGACGATGTTGCCCTGCAGATTGTATAGAGGAGATTTCCAGGATGTTGCACTGTAGAGAGTACAGGGGAGATTTATCAGAATATTCCACTAGAGAGGGTACAGAGGAGATTTACCAGGATGTTGCACTAGGGAGGGTGCAGAGGGGATTTACCAGGATGTTGCACTAGAGAGGATGCAGAGCAGATTTACCAGGTCGTTAAACTAGAGAGGGTACAGAGGAGATTTACGAGGTTGTTGCACTCGAGATGAGACAGAGGATATTTATTAGGATGTGGAACTGGAAGGATACAGAAGTGATTCACCATAAAGTTCTTCTAGACAGGGTACAGAGGAGAGTTCCAGAATGTTGCACCAGTGAGGATACAGAGGAGATTTACCAGGATATTGCACTTAGAGGTACAGAGGAGTTTTACTTGATGCTGCACTGGAAAGGGTGCAGAGGAGAATTACCAGGATATTGCTATAGAGAGGGTATAGAGGAGATTTACCAGGATGTTGCAATAGAGAGCGTACAGAGCAGATTTTCCAGGATGTTGCACTGGAGGGTTTACAGAGGAGATTTACAAGAACTTGCACTATACAGTTTTGCACAGGAGATTTACCAGGATGTTGCACCCGAGCGGGTACAGAGAAGATTCACTGGGATGTTGCACTAGAGAGGTTACAGAGGTGATACCAGGACGTTGCACTAGAAATGCTGCAATGGAGATTTACCAGGATGTGGCCCTGGGAGGGTACAGAGGAGATTCACCAGAATGTTGCGCTCGACAGGGTACAGAGCTAAGTTACCATAATTTTGCTCAATTGAGGGTGCAGGGTAGATTTAGCAGGATGTTGCACTGGAGAGGTACAGAGGTGATACACCAGGTTGAGTCTCTAGTCAGGTTGCAGTGGAGATTTCCCAGGATGCTGCTCTAGAGAGGGTGCAGTGGAGATTTCCCAGGATGTTGCTCTAGAAAGGGTGCAGTGGAAATTTATCACGATGTTGCACTAGAGAGGGTACAGAGGAGATTTTCCAGGTTGATGCCCTAGAGAGGCTGCAGTGGAAATTTACCAGGATGTTGCACTAGAGAGAGTACAGAGGAGATTTTCCAGGTTGATGCTCTAGAGAGAGTTCAGTTTTGATTTACCAGGATGTTGCACTGGAGAGGGTACAGAGGAGATTTACCAGGATGTTGCACTAGAGAGGGTACAGAGGAGATTTCCCAGTATGTTGCACTAGAATGGGTACAGAGGAGATATACCATGATTTTGCACTAGAGAATGTGCAAAGGAGATTTACCAGTATGTTGCACTAGCGAGGATACAATGGAGATTTACCAGGATGTTGCACTGGAGAGCGTAAAGAGTCGATTTACCCCGATGTTAAACTGGAGAGGGTACATAAGGGACTTAACAGGACTTTGCGCTAGAGTGGGTGCAGAGGCGGTTTAGCAGGATGTTGCACTGGATGTGTACAGAGGATTTTTATCAGGATGTTATATTGTAGAGAGTACGGAGGAGTTTAACCACGATATTGCACTGCAGGTTCTACAGAGGAGTCTTACCAGGATGAGGCACTGCAGAGAGTACAGGGGAGATATAGCAGAATATTGCCCTAGAAATGGTACAGAGGAGATTTACCAGGATGTTACAGTAGAAAGGGTACAGTGTAGATTTACCAGGTTATTGCGCTGTAGAGAGCATAGAGGAGTTTTTCCATGATGTTACACTAGAGAATGTGGAGAGGAGATTTACCAAGGATGTTGCACTAGAGATGATAAAGAGGAGATTTATTAGGATGTGGCGCTGGGTGGGTACAGAAGAGATTCAACATAAAGATCCACTAGACAGGGTTCAGAGGAGATTTATCAGAATGTTGCACCATTGAGGGTACAGAAGCGATTTACCACGATATTGTGCTGGAGACAGAACTGTGGAGGTTTACAGAATGTTGCACTGTAGAGGGAACGATGAAGATTTACCAGGATGTTACACTGGAAAGGGTACAGAGCAGTTTTAACATGGTATTGTACTAGAGAGCGTGCAGAGGCATTTAGCAGGATGTTGCACTGCAGATGGTAGAGAGGTGATTTACAAGGATGTTGCACTAGAGTGGGTACGGCGGAAATTTACCAGCGTGTTGCACTAGAGAGGGTACAGAGGAGATATACCAGGTTGATGCTCTAGAGAGGGAGCAGTGGAGATTTCCCAGGATTTTCATAGAGAAGGTGCAGTGGAGATTTCCCAGGATGTTGCTCTAGAGAGGATGCAGTGGAGATTTACCAGGATGCTGCTATAGAGAGTGTACAGAGGAGATTTTCCAGATTGATGTTCTAGAGAGGGGGCAGTGGAGAATTACCAGGATGTTACACTAGAGAGGTTAAAGAGGAGATTTTCCAGGTTGATGCTCTAGAGAGGGTGCAATGGAGTTTTACCAGGATGTTGCACTGGTGAGGGTATGTAAGTGATTTAACATGACTTTGCACTAGAGAGGATGCAGAGGCGATTTACCAAGACGTTGCACTGGATGTGTACAGAGGGGCATTACAAGGATGTTACTCTGGTGAGGGTACAGAGGAGAATTACCAGGATGTTGCACTGGAGAGGGTACAGAGTAGATTTATCTCGATGTTGCACTACAGATTCTACAGAGGAGACTTACCAGGATGAGGCACAGTATAGAGTACAAGGGATATTTACCTGAATATTGCACTAGAGAGGGTACAGAGGAGATTCACCAGGATGTTGCACTGCAGAGGGTAAAGAGGAGATTTATTAGGATGTGGCCCTGGGAGGGTACAGAAGAGATGCAACATAAAGTTACATTAGAAATGGTACAGAGGAGAGTTACCAGAATGTTGTACCAGTGAGGAAAAGAGGAGAGTTACCACGCTATTGCGCTGGAGAAGGAAAAGTGGAGATTTACAGAATGTTGCACTGTAAGGGTACCTTGAAGATTTACCAGGATGTTGCACTAGGGAAGATACAGAGGAGATTTACCTGCTTATTGCGCTATAGATTGTACAGAAGAGTTTTACCAGGATGTTAAACTAGAGACCGTACAGAGGAGATTTAGCAGGATGTTGCACTAGAGAGGATAGACAGTAGATTTTCCAGGATGTTCCACTAGAGAGATACAGAGGAGATTTAAGAGCATTTTGCACTGGAGACATTACAGAGGATTTTTACCAGGATGTTGCACTGGAGAGGGAACAGAGGTGATTTACAGTAGGTTGCACGGTAGAGGGGACCATGAAGATTTCCCAGGATGTTGCACTGGAGAGTGTACAGAGAAGTTTTATCATGATATTGTACTCGAGACGGTGCAGTGGAGATTTAAAAATTTGTTGCAGTAGAGAGGGTACAGTGGAGATTTACCAGAATGTAGCACTGTAGAGGGTACAGAGGAGATTTACCAGGATGTTGCACTAAAGAGGGTGCAGAGGAGATTTACCTGGTTATTGCGCTATAGAATGTACAGAAGAGTTTTACCAGGATGTTACACTAGAGAAGGTACGGAGGAGATTTAGCAGAATATTGCACTACAGAAGATACAGAGGAGATTTTCCAGGATGTTCCACTAGAGAGGTACAGAGTAGATTTACGATCATTTTGCACTGGAGACATTAAAGAGGAGATTTGCCAGGATGTTGCACTGGTGAGTGTACAGAGGAGATTTATCAGGATGTTGCACTAGAGAGGGACCAGAGGAGATTCCCCAGGACGTTTCTCTGGAGAGGGTCCAGAGGAGATTTACATGGATATTGCCCTATTGAGGGTATAGATGAGTTTTATCACGATGTTACACTAGAGCCGGGAGAGAGGAGATTTTCGAGGATGTTGCAATAGAGAGGGTAACGAGGCAATTTTCCAGGATATTGTACTGCGGAGCATGCAGAGATGATTTACGAGGAAGTTGCACTAGAGAGGGTACACAGGTCGTTTAGCAGGATGTTGCACTGGAGAGGGTACAGAGGATTTTTACCAGGATGTTACACTGGAGAGGGTACAGAGGAGAATTACCAGGATGTTGCACTGCATATTGTACAGAGGAGATTTATCAGCATGTTGCACTGTAGAGAGTACAGGGGAGATTTACCAGAATATTGCACTAGAGAGGGTACAGAGGAGGTTTACCGGGATGTTGCACTAGAGAGGGTGCAGAGAGGATTTACCAAGGTGTTGCACTGGAGAGGGTACCGTGAAGATTTACCAGGATATTACACTGGAGAGAGTACAGAGCAGTTTTAACATGATATTGCACTAGAGAGGGTGCAAAGGAGATTTACCAGAATGTTGCACTGGAGAAGGTAGAGAGGAGATTTACAAGGATGTTGCACTGGAGAGGGTACACAGGAGATTTACCAGGATGTTACACTGGAGAGGTTAGAGAGGAGATTTAGCAGGTTCTTGCACTGGCGAGTGTACAGAGGAGATTCAACAGGATCTTGCAGTGGAGAGGTAGCAGTGGGAATTTACCCGAATGTTGCACTGGAGAGGTTACAGAGGAGATTTATCAGGATGTTCCACTAGAGAGGATACCGAGAAGATTTACCAGGATGTTGCACTGTAGAGAGTAGAGAGGAGATTTAACAGGATGTTGCACCGACAGCAGGCAGAGGAGATTGATCAGGATGTTGGACTGGAGAGGATACAGTTGAGATTTACCTAGATGTTGAAATGGAGAGGGTACAGAGCAGATTTACCAGGATGTTGCACTAGCGAGAGTACAGAGGATATTTACCTGGTAATTGTGCTATAGAGGGTTAAGACGAGTTTTACCAGGATGTTAAACTAGAGAGGTACAGATGTGATTTACTAGCATGTTGCACCGAGAGCGTCCAGAGGAGATTTACTAGGAGGTTGGACAGGAGAGGCCACAGAGGAGATTTAGCAGGATGTTGCGCTGGAGAGTTTACAGAGGAGATTTACCAGGATGTTGCAATAGATAGAGTACAGTGTAGATTTACTAATTTATTGAGCTGTAGAGGGTACAGAGGAGATTTACCATGGTGTTACACTAGAGAGGGTACAGAGGAGATTTACCAAGATGTTACGCTGTAGCGGGTACATAGGGGATTTAAAAGGACTTTGCACTAGAGATGGTGCAGAGGCGATTTACCAGGATGTTGCACTGCAGATCGTGCAGAGATGAATTACGAGGATGTTGCGCTAGAGAGGGTACAGAGATGATTCTCCAGGATGTTGTGCTGGAGAGGGTACAGAGGAGTTTTACAAGGATGTTACAATGGAGAGGGCACAGAGGAGAATTACCAGGATGTTGCACTGCAGATTTTACAGCGATTTACCAGGATGCTGCAATAAAAAGAGTACAGGGGAGATTTTCCAGAATATTGCACTAGAGAGGGTACAGAGGAGATTTACCAGGATGTTACACTGCAGAGGATAGAGGGGAGATTTAGCAAGTTGTTGCACTGGCGAGTGTACTGAGAAGATTCAACAGGATCTTGAAGTGCAGAGGATAGACTGGAGATTTAGCAGGATGTTGCACTGGCGAATGTATTGAGGAGTTTTACCAGGCTATTGCACTGCATAGGGTACAGAAGAGATTTACCAGGAAGTTCCACTAGAAAGGGTACATTGTTGATTTACCTGGTTATTGCGCTGTAGAGAGTAGAGAGGAGTTTTACCATGGTGTTACACAAGTTAGGGTGCAGAGAAGTTTTAAAAGGATGTTGCAATAGAGATTATACAGAGGAGATTTATTAGGATGTGGCGCTGGAAGGGTACAGAAGAGATTCAACATAAAGTTCCATTAGACAGGATTCACAGGTGATTTACCAGAATGTTACACCAGTGAGGGTTCAGAGGAGATTTACCACGATATTGTGCTGGAGAGGGAACAGTGGAGATTTACAGAATGTTGCACTATAGAGGGTACCATGAAGACTTACCAAGATGTTACACTGGAAAGGGTACAGAGCAATTTTAAATTGATATTGTACTAGAGATAGAGCAGAGCATATTTACCAGCATGTTGCACTGCAGAGGGTAGAGAGGGATTTTACAAGGATGTTGCAGTAGAGAGGATACAGAGGAGATTTACCAGAATGTTACACTGGAGAGGATAGAGAGTACTTTAGCAGTGTGTTGCACTGGCGAGGGTACAGAGGAGGTTCAACAATATGATGCAATGGAGAGGTTGCAGAGAAGATTTACCAGGATGTTGCACTGGAGAGGGTACAGAGGAGATTTACCAGGATGTTGCACTAGAGAGTGTACAGAGGAGATTTACCTGGTTATTGCGCTATAGAGTGTACAGAAGAGTTTTACTAGGATTTTACACTAGAGACGGTACGGAGGAAATTAGCACGATGTTCCAATAGAGAGGTACAATGGAGATTTATGATCACTTTGCAGTGGAGATATTACAGAGAGATTTACCAGGATGTTGCACTGGAGAGGTTACAGAGGAGATTTATCAGGATGTTGCACTAGAGAGGGTACAGAGAAGTTTTCCCAGGATGTTGCTCTAGAGAGTGTGCAGTGGAGATTTACCAGGATGTTGCACTAGAGAGTGTACAGAAGAGATTTACCAGAATGTTGCACTAGAGATGGTACAGAGGAGATATACCAGGTTGATGCTCTAGACAGGGTGCAGTGGAGATTTCCCAGGATGTTGCTCTAGGTACGGTGCAGTGGAGATTTCCCTGCATGTTGCACTAGAGATGGTTCAGTGGGGATTTTCCAGGTTGATGCTCTAGAGAGGGTGCAGTGGAGATTTACCAGAATGTTACACTGGAGAGGGTACAGAGGAGCATTAGCAGGATGTTGCATTGGAGAGGGAATAGAGGAGATTCAACAGAATGTTGCACTAGAGAGGATACTGAGGTCATTTACCTAGATGTTGCACTGGAGAAGGTACAGAGGATTTTTACCAGGATGTTATACTGGTGAGGATACAGTGGAGAATTACCAGGATGTTGCGATGCATATTTTACAGAGGAGATTTATCAGGATGTTGCACTGAAGAGAGTACAGGGGAGATTTAGCAGAATGTTGCAATGGAGAGTGTACAGAGGAGATTTACCAGGATGTTGCACTGGAGAGGGTGCAGAGCGGATTTACCAAGATGTTGCACTGGAGAGAATACCGCGAAGATTTACCAGGATGTTACACTGGAGAGGGTACAGAGCATTTTAACATGATATTGCACTAGAGAGGGTGCAAAAGGATTTTTACCAGAATGTTGCACTGGAGATGGTATAGACGTAATTACAAGGATGTTGCACTGGAGAGCGTACAGAGGAGATTTACCAGGATGTTACACTGGAGAGGTTAGAGAGGATATTTAGCAGGTTCTTGCACTGGAAATTATACAGAGGAGATTCAACAGAATCTTGCAGTGGAGAGGTAACAATGCAAACATACCAGGATGTTGCATTGGAGAAGTTGCAGAGAAGACTCACCAGGATATTCCAACTAGAGAGGATACCTAGAAGATTTACCAGGATGATGCATGGGAGAGAATAGAGAGGAGATTTACCAGGATGTTGCAGCGAGAGCATGTAGAGGATATTGAGCAGGATGTTGGACTGGAGAGGATACATATGAGATTTACCTGGATGTTGAACTGGAGAGGGTACAGAGCAGATTTGCAATGATGTTGCACTAGCGAGAGTACAGAGGATATTTGCCTGGATATTTCGCTATAGAGTGTACAGAGAAGTGTTACCAGGATGTTACAATAGAGAGGTACAGAGGAGATTTACCAGCATGTTGCAGTGGAGACATTACAGAGGAGATTTACCAGGATGTTGCACTGGAGAGGGTACAGTGGAGATTTCCCAAGATGTTACACAAGAGAGGATACAGAGAAGATTTACTTGGATGTTGCGCTGGAGAGTGTACAGAGCAGATTTACCAGGATGTTGCACTAGATATGGTATAGTGTAGATTTACTAAGTTATTGAGCTGTAGATGGTACAGAGGAGATTTACCATGATGTTACACTAGAGAGGGTACAGAGGAGATTTACCAAGATGTTACGCTAGCGAGGGTACATAGGGGATTTGACAGGACTTTGCACTAGAGAGGGTGCTGAGGCGATTCACCAGGATGTTGCAGTGCAGATCGTGCAGAGATGATGTATGAGGACGTTGTGCTCGAGAGGGTACATGGATGATTCTCCAGGATGTTGTGCTGGAGAGGCAACAGAGGAGTTTTAAAAGGATGTTACAATGCAGAGGGTATGGAGGAGAATAACCAGGATGTTGCACTGCAGATTTTACAGAGGAGGATTAACAGAATGCTGCACTGTAGAGATTACAGGGGAGATTTACCAGAATATTGCACTAGAGTGGGTACAGAGGTGATTTACCAAGATGTTACACTGCAGAGGATAGAGAGGAGATTTAGCAGGTTGCTGCACTGGCGAGTGTACTGAGGAGATTCAACATGATCTTGCAGTGCAGAGGTTGCAGAGGAGATTTACCAGTCTATTGCACTGGAGAAGGAAAGACGAGATTTACCAGGATGTTCAACTAGAAAGTGTACCGTGTAGATTTACCAGGTTATTGTGCTGTAGAGAGTACAGAGGAGTTTTACCATGAAGTTACACTAGAGAGCGTGCAGAGGAAATGTAACAGGATGTTGCACTGGAGAGGTTAGAGAGGACATTTAGCAGTTTCTTGCACTGGCGAGTGTACAGATGAGATTCAACAGGATCTTGCAGTGGAGCGGTAGCAGTGGGAATTTACCAGATTGTTGCGCTGGAAAAGGTACAGAGGAGAATTAACAGGACGTTCCACTAGAGAGGATACCGAGAAGATTTACCAGGATGTTGCACCGGAAAGAGTAGAGAGGAGATTTAACAGGATGTTGCACCGAGAGCATGCAGAGGAGATTGAGCAGGATGTTGGATTGGAGAGGATACAGAGGAGATTTACCTGGATGTTGAACTGGTGAGGGTACAGAGCAGATTTACCAGGATGTTGCACTAGCGAGAGTACAGTGGACATTTACCTGGTTATTGCGCTATAGATGGTTCAGAGGAGTTTTACCAGGATGTTAAATTGGTGCGGTACAGATGCGATTTACAAGCATGTTGCACCGAGAGCGTGCAGAGAAGATTTACCAGGAGGTTGGACAGGAGAGGGCACATTGGAGATTTACCAGGATGTTGCGCTGGAGAGTGAACAGTATAGATTTACTAAGTTATTGAGCTGTAGAGGGTCCAGAGGAGATTTACCATTATGTTACACTAAGAGAGTTTACAGAGGAGATTTACCAAGATTTTACGCTGGAGAGGGTACATAGGGGATTTAACACGACTTTGCACTAGAGAGTGTGCTGAGGCGATTTACCAGGATGTTGCACTGCAGATCGTGCAGAGAGGATTTACGAGGAAGTTGCGCTAGAGAGGGTACATAGATGATTCTCCAGGATGTTGTGCTGGAGAGGGTAGAGAGGAGTTTTACAAGTATGTTACAATGGAGAGCGTATGGAGGAGAATTACCAGGATGTTGCACTGCAGATTTTTCAGAGATTTACCAGGATGCTGCACTATAGAGAATAGAGGGGAGGTTTACCAGAATATTGCACTAGAGAAGGTACAGAGGAGATGTACCAGGATGTTACACTGGAGAGGATAGAGAAGATTTAGTAGGTTGTTGCACTGCCGAATGTACTGAGGACATTCAACAGGATCTTGCAGTGCTGAGGATAGACAGGAGATTTAGCAGATTGTTGCACTGGCGCGTGTATTGAGGAGATTTACCAGGCTATTGCACTGCAGAGAGTACAGAAGTGATTTACCAGGAAGTTCCACTAGAAAGGTTCCATTGTTGATTTACCAGGTTATTGTGCTGTAGAGAGAACAGAGGAGTTTTACCATGATGTTAAACTAGAGAGGGTGCAGAGGAGATTTACCAGGATGTTGCACTAGAGATGATACAGAGGAGATTTATTAGGATGTGGCCCTGGAAGGGTACAGAAGAGATTCAACATAAAGTTCCACTAGACAGGGTTCAGAGGAGATTTACCAGAATGTTGCACCAGTGAGGGTACATAGGAGATTTACCACGATAGTGTGCTGCAGAGGGAACAGTGGAGATTTACAGAATATTGCACTGTAGAGGGTACGATGAAGATTTACCAGGATGTTACGTTGGAAAGGGTACAGATTAGTTTCAACATGATATTGTATTAGAGATGGTGCAGAGGAGATTTACCAGCATGTTGCACTGCAGAGAGTAGAGAGGGCATTTACAAGGATGTTGCAGTAGAGAGGATACAGAGGAGATTTACCAGAATGTTACACTGGAGAGGATAGAGAGGAGATTTAGCAGGTTGTTGCACTGGCGAGGGTACAGTGCAGATTCAACAGGATGTTGCAGTGGAGAGGTTGCAGAGGAAATTTACCAGGATGGTGCAGTGGAGAGTGTACAGAGGAGATTTACCGGGTTATTGCGCTATAGAGTGTACAGAAGAGTTTTACCAGGATGTTATACTAGAGACGGTAGAGAGGAGATTTAGCAGGATGTTGCACTAGAGAGGAGACAGAGGAGATTTAACAGAATGTTGCACTAGAGAGGGTACAGAGGAGATATACCAGGTTGATTCACTAGACACGGTGCAGTGGCGAATTCCCAGGATGTTGCTCTAGATTCTGTGCACTTGAGATTTCCCAGGATTGTTGCTCTATTGAGGGTGGAGTGGAGATTTACCAGGATGTTGCACTAGAGAGGGTACAGAGGAGATTTTCCAGGTTGATGCTCTAGGGAGGTTGCCGTGGAGATTTATCAGGATGTTGCACTGGAGAGTGTACAGAGGAGCATTACCAGGATTCTGTACTGTAGAGGGAAAGAGGAGATTTAACAGAATGTTGCACTAGAGAGGGTACAGAGGAGATTTACCTGGATGTTGCGCTATAGAGGGTATAGAAGAGTTTTACCACGATGTTACACTAGAGACCGTACAGAGGAGATTTTCGTGGATGTTGCAATAGAGAGGGTGAAGAGGCAATTTTCTAGGATGTTGCACTGCGGAGCATGCAGAGATGATTTACGAGGAAGTTGCACTAGAGAGGATACAGATGTCATTTAGCAGGATGCTGCGCTGGAGAGGGTGCAGGACATTTTTACCAGATGTTACACTGGAGAGGGTACAATGGAGAATTACCAGGATTTTGCACTGGAAAGGGTACAGAGGGGATGTCATTGGATGTTCCACTAGAAAGGACACAGAGAAGAGTTACCAGGATGTTGCGCTGGAGAGTGTAAGAACAGTTTTACCAGGATGTTGCACCGAGAGCGTGCAGATGAGACGTACCAGGAGGTTGGACTGGATAGGGCAACAGAGGAGATTTACCAGGATGTTGCGCTGGAGAGTTTGCAGAGGAGATTTACCAGGATGTTGCACTAGATATGGTACATTGTAGATTTACTAAGCTATTGAGCTGTAGAGGGTACAGAGGAGATTTACCATGATGTTACACTAAAGATGGTACAGAGGAGATTTACCAAGATGTTACACTAGAGAGGGTACATAGGGATTTAACAGGACTTTGCACTAGAGACGGTACAGAGGCGATTTACCAGGATGTTGCACTGCAGATCGTGTAGAGATGATTTACGAGGAAATTGCGCTAGAGACGGTACAGAGATTATTCTCCAGGATGTTGTGCTGGAAAGGGAACAGAGGAGTTTTAAAAGGATGTTACAATGGAGAGGGTATGGAGGAGAATTACCAGAATGTTGAACTGCAGATTTAACATTGGAAGTTTACCAGGATGCTGCACTGTAGAGAGTACAGGGGAGATTTAACTGGATGTTGCACTAGAGAGGGTACAGAGGAGATTTACCAGGATATTACACTGCAGAGGATAAAGAGGAGATTTAGCAGCTTGTTGCACTGGCGAGTGTACTGAGGAGATTCAACATGAACTTGCAGTGCAGAGGTTGCAGAGGAGATTTACCAGGCTATTGCACTGGAGAAGGTAAAAAAAGATTTACCAGAATGTTCCACTAGAAAGGGTACAGTATAGATTTACCAATTATTGCACTGTAGAGAGTACAGAGGAGTTTTACCATGATGTTACACTAGAAAGAGTGCAGAGGAGATTTACCAGGATGTTGCACTAGAGATGATACAGAGGAGATTTATTAAGATGTGGCACTGGGATGGTACAGAAGAAATTCAACATAAAGTTCCACTAGACAGGGATCAGAGGAGACTTACCAGAATTTTACACCAGTGAGGGTACAGAGGAGATATACCACGATATTGTGCTGGAGAGGGAACAGTGGAGATTTAAAGAATGTTGCACTGTAGAAGGTACACTGGAAAGCGTACAGAGCAGTTTTAACATGATATTGTACTAGAGATGATGCAGAGGAGATTAACCAGGATGTTGCATTGCAGGGGGTAAAGAGGAGAGTTACACGGATATTGCAGTAGAGATTGTACAGAGGAGATTTACCAGAATGTTACACTGGAGAGGATAGAAAGGAGATTTGTAGGTTGTTGCACTGGCGAGTGTACAGAGGAGATTCAACAGGATGTTGCAGTGGAGGGGTTGCAGAGGAGATTTACCAGGATGTTGCACTGGAGAGCCTAAAGAGGAGATTCAGCAGAATGTTGCACTAGAGAGGTATAGAGGAGATTTACCTGGTTATTGCGATATAGATGTACAGAAGAGTTTTACGAGGATGTTATACTAGAGACGGTACAGAGGAGATTTAGCAGGATGTTGCACTAGAGAGGTTACAGAGGAGATTTTCCAGGGTGTTCCACTAGAGAGGTACAGAGATGATTTTCGAGCATTTTGCACTGGAGACATTACAAAGTGATTTACCTGGATTTTGAACTGGAGAATGTATAGAGGTAATTTATCAGGATGTTGCACTAGAGAGGGTACAGAGGAGATTTCCCAGGAAGTTGCTCTAGAGAGTGTGCCGTGGAGATTTACCAGGATGTTGCGCTAGAGATGTTACAGAGGAGATTTACCAGCATGTTGCACTAGAGAGGGTACAGAGGAGATATACCAGTTTGATGCTCTAGACAGGTGCCGTGGAGATTTCACAGGATGTCACTCTAGAGAGGGTGCAGTGGAGATATTCCAGGAATTTGCTCTAGAGAGGTTGCAGTGGGGATTTACCAAGATGTTGCACTAGAGAAGGTACAGAGGAGATTTTCCAGTTTGATGCTCTAGAGAGGGTGCAGTGGAGATTTACCAGGATGTTGCAATAGAGAGGGTACAGAGGAGAGTTTCCAGATTGATGCTCTAGAGACGGTGCATTGGAGATTTACCAGGATGTTGCACTGGAGAGCGTACAGGGGAGATTTACCTGGATGTTGCACTAGGGTGCGTACACAGGAGATTTTCCAGTATGTTGCTCTAGAGAGGGTGCAGTGGGGATTTATCAAGATGATGTACTGGAGAGGATATGCAGGAGATTTACCAGCATGTTGCACTAGAGAGGGTATAGAGGAGATATACCATGATTTTGCAATAGAGAGGGTACAGAGTACATTTACCACGATGTTGCACTGGAGCGGGTACATATGGGATTTAACAGGACTTTGCACTAGAAAGGGTGCAGAGGCGATTTACCATGATGCTGCACTGGATGTGTACAGATTTGTTTTATCTGGATGTTACACTGGAGAGGGTACAGAGGAGAATTACCAGGATGTTGCTCTGGAGAGGGTACAGAGGAGATTTACCACGATGTTGCATTGCAGATTCTACAGAGGAGACTTACCAGGATGAGGCACTGAAGAGAGTACAGGGGAGATACAGCAGAATATTGCACTAGAGATGGTACAGAGGAGATTTACCGGGATGTTGCAATGTAGAGGGTAGAGAGGAGATTTACAAGAATGTTGCTGTAGAGAGGGTACAGAGGTGATTTACCAGGATGTTGCACTAGAGATGTTACAGAGGTGATTTATTAGGATGTGGCCCTGGGAGGGTACAAAAGAGATTCAACATCAAGTTCTACAAGACAGGGTTCAGCGGAGATATGCCAGAATGTTGCAGCAGTGAGGGTCTGAGGAGATTAACCACGGTATTGCGCCGGAGAGGGAACAGATGAGATTTGAAGAATGTTCCACTGTAGAGGGTATCAAGAAGATTTACCAGGATGTTACACTGGAGAGGGTACAGAACAGTTTTAACATGATATTGTACTAGAGAGGGTGCAGAGGAGATTTACAAGGATGTTGCACTGCAGAAGGTAGAGAGGAGATTTACAACGATGTTGCAGTACAGAGGGTACAGAGGAGATTTACAAGAATGTTACACTGGAGAAGGTAGAGAGGAGATTTGGCAGGTTGTTGCACTGGCGAGGGTACAGAGGAGATTCAACAGCATGTTTCAGTGGATAGGTTGCAGAGGAGATTTACCAGGATGTTGCACTGGAGAGGGTACATAGGAGATTTACCTGGTTATTGCGCTATAGACGGTACAGTAGAGTTTTACCAGGATGTTACAATAGAGACAGTACAGAGGAGATTTAGCAGGATGTTGCACTAGAGAGGATACAGAGGAGATTTACCAGGATGTTGCGCTAGAGAGGGTGCAGGGGGGATTTACCAGGATTCTGCACTGGAGAGGGTACCGTGAAGAGTTACCATGATGTTACACTGGAGAGTGTACAGAGCAGTTTTAACATGACATTGGACTAGAGAGGTTGCAAAGGAGATTTACCAGAATGTTGCACTGCAGAGGGTAGAGAGGAGACTTACAAGGATGTTGCACTGGAGAGGGTACAGAGGAGATTTAACAGGATTTTGCACTGGAGATGTTCGAGAGGAGGTTTAGCAGCTTTTTGCACTGGCGAGTATACAGAGCAGATTCAACAGTATCTTGCAGTGGAGATGTAGCAGTGGGAATTTACCAGAATGTTGCAATGGAAAGGGTACAGAGGAGATTTACCAGGATGTTCCACTGGAGAGGATAACGAGAAGATTTACCAGGATATTGCACCGGATAAGTAGATAGGAGATTTAACAGGATGTTGCACCGAGAGTATGCAGAAGAGATTGAGCAGGATGTTGGACTGTAGTGCATACAGAGGAGATATACCTGGATGTTGAACTGGAGAGTGTACAGAGCAGATTTACCAGGATGTTGCACTAGCGAGAGTACAGTGGACATTTACCTGGTTATTGTTCTATAGATGGTTCAGAGGAGTTTTATCAGGATGTTACACTAGAGTGGTACAGATGAGATTTACAAGCACGTTGCACCGAGAGTGTGCAGAGGAGATTTACCAGGAGCTTGGACTGGAGAGGGCACATTGGAGATTTACCAGGATGTTACATTGGAAATGGTACTGAGCAGTTTTAACATGATATTGTACTAGAGATGGTGCAAAGGAGATTTAACAGCATGTTGCACTGCAGAGGGTACAGAGGGGATTTACAAGGATGTTGCAGTAGGGAGGAAACAGATGAGATTTACCAAAATGTTACACTGGAGAGGATAGAGAGGAAATTTAGCAGGTTGTTGTACTGGCAAAGATACAGAGGAGATTCAACAGGATGTTGCAGTGGAGAGGGTACAGTGGAGATTTACCAGGATGTTGAACTAGAGAGGGTACAAAGGAGATTTACCGGGATATTGCGATATAGAGTGTACAGAAGAATTTTACCAGGATGTTACACTAGAGACGGTACAGAGGAGATTTAGCAGGATGTTGCACTAGAAAGGATACAGAGGAGACCTACCAGAATGTTGCACTAGAGAGGGTACATAGGAGATATACCAGTTGATTCACTAGACAGGGTGCAGTGGTGATTTCCCAAAATGTTGCTCTAGATGCGGTGCACTTGAGTTTTCCCACGATGTTGCTCTAGAAAACGTACAGAGGAGCATGCAGAGCTGATTTACGAGGAAGTTGCACTAGAGAGGATACAGATGTAATTTAGCAGGATGCTGCGCTGGAGAGGGTGCAGAACATTTTTACCAGATGTTACACTGGAGAGGGTACAGTGGAGAATTACCAGGATTTTGCACTGGAGAGGGTACAGAGGGGATTTCATTGGATGTTCCACTAGAAAGGATACAGAGAAGATTTACCTGGATGTTGCGCTGGAGAATGTACAGAGCAGTTTTAACAGGATGTTGCACAGAGAGCGTGCAGATGAGATTTACCAGGAGGTTGGACTGGATAGGGCAACAGAGGAGATTTACCAGGATGTTGGGCTGGAGAGTTTGCAGAGGAGATTTACCAGGATGTTGCACTAGATATGGTTCAGTGTAGATTTACTAAGCTATTGAGCTCTAGAGGGTATAGAGGAGATTTACCATGATATTACACTAAAGAGGATACATAGGAGATTTACCAAGATGTTACACTAGAGAGGGTACATAGGGGATTTAACAGGAATTTGCACTAGAGACGGTACAGAGGGGATTTACCAGGATGTTGCACTGCAGATCGTACAGAGATGATTTCCGAGGAAATTGCGCTAGAGAGGTACAGAGATTATTCTCCAGGATGTTGCGCTGGAAAGGGATCAGAGGAGTTTTAAAAGGATGTTACAATGGAGAGTGTATGGAGGAGAATTACCAGAATGTTGAACTACAGATTTTATAGTGGAAGTTTATCAGGATGCTGCACTGTAGAGAGTACAGGGGAGATTTAACTGGATGTTGCACTAGAGAGGGTACAGAGGAGATTTACCAGGATGTTACACTGCAGAGGATAAAGAGAAGAATTAGCAGCTTGTTGCACTGGCGAGTGTACTGAGGAGATTCAACATGATCTTGCAGTGCAGAAGTTGCAGAGGAGATTTACCAGGCTATTGCACTGGAGAAGGTAAAAAGAGATTTACCAGAATGTTCCACTAGAAAGGGTACACTGTAGAGTTACCAGGTTATTGCACTGTAGGGAGTATAGAGGAGTTTTACCATGATGTTACACTAGAAAGGTTGCAGAGGAGATTTACCAGGATGTTGCACTAGAGATGATACAGAGGAGATTTATTAAGATGTGGCACTGGGATGGTACAGAAGAAATTCAACATAAAGTTCCACTAGACAGGGATCAGAGGAGACTTACCAGAATGTTACACCAGTGAGGGTACAGAGGAGATATACCACGATATTGTGCTGGAGAGGGAACAGTGGAGATTTAAATAATGTTGCACTGTAGAAGGTACCATGAAGAATTACCAGGAAGTTACACTGGAAAGCGTACAGAGCAGTTTTAACATGATATTGCACTAGAGATGATGCAGAGGAGATTAACCAGGATGTTGCATTGCAGGGGGTAAAGAGGAGAGTTACACGGATATTGCAGTAGAGATTGTACAGAGGAGATTTACCAGAATGTTACACTGGAGAGGATAGAAAGGAGATTTAGTAGGTTGTTGCACTGGCGAGGGTACAGAGGAGATTCAACAGGATGTTGCAGTGGAGGGGTTGCAGAGGAGATTTACCAGGATGTTGCACTGGAGAGCCTAAAGAGGAGATTCAGCAGGATGTTGCACTAGAGAGGTACAGAGGAGATTTACCTGGTTATTGCGATATAGATGTACAGAAGATGTTTAGCAGGATGTTACACTAGAGACGGTACAGAGAAGATTTAGCAGGATGTTGCACTAGAGAGGTTACAGAGGAGATTTTCCACGGTGTTCCACTAGAGAGGTACAGAGATGATTTTCGAGCATTTTGCACTGGAGACATTACAAAGTGATTTACCAGGATGTTGCACTGGAGAAGGTACAGAGGTAATTTATCAGGATGTTGCACTAGAGAGGGTACAGAGCAGATTTCCCAGGAAGTTGCTCTAGAGAGTGTGCAGTGGAGATTTACCAGGATGTTGCGCTAGAGAGGGTACAGAGTAGATTTACCAGCATGTTGTATTGAGAGGGTACAGAGGAGATATACCAGTTTGATGCTCTAGACAGGGTGCAGTGGAGATTTCACAGGATGTTACTCTAGAGAGGGCACAGCGGAGATATTCCAGGAATTTGCTCTAGAGAGGTTGCAGTGGGGATTTACCAAGATGTTGCACTAGAGAAGGTACAGAGGATATTTTCCAGTTTGATGATCTAGTGAGGGTGCAGTGGAGATTTACCAGGATGTTGCAATAGAGAGGGTACAGAGGAGATTTTCCAGATTGATGCTCTAGAGACGGTGCAGTGGAGATTTACCAGGATGTTGAACTAGGGAGCGTACAGAGGAGATTTCCCAGTATGTCGCTCTAGAAAGGGTGCAGTGGGGATTTATCAAGATGATGCACTCGATGTGTACAGATTTGTTTTATCTGGATGTTACACAGGAGAGGGTATAGAGGAGAATTACCAGGATGTTGCTCTTGAGACGGTACAGAGAGATTTACCACGATGTTGCATTGCAGATTCTACAGATGAGACTTACCAGGATGAGGCACTAAAGAGAGTACAGGGGAGATACAGCAGAATATTGCACTAGAGATGGTACAGAGGAGATTTACCGGGATGTTGCACTGTAGAGGGTAGAGAGGAGATTTACAAGAATGTTGCTGTAGAGAGGGTACAGAGGTGATTTACCAGGATGTTGCATTAGAGATGATACAGAGGTGATTTATTAGGATGTGGCCCTGGGAGGGTACAAAAGAGATTCAACATCAAGTTCTACAAGACAGGGTACAGAGGGGATATGCCAGAATGTTGCAGCAGTGAGGGTCTGAGGAGATTAACCACGGTATTGCGCCGGAGAGGGAACAGATGAGATTTGAAGAATGTTGCACTGTAGAGGGTATCAAGAGGATTTACCAGGATGTTACACTGGAGAGGGTACAGAACAGTTTTAACATGATATTGTACTAGAGAGGGTGCAGAGGAGATTTACAAGGATGTTGCACTGCAGAAGGTAGAGAGGAGATTTACAACGATGTTGCAGTACAGAGGGTACAGAGGAGATTTACCAGAATGTTACACTGGAGAAGGTAGAGAGGAGATTTGGCAGGTTGTTGCACTGGCGAGGGTACAGTGGAGATTCTACAGCATGTTTCAGTGGATAGGTTGCAGAGGAGATTTCCCAGGATGTTGCACTGGAGAGGGTACATAGGAGATTTGCCTGGTTATTGCGCTATAGACGGTACAGAAGAGTTTTACCTGGATGTTACAAGAGAGACAGTACAGTGGAGATTTAGCAGGATGTTGCACTAGAGAGGATACAGAAGAGATTTACCAGGATTTTGCACTAGAGAGGGTGCAGGGGAGATTTACCAGGATTCTGCACTGGAGAGGGTACCGTGAAGATTTACCATGATGTTACACTGGAGAGTGTACAGAGCAGTTTTAACATGACATTGCACTAGAGAGGGTGCAAAGGAGATTTACCAGAATGTTGCACTGCAGAGGGTAGAGAGGAGACTTACAAGGATGTTGCACTGGAGAGGGTACAGAGGAGATTTATCAGGATTTTGCACCGGAGATGTTCGAGAGGAGGTTTAGCAGCATTTTGCACTGGCGAGTATACAGAGGAGATTCAGCAGTATCTTGCAGTGGAGATGTAGCAGTGGGAATTTACCAGAATGTTGCACTGGAAAGGGTACAGAGGAGATTTACCGGGATGTTCCACTAGAGAGGACAACGAAAAGATTTACCAGGATATTGCACCGGATAGAGTAGAGAGGAGATTTAACAGGATGTTGCACCGAGAGTATGCAGAAGATATTGAGCAGGATGTTGGACTGTAGAGCATACAGAGGAGATATACCTGGATGTTGAACTGGAGATTGTACAGAGCAGATTTACCAGGAAGTTGCACTAGCGAGAGTACAGAGGACATTTACCTGGTTATTGTGCTATAGATGGTTCAGAGGAGTTTTACCAGGATGTTACACTAGAGTGGTACAGATGAGATTTACAAGCACGTTGCACCGAGAGCGTGCAGAGGAGATTTACCAGGAGCTTGGACTGGAGAGGGCACATTGGAGATTTACCAGGATGTTACATTGGAAATGGTACTGAGCAGTTTTAACATGATATTGTACTAGAGATGGTGCAATGGAGATTTAACAGCATGTTTCACTGCAGAGGGTACAGAGGGGATTTACAAGGATTTTGTAGTAGGGAGGAAACAGATGAGATTTACCAGAATGTTACACTGGAGAGGATAGAGAGGAAATTTAGCAGGTTGTTGCACTGGCAAAGATACAGAGGAGATTCAACAGGATGTTGCAGTGGAGAGGGTACAGTGGAGATTTACCAGGATGTTGAACTAGAGAGTGTACAAAGGAGTTTTACCGGGTTATTGCGATATAGAGTGTACAGAAGAGTTTTACCAGGATGTTACACTAGAGACGGTACAGAGGAAATTGAGCAGGATGTTGCACTAGAAAGGATACAGAGGAGATTACCAGAATGTTGCACTAGAGAGGGTAGAGAGGAGCTATACCAGTTGATGCACTAGATAGGGTGCAGTGGTGATTTTCCAGAATGTTGCTCTAGATACGGTGCACTTGAGTTTTCCCACGATGTTGCTCTAGAGAGGGTGCAGTGGAGATTTACCAGCAATTTGCACTAGAGAGTGTATAGAGGAGATTTTCCAGGTTGAAGCTCTAGAGAGGGTGCAGTGGAGATTTACCAGGATGTTACACTGTAGAGGGTACAGAGGAGCATTACCAGGATTTTGCACTGGAGAGGGAACAGAGGAGATTTAACAGAATGTTGCACTTGAGAGGGTACAGAAGAGATTTACCACGATGTTACACTAGAGACGGTACAGAGGAGAATTTAGAGGATGTTGCAATAGAGATGAGTGAAGAGGCAATTTTCTAGGATGTTGCACTGTGGAGCATGCAGGATGATTTGCGAGGAAGTTGCACTAGAGAGGGTACAGAGGTAATTTAGCAGGATGCTGCGCTGGAGAGAGTACATCGGATGTTTACCAGAATGTTACACTGGAGAGGATACAGTGGAAAATTACTAGGATGTTGCAATGCATATTGTACAAAGGAGATTTACCAGGATGCTGCAATGTAGTGAGTATAGGGGAGATTTACAAGAATATTGCATTAGAGAGGGTACAGAGGAGATTTACCAGGATGTTATACTGCAGAGGATAGAGAGGAGATTTAGCAGGTTGTTGCACTGGCGAGTGTAACGAGGAGATTGAAAAGGATCTTGCATTGGAGAGGTTTCAGAGGAGATTTACCAGGCTATTGCACTGCAGAGGGTACAGAAGAGGTTTTCCAGGACATTCCACTAGAAAAGGTACAGTGTAGATTTATCAGGTAATTGCGCTGTAGATAGAACAGAGGAGTTTTACCATGATGTTACACTAGAGAGGGTGCATAGGAGATTTACCAGGATGTTGCACTAGAGAGGATACAGAATGAGTTTTATCCAGGATGTTGCTGTAAAGAGGGTGCAGTGGAGATTTACCAGGATGCTGCACTGGAGAGGATACAGAGGAGATTTACCAGCATGTTGCAATAGAGAGGATACAGCGGAGATATATATGAGGATTTTGCACTAGAGAGCGTACAGAGTATATTTACCACGATTTTACACTGGAGAGGTTATATAATGGATTAATCAGGACTTTGCACCAGAAATGATGCAGAGGCGAATTACCAGGATGTTGCACTAGCGAGGGTACAAAGAAGATTTACCAGGATGTTGCTCTGGAGAACGTACAGAGTATATTTAACACGATTTTACACTGGAGAGGGTATATAATGGATTAATCAGGACTTTGCACCAGAAATGATGCAGAGGCGATTTACCAGGATGTTGCACTGCCGTGGGTACAGAGGACATTTACCAGGATGTTGCACCAGAGAGGGTACAGATGCGATTTACTAGGATGTGGCCCTGGGAGGATAGAGAGGAGATTCACCTGAATGTTCCACTAGACAGGGTACAGAGGATATTTACCAAAATGTTGCACTAGTGAGGATACAGAGCATATTTACCAGGTTATTGCAGAGATGTTACAACGGAAATTTACCAGGGTGTTGTAGTGAGAGGGTGCAAATGACATTTAAAAGATGTTGCACTGGCGAAGGTACAGAGGAGATTTAACAAGATGTTGCACTGCAGAATCAACAGAGGAGACTTAACAGGATGAGGCACTGTAGAGAGTTGAGGGGAGTTTTACCAGAATATTGCACTAGAGGTGGTACAGATGAGATTTGCCAGGATGCTGCACTGCAGAGGAAAAAGAGGAGATTTACAAGAATGTTGCTCTAGAGAGGGTACAGAGGAGGTTTACCAGGATGTTGCACTAGAGATGATACAGAAGAGATTTATTAGGATCTGGCCCTGGAAGGTTACAGAAGACATTCAACATAAACTTCGACCAGACAGAGTTCAGAGGAGCTTTGCCAGAATGTTGCACCAGTAAGGGAACAGAGGAGATTTATCACGATATTGCGCAGGAGAGGGAACAGATGAGATTTACAGAATGTTGCACTGTACAGGGTATCATGATGATTAACCAGGATGTTACACTGGATAGGGTACAGAGCAGTTTTAACATGATATTGTACTAGAGAGGATGCAGCGGAGATTTACCATGGTGTAGCAGTGGAAGGAAAAAGAGGAGATTTACCAGCATGTTGCACTAGAGATGATACAAAGGAGATATACCATGATTTTGCACTAGATAGGGTACAGCGGAGATTTACCAGGATGTTGCACTAGCGAGGATACAGAGGAGATTTACCAGGATATTGCACTGGAGAGCTTACAGAGTAGATTTACCACGATGTTACACTGGAGAGGTTACATAAGGGATTTAACAGGAATTTGCACTAGAGAGGGAGCAGAGGAGATTTACCAGGATGTTGTACTAGAGATGATACAGAGGAGATTAATTAGGATGTGGCCCTGGGAGGATAGTGAACATATTCAACATAATGTTCCATAAGACAGAGTTTAGTCCAGATTTGCCTGAATTTTGCACCAGTGAGGGTACAGAGGCGATTTACCACGATATTGCGCTGGAGAGGGAACATATGAGATGTACAGAATGTTGCACTGTAGTGTACCATGAAGATTTACCAGGATGTTACACTGGAGAGGGTGCAGAGCAGTTTTAACTTGATATTGTTTAGAAAGGGTGCAGAGGAAATTTACCAGGGTGTTGCACTGGAGAGGTTACAGAGGAGATTTACCAGGATGTTGCACAAGAGAGAATACAGAGGAAATTTCCCAGGATGTTGCTCTAGAGAGGGTGCAGTGGAGTCTTACCAGGATGTTGCACTGGAGAGGATACAGAGGAGATTTACCAGCATGTTGCACTAGAGGGGGTACAGAAAAGATATACCAGGATTTTGCACTAGAGAGGCTAGAGGGGAGATTTTCCAGGTTGATGCTCTAGAGAGGGTGCAGTGGAGATAAACCAGGATGTTGCACTGGAGAGCGTACAGAGGAGATTTACCAGGATGCTACACTGGAAGGGTACAGAGCAGTTTTAACTTGCTATTGTACTAGAGAGGGTGCCGAGGAGATTCACCAGGATGTTGGACTGGAGATGATACAGAGGAGATTTACCACCATGTTGCAGTAGAGATGGTACAGAGCAGATATACCAGGATGTTGCTCTAGAGAGAGTACAGTGGAGATTTACCAGCATGTTGCAATGGAGAGGATACAGAGGAGAATTACTATCATGTTGCAATAGAGGGGGTACAGAGGAATTACACCAGGATTTTGCTCCAAAGAGGGTGCAGTGGAGATTTACCAGAATGTTGCACTGGAGAGGATACAGAGGAGATTTACCAGCATGCTACACTAGAGACGGTACAGAGGAGATATACCAGGACTTTGCACTAGAGAGGGTACAGAGGAGATTTATCAGGATGTTGCACTAGCGAGGGTACAGAGGAGAATTACCAGGATGTTGCACAGTAGAGCGTACAGAGTAGATTTACCACGATGTTACACTGGAGGGGGTACAGAGGAGATTTACCAGGATGTTGCACCAGAGAGGATACAGACGCGATTTACCAGGATGTGGCCCTGGAATGGTACAGAGGAGAGTTACCAAAATATTGCACTCGTGATGGTGCAAACGACATTTAAATGATGTTGCACTGGCGAAGGTACAGAGGAGATTTAACAGAATGTTGAACAGCAGAGATTGCAGAGTAGATTTACTAGGATGTTGCACTGGAGAGAGTACAGAGGAGATTTACCACGATTGGCACTGCAGATTCTGCAGAGGAGACTTAAAAGGATGATGCACTGTAGAGAGTAGAGGGGAGTTTTACCAGAATATTGCACTAGAGATGGTACAGTTGAGATTTACCAGGATGGTGCACTTCAGAGGGAAAACGGGAGATTTACAAGAATGTTGCTCTAGAGAGAGTATACAGAGGAGATTTAGCATGATGTTGCACTAGGGATGTTACTTTGGAGATTTAATAGGATGTGGCCCTGGGAGGGTACAGAAGAGATTCATCATAAAATTCCACAAGACAGAGTTCAGAGGAGATTTGCAAGAATGTTGCACCAGTGAGGGTACAGAGGAGATTTACCACGATATTGCACTGCAGGGGGAGAGATGAGATTTATAGAATGTTGCACTGTAGAGTGTATCATGAAGATTAACCAGGATGTTACACTAGATAGGGTACAGAGAAGTTTTAACATGATATTGTACTAGAGAGGGAGCAGAGGAGATTTACCAGGATGTTGCACTGGAAAGGGTACAAAAGAGATATACCAGGATGTTGCACTAAAGGGGGTACAGAGGATATTTCCCATGATTTTGCACTAGAGAGGGTAGAGAGGAGATTTTCCAGGTAAATGCTCTAGAGAGGGTGAAGTGGAGCTTTACCAGGATGTTGCACTGCAGAGGGTACAGTGGATATTTACCAGGATCTTGCACTAGAGAGGGTGCAGAGGAGATTTCCCAGAATGTTGCTCTAGAGAAGGTGCAGTGGAGACTCACCAGGATGTTGCACTGGAAGGATAAACTGAGATTTACCAGCATGTTGCACTAGAGAGTGTACAGAGGAGATATACCACGATTTTGCACTAGATAGGTTACAACGGACATTTACCAGGATGTTGCACTATCGATGGTACAGATGAGATTTACCAGGATGTTGCACTGGAGAGCGTACAGAGTAGATTTACCACGACGTTACACTGGAGAGGGGACATAAGGGATTGAACAGGACTTTGCACTAAAGAGGGTGCAGAGGAGATTTACCAGGATGTTGTACTAGAGATGTTACAGAGGAGATTAATTAGCATGTGGCCCTGGGAGGTTAGAGAAGAGATTCAACATAAAGTTCCTCAAGACAGAGTTTAGTGGAGATTTGCCAGAATGTTGCACCAGTGAGGGTACAGAGGCGATTTACCACGATATTGCGCTGGAGAGGGAAAAGATGAGATTTACAGAATGTTGCACTGTAGTGGGTACCATGAAGATTTACCAGGATGTTACACTGGAGAGGGTGCAGAGCAGTTTTAACTTGATATTGTTTAGAAAGTGTGCAGAGGAGATTTACCAGTGTGTTGCACTGGAGAGGGTACTGAGGACATTTACCAGGATGTTGCACAAGAGAGAGAACAGAGGAAATTTCCCAGGATGTTGCTCTAGAAAGGGTGCAGTGGAGTCTTACCAGGATGTTGCACTTGAGCGGATACAGAGGAGATTTACAAACATGTTGCACTAGAGGGGGTACAGAGGAGATATACCAGGATTTTGCACTAGAGAGGCTAGAGGGGAGATTTTCCAGGTTGATGCTCTAGAGAGGGTGCAGTTGAGATATACCAGGATGTTGCACTGGAGAGCGTACAGATGAGATTGAGCAGGATGCTGCAGTAGAGTTGGTACAGAGGAGATTTCCCAGGATGTTGCTCTAGAGAGGATGCAATGGATATTTACCAGGATCCTGCACTGGAGAGGGTACAGAGGAGATTTACCACGATGTTGCACTGCAGATTCTACAGAGGAGACTTCCCAGGATGAGGCACTGAATAGAGTAAAGGGGAGATTTACCAGAATATTGCACTAGAGATTGTACAGAGGAGATTTAACAGGATGTTGCACTGCAGAGGGAAAAGAGGATATTTAAAAGAATGTTGCTCTATAGAGGGTACAGAGGAGATTTGCCAGTATGTTGCACTAGAGATGATACAGAGGAGATTTATTAAGATGTGGCCCTGGGAGGGCACAGAAGAGATTCAACATAAAGTTCCACAAGACAAAGTTCAGATGATTTGCCAGGAAGTTGCACCAGTGAGGGTACAGAGGAGATTTACCACGATATTGCGCTGGAGAGGGAACAGATGAGATTTACAGAATGTTGCACTGTAGAGGGTACCTTGAAGATCTACCAGGATGCTACACTGGATAGGGTACAGAGCAGTTTTAACTTGCTATTGTACTAGAGAGGGTGCCGAGGGGATTTACCAGGATGTTGGACTGGATATGATACAGAGGAGATTTACCAGCATGTTGCACTAGAGATGGTACAGAGGAGATATACCAGGATGTTGCTCTAGAGAGGGTACAGTGGAGATTTACCAGCAAGTTGCAATGAAGAGGATACAGAGGAGATTTACTATCATGTTGCACTAGAGAGGGTACAGAGGTGTTATACCAGGATTTTGCTGTAGATAGGGTGCAGTGGAGAATTAGCAGAATGTTGCACTGGAGAGGATAACAGAGGAGATATACCAGGACTTTGCAGTAGAGAGGGTACAGTGAGATTTATCAGGATGTTGCACTAGCGAGGGTACAGAGGAGATTTACCAGGATGTTGCACAGGAGAGCGTACAGAGTAGATTTACCACGATGTTACACTGGAGGGGGTACGGAGGAGATTGACCAGGATGTTGCACCAGAGAGGATACAGACGCGATTTACTAGGATATGGCCCTGGAAGGGTACAGAGGAGATTTACCAAAATATTGCACTCATGAGGGTACAGAGGAAATTTGCCAGGATATTGCAGAGATGTTACAACGAAGATTTACCAGGGTGTTGTGGGACAGGGTGCAAATAACTTTTAAAGGATGTTGCACTGGCGAAGGTACAGAGGACATTTAACAGAATGTTCCAATGCAGAAATTGCAGAAGAGATTTACCAGGATGTTGCACTGGAGAGGGAACAGAGTAGATTTACCACGATGTTGCACTGCAGATGCTGCACAGGAGACTTACCAGGAAGTTGCACTGTAGAGGGTAGAGGGGAGTTTTACCAGAATATTGCACTAGAGATGGTACAGATGAGATTTACCAGGATGTTGCACTGCAGAGCAAAAAGGGGAGATTTACAAGAATGTTGCTCTAGAGAGAGTACAGAGGAGATGTACCAAGATGATGCACTAGAAATGATAGAGAGGAGATTTATTAAGATGTGGCCCTGGGAGGGCACAGAAGAGATTCAACGTAAAGTTCCACAAGACACAGTTCAGAGGAGATTTGCAAGAATGTTGCACCAGTGAGGGTACAGAGGAGATTTACCGCGATTTTGCGCTGGAGAGGGAACAGATGAGATTTACAGAATGTTGCACTGTCGAGGGTACTTTGAAGATTTATCAGGATGTTACACTTGAGAGAGTGCAGAGCAGTTTTAAAATGATATTGTACTAGAGAGGGTGCAGAGGAGAATTACCAGGATGTTGCACTAGAGAGGGTAAAGAGGAGATTTCCTAGGATTTTGTACCAGAGAGCATACAGATGAGATTTACCAGCATGTTGCACTAGACAGAGTACAGAGGAGATATACCAGGATTTTGTATTAGAGAGTGTAGAGACGAGATTTTCCAGGTTGATGCGCTACAGAGGGTGCAGTGGAGATATACCAGGATGTTGCACTGGAGAGGGTACAGAGGAGATTTACCAGGATATTGTTCTAGATAGGGTAAAGAGTAGATTTCCCTGCATGTTGCTCTAGAGATGGTGCAGTTGAGACTTACCAGGATTTTGAACTGGAAGGATACAGAATAGATTTACCAGCATGTTGCAACAGAGACGGTACAGATGAGATATACCAGGATTTTGCACTAGACACGGTAAAGAGGAGATTTACCAGGATGTTGCACTAGCGAGGGTACAGAGGTGATTTCCCAGAATGTTGCTCTAGAGAGGATACAGAAGAGAATTACGAGCCTGCTGCACTAGAGAGTGTACAGAGGAGATATACCAGGACTTTGCACTAGAGAGGATACAGAGGAGGTTTATCAGGATGTTGCAATAGCGAGGTTCTAGAGGAGATTTACCAGGATGTTGCACTGGAGAGCGTACAGAGTAGATTTACCACGATGTTACACTGGAGAGGGTAGAGAGGAGATTTACTAGGATGTTGCACTAGAGAGGATACAGACGCGATTTACTAGGATGTGGTCCTGAGAGGGTACAGAGGAGATTCACCAGAATGTTCAACCAGGCAGAGATTGCAGAGGACATTTACCAGGATGTTGCACTGGAGAGGGTACAGAGGAGATGTACCACGATGTTGCACTGCAGATTCTACAGAGGAGACTTACCAGGATGATGCACTGTAGAGAGTAGAGGGCAGTTTTACCAGAATATTGCACTAGAGATGGTACAGATGAGATTTACCAGGATGTTGCACTGCAGAGGAAAAAGAGGAGACTTAAAGAATGTTGCTCTATATAGGGCACAGAGGAGATTTACCAGGATGTTGCACTAGAGATGATACAGTGGAGATTTATTATGATGTGGCCGTGGGAGGGTACAGAAGAGATTCATCATAAAATTCCACAAGACAGGGTCAGAGAAGATTTGCCAGAATGTTGCACCAGTGAGGGTACAGAGGAGATTTGCCACGATATTGCGCTGGAGTGGGAACAGATGAGATTTACAGAATGTTGCACTGTCGAAGGTATCATGAAGATTTACCAGGATGTTACACTGATGAGGGTATAGAGCAGTTTTAACATGCTATTGGAATAAAGAGGGTGCAGAGGAGATTTACCAGGATGTTGCACTGGAGAGGGTGCAGAGGAGATTTACCAGGATGTTGCACTAGAGAGGGTACAGAGGAGATTTCCCAGGATTTTGCACTAGAGAGGATACAGATGAGATTTACCAGCATGTTGCACTAGAGAAGGTACAGAGGAGATATACCAAGATTTTGCACTAGAGAGTGTAGAGAGGAGATTTTCCATGTTGATGCGCTACAGACGGTTCAGTGGAGATTTACCAGGATGTTGCACTGGAGAGGGTATAGAGGAGATTTACATGGATATTGCTCTAGAGATGGTAAAGAGTAGATTTCCCTGGATGTTGCTCTGGAGATGGTGCAGTGGAGACTTGCCAGGATTTTGCACTGGAATGATACAGAGGGGATTTAACAGCAGGTTGCAACAGCGACGGTACATAGGAGATATACCAGGATTTTGTACTAGACACGTTAGAGAGGAGATTTATCAGGATGTTACACATACGAGGGCACAGAGGAGATTTACCAGGATTTTGCAGTGGAGAGCGTACCGAGTAGATTTACCACGATGTTACACTGGAGAGGTTCCATTGTTGATTTACCAGGTTATTGTGCTGTAGGGAGTACAGAGGAGTTTTACCATGATGTTACACTAGAGAGGGTGCAGAGGAGATTTACCAGACGTTGCACTAGAGTGAATACAGAGGAGATTTATTAGGAGGTGGCCCTGGGAGGCTACAGAAGAGATTCAAGATAAAGTACCACAAGATAGGGTTCAGAGGAGATTTATCGGAATTTTCCACCAGTGAGGGTATAGAGGAGATTTACCACGATGTTGTGCTGGAGAGGGAAGAGTGGAGAGTTACAGAATATTGCACTGTAGAGGGTACCATGGAGATTTACCAGGATGTTACACTGGAAAGAGTATAGAGAAGTTTTAACATGATATTGTACTCGAGATGGTGCAGAGGAGATTGACCAGCAGGTTGCACTGGAGAGGATGCAGAGGAAATTTACCAGGATGTTGCACTAGAGAGGGTATATAGGAGATTTCCCAGGATGTTGTACTAGAGAGGATAGAGAGGAGATTTAGCAGGTTGTTGCCCTGGCACTATAGACGGTACAGAGGAGATTTAGCAGGATGTTGCACTAGAAGCAGTACAGAGGATATTTAGCAGGATGTTGCACTAGAGAGGATACAAAGGAGATTTTCCCGAATGTTCCACTAGAGAGGTACAGAGGAGATTTACGAGCATTTTGCACTGTAGACATTACAGAGAGATTACCAGGATGTTGCACTGGAGAGGCTACAGAGGAGATTTATCAGGATGTTGAACTAGATAGTGTACAGAGGAGATTTCCCAGGACGTTGCACTAGAGAGGGTGCAATGAAGATTTACCAGGATATTGCACTAGAGAGGGTACAGAGGAGATTTACCACCATGTTGCTCTAGAGACGGTACAGAGGAGATATACCAGGTTGATGCCCTAGAGAGTGTGCAGTGGAGATTTTCCAGGATGTTGCTCTAGAGAGGGTGCAGTGGAGATTTCCCAGGATGTTGCTCGAGAGGGGGAAGAGTGGAGATTTACCAGGAAGTTGCACTAGAGAGGGTACAGAGGAGATTTTCCAGGTTGATGTTCTAGAGAGGGTGCAGTGGAGATTTACCAAGATGTTGCACTGGAGAGGGTAATGAGGAGATTTACCAGGATGTTGCGCTAGAGAGGGTAGCGAAAGACATTTCCCAGGGTGTTGCTCTAGAGAGCGTGCAGTGGAGATTTACCATAATGTTGCACTGTACAGGATACAGAGGAGATTTACCAGCATTTTGCACTAGAGAGGATACAGAAGATATATACCAGGATTTCGCACTAGAGATGGTACAAGGAGATTTACCAGGATGTTGCACTAACAAGGGTACAGAGGAGTTTAACCAGGTTGTTGCTCTGGAGAGCGTACAGAGTAGATTTACCACGATGTTACACTGGGGAGTGTGTATAAGAGATTGAAAAGTACGTTGCACTAGAGACGGTGCAGAGACGATTTACCAGGTTGTTGCATTGCAGAGGGTACAGAGGATATTTACCAGGATGTTACACTAGAGAAGGTACAGAGGAGATTTACCAGGATGTTGCACCAGAGATGATACAGACGCGATTTACTACGATGTGGCCCTGGCAAGGTACAGAGGAGATTCATCAGAATGTTCCACCAGACAGTGTACAGAGGAGATTTACCAAAATGTTGCACTAGTGAGGGTACAGAGGAAATTTACCAGGATATTGCAGAAATGTTACAATGGAGATTTACTAGGGTCATGTAGTGAGGGGGTGCAAATCACATTTAAACGGATGTTGCACTGGCGAAGGTACAGTGGAGATTTAACAGAATGTTGCACTGCAGAGATTGCAGAGGAGATTTACCAGGATGTTGCACTGGAGAGGGTACAGAGGAGATTTACCACGATGTTGCACTGCAGATTCTGCAGAGGAGACTTATCAGGATGGCGCACTGTAGAGAGTAGAGGTTGCACTAGAGATTGTACGGAGGATATTTACCAGGATGTTGCACTGCAATGGGTAAAGAGGAGATTTACAAGAATGTTGCTCTAGAGAGGGTACAGAGGAGATTTACCAGGATGTTGCACTTGAGATGATACACAGGAGATTTATTAGGATGTGGCCCTGTGAGGGTACAGAAGAGTTTCAACATAAAGTTCCGCAAGACAGGATACAGAGGCGATTTATCAGAATGTTGCAGCAATGAGGGTACAGAGGAGATTTACCTCGATATTGCGGTGGAGAGTGAACAGATGAATTTTACAGAATGATGCACTGTAGTGGGTACCATGAAGATTTACCAGGATGTTACACTGGAGAGCGTACAGAGCAATTTTAACATGATATTGTAGTAGAGAGGGTGCAGAGGTGATTTACCAGCATGTTGCACTGCAGAGGGTAGAGAGGAGATTTACCAGGATATTACACTAGAGAGGGTACAGATGAGATTTCCCAGGATGTTGCTCTAGTGAAGGTGCAGTGGAGATTTACCAGAATGTTGCACTGGAGAGAATACAGAGGAAATTTACCGGCATGTTGCACTAGAGAGGGTACAGAGGAGATATACCAGTAGTTTGCACTAGAGAGGGAACAGGGGAGATTATCCAGGTTGATGCTCTAGAGACGGTGCAGTGGAGTTATACCAGGATGTTGCACTGGAGAGGGTACAGAGGAGATTTACCAGGATGTTGCACTAGAAAGGGTAGAGAGGAGATTTCCCAGGATGTTGCTCGAGAGAGAGTGCAGTGCAGATTTACCAGGATTTTGCACTAGAGAGGGTACAGAGGAGATTTGCCAGGATGTTGTACTAGCGAGGGTACGGTGGAGATTTACCAGGATGTTGCACTGGAGAGCGTACAGAGTCGATTTATGACGATGTTACACTGGAGAGTGTACATAAGGGATTTAACAGGACTTTGCACTATAAATGATGCATAGGCGATTTACGAGGATGTTGCACTGGATGTGTACATAGGAGTTTTACTAGGATGTTACACTGGAGAGGGTACAGAATAGATTTACCACGATGTTGAACAGCAGAATCGTCAGAGGAGACATACCAGGATGAGGCACTGTAGAACGTAGAGGGGAGTTTACAAAGATGGAACAACATAGAGGGTAGAGAGGAGATTTACCAGTATTTTACACTGGAGACGGTACAGAGGAGATTTAGCAGGATGTTGCACTAGAGAGGATACAGAGGAGATTTACCAGAGTGTTGCTCTAGGGAGGTTGCAGAGGAGATTAACCAGGATGTTGCACTGGAGAGTGTACAGAGGAGATTTACCTGGTCATTGCAAAAGAGGGTATAGAAGAGTTTTACCAGGATGTTACACTACAGACGGTACAGAGGAGATATACCAGGATTTTGCACTAGAGATGGTACAGAGGAGATTTACCAGGATGTTGCACTAGAGAGGGTACAGAGGATATTTCCCAGGATGTTGCACTGGAAAGGATACAGAGGAGATTTTCCAGCATGTTGCACTAGCGAGGGTACCGATGAGATTTACCAGGATGTTGCACTTGAAAGCATACAGAGTAGACTTACTACGATGTTACACCGGAGAGTGTACATAAGGGATTTAACAGGGCTTAGCACTATAAAGAGTGCAGAGGTGATTTACCAGGATGTTGCACTGGATGTGTACAGAGGAGTTTTACCAGGATGTTACACTGGAGAGAGGGTGCAGTTGAGATTTACCAGGATGTTGCACTGGAGAGGAAACAGAGGAGATTTCCCAGCATGTTGCACTAGAGATGGTACTGAGGAGATGTACCAGGATTTTGCACTAGAGAGGTTACAGAGGACATTTACCAGGTAGTTGCACTAGTGAGGGTACAGAGGAGATTTACCAGGATGTTGCACTGGAGAGCGTATAGAGTAAATTTTCCACGATGTTACACTGGAGTGGGTATATAGGGGTTTTAACATGACTTTGCACTAGAGAGGGTGCAGGGGCGATTTACCAGGATGTTGAACTGAATGTGTACAGAGGAGTTTTACAAGGATGTTAAACTGGAGAGAGTACCGAGGAGAATTACCAGGATGTTGCACTGGAGAGGGTACAGGGAGATTTACCATGATGTCACTCTGCAGATTCTACAGAGGAGATTTAGCAGGCTGATGCACTCCAGAGTTTACAAGGGAGATTTACCAGAATATTGCACTAGAGAGGGTAAAGAGGAGATTTACCAGGATGTTGCACTGCAGAGGGTAAAATTGAGTATTACAAGAATGTTGCTCTAGAGAGGGTACAGAGGAGACTCACCAGCATGTTGCACTGGAGATGGTTCAGAGGATAATTACCATGGATGTTACACTAAAGAGGGTAGAGAGGAGATGTAGCAGGTTGTTGCAATGGCGAAGGCATTGAGGAGATTTAACAGGATTTTGCAGTGGAGAGGTTATAGAGGAGATTTAACAGGATATTGCACAGGGTTGCGTACAGAGGATATTTATCAGGATATTTCACTAGAGAGGATACAGAAAATATTTACCAGGATGTTGCACCGGAGAGGATAGAGAGGACCTTTACCAGGATGTTGCAGCAAGAGCGTGCAGAGGAGGTTTACCAGAATGTTGTACTGGAGAGGATACAGAGGAGATTTACCATCATGTTGCATTAGAGAGGTTACAGAGGGGATTTACCAGGATTTTGCACTAGAGAGGGTGCACAGATGATTTAACAGGATGTTGCACTGGAGATGATACCGTGAAGATTTACCAAGATGGTACACTGGAGAGGGTACAGAGCAGTTTTAACATGATGTTGCACTAGAGATGGTGCAGAACAGATTTACCAGGATGTTGCACTGGAGAGGGTATCGTGAAGATTTACCAAGATGATACACTGGAGAGGGTACAGAGCAGTTTTAACATGATGTTGCACTAGAGAGGGTGCAGAACAGATTTACCAGGATGTTGCAATGCAGAGGGTACATGCAGATTTACAAGAATGTTGCACTGAAGGGAGTACAGAGGAGATTTACCAGGATGTTGCACTGGAGAGGGTACAGCAGAGATTTACCACGATGTTGCTCTGGAGAGGGTACAGAGGGGATTTACCACGGGATGTGGCTCTGTAGAGAGTACAGGGAAGATTTATCAGAATATTGCACTAGAGAGGTTACAGAGGAGATTTACCAAGACGTAGCACTAGAGACGTGCAGAGGAGATTTACTATGATGTTGCACTAGGGAGAATGCAGATGAGATTTACCAGGATGTTGCACTGAATGAGATTTTACACTGGAGAAGGTATAGAGGAGTTTTAACAGGATATTGCACTAGCGAGGGTGCAGAGGAGATTTGCCAGTATATTGCACTGCAAAGTGTAGAAAAGACATTTACAAATATGCTGCACTAGAGAGGGTACAGAGGAGATTTACCAGGATGTCACACTGCAGAGGGTACAGAAGAGATTTACCAGGATTTACACTAGAAAGAGTAGAGAGTAGATTTAGAATGTTGTTGCACTCTCGAGGGTGCAGAGGAGTTTCAACACAATGTTGCAGTGGAGAGGTTGCAGAGGAGATTTACCAGCATGTTGCACTGGAGAGGGTGCAGAGGAGATTTACCAGGATGTTCCACTTGAGAGGATATAGAGAAGATTTACCAGGATGTTGCACTGGAGAGTTTACAGAGAGATGTACCAGGAAGTTGCACCGAGAGCGTGCAGAGGAGATTTACCAGGATGTTGGAGTGGAGAGGGTGCAGAGGAGATTTACCTGGCTGTTGAACAGCAGTGGGTAGAGTGTAGATTTACCAGTATCTTGAACTAGTAAGTGTACAGAGGAAATTTACTAGGTCATTGCACTACAGAGGGTACAAAGGAGATTTACCAACATGTTACACTGCTGAGATAGCAGAGGAGATTTATCAGGATGTTGCACTAGAGAGGTTACAATTGAGATTTTCCAGGATGTTCAACTAGAATGGTACAGAGGAGATTTACCAGCATGTTGCACTGCTGAGATAGCAGAGGAGATTTACCAGGACGTTGCACTGGAGAGGATAGAGAGGGGATTTATCAGGATGTTGCACTAGAGAGGTTACAAAGGAGATTTTCCAGGATTCTGCACTAGAGATGGTGCAGTGGAGATTTACCTGGATGTTGCACTGGAGAGTGAACAGAGGAGATTTGCCAGGATTTTGCACTAGAGAGGTTACAGAGGAGATTTAACTGGATGTTGCACTAGAGCGCGTAAAGAGGAGATTTATCAGGATGTTCCACTAGAGAGGATACAGCGAAGATTCACCAGGATGTTGCACTGGAGAGGGTACAGAGGAGATTTCACTGGTTATTGAGCTGCAGAGTGTACAGACGAGTTTTACCAGGATGTTACACTAGAGAGGGTACAGTGGAGGTTTATCAGGATCGTGCACGTGAGAGGGTTCAAGTGGATTTAGCAGGATATTGTACTGTAGAGCGTACAAAGGAGATTTACCAGCATGTTGCAGAGAGTGGGTTGCAAACGATATTTAAAAGGATGTTGCACTGGCGAAGGTATAGAGGGGATTTAACAGGACATTGCGCTATTGAGGATGCAGAGGAGATTTACTAGGTAGTTTCACGGGAGTGGTTACAGAGGAGATTTATAAGCATATTGCACTGGACAGGGCAGATATAGTATGATCTGCTACTAGAGAAGCTGCAGCGGAGATTAATAAGATGTTGCACTGGAGAGGGTATATAGTTGATTTACCAGGATGTTGCACCGGAGCTGGTAAAGTGGAGATTTACCAGCATGTTGCACTGGAGAGGGTACAGACGAGATTTACCAGGATGTTGCATTGGACATAATACAAAGGAGATTTACCAGGATGCTGCACTGGAGCGGTTACAGAAGAGATTTACCAGGATATTGCGCTAGACAGGGTATAGAGCAGATTTACCTGGATGTTGCATTTGAGAAGTTACAGCGGAGATTTACCAGGACGTTGCAGTGAAGAACGTACAGAGGTGATTTACCAGGATGTTGCACTGGAGAGGGTACAGAGCAGATTTACTAGGATGTTGCACCGTGAGCGTGCAGAGGAGCTTTAGAAGGATGTTGCACTGCAGATGGTACCGAGGAGATTTATAAAAATTTTGCACTACAGGGGGTACCGAGGAGATTTAACAGGATTTTGCACTGGAGAACGTACAGAGGATATTTACTAGGATGTTGTACTGGAGAGTGTACAGGGGAGATTAGCAGGATGTTGCACTAGAGAGTGAGCAGAGGAGAATTACCAGGATGTTGCACTGCAGAGCATGAAGACGTGATTTACAAGGATCTTGCACTGGAGAGTGAACTGAGCAGACTTACCAGGATGTGGCACTGGAGGGGGTACCGAGGAGATTTACCAGTATATTGCACAAGACAGGTTACAGAAACGATTTACCACGATGTTGCACTGGAGAGGTTACAGAGGAGATTTAACAGGGGATGTTGCACCTTAGAGGAAACAGGGTAAATTGACAAGAATATTACTAGAGAGGGTACAGAGGAGATTTACCAGGTTATTGCACAGGCGAGGGTACAGAGGAGATTCAACAGGATGTTGCAGTGGAGATGATGCAGAGGAGATTTACCAGGTTGTTACACTGGAAAGGGTACAACGGTGATTTAGCAGGAAGTTCAATAGAGATGCTACAGAGAAGATTTTGCAGGATGATGCACTGGAGAGTTTACAAAGGAGATTTACCTCGATGTTGAACAGAAGGTGGTACAGAGGAGATTTACAAGTAAGTTGCCCTAGGGAGGGTACAGAGTTGTTTTTCCAGGATATTGCTCTAGAGAGCGTGCAGTGGACATTTATCAGGATGTTGCACTGGAGAGAGTGCAAAGGAGATTTACCAGAAGGTTGCACTAGAGAGTGTACTGAGGAGTTTTAACAGGATGTTGCACTATAGAGGGAACAGAGGAGATTTACAAGGATGTTGCTCTAGAGAGGGTAGAAAGGAGATTTACCAGGATGTTGCACGGGAGAGAATACAGAGGAGATTTATCAGGATGTTGCACTAGAGAGGGTACAGAGGAGATTTTCCAGGATGTTGCTCTAGAGAATGTGCACTAGATAATTACTAGGATGTTGCACTAGAGAGGGTACTGACGGGATTTAAAAGGTTGTTGCACTAGAGAGGGAACAGAGGAGATTTACAAGGATGATGAAGTAGAGAGGCTGGAAAGGAGATTAACCAGGATGTTGCACTGAAGAGAATACAGAGGATGTTTATCAGCATGTTGCACTGCAGAGGGTACAGAAGAGATTCACCACGGTTTTGCACTGGAGAGGTTACAGAGGAGATTTTTCAGGTGATGTTGCACTGTAGAGTGTACAGGTAGATTTACCAGAATATTGCACTAGAGAGGGTACAGCGGAGATTTACTAGGATGTTGCACTGGAGAGGGTGCAGAGGAGATTTATCAGGATGTTATACTGGAAAGAATACAAAGGAGATTTACCAGAATGTTACACCGAAGCGTGTACAGATGAGATTGATCGGGATATTTCACTAGACACGGTACAAAGGAGATTTACCAGGATGTTGCACGTGAGAAGTTACAGCGGATATTTACCAGGATGTTGCACTGGAGAGGTACAGATGTGAATTTCCAGCTTGTTGCACCGGAACGGCACAGACGAGATGTATCAGGTAGATGCAATAAAAAGTGTACAGAGGAGATTTACCAGCATGTTGCACTAGTGAGGTGCAGAGGAGATTTACCAGGATGTCGCAATGCAGAGGGTACAGAGGAGATTTACAAAAATGTTGCAGTAGAGAAGTTACAGAGGAGATTTACCAGGATGCTGCACTATAGAGGATACAGAGGAGATTTACCAGCACGTTGCACTAGAGAGGATACAGAGGAGATATACCAGGATTTTGCACTAGAGAGCGTAAAGAGGAGATTTACCAGGATGTTGCACTAGCGAGGGTACAGATAAGATTTACCAGGATGTTGCACTGGAGAGCGTACAGAGTATATTTACCACGATTTTACACTGGAGAGTGTATATAATGGATTAATCAGGACTTTGCACTAGAGAGGAGGCAGAGGCGATTTACCAGGATGTTGCACTGCCGAGGGTACAGAGGACATTTACCAGGATATTGCACCAGAGAGGATACAGATGCGATTTACTAGGATGTGGCCCTGGGAGGATAGAGAGGAGATTCACCTGAATGTTCCACTAGACAGGGTACAGAGGATATTTACCAAAATGTTGCACTAGTGAGGATACAGAGCATATTTACCAGGTTATTGCAGAGATGTTACAACGGAGATTTACCAGGGTGTTGTAGTGAGAGGGTGCAATTGACATTTAAAAGATGTTGCACTGGCCAAGGTACAGAGGAGATTTAACATGATGTTGCACTGCAGAATCTACAGAGGAGATTTACCAGGATGAGGCACTGTAGAGAGTAGAGGGGAGTTTTACCAGAATATTGCACTAGAGATGGTACAGATGAGATTTACCAGGATGCTGCACTGCAGAGGAAAAAGAGGAGATTTACAAGAATGTTGCTCTAGAGAGGGTACAGAGGAGGTTTACCAGGATGTTGCACTAGAGATGATAAAGAGGAGATTTATTAGGATGTGGCCCTGGAATGTTACAGAAGACATTCAAATTAAAATTCCACCAGACAGAGTTCAGAGGAGATTTGCCAGAATGTTGCACCAGTAAGGGAACAGAGGAGATTTATCACGATATTGCGCAGGAGAGGGAACAGATGAGTTTTACAGAATGTTTCACTGTAGAGGGTATCATAAAGATTAACCAGGATGTTACACTGGATAGGGTACAGAGCAGTTTTAACATGATATTGTACTAGAGAGGATGCAGAGGAGATTTACCATGGGGTTGCACTGAAGAGGGTACAGAGGAGATTTCCCAGGATGTTGCACTGCAGAGAGTACAGAGGATATTTACCAGGATGTTGCACTTGAGAGGGTACAGAGGAGATTTCCCAGAATGTTGCTCTAGAGAGGGTGCAGTGGAGAGTTACCAGGATGTAGCAGTGGAAGGAAAAAGAGGAGATTTACCAGCATGTTTCACTAGAGAGGATACAAAGGAGGTATACCATGATTTTGCACTAGATAGGGTACAGCGGAGATTTACCAGGATGTAGCACTAGCGAGGGTACAGATGAGATTTACCAGGACATTGCACTGGAGAGCTTACAGAGTAGATTTACATTGATGATACACTGGAGAGGGTACATAAGGGATTTAACAGGAATTTGCACTAGAGAGGGAGCAGAGGAGATTTACCAGGATGTTGTACTAGAGATGATACAGAGGAGATTAATTAGGATGTGGCCCTGCCAGGATAGATAAGAGATTCAACATAAAGTTCCAAAAGACAGAGTTTAGTCGAGATTTGCCAGAATATTGCACCAGTGAGTGTACAGAGGCGATTTACCACGATATTGCGCTGGAGATGGAAAATATGAGATATACAGAATGTTGCACTGTAGTGGGTACCATGAAGATTTACCAGGATGTTACATTGGAGAGGGTGCAGAGCAGTTTTAACTTGATATTGTTTAGAAAGGGTGCAGAGGAAATTTACCAGGGTGTTGCACTGGAGAGGGTACAGAGGAGATTTACCAGGATGTTGCACAAGAGAGAGTACAGAGGAAATTTCCCAGAATGTTGCTCTAGAGATGGTGCAGTGGAGTTTTAACAGGATGTTGCACTGGAGAGGATACAGAGGAGATTTACCAGCATGTTGCACTAGAGGGGGTACAGAGGAGATATATCAGGATTTTGCACTAGAGAGGCTAGAGGGGAGATTGTCCAGGTTGATGCTCTAGAGAGGGTGCAGTGGAGATATACCAGGATGTTGCACTGGAGAGCGTACAGAGGAGATTTACCAGGATGCTGCACCAAAGGGGGTACAGAGGAGATTTCCCAGGATCCTGCACTGGAGAGGGTAGAGGAGATTTACCACGATGTTGCACTGCAGATTCTACAGAGGAGTCTTACCAGGATGAGGCACTGTATAGAGTAGAGGGGAGATTTACCAGAATATTGCACTAGAGATGGTACAGAAGAGATTTAACAGGATGTTGCGCTGCAGAGGGAAACGAGGAGATTTAAAAGAATTTTGCTCTATAGAGGGTACAGAGGAGATTTGCCAGCATGTTGCACTAGAGATGATACAGAGGAGATTTATTAAGATGTGGCCCTGGGAGGGCACAGAAGAGATTCAACATAAAGTTCCACAAGACAAAGTTCAGAGGAGATTTGCCAGAAAGTTGCACCAGTGAGGGTACAGAGGAGAGTTACCACGATATTGCGCTGGAGAGGGAACAGATGAGATTTACAGAATGTTGCACTGTAGAGGGTACCTTGAAGATCTACCAGGATGCTACACTGGAGAGGGTACAGAGCAGTTTTAACTTTCTATTGTAGTAGAGAGGGTGCCGAGGAGATTTACCAGGATGTTGGACTGGAGATGATACAGAGGAGATTTACCAGCATGTTGCACTAGAGATGTTACAGAGTAGATATACCAGGATGTTGCTCTAGAGAGGGTAAGTGGAGATTTACCAGCAAGTTGCAATGGAGAGGATACAGAGGGGATTTACTATCATGTTGCACTAGAGGGGGTACAGAGGAGTTATACCAGGATTTTGCTCTAGAGAGGGTGCAGTAGAGATTTAGCAGAATGTTGCACTGGAGAGGATACAGAGAAGATATACCAGGACTTTGCACTAGAGAGGTTACAGAGGAGATTTATCAGGATGTTGCACTAGCGAGGGTACAGAGGAGACTTACCAGGATGTTTCACAGGAGAGCGTACAGAGTAGATTTACCACGATGTTACACTGGAGTTGGTACGGAGGAGATTTACCAGGATGTTGCACCAGAGAGGATACAGACGCGATTTACCAGGATGTGGCCCTGGAATGGTACAGAGCAGATTTACCAAAATATTGCACTCGTGAGGTTGCAAATGACATTTAAAGGATGTTGCACTGGCGAAGGTACAGAAGAGATTTAACAGAATGTTGAACTGCAGAGATTGCAGTGTAGATTTACCAGAATGTTGCACTGGACAGAGTACAGAGGTGATTTACCACTATGTTGCACTGCAGATTCTGCAGAGGAGACTTACCAGGAAAATGCACTGTAGAGAGTAGAGGGGAGTTTTACCAGAATATTACACTAGAGATGGTACAGTTGAGATTTACCAGGATGTTGCACTGCAGAGGGAAAACGGGAGATTTACAAAAATGTTGCTCTAGAGAGAGTATACAGAGGAGATTTACCAGGATGTTGCACTAGAAATGATACAGTGGAGATTTATTAGGATGTGGCCCTGGGAAGGTACAGAAGAGATTCATCATAAAATTCCACAAGACAGAGTTCAGAGGAGATTTGCAAGAATGTTGCACCAGTGAGGGTACAGAGGAGATTTACCACGATATTGCACTGGAGAGGGAACAGATGAGATTTATAGAATGTTGCACTGTAGAGGGTACCATGAAGATTAACCAGGATGTTACACTGGATAGGGTACAGAGCAGTTTTAACATGATATTGTACTAGAGAGGGAGCAGAGGTGTTTTACCAGGATGTTGCACTGGAGAGGGTACCGAGGAGATTTACCAGGATGTTGCACTAGAGAGGGTACAGAGAAGATTTCCCAGGATTTTCCATAGAGAGGATAGAGAGGAGATTTTCCAGCTAAATGCTCTAGGGAGGGTGCTGTGCAGATTTACCAGGATGTTGCACTGCAGAGGGTACAGTGGATATTTACCAGGATGTTGCTCTAGAGAGGGTACAGAGGTGAATTCCCAGGATGTTGCTCTAGAGAAGGTGCAGTGGAGACTTACCAGGATGTTGCACTGGAAGGAAAAAGATGAGATTTACCAGCATGTGGCACTAGAGAGGGTACAAAGGAGATATACCATGATTTTGCACTAAATAGAGTACAGCGGACAATTACCAAGATGTTGCTCTAGAGAGGGTACAGAGGAGATTTACCAGCAAGTTGCAATGGAGAGGATACAGAGGAGATTTACTATCATGCTGCACTAGAGGGCGTACAGAGGAGTTATACCAGGATTTTGCTGTAGAGAGGGTGCAGTGGAGATTTAGCAGAATGTTGCACTGGAGAGGATACAGAGGATATATACCAGGACTTTGCACTAGAGAGGGTACAGAGGTGATTTATCAGGATGTTGCACTAGCGAGGGTACAGAGGAGATTTATCAGGATGTTGCACAGGAGAGCGTACAGAGTAGATTTACCACGATGTTACACTAGAGGGGGTACGGAGGTGATTTACCAGGATGTTGCACCAGAGAGGATACAGACGCGATTTACTAGGATGTGGCCCTGGAAGGGTACAGAGGAGATTTACCAAAATATTGCACTCGTGAGGGTACAGAGGAAATTTGCCAGGATATTGCAGAGATGTTACAACGGAGATTTACCAGGGTGTTGTAGGGACAGGGTGCAAATTACTTTTAAAGAATGTTGCACTGGCGAAGGTACAGAGGAGATTTAACAGAATGTTGCACTGCAGAGCTTGCAGAAGAGATTTACCAGGATGTTGCACTGTAGCGGGTAGAAGGGAGGTTTACCAGAATATTGCACTAGAGATGGTACAGATGAGATTTACCAGGATGTTGCACTGCAGAGCAAAAAGGGGCGATTTACAAGAATGTTGCTCTAGAGAGAGTACAGAGGAGATGTACCAAGATGATGCACTAGAGATGATACAGAGGAGATTTATTAAGATGTGGCCCTGGGAGGGCACAGAAGAGATTCAACATAAAGTTCCACAAGACACAGTTCAGAGGAGATTTGCCAGAAAGTGTCACCAGTGAGGGTACAGATGAGATTTACCACGATATTGCGCTGGAGAGGGAACAGATGAGATTTACAGAATGTTGCACTGTAGAGGGTACCTTGAAGATCTACCAGGATGCTACACTGGAGAGGGTACAGAGCAGTTTTAACTTGCTATTGTACTAGAGAGGGTGACGAGGAGATTTACCAGGATTTTGGACTGGAGATGATACAGAGGAGATTTACCAGCATGTTGCACTAGAGATGTGGCAGAGGAGATATACCAGGATGTTGCTCTAGAGACGGTAAGTGGAGATTTATCAGCAAGTTGCAATGGAGAGGATACAGAGGAGAGTTACTATCATGTTGCACTAGTGGGGTACAGAGGAGTTATACCAGGATTTTGCTCTAGAGAGGGTGCAGTGGAGATTTAGCAGAATGTTGCACTAGAGAGGGTACAGAGGAGATTTATCAGGATGTTGCACTAGCGAGTTACAGAGGAGACGTACCAGGATGTTGCACAGGAGAGCGTACAGAGTAGATTTACCACGATGTTACACTGGAGGGGGTACGGAGGAGATTTACCAGGATGTTGCATCAGAGAGGATACAGACGCGATTTACCAGGATGTGGCCCTGGAATGGTACAGAGCAGATTTACCAAAATATTGCACTCGTGAGGGTGCAAATGCCATTTAAAGGATGTTGCACTGGCGAAGGTACAGGAGAGATTTAACAGAATGTTGAACTGCTGAGATTGCAGAGTAGATTTACCAGAATGTTGCACTGGAGAGAGTACAGAGGTGATTTACCACGATGTTGCACTGCAGATTCTGCAGAGGAGACTTACCAGGATGATGCACTGTAGAGAGTAGAGGGGAGTTTTACCAGAATATTACACTAGAGATGGTACAGTTGAGATTTACCAGGATGTTGCACTGCAGAGGGAAAACGGGAGATTTACAAGAATGTTGCTCTAGAGAGATTATACAGAGGAGATTTACCAGGATGTTGCACTAGAGATGATACAGTGGAGATTTATTAGGATGTGGCCCTGGGAGGGTACAGAAGAGATTCATCATAAAATTCCACAAGACAGAGTTCAGAGGAGATTTGCAAGAATGTTGCACCAGTGAGGGTACAGAGGAGATTTACCACGATATTGCACTGGATAGGGAACAGATGATATTTATAGAATGTTGCACTGTAGAGGGTACCATGAAGATTAACCAGGATGTTACACTGGAGAGGGAACAGAGCAGTTTTAACATGATATTGTACTAGAGAGGGAGCAGAGGAGATTTACCAGGATGTTGCACTGGAGAGGGTACCGAGGAGCTTTACCAGGATGTTGCACTAGAGGGGTTACAGAGAAGATTTCCCAGGTATTTGCACTAGAGAGGATAGAAAGGAGATTTTCCAGGTAAATGCTCTAGGGAGTGTGCTGTGCAGATTTACCAGGATGTTGCACTGTAGAGGGTAGAGTGGAGTTTTACCAGAATATTGCATTAGAGATGGTACAGATGAGATTTACCAGGATGTTGCACAGCAGAGCAAAAAGGGGCGATTTACAAGTATGTTGCTCTAGAGAGAGTACAGAGGAGATGTACCAAGATGATGAACTAGAGATGATACAGAGGAGATTTATTAAGATGTGGCCCTGGGAAGGCACAGAAGAGATTCAACATAAAGTTCCACAAGACACAGTTCAGAGGAGATTTGCCAGAAAGTTGCACCAGTGAGGGTACAGAGGAGATTTACCACGATATTGCGCTGGAGAGGGAACAGATGAAATTTACAGAATGTTGCACTGTAGAGGGTACCTTGAAGATCTACCAGGATGCTACACTGGAGAGGGTACAGAGCAGTTTTAACTTGCTATTGTACTAGAGAGGGTGCCGAGGAGATTTACCTGGATGTTGGACTGGAGAGGGTAAGTGGAGATTTACCAGCAAGTTGCAATGGAGAGGATACAGAGGAGATTTACTATCATGTTGCAATAGAGGGGGTACAGAGGAGTTATACCAGGATTATGCTCTAGAGAGGGTGCAGTGGAGATTTAGCAGAATGTTGCACTGGAGAGGATACAGAGAAGATATACCAGGACTTTGCACTAGAGAGGGTACAGAGGAGATTTATCAGGATGTTGCACTAGCGAGGGTACAGAGGAGACTTACCAGGATGTTGCACAGGAGAGCGTACAGAGTAGATTTACCACGATGTTACACTGGAGGGGGTACGGAGGAGATTTACCAGGATGTTGCACCAGAGAGGATACAGACGCGATTTACCAGGATGTGGCCCTGGAATGGTACAGAGCAGATTTACCAAAATATTGCACTCGTGAGGGTGCAAATGACATTTAAAGGATTTTGCACCGGCGAAGGTACAGAAGAGATTTAACAGAATGTTGAACTGCAGAGATTGCAGAGTAGATTTACCAGAAAGTTGCACTGGAGAGAGTACAGAGGAGATTTACAACGATGTTGCACTGCAGATTCTGCAGAGGAGACTTACCAGGATGATGCACTCTAGAGAGTAGAGGGGAGTTTTACCAGAATATTGCACTAGAGATGGTACAGTTGAGATTTACCAGGATGTTGCACTGCAGAGGGAAAACGGGAGATTTACAAGCATGTTGCTCTAGAGAGAGTATAGAGAGGAGATTTACCAGGATGTTGCACTAGAGATGATGCAGTTGAGATTTATTAGGATGTGGCCATGGGAGGGTACGGAAGAGATTCGTCATAAAATTCCACAATACAGAGTTCGGAGGTGATTTGCAAGAATGTTGCACCAGTGAGGGTACAGAGGAGATTTACCACGATATTGTACTAGAGATGGAGCAGAGGAGTTTTACCAGGATGTTGCACTGGAGAGGGTACCGAGGAGATTTACCAGGATGTTGCACTAGAGTGGGTACAGAGAAGATTTCCCAGGATTTTGCACTAGAGAGGATAGAGAGGAGATTTTCCAGGTAAATGCTCTAGAGAGGTTGCTGTGCAGATTTACCAGGATGTTGCACTGCAGAGGGTACAGTGGATATTTACCAGGATGTTGCTCTAGAGAGGGTACAGAGGAGAATTCCCAGGATGTTGCTCTAGAGAAGGTGCAGTGGAGACTTACTAGGATGTTGCACTGGAAGGAAAAAGATGAGATTTACCAGCATGGTGCACTAGAGAGGGTACAAAGGAGATATACCATGATTTTGCACTAGATAGAGTACAGTGGACAATTACCAGGAAGTTGCTCTAGAGAGGGTACAGTGGAGATTTACCAGCAAGTTGCAATGGAGAGGATTCAGAGGAGATTTACTATCATGCTGCACTAGGGGGGGTACATAGGAGTTATACCAGGATTTTGCTGTAGAGAGGGTGCAGTGGAGATTTAGCAGAATGTTGCACTGGAAACGATACAGAGGAGATATACCAGGACTTTGCACTAGAGAGGGTACAGAGGAGATTTATCAGGATGTTGCACTAGCGACGGTACAGAGGAGATTTACCAGCATGTTGCACAGGAGAGCGTACAGAGTAGATTTACCACGATGTTACACTAGAGGGGGTACGGAGGAGATTTACCAGTATGTTTCTCCAAGAGGATACAGACGCGATTTACTAGGATGTGGCCCTGGAAGGGTACAGAGGAGATTTACCAAAATATTGCACTCGTGAGGGTACAGAGGAAATTTGCAAGGATAATGCAGAGATGTTACAACGGAGATTTACCAGGGTGTTGTAGGGACAGGGTGCAAATGACTTTTAAAGGATGTTGCACTGGCGAAGGTAGAGAGGAGTTTTAACAGGATGTTGCACTGCAGAGATTGCAGAAGAGATTTACCAGGATGTTGCACTGGAGAAGGTACAGAGTAGATTTACCACGATGTTGCACTGCAGATGCTGCACAGGAGACTTACCAGGATGTTGCACTGTAGAGGATAGAGGGGAGTTTTACCAGAATATTGCACTGGAGATGGTACAGATGAGATTTACCAGGATGTTGCACTGCAGAGCAAAAAGGGGCGATTTACAAGAATGTTGCTCTAGAGAGAGTACAGAGGAGATGTACCAAGATGATGCACTAGAGATGATACAGAGGAGATTTATTAAGATGTGGCCCTGGGAGGGCACAGATGAGATTCAACATAAAGTTCCACAAGACACAGTTCAGAGGAGATTTGCAAGAATGTTGCACCAGTGAGTGTACAGAGGAGATTTACCGCGATTTTGAGCTGGAGAGAGAACAGATGAGATTTACAGAATGTTGCACTGTAGAGGGTACCATGAAAATTTATCAGGATGTTACACTTGAGAGAGTACAGAGCAATTTTAACATGATATTGTACTAGAGAGTGTGCAGAGGAGAATTACCAGGATGTTGCACTAGAGAGGGTACAGAGAAGATTTCCCAGGATTTTGTACTAGAGAGCATACATATGAGATTTACCAACATGTTGCACTAGAGAGAGTACAGAGGAGATATACCAGGATTTTGTATTAGAGAGTGTAGAGACGATATTTTCCAGGTTGATGCGTCACAGAGGGTGCAGTGGAGATTTACCAGGATGTTGCACTGGAGAGGGTACAGAGGAGATTTACCAGGATATTGTTCTAGAGAGGGTAAAGAGTAGATTTCCCTGGATGTTGCTCTAGAGATGGTGTAGTTGAGACTTACCAGGATTTTGAACTGGAAGGATACAGAGGTGATTTACCAGCATGTTGCAACAGAGACGGTACAGATGAGATATACCAGGATTTTGCACTAGACACGGTAAAGAGGAGATTTACCAGGATGTTGCACTAGCGAGGGTACAGAGGAGATTTCACAGGATGTTGCTCTAGAGAGGATACAGAGGAGAATTACCAGCATGCTGCACTAGAGAGGGTACAGAGGAGATATACCAGGACTTTGCACTAGAGAGGGTACAGAAGAGGTTTATCAGGATGTTGCAATAGCGAGGGTCTAGAGGAGATTTACCAGGATGTTGCACTGGAGAGTGTACAGAGTTGATTGACCACGATGTTACACTGGAGAGGGTACAGATGAGATTTACTTGGATGTTGCACTAGAGAGGATACAAACGCGATTTACTAGGATGTGGTCCTGGGAGCGTACAGAGGAGATTCACCAGAATGTTCAACCAGGTAGGGTACAGAGGAGATTTACCAAAATATTGCACTAGTGAGGGTACAGAGGAAATTTAACAGGATATTGCAGAGATTTTACAACGAAGATTTACCAGGGTGTTGTAGTTACAGAGTGCAAATGGCATTTAAAAAATGTTGCCTTGGCGAAGTTACAGAGGAGATTTAACAGAATGTTGCACTGCAGAGATTGCAGAGGAGATTTACCAGGATGTTGCACTGGAGAGGGTACAGAGTAGATTTACCACGATGTTGCACTGCAGATTCTGCAGAGGAGACTTAACAGGATGATGCACTGGAATGATACAGAGGAGATTTAACAGCAGGTTCCAACAGAGACGGTACATAGGAGATATACCAGGATTTTGTACTAGACACGGTAGAAAGGAGATTTACCAGGATGTTACACTAACGAGGGCACAGAGTAAATTTACCAGGATTTTGCAGTGGAGAGCGTACATAGTAGATTTACCACGATGTTACACTGGAGAGTGTACATAAGTTATTTAACAGGACTTTGCACTAGATAGGGTGCAGAGGAGATTTACCAGGACGTTGCACTAGAGATGATACAGAGATGATTTATTAGGATGTGGCCCTGGGAGGGTGCAGAAGAGATTCAACATAAACTACCACAAGATAGGGTTCAGAGGAGATTTACCAGAATTTTACACCAGTGAGTGTATAGAGGAGATTTACCACGATGTCGTGCTGGAGATAGAAGAGTGGAGAGTTACAGAATGTTTCACTCTAGAGGGTACCATGAAGATTTACCAGGATGTTACACTGGAAAGAGTATAGAGCAGTTTTAACATGATATTGTACTCGAGATGGTGCAGAGGAAATTGACCAGCAGGTTGCACTGGAGAGGGTGCAGAGGAGATTTACCAGGATGTTGTACTAGAGAGGGTACAGAGGAGATTTCCCAGGATGTTGTACTAGAGAGGATAGAGAGTAGATTTAGCAGGTTGTTGCCCTGGCACTATAGACCGTACAGAGGAGATTTAGCAGGATGTTGCACTAGAAGCGGTACAGAGGATATTTAGCAGGATATTGCACTAGAGAGGATACAAAGGAGATTTTCAAGAATGTCCCACTAGAGAGGTACAGAGGAGATTTACGAGCATTTTGCACTGTAGACATTACAGAGAGATTACCAGGATGTTGCACTGGAGAGGGTACAGAGGAGATTTATCAGGATGTTGAATTAGATAGGGTACAGAGGAGATTTCCCAGGATGTTGCACTAGAGAGGGTGCAGTGGAGATTTACCAGGATGTTGTACTAGAGAGGGTACATTGGAGATTTACCACCATGTTGCTCTAGAGAGGGTACAGAGGAGATATACCAGGTTGATGCCCTAGAGAGTGTGCAGTGGAGATTTTCCAGGATGTTGCTCTAGAGAGGGTGCAGTGGAGATTTCCCAGAATGTTGCTCTAGAGAGTGTACAGTGGAGATTTACCAGGATATTGCACTAGAGAGTGTACAGAGGAGATTTTCCAGGTTGATGCTCTAGAGAGGGTGCAGTGGAGATTTACCAAGATGTTGCACTGGATTGGGTAATGAGGAGATTTACCAGGATGTTGCACTAGAAAGGGTAGTGAAAGAGATTTCCAAGGGTGTTGCTCTAGAGAGCGTGCAGTGGAGAATTACCATAATGTTGCACTGGACAGGATACAGAGGAGATTTACCAGCATGTTGCACTAGAGAGGATACAGAAGATATATACCAGGTTTTGCACTAGAGATGGTACAAGGAGATTTACCAGGATGTTGCACTAACAAGGGTACAGAGGAGTTTAACCAGGATGTTGCTCTGGAGAGCGTACAGAGTAGATTTACCACGATGTTACACTGGGGAGTGTTTGTAAGGGATTGAAAAGGACGTTGCACTAGAGACGGTGCAGAGGCGATTTACCAGGTTGTTGCACTGCAGAGGGTACAGAGGATATTTGCTAGGATGTCACACTAGAGAACGTACAGAGGAGATTTACCAGGATGTTGCACCAGAGAGGATACAGTCGCGATTTACTACGATGTGGCCCTGGCAGGGTACAGAGGAGATTCATCAGAATGTTCCACCAGACAGTGTACAGAGGAGATTTACCAAAATGTTGCACTAGTGAGGGTACATAGGAAATTTACCAGGATATTGCAGAAATGTTACAACGGAGATTTACCAGGGTCTTGTAGTGAGGGGGTGCAAATGACATTGAAACGGATGTTGCACTGGCGAAGGTACAGAGGAGATTTAACAGAATGTTGCACTGCAGAGATTACAGAGGAGATTTACCAGGATGTTGCACTGGATAGGGTACAGAGTAGATTTACCACGATGTTGCACTGCAGATTCTGCAGAGGAGACTTAACAGGATGATGCACTGGAATGATACAGAGGAGATTTAACAGCAGGTTGCAACAGAGACGGTACATAGGAGATATACCAGGATTTTGTACTAGACACGGTAGAGAGGAGATTTACCAGGATGTTACACTAACGAGGGCACAGAGTAAATTTACCAGGATTTTGCAGTGGAGAGCGTACAGAGTAGATTTACCACGATGTTACACTGGAGAGTGTACATAAGTTATTTAACAGGACTTTGCACTAGAGAGGGTGCAGAGGAGATTTACCAGGACGTTGCACTAGAGATGATACAGAGAAGATTTATTAGGATGTGGCCCAGGGATGGTGCAGAAGAGATTCAACATAAACTACCACAAGATAGGGTTCAGAGGAGATTTAGCAGAATTTTACACCAGTGAGTGTATAGAGGAGATTTACCACGATGTTGTGCTGGAGAGGGAAGAGTGGAGAGTTACAGAATGTTTCACTGTAGAGGGTACCATGAAGATTTACCAGGATGTTACACTGGAAAGAGTATAGATCAGTTTTAACATGATATTGTACTCGAGATGGTGCAGAGGAGATTGACCAGCAGTTTGCACTGGAGAGGGTGCAGAGGAGATTTACCAGGATGTTGTACTAGAGAGGGTACAGAGGAGATTTCCCAGGATGTTGTACTAGAGATGATAGAGAGGAGATTTAGCAGGTTGTTGCCCTGGCACTATAGACAGTACAGAGGAGATTTAGCAGGATGTTGCACTAGAAGCGGTACAGAGTATATTTAGCAGGATATTGCACTAGAGAGGATACAAAGGAGATTTTCCAGAATGTTCCTCTAGAGAGGTACAGAGGAGATTTACGAGCATTTTGCACTGTAGACATTACAGAGAGATTACCAGGATGTTGCACGGGAGAGGGTACAGAGGGGATTTATCAGGATGTTGAATTAGATAGGGTACAGAAGAGATTTCCCAGGATGTTGCACTAGAGAGGGTGCAGTGGAGATTTACCAGGATATTGTACTAGAGAGGGTACAGTGGAGATTTACCACCATGTTGCTCTAGAGAGGGAACAGAGGAGATAAACCAGGTTGATGCTCTAGAGAGGGTGCAGTGGAGATTTACCAAGATGTTGCACTGGAGTGGGTAATGAGGAGATTTACCAGGATGTTGCACTAGAGAGGGTAGTGAAAGAGATTTCCAAGGGTGTTGCTCTAGAGAGCGTGCAGTGGAGATTTACCATAATGTTGCACTGGACAGGATACAGAGGAGATTTTCCAGCATGTTGCACTAGAGAGGATACAGAAGAGATATACCAGGATTTCGCACTAGAGATGGTACATGGAGATTTACCAGGATATTGCACTAACAAGGGTACAGAGGAGTTTAACCAGGATGTTGCTCTGGAGAGCGTACAGAGTAGATTTACCAAGATGTTACACTGGGGAGTGTGTATAAGGGATTGAAAAGGACGTTGCACTAGAGACGGTGCAGAGGCGATTTACCAGGTTGTTGCATGCAGAGGGTACAGAGGATATTTACCAGGATGTTACACTAGAGAAGGTACAGAGGAGATTTACCAGGATGTTGCACCAGAGAGGATACAGACGCGATTTACTACGATGTGGCCCTGGCAGGGTACAGAGGAGATTCATCAGAATGTTCCACCAGACAGTGTACAGAGGAGATTTACCAAAATGTTGCACTAGTGAGTGTACAGAGGAAATTTACCAGGTTATTGCAGAAATGTTACAACGGAGATTTACCAGGATCTTGTAGTGAGGGGGTGCAAATGACATTGAAACGGATGTTGCACTGGCGAAGGTACAGAGGAGATTTAACAGAATGTTGCACTGCAGATACTACAGAGGAGATTTACCAGGATGTTGCACTGGAGAGGGTACAGAGGGGATTTAGCACGATGTTGCACTGTAGATTCTACAGAGGAGTCATACCAGGATGGCGCACTGTAGAGAGTAGAGGTTGCACTAGAGATGGTACGGAGGAGATTTACCAGGATGTTGCACTGCAATGGGTAAAGAGGAGATTTACAAGAATGTTGCTCTAGAGAGGGTACAGAGGAGATTTACCAGGATGTTGCACTTGAGATGATACAGAGGAGATTTATTAGGATGTGGCCCTGTGAGGGTACAGAAGAGATTCAACATAAAGTTCCGCAAGACAGGATACAGAGGCGATTCATCAGAATGTTGCACCAATGAGGGTACAGAGGAGATTTACCACGATATTGCGCTGGAGAGTGAACAGATGAGTTTTACAGAATGTTGCACTGTAGTGGGTACCATGAAGATTTACCAGGATGTTACACTGGAGAGGGTACAGAGCAGTTTTAACATGATATTGTACTAGAGAGGGTGCAGAGGTGATTTACCAGCATGTTGCACTGCAGAGGGTAGAGACGAGATTTACCAGGATGTTACACTAGAGAGGGTACAGTTGAGATTTCCCAGGATGTTGCTCTAGAGAAGGTGCAGTGGAGATTTACCAGAATGTTGCACTGGAGAGAATACAGAGGAGATTTACCGGCATGTTGAACTAGAGAGGGTACAGAGGAGATATACCAGTAGTTTGCACTAGAGAGGGAACAGGGGAGATTATCCAGGTTGATGCTCTAGAGACGGTGCAGTCGAGTTATACCAGGATTTTGCACTAGAGAGGTTACAGAGGAGATTTACCAGGGTGTTGTACTAGCGAGGGGTTCGGAGGAGATTTACCAGGATGTTGCACTAGAAAGGGTACAGAGGAGAATTCCCAGGATGTTGCTCTAGAGAGAGTGCAGTGGAGATTTACCAGGATTTTGCACTAGAGAGGGTACAGAGGTGATTTACCAGGATGTTGTACTAGCGAGGGGTTCGGAGGAGATTTACCAGGATGTTGCACTGGAGAGCGTACAGAGTCGATTTATGACGATGTTACACTGGAGAATGTACATAAGGGATTTAACAGGACTTTGCACTATAAAGGATGCAGAGGCGATTTACGAGGATGTTGCACTGGATGTGAACAGAGGAGTTTTACCAGGATGTTACACTGGAGAGGGTACAGAGTAGATTTACAACGATGTTGAACAGCAGATTCTACAGAGGAGACATACCAGGATGAGGCACTGTAGAGAGTAGAGGGGAGTTTACAAAGATGGAACAGCAGAGAGGGTACAGAGGAGATTTACCAGTATTTTACACTGGAAAAGGTAGAGAGGAGATTTGGCAGGTTGTTGTAATGGCGGGGCTAGAGAGGAGATTTAACAGGATGTTGCAGTGGAGAGGGGTTGCAGAGGAGAATAACCAGGCTGTTGCACTGGAGAGTGTACAGAGGAGATTTACCTGGTCATTGCTAAAGAGGGTATAGAAGAGTTTTACCAGGATGTTACACTAGAGACGGTACAGAGGAGATTTAGCAGGATGTTGCACTAGAGGGGATACAGAGGAGATTTAGCAGAGTGTTGCTCTAGAAAGGGTGCAGTGAAGATTTACCAGGATGTTGCACTGGAAAGGATACAGAGGACATTTCCCAGCATGTTGCACTAGAGAGGGTACAGAGGAGATATACCAGGATTTTGCACTAGAGATGGTACAGAAAAGATTTACCAGGATGTTGCACTAGAGAGGGTACAGAGGAGATTTCCCAGGATGTTGCTCTAGAGAGGGCGCAGTGGAGATTTACCAGGATTTTGCAGTTGATTGGGTACAGAGGAGATTTACCAGGATGTTGTACTAGCGAGGGTACAGAGGTGATTTACCAGGATGTTGCTCTTGAAAGCATACAGAGTAGACTTACCACGATGTTACACCGGAGAGGGTACATAAGGGATTTAACAGGACTTAGCACTATAAATAGTGCGGAGGCGATTTACCAGGATGTTGCACTGGATGTGCACAGAGGAGTTTTACCAGGATGTTACACTGGAGAGAGGGTGCAGTGGAGATTTACCAGGATGTTGCACTGGAGAGGAAACAGAGGAGATTTACCAGCATGTTGCACTAAAGATGGTACTGAGGAGATGTACAAGGATTTTGCACTAGAGAGGGTACAGAGGACATTTACCAGGTAGTTGCACTAGCGAGGGTACAGAGGAGATATATTAGGATGTTGCACTGGAGAACGTATAGACTACATTTTCCACGATGTTACACTGGAGAGGGTATATAGGGGTTTTAACATGACTTTGCACTAGAGAGGGTGCAGGGGCGATTTACCAGGATATAGCACTGAATGTGTACAGAGGAGTTTTACAAGGATGTTACACTGGAGAGCGTACCGAGGAGAATTACCAGGATGTTGCACTGGAGAGGGTACAGAGGAGATTTACCATGATGTCACTCTGCAGATTCTACGGAGGAGATTTAGCAGGATGATGCACTCTAGAGTTTACAAGGGAGATTTACCAGAATATTGCACTAGAGAGGGTAAAGAGGAGATTTAACAGGATGTTGCACTGCAGAGGGGAAAATTGAGATTTACAAGAATGTTACCCTGGAGAGGGTAGAGAGGAGATGTAGCAGGTTGTTGCAATGGCGTAGGTATTGAGGAGATTTAACAGGATTTTGCAGGGGAGAGGTTATAGAGGAGATTTAACAGGATATTGCACAGGGTTGCGTACAGAGGATATTTATCAGGATATTTCACTAGAGAGGATACAGAGAATATTTACCAGGATGTTGGACCGGAGAGGATAGAGAGGACATTTACCAGGATGTTGCAGCAAGAGCGTGCAGAGGAGGTTTACCAGGATGTTGGACTGGAGAGGATACAGAAGAGATTTACCATCATGTTGCATTAGAGAGGGTACAGAGGGGATTTACCAGGATGTTGCACTAGAGAGGGTGCATAGATGATTTAACAGAATGTTGCACTGGAGAGGATACCGTGAAGATTTACCAAGATGGTACACTGGAGAGGGTACAGAGCAGTTTTAACATGATGTTGCACTAGCGAGTGTGCAGAACAGATTTACCAGGATGTTGCACTGGAGAGGGTACCGTGAAGATTTACCTAGATAATACACTGGAGAGGGTACAGAGCAGTTTTAACATGATGTTGCACTAGAGAGGGTGCAGAACAGATTTACCAGGATGTTGCACTGCAGAGGGTACATGCAGATTTACAAGAATGTTGCACTGAAGGGAGTACAGAGGAGATTTACCAGGATGTTGCACTGGAGAGGGTACAGCAGAGATTTACCACGATGTTGCTCTGGAGAGGGTACAGAGGGGATTTACCACGGGATGTGGCTCTGTAGAGAGTAGGGGAGATTTACCAGAATATTGCACTAGAGAGGTTACAGAGGAGATTTACCAAGATGTTGCACTAGAGAGAATGCAGATGAAATTTACCAGGATGTTGCACTGAATGAGCTTTTACACTGGAGATGGTGTAGAGGAGTTTTAACAGGATATTGCACTATCGAGGGTGCAGAGGAGATTTGCCAGCATATTGCACTGCAGAGTGTAGAAAAGACATTTACAAATATGCTGCACTAGAGAGGGTACAGAGGAGATTTACCAGGATGTCGCACTGCAGAGGGAACTGAAGAGATTTACTAGGATGTTACACTAGAGAGAGTAGAGAGTAGATTTAGAAGGTTGTTGCACTGTCGAGTGTGCAGAGGAGATTCAACACAATGTTGAAGTGGAGAGGTTGCAGAGGAGATTTACCAGCATGTTGCACTGGAGAGGGAGCAGAGGAGATTTAAAAGGATTTTCCACTTGAGAGGATATAGAGAAGATTTACCAGGATGTTGCACTGGAGAGTTTACAGTGAGATGTACCAGGAAGTTACACCGAGAGCGTGCAGAGGAGATTTACCAGGGTGTTCGATTGGAGAGGGTGCAGAGGAGATTTACTTGGCTGTTGAACAGCAGTGGCTAGAGAGTAGATTTACCAGTATCTTGAACTAGTGAGTGTACAGAGGAAATTTACTAGTTCATTGCACGACAGAGGGTACAAAGGAGTTTTACCAGCATTTTACACTGCTGAGATAGCAGAGGAGATTTACCAGGATGTTGCACTGGAGAGGGTACAGAGGAGATTTGCCAGGATGTTGCACTAGAGAGATTACAGAGGAGATTTAACTGAATGTTGCACTAGAGTGCGTACAGATGAGATTTACCAGGATGTTCCACTAGAGAGGATACAGCGAAGATTTACCAGGATGTTGCACTGGAGAGGGTACAGAGGAGATTTCCCTGGTTATTGAGCTGCAGAGGGTACAGACGAGTTTTACCAGGATGTTACACTAGAGAGGGTACAGTGGAGGTTTACCAGGATCGTGAACTTGAGAGGATTCAAGTGGATTTAGCAGGATATTGTACTGGAGAGGGTACAAAGGAGAATTACCAGGATGTTGCAGCGAGTGGGTTGCAAACGATATTTAAAAGGATGTTGCACTGTCGAAGGTCTAGAGGAGATTTAACAGGACATTGCGCTATTGAGGATGCAGAGGAGATTTACGAGGTAGTTGCACGGGAGTGGTTGCAGAGGAGATTTATAAGCATATTGCTCTGGACAGGGCAGATATAGTATGATCTGCTACTAGAGAAGCTGCAACGGAGACTTAATAAGATGTTGTACTGGAGATGGTATATAGTTGATTTACCACGATGTTGCACCGGAGCAGGTAAAGTGGAGATTTACCAGCATGTTGCACTGGAGAGGGTACAGGCGAGATTTACCAGGATGTTGCACTGGACATAATACAAAGGAGATTTACCAGGATGTTGCACTGGAGCGGGTACAGAAGAGATTTACCAGGATATTGCGCTAGACAGGGTATAGAGCAGATTTACCTGGATGTTGCATTTGAGAAGTTACAGAGGAGATTTACCAGGATGTTGCAGTGAAGAACGTACAGAGGTGATTTACCAGGATGTTGCACTGGTGAGGGTACAGAGCAGATTTACTAGGATGTTGCACCGTGAGCGTGCAGAGGAGCTTTAGAAGGCTGTTGCACTGCAGATGGTACCGAGGAGATTTACAAAAATTTTGCACTACAGGGAGTACCGAGGAGATTTAACAGGATTTTGCACTGGAGAACGTACAGAGGATATTTACTAGGATGTTGTACAAGAGAGTGTAGAGGAGAGATTATCAGGATGTTGCACTAGAGAGTGAGCAGAGGAGATTTACCAGGATGTTGCACTGCAGAGCGTGAAGACGTGATTTACAAGGATCTTACACTGGAGAGTGAACTGAGCAGACTTACCAGGATGTGGCACTGGAGGGGGTACCGAAGAGATTTACCAGTATATTGCACAAGACAGGATACAGAGAAGATTTACCAGGATGTTGCACTGGAGAGGGTACAGAGGAGATTTACCAGGATGTTGCAACAGAGCAGGTATATAGGAGATTTTTCAGGTTGTTGCACTGGCGATGGTACAGAGGAGATTTGCAAGGATGTTGCCTTATAGAGATGCATAGGAGATTTACCAGGATGTTGCACTGCAGAGGGTACAGAGGAGATTTACCAGGATGTTGCACTGGAGAGTGTACATAGGAGAATCACCAGGATGTTGCACTAGAGAGGGTGCAGCGGGGATTTACCAGTATTTTGTTCTGCGATGGTACAAATGAGATTTATAGGATGTTAAACTAGTGAGGGTACAGAAGTGATTTACCAGGATGATGCACTGGATAGTGTGCAGAAACGATTTACCACGATGTTGGACTGGAGAGTTTACAGAGGAGATTTACCAGGGGATGTTGCACCTTAGAGGAAACAGGGTAAATTGACAAGAATATTACTAGAGAGGGTACAGAGGAGATTTACCAGGTTATTGCACAGGCGAGGGTACAGAGGAGATTCAACAGGATGTCGCAGTGGAGATGATGCAGAGGAGATTTACCAGGTTGTTACACTGGAAAGGGTACAACGGTGATTTACCAGGAAGTTCCAATAGAGATGATACAGAGAAGATTTAGCAGGATGATGCACTGGAGAGTTTACACAGGAGATTTACCTCGATGTTGAACAGAAGGTGGTACAGAGGAGATTTACAAGTATGTTGCACTAGGGAGGGTACAGAGGAGATTTTCCAAGATATTGCTCTAAAGAGCGTGCAGTGGACATTTACCAGGATGTTGCACTGGAGAGAGTGCAAAGGAGATTTACCAGAAGGTTGCACTAGAGAGGGTACTGAGGAATTTTAACAGGATGTTGCACTAGAGAGGGAACAGAGGAGATTTACAAGGATGTTGCTCTAGAGAGGGTAGAAAGGAGATTTACCAGGATGTTGCACTAGAGAGGTTTCAGAGGAGATTTTCCAGGATGTTGCTCTAGAGAAGGTGCACTGGATAATTACTAGGATGTTGCACTAGATTGGGTACTGACTAGATTTAAAAGGTTGTTGCACTAGAGAGGGAACAGAGAAGATTTACAAGGATGTTGAAGTAGAGAGGCTGGAAAGGAGATTTACCAGGATGTTGCACTGGAGAGAATACAGAGGAGCTTTATCAGCATGTTGCACTGGAGAGGGTACAGAAGAGATTCACCACGGTTTTGCACTGGATAGGTTACAGAGGAGATTTTTCAGGTGATGTTGCACTGTAGAGTGTACAGGTAGATTTACCAGAAAATTGTACTAGAGAAGGTACAGCGGAGATTTACTAGGATGTTGCACTAGAGAGACTGCAGAGGGGATTTACCAGGATGTTATACTGGAAAGAATACAAAGGAGATTTACCAGAATGTTACACCGAAGCGTGTACAGATGAGATTGATCGGGATATTTCAGTAGACACGTTACAGAGGAGATTTACCAGGATGTTGCACGTGAGAAGTTACAGCGGATATTTACCAGGATGTTGCACTGGGGAGGTACAGATGTGATTTTCCAGCTTGTTGCACCAGAACGGCACAGACGAGATGTATCAGGTTGATGCAATAAAAAGTGTACAGAGGAGATTTACCAGCATGTTGCACTAGTGAGGTGCAGAGGAGATTTACCATGATGTCGCAATGCAGAGGGTACAGAGGAGATTTACAAAAATGTTGCAGTAGAGAAGTTACAGAGGAGATTTTCCAAGATGATGCTCTCGAGAGGGTGCAGTGGTGATTTACCAGGATGTTGCAATGGAGAGAGTCCAGATGAGATTCTCCAGGATGTTGCACTAGAGAGGGTACGGAGGTGATTTAACAGGATTTTCCACTAGAGAGGATACAGATAAGATTTAGCAGCATGTTGCACTGGAGAGTGGACAGAGGAGATTTTCCAGGATGTTGCACTGGGAGTATGCAGAGCAGCTTTACCAGGATGTTGCTCTGCAGAGCATGCAGATGTGATTTACAAGCATGCTGCACTGCAGATGGTACAGAGGAGATTTACAAAAATGTTGCACTTGATGGAGTACAGAGGAGATTTAACAGGATTTTGCACTGGAGAGTGTACAGAGGATATTTACCAGGATGTTGTACTGGAGAGTTTACAGAGGATTTTTAAAAGGATATTGCACTTGAGAGGGTGCAAAGGAGATTTACCAGAATGGGTGGAGACGTGATATACAAGGATGTTGCACTAGAGAGAGTAGAAAGTAGATTAATCAGAATGTTGCACTGGCGGTGGAACAGAGAAGATTTAACAGGATGTTGAGCCTGAGAGGATGCAGAGGAGATTACCGAGATGTTGCACTGGAGAGGTTACAGAGCAGATTAGAGGAGATTTACAAGCTTGCTGCACTGAAGAGTGTACAGATGAGCTTTACCAGTATTTTGCACTAGAGAGGGTGCAGTGTCGATTTACCAGGACGTTGCACAGGAGAGGATACTGAAGTGATTTACCAGGATGTTGCACTGTGAGGGTACAGAAGAGATTTACCAGGATGTTACACAAGTGAGAGTGCAGAGGAGATTTAATACGATGTTGCACTGGAGGGGGTACAGAAGAGATTTACGACGATGTTGCACTGCAGAGGTTTTAGAGGAGAATTACCAGGGGATGTTGAACTGCAGAGAGTACACGGTAGATTTACCAGAATATTGCACTAGAGAAGGTACAGTGGAGATTTACCAGCATGTTGCACTAGAGAGGTTGCAGAGGAGATTTAGTAGGATGTTGCACTAGAAAGGATGCAGAGGAGATTTACGAAGATGTTGAACTAGAGAGGATACAGAGGACACTGACCAGGATGTTGGAGTGGAGAGGGTACAGAGGAGATTTACCAGTATGTTGCACTAGAGAGCGTGCAGAGGAGATTTACCAGAATGAGATAGTGGAGAGTGTACAGAGGACATTTACCAGTATGTTGCACTATAGACAGTACAGAGGTGATTTACCAGGTTATAGCACTGTAGAGGGTACAGAGCAATTTTATCAGGATGTTACACTAGAGAGGGTACAGTGGAGATTTTCTGGGATGTTCCACTAGAGAACTACAGACGAGATTTACCAGCATGTTGCACTGGATAGATTACAGAGGTGATTTACCAGGATGTTGCACTGGAGAGTGTACAGAGGAAATTTATCAGGATGTAGCGCTAGAGAATGAACAAAGGAGATTTTCCAGGATGTTGCTCTAGAGAGGGTGCAGCAGAGATTTAACAGGATGTTGCACTGTAGACTATACTGAGGAGATTTAACAGGATGTTGCACTTGAAAGGGAACAGAAGAGCTTGACCAGGATGATCCACTAGAGAGGATACAGAGGAGATTTACCAGAATGTTGCACTGGAGAGTGTACAGAGGAGATTTACAAGGATGTTGCACCGAGAGCGTGCAAAGAAGCATTACCAGGATGTTTGCCTGGATGGGGGTACAGAAGAGATTTACCCTTATGTTCCAGTAAAGTGGGTATAGAGCAGATTAACCAGGATGTTGCAATGTAGAGGGTACAGAAAACAATTAACAAGTTATTGCACTGGAGAGATTAAAGAGGAGATTTACCAGGGGAGGTTGCACTTTAGAGAGTAAAAGGTAGAATTACCAGAATATTGTACTAGAGAGGGTACAGAGGAGATTTACCAAGATGTTGCACTAGAGAGCGTGCAAAGGAGATTTACCACGATAGTGCACTAGAAAGGATACACAAAAGATTTACAAGGATGTTGCACTGGAGAGGGTACAGAGGAGATTCACCACGATGTTGCACTGGAGAGGGTACAAACGAGATTTACCAGGATGTTACTCTGGAGAGTGTAGCGAGGAGATTTAGCAGGTGGTTGCACTGTTGAGGGTAGAGAGGAGATTCAACAGGATGTGGCAGTGGAGATGTTGCAGAGAAGATTTACCAGGATGTTGCACTGGAGTGGATACAAAGGAGAATTACCAGGATATTACACCGAGAGCATGCAGAGGAGCTTTACCAGTATGTTGCACTAGAAAGAGTATAGAGGAGATTTATCAGGTTATTGCACTATAGAGGGTGCAGAGGAGTTTTAGCAGGATGTTAGACTAGAGAAGTTACAGAGGAGATTTTCCAGGATGTTCCGCTAGAGAGCTACAGAAGAGATTTACCAGGATGTTGCACAAGAGAGATTACAGAGAACATTTACCAGGATGTTGCACTGGAGAGGTTAGAGAGGAGAATAATCATGATGTTGCACTAGAGAGGGTAAAGAGGAGATTTAACAGAATGTTGCACTAGAGAAGGAATAGAGGAGATTTACAAGGATGTTGCTCTAGAGAGGGTAGATTGGAGATTTACCAGGATGTTGTACTGCAGAGAATACAGGGGAGATTTATCAGGCTGTTGCACTAGAGAGGGTACAGAGGATATTTTCCAGGATATTTCTCTAGTGAAGGTGCAATGGAGATTTACCAGGCTGTTGCACTAGAGAGGGTACTGACGAGTTTTAACAGGATGTTGCACTAGAGAGGGAACAGAGGAGATTTAAAAGAATGTTGAACTATAGCGGCTAGAAAGGAGATTTACCAGGATGTTGCATTGGAGAGAATACAGAGGAGATTTATCAGGATGTTGCACTGGAGAGGGTACAGAAGAGATTCACCATGATGTTGCACTGGAGAGGTTACAGAGGAGATTTATCAGGCGATGTTGCACTGTAGCGAGTAAGGGTAGATCTACCAGTTATTGCACTAGAGAGGATAGAGCGGAGACTTACCTGGATGTTGCACTAGAGAGGGTGCAGAGGAGATTTAGCAGGATGTTATACTGGAAAGAATACAGAGGAGATTTACCAGAATGTTGCTCCGAATCGTGTATAGATGAGACTGAACAGAATATTGCAATAGACACGGTACATAGGAGATTTACCAGGATGTAGCATTTGAGAAGTTACAGCGTATATTTACCAGGGTATTGCACTGGAGAATGTACCGAGGTGCTTTTCCAGCTTGTTGCACCGGAACGGTACAGACGAGACGTACCAGGTTGATGCACTAAAGATTGTACAGAGGAGATTCACCAGGATGTTGCACTATGGAGGTGCACAGGAGATTTACCAGGATGTCGCACTGCAGAGGGTACAGAGGAGATTTACAAAAATGTTGCACTAGAGAAGGTACAGAGGAGATTTTTCAGGATGATGCTCTAGAGAGGGTGCAGTGGTGATTTCCCAGGTTGTTGCACTGGATAGGGTAAAGAGGAGATTATCCAGGTTGTTGCACTAGAGAGGGTACTGAGGAGATTTAACAGGAAGTTCCACCAGAGATGGTACATAGAAAATTAAGCAGAATGTTGCACTGGAGAGTTGACAGAGGAGATTTACAAGGATGTTGCACTGAGAGCATGCAGAGGAGATTTACCAGGATGTTGCTCTGCAGAGCATGCAGAGCTGCTTTACAAGGATGTTGCACTGCAGATGGTACTGAGGAGATTTACAAAAATGTTTTACTTGATGGAGTACAGAGGAGATATAAAAGGATTTTGCACTGTAGAGTGTACAGAGGACATTTACTAGGATGTTGTACTGGAGAGTTTACAGAGGATATTTAACAGGATATAGCACTTGAGAGGGTACAAAGGAGATATACCAGAATGTTGCACTGCAGAGGGTAAAGAGGTGATTTACAAGGATATTGCAATAGAGAGAGTAGAAAGGAGATTTACCAGGATGTTTCACTGGCGATGGAACAGAGGAGATTTAACAGGATGTTGTGCCAGAGAGGATTCAGAAGAGATTTGCTGGGATGTTGCACTGGAGAGGTTACAGAGCAGATTAGCAGTATGTTGCACTAGAGATGATGCAGAGGAGATTTACGAGGATGTTGCACTGCAGTCCGTGCAGAGGTGATTTACAAGGATGTTGCACTGGAGAGTGTACTGATGAGATTTACCAGTATGCTGCACTAGATAGGGTGCAGAGTTGATTTACCAGGATGTTGCACTGGAGCGCGTACTGAAGTGATTTACCAGGCTGTTGCACTGCGAGGGTATTGAAGGGATTAACCAGGATGTTACACTAGTGATGGTTCAGAGGTGATTTACCAGGATGTTGCACTGGAGAGGGTGCAGAAGTGATTTAACACGATGTTGCACTGGAGAGGTTATAGAGGAGAATTACCAGGGGATGTTACTGCAGAGAGTACACGGTAGATTTTCCAGAATATTGCACTAGAGATGGTAGAGTGGAGGTTTACCAGGATGTTGCACCAGAGAGGGTGCAGAGGAGATTTAATAGGAAGTTGCACTAGAAAGGATGCAGAAGAGATTTACGTAGATGTTGCACTGGAGAGTCTACAGATGAGATTTACCAGTATGTTGCACTAGAGAGGGTGCAGAGGAGATTTACCAGGATGTTGAATTGGAGAGGTTACAGAGGAGATTTACCAGGGGATGTTGCACATTAGAGAGAAAACGGTAGATTTCCCAGAATATTGTACTAGAGAGGGTACAGAGGATATTTACAAGGATTTTGCACTAGAGAGCGCGCAAAGGAGATTTACTAGGATATTGCACTAGAATGGATACAGAGAAGATTTACAAGGGTGTTGCATTAGAGAGGGTCCAGAGGAGATTTACCACGATGTTGCACTGCAGAGGGTACAACCGAGACTTACCAGCATGTTACACTGGAGACTGTAGCGAGGAGATTTAGTAGGTTATTGCACTGTTGGGGTACAGTGGAGATTCAACAGGATGTGGCAGTGGAGAGGTTGCAGACGAGGTTAACATCTATGTTGCACTGGAAAGGATACAGAGAGATTTAAAAGTATGTTCCACTACAGATGATACAGAGAAGATTTACCAGGATGTTGCACTGGAGTGGTTACAAAGGAGACTTACCAGGATATTACACTGAGAGCAAGCAGAGTAGATTTACCAGTATGTTCCACTAGAGAGAGTATAGAGGAGATTTAACAGGATATTGCACTATAGTGGGTGCAGAGGGGTGTTAGCAGTATTTTAGACTAGATAGTGTACAGAGTAGATTTTCCAGGATGTTCCGCTAGAGAGCTACTGAGGAGAATTACCATGATGTTGCACAGTAGTGATTAGAGAGGACATTTACCAGGATGTTGCACTGCAGAGCTTACAGAGGAGAATAATCATGATGTTGCACTAGAGAGAGTACAGAGGAGATTTTCCAGGATGTTGCTCTAGACAGGTTGAATTCGAGATTTACCAGGATGTTGCACTGGAATGAGTAAATAGGAGTATTACCAGGAGGTTAAACTAAAGAGGGTACAAAGGAGATTTAACAGGATGTTGCACTAGATAGGGAACAGAGGAGATTCCCAAGGATGTTGCTCTAGTGAGTGTAGAAAGGAGATTTACCAGGATGTTGCAGTGGAGAGAATACATAAGAGATTTATCAGGATGTTGCACTAGGGAGGGTACAGATGAGATTTTCCAGGATGTTTCTCTAGAGAAGGTGCAGTGGAGATTTACCAGAATGTTGACCTAGAGAAGGTACTGACGAGATTTAACAGGATTTTGCACTAGAGACGGAACAGAAGAGACTTAAAAGGATGTTGAACTTGAGCGGCTAGAATGGAGATTTACCAGGATGTTGCACTGTAGAGAATACAGAGGAGATTTATCAGGATGTTGCACTGGAAAGCGTACAGAAGAGATTCACCATGATGTTGCACTGGAGAGGTTACAGTGGAGATTTATCAGGGGATGTTGCACTTTAGAGAGTATGGGTAGATTTACCAGAATATTGCAGCATAGAGGATACAGCAGAGATTTACCAGGATGTTGCACTAGAGAGGGTGCAGTGGAGATTTACCGGAATTTTATACTGGAAAGATTACAGAGGAGATTTACCAGAATGTTGCACCGAAACATGTACAGATGAGATTGATCAGGATATTGCAATAGACACAGTACAGAGGAGATTTACCAGGATGTTGCACTTGCGAAGTTACAGCGGATATTTACCAGGATGTTGCACTGAAGAGGGTACAGAGGTGATTTTCCAGCTTGTTCCAACGGAACATTATGACGAGTCATACCTGGTTGGTGCACTAAAGTGTGTACAGAGGAGATTTACCAGGATGTTGCACTATGGAGGCGCAGAGGTGAATTACCATGAAGTCGCACTGCAGAGGGTACAGAGGAGATTTACCAAAATGTTGCACTAGACGAGGTACAGAGGAGATTTTCCAGGATGATGCTCTAGAGAGGGTGCAGTGGTGATTTACCAGGTTGTTGCACTGGAGAGGTTACAGAGGAGATTCTCCAGGATGTTGCACTAGAGAGGGTACATAGGAGATTTAGCAGGAAGTTCCAATAGAGAGGATACAGAGAAGATTTAGCAGGATGTTGCACTGAGAGCATGCAGAGGAGATTTACCAGGATGTTGCTCTGCAGAGCGTGCAGATGTGCTTTAAAAGGATGTTGCACTGCAGATGGTGCAGAGGAGATTTACAAAAATGTTGCACTTGATGGAGTACGCAGGATATTTAACAGGATATTGCTCCTGAGAGGGTGCAAAGGCGATTTACCAGAATGTTGAACTGCAGAGGGTAGAGAGATGATTTACAAGGATATTGCAATAGAGAGAGTAGAAAGGAGATTTACCAGGATGTTGCACTGGCGATGAAACAGAGGAGAGTTAACAGGATGTTGTGCCAGAGAGGACTCAGAGGAGATTTGCTGGGATGTTGCACTGGAGTGGTTACAGAGCAGATTAGCAGAATGTTTCACTAGAGAGGATGCAGAGGAGATTTACCAGGATGTGGCATTGCAGTCCTCGCAGAGGTAATTGACATGGATGTTGCACTGGAGAGTTTACTGATGAGACTTTCCAGTATATATCACTAGAGATGGTGCAGAGTCGATTTACCAGGATGTTGCACTGGCGAGGGTACTGAAGTGATTTACCAGGATGTTGCACTGCGAGGGTACAGAAGAGATTTACCAGGATGTTGCACTAGTGAGGTTACAGAGGTGATTTACCAGGATGTTGCACTGGAGAGGGTACAGAAGAAATTTACCACTATGTTGCACTGGAGAGGTTATAGAGGAGAATTACCAGAGGATGTTGCACTGCAGAGATTACAAGGTGATTTAACAGAATATTGCACAAGAGAGCGTGCAGACGAGATTTATAAGGAAGCTGCACTAGAAACGATGCAGAGGAGATTTATGAGGATGTTACACTAGAGAGGGTACAGAGGACAATTAGCAGGTTGTTGGAGTGGAGAGGGTACAAAGGACATTTACCAGTATGCTGCACAAGAGAGCGTGCAGAGTAGATTTACCAGGATGAGAGAGTGGAGAGAGTACAGAGGACATGTATCAATATGTTGCACTATAGAGAGTAAAGTGGAGATTTACTTGGTTATTGCACTATAGAGGGTAAAGAGGAATTTTACCAGGATGTTACACTAGAGAGGGTAGAGTGGAGATTGTCCAGGATGTTCCATTAGAGAGCTACAGGCGAGATTTACCAGCATGTTGCACTGGAGAGATTAAAGATGTGACTTGCACTGGAAAGTGTACAGAGCAGATGTATCAGGATGTTGCGCTAGAGAGGGTACAATGGAGATTTTCCAGGATGTTGCTCTAGAGAGGGTGCAGTGGAGATTTACCAGGATGTTGCACTGGAGAGTATACAGAGGAGATTTGACAGGATGTTGCACTTGAATGGGAACAGAGGAAATTTACCAGGATGATCCACTAGAGAGGATACAAGGAGATTTACCAGAATTTTGCACTGGATAGGATACAGTGGAGATTTAAAGAGATGTTGCACAGAGAGCATGCAGAGGAGCATTACCAGGATGTTGGATCGGAGGGGGTACGGAAGAGGTTTACCAGTATGTTCCAGTGAAATGGGTAAAGAGGAGATTTACAAGGATATTGCACTGGAGAGGTACAGAGTAGACTTACCAGGTTATTGCACTGCAGATGAGACAGAGGAGATTTACCAGGATGTTAAACTGGATAGTGTAGCGAGGAGATTTAGCAGGTTGTTTCGCTGTTGAGGGTACAGAGGAGATTCAACAGGATGTGGCAGTGCTGAGGTTGCAGACGAGGTTAACAAGGATATTGCACTGGAGAGGGTACAGAGGAGATTTACCGGTTTGTTCCACTAGAGGCGATAAAGAGAAGATTTACCAAGATGTTGCACTGCAGTGGATACAAAGGAAACTTACTAGGATATTACACCGAGAGCATGCAGAGGAGATTTACCAATATGTTGCACTAGAGAGAGTATAGAGGAGATTTACCAAGTTTATTTTACTATAGAGGGTGCAAAGTAGTTTTAGCAGGATGTTAAACTAGAGTGGGTACAGAGAAGATTTACAAGGATGTTGCACTATTGAGGGTACAGAGGAGATTTACCACGATGTTGCAATTCAGAGGTACAGACGAGATTTACCAGGATGTTACACTGGAAAGTCTAGCGAGGAGATTTAGCAGGTTGTTGCATTGTTGAGGATAGAGAGGAGATTGAACAGGATGTGGCAGTGGAGAGGTTGAAGACGAGGTTAACCAGGAAGTTGCACTGGAGAGGGTACAGATGAGATTTACCAGTATGTTCCACCAGAGACGATACAGAGAAGATTTACCAGGATGTTGCACTGGAGAGTTGACAGAGGAGATTTACCAGGACGTTGAAGTGAGAGCATGCAGAGGAGATTTACCAGGATGTTGCTCTGCAGAGCGTGCAGAAGTACTTTACAAGGATGTTGCACTGCAGATGTTACAGAGGGGAGTTACAAAAATGTTGCACTTGATGGAGTACAGAGGAGATTTACCAGGATTTTGCACTGGAGAGTGTACAGAGGATATTTACCAGTATGTTGTACTGGAGAGTTTACAGCGGATATTTAACAGGATATTGGAATTGAGAGGGTGCAAAGGAGATTTACCAGAATGTTGCACTGCAGAGGGTAGAGAGGTGATGTACAAGGCTATTGCAATACAGAGAGTAGAAAGGAGATTTATCAGGATGCTGCAATGGCGATGGAACAGAAGAGAAATAACAGGATGTTTTCCAAGAGAGGATTCAGAGGAGATTTTCTGGGATGTTGCACTGGAGAGGTTACAGAGCAGATTAGCAGGATGTTGCACTAGAGAGGATCCAGAGGAGATTTACCAGGATGTTGCACTGCAGACCGTGCAGAGGTGATTGACAAGGATGTTGCTCTGGAGAGTCTACAGATGAGATTTACCAGTATGTTGCACTAGAGAGGATGCAGAGGAGATTTACTTGGATGTTTCATTGGAGAGATTATAGAGGAGATTTAACAGGGGATGTTGCACTTTAGAGAGTAAAGGGTAGATTTCCCAGAATATTTTACTAGAGAGGGTAAAGAGGAGATTTGCCAGGATTTTGCACTAGAGTGGGTGCAAATGAGATTTACTTGGATATTGAATTGAATGGACACAGATAAAATTTACATGGGTGTTGCACTAGAGAGGTTACAGACGAGATTTACCACGTTGTTGCACTGCAGAGGGTACAGGAGAGATTTACCAGGATGTTAGACTGGATAATGTAGTGTGGAGATTTAGCATGTTGTTGCACTGTTGATGGTACAGTGGAGATTCAACAGGATGTGGCAATAGAGAGGTTGCAGACGAGGTTAACCACTATGTTGCACTGGAAAGAGTACAGAGGAGATTTAGAAGTATGTTCCACTACAGATGATACAGATAAGATTTACCAGGATGTTGCACTGGAGTGGATACAAAGGAGACTTACCAGGATATTACCCCGAGAGCATGCTGAGGAGAATTACCAGTATGTTCCACTAGAGAGAGTATAGAGAAGATTTACCAGGTTATTACACTATAGAGGGTTCAGAGGAGTTTTAGCAGTATTTTAGACTAGAGAGTCTACAGAGGAGATTTTCCAGGATGTTCCACTAGAGAGCTACAGAGGAGATTTACCACGATGTTGCACAGGAGTGATTACAGAGGACATTTACCAGGATGTTGCACTGCAGAGCTTACAGAGGAGAATAATCATGATGTTGCACTAGAGAGGGTACAGAGGAGACTTTCCAGGAATGTTGCTCTAGAGAGGTTGCAGTGGATTTTTACCAGGATGTTGCACTGGAGAGAGAAAAGAGGAGTATTACCAGGAGGTTAAACTAGAGAGGGTACAAAGGAGATTTAACAGGATGTTGCATGGAGAGGGAACAGTGGAGATTCACAAGGATGTTGCTCTAGTGAGGGTAGAACGGAGATTTATCAGGATGTTGCAGTGGAGAGAATACATAAGAGATTTATCAGGATGTTGCACTAGAGAGGGTACAGAGGAGATTTTCCAGGATGTTTCTCTAGAGAAGGTGCAGTGGAGATTTACCAGAATGCTGACCTAGAGAAGGTACTGACGAGATTTAACAGGATTTTGCACTAGAAAGGGAACAGAGGAGATTTACAAGGATGGTGAACTAGAGCGGCTAGAAAGGAGATTTACCAGGATGTTGCACTGGAGAGAATACAGAGGAGATTCACCATGATGTTGCACTGGAGAGGTTACAGAGTAGATTTATCAGGGGATGTTGTACTGTAGAGAGTACGGGTAGATTTCCAGAATATTGCAGCAGAGAGGATACAGCGGAGATTTACCAGGATGATGCACTAGAGAGTGTGCAGTGGAGATTTACCGGAATGTTATACTGGAAAGAATACAGAGGAGATTTACCAGAATGTTGCACCGAAATGTGTACAGATGAGATTGATCAGGATATTGCACTAGTCACGGTACAGAGGAGATTTACCAGGATGTTGCACTTGAGAAGTTACAGCGGATATTTACCAGGATGTTGCACTGGATAGTTTACAGAGGTGATTTTCCAGCTTGTTCCAACGGAACGGTACAGACGAGACGTGCCAGGTTGATGCACTAAAGAGTGTACAGAGGAGATTTACCAGGATGTTGAACGAGGGAGGTGCAGAGGAGATTTACCATGATGTCGCACTGCAGAGGTTACAAAGGAGATTTAGAAAAATGATGCACTAGAGAAGGTACAGAGGAGATTTTCCAGGAAAATGCTCTAGAAAGGGTGCAGTGGTTATTTACCAGGTTGTTGCACTGGAGCGGTTACAGAGAAGATTCTCCAATATGTTGCACTAGAGAGGGTACATAGGAGATTTAGCAGGAATTTCCAATAGAGAGGATACAGAGAAGATTTAGCACCATGTTGCATTGGAGAGTTGACAGTGGAGATTTACCAGGATGTTGCACTGAGAGCATGCAGAGGAGATTTACCAGGATATTGCTCTGCAGAGCGTGCAGAGATGCTTTAAAAGGATGTTGCACTGCAGATGGTATAGAGGAGATTTACAAAAATGTTGCACTTGATGATGTACGGAGGAGCTTTAACATAATTTTGCACTGGAGAGTGTGCAGAGGGTATTTACCAGGATGTTGTACTGGAGAGTTTACAGAGGATATTTAACAGGATATTGCACTTGAGAGGGTGCAAAGGAGATTTACCAGAATGTTGCACTGCAGAGGATAGAGAGGTGATATACAAGGATATTGCAATAGAGAGAGTAGAAAGGAGATTTACCAGGATGTTGCACTGGCGATGAAACAGACGAGATTTAACAGGATCTTGTGCCAGAGAGGATTCAGAGGAGATTTGCCGGGATGTTACAATGGAGAGGTTACAGAGCAGATTAGCAGGATGTTGCACTAGAGAGGATGCAGAGAAGATTTACCAGGATGTTGCACTGCAGTCCGTGACAGGTGATTGACATGGATGTTGCACTGGAGAGTTTAATGATGAGATTTACCAGTATGTTGCACTAGAGATGGTGCAGAGTCGATTTACCAGGATGTTGCACTGGAGAGGGTACTGAAGTGATTTACCAGGTTGTTGCACTGCGAGGGTACAGAAGAGATTTACCAGGATGTTACACTAGTGAGGATACAGAGGTGATTTCCAGGATGTTGCACTGGAGAGGGTTCAGAAGAGATTTACCACGATGTTGCACTGGAGAGGTTATAGAGGAGAATTACCAGGGGATGTTGCACTGCAGTGATTACAAGGAAGATTTACCAGAATATTGCACTAGAGAGCGTGCAGAGGAGATTTATAAGGAAGTTGCACTAAAAAGGATGCAAAGGAGATTTACGAGGATGTTGCACTAGAGAGGGTACAGAGGACACTTAAAAGGTTGTTGGAGTGGAGAGGGTACAGATGAGATTTACCAGTATATTGCACTAGAGAGCGTGCAGAGGAGATTTACCTGGATGAGAGAGTGGAGAGGGTACAGAGGACATTAACCAATTTGTTCCACTATAGAGAGTACAGAGGAGATTTACCAGGTTATTGCACTATAGAGTGTACAGTGGAAATTTACCAGGATGTTACACTAGAGAGGGTACAGTGGAGATTGTCCAGGATGTTCCATTAGAGAGCTACAGACGAGATTTACCAGCATGTTGCACAGGAGATATTAAAGAGGTGATTTACCAGGATGTTGCACTGGTGAGTGTAGAGTGGAGATTTATCAGGATGTTGCGCTAGAGAGGGTACAATGGAGATTTTCCAGGATGTTGCTCTAGAGAGGGAGCAGCGGAGATTTACCAGGATGTTGCACTGGAGAATATACAGAGGAGCTTTAACAGGATGTTGCACTTGAAAGGGAACACAGGAAATTTACCAGGATGATCCACTAGAGAGGATACAGAGGAGATTTACCAGAATGTTGCACTGGATAGGTACAGAGGAGATTTCTAGGGATGTTGCACCGAGAGCGTGCAGAGGAGCATTATCAGGATGTTGGACTGGAGGGGGTATGGAAGAGATTTACCAGTATGTTCCAGTGAAGTGGGTAAAGAGGAGATTTACCAGGATGCTGCATTGGAGAGGTACAGAGGAGACTTACCAGGCTATTGAACTGCAGAGAAGACAGAGGAGTTTTACCAGGATGTTACATTGCAGAGGGTACAGACGAGATTTACCAGGATGTTACACTGGTGGGGGTAGTGAGGAGCTTAAGCAGGTTGTTGCACTGCTGCGGTACATAGCAGATGCAACAGGATGTTGCGGAGGAGAGGTTGCAGAGGAGATGTACCAGGATTTTGCACTGGAGAGGGTACAGAGGAGATTTACCAGCATGTTACACTGGAGATGATACAGAAATCATTGACCAGGATATTGCAATGTAGAGGTTACAGTGGAGACTTACCAGGATATTACACCGAGAGCGTGCAGAGGAGATTTACTGGGATGTTGGAGTTGAGAGGGTAAAGAGGAGATTTATCTGGATGTTGAACAGGATAAATTACAAAGGAGATTTATTGGTATGTTGCACTAGTGAGTGTACAGAGGAGAAATACAAGATTATTGCACTATAGAGGGTACAGAGGAGATTTAGCAGGATGTTACACTATAGAGAGTACAGAGGAGATTTATCAGCATGTGGCACTGGAGAGGTTACAGAGGAGATTTACCAGGAGATGTTCCACTTTACAGAATAAAGGGTAGATTTACCAGAATACTGTACTAGAGAAGTTACAGAGGAGATTTACCATGAAGTTGCACTCGAGAGGGTGCAAAGGAGATTTATTAGGATATTGCTAAGAAAGGATACAGAGAAGATTTACTTGGATGTTGCACTAGAGAGGTACAGAGGAGATTTGCCACGATTTTGCACTGCAGAGGGTACAGACGAGATTTACCAGGATGTTACACTGGAGAGTGTAGCGAGGAGATTTAGCAGGTTGTTGCGCTGTTGACGGTACCGAGCAGATTCAACAGGATGTGGCAGTGCAGAGGTTGCAGACGAGGTTAACAAGGATGTTGCACTGGAGAGGGTACAGAGGAGATTTACCAGTATGTTCCTCTAGAGACGATAAAGAGAAGATTGACCAGGATGTTGGACTGGAGTGGATACAAAGGAGACTTACCAGGATATTACACCGAGAGCTTGCAGAGGAGATTTACCAGTATGTTGCACTAGAGAGAGTATAGAGGAGATTTAAACGGTTATTTTGTTATAGAGGGTGCAGAGGAGTTTTAGCAGGATGTTAGACTAGAGAGGATACAGAGAAGATTTACAAGGATGTTGCACTATAGAGGGTACAGAGGAGATTTACCACGATGTTGCACTGCAGAGGGTACAGACGAGATTTACCAGGATGTTACACTGGAAAATATAGCGAGGAGATTTAGCAGGTTGTTGCATTGTTGAGGTACAGAGGAGGTTCAACAGGATGTGGCACTTAAGAGGTTGCAGACGAGGTTAACCACGAAGTTGCACTGGAGAGGGTACAGATGAGATTTTCCAGTATGTTCCACTAGAGACGATACAGAGAAGATTTACAAGGAAGTTGTACTGGAGAGTTGACAGAGGAGAATTACCAGGATGTTGCACCGAGAGCATGCAGAGGAGATTTACCAGGATGTTGCTCTGCAGAGCGTGCAGAGGTGATTTACAAAAATGTTGAACTTGATGGAGTACAGAGGAGATTTACCAGGATTTTGCAAAGAGAGTGTCAGAGGATATTTACCAGGATGTTGTACTGGAGAGTTTACAGCGGATATTTAACAGGATATTGCACTTGAGAGGGTGCAAAGAAGATTTACCAGAATGTTGCACTGCAGAGGGTAGAGAGGTGATTTACAAGGATATTGCAATAGAGAGAGTAGAAAGGAGATTTACCAGGATGATGCGCTGGCGATGGAACAGAGTAGATTTAACAGGATGTTGTGCCAGAGAGGATTCAGTGGACTATTCATTGCACTATAGAGGGTACAGAGGAATTTTACCAGAATGTTACACTAGAGAGGGTAAAGTGGAGATTGTCCAGGATGTTCAACTAGAGAGCTAAAGCCGAGATTTACCTGCATGTTGCACTGGAGAGATTACAGGGGTGCTTTACCAGGATGTTGCACTGGAGAGGTACAGAGGAGATTAATCAGGATGATCCACTAGAGAGGATACAGAGGAGATTTACCAGAATGTTGCATTGGAGAGGGTACAGAGGAGATTTAGCAGGATGTTTCACTGGAGATTGTAGCGAGGAGATTTAGCAGGTTGTTGCACTGTTGAGGGTACAGAGGAAATTCAACAGGATGTGGCAGTGGAGAGGTTGCAGACGAGGTTAACCAGGATGTTGCACTGGAGAGGGTACAGAGGAGATTTACCAGGATGTTCCACTAGAGACGATACAGAGAAGATTTACTAGGATGTTGCACTGGAGTGGATACAAAGGAGAGTTACCAGGATATTACACCGAGAGCATGCAGAGGAGATTTACCAGTATGTTGCACTACAGATAGTATAGAGGAGATTTACAAGGATGTTACACTGGGTGGGGGTAGTGAGGAGATTAAGCACTGCTGCGGTACATAGCAGATTCAACAGGATGTTGTGGAGGAGAGGTTGCAGAAGAGATTTACCAGGATTTTGCACTGGAGAGGGTACACAGGAGATTTACCACGATATTCCACTAGAGATGAAACAGAAAAAAATTACCAGGATATTGCAATTTAGAGGTTACAATGGAGACTTACCAGGATATTACACCGAGAGCGTGCAGAGGAGATTTACCAGGATGTTGGAGTGGAGAGGGTACAGATGAGATTTACCTGTATGTAGAAGAGGAGAAGGTACAGAGGAGATTTCCCAGTATGTTGCATCAGAGAATGTACAGAGGAGAAATACCAGATTATTGCACTATAGAGGGTAGAGCGGAGTTTTAGCAGGATGTTACACTATAGAGATCACCAACGAGATTTACCAGGATGTGGCACTGTAGAAGTTACAGAGGAGATTTACCAGGGGATGTTGCACTTTAGAGAGTAAAGGGTAGATTTACCAGAATATTGTACTAGAGAATGTACAGAGGAGATTTACCAGGATGTTGGAGTGAAGTGGGTGCAGAGGAGATTTACCTGGATGTAGAACAGGAGAAGGTACAGACGAGATTTGCCAGGATGTTGCACTGGAGTGGATTCAAAGGAGACTCACCAAGATATTACACCGAGAGCATGCAGAGGGGATTTACCAGTATGTTGCACTAGAGAGAGTATAGAGGTGATTTACCAGGTTATTTTACTGTAGGGGGTGCAGAGGAGTTTTAACAGGATGTTAGATAATAGAGGGTACAGAGAAGATTTACAAGGATGTGGCACTAGAGAGGGTACAGAGGAGATTTACCAAGATGTTGCACTGCAGAAGGTGCAGACGAGATTTACCAGGATGTTACACTGGAGAGTGTAGCGAGGAGATTTAGCAGGTTGTTGCACTGTTGAGGGTACAGAGGAGATTCAACAAGATGTGGCAGTGGAGAGGTTGCAGACAAGGTTAACCAGAATATTGTACTAGAGAAGGTACAGAGGAGATTTACCATGATGTTGCACTAGACAGGGTGCAAAGGAGAATTACTAGGATATTGCTAAGAAAGGATACAGAGAAGATTTACATGGATGTTGCACTAGAGAGGGTACAGAGGAGATTTGCCACGATGTTGCACTGCAGAGGGTACAGACGAGATTTACCAGGATGTTACACTGGAGACTGTAGGGAGGAGATTTAGCAAGTTGTTGCACTGTAGTGGGTACAGAGGAGATTTACCAATATGTTCCTCTAGATACGATACAGAGAAGATTTACCAGGATGTTGCACTGGAGTGGATACAAAGGAGACTTACCAGGATATTACACCGAGACCATGCAGAGGAGAATTACCATTGTGTTGCACTAGAGGCAGTATAGAGGAAATTTAAAAGGTTATTTTATTATAGAGGGTGCAGAGGAGTTTTAGCAGGATGTTAGACTAGAGAGGATACAGAGAAGATTTACAAGGATGTTGCACTATAGAGGGTACAGAGGAGATTTACCAAGATGTTGCACTGCAGAGGGTGCAGAAGCGATTTACCAGGATGTTACACTGGAAAATGTAGCGAAGAGATTTAGCAGGTTGTTGCATTGTTGAGGGTACAGAGGAGATTCAACAGGATGTGGCAGTGAAGTGGTTGCAGACGAGGTTAACCACGAAGTTGCACTGGAGAGGGTACAGATGAGATTTACCAGTATGTTCCACTAGAGACGATACAGAGAAGATTTACAAGGAAGTTGTACTGGAGAGTTGACAGAGGAGATTTACCAGGATGTTGCACCGAGAGCATGCAGAGGAGATTTACCAGGATGTTGCTCTGCAGAGCGTGCAGAGGTGATTTACAAAAATGTTGAACTTGATGGAGTACAGAGGAGATTTACCAGGTTATTTTACTGTAGGGGGTGCAGAGGAGTTTTAGCAGGATGTTAGACAATAGAGGGTACAGAGAAGATTTACAAGGATGTGGCACTAGAGAGGGTAGAGAGGAGATTTACCAAGATGTTGCACTGCAGAGGGTGCAGACGAGATTTACCAGGATGTTACACTGGAGAGTGTAGCGAGGAGATTTAGCAGGTTGTTGCACTGATGACGATACAGAGGAGATTGAACAAGATGTGGCAGTGGAGAGGTTGCAGACAAGGTTAACCCGAATATTGTACTAGAGAAGGTACAGAGGAGATTTACCATGATGTTGTACTAGAGAGGGTGCAAAGGAGATTTACTAGGATATTGCTAAGAAAGGATCCAGAGAAGATTTACATGGATGTTGCACTAGAGAGGGTACAGAGGAGATTTGCCACGATGTTGCACTGCAGAGGGTACAGACGAGATTTACCAGGATGTTACACTGGAGACTGTAGGGAGGAGTTTTAGCAGGTTGTTGCGCTGTTGAGTGTACAGAGGAGATTCAACAGGATGTGGCAGTGCAAAGGTTGCAGACGAGGTTAACAAAGATGTTGCACTGGAGAGGGTACAGAGGAGATTTACCAGTATGTTCCTCTAGAGACGATACAGAGAAGATTTACCGGGATGTTGTACTGGAGTGGATACAAAGGAGACTTACCAGGATATTACACCGAGAGCATGCAGAGAAGATTTACCAGTATGTTGCACTAGAGGCAGTATAGAGGAGATTTAAAAGGTTATTTTATTATAGAGGGTGCAGAGGAGTTTTAGCAGGATGTTAGACTAGAGAGGATACAGAGAAGATTTACAAGGATGTTGCACTATAGAGCGTACAGAGGAGATTTACCACGATGTTGCACTGCGGAGGTTACAGACGAGATTTACCAGGATGTTACACTGGAAAATGTAGCGAGGAGATTTAGCAGGTTGTTGCATTGTTGAGGGTAGAGAGGAGAATCAACAGGATGTGGCAGTGAAGAGGTTGCAGACGAGGTTAACCAGGAAGTTGCACTTGAGAGAATACAGATGAGATTTACCAGTATGTTGAACTAGAGACGATACAGAGAAGATTTACAAGGAAGTTGTACTGGAGAGTTGACAGAGGAGATTTACCAGGATGTTGCACCGAGAGCATGCAGAGGAGATTTACAAGAATGTTGCTCTGCAGAGCGTGCAGAGGTGATTTACAAAAATGTTGATCTTGATGGAGTACAGAGGAGATTTACCAGGATTTTGCAAAGAGAGTGTCAGAGGATATTTACCCGGATGTTGTACTGGAGAGTTTACAGCGGATATTTAACAGGATATTGCACTTGAGAGGGTACAAAGGAGATTTACCAGAATGTTGCACTGCAGAGGGTAGAGAGGTGATTTACAAGGATATTGCAATAGACAGAGTAGAAAGGAGATTTACCAGGATGTTGCGCTGGCGATGGAACAGAGTAGATTTAACAGGGTGTTGTGCCAGAGAGGATTCAGAGGAGATTTGATGGGATGTTGCACTGGAGAGGTTACAGAGCAGATTAGCAGGATGTTGCAGTAGAGAGGATGCAGAGGAGATGTACCAGGATGTTGCACTGCAGTCTGTGCAGAGGTGATTGACAAGGATGTTGCACTGGAGAGTGTACTGATGAGAATTGCCAGTATTTTGCACTAGAGATTGTGCGGAGTTAATTTACCAGGGTGTTGCACTGGAGAGGGTACTGAAGTGTATTAGCAGGCTGTTGCACTGCGAGGGTACAGAAGCGATTTACCAGGATGTTACACTAGTGATGGTACAGAAGTGATTTACCAGGATGTTGCACTGGAGAGGGTACAGAAGAGATTTACCACGATGTTGCACTGGAGAGGTTATAGAGGAGAATTACCAGGGGATGTTGCACTGCAGAGAGTATACGGTAGATTTACTAGAATATTGCACTGGAAAGGGTGCAGAGGAGATTTAGTAGGAAGTTGCACTAGAAAGGATGCAGAGGAGATTTACGACGATGTTGCACGAGAGGGGGTACAGAGGACACTTGCCACGATGTTGGAGTGGAGAGGGTACAGTGGAGATCTACCAGTATGTTGCACTAGAGAGCGTGCAGAGGAGATTTACCAGGATGAGAGAGTGGAGAGGGTAAAGAGGACATTGATCATTACGTTGCACTACAGAGAGTACAGAGGAGATTTACCAGGTTATTGCACTATAGAGGGTACAGAGGAATTTTACCAAAATGTTACACTAGAGAGGGCAAAGTGGAGATTTTCCAGGATGTTCAACTAGAGAGCTGCAGACGAGATTTACCTGCATGTTGCACTGGAGAGATTACAGAGGAGATTTACCAGGATGTTGCACTGGAGAGGTACAGAGGAGATTAATCAGGATGATCCACTAGAGAGGATACAGAGGAGATTTACCAGAATGTTGCATTGGAAAGGATACAGAGGAGATTTACCAGGATGTTTCACTGGAGATTGTAGCGAGGAGATTTAGCAGGTTGTTGCACTGTTGAGGATACAGAGGAAATTCAACAGGATGTGGCAGTGGAGAGGTTGCAGACGAGGTTAACCAGGATGTTGCACTGGAGAGGATACAGAGGGGATTTACCAGGATGTTCCACTGGAGACGATACAGGGAATATTTACTAGGATGTTGCACTGGAGTGGATTAAAAGGAGAGTTACCAGGATATTACACCGAGAGCATGCAGAGGAGATTTACCAGTATGGTGCACTACAGATAATATTGAGGAGATTTACCAGGATGTTCCACTGGTGGGGGTAGTGAGGAGATTAAGCAGGTTCTTGCACTGCTGCGGTACATAGCAGATTCAACAGGATGTTGCGGATGAGAGGTTGCAGAAGAGATTTACCAGGATTTTGCACTGGAGAGGGTACACAGGAGATTTACCACGATATTCCACTAGAGATGATACAGAAAAAAATTACCAGGATATTGCAATTTAGAGGTTACATTGGAGACTTACCAGGATATTACACCGAGAGCGTGCAGAGGAGATTTACCAGGATGCTGGAGTGAAGAGCGTGCAGAGGAGATTTACCTGGATGTAGAACAGGAGAAGGTACAGAGGAGATTTCCGAGTATGTTGCATTAGAGAATGTACAGAGGAGAAATACCAGATTATTGCACTATAGAGGGTACAGTGGAGTTTTAGCAGGATGTTACACTATAGAGATCGCCAAGGAGATTTACCAGGATGTGGCACTGTAGAGGTTAAAGAGAAGATTTACGAGGGGATGTTGCACTTTAGAAAGTAATGGGTAGATTTACCAGAACATTGTACTATAGAAGGTAGAGAGGAGATTTAGCAGGATGTTGCACTAGAACGGGTACACAAGTGATTTGCCACGATGTTGCACTGCAGAGGGTACAAACGAGATTTGCCAGGATGTTGCACTGGAGTGGATTCAAAGGAGACTCACCAAGATATTACACCGGGAGCATGCAGAGGAGATTTACCAGTCTGTTGCACTAGAGAGAGTATAGAGGAGATTTACCAGGTTATTTTACTGTAGGGGGTGCAGAGGAATTTTAGCAGGATGTTAGACAATAGAGGGTACAGAGAAGATTTACAAGGATGTGGCACTAGAGAGGGTACAGAGGAGATTTACCAAGATGTTGCACTGCAGAGGGTGCAGACGCGATTTACCAGGATGTTACACTGGAGAGTGTAGCGAGGAGATTTAGCAGGTTGTTGCACTGTTGAGGGTACAGAGGAGACTCAACAGGTTGTGGCAGTGGAGAGGTTGCAGACGAGGTTAACCAGAATATTGTACTAGAGAAGGCACAGAGGAGATTTACCATGATGTTGCTCTTGAGAGGGTGCAAAGGAGATTTACTAGGATATTGCTAAGAAAAGATACAGAGAATATTTACATGGATGTTGCACTAGAGAGGGTACAGACGAGATTTGACCCGATGTTGCACTGCAGAGGGTACAGACGAGATTTACCAGGATGTTACCCTAGAGAGTGTAGCGAGGAGATTTAGCAGGTTGTTGCGCTGTTGAAGGTACAGAGGAGATTCAACAGGATGTGGCAGTGCAGAGGTTGCAGACGAGGTTAACAAGGAGGTTGCACTGGAGAGGGTACAGAGGAGATTTACCAGTATGTTCCTCTAGAGACGATACAGAGAAGATTGACCAGGATGTTGCACTGGAGTGGATACAAAGGAGACTTACCAGGATATTACACCGAGAGCATGCAGACGAGATTTATCAGTATGTTGCACTAGAGAGGGTATAGAGGAGATTTAAAAGGTTATTTTATTATAGAGGGTGCAGAGGAGTTTTAGCAGGATGTTAGACTAGAGAGGATACAGAGAAGATTTACAAGGATGTTGCACTATAGAGGGTACAGAGGAGATTTACCACGATGTTGCACTGCAGAGGGTACAGACGAGATTTACCAGGAAGTTTCACTGGAAAATGTAGCGAGGAGATTTAGCAGGTTGTTGCATTGTTGAGGGTACAGAGGAGATTCAACAGGATGTGGCAGTGAAGAGGTTGCAGACGAGGTTAACCAGGAAGTTGCACTGGAGAGGGTACAGATGAGATTTAACAGTATGTTCCACTAGAGACGATACAGAGAAGATTTACAAGGAAGTTGTAATGGAGAGTTGACAGAGGAGATTTACCAGGATGTTGCACCGAGAGCATGCAGAGGAGATTTACCAGGATGTTGCTCTGCAGAGCGTGCAGAGATGATTCACAAAATTGTTGAACTTGATGGAGTACAGAGGAGATTTACCAGGATTTTGCAAAGAGAGTGTCAGAGGATATTTACCAGGATGTTGTACTGGAGAGTTTACAGCGGATATTTAACAGGATATTGCACTTGAGAGGGTGCAAAGGAGATTTCCCAGAATGTTGCACTGCAGAGGTAGAGAGGTGATTTACAAAGATATTGCAATAGACAGAGTAGAAAGGAGATTTACCAGGATGTTGCGCTGGCGATAGAACAGAGTAGATTTAACAGGGTGTTGTGCCAGAGAGGATTCAGAGGAGATTTGATGGGATGTTGCACTGGAGAGGTTACAGAGCAGATTAGCAGGATGTTGCAGTAGAGAGGATGCAGAGGAGATTTACCAGGATGTTGCACTGCAGTCTGTGCAGAGGTGATTGACAAGGATGTTGCACTGGAGAGTGTACTGATGAGAATTCCCAGTATTTTGCACTAGAGATGGTGCGGAGTAGATTTACCAGGATGTTGCACTGGAGAGGGTACAGAGGAGATTTACCAGGATGTTCCACTAGAGACGATACAGAGAAGATTTACTAGGATGTTGCACTGGAGTGGATACAAAGGAGAGTTACCAGGATATTACACCGAGAGCATGCAGAGGAGATTTACCAGTATGTTGCACTACAGATAGTATAGAGGAGATTTACAAGAATGTTACACTGGGTGGGGGTAGTGAGGAGATTAAGCAGGTTGTTGCACTGCTGCGGTACATAGCAGATTCAACAGGATGTTGCGGAGGAGAGGTTGCAGAAGAGATTTACCAGGATTTTGCACTGGAGAGGGTACACAGGCGATTTACCACGATATTCCACTAGAGATGAAACAGAAAAAAATTACCAGGATATTGCAATTTAGAGGTTACAATGGAGATTTACCAGGATATTACACCGAGAGCGTGCAGAGGAGATTTACCAGGATGTTGGAGTGGAGAGGGTACAGAGGAGATTTACCTGTATGTAGAACAGGAGAAGGTACAGAGGAGATTTCCCAGTATGTTGCATTAGAGAATGTACAGAGGAGAAATACCAGATTATTGCACTATAGAGGGTAGAGCGGAGTTTTAGGAGGATGTTACACTATAGAGATCACCAACGAGATTTACCAGGATGTGGCACTGTAGAGGTTACAGAGGAGATTTACCAGGGGATGTTGCACTTTAGAGAGTAAAGGGTAGATTTACCAGAATATTGTACTAGAGAATGTACAGAGGAGATTTACCAGGATGTTGCACTAGAACGGGTACAGAAGTGATTTGCCACGATGTTGCACTGCCGAGTGTACAGACGAGATTTGCCAGGATGTTGCACTGGAGTGGATTCAAAGGAGACTCACCAAGATATTACTCCGAGAGCATGCAGAGGAGATTTACCAGTATGTTGCACTAGAGAGAGTATAGAGGAGATTTACCAGGTTATTTTACGGTAGGGGGTGCAGAGGAGTTTTAACAGGATGTTAGATAATAGAGGGTACAGAGAAGATTTACAAGGATGTGGCACTAGAGAGGGTACAGAGGAGATTTACCTGTATGTAGAACAGGAGAAGGTACAGAGGAGATTTCCCAGTATGTTGCATTAGAGAATGTACAGAGGAGAAATACCAGATTATTGCACTATAGAGGGTAGAGCGGAGTTTTAGCAGGATGTTACACTATAGAGATCACCAACGAGATTTACCAGGATGTGGCACTGTAGAGGTTACAGAGGAGATTTACCAGGGGATGTTGCACTTTAGAGAGTAAAGGGTAGATTTACCAGAATATTGTACTAGAGAATGTACAGAGGAGATTTACCAGGATGTTGCACTAGAACGGGTACAGAAGTGATTTGCCACGATGTTGCACTGCCGAGTGTACAGACGAGATTTGCCAGGATGTTGCACTGGAGTGGATTCAAAGGAGACTCACCAAGATATTACTCCGAGAGCATGCAGAGGAGATTTACCAGTATGTTGCACTAGAGAGAGTATAGAGGAGATTTACCAGGTTATTTTACTGTAGGGGGTGCAGAGGAGTTTTAACAGGATGTTAGATAATAGAGGGTACAGAGAAGATTTACAAGGATGTGGCACTAGAGAGGGTACAGAGGAGATTTACCAAGATGTTGCACTGCAGAAGGTGCAGACGAGATTTACCAGGATGTTACACTGGAGAGTGTAGCGAGGAGATTTAGCAGGTTGTTGCACTGTTGAGGGTACAGAGGAGATTCAACAAGATGTGGCAGTGAAGAGGTTGCAGACAAGATTAACCAGAATATTGTACTAGAGATGGTACAGAGGAGATTAACCATGATGTTGCACTAGAGAGGGTGCAAAGGAGATTTACTAGGATATTGCTAAGAAAGGATACAGAGAAGATTTCCATGGATGTTGCACTAGAGAGGGTACAGAGGAGATTTGCCACGATGTTGCACTGCAGAGGGTACAGACGAGATTTACCAGGATGTTACACTGGAGTCTGTAGGGAGGAGATTTAGCAGGTTGTTGCGCTGTTGAGGGTATAGAGGAGATTCAACAGGATGTGGCAGTGCAGAGGTTGCAGACGAGGTTAACAAGGATGTTGCACTGTAGAGGGTACAGAGGAGATTTACCAGTATGTTCCTCTAGAGACGATACAGAGAAGATTTACCAGGATGTTGCACTGGAGTGGATACAAAGGAGACTTACCTGGATATTACACCGAGAGCATGCAGAGGAGATTTACCAGTGTGTTGCACTAGAGGCAGTATAGAGGAGATTTAAAAGGTTATTTTATTATAGACGGTGCAGAGGAGTTTTAGCAGGATGTTGCACTAGAACGGGTACAGAAGTGATTTGCCACGATGTTGCACTGCAGATTGTACATACGAGATTTGCCAGAATGTTGCACTGGAGTGGATTCAAAGGAGACTCACCAAGATATTACACCGAGAGCATGCAGAGGAGATTTACCAGTATGTTGCACTAGAGAGAGTATAGAGGAGATTTACCAGGTTATTTTACTCTAGGGAGTGCAGAGGACTTTTAACAGGGTGTTAGATAATAGAGGGTACAGAGAAGATTTACAAGGATGTGGCACTAGAGAGGGTACAGAGGAGATTTACCAAGATGTTGCACTGCAGAAGGTGCAGACGAGATTTACCAGGATGTTACACTGGAGAGTGTAGCGAGGAGATTTAGCAGGTTGTTGCACTGTTGAGGGTACAGAGGAGATTCAACAAGATGTGGCAGTGGAGAGGTTGCAGTCAAGGTTAACCAGAATATTGTACTAGAGAAGGTACAGAGGAGATTTACCATGATGTTGCACTAGAGAGGGTGCAAAGGAGATTTACTAGGATATTGCTAAGAAAGGACACAGAGAAGATTTACATGTATGTTGCACTAGAGAGGGTACAGAGGAGATTTGCCACGATGTTGCACTGTAGAGGGTACAGACGAGAGTTACCAGGATGTTACACTGGAGACTGTAGGGAGGAGATTTAGCAGGTTGTTGCACTGTTGAGGGTGCAGAGGAGATTCAACAGGATGTGGCAGTGCAGAGGTTGCAGACGAGGTTAACAAGGATGTTGCACTGTAGAGGGTACAGAGGAGATTTACCAGTATGTTACTCTAGAGACGATACAGAGAAGATTTACCAGGATGTTGCACTGCAGTGGATACAAAGGAGGCTTACCAGGATATTACACCGAGAGCATGCAGAGGAGATTTACCAGGGTGTTGCACTAGAGGCAGTATAGAGGAGATTTAAAAGTTTATTTTATTATAGAGGGTGCAGAGGAGTTTTAGCAGGATGTTAGACAATAGAGGATACAGAGAAGATTTACAAGGATGTTGCACTATAGAGGGTACAGAGGAGATTTACCACGATGTTGCACTCAAGAGGTTACAGACGAGATTTACCAGGATGTTACACTGGAAAATGTAGCGAGGAGATTTAGCAGGTTGTTGCATTGTTGAGGGTAGAGAGGAGATTCAACAGGATGTGGCAGTGAAGAGGTTGCAGACGAGGTTAACCATGAAGTTGCACTGGAGAGGGTACAGATGAGATTTACCAGTATGTTCCACTAGAGACGATACAGAGAAGATTTACAAGGAAGTTGTACTGGAGAGTTGACAGAGGAGATTTACCAGGATGTTGCACCGAGAGCATGCAGAGGAGATTTACCAGGATGTTGCTCTGCAGAGCGTGCAGAGGTGATTTACAAAAATGTTGAACTTGATGGAGTACAGTGGAGATTTACCAGGATTTTGCAAAGAGAGTGTCAGAGGATATTTACCAGGATGTTGTACTGGAGAGTTTACAGCGGATATTTAACAGGATATTGCACTTGAGAGGGTGCAAAGGAGATTTACCAGAATGTTGCACTGCAGAGGGTAGAGAGGTGATTTACAAGGATATTGCAATAGACAGAGTAGAAAGGAGATTTACCAGGATGTTGCGCTGGCGATGGAACAGAGTAGATTTAACAGGGTGTTGTGCCAGAGAGGATTCAGAGGAGATTTGATGGGATGTTGCACTGGAGAGGTTACAGAGCAGATTAGCAGGATGTTGCAGTAGAGAGGATGCAGAGTAGATTTACCAGGATGCTGCACTGCAGTCTGTGCAGAGGTGATTGACAAGGATGTTGCACCGGAGAGTGTACTGATGAGAATTGCCAGTATTTTGCACTAGAGATGGTGCGGAGTTAATTTACCAGGGTGTTGCACTGGAGAGGGTACTGAAGTGTATTAGCAGGATGTTGCACTGCGAGGGTACAGAAGCGATTTACCAGGATGTTACACTAGTGATGGTACAGAAGTGATTTACCAGGATGTTGCACTGGAGAGGGTACAGAAGAAATTTACCACGATGTTGCACTGGAGAGGTTTAAGAGGAGAATTACCAGGGGATGTTGCACTGCAGAGAGTATACGGTAGATTAACCAGAATATTGCACTAGAAATGGTGCAGAGGTGATTTAGTAGGAAGTTGCACTAGAAAGGATGCAGAGGAGATTTACGACGATGTTGCACTAGAGAGGGTACAGAGGACACTTGCCACGATGTTGGAGTAGAGAGGTTACAGTGGAGATTTACCAGTATGTTGCACTAGAGAGCGTGCAGAGGAGATTTAGCAGGATGAGAGAGTGGAGAGGGTACAGAGGACATTGATCATTATGTTGCACTACAGAGAGTACAGAGGAGATTTAACAGTTATTGCACTATAGAGGGTACAGAGGAATTTAACCAGAATGTTACACTAGAGAGGGTAAAGTGGAGATTTTCCAGGATGTTCAACTAGAGAGCTGCAGACGAGATTTACCTGCATGCTGTACTGGAGAGATTACAGAGGAGATTTACCAGGATGTTGCACTGGAGATTTACAGAGGAGATTAATCAGGATGATCCACTAGAGAGGATACAGAGGAGATTTACCAGAATGTTGCATTGGAGAGGATACAGAGGAGATTTACCAGGATGTTTCACTGGAGATTGTAGCGAGGAGATTTAGCAGGTTGTTGCACTGTTGAGGGTACAGAGGAAATTCAACAGGATGTGGCAGTGGAGAGGTTGCAGACGAGGTTAACCAGGATGTTGCACTGGAGAGGGTACAGAGGAGATTTACCAGGATGTTCCACTAGAGACGATACAGAGAAGATTTACTAGGATGTTGCACTGGAGTGGATACAAAGGAGAGTTACCAGGATATTACACCGAGAGCATGCAGAGGAGATTTACCAGTATGTTGCACTACAGATAGTATAGAGGAGATTTACTAGGATGTTACACTGGTGGGGGTAGTGAGGAGATTAAGCAGGTTGTTGCACTGCTGCGGTACATAGCAGATTCAACAGGATGTTGCGGATGAGAGGTTGCAGAAGAGATTTACCAGGATTTTGCACTGGAAAGGGTACACAGGAGATTTACCACGATATTCCACTAGAGATGATACAGAAAAAAATTACCAGGATATTGCAATTTAGAGGTTACATTGGAGACTTACCAGGATATTACACCGAGAGCGTGCAGAGGAGATTTACCAGGATGTTGGAGTGAAGAGGGTGCAGAGGAGATTTACCTGGATGTAGAACAGGAGAAGGTACAGAGGAGATTTCCCAGTATGTTGCATTAGAGAATGTACAGAGGAGAAATACCAGATTATTGCACTATAGAGGGTACAGCGGAGTTTTAGCAGGATGTTACACTATAGAGATCGCCAAGGAGCTTTACCAGGATGTGGCACTGTAGAGGTTAAAGAGGAGATTTACGAGGGGATTTTGCACTTTAGAAAGTAATGTGTAGATTTACCAGAATATTGTACTAGAGAAGGTAGAGAGGAGATTTACCAGGATGTTGCACTAGAACGGGTACAGAAGTGATTTGCCACGATGTTGCACTGCAGAGGGTACAAACGAGATTTGCCAGGGTGTTGCACTGGAGTGGATTCAAAGGAGACATCACCAAGATATTACACCGAGAGCATGCAGAGGAGATTTACCTGTCTGTTGCACTAGAGAGAGTATAGAGGAGATTTACCAGGTTATTTTACTGTAGGGGGTGCAGAGGAATTTTAGCAGAATGTTAGACAATAGTGGGTACAGAGAAGATTTACAAGGATGTGGCACTAGAGAGGGTACAGAGGAGATTTACCAAGATATTGCACTGCAGAGGGTGCAGACGCGATTTACCAGGATATTATACTGGAGAGTGTAGCGAGGAGATTTAGCAGGTTGTTGCACTGTTGAGGGTACAGAGGAGATTCAACAGGATGTGGCAGTGGAGAGGTTGCAGACGAGGTTAACCTGAATATTGTACTAGAGAAGGTTAAGAGGAGATTTACCATGATGTTGCACTAGAGAGGGTGCAAAGGAGATTTACTAGGATATTGCTAAGAAAGGATACAGAGAAGATTTACATGGATGTTGCACTAGAGAGGGTACAGAGGAGATTTGCCACGATGTTGCACTGCAGAGGGTACAGACGAGATTTACCAGGATGTTACCCTAGAGAGTGTAGCGAGGAGATTTAGCAGGTTGTTGCGCTGTTGAGTGTACAGAGGAGATTCAACAGGATGTGGCAGTGCAGTGGTTGCAGACGAGGTTAACAAGGAGGTTGCACTGGAGAGGGTACAGAGGAGGTTTACCAGTATGTTTCTCTAGAGACGATACAGAGAAGATTGACCAGGATGTTGCACTGGAGTGGATACAAAGGAGACTTACCAGGATATTACACCGAGAGCATGCAGACGAGATTTACCAGTATGTTGCACTAGAGAGAGTATAGAGGAGATTTAAAAGGTTATTTTATTATAGAGGGTGCAGAGGAGTTTTAGCAGGATGTTAGACTAGAGAGGATACAGAGAAGATTAACAAGGATGTTGCACTATAGAGGGTACAGAGGAGATTTACCACGATGTTGCACTGCAGAGGGTACATACGAGATTTACCAGGAAGTTTCACTGGAAAATGTAGCGAGGAGATTTAGCAGGTTGGTGCATTGTTGAGGGTACAGAGGAGATTCAACAGGATGTGGCAGTGAAGAGGTTGCAGACGAGGTTAACCAGGAAGTTGCACTGGAGAGGGTACAGATGAGATTTACCAGTATGTTCCACTAGAGACGATACAGAGAAGATTTACAAGGAAGTTGTAATGGAGAGTTGACAGAGTAGATTTACCAGGATGTTGCACCGAGAGCATGCAGAGGAGATTTACCAGGATGTTGCTCTGCAGAGCGTGCAGAGGTGATTTACAAAATTGTTGAACTTGATGGAGTACAGAGGAGATTTACCAGGATTTTGCAAAGAGAGTGTCAGAGGATATTTACCAGGATGTTGTACTGGAGAGTTTACAGCGGATATTTAACAGGATATTGCACTTGAGCGGGTGCAAAGGAGATTTACCAGAATGTTGCACTGCAGAGGGTAGAGAGGTGATTTACAAGGATATTGCAATAGACAGAGTAGAAAGGAGATTTACCAGGATGTTGCGCTCGCGATGGAACAGAGTAGATTTAACAGGGTGTTGTGCCAGAGAGGATTCAGAGGAGATTTGATGGGATGTTGCACTGGAGAGGTTACAGAGCAGATTAGCAGGATGTTGCAGTAGAGAGGATGCAGAGTAGATTTACCAGGATGCTGCACTGCAGTCTGTGCAGAGGTGATTGACAAGGATGTTGCACTGGAGAGTGTACTGATGAGAATTGCCAGTATTTTGCACTAGAGATGGTGCGGAGTTAATTTACCAGGGTGTTGCACTGGAGAGGGTACTGAAGTGTATTAGCAGGATGTTGCACTGCGAGGGTACAGAAGCGATTTACCAGGATGTTACACTAGTGATGGTACAGAAGTGATTTACCAGGATGTTGCACTGGAGAGGGTACAGAAGAAATTTACCACGATGTTGCACTGGAGAGGTTTAAGAGGAGAATTACCAGGGGATGTTGCACTGCAGAGAGTATACGGTAGATTAACCAGAATATTGCACTAGAAAGGGTGCAGAGGAGATTTAGTAGGAAGTTGAACTAGAAAGGATGCAGAGGAGATTTACGAGGATGTTGCACTAGAGAGGGTACAGAGGACACTTGCCACGATGTTGGAGTGGAGAGGGTACAGTGGAGATTTACCAGTATGTTGCACTAGAGAGCGTGCAGAGGAGATTTACCAGGATGAGAGAGTGGAGAGGGTACAGAGGACATTTATCAGTATGTTGCACTACAGAGAATAGAGAAGGAGATTTACCAGGTTATTGCACTATAGAGGGTACAGAGGAATTTTACCAGAATGTTACACTAGAGATGGTAAAGTGGAGATTTTCCAGGATGTTCAACTAGAGAGCTATAGACGAGATTTACCTGCATGTTGCACTGGAGAGATTACAGAGGAGATTTACCAGGATGTTGCACTGGAGAGGTACAGAGGAGATTAATCAGGATGATCCACTAGAGAGGATTCAGACGAGGTTAACCAGGATGTTGCACTGGAGAGGGTACAGAGGAGATTTACCAGGATGTTCCACTAGAGATGATACAGAGAAGATTTACTAGGATGTTTCACTGGAGTGGATACAAATGTGAGTTACCAGGATATTACACAGAGAACATGCAGAGGAGATTACCAGTATGTTGCACTACAGATAGTATAGAGGAGGTTTACCAGGATGTTACACTGGTGGGGGTAGTGAGGAGATTAAGCAGGTTGTTGCACTGCTGCGGTACATAGCAGATTCAACAGGATGTTGCGGATGAGAGGTTGCAGAAGAGATTTACCAGGATTTTGCACTGGAGAGGATACACAGGAGATTTACCACGATATTCCACTAGAGATGATACAGAAAAAAATTACCAGGATATTTCAATTTAGAGGTTACAATGGAGACTTACCAGGATATTACACCGAGAGCGTGCAGAGGAGATTTACCAGGATGTTGGAGTGGAGAGGGTACAGAAGAGATTTACCTGGATGTAGAACAGGAGAAGGTACAGAGGAGATTTCCCAGTATGTTGCATTAGAGAATGTACAGAGGAGAAATACCAGATTATTGCACTATAGAGGGTACAGCGGAGTTTTAGCAGGATGTTACACTATAGAGATCGCCAAGGAGATTTACCAGGATGTGGCACTGTAGAGGTTAAAGAGGAGATTTACCAGGGGATGTTGCACTTTAGAGAGTAAAGGGTAGATTTACCAGAATATTGTACTAGAGAAGGTAGAGAGGAGATTTACCAGGATGTTGCACTAAAACGGGTACACCGAGAGCATGCAGAGGAGATTTACCAGTGTGTTGCACTAGAGGCAGTATAGAGGAGATTTAAAAGGTTATTTTATTATAGACGGTGCAGAGGAGTTTTAGCAGGATGTTGCACTAGAACGGGTACAGAAGTGATTTGCCACGATGTTGCACTGCAGATTGTACAGACGAGATTTGCCAGGATGTTGCACTGGAGTGGATTCAAAGGAGACTCACCAAGATATTACACCGAGAGCATGCAGAGGAGATTTACCAGTATGTTGCACTAGAGAGAGTATAGAGGAGTTTTACCAGGTTATTTTACTCTAGGGACTGCAGAGGAGTTTTAACAGGATGTTAGATAATAGAGGGTACAGAGAAGATTTACAAGGATGTGGCACTAGAGAGGGTACAGAGGAGATTTACCAAGATGTTGCACTGCAGAAGGTGCAGACGAGATTTACCAGGATGTTACACTGGAGAGTGTAGCGAGGAGATTTAGCAGGTTGTTGCACTGTTGAGGGTACAGAGGAGATTCAACAAGATGTGGCAGTGGAGAGGTTGCAGTCAAGGTTAACCAGAATATTGTACTAGAGAAGGTACAGAGGAGATTTACCATGATGTTGCACTAGAGAGGGTGCAAAGGAGATTTACTAGGATATTGCTAAGAAAGGACACAGAGAAGATTTACATGTATGTTGCACTAGAGAGGGTACAGAGGAGATTTGCCACGATGTTGCACTGTAGAGGGTACAGACGAGAGTTACCAGGATGTTACACTGGAGACTGTAGGGAGGAGATTTAGCAGGTTGTTGCACTGTTGAGGGTGCAGAGGAGATTCAACAGGATGTGGCAGTGCAGAGGTTGCAGACGAGGTTAACAAGGATGTTGCACTAGAGAGGGTACAGAGGACACTTGCCACGATGTTGGAGTAGAGAGGTTACAGTGGAGATTTACCAGTATGTTGCACTAGAGAGCGTGCAGAGGAGATTTAGCAGGATGAGAGAGTGGAGAGGGTACAGAGGACATTGATCATTATGTTGCACTACAGAGAGTACAGAGGAGATTTAACAGGTTATTGCACTATAGAGGGTACAGAGGAATTTAACCAGAATGTTACACTAGAGAGGGTAAAGTGGAGATTTTCCAGGATGTTCAACTAGAGAGCTGCAGACGAGATTTACCTGCATGCTGTACTGGAGAGATTACAGAGGAGATTTACCAGGATGTTGCACTGGAGATTTACAGAGGAGATTAATCAGGATGATCCACTAGAGAGGATACAGAGGAGATTTACCAGAATGTTGCATTGGAGAGGAAACAGAGGAGATTTACCAGGATGTTTCACTGGAGATTGTAGCGAGGAGATTTAGCAGGTTGTTGCACTGTTGAGGGTACAGAGGAAATTCAACAGGATGTGGCAGTGGAGAGGTTGCAGACGAGGTTAACCAGGATGTTGCACTGGAGAGGGTACAGAGGAGATTTACCAGGATGTTCCACTAGAGACGATACAGAGAAGATTTACTAGGATGTTGCACTGGAGTGGATACAAAGGAGAGTTACCAGGATATTACACCGAGAGCATGCAGAGGAGATTTACCAGTATGTTGCACTACAGATAGTATAGAGGAGATTTACTAGGATGTTACACTGGTGGGGGTAGTGAGGAGATTAAGCAGGTTGTTGCACTGCTGCGGTACATAGCAGATTCAACAGGATGTTGCGGATGAGAGGTTGCAGAAGAGATTTACCAGGATTTTGCACTGGAAAGGGTACACAGGAGATTTACCACGATATTCCACTAGAGATGATACAGAAAAAAATTACCAGGATATTGCAATTTAGAGGTTACATTGGAGACTTACCAGGATATTACACCGAGAGCGTGCAGAGGAGATTTACCAGGATGTTGGAGTGATGAGGGTGCAGAGGAGATTTACCTGGATGTAGAACAGGAGAAGGTACAGAGGAGATTTCCCAGTATGTTGCATTAGAGAATGTACAGAGGAGAAATACCAGATTATTGCACTATAGAGGGTACAGCGGAGTTTTAGCAGGATGTTACACTATAGAGATCGCCAAGGAGCTTTACCAGGATGTGGCACTGTAGAGGTTAAAGAGGAGATTTACGAGGGGATTTTGCACTTTAGAAAGTAATGTGTAGATTTACCAGAATATTGTACTAGAGAAGGTAGAGAGGAGATTTACCAGGATGTTGCACTAGAACGGGTACAGAAGTGATTTGCCACGATGTTGCACTGCAGAGGGTACAAACGAGATTTGCCAGGGTGTTGCACTGGAGTGGATTCAAAGGAGACATCACCAAGATATTACACCGAGAGCATGCAGAGGAGATTTACCTGTCTGTTGCACTAGAGAGAGTATAGAGGAGATTTACCAGGTTATTTTACTGTAGGGGGTGCAGAGGAATTTTAGCAGAATGTTAGACAATAGTGGGTACAGAGAAGATTTACAAGGATGTGGCACTAGAGAGGGTACAGAGGAGATTTACCAAGATATTGCACTGCAGAGGGTGCAGACGCGATTTACCAGGATATTATACTGGAGAGTGTAGCGAGGAGATTTAGCAGGTTGTTGCACTGTTGAGGGTACAGAGGAGATTCAACAGGATGTGGCAGTGGAGAGGTTGCAGACGAGGTTAACCTGAATATTGTACTAGAGAAGGTTAAGAGGAGATTTACCATGATGTTGCACTAGAGAGGGTGCAAAGGAGATTTACTAGGATATTGCTAAGAAAGGATACAGAGAAGATTTACATGGATGTTGCACTAGAGAGGGTACAGAGGAGATTTGCCACGATGTTGCACTGCAGAGGGTACAGACGAGATTTACCAGGATGTTACACTGGAGAGTGTAGCGAGGAGATTTAGAAGGTTGTTGAGCTGTTGAGGGTACAGAGGAGATTCAACAGGATGTGGCAGTGCAGAGGTTGCAGACGAGGTTAACAAGGATATTGCACTGGAGAGGGTACAGAGGAGATTTACCAGTATCTTCCTCTGGAGACGATACAGAGAAGATTGACCAGGATGTTGCACTGGAGTGGATACAAAGGAGACTTACCAGGATATTACACCGAGAGCATGCAGAGGAGATTTACCAGTATGTTGCACTAGAGAGAGTATAGAGGAGATTTAAAAGGTTATTTTATTATAGAGGGTGCAGAGGAGTTTTAGCAGGAAGTTAGACTAGAGAGGATACAGAGAAGATTTACAAGGATGTTTCACAAAAGAGTGTACAGTGGAGATTTACCACAATGTTCCACTGCAGAGGGTACAGACGAGATTTACCAGGATGTTTCACTGGAAAATGTAGCGAGGAGATTTAGCAGGTTGTTGCATTGTTGAGGGTACAGAGGAGATTCAACAGAATGTGGCAGTGAAAAGGTTGCAGACGAGGTTAACCAGGAAGTTGCACTGGAGAGGGTACAGATGAGATTTACCAGTATGTTCCACTAGAGACGATACAGAGAAGATTTACAAGGAAGTTGTACTGGAGAGTTGACAGAGGAGATTTACCAGGATGTTGCACCGAGAGCATGCAGAGGAGATTTACCAGGATGTTGCTCTGCAGAGCGTGCAGAGGTGATTTACAAAAATGTTGAACTTGATGGAGTACAGAGGAGATTTACCAGGATTTTGCAAAGAGAGTGTCAGAGGATATTTACCAGGATGTTGTACTGGAGAGTTTACAGCGGATATTTAACAGGATATTGCACTTGAGAGGGTGCAAAGGAGATTTACCAAAATGTTGCACTGCAGAGGGTAGAGAGGTGATTTACAAGGATATTGCAATAGACAGAATAGAAAGGAGATTTACCAGGATATTGCGCTGGCGATGGAACAGAGTAGATTTAACAGGGTGTTGTGCCAGAGAGCATTCAGAGGCGATTTGATGGGATGTTGCACTGGAGAGGTTACAGAGCAGATTAGCAGTATGTTGCAGTAGAGAGGATGCAGAGGAGATTTAGCAGGATGTTGCACTGCAGTCTGTGCAAAGGTGATTGACAAGGATGTTGCACTGGAGAGTGTACTGATGAGAATTACCAGTATTTTGCACTAGAGATGGTGCGGAGTCGATTTACCAGGACGTTGCACTGGAGAGGGTACTGAAGTGTATTAGCAGGCTGTTGCACTGCGAGGGTACAGAAGCGATTTACCAGGATGTTACACTAGTGAGGGTACAGAAGTGATTTACCAGGATGTTGCACTGGAGAGGGTACAGAAGAGATTTACCACGATGTTGCACTGGAGAGGTTATAGAGGAAAATTACCAGGGGATGTTGCACTGCAGAGAGTATAAGGTAGATTTACCAGAATATTGCACTAGAAAGGGTGCAGAGGAGATTTAGTAGGAATTTGCACTAGAAAGAATGCAGAGGAGATTTTCGAGAATGTTGCACTATAGACGGTACAGAGGACACTTACCACGATGTTGGAGTGGAGAGGGTACAATGGAGATTTACAAGTATGTTGCACTAGAGAGCGTGCAGAGGAGATTTACCAGGATGAGAGAGTGGAGAGGGTACAGAGGACATTTATCAGTATGTTGCACTAAAGAGAGTACAGTGGAGATTTACCAGGTTATTGCACTATAGAGAGTACAGAGGAATTTTACTAGAATGTTACACTAGAGAGGGTACAGTGCAGATTTTCCAGGATGTTCAACTAGAGAGCTACAGACGAGATTTACCTGCATGTTGCACTGGAGAGATTACAGAGGAGATTTACCAGGATGTTGCACTGGAGAGGTACAGAGGAGATTAATACGGATGATCCACTAGAGAGGATACAGAGGAGATTTACCAGAATGTTGCATTGGAGATGGTACAGAGGAGATTTACCAGGATGTTTCACTGAAGATTGTAGCGAGGAGATTTAGCAGGTTGTTGCACTGTTGAGGGTACAGAGGAAATTCAACAGGATGTGGCAGTGGAGAGGTTGCAGACGAGGTTAACCAGGATGTTGCACTGGAGAGGGTACAGAGTAGATTTACCAGGATGTTCCACTAGAGACGATACAGAGAAGATTTACTAGGATGTTGCATTGGAGTGGATACAAAGGAGAGTTACCAGGATATTACACTGAGATCATGCAGAGGAGATTTACCAGTATGTTGCACTACATATAGTATAGAGGAGATTTACCAGGATGTTACACTGGTGGGGGTAGTGAGGAGATTAAGCAGGTTGTTGCACTGCTGCGGTACATAGCAGATTCAACAGGATGTTGCGGAGGAGAGGTTGCAGAAGAGATTTACCAGGATTTTGCACTGGAGAGGGTACACAGAAGATTTAGCACGATATTCCACTAGAGATGATACAGAAAAAAATTACCTGAATATTGCAATTTAGAGGTTACAATGGAAACTTACCAGGATATTACACCGAGAGCGTGCAGAGGAGATTTACCAGGATGTTGGAGTGGAGAGGGTACAGACGAGATTTACCTGGATGTAGAACAGGAGAAGGTACAGAGGAGATTTCCCAGTATGTTGCATTAGAGAATGTACAGAGGAGAAATACCAGATTGTTGCTCTATAGAGGGTACAGCGGAGTTTTAGCAGGATGTTACACTATAGAGATCGCCAAGGAGATTTACCAGGATGTGGCACTGTAAAGGTTAAAGAGGAGATTTACCAGGGGATGTTGCACTTTAGAGAGTAAAGGGTAGATTTACTAGAATATTGTACTAGATAAGGTACAGAGGAGATTTACCAGGATGTTGCACTAGAACGGGTACAGAAGTGATTTGCCACGATGTTGCACTGCAGAAGGTACAAACGAGATTTTCCAGGATGTTGCACTGGAGTGGATTCAAAGGAGACTCACCAAGATATTACACCGAGAGCATGCAGAGGAGATTTACCAGTATGTTGCACTAGAGAGAGTATAGAGGAGGTTTACCAGGTTATTTTACTGTAGGGGGTGCAGAGGAGTTTTAGCAGGATGTTAGGCAATAGAGGGTATAGAGAAGATTTACAAGGATGTGGCACTATAGAGGGTACAGAGGAGATTTACCAAGATGTTGCACTGCAGAGGGTGCAGACGAGATTTACCAGGATGTTACACTGGAGAGTGTAGCGAGGAGATTTAGCAGGTTGTTGCACTGTTGAGGGTACAGAGGAGATTCAACAGGATATGGCAGTGGAGAGGTTGCAGACGAGGTTAACCAGAATATTGTACTTGAGAAGGTACAGAGGAGATTTACCATGATGTTGCACTAGAGAGGGTGCAAAGTAGATTTTCTAGGATATTGCTAAGGAAATATACAGAGAAGATTTACGTGGATGTTGCACTAGAGAGGGTACAGAGGAGATTTGCCACGATGTTGCACTGCAGAGTGTACAGACGAGATTTACCAGGATGTTACACTGGAGAGTGTAGTGAGGAGATTTAGCAGGTTGTTGCGCTGTTGAGGGTACAGAGGAGATTCAACAAGATGTGGCAGTGCAGTGGTTGCAGACGAGGTTAACAAGGATGTTGCACTGGAGAGGGTACAGAGGAGATTTACCAGTATGTTCCTCTAGAGACGATACAGAGAAGATAGACCAGGATGTTGCACTGGAGTGGATACAAAGGAGACTTACCAGGATATTACACCGAGAGCATGCAGAGGAGATTTACCAGTATGTTGCACTAGAGAGAGTATAGAGGAGATTTAAAAGGTTATTTTATTATAGAGTGTGCAGAGGAGTTTTAGCAGGATGTTAGACTAGAGAGGATACAGAGAAGATTTACAAGGATGTTGCACTATAGAGGGTACAGAGGAGATTTACCACGATGTTGCGCTGCAGAGTGTACAGACGAGATTTACCAGGATGTTTCAATGGAAAATGTAGCGAGGAGATTTAGCAGGTTGTTGCATTGTTGAGGGTACAGAGGAGATTCAACAGGATGTGGCAGTGAAGAGGTTGCAGACGAGGTTAATCAGGAAGTTGCACTGCAGAGGGTACAGATGAGATTTATCAGTATGTTCCACTAGAGACGATACAGAGTCGATTTACAAGGAAGTTGTACTGGAGAGTTGACAGAGGAGATTTACCAGGATGCTGCGCCGAGAGCATGCAGAGGAGATTTACCAGGATGTTGCTCTGCAGAGCGTGCAGTGGTGATTTACAAAAATGTTGAACTTGTTGGAATACAGAGGAGATGTACCAGGATTTTGCAAAGAGAGTGTCAGAGGATATTTACCGGTATGTTGTACTGGAGATTTTACAGCGGATATTTATCAGGATAATGCATTTGAGAGGGTGCAAATGAGATTTCCCAGAATGTTGCACTGCAGAGGGTAGAGAGGTGATTTACAAGGATATTGCAATAGACAGAGTAGAAAGCAGATTTACCAGACTGTTGCGCTGGCGATGGAACAGAGTAGATTTAACAGGGTGTTGTTTCAGAGAGGATTCAGAGGAGATTTGATGGGATGTTGCACTGGAGAGATAACAGAGCAGATTAGCAGGAGGTTGCAGTAGAGAGGATGCAGAGGAGATTTACCAGGATGTTGCACTGCAGTCTGTGCAGAGGTGATTGACAAGGATGTTGCACTGGAGAGTGTACTGATGGGAATTACCAGTATTTTGCACTAAAGATGGTGCGGAGTCGATTTACCAGGTTGTTGCACTGGAGAGGGTTCAGAAGAGATTTACCACGATGTTGCACTGGAGAGGTTATAGAGGAGAATTACCAGGGGAGGTTGCACTTCAGAGAGTATATCGTAGATTTACCAGAATATTGCACTAGAGAGGGTGCAGAGGAGATTTAGTAGGAAGTTGCACTAGAAAGAATGCAGAGGAGATTTACGAGGATGTTGCACTAGAGAGGGTACAGAGGACACTTACCACGATGTTGGAGTGGAGAGGGTACAGAGGAGATTAACCAGTATGTTGCACTAGAGAGCGTGCAGAGGAGATTTACCAGGATGAGAGAGTGGAGAGGGTACAGAGGACATTTATCAGTATGTTGCACTACAGAGAGTACAGAGGAGATTTACCAGGTTATTGTACTATAGAGGGTACAGAGGAATTTTACCAGAATGTTACACTAGAGAGGGTAAAGTGGAGATTTTCCAAGATGTTCAACTAGAGAGCTACAGACGAGATTTACCTGCATGTTGCACTGGAGAGATTACAGAGGTTATTTACCTGGATGTTGCACTGGAGAGGTACAGAGGAGATTAATCAGGATGATCCACTAGAGAGGATACAGAGAAGATTTACCAGAATGTTGCATTGGAGAGGGTACAGAGGAGATTTACCAGGATGTTACACTGGAGAATGAAGCGAGGAGATTTAGCAGGTTGTTGCACTGTTGAGGGTACAGAGGAAATTCAACATGATGAGGCAGTGGAGAGGTAGCAGACGAGGTTAACCAGGATGTTGCACTGGAGAGGGTACAGAGGAGATTGACCAGGATGTTCCACTAGAGACGATACATAGAACATTTACTAGGATGTTGCACTGGAGTGGATACAAAGGAGAGTTACCAGGATATTACACCGAGAGCATGCAGAGGAGATTTACCAGTATGGTGCACTACAGATAATATTGAGGAGATTTACCAAGATGTTACACTGGTGGGGGTAGTGAGGAGATTAAGCAGGTTGTTGCACTGCTGCGGTACATAGCAGATTCAACAGGATGTTGCGGAGGAAAGGTTGCAGAAGAGATTTACCAGGATTTTGCACTGGAGAGGGTACACAGGGGATTTAACACGATAATCCACTAGAGATGATACAGATAAAAATTAACAGGATATTGCAATTTAGAGGTTACAATGGAGACTTACCAGGATATTACACCGAGAGCGTGCAGAGAGATTTACCAGGATGTTGGAGTGGAGAGGGTACAGAGGAGATTTACCTGGATTAAGAACAGGAGAAGGTACAGAGGAGATTTCCCAGTATGTTGCATTAGAGAATGTACAGAGGAGAAATACCAGATTATTGAACTATGGAGGGTACAGAAGAGTTTTAGCAGGATGTTACACTATAGATATCGCCAAGAAGATTTACCAGGATGTAGCACTGTAGAGGTTACAGAGGAGATTTACCAGGGGATGTTGCACTTTAGAGAGTAAAGGGTAGATTTACCAGAATATTGTACTAGAGAAGGTACAGAGGAGATTTACCAGGATGTTGCACTAGAACGGGTACAGAAGAGATTTGCCACGATGTTGCACTGCAGAGAGTACAGACGAGATTTGCCAGGATGTTGCACTGGAGTTGATACAAAGGAGACTCACCAAGATATTACACCGAGAGCATGAAGACGAGATTTACCAGTATGTTGCACTAGAGAGAGTATAGAGGAGATTTACCAGGTTATTTTACTGTAGGGGGTGCAGAGGAGTTTTAGCAGGATGTTAGACAAGAGAGGGTACAGAGAAGATTTACAAGGATGTGGCACTAGAGATGGTACAGAGGAGATTTACCAAGATGTTGCACGGCAGAGTGTGCAGACGAGATTTACCAGGATGTTGCACTGGAGAGTGTAGCGATGAGAATTACAAGGTTGTTGCACTGTTGAGGGTACAGAGGAGATTCAACAGGATGTGGCAGTGGAGAGGTTGCAGACGCGGTTAACCAGGATGTTGCACTGGAGAGGGTACAGAGGAGATTTACCAGTATGTTCCACTTGAGACGATACAGAGTAGATTTACCAGGATGTTGCACTCGAGTGGATACAAAGGAGACTTACCAGGATATTACACCGAGAGCATGCAGAGGAGATTTATCAGTATTTTGCGCTACAGACAGTATAGAGGAGACATACCAGGTTATTGCACTATAGAGGGTGCAGAGGAGTTTGAGCAGGATGTTAGACTAGAGAGGGTACAGAGAAGGTTTACAAGGATGTTGCACTAGAGAAGGTACAGAGGAGATTTACCACGATGTTGCACTGCAGAGCGTACAGACGAGATTTACCAGGATGTTCCACTAGAGACGATATAGAGATGATTTATAAGGATGTTGCATTGGAGAGGGTACAGAGGAGATTTATCAGGATGTTGCGCTAGAGAGGACAAAAAGGAGATTTTCCCAGATGTTGCACAGGAGATTATACAGAGGATATTTAACAGGATGTTGCACTTCTAAGGGAACAGAGGATATTTATCAGAATGATCGACTAGAGATGATACAAAGGAGATTCATCAGAATGTTGCACTGGAGAGGGTACAGAGGAGCTTTACAACGATGTTGCATCGAGAGCGTGCAGAGCAGCATTACCAGGATGCTAGACAGGAGGTGGTACAGGAGAAATTTACCAGTATGTTCCAGTGATGTGGATATAGAGTAGATTTACCAGCATGTTGCACTGGAGAGGGTGCAGAGGAGACTTACCAGTTTATTGCACTGCAGAGGATGCAGAGGAATTTTACCAGGATGTTACACTGCAGAGTGTACAGATGAGATTTACCAGCATGTTACACTGGTGGGTGTAGTGAGGAATTAAGCAGGTTGTTGTACTGCTGCGGTACATAGCAGATTCAACAGGATGTTGCAGAGGAGAGGTTGCAGAGGAGATTTACCAGGATTTTGCATTGGAGCGGTACAGAGGAGATTAATCAGGATGATCCACTTGAGAGGATACAGAGGAGATTTACCAGAATGTTGCATTGGAGAGGGTACAGAGGAGATTTACCAGGATGTTACACTGGAGATTGTAGCGAGGAGATTTAGCAGGTTGTTGCACTGTTGAGGGTTCAGAGGAAATTCAACAGGATGTGGCAGTGGAGAGGTTGCATACGAGGTTAACCAGGATGTTGCACTGGAGAGGGTACAGAGGAGATTTACCAGAATGTTCCACTAGAGACGATACAGAGAAGATTTACTAGGATGTTGCACTGTAGTGGATACAAAGGAGAGTTACCAGGATATTACACCGAGAGCATGCAGAGGAGATTTACCAGTATGTTGCACTATAGATAGTATAGAGGAGATTTACCAGGATGTTACACTGGTGGGGGTAGTGAGGAGATTAAGCAGGTTGTTGCACTGCTGCGGTACATAGCAGATTCAACAGGATGTTGCGGAGGAGAGGTTGCAGAAGAGATTTACCAGGATTTTGCACTGGAGAGGGTACACAGGAGATTTACCACGATATTCCACTAGAAATGATAAAGAAAAAAATTACCAGGATATTGCAATTTAGAGTTACAATGGAGACTTACCAGGATATTACAGCGAGAGCGTGCAGAGTAAATTTACCAGGATGTTGGAGTGGAGAGGGTACAGAGGAGATTTACCCGCATGTAGAACAAGAGAAGGTACAGAGGAGATTTCCCAGTATGTTGCATTAGAGAATCTACAGAGGATAAATACCAGATTATTGAACTATGGAGAGTACAGAGAAGTTTTAGCAGGATTCAACACTATAGAGATCGCCAAGGAGATTTACCAGGATGTGGCACTGTAGAGGTTACTGAGGAGATTTACCAGGGGATGCTGCACTTTAGAGAGTAAAGGGTAGATTTACCAGAATATTGTACTACAGAAGGTACAGAGGAGATTTACCAGGATGTTGCACTAGAACGGGTACAGAAGAGATTTGCCACGATGTTGCACTGCAGAGGGTACAGACGAGATTTGCCAGGATGTTGCACTGGAGTGGATACAAAGGAGACTCTCCAAGATATTACACCGAGAGCATGCAGAGGAGATTTACCAGTACGTTGCACTAGAGAGAGTATAGAGGAGACTTACCAGGTTATTTTACTGTAGGGGGTGCAGAGGAGTTTTAGCAGGCTGTTATACAAGAGAGGGTACAGAGAAGATTTACAAGGATGTGGCACTAGAGAGGGTACAGAGGAGATTTACCAAGATGTTGCACGGCAGAGGGTGAAGACGAGATTTACCAGGATGTTACACTGGAGAGTGTAGCGAGGAGATTTAGCAGGTTGTTGCACTGTTGAGGGTATAGAGGAGATTCAAAAGGATGTTGCAGTGGAGAGGTTGCAGACGAGGTTAACCAGGATGTTGCACTGGAGAGGGTACAGAGGAGATTTACCAGTATGTTCCACTAGAGACGATACAGAGTAGATTTACAAGGATGTTGCACTCGAGTGGATACAAAGGAGACTTACCAGGGTATTACACCGAGAGAATGCAGAGGAGATTTATCAGTATGTTGCACTACAGAGAGTATAGAGGAGATTTACCAGGTTATTGCACTATAGAGGGTGCAGAGGAGTTTTAGCAGGACGTTAGTCTAGAGAGGATACAGAGAAGGTTTACAAGGATGTTGGACTAGAGAAGATACAGAGGAGATTTACCACGATGTTGCACTGCAGAGCGTACAAACGAGATTTACCAGGATGTTACACTGGAGAGTGCAGCGAGGATATTTAGCAGGTTGTTGCACTGTTGAGGTTACAGTGGAGATTCAACAGGATGTGGCAGTGGAGAGGTTGCAGACGAGGTTAACCAGGATGTTGCACTGGAGAGGGTACAGAGGAGATTTACCAGTATGTTCCACTAGAGACGATACAGAGTAGATTTACCAGGATGTTGCACTCGAGTGGATACAAAGGAGACTTACCAGGATATTACACCGAGAGCATGCAGAGGAGATTTACCAGTATGTTGCACTACAGAGAGTATAGAGGAGACATACCAGGTTATTGCACTATAGAGAGTGCAGAGGAGTTTTAGCAGGATGTTAGACTAGAGAGGGTACAGAGAAGGTTTACAAGGATGTTGCACTAGAGAAGGTACAGAGGAGATTTACCACGATGTTGCACTGCAGAGCGTACAGACGAGATTTACCAGGATGTTCCACTACAGACGATACAGAGATGAATTATCAGGATGTTGCAGTGGAGAGGGTACAGAGGAGATTTATCAGGATATTGCGCTAGAGAGGTTACAAAGGAGATTTTCGCAGATGTTGCACTGGAGATTATACAGATGATATTTAACAGGATGTTGCACTTCTAATGGAACAGAGTAGATTTACCAGGATGATCGACTAGAGAGGATACAGATGAGATTTACCAGAATGTTGCACTGGAGAGTGTACAGAGGAGATTTACATGGATGTTGCATCGAGAGCGTGCAGAGCAGCATTACCAGGATGTTAGATAGGAGATGGTACAGAAGAGATTTACCAGTGTGTTCCAGTGAAGTGGATATAGAGGAGATTTACCAGCATGTTGCACTGGAGAGGGTACAGAGGAGACTTACCAGGGTATTGCACTGCAGAGGATGCAGATGAATTTTACCAGGATGTTACACTGCAGAGGGTACAGACGAGATTTACCATGATATTACACTGGTGGGGGTATTGAGGAGATTAAGCAGGTTGTTACACTGCTGTGGTACATAGCAGATTCAACAGGATGTTGCAGAGGAGAGGTTGCAGAGGAGATTTACCAGGATTTTGCACTGGCGATAGTACAGAGGAGATTTACCAGGATGTTCCACTAGAGATGATACAGAGAAAATTTACCAGGATATTGCAATATAGAGGTTACAAAGGAGACTTACCAGGATATTACACCGACAGCGTGCAGAGGAGATTTACCAGAATGTTGGAGTGGAGATGCTACAGAGGAGATTTACCTGGATGTTGAACAGGAGAATGTATAGAGGAGATTTACCGGTATGTTGCACTGGAGAGTGTACAGAGCAGAAATACCAGCTTATTGCACTATAGACGGTAAAGAGATTTTTCAGCAGGATGTTGCACTAGAGAGCGTACAGAGAAGATTTACAAGGATGTTGCACCAAGCGCGTGCAGAGCAGCATTACCAGGATGTTAGACAGGAGGTGGTACAGAAGAGATTTACCAGTATGTTCCAGTGAAGTAGATATAGAGGAGATTTACCAGAATGTTGCACTGGAGAGGGTACAGAGGAGACTTGCCAGGTTACTGCACTGCAGAGGATGCAGAGGAATTTTACCAGGATGTTACACTGCAGAGGGTACAGACGAGATATACCAGGATGTTACACTGCTGGGGGTAGTGAGGAGATTAAGTAGGTTGCTGCACTGCTGCGGTACATAGCAGATTCAACAGGATGTTGCTGAGGAGAGGTTGCAGAGGAGATTTACCAGGATTTTGCACTGGGGATAGTACAGAGGAGATTTACCAGGATATTGCAATATAGAGGTTACAAAGGAGACTTACCAGGATATTACACCGACAGCGTGCAGAGGAGATTTACCAGAATGTTGGAGTGGAGAGGGTACAGAGGAGATTTACCTGGATGTTGAACAGGAGAATTTATACAGGAGATTTACCGGTATGTTGCACTGGAGAGTGTACAGAGCAGAAATACCAGCTTATTACACTATAGACGGTAAAGAGGAGTTTCAGCAGGATGTTACACTAGAGAGCGTACAGAGGAGATTTACCAGGATGTTGCACTGGAGAGGTTACAGAGGAGATTTACCAGGGGATGTTGCACTTTAGAGAGTAAAAGGTAGATTTACCAGAATATTGTACTAGAGAGGGTACAGAGGAGATTTACCAGGATGTTGCACAAGAGAGGGTGCAAAGTAAATTTACTAGGATATTGCAGTAGAAAAGATACAGAGTACATTTACAAGAATGTTGCACTAGAGAGGGCACAGAGGAGATTTACCACGATGTTGCACTGCAGAGAAAACAGACGAGATTTACCAGGATGTTACACTGGAGAGTGTAGCGAGGAGATTTAGCAGGTTGTTCCACTGTGGAGGGTACAGAGGAGATTCAACAGTTTGTGGCAGTGCAGAGGTTGCAGACGACGTTAACCAAGATGTTGCACTGGAGAGGGTACAGTGGAGATTTACCAGGAAGTTGCACTGGAGTGGATACAAAGGAGACTTACCAGGATATAACAACGAGAGCATGCAGAGGAGATTTACCAGTATGTTGCACTACAGAGAGTATAGAGGAGATTTACCAGGTTATTGCACTATAGAGGGTGCAGAGGAGTTTTAGCAGGATGTTACACTATAGAGATTGCAGAGGAGATTTGCCAGGATGTGGCACTGTAGAGGTGACAGAGATTTTCCAGGGGATGTTGCACAATAGAGAGTAAAGGGTAGATTTACCAGCATATTGTACTAGAGAAGGTACATAGGAGATTTACCAGGATGTTGCACTAGACAGGGTGCAAAGGAGATTTACTAGAATATTGCTAAGCAAAGATACGGAGAAGATTTACAAGGATGTTGCACTAGAACGGGTACAGAGGAGATTTGCCACGATGTTGCACTGCAGAGGGTACAGACGAGATTTACCAGGATGTTACACTGGAGAGTGTAGCGAGGAGATTTAGCAGGTTGTTGCACTGTTGAGGGTACGGAGGAGATTCAACAGGTTGTGGCAGTGCAAAGGTTGCAGACGAGGTTAACAAGGATGTTGCACTGGAGAGGGTATAGAGGAGATTTACCAGTATGTTCCACTAGAGACGATACAGAGAAGATTTACCAGGATGTTGCACTGGAGTGGGTACAGACGAGATTTACCAGGATGTTACACTGGAGAGTGTAGCGAGGAGATTTAGCAGGTTGTTGCACTGTTGTGGGTACAGAGGAGATACAACAGGATGTGGCAGTGGAAACTTTGCAGACGAGGTTAACCAGGATGTTGCACTGGAGAGGGTACAGAGGAGATTTACCAGTATGTTCCACTAGAGACGATACAGAGTAGATTTACCACGATGTTGCACTGGAGTGGATACGAAGGAGACTTACCCGGATATTACACCGAGAGCATGCAGAGGAGATTTATCAGTATGTTGCACTACAGAGAGTATAGAGGAGACTTACCAGGTTATTGCACTATAGAGGGTGCAGAGGAGTTTTAGCAGGATGTTAGACTAGAGAGGGTACAGAGAAGTTTTACAAGGATGTTGCACTAGAGAAGGTACAGAGGAGATTTACCACGATGTTGCACTGCAGAGCGTACAGACGAGATTTACCAGGATGTTCCACTAGAGACGATAAAGAGATGATTTACCAGGATGTTGCAGTGGAGAGGGTACAGAGGAGATTTATCAGGATGTTGCGCTAGAGATGTTACAAAGGAGATTTTCCCAGATGTTGCACTGGAGATTATACAGGAGATTTAAAAGGATGTTGCAGTGGAGAGGTTGCAGAAGAGATTAACCAGGATGTTGCACTGGAGAGCATACAGATGAGATTTACCAGGATTTTGCACTGGAGAGTGTACAGAGGAGATTTACCTGGTCATTGTGCTAAAGAGGGTATAGAAGAGTTTTACCAGGATGTTACACTAGAGACAGTACAGAGGAGATTTAGCAGGATGTTGCACTAGAGAGGATACAGAGGAGACGTACCAGAATGTTGCACTACAGAGGGTACAGAGGAGATATACCAGTTGATGCACTAGACAGGGTGCAGTGTTGATTTCCAAGAATGTTGCTCTAGATACGGTGCACTTGAGTTTTCCCACGATGTTGCTCTAGAGAGGGTGTAATGGAGATTTACCAGGAATTTGCACTAGAGAATGTATAAAGGAGATTTTCCAGGTTGAAGCTCTAGAGAGGGAGGAGTGGAGATTTACCAGGATGTTACACTGAAGAGGATACAGAGGAGCTTTACCAGCATGTTGCACTAGAGAGGATACAGAGGAGATATACCAGGATTTTGCACTAGAGAGCGTACAGAGGAGATTTACCAGGATGTTGCACTAGCGAGGGTACAGAGAAGATTTACCAGGATGTTGCACTGGAGAGCGTACAGACTATATTTACCACGATTTTACACTGGAGAGGGTATATAAAGGATTAATCAGGACTTTGCACTAGAGAGGATGCAGAGGCGATTTACCAGGATGTTGCACTGCAGAGGGTACAGAGGACATTTACCAGGATGTTGCACCAGAGAGGATACAGATGCGATTTACTAGGATATGGCTCTGGGAGGATAGAGAGGAGATTCACCTGAATGTTCCACTAGACAGGGTACAGAGGATATTTACCAAAATGTTGCACTAGTGAGGATACAGAGCAAATTTACCAGGTTATTGCAGAGATGTTTCAACGGAGATATACCAGGGTGTTGTAGTGAGAGGGTGCAAATGACATTTAAAAGATGTTGCACTGGCGAAGGTACAGAAGAGATTTAACAAGATGTTGCACTGCAGATTCTACAGAGGAGATTACCAGGATGAGGCACTCTAGAGAGTAGAGGGGAGTTTTACCCGAATATTGCACTAGAGATGGTACAAATGAGATTTACCAGGATGCTGCACTGCAGAGGAAAAAGAGTAGATTTACAAGAATGTTGCTCTAGAGAGGGTACAGAGGAGGTTTACCAGGATGTTGCACTAGAGATGATACAGAGGAGATTTATTTGGATGTGGCCCTGGAATGTTACAGAAGACATTCAACTTAAAATTCCACCAGACAGAGTTCAGAGGAGATTTGCCAGAATGTTGCACCAGTAAGGGAACAGAGGAGTTTTATCACGATATTGCGCAGGAGAGGGAACAGATGAGATTTACAGAATGTTGCACTGTAGAGGGTATCATGAAGATTAACCAGGATGTTAAACTGGATAGGATACAGAGCAGTTTTAACATGATATTGTACTAGAGAGGATGCAGAGGAGAGTTACATTGGTGTTGTACTGGAGAGCGTACAGAGGTGATTTCCCAGGATGTTGCACTGCAGAGCGTACAGAGGATATTTACCAGGATGTTGCACTAGAGAGGGTACAGAGGAGATTTCCCAGGATGTTGCTCTAGAGAGGGTGCAGTGGAGCGTTACCAGGATGTAGCAGTGGATGGAAAAAGAGGAGATTTACCAGCATGTTGCACTAGAGAGGATACAAAGGAGATATACCATGATTATGCACTAGATAGGGTACAGCGGAGATTTACCAGGATGTTGCACTAGCGAGGGTACAGATGAGATTTATAAGGATGTTGCACTGGAGAGCTTACAGAGTAGATTTACCACGATGTTACACTGGAGAGGGTACATAAGGGATTTAACAGGACTTTGCACTAGAGAGGGAGCAGAGGAGATTTACCAGGATGTTGTACTAGAGATGATACAGAGGAGATTAATTAGGATGTGGCCCTGGGAGGATAGAGAAGAGATTCAACATAAAGTTCCACAAGACAGAGTTTTGTAGAGGTTTGCCAGAATGTTGCACCAGTGAGGGTAGAGAGGCGATTTACTACGATATTGCGCTGGAGAGGGAAAAGATGAGATTTACAGAATGTTGCACAATAGTGGGTACCATGAAGATTTACCAGGATGTTACACTGGAGAGGGTGCAGAGCAGTTTTAACTTGATATTGTTTAGAAAGGGTGCAGATGAATTACCAGGGTGTTGCACTGGGGAGGGTACAGAGGAGATTTACCACGATGTTGCACATGCGAGAGTACAGAGGAAATTTTCCAGGATGTTGCTCTAGAGAGGGTGCAGTGGAGTCTTACCAGGATGTTGCACTAGAGGGGGTACAGAGGAGATATACTAGGATTGTGCACTAGAGAGGCTAGAGGGGAGATTTTCCAGGTTGATGCTCTAGAGAGTGTGCAGTGGAGATATACCAGGATGTTGCACTGGAGAGCGTAAAGAGGTGATTTACCAGGATGCTACACTGGAGAGGGTACAGAGCAGTTTTAACTTGTTATTGTACTAGAGAGGATGCCGAGGAGATTCACCAGGATGTTGGACTGGAGATGATACAGAGGAGATATACGAGGATGTTGCTCTAGAGAGGGTACAGTGGAGATTTACCAGCATGTTGCAATGGAGAGGGTACAAAGGAGATTTACTATCATGTTGCACTAGAGGGGGTACAGAAGAATTATACCAGGATTTTGCTCTAGAGAGCGTGCAGTGGAGATTTACCTTAATGTTGCACTGGAGAGGATACAGAGGAGATTTACCAGCATGCTGCATTGAGACGGTACAGAGGAGATACACCAGGACTTTGCACTAGGGAGGGTACAGAAGTGATTTATCAGGATGTTGCACTAGCGAGGGTACTGAGGAGAATTACCAGGATGTTGCACAGGAAGCGTACAGAGTAGATTTACCACGATGTTACACTGCAGGGGGTACAGACGAGATTTACCAGGATGTTGCACCAGAGAGGATACAGACGCGATTTACCAGGATGTGGCCATGGAATGGTACAGAGGAGATTTACCAAAATATTGCACTCGTGAGGGTGCAAATGACATTTAAACGATGTTGCACTGTCGAAGGTACAGAAGAGATTTAACAGAATGTTGAACTACAGAGATTGCAGAGTAGATTTACCAGGATGTTGCACTGAAGAGAGTACAGAGGATATTTACCACGATTTGCATTGCAGATTCTGCAGAGGAGACTTAAAAAGATGATGCACTGTAAAGAGTAGAGGGGAGTTTTACCAGAATATTGCACTAGAGATGGTACAGTGAGATTTACTAGGATGTTGCACTGCAGAGGGAGAACGGGAGATTTACAAGAATGTTGCTCTAGAGAGAGTATACAGAGGAGATTTAGCAGGATGTTGCACTGCAGAAGGTACAGTGGATATTTACCAGGATGTTGCACTAGAGAGGGTACAGAGGAGATTTCCCAGAATGTTGCTCTAGAGAGGGTGCAGAGTAGACTTACCAGGATGTTGCACTGGAAGGAAAAGATGAGATTTACCAGCATTTTGCACTAGAGAGGGTACAAAGGAGATATACCATGATTTTTGCACTAGATAGGGTACAGCGGACATTTACCAGGATATTGCACTTGAGAGCGTACAGAGTAGATTTACCACGATGTTACACTGGAGAGGATACATAAGGGATTTAACAGGACTTTGCACTAGAGAGGGTGCAGAGGAGATTTACCAGGATGTTGTACTAGAGATGATACAGAGGAGATTAATTAGGATGTGGCCCTGGGAGGATAGAGAAGAGATTCAACATAAAGTTCCACAAGACACAGTTTAGTGGAGATATGCCAGAAAGTTGCACCAGTGATGGTACAGAGGAGATTTACCACGATATTGCGCTGGGGAGGGAACAGATGAGATTTACAAAATGTTGCACTGTAATGGGTACCATGAAGATTTACCAGGATGTTACACAAGAGAGGGTGCAGAGGAGATTTAACAGGATGCTGCACTAGTGAGGGTACAGAGCAGATTTCCAAGGATGTTGCTTTAGAGAGGGTGCAGTGGAGATTTACCAGGATGTTGCACTGGAGAGAATACAGAGGAGATTTACCAGCATGCTGCATTAGATACGGTACAGAGGAGATATACCAGGACTTTACACTAGAGAGGTTACAGAGTAGATTTACCACGATGTTACGCTGGAGGGGGTAGAGTGGAGATTTACCAGGATGTTGCACCACAGAGGGTGCAGACGCGATTTAGTAGGATGTGGCCCTGGAAGGGTACAGAGGAGATTTACCAAAATATTGCACTCATGAGGGTACAGAGGAAATTTGCCAGGATATTGCAGAGATGTTGCAACGGAGATTTACCAGGGTGTTGTAGGGACAGGGTGCAAATGACTTTTAAAGGATGTTGCACTGGCGAAGGTACAGAGGAGATTTAACAGAATGTTGCACTGCAGAGATGGCAGAAGAGATTTACCAGGATGTTGCACTGGAGAGGGTACAGAGTAGATTTTCCACGATGTTGCACTGCAGATGCTGCAGAGGAGACTTACCAGGATGATGCACTGTAGAGGGTAGAGGGGAGTTTTACCAGAATATTGCACTAGAGATGGTACAGATGAGATTTACCAGGATGTTGCACTGCAGCGCAAAAAGGGGCGATTTACAAGAATGTTGCTCTAGAGAGAGTACAGAGGAGATGTACCAAGATGATGCACTAGAGATGATACAGTGGAGATTTATTAGTATGTGGCCCTGGGAGGGTACAGAAGAAATTTATCGTAAAATTCCACAAGACAGGGTTCAGAGGAGATTTGCAAGAATGTAGCACCAGTGAGGGTACAGAGGAGATTTACCACGATTTTGCGCTGGAGAGGGAACAGATGAGATTTACAGAATGTTGCACTGTAGAGGGTACCGTGAAGATTTACCAGGATGTTACACTGGAAAGAGTATAGAGCAGTTTTAACATGATATTGTACTCGAGATGGTGCAGAGGAGATTGACCAGCAGATTGCACTGGAGAGGGTGCAGAGTTGAATTACCAGGATGTTCACTAGAGAGGGTACAGAGGAGATTTCCCAGGATGTTGTACTAGAGAGGATAGAGAGGAGATTTAGCAGGTTGTTGCCCTGGCACTATAGACGGTACAGAGGAGATTTCCCAGGATGTTGCACTAGAGAGGGTGCAGTGGAGATTTACCAGGATATTGAACTAGAGAGGGTACAGAGGAGATTTACCACCATGTTGCTATAGAGAGGGTACAGAGGAGATATACCAGGTTGATGCCCTAGCGAGTGTGCAGTAGAGATTTTCCAGGATGTTGCTCTAGAGAGGGTGCAGTGGAGATATCCCAGGATGTTGCTCCACAGAGGGTACAGTGGAGATTTACCAGGATGTTGCACTAGAGAGGGTACAGAGGAGATTTTCATGGTTGATGCTCTAGAGAGGCTGCAGTGGAGATTTACCAAGATGTTGCACTGGAGAGGGTAATGAGGAAATTTACCAGGATGTTGCGCTAGAGAGGGTAGAGAAAGAGATTTCCCAGGGTGTTTCTCTAGAGAGCGTGCAGTGAAAATTTACCATAATGTTGCACTGGACAGGATACAGAGGAGATACCAGCATGTTGCACTAGAGAGGATACAGAAGAGCTATACCACGATTTCGCACTAGAGATTGTACAAGGAGATTTACAAGGATGTTGCACTAACAAGGGTACAGAGGAGTTTAACCAGGATATTGCTCTGGAGAGCGTACAGAGTAGATTTACCACGATGTTACACTGGGGAGTGTGTATAAGAGATTGAAAAGGACTTTGCACTAGAGACGGTGCAGAGGCGATTTACCAGGTTGTTGCACTGCAGGGGATACAGAGGATATTTACCAGTATGTTATACTAGAAGGTACAGTGGAGATTTACCAGGATGTTGCACCAGAGAGGATACAGACGCGATTTACTACGATGTGGCCCTGGCAGGGTACAGAGGAGATTCATCAGAATATTCCACCAGACAGTGTACAGAGGAGATTTACGAAAATGTTGCACTAGTGAGGGTAGGGAGGAAATTTACCATGATATTGCAGAAATGTTACAACGGAGATTTACCAGGATCTTGTAGTGAGGGGGTGCAAATGACATTTAAACGGATGTTGCACTGGCGAAGTTACAGAGGAGATTTAACAGAATGTTGCACTGCAGAGATTACAGATGAGATTTACCAGGATGTTGCACTGGAGAGGGTACAGAGGAGATTTACCACGATGTTGCACTGCAGATTCTACAGAGGAGACTTACCAGGATGACGCAGTGTAGAGAGTAGAGGTTGCACGAGAGATGGTACAGAGGAGATTTACCAGGATGTTGCACTGCAATGGATAAAGAGGAGATTTACAAGAATGTTGCTCTAGAGAGGGAACAGAGGAGATTTACCAGGATGTTGCATTTGAGATGATACAGAGGAGATTTATTAGGATGTGGCCCTGTGAGGGTACAGAAGAGATTCAACATAAAGTTCCGCAAGACAGGATACAGAGGCGATTTATCAGAATTTTGCACCAATGAGGGTACAGAGGAGATTTACCACGATATTGCGGTGGAGAGTGAATAGATGAATTTTACAGAATGTTGCACTGTAGTGGATACCATGAAGATTTACCAGGATGTTACACTGGAGAGGGTACAGAGCAGTTTTAACATGATATTGTACTAGAGAGGTTGCAGAGGTGATTTACCAGCATGTTGCACTGCAGAAGGTACAGAGGAGATTTACCAGGATGTTACATAGAGAAGGTACAGATGAGATTTCCCAGGATGTTGCTCTAGAGAAGGTGCAGTGGAGATTTACCAGTAGTTTGCACTCGAGAGGGAACAGAGGAGATTATCCAGGTTGATGCTCTAGAGACGGTTCAGTGGAGTTATACCAGGATGTTGCACTGGCGAGTGTACAGAGGAGATTTACCAGGATGTTGCACTAGAAAGGGTACAGAGGAGATTTTCCAGGATGTTGCTCTAGAGAGAGTGCAGTGGAGATTTACCAGGATTTTGCACTAGAGAGGGTACAGAGGAGATTGACCAGGATGTTGTACTAGCGAGGGTACGGAGGAGATTTACCAGGATGTTGCACTGGAGAGCGTACAGAGTCGATTTGTGACGATATTACACTGGAGAGTGTACATAAGTGATTTAACAGGACTTTGCAAGATAAAGGGTGCAGAGGCGATTTACGAGGATGTTGCACTGGATGTGTACAGAGGAGTTTTACCAGGATGTTACACTGGAGAGGTTACAGCGTAGATTTACCACGATGTTGAACAGCAGATTCTATAGAGGAGACATACCAGGATGAGGCACTGTAGAGAGTAGAGGGGAGTTTACAAAGATGTAACAGCAGAGAGGGTACAGAGGAGATTTACCAGTATTTTACACTGGAGAAGGTAGAGAGGAGGTTTGGCAGGTTGTTGTACTGGCGAGCGTAGAGAGGAGATTTAAAAGGATGTTGCAGTGGAGAGGTTGCAGAAGAGATTAACCAGGATGTTGCACTGGAGAGCATACAGATGAGATTTACCAGGATTTTGCACTGGAGAGTGTACAGAGGAGATTTACCTGGTCATTGTGCTAAAGAGGGTATAGAAGAGTTTTACCAGGATGTTTCACTAGAGACGGTACAGAGGAGATTTAGCAGGATGTTGCACTAGAGAGGATACAGAGGAGATTTACCAGAGTGTTGCTCTAGAGAGGGTGCAGTGGAGATTTACCAGGATGTTGCACTGGAAAGGATACAGAGGAGATTTCCCAGCATGTTGCACTAGAGAGGGTACAGAGGAGATATACCAGGATTTTGCACTAGAGATGGTACAGAGGAGATTTACCAGGATGTTGCACTAGAGAGGGTACAGAGGAGATTTATCAAGATGTTGCTCTAGAGAGGGCGCAGTGGATATTTACCAGGATTTTGCAGTTGAGTGCGAACAGAGGAGATTTACCAGGATGTTGTACTAGCGAGGGTACAGAGGAGATTTACCAGGATGTTGCACTTGAAAGCATACAGAGTAGATTTACCACGATGTTACACCGGAGAAGGTACATAAGGGATTTAACAGGACTTAGCACTATAAAGAGTGCAGAGGCGATTTACCAGGATGTTGCACTGGATGTGTACAGAGGAGTTTTACCAGGATGTTAGACAGGAGAGAGGGTGCAGTGGAGATTTACCAGGATGTTGCACTTGTGAGGAAACAGAGGAGATTTACCAGCATGTTGCACTAGAGATGGTACTGAGGAGATTTACCAGGATGTTGCACTGCAGAGGGTACATTGCAGATTTACAAGAATGTTGCACTGAAGGGAGTACAGAGGAGATTTACCAGGATGTTGCACTGGAGTGGGTACAGCAGAGACTTACCACGATGTTGCACTGGACAGGGTACAGAGGGGATTTACCACGGGATGTGGCTCTGTAGAGAGTACAGGGGAAATTTTCCAGAATATTGCACTAGAGAGTTTACAGAGGAGATTTACCAAGATGTAGCACTAGAGACGTGCAGAGGAGATTTACTATGATGTTGCACTAGAGAGAATGCAGATGAGATTTACCAGGATGTTGCACTGAATGAGATTTTACACTGGAGAGGGTATAGAGGAGTTTTAACAGGATATTGCACTAGCGAGGGTGCAGAGGAGATTTGCCAGGATATTGCACTGCAGAGTGTAGAAAAGACATTTACAAATATGCTGTACTAGAGAGGGTACAGAGGAGATTTACCAGGATGTCGCACTGCAAAGGGTACAGAGGAGATTTACCAGGATGTTACACTAGAGAGAGTAGAGAGGAGATTTAGAAGGTTGTTGCACTTTCGAGGGTGCAGAGGAGATTCAACACAATGTTGCAGTGGAGAGGTTGCAGAGGAGATTTAACGGCATGTTGCACTGGAGAGGGTGCAGAGGAGATTTACCAGGATGTTCCACTTGAGAGGATATAGTGAAGATTTACCAGGATGTTGCACTGGAGAGTTTACAGAGAGATGTACCAGGAAGTTGCACCGAGAGCGTGCAGAGGAGATTTACCAGGATGTTGGATTGGAGAGGGTGCAGAGGAGATTTACCTGGCTGTTGAACAGCATTGGGTGGAGAGTAGATTTACCAGTATCTTGAACTAGTGAGTTTAAAGAGGATATTTACTAGGTCATTGCACTACAGAGGGTACAAAGGAGATTTACCAGCAGGTTACACTGCTGAGATAGCATAGGAGATTTACCAGGATGTTGCACTGGAGAGGGTACAGAAGAGATTTATCAGGATGTTGCACTAGAGAGGTTACAATTGAGATTTTCCAGGATGTTCCACTAGAATGGTACAGAGTAGATTTACCAGCATGTTGCACTGCTGAGATAGCAGAGGAGATTTACCAGGACGTTGCATTGGAGAGGGTAGAGAGGAGATTTATTAGGATGTTGCACTAGAGAGGTTACAAAGGAGATTTTCCAGTATGTTGCACTAGAGATTGTGCAGTGGAGATTTACCTGGATGTTGCACTGGAGAGTGTGCAGAGGAGATTTGCCAGGATGTTGCACTAGAGAGGTTACAGAGGAGATTTAACTGGATGTTGCACTAGAGAGCCTACAGAGGAGATTTACCAGGATGTTGCACTAGAGAGGATACAGCGAAGATTTACCAGGATGTTGCACTGGAGAGGGTACAGAGGAGATGTCACTGGTTATTGAGCTGCAGATGGTATAGACGAGTTTTACCAGGATGTTACACTAGAGAGGGTACAGTGGAGGTTTACCACGATCGTGCACTTGAGAGGGTTCAAGTGGATTTAGCAGGATATTTTACTGGAGAGGGTACAAAGGAGATTTACCAGGATGTTGCAGAGAGAGGGTTGCAAACGATATTTAAAAGGATGTTGCACTGGCGAAGGTATAGAGGAGATTTAACAGGACATTGCGCTATTGAGGATGCAGAGAAGATTTACTAGGTAGTTGCACGGGAGTGGTTACAGAGGAGATTTATAAGCATATTGCACTGGACAGGGCAGATATAGTATGATCTGCTACTAGAGATGCTGCAGCGGAGAATTAATAAGATGTTGCACTGGATAGGGTATATTGTTGATTTACCAGGATGTTGCACCGAAGCAGGAAAAGTGGAGATTTACCAGCATGTTACACTGGAGAGGGTACAGGCGAGATTTACCTGAATGTTGCACTGGACATAATACAAAGGAGATTTACCAGGATGTTGCACTGGAGCGGGTACAGAAGAGATTTACCAGGATATTGCGCTGGACAGCGTATAGAGCAGATTTACCTGGATGTTGAATTTGAGAAGTTACAGCGGAGATTTACCAGGATGTTGTAGTGAAGAACGTACAGAGGTGATTTACCAGGATGCTGCACTGGAGAGGGTACAGAGCAGATTAACTAGGATGTTGCACCGTGAGCGTGCAGAGGAGCTTTAGAAGGATGTTGCACTGCAGATGGTACCGAGGAGATTTACAAAAAGTTTGCACTACAGGGAGTACCGAGGAGATTTAACAGGATTTTCTACTGGAGAACGTACAGAGGATATTTACTAGGATGTTGTACTGGAGAGTGTACAGGGGAGATTAGCAGGATGTTGCACTAGAGAGTGAGCAGAGGAGATTTAACAGGATTTTGCACTGCAGAGCGTGAAGACGTGATTTACAAGGATATTGCACTGGAGAGTGAACTGAGGAGACTTACTAGGATGTGGCACCGGAGGGGGTACCGAGGAGATTTACCAGTATATTGCACAAGACAGGGTACAGAGAAGATTTACCAGGATGTTGCACTGGAGAGGGTACAGAGGAGATTTACCACGATGTTGCAACAGAGCAGGTATATAGGAGATTTTTCAGGTTGTTGCACTGGCGATGGTACAGAGGAGATTTGCAAGTATGTTGCCTTATAGAGATGCATAGGAGATTTACCAGGATGTTGCACTGCAGAGGGTACAGTGGAGATTTACCAGGATGTTGCACTGGAGAGTGTACATAGGACAATCACCAGGATGTTGCACTAGAGAGGGTACAGCGGAGATTTGCCAGTATTTTGTTCTGCGATGGTACAGATAAGATTTATAGGATGTTAAACTAGTGAGGGTACAGAAGTGATTTACCACGATGTTGCACTGGAGAGGTTACAGAGGAGATTTACCAGGTTATTGCACAGGCGAGGGTACAGAGGACATTCAACAGGATGTTGCAGTGGAAAGGATGCAGAGGAGATTAACCAGGTTGTTACACTGGAAAGGGTACAACGGTGATTTACCAGGAAGTTCCAATAGAGATGATACAGAGAAGATTTAGCAGGATGATGCACTGGAGAGTTTACAAAGGAGATTTACCTCGATGTTGAACAGAAGGTGGTACAGAGGAGATTTACAAGTATGTTGCACTAGGGAGGGTACATAGGGTTTTTCCACGATATTGCTCTAGAGAGCGTGCAGTGGACATTTACCAGGATGTTGCACTGGAGAGAGTGCAAAGGAGATTTACCAGAAGGTTGCACTAGAGAGGGTACTGAGGAGTTTTAACAGGATGTTGCACTAGAAAGGGAACAGAGGAGATTTACAAGGATGTTGCTCTAGAGAGGGTAGAAAGGAGATTTACCAGAATGTTGCACGGGAGAGAATAATGAGTAGATTTATCAGGATGTTGCACTAGACAGGTTACACAGGAGATTTTCCAGGATGTTGCTCTAGAGAAGGTGCACTGGATAATTACTAGGATGTTGCACTAGAGAGGGTACTGACGAGATTTAAAAGGATGTTGCACTAGAGAGGGAACAGAGGAGATTTACAAGGATGTTGAAGTAGAGAGGCTAGAAACGTGATTTACCAGGATGTTGCACTGGAGAGAATACAGAGGTGGTTTATCAGCATGTTGCACTGTAGAGGGTACAGAAGAGATTCACCACGGTTTTGCACTGGAGAGGTTAGAGAGGAGATTTTTCAGGTGATGTTGCACTGTAGAGTGTACAGGTAGATTTACCAGAATATTGCACTAGAGAGGGTACAGCAGAGATTTACTAGGATGTTGCACTAGAGAGGGTGCAGAGGAGATTTACCAGGATGTTATATTGGAAAGAATACAAAGGAGATTTAGCAGAATGTTACACCGAAGCGTGTACAGATGAGATTGATCGGGATATTTCACTAGACACGGTACAGAGGAGATTTACCAGGATGTTGCACGTGACAAGTTACAGCGAATATTTACCAGGATGTTGCACTGGAGAGGGTACAGATGTGATTTTCCAGCTTGTTTCACCAGAACGGCACAGACGAGATGTATCAGGTTGATGCACTAAAACGTGTACAAGGAGATTTACCTGCATGTTGCACTAGTGAGGTGCAGAGGAGATTTACCAGGATGTCGCAATGCAGAGGGTACAGAGGAGATTTACAAAAATGTTGCAGTAGAGAAGTTACAGAGGAGATTTTCCAGCATGATGCTCTCGAGAGGGTGCAATGGTGATTTACCAGGATGTTGCACTGGAGAGAGTACAGATGCGATTCTCCAGGATGTTGCACTAGAGAGGGTACGGAGGAGATTTAACAGGATGTTCCACTAGAGAGGATACAGAGAAGATTTAGCAGCATGTTGCACTGGAGAGTGGACAGCGGAGATTTACCAGGATGTTGCACTGGGAGTATGCAGAGCAGATTTACAAGGATGTTGCTCTGCAGAGCATGCAGAGGTGATTTACAAGCATGCTGCACTGCAGATGGTAAGAGGAGATTTACAAAAATGTTGCACTTGATGGAGTACAGAGGAGATTTAACAGGATTTTGCAGTGGAGAGTTTACAGAGAATATTTACCAGGATGTTGTACTGGAGAGTTTGCAGAGAATTTTAAAAGGATATTGCACTTGAGAGGGTGCAAAGGAGATTGACCAGTATGGGTGGAGAAGTGATTTACAAGGATGTTGCACTAGAGAGAGTAGAAAGGAGATTAACCAGAATGTTGCGCTGGCGATGGAACAGAGTAGATTTAACAGGATGTTGAGCCAGAGAGGATGCAGAGGAGATTATCGAGATGTTGCACTGGAGAGGTTACAGAGCAGATTAGCAGGATTTTGTACTAGAGAAGATGCAGAGGAGATTTACCAGGATGTTGCGCTGCAGACCGTGCAGAGGTGATTTACAAGCATGCTGCACTGAAGAGTGTACTGATGAGATTTACCAGTATTTTGCACTAGAGAGTGTGCAGTGTCGATTTACCAGGACGTTGCACAAGTGAGAGTGCAGAAGAGATTTACCACAATGTTGCACTGGAGAGGGTACAGAAGAGATTTACGACGATGTTGCACTGCAGAGGTTTTAGAGGAGAATTACCAGGGGATGTTGAACTGCAGAGAGTACACGGTAGATTTAGCAGAATATTGCACTAGAGAGGGTACAGTAGAGATTTACCAGGATGTTGCACTAGAGAGGCTGCGGAGGAGATTTAGTAGGATGTTGCATTAGAAAGGATGCAGAGGAGATTTCCGAGGATGTTGAACTAGAGAGGGTACAGAGGACACTTACCAGGATGTTGGAGTGGAGAGGGTACAGATGAGATTTTCCAGTATGTTGCACTAGAGAGCGTGCAGAGGAGATTTACTAGAATGAGATAGTGGAGAGTGTACATAGGACATTTATAAGTATGTTGCACTATAGACAGTACAGAGGAGATTTACCAGGTTATTAGCACTATAGAGGGTACAGAGGAATTTTATCAGGATGTTACACTAGAGAGGGTACAGTGGAGATTTTCCGGGATGTTCCACTAGTGAACTACAGACGAGATTTACCAGCATGTTGCACTGGATAGATTACAGAGGTGATTTACCAGGATGTTGCGCTGGAGAGTGTACAGAGGAAATTTATCAGGATGTAACGCTGGAGAGGGTACAAAGGAGATTTTCCAGGATGTTGCTCTAGAGATGGTGAAGCAGAGATTTAACAGGATGTTGCACTGTAGACTATACTGAGGAGATTTAACAGGATATTGCACTTAAAAGGGAAAAGAGGAGCTTGACCAAAATGATCCACTAGAGAGGATACAGAGGAGATTTACCAGAATGTTGCACTGGAGAGGGTACATAGGAGATTACAAGGATGTTGCACCGAGAGCGTGCAAAGAAGCATTACCAGGATGTTTGCCTGGAGGGGGTACAGAAGAGATTTACCCGTATGTTCCAGTAAAGTGGGTATAGAGCAGGTTAACCAGGATGTTGCACTGGAAAGGGTACAGAGAATAATTACCAAGTTATTGCACTTGAGAGATTAAAGAGGAGATTTACCAGGGGAGGTTGCACTTTAGAGAGTAAAGGGTAGAATTACCAGAATATTGTACTAGAGAGGTACAGAGGAGATTTACCAAGATGTTGCACTAGAGAGCCTGCAAATGAGATTTACCAGAATAGTGCATTGAAAGGATACAGAAAAGATTTACAAGGATGTTGCACTGGAGAGGGTACAGAGGAGATTCATCACGATGTTGCACTGCAGAGGGTACAGACGAGATTTACCAGGATGTTACACTGGAGCGTGTAGCGAGGAGATTTAGCAGGTGGTTGCACTGTTGAGGGTACAGAGGAGATTCAACAGGATGTGGCAGTGAAGAGGTTGCAGAGAAGATTTACCAGGATGTTGCACTGGAATGGATACAAAGGAGACTTACCAGGATATTACACCGAGAGCATGCAGAGGAGCTCTACTAGTATGTTGCACTAGAAAGAATATAGAGGAGATTTATCAGGTTATTGCATTATGGAGGGTGCAGAGCAGATTTAGCAGGATGTTAGACTAGAGAAGTTACAGAGGAGATTTTCAAGGATGTTCCGCTATAGAGCTACAGAAGAGATTTACCAGGATGTTGCACAGGAGAGATTACAGAGGACAGTTACCAGGATGTTGCACTGGAGAGGTTAGAGAGAAGAATAATCATGATGTTGCACTAGAGAGGGAACAGAGGAGATTTAACAGAATGTTGCACTAGAGAAGGAATAGAGGAGATTTACAAGGATGTTGCTCTAGAGAGGGTAGATTGGAGATTTACCAGGATGTTGCACTGGAGAGAATACAGGGAAGATTTATCAGGCTGTTGCACTAGAGAATGTACAGAGGATATTTTCCAGGATGTTTCTCCTATGAACGTGCAGTGGAGATTTACCAGACTGTTGCACTAGAGAGTGTACTGACGAGTTTTAACAGGATGTTGCACTAGAGAGGGAACAGAGGAGATTTAAAAGAATGTTGAACTATAGTGGCTAGAAAGGAGATTTACCAGGATGCTGCATTGGAGAGAATACAGAGGAGATTTATTAGGATGTTGCACTGGAGAGGGTACAGAAGAGATTCACCATGATGTTGCACTGGAGAGGTTACAGAGGAGATTTATCAGGGGATGTTGCACTGTAGAGAGTAAAGGTAGATTTACCAGAATGTTGCACTAGAGAGGATACAGCCGAGATTTACCAGGATGTTGCACTAGAGAGCGTGCAGAGGAGATTTACCAGGAAGTTATACTGGAAAGAATACAGAGGTGATTTAACAGAATGTTGCACCGAATCGTATATAGATGAGATTGAACAGGATATTGCAATAGACACGGTACAGAGGAGATTTACCAGGATGTAGCATTTGAGAAGTTAGAGCGGATATTTACCAGGGTGTTGCACTGGAGAGGGTACCGAGGTGCTTTTCCAGCTTGTTGCACTGGAACGGTACAGACGAGACGTACCAGGTTGATGCACTAAAGATTGTACAGAGGAGATTTACCAGGATGTTGCACTAGGGAGGTGCAGAGGAGATATACCAGGATGTCGCACTGCAGAGGTTACAGAGGAGATTTACAAAAATGTTGCACTAGAGAAGGTACAGAGGAGATTTTCCAGGATGATGCTCTAGAGAGGGTGCAGTGGTGATTTCCCAGGTTGTTGCACTGGAGAGGGTACAGAGGAGATTATCCAGGTTGTTGCACTAGAGAGGGTACTGAGGAGATTTAACAGGAAGTTCCACCAGAGATGATACATAGAAAATAAAGCAGGATATTGCACTGGAGAGTTGACAGAGGAGATTTACAAGGATGTTGCACTGAGAGTATGCAGAGGAGATGTACCAGGATGTTGCTCTGCAGAGCGTGCAGAGGTGCTTTACAAGGATGTTGCACTGCAGATGGCACCGAGGAGATTTACAAAAATGTTGTACTTGATGGAGTACAGAGGAGATTTAAAAGGATTTTGCACTTTAGAGTGTACAGAGGACATTTACCAGGATATTGTACTGGAGAGGTTACAGGGATATTTAACAAGATATAGCACTTGAGAGGGTGCAAAGGAGATTTACCGGAATTTTATACTGGAAAGAATACAGAGGAGATTTACCAGAATGTTGCACCGAAATATGTACAAATTAGATTAATCAGGATATTGCAATAGACACGGTACAGAGGAGATTTACCAGGATGTTGCACATGAGAGGTTACAGCGGATATGTACCAGGATGTTGTACTGGAGAGGGTACAGAGGTGATTTTCCAGCTTGTTACAACAGAACATTAGAGACGAGACGTACCAGGTTGGTGCACTAAAGTGTGTACAGAGGAGATTTACCAGGATGTTGCACTATGGAGGTGCAGAGGAGAATTACCATGAAGTCGCACTGCAGTGGGTACAGAGGAGATTTACAAAAATGTTGCAGTAGAGAAGGTACAGAGGAAATTTTCCAGGATGTTGCTCTAGAGAGAGTGCAGTGGTGATTTACCAGGTTGTTGCACTGGAGAGGTTACAGAGGAGATTCTCCAGGATGTTGCACTAGAGAGGGTACATAGGAGATTTAGCAGGAAGTTCCAATAGAGAGGATACAGAGAAGATTTAGCAGGATGTTGCACTGGAGAGTTGACAGAGGAGATTTACCATGATATTGCACAGAGAGCATGCAGAGGAGATTTGACAGGATGTTGCTCTGCAGAGCTTGCAGAGGTGCTTTAAAAGGATGTTGCACTGCAGATGGTACAGAGGAGATTTACAAAAATGTTGCTCTTGATGGAGTACGGAGGATATTTAACAGGATATTGCACCTGAGAGGGTGCAAAGGAGATTTACCAGAATGTTGAACTGCAGAGGGTAGAGAGGTGATTTAAAAGGATATTGCAATAGAGAGAGCAGAAAGGAGATTTACCAGGATGTTGCACTGGGCATGAAACAAAGGAGATTTAACAGGATGTTGTGCCAGAGGGGATTCAGAGGAGATTTGCCGGGATGTTGCCCTGGAGGGGTTTCAGAGCAGATTAGCAGGTTGTTGCACTAGAGAGGATGCAGAGGAGATTTACCAGGATGTGGCACTGCAGTCGTCGCAGAGGTGATTGACATGGATGTTGCACTGGAGAGTTTACTGATGAGATTTACCTGTATATTTCATGAGAGAGGTTGCAGAGTCGATTTACCAGGATGTTGCACTGGAGAGGGTACTGCAGTGATTTACCAGGCTGTTGCACTGCGAGGGTACAGAAGAGATTTACCAGGATGTTACACTAGTAAGGTAACAGAGGTGATTTACCAGGATGTTGCACTGGAGAGGGTACAGAAGAGATGTACCGCGATGTTGCACTGGAGAGGTTATAGAGTTGAATTACCAGGGGGTGTTGCACTGCAGAGATTACAAGGTAGATATAACAGAATATTGCACAAGAGAGCGTGCTGAGGAGATTTATAAGAAAGCTGCACTAGAAAGGATGCAGAGGAGATTTATGAGGATGTTACACTAGAGGCGGTACAGAGGACAATTAACAGCTTGTTGGAGTGGAGAGGGTACAAAGAAGATTTACCAGTATGTTGCACAAGAGAGCGCGCAGAGGAGATTTACCAGGATGAGAGAGTGGAGAGGGTACAGAGGACATGTATCAATATGTTGCACTATAGAGAGTAAAGTGCAGATTTACCAGGTTATTGCACTAAGAGGGTTCAGAGGAATTTTACCAGGATGTTACACTAGAGAGGGTACAGTGGAGATTGTCCAGGATGTTCCATTAGAGAGCTACAGACGAGATTTACCAACATGTTGCACTGGAGAGATTAAAGAGGTGATTTACCAGGATGTTGCACTGGAGATTATACAGAGGAGATCTAACAGGATGTTGCACTTGAATGGGAACAGAGGAAATTTACCAGGATGATCCACTAGAGAGGATACAAGGAGATTTACCGGACTGTTGCACTGGATAGGATACAGAGGAGATTTACAGGGATTTTGCACAGAGAACGTGCAGAGGAGCATTACCAGGATATTTGACTGGAGGGGGTACGGAAGAGATTTACCAGTATGTTCCAGTGAAGTTGGTAAAGAGGAGATTTACCAGGATATTGCACTGGAGAGGTACAGAGTAGACTTAACAGGTTATTGCACTGCAGATGAGACAGAGGAGATTTACCAAGATGTTGCGGAGGAGAGGTTGCAGAGGAGATTTACCAGGACGTTACACTGGAGAGTGTAGCGAGGAGATTTAGCAGATTGTTGCGCTGTTGAGGGTACAGAGGAGATTCAACAGGATGTGGCAGTGCAGAGGTTGCAGACGAGGTTAACAAGGATATTGCACTGGAGAGTGTACAGAGGAGATTTACCAGTATGTTCCACTAGAGACGATAAATAGAAGATTTACCAAGATGTTGCACTGGAGTGGATACAAAGGAGACTTACCAGGATATTACACCGAGAGCATGCAGAGGAGATTTACCAGTATGTTGGACTAGAGAGAGTATAGAGGAGATTTACCAGTTTCTTTTACTATAGAGGGTGCAGAGTAGTTTTAGCAGGATGTTAGACTAGATTGGGTACAGAGAAGATTTACAAGGATGTTGCACTATTGAGGGTAAAGAGGAGATTTACCACGATGTTGCATTGCAGAGGGTACAGACGAGATTTACCAGGATGTTATACTGGAATGTCTAGCGAGGAGATTTAGCAGGTTGTTGCATTGTTGAGGGTAGAGAGGAGATTCAACAGGATGTGGCAGTGGAGAGGTTGCAGACGAGGTTAACCAGGAAGTTGCACTGGAGAGGGTACAAATGAGATTTACCAGTATGTTCCACCAGAGACGATACAGAAAAGATTTACCAGGATGTTGCACTGTAGAGTTGACAGAGGAGATTTACCAGGATGTTGCACTGAGAGCATGCAGATGAGATTTACCAGGATGTTGCTCTGCAGAGCGTGCAGAGATGCTTTACAAGGATGTTGCACTGCAGATGTTACAGAGGTGAGTTACAAAAATGTTGCACTTGATGGACTACAGAGGAGATTTACCATGATTTTGCACTGGAGAGTGTACAGAAGATATTTACCAGTATGTTGTACTGGAGAGTTTACAGCGGATATTTATAAGGATATTGCAATTGAGAGGGTGCAAAGGAGATTTACCAGAATGTTGCACTGCAGAGGGTAGAGAGGTGATTTACAAGGATATTGCAATAGAGAGAGTAGAAAGGAGATTTACCAACATATTGCACTGGCGATGGAAGAGAAGAGAAATAACAGGATGTGTGCCAGAGAGGATTCAGAGGAGATTTGCTGGGATGTTGCACTGGAGAGGTTACAGAGCAGATTAGCAGGATGTTGCACTAGAGATGATGCAGAGGAGATTTACCAGGATGTTTCACTGCAGTCCCTGCAGAGGTGATTGACAGGGATGTTGCACTGGAGAATCTACAGATGAGATTAACTAGTATGTTGCACTAGAGAGGATGCAGAGGAGATTTACCAGGATGTTGCACTGGAGAGGTTACAGAGGAGATTTACCAGGGGATGTTGCACTTTAGAGAGTAAAGGGTGGATTTCCCAGAATATTGTACTAGAGAGGTTACAGAGGAGATTTACCAGGATTTTGCACTAGAGTGGGTGCAAAGGAGATTTACTTGGATATTGCATTGAATGGATACAGAGAAAATTTACATGGGTGTTGCACTAGAGAGGTTACAGAGGAGATTTACCACGTTGTTGCACTGCAGAGGGTACAGAAGAGATTTACCAGGATGTTACACTGGAGAATGTAGCGAGGAGATTTAGCATGTTGTTGCACTGTTGAGGGTACAGTGGAGATTCAACAGGATGTGGCAGTGGAGAGGTTGCAGACGAGGTTAACCACTATGTTGCACTGGAAAGAGTACAGAGGAGATTTAAAAGTATGTTCCACTACAGATGATACAGAGAAGATTTACCAGGATGTTGCACTGGAGTGGATACAAAGGACACTTACGAGGATATTACCCCGAGAGCATGCTGAGGAGAATTACCAGTATGTTCCACTAGAGAGAGTATAGAGAAGATTTAACAGGTTATTACACTATAGAGGGTTCAGAGGAGTTTTAGCAGTATTTTAGACTAGAGAGTGTACAGAGGAGATTTTCCAGGATATTCCACTAGAGAGCTACAGAGGAGATTTACCACGATGTTGCACAGGAGTGATTACAGAGGACATTTACCAGGATGTTGCACTGCAGAGCTTATAGAGGAGAATAATCATGATGTTGAACTAGAGAGGATACAGAGCAGATTTTCCAGGATGTTGTACTAGACAGGTTGCAGTGGAGTTTTACCAGGATGTTGCACTGGAGAGAGTAAGGAGGAGTATTGCCAGGAGGTTAAACTAGAAAGGGTACAAAGGAGATTTAACAGGATGTTGCACTTGAGAGGGAACAGAGGAGATTCACAAGGATGTTGCTCTAGTGAGGGTAGAAAGGAGATTTACCAGGATGTTGCAGTGGAGAGAATACATAAGAGATTTATCAGGATGTTGCACTAGAGAGGGTACAGAGGAGATTTTCCAGGATGTTTCTCTAGAGAAGGTGCAGTGGAGATTTAACAGAATGTTGACCTAGAGAAGGTACTGACGAGATTTAACAGGATTTTGCACTAGAGACGGAACAGAAGAGATTTACAAGGATGTTGAACAAGAGCGGCTAGAAAGGAGATTTACCAGGATGTTGCACTGGAGAGTATACAGAGAAGATTCACCATGATGTTGCACTGGAGAGGTTACAGAGGAGATTTATCAGGGGATGTTGCACTGTAGAGAGTACGGGTAGATTTCCAGAATATTGCAGCAGAGAGGATACAGCGGAGAATTACCAGGATGTTGCACTAGAGAGGGTGCAGTGGAGATTTACCGGAACGTTATACTGGAAAGAATACAGAGGAGATTTACCAGAATGTTGCACCGAAATGTGTACAGATGAGATTGATCAGGATATTGCATTAGACACAGTACAGAGGAGATATACCAGGATGTTGCACTTGAGAAGTTACAGCGGATATGTACCAGGATGTTGCACTGGATAGTGTACAGAGGTGATTTTCCAGCTTGTTCCAACGGAACGGTACAGACGAGACGTGCCACGTTGATGCACTAAAGAGTGTACAGAGGAGATTTACCAGGATGTTGCACTAGGGAGGTGCAGAGGAGATTTACCATGATGTCACACTGCAGAGGGTAAAAAGGAGACTTCGAAAAATGTTGCATTAGAGAAGGTATAGAGGAGATTTTCCAGGAAAATGCTCTAGAGAGGGTGCAGTGGTGATTTACCAGGTTGTTGCACTGGAGAGGTTACAGAGGAGATTCTCCAATTATGTTGCACTAGAGAGGGTACATAGCAGATTTAGCAGGAATTTCCAATAGAGAGGATACAGAGAAGATTTAGCAGGATGTTACATTGGAGAGTTGACAGTGGAGATTTACCAGGATGTTGCACTGAGAGCATGCAGAGAAGATTTACTAGGATGTTGCTCTGCAGAGCGTGCAGAGACGCTTTAAAAGGATGTTGCACTGCAGATGGTATAGAGGAGATTTACAAAAATGTTGCACTTGATGGTGTACGGAGGAGCTTTAACAGGATTTTGCACTGGAGAGTGTGCAGAGAGTATTTACCTGGATGTTGTACTGGAGATTTAACAGAGGATATTTAACAGGATATTGCACTTGAGAGGGTGCAAACGAGATTTACCAGAATGTTGCACTGCAGAGGGTAGAGAGGTGATTTATAAGGATATTGCAATAGAGAGAGTAGAAAGGAGATTTACCAGGATGTTACACTGGCGATGGAACAGAGGAGATTTAACAGGATGTTGTGCCGGAGAAGATTCAGAGGAGATTTGCCGGGATGTTGCACTGGAGAGGTTACAGAGCAGATTAGCAGGATTTTGCCCTAGAGAGGATGCAGAGGAGATTTACCAGGATGTTGCACTGCAGTCCGTGCAGAGGTGATTCAAAATGATGTTGCACTGGAGTGTTTAATGATGAGATTTACCAGTATGTTGCACTAGAGAGGGTGCAGAGTCGATTTACCAGGATGATGCACTGGAGAGCGTACTGAAGTGATTTAACAGGCTTTTGCACTGCGAGGGTACAGAAGAGATTTACCAGGATGGTACACTAGTGAGGGTACAGAGGTGATTTCCAGGATCTTGCACTGCAGAGGGTGCAGAAGTGATTTAGCACGATGTTGCACTGGAGAGGTTATAGAGGAGATTTACCAGGGGATGTTGCACTGCAGAGATTACAAGGAAGATTTACCAGAACATTACACTACAGAGAGTGTGCAGAGGAGATTTATAAGGAAGTTGCACTAGAAAGGATGCAGAGGAGATTTATGAGGATGTGCACTAGAGAGGGTACAGAGAACACTTAACAGGTTGTTGGAGTGGAGAGGGTACAGATGAGATTTACCAGTATGTTGCAATGGAGAGCGTGCAGAGGAGATTTACCAGGATGAGAGAGTGGAGAGGGTACAGAGGACATTGATCAATATGTTGCACTATAGAGAGTACAGAGGAGATTTACCAGGTTATTGCACTATAGAGGGTACAGTGGAAATTTACCAGGATGTTACACTAGAGAGGGTACAGTGGAGATTGTCCAGGATGTTCCATTAGAGAGCTACAGACGAGATTTACCAGCATTTTGCAGTGGAGATATTAAAGAGGTGATTTACCAGGAGGTTGCAATGGAGAGTGTACAGTGGAGATTTATCAGGATGTTGCGCTAGACAGGGTACAGTGGAGATTTTCCAGGATGTTGCTCTAGAGAGGTTGCAGCGGAGATTTACCAGGATGTTGCACTGGAGAGTATACAGAGGAGATTTAACAGGATGTTGCACTTGAAAGGGAACACAGGAAATTTACCAGGATGATCCACTAGAGAGGATACAGAGGAGATTTACCAGAATGTTGCACTGGATAGGTACAGAGGAGATGTACAGGGATGTTGCACCGAGAGCGTGCAGAGGAGCTTTACCAGGATGTTGGACTGGAGGTGGTATGGAAGAGATTTACCAGTATGTTCCAGTGAAGTGGGTAAAGAGGAGATTTACCAGGATGCTGCATTGGAGAGGTACAGAGGAGACTTACCAGGCTATTGAACTGCAGAGGAGACAGAGGAGTTTTACCAGGATGTTACATTGCAGAGGGTACAGACGAGATTTACAAGGATGTAACACTGGTGGGGGTAGTGAGGAGTTTAAGCAGGTTGTTGCACTGCTGCGGTACATAGCAGATTCAACAGGATGTTGCGGAGGAGAGGTTGCAGAGGAGATTTACCAGGATTTTGCACTGGAGAGGGTACAGAGGAGATTTACGAGGATGTTACACTAGAGATGATACAGAAAAAATTGACCAGGATTTTGCAATGTAGAGGTTACAGTGGAGACTTACCAGGATATTACACCGAGAGCGTGCAGAGGAGATTTACCGGGATGTTGGAGTTGAGAGGGTAAAGAGGAGATTTATCTGGATGTTGAACAGGATAAGTTACAAAGGAGATTTACTGGTATGTTGCACTAGTGAGTGTATAGAGGAGAAATACCAGATTATTGCACTATAGAGGGTAGAGAGGAGATTTAGCAGGATGTTACACTATAGAGAGTACAGAGGAGATTTATCAGCATGTGGCCCTGGAGAGGTTACAGAAGAGATTTACGAGGGGATGTTCCACTTTACAGAATAAAGGGTAGATTTAACAGAATATTTACTAGAGAAGGTACAGAGGAGATTTACCATGATGTTGCACTAGAGAGGGTGCAAAGGAGATTTACTAGAATATTGCTAAGAAAGGATACAGAGAAGATTTACATGGATGTTGCACTAGAGAGGGTACAGAGGAGATTTGCCACGATGTTGCACTGCAGAGGGTACAGACGAGATTTACCAGGATGTTACACTGCAGAGTGTAGCGAGGAGATTTAGCAGGTTGTTGCGCTGTTGAGGGTAGAGAGGAGATTCAACAGGATGTGGCAGTGCAGAGGTTGCAGACGAGGTTAACAAGGATGTTGCACTGGAGAGTGTACAGAGGTGATTTACCAGTATGTTCCTCTAGAGACGATACAGAGAAGATTGACCAGGATGTTGCACTGGAGGGGATACAAAGGAGACTTACCAGGATATTACACCGAGAGCATGCAGAGGAGATTTACCAGTATGTTGCACTAGAGAGAGTATAAAGGAGAGTTAAAAGGTTATTTTATTATAGAGGGTGCAGAGGAGTTTTAGCAGGATGTTAGACTAGAGAGGATACAGAGAAGATATACAAGGATGTTGCACTATAGAGGATGCAGAGGAGATTTACCACGATATTGCACTGCAGAGGGTACAGACGAGATTTACCAGGATGTTACACTGGAAAATGTAGCGAGGATATTTAGCATGTTGTTGCATTGTTGAGGGTACAGAGGAGATTCAACAGGATGTGGCAGTGAAGAGGTTGCAGACGAGTTTAACCAGGAAGTTGCACTGGAAAGGGTACAGATGAGATTTACCAGTATGTTCCAATAGAAACGATACAGAGACGATTTACAAGGATGTTGCACTGGAGAGTTGACAGAGGACATTTAGCAGGATTTTGCACCGAAAGCATGCAGAGGAGATTTACCAGGATGTTGCTCTGCAGAGCGTGCAGAGGTGCTTTACAAGGATGTTGCACTGCAGTTGTTACAGAGGTGATTTACAAAAATGTTGAACTTGATGGAGTACAGTTGAGATTTACCAGGATTTTGCAAAGAGAGTGTCAGACGATATTTACCAGGATGTTGTACTGGAGAGTTTACAGCGGATATTTAACAGGATATTGCATTTGAGAGGGTGCGAAGGAGATTTACCAGAATGTTGCACTGCAGAGGGTAGAGAGGTGATTTATAAGGATATTGCAATAGAGAGAGTAGAAAGGAGATTTACCAGGATGTTGCGCTGGCAATGGAACAGAGTAGATTTAACAGGATGTTGTGCCAGAGAAGATTCAGAGGAGATTTGATGGGATGTTGCACTGGAGAGGTTACAGAGCAGATTAGCAGGATGTTGCAGTAGAGAGGATGCAGAGGAGATTTACCAGGATGTTGCTCTGCAGTCTGTGCAGAGGTGATAGTCAAGGATGTTGCACTGGAGAGTGTATTGATGAGAATTACCAGAATTTTGCACTAGAGATGGTGCGGAGTCGATTTACAAGGATGTTGCACTGGAGAGGGTACTGAAGTGCATTATCAGGCTGTTGCACTGCGAGGGTACAGAAGCGATTTACCAGGATGTTAAACTAGTGAGGGTACAGATGTGATTTACCAGGATGTTGCAATGGAGAGGGTACAGAAGAGATTTACCACGATGTTGCACTGGAGAGGTTAAAGAGGAGAATTACCAGGGGATGTTACACAGCAGAGAGTATACGGTAGATTTACCAGAATACTGCACTAGAGAGGGTGCAGAGGAGATTTATTAGGAAGTTGCACTAGAAAGGATGCAGAGGAGATTTACGAGGATGTTGCACTAGAGAGTTTCCAGAGGACACTTACCACGATGTTGGAGTGGAGAGGGTACAGAGGAGATTTACCAGTATGTTGCACTAGAGAGCGTGCAGTGGAGATTTACCAGGATGAGAGAGTGGAGAGGGTACGGAGGACCTTTATCAGTATGTTGCACTACAGAGAGTACAGAGGAGATTTACCTGGTTATTGCACTATAGAGGGTAAAGAGGAATTTTACCAGAATGTTACACTAGAGAGAGTAAAATGGAGATTTCCCAGGATGTTCAACTAGAGAGCTACAGAAGAGATTTACCTGCATGTTGCACTGGATAGATTACAGAGGTGATTTACCAGGATGTTGCACTGGAAAGGTACAGAGGAGATTAATCAGGATAATCCACTAGAGAGAATACAGAGGAGATTTACCAGAATGTTGCATTGGAGAGGGTACAGAGGAGATTTACCAGGATGTTACACTGGAGATTGTAGCGAGGAGATTTAGCAGGTTATTGCACTGTTGAGGGTACAGAGGAAATTCAACAGGATGTGGCAGTGGAGAGGTTGCAGACGAGGTTAACCAGGATGTTGCACTGGAGAGGGTACAGAGGAGATTTACCAGGATGTTGCACTAGAGACGATACAGAGAAGATTTACAGGGATGTTGCACTGGAGTGGATACAAAGCAGAGTTACCAGGATATTACACCGAGAGCATGCAGAGGAGATTTACCAGTATGTTGCACTACAGATAGTCTAGAGGAGATTTACCAGGATGTTACACTGGTGGGGGTAGCGAGGAGATTAAGCTGGTTGTTGCACTGCTGCGATACATAGCAGGTTCAACAGGATGTTGCGGAGGAGAGGTTGCAGAAGAGATTTACCAGGATTTTGCACTGGAGAGGGTACACAGGAGATTTACCACGATATTCCACTAGAGATGATACAGAAAAAAATTACCTGCATATTGCAATTTAGAGGTTACAATGGAGACTTACCAGGATATTACACCGAGAGCGTGCAGAGGAGATTTACCAGGATGTTGGAGTGGAGAGACTACAGAGGAGATTTACCTGGATGTAGAACAGGAGAAGGTACAGAGGAGATTTCCCAGTATGTTGCACAAGAGAGTGTACAGAGGAGAAATACCAGATTATTGCACTATAGAGGGTACAGAGGAGTTTTAGCATGATGTTACACTACAGAGATCGCCAAGGAGATTTACCAGGATGTAGCACTGTAGAGGTTACAGAGGAGATTTACCAGGGGATGTTGCACTTTAGAGAGTAAAGGGTAGATTTACCAGAATATTGTACTAGAGAAGGTACAGAGGAGATTTACCAGGATGTTGCACTAGAACGGGTACAGAAGAGATTTGCCACGATGTTGCACTGCAAAGGGTACAGAGGAGATTTGCCAGGATGTTGCACTGGAGTGGATACAAAGGAGACTCACCAAGATATTACACCGAGAGCATGCAGAGGAGATTTACCAGTATGTTGCACTAGAGAGAGTATAGAGGTGATTTACCAGGTTATTTTACTTAAGGTGGTGCAGAGGAGTTTTAGCAGGATGTTAGACAAGAGAGGGTACAGAGAAGATTTACAAGGATGTGGCACTAGAGATGGTACAGAGGAGATTTACCAAGATGTTGCACAGCAGAGGGTGCAGACGAGATTTACCAGTATGTTACACTGGAGATTGTAGCGAGGAGATTTATCAGGTTGTTGCACTGTAGAGGGTACAGAGGAGATTCAACAGGATGTGGCAGTGGAGAGGTTGCAGACGAGGTTAACCAGTATGTTGCACTGGAGTGGGTACAGAGGAGATTTACAGGTATGTTCCACTAGAGACGATACAGAGTAGATTTACCAGGATGTTGCACTCGAGTGGATACAAAAGAGACTTACCAGGATATTACACCGAGAGCATGCAGAGGAGATTTATCAGTATGTTGCACTACAGAGAGTATAGAGGAGATTTACCAGCATGTTGCACTGGGGAGGGTACAGAGGGGAATTACTAAGTTATTGCACTGCAGAGGATGCAGAGGAATTTTAACAGGATGTTAAACTGCAGAGGGTTCAGACGAGATTTACCAGGATGTTACACTGGTGGTGTTAGTGAGGAGATTAAGCAGGTTGTTGCAACTGCTGCGGTACATAGCAGATTCAACAGGATGTTGCAGAGGAGAGGTTGCAGAGGAGATTTACAAGGATTTTGCACTGAATATAATAAAGAGGAGATTTACCAGGATTTTCCACTAGAGATGATACAGATAAAATTTACCAGGATATTGCAATATAGAGGTTACAAAGGAGACTTACCAGGATATTACACCGACAGCGTGCAGAGGAGATTTATCAGAATGTTGGAGTGGAGAGGGTACAGAGGAGATTTACCTGGATGTTGAACAGGGGAATGTATAGAGGAGATTTACCGGTATGTTGCACTGGAGAGTGTACAGAGCAGAAATACCAGCTTATTGCATGATTGACGGTAAAGAGGAGTTTCAGCAGGATGTTACACTAGAGACCGTTCAGAGGAGATTTACCAGGATGTTGCACTGGAGAGGTTACAGAGGAGATTTAGCAGGATGTTGCACTGGAGAGTTGTTTGAGGAGAATTACCAGGATGTTGCACTGAGAACATGCAGAGGAGATTTACCAGGATGTTGCTCTGCAGAGCGTGCAGAGGTGCTTTACAAGGATGATGCACGGCAGATGGTACAGAGGAGATTGACAAAAATGTTGCACTTGATGGAGTGCAGAGGAGATTTAACAGGGATTTGCACGGGAGAGTGTACAGAGGACGTTTACCAGGATGTTGTACTGGAGAGTTTACAGAGGATATTTAACAGGATATTGCACTTGAGAGGGTGGAAAGGTGATTCTCCAGAATGTTGCACTGCAGAGGGTAGAGTGCTGATTTACAATGATGTTGCACTAGAGAGAGTAGAAATGAGATTTACTTGGATGTTGCACTGGCGATGGAACAGAGGAGATTTAATAGGATGTTGTGCCAGAGAGGATTCAGAAGAGATTTAACAAGATGTTGCACAGGAGAGTATACTGATGAGATTTACCAGTATGTTGCACTAGAAAGGGTGCAGAGTCGACTTGCCAGGATGTTGCACTGGAGACGGTACTGACGTGATTTACCAGGATGTTGCACTGGAGAGGGTACAGAAGAGATTTACCACGATGTTGCACTGGAGAGGTTATAGAGGAGAATTACCAGGGGATGTTGCAGCGCAGAGAAAACACGGTAGATTTACCAGAGTATTGCACTAGAGAGGGTACAGTGGAGATTTAGCAGGATGTTGAACTGGAGTGGTTACAGAGCCGATTAGCAGGATGTTGCACTAGAGATGGTGCAGAGGAGATTTACCAGGATGTTGCACTGCAGACCGTGCAGAGGTGATCTACAAGGATGTTGCACTGGAGAGTGTACTGATGAGATTTACCAGTATGTTGCGCTAGAAATGGTGCAGAGTCGATTTACCAGGATGTTGCTTTGGAGAGGGTACTGAAGTGATTTACCAGGATGTTGCACTGCGAGAGTACAGAATAGATTTTCCTCGATGTTACACTAGTGAGCGTACAGAGGTGATTTACCAGGACGTTGAGCAGGAGAGGGTACAGAAGTGATTTACCACGATGTTGCACTGGAGAGGTTATAGAGGAGAATTACCAGGGGATGTTGCACTGCAGAGAGTACACGGTAGATTTACCAAAATATTGCACTAGAGAGGGTACAGTGGAGATTTACCAGGATGTTGCACTAGAGAGGGTGCAGAGGAGATTTAGTAGGAAATTGCACTAGAAAGGATGCAGAGGAGATTTACCAAGATGTTGGAGTGGAGAGGGTACAGAGGAGATTTACCAGTATGTTGCACTAGAGAGCGTGCAAAGGAGATTTACCAGGATGAGAGAGTGGAGAGGGTACAGAGGACATTTATCAGTATGTTGCACTATAGAGATTACAGAGGAGATTTACCAGGTTATTGCACTATAGAAGGTACAGAGGAATTTTAGCTGGTTGTTATTCTAGAGAGGGTCCAATGGAGATTTTCCAGGATGTTCCACTAGAGAGCTACAGAGGAGATTTACCAGCATGTTGCACTGGAGAAATTACAGAGGTGATTTACCAGGATGTTGCACTGGAGAGGGTATGGAGGATTCTTATCAGGATGTTGCGCTAGAGAAGGTACAAAAGAGATTTTCCAGGATGTTGCTCTAGAGAGGGGGCAGCGGAGATTTACCAGAATGTTGCACTTGGAGAGTATACAGAGGAGATTTAACAGGATGTTGCACTTGAAAGGGAAAAGAGGAGATTCACCGGGATGATAAACTAGAGAGGATACAGAGGAGATTTACCAGAATGTTGCATTGGAGAAAGTACAAAGGAGATTTACAATGAAGTTGCACCGAGAGATGCAGAGGAGCATTACCAGAATGTTGGACTGGACGGGGTACAGAAGAGATTTACCATTATTTCCCAGTGAAGTGGGAACAGAGGAGATTAACCAGGATGTTGCACTGGAGATGTACAGAAGTGTCTTAACATGTTATTGCACTGCAGAGGATACCGAGGAATTTTACCAGGATGTTAGACTGCAGAGGGTACAGCCTAGATTTACCAGCATGTTACATTGGAGGGGGTAGTGAGTAGATTTAGCAGGTTGTTGCACTGGTGCGGTATAAAGCAGTATCAACAGGATGTCGCAGAGGAGAGGTTGTGGAGGAGATTTACCAGGATTGCACTGGAGAGGGTACAGAGGAGATTTACCAGAATGTTCCACTAGAGATGATACAGAGAAAATTTACCAGGATATTGCACTGTAGAGGTTACAAAGGAGACTTACCATGGATATTACACCGCGAGCAAGCAGAGAAGATTTACCAGGATGTTGGAGTGGAGAGGGTATAGAAGAGATTGACCTGGATGTTGAACAGGAGAAGGCAAAGAGGAGATTTACCGGTATGTTGCAATAGAGAGTGTACAGAGGAGAAATACAAAGTTATTGCACTATAGCTGGTAGAGAGGAGTTTTAGCAGGATGTTGCACTGGAGAGGTTACAGAGGAGCTGAGCAGGATGTTGAACTAGAGAGGGTGCAGAGGAGATTTACCAGGACGTTGCACTGCAGTGCGTGCATAGGTGATTTACAATGATTTTGCACTGGAGAGTCCACAGATGAGATTGACCAATATGTTGCACTAGAGAGGGTGCAGAGGAGATTTACCAGGAAGTTGCACTGGAGAGGTAACAGAGGAGATTAACCAGTGGATGCTGCACTTTAGAGAGTACAGGGTAGATTTACAAGAATATTGTACTAGAGAGGGTACAGAGGAGATTTAACAAGATGTTGCACTAGAGAGGGGGCAAAGGAGATTTACTAGGATATTGCACTAGAAAGGATACAGATAAGATTTACAAGGATGTTGCACTAGACAGGGTAAAGAGGAGATTTACCACGATGTTGCACTGCAAAGGGTACAGACGAGATTTACCAGGATATTATACTGGAGATTGTAGCGAGGAGATTTAGCAGGTTGTTGCACTGTTGAATGTACAGAGGAGATTCAACAGGATGTGGCAATGGAGCGGTTGCAGACGGGGTTAACCAGGATGTTACACTGCAGAGGGTACACAGGATATTTAACAGGATATTGCACTTGAGAGGGTGCAAAGGAGATTTACCAGAATGTTGCACTGCAGAGGATAGAGAGATGATTTACAAGGATTTTGCACTAGAGAGAGTAAAAAGGGAATTTACCAGGATGTTGCACTGGAGAGGTTACAGAGGAGATGAGCAGGATGTTGAACTAGAGCGGGTGCAGAGGAGATTTACCAGGACGTTGCACTGCAGTGCGTGCAGAGGTGATTTACAATGATGTTGCACTGAAGATTCTACAGTGGAGATTTACCAGGATGTTGCACTAGAGAGGGTGAAAAGGAGATTTACTAGGATATTGCACTAGAAAGGATACTGAGAAGATTTACTAGGATGTTGCAATAGAGATGGTACAGAGGGGATTTACCACGATGTTGCACTGCAGAGTGTACAGACGAGATTTACCAGGATATTACACTGGAGAGTGTAGCGAGGAGATTTAGCAGGTTGTTGCACTGTTGAGGGTACAGAGGAGATTCAACAGGATGTGGCATTGGAGAGTTTGCAGACGAGGTTAAACAGAATGTTGCTCTGTAGAGTGTACAGAGGAGATTTACCAGTATGTTCCACTAGAGATGATACAGAAAAGATTTACTAGGATGTTGCACTGGAGTGGATACAACGGAGACTTACGAGGATATTACACCGAGAGCATGCGGAGGAGATTTACCAGTATGTTGCACTAGAGGGAGTATAGAGGAGATTTAACAAGTTATTGCACTATAGATGATGCTGAGGAGTTTTAGCAGGATGTTAGAATAGAGAGGGTACAGAGGAAATTTTCCAGGATGTTGCAATAGAGAGCTATAGAGGAGATTTACCAGGAAGTTGCTCAGGAGATGTTACAGAGGAGAATAATCATGATGTTGCACTAGTGAGGGTAGAGAGGAGATTTTCCAGGATGTTGCTCTAGAGTGGTTGCAGTGGAGATTTACCAGGATGTTGCACTGGACAGAGTAAAGAGGAGTATTAGCAATAGGTTACAATAGAGAGGGTACAGAGGAGATTTACCAGGATGATCCACTAGCGAGGATACAGAGAGGATTTACCACAATGTTGCACTGGAGAGGGTACAGAGGAGATTTACCAGGATGTTACACTAGAGAGTGTACAGAGGAGATTTACCAGGATGTTGCACTGGAGAGGATACAGACGAGATATACAAGGATGTCGCCCTTGGAGGGTACAGAGGAGATTCACCTGAATGTTCCACCAGAAAGGGTAAACAGGAGAGTTACAAGAATGTTGCTCTAGTGAGTGTAAAGAGGAAATTAACCAGGATAAAGCAGAGAGGTTACAACGGAAATTTACCAGGATGTTGTAGGGGAAGGGTGCAAAGGACATTTAAAAGGATGTTGCACTGGCGAAGGTACAGAGGAGATTTATCAGCATGTTGCACTAGAGAGGCAACATGGGAGATTTACTAGGTCGTTGCACTGGAGGGTTACAGAGGAGATTTACCAGGATATTGCACTAGACTGTGTACAGAGAGATATAGCAGGATGTTATACTTGAGAAGTTACGGCAGAGATTTACCAAGATGTTACACTGGAAACAGTACATAGGTAATTTACCAGGACGTTGCACCAGAGGAGGTACAGAGGAGATTTACCAGCATTGTGCACTGGAGAGAGTACAGGGGAGATTTACCAGGATGTTGCACTCGAAAGAATACAGAGGAGATTTACCGGAATGTTGCACTGGAACGGGTACATATGAGATTCATCAGGATATTGCACTAGACAGGGTACAGAGGATATTTACCAGGATATTGCACTTGAGAAGTTACAGCGGATGTTTAGCAGGATGTTGCACTGGAGAGGGTACAGAGATGATTTTCCAGCTTGTTGCACCAGAGCGGTACAGATGAGATTTACCAGGTTGATGAACTAAAGAGTGTATAGAGGATAATTACCAGGATGTTGCACTAGAGAGGATGTAGAGGAGATTTACCAGGATGGCGCACTGCAAAGGGTAGAGAGGAGATTTACAAAATGTTGCACTAGAGAAGGTGCAGAAGCGATTTTCCGGGATGATGCACTTGAAAGGTTGCAGTTGAGATTTACCAGGATGTTGCACTGGAGAGGGTACAGAGGAGATTCACCTGGATGTTCTACTAGAGAAGATACAGAAAGATTTAGACGGATATTGCAATGGAAAGTGTGCAGAGGAGTGTGAGCGTGCAGAGTTGATTTACCAGGATGGTGCTCTGCAGAGCATGCACAGGTGCTTTACAAGGATGTTGCAATGCAGATGGTACAGAGGAGATTTACAAAAATGTTGCACTAGAGGGAGTAAAGAGGATACTTAACAGGATTTTGCACTGGAAAGTGTATAGAGGATATTTACCAGGATGCTGTACTGCGGAGTGTACACAGGATATTTAATAGAATATTGCACTTGAGAAGGTGCAAAGGAGATTTACCACAATGTTGCACTGCAAAGAATAGAGAGGTGATTTACACGGATATTGCACTATAGAGAGTAGAAAGGAGATTTACCAGGATATTGCACTGGAGAAGTTACAGAGGAGATGAGCAGGATGTTGAACTAGAGAGGGTGCAGAGGAGATTTACCAGGATGTTGCACTGCAGTGCATGCACAGGTGCTTTACAAGGATGTTGCACGGCAGATGGTACAGAGGAGATTTACATAAATGTTGCACTAGAGGGAGTACAGAGGAGACTTAACAGGATTTTGCACTGGAAAGTGTACAAAGGATATTTACCAGGATGTTGTACTGGAGAGTGTACACAGGAAATGTAACAGGATATTGCACTTGAGAGGGTGCAAAGGAGATTTACCAGAATGTTGCACTGCAGAGGATAGAGAGGTGATTTACAAGGATATTGCACTAGAGAGAGTAGAAAGGAGATTTACCATGATGTTGCACTGGCAATGGAAAAAAGGAGATTTAATAGGATGTTGTGCCAGTGAGTATTCAGAGGAGATTTACCGGCAGGTTGCACTGAAGAGGTTACAGTGCAGATTAGCAAGATGTTGCACGAGGGAGGACGCAGAGGATATTTACCAGGATATTGCACCGCAGACCGTGCAGAGGTTATTTACAAGGATGTTGCACTGGAGAGTTTATTGATGAGATTTACCAGTATGTTGCTCTAGAGAGGGTGCAGAGACGATTTACCAGGATGTTGCACTGGAGAGGGTAATTAATTGATTTACCAGGATGTTGCACTGTGAGGGTACAGAAGAGATTTACCAGGATGTTACACTAGTGAGGGTAGAGAGGTGATTTTCCAGGATGTTGCACTGGAGAGGGTAGAGACATGAATTACCACGATGTTGCACTGGAGAGATTATAGAGGAGATTTACTAGAGGATGTTGCACTGTTGAGAGTACAGGGTAGATTTACCAGAATATTGCGCTAGAGATGGTAGCGTAGAGATTTACAAGGATGTTGCACTAGAGAGGTTGCAGAGGAGATTTAGTAGGATGTTGCAGTAGAAAGATGCAGAGGAAATTTATGAGGATGTTGCACTAGAGAAGGTACAGAGGAGAGTTATCAGTATGTTGCTTTATAGAGAGTACAGTGGAGATTTACCATGTAATTGCACTATAGAGGTTAGAGAGGAGTTTTACCAAGATGTTACACCAGGGAGGGTACAGAGGAGATATTCCAGGATGTTCCACTAGAGAGCTACAGAGGAGATTTAAATCATGTTGTACTGCAGAGATTACAGAGGTGATTTACCAGGATGTTGCCCTGGAGAGGGTGCAGAGGAGATTTGTCAGCATGTTACACTAGACAGCGTACAAAGGAGATTTACAGGATGTTGCTCCAGAGAGTGTGCAGCGGTAATTTACCAGGATGTTGCACTGGCGAGTATACAGTGGAGATTTAACAGGATATTCCACTTGAAATGGAAAAGAGGAGATTTTCCAGGCTGATCAACTAGAGAGGATACAGAGTAGATTTACCAGAATTTTGCTCTGGAGAGGTACAGAGGAGATTTGCCACGATGTTGCACCAAGAGCGTGCAGAGGAGCATTATCAGGATATTGGACTGGGACGGGGTACAGAAGAGCTTTACCAAGCTGTTCCAGTGAAGAGGGTACTGAGGAGACTTACCAGGATGTTACACTGGAGAGGGTACAGAGGAGATTTACCAGGTTATTGCACTGCAGAGAATATAGAGGAGTTTCCCAGGGTGTTATACTAGAGAGGGTACAGAGTAGATTTAACAGGATGTTTCACTAGAGAGGGTATAGAGGAGATTTACCAGGATGTTGAACTGGAGAGGATACAAACGAGATATACAAGGATGTGGCCCTGTGAGGGTACAGAGGAGATTCACCAGAATGTTCCATCAGAAAGGGTAAACAGGAGATTTACAAGAAAGTTGCACTAGTGAGAGTAAAGAGGAAATTTACCAGGATAAAGCAGAGAGGATACAACGGAGATTTACTAGGATGTTGTAGGCGAAGGGTGCAAAACACATTTAAAAGGATGTTGCACTGGCGAAGGTACGGAGGAGATTTATCAGCATGTTGCTCTAGAGAGGATGCAGAGGAAATTTACTAGGTAGTTGCACTGGAGGGATTACAGAGGAGATTTATCAGAATATTGCACGAGACTGGGTACAGAGAGATATAGCATGATGTTATACCAGAGAAGTAACGGCGGAGATTTACCAAGATGTTCCACTGGAAAGAGTACATAGGTGATTTACCAGGATGTTGCACCGGAGCAGGTACAAAGGAGATTTACCTGCATTTTACACTGGAGAGAGTACAGGGGAGATTTACCAGGATGTTGCACTCGAAAGAATACAGAGGAGATTTACCGGTATATTGCACTGGAGCGGGTACATATGAGATTTATCAGGATATTGCACTAGAAGGGTACAGAGGATATTTACCATGATATTGCACTTGAGAATTTACAACGGATATTTACCAGGATGTTGTAATGGAGAGGGTACAGAGGTGATTTTCCTGCTTGTTGCAACAGAGCGGTACAGATGAAATTTACCAGGTTGATGCACTAGAGAGATGTAGAGAAGATTTACCAGAACGTCGCACTGCAGAGGGTAGAGAGGAGATTTACAAAAATGTTGCATTAGTGAGTGTACAAAGGTGATTTACCAGGATGTTGCACTGGAGACGTTAGAGAGGTGATTTACCAGGATGTTGCACTGGAGAGGGTACAAAGGAGATTCACCATGATGTTGCTTTAGGGACGGTACAGAGAAGCTTTACCAGGATGTTGCACTAGAAAGGTTGCAGAGGAGATTTACTAGGATGTTGCACTAGAAAGAATGCAGAGGAGATTTAGCACGATGTTGCACTGCAGAGGGTACAGACAAGATTTACCAGGATGTTACACTGGAGAGTGTAGTGAGTAGATTTAGCAGGTTGTTGCACTGTTGAGGGTACGGAGGAGATTCAACAGAATGTTGCAGTGGGGAGGTTGCAGAGGAGATTTTCCAGGATTTTGCACTTGTGATGATACAGAGAAAATTTACCATGATATTGCACTGTAGAGATTACAAAGGAGACTTACCAGGATATTACACTGAGAGCATGCAGAGGAGATTTACCAGGATGCTGGAGAATGTAGAGAAGGAGATTTAGCAGGATGTTGCAATAGAGAGGGTACAGAGGAGATTTAACAGGATGTTCCAATTGAGAGAATACAGAGAAGATGTACCAGGATGTTGCACTGCAGAGCGTGCAGAGGTGATTTACAAGGGTGTTGCACTGGAGATTATAAAGATGAGATTTCCCTGTATGTTGCACTAGAGAGCGTGCAGAGGAGATTTACCAGGATGTTGCACTGGAGAGGTACAGAGGTGATTTACCAGGATATTGCACTGCTATGGTACAGAGTGATTTACCAGGGTGTTGCACCGGAGAGATTAGAGAGGCGATTCAGAAGGATGTTGCACTGGATAGGTTACAGAATAGATTTACAAATATGATGCACTGGAGAGTGTATAGAGGAGATTTACCAGGATGTTGCATTAGTGTGTGTGCAGAGGAGATTTACCAGGATATTGCACTGGAGAGAGTACAGAGGAGAATAATCAGGATTTTGAAATAGAGATTTTCCAGGATGTAGCTCTAGAAAGGCTGCAGTGAAGATTTAGCAGGATGTTGCATTGGAGAGGTTGGAGAGGAGATTTACCAGGATGTTGCATTAGAGAGGGTAGAGAGGAGATTTACCAGGAAGTTGCACTAGAGAGAATGCCGGGTAGATTTACAAAGATGTTGCACAAGAGAGGGTACAGAGGAGATTTACCACGATGTTGCACTGCAGAGGTTACAGGCGAGATTTACAAGGATGTTACACTGGAGAGTGTAGTGAGTAGATTTAGCATGTTGTTGCACTGTTGAGAGTAGAGAGGAGATTCAACAGAATGTTGCAGTCGGGAGGTTGCAGAGGAGATTTTCCAGGATTTTGCACAGGAGAGGATAGAGCGGAGATTTACCAGGACGTTCCACTAGAGATGATACAGAGAAAACTTACCAGGATATTGCACTGTAGAGATTACAAAGGAGACTTACCAGGATATTACACCGAGAGAGTGCAGAGGAGATTTACCAGGATGTTGGAGATGAGATGGTGCAGAGGAGATTTACCTGGATGTTGAACAGGAGAAGGTACAGAGGAGATTTACTGGTATGATGCACTTCAGAATGTAGAGACGAGATTTACAAGGATGTTACACTAGAGAGGGTACAGAGGAGAATAATCAGGATTTGCACCAGAGAGCTACAGAGGAGTTTTAACAGCATGTTGCACTGGTTAGATTAAAGAAGAAATTTACCAGGATGTTGCACTGGAGAGAGTACAGAGGAGTATTACCAGGAGGTTGCACTAGAGAGGGTACAGAGGAGATTCACCAGGATGGTCCACTAGAGAGGATACAGTCAAGATTTAGCAGGATGTTACACTAGAGAGTGTAGAGAGGAGATTTATCAGGATGTTGCGCTGGAGAGGAAACAGACAAGATTTACCAGGATGTAGCACTGGAGAGAATACAGACGAGATTTACAAGGATGTCGCCCTGGGACGGTACAGACGAGATTTACCAGAATGTTCCACAAGACTTGGTACAGATGAGAGTTACCAGAACGTTGCACACGTGAGGGTACAGAGGAAATTTACCAGGATATTGCAGAGTGGTTACAACGGAGATTTACCAGGACGTTGTATGGAGTGATTGCAAAGGAGATTTAAAATGATGTAGCACTGGCGAAGGTAGAGAGGAGATTTAACAGCATGTTATGCTAGAGAGGATGCAGGGGAGATATACTAGGTAGTTGCACTGGAGGGGTAACAGAGGTGATTTTCCAGCTTGTTGCACCAGAGCGGTACAGATGAGATTTACCAGATTCATGCACTAAAGAGTGTAAAGAGGAGATTTACCAAGATGTTGCACTAGAGAGAAAGCAGAGGAGATTTACCAGGATGTCGCACTGCAGAGGGTAGAGAGGAGATTTACCAAAATGTTGCACTAGTCAGGGTACAGAGGTGATTTACCAGGATATTGCACTGGAGAGAATAGAGAGGTGATTTAACAGGAAGTTGCATTAGAGAGGGTACAGAGGAGATTTACCACGATGTTGCACTAGAGAGATTGCAGATTAGATATACTAGGATGTTGCACTAGAAAGAATGCAGACTAGATTTACAAAGATGTTGCACTAGAGAGGGTACAGAGGAGATTTACCACGATGTTGAACTGCAGAGGTTACAGACGAGATTTACCAGCATGTTACACTGGAGAGTGTAGTGAGTAGATATAGCAGGTTGTTGCTGTTGAGGGTACAGAGGAGATTCAACAAAATGTTGCAGTGGGGAGGTTGCCGAGGAGATTTTCCAGGATTTTGCACTGGAGAGTGTAGAGTGGAGATTTACCAGAATGTTCCACTAGAGACGATACAGAGAAAATTTACAAGAATATTGCACTGTGGAGATTACAAAGGAGACTTACCAATATTACATCAGGAGCGTGCAGAGGAGGTTTACCAGGATGTTGGAGTGGAGAGGGTGCAGAGGAGATTTACCTGGATGTTGAACAGGAGAAGGTACAGAGGAGATTTACTGGTATGTTGCACTTGAGAGTGTAGAGAAGAGATTAACGTGGATGTTACACTAGAGAGGGTACAGAGGAGAATAATCAGGATTTTGCACTAGAGAGCTACAGAGGAGATGTAGCTGCATGTTGCACTGGAGAGATTAAAGTGGACATTTACCAGGATGTTGCACTGGAGAGAGTACAGAGGAGAATTATCAGGATTTTGAACTAGAGATTTTCCAGGATGTAGCTCTAGAAAGGGTGCAGTGGAGATTTAGCAGGATGTTGCACTGGAGAGAGTACACAAGAGTATTACCAGAACGTTGCGCTAGAGAGAGTACAGTGGAGATTTTCCAGGATGATCCACTAGAGAGGACACAGAGAAGATTTAACAGGATGATCCACTAGATAGGAAAAAGAGAAGATTTACCAGGACGTTAAACTAGAGAGGGTACAGAGGAGATTTACCAGGATGTTACACTGGAGAGGATAGAGACGAGATTTACCAGGATGTAGCACTGGGGAGGATACAGACGAGATTTACAAGGATGTCGCCCTGGGAGGGTAGAGAAAAGATTCACCAGCATGTTCTACCAGACTTGGTACAGAGGAGATTTACCAGAATATGGCACATGTGAGGGTACAGAGGAAACTTACCAGGATGTTGCAGAGAGCTTACAACTGAGATTTACCAGAATGTTGTAGGGCAGGTTGTTAAGGCCATTTAAACTGATGTTGCACTGGCGAAGATACAGAGGAGATTTAACAGCATGTTGCGCTATAGAGGATGCAGGTGAGATATACTTGGCAGTTGCACTGGAGAGGTTACAGAAGAGTTTTACCAGGATATTGCACTAAACTGGGTACAGAGATATATAGAAGAATGTTGTACTAGAGATTTTACGGCGGAGATTTACGAAGCTGTTACACTGGAAAATGTACAGAGGTGATTAACCAGCATGTTGCACCATAGCAGGTACAGAGGAGATTTTCCAGCATGTTGCAATGGAGAGTGTACAGGGGAGATAAACCAGGATGTTGCACTGGAAAGAATACAGAGGAGATTTACCAGTATGTTGCACTGGAGGGGGTACATATGAGATTTATCAGGATATTGCACTAGACAGCTACAGAGGACATTTACCAGGATATTGCACTTGAGAAGATCCAGCGGATATTTACCAGGATGTTGTACTGGAGAGGGTCCAGAGGTGATTTTCCACCTTGTTGCAACAGAGCGGTACAGATGAAATTTACCAGATGATGCACTATAGAGTGTACAGAGGAGATTTACCAGGATGTTGCACTGCAGAGGGTAGAGAGGAGATTTAAAAAAATGTTGCACTAGTGAGGGTACAAAGGTGATTTACCAGGATGTTGCACTGGAGACGTTAGAGAGGTGATTTACCAGGATGTTGCATTGGAGAGGTTACAGAGGAAGATTTACAAGGATGTTGCACTGGAGAGGGTACAAAGGAGATTTACCATGATGCTGCATTAGAGACGGTACAGAGAAGCTTTACCAGGATGTTGCACTAGAAAGGTTGCAGAGGAGATTTACTAGGATGTTACACTAGAAAGAATGCAGAGGAGATATACAAAGATGTTGCACTAAAGAGGTTAGAGAGGAGGTTTACCACGATGTTGCACTGCAGAGGGTACAGACAAGATTTACCAGGATGTTACACTGGAGATTGTAGTGAGTAGATTTAGCAGGTTGTTGCACTGTTGAGGGCACAGAGGAGATTCAACAGAATGTTGCAGTGGGGAGGTTGCAGAGGAGATTTTCCAGGATTTTGCACTGGAGAGGGTAGAGTGGAGATTTACCAGGATATTGCACTAGTGATGATACAGAGAAAATTTGCCATGATATTGCACTGATGAGATTACAAAGGAGACTTACCAGGATATTACACTTAGAGCGTGCAGAGGAGATTTACCAGGATGTTGGAGATGAGAGGGTGCAGAGGAGATTTACCTGAATGTTGAACAGGAGAAGGTACAGAGGAGATTTACTGGTATGTTGCACTTGAGAATGTAGAGATGAGATTTACCAGGATGTTACACTAGAGAGGGTACAGAGGAGAATAATCAGGATTTGCACTAGAGAGCTACAGAGGAGATTTAACAGCATGTTGCACTGGAAAGATTAAAGAAGACATTTACCAGTATGTTTCACTGGAGAGTGTACAGAGAAGAATAATCAGGATTTTGAACTAAAGATTTTCCAGGGTAGAGAGTAGGTTTACCACGAAGTTGCACTGCAGAGCGTACAGACGACATTTACCAGGATGTTACACTGGAGAATGTCGTGAGGAGATTTAGCAGGTCGTTGCATTGATGCGGTGCAGAGCAGATTCAACAGGATGTTGCAGTGGAGAGGGTAGAGAGGAGATTTACCAGGATGTTCCACTAGAGATGATACAGAGAAAATTTGCCAGGATATTGCTCTGTAGAGATTACAAAGGAGACTTACCAGGATATTACACCGTGAGTTTGCAGAGGAGTTTTACCAGGATGTTGGAGATGAGAGGGTGGAGAGGAGATTTAACTGGATTTTGAACAGGAGAATTTACAGATGAGATTTACTGGTATGTTGCACTTTTGAGTGTAGAGACGAGATTTACAAGGATGTTACACTAGAGAGGGTACAGAGGAGAATATTCAAGATTTGCACTAGAGAGCTACAGAGGAAATTTAACAGCATGTTGCGCTGGAGAGATTAAAGAGGACATTTACCAGGATGTTGCACTGGAGAGAGAAAAGAGGAGAATAATAAGGATTTTGAAATAGAGATTTTCCAGGATGTAGCACTAGAAATGGTGTTGTGGAGATTTAGCAGCATGTTGCACTGGAGAGCGTAAAGAGGATTATTACCAGGATGTTGCACTAGAGAGGGTACAGAGGAGATTCACCAGGATGATACATTAGAGAGGATACAGAGAAGATTTACCAGGCTGTTACACAAGAGAGTGTACAGAGGAGCTTTACCAGGATGTTGCGCTGGAGAGGATACAGACGAGATTTACCAGGATGTAGCACTGGAGAGAATACAGACGATATTTACAAGTATGTCGCCCTGGGAGGGTACAGAGGAGATTCACCAGAATGTTCCACCAGACTTGGTACAGAGGAGATTTACCAGAACGTTGCACACGTGAGGGTACAGAGGAAATTTACCAGGATATTGCAGAGTGGTTACAACGGAGATTTACCAGGATGTTGTAGGGAGAGGTCGCAAAGGACATTTAAAATGATGTTGCACTAGCGAAGGTACAGAGGAGATTTAACAGTATGTTGCTCTAGGGAGGATGAAGGGGAGATATACTATGTAGTTACGCTGGAGGGGTAACAGAAGAGTTTTACCAGGATATTGCACTAGACTGGGTAAAAAGAGATATAGCAGAATGTTGTACTAGAGAATTTACGACGGATATTTACGAAGATGTTACACTGGAAAAGGTACAGAAGTGATTAACCAGGATGTTGCACTGGAGCAGGTACAAAGGAGATTTACCAACATGTTGCACTGGAGAATGTACAGGGGAGATTTACCAGGATGTTGCACTGGAAAGAATAGAGAGTAGATTTACCAGTATGTTGCAATGGAGCGGGTACTTATGAGATTTATCAGGATATTGCACTAGACAGCTACAGAAGAGATTTACCTGGATATTGAACTTGAGAAATTACAGCGGATATTTACCAGGATGTTGCACTGGAGAGTGTACAGAGGTGAATTTCCAACTTGTTGCACCAGTGCGGTACAGGTCAGATTTACCAGGTTGATGCACTAAAGTGTGTACAGGGGAGATTTACCAGGATGTTGCACTAGAGAGGATGCAGACGAGATTTACCAGGATGTCGCACTGCAGTGGGTAGATAGGAGATTTACCAAAATGTTGCACTAGTGAGGGTACAGAGGTGATTTACCAGGATGTTGCACTGGAGAGGATAGAGAGGTGATTTACCAGGATGTTGAATTGGATACGTAACAGAAGAAATTTACAAGCATGATGCACTGGAGATGGTAGAGAGGAGATTTACCAGGATGTTGCTTTAGAGAGGGTACAAAGTAGATTTTACACGATGTTGCACTAGAGAGATTTCAGATTAGATTTACTAGGATGTTGCACTAGAAAGAATGCAGAGTAGATTTACAAAGATGTTGCACTAGAGAGGATATAGAGGAGATTTACCACGATGTTGCACTGCAGAGGTTACAGACCAGATTTACAAGGATGTTACAATGGAGAGTGTAGTGAGTAGATGTAGCAGGTTGATGCTGTTGAGGGTACAGAGGAGATTCAACAGAATGTTGCAGTGGGGATGTTGCAGAGGAGATTTTCCAGGATTTTGCACTCGAGAGGATAGATCGGAGATTTCCAGGATATTCCACTAGAGATGATACAGAGAAAATTTACCAGCATATTGCACTGTAGAGATTACAAAGGAGACTTACCAATATTACACCGAGAGCGTGCAGAGGAGATTTACCAGGATGTTGGAGTGGAGAGAGTGCAAAGGAGAATTACATGGATGTTGAACAGGAGAAGGTACAGAGGAGATTTATTGGTACGTTGCACATGTGAGTGTAGAGAAGAGATTAACCTGGATGTTACACTAGAGAGGGTACAGAGGAGAATAATCAGGATTTTGGACTAGAGAGCTACAGAGGATATTTAACAGCATGTTGCACTGGAGAGATCAAAGAGGACATTTACCAGGATATTGCACTGGAGAGAGTACAGAGGAGAATAATCAGGATTTTGAACTAGAGATTTTCCAGGATGTAGCTCTAGAAAGGGTGCAGTGGAGATTTAGCAGGATGTTGCACTGGAGAGAGTACAGAGGAGTAATACCAGGAGGTTGCACAAGAGAGGGTATAGAGGAGATTTACCAGGATGATCCACTAGAGAGGATACAGAGAAGATTTACCAAAATGATCCACTAGAGAGGAAAAAGAGAAGATTTACCAGTCTGTTACACTAGAGAGGGTACAGAGGAGATTTACCAGGATGTTGCACTGGAGAGGATACAGACGAGATTCACCAGGATGTAGCACTGGGGAGGATATAGACGAGATTGACAAGGATGTCGCCCTGGGAGGGTACAGAGGAGATTCACCAGAATGTTCCAACAGACTTGGTACAGAGGTGATTTACCAGAATGTTGCACACGTGAGGGTACAGAGGAAATTTACCAGGATATTGCAGAGAGGTTACAACTGAGATTTACCAGGATATTGTAGGGAGAGGTTGCAAAGGCCATTTAAACTGATGTTGCACTGGCGAAGGTACAGAGGAGATTTAACAGCATGTTGTGCTAGAGAGGATGCAGGGGAGATATACTAGGAAGTTGCACTGGAGGGGTAAAAGAAGAGTTTTGCCAGGATATTGCACTAGGCTGGGTACAGAGATATATAGCAGAATGTTGTAGTAGAGAATTTCCGGCGGAGATTTACGAAGATGTTACACTGGAAAAGGTACAGAAGTGATTAACCAGGATGCTGCACCAGAGCAGCTACAGAGGAGATTTTGCAGCATGTTGCAATGGACAGGGTACAGGGGAGATATACCAGGATGTTGCACTGGCAAGAATACAGAGAAGATTTACCAGTATGTTGCACTGGAAAGGGCACATGTGAGATTTATCAGGATATTACACTAGACATTGACAGAGGAGATTTACCAGGATATTGCACTTGAGAGGTTACAGCGGATATTTACCAGGATGTTGTACTGGAGAGGGTACAGAGGTGTTTTTCCAGCTTGTTGCACCAGAGCAGTACAGATTAAATTTACCATATTGATGCACTACAGAGTGTACAGAGGAGATTTACCAGGATGTTGCACTAGAGAGGTTGTAGAGAAGATTTACCAGCATGTCGCACTGCAGAGGGAAGAGAGGAGATTTACAAAAATGTTGCACTAGTGAGGGTACAAAGGTAATTTACCAGGATGTTGCACTGGAGAGGTTAGAGATGTGATTTACCAGGACGTTGCACTGGAGAGGTTACAGAGGAATATTTAAAAGGATGTTGCACTGGAGAGGGTACAGAGCAGATTTGCCAAGATGTTGCATTAGATACGGTACAGATGAGCTTTACCAGTATGTTGCATTAGAGAGGTTGCAGAGGAGATTTACTAGGATGTTGCAATAGAAAGAATGCAGAGGAGATTTACAAAGATGTTGCACTAAAGAGGGTAGAGAGGAGGTTTACCACGATGTTGCACTGCAGATGGAACAGACGAGATTTACCAGGATGTTACACTGGAGAGTGTAGTGAATAGATTTAGCAGGTTGTTGCACTGTTGAGGGTACAGAGGAGATTCAACAGAATGTTGCAGTGGGGAGGTGGCAGAGGAGATTTTCCAGGATTTTGCACTGGAGAGGGTAGAGTGGAGATTTAACAGGATGTTCCACTAGAGATGATACAGAGAAATATTACCATGATATTGCAATGTAGAGATTACAAAGGAGACTTACCAGGATATTACACCGAGAGCGTGCAGAGCAGATTTACCAGGATGTTGGAGATGAGAGGGTGCAGAGGAGATTTACCTGGATGTTGAACAGGACAAGGTACAGAGGAGATTTACTGGTATGTTGCACTTGAGAGTGTAGAGACGAGATTTACTAAAATGACGATTTTGCACTAGAGAGCTACAGAGGAGATTTAACAGCATGTTGCACTGGAGAGATCAAAGAGGACATTTAACAGGATGTTGCGTTGGAGAGAGTACAGAGGGGAATAATCAGGATTTTGAACTAGAGCTTTTCCAGCATGTAGCTCTAGAAAGGGTGCAGTGGAAATTTTGCAGGATGTTGCAGAGAGGATACAACTGAGATTTACCAGGTTATTGTAGGGAGATGTTGCAAAGGACATTTAAACTGATGTTGCACTTGCGAAGGTACAGAGGAGATTTAACAGCATGTTGCGCTAGAGAGGATGCAGGGGAGATATACTAAGTAGTTACACTGGAGGGGTAACAGAAGATTTTTACCAGGATATTGCACAAGACTGGGTACAGAGAGATATAGCAGAATGTTGCACTAGAGAATTTACGGTGGAGATTTACGAAGATGTTACACTGGAAAAGGTACAGAGGTGATTAACAAGGATGTTGTACCAGAGCAGGTACAGAGGAGATTTTCCAGCATGTTGCAATGGAGTGGGTACAGGGGAGATATACCTGGATGTTGCACTGGTAAGAATACAGAGAAAATTTACCAGTATGTTGCACTGGAAGGGGTACATATGAGATTTATCAGGATATTGCATTAGACAATGACAGAGGAGATTTAACAGGGTATTGCACTTGAGAGGTTACAGCGGATATTTACCAGGATGTTGTACTGGAGAGGGTACAGAGGTGTTTTTACAGCTTGTTGCACCAGAGCGGTACAGATGAAATTTACTAGATTGATGCACTACAGAATGTACAGAGGAGATTTACCAGGATGATCCACTAGAGAGGATACAGAGAAGATTTACCAGTCTGTTACACTAGAGAGGGTACAGAGGAGATTTACCAGGATGTTGCACTGGAGAGGATAAAGACGAGATTTACCAGGATGTAGCACTGGGCAGGATACAGACGATATTGACAAGGATGTTACCCTGGGAGGGTACAGAGTAGATTCACCAGAATGTTCCAACAGACTTGGTACAGAGGAGATTTACCAGAATGTTGTACTGGAGAGGGTACAGAGGTGTTTTTCCAGCTTGTTGCACCAGAGCGGTACAGATGAAATTTACCAGATTGATGCACTACAGTCTGTACAGAGGAGATTTACCAGGATGTTGCACTAGTGAGGATGTAGAGAAGATTTACCAGAATGTCGCACTGCAGAGGGTAGAGAGGAGATTTACAAAAATGTTGCACTAGTGAGGGTACAAAGGTTATTTACCAGGATGTTGCACTGGAGAGGTTAGAGATGTGATTTACCAGGATGTTGCACTGGAGAGGTTACAGAGGAAGATTTACAAGGATGTTGCACTGGAGAGGGTACAGAGGAGATTTGCCAAGATGTTGCATTAGAGACGGTACAGAGGAGCTTTACCAGGATGTTGCATTAGAGAGGTTGCAGAGGAGATTTACTAGGATGTTGCAATAGAAAGAATGCAGAGGAGATTTACAACGATGTTGCACTAAAGAGGGTAGAGAGGAGGTTTTTCACGATGTTGCACTGCAGATGGAACAGACGAGATTTACCAGGACGTTACACTGGAGAGTGTAGTGAATAGATTTAGCAGGTTGTTGCACTGTTGAGGGTACAGAGGAGATTCAACAGAATGTTGCAGTGGGGAGGTGGCAGAGGAGATTTTCCAGGATTTTGCACCGAGAGCGTGCAGAGCAGATTTACCAGGATGTTGGAGATGAGAGGGTGCAGAGGAGATTTACCTGGATGTTGAACAGAACAAGGTACAGAGGAGATTTACTGGTATGTTGCACTTGAGAGTGTAGAGACGAGATTTTTTACTAAAATGTTACACTAGAGAGGGTACAGAGGAGAATAATCCGGATTTGCTCTAGAGAGCTACAGTGGAGATTTCACAGCATGTTGCACTGGAGAGATAAAGGAGGACATTTACCAGGATGTCGCACTGCAGAGGGTAGAGAGGAGATTTACCAAAATGTTGCACTAGTGAAGGTAGAGAGGTGATTTACGAGGATGTTACACTGGAGAGGATAGAGAGGTGATTTACCAGGATATTGCCCTAGATAGATAACAGAAGAGATTTACAAGCATGATGCACTGGAGAGGGTAGAGAGGAGATTTACCAGGATGTTGCATTAGAGAGGGTACAGAATAGATTTACCACGATGTTGCACTAGAGAGATGTAAGATTAGATTTACTAGGATGTTGCACTAGAAAGACTGCAGAGTTTATTTACAAAAATGTTGCACTAGAGAGGGTACAGAGGAGATTTACCACGATGTTGCACTGCAGAGGGTTATAGACGAGATTTACCAGGATGTTACAATGAGAGTGTACTGAGTAGATGTAGCAGGTTGTTGCTGTTGAGGATACTTAGGAGATTCAACAGAATGTTGCAGTGGGAAGTTGCCGAGGAGATTTTCCAGGATTTTGCACTGGAGAGGCTAGATTGGAGATTTACCAGGATGTTCCACTAGAGATGATACAGAGAAAATTTACCAGCATATTGCACTGTAGAGATTACAAAGGAGACTTACCAATATTACACCGAGAGCGTGCAGAGGAGGTTTACCAGGATGTTGGAGTGGAGAGAGTGCAAAGGAGATTTACATGGATGTTGAACAGGAGAAGGTACAGAAGAGATTTACTGGTATGTTGCACTTGTGAGTGTAGAGAAGACATTAACCTGGATGTTACACTAGAGATGGTACAGAGGTGAATAATCAGGATTTTGCACTAGAGAGCTACAGAGGAGATTTACCAGCATGTTACACTGGAGAGATCAAAGAGGACATTTAACAGGATGTTGCACTGGAGACAGTACAGAGGAGAATAATCCGGATATTGAACTAGAGATTTTCCAGGATGTAGCTCTAGAAAGGGTGCAGTGGAAATTTAGCAGGATGTTGCACTGGAGAGAGCACAGAGGAGTATTACCAGGAGGTTGCACTAGAGAGGCTACAGAGGATATTTAGCAGGATGATCCACTAGAGAGGATACAGAGAAGATTTACCAGGATGATCCACTAGAGAGGAAAAAGAGAAGATTTTCCAGGCTGTTACACAAGAGAGGTTAGAGAGGAGATTTACCAGGATGTTGCACTGGAGAGTATACAGACGAGATTTACCAGGATATAGCACTGGGGAGGATACAGACGAGATTTACAAGGATTTCGCACTGGGAGGGTACAGAGGAGATTCACCAGAATGTTCCAACAGACTTGGTACAGAGGAGATTTACCAGAATGTTGCACACGTGAGGGTACAGAAGAAATTTTGCAGGATATTGCAGAGAGGTTACAACTGAGATTTAGCAGGATATTGTAGGGAGAGATTGCAAAGGACATTTAAACTGATGTTGCACTAGCGAAGGTACAGAGGAGATTTAACAGCATGTTGCGCTAGAGAGGATGCAGGGGAGATATACTAGGTAGTTGCACTGGAGGGGTTACAGAAGAGTTTTACCAGGATATTGCAGTAGACTTGGTACAGAGAGATATAGCAGAATGTTGTACTAGAGAATTTACGGCGGAGATTTACGAATATGTTACACTGGAAAAGGTACAGAGGTGATTAACCAGGATGTTGCACCCGAGCAGGTACAGAGGAGATTTTCCAGCATGTTGCAATGGAGAGGGTACAGGGGAGATATACCAGGATGTTGCACTGGCAAGAATACAGAGGAGATTTACCAGTATGTTGCACTGGAGGGGTACATATGAGATTTATCAGGATATTGCACTAGACAGCGACAGAGGATATTTACCAGGATATTGCACTTGAGAGGTTACAGCGGATATTTACCAGGATGTTGTACTGGAGAGGGTACAGATGTGACTTTCCATCTTGTTGCACCAGAGCGGCACAGATGAAATTTACCAGATTGATGCACTACAGAGTGTACAGAGGAGATTTACCTGGATGTTGCACTAGAGAGGATGTAGGGAAGAATTACCAGAATGTCGCACTGCAGAGGGTAGAGAGGAGATTTACAAAAATGTTGCACTAGTGAGGGTATAAAGTTGATTTACCAGGATGTTGCACTGGAGAGGTTAGAGAGGTGATTTACCAGGATGTTGCACTGGGGAGCTTAGAGTGGAAGATTTACAAGGATGTTGCACTGGAGAGGGTACGGAGGTTATTTACCATGATGTTGCATTAGAGACGGTACAGAGGAGCTTTACCAGGATGTTGCATTAGAGAGGTTGCAGAGGAGATTTACTAGGATGTTGCACTAGAAAGAATGCAGAGGAGATTTACAAAGATGTTGCACTAAAAAGGGTAGATAGGAGGTTTACCACGATATTGCACTACAGATGGTACAGACGAGATTTACCCGGATGTTAAACTGGAGAGTGTAGTGAGTAGATTTAGCTGGTTGTTGCACTGTTGAGGGTACAGAGGAGATTCAACAGAATGTTGCAGTGGGGAGGTTGCAGAGGAGATTTTCCAGGATTTTGCACTGGAGAGGGTAGAGTGGAGATTTACCAGGATGTTCCACTAGAGCTGATACAGAGAAATATTACCATGATATTTCACTGTAGAGATTACAAAGGAGAATTACCAGGATATTAGACCGAGAGTGTGCATAGGAGGTTTACCTGGATGTTGAACAGGAGAAGGTACAGAGGAGATTTACTGGTATGTTGCACTTGAGAGTGTAGAGAAGAGATTAACCAGGATGTTACACTAGAGAGCGTACAGAGGAGAATAATCAGGATTTTGCACTAGAGATCTACAGAGGAGATTTACCAGCATATTGCACTGGAGAGATTAAAGATGACATTTACCAGGATGTTGTACTGGAGAGGATACAGACGAGATTTACCAGGATGTAGCACTGGGGAGGATACAGACGAGATTTACAAGGATGTCGCTCTGGGAGGGTACAGAGGAGATTCATCAGAATGTTCCACCAGACTTGATATAGAGGAGATTTACCAGAATGTTGCACACGTGAGGGTACAGAGGAAATTTACCAGGATATTGCAGAGAGGTTACAGCTGAGATTTCCAGGATGTTGTAGGGAGAGATTGCAAAGTCCATTTAGACTGATGTTGCACTGGCGAAGGTACAGATGAGATTTAACAGCATGTTGCGCTAGAGAGGATGCAGTGGAGATATACTAGGTAGTTGCACTGGAGGGGTTACAGAAGAGCTTTACCAGGATATTGCACTAGACTGGGTACAGAGAGATATAGCAGGATGTTGTACTAGAGAATTTACGTCGGAGATTTACGAAGAAGTTACACTGGAAAATGTACAGAGGTGATTAACCAGCATGTTGCACCAGAGCAGATACAGAGGAGATTTTCCAGCATGTTGCAATGGAGAGGGTACAGGGTAGATATACCAGGATGTTGCACTGGCTAGAATACAGAGGAGATTTACCAGTATGTTGCACTGGAGGGGATACATATGAGATTTATCAGGATATTGCACTAGACAGCTACAGACGAGATTCACCAGGATATTGCACTTGAGAGGTTACAGCGGATATTTACCAGGATGTTGTACTGGAGAGGGTACAGAGGTGATTTTCCAGCTTGTTGCACCAGAGCGGTACAGATGAAATTCCCCAGGTTGATGCACTATAGAGTGTACAGAGGAGAATTACCAGGATGTTGCACTAGAGGGGATGTAGAAAAGATTTACCAGAATGTCGCACTGCAGAGGGTAGAGAAGAGATTTACAAAAATGTTGCACTAGTGAGGGTACAAAGGTGATTTACCAGGATGTTGCACTGGAGAGGTTAGAGAATTGATTTACCAGGATGTTGCACTGGAGAGGTTACAAAGTATGATTTACCATGATGTTGCTTTAGAGACGGTACAGAGGACCTTTACCAGGATGTTGCACTAGAGAGGTTGCAGAGGAGATTTACTAGGATGTTGCACTAGAAAGAATGCAGAGGAGATTTACAAAGATCTTGCACTAAAGAGTGTAGAGATGAGGTTTACCACGATGTTGCACTGCAGAGGGTACAGACGAGATTTACCAGGATGTTACACTGGAGAGTGTAGTGAGTAGATTTAGCAGGTTGTTGCACTGTTGCGGGTACAGAGGAGATTCAACAGAATGTTGCAGTGGGGAGGGTGCAGAGGAGATTTTCCAGGATTTTGCACTGCAGAGGGTAGAGTGGAGATTTACCAGGATGTTCCACTAGAGATGATACAGAAAAAATTTACCATGATATTGCACTGTAGAGATTACAAATGAGACTTACCAGGATATTACACCGAGAGCGTGCAGGGGAGATTTACCAGGATGTTGGAGATGAGAGGGTGCAGAGGAGATTTACCTGGATGTTGAACAGGAGAAGTTACAGAGGAGATTTACTTGTATGTTGCACTTGAGAGTGTAGAGACGAGATTTACAGGATGTTACACTAGAGAGGACACAGAGGAGAATGATCGGGATTTGCACTAGAGTGCTACAGAGGAGATTTAACGGCATGTTGCACTGGAGAGATTAAAGAGGACATTTACCAGGATGTTGCACTGGAGAGAGAACAGAGGAGAATAATCAGGATTTTGAACTAGAGATTTTCCAGTGTAGAGAGTAGGTTTACCACGATGTTGCACTTCAGAGGGTACAGACGAGATTTACCAGGATGTTACACTGGAGAGGTTCGTGAGGAGATTCAACTTGTTGTTGTACTGGTGCGGTGCAGAGCAGATTCAACAGGATGTTGCAGTGGTGAGAGTACAGAGGAGATTTACCAGGATGTTCCACTAGAGATGATACAGAGAAATATTACCAGGATATTGCTCCGCAGAGGTTAAAAAGGGGACTTACCAGGATATTTCACCGAGAGCATGCAGAGGGAGAATTACCAGAATGTTTGTTTGGAGAGGGTACAGAGGAGATTTACCTGGATGTTGAACAGGAGAAGGTACAGAGGAGATTTACCGGTATGTTGCACTAGAGAGTGTACAGAGGAGATTTACAAGGTTATTGCACTATAGAGGGTATAGAGGAGTTTTAGCAGGATGTTGCATAGGGAGGTTAAAGAGGAGATTTGGCACGATGTTGCACTGCAGAGAGTACAGACGAGATTAACCAGGATGTTGCACTGGAGAGTGTAGCGAGAAGATTTAGCAGGTTGTTGCACTGATGAGGATACAGAGGAGATTCAACAGGATGTGGCAGTGGAGAGGTTGCAGACGAGGTGATCCAAGATGTTGCACTGCAGAGGGTACAGAGGAAATTACCCAATAAGTTCCACTAGAGATGGTACAGAGAAGATTTACCAGGATGTTGCACTGGAGTGGATGCAAATGAGACTTACCAGGATATTACACCGAGAGCGTACAGAGGAGAGTTACCATTATGATGCGATAGAGAGTGTATAGAGGAGATTTACCAGGTTATTGCACTATAGAGGTTTCTGAGGAGTTTTAGCAGGATTTTACACTAGAGAGGGTATAGAGGAGATTTTCAAGGATGTTCCACTAGAGAGCTACAGAGGAGATTTAACAGGATGTTGCACAGGAGAGATTACAGAGGACATTTACTACAATGTTGCATTGGAGAGCTTACAGAGGAGAATAATCATGATGTTGCATTAGAAAGTGTACAGAGCAGATTTTCCAGGATGATGCTCTAGAGAGTTTGCAGTGGAGATTTACCAGGATGTTGCACTGGAGAGAGTAAAGAGAAGTATTACCAGGAGGTTACACTAGAGAGGGTACAAAGGAGATTTAACAAGATGTTGTACTAGAGAGATAAAAGAAGAGATTTACCAGGATGATCTCCTAGAGAGGATACTGGGAGGATTAAACAGAATGTTGCACTGGAGAGGGTACAGAGGAGATTTATAAGGTTTTTGCAATATAGAGAATACTGAGGAGTTTTAGCAGGATGTTGCACTAGAGAGGGTACTGAGGAGATTTACCGCGATGTTGCACTGCAGCGGGTACAGACGAGATTTACCAGGAAGTTACACTCGAGATTGTAGCGAAAAGCTTTAGCAGATTGTTGCATTGTTGAGGCTACAGAGGAGATTCAACAGGATGTGGCAGTGAAGAGGTTGCAGACGAGGTTATCCAGGATGTTGCACTGGAGCGGGTACAGAGGAGATGTTCAATTAGAGATGACACAGAGAAGATTTACCAGGATGTTACACTGGAGTGAATACAAAGGAGACTTACCAGGATATTACACTGAAAGCGTACAGAGGAGATTTACCAGTATGTTGCACTAGAGATTGTATAGAGGTGATTTACCAGGTTATTGCACTATAGAGGTTGCAGAGAAATTTTAGCAGGATGTAACACTAGATAGGGTATAGAGGAGATTTTCCAGGATGTTCCACTAGAGATCTACAGAGGAGGTTTATCATGATGTTGCACAGGAGAGATTACATAGGACATTTACCAGGATGTAGCACTGGAGAGCTTACAGAGGAGAATAATCATGATGTTGCACTATAGAGTGTACAGAGGAGATTTTCCAGGATGTTGCTCTAGAGAGTTTGCAGTGGAGATTTACCAGGATGTTGCACTGGAGAGAATAAAGAGAAGTATTAACAGGAGGTTACACTAGAGAGGGTACAAAAGAGATTTAATAGGATGTTGCACAAGAGAGAGAACAGAGGAGATTTACCAGGATGATCCACTAGAGAGGATATAGAGTCATTTAACAGAAAGTTGCACTGGAGAGGGTACAGAGGAGATTTACCAGGTTATTGCACTATAGATGGTACAGAGGAGTTTTAGCAGGATGTTGCACTAGAGCGGGTATAGAGGAGATTTACCACGATGTTGCACTGCAGAGGGTACAGACGAGATTTACCAGGAAGTTACACTGGAGAGTGTAGCGAGAAGATTTAGCAGGTTTTTGCATTGTTGAGGGTACACAGGAGATTCAACAGGATGTGGCAGTGGAGAGGTTGCAGACGAGGTTTTCCAGAATGTTGCACTGGAGCGGGTACAGAGGAGATGTATCATGATGTTCCACTAGAGATGATACAGAGAAGATTTAAAAGGATGTTGCACTGGAATAGATACAAAGAAGACTTACTAGGATATTACACCGAGAGCACACAGTGGAGATTTACCAGTATGTTGCACTAGAGAGTGTATATAGGAGATTTACCAGGTTATTGCACTATAGAGGTTGCAGAGGAGTTTTAGCAGGATGTTACACTAGAGAGGGTATAGAGGAGATTTTCCAGGATGTTTCATTAGAGAGCTACAGATGAGATTTACCAGGATGTTGCACAGGAGAGATTGTTGAAGACATTTACTAGCATGTTTCACTGGAGAGGTTACAGAGGAGAATAATCATGATGTTGCACTAGAGAGTGTACAGAGGAGATTTACCAGGATGAACCACTAGTGAGGATACAGATAAGATTTAGCGGAATGTTGCATTGGAGAATGTGCAGATGAGATTTACCAGGATGTTGTACCGAGAGCGTGCAGAGGAGCTTTTCCAGGATGTTGGACTGGCGAGGTTACAGATTATATTAGCAGGATGTTGCACTAGAGAGAGTGCAGATAAGATTTACCTGGATTTTGCACTGGAGTGGTTTAGTGGTGATTTACCAGGATGTTGCACTGTTAGGGTAGAGAAGAGATTTACCAGGTTGTTACACTAGTGAGAGTACAGAGGAAATTTATCAAGATTTTGCAGAGAGGTTCCAACGGAGATTTTCAAGGATGTTGCTGGCAGAGGGTGATAAGGACATTTAAAAGGATGTTGCACTGGCGAAGGTACGGAGGAGATTTAACAGGATGTTGCGCTAGAGATGATGCAGAGTAGATTTACTAGGTAGTTGCACTGGAGAAGATACATTGGAGATTAACCAGGATGTTACAACAGAGCGGGTATATAAGAGATTTACCAGGTTGTTGCACTGACGAGGGTACAGAGCAGATTTACAAGGATGTTGTCCTAGAGAGGTTGCAGAAGAGATTTACCAGGATGTTGCACTGCAGGGGGTACAGAGCAAATTTGCAAAAATTTTGCACTGAAGGGAGTACAGAGTAGATTTAACAGGAAGTTGCACTGGCGATGGTAGAGAGGAGATTTACAAGGATGATGCACCAGAGAGGGTACAGAGAAGATTCACCAGGATGTTGTAAATGAGATGCTACAGAGGAGATGTAAAAGGATTTTGCACTGGAGAGTATAAATTGGAGAATCACCAGGATGTTGCACTGGAGCGGGTACAGCAGAGATTTACCAGGAAGTTCCACTAGAGAGGTTACAGTGCAGATATACCAGGATGTAGCCCTGGGAGAGTGCACACTCGATTCACCAGGATGTTGCACTAGACAGGGTACAAAGGATATTTACCAAGATGTTGCACTGGTGAGTCTACAGAAGAGATTTTCCAGGATACTGCAGTGGAGAGGGTACAGAGTGGATTTACAAGGATGTTGCACTAGAGATGGTACAGAAGTGATTTTCCAGGATGTTGAACTGGAGAAGGTACAGAGGAGATTTACCAGGTTGTTGCACCAAGAGTGTGCAGAGAAGCTTTATCCGGATGTTGCTCTGCAGAGCATGCAGAGGTATTCACAAGGATGTTGCATTGCAGATGGTACTGAGGAGATTTCCAAAAATGTTGCACTAGAGGGAGTACCGAGGAGATTTAACAGGATTTTGTACTGGAGAGTGTACAGAGGATATTTACCAGGATGTTGTACTGGAGAGTGTACAGAGTATCATTAACAGGATATTGCACTTGAGAGTGTGCAGAGAAGATTTATCAGAATTTTGCACTGCAGAGGCTAGAGAGGAGATTACAAGGATGTTGCACTAGAGAGGATAGAAAGGAGATTTACCAAATTTTGCACTGGCGAAGGAACAGAGGAGATTTAAAAGGATATTGCGCTAGAGAGGTTTCAAAGGAGATTCACCAGGATTTTGCACTGGCGAGAGTACAGAGGAGATTAGCAGGACGTTGCACTAGGGAAGGTGCAGAGGAGATTTTCCAGGATATTGACCTGCAGAGCATGAAGAAGTGATTTACAAGGATGTTGCACTGGAGAATGTACAGAGGAGATTTATCAGGATGGGGCACTGGAGGGGTTATCGAGGAGATTTACCAGGATATTGCACTAGACAGGGTACAGTGGACATTTATCAGGATGTTGCACTAGAGAAGTTACAGTGTCGATTTACCAGGTTATTGCGCTGTAGAGTGTACAGAGGAGTTTGATCAGGATGTTAGACTAGAGATGGTACAGAAGATACTTACCAGGATGTTGCACTTGAGATGAGACAGAGGATATTTATTAGGATGTGGCACTGGGAGGGTACAGAAGTGATTTACCATAACGTTCCTCTAGACAGGGTACAGAGGATATTTACCAGAATGTTACACCTTGAGAGTGCAGAGGAGATTTACCAGGATATTGCACTAGACATGGTACAGAGGACATTTATCAAAACGTTGCACTAGAGAGGGTACTGTGTCGATTTACCAGGTTATTGCGCTGTAGAGTGTATAGAGGAGTTTTACCAGGATGTTAGACTAGAGATGGTACAGAAGATACTTACCAGGATGTTGCACTTGAGATGAGACAGAGGATATTTATTAGGATGTGGCACTGGGCGGCTACAGAAGTGATTTACCATAAAGTTCCTCTAGACAGGGTACAGAGGAGCTTTACCAGAACGTTGCACCAGTGAGAGTGCAGTGGAGATTTACCAGGATATTGCACTTAGAGCGTAGAGATGAGATTTACAGGATGCTGCAATGGAAAGGATGCAGAGGAGATTTACCAGGATGTTGCACTAGAGAGGGTTACAGAGGAGATTTACAAGAATTTTGCACTAGACAGGGTGCAGATGAGATTTATCAGGATGTTGCACACGAGCGGGTAAAGAGAAGATTTACTAGGATGTTGCACTAGCGAGGGTGCAGAGGAGATACCAGGACGTTGAACTTGAAATGGTGCAGTGGAGATTTACCAGGATGTGGCCCTGGGAGGGTACAGAGGAGATACACCAGAATGTTGCATTCGACAGGGTGCAGAGCAGAGTTACTGGAATGTTGCACAATTGAGAGTGCAGAGGAGATTGAGCTGGATATTGCACTGAAGAGGGTATAGAGGAAACTTATCAGGATGTCAAACTATAGAAGGTACAGGAAGATTTACCAGGGTGCTATACTGGAGAGGGTGCGGAGGAGATTACCAGGATTTTGTAATTAAGATGGTTCTGATCTGATTTATCAGGATGTTGCACTGGAGAATGTACAGAGGAGATTTACTGGGAAGTTGCTTTGGATAGGTTACAGAGGAGATTCAACAGGATGTTACAATGTAGAGGGTAGAGAGGAGATTTAGCACGATGTTGCACTGCAGAAGGTATAGAGGTCATTTACAAGGATGACGCACTAAACAGGGTTGAGAGGAGATTTACCAGGATGTTGCACTTGAGAGGGTACAGTTGAGAATTACCAGCATTTTACACTGGAGAGTGTACAGAGGGTTTTTAACAGGATATTGCACTAGAGAGAGTACAGAGGAGAAAACCAGGTTGTTACATTGGAGCGGGTAGAGACATTTAGCAAGATGTTACGCTACCGAGTGTACAGAGGATATTTACCAGGATATTGTACAGGAGAGTGTACAGAGTATAGTTAACAGGATATTGCACTTGAGAGTGTGCAGAGAAGATTTATCAGAATGTTGCAATGCAGAGGCTAGAGAGGAGATTTACAAGGATGTTGCGCTAGAGAGGATAGAAAGGAGATTTACCAGATGTTGCACTGGCGAAGGAACAGAGGAGATTTAAAAGGATATTGCGCTAGAGAGGATTTAGAGGAGATTTACCAGGATGTTGCTCTGGAGAAAATACAGAGGAGATTAGCAGGATGTTGCACTAGGGAATGTGCAGAGGAGATTTACCAGGATGTTGAACTGCAGAGCGTGAATAGATGACATACAAGGATGTTGCACTGGAGAGTGTATAGAGGAGATTTACCAGGATGTGGCACTGGAGGAGGTATCGAGGAGATTTACCAGGATATTGCACTAGACAGGGTACAGAGGACATTTATCAGGATGTTGCACTAGAGAGGGTACAGTGTCGATTTACCAGGTTATTGCGCTGTAGAGTGTACAGAGGAGTTTTACCAGGATGTTACACTAGAGATGGTACAGAAGATACTTACCAGGATGTTGCACTTGAGATGCGACAGAGGATATTTATTAGGATTTGGCACTGGGAGGGTACAGAAGTTATTTATCATAAATTTCATCTAGACAGGGTACAGAGGAGATTTACCAGAATGTTGTACCAGTGAGTGTACAGAGGAGATTTACCAGGATATTGCACTTAGAGGGTACATATGAGGTTTTTAGAATGCTGCAATGGAAAGGATGCAGAGGAGATTACTAGGATGTTGCACTAGAGAGGGTATAGAGGAGATTTGCCAGGATGTTGCAATGAAGACCTTACACAGTAGATTTACCAGGATGTTGCACTGAAGGGGTTACAGAGGAGATTTACAAGAATTCTGCACTAGACAGGGTGCAGAGGAGATTTACCAGGATGTTGCATCCGAGCGGGTACAGAGTAGATTTACTAGGATGTTGCACTAGAGAGGTTACAGAGAAGATACCTGGACGTTGGACTTGAAATGGGGCAGTGGAGATTTACTAGGACCGTGGCCCTGGTAGGGTACAGAGGAGATACACCAGAATGTTGCACTCGACAGGGTGCAGAGCATAGTTACTAGAATGTTGCACAATTGAGGGTGCAGAGGAGATTGAGCTGGATATTGCACTGGAGAGAGTACAGAGGAGACTTACCAGGATGTCACACTATAGAAGGTACAGGGAGATTTACCAGGGTGCTAAACTGGAGAGGGTGCAGAGGAGATGTACCAAGATTTTGTAATTAAGATGATACTGATCTGATTTATCAGGATGTTGCACTGGAGAAAGTATAGAGGAGATTTACTGGGAAGTTGCTTTGGATAGGGTACAGAGATGATTCACCAGGATGTTACACTGTAGAGGGTAGAGAGGAGATTTAGCACGATGTTGCACTGCAGAAGGTATAGAGGACATTTACCAGGATGTTGCACTTGAGAGGATACAGAGGTGATTTACCAGCATTTTACATTGGAGCGGGTAGAGCCATTTAGCAGATGTTGCACTACCGAGTGTACAGAGGAAATTTAACAGGATGTTGCAGTGGTGTGGTTGCAGAGTAGATTTACCAGGATGTTGTACTAGAGAGGATACAGAGGAGATTTACCATGATTTGCCACTAGAGAAGGTGCAGAGAAGAATTACAAGGATGTTGCACTGGAGAGGTTACAGACTTGATTTACCAGAATGTTGCACTGGAGAGGGTACCGAGGAGATTAGCAGGATTGGCACTAGACATGGTGCAGAACGGAACTAACAGGATGTTAAACTACAGTGGGTACAGAGGAGATTTAAAAGGATGTAACACTAGCGATGGTACAGAGGAGATTTACACGGATGTTGATTGCACTGGAGATCATACAGAGTAGATTTACCAGGATGTTACACTGTAGAGGATACATAGGAGATTCAAAAGAACATTGCACTAGAGAGGGTACATTGATGATTTACCAGGATGTTGCGCTGCAGAGGGTATAGAGGAGTTTTACCAGGATGTTACACTGGAGAGCGTACAGATTCGTTTTAACAGGATGATACTCTGGCGAGGGTACAGAGATGTTTTGCCTGGATGTTACACTGGAGAGGGTACAAAGGAGAATTACCAGGATGTTGCACTGGAGAGGCAACAGAGCAGATATCCGACGATGTTGCACTGCAGATTGTACAGAAGAGATTTACCAGGATGTTGCACTGTTGAGAGTACCGGGTAGATTTTGAAGAATATTGCAACACTGAGCGTACAGAGTAGATTTAACAGGATTTTGCACTAGAATGGGTGCAGAGGGGATTTACCAGGATGTTGCACTAGAGAGGATGCAGAGGAGATTTACCAGGACGTTACACTAGAGAGGGTAAAGAGGAGATTTACCAGGATGTTGCACTGGAGTGTGTACCATGAAAATTTACCTAGATGTTACACTGGAGAGGGTGCCGAGCAGTTTTCACATGCTTTTGCACTAGAGAGGGTGCAGAGGAGATTTACGAGTAAAAAGCGCTGCAGAAGGTAGAGCGGTTTTAACCAGGATGTTGCATTAGTGAGGTTACAGAAATGATTTACCAGCATGTTACACTGTAGAGTGTAGAGAGGAGATTCAGCAGGTTGTTCCACTGCCAAGGGTAGAGAGGGGATTCAACACGATGTTGCAGTGGAGTTTTTTGCAGATGAGATTTACAAGGATGTTGCACTGGAGAAGTACAGAGGAGATTTAACAGAATGTTGCACTAGAGAGGGTGCAGAGGAGATTTATCTGTTTATAGCGCTATAGAGGATATTGAAGAGTTTTCCAGGATGTTACACTAGAGACAGTAGAGAGGAGATTTACCAGGATGTTGCAATAGAGAGGGTGAAGAGGCAATTTTTCAAGATGTTGCGCTGCTGGGCATGCAGTGATGATTAACGAGTAAGTTGCACTAGAGATGGTACAGTGGAGATTTACCAGCATGTTGCACTGGAGAGTGTACAGAGGAGATTCAAAGGGATCTTGCACTTGAGAGGTAGCAATGGAGATTTGTCAGGATGTTGCACTGCACACGGTACAGAGGAGATGTACCAGGATGCTCCACTAGAGAGGGTACAGAGAAGATTTACCAGGATGTTGCACCGGAGAGGGTAGAGAGGAGATTTACCAGGAATTTTCAGCGAGAGCATGCAGAGGAGATTGAGCAGGATGTTGGACTGGGGAGGTTACAGAGGAGATTTACCTGGATGTTGAACTGGAGAGGGTACAGAGCAGATTTACCACAATGTTGCACCAACGAGAGTTCAGAGGATATTTACTTGGTTTTTGCGCTATAGAGGGTACTGACGAGTTTTACCACGATGTTACACTAGAGAGGTACAGAGGAGATTTACCAGCATGTTGCACTAGAGACATTACATAGGAGATTTACGAGGATTTTACACTGGAGAGTGTAAAGAGGAGATTTCCCAGGATGTTCCACTAGAGAGGATACAGAGAAGATTTACTTTGATGTTGCGCTGGAGAGTGTGCAGAGCAGATTTACCAGGATGTTGCACCGAGAGCGTGCAGAGATGGATTTACCAGGAGGTTGGACTGCAGAGGGCATAGATGAGATTAACCAGGATGTTGCGCTGAAGAGTGTACAGAGGAGATTTACCAGGATGTTGCACTAGATAGGGTACAGTGTAGATTTACTAAGTTATTGAGCTGTAGAGGGTACAGAGCAGATTTACCATGATGTTATACTAGAAGGGTACAAAGGAGATTTAGCAAGATGTAACGCTGGAAGGGGAACATAGGGGACTTAAGAGGATTTTGCACTAGAGATGGTGCTGAGGCGATTTACCAGGATGTTGCACTGCAGATCGTGCAGAGATGATTTACGAGGAAGTTGCGTTGGAGAGGGTACAGAGATGATTCTCCAGGATGTTGCGCTGGAGAGGGTACAGAGGAGTCTTACAAGGATTTTACAATGGAGAGGCTATGGAGGAGAATTACCAGGATGTTGCACTGCAGATTTTACAGAGGAGGTTTACCAGGATGCTGCACTGTAGAGAGTACAGAGGAGATTTAGCAGAATATTGCACTAGAGAGGGTACAGAGGATAGAGAGGATATTTAGCAGGTTGTTGCAACGGCGAGTGTACTGAGGAAATTCAACACGATCCTGCAGTGGAGAGTTTGCAGAGGAGATTTACAAGGCTATTGCACTGGAGAGGTTACAGAAGAGATTTACGAGTATGTTCCACTAGGAAGGGTAGAGTTTAGATTTACCAGGTTATTGCGCTGTAGAGAATATAGAGGAGTTTTACCATGATGTTACACTAGAGAGGGTGCAGAGGAGGTTTACCTGGATGTTGCACTAGAGATGATACAGAGGAGATGTATTAGGATGTTGCCCTGGAAGTGTACAGAAGAGATTCAACATAACGTTCCACTTGACAGGGTTCAGAGAAGATTTACCAGAATGTTACACCAGTGATGGAACAGTGGAGATTTACCACGATATTGTGCTGGAGTGGGAACAGTGGTGATTTACAGAGTGTTGCACTGTACAGGGTACCATGAAGATTTACCAGGATGTTACACTGGAAAGTGTACAGAGGTTTTTAACATGATATTGTACTAGAGAGGGTGCAGAGGAGATTTATCAGGATGTTGCACTGCAGAGGGTAGAGAGGAGATTTACAAGGATGTTGCAGTAGAGAGGGTACAGAGGAGATTTACCAGAATGTTACACTGGAGAGAATAGAGAGTAGATTTAGCAGGTTGTTGCACTGGGAGAGTATAGAGAAGATTCAACAGGATGTTGCAGTGGAGAGGTTGCAGAAGAGATGTACCAGGAATTTGCACTGCAGAACATACAGAGGAGAGTTACCAGGACGTTGCACTAGAGAGGGTGCAGAGGAGATTTACCTGGTTATTGCGGTATAGAGTGTACAGAAGACTTTTACCAAGAAGTTACACTAGTGACGCTACAGAGGATATTTATCAGGATGTTGCGCTAGAGAGGATACAGAGCAGATTTTCCAGGATGTTCGACTAGTGTGGTACAAAGTAAATTTACGAGCATTTTGCACTGGAGACGTTACAGAACAGATTTACAAGGATGTTGCACTAGAAAGGATACAGTAGAGATTTCCCAGGTTGATGCTCTAGAGAGGGTGCTGTGGAGATTTTCCAGGATGTTGCTCCAGGGAGGGTGCAGTGGAGATTTACCAGGATGTTGCAATATAGAGGGTACAGAGCAGATTTTCCACAATGATGCTCTAGAGAGGGTCCAGTGGAGATTTACCAGGATGTTACATCAGAGAGTGTACAATGGAGATTTTCCAGGTTGATGCACTAGTGAGGGTGCTGTGGAGATTTAACAGGATGTTGCACAGGAGAGAGTACAGAGGAGAATTACGAGGATGTTGCACCTTTAAGAGTAAAGAGGAGGTTTACCACGATATTGCATTGTAGAGGAAAAAGTGGAGATTTACAGAATGTTGACTTTAGAGGGTACCATGAAGATTTACCTAGATGTTACAGTGGAGAGAGTACAGAGCAGTTTTAACATGATATTGTACTAGGGAGAGTGCAGAGGAGATTTATCACGATGTTGCAGTTGAGAGGTTGCAGAGGAGCTTTACCACGATGTTGTCCTGGAGACGGTACAGAGGAAATTTACCAGGATGTTGCACTAGAGAAGGTACAGAGAAGAGTTACCTGGTTATTGCGCTATAGAGTGTACAGAAGTGTTTTACCAGGATGTTACACTAGAGACGTTACAGAGTAGATTTAGCAGGATGTTGCACTAGAGAGGATAGAGAGGAGATTTTCCAGGATGTTCCACCAGAGAGATACAGAGGAGATTTACGAGCATTTTGCACTGGAGACATAAAAGAGGAGAGTTACCAGGATGTTGCACTGAAGAGTGAACAAAGGTGACTTACAGAATGTTGCACTGTAGAGGGTACCATGAAGATTTACCAGGATGTTACACTGGAGACGGTACAGAGGAGTTTTAACATGATATTGTACTAGAGAGGTTGCAGAGGAGATTTATCAGGATGTTGCAGTGGAGAGGTTGCAGAAGAGATTTACCAGGATGTTGCACTGGAGACGGTACAGAGGAGATTTACCAGGATGTTGCACTAGGGAGCGTACAGAGGGGATTGAACTTCTTATTGCACTATAGTGTGTACAGAAATGTTTTACCAGAATGTTACACCAGAGACAGTACAGAGGAGACTTAGCAGGATGTTGCACTAGAGAGGATACAGAGGAGATTTTCCTGGATTTTCCTCTAGAGAGGTAAAGAGGAAATTTACGAGCATTTTGCACTGGATACATTACAGAGGAGATTTATCAGGATGTTGCACTGGAGAGGGTACCATGAAGATTTCCCAGGATGTTACACGGGAGAGGGTACAGAGCAGCTTTATCATGATATTGTACAAGAGAGGGTGCAGAGGTCATTTACAAGGATGTTGCAGTAGAGAGGGTACAGAGGAGATTTACCAGAATGTTACACCGGAGTAGGTAGAGAGGAGATTTTGCAGGTTGTTGCGCTGGCGAGGGTACAGAGGAGATTCAACAGGATGTCGCAGTGGAGAGGTTGCAGAGGAGATTTACCAGAATGTTGCATTGTAGAGGGTACAGATGAGATTTACCAGGATGTTACACCAGAGAGGTTATAGAGGAGATTTATCTGGTTATTGCTCTATAGAGGGTAGAGAAGAGTTTTACAAGAATGTTACACTAGATGCGGAACGGAGGTGATTTAGCAGGATGCTGCACTAGAGTGGGACCAGAGGAGATTCCCCAGGACGTTGCTCTAGTGAGTGTTCAGAATGTTGCACTGGAGAGGATACAGATGAGAATTACCGGCATGATGCACTAGAGAGGGTACTGAGGAGATGTACCTGGATTTTGCACTAGAGAGGGTACAGTGGAGATTTACCAGGATGTTGCACTAGCGAGGATATAGACGAGATTTAGCAGGATGTTGCACTGCAGAGGATAAAGAGGAGATTTTCAAGAATGTTGCTCTAGAGAGGATACAGAAGATATTTACCAGCATGTTGCACTGGAGAGGTTACAGACGAGAATTACCAGGATGTTACACTGGAGAGTGTAGAGAGGGGATATAGAAGGTTATTGCACTGGCAAGGGTTCTGAGGAGATTTAACAGGTTCTAGCAGTGGAGTGATTACAGAGGAGAATTAACAGTATATAGCACTGGAATGGGTACAAAGGAGATTTACCAGGATGTTACACTAGAAGGGTACAAAGGAGATTTAGCAAGATGTTACGCTAGAGAGGGAACATAGGGGATTTAATAGGACTTTGCACTAGAGATGGTGCTGAGGCGACTTACCAGGATGTTGCACTGCAGATCGTGCAGAGCTGATTTGCGAGGATGTTGCGGTAGAAAGGGTACAGAGATGATTCTCCAGGATGTTGCACTCGAAAGAATACAGAGGAGAGAGGGTGCAGAGGAGATTTACCAGGATGTTGCTTTGGGGAGGGTACAGAAGTAATTTACCATGATGTTGCACTGCGAGGGTACAGATGAGATTTACCAGGATGTTACAATAGTGATGGTACAGAGGTGATTTACCAGGATGTTGAACTGGAGAGGTTACAGAACAGCTTGATCACGATGTTGCACTGGAGAGGTTACAGAGGAGATTTACCAGGGGATGTTGCACTGTAGAGAATACAGGGTAGATTACGAGAATATTGGACTAGAGAGGGTACGGAGGAGATTTACCAGAATGTTGCAGTAGAGAAGGTGCAGAGGAAATTTACTAGGATGTTACACTAAAGAGGGTGCAGTGGAGATTTACCAGGATATTGCTCTAGAGAGGGTACAGAGGAGTTTTACCAGGACGTTACACTGGACAGGTTAGTGGGGAGATTTAGCAGATTGTTGCACTGGTGAGAGCACAGAGGAGATTCAACAGGATGTTGCAGTGGAGAGGTTGCTGAGGAAATTAACCAGGATGTTGCACTGGAGAGTATACAAAGGAGATTTACCAGGATGTTCCTCTAGAGATGATTCAGAGAAGGTTTACCAGGATGTTGCACTCGAGAGTGTACAAAAGAGATTTACAATGATGTTGTACTGGAGAGGTTACAGAGGAGATTTACCAGGGGATGTTGCACTGTAGAGAGTACAGGGTAGAATTACCAGAATATTGCACTAGAGAGTGTAAAGAGGAGATTTACCAGGATGTTGCACTGCGGAGTGTACAGACGAGATTTACCAGGATGTTGCAGTGGAGATGTTGCAGAGGAGATTTACCAGGATGTTGGACTGGAGAAGGTACAGTTGAATTTTACCAGGTTGTTCCACTAGAGATAATACAGAGAAGATTTACCAGGATGTTGCATTGGAGATGTTTCAAAGGTGACTTTCCAGGATATTACACCGAGAGCGTGCAGAGGAGATTTTACAGCATTTTGGAGTGGAGAGGGTACAGAGGAGATTTACCTGGATATTGAGCAGGAGATGGTACATAGGAGTTTTAGCAGGATGTTACTCTAGAGATGTTACAGTGGATATTTTCCAGAATGTTCCACTAGAGAGCTACAGAGGAGATTTACCACCATGTTGCAGTAGAGATGGTACAGAGTAGATTCTCCTGCATGTTGCTCTAGAGAGGGTGCAATGGAGACTTATCTGAATGTTGCACTGAAGAGATTACAAATAAGATTTACCAGGAGGTTGCACTAGTGAGGGAAAAGAAGAGATTTAACAGAATGTTGCACTAGAGGGGGAACAGAGGAGATTTACCATGATGATCCACTAGTGAGGATACAGATTAAATTTAGCGGAATGCTGCATTGGAGAAGTTGCAAATGAGATTTACTAGGATGTTGTACCGAGATCGTGCAGAGGAGCTTTTCCATGATGTTGGACTGGCGAGGTTACAGAGTAGATTAGCAGGATGTTGCACTTGAGAGGGTGCAGATGAGATTTACCAGGATGTTGCACTGGAGTGATATATAGATGATTTACCAGGATGTTGCACTGTGAGGGTACAGTGAGATTACCAGGATGTTAAATTAGTGAGGGTACAGAGGTGATTTACAAGGATGTTCGAGTGGAGTGGGTACAGAGGAGATTTAAAAGGATGTTGCATTGAGAGGGTACAGAGGAGAGTTAATAGGTTATTGCACTGAAGTAGTTACAGAGGAATTTTAGCAGGATGTTACAAACAAGAGAGCACAGAGGAGATTTACAAGGATGTGGCCTGGGGTGGGTACAGAGGAAATTCACCAGAATGTTCCAACAGGCAGGATACAGAGGAGATTTATCAGAATGTTGCACTAGTGAGGGTACAGAGGAAATTTACCAGGATATTGCAGAGAGGTTCCAACGGAGATTTCCAGGATGTTGCTGGCAGAGGGTGATAAGGAAATTTAAAAGGATGTTGCAATGGCAAATGTACAGAGGAGATTTAACATGATGTTGCGCTAGAGAGGATGCAGAGTAGATTTACTAGGTATTAGCACTGGAGAAGATACAGAGGAGATTAACCAGGATGTTCCAACAGAGCGGGTATATAAGAGATTTACCAGGTTGTTGCACTGACGAGGGTACAGAGGAGATTTACAAGGATGTTGTCCTAGAGAGGGTGCAGAAGAGATTTACCAGGATGTTGCACTGCAGGGGGGAAAGAGCAAATTTACAAGAATGTTGCACTGAAGGGAGTTCAGAGGAGATTTAACAGGAAGTTTCATTGGCGATGGTAGAGAGGAGATTTACAAGGATGATGCACCACAGAGGGTACAGAGAAAATTTACCAGAATGTTGCAATTGAGAGGCTACAGAGGAGATTTAACAGGATTTTGCACTGGAGAGTATATATAGGAGAATCATCAGGATGCTGCACTGGAGCGGGTACAGCAGAGATTTATCAGGAAGTTCCACTAGAGAAGATACAGAGAAGATTTACCAGGATGCTGCACTGGAGAGGGTACAGAAGAGATTTACAAGGATGTTGCACCGAGAGCGTACACAGGAGAATTAGCAGGATGTTGCACTGGAGAGTGTACAGAGGAGATTTACCAGGATGTTGCACTAGCGGTGGTACAGAGGAGATTTACCAGGATATTGCACTAGAGAGGTTACAGTGCAGATTTACCAGGATGTAACCCTGGGAGAGTGCAGAGTCGATACACCATGATGTTGCACTAGACATGGTACAAAGGATATTTACCAGGATGTTGCACTGGTAAGTCAACAGAAGAGATTTTCCAGGATACTGCAGTGGAGCGGGTACAGAGTGGATATACAAGGATGTTGCACTAGAGATGGTACAGAGGTGATTTCCAAAACTGTTGCACTTGAGGGAGTACGGAGGAGATTTAACAGGATTTTGTACTGGAGAAAGTACAGAGGATATTTACCAGGATGTTGTACTGGTGAGTTTACAGAGTATAGTAAACAGGATATTGCACTTGCGAGTGTGCAGAGAAGATTTATCAGAATTTTGCACTGCAGAGGCTAGAGAGGAGATTACAAGGATGTTGCAGTAGAGAGGATAGAAAGGAGATTTACCAGATGTTGCACTGGCGAAGGAACAGAGGAGATTTAAAAGGATATCGTGCTAGTGAGGTTTCAGAGGAGATTCACCAGGATGTTGCACTGGAGGGAATACAGAGGAGATTAGCAGGACGTTGCACTAGGGAAGGTGCAGAGGAGATTTACCAGGATGCTGATCTGCAGAGCGTGAAGAGGTGATTTAAAAGGATGTTGCACTGGAGAGTACAGAGGAGATTTACCAGGATGTGGCACTGGAGGGTGTATCGAGGAGATTCACCAGGATATTGCACTAGACATGGTACAGAGGACATTTATCAGGATGTTGCACTAGAGAGGGTAGAATGTCGATTTACCTGGTTATTGCGCTGTAGAGTGTACAGAGGAGTTTTACCAGGATGTTAGTCTAGAGATGGTACAGCAGATGCTTACCAGGATGTTGCACTTGAGATGAGACAGAGGATATTTATTAGGATGTGGCACTGGGAGTGTACAGAAGTGATTTACCATTAATTTCCTCTAGACAGGGTACAGAGGAGATTTACCAGAATGTTGCACCAGTGAGAGTACAGAGGAGATTTACCAGGATATTGCACTTAGAGCATACAGATGAGATTTACATGATGCTGCAATGAAAAGGATGCACAGGACATTTACCAGGATGTTGCACTAGAGAGAGTATAGAGCAGATTTACCAGCATGTTGCAATAAAGATCGTACACAGGAGATTTACCAGGATGTTGCACTGGAGGGGTTACAGAGGAGATTTACAATCATTTTGCACTAGACAGGGTGCAGAGGAGATTTATCAGGATGTTGCACAGGAGCGGGTACAGAGAAGATTTACTAGGATGTTGCACTAGCGAGGATACAGAGGAGATACCAGGACGTTGAACTTGAAATGGTGCAGTGGAGAATTACCAGGATGTGGCCCTGGGAGAGTACAGAGTAGATACATCAAAATGTTACACTGGAGACTATACAGAGAGTTTTTAACAGGTTATTGCACTAGAGAGAGTACAGAGGAGAATTACCAGGATGTTACATTGGAGCAGGTAGCGACATTTGGCAAGATGTTGAACTATCGAGTTTACAGAGGATATTTACCAGGATATTGTACTGGAGAGTGTACAGAATATAGTTAACAGGATATTGCACATGAGAGTGTGCAGAGAAGATTTATCAGAATTTTGCACTGGCGAAGGAACAGAGGAGATTTAATAGAATATTGCGCTAGAGAGGATTTAGAGGAGATTTACCAGGATGTTGCTCTGGAGAGAATACAGAGGAGATTAGCAGGATGTTGCACTAGGGAAGGTGCAGAGGAGATTTACCAGGATGTTGAACTGCAGAGCGTGAATAGGTGATTTACAAGGATGTTGCACTGGAGAGTGTACAGAGGAGATTTACCAGGATGTGGCACTGGAGGAGGTATCGAGGAGATTTACCAGGATATTGCACTAGACAGGGTGCAGAGGACATTTATCAGGATGTTGCACTAGAGAGGGTACAGTGTCGAATTATCAGGTTATTGCGCTGTAGAGTGTAAAGAGGAGTTTTACCAGGATGTTACACTAGATATGGTACAGAAGATACTTACCTGGATGTTGCACTTGAGATGCGACAGAGGATATTTATTAGGATGTGCCACTGGGAGGGTACAGAAATTATTTACCATGAAGTTCCTCTAGACAGGGTACAGAGTAGATTTACCAGAATGTTGCACCAGTGAGAGTACAGAGGAGATTTACCAGGATATTGCACTTAGAGGGTACAGATGAGGTTTACAGGATGCTGCAAAGAAGACCGTACACATGAGATTTACCAGGATGTTGCACTGAGGGGGTTACAGAGGAGATTTACAAGAATTTTGCACTAGATATGGTGCAGAGGAGATTTACCAGATTGTTGCATCCGAGCGGGTACAGAGAAGATTTACTAGGATGTTGAACTAGAGGGGTTACAGAGGAGATACCAGGACGTTGGACTTGAAATGGGGCAGTGGAAATTTACTAGGACGTGATCCTGATAGGGTACAGAGGAGATAAACCAAAATGTTGCACTCGACAGGGTGCAGAGCATAGTTACTAGAATGTTGCACAATTGAAGGTGCAGAGGAGATTGAGCTGGATATTGCACTGGAGAGGGTACAGAGGGGACTTACCAGGATGTCACACTATAGAAGGTACAGGGAGATTTACCAGCTGCTAAACTGGAGAGGGTGCGGAGGAGATGTACCAAGATTTTGTAATTAAGATGGTACTGATCTGATTTATCAGGATGTAGCACTGGAGAAAGTATAGAGGAGATTTACTGGAAAGTTGCTTTGGATAGGCTACAGAGGAGATTCACCAGGATGTTCACTGTAGAAGGTAGAGAGGAGATTTAGCACGATGTTGCACTGCAGAAGGTATAGAGGTCATTTACAAGGATGTTGTACTAGAGAGGGTACAGAGGACATTTACCAGGATGTTTCACTTGAGAGGATACAGAGGATATTTACCAGCATTTTACACTGGAGAGTGTACCGAGGGTTTTTAACAGGATATTGCACTAGAGAGAGTGCAGAGGAGAATTAAAAAGGATGTTACATTGGAGAGGGTAGAGCCATTTAGCAGATGTTGCACTACCGAGTGTACAGAGAAAAATTACAAGGATGTTGCACTGGAGAGGTCGCAGAGGAGATTTACCAGAATGTTGCACTGGAGAGGGTACAGAGGAGATTAGTAGGATTGGCACTAGACAGGGTGCAGAACGGAACTAACAGGATGTTAAACTACAGTGGGTAGAGAGGAGATTTAAAAGGATGTAACACTAGCAATGGTACAGAGGAGATTTACATGGATGTTGCACTGGAGATCATACAGAGTAGATTTACCACGATGTTACACTGGAGAGGGTACATAAGAAATTCAACAGAACATTGCACTAGAGAGGGTACATTGATGATTTACCAGGATGTTGCGCTGGAGAGGGTATAGATGAGTTTTACCAGGATGTTACACTGGAAATGGTACAGAGTCGATTTAACAGGATGTTGCTCTGGCGAGGGTACAGAGATGTTTTGCATGGATGTTACACTGGAGAGGGTACAGAGGAGAATGACCAGGATGTCTCACTGGAGAGGCAACAAAGCAGAATACGACGATGTTGCACTGCAGATTGTACAGAGGAGATTTACCAGGATGTTGCACTGTAGAGAGTACCGGGTAGATTTTGCAGAATATTACACTAGAGAGCGTAAAGATGAGATTTACCAGGATGTTACACTAGAGAGGGTGCAGAGGGGATTTACCAGGATGTTGCAATAGAGAGGATGCAGAGGAGATTTACCAGGACGTTACACTAGAGAGGGTACAGAGGAGATTTACCAGGATGTTGCACTGGAGAGCCTACCATGAACAATTATCTAGATGTTACACTGGAGTGGGTACAGAGCAGTTTTAACATGCTATTGCACTAGAGAGGGTGCAGAAGAGATTTACGAGTATAAAGCGCTGCAGAGGGTAGAGCGGAGATTTTCCCGAATGTTGCACTAGTAAGGTTGCAGAGATGATTTACCAGCATGTTACACTGTAGAATGTAGAGAGGAGATTCAGCAGATTGTTCCACTGGCAGGGGTAGAGAGGAGATTCAACACGATGTTGCAGTTGAGTTTTTTGCAGCGGACATTTACAAGGATGTTGCACTGGAGAGGGTACAGAGGAGATTTAACAGAATGTTGCACTAGAGAGGGTGCAGAGGAGATTTACCTGCTTATAGCGCTATAGAGGATATTGAAGAGTTTTCCAGGATGTTACAGTAGAGACAGTACAGAGGAGATTTACCAGGATGTTGCAATAGAGAGGGTGAAGAGGAAATTTTTCAGGATGTTGCGCTGCTGAGCATGCAGTGATGATTTACGAGGAAGTTGCACTAGAGAGGGTACAGAGGAGATTTACCAGCATGTTGCATTGGAGAGGGTAGAGTGGTGATTTACAAGGATGTTGCACTGGAGAGGGTACAGAGGAGATTTACCAGGATGTTACACTGGAGAAGTTAGAGAGGAGATTTAGCATGTTCTTGCACTGGCGAGTGTACAGAGGAGATTCAAAAGGATCTTGCACTGGAGAGGTAGCAATGGAGATATATCAGGATGTTGCACTGGACACGGTACAGAGGAGATGTACCAGGATATTCCACTAGTGAGGATATAGAGAAGATTTACCTGGATGTTGCACTGGAGAGGGTAGAGAGGAGAATTACCAGGAATTTTCAGCGAGAGCATGCAGAGGAGATTGAGCAGGATGTTGGACTGGAGAGGTTACAGAGGAGATTTAACTGGATGTTGAACTGGAAAGGATACAGAGCAGATTTAGCACAATGTTGCACTAGCGTGTGTACAGAGGATATTTACCTAGTTTTTGCACTATAGAGGGTACAGAGGAGTTTTACCAGGATGTTACACTAGAGAGGTACAGAGGAGATTTACCAGGATGTTAGGATGTTGCACTAGAGAGATTACATAGGAGATTTACCAGTATTTTACACTGGAGAGCGCACAGAGGAGATTTCCCAGGATGTTCCAATAGAGAGGATACAGAGAAGATTTACTTTGATGTTGCGCTGGAGATTGTACAGAGCAGAGTTACCAGGATGTTGTACCGAGAGCGTGCAGAGTTGGATTTATCAGGAGGTTGGACTGCAGAGGGCACAGATGAGATTTAACAGGATGTTGCGCTGAAGAATGTACAGAGGAGATTTACCAGGATGTTGCACTAGATAGGGTACAGTGTAGATTTACTAAGTTATTGAGCTGTTGAGGGTACAGAGCAGATTTACCATGATGTTACACTAGAAGGGTACAAAGGAGATTTAGCAAGATGTAACGCCGGAGAGGGTACATAGTGGATTTAATAGGATTTTGCACTAGAGATGTTGCTGAGGCGATTTACCAGGATGTGCACTGCAGATCGTGCAGAGATGATTTACGAGAAAGTTGCGTTGGAGAGGGTACAGAGATGATTCTCCAGGATGTTGAGCTGGAGAGGGTACAGAGGAGTTATACAAGGATTTTACAATGGAGAGGGTATGGAGGAGAATAACCAGGATGTTGCACTGCAGATTTTATAGAGGAGATTTACAAGGATGCTGCACTGTAGAGAGTACAGGCGATATTTAGCAGAACATTGCACTAGAGAGGGTACAGATTAGATTTAACAGGATGTTTCACTGCAGAGGATAGAGAGGATATTTAGCAGGTTGTTGCACTGGCGAGCGTACTGAGGAGATTCTGCAGGTTCCTGCAGTGGAGATGTTGTAGAGGAGATTTACAAGGCTATTGCACTGGAGAGGTTACAGAAGAGATTTACCAGGATGTTCCATTAGAAAGGTACAGTGTAGATTTACCAGGTAATTGCGCTGTAGAGAATATAGAGGAGTTTTACCATGATGTTACACAAGAGAGCGTGCAGAGGAGATTTACCAGGATGTTGCACTAGATAATATACAGAGGAGATTTATTAGGATGTGGCCCTGGATGGGTACAGAAGAGACTCAACATAAAGTTCCATTGGACAATGTTCAGAGAAGATTTACCAGAATGTTACACCAAAGAGGGAACAGTGGAGATTTACCACGATATTGTGCTGGAGAGGGCACAGTGGAGATTAACACAGTGTTGCACTGTAGAGGGTACCATGAAGATTTACCAGGATGTTACACTGGAAAGGTACAGAGGAGTTTTAACATGATATTGTACTAGAGAGGGTGCAGAGGAGATTTACCAGGATGTTGCACTGCAGAGGGTAGAGAGGAGATTTACAAGGATGTTGCAGTAGAGAGGGTACAGAAGAGATTTACCAGAATGTTACACTGGAGAGAATAGAGAGGAGATTTAGCAGGTTGTTGCACTTGGAGAGTATAGAGAAGATTCAATAGGATGTTGCAGTGGAGAGGTTGCAGAAGAGATTTACCAGGATGTTGCACTGGAGAGCATACAGAGGAAATTTACGAGGATGTTGCACTAGAGAGTGTACAGAGGAGATTTACCTGGTTATTGCTGTATACAGTGTACAGAAGAGTTTTACCAAGATGTTACACTAGTGACGGTACAGAGGAGATTTATCAGGATGTTGTGCTAGAGCGGATACAGAAGAGATTTTCCAGGATGTTTGACTAATGAGGAACAGAGGCGATTTACGAGCATTTTGCACTGGAGACATTACAGAAGAGATTTACAATGCTGTTGCACTAGAGAGGGTACAGAAGAGATTTCCCAGGTTGATGCTCTAGAGAGGATACAGTGTAGATTTACCAGGTTATTGCGCTGCAGAAAGTATAGAGTTGTTTTACCGTGATGTTACACTAGAGAGGGTGCAGAGGAGATTTACCAGGATGTTGCACTAGAGATGATACAGAGGAGATTTATTAGGATGTGGCCCTGGAATGGTACAGAATAGATTCAACATAAAGGTCCATTAGACATGGTTCAGAGAAGATTTACCAGAATGTTACACCAGTGAGGGAACAGTGGAGATTTACCACGATATTGTGCTGGAGAGGGAACAGTGGAGATTTAAAGAATGTTGCACTGCAGAGGGTACCATGAAGATTTACCAGGATGTTACACTGGAAAGGGCAAAGAGGAGTTTTAACATGATATTGTACTAGAGATGGTGCAGAGTAGATTTAATAGGATGTTGCAATGCAGAGGGTAGAGAGGAGATTTACAAGGATGTTGCAGTAGAGAGGGTACAGAGGAGATTTACCAGAATGTTACACTGGAGAGAATAGAGAGGAGATTTAGCAGGTTGTTGCACTGGGAGAGTATAGAGAAGATTCAATAGGATGTTGCAGTGGAGAGGTTGCAGAAGAGATTTACCAGGATGTTGCATTGGAGAGCATACAGAGGAGATTTACCAGGATGTTGAACTAGAGAGGGTACAGAGGAGATTTACCTTTTTATTGCGGTATAGAGTGTACAGAAGAGTGTTACCAAGATGTTACACTAGTGACGGTACAGAGGAGATTTATCAGGATGTTGCGCTAGAGACGATACAGTGCAGATTTTCCAGGATGTTCTACTAGTGATGTACAGAGGAGATTTACGAGCATTTTGCACTAGAGACATTACAGAAGAGATTTACAAGGATGTTGCACTAGAGAGGGTACAGAAGAGATTTCCCAGGTTGGTGCTCTAGAGAGGGTGCAGTGTACATTTCCCAGTATGTTGCTCTAGAGAGGGTGCAGTGGAGATTTACCAGGATGTTGCAATAGAGAGGGTACAGAGGAGTTTTACAAGGATTTTACAATGGAGAAGCTATGGAGGGGAATGACCAGGATATTGCTCTGCAGATTTTACATAGGAGATTTACCAGGATGCTACACTGTAGAGAGTTCAGGGGAGATTTAGCAGAATATTGCACTAGAGAGGATACAGAGGAGATTTACCAGGATATTACACTGCAGAGGATAGAGAAGATATTTAGCAGGTTGTTGCACTGGCGAGGGTACTGAGGAGATTCAACAGGATCCTGCAGTGGAGAGGTTGCAGAGGAGATTTACAAGGCTATTTCACTGGAGAGGTTACAGAAGAGATTTAGGGATGTTCTACTAAGAAGGGTACAGTGTAGATTTACCAGGTTATTGCGCTGTAGAGAATATAGAGGAGTTTTACCATGATGTTACACTAGAGAGGGTGCAGAGGAGATTTAACAGGATGTTGAACTAGAGATGATACAACGGAGATTTATTAGGATGTGGCCCTGGAAGGGTACAGAAGAGATTCAACATAATGTTCCACTAGACAGGTTTCAGAGAAGATTTACCAGAATGTTACACCAGTGAGGGTACAGAGGAGTTTTAACATGATATTGTACTAGAGAGGGTGCAGAAGAGATTTACCAGGGTGGTGCACTGCAGAGTGTAGAGAGGAGATTTACAAGGATGTTGCAGTAGAGAGGGTACAGAGGAGGTTTACCAGAATGTTACACTGGAGTGAATAGAGAGGAGATTTAGCAGGTTGTTGCACTGGGAGAGTATAGAGAAGATTCAATAGGATGTTGTAGTGGAGAGGTTGCAGAAGAGATTTACCGGGATGTTGCACTGGCGAGTATAGAGAGGAGATTTACCAGGATGTTGCACTAGAGAGGGTAGAGAGGAGATTTACCTGTTTATTGCAGTATAGAGTGTACAGAAGAGTTTTACCAAGATGTTACACTAGTGACGGTACGGAGGAGATTTATCAGGATGTTGCGCTAGAGTGGATACAGAGGAGATTTTCCAGGATGTTCCACTAATGCGGTACAGAGGAGATTTACGAGCATTTTGCACTGGAGACATTACAGAAGAGATTTACAATGCTGTTGCACTAGAGAGGGTACAGAAGAGATTTCCCAGGTTGATGCTTTAGAGATGGTACAGTGTAGATTTACCAGGTTATTGCGCTGCAGAGAATATAGTGGAGATTTACCAAGATGTTACAGTAGAGAGGGTGCAGAGGAGATTTACCAGGTTGTTGCACTAGAGATGATACAGAGGAGATTTATTAGGATGAGGCCCTGGAAGGGTACAGAAGAGATTCAACATGAAGTTCCAGTAGACAGGGTTCAGAGAAGATTTACCAGAATGTTACACCAGTGAGGGAACAGTGGAGATTTACCACGATACTTTGCTGGAGAGGGAAGAGTGGAGATTTACAGAGTGTTGCACTGTGATGGGTACCATGAAGATTTACCAGGATGTTACACTGGAAAGGGCAAAGAGGAGTTTTAACATGATATTGAAATAGAAAGGGTGCAGAGGAGATTTACCAGGATGTTGCACTGCAGAGGGTAGAGAGGAGATTTACAAGGATGTTGCAGTAGAGAGGGTACAGTAGAGATTTACCAGAATGTTACACATGAGAGAATAGAGAGGAGATTTAGCAGGTTGTTGCACTGGGAGAGTTTAGAGAAGATTCAATAGGATGTTGCTTTGGAGAGGTTGCTGAAGAGATTTACCAGGATGTTGCACTGGAGAGCATAGAGAGGAGATTTACCAGAATGTTGCACTAGAGAGGGTACAGAGGAGATTTACCTGGTTATTGCGGTATAGAATGTACAGAAGAGTTTTACCAAGATGTTACACTAGTGACGGTACGGAAAAGATATATCAGGATGTTGCGCTAGAGAGGATACAGAGGAGATTTTCCAGGATGTTCCACTAATGCGGTACAGAGGAGATTTACGAGCATTTTACACTGGAGACATTACAGAAGAGATTTACAATGCTGTTGCACTAGAGAGGGTACAGAAGAGATTTCCCAGGTTGATGCTCTCGAGTGGGTACAGTGTAGATTTACCAGGTTATTGCGCTGCAGAGAGTATAGAGGAGTTTTACCAAGATGTTACACTAGAGAGTGTGCAGAGGAGATTTACCACGATGTTGCACTAGAGATGATACAGAGGAGATTTATTAGGATGTGGCCCTGGAAGGGTACAGAAGAGATTCAACATAAAGTTCCACTAGACAGGGTTCAGCGAAGATTTACCAGAATGTTACACCAGTGAAGGCACCGTGGAGATTTACCACGATACTGTGCTGGAGAGGGAACAGTGGAGATTTACAGAGTGTAGCACTGTGGAGGGTACCATGAAGATTTACCAGGATGTTACACTGGATAGGGTACAGAGGAGTTTTAACATGATAATGTACTAGAGAGGGTGCAGAGGAGATTTACCAGGATGTTGCACTGCAGAGGGTAGAGAGGAGATTTACAAGGATGTTGCAGTAGAGAGGGTACAGTGGAGATTTACCAGAATGTTACACATGAGAGAATAGAGAGGAGATTTAGCAGGTTGTTGCACTGGGAGAGTATACAGAAGATTCAAAAGGATGTTGCAGTGGAGATGTTGCAGAAGAGATTTACCAGGATGTTGCACTGGAGAGCATAGAGAGGAGATTTACCAGGATGTTGCACTAGAGAGGGTACAGAGGAGATTTACCTGGTTATTGCGGTATAGAGTGTATAGAAGAATTTTACCAAGATTTTACACTAGTGACGGTATGGAGGAGATGTATCAGGATGTTGCGCTAGAGAGGATACAGAGGCGATTTTCCAGGATGTTCGACTAATGAGGTACAGAGGAGATTTACGAGCATTTTGCACTGGAGACATTACAGAAGAGATTTACAATGCCGTTGCACTAGAGGGGGTACAGAAGATATTTCCAAGGTTGATGCTCTAGAGAGGGTACAGTGTAGATTTACCAGGTTATTGCGCTGCAGAGATTATAGAGGAGTTTTACCAAGATGTTACACTAGAGAGGGAACAGAGGAGATTTACCAGGATGTTGCACTAGAGATGATACAGAGGAGATTTATTAGAATGTGGCCCTGGAAGGGTGCAGAAGAGATTCAACATAAATTTCCACTAGACAGGGTTCAGAGAAGATTTACCAGAATGTTAAACCAGTGAGGGAACAGTGGAGATTTACCACGATACTGTGCTGGAGAAGGAAAAGTGGAGATTTACAGAGTGTTGCATTGTGGAGGGTACCATGAAGATTTACCAGGATGTTACACTGGATAGGGTACAGAGGAGTTTTAACATGATATTGTACTTGAGAGGGTGCAGAGGAGATTTACCAGGATGTTGCACTGCAGAGGGTAGAGAGGAGATTTACAAGGATGTTGCAGTAGAGAGATTACAGAGGAGATTCACCAGAATGTTACACTGGAGAGAATAGAGAGGAGATTTAGCAGGTTGTTGCACTGGGAGAGTATAGAGAAGATTCAAAAGGATGTTCCAGTGGAGAGGATGCAGAAGAGATTTACCAGGATTTTGCGCTGGAGAGCATACAGAGGAGATTTACCACGACGTTGCACTAGAGAGGGTACAAAAGAGAGTTACCTTGTTATTGCGGTATAGAGTCTACAGAAGAGTTTTACCAAGATGTTAATTAGTGACGGTACAGATGAGATTCATCAGGATGTTGCGCTAGAGAGGATACAGAGCAGATTTTCCAGGATGTTCGACTAGTGAGGTAAAAAGGATATTTACGAGCATTTTGCACTGGAGTAATTACAGAAGAGATTTACAAGGATGTTGCACTAGAGAGGGTACAGAAGAGATTATCAAGGTTGATGCTCCACAGAGGGTGCAGTGGAGATTTACCAGGATGTTGCAATAGAGAGGGTACAGAGGAGACTTTCCAGATTGTTGCTCTAGAGAGGGGGCAGTGGAGAATTACCAGGATGTTACACCAGAGATTGTACAGTGGAGATTTTCCAGGTTGATGCACTAGTGAGGGTGCTGTGGAGATTTAACAGGATGTTGCACAGGAGAGAGTACAGAGGAGATTTACCAGGATGTTGCACCAGTAAGAGTAAAGAGGAGGTTTACCAAGATATTGCATTGGAGAGGAAAAAGTGGAGATTTACAGAATGTTGACTTTAGAGGGTACCATGAAGATTAACCTGGATGTTACACTGGAGAGGTAACAGAGCAGTTTTAACATGATATTGTCCTAGGGAGAGTGCAGAGGAGATTTATCAGGATGTTGCAGTGGAGAGGTTGCAGAGGAGATTTACCACGTTGTTGTCCTGGAGACGGTACAGAGGAGATTTACCAGGATGCTGCACTAGAGAGGGTGCAGAGAAGATTTACCTGGTTATTGCGCTATAGAGTGTACAGAAGTGTTTTGCCTGGATGTTACACAAGAGACGTTACAGAGTAGAGTTAGCAGAATGTTGCACTAGAGAGGATACAGAGGAGATTTACCTGAATGTTCCACCAGAGAGACACAGAGGAGATTTAGGAGCATTTTGCACTGGATATATTACAGAGGAGAGTTACCAGGATGTTGCAATGAAGAGTGAACAAAGGTGACTTACAGAATGTTGCACTGTAGAGCATACTATGAAGATTTATCAGGATGTTACACTGGAGAGGGTACAGAGCAGTTTTAACATGATATTGTACTAGAGAGGGTGCAGAGGAGATTTATTAGGATGTTGCAGTGGAGAGGTTGCAGAAGAGATTTACCAGGATGTTGCATAGGAGACGGTACAGAGGAGATTTACCAGGATGTTGCACTAGAGAGAGTACAGAGGGGATTTACTTTCTTAGTGCGCTATAGTGTGCACAGAAGAGTTTTACCAGGATGTTACAATAGAGACGGTATAGAGGAGATTTAGCAGGATGTTGCACTAGAGAGGATACAGAGGAGATTTTCCAGGATGTTCCTCTAGAGAGGTACAGAGGAGATTTACGAGCATTTTGCACTGGATACATTACAGAGGAGATTTATCAGGATGTTGCACTGGAGAGGGAACAGAGGTGATTTACAGAACGTTGCACTGTAGAGGGTACCATGAAGATTTCGCTGGTTGTTACACGGGCGAGGGTACAGAGAAGTTTTATCATGATATTGTACTAGAGAGGGTGCAGAGGAGACTTACAAGGATGTTGCAGTAGAGAGGGTACAGAAGAGATTTACCAGAATGTTACACTTGAGTAGGTTGAGAGGAGATTTTGCAGGTTGTTGCACTGGCGAGGGTACAGAGGAGATTCAACAGGATGTTGCAGTGGAGAGGTTGCAGAGGAGATTTACCAGAATGTTGCACTGTAGAGGGACAGATGAGATTTACCAGGATGTTGCACTAGAGAGGGTATAGAGGAGATTTACCTGGTTATTGCTCAATAGAGGGTAGAGAAGATTTTTACCAGAATGCTACACTAGATATGGAACGGAGGATATTTAGCAGAATCTTGCACTAGAGAGGATACATAGGAGATTTTCCAGGATGTTCCACTAGAGAGGTACAGAGCAAATTTACGAGAATTTTGCACTGGAGACATTACAGAGGAGATTTACCAGAATGTTGTACTGGAGAAGGGGCAGAGGAGATTTATCAGGATGTTGCACTAGGGAGGGACCAGAGGAGATTCCCCAGGACGTTGCTCTAGTGAGTTTTCAGTGGAGATTTACCAGGATGTTGCACTGGAGAGGATACAGATGAGAATTACCAGCATGTTGCACTAGAGAGGGTACTGATGAGATATACGAGGATTTTGCACTAGAGAGGGTACAGTGGAGATTTACCAGGATTTTGCACTAGCGAGGGTACAGACGAGATTTAGCAGAATGTTGCACTGCAGAGGATAAAGAGGAGATTTTCAAGAATGTTGCTCTAGAGAGGGTACAGAGGAGATTTACCTGGTTATTGCGGTATACAGTGTACAGAAGAGTTTTACCAAGATGTTACACTAGTGACGGTACAGAGGAGATTTATCAGGATGTTGCGCTAGAGTGGATACAGAGGAGATTTTCCAGGATGTTTGACTAATGAGGAACAGAGGAGATTTACGAGCATTTTGCACTGGAGACATTACAGAAGAGATATACAATGCTGTTGCACTAGAGAGGGTACAGAAGAGATTTCCCAGGTTGATGCTCTAGAGAGGGTACAGTGTAGATTTACCAGGTTATTGCGTTGTAGAGAGTATAGAGGAGTTTTACCATGATGTTACACTAGAGAGGGTTCAGAGGAGATTTACCAGCATGTTGCACCATAGATGATACAGAGGAGATTTATTAGGATGTGGCCCTGGAAGTGTACAGAAGAGATTCAACATAACGTTCTATTAGACATGGTTCAGAGAAGATTTACCAGAATGTTACACCAGTGAGGGAACAGTGGAGATTTACCACGATATTGTCCTGGAGATGGAACAGTGGAGATTTAAAGAATGTTGCACTGCAGGGGGAACAATGATGATTTACCAGGATGTTACACTGGAAAGGGCACAGAGGAGTTTTAACATGATATTGTACTAGAGAGGGTGCAGAGGAGATTTACCAGGATGTTGCACTGCAGAGGGTAGAGAGGAGATTTAGCAGGTTGTTGCACTGGGAGAGTATAGAGAAGATTCAATAGGATGTTGCAGTGGAGAGGTTGCAGAAGAGATTTACCAGGATGTTGCACTGGAGAGCATACAGAGGAGATTTACCAGGATGTTGAACTAGAGAGGGTACAGAGGAGATTTACCTTTTTATTGCGGTGTAGATTGTACAGAAGAGTTTTACCAAGATGTTACACTAGTGACGGTACAGAGAAGATTTATCAGGATGTTGCGCTAGAGAGGATACAGTGCAGATTTTCCAGGATGTTCAACAAGTGATGTACAGAGGAGATTTACGAGCATATTGCACTGGAGACATTACAGAAGAGATTTAAAATGCTGTTGCACTAGAGAGGGTACAGAAGAGATTTCCCATGTTGACGCTCTAGAGAGGGTACAGTGTAGATTTACCAGGTTATTGCGCTGTAGAGAGTATAGAGGAGTTTTACCATGATGTTACACTAGAGAGGGTGCAGAGGAGATTTACCAGGATGTTGCACTAGAGATGATACAGAGTAGATTTATTAGTATGTGGCCCTGGAAGGGTACAGAAGAGATTCAACATAAAGGTCCACTAGACATGGTTCAGAGAAGATTTACCAGAATGTATTACCAGTGAGTGAACAGTGGAGATTTACCACGATATTGTGCTGGAGAGGGAAAGTGGAGATTTAAAGAATGTTGCACTGCTGAGGGAACAATGAAGATTTACCAGGATGTTACACTGGAAAGGCCACATGGAGTTTTAACATGATATTGTACTAGAGAGGATGCAGAGGAGATTTACCAGGATGTTGCACTGCAGAGGGTAGAAAGGAGATTTACAAGGATGTTGCAGTAGAGAGGTTACAGAGGAGAGTTACCAGAATGTTACACTGGAGAGAATAGAAAGGAGATTTAGCAGGTTGTTGCACTGGGAGAGTATAGAGAAGATTCAATAGGATGTTGCAGTGGCGAGGTTGCAGAAGAGATTTACCAGGATGTTGCACTGGAGAGCATACAGAGGAGATTTATCAGGATGTTGCGCTAGAGAGGATACAGTGCAGATTTTCCAGGATGTTCTAGTAGTGAGGTACAGAGGAGATTTACGAGCATTTTGCACTGGAGACAGTACAGAAGAGATTTACAAGGAAGTTGCACTAGAGAGGGTACAGAAGAGATTTCCCAGGTTCATGCTCTAGAGAGGGTTGAGTGGAGATTTCCCAGGAAGTTGCTCTAGAGAGGGTGCAGTGGAGATTTACCAGGATGTTGCAATAGAGAGTGTACAAAGCAGTTTTACAAGGATTTTACAATTGAGCAGCTATGGAGACGAATTACCAGGATAATGCACAGCAGATGTTACAGAGGGGATTTACCAGGATGCTGCACTGTAGAGAGTACAGGGGAGATTTAGCAGAATATTGCACTAGAGAGGATACAGAGGAGATTAACCAGGATGTTACACTGCAGAGGATAGAGAGGATATTTAGCAGGTTGTTGCACTGGCGAAGGTACTGAGGAGATTCAACAAGATCCTGCAGTGGAGAGGTTGCAGAGGAGATTTACAAGGCTATTGCACTGGAGAGGGTACAGAAGAGATTTATGAGGATGTTCCAGTAGGAAGGGTACAGTGTAGATTTAGCAGGTTATTGCGCTGTAGAGAATATAGAGGAGTTTTACCATGATGTTACACTAGAGAGGGTGCAGAGGAGATTTACCAGGATGTTGCACTAGAAATGATACAGAGGAGATTTATTAGGATGTGGCACTGGAAGGGTACAGAAGAGATTCAACATAAAGTTCCACTAGACAGGGTTCAGAGAAGATTTACCAGAATGTTACACCAGTGAGGGTACAGAGGAGTTTTAACATGATATTGTACTAGAGAGGGTGCAGAGGAGATTTACCAGGCTGTTGCACAGCAGAGGGTAGAGAGGAGATTTACAAGGATGTTGCAGTAGAGAGGGTACAGAGTAGACTTACCAGAATGTTACACTGGAGAGACTAGAGAGGAGATTTAGCAGGTTGTTGCACTGGGAAAGTATAGAGAAGATTCAATAGGATGTTGCAGTGGAGAGGTTGCAGAAGAGATTTACCAGGATGTTGCAATGGAGAGCATACAGAGGAGATTTACCAGGATGTTGAACTAGAGAGGGTACAGAGGAGATTTACCTTGTTATTGCGGTATAGAGTGTACAGAAAAGTTTTACCAAGATGTTACACTAGTGACTGTACAGACGATATTTATCCGGATGTTGCGCTAGAGAGGATACCGTGCAGATTTTCCAGGATGTTCTACTAGTGAGGTACAGAGGAGATTTACGAGCATTTTGCACTGGAGACATTACAGAAGAGATTTACAAGGATGTTGCATTAGAGAGGGTACAGAAGAGATTTCCCATGTTGATATCTAGAGAGGGTGCAGTGGAGATTTCCCAGCATGTTGCTCTAGAGAGGGTGCAGTGGAGATTTACCAGGATGTTGCAATAGAGAGGGTACATAGTAGTTTTACAAGGATTTTACAATGGAGAAGCTATGGAGGAGAATTACCAGGATGTTGCGCTGCAGATTTTACAGAGGAGATTTACCAGGATGCTGCACTGTAGAGAGTACAGTGGAGATTTAGCAGAATATTGCACTTGAGAGGATACAGAGGAGATTTACCAGGATGTTACACTGCAGAGGATAGAGAGGATGTTTAGCAGGTTGTTGCACTGGCGAGGGTACTGAGGAGATTCAACAGCATCCTGCAGTGGAGAGGTTGCAGAGGAGATTTACAAGGCTATTGCACTGGAGAGGGTACAGAAGAGATTTACGAGGATGTTCCACTGGGAAGGGTACAGTGTAGATTTACCAGGTTATTGCGCTGTAGAGAATATAGAGGAGTTTTACCATGATGTTACTCTAGAGAGGGTGCAGAGGAGATTTACCAGGATGTTACACTGCAGAGGATATAGAGGATATTTAGCAGGTTGTTGCACTGACGAGGGTACTGAGGAGATTCAACAAGATCCTGCAGTGGAGAGGTTGCAGAGGAGATTTATAAGGCTATTGCACTGGAGAGGGTACAGAAGAGATTTACGATGATGTTCCAGTAGTAAGGGTACAGTGTAGATTTAGCAGGTTATTGCGCTGTAGAGAATATAGAGGAGTTTTACCATGATGTTACACTAGAGAGGGTGCAGAGGAGATTTACCAGGATGTTGCACTAGAAATGATACAGAGGAGATTTATTAGGATGTGGCACTGGAAGGGTACAGAAGAGATTCAACATAAAGTTCCACTAGACAGGGTTCACAGAAGATTTACCAGAATGTTACACCAGTGAGGGTACAGAGGAGTTTTAACATGATATTGTACTAGAAAGGGTGCAGAGGTGATTTACCAGGGTGGTGCACTGCAGAGGGTAGAAAGGAGATTTACAAGGATGTTGCAGTAGAGAGGGTACAGAGGAGATTTACCAGAATGTTACACTGGAGAGAATAGAGAGGAGATTTAGCAGGTTGTTGCACTGGGAGAGTATAGAGAAGATTCAATAGGATGTTGCAGTGGAGAGGTTGCAGTAGAGATTTACCAGGATGTTGCACTAGAGAGCATACAGAGGAGATTTATCAGGATGTTGAACTAGAGAGGGTGCAGAGTAGATTTACCTTGTTAGTGCGGTATAGAGTGTACAGAAGAGTTTTACCAAGATGTTACACTAGTGACGGTACAGAGGAGATTTATCAGAATGTTGCGCTAGAGAGGATACCGTGCAGATTTTCCAGGATGTTACACTGCAGAGGATAGAGAGGATATTTAGCAGGTTGTTGCACTGGCGAGGGTACTGAGGAGATTCAACAAGATCCTGCAGTGGAGAGGTTGCAGAGGACATTTACAAGGCTATTGCACTGGAGAGGGTACAGAAGAGATTTATGAGGATGTTCCAGTAGGAAGGGTACAGTGTAGACTTAGCAGGTTATTGCGCTGTAGAGAATATAGAGGAGTTTTACCAAGATGTTACACTAGAGAGGGTGCAGAGGAGATTTACCAGGATGTTGCACTAGAGATGATACAGAGGAGATTTATTATGATGTGGCACTGGAAGGGTACAGAAGAGATTCAACATAAAGTTCCACTAGACAGGGTTCAGAGAAGATTTACCAGAATGTTACACCAGCGAGGGTACAGAGGAGTTTTAACATGATCATGTACTAGAGAGGGTGCAGAGGAGATTTACGAGGGTGTTGCACTGCAGAGGGTAGAGAGGAGATTTACATGGATGTAGCAGTAGAGAGGGTACAGAGGAGATTTACCAGAATGTTACACTGGAGAGAATAGAGAGGAGATTTAGCAGGTTGTTGCACTGGGAGACTATAGAGAAGATTCAATAGGATGTTGCAGTGGAGAGGTTGCAGAAGAAATTTACCAGGAGGTTGCACTGGAGAGCATACAGAGGAGATTTACCAGGATGTTGAACTAGAGAGGGTACAGAGGAGATTTACCTTGTTATTGCGGTATAGAGTGTACAGAAGAGTTTTACCAAGATGTTACACTAGTGACGGTGCAGATGAGATTTATCAGGATGTTGCGCTAGAGAGGATACCGTGCAGATTTTCCAGGATGTTCTACTAGTGAGGTACAGAGGAGATTTACGAGCATTTTGCACTGGAGAAATTACGGAAGAGATTTACAAGGATGTTGCACTAGAGAGGGTACAGAAGAGATTTCCCATGTTGATGCTCTAGAGAGGGTGCAGTGGAGATTTCCCAGGATGTTGCTCTGGGGAGGGTGCAGTGGAGATTTACCAGGATGTTGCAATAGAGAGGGTACAGAGTAGTTTTAGAAGGATTTTACAATGGAGAAGCTTTGGAGGAGAATTACCAGAATGTTGCACTGCAGATTGTACAGAGGAGATTTACCAGGATGCTGCACTGTAAAGAGTACAGGGGAGATTTAGCAGAATATTGCACTAGAGAGGATACAGAGGAGATTTACCAGGATGTTACACTGCAGAGGATAGAGAGGATATTTAGCAGGTTGTTGCACTGGCGAGAGTACTGAGGAGATTCAACAGGATCCTGCAGTGGAGAGGTTGCAGAGGAGATTTACAAGGCTATTGCACTGGAGAGGGTACAGAAGAGATTTACGAGGATGTTCCACTAGGAAGGGTACAGTGTAGATTTACCAGGTTATTGTGCTGTAGAGAATATAGAGGAGTTTTACCATGATGTTACACTAGAGAGGTTGCAAAGGAGATTTACCAGGATGTTACACTGCAGAGTATAGAGAGGAAATTTAGCAGGTTGTTGCACTGGCGAGGGTACTGAGGAGAATCAACAAGATCCTGCAGTGGAGAGGTTGCAGAGGAGATTTATAAGGCTATTGCACTGGAGAGGGTACAGAAGAGATTTACGAGGATGTTCCAGTTGTTAGGGAATAGTGTAGATTTAGCAGGTAATTGCGCTGTAGAGGACGACAAATGGTTTGATTAGGGCAGCGAAAATGAAGTACGAAAAGAAGCTTGCAGGGAACATTAAGGCGGATTGCAAAAGTTTCTATAGGTATGTAAAGAGAAAAAGGTTGGTGAAGACGAACGTAGGTCCCCTGCAGTCAGAATCAGGGGAAGTCATAACGGGGAACAAAGAAATGGCAAACCAATTGAACAAGTACTTTGGTTCGGTATTCACTAAGGAGGATACAAACAACCTTCCGGATATAAAAGGGGTCAGAGGGTCTAGTAAGGAGGTGGAACTGAGGGAAATCTTTATTAGTCGGGAAAATTGTGTTGGGGAAATTGATGGGATTGAAGGCCGATAAATCCCCAGGGCCTGATGGACTGCATCCTAGAGTACTTAAGGAGGTGGCCTTGGAAATAGCGGATGCATTGACAGTCATTTTCCAACATTCCATTGACTCTGGATCAGTTCCTATGGAGTGGAGGTTAGCCAATGTAACCCCACTTTTTAGAAAAGGAGGGAGAGAGAAAACAGGGAATTATAGGCAGGTCAGCCTGACCTCAGTAGTGGGTAAAATGATGGAAACAATTATTAATGATGTCATAGCAGTGCATCTGGAAAATGGTGACATGATAGGTCCAAGTCAGCATGGATTTGTGAAAGGGAAATCATGCTTGACAAATCTTCTGGAATATTTTGAGGATGTTTCCAGTAAAGTGGACAAAGGAGAACCAGTTGATGTGGTATATTTGGACTTTCAGAAGGCTTTCGACAAGGTCCCACACTAGAGATTAATGTGCAAAGTTAAAGCACATGGGATTGGGGGTAGTGTGCTGACGTGGATTGAGAACTGGTTGTCAGACAGGAAGCAAAGAGAAGGAGTAAACGGGTACTTTTCAGAATGGCAGGCAGTGACTAGTGGAGTGCCGCAAGGTTCTGTGCTGGGGCCCCAGCTGTTTACATTGTACATTAATGATTTAGACGAGGGGATTAAATGCAGTATCTCCAAATTTGCGGATGATACTAAGTTGGGTGGCAGTGTGAGCTGCGATAAGGATGCTATTAGGCTGCAGAGTGACTTGGATAGGTTAGGTGAGTGGGCAAATGCATGGCAGATGAAGTATAATGTGGATAAATGTGAGGTTATCCACTTTGGTGGTAAAAACAGAGAGACAGACTATTATCTGAATGGTGACAGATTAGGAAAAGGGAAGGTCAACGAGACCTGGGTGTCATGGTACATCAGTCATTGAAGGTTAGCATGCAGGTACAGCAGGCGGTTAAGAAAGCAAATGGCATGATGGCCTTCATAGCGAGGGGATTTGAATACAGGGGCAGGGAGGTGTTGCTACAGTTGTACAGGGCCTTGGTGAGGCCACACCTGGAGTATTGTGTACAGTTTTGGTCTCCTAACTTGAGGAAGGACATTCTTGCTATTGAGGGAGTGCAGCGAAGGTTCACCAGACTGATTCCCGGGATGGCGGGACTGACCTATCAAGAAAGATTGGATCAACTGGGCTTGTATTCACTGGAGTTCAGAAGAATGAGAGGGGACCTCATAGAAACGTTTAAAATTCTCACGGGTTTAGACAGGTTAGATGCAGAAAGAATGTTCCCAATGTTGGGGAAGTCCAGAACCAGGGGTCACAGTCTGAGGATAAGGGGTAAGCCATTTAGGACCGAGATGAGGAGAAACTTCTTCACCCAGAGAGTGGTGAACCTGTGGAATTCTCTACCACAGAAAGTAGTTGAGGCCAATTCACTAAATATATTCAAAAGGGAGTTAGATGAAGTCCTTACTACTCGGGGGATCAAGGGTTATGGCGAGAAAGCAGGAAGGGGGTACTGAAGTTTCATGTTCAGCCATGAACTCATTGAATGGCGGTGCAGGCTAGAAGGGCTGAATGGCCTGCTCTTGCACCAATTTTCTATGTTTCTATGTTTCTAATATAGAGGAGTTTTACCATGATGTTACATTAGAGAGGGTGCAGAGGAGATTTACCAGAATGTTGCACTAGAGATGATACAGAGGAGATTTATTAGGATGTGGCACTGGAAGGGTACATAAGAGATTCAACATAAAGTTCCACTAGACAGGGTTCAGAGAAGATTTAGCAGAATGTTACACCAGTGAGGGTACAGAGGAGTTTTAACATGATATTGTACTAGAAAGGGTGCAGAGGAGATTTATCATGGTGGTGCACTGCAGAGGGTAGAGAGGAGATTTACAAGGATGTTGCAGTAGAGAGGGTACAGAGGAGATTTATCAGAATGTTACACTGGAGAGAATAGAGAGGAGATTTAGCAGGTTGTTGCACTGGGAGTGTATAGAGAAGATTCAATAGGATGTTGCAGTGGAGAGGTTACAGAGGAGATTTATCAGGATGTTGCGCTAGAGAGGATACCGTGCAGATTTTCCAGGATGTTCGACTAATGAGGTACAGAGGAGATTTACGAGCATTTTGCACTGGAGACATTACAGAGGAGATTTACCAGGATGTTACACTGCAGAGGATAGAGAGGATATTTAGCAGATTGTTGCACTGACGAGGGTACTGAGGAGATTCAACAGGATCCTGCAGTGGAGAGGTTGCAATGGAGATTTACAAGGCTATTGCACTGGAGAGGGTACAGAAGAGATTTACGAGGATGTTCCACTAGGAAGGGTACAGTGTAGATTTACCAGGTTATTGAGCTGTAGAGAATATAGAGGAGTTTTACCATGATGTTAGAGAGGGTGCAGAGGAGATTTACCAGGATGTTGCACTAGAGATGATTCAGAGGACATTTTTTAGGATGTGGCCCTGGAAGGGAACAGAAGAGATTCAACATAAAGTTCCACTGGACAGGGTTCAGAGAAGATTTACCAGAATGTTACACCAGTGAGGGTACAGAGGAGTTTTAACATTATATTGAACTAGAGAGGGTGCAGAGGAGATTTACCAGGGTGGTGCACTGCAGAGGGTAGAGAGGAGATTTACAAGGATGTTGCAGTAGAGAGGGTACAGAGGAGATTTACCAGAATGTTACACTGGAGAGAATAGAGTGGAGATTTAGCAGGTTGTTGCACTGGGAGTGTATAGAGAAGATTCAATAGGATGTTGTAGTGGACAGGTTGCAGAAGAGATTTACCAGGATGTTGCACTGGCGAGCATAGTGATGAGATTTACCAGGATGTTGCACTAGAGAGGGTTCAGAGGAGATTTACCTGTTTATTGCAGTATAGAGTGTACTGAAGAGTTTTACCAAGATGTTACGCTAGTGACGGTACGGAGGAGATTTATCAGGATGTTGCGCTAGAGAGGATACAGAGGAGATTTTCCAGGATGTTCGACTAATGAGGTACAGAGGAGATTTACGAGCATTTTGCACTGGAGACATTACAGAAGAGATTTACAATGCTGTTGCACTAGAGAGGGTACAGAAGAGATTTCCCAGGTTGATGCTCTAGAGAGGGTACAGTGTAGATTTACCAGGTTATTGCGCTGCAGAGAATATAGAGGAGATTTACCAAGATGTTACACTAGAGAGGGTGCAGAGTAGATTTACCAGGATGATGCACTATAGATGATACAGAGGAGATTTATTAGGATGTGGCCCTCGAAGCGTTCAGAAGAGATTCAATATAAAGTTCCACTAGACAGGGTTCAGAGAAGATTTACCAGAATGTTACACCAGTGAGGGATCAGTGCAGATTTACCACGATACTGTGCTGGAGAGGGAAAAGTGGAGATTTACAGAGTGTTCTACTGTGGAGGGTACCATTAAGATTTACCAGGATGTTACACTGGAAAGGGTACAGAGGAGTTTAAACATGATACTGTACTAGAGAGGGTGCAGAGGAGATTTACCAGGATGTTGCACTGCAGAGGGTAGAGAGGAGATTTACAAGGATGTTGCAGTAGAGAGGGTACAGAGGAGATTTAACAGAATGTTACACATGAGAGTATAGAGAGGAGATTTAGCAGGTTGTTGCACTGGGAGAGTATAGAGAAGATTCAATAGGATGTTGCAGTGGAGAGGTTGCAGAAGAGATTTACCAGGATGTTGCACTGGAGAGCATAGAGAGGAGATTTACCAGGATGTTGCACTAGAGAGGGTACAGAGGAGATTTACCTGGTTATTGCGGTATAGAGTGTACAGAAGTGTTTTACCAAGATGTTATACTAGTTACGGTACGGAGGAAATGTATCAGGATGTTGCGCTAGAGAGGATACAGAGGAGATTTTCCAGGATGTTCGACTAATGAGGTACAGAGGAGATTTACGAGCATTTTGCACTGGAGACATTACAGAAGAGATTTACAATGCTGTTGCACTAGAGAGGGTACAGAAGATATTTCCCAGGTTGATGCTCTAGAGAGGGTACACTGTAGATTTACCAGGTTATTGCGCTGCAGAGAGTATAGAGGAGATTTACCAAGATGTTACACTAGAGAGGGTGCAGAGGAGATTTACCAGGATGTTGCAGTAGAGATGATACAGAGGAGATTTATTAGGATGTGGCCCTGGAAGGGTACACAAGAGATTCAACATAAAGTTCCACTAGACTGGGTTCAGAGAAGATTTACCAGAATGTTAGACCAGTGAGGGAACAGTTGAGATTTACCACGATAATGTGCTGGAGAGGGAACAGTGGATATTTACAGAGTGTTGCACTGTGGAGGGTACCATGAAGATTTACCAGGATGTTACACTGGAAAGGGTACAGAGGAGTTATAACATGATATTGTACTTGAGAGGATGCAGAGGAGATTTACCAGGATGTTGCACTGTAGAGGGTAGAGAGGAGATTTACAAGGATGTTGCAGTAGAGAGGGTACAGAGGAGATTTACCAGAATGTTACACTGGAGAGAATAGAGAGGAGATTTAGCAGGTTGTTGCACTGGGAGAGTATAGAGAAGATTCAACAGGATGTTGCAGTGGAGAGGTTGCAGAAGAGATTTACCAGGATTTTGCACTGAAGAGCATACAGAGGAGATTTACCAGGACGTTGCACTAGAGAGGGTACAGAGGAGATTTACCTTGTTATTACGGTATAGAGTCTACAGAAGAGTGTTACCAAGATGTTACATTAGTGACGGTACAGTTGAGATTGATCAGGATGTTGCGCTAGAGAGGATACAGAGCAGATTTTCCAGGATGTTCGACTAGTGAGTTACAAAGGATATTTACGAGCATTTTTCACTGGAGACATTACAGAAGAGATTTACAAGGACGTTGCACTAGAGAGGGTACAGAAGAGATTTCCCAGGTTGATGCTCTTGAGAGGGTGCAGTGGAGATTTACCAGGATGTTGCAATAGAGAGGGTACAGAGGAGATTTTCCAGATTGATGCTCTAGAGAGGGGGCAGTGGAGATTTACCAGGATGTTACACCAGAGAGGGTACAGTGGAGATTTTCCAGGTTGATGCACTAGTGAGGGTGCTGTGGAGATTTAACAGCATGTTGCACAGGCGAGAGTACAGTATATATTTACCAGGATGTTGCACCAGTAAGAGTAAGGAGGAGGTTTACCACGATATTGCATTGGAGAGGAAAAAGTGGAGATTTACAGAATGTTGACTTTAGAGGGTAGCATAAAGATTTACCGGGATGTTACACTGGAGAGGTTACAGAGCAGTTTTAACATGATATTGTACTAGGGAGAGTGCAGAGGAGATTTATCAGGATGTTGCAGTGGAGAGGTTGCAGAGGGGAATTACCACGTTGTTGTCCTGGAGACGGGGCAGAGGAGATTTACCAGGATGCTGCACTAGAGAGGGTGCAGAGAAGATTTACCTGGTTATTGCGCTACAGAGTGTACACAAGTGTTTTACCAGGATATAACACTAGATACGTTACAGAGTAGACTTAGCAGGATGTTACACTAGAGAGGATACAGAGGAGATTTTCCTGGATGTTCCACCAGAGAGATACAGAGGAGATTTAGGAGCATTTTGCACTGGAGACATTAGAGAGGAGAGTTACCAGGATGTTGCACTGAAGAGTGAAAAGGTGACTTACAGAATGTTGCACTGTAGAGCATACCATGAAGATTTACCAGGATGTTACACTGGAAAGGGTACAGAGGAGTTATAACATGATATTGTACTTGAGAGGATGCAGAGGAGATTTACCAGGATGTTGCACTGTAGAGGGTAGAGAGGAGATTTACAAGGATGTTGCAGTAGAGAGGGTACAGAGGAGATTTACCAGAATGTTACACTGGAGAGAATAGAGAGGAGATTTAGCAGGTTGTTGCACTGGGAGAGTATAGAGAAGATTCAACAGGATGTTGCAGTGGAGAGGTTGCAGAAGAGATTTACCAGGATTTTGCACTGAAGAGCATACAGAGGAGATTTACCAGGACGTTGCACTAGAGAGGGTACAGAGGAGATTTACCTTGTTATTACGGTATAGAGTCTACAGAAGAGTGTTACCAAGATGTTACATTAGTGACGGTACAGTTGAGATTGATCAGGATGTTGCGCTAGAGAGGATACAGAGCAGATTTTCCAGGATGTTCGACTAGTGAGTTACAAAGGATATTTACGAGCATTTTTCACTGGAGACATTACAGAAGAGATTTACAAGGACGTTGCACTAGAGAGGGTACAGAAGAGATTTCCCAGGTTGATGCTCTTGAGAGGGTGCAGTGGAGATTTACCAGGATGTTGCAATAGAGAGGGTACAGAGGAGATTTTCCAGATTGATGCTCTAGAGAGGGGGCAGTGGAGATTTACCAGGATGTTACACCAGAGAGGGTACAGTGGAGATTTTCCAGGTTGATGCACTAGTGAGGGTGCTGTGGAGATTTAACAGCATGTTGCACAGGAGAGAGTACAGTATATATTTACCAGGATGTTGCACCAGTAAGAGTAAGGAGGAGGTTTACCACGATATTGCATTGGAGAGGAAAAAGTGGAGATTTACAGAATGTTGACTTTAGAGGGTAGCATAAAGATTTACCGGGATGTTACACTGGAGAGGTTACAGAGCAGTTTTAACATGATATTGTACTAGGGAGAGTGCAGAGGAGATTTATCAGGATGTTGCAGTGGAGAGGTTGCAGAGGGGAATTACCACGTTGTTGTCCTGGAGACGGGGCAGAGGAGATTTACCAGGATGCTGCACTAGAGAGGGTGCAGAGAAGATTTACCTGGTTATTGCGCTACAGAGTGTACACAAGTGTTTTACCAGGATATAACACTAGATACGTTACAGAGTAGACTTAGCAGGATGTTACACTAGAGAGGATACAGAGGAGATTTTCCTGGATGTTCCACCAGAGAGATACAGAGGAGATTTAGGAGCATTTTGCACTGGAGACATTAGAGAGGAGAGTTACCAGGATGTTGCACTGAAGAGTGAAAAGGTGACTTACAGAATGTTGCACTGTAGAGCATACCATGAAGATTTATCAGGATGTTACACTGGAGAGGGTACAGAGCAGTTTTAACATGATATTGTACTAGAGAGGGTGCAGAGGAGATTTATCAGGATGTTGCAGTGGAGAGGTTGCAGAAGAGATTTACCAGAATGTTACACTGGAGTAGGTAGAGAGGAGATTTTGCAGGTTGTTGCACTGGCGAGTGTACAGAGGAGATTCAACAGGATGTTGCAGTGGAGAGGTTGCAGAGGAGATTTACTAGAATGTTGCACTGTAGAGGGTACAGATGAGATTTACCAGGATGTTGCACTAGAGAGCGTATAGAGGAGATTTATCTGGTTATTGCTCTATAGAGGGTAGAGAAGAGTTTTACCAGAATGTTATACTAGATATGGAACGGAGGATATTTAGCAGAATCTTGCACTAGAGAGGATACATAGGAGATTTTCCAGGATGTTCCACTAGAGAGGTACAGAGGAGATTTACGAGCATTTTGCACTGGAGACATTACAGAAGAGATTTACAATGCTGTTGCACTAGAGAGGGTACAGAAGATATTTCCCAGGTTGATGCTCTAGAGAGGGTACACTGTAGATTTACCAGGTTATTGCGCTGCAGAGAGTATAGAGGAGATTTACCAAGATGTTACACTAGAGAGGGTGCAGAGGAGATTTACCAGGATGTTGCACTAGAGATGATACAGAGGAGATTTATTAGGATGTGGCCCTGGAAGGGTACACAAGAGATTCAACATAAAGTTCCACTAGACTGGGTTCAGGGAAGATTTACCAGAATGTTAGACCAGTGAGGGAACAGTGGAGAATTACCACGATAATGTGCTGGAGAGGGAAAAGTGGAGATTTACAGAGTGTTGCACTGTGGAGGGTACCATGAAGATTTACCAGGATGTTACACTGGAAAGGGTACAGAGGAGTTATAACATGATATTGTACTTGAGAGGATGCAGAGGAGATTTACCAGGATGTTGCACTGTAGAGGGTAGAGAGGAGATTTACAAGGATGTTGCAGTAGAGAGGGTTCAGAGGAGATTTACCAGAATGTTACACTGGAGAGAATAGAGAGGAGATTTAGCAGGTTGTTGCACTGGGAGAGTATAGAGAAGATTCAACAGGATGTTGCAGTGGAGAGGTTGCAGAAGAGATTTACCAGGATTTTGCACTGAAGAGCATACAGAGGAGATTTACCAGGACGTTGCACTAGAGAGGGTACAGAGGAGATTTACCTTGTTATTGCGGTATAGAGTCTACAGAAGAGTGTTACCAAGATGTTACATTAGTGACGGTACAGATGAGATTGATCAGGATGTTGCGCTAGAGAGGATACAGAGCAGATTTTCCAGGATGTTCGACTAGTGAGTTACAAAGGATATTTACGAGCATTTTTCACTGGAGACATTACAGAAGAGATTTACAAGGGCGTTGCACTAGAGAGGGTACAGAAGAGATTTCCCAGGTTGATGTTCTAGAGAGGGTGCAGTGGAGATTTACCAGGATGTTGCACTAGAGAGGGTACAGAGGAGATTTTCCAGATTGATGCTCTAGAGAGGGGGCAGTGGAGATTTACCAGGATGTTACACCAGAGAGGGTACAGTGGAGATTTTCCAGGTTGATGCACTAGTGAGGGTGCTGTGGAGATTTAACAGCATGTTGCACAGGAGAGAGTACAGAATAGATTTACCAGGATGTTGCACCAGTAAGAGTAAAGAGGAGGTTTACCAAGATATTGCATTGGAGAGGAAAAAGTGGAGATTTACAGAATGTTGACTTTAGAGGGTACCATGAAGATTAACCTGGATGTTACACTGGAGAGGTTACAGAGCAGTTATAACATGATATTGTACTAGGGAGAGTGCAGAGGAGATTTATCAGGATGTTGCAGTGGAGAGGTTGCAGAGGGGAATTACCACGTTGTTGTCCTGGAGACGGGGCAGAGGAGATTTACCAGGATGCTGCACTAGAGAGGGTGCAGAGAAGATTTACCTGGTTATTGCGCTACAGAGTGTACACAAGTGTTTTACCAGGATGTAACACTAGATACGTTAAAGAGTAGACTTAGCAGGATGTTGCACTAGAGAGGATACAGAGGAGATTTTCCTGGATGTTCCACCAGAGAGATACAGAGGAGATTTAGGAGCATTTTGCACTGGAGACATTACAGAGGAGAGTTACCAGGATGTTGCACTGAAGAGTGAAAAGGTGACTTACAGAATGTTGCACTGTAGAGCATACCATGACGATTTATCAGGATGTTACACTGGAGAGGGTACAGAGCAGTTTTAACATGATATTGTACTAGAGAGGGTGCAGAGGAGATTTATCAGGATGTTGCAGTGGAGAGGTTGCAGAAGAGATTTACCAGAATGTTACACTGGAGTAGGTAGAGTGGAGATTTTGCAGGTTGTTGCACTGGCGAGTGTACAGAGGAGATTCAACAGGATGTTGCAGTGGAGAGGTTGCAGAGGAGATTTACTAGAATGTTGCACTGTAGAGGGTACAGATGAGATTTACCAGGATATTGCACTAGAGAGCGTATAGAGGAGATTTACCTGGTTATTGCTCTATAGAGGGTAGAGAAGAGTTTTACCAGAATGTTACACTAGATATGGAACGGAGGATATTTAGCAGAATCTTGCACTAGAGAGGATACATAGGAGATTTTCCAGGATGTTCCACTAGAGAGGTACAGAGGAAATTTACGAGAATTATGCACTGGAGACATTAAAGAGGAGATTTACCAGAATGTTTTACTGGAGAGGGGACAGAGGAGATTTATCAGGATGCTGCACTAGAGTGGGACCAGAGGAGATTCCCCAGGACGTTGCTCTAGTGAGTGTTCAGTGGACATTTACCAGGATATTGCACTGGAGAGGATAATGATGAGAATTAACGGAATGTTGCACTAGAGAGTGTACTGATGAGATATACGAGGATTTTGCACAAGAGAGAGTACAGTGGAGATTTACCAGGATGTTGCACTAGCGAAGGTACAGACGAGATTTAGCAGAATGTTGCACTGCAGAGGATAAAGAGGAGATTTTCAAGAATGTTGCTCTAGAGAGGGTACAGAGGAGATTTACCAGCATGTTGCACTGGAGAGGTTACAGAGGAGAATTAGCAGGATGTTACACTGGAGATTGTAGAGTGGATATGTTGCAGGTTATCGCACTTGCGAGGGTACTGAGGAGATTTAACAGGATCTTGCAGTGGATTGATTACGGAGGAGATTTAACAGGATATAGCACTGGAATGGGTACAGAGGAGATTTACCAGGTTGTTGCGCTGGAGAGTGTACACAGGAGATTTACCAGGATGTTGCACTAGGTATGGTACAGTGTAGATTTACTAAGTTATTGAGCTGTAGAATGTACAGAGGAGATTTACCATGATGTTACACTAGAATGGTACAAAGGAGATTTAGCAAGATGTTACGCTGGAGAGGGTACATAGGGGATTAATAGGACTTTGCACTAGAGATGGTGCTGAGGCGATTTACCAGGATGTTGCACTGCAGATCGTGCATTGATAACTTGCGAGGAAGTTGACCTAGAGAGGGTACAGAGATGATTCTCCAGGATGTTGCGATGGAGAGGGTACAGAGGAGTTTTACAAGGATTTTACAATGGAGAGGTTATGGAGGAGAAGTACCAGGATGTTGCACTGCAGAGTTTACAGAGGAGATTTACCAGGATGCTGCACTGTAGAGAGTACAGGGGAGATTAACAGAATATTCCACTAGAGAGGGTACAGAGGAGATTTACCAGGATGTTACACTGCAGAGGATAGTGAGGATATTTTGCAGGTTGTTGCACTGGCGAGGATACTGAGGAGATTCAACAGGATCCTGCAGGGTAGAGGTTGAAAAGGAGATTTACAAGGCTATTGCACTGGAGAGGGTACAGAAGAGATTTACCAAGATATTCCACTAGAAATGGTACAGTGTAGATTTACCAGGTAATTGCGGTGTAGAGATTATAGAGGAGTTTTAACATGATGTTACTCTAGAGAGGGTGCAGAGGAGATTTACCAGGATGTTGCACTGGAGATAATACAGAGGAGATTTATTAGGATGTAGCCCTGGAAGGATACAGAAGAGATTCAACATAAAGTTCCACAAGACAGGGTTCGGAGAAGATTTACCAGAATGTTGCACCAGTAAGAGTAAAGAGGAGGTTTACCACGATATTGATCTGGAGAGGGAAATGTGGAGATTTACTGAATGTTGACTTTAGAGGGTACCATGAAGATTTACCTGGATGTTACACTGGAGAGGGTACTGAGCAGTTTTAACATGATATTGTACTAGAGAGGGTGCAGAGGAGATGTATCAGCATGTTGCAGTGGAGAGGTTGCAGAGGAGATTTACCACGATGTAGTACTGGAGACGGTACAGAGGAGATTTACCAGGATGTTGCACTAGAGAGGGCACAGAGGAGATTTACCTGGTTATTGCGCTATAGAGTGTACAGAAGTGTTTTATCAGGATGTTACATTAGAGATGTTACAGAGGAGATTTAGCAGGATATTGCACTAGAGCGGATACAGAGGAGATTTTCCAGGTTGTTCCACCAGAGAGATACAGAGGAGATTTACGAGCATTTTGCATTGGTGACATTTCAGAGGAGAGTTACCAGGATGTTGCAATGGAGCGTGAACAAAGGTGACTTACAGAATGTTGCACTCTAGAGGGTACCATGAAGATTTACCAGGATGTTACACTGGAGAGGGTACAGAGCAGTTTTAACATGCTATTGTACTGGCGAGGGTGCGGAGGAGATTTATCAGGATGTTGCAGTGGAGAGGTTGAAGAAGAGATTTACCAGGAATTTGCACTGGAGATGTTACAGAGGAGATTTACCAGGATGTTGCACTAGAGAGGGAATAGAGGTGATTTACCTTCTTATTGCGCTATATTGTGTACGGAAGAGTTTTACCAGGATGTTACATTAGAGACGGTACAGAGGAGATTTAGCAGGATTTTGCTCTAGAGAGGATACAGAGGAGATTTTACAGGATGTTCCTCTAGAGAGGTACAGAGGAGATTTACGAGCATTTTTGCACTGGATACATTACAGAGGAGATTTATCAGGATGTTGCACTGGAACGGGAACAGAGGTGATTTACAGAACGATGCTCTGTAGAGGGTACCATGAAGCTTTCCCAGGATGTTACACGGGAGAGGGTACAGAGCAGTTTTATCACGATATTGTACTAAAGAGGGTGCAGAGGAGATTTACAATGATGTTGCAGTAGAGAGGGTAAAGAAGAAATTTACCAGGATATTCCACTAGAGAGGTTACAGTGTAGATTTACCAGGTAATTGCGGTGTAGAGAGTATAGAGGAGTTTTACCATGATGTTAGTCTAGAGAGGGTGCAGAGGAGATTTACACGATGATGCACTGGATATAATACAGAGGAGATTTATTAGGATGTGGCCCTGGAAGGATACAGAAGAGATTCAACATAAAGTTCCACTAGACAGGGTTCAGAGAAGATTTACCAGATTGTTATACCAGTGAGGTTACAGTGGAGATTTACCACGATATTGTGGTGGAGAGGGAACAGTGGATATTTACAGAATGTTGCACTGTAGAGGGTACCTTGAAGATTTACCAGGATGTTACACTGGAAGTGTACAGAGAAGTTTTAACATGATATTGTACTAGAGAGGGTGCAGAGGAGATTTACCAGGATGTTGCACAACAGAGGGTAGAGAGGAGATTTACAAGGATGTTGCACTGAGAGAATATAGAGAAGATTCAACAGGATGTTGCAGTGGAGAGGTTGCAGAAGAGATTTACCAGGATTTTGCACTGGAGAGCATACAGAGGAGATTTACCAGGATGTTGCACTAAAGAGGGTACAGAGGAGATTTACCTGGTTATTGCGTTATAGATTGTAAAGAAGAGTTTTACCAAGATGTTACACTAGTGACGGTACAGACGATATTTATCCGGATGTTGCGCTAGAGAGGATACCGTGCAGATTTTCCAGGATGTTCTACTAGTGAGGTACAGAGGAGATTTACGAGCATTTTGCACTGGAGACATTGCAGAGGAGATTTACAAGGATGTCCGACTAGCGAGGGTACAGAAGAGATTTCCCAGGTTGATGCTCTAGAGAGGGTGCAGTGGAGATTTCCCAGGATGTTGCTCTAGAGAGGGTGCAGTGGAGGTTTACCAGGGTGTTGCAATAAACAGGTTACAGAGGAGATTTTCGCGATTGATTCTTTAGAGAGGGGGCAGTGAAGATTTACAAGGATGTTACACCAGAGAGGGTAGAGAGGAGATTTTCCTGGTTGATGCTCTAGAGAGGGAGCTTTGGAGATTTAGCAGGATGTTGCACAGGAGAGAGTGCAGAGGAGATTTTACAGGATGTTGCACTGGAGAGGATACAGAGTAGATTTACCACGATGTTACACTGGAGCGGGTACATAAGGGATTTAACATGACTTTGCAATAGAGAGAATGCAGAGGCGATTTACCAAGATGTTGCACTGGATGTGTACCGAGGTGTTTTATCAGGATGTTACTCTGGAGAGGGTACAGAGGAGAAGTATCAGGATGTTGCATTGAGAGGGTACAGAGGAGATTTACCTCGATGTTGCACTGCTGATTCTGCAGAGGAGTCTTATCAGGATGAGGCACTGTATAGAGTAAGGGGAAGATTCATCAGAATATTGCACTCGAGAGGGTATAGAGGAGATTTACCAAATGTTGCACTGCAGAGGATAAAGAGGAGATTTTCAAGAATGTTGCTCTAGAGAGGGTACAGAAGAGATTCACCAGGATGTTGCACTGGAGATGATATAGAGGTGATTTATTAGAATGTGGCCCTGTAAGGGTACAGAAGAGATTCAACATAAAGTTCCACAAAACAGGGATCGGAGAAGATTTACCAGTTGTTGACTTTAGAGGGTACCATGATGATTAACCTGGATGTTACACTGGAGAGGGTATAGAGCAGTTTCAACATGATATTGTACTAGAGAGGGCGGAGAGGAGATTTATCAGCATGTTGCAGTGGAAAGGTTGCAGAGGAGATTTACCACGATGTTGTACTGGAGACGGTACAGAGGAGATTTACCAGGATGTTGCACTAGAGAGGGTGCAGAGGAGATTTACCTGGTTATTGCGCTATAGAGTGTACAGAAGTGTTTTACCAGAATGTTACACTAGAGATGTTCCAGATGAGATTAACCAGGATGTTGCACTAAAGAGGGTACAGAGGAGAATAACCTGGTTATTGTGCTATAGATTGTACAGAGGTGCTTTACCAGGATGTTACACTAGAGACGTTACAGAGGAGATTTAGCAGGATTTTACACTAGAGATGATACAGAGGAGATTTTGCAGGATGTTCCACCAGTGAGATACAGAGGAGATTTACGAGCATTTTGCACTGGAGACATTACAGAGGAGAGTTATCAGGATGTTGCAGTGGAGCGTGAACAAAGGTGACTTACAGAATGTTGCACTGTAGAGAGTACCATGAAGATTTACCAGGATGTTACACTGGAGAGGGTACAGAGCAGTTTTAACATGCTATTGTACTGGAGAGGGTGCAGAGGAGATTGATCAGGATGTTGCACTGGAGAGGTTGAAGAAGTGATTTACCAGGATGTTGCACTGGAGACGTTACAGAGGAGATTTACCAGGATGTTGCACTAGAGAGTGAATAGAGGGGTTTTACCTTCTTATTGCGCTATAGTGTGTACGGAAGAGTTTTACCAGGATCTTACACTAGAGACGGTACAGAGGAGATTTAGCAGGATGTTGCACTAGAGAGGATACAGAGGAGATTTTACAGGATTTTCCTCTAGAGAGGTACAGAGGAGATTTACGAGCATTTTTGCACTGGACACATTACAGAGGAGATTTATCAGGATGTTGCACTAGAAAGGGAACAGAGGTGATTTACAGAACGTTGCACTGTAGAGGGTAACATGAAGATTTCCCAGGATGTTACACGGGAGAGGGTACAGAGCAGTTTTATCATGATATTGTACTAAAGAGGGAGCAGAGGAGATTTACAAGGATGTTGCAGTAGAGAGGGTACAGAAGAGATTTAACACAATGTTACACAGGAGTAGGTAGAGAGGAGATTTGGCAGGTTGTTGCACTGGCGAGGGTACAGAGGAGATTCAACAGGATGTTGCAGTGGAGAGGTTGCAGACGAGATTTACCAGAATGTTGCACTATAGAGGGTACAGATGAGATTTACCAGGATGTTGCACTAGAGAGGGTATAGAGGAGATTTACCAGGTTATTGCTCTATAGAGTGTAGCGACGAGTTTTACCAGGATGTTACACTAGATAAGCAACGGAGGAGATTTAGCAGGATCTTGCAATAGAGTGGAAATATAGGAAATTTTCCAGAATGTTCCACTAGAGTGGTACAGATGAGATTTACGAGAATTTTGCACTAGAGACATTACAGAGGCGATTTACCAGAATGTTGTACGGGAGAGTGTACAGAGGAGATTTATCAGGATGTTGCATTAGAGAGGGACCAGAGGAGATTCCCCAGGACGTTGCTCTAGTGAGCGTTCATTGGAGATATACCAGGATGTTGCACTGGAGTGGATACAGATGAGAATTACCTGCATGTTGCACTAGAGAGGGTACTGAGTAGATATACCAGGACTTTGCACTAGAGAGGGTACAGTGGAGATTTATCAGGATGTTGCACTAGCGAGGGAACAGAGGAAATTTAGCAGGATGTTGCACTGCAGAGGATAAAGAGGAGATTTTCAAGAATGCTGCTCTAGCGAGGGTACTGAGGAGATTTACCAGCATGTTGCACTGGAGAGGTTATAGAGGAGAATTACCAGGATGTTACACTGGAGAGGGTACAAAGGAGATTTAGCAAGATGTTATGTTGGAGAGGGTACATAGGGGATTTAATAGGACTTTGCACTAGAGATGGTGCTGAGGCGATTTACCAGGTTGTTTCACTGCAGATCGTGCAGAGATGATTTACGAGGAAGTTGCGCTAGAGAGGGTACAGACAAGATTCTCCAGGATGTTGCGCTGGAGAGGGTACAGAGGAGTTTTACAAGGATGTTTCAATGGAGAGAGTATGGAGGAGAAGTACAAAAATACTACACTGCGCAGTTTACAGAGGAGATTTACCAGGATGCTGCACTGTAGAGAGTACAGGGAATATTTAGCAGAATATAGCACTAGAGAGGTTACAGAGGAGATTTACCAGGATGTTACACTGCAGAGGATAGAGAGGATATTTTGCAGGTTGTTGCACTGGCGAGGATACTGAGGTGATTAGCAGGATCCTGCAGTGGAGAGTTTGCAGAGGAGATTTACAAGGCTTTTGCACTGGAGAGGGTACAGAAGAGATTTACCAGGATGTTCCTCTAGAAAGGATACAATGTAGATTTACCAGGTTATTGCGGTGTAGAGAGTATAGAGGAGTTTTACAATGATGTTATTCTAGAGAGGGTGCAGAGGAGATTTACCAGGATGTTGCACTAGAGATGATACAGAGGAGATTTATTAGGATGTAGCCCTGGAAGGATACAGAAGAGATTCAACATAAAGTTCCACTAGACAGGGTTCAGAGAAGATTTACCAGAATGTTACACCAGTGAGGTTACAGTGGAGATTTACCACGATATTGTGCTGGAGAGGGAACAGTGGATATTTACAGAATGTTGCACTGTCGAGGGTACAATGAAGATTCACCAGGATGTTACAGTGGAAAGGGTACAGAGAAGTTTTAACATGATATTGTAACTAGAGAGGGTGCAGGGGAGATTTACCAGGATGTTGCACGGCAGAGGGTAGAGAGGAGATTTACAAGGATGTTGCAGTAGAGAGGGTACAGAGGAGATTTACCAGAATGTTACACTGGAGAGAATAGAGAGGAGATTAAGCAGATTGTTGCACTGGGAGAGTATAGAGAAGATTCAACAGGATGTTGCAGTGGAGAGGTTGCAGAATAGATTTACCAGGATTTTGCACTGGAGAGCATACAGAGGAGATTTACCAGGATGTTGCACTAAAGAGGGTACAGAGGAAATTTACCTGGTTATTGCGTTATAGAGTGTACAGAAGAGTTTTACCAAGATGTTACACTAGTGACGGTACAGAGGAGATTTATCAGGATGTTGGGCTGGAGAGGATACAGATGAGATTTTCCAGAATGTTAGACTAATGAGGTACAAAGGAGATTTACGAGCATTTTGCACTGGAGACATTGCAGAGGAGATTTACAATGATGTTCGACTAGCGAGGGTACAGAAGTGATTTACCAGGTTGATGCTCTAGCGAGGATGCAGTGAAGATTTCCCAGGATATTGCTCTAGAGAGGGTGCAGTGGAGATTTACCAGGATGTTGCAATAGAGAGATTACAGAGGTGATTTTCCAGATTGATGCTCCAGAGAGGGGGCAGTGGAGATTTACGAGGATGTTCCACCAGAGAGGGTACAGAGGAGATTTTCCTGGTTGATGCTCTAGAGAGGGAGCTCTGGAGATTTACCAGGATGTTGCACAGGAGAGAGTACAGAGGAGATTTTCCAGGATGTTGCACTGGAGAGGATACAGAGTAGATTTACCATGATGTTACACTGGAGCGGGTACATAAGGGATTTAACATGACTTTGCACTAGAGAGAATGCAGAAGCGATTTACCAAGATGTTGCACTGGATGTGTAATGAGGAGTTTTATCAGGATGTTACTCTGGAGAGGGTACAGAGGAGAATTACAAGGATGTTGCACTTGAGAGGGTACAGAGGAGATTTACCTCGATGTTGCACTGCAGATTCTGCAGAGGAGAATTACCAGGATGAGGCACTGCATAGAGTAAGGGGAAGATTTATCAGAATATTGCACTAGAGAGGGTAAAGAGGAGATTTACCAGGATGTTGCACTGCAGAGGATAAAGAGGAGAATTACAAGAATGTTGCTCTAGAGAGGGTACAGAAGATATTTACCAGGATGTTGCACTGGAGATGATATAGAGGTGAATTATTAGGATGTGGCCCTGTAAGGGTACAGAAGAGATTCAACATAAAGTTCCACAAGACAGGTTTCGGAGAAGATTTACCAGAATGTTGCACCAGTAAGAGTAAAGAGGAGGTTTACCACGATATTGCTCTGGAGAGGGAAAAGTGGAGATTTACAGAATGTTGACTTTAGATGTTACCATGAAGATTTACCTGGATGTTACACTGGAGAGAGTACAGAGCAGTTTTAACATGATATTGTACTAGAGAGAGTGCAGAGGAGATTTTTCAGGATGTTGCAGTGGAGAGGTTGCAGAGGAGATTTACCACGATGTTGTACTGGGGACGGTACAGAGGAGATTAACCAGGATGTTGCACTAGAGAGGGTACAGAGGAGATTTACCTGGTTATTGCGCAATAGAATGTACAGAAGTATTTTACCAGGATGTTACACTAGAGACATTACAGAGGAGATTTGGCAGGATGTTGCACTAGAGAGGATAAAGAGGAGATTTTCCAGGATGTTCCACCAGAGAGATACAGATGAGATTTACGAGCATTTTGCACTGGTGACATTACAGAGGAGAGTTACCAGGATGTTGCACTGGAGAGTGAACAAAGGTGACTTACAGAATGTTGCACTGTAGAGCGTACCATGAAGATTAAGCAGGATGTTACACTGGAGAGGGTACAGAGCAGTTTTAACATGATATTGTAGTTGAGTGGATGCAGAGGATATTTATCAGGATGTTGCAGTGCAGAGGTTGCAGCAGAGATTTACCACGGTGTTGAACTGGAGACGGTACAGAGGAGATTTTCCAGGATGTTGCATTAGAGAGGTAACAGAGGAGATTTACCTGGTTATTGCGCTATAGAGTGTACAGAAGTGTTTTACCAGGATGTTACACTAGAGATGTTACAGAGGAGATTTAGCAGGATTTTGCACTAGAGAGGATACAGAGGAGATTTTCCAGGATGTTCCACCAGAGAGATACAGAGGAGATTTACACTGGATGTTGCACTGGAGAGTGCACAACGGTGACTTACAGAATGTTGCACTCTAGAGGATACCATGAAGATTTACCAGGATGTTACACTGGAGAGGGTACAGAGCAGTTTTAACATGCTATTGTACTAGAGAGGGTGCAGAGGAGATTTATCAGGATGTTGCAGTGGAGAGGTTGCAGAAGAGATCTACCAGGATGTTGCACTGGAGACGTTACAGAGGAGATTTACCAGGAAGTTGCACTAGAGAGGGAATAGAGGGGATTTACCTTCTTATTGCGCTATAGTGTGCATAGAAGAGCTTTACCAGGATGTTACACTAGAGACGGTACAGAGGAGATTTAGCAGAATGTTGCACTAGAGAGGATACAGAGGAGGTTTTACAGGATGTTCCACTAGAGAGGTACAGAGGAGATTTACGAGCTTTTTTGCACTGGATACATTACAGAGGAGATTTATCAGGATGTTGCACTGGAAAGGGAACAGAGGTGATTTACAGAACGTTGCACTGTAGAGGGTACAAAGAAGATTTCCCAGGATGTTACACGGGAGATGGAACAGTGCAGTTTTATCACGATATTGTACTAGAGAACATGCAGAGGAGATTTACAACGATCTTGCAGTAGAGAGGTTACAGAAGAGATTTACCAGAATGTTACACTTGAGTAGATAGAGAGGAGATTTGGCAGGTTGTTGCACTGCCGAGGTTACAGAGGAGATTCAACAGGATGTTGCAGTGGAGAGGTTGCAGAGGAGATTTACCAGAATGTTGCACTCTAGAGGGTACAGATGAGATTTACCAGGATGTTGCACTAGAGAGGGTATAGAGGAGATTTACCTGGTTATTGCTCTATAGAGGATAGAGTAGAGTTTTACCAGGATGTTACACTAGATACGGAACGGAGGAGATTTAGCAGGATCTTGCACTAGAGAGGATACATAGGAGATTTCCCAGGATGTTCCACTAGAGAGGTACAAGTGGAGATTTACGAGAATTTTGCACTGGAGACATTACAGAGGCGATTTACCAGAACGTTGTACTGGAGAGGGTACAGAGGAGATTTATCAGGATGTTGCATTAGAGAGGGACCAGAGGAGATTCCACAGGACGTTGCTCTAGTGAGGGATCAGTGGAGATATACCAGGATGTTGCACTGGAGAGGATACAGATGAGAATTACCTGCATGTTGCACTAGAGACGGTACTGAGTAGATATACCAGGATTTTCCACTAGAAAGGGTACTGTGAAGATTTACCAGGATGTTGCACTAGCAAGGAAACAGAGGAGATTTAGCAGGATGTTGCACTGCAGAGGATAAAGAGGAGATTTTCAAGAATGTTGCTCTAGATAGGGTACTGAGGAGATTTACCAGCATGTTGCACTGGAGAGGTTACAGAGGAGAATTACCAGGATGTTACACTGGAGAGGGTACAAAGGAGATTTAGCACGATGTTATGCTGGAGAGGGTACATAGGGGATTTAATATGACTTTGCACTAGAGATGGTGCTGAGGCGATTTACCAGGTTGTTGCACTGCAGATCGTGCAGAGATGATTTACGAGGAAGTTGCGCTAGAGAGAGTACAGGGAAGATTCTCTAGGATGTTGCGCTGGAGAGGGTACAGAGGAGTTTTTCAAGGATGTTACAATGGAGAGGGTATGGAGGAGAAGTACCAGGATGTTGCACTGAAGAGTTTACAGAGGAGATTTACCAGGATCCTGCACTGTAGAGAGTACAGGGGATATTTAGCCGAATATAGCACTAGAGAGGGTAAAGAGGAGATTTACCAGGATGTTACACTGCAGAGGATAGAGAGGATATTTAGGACGTTGTTGCACTGGTGAGGGTACTGAGGATATTCAACTGGATCCTGCAGTGGAGAGGTTGCAGAGGAGATTTACAAGGCTATTGCACTGGAGAGGGTACAGAAGAGAATTACCAGAATGTTCCACTAGAAAGGGTACAATGTAGATTTACCAGGTTATTGCGATGTAGAGAGTATAGATGAGTTTTACCATGATGTTACTCTAGAGAGGGTGCAGCGGAGATTTACCAGGATGTTGCACTATAGATGATACAGAGGAGATTTATTAGGATGTGGCCCTGGAAGGATAGAGAAGATATTCAACATAAAGTTCCACTAGACAGGTTTCAGAGAAGATTTACCAGAATGTTACACCAGTGAGGGTACAGTGGAGATTTACCACAATATTGTTATGGAGAGGGAACAGTGGAGATTTATAGAATGTTGCACTGTAGAGAGTACCATGAAGATTTACCAGGATGTTACACTGGAAAGGGTACAGAGGAGTTTTAACATGATATTGTACTAGAGAGGGTGCAGAGGAGATTTACCAGGATGTTGCACTGCAGAGGGTAGAGAGGAGATTTACAAGGATGTTGCAGTAGAGAGGGTACAGAGGCGAATTACCAGAATGTTACACTGGAGAGAATAGAGAGAAGGTTTAGCAGGTTGTTGCACTGGGATAGTACAGAGAAGATTCAAAGGATGTTGCAGTGGAGAGTTTGCAGAGGAGATTTACAAGGATTTTGCACTGGAGAGCATACAGAGGAGATTTACCAGGATATTGCACTAGAGAGGGTACAGAGGAGATTTACCTGGTTATTGTGGTATAAAGTTTACAGAAGAAGTTTAACAGGATTTTACACTAGTGGCGGTTCAGAGGAGATTTATCAGGATGTTGGGCTAGAGAGGATACAGATGAGACTTTCCAGGCTGTTCGACTAATGAGGCACAGAGGAGATTTACGAGCATTTTGCATTGGAGACATTACAGATGAGATTTACAAGGATGTTGCATTAGAGAGGGAACAGAATAGATTTCCCAGGTTGATGCTCTAGAGACGGTGCAGTGGAGATTTTCCAGCATGTTGCTCTAGAGAGGGTGCAGTGGAAATTTACTAGGATGTTGCAATAGAGAGGGTACAGAGGAGATTTTTAGATTGATGCTCTAGAGAGGGGGCAGTGGAGATTTACGAGGATGTTACACCAGAGAGGGTACAGCGCCGATTTTCCTGGTTGATGCTCTAGAGAGGGTGCTGTGGAGATTTACCAGGATGTTGCACTAGAGAGAATGCAGAGGAGATTTCCCAGGCTGTTGCTCTAGAGGGGGTGCAATGGAGATTTACCAGGATGTTGCACTGGAGAGGATACAGAGTAGATTTACCACGATGTTAAACTGAAGAGGATACATAAGGGATTTAACATGACTTTGCACTAGAGAGGATGTAGAGGCGATTTACCAAGATGTTGCACTGGATGTGTACAGAGGAGTTTTATCAGGATGCTACTCTGGAGAGGGAACAGAGTAGAATTACCAGGAAGTTGCATTGAGAGGGTACAGAGGAGATTTACCGCAATGTTGCACTGCAGATTCTGCAGAGGAGACTTACCAGCATGAGGCACTCTATAGATTAAGGGGGTTAATTATCAGAATATTGCACTAGAGAGGGTATAGAGGAGATTTATCCGGATGTTGCACTGCAGAGGGTAAAGAGGAGATTTACAAGAATGTTGCTCTAGAGAGGCTACAGAAGAGATTTACTAGGATGTTGCACTGGAGATGATATAGAGGTGATTCATTAGGATGTGGCCCTGTAAGGGTACAGAAGAGATTCAACACAAAGTTCCTCAAGACAGGTTTCGAAGAACATTTACCAGAATGTTGCACCAGTAAGAGTAAAGAGGAGGTTTACCACGATATTGCACTGGAGAGGGAAAAGTGGAGATTTACAGAACGTTGACTTAACGGGTACCATGACGATTTACCTGACTGTTACACTGGAGAGGGTACAGAGCAGATTTAACATGATCTTGTACTAGAGAGAGTGCAGAGGAGATTTATCAGGATGTTGCAGTGGAGAGTTTGCAGAGGAGATTTACCACGATGTTGTACTGGAGACGGTACAGAGGAGATTTACCAGGATGTTGCTCTAGAGAGGGTACAGAGGAGATTTACCTGGATATTGCGCTATAGAGTGTACAGAAGTGTTTTACCAGGATGTTACACTAGAGACGTTACAGAGGAGATTTAGCAGGGTGTTGCACTAGAGAGGATACAGAGGAGATTTTCCAGGATGTTCCACCAGAGAGATACAGAGGAGATTTACGAGCAATTTGCACTGGAGAGATTACAGAGGAGATTTACCAGGATGTTGCACTGGGGAGGCAACAGAGGTGATTTTCAGAATGTTGCACTTTAGAGGGTACCATGAAGATTTAACAGGATGTTATACTGGAGATGGTACAGAGCAGTTTTACCACGATATTGTGCTAGAGAGGGTGCAGAGGAGATTTATCAGGATGTTGTCGTGGAGATGTTGCAGATGAGAGTTACCAGGATGTTGCATTAGAGATGTTACAGAGGAGATTTACCTTGTTATTGCGCCATAGTGTGTACAGAAGAGTTTTACCAGCATCTTACACTAGAGACGGTAGTGAGGAGATTTAGCAGGATGTTGCACTAGAGAGGATACAGAGGAGATTTTCCAGGATGTTCCTCTAGAGAGGTACAGAGGAGATTTACGAGTATTTTACACTGGATACATTACAGAGGAGATTTATCAGGATGTTGCACTGGAGAGATAGTGAGGAGATTTACGAGCATTTTGCACTGGAGACATTACAGAGGTGAGTTACCAGGATGTTGCACTGGAGAGGGAACAGAGGTAATTTACAGAATGTTGCACTGTAGAGGGTACCATGAAGATTTACCAGGATGTTATACTGTAGAGGGTACAGAGCTTTTTTAACATGATATTCTACTAGAGAGTGTGCAGAGGAGATTTATCAGGATGTTGCAGTGGAGAGGTTGCAGAGGAAATTTACCCGGATGTTGCACTGGAGACGGTACAGAGGAGATTTACTCGGATGTTGCACTAGAGAGGGCACAGAGGAGATTTACCTTGTTATTGCGCTATAGTTTGTACAGAAGAGATTTACCAGGATGTTACACTAGAGACGGTACAGAGGAGATTTAGCAGGATGTTGCACTAGAGTTGATACAGAGGAGATTTTCCAGGATGTTCCATTAGAGAGGTACAGAGGAGATTTACGATCATTTTGCACTGGATACATTACAGAGGAGATTCATCAGGATGTTGCACTGGAGAGTTGGGGGGGGAGATTTACATGCATTTTGCACTGGAGACATTACAGAGGAGAGTTACCAGGATGTTGCACTGGAGAGGGAACAGAGGTGATTTACAGAATGTTACACTGTAGAGGGTACCATGAAGATTTACCAGGATGTTATATTGGAGAGGGTACAGAGCAGTTTTAACATGATATTGTACTAGAGAGGGTGCCGAGGAGATTCATCAGGATGTTGCAGTGGAGAGTTTGCAGAGGAGATTTACCAGGATATTGCACTGGAGACGATACAGATGAGATTAACCAGGATGTTGCACTAGAGAGGGTACAGAGGAGATATACCTTGTTATTGCGCTATAGTGTGTACAGAAGAGTTTTACCAGGATGTTACACTAGTGACGGCACTGAGGAGATTTAGCAGGATGTTGTACTAGAGAGGATACAGAGGAGATTTTCCAGGATGTTCCTCTAGAGACGTACAGAGGAGATTACGAGCATTTTGCACTGGTTAGATTACAGAGGAGAGTTATCAGGATGTTGACTGGAGAGATAGAGAGGAGATTTACGAGCATTTTGCACTGGAGACATTACAGAGGAGAGTTACCAGGATTTTACACTGGAGAGGGAACAGAGGTAATTTACAGAATGTTGCACTGTAGAGGATACCATGAAGATTTACCAGGATGTTACACTGGAGAGGGTACAGAGCAGTTTTAACATGATATTGTACTAGAGAGGGTGCAGAGGAGATTTATCAGGATGTTTCAGTGGAAAGGTTGCAGAAGAGATTTACCAGGATGTTGCACTGGAGACGGTACAGAGGACATTTACCAGGATGTTGCACTAGAGAGGGTACAGAGGGGATTTACCTTCTTATTGCGCTATAGTGTGTACAGAAGAGTTTTACCAGGAAGTTACACTAGAGAAGGTACGGAGGAGATTTAGCAGGATGTTGCACTAGAGAGGATACAGAGTAGATTTTCCAGGATATTCCTCTAGAGAGGTACAGAGGAGATTTACGAGCATTTTGCAGTGGGTACATTACAGAGGAGATTTATCAGGATGTTGCACTGAAGAGGTAACAGAGGTGATTTACAGAACGTTGCACTGTAGAGGGTACCATGAAGATTTTCCAGGGTGTTACACGGGAGAGGGTACAGAGCAGTTTTATCATGAAGTTGTACGAGAAAGGGTGCAGAGGAGATTTACAAGGATGTTGCAGTAGAGAGGTTACAGAAGGGATTTAACAGAATGTTACACTGTAGTAGGTAGAGAGGAGATTTTGCTGTTTGTTGCACTGGCGAGGGTACAAAGGAGATTCAACAGGATGCTGCAGTGGAGAGGTTGCAGAGGAGATTTACCAGAATGTTGCACTGTAGTGGGTACAGAGGAGATTTACCAGGATGTTGCACTAGAGAGGGTATAGATGAGATTTTCCTGGTTATTGCTCTATAGAGGGTAGAGAAGAGTTTTACCAAGAAGTTACACTAGATAAGGAACGGAGGAGATTTAGCAGGATCTTGCACTAGAGAGGATACATAAGAGATTTTCCAGGGTTTTCCACTAGAGAGGGACAGAGGAGATTTATGAGCATTTTGCAATGGAGACATTGCAGAGGAGATTTAGCAGAATGTTGTAATGGAGAAGGTACAGAGGAGATTTACCAGGTTGTTGCACCCGGACGGGTACAGAGGAGATTTACTAGGATGATGAACTAGATCGGGTACAGAGGAAATACCAGGAAGTTGCACTAGAAATGGTGCAGTGGAGATGTACCAGGATGTGGCCCTGGGAGGATACAGTGGAGATTCACCAGAATGTTGCACTTGATGGGTACAGAGCAGAATTACCAAAATGCTGCACAATTGAGGGGGCAGAGGAGGTTTAGCTGGATATTGCACTGGAAAGGGGACAGAGGAGATTTACCAGGATGTTGCACTCTAGAGGGCACATGAGATGTTTACCAGGGTGTTGCACTGGAGAGGGTGCAGAGGAGGTGGACCAGGATTTTGCAATGCAGAGCTTACTGATCTGATTTACCAGGATGTTGCACTGGAGAAAGTAAAGTGGTGATTTACCAGGAAGTTGCATTGGATAGGGTACAGAGGAGATTTACGAGGATGTTACACTTTAGAGGGTGGAGAGGAAATTTTGCACGATGTTGCACTGCAGAAAGCACAGAGGGAGATTTACAAGAATGTTGCACTAGAGATGTTACAGAGGAGATTTACCAGGATGTTGCACTTGAGAGGGTAAAGAGGAGATTTACTACGATGTTACATAGCTGAGGGTACAGAGTCGTTTTAACAGCATATTGCACTAGAGAGTGTAATGAGGAGATTTACCAGGATGTTACACTAGAGCGGCTGGAGACATTTAGCAGGAAGTTGCACTGCCAAGGATATAGAGGAGATTTAACAGGATGTTGCATTGGAGTAGTTGAAAAGGAAATATACGAGGACGTTGCACTGGAGAGGGTACAGAAGAGATTTACCAGGATGTTGCACTGGAGAGGTTACAGAGGAGATTTACCAGGATGTTTAACTTGAGAGGGTGAACCGAGGAGATTTACCAGGATGTTACACAAATGAGGATAAAGAGGTGTTTGTTCAGGATATTTCTCTAGAGAATGTAAAGAGGAGAGTTACCAGGATGTTACACTGGAGCGGGTACAGAGATTTATCAGGATGTTTCATTGCCGAGGGTACAGATGAGATTTAACAGGATGTTGCACTGGAGTGTGTGCAGAGGAAATTTACCAAGATGTTGCAATGGAAAGGGTGCAGAGGATATTTACCAGGATGTTGCACTAAATAGGATACTGAGGAGATGTAGCAGGATGTTGCACTGGCGAGGTTAATGAGGAGATTTACCAGGATGTTGCACTAGAGAGGATACAGAGAGGATTTACAAGGATGATGCACTAGAGAGGGTAGAGAGGAGATTTATCAGGATGTGGCCCTGGGAGGGTACAGAGAAGATGCACCAAGATGTTGCACTAGAGAGGGTACAGAGGAATTTCACCAAGATATTGCAGTGGAGAGAATACAGAGGAGTTTACAAAAATGTTGCAATGACGAGGGGACAGGGGAGATTTACCAGGATGTTGCACTGGAGAGGGTACGGAGCGGTTTTAACAGGATATTGCAGTGGACAGAATACAGAGGAGTTTATCAGGATGTTGCATTGGCGAGGAGACAGGGGAGACTTACCAGGATGTTGCACTGGAGATGGTACGGCGGGGTTTTAATAGGATATTGCACTAGAGAGGGTACCAGGATGTTGCAGTGGAGCGGGTAGAGAGATTTAGCAGGATGTTGCACAGCCGAGGGTATATAGGAGATTTAACAGGTTGCTGCAGTGGATTGGGTGCAGAGGTGATTACCAGATGTTGCACTAGAGAGGATACAGAGGAGATTTTCAAGGATGTGGCCCTGGGAGGGTACATAGTAGATTCACGAAAATGTTGCACTAGATATGGTGCTGAGGAGATTTACAAGGATGTTGCACTACAGAGGTTACAGAGGAGATTTACCAGGATGCGGCCCTGGGAGGGAATAGAGTAGATTCACCGAATGTTGCACAAGTTAGGGTACAGAGGAGATTTACCAGGATGTTGCATTGGTGATGGTACAGAGGAAATTTACCAGGATATTGCATGGATAGAGTACAGAGAAGTTTACCAGGATGTTGCACTGGAGAGGGCACAGAGGAGATTTACCAGGTTGTTGCATTGGACAAAATAAAGAGGAAAACGACGTGGATGTTTCAATAGAGAATGTAGAGAGGAGGTTTACCAGGTTGTTGCATTGGAGCGTGTACAGAAGAGATTTACAAGGATGTTGCACTAGACAGGGTACACGGGAGATATACCAGGATATTGCACTTGAGAAGTTACAGCGGACATTTACCAGAATGTTGCACTGGAGAGGGTACAAAGGTAATTTTCCAGGATGGTACACTGGAGCGGTACAGATGAGATTTACAAAAATTTTGCCCTAGAGTGATTACAGAGGGGATTTATCAGGATTTTGCACTGTAGAGTGTACAGAAAAGATTTACCAGGATGTTGTACTGGTTAGTATACAGAGGATACTTAACAGGATATTGCACTGGAGAATGTGCAGAAGAGATTTACCAGAATGTTGCACTGCAGAGAGTAGAGAGATTTACAAGGATGTTGCTCTAGAGAAGATAGAGAGGAGATTTACCAGATGTTGCACTGGCGAAGTAACAGATGAGATATAAAAGGATATTGTGCTGGAGAGGATTCAGAGGAGATTTAGAGGATGTTGCACTGGAGAGGGTACAGAGGAGATTTACCAGGATGTTACATTAGTGAGGGTACAAAGGAGATTTACCAGGATGTGGCATTTGAAAGGGTGCAGATAGATATACCACGATGTTGCACTGGAGAGGTTGCCGAGGAGATTTACCAGAGGATGTTGCACTGTTGAGATTACAGGGTAGATTTACCAGAATATTGAACTAGAGAGGGTACAGAGAAGATATACTAGGATGCTGCACTGGAGAGGTTTAAAAGTAATTTTACCAGGATGTTGCACCAAGAGCATGCAGAGGAGATTTACAAAGATGTTGGAGCGGAGAGTGTACAGAGGAGATTTACCTGGATGTTGAACAGGAGATGGAACAGAGGAGATTTACCAATATGTTGCACCAGCAAGGATAGAGTGGAGATTTACCAGGTTATTGCACTATAGAGGTTACAGATGAGTTTTACCAGGATGTTACACTGACAGGATACAGAGGAGATTTTCCAGGATGTTCCACTAGAGAGTTACAGAATAGATTTACCAGCATGTTGCACTGGAGAGATTAGAGAGGACAGTTACCAGGATGTTGCACTAGAGAAGGTACAGAGGAGATTTTCTGGACGTTGCTCTAGAGAGGGTGCAGTGGAGATTTACCAGGATGTTGCACTGGAGAGGGTAGAGAAGACATTTCCCAGGATGTTGCACTAGAGAGGGTACAGGAGATGTAACAGGATTTTGTACTAGAAAGGGAACAGATGAGATTTATCAGGATAATCCACTAGAGAATATACAGAGAAGAATAACCAGAATGTTGCACTGAAGAGGATACAGAGGAGATTTACCAGAATGTTGCACCGATAGCGTGCAGAGGAGCATTACCAGGATATTGGACTTGAGAGGGTACAGAGGAGATTTACCAGGATGTTCCAGTGGAGAGGGTACAGAGGTCATTTACCAGGATGTTGCACTGGAGATGGTACGGAGGAGATTTACCAGGTTATTGCACTGCAGAGGGTACAGAGGAGTTGTACCAAGATTTTAAACCAGAGAGGGTACGGAAGATATTTAATAGGATGTTACATTAGAGCGGGTACAGTGGAGATATATCAGAAAGTTGCACTAGTGGAGTACAGAGGGAATTTACCAGGATATTGCTGAGAGGGTACAACGGAAATTTACCAGGATGTTGCAGGGAGAGGGGGCAAAGAATATTTAAGAGGATGTTGCATTGGTGCAGGTACAGAGGAGATTGAATAGGATGTTGCACTAGAGAGGATGCAGAGGATATTTACTACGTAGTTGTACTAGAGAAGTTACAGCGGCGATTTACCAAGATGTTGCACTGGAGAGGGTGCATAATGTGATTTACCTCGATGTTGCACTGGAGAGGCTACAGGAGAGATTTACAAGGATGCTGCACTGGAATGAATACAGAGGAGATTGAACAGGATGTTGCAATAGAGAGTGTACAGAGGAGATTTTCCAGGAAGTTGCACTGCAGTGTTACATATGAGATTTATCTGGATATTGCAATAGGCAGGTTAAAGAGGAGATTTACCAGGATTTTGCATTTGAGAGGATACAGAGGTGATTTTCCAGAATGGTGCACCGGAGCAGTACAGATGAGATTTACCAGGTTGATGCGCTAAACAGTGTACAGAGGAGATTTACCAGGACGTTGCACTAGAGATGTTGCAGAGGAGATTTACCAGGATGCCACAATGCAGATGGTACAGATTAGATTTGCAAAAAAACGTTGCACTAGAGAAGGTACAGAGGAGATTTACCAGGATGTTGCAATAGAGAGTGTACAGAGGAGATTTAACAGGATGTTGCACTGGAGCGGGTGCAGATGAGATTTGTCAGGATATTGCAATAGACAGGGTACAGAGGAGATTTACCAGGATGTTGCACTTGTGAGGTTACAGCGGAAATTTACCAGAATGTTGCAATTGAGAGTTTACAGAGGTGGTTTTCCACGATGTTGCACTGGAGCAGTGCCGATGAGATTTACCAGATTGATGCACTAAAGAGTGTACAGAGGAGATTTACCAGGATATTGCACTAGAGATGTTGCAGAGGAAATATAACAAGATTTTGCACTGGAGATTGTACAGAGGAGATTTCACAGGATGTTCCACTAGAGAGGATACATAGAGGATTTACCTGGATTTGCACTGGAGTGTTTACAGAGCAGATGTATCAGGATGTTGCACCGAGACAATGTAGAGGAAATTTGCCAGGAGGTTGGACTTGAGAGGGTACAGAGAAGAGTTACCAGGAAGTTGCACTGGAGAGTGTACAGAGGCGATTTACCAGGATGTTGCACTAGAGAGGGTACAGATTAGATTTACCAGGTATTGCGCTCTAGAGGGTACAGATGAGTTTTACTAGGATGTCACACAAGAGAGGGTACAGAGTAGATTTGCCAGGATGCTGCATTAGAGTTGATACAGTGGAGATGTATTAGGATATGGCCGTGGGAGGGTACAGAAGAGATTTACCATGAAGTTCCGCTAGACAGGGTACAGAGGAGATTCACCAGAGTATTGAACCAGTGAGGATGCAGACGAAATTTATCATGATATTGCACTAGAGAGGTTACATTGCAGAGTTACCAGAATGTGGCCCTGGGAGTGTACAGAGCAGATACACCAGGATGTTGCACTAGACATGGTACAGAGGATATTTACCAGGATGTTGCACAGGTGAAGGTATAGAAGAGATGTACCAGGATTCTGCAGTGGAGAGGGTACAGAGGAGATTTACCAGGAAGTCGCACTGGAGACGATATGGGGGAGATTTACCAGGACGTTGCACTGGAAAGAATACAGAGGAGATTTACCAGGATGTTGCAATAGAACGTGTACAGAGGTGATTTACCAGGATGTTTCACTGGAGGGAGTAGAGATGAGATTTGCCAGGATATAGTACTAGACAGGGTACAGAGGAGCTTTACCAGGATGTTGTAATTGAGAAGTTACAGCAGAGATTTATCAGGATGTAGCACTGGAGCAGGTACAGAGGTGATTTATCAGGATGTTGCACTGGAGCGGGTAAAGAGGAGATTTACTAGGTTGTTGCACTAGATTGCATACAGAGGAGATATAGCAGGATGTTGCACTAGAGAGGGTGCAGGGGAGAAGACCAGGATGCTGCATTGCAGAGAGTATAGAGGAGATTTACAAGAATGTTGCTCTAGAGGGGGTACAGAGTTGATTTTACAGGATCTTGTACTAGAGAGGATACAAAGGATATTTAACTGGATATTCCACTAGAGAGGGTTCAGATGAGATTTACCAGGATGTTAGACTGCAGAGGGTACAAAGGAGATTTACAAGGATGTTGCATTAGAGATGGTACAGAGTTGATTAACCAGGATATTGCACTGAGAGCGTGCACAGGAGCTTTACCAGAATGTTGCTCTGCAGAGCATGCAGAGGTGATTTACAAACGTATTGCACTGCAGATGGTACAGCGGAGATTTACTAAAATGTTGCACTAGAGGGAGTACCGAGGAGATTTATCAGGATTCTCTACTGAAGACTTTACAGAGGATATTTATCAGGATGTTGTGCTGGAGAGTGTACAGAGTATATTTAACAGGATATTGCACTTGAGAGTGTGCAGAGAAGATTTACCAGAATGTTGCACTGCAGAGGCTAGAGGAGATTTACAAGGATGTTGCACTTGAGTAGTAGAAAGGAGATTTACCAGATATTGCACTGGCGAAGGAACAGAGGAGAATTAAAAGGATATTCCGCTAGAGAGGATTCAGAGGAGATTTTCCAGGATGTTGCATTGGAGAAGATAGAGAGTAGATTAGCAGGATGTTGCACTAGAGAAGGTGTAGAGGAAATTTAGCAGGATGTTGAACTGCAGAGCGTGAAGTGGTGATTTACAAGGATGTTGCACTGGAGAGTGTACAGAGGGGATTTACCAGGATGTGGCACTGGCAGGGGTATCGAGGAGATTTATGAGGATATAGCACTAGACAGGGTACAGAGGAGATTTACCAGGATGTTGCACTAGAGTTGTTACAGCAGAGATTTACCAGGATGTTGCACTGGAGTGGATACAGAGGAGATTTTCCAGGATGTTGCAACAGAGCGGGTATATAGGAGATTTACCACGTTGTTCCACTGGCGAGGGTACAGAGGAGATTTACAAGAATGTTGCCTTAGAGAGGGTGCAAAAAATATTTACCAGGATGTTGCACTGCAGAGGGTACAGAGTAAATTTACAAGAATGTTGCACTGAAGGGAGTACAGAGGAGATTTAACAGGAAGTTGCATTGGCGATGGTACAGAGGAGATTTACAAAGATGATGCACTAGAGAGGGTACAGAAGAGATTTACCAGTATGTTGCAATTGAGAGGCTAGAGAGGAGATTTAACCGGATGTTGCACTGGAGAGTATACATAGGAGACTCACCAGGATGTTGCACTGGAGAGGGTGCAGCAGATATTTACCAATAAGTTCCACTAGAGAGGATACAAAGAAGATTTACCAGGATGTTGCACTGGAGAGGTTACAGAAGAGATTTAGCAGGATGTTTCAATAGAGAGGGTATAGTGTAGATTTACCATGTTATTGCACTGTAGAGGGTACAGAGCACTTTTGCCAGGATGTTACACTAGATAGGGTAAAGAAGAGACATACCAGGATGTTGCGCTCGAGATGAGACAGAGGATATTTATTAGGATGTGGCACTGGGAGGGTACAAAAGTGATTCACCATAAAGTTCCTCTAGACAGGGTACAGTGGAGATTCATCAGAATGTTGCACCAGTGAGGGTACAGAGGAGATTTGCCAGGATATTGCACAGTGGGTACAGAGTAGATTTACAGGATGCTGCACTGGAAAGGGTGCAGAGGATATTTACCAGGATGTTGCACTAGAGAGAGTATGGAGGAGATTTACCAGGATGTGGAAATGCAGAGCGTGAAGTGGTGATTTACAACGATGTTGCACTGGAGAGTGTACAGAGGAGATTTACTAGGATGTGGCACCCGAGCGGATACAGAGAAGATTTTCTAGGATGTTTCACTAGAGAGAGTAGAGAGGAGATACAAGGACGTTGCAGTAGAAATGGTGCAGTGGAGTTTTACCAGGATGTGGCCATCGGAGGGTACACAGGAGATTTACTAGAAGGTTGCACTCGACAGGGAACAGAGCAGAGTTACCAAAATGTTACACAATTGAGAGTGCAGATGAGATTTAGCTCCATATTGCACTGGAGAGTATACAGTGGAGATTTAGCAGGATGTCGCACTATAGAATGTACAGGGAGATTTACCAGGGTGCGAAACTGGAGAGGGTGCAGAGGAGATTTAAAAGGATGTTCCACTAGCGAGTGCACAGAGGAGATTTACCCGGATGTTGTGCTGGAGAGCATACACAGTAGATTTACCACGATGTTACACTGGAGAGTGTACATAGGTGATTTTACAGGATATTGCACTAGAGAAGGTGCAGAGGCGATTTACCATGATGTTGCAATGCATAGCTGGCAGAGATAATTTACAAGAAATTTGCACTAGAGAGGGTACATTGATGATATACCAGGATGTTGCACTGGAGAGGGTACAGAGTCGATTTAACAGGATGTTGCTCTGGCGAGGGTACAGAGATGTTTTACCTGGATGTTACACTAGACAGGGTACAGAGGAGAATTACCAGGATGTTGCACTGGAGAGGCAACAGAGGAGATTTAACAGGAAGTTGCATTGTAGAGAGTACAGGGGATATTTAGCAGAATATTGCACTAGAGATTGTACAGAGGAGATTTACCAGGATGTTGCACTAGAGAGGATGAAGAGGATATTTACCAGGACGTTACACTAGAGAGGGAACAGAAGAGATTTACCAGGATGTTGCACTGGAGATTGTACCATGAAAATTTACCTGGATGTTAAACTGGAGAGGGTACAGAGCAGTTTTAACATGCTATTGCACTAGAGAGGGTGCAGAGGAGATTTACCCGGATGTTGCACTGGAGAGCATACACAGTAGATTTACCACGATGTTACACTGGAGAGGTACAGAGCAATTTTAACATGCTATTGCACTAGAGAGGGTGCAGAGGAGATTTACGACTATATAGCGCTGCAAATGGTAGAGTGGAGATTTACAAGAATGTTGTACTAGTGAGGGAACAGAGGAGATTTACCAGGATGTTACACTGGAGAGGGTAGAGAGGAGATTTAGCAGGTTATTGCACTGGCGAGGGTAGAGAGGTGATTCAAAACGATGTTGCAGTGGAGAATTTGCAGGGGTGATTAACAAGGATGTTGCACTGGAGAGGGTACAGAGGAGATTTAACAGAATATTGCACTAGAGAGGGTACAGAGGAGATTTACCAGGATGTTGCACTGGAGGGGGTTAAGAGGAGATTTACCAGAAATTTGCACTGGAAAGGGTATTGAGGAAATACCAGGAAGTTGCACTAGAAATAGTGCATTGGAGATTTACCAGGATGTGGCCCTGCGAGGGTACAGTGCAGATTCACCAGAATGTTGCAATTAAAAGGTACAGAGCAGAATTACCAGAATGTTGCACAATTGAGGGGGCAGAGGAGGTTTAGCTGGATATTGCACTGGAAAGGGCAAAGATGAGATTTACCAGGATGTTGCACTCTAGAGGGCACATGAGAGGTTTACCAGGGAGTTGCACTGGAAGGGAGCAGAGGAGATGGACCAGGATTTTGCAATGCAGAGCTTACTGATCTGATTTACCAGGATTTTGCACAGGTGAAATTACAGTGGTGATTTACCAGGAAGTTGCATTGGATAGGGTACAGAGGAGAGTTACCAGGATGTTACACTTTAGAGGATGGAGAGGAAACTTAGCACGATGTTGCACTGCAGAAAGCACAGAGGGAGATTTACAAGAATGTTGCATTAGAGATGTACAGAGGAGATTTACCAGGATGTTGCACTTGAGAGGGTAAAGAGGAGATTTACTACGATGTTACACAGCTGATGGTACAGAGGGGTTTTAACAGGATATTGCACTAGAGAGTGTAAAGAGGAGATTTACCAGGATGTTACACTGGAGGGTCTAGAGACATTTAGCCGGAAGTTGCACTGCCAAGGATAGAGAGGAGATTTAACAGGATGTTGCATTGAAGTGGTTGAAGAGGAAATGTACCAGGATGATGCACTGGAGAGGGTACAGAAGTGATTTACCAGGATGTTGCACTGGAGAGGTTACAGAGGAGATTTACCAGAATGTTGCAATTGAGAGGGTGTACAGAGGAGATTTAACAGGATGTTACACAGTGAGGTTAAAGAGGCGTTTGATCAGGATATTTCACTAGAGAATGTAAAGAGGAGATTTACCAGGATGTTACACTGGAGGGTCTAGAGACATTTAGCCGGAAGTTGCACTGCCAAGGATAGAGAGGAGATTTAACAGCATGTTGCATTGAAGTGGTTGAAGTGGAAATGTACCAGGATGATGCACTGGAGAGGGTACAGAAGTGATTTACCAGGATGTTGCACTGGAGAGGTTACAGAGGAGATTTACCAGAATGTTGCAATTGAGAGGGTGTACAGAGGAGATTTAACAGGATGTTACACAGTGAGGTTAAAGAGGCGTTTGATCAGGATATTTCACTAGAGAATGTAAAGAGGAGATTTACCAGGATGTTACACTGGAGCGGGGAGCGAGATTTATCATATGTTTCATTGCCGAGGGTATATATGGGATTAAACAGGTTGTTGCACTGGAGTGTGTGCAGAGAAAATTTACCAAGATGTTGCAATGGAAAGGGTGCAGAGGATATTTACCAGAATGTTGCACTAGATAGGAAACTGAGGAGATGTAGCAGGATGTTGCAGTGGCGAGGTTAATGAGGAGATTTACCAGGATGTTGCACTAGAGAGGATACAGAGAGGATTTACAAGGATGTTGCACTAGTGAGGGTAGAGAGGAGATTCACCAAGATGTTGCACTAGAGAGGATACAGAGGAATTTTACCAAGATATTGCAGTGGAGAAAATACAGAGGAGTTTACCAAAATGTTGCACTGGAGATGGGACAGGGAGATGTACCAGGATGTTGCACTGGCGAGGGTATGGAGGGGTATTAACAGGATATTGCTGTGGAGAGAATACAGAGGAGTTTATCAGGATGTTGCACTGGCGAGGGGACAGGGGAGATTTACCAGGATGTTGCACTGGAGAGGGTACCAAGGGATTTTAACAGGATATTGCACTAGAGACGGTACCAGGATGTTGCAGTGGAGCGGGTAGAGAGATTTAGCAGGATGTTGCACAGCCGAGGGTATATCGCAGATTTAACAGGATGTTGCAGTTGATTGGGTGCAGAGGAGATTTACCAGATGTTGCACTAGAGAGGGTATAGAGGAGATTTTCAAGTATGTGGTCCTGGGAGTGTACAGAGTAGATTCACCAGAATGTTGCACTAGATATGGTGCAGAGGAGATCTACCAGGATGTTGCACTAGAGAGGTTACAGATGAGATTTACCAGGATGCGGACCTGGGAGGGAATAGAGTAGATTCACCAGAATGTTGCACAAGTAAGGGTAGAGAGCAGATTTACCAGGATGTTGCACTAGTGATGGTACAGAGGAAATTTACCAGGATATTGCAGTGGAGAGAGTACAGAGAAGGTTACCAGGATGTTGCACTGGAGAGGGTACAGGGGAGATTTACCAGGTTGTTGCATTGGACAAAATAAAGAGGAAAACGAATAGGATGTTGCAATAGAGAATGTAGATAGGAGGTTTTCCAGGTTGCTGCACTGGAGCGAGAAAAAAAGAGATATACCAGGATATTGCTCTTGAGAAGTTACAGTGGACATTTACCAGAATGTTGCACTGGAGAGGGTACAGAGGTAATTTTCCAGGATGTTGCACTGGAGCGGTACAGATGAGATTTACAAAAATGTTGCACTAGAGGGATTACAGAGGAGATTTATCAGGATTTTGCACTGTAGAGTGTACAGAGAAGATTTACCAGGATGTTGTACTGGTTAGTGTACAGAGGATACTTAACAGGATGTTGCAGTTGAGAGTGTGCTGACGAGATTTACCAGAATGTTGCACTGCAGAGAGTAGAGAGATTTACAAGGTTGTTGCAGTAGAGAAGATAGAGAGGAGATTTACCAGATGTTGCACTGGCGAAGTAACAGAGGAGATTTAAAAGGATATTGTGCTGGAGAGGATTCAGAGGTGATTTAATGGATGTTGCACAGGAGAGGGTACAAAGGAGATTTACCAGGATGTTACATTAGTGAGGGTACAGAGGAGATTTACCAGGATGTGGCACTTGAACGTGTGCAGAATAGATATACCACGGTGTTGCACTGGAGAGGTTGCCGAGGAGATTTACCAGAGGATGTTGCACTGTTGAGATTACAGGGTAGATTTAACAGAATATTGAACTAGAGAGGGTACAGAGAAGATACACCAGGATGCTGCACTGGAGAGGTTTAAAAGGAGATTTACCAGGATGTTGCACCAAGAGCATGCAGAGGAGACTTATCAGCATGTTGGAGTGGAGAGTGTACAGGGGAGATTTACCTGGATGTTGAACAGGTGATGGAACAGTGGAGATTTACCAGTATGTTGCACCAGTGAGGATAGAGAGGAGATTTACCAGGTTATTGCAGTATAGATGTTACAGATGAGTTTTACCAGGATGTTACACTGAGAGGATACAGAGGAGATTTATCAAGCTGTTGTACTAGAGAAGGTACAGAGGAGATCTTCCAGGACGTTGCTCTAGAGAGGGTGCAGTGGAGATTTACCAGGATTTTGCACTGGAGGGGATAGAGAGGACATTTCCCAGGATGTTGCACTAGAGAGGGTACAGAAGATTTAACAGGATGTTGTACTGGAAAGGGAACAGCGGAGATTTATCAGGATAATCCACTAGAGAATATACAGAGAAGAATAACCAGAATGTTGCACTGATGAGGATAAAGAGGAGATTTACCAGAATGTTGCACCGATAGCGTGCAGAGGAGCATTACCAGGATGTTGGACTTGAGAGGTTACAGAGGAGATTTACCAGGATGTTCCAGTGGAGAGGGTACAGAGGTGATTTACCACTATGTTGCACTGGAGACAGAACGGAGGAGATTTACCAGGTTATTGCACTGCAGACGGTACAGAGGTGTTGTACCAAGATTTTAAACTAGAGAGGGTACAGAGGATATTTACCAGGATGTTACATTAGAGAGGGTACAGAGGAGATGTATCAGAATGTTGCACTAGTGGCGGTACAGAGGAAATTTACCAGGATATTGCTGAGAGGATACAACGGAAATTTAGCAGGAAGTTACAGGGACAGGGTGCAAAGAATATTTAAGAGAATGTTGCATTGGTGATGGTACAGAGGAGATTTAAGTGGATGTTGCACTAGAGAGGATGCAGAGGATATTTACTAGGTAGTTGTATTGAGAAGTTACAGCAGAGATTTACCAAGATGTTGCACTGGACAGGCTGCATAATGTGATTTACCTCGATGTTGCACCGGAGCAGGTACAGAGGAGATTTACCAGCATGTTGCTCTGGAGAGGCAACAGGAGAGATTTACAAGGATGTTGCACTGGAATGAATACAGAGGAGATTGACCAGGATGTTGCAAAAGAGAGTGTACAGAGGAGATTTTCCAGGAAGTTGCACTGCAGCGGTACAGATGAGATTTATCAGGATATTGCAATAGACAGGTTACAGAGGAGATTTACCAGGATGTTGCACTTGAGAGGTTACAGCGGAAATTTACCAAAATGTTGCACTTGAGAGGATATAGAGGTGATTTTCCAGGATTGTGCACCGGAGCAGTACATATGGGATTTACCAGGTTGATGCACTAAAGGGTGTACAGAGGAGATTTACCAGGACGTTGCACTAGAGATGTTGCAGAGGAGATTTACCAGGATGCCGCAATGCAGATGGTAGAGAGGAGATTTACAAAAACGTTACACTACAGAAGGTACAGAGTAGATTTACCAGGATGTTGCAATAGAGAGTGGACAGAGGAGATTTACCAGGATGTTGCACTGAAGCGGGTACAGATGAGGTTTATCAGGATATTGCAATAGACAGGGTACAGAGGAGATTTACCAGGATGTTGCACTTGAGAGGTTACAGAGGAAATGTACCAGAATTTTGCACTTGAGAGTGTACAGAGGTGATTTTCCACGATGTTGCACTGGAGCAATACCGATGAGATTTACCAGATTGATGCACTAAAGAGTGCACAGAGGAGATTTACCAGGATGTTGCACTAGAGATGTTGCAGAGGAGATATAACAAGATTTTGCACTGGGAAGTGTACATAGGAGATTTCACAGGATGTTCCACTAGAGAGGATACATAGAGGATTTACCTGGATGTTGCACTGGAGTGTTTACAGAGCAGATTTATCAGGATGTTGCACCGAGACAGTGCAGAGGAAATTTACCAGGAGGTTGGACTTGAGAGGGTAGAGAGAACAGTTACCAGGATGTTGCACTGGAGAGTGTACAGAGGAGATTTACCAGGATGTTGCACTAGAGAGGGTACAGAGTAGATTTACCAAGTTATTGCGCTGTAGAGGGTACAGATGAGTTTTACTAGGATGTCACACTAGAGAGGGTACAGAGTAGATTCACCAGGATGCTGCATTAGAGTTGATACAGTGGAAATTTATTAGGATATGGCCATGGGATGGTACAGAAGAGATTCACCATAAAGTTCCACTAGACAGGGTAGAGAGGAGATTCACCAGAGTGTTGAACCAGTGAGGATACAGACGAAATTTATCAGGATATTGCACTAGAGAGGTTACATTGCAGAGTCACCAGACTGTGGCCCTGCCAGTGTACAGAGTAGATTCACCAGGATGTTGCACTAGACATGGTACAGAGGATATTTACCAGGATGTTGCACTGGTGAGGGTACAGAAGAGATGTACCAGGATTCCGCAGTGGCGAGGGTACAGAGGAGATTTACCAGGAACTCGCACTGTAGACGATATGGGGGAGATTTACTAGGGCGTTGCACTGGAAAGAATACAGAGGAGATTTACCAGGATGTGGCAAAAGAGAGTGTACAGAGGTGATTTTCCAGGATATTGCACTGGTGGGAGTACAGAGGAGATTTGCCAGGATATTGTACTAGGCAGGGTACAGAGGAGATTTACCAGGAAGTTGTACTTGAGAAGTTTCACCAGAGATTTATCAGGATGTACCACTGGAGCGGGTACAGAGGTAACTTATTAGGATGTTGCACCGGAGCGGGTACAGAGGAGATTTACCAGGTTATTGCACTGCAGACGGTACAGAGGTGTTGTACAAGATTTTAAACTAGAGAGGGTACAGGAGATATTTACCAGGATGTTACATTAGAGAGGGTATAGAGGAGATGTATCAGAATGTTGCGCTAGTGGCGGTACAGAGGAAATTAACAGGATATTTCTGAGAGGGTACAACGGAAATTTACCAGGAAGTTAAAGGGACAGGGTGCAAAGAATATTTAAGAGGATGTTGCATTGGTGAAGGTAAAGAGGAGATCTAACAGGATGTTGCACTAGAGAGGATGCAGAGGATATTTACTAGGTAGTTGTATTGAGAAGTTACAGCGGAGATTTACCAAGATGTTGCACTGGAGAGGGTGCATAATGTGATTTACCTCGATGTTTCACCGGAGCAGGTACAGAGGAGTTTTACCAGCATGTTGCACTGGAGAGGCTATAAGAGAGATTTACAAGGATGTTGCACTGGAATGAATAGTGAGGAGATTGACCAGGATGTTGCAATAGAGAGTGTACAGAGGAGATTTTCCAGGAAGTTGCACTGCAGCGGTACAGATGTGATTTATCAAGATATTGCAATAGAGAGGTTACAGAGGAGATTTACATGGATGTTGCACTTGAGAGTTTACAGCGGAAATTTACCAAAATGTTGCACTTGAGAGGATACAGAGGTGATTTTCCAGGATGGTGCACCGGAGCAGTACAGATGGGATTTACCAGGTTGATGCTCTAAACAGTGTACAGAGGAGATTTACCAGGACGTTGCAGTAGAGATGTTGCAGAGGAGATTTACCAGGATGCCGCAATGCAGAGGGTACAGAGGAGATTTACAAAAACGTTGTACTAGAGAAGGTACAGAGGAGATTTACCAGGATGTTGCAATAGAGAGTGGACAGAGGAGATTTACCAGGATGTTGCACTGAAGCCGGTACAGATGAGGTTTATCAGTATATTGCAACAGACAGGGTACAGAGGAGATTTACCAGGATGTTGCATTTGAGAGGTTACAGCGGAAATTTACCAGTATGTTGCAAATGAGAGTGTACAGAGGTGATTTTCCACGATGTTGCACTGGAACAGTACCGATGAGATTTACCAGATTGATGCACTAAAGAGTGTACAGTGGAGATTTACCAGGATGTTGCACTGGTGGGAATACAGAGGAGATTTGACAGGATATTGTAATAGAGAGGGTACAGAAGAGATTTACCTGGAAGTTGTACTTGAGAGGTTACACCAGAGATTTATCAGGATGTACCACTGGAGCGGGTAAAGAGGTGATTTATCAGGATGTTGCACCGGAGCGGGTACAGAGGAGATTTACCAGGTTGTTGCACTAGATTTCATACAGAGGAGATAAGCAGGATGTTGCACTAGAGAGGTTGCAGGGGAGAATACCAGGATGCTGCACTGCAGAGAGTATAGAGGAGATTTATAAGAATGTTGCACTAGAGGGGGTACAGAGTTTATTTTACATGATCTTGTATTAGAGAGGATACAGAGGATATTTAACTGGATTTTCCTCTAGAGAGGGTTCAGAGGAGATTTACCAGGATGTTAGACTGCAGAGGGTACAAAGGGGATTTACAAGGATGTTACATTAGAGATGGTACAGAGGTGATTAACCCGGATGTTGCACTGAGAGCGTGCACAGGAGCTTTACCAGGATGTTGTTCTGCAGAGCAAGCAGAGGTGATTTACAAGGATATAGCGCTGCAGATAGTACAGCGGAGATTTACAAAAATGTTGTACTGGAGGGAATACCGAGGAGATTTAACAGGATTCTGTGCTGGAGAGTGTACAGAGTATATTTAACAGGATATTGCACTTGAGAGTGTGCAGAGAAGATTTACCAGAATGTTGCACTGCAGGGGCTAGAGAGAAGATTTACAAGGATGTTGCACTAGAGTAGTAGAAAGGAGATTTATCAGATTTTGCACTGTGAAGGAACAGAGGAGATTTAAAAGGATATTTCACTAGAGAGGATTCAGAGGAGATTTACCAGGATGTTGCACTGGAGAAGATAGAGAGTAGATTAGCAGGATGTTGCACTAGAGAAGGTGCAGAGGAGATTTACCAGGATGTTGAACTGCAGAGCGAGAAGTGGTGATTTACAAGGATGGTACACTGGAGAGTGTACAGAGGAGATTTACCAGGATGTGGCACTGGAGGGGGTATCGAGGAGATTTATGAGGATATAGCATTAGACAGGGTACAGAGGAGATTTACCAGGACGTTGCACAAGAGTTGTTACAGCAGAGATTTACCAGGATGTTGCACTGGAGTGGATACAGAGGAGATTTTCCAGGATGTTGCAACAGAGCGGGTATATAGGAGGATTACCACGTTGTTCCACTGGCGAGGGTACAGAGGAGATTTACAAGAATGTTGCCTTAGAGAGGGTGCAGAAGAGATTCACCAGGATGTTGCACTGCAGAGGGTACAGAACAAATTTACAAGAATGTTGCACTGAAGGGAGTACAGAGGAGATTTAACAGGAAGTTGCACTGGCGATGTTACAAAGGAGATTTACAAAGATGATGCACTAGAGAGGGTACAGAAGAGATTTACCAGGATGTTGCAATTGAGAGGCTAGAGAGGAGATTTAACAGCATGTTGCAATGGTGAGTATACGTAGGAGAATCACCAGGATGTTGCACTGGAGAGGGTGCATCAGATATTTACCAGGCTGTTCCACTAGAGAGGAAACAGAGAAGATTTACCAGGATGTTGCACTGGAGAGGTTACAGAAGAGATTTACCAGGATGTTGCAACGAGAGCGTGCAGAGGAGATTTAGCAGGATGTTGCACTGGAGAGTGAACAGAGGAGATTTACAAGGATGTTGCACTAGAGTAGTAGAAAGGAGATTTACCAGATATTGCACTGGCGAAGGAATAGAGGAGATTTAAAAGGATATTGCGCTAGAGAGGATTCAGAGGAGATTTACCAGGAAGTTGCACTGGAAAAGGTGCAGAGGAGATTTACTTGGATGTTCAACTGCAGAGCGCGAAGTGTTGATTTACAAGGATGTTGCACTGGAGAGTGTACAGAGGAGATTTACCAGGATGTGGCACTGGAGGGGGTATCGAGGAGATTTATGAGGATATAGAACTAGACAGGGTACAGAGGAGATTTACCAGGATGTTGCACTAAAGTTGTTACAGCAGAGATTTACCAGGATGTTGCACTGGAGTGGATACAGAGGAGTTTTCCAGGATGTTGCAACGGAAAGTGTATATAGGAGATTTACCACGCTGTTCCACTGGCGAGGGTACAGAGGAGACTTACAAGAATGTTGCCTTAGAGAGGGTGCAGAAGAGATTTACCAGGATGTTGCACTGAGAGGGTACAGAGCAAACTTCCAAGAATGTTGCACTGAAGGGTGTACTGAGGAGGTTTAACAGGAAGTTGCACTGGAGATGGTACAGAGGAGATTTTCAACGATGATGCACTAGAGAGGGTACAGACGAGATTTACCATAATGTTGCAATTTAGAGGCTAGAGAGGAGATTGAACAGGATGTTGCACTGGAGAGTATACATAGGAGAATCACGAGGATGTTGCACTGGAGAGTGTGCAGCAGATATTTACCAGGAAGTTCCACTGGAAAGGATACAGAGAAGATTTACCAGGATGTTGCACTGGAGAGGTTACAGAAGAGATTTACCAGGATGTTGCACCGAGAGAGTGCAGAGGAGATTTAGCAGGATGTTGCACTGGAGAGTGAACAGAGGAGATTAACCAGGATGTTGCACTAGAGTGGTACAGAGGAGATTTACCAGGATATTGCACTAGTAAGGGTTCATAGGAGATTTCCCAGGATGTTAGACTGCAGAGGGTACAGAGGAGATTTAGCAGCTGGTTGCACCGCGAGCGTGCAGAGTAGCTTTACCAGGATGTTGCTCTGCAGAGCATGTAGAGGTGATTTACAAGGATGTTGCACTGCAGATTATACAGTGGATATTTACAAAAATGTTGCACTATACGGAGTACCGACGAGATTTAACATGATTTTCTACTGGAGAGTTTACAGAGGATATTTACGAGGATGTTGTACTGGAGAGTGTACAGAGTACATTTAACAGGATATTGCACTTGAGAGTGTGCAGAGAAGATTTACCAGAATGTTGCACATGAGAGGCTAGAGAGGAGATTTACAAGGATGTTGCACTAGAGAGGGTGGAAAGGAGATTTAACAGATGTTGCACTGCCAAAGGAACAGAGGAGATTTAAAAGGATATTGTGCTAGAGAGGATTCAGAGGTGATTAACAGGATGTTGCACTGGAGAGAATACAGAGGAGAATAGCAGGATGTTGCACTAGGGAAGGTGCAGAGGAAATTTACCAGGATGTTGAACTGCAGAGCGTGAAGAGGTGATTTACAGGGATGTTGCACTGTAGAGTGTACAGATGAGAATTACCAGGATGTGGCACTGGAGGCGGTATCCAGGAGATTTACCAGGATATTGCACTAGAAAGGGTACAGAAGAGATTTAGCAGGATGTTTCACTACAGAGGGTACAGTGTAGATTTACCAGGTTAATAGCGCTGTAGAGGGTACAGAGCACTTTTGCCAGGATGTTACACTAAATAGCGTACAAAAGAGACTTACCAGGATGTTGCGCTCTAGATGAGACAGAGGATATTTATTAGGATGTGGCACTGGGAGGGTACAGAAGTGATTCACCATAAAGTTCCTCTAGACAGGGTACAGAGGAGATTTACCAGAATGTTGCACCAGTGAGGGTACAGAGGAGATTTACCAGGATATTGCACTTAGTGGGTATTGAGTAGATTTACAGGATGCTGCACTGGAAAGGGTGCAGAGGAGATTTACCAGGATGCTTCACTAGAGAGGGTATAGAGGAGATTTACCAGGATTTTTCAACAAAGAGCGTTCAGAGGAGATTTACCAGGATGTTGAAATGCAGCGCGTGAAGAGGTGATTTACAAGATGTTGCACTGGATAGTGTAGACAGGAGATTTACCAGGATGTGGTACACGAGCGGATACAGAGAAGATTTTCTAGGATGTTGCACTAGAGAGTGTACAGAGGAGATACAAGGACGTTGCACTAAAAAAGGTGCAGTGGAGATTTACCAGGATGTGGACCTGGGAGGGTACAAAGGAGATTTACTAGAAGGTTGCACTCGACAGGGAACAGAGCAGATTTACCAAAATGTTGCACAATTGAGGGTGCAGATGAGATTTAGCTCCATATTGCACTGGAGAGTATACAGTGGAGATTTAGCAGGATGTCGCACTATGGAATGTACAGGGAGATTTACCAGGGTGCTAAACTGAAGAGGGTGCAGAGGAGATTTAAAAGGATATTCCACTAGCGAGTGAACAGAGGAGATTTACCCGGATGTTGCACTGGAGAGCATACACAGTAGATTTACCACGATGTTACACTGGAGAGGGTACATAGGTGATTTAACAGGATATTGCACTAGAGAAGGTACAGAGGCGATTTACCAGGATGTTGCAATGCATAGCTGGCAGGGATAATTTACGATGAATTTCCACTAGAGAGGGTACATTGATGATTTACCAGGATGTTGCGCTGAAGAGGGTACAGAGGAGTTTTACCAGGATGTTACACTGGAGAGGGTACAGAGGTGATTTAACATGATGTTGCACTGCCGGGGTTACAGAGATGTTTTACCTGGATGTTACACTAGAGAGGGTACAGAGGAGAATTACCAGGATGTTGCACTGGAGAGCAACAGAGGAGATTTACCAGGATGTTGCACTGTAGAGAGCACAGGTGAGATTTACCAGAATATTGCACTAGTGAGGTTACAGAGGAGATTTACCAGGATGTTGCACTAGAGAGGGTGCAGAGGGGATTTTCCAGGATGTTGCACTAGAGAGGATGCAGAGCAGATTTACCAGGACAAACACTAGAGAGGGAACAGAGGAGATTTACCAGGATGTTGCACTGGAGATTGTAACATGAAAATTTACCTGGATGTTACACTGGAGAGAGTAAAGAGCAGTTTTAACATGCTATTGCACTAGAGACGGTGCAGAGAAGAATTACGAGTATATAGCGCTGCAAAGTGTAGTGAGGAGATTTACAAGAATGTTGTACTAGTGAGGGTAGAGAGGAGATTTACCAGGATGTTACACTGGACAGGGTAAAGAGGAGATTCAGCAGGTTATTGCACTGGCGAGGGTAGAGAGGATATTCAACACGATGTTGCAGTGGAGAATTTGCAGGGGAGATTTACAAGGATGTTGCACTGGAGAGGGTACAGAGGAGATTTAAGACAATGTTGCACTGGAGAGGGTATAGAGGAGATTTACCAGGATGTTGCACTGGAGGGGGTTAAGAGGAGATTTACCAGAATGTTGCACTGGACAGGGTACAGAGGAGATTTACCCGGATGTTGCACCCGGACGGGTACAGAGGAGATTTACTAGGATGTTGCACTAGAGCGGGTACAGAGGAAATACCAGGAAGTTGCACTAGATATGATGCAGTGGAGATTTACCACGATGTGGCCCTGCGAGGGTACAGTGGAGATTCACCAGAATGTTGCACTTGAAGGGTACAGAGCATAATTATCAGAATGTTGCACAATTGAGGGGGCAGAGGACGTTTAGCTGGATATTGCACTGGAAAGGGCAAAGATGAGATTTACCAGGATGTTGCACTCTAGAGGGCACATGAGAGGTTTACCAGGGTGTTGCACTGGAGAGGGTGCAGAGGAGATGGACCAGGATTTTGCAATGCAGAGCTTACTGATCTGATTTACCAGGATGTTGCACTGGAGAAAGTACAGTGGTGATTTACCAGGAAATTGTATTGGATAGTGTACAGAGGAGATTTACCAGGATGTTACACTTTAGAGGATGGAGAGGAAATTTAGCACGATGTTGCACTGCAGAAAGGACAGAGGGAGATTTACAAGAATGTTGCACTAGAGATGTTACAGAGGAGATTTACCAGGATGTTGCACTTGAGAGGGTAAAGAGGAGATTAACTACGATGTTACACAGCTGAGGATGCAGAGGAGTTGTAACAGGATATTGCACTAGAGATTGTAAAGAAGAGATTTATCAGGATGTTACACTGGAGCGGCTAGAGACATTTAGCCGGAATTTGCACAGCCAAGGATAAAAAGGAGATTAAACAGGATGTTGCATTGGAGTGGTTCAAGACAAAATATACCAGGATGATGCACTGGAGAGGGTACAGAAGAGATTTACCAGGATGTTGCACTGGAGAGGTAACAGAGGAGATTTACCAGGATGTTGCACAGGTGAGATAAAGAGGCGTTTGATCAGGATATTTCACTAGAGAATTTAAAGAGGAGATTTACCAGGATGTTACACTGGAGCGGGTAGAGAGATTTATCAGGATGTTCCATTGCCGAGGGTACAGATGAGATTTACCAGGATGTTACACTGGAGCGGGTAGAGTGATTTATCAGGATGTTGCATTGCCGAGGGTACAGATGAGATTTAACAGAATGTTGCACTGGAGTTTGTGCAGTGGAAATTTACCAAGATGTTGCAATGGAAAGGGTACAGAGGATATTTACCTGGATGTTGCACTATAGAGGATACTGAGGTGATGTAGCATGATGTTGCACTGGCGAGGTTAATGAGGAGATTTACCAGGATGTTGCACGAGAGAGGATATAGGGAGGATTTACAAGGATGTTGCACTAGAGAGGGTAGAGAGGAGATTTACCAGGATGTGGCCCTGGGAGGGTACAGAGTAGATTCACCAAGATGTTGCACTAGAGAGGGTACAGAGGAATTTTACCAAGATATTGCAGTGGAGAGAATACAGAGCAGTTTATCAAAATGTTGCACTGGCGAGGGGACAGGGACTATTTACCAGGATGTTGCACTGGAGAGTGTATGGAGGGGTTTTAACAGGATATTGCAGTGGAGAGTATACAGAGGAGTTTATCAGGATGTTGCACTGGCGTGGGGACATTGAAGATTTACCAGGATGTTGCACTGGAGAGTGTACGGAGAGATTTTAATAGGATATTGCACTAGAGAGGTTACCAGGATGTTGCAGTGGAGCGGGTAGAGAGATTTAGCAGGATGTTGCACAGCCGAGGGTATATAGGAGATTTAACAGGATGTTGCAGTGGATTGGGTGCAGAGGAGATTTACCAGATGTTGTACTAGAGAGGGTACAGAGGAGATTTTCAAGAATGTGGCCCTGGGAGGGTACAGAGTTGATTAACCAGAATGTTGCACTAGATATGGTGCAGAGGAGATTTACAAGGATGTTGCACTAGAGACGTTACAGAGGAGATTTACCAGGATGCAGACCTGGGAGGGAATCGAGTTGATTCACCAGAATGTTGCACATGTTAGTGTACAGAGGAGATTTACCAGGATGTTGCACTAGTGAGGGTACAGAGGAAATTTACCAGGATATTGCAGTGGAGAGAGTACAGAGAAGTTTACCAGGATGTTGCTTTGGAGAGGGTACAGGGGAGATATACCAGGTTATTGCACTGGACAAAATAAAGAGGAAAACGACCAGGATGTTGCAATAGAGAATGTAGAGAGGAGGTTTACCAGGTTGTTGCACTGGAGCGAGTACAGAAGAGATTTACAAGGATGTTGCACTAGACAGGGTACAGAGGAGATATACCAGGATATTGCACTTGAGAAGTTACAGCGGACATTTACCAGAATGTTGCACTGCAGAGAGTAGAAAGATTTACTAGGATGTAGCACTAGAGAAGATAGAGAGGAGATTTACCAGATGTTGCACTGGCGAAGTAACAGAGGAGATTTAAACGGATATTGAGCTGGAGAGGATTCAGAGGAGATTTACAACGTGTTGCACTGGAGAGGGTACAGAGGAGATTTACCAGGATGTTACATTAGTGAGGGTACAGAGATTTACCAGGATGTGGCACTTGAAAGGGTGCAGAATAGATATACCACGATGTTGCACTGGAGAGGTTGCCGAGGAGATTTAGCAGAGGATGTTGCACTTTTGAGAATACAGGGTAGATTTACCAGAATATTGAGCTGAAGAGGGTAAAGAGAAGATATACCAGGATGTTGTACTGGAGAGGTTAAAAAGTAGATTTACCAGAATGTTGCACCAAGAGCATGCAGAGGAGATTTACCAGGATGTTGGAGTGGAGACGGTACAGAGGAGATTTACTGGATGTTGAACAGGAGATGGAGCAGAAGAGATGTACCAGTATGTGCACCAGTGAGGATAGAGAGGAGATTTACCAGGTTATTGCACTATAGAGGTTACAGATGAGTTTTACCAGGATGTTACACTGAGAGGATACAGAGGAGATTTTCCAGGATGTTCCACTAGAGAGGTACAGAATAGATTTACCAGCATGTTGCACTGGAGAGATTAGAGAGAACATTTACCAGGATGTTGCACAGGAGAGGTTAGGGAGGAGATTTATCAAGTTGTTGCACTGGAGAAGGTACAGTGGAGACTTTCCAGGACGTTGCTCTGGAGAGGGTGCAATGGAGATTTACCAGGATGATGCACTGGAGAGGGTAGTGAGGACATTTCCCAGGATGTTGCACTAGAGAGGATACAGGAGATTTAACAGGATGTTGTACTAGAAAGGGAACAGAGAAGATTTATCAGGATAATCTACTAGAGAATATACAGAGAAGAATAACCAGAATGTTGCACTGAAGAGGATACAGAGGAGATTTTCCAGAATGTTGCACGAAGAGTGTTCAAAGGAGCATTACCCGGATGTTGGATTTGAGAAGGGTACAGAGGAGATTTACCAGGATGTTCCAGTGGAGAGGGTACAGAGGTGATTTACCAGGATGTTGCACTAGAGAGGGTACGGAGGAGATTTGCCGGGTTATTGCACTGCATAGGGTACAGAGGAGTTGTATCAAGATTTTAAACTAGAGAGGTACAGAGGATATTTACCAGGATGTTACATTAGAGGGTGTACAGAGGAGATGTATCAGAATGTTGCACTAGTGGCGGTACAGAGGAAATTTACCAGGATATTGCTGAGAGGTTAAAACGGAAGTTTACCAGGATGTTGCAGGGAGAGGGTGCAAAGAATATTTAAGAGGATGTTGCACTGGTGAATGTACAGAGGAGATTTAAGAGGATGTTGCACTAGAGAGGATGCAGAGGATACTTACTAGGTAGTTGTACTAGAGAAGTTACAGCAGAGATTTATCAAGATGTTGCACTGGAGAGGGTGCATAATGTGATTTAGCTCGATGTTGCACCGGAGCAGGTACAGAGGAGATTTATCAACATGTTGCACTGGAGAGGCTACAGGAGAGATTTACAAGGATGTTGCACTGGAATGAATACAGAGGAGATTGACCAGCATGTTGCAATAGAGAGTGTACAGAGGAGATTTTCCAGGAAGTTGCACTGCAGCGGTACAGATGAGATTCATCAGGATATTGCAATAGGCAGGTTACAGAGGAGATTTGCCAGGATGCTGTACTTGAGAGGTTACAGCGGAAATTTACCAAAATGTTGCACTTGAGAGGACACAAAGGTGATTTTCCAGGATTGTGCACCGGAGCAGTACAGAAGAGATTTACCAGGCTGATGCACTAAACAGTGTACAGAGGAGATTTAGCAGGACGTTGCACTAGAGATGTTGCAGAGGAGATTTACCAGGATGCCGCAATGCTGAGGGTACAGAGGAGATTTACAAAAATGTTGCACTAGAGAAGGTACAGAGGAGATTTTCCATGTCGATGCTCTAGAGAGAGTGCAGTGGAGATTTACCAGGATGTTCCACTAAAGAGGATACAGAGAAGATTTTCCAGGATGTTGCACTAGAGAGGATACAGAGGAGATTTACATGGTTATTGCGCTATAGAGGGTATATAGGAGTTTTTAAGAATGTTATTCTAGAGAGGCGCAGAGGAGATTTACCAGCATGTTGCACTGGAGATATTACAGAGGAGATATAACAAGATTTTGCACTGGAGAGGGTACAGAGAAGATTTCAGAGGATGTTCCAGTAGAGAGGATACAGAGAGCATTTACCTGGATGTTGCACTGCAGTGTTTACAGAGCAGATTTACCAGGATGTTGCACCGAGAGCGTTTAGAGGAAATTTGCCAGGAGATTGGAATTGAGAGGGCTCAGAGAAGAGTTACCAGGATGTTTCACTGGAGAGGGTACAGAGGAGATTTACCAGGATCTTGCACTAGAGAGGGCACAGAGGAGATTCACCAGGATGCTACACTAGAGATGATACAGAGGAGATTTATTAGGATATGGCCCTCGGAGGGTACAGAAGAGATTCACCATAAAGTTCCACTAGACAGGGTACAGAGGAGATTCACCAGAGTGTTGCACCAGTGAGAATACAGAGGAGATTTACAAGGACATTGCACTGGAGAGGTTACAGAGGAGATTTACAGGATGTAGCACTGGAGAGGGTGCCGATGAGATTTGCCACAATGTTGCACTAGAGAGCGTGCAGAGGAGATTTACCAGGATGTTGCATTGGAGGGGGTTAAGAGGAGATTTACCATAAGGTTGCAATGCACAAGTTAAAGAGGAGATTACCAGGATGTTGCACCCGGACGGGTACAGAGGAGATTTACTAGGATGTTGCACTAGAGCGGGTACAGAGAAGATACCAGTACGATGCACTAGAATTGGTGCAGTGGATATTTATCAGGATATGGCCCTGGAAGGGTACAGTGGAGATTCACCAGAATGTTACACTTGAAAGGTACAGAGCAGAATTACCAGAATGTTGCACAATTGAGGGGGCAGAGGAGGTTTAGTTGGATATTGCACTGGAGAGGGCACAGAGGAGATTTACCAGGATGTTCCACTCTAGAAGGTAAATTGTAGATTTACCAGGGTGTTGCACTGGACAGGGTGCAGAGGAGATGGACCAGGATTTTGCAATGTAGAGTGTACTGATCTGATTTACCAGGATGTTGCACTGGAGAAATTACAGGGTGATTTACCAGGAAGTTGCATTGGATTGGGTACAGACGAGATTTAACAGGATGTTACACTGTAGAGAATGGAGAGGAGATTTAGCACGATGTTATACTGCAGAACGTACAAAGGGAGATTTACAAGAATGTTACACTAGAGATGTTACAGAGATTTACCAGGATGTTGCACTTGAGAGGGTGCAGGGATATTTACCAGGATGTTACACAGGTGAGGGTACAGAGGGGTTTTAACAGGATATTTAGCAAGAGAGTGTAAAGAGGAGATTTAGCAGGATGTTTAACTGGAGTGGGTAGAGAGACTTAGCAGGATGTTGCACTGCCAAGGATACAAAGGAGATTTAACATGATGTTGTACTGGAGAGGGTGCAAATGAGATATACCAGGATGTTGCACTGGGTCGGGTACAGAAGAGATATATCAGGATGTTGCACTAGAAAGGATACTGAGAATATTTACCAGGATGTTGCACTGGAGGGGTTACAGAGGTGATTTACAAGGATGATACACAGGTGAGGGTACAGAGTGTTTTAACTGGATATTTCACTAGAGAGTGTAAAGAGGAGTTTACCAGGTTGTTACACTGGAGCGGGTAGAGAGATTTATCACGATGTTTCTCTGCCAAGAGTATAGTTGATATTTAACAGGATGTTGCATTGGAGTGGGTGCAGAGGAGATTTAACATGATGTTGCATTGGAGAGGGTACAGAGGATATTTACCAGGATGTTGCACTAGAGAGGATACTGAGGAGATATAGCAGGATGTTGCACTGGCGAGGTTACAGAGTAGATATACCATCATGTTGCACTAGAAAGGATGCAGAGGGGATTTACAAGGATGTTGCACTAGAGAGAGTAGAGAGGATATTTACTAGGATGTGGCCCAAGGAGGGTACAGAGTAGATCCAGCAGAATGATGCATTTGACAGGGTACAGAGGGGATTTACCAGGATGTTGCACTGGAGAGGGTACAGAGGAAATTTACCATGATATTGCAGTGGAGAGAATACAGAGGAGCTTACCAGGATGTTGCTCTGGCGAAGGGACAGATGAGATTCACCATGATGTTGCACTGGAGAGTGTACGGAAAGGTTTTAACAGGCTACTGCACAATAGAGGGTACAGAGGAGATTTACCAGGATGTTGCAGTGGAGCGGATAGAGAGATATAGCAGGATGTTGAACTGCTGAGGGTACAGAGGAGATTTAACAAGATGTTGCAGTGGAATGGTTGCAGAGCAGATTTACCAAGATGTTGCACTAGAGAGGGTAAAGAGAAGATTTACAAGGATGTGGCCCTGGGCGGGTACAGAGTAGATTCACCAGAATGTTGCACTAGTTAGGGTGCAGAGGAGATTTACCAGGATGTTGCTCTAGAGAGGGGACAGAGGAGATTTACCAGGATGAGGCCCTGGGAGGGTACAGTGTAGATTCACCAGAATGTTGCTCAATTTAGGGTACAATGGAGATTTACAAGGATGTTGCACTAGTGAGGGAACAGAGGAAATTTCCCAAGATATTGCAGTGGAGAGAGTACAGAGGAGTTTAACAGGATGTTGCATTGGACAGAATAAAGAGGAAAATTACCAGGATGTTGCAATAGAAAATGCAGAGAGGAGATTTACCAGGTTGTTGCACATGAGCGTGTACAGAAGAGATTTACAAGGAGGTTGGATAAAAAAGGGTACAGAGGAGATTTACCAGGATGTTGCACTTGAGAAGTTACAGCGGATATTTACCAGAATGTTGCACTGGAGAGGGTACAGAGGTGATTTTCCAGGATGTTGCAATGGAGCGGTGCAGATGAGATTTATAAAAATGTTGCACTAGAGGGATTACAGAGGAGATTTAACAGGATTTTGCACTGGAGAGTGTACAGAGGAGATTTACCAGGATGTTGAACTGGAGAGTGTACAGAGGATATTTAACAGGATAGTGCATTTGAGAGGGTGCAGAGGAGATTTACCACAATGTTGCACTGCAGAGGATAGAGAGATTTACAAGGATGTTGCACTAGAGATGGTAGAGAGGAGATTTACCAGATGTTGCAATGGCGATGTAACAGAGGAGATTTAAAAGGAAATTGTGCTAGAGAGGATTCAGAGGAGATTTACCAGGATGTTGCACTGGAGAGGGTACATAACTGATTTACCAGGATGTTACCCTAGTGAGGGTACAAGGAGATTTACCAGGATGTTGCACTGGACAGGTTGCAGAAGAGATATACCACGATGCTGCACTGGAGAGGTTGCCGAGGATATTTACCAGGGGATGTTGCTCTGTACAGGGTAGATTTACCAAAATATTGAACTAGAGGTGGTACAGAGAAGATTTACCAGGTTGTTGCACCGAGAGCGTGCAGAGGAGATTTACCAGGATGCTGGAGTGGAGATGGTACAGAGGAGACTTACCTGGATGTTGAACAGGAGATGGAACAGAGGAGATTTACCAGTATGTTGCACTAGAGAGGGTACAGAGGATATTTATCAGGTTATTGATTATAGAGGGTACAGAGGAGTTTTAGCAGGATGTTACACTAGAGAGGATACAGTGGAGATATTCGAGAAGGTTCCATTAGAGAGGTAAAGTGGAGATTTACCAGCATGTTGAACTGGAGGGATTACAGAGGAGAGTTACCAGGATGTTGCACTGGGGAGGATAGAGATGAGATTTATCAGGTTGTTGCACTATAGAGGGTACAGAGAAATTTTAGCAGGATTTTAGACTAGAGAGGATACAGAGGCGTTTTTCCAGGATGTTCCACTGGAGAGGTATAGTAGAGATTTACCGGATGTTGCACTGGAGAGATGAGATAGGACGTTTACCAGGATGTTGCACTGGAGAGGGTACAGAGGAGATTTATCAGGATGTTGCACTAGAGAGGATACAGAGGAAATATTCCAGGATGTTGCTCTACAGAGGGTGCAGTAGAGATTTAACAGGATGTTGCACTGGTTAGGGTATCGAGAAAATTTACCAAGATGTTGCACTAGAGAGGGTACAGAGGAGATTTATCAGGATGATCCACTAGAGAGTTTACAGAACAGAATTACCAGGATGTTGCACCGCCAGCGTGCATAGGAGCATTACCAGGTAGTTGGACTTGAGTGGGTACAGAGGAGATTTACCAGGATGTTCCAGTTGTGACGGTACAGAGGAGATTTACCAGTATGTTGCACCGGAGTAGTAGAGATGAGATTTACCAGGTTGATGCACTAAAGAGTGTACAGAGGAGATTTACCAGGATGTTGCACTAGAGATTTTGCACAGGAGATTTACCAAGATACCGCAATGCAGAGGGTACAGAGGAGATTTACAAAAACGTTGCACTAGTGAAGGTACAGATGAGATTTTCCAGGATGTTGCAATAGAGAGTGTACAGAGGAGATTTACCAGAATGTTGTACTGGAGCGGGTACAGATGAGATTTCTCAGGATATTGCAATAGACAGGGTTAGATGAGATTTACCAGGATGTTGCACTTGAGAGGTTACAGCGGAAATTTACCAGAATGTTGCACTTGAGAGGGTACAGAGGTTATTTTCCACGATGTTGCACCGGAGAAGTACCGATGAGATTTACCAGGATGATGCCTTAAATAGTGTACAAAGGAGATTTACCAGGATGTTGCACTAGAGATGTTGCATAGGAGATTTACCATGATGTCGCAATGCAGAGGGTACAGAGGAGATTTACAAAAATGTTACACTAGAGAAGGTACAGAGGAGATTTTCCATGTTGATGCTCTAGAGAGAGTGCAGTGGAGATTTACCAGAATGTTCCACTAGAGAGGATACAGAGAAGATTTACCAGGATGTTGCACTAGAGAGGTTACAGACGAGATTTACATGGTTATTGCGCTATAGAGGGTATATAGGAGTTTTTAAGGATGTTATTCTAGAGAGGTGCAGAGGAGATTTACCAGCATGTTGCACTGGAGACATTACAGAGGCGATATAACAAGATTTTGCACTGGAGAGGGTACAGAGAATATTTCACAGGATGTTCCACTAGAGAGGGTACAGAGAGCATTTACTTGGATGTTGCACTGGAGAGGTTACAGAGCAGATTTACCAGGATGTTGCACCGAAAGCGATTAGAGGAAATTTACCAGGAGATTCGACTTGAGAGGGTACAGAGAAGAGTTACTAGGATGTTGCACTGGAGAGGGTACAGAGGAGATTTACCAGGATCTTGCACTAGAGAGGGTACAGAGGAGATTCACCAGGATGCTACACTAGAGATGATACAGAGGAAATTTTTTAGGATATTGCCCTCGGAGGGTAAAGAAGAGATTCACCATAATGTTCTACTAGACAGGGTACAGAGGAGATTCACCAGAGTGTTGCACCAGTGAGAATACAGAGGAGATTTACAAGGATATTGCACTGGAGAGGTTACAGAGGAGATTTACAGGATGTTGGACTGGAGAGGGTGCCGATGAGATTTACCACGATGTTGCACAAGAGAGCGTAGAGAGGAGATTTACCAAGATGGTACATTGGAGGGGGTTAAGATGAGATTTACCATAATGTTGCACTGCACAGGGTAAAGAAGAGATTACCAGGATGTTGCACCCGGACGGGTACAGACGAGATTTACTAAGAAGTTGCACTAGAGCAGGTACAGAGAAGATACCAGGACGATGCACTAGAAATGGTGCAGTGGAGATTTATCAGGATATGGCCCTGGAAGGGTACAGTGGAGATTCACCAGAATGTTACACTTGAAAGGTATAGAGCAGAATTACCAGAATGTTGCACAATTGAGGGGGCAGAGGAGGTTTAGTTGGATATTGCATTGGAGAGGGCACAGATGAGATTTACCAGGATGTTGCACTCTAGAGGGTACAGGGTAGATTTACCAGGGTGTTGCACTGGAGAGGGCACAGAGGAGATGGACCAGGATTTTGCAATTTAGAGTGTACTGATCTGATTTACCAGGATGTTGCACTGGAGAAACTACAGGGGTGATTTACCAGAAAGTTGCATTGGATAGGGTACAGAGGAGATTTACCAGGATGTTACACTGTAGAGAATGGAGAGGAGATTTAGTACGATGTTATACTGCAGCAGGTAGAGAGGGAGATTTACAAGAATGTTACACTAGAAATTTTACAGAGATTTACCAGGATGTTGCACTTGAGAGGGTGCAGAGGAAATTTTACAGGATTTTACACAGGTGAGGTACATAGGGGTTTTAAAAGGATATTGCACTAGAGTGTGTAAAGAGGAGATTTAGCAGGATGTTTAACTGGAGTGGGTAGAGAGATTTAGCAAGATTTGGAACTGCCGACTATACAGAGGATGTTTAACATGAAGTTGCACTGGAGAGGGTGCAGAGGAGATCTACCAGGATGTTGCACTGGAGAGGGTACAGAAGAGATTTATCAGGATGTTGCACAAGAAAGGATACTGAGGATATTTACCAGGATGTTGCACTGGAGGGGTTACAGAGGAGATTTACCAGGATGATACACAAGTGAGGGTACAGAGGGGTTTTAACTGGATATTTCTCTAGAGAGTGTAAAGAGGAGTTTTACCAGGTTGTTACACTGTAGCGGGTAGAGAGATTTATCAGGATGTTTCTCTGCCAAGGGTATAGATGAGATTTAACAGGATGTTGCATTGGAGTGGGTGCAGAGGAGATTTAACATGATGTGGCACTGGAGAGGGTACAGAGGATATTTACCAGGATGTTGCACTAGAGAGGATACTGAGGTGTTTTAGCAGGATGTTGTACTGGCGAGGTTACAGAGGTGATTTACCAGGATGCTGCAATAGAGAGATTGCAGAGGGGATTTACAAGGATGTTGCACTAGAGAGAGTAGAGAGGATATTTACTAGGATGTGGCCCTAGGAGGGTACAGAGTAGATCCAGCAGAATGATGCATTAGACAGGGTAGAGAGGAGATTTACCAGGATGTTGCACTGGAGAGGGTACAGCGGAAATTACCATGATATTGCAGTGGAGAGAATACAGAGGAGTTTACCAGGATGTTGCTCTGGCGAGGGGACAGGAGAGATTCACTATGATGTTGCACTGGAAAGTGTACGGAGAGTTTTTAACAGGATATTGCACTATAGAGGGTATAGAGGAGATTTACCAGGATGTTGCAGTGGAGCGGGTAGAGAGATTTAGCAGGATGTTGAACTGCTGAGGGTACAGAGGAGAGTTAACAAGATGTTGCAGTGGAATGTTTGCAGAGCATATTTACCAAGATGTTGCACTAGAGAGTGTAAAGAGAAGATTGACAAGGATGTGGACCTGGGCGGGTACAGAGTAGATTAACCAGAATGTTGCACTAGTTAGGGTGCAGAGGAGATTTACCAGGATGTTGCTCTAGAGAGGGGACATAGGAGATTTACCAGGATGAGGCCCTGGGAGGGTACAGTGTAGATTCTCCAGAATGTTGCCCAATTTAATGTACAATGGAGATTTACAAATATTGTTGCACTAGTGAGGGAACAGAGGAAATTTCCCAAGATATTGCAGTGGAGAGAGTACAGAGGAGTTTAACAGGATGTTGCATTGGACAGAATAAAGAGGAAAATTACCAGGATGTTGCAATAGAAAATGCAGAGAGGAGATTTACCAGGTTGTTGCACATGAGCGTGTACAGAAGAGATTTACAAGGAGGTTGGATAAGAAAAGGTACAGAGGAGATTTACCAGGATGTTGCACTTGAGAAGTTACAGCGGATATTTACCAGAATGTTGCACTGGAGAGGGTACAGAGGTGATTTTCCAGGATGTTGCACTGGAGCGGTGCAGATGAGATTTATAAAAGTATTGCACTAGAGGGATTACAGAGGAGATTTATCAGGATTTTGCACTGGATAGTGTACAGAGGAGATTTACCAGGATGTTGAACTGCAGAATATACAGAGGATATTTAACAGTATATTGAACTTGAGAGGGAACAGAGGAGATTTACCAGAATGTTGCACTGCAGAGGATAGAGATATTTACAAGGATGTTGCACTAGAGAAGGTAGAGAGGAGATTTACCAGATGTTGCACTGGCGAACTAACAGAGATTTAAAAGGAAATTGTGCTAGAGAGGATTCATAGGAGATTTACCTGGATGTTGCACTGGAGAGCGTACAGAGGAGATTTACCAGGATCTTGCACTAGAGAGGGTACAGAGGAGATTCACCAGGATGCTACACTAGAGATGATACAGAGGAAATTTATTAGGATTTTGCCCTCGGAGGGTAAAGAAGAGATTCACCATAATGGTCCACTAGACAGGGTACAGAGGAGATTCACCAGAGTGTTGCACCAGTGAGAATACAGAGGAGATTTACAAGAATATTGCACTGGAGAGGTTACAGAGGAGATTTACAGGATGTTGGACTGGAGAGTGTGCCGATGAGATTTACCACGATGTTGCACAAGAGAGCGTAGAGAGGAGATTTACCAAGATGTTGCAATAAAGAGCGTGCAGAGGAGATTTACCAGGATGGTGCATTGGTGGGGGTTAAGAGGAGATTACCATAATGTTGCACTGCACAGGGTAAAGAGGAGATTACCAGGATGTTGCACCCGGACGGGTACAGACGAGATTTACTAAGAAGTTGCACTAGAGCGGGTACAGAGAAGATACCAGGACGATGCACTAGAAATGGTGCAGTGGAGATTTACCAGGATATGGCGCTGGGAGGGTACAGTGGAGATTCACCAGAATGTTACACTTGAAAGGTATAGAGCAGAATTACCAGAATGTTGCACAATTGAGGGGGCAGAGGAGGTTTAGTTGGACATTGCATTGGAGAGGGCACAGAGGAGATTTACCAGGATGTTGCACTCTAGAGGGTACAGGGTAGATTTACCAGGGTGTTGCACTGGAGAGGGTGCAGAGGAGATGGACCAGGATTTTGCAATGTAGAGTGTACAGATCTGATTTACCAGGATGTTGCACTGGAGAAACTACAGGGGTGATTTACCAGAAAGTTGCATTGGATAGGGTACAGAGGGGATTTACCAGGATATTACACTGTAGAGAATGGAGAGGAGATTTAGCACGATGTTATACTGCAGCAGGTAGAGAGGGAGATTTACAAGAATGTTACACTAGAAATTTTACAGAGATTTACCAGGATGTTGCACTTGAGAGGGTGCAGAGGAAATTTTCCATGATTTTACACAGGTGAGGTACATAGGGGTTTTAAAAGTATATTGCATAAGAGAGTGTAAAGAGGAGATTTAGCAGGATGTTTAACTGGAGTGGGTAGAGAGATTTAGCATGATTTGGAACTGCCGACTATACAGAGGAGATTTAACATGATGTTGTACTGGAGAGGGTGCAGTGGAGATCTACCAGGATGTTGCACTGGAGAGGGTACAGAAGAGATTTATCAGGATGTTGCACAAGAAAGGATTCTTAGGATATTTACCACGATGTTGCACTGGAGGGGTTACAGAGGAGATTTACCAGGATGATACACAAGTGAGGGTACAGAGGGGTTTTAACTGGATATTTCTCTAGAGAGTGTAAAGATGAGTTTTACCAGGTTGTTACACTGGAGCGGGTAGAGAGATTTATCAGGATGTTTCACTGCCAATGGTATAGATGAGATTTAACAGGATGTTGCTTTGGAGTGGGTGCAGAGGAGATTTAACATGATGTGGCACTGGAGAGGGTACAGAGGATATTTACCAGGATGTTGCACTAGAGAGGATACTGAGGTGTTTTAGCAGGATGTTGCACTGGCGATGTTACAGAGGAGATTTACCAGGATGTTGCACTAGAGAGGATGCAGAGGGGATTTACAAGGATGTTGCACTAGAGAGAGTAGAGAGGATATTTACTAGGATGTGGCCCTAGGAGGGTACAGAGTAGATCCAGCAGAATGATGCATTAGACAGGGTAGAGAGGAGATTTACCAGGATGTTGCACTGGAGAGGGTACAGCCGAAATTACCATGATATTGCAGTGGAGAGAATACAGAGGAGGTTACCAGGATGTTGCTCTGGCGAGGGGACAGGAGAGATTCACCATGATGTTGCACTGGAAAGTGTACGGAGAGTTTTTAACAGGATATTGCACTATAGAGGGTACAGAGGAGATTTACCAGGATGTTGCACTGGAGCGGGTAGAGAGATTTAGCAGGATGTTGAACTGCTGAGGGTACAGATGAGATTTAACAACATGTTGCAGTGGAATGTTTGCAGAACAGATTTACCAAGATGTTGCACTAGAGAGTGTAAAGAGAAGATTGACAAGGATGTGGACCTGGGCGGGTACAGAGTAGATTCACCAGAATGTTGCACTAGTTAGGGTGCAGAGGAGATTTACCAGGATGTTGCTCTAGAGAGGGGACAGAGGAGATTTACCAGGATGAGGCCCTGGGAGGGTAAAGTGTAGATTCACCAGAATGTTGCCCAATTTAATGTACAATGGAGATTTACAAATAATGTTGCACTAGTGAGGGAACAGAGGAAATTTCCCAAGATATTGCAGTGGAGAGAGTACAGAGGAGTTTAACAGGATGTTGCATTGCACAGAATAAAGAGGAAAATTACCAGGATGTTGCAATAGAAAATGCAGAGAGGAGATTTACCAGGTTGTTGCACATGAGCGTGTACAGAAGAGATTTACAAGGAGGTTGGATAAGAAAGGGTACAGAGGAGATTTACCAGGATGTTGCATATGAGAAGTTACAGCGGATATTTACCAGAATGTTGCACTGGAGAGGGTACAGAGGTGATTTTCCAGGATGTTGCACTGGAGCGGTGCAGATGAGATTTATAAAAATGTTGCACTAGAGGAATTACAGAGGAGATTTATCAGGATTTTGCACTGGAGAGTGTACAGAGGAGATTTACCAGGATGTTGAACTGCCGAGTATACAGAGGATATTTAACAGGATATTGAACATGAGAGGGTGCAGAATAGATTTACCAGAATGTTGCACTGCAGAGGATAGAGAGATTTACAAGGATGTTGCACTAGAGAAGGTAGAGAGGAGATTTACCAGATGTTGCACTGGCGAACTAACAGAGGAGATTTAAAAGGAAATTGTGCTAGAGAGGATTCATAGGAGATTTACCTGGATGTTGCACTGGAGAGCGTACAGAGGAGATTTACCAGGATTTTGCACTAGAGAGGGTTCAGAGGAGATTCACCAAGATGCTACACTAGAGATGATACAGAGGAAATTTATTAGGATTATGCCCTCGGAGGGTAAAGAAGAGATTCACCATAATGTTCCACTAGACAGGGTACAGAGGAGATTCACCAGAGTGTTGCACCAGTGAGAATACAGAGGAGATTTACAAGGATATTGCACTGGAGAGGTTACAGAGGAGATTTACAGGATGTTGGACTGGAGAGGGTGCCGATGAGATTTACCACGATGTTGCACTAGAGAGCGTAGAGAGGAGATTTAGCAAGATGTTGCAATAAAGAGCGTGCAGAGGAGATTTACCAGGATGGTGCATTGGAGGCGGTTAAGAGGAGATTTACCATAATGTTGCACTGCACAGGGTAAAGAGGAGATTACCAGGATGTTGCACCCGGACGGGTACAGACGAGATTTACTAAGAAGTTGCACTAGAGCGGGTACAGAGAAGATACCAGGACGATGCAATATAAATGGTGCAGTGGAGATTTACCAGGATATGGCCCTGGGAGGGTACAGTGGAGATTCACCAGAATGTTACACTTGAAAGGTATAGAGCAGAATTACCAGAATGTTGCACAATTGAGGGGGCAGAGGAGGTTTAGTTGGACATTGCATTGGAGAGGGCACAGAGGAGATTTACCAGGATGTTGCACTCTAGAGGGTACAGGGTAGATTTACCAGGGTGTTGCACTGGAGAGGGTGCAGAGGAGATGGACCAGGATTTTGCAATGTAGAGTGTACTGATCTGATTTACCAGGATGTTGCACTGGAGAAACTACAGGGGTGATTTACCAGAAAGTTGCATTGGATAGGGTACAGGGGGGATTTACCAGGATGTTACACTGTAGAGAATGGAGAGGAGATTTAGCACGATGTTATACTGCAGCAGGTAGAGAGGGAGATTTACAAGAATGTTACACTAGAAATTTTACAGAGATTTACCAGGATGTTGCACTTGAGAGGGTGCAGAGGAAATGTTCCATGATTTTACACAGGTGAGGTACATAGGGGTTTTAAAAGTATATTGCATAAGAGAGTGTAAAGAGGAGATTTAGCAGGATGTTTAACTGGAGTGGGTAGAGAGATTTAGCAAGATTTGGAACTGCCGACTATACAGAGGAGATTTAACATGATGTTGCACTGGAGAGGGTGCAGAGGAGATCTACCAGGATGTTGCACTGGAGAGGGTACAGAAGAGATTGATCAGGATGTTGCACAAGAATGGATTCTTAGGATATTTACCAGGATGTTGCACTGGAGGGGTTACAGAGGAGATTTACCAGGATGATACACAAGTGAGGGTACAGAGGGGTTTTAACTGGATATTTCTCTAGAGAGTGTAAAGAGGAGTTTTACCAGGTTGTTACACTGGAGCGGATAGAGAGATTTATCAGGATGTTTCACTGCCAAGGGTATAGATGAGATTTAACAGGATGTTGCATTGGAGTGGGTGCAGAGGAGATTTAACATGATGTGGCACTGGAGAGGGTACAGAGGATATTTACCAGGATGTTGCACTAGAGAGGATACTGAGGTATTTTAGCAGGATGTTGCACTGGCGAAGTTACAGAGGAGATTTACCAGGATGTTGCACTGGAGAGGATGCAGAGGGGATTTACAAGGATGTTGCACTAGAGAGAGTAGAGAGGATATTTACTATGATGTGGCCCTAGGAGGGTACAGAGTAGATCCAGCAGAATGATGCATTAGACAGGGTAGAGAGGAGATTTACCAGGATGTTGCACTGGAGAGGGTACAGCCGAAATTACCATGATATTGCAGTGGAAAGAATACAGAGGAGTTTACCAGGATGTTGCTCTGGCGAGGGGACAGGAGAGATTCACCATGATGTTGCACTGGAAAGTGTACGGAGAGTTTTTAACAGGATATTGCACTATAGAGGGTATAGAGGAGATTTACCAGGATGTTGCAGTGGAGCGGGTAGAGAGATTTAGCAGGATGTTGAACTGCTGAGGGTACAGAGGAGATTTAACAAGATGTTGCAGTGGAATGTTTGCAGAGCAGATTTACCAAGATGTTGCACTAGAGAGTGTAAAGAGAAGATTGACAAGGATGTGGACCTGGGCGGGTACAGAGTAGATTCACCAGAATGTTGCACTAGTTAGGGTGCAGAGGAGATTTACCAGGATGTTGCTCTAGAGAGGGGACATAGGAGATTTACCAGGATGAGGCCCTGGGAGGGTACAGTGTAGATTCACCAGAATGTTGCCCAATTTAATGTACAATGGAGATTTACAAATAATGTTGCACTAGTGAGGGAACAGAGGAAATTTCCCAAGATATTGCAGTGGAGAGAGTACAGAGGAGTTTAACAGGATGTTGCATTGGAAAGAATAAAGAGGAAAATTACCAGGATGTTGCAATAGAAACTGCAGAGAGGAGATTTACCAGGTTGTTGCACTTGAGCGTGTACAGAAGAGATTTACAAGGAGGTTGGATAAGAAAATGTACAGAGGAGATTTACCAGGATGTTGCACTTGAGAAGTTACAGCGGATATTTACCAGAATGTTGCACTGGAGAGGGTACAGAGGTGATTTTCCAGGATGTTGCACTGGAGCGGTGGAGATGAGATTTATAAAAATGTTGCACTAGAGGGAGTACAGAGGAGATTTATCAGGATTTTGCACTGCAGAGTGTACAGAGGAGATTTACCAGGATGTTGAACTGCAGAGTATACAGAGGATATTTAACAGGATATTGAACTTGAGAGGGTGCAGAGGAGATTTACCAGAATGTTGCACTGCAGAGGATAGAGAGATTTACAAGGATGTTGCACTAGAGAAGGTAGAGAGGAGATTTACCAGATGTTGCACTGGCGAACTAACAGAGGAGATTTAAAAGGAAATTGTGCTAGAGAGGATTCATAGGAGATTTACCAGGATGTTGCACTGGAGAGCGTAGAGAGGAGATTTAACAGGATCTTGCACTAGAGAGGGTACAGAGGAGATTCACCTGGATGCTACACTAGAGATGATACAGAGGAAATTTATTAGGATTTTGCCCTCGGAGGGTAAAGAAGAGATTCACCATAATGTTCCACTAGACAGGGTACAGAGGAGATTCACCAGAGTGTTGCACCAGTGAGAATACAGAGGAGATTTACAAGGATATTGCACTGGAGAGGTTACAGAGGAGATTTACAGGATGTTCGACTGGAGAGGGTGCCGATGAGATTTACCACGATGTTGCACTAGAGAGCGTAGAGAGGAGATTTAGCAAGATGTTGCAATAAAGAGCGTGCAGAGGAGATTTACCAGGATGGTGCATTGGAGGGGGTTAAGAGGAGATTTACCATAATGTTGCACTGCACAGGGTAAAGAGGAGATTACCAGGATGTTGCACCCGGACGGGTACAGACGAGATTTACTAAGAAGTTGCACTAGAGCGGGTACAGAGAAGATACCAGGACGATGCACTAGAAATGGTGCAGTGGAGATTTACCAGGATATGGCCCTGGGAGGGTACAGTGGAGATTCACCAGAATGTTACACTTGAAAGGTATAGAGCAGAATTACCAGAATGTTGCACAATTGAGGGGGCAGAGGAGGTTTAGTTGGACATTGCATTGGAGAGGGCACAGAGGAGAATTACCAGAATGTTGCACTCTAGAGGGTACAGGGTAGATTTACCAGGGTGTTGCAATGGAGAGGGTGCAGAGGAGATGGACCAGGATTTTGCAATGTAGAGTGTACTGATCTGATTTACCAGGATGTTGCACTGGAGAAACTACAGGGGTGATTTACCAGAAAGTTGCATTGGATAGGGTACACAGGGGATTTACCAGGATGTTACACTGTAGAGAATGGAGAGGAGATTTAGCACGATGTTATACTGCAGCAGGTAGAGAGGGAGATTTACAAGAATGTTACACTAGAAATTTTAGAGAGATTTACCAGGATGTTGCACTTGAGAGGGTGCAGAGGAAATGTTCCATGATTTTACACAGGTGAGGTACATAGGGGTTTTAAAAGTATATTGCATAAGAGAGTGTAAAGAGGAGATTTAGCAGGATGTTTAACTGGAGTGGGTAGAGAGATTTAGCAAGATTTGGAACTGCCGACTGTACAGAGGAGATTTAACATGATGTTGCACTGGAGAGGGTGCAGAGGAGATCTACCAGGATGTTGCACTGGAGAGGGTACAGAAGAGATTTATCAGGATGTTGCACATGAAAGGATTCTTAAGATATTTACCAGGATGTTGCACTGGAGGGGTTACAGAGGAGATTTACCAGGATGATACACAAGTGAGGGTACAGAGGGGTTTTAACTGGATATTTCTCTAGAGAGTGTAAAGAGGAGTTTTACCAGGTTGTTACACTGGAGCGGATAGAGAGATTTATCAGGATGTTTCACTGCCAAGGGTGCAGAGGAGATTTAACATGATGTGGCACTGGAGAGTGTACAGAGGATATTTACCAGGATGTTGCACTAGAGAGGATACTGAGGTGTTTTAGCAGGATGTTGCACTGGCGAGGTTACAGAGGAGTTTTACCAGGATGTTGCACTAGAGAGGATGCAGAGGGGATTTACAAGGATGTTGCACTAGAGAGAGTAGAGAGGATATTTACTATGATGTGGCCCTAGGAGGGTACAGAGTAGATCCAGCAGAATGATGCATTAGACAGGGTAGAAAGGAGATTTACCAGGATGTTGCACTGGAGAGGGTACAGCAGAAATTACCATGATATTGCAGTGGAGAGAATACAGAGGAGTTTACCAGGATGTTGCTCTGGCGAGGGGACAGGAGAGATTCACCATGATGTTGCACTGGAAAGTGTACGGAGAGTTTTTAACAGGATATTGCACTATAGAGGGTACAGAGGAGATTTACCAGGATGTTGCAGTGGAGCGGCTAGAGAGATTTTGCAGGATGTTGAACTGCTGAGGGTGCAGAGGAGATTTAACAAGATGTTGCAGTGGAATGTTTGCAGAGCAGATTTACCAAGATGTTGCACTAGAGAGTGTAAAGAGAAGATTGACAAGGATGTGGACCCTGGGCGGGTACAGAGTAGATTCACCAGAATGTTGCACTAGTTAGGGTGCAGAGGAGATTTACCAGGATGTTGCTCTAGAGAGGGGACATAGGAGATTTACCAGGATGAGGCCCTGGGAGGGTACAGTGTAGATTCACCAGAATGTTGCCCAATTTAATGTACAATGGAGATTTACAAATAATGTTGCACTAGTGAGGGAACAGAGGAAATTTCCCAAGATATTGCAGTGGAGAGAGTACAGAGGAGTTTAACAGGATGTTGCATTGGACAGAATAAAGAGGAAAATTACCAGGATGTTGCAATAGAAAATGCAGAGAGGAGATTTACCAGGTTGTTGCACTTGAGCGTGTACAGAAGAGATTTACAAGGAGGTTGGATAAGAAAGGGTACAGAGGAGATTTACCAGGATGTTGCACTTGAGAAGTTACAGCGGATATTTACCAGAATGTTGCACTGGAGAGGGTACAGAGGTGATTTTCCAGGATGTTGCACTGGAGCGGTGGAGATGAGATTTATAAAAATGTTGCACTAGAGGCATTACAGAGGAGATTTATCAGGATTTTGCACTGGAGAGTGTACAGAGGAGATTTACCAGGATGTTGAACTGCAGAGTATACAGAGGATATTTAACAGGATATTGAACTTGAGAGGGTGCAGAGGAGATTTACCAGAATGTTGCACTGCAGAGGATAGAGAGATTTACAAGGATGTTGCACTAGAGAAAGTAGAGAGGAGATTTACCAGATGTTGCACTGGCGAACTAACAGAGGAGATTTAAAAGGAAATTGTGCTGGAGAGGATTCATAGGAGATTTACCAGGATGTTGCACTGGAGAGCGTAGAGAGGAGATTTAACAGGATCTTGCACTAGAGAGGGTACAGAGGAGATTCACCTGGATGCTACACTAGAGATGATACAGAGGAAATTTATTAGGATTTTGCCCTCGGAGGGTAAAGAAGAGATTCACCATAATGTTCCACTAGACAGGGTACAGAGGAGATTCACCAGAGTGTTGCACCAGTGAGAATACAGAGGAGATTTACGAGGATATTGCACTGGAGAGGTTACAAAGGAGATTTACAGGATGTTGGACTGGAGAGGGTGCCGATGAGATTTACCACGATGTTGCACTAGAGAGCGTAGAGAGGAGATTTACCAAGATGTTGCAATAAAGAGCGTGCAGAGGAGATTTACCAGGATGGTGCATTGGAGGGGGTTAAGAGGAGATTTACCATAATGTTGCACTGCACAGGGTAAAGAGGAGATTACCAGGATGTTGCACCCGGACGGGTACAGACGAGATTTACTAAGAAGTTGCACTAGAGCGGGTACAGAGAAGATACCAGGACGATGCACTTGAAATGGTGCAGTGGAGATTTACCAGGATATGGCCTTGGGAGGGTACAGTGGAGATTCACCAGAATGTTACACTTGAAATGTATGGAGCAGAATTACCAGAATGTTGCACAATTGAGGTGGCAGAGGAGGTTTAGTTGGACATTGCATTGGAGAGGGCACAGATGAGATTTACAAGGATGTTGCACTCTAGAGGGTACAGGGTAGATTTACCAGGGTGTTTCACTGGAGAGGGTGCAGAGGAGATGGACCAAGATTTTGCAATGTAGAGTGTACTGATCTGATTTACCAGGATGTTGCACTGGAGAAACTACAGGGGTGATTTACCAGAAAGTTGCATTGGATAGGGTACAGAGGGGATTTACCAGGATGTTACACTGTAGAGAATGGAGAGGAGATTTAGCACGATGTTATACTGCAGAAGGTAGAGAGGGAGATTTACAAGAATGTTACACTAGAAATTTTACAGAGATTTACCAGGATGTTGCACTTGAGAGGGTGCAGAGGAAATGTTCCATGATTTTACATAGGTGAGGTACATAGGGGTTTTAAAAGTATATTGCATAAGAGAGTGTAAAGAGGACATTTAGCAGGATGTTTAACTGGAGTGGGTAGAGAGATTTAGCAAGATTTGGAACTGCCGACTATACAGAGGAGATTTAACATGATGTTGCACTGGAGAGGGTACAGAGGATATTTACCAGGATGTTGCACTAGAGAGGATACTGAGGTGTTTTAGCAGGATGTTGCACTGGCGAGGTTACAGAGGAGATTTACCAGGATGTTGCACTAGAGAGGATGCAGAGGGGATTTACAAGGATGTTGTACTAGAGAGAGTAGAGAGGATATTTACTAGGATGTGGCCCTAGGAGGGTACAGAGTAGATCCAGCAGAATGATGCATTAGACAGGTTAGAGAGGAGATTTACCAGGATGTTGCACTGGAGAGCGTACAGCGGAAATTACCATGATATTGCAGTGGAGAGAATACAGAGGAGTTTACCAGGATGTTGCTCTGGCGAGGGGACAGGGGAGATTCACCATGATGTTGCACTGGAGAGTGTACGGAGAGTATTTAACAGGATATTGCACTATAGAGGGTACAGAGGAGATTTACCAGGATGTTGCAGTGGAGCGGGTAGAGAGATTTAGCACGATGTTGAACTGCTGAGGGTACAGAGAAGATTTAACAAGATGTTGCAGTGGAATGTTTGCAGAGCAGATTTACCAAGATGTTGCACTAGAGAGTGTAAAGAGAAGATTGACAAGGATGTGGACCTGGGCGGGTACAGAGTAGATTCACCAGAATGTTGCACTAGTTAGGGTGCAGAGGAGATTTACCAGGATGTTGCTCTAGAGAGGGGACAGAGGAGATTTACCAGGATGAGGCCCTGGGATGGTACAGTGTAGATTCACCACAATGTTGCACAATTTAAGGTACAATGGAGATTTACAAATAATCTTGCACTAGTGAGGGAACAGAGGAAATTTCCCAAGATATTGCAGTGGAGAGAGTACAGAGGAGTTTAACAGGATGTTGCATTGGACAGAATAAAGAGGAAAATTACCAGATGTTGCAATAGAAAATGCAGAGAGGAGATTTACCAGGTTGTTGCACTTGAGCGTGTACAGAAGAGATTTACAAGGAGGTTGGATTAGAAAGTGTACAGAGGAGATTTACCAGGATGTTGCACTTGAGAAGTTACAACGGATATTTACCAGAATGTTGCACTGAAGAGGGTACCGAGGTGATCCAGGATGTTGCACTGGAGCGGTGTAGATGAGATTTATAAAAATGTTGCACTAGAGGGATTACAGAGGTGATTTATCAGGATTTTGCACTAGAGAGGGTACAGAGGAGATTTAACAGGATGTTGAACTGCAGAGTATACAGAGGATATTTAACAGGATATTGAACTTGAGAGGGTGCAGAGGAGATTTACCAGAATGTTGCACTGCAGAGGATAGAGAGATTTACAAGGATGTTGCACTAGAGAAGGTAGAGAGGAGATTTACCAGATGTTGCACTGGCGAACTAACAGAGTAGATTTAAAAGGAAATTGTGCTTGAGAGGATTCAGAGGAGATTTACCAGGATGTTGCACTGGAGAGCGTACAGAGGAGATTAGCAGGATGTTGCACTGTGAGGGTACGTAAGTGATTTACCAGTATGTTACCCTAGTGAGGGTACAATGAGATTTACCAGGATGTGGTACTGGACAGGGTGCAGAAGAGATATACCACAATGTTGCACTGGAGAGATTGCCGAGGAGATTTACCAGGGGATGTTGCTCTGTAGAGAGTACAGGGTAGATTTACCAGAATATTGAACTAGAGATGGTACTGAGAAGATATACGAGGCTGTTGCACCGAGAGCGTGCAGAGGAGATTTACCAGGATGTTGGAGTGGAGATGGTACAGAGGAGATTTACCTGGATTTTGAACAGGAGATGGAACAGAGGAGATTTACCAGTATGTTGCACTAGTGAGGGTACAGAGGAGATTTATCAGGTTATTGACTATAGAGTGTACAGAGGAGTTTTAGCAGGATGTTACACTAGAGAGGATACAGAGGAGATATTCGAGAATGTTCCATTAGAGAGATAAAGAGGAGATTTACCAGCATGTTGCACTGGAGAGATTACAGAGGAGAGTTACAGGATGTTGCACTGGGGATGATAGAGAGGAGATTTATCAGAATGTTGCACTATAAAGTGTACAGAGAAGTTTTAGCAGGATGTTACACTAGAGAGGATACAGAGGCGTTTTTCCAGGATGTTCCACTGGAGAGGCACAGAAGAGATTTACCAGCATGTTGCACTGGAGAAATGAGATAGGACGTTTACAAGGATGTTGCACTAGAGAGGGTACAGAGGAAATGTTACAGGATGTTGCTCTACAGAGGGTGTAGTAGAGATTAAACAGGATGTTGCACTGGTGAGGGTACTGAGGAAATTTACCAAGATGTTGCACTAGAGAGGGTACAGAGGAGATTTAACAGGATGTTGTTCTAGAGAGAGTACAGAAGAGATTTATAAGGATGATCCACTAGAGAGGTTAGAGTGGAGATTTACCAGGATGTTGCACCACCAGCGTGCAATGGAGCTTTACCAGGTAGTTGGACTTGAGAGGGTACAGAGGAGATTTACCAGGATATAAAGTTGTGACGGTACAGAGGAGATTTACCAGGATGTTGCACTGGCGATGGTACAGAGGAGATTTCCAGGTTATTGCACTGCAGTGGGTACAGAGAATTTGTACCAGGATTTTACACTAGAGAGGGTACAGCGGAGATTTATCAGGATGTTGCCCTAGAGAGGATACAGACGATATTTAGTAGGATGTTGACCTGTGAGGGTATAAGGAGACTCACCATAATGTTCCACCAGACAGGGTACAGAGGAGATTTACCAGAATGTTGCACTATTGGCGGTACAGAGGAAATTTACCATGATATTGCAGCGAGGGTACAACGGAAATTTTCCAGGATGTTGCAAGGAGAGGGTGCAAACAATATTTAAAAGGATGTTGCATTGGCGAAGGTTCAGGGGATATTTAACAGGATGTTGCGCTAGAGAGGATGTAGAGGAGATTTACTAGGTAGTTACACTGGAGGGTTTACAGAGGAGATTTACCAGGATATTGCACTGGAGAGGTTACAGTGTAGGTTTCCCAGGATGTTGCACTGGAATGAATATAAAGGAGATTAAACAGGAAGTTGCAATAGAGAGTGCACAGAGGAGATTTACCAGCATGTTGCACTGGAGTGGGGACAGATGAAATTTATCTGTATATTGCAATAGACAGGATACAGAGTAGATTTACCAGGATGTTGCACTTGAGAAGTAAAAGCGGAAATTTACAAGAATGTTGTTCTGGAGAGGGTACAGAGGTGATTTGCAGTATGTTGCACCGGAGTGGTACCAGGTTCATGCACTAAAGAGTGCACAGAGGAGATTTACCAGGATGTTGCAGGGACAGTGTGCAAAGAATATTTAAAAGGATGTTGCTTTGGCAAAGGTACAGAAGATATTTAACAGGATGTTGCGCTAGAGAGGATGCAGAGGAGATTTACTAGGTAGGTGCACTGGAGGGGTTACAGAGGAGATGTACCAGGATATTGCACTAGTCAGGGTACAGCGAGATATAGCAGGATGTTGTACTAGAGAAGTTACAGCGGTGGTTTACCATGATGTTGCACTGGAAAGGTTACCGCGGTTATTTACCACGATGTTGCACCGGAGCAGATACAGAGGAGATTTACCAGCATGTTGCACTGGAGAGGGTACAGAGGAGATTTACCAGGATGTTGCACTAGAGAGGGTGCAGAGGATATTTACAAGAATGTCGCACTGCAGAGGTTACAGAGGTGATTTACAAAAATGTTGCACCAGAGAAGGTACCGAGGAGATTTTCCTGGTTGATTCTCTAGAGAGGGTGCTGTGGAGATTTACCAGGTTGTTGCACTGGCGAGGGTACAAAGGAGATTAAACAGGATGTTGCCGTGGAGATGTTGCAGAGGAGATTTACCTGAATGTTGCACTGTAGAGTGTACAGAGGAGATTTACCAGAATGTTAAACTGGAATATGTAGAGAGGAGATTTACCTGGTCATTGCGCTATTGAGGATTCAGAAGTGTTTTAGCATGATGTTACACTACAGACAGAGCGGAGGAGAATTAGCAGGATCTTGCACTAGAGAGGATACAGATGAGATTTTCCAGGATGTTCCACTAGATAGTAACAGAGGAGATTTACGAGCATTTTGCACGGGTGATATTACAGAGAAGATTTACCAGGATGTTGTACTGGAGAGGGTACAGAGGTGATTTATCAGGATTTTGCACTAGAGAGGGACCAGAGGAGCTTCCCCAGGACGTTGCTCTAGAGAGGGTTCAGTGGAGATTTACCAGAATGTTGCACTGGAGAGGATACAGAGGAGATTTACGAGCATGTTGAACTAGAGAAGGTACTGAGGAGATATACCAGGAGTTTGGACTAGAGACGGTACAGTGGAAATTTACCAAGATGCTGCACTAGCGAGGGTACAGAAGAGATTTACCAGCATGTTGCACTGGATAGGTTACAGAGGAGAATTACCAGGATGTTACACTGCAGAGGGTAGATAGTAGATATAGAAGGTTGTTGCACTGGCGAGGTTACTGAGGAGATTTAGCAGGATCTTGAAGTGGAAAGGTTACAGAGGAGATTTAACAGGATATAGCACTGGAGTGGGTACAGAGGAGACTTACCAGGATGTTCCATTAGAGAGGATACAGAGAATATTTACCTGGCTGTTGCACTGGAGAGTTTACAGAGAAGATTTACCAGGATGTTGCAGCGCGAGCGTGCGGAAGAGATTTACCAGGATGTTGCACTGGAGATGGTTCAGAGGATATTTACCAGGATGTTGCAATGGAGATGGTATAGAGCAGATTTATCGATTATTGCGCTGTCGAGGTTAGAGAGGAATTTTACTACGATGTCACACTAGAGAGGGTGCAGAGGAATTTTACCAAGATATTGCAGTGGAGAGAATACAGAGGAGTTTACCAGGATATTGCACTGGAGAGGGTATAGACGTGATTTACATGTTGTTTCACTGGAGAGAGTGCAGAGGAGATTTACCAGGATTTTGCCCTAGAGAGCTTATAGAGGAGATTTACCAGGATGTTGCAATAAAGGGCATACAGAGGAGATTTACCAGGATGTTGCACTGGAGGGGGTTAAGATGAGATTTACCAGAATGTTGCACTGGACAGAGTACAGAGGAGATTTACCAAGATGTTGCACCCAGACGGGTATAGAGAAGATTTACCTGGATGTTGCACTAGAGCGAGTACAGAGGAATTGCCAGGACGTTGCACTAGAAATGGTGCAGTGGAGATTTATCAGGATGTGGCCCTGGGAGGGTTCAGAGGAGATTCACCAGAATGTTGCACATGAAGGGTACAGAGCATAATTACCAGAATGTTGCACAATTGAGGGTGCAGAGGAGGTTTAGCTGGATATTGGACTGGAGAGCGCACAGAGTAGAGTTACCAGGATGTTGCACTCTAGAGGGCACAGGGAATGTTTACCAGGGAGTTGCACTGGAGAGGGTGCAGAGGAGATGGACCAGGATTTTGCAATGCAGAGCTTACTGATCTGATTTACCAGGATAGGGTACAGAGGAGATTTACCAGAATGTTACATTGTAGAGGGTGGAGAGGAGATTTAGCACGATGTTGCACTGCTGAAAGCAATGAAGGAGTGTACAAGAATGTTGCACTAAAGATGTTACAGAGGAGATTTACCAGGATGTTGCACTTGAGAGTGTACAGAGGAGATTTACTAGGATGTCACACAGCTAAGGGTACAGAGGGTTTTTAACAGGATATTTCACTTAAGAGTGTAAAGAGGAGATTTACCAGGATGTTACACTGGAGCGGGTAGAGAGATTTAGCAGGAAGTTGCACTGCCGAGGATACAGAGGAGATTTATCAGGATGTTGCTTTGGAGTGGTTGAAGAGGAAATAAACCAGGATGTTTCAATGGAGAGGGTACAGAAGAGATTTACCAGGATGTTGCACTGGAGAGGTTACAGAGCAGATTTACCAGGATGTTGCACTTGAGAGGGTGTACAGAGGAGATTTACCAGGATGTTAAACAGGTAAGGAAAAAGGGGGGTTTTAACAGGATATTTCACTAGAGAATGTAAAGAGGAGATTTACCAGGATGTTACACAGGAGCGGGTAGAGAGATTTACCAGAATGTTTCATTGCCGAGATTACAGATGATATTTAACAGGATGTTGCACTGGAGATTTACCAAGATGTTGAAATGGAGAGGGTACAGAGGAGATTTTCAAGGATGTGGCCCTGGGAGGGTACAGAGTAGATTCATCAGAATGTTGCACTAGATAGGGTGCAGATGAGATTTACCAGGATGTTGCACTAGAGAGGGTACAGAGGAGATGTACCAGGATGAGGATCTGGGAGAGTAGAGTAGATTCACCAGAATGTTGCACAAGTTAGGGTACAGAAGAGATTTACCAGGATGTTCCACTAGTGAGGGTAGACAGGACATTGCAGAGGAGAGAGTACAGATAAGTTTACCAGGAGGTTGCACTGGAGATGTTACATGGGAGAGTTATCAGGTTGTTGCATTGGACAAAATAAAGTGGAAAATGACCAGGATGTTGCAATAGAGAATGTAGAGAGGAGGTTTACCAGGTTGTTGCACTGGAGCGAGTAAAGAAGAGATTTACAAGGATGTTGAACTAGACAGGGTACAGAGGAGATATACCAGGATGTTGCACTTGAGAAGTTACAGCGGAGGTTTACCAGAATATTGCACTAGAGAGTGTACAGAGGTGATTTTCCAGGATGTTGCACTGGAGTGATACAGATGAGATTTTCAAAAATGTTGCACTAGAGCGATTACAGAGGAGATTTATCAGGATTTTGCACTTTAGAGTGTACAGCGGAGATTTACCAGGATGTTGTACTGGATAGTGTACAGAGGATATTTAACACGATATTGCACTTGAGAGTGTGCAGAGGAGATTTACCAGAATGTTGCACTTGAGATTGTACAGAGGTGATTTTCCAGGATATTGCAACAGAGCAGTACCGATGAGATTTACCAAGTTGATGCACTAAAGAGTGTACAGAGGAGATTTACCAGGATGTTGCACTAGAGATGTTGCAGAGGAGATTTACTAGGAAATCGCAATGCAGAGGTACAGAGGAGGTTTACAAAAATGTTGCACTAGAGAAGATACAGAGGAGATTTTCCAGGTTGATGCTCTAGAGAGGGTGCCGTGAATATTTACCAGGATGTTCCACTAGAGAGGATACAGAGAAGATTTACCATGATATTGCACTAGAGAGTTTACAGAGGAGATTTACATGGTTATTGCGCTATAGAGGGTATATAGGAGTTTTATAAGGATGTTACTCTAGAGAGCTGCAGAGGAGATTTACCAGCAGATTGCACTGGAGACATTACAGAGGAGATATAACAAGATTTTCACTGGAGAGTGTACAGAGGAGATTTCACACGATGTTACATCTAGAGAGGATACCGAGTGGATTTAGCTGGATGTTACAACGAGAGCGTGCAGAAGAAATTTACCAGGATGTTGGACTTGAGAGGGTACAGAGAAGAGTTACCAGGATGTGGCACTGGAGAGGGTACAGAATAGATTAACCAGGATGTTGCACTAGAGAGGGTACTGAGTAGATTTACCAGGTTAATGCGCTTTAGAGGGTACAGATAAGTTTTACTAGGATGTCACACTAGAGAGGGTACAGAGGAGATTCACTAGGATGCTGCACTAGGGATGATAGAGAGGAAATTTATTAGGATATGGCCCTGGGAGGGTACAGAAGAGATTCACCATAAAGTTCCACTAGACAGGGTACAGAGGAGATTCACCAGAGTGTTGCACCAGTAAGGATACAGAGAAGGTTTAAAAGGATATTGCACTGGAGATTTACAGAGGAGATTTACAGGATGTTTCACTCGAGAGGGTGCCAATGAGATTTACCAGGATGTTGCATTAGAGAGCGTATAGAGGATATTTACCAGGATGTTGCACTAGATAGGATACTGAGGAGATTTAGCAGGATGTTGCACTGGCGAGGTTAAAGAGGAGATATACCAGGAGGTTGCACTAGGATTGATACAGAGATGATTTACAAGGATGTTGCACTAGAGAGGGTAAAGATGCGACTGAGCAGGATGTTGCACTGGAGAGTGTACACCGGAGATTTAACAGGTTGTTTCACCGAGAGCGTGCAGAGGAATTTAGTAGGATGTTACTGTGCAGAGCGTGCAGTGGTGATTTACAAGAATGTTGCACTGCAGATGGTACAGAGGAGATTCACAAACATGTTGCACTAGAGGGAGTACCGAGGAGATTTAACAGGATTTTGCACTGGAGGGTGTACATAGAATATTTACCAGGATGTTGTAATGGAAATTGTACACAGGATATTTAACAGGATATTGCACTTGAGAGGGTGCAGATAAGATTCAACAGAATGTTGCACTGCAGAGGCAAGAGAAGAGATTTACAAGAATGTTGCACTAGAGAGGGTAGAGAAGACATTTACCAGATGTTACACTGGCGAAGGAACAGAGGAGATTTAAAAGGATATTGCGCTGGAGAGGATTATGATGACATTTACCTGGATATTGCACTGCAGAGAGTACTGAGGAGATTAGCAAGATGTTGCACTAGAGAGGGAGCAGAGGAGAGTTACCAGGATGTTGCACTGCAGAGCGTGAAGACGTGATTTACAAGGATGTTGCACTGGAGCATGTACAGAGGAGATTTACCAGGATGTGGCATTGGAGGGGGTACCGAGGCGATTTACCAGGATATTGCACTAGACAAGGTACAGAGGAGATTTACCAGGATGTTGCACTAGAGAGGTTACAGCGGAGATATACAAGGATGTTGCACTTTGAGGCTAAAGAGGAGATTTACCAGGATGTTGCAACAGAGCGGGTATATAGGAGATTTACCAGATTGTTGCTCTGGCGAGGGTACAGAGTAGATTTACAAGGATGTTGCACTAGAGTGGGTGCAGAATAGGTTTACCATGATGTTGCACTGCAGAGGGTACAGAGCAGATTTACAAGGATGATGCACTAGAGTGGGTACAGAGGAGATTTACAAGTTGTTGCACTGGAGAGGTTACAGAAGAGATTTACCACGATGTTGCACGGGAGATGGTACAGAGGAGATTTATCAGGGGATGTGGCACTGTAGAGAGTACAGGGGAGATTTACCAGGATGTTGCACTGCAGAGGGTACAATTGATATTTTCCAGGATGTTACACTGGGTAGATAGAGAGGAGATTTAGAATGTTGTTGCACTGACGAGTGTACAGAGGAGATTCAACAGGATGTTGCAGTGGAGAGGTTGCAGAGGAGATTTATCAAGACATTGCACTGGAGAGGGTACAGAGGAGAAATATCAGGATGTTCCACTAGAGGGGATACAGATAAGATTTACCAAGATGTTGAACAGCTGATGGTACAGAGGAGATTTACCAGTATGTTGTACAAGTGAGTGTACAGAGGAGATTTACCTGGTGATTGCGCTATAGAGGCTACAGCGGAGTTTTACCAGGATGTTACACTAGAGAGGTCATAGTGGAGATTTTCCAGGATCTTTCACTAGCTAGGTACAGAGGAGATTTACCAGCATGTTGCACTGTAGAGATTGCAGGGGAGATTTTCCAGGATGTTGTGTTGATCCGGATTCTTGTCCTTCAACCTGTTTCAGTGAATACACTGACGCGAACACCGATTGTGCATTAAACAAAGCAGTCTTTATTTCTGACCGGCCGGCCGAGACTTATCAGACAGAAGGACTACCCTCTTGACAAGTAAGTTTACATTGCGAAGGCACACAGTTATACAATTTTTGGTACAAGATAACAAGATACAATTAGAGTGACATCCTAGTTCATCCTATCCCCTTTTGGTCCCACCTTTCCATTGACCACTCATGAGTCAACATCTATAGTAGCTATTTTTACTAAAGCTTATGCATTGTTTCTAAATGTTACAATTTTTACTGGCATGATTGTAGCTTAAACCTTGAGGCAGTCTGTTAATTGTGCTAATGTTGTATTATTTGCCATCTGACATTCTCTTAGTTATTTTTCCATGGCTTATACATTTTCATATATCCATTTTACTTATCCACACTCTCCGCTTTTATCATTCCATGATAACATTTAGGATCATTCTAGGAGTATTGCATTCATCCGTTAACACTCTATTTCTTGAATTATATTGTTGTTATTGTCGAATAGTTCTTTAGTTAGTTGGTCATAACCCTGGAGCCCTTGACCACCAGAGTGTTTGCTAACCTTGCCATCATGACTTTATCACAAAGGTTAAAGTAACCAATAATCAAGCTACAGGTAATTATTAATACGTTGAGAATAATTGCTCCATGCATTTGATACGATCCCCAAGATCCACCTAATAGCCAACCAAACCAACCTACTCCTCTTGTAGGTGCGGATAACTTCTTTACCTCCCTCTTAAGAGATCAATGTGATTGGTTATGTATTCTGAATTATCGGGGATGTAAGTGCAACATTCAGATCCTATCAGGGCACACTTTCCACCTTTCTCAGCTAAAAGGTAATCGAGGGCCATTCGGTTTTGTAATGCTGTGGTCGTTATTGCAACCATTTCAGCTGTGATGCCCTCCAGAGCTTCACCAGTATAGTTAGCTATCTGTTCTAATATCGTCTCTAGGTTCTGTACTTCGTCCATGAGACATCCCATCCCGAAAGGTAACATAACCCCAAAGAACTTGTCGGTGGGGTTGATGGCTCGCTTGTATCGGCTGGAGGCATGTGCTTCTGCCAGGGTACGTACTTGCCGCTCAAATGGCAACACATATTCCAGATTGCAGGACCCTGTCCATAGCCTAGGCAACCAACGATATGCCTTACGACTGCACACGAACTACTTGCTGTTAAAAGCTGCTTTCTGATATATTGTCTCCGGGTCCCAGGAATGGGCCCACACACTTCCACTTGCGCTATTTCGATCGTGAGAGTGGATGGTGACTCGTGCACCTGTGGTGATGTCGAGACTGTGTGGGCAATTGTTGTACCCTACAATATGTCCCCTGATACTGGTGTCATTTCGGGTTATACATATGTCCCTGGTTGGCCTCCCAATCCCTGAGATATTGGTCAGGGATATGAATGGGGGTTCCTTTTCACGGCTATAGGTTGGTTGGTACAATCCCTGAAAAGTCTGACTAATGGGATCTCCAACACTCTCCCAGTCGGTGACCTCCCCGTGGATGTTCACGCGGTAACGGTATGATATTCCACCTAGTCTCCGTGATCCCTCTTTTGACCCGCCTTTCATCACTCATACTTGTATTGGCCCCCCTCCTCTCATGATAGTTTGGCTCTGAATCCATCTGACAGTCTCAGTTAGGGTCAGTTGAACGGTGCACAAAGGAATTCCCCCTTTGGAATGTATAGGGATATGTGAACACACAAAGCATCTAGAAATTTCCCATTTTGCGCATAACTTAAGACATATACAAAAATTTGTTTACATGGAGCTGTCGTCTCGGTCTCCCTTACCATGCGTCGAAACTGTCATATATCCATACTATTATACAGACTGTGGAAAACAGATATGGATTCATCTTAAGGCTCAGAATTCAATTAAATAGAGTTCGGTTTTCTCGTCTTTCTTCTCAGGTCACTGTGGTGTAGCTTGTGGTGTAGCTGTCGGTGTAGCTGGCTGTCTATTAGGATGTCGATGGTCTTGTTCAGCTATGAAGAAGAGGAAATCTGGAACAGAGACAGGAATTTGAATAACCAGTAAAATAGGTTTGTTAGAGAGTGGTGAGCTTGCAGTGGTGCAGGTGAACCCAGGAATTTTCCCCTCAACCTTGGCTGCCGTAGGGATAGTGAGTAACACTTAAAAAGGCCCCTCTCATCTTGGCTCTAATCCCTTTCGAATCAATTTCTTAATCAGGACATACTTCCCTGGGACCACGAGGGATGATTTGGGTTAAAGTGGGAGATCGAGGTGCGCATCTCGAACCTGGTTAGGGGCTATTCGCAGGGCCGGAGTCAAGGAAATAATGTAGGTGGTCATCTCCTCAGTCATGTGGTGGAACTGGACAGTGGAGGGTACATTCTGATTCAAGGGGGTCCTAACGGGTCTACCTTAAATGACCTCAGCGGGGGTCATCCTAGCCTTACCAGTAGGAGTAGTGCGAATCTGGAATACGGCTATTGGAAGGAGTTTAAGCCAATTGAGTCCGGTTGATGCTACCAGTTTTGCAAGCTTGGTTTTAAGAGTTTGATTGGCATGTTCAACTAATCACGCAGCTTGGAGTCGGTAGTCGCAATGCAGCTGCTGGTTAATGCGCATCTGGGAAAAGTATTCTTTGTTAACTTGGCAAATAAATTGAGGGCCATTATCAGAACTCAGTCGTATAGGGATACCATACCTAGGAACAATTTCCCTCATTAGCACTTTAACAACAGTTTGAGCCTTATTAATCCAAGGTAGGGTAAGCTTCGATCCATTTGCTGAACACATCCACTATTACTAATACATATTTGTAACACCATACCTTTTGCAACTCAATGTAGTCCAACTGCAAGGTCTCAAAGGGACCTTCTGGTAGGGGCATCTTACCCCAATAACAGGGGAATCCTTTCCCTGGATTATGCTGGTGGAAAACAAGGCAACGACTACTGATGTTCTGGGCCAACGCCTGGAGTCTAGGTTGCCACCAAGTAGCCAAAAGCGTATCACTTGTTCTCCTTGCTCCACAATGAGTAGCAAAATATATACATTCAATAACCCATAGAGCCAACTCATCAGACATGCAATCTGTTCCGCGGGTGTGGTCCAGAGTTTAGAGGCATTGTCCTAATACATCAATAATCTTTCCACAACAGTTTATCTCTTTCAGGAGCGTCCTCCTGTTCTTTAATGACATCTTGGATGGTTGGCTTTGGTTTTTCCGAGGCTAACTTATCCTTTGCAGTATTTTTAGTTTGACTCATCATTCTGAGCATCTTGATCAGCACAGCGGTTTCCTATATCAACTGGAGATTTTCCGGTAGTGTGGGCGGTACATTTGACAAAGGCAATGCACTTGGGGAGCCTGAGGGCTTGCAGCAAGTCAGATACTAGCTTCTTATGGGATATTTCAATCCCCTGTGCAAGTTAGGAATCCCCTATTCTTCCATAATTATCCGAAATCATGGGCTACTTAAAGGCATACCCAGAGTCAGTAATGATATTGACCTTGAGGTTTTTCGCCAAGATAAAGGCTCGGGTGAGGGCAAATAGTTCAGCTTGTTGAGCGGAATAGGCGCTCTCAAAAGCGGAAGATTCCAGGACCTGATTCTTCAGGTCTACTATAGCATATCCTGAATTTCGTCTGCCTTCTGGGTCAATGGAAGAACTTCCGTCAACATACATAGTACTGTCAGGATCCTCCATTGTTACATCAACTAAATCTTCCCTGACCGAGTTAGCTTCTTGAATTAAAGATAAACAGTCATGACTTGGTTCTTGCTCATCTTGGGGTGGCTTGGTCAAAAAAAGCCCGGATTAATGGCAGTACATTGCCGAAAGGTCAGCCTTGGATTATTTAGTAGGTAGATCTCATATCTACTCTGCCTGGCCATGGTAAGATGTTGAGCCTGCAGTTGACCCAAGAGGGCAGCTATGGAGTGGGAGGTATATACAACAATATCCTGCTGAAGAGTGAAGTTGGCGTCAGATTGAAGGCTATTGTAGATGCCAGTTAATATTTGAGTACATACTGGGTGTCCCAAGGCAACAGGGTCATTTTTAGAAGAATAGTAGGCAACAGGCCTATGTTTATCCGCATGTTTCTGAGTTAAGACAGCGGTAGCACAATCTTTCAAGATCGTACAATACAGTTGAAAGGGCCGGTCATAGAGGGGCAGGCCCAAAGCCGGAGCTTGCAGCAGGGCTGTTTTTAGTTCCTTAAAGGCTCGGACGTCTGTGGTTTTTGTTTCAAAGGTGCCTTCCTTGGTACTGTATGGTGTGAGTTGGTTGGTCATCAAGGCAGCATTAGTGATCTAGAATCTACATTAATTTATCATACTCAGCCACTGCCGCATTTGTCTAGCTGTGCTATGGACTGGAAACTGACAGATGGGTTCGATTCGACTAGCCTCCAAGGCTCTGTGGGTGCCAAGAAATTTGACTTGAGACTGGCCAATTTTGACCTTTGACGGGGAAACTATGTATCCCAGGGAGGACAAGTAATTCAATAACTGATTAGCATCCTCTCTTTTACTTGGTTGATCTGTGCTGGCTATCAGTAAATCGTCCACATACTGAATTAAAGTGGATCCCTTAGTCAGCGTGAGGCACCTTGAGAATAAGGACGGGGAGTGGATGAACCCTTGGGGAAGTCTAGTCCAGGTATATTGCTGTCCCTGGTAAGTGAAGGCGAATAGGTACTGACTTGTCTGGGCTAGCGGCAAAGCAAAGAAACCATGCTGAATATCTATTAAAGCTAAGGTCTTGGCATTTGCTGAGATTATTGACAGTATCTGCGCTGGGTTGGGAACCAGAGCGTACAGGGGCTGGACGATAGCATTGATAGTTCGAAGGTCTTGAACTAAACGGTATTCGTTTGGTCTGCCTGGCTTAGGGACTGCCAGTATAGGAGTATTACACGGGGACTGCCATTGGACCAAAATCCCCTGGAGTACTTGCCTCTTAATCAATCGGTGGATACTTGGTATTGCCTGTGACTTCAGTCGGTACTGTCGGATGGAAGGACAGTCCACATTGCTCTGTACTGATATTTCAATCGGATCAATAGGAGTATAACACACTTGGGATGCGTCCTCTGCCCACACATGGGAATCTACGTAGTCAAGTATGTCCGAGCCAGTGTGATGCTGCAGAATCGTTAAGACTTTCTCGGGGTTCCCGTGGAATTGTACTTTTCGGCCATGTTTCACAATTTGCACATCCCGACTGGTAGGGTCAGCCTTGTCTTTAGCCTGGCGCACCATAACTCCCATATCATTAGCGTGGTGAGGGGTTAATACTTCACGAATGATAGGTGGTGCCACCGCTGGGGATCGTCTCCACAGATTCTTATCCATTTCCACAAAATCTGTCTTCCCTTCTGGTCCAGTCACTCTAGCCCTTAATAGAATTTCCTTCGCTTCACCTTCGTGATCCTGATAAAAGTTCTGTAGGTCCTGATTCTTTCCACTGGGATCGTATGCTAGTGTCATGTGATAGGGTGCTTGCGGCAGGTCCAGAGACCACCACTGAGGGGTTCTAGTGGTATTATACTGCCGCTTAAGGATTCCTTGTTTTACAATAATTTCATTATCTCCACACTCCAAATGCAACTGGAATTTGCTGAGGAGGTCTCTAGCCATCCAGTTACAGTCCAGATTTGTAGTGATAACAAATCGATGTTCCACCGATTCTTCCTGGTAACCCACTTCAACCGGTTCTGACACCGGGAATGTAGAGAATTGTCCCTGGAATCCTGACAGTCCCTGTGTTTCCATGGAGGAAGGGAGTTTAAGTTTTGATTGCACAGAGGACATGAAGGTTCCCGTATGTATCAAGGAGGGCTGCCATTTATTCAGTACTCTTACCAATATCATCGGTTCGTCGTCTGGGGAGGGCCCCTGCATAATCAAGCTACGTAGCCAATACGGATAATCGGTGGACGATTGGCCAAAGGGATTGTTCTGGGAGAAGTTAGTATAAGATCCTCGTCCTCTCCCCCTTGGCCCCCTCCTCTTCCTCCTCTTCCTTTTTCGTGCCTACCATTTTTATTCCAATGTGCTTTTTGCCCACAATTAAAGCATTCATTTCCTCTCCCCCAACCCCGATCTCTTCCCATACTGGGCCGGGGACAATAGATCGGTCCGTAATTAGAAGGGCCCGAGCCATTTGGGTGTTTGATGTAACCGTATCCTTGTTTATCCACCCAACCCTGCACGCAATACGACGGTTCCATCTCGTATCCCGTTGGGTCGGGTTTTGGTTCTTCCACCTGAGACAGTTGTTCATTCTTAGTCACATATTCAGCCTTGACCCGGGTTTTGGCGCACCTGCCTCTCACCACTCTCCTTTCTTTTCCTGCCAATAATATTTAACCGCCCTTTCCAATTGAGCTTTACTGTTATCTGTCCAATTCATATTATTTGTCCGAATAGCATGAGCAATCGATTAGGGCAGGCACTGAAGTAGGATAGCGCATAATTCGGTAGAATCCTCTCCTTCCCTGAAGGCATTATCTCTTGATTCATTTCCGTATATTTCAATAAATCTTTCCATGAATTCATTGGCAGTTTCTTCTCGTTTGGGTTTAGTTTCTAACACCGCGGCCTTACTGATGGGCTTCTGAAGGGTCGTGGTGAGAGCATTAAATATAGCGTTTAATCGATACTGGAAATCGTTATGGTGAGCAACCACCAATGCATCATGAGTAGCACGTCTCAGGTGAGTTAGAAATCGGGTATGATCAGTCGGGCTCTGGGTTTGCTTTACCAAGGTCCACAGGTCCCTTGATTCGGCATTAAAACAGAAATAGTAGTTCGAAGATAATCTATATATTTGATAGGTTCTTTTTTGTGATCTGGTATACTGGACATAAGGACCATAATTTCATTCGGTTTCCAGGGCACATAGACATCTATTGTGGGGTGGTTTGCAGCTTCTTGTGCATCAGGTTTGGCATTGGTCGGACTGGGAATTGGTGTAGGGACTTTGGGATTTCTAGATCGGAGGATGTTTCGTAGCAGTCTAACTGCTCGACAATTCTGTGTCTCGATCGGCGGTAGTGTTTGCAATGCCTTTCACAACCGGGACTGGTAGATTGACTAGAAGATTTACGGGACTGTCTGTGATGTCGAGATATAGTTCTGCCCTTCCGGGTGTGAGATCTGGTCCTCCCAGCTAAATTGTCTGTGAACTGGGGAGCCGAATCGCTATCAGAGGATGAGGAGTCATTTTGGGCTTGTTGCTTCGTTGATGTGGGTTACATTTATCTTTAAATCCTCTCGCCAGAGTGTAAAGTGGAGGGCAATGGGAAGAGGACTGGGGCAAGGGTCTAAGAGGTGCGGGAGGGGCCGTTGGGCGCCAAGTCAGTGACCATTCATGAATTTCATCATCAGCCTCGGTCAACGCAAAGCCAGCCATTTGACTACGTAGTCGGTCCATATCTTTATCAGAATTCCCACTGGATCTCTGAGTACGTTTTTCGTGTGCACATTCTTTTTTTAAGATGTCTATGGTTTTAACATGTCCTCCTGCTGTCACTGAGAATCCTAAATCAGTCGCGTTTTCCTGCCAACTTGACAGAAGTGATGCATCTTTTAATTTTTGACAATAATGTCGCCAAGTGGTAATTAAATTCTTGTGTCTTTTCCCTCATCCTCTTCTCCAAATCATTCCCTGTGCCTTTTTTGCTACCTTCACGCTTCTAGTGCCACCAAGGGGCCATTGGTCATCGCCCAATAATTTGTTCAGGGCTTCAGATAATGGTCTAAATTGTTCAGCTCTTTCAGGGAATTCCTCACGTAACTTTTGTAGCACACTACCCGCATCCAAGGTTTTATCTAACTTATTATCCATTTTAATTTGAACTAAACCTATCTAAACTTACTTGATTTCCCGCGTCGCCCAGCGCTTCGCATCACCGCGCGATTCTAACTAATCTGAACTAATCCTCTCTAAACTAACGCTATCTCCCGCATCGACCCAAGGTTCACGTCGCCGTGCGATTCTATCTAATTTGAACTAAACCTCTCTAAACTAACTCTATTTCCCGTGTCGCCTTGCAGTTCACGTTGCTGCTCAATTGCTTCACCCTGCAGTTCACATCGCTGCGCAATTGCATCGCCCTGTGGTTCGGGACACTGCGCGATTGCGTCACCCCGCGTTTCACGTCACCGCACGATTGTGTCACCCCGCGGTTCACATCGCTGTGCGATTGCAGCACAGCGCAGTTCAGTTCACTGCGCGATTCTGTCACCCCGTGGTTCATGTCACTGCGCGATTGCGTCACCCCGCGGTTCATGTCTCTTGCACAATTGCATCACCCTTGGTTCACTTCGCTGCGCGATTGCATCACCCAGCGTTTCACGTCGTTGCGCGATAGCGTCACCCGTGGTTCACATCGCTGCGCCCGCGGTTCACACTACCTCACAATCGCTATCTCGTCTCGTCCCGCGGCTCGCGTCGGTCGGCCCGTGGTTCGCGTTACCTTGCAATCTCGCGTCGGCCCGCGGTACACGTCGGTCGTCCCGCGGTTTGCTTTACCTCGCAATCTCGCATCGGCCCGCGGTTCACGTCGGTCAGCCCGCGGTTCAAGTTACCTCGCAATCTCACGTCGGTGCGCGATCTAGCCCTATCTTTTCATACTTTCTGCGTTGCCACGCGATTTGAATCCAATCAGTGCCTAGACGGGCCAAGTTATATACAAGGTCGTCGTCAGACCTGACTTAGACACTAATCCCCTAAGAAACTTACTTAATTACACATAAGCCATTCTTAATTCCCTGTGAGCCTAATTTAATTTCTTCTGAATCTAATTTCTTCTAGTCTCCAGATTTCCCTATCCATTCGTGTCACTGCGCAGTTTCAATCCAATCAGTGCCTAGACGGGCCAAGTGATATACAAGGTCGACGTCACACCTGACTTGGGCACTTTTCCTAAGTTTTAGAGGGTATTCGCCAGATTGACCTGGATCTCGTTCAGACATTACCTGAGAACCAGCGAGTGGCTAAACTTTCCTCAGACTTTTGAAACCGGGGGAAACCTGAGCAGTATTGAAGATATACTTACTCCAGTGACCACTTTATCCTCGTCTCGTCCAAGGCTAGTCTGCTCTTAATTCGCATGCTTTCGGCAGTCATCTGTTGAGATCTCACTTTTGACACCAATTGTTGATCCGGATTATTTTCCTTCAATCTGTTTCAGTGAATACACTGAAGCGAACACCAATTGTGCTACAAAAAAAGCAATCTTTATTTATCACCAGCCGGCCGAGACTTATCAGACAGAAGGAGTACCCTCTTGATAGAGCGTACACCCTTCCTACGGACAAGTAAGTTTACATTGCGAAAGCACACAGTAATACAATATTTGGTACAAGATAACAAGATAAAATTAGAGTGACTTCCTAGTTAGTCCTATTCCCTTTTGGTCCCTCCTTTCCATTGTCTACTCATGAGCCAATATCTACAGTAGCTGTTTTTACTAAAGCTTATGCATTGTTTCTAAATGTTATCAATTTTAATGGCATGATTATTAGCTTAAAACCTTAAGTCAGTCTGTTAATTGTGTTGATGTTGTATTATTTGCCATCTGACATTCTCTTAGTTATTTTTCCATTGCTTATAAATTTCATATATCATTTTACTTTACAGAGGAGATTTATCAGGATGTTGCACTGGAGAGGGTACAGAAGAGAATTACCAGGATGTTGCACCAAGAGCGTGCAGAGGAGATTTAGCAGGATGTTGCACTGGAGAGGGTACAGAAGAGAATTACCAGGATGTTGTAACGAGAGCGTGCAGAGGAGATTTAGCAGAATGTTGCACTGGAGAGTGTGCACTGGAGATTTACTAGGATGTTGCACTAGAGGGGGTACAGAGGAGATCTACCAGGACATTGCACTAGAGAGGGTACAGTGGAGATTAACCATGATGTGGCACTGGGAGAGTACAGAGTAGATTCACCAGGATGTTGCACTAGACAGGTTACAGAGGATATTTACCACGATGTTGCACTGGTGAGGGATCAGAAGAGATTTACCAGGATACTACAGTAGAGAGGGTACAGAGAAGATTTACCAGGATGTCGCACTGGAGATGATACGGGGTATATTTACCAGGATGTTGCACTGGAAAGAATACAGAGGAGATTTACCAGGATCTTGCAATATAGAATGTACAGAGGAGACTTACCATGATGTTGCACTGTAGGGGGTACAGAGGAGATTTACCAGGATATTGGACGAGACAGGGTACAGAGGAGATTTACCAGGGTTTTGTACTTGAGAAGTTACAGCGGAGATTTACCACGATGTTGCACTGGAGATGGTACAGAGGAGATTTACCAGGGAATGTGGCGCTGTAGAGAGTACAAGGGAGATTTACAAGGATGTTGAACTTCAGAGGTTACTGAGGAGCTTTACCAGGATGTTACACTGGAGAGTGTAGAGAGAAGATTTAGAAGCTTGTTGCACTGACGAGTGTACAGAGGAGATTCAACAGGATGTAGCAGTGGAGAGATAGCAGAAGAGATTTACCAGGATGTTGCACTGGAGTGGATACAGAGGAGATTTACCAGGATGTTGCACTGGAGACTTTATAGAGAGATTTACAAGGATGTTGCACCGAGAGTGTGCAAAGGAGATTTGCCAAGATGTTGGAGTGGAGAGGGTACAGATGAGATTTACCTGGATGTTGAATAGCAGAGGGTACAGAGGAGATTTACCAGCATGTTGCACTGGAGAGATTGCAGAGGACATTTACCAGGATTTTGCACTGGAGAGGGTAATGGGGAGATTAATCAGGATGTCGCACTGGAGATGATATGTGAGAGATTTACCAGGATGTTGCAATACAGAGTGTACAGAGGAGATTTACCAGGATGTTGCACTTGAGGGGGTATAGATGAGATTTACCAGGATATTGGATTGGACAGGGTACAGAGGAGATTTATCCCAGATGTTGTACTTGAGAAGTTACAGCGGAGATTTACAAGGATGTTGCACTGGAGAGTGTACAGAGGTGATTTTCCAGGATGTTGCACCGGAACGGGTTCAGAGATTTACCAGGTTGTTGCACTAGAATGGGTACAGAGGATATTTAGCAGGATGTTGCACTAGAGAGGGTGCAGAGGAGAACACCAGGATGTTGCACTGCAGAAGGTATAGAGGAGATTTACAATAATGTTGCACTAGAGAGAGCACAGATTTGATCTAACAGGCTCTTGTACGAGAGGGGATAGAGAGATTATTTAACAGGATATTGCAGTAAAGTAGTTTCAGAGGAGATTTACCAGGATGTTAGACTGCAGAGGGTAGAGATGAGATTTACAAGGATGTTGCACTGGAGATTGAATAGCCGGGATTTAGCAGGATGTTGCACTGGAGAGGTTACAGAGGAGATTTACGAGGTTGTTGCATCGAGAGCGTGCAGAGTAACTTTACCAGGATGTTGCTTTGCGGACCGTGCAAAGGTGATTTTCAAGAATGTTGCACTGCAGATTGTACAGAGGAGATTTACAAAAATGTTGCACAAGTGGGACAACCGAGGAGATTTAACAGGAATTTGCACTGGAGATTGTACATAGGATATTTACCAGGATGTTGTATTGGCGAGTGTACAGAGGATATTTAACAAGATATTGCACATGAGAGGGTGCAGAGAAGATTTACCAGAATGTTGCACTGCAGAGGCTAGACAGGAGATTTACAGGGATGTTGCACTAAAGAGAGTAGAGTGGAGTTTTACCAGATGTTGCACTAGCGAAGGAACAGAGGAGATTTTATCGGATATTGTGCGAGAGGTGATTCAGATGAGATTTACCTGGATGTTGCACTGGAGAGAGTGCAGAGGAGATTAGCAGGATGTTGCACTAGAGAGGGTGCAGAGGACATTAAGCAGGATGTTGCAGTGCAGAGCGTGAAGAAGTGATTTACAAGGATGTTGCACTGGAGAGTGTACAGAGGAGATTTACCAGGATGTGGCACTGGATGTGGTACCATGGCGATTAACCAGGATATTTCACTAGACAGTGTACAGAGGAGATTGACCAGACTGTTGCACTAGAGAGGTTACAGTGGAGATTTACCAGGTTGTTGCACTGGAGAGGGTACAGAGGAAATTTACCAGGATGTTGAAACAAAGCGGGTATAAAGGAGATTTACCAGGTTGTTGCTCTGGCGAATGTACAGAGAAGTTTTACAAGGATGTTGCTCAAAAGAGGTGCAGAAAATATTTACCAGGATGTTGCACTGCAGAGGGTACATAGCAGATTTACAAAAATGTTGCACTGAAGGGAGTACAGAGGAGATTTAACTGGATGTTGCACTGCAAAGGGTACAGCGTTGATTTACAAGGATGATGCACTAGAGAGGGTACAGAGGAGATTTACCAGGATGTTGACTGGAGAGAGTACAGATGAGATTAACCACGATGTTGCACTGAAGAGGGTGCAGAGGAGATTTACCAGGGGATGTGGCACTGTAGAGAGTACAGGGGAGATTTACCAGAATATTGCACTAGAGAGGATACAGAGGAGATTTACCATGATGTTGCACTAGAGACGTGCAGAGGAGATTTTCTAGGATGTTGCACTCGAGAGGATGCAGATGAGATTTACCAGGATGTTGCACTAGTGAGGGCACAGAGGAGTTTTGCAAGGATGTTTCACTAGTGAGGGCACAGAGAAGATTTTCCAGGATGTTCCACTAGAGAGGTACAGAGGAGATTTACCAGCATGTTGCACTGCAGAGCTTGCAGATTAGATTAACCAGGATGTTGTACTGGAGAGGTTACAGTGGAGAATTATCAGGATGTTGCTCTATAGAGGTTACAATGGAGATTTTCCAGAATGTTGCACTAGAGAGGGTACAGTGGAGATTTACCAGCATGTTGCACTGCAGAGATTGCAGAGGAGATTTACCAGGATGTTGCACTGAAGAGGGTGCAGAGGAGATTTACCAGGAGATGTGGCACTCTAGAGAGTACAGAGGAGCTTTACAAGGATGTTACACTAGTGAGGGCACAGAGGAGATTTTCCAGGATGATCCACTAGAGAGGTACAGAAGAATTTTACCAGCATTTTGCACTGCAGAAATTGCAGATTAGATTTACCAGCATGTTGCACTGCAGAGCTTGCAGATTAGATTAACCAGGATGTTGTACTGGAGAGGTTACAGTGGAGACTTATCAGGATGTTGCACTAGAGAGGTTACAAAGGAGATTTTCCTGAATGTTGCACTAGAGAGGGTGCAGTGGAGATTTACCAGCATGTTGCACTGCAGAGATTGTAGAGGAGATTTACCAGGATGTTGCACTGGAGGGGGTACAGAGGAGATTTATCAGGATGTTGCACTAGAGAGGTTACAAAGGAGATTTTCCAGGATGTTGAACGAGAGAGGTGCAGAGTAGATTTACCAGGATGTTGCACTGGATAGTATACAAAGGAGATTTATCAGGATGTTGCACCGAGAGCGTGCAGAAGAGATTTACCATATGGTTGGAGTGGAGCGGGTACAGAGGAGATTTACCAGGATATTGCACTGGAGATGAAACAGAGGAGATTTACTGGGTTATTGTGCTGCAGAGGGTAAAGAGGCATTTTACCAGGAAGTTACACTAGAGAGGGTACAGCCGAGACTTATCAGGATCGTGCACTAGAGAGGGTACAAGGGGATTTTCCAGGACGATGCAGAGAGTGGTTTGCAAAGGATATTTAACAGGATGTTACACTGGCGAAGGTATAGAAGAGATTTAACGGGATGTTGCGCTCGTGAGGAAGCAGAGGAGATTTACTAGGTAGTTGCACTGGAGGGGTTACACAGGAGACCTATATGGAAATTGCACTGGACAGGGTACAGAGGAGATATAGTAGTATGTTGTACTAGAGAAGTTACAGCGGAGATTTACCAAGATGTTGCACTTTAGAGGGTACAGAGTTGATTTACCAGGATGTTGCAATGGAGCAGATGAAGAGGAGATATACCGACATGTTGCACTGGAGAGGGTACAGGGGAGATTTAGCAGGATGTTGCACTTGGCATAATACTAAGGAGATTTACTACAATATTGCAAAAGAGAGTGTACAGAGGTAATTTACCAGGATGTTGCACTGGAGCTGGTACAGAAGAGATTTACCAGCATATTTCACTAGACAGGCTATAGAGGAGATTTACCTGGATGTTGCACTTGAGAAGTTAGCGGACATTTACCAGGATGTTGCACTGAAGAGGGTACAGAGGTGATTTACCAGAACTTTGCACCGAGACCGTGCAGAGAAGATTTACCAGGATGTTGCCCTGCAGAGCGTGCAGAAGTGATTTACAAGGATGTTGCACTGCAGATGGTACAGAGGGGATTTACAAAAATGTTGCACTACAGGGAGTATCGAGGAGATTTAACAGGATTTTGCACTGGAGAGTGTACAGAGGGTATTTACCAGGATGTTGGACTGGAGAGTGTACAGAGGATATTTAACAGGATATAGCGCTTGAGAGGGTACAGAGAAGATTTATCAGAATGTTGCACTGCAGAGGCTAGACAGGATATTTACAAGGATGTTGCACTGGAGAAGATAGAGAGGTGATTTACTAAATGTTGCACTGGCGAAGGAACAGACGAGATTTAAAACGATATTGCGCTAGAGAGGATTCGGAGGAGATTTAACAGGAAGTTGCACTGGAGAGAGTACAGAGGAGATTTACCAGGAGATTACACTAGAGAGGATGCAGAGAAGATTTACCAGGATGTTGCACTGCAGAGCGTTAAGAGGTGATTTACAAGGATCTTGCACTGGAGACTGTACTGAGGAGATTTACCAGGATGTGGCGCTGAAGGGTGTACCGAGGAGGTTTAACAAGATATTGCAGTAGACATGGTACGAAGTCGATTTTACAGGATATTGCACTAAATGTTTTATAGTGGCGCTTTACCAGGCTCAGGAGAGGGTACTGAGGAGATTTACCAGAATGTTGCAAAAGAGCAGGTATATAGGAGATTTATCAGGTTGTTGTACTGGCGATGGTACAGAGGAGATTTACAAGGATGTTGCCCTAGAGATGTTGCAGATGACATTTACCAGGTTGTTGCACTGCAGAGGGTACAGATCAGATTTACATGAATGTTGCACTGAAGGGAGTACAGCAGAGATTTAACAGAATGTTGCACTGCAGATGTAACGGAGGAGATTTACAAAGATGAGGGAATGGAAAAGGTACAGAGGAGATTTACCAGGATGTTGCACATGAGAGTCTACAGGGGAGATTTACCAGGATGTTGCAATGGAGAGTGTACATAGGAGAATCAACAGGAAGTTGCACTTGGGAGGGTGCAGCGGAGATTTACCAGTATGTTGCACTACGATGGTACAGAAGAGATTTACCAGGATGTTATACTGGTGAGGGTACAGAAGTGATTTACCAGGATGTTGCACTAGAGAGGATACAGAGGAGATTTACCAGGGGATGTTGCACTGTAGAGAGAACAGGGTAGATTTACCAGGGTATGTTGCACTGTAGAGCATAAAGGGTAGATTTACCAGAATATTGGACTAGAGAGGGTAAAGAGGAGATTTACCAGGATGCTGTACTAGAGAGGTTAGAGAGGTGATTTACAAGGATGTTGCACTGCGAGGGTACAGAAGATATTTACCAGGATGTTACACTAGTGATGGTACAGAAGTGATTTACCAGGATGTTGCACTGGAGAGGGTACAGAGACGATTTCCATGATGTTGCACTGGAGAGGTTACAGAGGAGATTTACCAGGGGATGTTGCACTGTAGAGAGAACAGGGTAGATTTACCAGAATATTGCACTAGAGAGGGTACAGAGGAGATTTACCAGGATGTTGCGCTAGAGAGGGTGTAGAGGAGATTTACTAGGATGTTGCACAAAAAGGATGCAGAGTAGATTTACGAGGATGTTGCATTAGAGAGGGTACAGAGGAGATTTACCAGGATGTTATAATGGAGAGGGTAGCGAGGAGATTTAGCAGGTTGTTGCTCTAGCGACGTACAGAGGAGATTAGTCAGGATGTTGCAGTGGAAAGGTTGCAGAGGAGATTTACCAGGAAGTTGCACAGGAGAGGGTACAGATGAGATTTACCAGGATGTTCCACTAGAGATGAAACAGAGAAGATTTCCCAGGATGTTGCACTGGAGAGGTTACAATGGAGACTTACCTGGATGTTGAACAGAAGATGGTACAGAGGAGATTTACCATTATGTTGCACTAGAGTGCGAACAGAGGAAATTTACCAGGTTATTGCACTATAGAGCTACAGAGGAGTTTACCAGCATGTTGCACTGGAGAGATTACAGAGGAGACTTACCAGGATGTTGAACTAGAGAGGGTACAGAGGAGATGTTCCTACATGTTGCTCTAGAGCTGTTGCAGTGGAAATTTACCCGGATGTTCCACTGGAGAGAGTACAAATGAGATTTGCCAGGAAGTTGCACTAGAGAGGGTACTGTGCAATTTTAACAGGATGTTGCACTAGAGAGGAAACAGAGGAGATTTACCAGGATGATCCACTAGAGAGGATACAGAGAATATTTACCAGAATGATGCACTGGAGTGTGTGCAGAGGAGATTAACCAGGATGTTGCACCGAGAGCGTGCAGAGGAACTTTACCAAGATGTTGGACTGTAGGGGTACAGAGGAGATTTACCAGGATGTTCCAGTGGAGTGGGTACAGAGGAGATTTAACAGGATGTTTCACTGGAGAGGGTACAGAGGTGATTTACCAGGATATTGCACTGCAGTGGGTACAGAGGATTTTAACCAGGATGTTACACTGTCGAGGGTACAGAAGAGATTTACCAGGATGTTACACTAGAGAGGGTAAATAGGAGATTTACCAGAATGTTGCACCAGAGAGGATACAGACGATATTTACTAGGATGTGGACCAGGGAGGGTACAACGGAGATTTACCTGGAAGTTGCAGGGAGAGTGTGAAAAGGACATTTAAAAGGATGTTGCACTGTTGAATGTACAGAGGAAATTTAACAGGATGGTGCGCTAGATTTCATGCAGAGGAGATTTACTAGATAGTTACACTGGAGGAGTTACAGAGGAGATTTACCAGGATATTGCTGAAGACAGGCTACAGAGAGATATAGCAGGTGTTGTACTAGAAAAGTTATAGTGGAGAGTTACCAAGATGTTGCACTGGATAGGGTGGAGAGGTGACTTACCAGGATGTTACACCTGAGCAGGTACGTAGGAGATTTACCAGCATGTTGCCAGGAGAGGTCACAGGGGAGATTTACCAGAATGTTGCACTGGAAAGAATACAGAGGAGATTTACCAGGATGTTGCACTGGAGCGTGTACAGAAGAGATTTAACAGGATATTGCACTATACACGGTACAGAGGAGATTTACAAGGATGTTGCAATGGAGAGGGTACAGAGGTGATTTTCAGTTTGTTGCACCGGAGCGGTACAGATGAGATTTACCAGGTTGATGCACTAAATAGTTTACAGAGGAGATTTACCAGGATGTTGCACTAGAGAGATTGCAGAGGAGATTTACCAGGATGTCGCACTGCAGAGGGTAAAGAGGAGATTTACAAAAATGTTGCACTAGAGAAGGTACAGAGAAGGTTTTCCAGAATGTTGCACTATAGAGGGTGCTGTGGAGTTAATGCAGGATGTTGCACTGCAGAGCGTGCAGAGGTGATTTACAAGGATGTTGCACTGGAGAGTGTGCAGATGAGATTTACCAGTATGTTACACTAGAGAGGGTGCAGAGGGGGTTTACCAGGATGTTGCACTGGAGAGGGTACAGAGGTGATTTACCAGGATGTTGAACTGCGAGGGTACAGAATAGATTTACCAGGATGTTACACTAGTGAGGGTACAGAGGTGATTTACCAGGATGTTTCACTGGAGAGGGTACAGAAGAGATTTGCAACGACGTTGCCTTGGAGTGGTTATAGAGGAGATTTACCAGGGGATGTTTCACTATAGAGAGTACAGGGTAGATTTACCAGAACATTGCACTAGAGAGGGTACAGAGGAGATTTACCAGGATGTTGCTCTAGAGAGGATGCAGACGAGATTAACTGGGATGTTGCACTAGAAAGGAGGCACAGCAGATTTATGAGGATGTTGCACTAGAGAGGGTGCAGAGGAGATTTACCACGCTGTTGCAATGCAGAGGGTTGAGACGAGATTTGCCAGGACGTTACACTGGAGAGATTAGAGGGGAGATTTAGCAGGTTGTTGCATTGGTGAGGGTACAGAGGAGATTCAACAGGATGTTGCAGTGGAGCGGTTGCAGAGGAGATTTACCAGGATGTTGCACGGGAGAGGGTATAGAGGAGATTTACCAAGATGTTCCACGAGAGATGACACAGAGAAGATTTACGAGCATGTTTCACTGGAGAGGTTACAAAGGAGACTTCCCAGGACATTAAACCGAGAGCGTGCACAGGAGATTTACCAGGATGTTGGAGTGGAGAGTGTACAGAGCAGATTTACCTGGATGTTGGAGATAGTACAGACGGGATTTACCAGCATGTTGCACTTGGGAGGGTACTGAGGAGATTTACCAGGTTATTGCACTATAGAGGGTAAAGAGGAGTTTTAGCAGGATGCTACACTAAAGAGGGTACAGAGAAGATTCTCCAGGATGTTCCACTAGATAGGTACAGTGGAGATTCACCATCATGTTGCACTGGGGCGATTACTGAAGAGAGTTGCCAGGATGTTGCACTGGGATAGATACAGAGGAGGTTTATCAGGATATTGCACTAGAGAGGGTACAGAGGAGATTTCACAGGATGTTGCACTAGAGACATAACAGAAGAGATTTACCACGATGTTGCACTAGAGAGGGTACAGAGGAGATTTAACAGGATGTTGCTCTAGAGAGGGAACAGATGAGATTTACCAGGATGATCCACTAGAGAAGATACATAGAATATTTACCAGAATATTGCACTGGAGAGGGTACAGAGCAGCTTTACCAGGATGTTGGAGTGGAGGGGCTACAGAGGAGATTTAGCAGGATGTTCCAATGGAGTGGGTACAGAGGAGATTTACCAGGATGTTGCACCAGATAGAATAGTGACGAGATTTACTAGGATGCGGCCCTGGGAGGGTACAGAGGAGATTCACCAGAATGTTCCAACCAGGCAGGGTACAGAGTAGATTTCCCACAATGTTGCACTAGTGAGGTTACAGAGGAAATTTAGCAGGATATTGCAGAAAGGTTACAACGGAGATTTACCAGGGTGTTGAACAGAGAGGGTGTAAAGGACATTTAAAAGGATGTTGCACATGCGAAGGTACAGAGGAGATTTAACAGAATGTTGCACTAGAGAGGATGCAGAAGAGATTTACTAGTTAGTTGCACTGGAATGGTTACAGAGGAGATTTACCGAGATATTGCACTAGACAGGATGCAGAGTGATATAGCAGGATGTTGTACTAGAGAAGTTACGTCGGAGAATTACCAAGATGTTGCACTGGAGAGGGTACAGAGGTGATTTACCAGTATGTTACATCGCAGCAGGTAAAGAGGACATTTACCAGGATGTTGCACTGGAGAGGGTACAGAGATCATTTACCAGGATGTTGCACTGGAGAGGGTACAGAGCAGATTTACCAGTATATTGCACCGAATGCGTGCAGAGAAGATTTAACAGGATGTTGCTCTGCAGAGCATGCAGAGGTTATTTACAAGGATGTTGCACTGCAGATGGTACAGAGGAGATTTACCAAAATGTTGCACTACAGGAAGTATCGAGGAGATTTAACAGGATTTTGTACTGGAGAGTGTACAGACGATATATACCAAGATGTTGTACTCGAGACTGTACAGAGGATATTTAACAGGATATTGCACTTGAGAGGATGCAGAGAAGATTTACAAGAAGGTTGCACTGCGGAGGCCAGAGACGATATTTACAAGGATGTTGCAATAGAGAGGGTAGAGAGGAGATTTACCAGATGTTGCATTGGCGAAGGAACAGAGGAGATTTAAAAGGATATTGCGCTAAAGAGGATTCAGAGGAGATTTAACAGGATGTTGCACTGGAGAGAGTACAGAGGAGATTTACCAGGAGGTTGCACTAAAGATGGAGCAGAGGAGATTTACCAGGATGTTGCACTGCAGAGCGTGAAGAGGAGATTTACAAGGATCTTGCACTGGATAGTGTACTGAGGAGATTTACCAGTATGTGGCACTGGAGGGTGTACCGAGGAGATTTAACAAGATATTGCACTAGATAGGATACAGAGGCGATTAACCAGGATGTTGCTCTAAAGAGGTTATAGCGGAGATTTACCAAGGTGTTGAACAGGAGAGGGTACTGAGGAGATTTACCAGGATGTTGCAACAGAGCAGGTATATAGGAGATTTATCAGGTTGTTGCACTGGCGATGGTACAGAGGAGATTTACAAGGATGTTGCCCTAGAGAGGGTGCAGATGACATTTACAAGAATGTTGCACTGCAGAGGTTAGAGAGCAGATTTACTTGAATGTTGCACTGAAGGGAGTACAGCGGAGATTTAACAGAATGCTGCTCTGCAGAGGGTACAGAGGAGATTTACAAAGATGAGACACTAGAGAGGTTACAGAGGAGATTTATCAGGATGTTGCACATGAGAGGCTACAGAGGAGATTTACCAGGATGTTGCACTGGAGTTTGTACATAAGAGAATCACCAGGAAGCTGCACTTGTGAGGGTACAGTGGAGATTTACCAATATGTTGAATTACGATGGTACAGAAGAGATTTACCAGGATGTTACACTGGAGAGCGTACAGAAACGATTTACCAGGATGTTGCACTGTAGAGCGTACAGGGTAGATTTACCAGAAAATTGCACTAGAGAGGGTGCAGAGGAGATTTACCTGGATGTTGATGTAGAGAGGTTACAGAGGTGCTTTACAAAGATGTTGCACTGCGAGGTTACAGAAGATATTTAACAGGCTTTTACACTAGTGATGGTACTGAAGGTGATTTACCAGGATGTTGCACTGGAGAGGGTACAGAAACGATTTCCCATGATGTTGCACTGGAGAGGTTACAGAGGAGATTTACCAGTGGATGTTGCACTGTAGTGCGTACAAGGTAGATTTAACAGAATATTGCACTAGAGAGGGTAGAGAGGAGATTTACCAGGAGTTGCACTAGATAGAGAGGATGCAGAGGAGATTTAGTAGGATGTTGCACTAGAAAGGATGCAGAGGAGATTTACAAGAATGTTGCACTAGAGAGGCTACAGAGGAGATTTACCTGGATGTCATACTGGAGAGCGTAGCGAGGAGATTTAGCAGTTTGTTGCGCTGGCGAGGTACAGAGGAGATTCAACAGGATGTTGCAGTGGAGAGGTTGCTGACGAGATTTACCAGGATGTTGCACAGGAGAAGGTACAGAGGAGATTTACCAGGATGTTCCACTAGAGATGATACAGAGAAGATTTCCCAGGATGTTGCACTAGAAAGGTTGCAAAGGAGACTTACCTGGATGTTGAACAGAATATGGTACAGAGGAGATTTACCATTATGTTGCAGTAGAGTGGGGACAGAGGAGATATACCAAGTTATTGCACTATAGAGCTACAGAGAAGATTTACCAGCATGTTGCTGTAGAGAGGTTGCATTGGAGATTTACCATGATGTTGCACTGGAGAGAGTACAAAGGAGATTCATCAGTAGGTTGCACTAGTAAGGGTACAAGGAGATTTCTCAGGATGTTGCAATAGAGAGGGAACGGAGGAGATTTACCAGGATGTTGCACTGGAGAGGGTACAGAGGAGATTTAACAGGATGTTGCTCTAGAGAGGGAACAGAGGAGATTTACCAGGATGAACCACTAGAGAGGATACATAGAATATTTACCAGAATGTTGCACTGGAGAGGGTACAGAGGAGCTTTACCAGGATGTTGGACTGGAGGGGCCATAGAGGAGATTTACCATGATTTCCAGTGGAGTGGGTACAGAGGAGATTTCCCGGGATGTCGCACGAGAGAGGATAGAGAAGAGATTTACTAGGATGTGACCCTGGGAGGGTACAGAGGAGATTTCCCACAATGTTGCACTAGTGAGGGTACAGAGGAAATTTACCCGGATATTGCAGAGAGGTTATAACGGAGATTTACCAGGGTGTTGTAGGGAGAGGGTGCAAATGACATTTAAAAGGATGTTGCACTGGCGAAGGTACAGAGGAGATATAACAGAATATTGCGCTAGAGAGGATGCAGAGGAGATTTACTAGGGAGTTACACTGGAGGGGTTACAGAGGAGATTTACCAGGATATTGCAATAGAAAGGATACAGAGAGATATAGCAGGATGTTGCACTAGAGAAGTTACGGTGGAGATTTACCAAGATGTTGCACTGGAGAGGGATCAGAGGTGATTTACCAGGATGTTGCACTGGAAACAACACAGAGGAGATTTACCAGGATGTTGCACTCGAGGGGGTACAGATGAGATTTACCAGGATATTGGACTAGACAGGGTACAGAGGAGATTTACCAAGATGTTGCACTAGAGAAGTTACAGCGGATATTTAGCAGGATGTTGCACTGGAGATGGTACAGAGGTGATTTTCCAGCTTGTTGCACCAGAGCGGTACAGATGAGATTTACGAGGTTGATGCCTTAAAAAGTGTACAGAGGAGATTTACAAGGATGTTGCACTAGTGAGGTGAAGAGGAGATTTACCAGGATGTCGCACTGCAGAGGTTACGGAGGAGATTTACAAAAATGTAGCACTGGAGAAGCTACAGAGGAGATTTTGCTGGACGATGCTCTAGAGAGGGTGCAGAGGAGATTTAACAGCATGTTACACTGGAGAGTGTACAGATGAGATTCACCAGGATGTTGCACTAGAGATGGTACAGAGGAGATTAATCATGATGTTCCACTAGAGACGATACAGAGAAGATTTAGCAGGATGTTGCACTGCAGAGGGAACAGAGGAGATTTACCTGGATGTTGCACTGAGAGCCTGCAGAGTTGCTCCATAAGGATGTTGCATTGCAGATGGTATAGAGGAGATTTACAAAATTCTTGCATTAGATGGAGTACAGAGGAGATTTAACAGGATTTTACACTGAAGGGTGTACAGAGATATTTACCAGGGTGTTGTACTGGAGAGTGTACAGAGGATATTTAACAGGATATTGCCCTTGAGAGGGTGCAGAAGAGATTTACCAGAATGTTGCACCGCAAAGTTTACAGAGGTGATTTACAAAAATATTGCACTAGAGAGGGTAGAAAGGAGATTTACCAGGCTGTTGCACTTTCGAAGGAACAGAGGAGATTTAACACGATGTTGTGCTAGAGAAGTTTTCGAGGCGATTTACCAGAATGTTGCACTGGACAGATTACAGAGGAGATTAACAGGATGATGCACTAGAGAGGGGGCAGAGGAGATTTACCAGGATGTTGCACTGCAGACCGTGCAGGGGTGATTTATCAGGATGTTGCACTGGAGTGTGTACAGATGAGATTTACCAGTATGTTGCACTGCGAGGGTACAGAAGAGATTTAAAAGGATGTTTCACTCGTGAAGTTACAGAGATGATTTACCAGGATCTTGCACTAGAGATGGTACAGAACAGATTGACCACGATGTTGCACTGGAGAGAATGCAGATGGGAATTACCAGGGGATGTTGCACTGTAGAGAGTACAGAGTAGATTCATCAGAATATTGCACTAGAGAGGGTACAGAGGAGATTTACCAGAATGTTGTTCTAGAGAGGGTGCAGAGGAGGTTTACCACGATGTTACACTGCATAGGGTACAGACGAGATTGACCAGGACATTACACTGGAGAGCTTAGCAAGGAGAATTAGCAATTTGTTGCACTGGTGAAGTCACAGTGGAGATTCAACATGATTTTTCAATGGAGAGGTTGCAGAGGAAATTTACCAGGATGTTCCACTAGAGATGATACAGAGAAGATTTACAAGGTCGTTTCACAGGAGAGGTTATAAAGGAGACTTACCAGGATATTACACCGAGAGCATGCAGAGGAGATTTAACAGGTTGTTTGAGTGGAGAGGGTACAGAGGAGATTTATCAGGATGTTTCACTAGAGGGGGTACAGAGGAGATTTACCACGTTATTGCACTATAGATGGTAAAGAGGACTTTTAGCAGGATGTGACACTAGAGAGGGTAGAGAAGAGATTTTCCGGGATGTTCCAATAGCGAGCTACAGAGGAGAATTACCAGCATGTTGCACTGGAGAGATTACAGAGGAGATTTACCAGGATGTTGCATTAGAGAGGGTGCAGCGGAGCCTTACATGGATGTTGCACTGGGGAGAGTATAGAGGAGATTTAGTAGGTAGTTGCACTGGAGAGGGCACAAAGGATATTTATCAGGATGTTGCAATAGAATGGGTACAGAGGAGATTTTCCAGGATGTTGCTCTAGAGAGGGTGCAGCGGCGACTTACCATGATGTTGCACTGGAGGGAGTACAGAGGAGATTTACCAGGATGTTGCACTAGAGAGGGTACAGAGGAGATTTACCAGGATGTTGCACCGAGAGCTTGCAGAGGACATTTCCCAGGAGGTTGGACTGGGTACAGAGGAGTTTTACCAGGATGTTACACTAGAGAAGATACAGAGGAGATTTACCAGGATGTTACACTAGAGAGGTTAGAGAGCAGATTTACCAGGAATATGCACCAGAGAGGATACAGATGCGATTTACTAGGATGTGGCCATGGGAGCGTACAGAGGAAATTCACAAGAAAGATTCTCCAGACAACGTACAGAGGAGATTTACAAAAATGTTGCACTAGTGAGTGTACAGACGACATTTACCTGGATATTGCAGAGATGATATAACGGAGATTAACCAGGATGTTGCAGGTAGAGCGTTCAAAGGACATTTAAAAGGATGTTGCAATGGCGAATGTACAGAGGAGATTGACCAGGATGTTGCATCGGAGTAGGTACAGAGGAGATTTACCAGGGTGTTGCACTGGAGAGGGTACATGGGAGATTTACCAGGATATTGCACTTGATAAGTCACAGCGTATATTTACCAGCATGTTGCACTGGAGAGGGTGCAGAGGAGGTTTACCAGGATGTCGGACTGCAGAGAGTACAGAGGAGATTTACAATAATTTTGCACTAGAGAAGGTACAGAGGAGATTTTGCAGGATGATGCTCTAGAGAGGGTGCAGTGGAGATTCACCAGGATGTTGCACTGCAGAGAGTACAGAGTAGATTCACCAGGATGTTGTACAAGAGAGGGTACAGAGGAGATTTAACAGGATGTTCCACTAGAGAGGATACAGAGAAAATGTAGCAGGACGTTGCACTGGAGAGGTTACAGAGGAGATTTAGCAGGATGTTGCACTAGAGAGGGTATAGAGGAGATTGACCAGGATGTTGCACTGGAAAGAATACAGAGAAGATTTACCAGGATGTTGCATTGGAGCATGTACAGCTGAGATTTACCAGGATATTGTACTAGACGGGGTACAGAGGAGATTTACCAGGAAGTTGCACTTTAGAAGTTACAGCGGATATTTTCCAGGGTGTTGCACTGGAGAGGGTACAGAGGTGATTTTCAGTTTGTTGCCCGGAAGCGGTACTGATGAGATTTACCAAGTTGATGCACTAAAGATTTTACAGAGGAAATTTATCAGGATGTTGCACTATAGAGGGTACAGAGCAGATTTAACAGAATGTTGCACTAGAGAGCGAACAGAGGAGATTTACCAGGATGATGTAGTAGACAGGATAGAAAGAAGTTTTACCAGAATGTTGCACTGGAGCAGGTACAGAAGTTTTACCAGGATGTTTCACCGAGAGCATGCAGAGGACATTTACCAGGAGGTTGGACTGGAGAGGTACAGAGAAGATTTATCAGGATGTTACAGTGGAGTGGGTACAATGGAGGTTTAGCAGGATGTTACATTAGAGAAGGTACAGACGAGATTTACCAGGATGTTGCACTAGAGAGGGAACAGAGCAGATTTACCAGGATGTTGCAGCAGAGAGGATATGACGAGATTTACTAGGATGTGGCCCTGGGAGTGTACAGAGGAGATTCACAAGAATGTTCCTCCAGAGATCGTACTGAGGAGATTTACAAGAGTGAGTGTTCAGACGAAATTTACCAGGATATTGCAGAGAAGTTAAAACGGAGATTAACCAGGATGTTGCAGGGAGAGCGTTCAAAGGACATTTAAAAGGATGTTGCAATGGCAAAGGTGCAGAAGAGATTTAACTGGTTGATGCTCTAGAGAGGATGCACAGGAGATTTACTACGTATTTGCAATAGAGGGGTTACAGAGATGATTTACAAGGATATTGCACTAGACAGGGAACAGAGATATATAGCAGGATGTTGTACTAGAGAAATTACGACAGAAATTTACAAAGATGTTGCACTGGAGTCGGTACAGAGTTGATTTACCAGGATGTTGCATCGGTGTAGGTACAGAAGAGATTTACCAGCATGTTGCACTGGAGAGAATACAGGGGTGATTTACCAGGATGTTGCACTTGATAAGTCACAGCGGATATTTACCAGGATGTTGCACTGGAGAAAGTGCAGAGGAGATGTAGCAGGATGTCGCACTGCAGAGGGTACAGAAGAGGTTTACAATAATCTTGCACTAGAGAAGGTACAGAGGAGATTTACCAGGATGATGCTCTAGAGAGGGTGCAGTGGGGATTTACCAGGATGTTGCACTGGAGAGGGTACAGAGTAGATTCAACAGGATGTTGTACAAGAGAGGGTACAGAAGAGATTTAACTTGATGTTCCACTAGAGAGGATAAAGAGAAAATGTAGAAGGATGTTGCACTGGAAAGGTACATAGGAGATTTGCCAGGATGTTGCACTAGAGAGGGTAGAGAGGAGATTTACCAGGATGTTGCACTGGAAATAATAAAGAGAAGATTTACCAGGATGTTGCACTGGAGCGTGTACAGATGATATTTACCAGGATATTCTACTAGACAGGGTTCAGAGGAGATTTACCAGGATGTTCCACTTTAGAAGTTACAGCGGATATTTACCAGGATGTTGCACTGGAGAGTGTACAGAGGTGATTTTCAGTTTGTTGCACCGAGGCGGTACTAATGAGATTTACCAAGTTGATGCACTAAAGAGTTTACAGAGGAGATTTAGCAGGATGCTGCACTAGAGAGGTTGCAGAGGAGATTTACCAGAATGTCGCCCTGCAGAGTGTACAGAGGAGATTTACAAAAATGTTGCACTAGAGAAGGTGCAGATGAGATTGTCCAGGATGATGCTCTAGAGAGGGTGCTGTGGAGATAATCCAGGATGTTGCACTGCAGAGCGTGCAGAGGAGATTTACAAGGATGTTGCATTGGAGAGTTTACAGGTGAGATTTACCAGTAGGTTGCACTAGAGAGAGTGCTGAGGAGATTTACCCGGATCTTTCACTGGAGATGGTAGTGATGTGATTTACCAGGATGTTGCACTGCGAGGGTACAGAAGAGATTTACCAGGATGTTACACTAGTGAGGGTACAGAGGTGATTTACCAGAATGTTGCACTGGAGAGGGTACAGAAGAGATTTACTAGGATGTTGCACTAGAAAGGATGCAGAGGATATTTACAATGATGTTGCACTAGAGAGGGTGCAGAGGAGATTTACCACGATGTTGCAATGCAGAGGGTTGAGACGAGATTTAGCAGGACGTTATACTGGAGAGGGTAGCGAGGAGATTGAGCAGGTTGTTGCATTGGCGAGGGTACAGAGGAGATTCAACAGCATGTTGCAGTGGAGAGGTTGCAGAGGTGATTTACTAGGATGTTGCACTGGAGAGGGTATAGAGGAAATTTTCCAAGATGCTCCACTAGAGATGATACAGAGAAGATTTACCAGGATGTTGCACTTGAGAGCTTACAAAGGAGACTTCCCAGGATATTAAACCGAGAGCGTGCAGATAAGTTTTACCAGGCTGTTGGAGTGGAGAGGGTACAGTGCAGATTTAACTGCATGTTTAACAGGAGATGGCACAGAGGAGATTTAACAGCATGTTGCACTAGAGAGGGTGCTGAGGAGATTTACCAGATTATTGCATTATAGAGGTACAAAGGAGTTTTAGCAGGATGTTACATTAGAGATTGTACAGAGGAGATTTTCCAGGATGTTCCACTAGAGAGGCACAGAGGAGATTCACCATGATGTTGCACTGGAGCGATTACGGAGGAGATTTACCAGGATGTTGCGCTGGGGAGGATACAGATGAGATTTACCAGGATGTTGCCCTAGAGTGTGTACAGAGGAGATTTTCCAGGATGTTGTTCTAGAGAGGGCGCAGTGGAGATTTACCAGGATGTTGCCCTGGAGAAATTACAGAGGAGATTTACCAAGAGGTTGCACTAGAGAGGGTATAGAGGAGATTTAACAGGATGTTGCACTAGAGAGGGAACAGAAGAGATTTACCAGGATGTAGCACTAGATATGATACAGAGTTGATTTAACAGGATATTGCTCTAGAGAGGGAACAGAGGAGATTTACCAGGATAAACCACTAGAGAGGATACAGAGAATATTTACCAGAATGTTGCACTGCAGAGGGTACAGGGGAGCTTTACCAGGATGTTGGATTGTAGTGGGTAAAGAGGAGATTTACCAGGATGTTGCACCGGAGAGGATAGAGGCGAGATTTACTAGGATGTGGCCCTGGGAGAGTACAGACGAGATTCACCAGAATATTTCACCCAGGCAGGGTACAGAGGAGATTTCACACAATGTTGCACTAGTGAGGGTACAGACGAAATTTACCAGGATATCGCAGCGAGATTACAACGGGGATTTACCAGGGTGTTGTAGGGAGAGGGTGCAAAGGAAATTTTAAACGATGTTGCACGGGCGAAGTGACAGAGGAGATTTAACAGAAATTTGCGCTAGAGAGGATGCAGAGGAGATTTAGTAGGTAGTTGCACTGGAGCGATTACAGAGGAGATTTACCAGGATATTGCACTAGACAGGATAGAGAGAGACATAGCAGGATGTTGTACTAGAGAAGTAACAGCGGAGATTTACCAAGATGTTGCACTGGAGAGGGTACAGAGGTGATTTACCAGGATGTTGCAACGGAGCAGTTACAGAGGAGATTTAACAGCATGTTGCTTTGGAGAGGGTACAGGGGAGATTTACCAGGATGTTGCACTGGAAAGAATACAGAGGAGATTTACCAGGATGTTGCACTAGTGAGGTGAAGAGGAGATTTACCAGGATGTCACTCTGCAGAGGGTACAGAGGAGATTTACAAAAATGTAGCACTAGAGATGGTGCAGAGGAGATTTTCCAGCTTGATGCTCGAGAGAGGCTGCAGTGGAGATTTACCATGATGTTGCACAATAGAGGATACAGAGAAGATTTAGAAGGATGTTGCACTGGAGAGGGTACATAGGAGATTTACCATCATGTTGCACTGAGAGCATGCAGAGTTGCTTCACAAGGATGTTGCTTTGCAGATGGTACAGAGGAGATTTACAAAAATGTTGCATTAGAGGGAGTACAGAGGAGAGTTAACAGGATTTTGAACTGGAGGGTGTACAGAGGATATTTACCAGGATGTTGTACTGGAGAGTTTACAGAGGATATTTAAGTGGATATTTTATTTGAGAGGGTGCAGAAGGGATTTACCACAATGTTGCACTGCAGATGGTAGAGAGGTGATTTACATGAATATTGCACTAGATAGGGTAGAAAGGAGATTTAACAGGATGTTGCACTGGCGAAAGAACAGATGAGATTTAACAGGATGTTGTGCTAGGGAAGTTTCAGAGGAGATTTACAAGAATGTTGCACTGGACAGATTACAGAGGAGATTAGCAGGATGTTGCACTAGAGAGGTTGCAGAGGAGATTTACCAGGATGTTGCACTGCAGAGAGTACAGAGGAGATTTACAATAATTTTGCACTAGAGAAGGTACAGAGGAGATTTTCCAGAATGATGCTCTAGAGAGGGTGCAGTGGAGAATTACCAAGATGTTGCACTGGAAAGGGTACAGAGTAGATTCCCCATGATGTTGCACAAGAGGGGGTACTGAGGAGATTTAACAGGATGTTCCACCAGAGAGGATACAGAGAAAATGTAGCAGGATGTTTCACTGGAGATGGTACAGAGGAGATTTACCAGGATGTTGCACTGTGAGCGTGCAGCTGAGAATTACCAGGATATTGCTCTGCAAAGCGTGCAGAGGTGCTTTACAAGGATGCTGCACTGCAGATGCTACAGAGCAATTTACATAAATGTTTTACTAGAGGGATTACTTAGGAGATTTAACAGGATTTTGCACTGAGAGTGCTCGGAGGGTATTTACCAGGTGATGTACTGGAGAGTGTACAGAGGATATTTAACAGGATAATTGAGAAGTTGCAGTGCAGATTTACCAGAATGTTGCACTGCAGAGTGTAGAGAAGAGATTTACAAGTATGTTGCAGAAGAGAGGGTAGATAGGAGTTTTACCAGGAAGTTGCACTGGCGAAGGAACAGTGGAGGTTTAACAGGATGTTGTGCTAGAGAGGATTCAGAGGAGTTTTACCAGTATGTTGCACTGGAGAGGTTACAGAGGAGATTGGCAGGATGTTGCACTAGAGAAGGTGCAGAGGAGATTTACCAGGATGTTGCACTGCGTGGGTACAGAAGAGATTTACGAGGATGTTACACTAGTGAGGGTACAGAGGTGATTTACCAGAATGTTGCACTGGAGAGGGTACAGAGAGATTAACTAGGATGTTGCACTAGAAAGGATGCAGAGGATATTTACAATGATGTTGCACTAGAGAGGGTGCAGAGGAGATTTACCACGATGTTGCAATGCAGAGGGTTGAGATGAGATTTACCAGGACGTTACACTGGAGAGGGTAGCGAGGAGATTGTGCAGGTTGTTGCATTGGCGAGGGTACAGAGGAGATTCAACAGGATGTTGCAGTGGTGAGGTTGCAGAGGTGATTTACCAGGATGTTGCACTGGAGAGGGTATAGAGGAAATTTACCAAGATGTTCCACTAGAGATGATACAGAGAAGATTTACCAGGATGTTGCACTTGAGAGGTTACAAAGGAGACTTCCTAGGATATTAAACCGAGAGCGTGCAGATAAGTTTTACCAGGCTGTTGGAGTGGAGAGGGTACAGTGCAGATTTAACTGCATGTTTAACAGGAGATGGCACAGAGGAGATTTACCAGCATGTTGCACTAGAGAGGGTGCTGAGGAGATTTACCAGGTTATTGCACTATAGAGGTACAACGGAGTTTTAGCAGGATGTTACATTAGAGATGGTACAGAAGAGATTTTCCAGGATGTTTCACTAGAGAGGCACAGAGGAGATTCACCATGATGTTGCACTGGAGCGATTACGGAGGAGATTTACCAGGATGTTGCGCTGGGGATGATACAGAGGAGATTTACCAGGATGTTGCACTAGAGAGTGTACAGAGGAGATTTTCCAGGATGTTATTCTAGAGAGGGTGCAGTGGAGATTTACCAGGATGTTGCCCTGGAGAAAGTACAGAGGAGATTTACCAGGAGGTTGCACTAGAGAGGGTATAGAGGAGGTTTAACAGGATGTTGCACTAGAGAGGGAATAGAAGAGATTTACCAGGATGTTGCACTAGATATGATACAGAGTTGATTTAACAGGATATTGCTCTAGAGAGGGAACAGAGGAGATTTACCAGGATAAACCACTAGAGAGGATACAGAGAATATTTACCAGAATGTTGCACTGCAGAAGGTACAGGGGAGCTTTACCAGGATGTTGGATTGTAGTGGGTAAAGAGGAGATTTACCAGGATGTTGCACCGGAGAGGATAGAGGCGAGATTTACTAGGATGTGGCCCTGGGAGAGTACAGACGAGATTCACCAGAATATTTCACCCAGGCAGGGTACAGAGGAGATTTCACACAATGTTGCACTAGTGAGGGTACAGACGAAATTTACCAGGATATCGCAGCGAGATTACAACGGAGATTTACCAGGGTGTTGTAGGGAGAGGGTGCAAAGGAAATTTTAAACGATGTTGCACGGGCGAAGGGACAGAGGAGATTTAACAGAAATTTGCGCTAGAGAGGATGCAGAGGAGATTTAGTAGGTAGTTGCACTCGAGCGGTTACAGAGGAGATTTACCAGGATATTGCACTAGACAGGATAGAGAGAGACATAGCAGGATGTTGTACTAGAGAAGTAACAGCGGACATTTACCAAGATGTTGCACTGGAGAGGGTACAGAGGTGATTTACCAGGATGTTGCAACGGAGCAGTTACAGAGGAGATTTAACAGCATGTTGCTTTGGAGAGGGTACAGGGGAGATTTACCAGGATGTTGCACTGGAAAGAATACAGAGGAGATTTACCAGGATGTTGCACTAGTGAGGTGAAGAGGAGATTTACCAGGATGTCACTCTGCAGAGGGTACAGAGGAGATTTACAAAAATGTAGCACTAGAGATGTTGCAGAGGAGATTTTCCAGCTTGATGCTCTAGAGAGGGTGCAGAGGAGATTTACCATGATGTTTCACAGTAGAGGATACAGAGAAGAATTAGAAGGATGTTGCACTGGAGAGGGTAGATAGGAGATTTACCATCATGTTGCACTGAGAGCGTGCAGAGTTGCTTCACAAGGATGTTGCTTTGCAGATGGTACAGAGGAGATTTACAAAAATGTTGCATTCGAGGGAGTACAGAGGAGAGTTAACAGGATTTTGAACTGGAGGGTGTACAGAGGATATTTACCAGGATGTTGTACTGGAGAGTTTACAGAGGATATTTAAGTGGATATTGCATTTGAGAGGGTGCAGAAGGGATTTACCACAATGTTACACTGCAGATGGTAGAGAGGTGATTTACATGAATATTGCACTAGATAGGGTAGAAAGGAGATTTAACAGGATGTTGCACTGGCGAAAGAACAGATGAGATTTAACAGGATGTTGTGCTAGGGAAGATTCAGAGGAGATTTACAAGAATGTTGCACTGGACAGATTACAGAGGAGATTAGCAAGATGTTGCACTAGAGAGGTTGAAGAGGAGATTTACCAGGATGTTGCACTGCAGAGAGTACAGAGGAGATTTACAATAATTTTGCACTAGAGAAGGTACAGAGGAGATTTTCCAGAATGATGCTCTAGAGAGGGTGCAGTGGAGATTTACCAAGATGTTGCACTGGAAAGGGTACAGAGTAGATTCACCATGATGTTGCACAAGAGAGGGTACAGAGGAGATTTAACAGGATGTTCCACCAGAGAGGATACAGAGAAAATGTAGCAGGATGTTGCACTGGAGATGGTACAGAGGAGATTTACCAGGATGTTGCACTGTGAGCGTGCAGCTGAGAATTACCAGGATATTGCTCTGCAGAGCGTGCAGAGGTGCTTTACAAGGATGTTGCACTGCAGATGCTACAGAGCAAATAACATAAATGTTTTACTAGAGGGATTACTTAGGAGATTTAACAGGATTTTGCACTGAGAGTGTTCGGAGGGTATTTACCAGGTGATGTACTGGAGAGTGTACAGAGGATATTTAACAGGATAATTGAGAAGTTGCAGTGCAGATTTACAAGAATGTTGCACTGCAGAGTGTAGAGAAGAGATTTACAAGTATGTTGCAGAAGAGAGGGTAGAAAGGAGTTTTACCAGGAAGTTGCACTGGCGAAGGAACAGTGGAGGTTTAACAGGATGTTGTGCTAGAGAGGATTCAGAGGAGATTTACCAGTATGTTGCACTGGAGAGGTTACAGAGGAGATTGGCAGGATGTTGCACCAGAGAAGGTGCAGAGGAGATTTACCAGGATGTTGCACTGCGTGGGTACAGAAGAGATTTACCAGGATGTTACACTAGTGAGGGTACAGAGGTGATTTACCAGAATGTTGCACTGGAGAGGGTACAGAGAGATTAACTAGGATGTTGCACTAGAAAGGATGCAGAGGATATTTACAATGATGTTGCACTAGAGAGGGTGCAGAGGAGATTTACCACAATGTTGCAATGCAGAGGGTTGAGATGAGATTTACCAGGACGTTACACTGGAGAGGGTAGCGAGGAGATTGTGCAGGTTGTTGCATTGGCGAGGGTGCAGAGGAGATTCAACAGGATGTTGCAGTGGAGAGGTTGCAGAGGTGATTTACCAGGATGTTGCACTGGAGAGGGTATAGAGGAAATTTACCAAGATGTTCCACTAGAGATGATACAGAGAAGATTTACCAGGATGTTGCACTTGAGAGGTTACAAAGGAGACTTCCCAGGATATTAAACCGAGAGCGTGCAGATAAGTTTTAACAGGCTGTTGGAGTGGAGAGGGTACAGTGCAGATTTAACTGCATGTTTAACAGGAGATGGCACAGAGGAGATTTACCAGCATGTTGCACTAGAGAGGGTGCTGAGGAGATTTACCAAGTTATTGCACTATAGAGGTACAAAGGAGTTTTAGCAGGATGTTACATTAGAGATGGTACAGAGGAGATTTTCCAGGATGTTTCACTAGCGAGGCACAGAGGAGATTCACCATGATTTTGCACTGGAGCGATTACGGAGGAGATTTACCAGGATGTTGCGCTGGGGATGATACAGAGAAAATTTACCAGGATGTTGCACTAGAGAGTGTACAGAGGAGATTTTCCAGGATGTTATTCTAGAGAGGGTGCAGTGGAGATTTACCAGGATGTTGCCCTGGAGAATGTACAGAGGAGATTTACCAGGAGGTTGCACTAGAGAGGGTATAGAGGAGGTTTAACATGATGTTGCACTAGAGAGGGAATAGAAGAGATTTACCAGGATGTTGCACTAGATAGGATACAGAGTTAATTTAACAGGATATTGCTCTAGAGAGGGAACAGAGGAGATTTACCAGGATATACCACTAGAGAGGATACAGAGAATATTTACCAGAATGTTGCACTGCAGAGGGTACAGGGGAACTTTACCAGGATTTTGGACTGGAGTGGGTAAAGAGGAGATTTACCAGGATTTTGCACCGGAGAGGATAGAGGCGAGATTTACTAGGATGTGGCCCTGGGAGAGTACAGAGGAGATTCACCAGAATATTTTACCCAGGCAGGGTACAGAGAAGATTTCCCACAATGTTGCACTAGTGAGGGTACAGACGAAATTTACCAGTATATTGCAGCGAGATTACAACTGAGATTTACCAGGGTGTTGTAGGGAGAGGGTGCAAAGGAAATTTTAAACGATGTTGCACTGGCGAAGGGACAGAGGAGATTTAACACAAATTTGCGCTAGAGATGATGCAGAGGAGATTTAGTAGGTAGTTGCACTGGAGCGGTTACAGAGGAGATTTACCAGGATATTGCACTAGACAGGATAGATAGAGATATAGCAGGATGTTGTACTAGAGAAGTAACAGCGGAGATTTACCAAGATGTTGCACTGGAGAGGGTGCAGAGGTGATTTACCAGGATGTAGCAAAGGAGCAGTTACAGAGGAGATTTAACAGCATGTTGCTTTGGAGAGGGTACAGGGGCGATTTACCAGGATGTTGCACTGGAAAGAATACAGAGGAGATTTACCAGGATGTTGCACTGGAGCGGGTACAGATGAGATTTACCAGGATATTGCATTTTTTAAGTTACAGCAGATGTTGCACTGGAGAGGGTAGCGAGGTGATTTTCCAGCATGTTGCACCGGAGCGGTACATATGAGATTCACCAGGTTGATGCATTAAAGAATGTACAGAGGAGATTTACCAGGATGTTGCAATAGTGAGGTGAAGAGGAGATTTACCAGGATGTCACTCTGCAGAGGGTACAGAGGAGATTTACAAAAATGTAGCACTAGAGATGATGCAGAGGAGATTTTCCAGGTTGATGCTCTAGAGAGGGTACATAGGAGATTTACCATCATGTTGCACTGAGAGCGTGCAGATTTGCTTCACAAGGATGTTGCATTGCAGATGGTACAGAGGAGATTTACAAAAATGTTGCATTAGAGGGAGTACAGAGGAGAGTTAACAGGATTTTGAACTGGCGGGTGTACAGAGGATATTTACCAGGATGTTGTACTGGAGAGTTTACAGACGATATTTAAGAGGATATTGCATTGAGAGGGTGCAGAAGAGATTTACCACAATGTTGCACTGCAGAGGGTAGAGAGGTGATTTACAAGAATATTGCACTAGAGAGGGTAGAAAGGAGCTTTAACAGGATGTTGCACTGGCGAAGGAACAGATGAGATTTAACAGGATGTTGTGTTACGGAAGATTCAGAGGAGATGTACAAGAATGTTGCACTGGAAAGATTACAGGGGAGATTAGCAGGATGTTGCACTAGAGAGATTGCAGAAGAGATTTACCAGGATGTTGCACCGCAGAGAGTACAGAGGAGATTTACAATAATTTTGCACTAGAGAAGGTACAGAGGAGATTTTCCAAGATAATGCGCTAGAGAGGGTGCAGTGGAGATTTACCAAGATGTTGCACTGGAAAGGGTACAGAGTAGATTCACCATGATGTTGCACAAGAGAGGGTAAAGAGGAGATTTAACAGGATGTTCCACTAGAGAGGATACAGAGAAAATGTAGCAGGATGTTGCACTGGAGAGGGTACAGAGGAGATTTACCAGGATGTTGCACTGTGAGCGTGCAGCTGAGAATTACCAGGATATTGCTCTGCAGAGCGTGCAGAGGTGCTTTACAAGGATGTTGCACTGCAGATGCTACAGAGCAGATTTACATAAATGTTTTACTAGAGGGATTATTTAGGAGATTTAACAGGATTTTGCACTGAGTGTTCGGAGGATATTTACCAGGTGATGTACTGGAGAGTGTACAGAGGATATTTAACAGGATAATTTGGAAGGTGCAGTGCAGATTTACCAGAATGTTGCACTGCAGAGTGTAGAGAAGAGATTTACAAGTATGTTGCAGAAGAGAGGGTAGAAAGGAGTTTTACCAGGAAGTTGCAGTGGCGAAGGAACAGTGGAGGTTTAACAGGATGTTGTGCTAGAGAGGATTCAGAGGAGATTTACCAGTATGTTGCACTGGAGAGGTTACAGAGGAGATTGGCAGGATGTTGCACTAGAGAGGGTGCAGAGGAGATTTACCATGATGTTGCACAAGAGAGGGTACAGAGGAGATTTAACAGGATGTTCCACCAGCGAGGATACAGAGAAAATGTAGCAGGGTGTTGCACTGGAGATGGTACAGAGGAGATTTACCAGGATGTTGCACTGTGAGCGTGCAGCTGAGAATTACCAGGATATTGCTCTGCAGAGCGTGCAAAGGTGCTTTACAAGGATGTTGCACTGCAGATGCTACAGAGGAGATTTACATAAATGTTTCACTAGAGGGATTACTTAGGAGATTTAACAGGATTTTGCACTGAGAGTGTTCGGAGGATATTTACCAGGTGATGTACTGGAGAGTGTACAGAGGGTATTTAACAGGATAATTGAGAGGGTGCAGTGCAGATTTACCAGAATGTTGCACTGCAGATTGTAGAGAGGAGATTTACAAGTATGTTGCAGAAGAGAGGTTAGAAAGGAGTTTTACCAGGAAGTTGCACTGGCGAAGGAACAGTGGAGGTTTAACAGGATGTTGTGCTAGAGAGGATTCAGAGGAGATTTACCAGTATGTTGCACTGGAGAGGTTACAGAGGAGATTGGCAGGATGTTGCACTAGAGAGGGTGCAGAGGAGATTTACCAGGATGTTGCACTGCAGAGCGTGCAGAGATGATTTACAAGGATGTTGCACTGGAGAGTGTACAGATGAGATTTACCAATATGTTGCACGAGAGAGGGTGCAGAGGAGATTTACCAGGATATTGCATTGGAGAGGGTACATAGGTGATTTACCTGGATATTGCACTGCGAGGGTACAGAAGATTTTTACCAGGATGTTACACTAGTGAGGGTACACCGGTGATTTATCAGCATGTTGCAATGGAGAGGGTGCAGAAGATATTTACCACGATGTTGCACTGGAGAGGTTAATTAGGTGATTTACCAGGGGATGTTGCACTGTAGAGAGTACAGGGTAGATATACCAGAATATTGCTGTAGGGAGGGTACAGAAGACATTTACCAGGCTGTTGCACTAGAGAGAATGCAGAGGAGATTTATGAGCATGTTGCATTAGTGAGGGTACAGAGGAGATTTACCACGATTTTGCACTGCAGAGGTTACAAACGAGATTTGCAAGGACATTACACTGGAGAGGGTAGCGAGGAGATTTAGCAAGTTATTGCACTCGCGATGGTACAGTGGAGGTTCAAAAGGATGTTGCAATGCCGAGGTTGCCGCGGAGATTTACCAGGTTGTTGCACTGGAGAGTGTGCAGAGGAGCTTTACCAGGATGTTCCACTAGAGATGATAAAGAGAAGATTTACAAGGATGTTGCACTGGAGAGTGTACAGAATAGATTTACCAGGATGTTGCACTGGAGAGGTTACTGAATAGATTAAACAGAGGCTGTTGCACAGTAGAGAAAACTGGGTAGATTTTCCAGAATATTGCAAAAGAGAGGGTACAAAGGAGATTCACGAGGAAGTTGCACTAGAGATGGTGCAGAGGAGACTTACTAGGATGTTGCACTAGAAAGGATGCAGAGGAGACTTACAAGGAAGTTGCACAAGAGAAAGTACAGACGAGATTTACCAGGATGTTACACTGGAGAGAGTAGCGAGGAGATTTAGCAGGTTGTTGCACTGGTGAGGATAAAGAGGAGATTCAACAGGATGTTTCAGTGGAGAGTTTGCAGAGGAGTTTACCAGGATGTTGCACTGTAGAGGGTACAGAGGAGATTTACCAGGATATTCCACCAGAGATGATACAGAGAAGATTTGCCAGGATGTTGCATTGGAGAGGTTACAAAGTAGACTTGCCAGAATATTACACCGAGAGCGTGAATAGGATATTTACCAGGATATTGGAGTGCAGAGGGTAGAGAGGAAATTTATCTGGTTGTTGAGCAGGAGATGATACAGAGGATATTTACCAGTATGTTGCACTACAGAGGGTATAGATGAGATTTACCAGGTTATTGCACTGTAGAGTGCACAGGGGAGATTTACCAGAATATTGCACTAGAGACGTGCAGAGGAGATTTACTAGGATGTTGCACTAGAGAGGATGCAGATGAGATTCACCAGGATGTTGCACTGGTGAGGGTAGAGAACAGATTTTCCAGGATGTTGCACTGTAGATGGTACCAAGGAGATTTAACCGGATTTTACACTGGAGAAGGTATACGGAGTTTTAACAGGATATTGCATAGAGAGGGTGCAGAGGAGATTAACAGGATATTGCACTTCCAAGTGTACAAAAGAGATTTACTAGGATGCTGCACTAGAGAGGGTACAGTTGAGATTTACCAAGATGTTGCACTGCAGAGTGTACAGAGGAGATTTACCAGGATGTTACACTGGAGAGGGTAGAGAGGAGATTTAGAAGGTTGTTGCACTGACGAGGCTACAGGGAAATTAAACACAATGTTGAAGTGGAGTGGTTGCAGAGGAGATTTACCAGCATGTTTCACTAGAGTGGATACAGAGAAGATTTGCCAGATTGTTGCACTGGAGAGTTTACAGTGAGATTTACCAGGACGTTGCACCGTGAGCGTGCATAGGAGATTTACCAGGATGTTGGAATGGAGAGAGTACAGAGGAGATTTACCTGGATGTGGAACAGCAGAGGGTACAGAGGAGATTTACCAGTATCATGAACTAGTGAGTGTACAGAGGAGATTTAACAGGTCATTGCGCTACACAGGGAACAGAGTAATTTTTCTAGGATGTTAAACTAGAGAGTGCACAGACGAGATTTTCCTGTATGTTCCTCTAGGTAGGTACAGAGGAGATTTACAAGCATGTTGCTCTTCAGAGATTGCAGAGGAAATTTACCAGAATGTTGCACTGGAGAGGGTACAGAGGAGATTTATCAGGATGTTGCAATAGAGAGGTTACAAATGTAATTTTTCAGGATGTTGCACTAGAGATGGTGCAGTGGAGATTTTCCAGGATGTTGCACTGGAGAGGGTACCGAGGAGATTTAAGCGGATTTTACACTGGAGAGGGTATAAGGAGTTTTAACAGGATATTGCACTAGAGAGGGTGCAGAGGAGATTAACAGGATATTGCACTAATAATTGTAGAAAAGTGATTTACAAGGATGCTGCACTAGAGAGGGTACAGTTCAGATTTACCAGGATGTTGCACTGCAGAGTGTATAGAGGAGATTTACCAGGATGTTACACTGGAGAGGGTAGAGAGGAGATTTAGAAGTTTGTTGCATTGACGAGGCTACAGGAAAATTAAACACAATGTTGAAGTGGAGTGGTTGCAAAGGAGATTTACCAGCATGTTTCACTAGAGTGGATACAGAGAAGATTTTCCAGGTTGTTGCACTGGAGAGTTTACAGTGAGAGTTACCAGTATGTTGCAGCGAGAGCGAGCAGAAGAGATTTACCAGGATGTTGGAGTGGAGAGAGTACAGAGGAGAGTTACCTGGATGTTGGACAGCAGAGGGTACAGTGGAGATTTATCAGTATCATGAACTCGTGAGAGTACAGAGGAGATTTACCAAGTCATTGCGCTACAGAGGGAACAGAGTAATTTTTCCAGGATTGCAGAGGAGATTTATCAGAATGTTGCACTAGAGAGGTTACAAAGGTAATTTTCCAGGATGTTGCACTAGAGATGTTACAGTGGAGATATACCAGGATGTTGCACTGGAGAGGATACAGAGGAGATTTGCCAGAATGTTGCCCTAGTGAAGTTACAGAGGAGATTTAACTGGATGTTGCACTAGAGAGCGTACAGAGGAGATTTACCAGGATGTACAACTAGAGACGATACAGAGAATATTTAACAGGATGTTGCACTGGAGAGGGTACAAAGGAGATTTACCAGGATGTCGCACCGAGATCGTGCAGAAGAGATTTACCAGGAAGTTGGAGTGGAGAGAATACAGCGGAGATTTACCAGGATGTTGTACTGGAGACGTCAAAAAGGAGATTCCCTGGTTATTGTGCTGCAGAAGGTATAGAGGAGATTTACCAGGATGTTACACAAGCGAGGCTACAGCGGTGATTTACAAGAATCTTGCTCTAGAGAGGTTTCAAGGGGATTAATCAGTATACTGCACTCGAGAGGGTACAAAGAGATTACCAGGATGTTGCAGAGAGAAAATTGCAAAGGATATTTAAAAGGATGTTGCACTGGCGAAGGTACAGAGAAAATTTAACAGGATGTTGCGCTAGTGAGGATGCAGAGGTGATTTACTGGTTAGTTGCACTGGAGTGGTTACAGTGGAGATTTATAAGGATATTGCACTTGACAGCGTACAGAGGAGATAGAGTAGGATGTTGTACTAGAGAAGTTACAGCGGAGATTTACCAAGATGCTTCACTGGAGAGTGTACATAGGTGAAACACCAAGATGTTGCACTGGAGAGGGTACAGAAACGATTTTCCACGATGTTGCACTGGAGACGTTACAGAGGAGATATAACAGTGGATGTTGCACTGTAGAGAGTACTGGGTAGGTTTACCAGAATATTGCACTAGAGAGGGCACAGACGAGATTTACCAGGATGTTGCACCAGAGAGGGTGTAGAGGAGATTTACTACGATGCTGCACTGGAGAGGATGCAGTGGAGATTTACGAGGATGTTGCACTAGAAAGATTACAGTGGAGATTTACCACGATGTTGCACTGCAGAGGGTACAGACGAGATTTACCAGGATGTTACACTGGAGAGGGTAGTGAGGAGATTTATCAGGTTGTTGCACTGGCGAGGGTACAGAGTTGATTCAACAGGAAGATGCAGTGGAGAGGTAACAAAGGAGACTTATCTTGATTTTGAACAGAAGATGTTACAGAGGAGAGTTACCAGTATGTTGCACTAGAGAGGGTACAGAGGTGATTTAACAGGTTATTGCATTATAGAGCTACAGAGGAGATTTAACAGCATGTTGCACTAGTGAAATTACTCGGGAGACTTACCAGGATGTTGCACTACAGAGGGTAAAGAGGAGACTTTCCAGGATGTTGCTCTAGAGAGGGTGCAGTGGCGATTTACCAGGATGTTGCACCGAGAGCGTGCAGAGGAGCTTTACTAGGATGTTGGACTGGAGGGTGTACTGAGGAGATTTACCAGGATGTTGCACTTCAGAGATTGCAGAGGAGATTTACCAGGATGTTGCACTGGAGAGGTTACAGAGAAGATTTATCAGGATGTTGCACTAGAGAGGTTACAAAGGTTATTTCTAGGATGTTGCCCTAGTGATGGTGCAGTGGCGATTTACTAGGATGTTGCTCTTGAGAGGATACAGAGGAGATTTGCCAGAATGTTGCACTAGTGAGGTTACAGAGGACATTTAAATGGATTTTCCACTAGAAAGCGTACAGAGGAGATTTACCAGAATGTTCCACTAGAGAGGATACAGAGAACATTTAGCAGGATGTTGGACTGGAGAGTGTACAAAGGAGATTTACCAGAATGTCGCACCAAGATCATGCAGAAGAGATTTACCAGGAAGTTGGAGTGGAGAGAGTACAGAGGAGATTTACCAGGATGTTGGACTGGAGAGGTCAAAGAGAAGATATTCCTGATTATTGTGCTGCAGAAGGTATAGAGGAGTTTTACCAGGATGTTGCACTAGAGAGGGTACAGAGGAGATTTTCCAGGATGTTGCTCTAGAGAGGGTGCAGTGGCGATTTACCAGGATGTTTTACTGAAGAGTGCACAAATGAGATTTACCAGGAGGTTGCACTAGAGAGGGTACCAATAAATTTTAACAGGATGTTTCGCTAGAAAGGGAAGAGAGGAGATTTACCAGGATGATCCACTAGAGAGGATACAGAGATCATTTACCAAACTTTTGCACTGTTGAGTGTACAGAGGAGATTTACCTGGATGTTGCACCTAGAGCATGCAGAGCTGCTTAACTAGATTGTTGGACTGGAGGGTGTACTGAGGAGATTTACCAGGATGTTGCACTTCAGAGATTGCTGAGGAGATTTACCAGGATGTTGCACTGGAGAGGGTACAGAGGAGATTTATCAGGATGTTGCACTAGAGAGGTTACAAAGGTTATTTTCTAGGATGTTGCACCAGTGATGGTGCAGTTGAGATTTACCAGGATGTTGCACTGGAGAGGATACAGAGGAGATTTGCCAGAATGTTGCGCTAGTGAGGTTACAGAGGACATTTAAATGGACGTTCCACTAGAGAGCGTACAGAGGAGATTCACCAGAATGTTCCACTAGAGAGGATACAGAGAAGATTTAGCAGGATGTTGCACTGGAGAGAGTACACAAGAGATTTACCAGAATGTCGTACCGAGATCGTGCAGAAGAGATTTACCAGGATGTTGGAGTGGAGAGTGTACAGAGGAGATTTACCAGGATGTTGGACTGGAGAGGTCAAAGAGGAGATTTCCCTGGTTATTGTGCTGCAGAAGGTATAGAGGAGTTTTACCAGGATGTTACACTAGAGAGGGTACAGCAGAGATTTACCAGGATCTTGCACTAGAGTGCTTGCAATTGGATTAATCAGGATATTGCTCTGGAGAGTGTACAAAGGAGATTTACCAGGATGTTGCAGAGAGAGAATTGCAAAGGATATTTAAAAGGTCGTTGCACTGGCGAAGGTACAGAGGAGATTTAACAGGATGTTGCGCTGGTGAGGACGCAGATGAGATTTACTAGGTAGTTGCTCTGGAGTTCTGGAGTGGTTACAGAGGAGATTTATAAGAATATTGCACTGGACAGCGTACAAATGAGATATAGTAGGATGTTGTACTAGAAAAGTTACAGCGGAGATTTACCAAGATGTTGCACTGGAGAGTGTACATAGGAGAAACACCAAGATGTTGCACTAAAGAGGGTACAGAAACGATTTACCACGATGTTGCACTGGAGACGTTACAGAGGAGATTTAGCAGCGGATGTTGCACTGTAGAGAGTATCGGGTAGATTTACCAGAATATTGCACTAGAGAGGGTACAGAGGAAATTTAACAGGATGTTGCCTTAGAGAGGGTGTACAGGAGATTTTCTACGATGTTGCACTTGAGAGGATGCAGAGAAGATTTACGAGGATGTTGCACTAGAAAGGGTAGAGTGGAGATTTACCACGATGTTGCACTGCAGAGGGTACAGACGAGATTTACCAAGATGTTACACTGGAGAGGTTAGCGAGGAGATTGATCAGATTGTTGCACTGGCGAGGATACAGAAAAGATTCAACAGGATGTTGCAGTGGAGATGTTACAAAGGAGACTTATCTCGATATTGAACAGAAGATGTTACAGAGGAGATTTACCAGTATGTTGCACTAGAGATTGTACAGAGGTGGTTTAACATGTTATTGCATTATAGAGCTTCAGAGGAGATTTTCCAGCATTTGCACTAGTGAGATTTCTGGGGAGATTTACCAGGATGTAGCACTAGAGAGGGTACAGAGAAGATTTTCCAGGATGTTGCTCTAGAGAGGATGCAGTTGAGATTTACCAGGATGTTTCACTGGAGAGAGTACAAAGGAGATTTACCAGGAGGTTGCACTAGAAAGGGTACCAAGAAGTTTTAACAGGATGTTGCGCTAGAGAACGAAAAGAGGAGACTGAACAGGATTATCCACTAGATAGGATACAGAGAAATTTTACCAGAATGTTGCAATGGAGAGGGTACAGAGGAGATTTACCTGGATGTTGCACCGACTGCATGCAGAGGAGCTTTCCCAGGATGTTGGACTGGAGGGTGCACAGAGGAGGTTTACCATGATGTTGCACTTCAGAGATTGCACAGGAGATTTACCAGGAAGTTGTACTGGAGAAGTTACAAGGGCACGTTTATCAGGATGTTGCACTAGATAGGTTACTAAGGTTATTTTCCAGGATGTTGCACTAGTGATGGTGCAGTAGAAATTTACCAGGATGTTGCACGGGAGAGGATACAGAGGAGATTTGGCAGAATGTTGCACTAGTGAGGTTACAGAGGACATTTAAATGGATGTTCCACTAGACAGCGTAAAGAGGAGATTTACCAGATTGTTCCACTAGAGAGGATACAGAGAACATTTAGCAGGATGTTGCACTGGAGAGAGTACACAGGAGATTTACCAGAATGTCGCACCGCGATCGTGCAGAAGAGATTTACCAGGATGTTGGAGTGGAGAGAGTACAGAGGAGATTTACCAGGATGTTGGACTGGAGAGGTCAAAGAGGAGATTTCCCTGGTTATTGTGCTGCAGAAGGTATAGAGGAGTTTTACCAGGATGTTACACTAGAGAGGGTACAGCAGAGATTTACCAGGATCTTGCACTAGAGTGGTTTCAATTGGATTAATCAGGATATTGCACTGGAGAGGGTACAAAGGAGATTTACCAGGATGTTGCATAGAGAGAATTGCAAAGGATATTTAAAAGGTTGTTGAACTGGCCAAGGTACAGAGGAGATTTAACAGGAAGTTGCGCTGGTGAGGATGCAGATGAGAGTTACTAGTTAGTTGCACTGGAGTGGTTACAGAGGAGATTTATAAGGATATTGCACTGGACAGCGTACAAATGAGATATAATAGGATGTTGTACTAGAAAAGTTACAGCGGAGATTTACCAAGATGTTGCACTGGATTGCGTACAGAAACGATTTACCACGATGTTGCACTGGATACGTTACACAGGAGATTTAGCAGCGGATGTTGCACTGTAGAGAGTATTGGGTAGATTTACCAGAATATTGCACTAGGGAAGGTACAGAGGAAATTTTCCAGGATGTTGCACTAGAGTGGGTGTAGAGGAGATTTACTACGATGTTGCACTAGAGAGGATGCAGAGGAGATTTACGAGGATGTTGCACTAGAAAGGGTACAGCGGAGATTTACCACGATGTTGCACTGCAGAGGGTACAGACGAGATTTACCAGGATGTTACACTGGAGAGTTCAGCGAGGAAATTTATCAGGTTGTTGCACTGGCGAGGATACAGAAAAGATTCAACAGAATGTTGCAGTGGAGAGGTTAAAAGGAGACTTATCTCGATATTGAACAGAAGATGTTACAGAGTAGATTTACCAGTATGTTGCACTAGAGAGGGTACAGAGGTAGTTTACCATGTTATTGCATTATAGAGCTTCAGAGGAGATTTACCAGCATTTTGCACTAGTGAGATTACTGGGGAGATTTACCAGGATGTAGCACTAGAGAGGGTACAGGGGAAATTTTCCAGGATGTTGCTCTAGAGAGGTTGAAGTTGAGATTTACCAGGATGTTTCACTGGAGAGAGTAAAAAGGAGATTTACCAGAAGGTTGCACTAGAGAGGGTACCAAGAAGTGTTAACAGGATGTTGCGCTAGAGAGGGAAGAGAGGTGATTTAACAGGATGATCCACTAGATAGGATACAGAGAAGATTTACCAGAATGTTGTACTGGAGAGGGTACAGAGGAGATTTACCTGGATGTTGCACCGAAAGCGTGCAGAGGAGATTTACCAGGATGTTGCACTTCAGTAATTGCACAGGAGATTTACCAGGAAGTTGCACTGGAGAAGTTACAGAGGAGATTTATCAGGATGTTGCAATAGAGAGGTTACAAAGGTTATTTTCCATGATGTTGCACTAGTGAAGGAGCAGTGGAGATTTACCAGGATGTTGCATTGGAGAGGATACAGAGGAGATTTACTAGAATGTTGCACTAGTGAGCTTACAATGGCCATTTAAATGGACGTTCCACTAGAGAGCGTACAGAGGAGATTTACCAGAATGTTCCACTAGAGAGGATACAGAGAACATTTAGCAGGATGTTGCACTGGTGAGAGTACACAGGAGATTTACCAGGATGTCGCACCGAGATCGTGCAGAACAGATTTACCAGGAAGTTGGAGTGGAGAGAGTACAGAGAAGATTTACCCGGATGTTGGACTGGAGAGGTCAAAGAGGAGATTTCCCTGGTTATTGTGCTGCAGAAGGTATAGAGGAGTTTTACAGAATGTTAAACTAGAGAGGGTACAGCGGAGATTTACCAGGATATTGCATTAGAGAGGTTTCAAGGGGATTAATCAGGATATTGCACTGGAGAGGGTACAAAGGAGATTTACTGGGATGTTGCAGAGAGAGAATTGCAAAGGATATTTAAAAGGATGTTGCATTGGCAAAGGTACAGAGGAGATTTAACAGGATGTTGCGCTGGTGAGGATGCAGATGAGATTTACTAGGTAGTTGCACTGGAGTGGTTACAGAGGAGATTTATAAGGATATTGCACTGGATAGCGTACAGATGAGATATAGTAGGATATTGTACTAGAAAAATTACAGCGGAGATTTACCAAGATGTTGCACTGGAGAGTGTAATTAGGAGAATCACCAAGATGTTGCACTGGAGAGGGTACAGAAACGATTTACCACGATATTGCACTGCAGACGTTACAGAGGAGATTTAGCAGCGGATGTTGCACTGTAGAGAGTACTTGGTAAATTTACCAGAATATTGCACTAGAGAGGGTACAGAGGAAATTTACCAGGATGTTGCACTAGTGAGTGTGTGGAGGAGATTTACTACGATGTTGCACTAGAGAGGATGCAGAGGAGGTTTACGAGGATGTTGCACTAGAAAGGGTAAAGTGGAGATTTACCACGATGTTGCACTGCAGAGGGTACAGACGAGATTTTCCAGGACGTTACACTGGAGAGTTCAGCGAGGAAATGTATCAGGTTGTTGCACTGGCGAGGATACAGGAAAGATTCAACAGGATGTTGCAGTGGAGAGGTTACAAAGGAGACTTATCTCGATATTGAACAGAAGATGTTACAGAGTAGATTTACCAGTATGTTGCACTAGAGAGGGTACAGAGGTGGTTTACCATGTTATTGCATTATAGAGCTTCAGAGGAGATTTACCAGCATTTTGCACTAGTGAGATTACTGGGGAGATTTACCAGGATGTAGCACTAGAGAGGGTACAGAGGAGATTTTCCAGGATGTTGCTCTAGAGAGGTTGAAGTTGAGATTTACCAGGATGTTTCACTGGAGAGAATACAATGGAGATTTACCAGATGGTTGCACTAGAGAGGGTACCAAGAAGTGTTAACAGGATGTTGCACTAGAGAGGGAAGTGAGGTGATTTAACAGGATGATCCACTAGATAGGATACAGAGAAGATTTACCAGAATGTTGTACTGGAGAGGGTACAGAGGAGATTTACCTGGATGTTGCACCGAAAGCGTGCAGAGGAGATTTACCAGGATGTTGCACTTCAGAGATTGCACAGGAGATTTACCAGGAATTGCACTGGGGAAGTAACAGAGGAGATTTATCAGGATGTTGCAATAGAGAGGTTACAAAGGTTATTTTCCAGGATGTTGCACTAGTGAAGGTGCAGTGGAGATTTAACAGGATGTTGCATTGGAGAGGATACAGAGGAGATTTGCTAGAATGTTGCACTAGTGAGCTTACAATGGCCATTTAAATGGACGTTCCACTAGAGAGCGTACAGAAGAGATTTACCAGAATGTTCCACTAGAGAGGATACAGAGAACATTTAGCAGGATGTTGCACTGGTGAGAGTACACAGGAGATTTACCAGGATGTCGCACCGAGATCGTGCAGAACAGATTTACCAGGAAGTTGGAGTGGAGAGAGTACAGAGAAGATTTACCAGGATGTTGGACTGGAGAGGTCAAAGAGGAGATTTCCCTGGTTATTGTGCTGCAGAAGGTATAGAGGAGTTTTACAGAATGTTAAACTAGAGAGGGTACAGCGGAGATTTACCAGGATCTTGCATTAGAGAGGTTTCAAGGGGATTAATCAGGATTTTGCACTGGAGAGGGTACAAAGGATATTTACCAGGATGTTGCAGAGAGAGAATTGCAAAGGATATTTAAAAGGTTGTTGCACTGGCGAAGGTACAGAGGAGATTTAACAGGATGTTGCGCTGGTGAGGATGCAGATGGAGATTAACTAGGTAGTTGCCCTGGAGTGGTTACAGAGGAGATGTATAAGGATATTGCACTGGACAGCCTACAGATGAGATATAGTAGGATGTTGTACTAGAAAAGTTACAGCGGAGATTTACCAAGATGTTGCACTGGATTGCGTACAGAAACGATTTACCACGATGTTGCACTGGATACGTTACAGAGGAGATTTAGCAGCGGATGTTGCACTGTAGAGAGTATTGGGTAGATTTACCAGAATATTGCACTAGAGAGGGTACAGAGGAAATTTTCCAGGATGTTGCACTAGAGTGGGTGTAGAGGAGATTTACTACGATGTTGCACTAGAGAGGATGCAGAGGAGATTTACGAGGATGTTGCACTAGAAAGGGTACAGCGGAGATTTACCACGATGTTGCACTGCAGAGGGTACAGAGGAGATTTTCCAGGATGTAACACTGGAGAGGTCAGCGAGGAAATTTATCAGGTTGTTGCAATGGCGAGGTTACAGAAAAGATTCAACAGGATGTTGCAGTGGAGAGGTTACAAAGGAGACTTATCTCGATATTGAACAGAAGATGTTACAGAGTAGATTTACCAGTATGTTGCACTAGATAGGGTACAGAGGTGGTTTACCATGTTATTGCATTATAGAGCTTCAGAGGAGATTTACCAGCATTTTGCACTAGTGAGATTACTGGGGAGATTTACCAGGATGTAGCACTAGAGAGGGTACAGAGGAGATTTTCCAGGATGTTGCTCTAGAGAGGTTGAAGTTGAGATTTACCAGGATGTTTCACTGGAGAGAATACAATGGAGATTTACCAGAAGGTTGCACTAGAGAGGTACCAAGAAGTGTTAACAGGATGTTGCGCTAGAGAGGGAAGAGAGGTGATTTAACAGGATGATCCACTAGATAGGATACAGAGAAGATTTACCAGAATGTTGTACTGGAGAGGGTACAGAGGAGATTTACCTGGATGTTGCACCGAAAGCGTGCAGAGGAGATTTACCAGGATGTTGCACTTCAGAGATTGCACAGGAGATTTACCAGGAATTCCACTGGGGAAGTTTCAGAGGAGATTTATCAGGATGTTGCAATAGAGAGGTTACAAAGGTTATTTTCCATGATGTTGCACTAGTGAAGGTCCAGTGGAGATTTACCAGGATGTTGCATTGGAGAGGATACAGAGGAGATTTGCTAGAATGTTGCACTAGTGAGCTTACAATGGCTATTTAAATGGACGTTCCACTAGAGAGCGTACAGAGGAGATTTACCAGAATGTTCCACTAGAGAGGATACAGAGAACATTTAGCAGGATGTTGCACTGGTGAGAGTACACAGGAGATTTACCAGGATGTCGCACCGAGAGCGTGCAGAACAGATTTACCAGGAAGTTGGAGTGGAGAGAGTACAGAGAAGATTTACCAGGATGTTGGACTGGAGAGGTCAAAGAGGAGATTTCCCTGGTTATTGTGCTGCAGAAGGTATAGAGGAGTTTTACAGAATTTTAAACTAGAGAGGGTACAGCGGAGATTTACCAGGATCTTGCATTAGAGAGGGTTCAAGGGGATTAATCAGGATATTGCACTGGAGAGGGTACAAAGGAGATTTACCAGGATGTTGCAGAGAGAGAATTGCAAAGGATATTTAAAAGGATGTTGCATTGGCGAAGGTACAGAGGAGATTTAACAGGATGTTGCGCTGGTGAGGATGCAGATGAGATTTACTAGGTAGTTGCACTGGAGTGGTTACAGAGGAGATTTATAAGGATATTGCACTGGACAGCGTACAGATGAGATATAGTAGGATGTTGTACTAGAAAAGTTACAGCGGAGATTTACCAAGATGTTGCACTGGAGAGTGTACACAGGAGAATCACCAAGATGTTGCACTGGAGAGGGTACAGAAACGATTTACCACGATGTTGCACTGGAGACGTTACAGAGGTGATTTAGCCGCGGATGTTGCACTGTAGAGAGTATTGGGTAGATTTACCAGAATATTGCACTAGAGAGGGTACAGAGGAAATTTACCAGGATGTTTCACTGGAGAGAGTACAAAGGAGATTTACCAGAAGGTTGCACTAGAGAGGGTACCAAGAAGTATTAACAGGATGTTGCGCTAGAGATTGAAGAGAGGTGATTTAACAGGATGATCCACTAGATAGGATACAGAGAAGATTTACCAGAATGTTGTACTGGAGAGGGTACAGAGGAGATTTTCCGGGATGTTGCTCTAGAGAGGGTGCAGTTGAGATTTACCACGATGTTTCACTGGAGAGAGTACAAAGGAGATTTACCGGGAGGTTGCATTAGTGAAGTTACCAAGAAGTTTTAACATGATGTTGCGCTAGAGAGGTGAAGAGAGGAGATTTAACAGGATGAGCCACTAGATAGGATACAGAGAAGATTTACCTGTATGTTGTACTGGAGAGGGTACAGAGGAGATTTACCTGGATGTTGCACCGAGAGCGTGCAGAGGAGCTTTACCAGGATGTTGGACTTCAGAGATTGCACAGGAGATTTAACAGTAAGTTGCACTGGAGAAGTTACAGAGGAGATTTATCAGGATGTAGCATTAGCGAGGTTACAAAGATTATTTTCTAGGATGTTGCACTAGTGATGGTGCAGTGGAGATTTACCAGGATGTTGCGCTGGTGAGGAAGCAGATGAGATTTACTAGGTAGTTGCACTGGAGTGGCTCCAGCGGAGATTTATAAGGATATTGCACTGGACAGCGTATAGATGAGATATAGTAGGAAGTTGTACTAGAAAAGTGACAGCGGAGATTTTCCAAAATGTTGCACTGGAGAGTCTACATAGATGAATCACCAAGATGTTGCACTGGAGAGGGTACAGAAACGATTTACCACGATGTTGCACTGGAGACGTTACAGAGGAGATTTAGCAGCGGATATTGCACTGTAGAGAGTATTGGGTAGATTTACCAGAATATTGCACTAGAGAGGGTACAGAGGAAATTTACCAGGATGTTGCACTAGTGAGTGTGTGGAGGAGATTTACTACGATGTTGCACTAGAGAGGATGCAGAGGAGATTTACGAGGATATTGCACTAGAAAGGGTACAGTGGAGATTTACCACGATGTTGCACTGCAGAGGGTACAGACGAGATTTTCCAGGATGTTACACTGGAGAGGTTAGCGAAGAGATTGATCATGTTGTTGCACTGGTGAGGATACAGAAAAGATTCAACAGGATGTTGCAGTGGAGAGGTTACAAAGGAGACTTACCTCGATATTGAACAGAAGATGTTACAGAGGAGATTTACCAGTATGTTGCACTAGAGAGGGTACAGAGGTTGTTTACCAGGTTATTGCATTATAGAGCTTCAGAGGATATTTACCAGCATTTTGCACTAGTGAGATTACTGGGGAGATTTACCAGGATGTAGTACTAGAGAGGGTACAGAGGAGATTTTCCAGGATGTTGCTCTAGAGAGGGTGCAGTTGAGATTTACCAGTATGTTTCACTGGAGAGAGTACAAAGGAGATTTACCAGAAGGTTGCACTAGAGAGGGTACCAAAAAGTATTAACAGGATGTTGTGCTAGAGAGGGAAGAGAGGTGATTTAACAGGATGATCCACTAGATAGGATACAGAGAAGATTTACCAGAATGTTGTACTGGAGAGGGTCCAGAGGAGATTTTCCAGGATGTTGCTCTAGAGATGATGCAGTTGAGATTTACCACGATGTTTCACTGGAGAGAGTACAAAGGATATTTACCTGGAGGTTGCATTAGAGAGGCTACCAAGTAGTTTTAACAGGATGTTGCGCTAGAGAGGTGAAGAGAGGAGATTTAACAGGATGAGCTACTAGATAGGATACAGAGAAGATTTACCAGAATGTTGTACTGGAGAGGGTACAGAGGAGATTTACCTGGATGTTGCTATTGAGAAGTTACAGAGGAGATTTATCAGGATGTTGCACTAGAGAGGTTATAAAGGATATTTTTTAGGATGTTGCATTGTGATGGTGCAGTGGAGATTTACCAGGATGTTGCACTGGAGAGGATACAGAGGAGATTTGCAAGAATGTTGCACTAGTGAGGTTACAGAGGACATTAAAATGGACGTTCCACTAGAGGGCGTACAGAAGAGATTTACAAGAATGTTCCACTAGAGAGGATACAGAGAACATTTAGTAGGATGTTGCACTGGAGAGTGTACACAGGAGATTTACCAGGATGTTGCACCGAGATCATGCTGAAGAGATTTACCAGGAAGTTGGAGTTGAGAGAGTAATGAGGAGATTTACCAGGATGTTGGACTGGAGAGGTCAAAGAGGAGATTTCCCTGGTTATTGTGCTGCAGAATGTATAGAGGAGTTTTGCAGAATGTTACACTGGAGAGGTTACAGCGGAGGTTTACCAGGATCTTGCACTAGAGAGGTTTCAAGGGGATTAATCAGCATATTGCACTGGAGAGGGTACAAAGGAGATTTTTCCAGGATGTTGCAGAGGGAAATTTGCAAAGGATAATTAAAAGTTGTTGCACTGGCGAAGGTACAGAGGAGATTTAACAGGATGTTGCGCTGGTGACGATGCAGATGAGATTTACTAGGTATTGCACTGGAGTGGTTACAGAGGAGATTTATAAGGATATTGAACTGGACAGCGTACAGATGAGATATAGTAGGATGTTGTACTAGAAAAGTTACAGCGGAAATTTACCAAGATGTTGCACTGGAGAGTGTGCATAGGAGAATCACCAAGATGTTGCACTGGAGAGGGTACAGAAACGATTTACCACGATGTTGCACAGGAGACGTTACAGAGGAGATTTAGCAGCGGATGTTGCATTGTAGAGAGTATTGGGTAGATTTACCAGAATATTGCACTAGAGAGTGTACAGAGGAAATTTACCAGGATGTTGCACTAGAGAGTGTGTGCAGGAGATTTGCTACGATGTTGCACTACAGAGGATGCAGAGGAGATTTACGAGGATGTTGCACTAGAAAGGGTACAGTGGAGATTTACCACGATGTTGCACTGCAGGGGGTAAAGACGAGATGTAGCAGGATGTTACACTGGAGAGGTTAGCGAGGAGATTGATCAGGTTGTTGCACTGGCGAGGATACAGAAAAGTTTCATCCGGATGTTGCAGTGGAGAGGTAACAAAGGAGAGTTACCTCGATATTGAACAGAAGATGTTACAGAGGAGGTTTTCCAGTATGTTGCACTAGAGAGGGTACAGAGGTGGTTTACCAGGTTATTGCATTATAGAGCTTCAGAGTAGATTTACCAGCATTTTGCACTAGTGAGATTACTGGGGAGATTTAGCAGGATGTAGCACTTGGGAGGCTGCTGTTGAGATTTACCAGGATGTTTAACTGGAGAGAGTAAAAAAGGAGATTTACCAGGATGTTGGACTGGAGAGGTCAAAGAGGAGGTTTCCCTGGTTATTGTGCTGCAGAAGGTATACTGGAGTTTTACAGAATGTTACACTAGAGAGGGTACAGCGCAGATTTACCAGGATCTTGCACTAGAGAGGTTTCATGGGATTAATCAGGGTATTGCACTGTAAAGGATAAAAAAGAAGCTTTACCAGGATGTTGCAGAGAGAGAATTGCAAAGGATATTTAAAAGGTTGTTGCACTGGCGAAGGTACAGAGGAGATTTAACAGGTTGTTGCGCTGGTGAGGAAGCAGATGAGATTTACTAGGTAGTTGCACTGGAGTGGTTACAGCGGAGATTTATAAGGATATTGCACTGGACAGCATATAGATGAGATATAGTAGGATGTTGTACTAGAAAAGTTACAGCGGAGATTTTCCAAAATGTTGCACTGGAGAGTCTACAGAGGAGAATCACCAAGATATGCACTGGAGAGGGTACAGAAACGATTTACCCCGATGTTGCACTGGAGACGTTACAGAGGAGATTTAGCAGCGGATGTTGCACTGTAGAGAGTATTGGGTAGATTTACCAGAATATTGCACTAGAGAGGGTACAGAGGAAATTTACCAGGATGTTGCACTAGTGAGTGTGTGGAGGAGATTCACTACGATGTTGCACTAGAGAGGATGCAGAGGAGATTTACGAGGATATTGCACTAGAAAGGGTACAGTGGAGATTTACCACGATGTTGCACTGCAGAGGGTACAGACGAGATTTTCCAGGATGTTACACAGGAGAGGTTAGCGAAGACATTGATCATGTTGTTGCACTGGTGAGGATACAGAAAAGATTCAACAGGATGTTGCAGTGGAGAGGTTACAAAGGAGACTTACCTCGATATTGATCAGAAGATGTTACAGAGGAGATTTACCAGTATGTTGCACTAGAGAGGGTACAGAGGTGGTTTACAAGGTTATTGCATTATAGAGCTTCAGAGGAGATTTACCAGCGTTTTGCACTAGTGAGATTACTGGTGAGATTTACCAGGATGTAGCACTAGAGAGGGTACAGAGGAGATTTTCCAGGATGTTGCTCTAGAGAGGGTGCAGTTGAGAGTTACCAGTATGTTTCACTGGAGAGAGTACAAAGGAGATTTACCAAAAGGAGCACTAGAGAGAGTACCAAAAAGTATTAACAGGATGTTGCGCTAGAGAGGGAAGAGAGGTGATTTAACAGGATGATCCACTAATAGGATACAGAGAAGATTTACCAGAATGTTGTACTGCAGAGGGTACAGAGGAGATTTTCCAGGATGTTGCTCTAGAGATGATGCAGTTGAGATTTTCCACAATGTTTCACTGGAGAGAGTACAAAGGATATTTACCTGGAGGTTGCATTAGAGAGGCTACCAAGTAGTTTTAACAGGATGTTGCGCTAGAGAGGTGAAGAGAGGAGATTTAACAGGATGAGCTACTAGATAGGATACAGAGAAGATTTACCAGAATGTTGTACTGGAGAGGGTACAGAGGAGATTTACCTGGATGTTGCTATGGAGAAGTTACAGAGGAGATTTATCAGGATGTTGCACTAGAGAGGTTACAAAGGATATTTTTTAGGATGTTGCATTGTGATGGTGCAGTGGAGATTTACCAGGATGTTGCACTGGAGAGGATACAGAGGAGATTTGCAAGAATGTTGCACTAGTGAGGTTACAGAGGACATTAAAATGGACGTTCCACTAGATGGCGTACAGAGGAGATTTACCAGAATGTTCCACTAGAGAGGATACAGAGAACATTTAGTAGGATGTTGCACTGGAGAGTGTACACAGGAGATTTACCAGGATGTTGCACCGAGATCATGCTGAAGAGATTTACCAGGAAGTTGGAGTTGAGAGAGTAATGAGGAGATTTACCAGGATGTTGGACTGGAGAGGTCAAAGAGGAGATTTCCCTGGTTATTGTGCTGCAGAATGTATAGAGGAGTTTTGCAGAATGTTACACTGGAGAGGTTACAGCGGAGGTTTACCAGGATCTTGCACTAGAGAGGTTTCAAGGGGATTAATCAGCATATTGCACTGGAGAGGGGACAAAGGAGATTTTTCCAGGATGTTGCAGAGAGAAAATTGCAAAGGATAATTAAAAGTTGTTGCACTGGCGAAGGTACAGAGGAGATTTAACAGGATGTTGCGCTGGTGACGATGCAGATGAGATTTACTAGGTATTGCACTGGAGTGGTTACAGAGGAGATTTATAAGGATATTGAACTGGACAGCGTACAGATGAGATATAGTAGGATGTTGTACTAGAAAAGTTACAGCGGAAATTTACCAAGATGTTGCACTGGAGAGTGTGCATAGGAGAATCACCAAGATGTTGCACTGGAGAGGGTACAGAAACGATTTACCACGATGTTGCACTGGAGACGTTACAGAGGAGATTTAGCAGCGGATGTTGCATTGTAGAGAGTATTGGGTAGATTTACCAGAATATTGCACTAGAGAGTGTACAGAGGAAATTTACCAGGATGTTGCACTAGAGAGTGTGTGCAGGAGATTTGCTACGATGTTGCACTACAGAGGATGCAGAGGAGATTTACGAGGATGTTGCACTAGAAAGGGTACCGTGGAGATTTACCACGATGTTGCACTGCAGGGGGTAAAGACGAGATGTAGCAGGATGTTACACTGGAGAGGTTAGCGAGGAGATTGATCAGGTTGTTGCACTGGCGAGGATACAGAAAAGTTTCATCCGGATGTTGCAGTGGAGAGGTTACAAAGGAGAGTTACCTCGATATTGAACAGAAGATGTTACAGAGGAGGTTTTCCAGTATGTTGCACTAGAGAGGGTACAGAGGTGGTTTACCAGGTTATTGCATTATAGAGCTTCAGAGTAGATTTACCAGCATTTTGCACTAGTGAGATTACTGGGGAGATTTAGCAGGATGTAGCACTTGGGAGGCTGCTGTTGAGATTTACCAGGATGTTTAACTGGAGAGAGTAAAAAAGGAGATTTACCAGGATGTTGGACTGGAGAGGTCAAAGAGGAGGTTTCCCTGGTTATTGTGCTGCAGAAGGTATACTGGAGTTTTACAGAATGTTACACTAGAGAGGGTACAGCGCAGATTTACCAGGATCTTGCACTAGAGAGGTTTCAAGGGGATTAATCAGGATATTGCACTGTAAAGGGTAAAAAAGAAGCTTTACCAGGATGTTGCAGAGAGAGAATTGCAAAGGATATTTAAAAGGTTGTTGCACTGGCGAAGGTACAGAGGAGATTTAACAGGTTGTTGCGCTGGTGAGGAAGCAGATGAGATTTACTAGGTAGTTGCACTGGAGTGGTTACAGCGGAGATTTATAAGGATATTGCACTGGACAGCATATAGATGAGATATAGTAGGATGTTGTACTAGAAAAGTTACAGCGGAGATTTTCCAAAATGTTGCACTGGAGAGTCTACAGAGGAGAATCACCAAGATGTTGCACTGGAGAGGGTACAGAAACGATTTACCCCGATGTTGCACTGGAGACGTTACAGAGGAGATTTAGCAGCGGATGTTGGACTGTAGAGAGTATTGGGTAGATTTACCAGAATATTGCACTAGAGAGGGTACAGAGGAAATTTACCAGGATGTTGCACTAGTGAGTGTGTGGAGGAGATTCACTACGATGTTGCACTAGAGAGGATGCAGAGGAGATTTACGAGGATATTGCACTAGAAAGGGTACAGTGGAGATTTACCACGATGTTGCACTGCAGAGGGTACAGACGAGATTTTCCAGGATGTTACACTGGAGAGGTTAGCGAAGAGATTGATCATGTTGTTGCACTGGTGAGGATACAGAAAAGATTCAACAGGATGTTGCAGTGGAGAGGTTACAAAGGAGACTTACCTCGATATTGAACAGAAGATGTTACAGAGGAGATTTACCAGTATGTTGCACTAGAGAGGGTACAGAGGTGGTTTACCAGGTTATTGCATTATAGAGCTTCAGAGGAGATTTACCAGCGTTTTGCACTAGTGAGATTACTGGTGAGATTTACCAGGATGTAGCACTAGAGAGGGCACAGAGGAGATTTTCCAGGATGTTGCTCTAGAGAGGGTGCAGTTGAGAGTTACCAGTATGTTTCACTGGAGAGAGTACAAAGGAGATTTACCAAAAGGAGCACTAGAGAGAGTACCAAAAAGTATTAACAGGATGTTGCGCTAGAGAGGGAAGAGAGGTGATTTAACAGGATGATCCACTAATAGGATACAGAGAAGATTTACCAGAATGTTGTACTGCAGAGGGTACAGAGGAGATTTTCCAGGATGTTGCTCTAGAGATGATGCAGTTGAGATTTTCCACGATGTTTCACTGGAGAGAGTACAAAGGATATTTACCTAGATGTTGCATTAGAGACGGTACCAAGTAGTTTTAACAGGATGTTGCGCTAGAGAGGGGAAGAGAGGAGATTTAACAGGATGAGCTACTAGATAGGATACAGAGAAGATTTACCAGAATGTTGTACTGGAGAGGGTACAGAGGAGATTTACCTGGATGTTGCACTGGAGAAGTTACAGAGGAGATTTATCAGGATGTTGCACTAGAGAGGTTACAAAGGTTATTTTTTAGGATGTTGCACTAGTGATGGTGCAGTGGAGATTTACCAGGATGTTGCCCTGGAGAGGATACAGAGGAGATCTGCAAGAATGTTGCACTAGTGAGGTTACAGAGGACATTAAAATGGACGTTCCACTAGAGGGTGTACAGAGGAGATTTACCAGAATGTTCCACTAGAGAGGATACAGAGAACATTTAGCAGGATGTTGCACTGGAGAGTGTACACAGGTGATTTACCAGGATGTTGCACCGAGATCATGCTGAAGAGATTTACCAGGAAGTTGGAGTTGAGAGAGTAATGAGGAGATTTACCAGGATGTTGTACTGGAGAGGTCAAAGAGGAGATTTCCCTGGTTATTGTGCTGCAAAAGGTGTAGAGGAGTTTTACAGAATGTTACACTAGAGAGGGTACAGCGGAGATTTACCAGGATCTTGCACTAGAGAGGTTTCAAGGGGATTAATCAGGATATTGCACTGGAGAGTGTACAAAGGAGATTTACCAGGATGTTGCAGAGAGAGAATTGCAAAGGATATAAAAGGTTGTTGCACTGGCGAAGGTACAGAGTAGATTTAACAGGATGTTGAGCTGGTGAGGATGCAGATGAGATTTACTAGGTAGTTGCACTGGAGTGGTTACAGAGGAGATTTATAAGGATATTGCACTGGACAGCGTACAGATGAGATATAGTAGGATGTTGTACTAGAAAAGTTACAGCTGAGATTTACCAAGATGTTGCACTGGAGATTGTACATAGGAGAATCACCAAGATGTTGCACTGGAGAGGGTACAGAAACGATTTACCAGGATGCTGCACCGGAGACGTTACATAGGGGATTTAGCAGTGGATGTTGCACTGCAGAGAGTCTTGGGTAGATTTACCAGAATATTGCACTAGAGAGGGTACAGAGGAAATTTACAAGGATGTTGCACTAGAGAGTGTGTGGAGGAGATTTTCTACAATGTTGCACTAGAGAGGATGCAGAGGAGATTTACGAGGATGTTGCACTAGAAAGGGTACAATGGAGATTTACCACGATGTTGCACTGCAGAGGGTACAGACGAGATTTACCAGGATGTTGCACTGGAGAGGTTAGCGAAGAGATTGATCAGGTTGTTGCACTGGCGAGGATATAGAAAAGATTCAACAGGATGTTGCAGTGGAGAGGTTACAAAGGAGACTTATCTCGATATTGAACAGAAGATGTTACAGAGGAGGTTTAGCAGTATGTTGCACTAGATAGGATACAGAGGTGGTTTACCAGGTTATTGCATTATAGAGCTTCAGAGGAGATTTACCAGCATTTTGCACTAGTGAGATTACTGGGGAGATTTACCAGGAAGTAGCACTAGAGAGGGTACAGAGGAGATTTTCCAGGATGTTGCTCTAGAGAGGGTGCAGTTGAGATTTACCAGTACGTTTCACTGGAGAGAGTACAAAGGAGATTTACCAGGAGGTTGCACTAGAGAGTGTACCAATAAGTTGTAACTGGATGTTGCGCTTGAGAGGTTAGAGAGGCGATTTAACAGGATGATCCACTAGATAGGATACAGAGAAGATTTACTCGAATGTTGCACTGGAGAGGGTACAGCGGAGATTTTCCAGGATGTTGCTCTAGAGAGAGTGCAGTTGAGATTTACCACGGTGTTTCACTGGAGAGAGTACAAAGGAGATTTACCAGGAGATTCCACTAGAGAGGGTACCAAGAAGTTTTAATAGGATGTTGCGCTAGAGAGGGAAGAGAGGAGATTTAACAGGATGAGCCACCAGATAGGATAGAGAGAAGATTTACCAGAATGTTGCACTGGTGAGTGTACAGAGGAGATTTACCTGGATGTTGCACTGAGAGCGTGCAGAGGAGCTTTACCAGGATGTTGGACTGGAGGATGTACAGAGGAGATTTACCAGGATGTTGCACTTGAGAGATTGCACAGGAGATTTACCAGGAAGTGCACTGGAGAGGATACAGAGTTGATTTATCAGGATGTTGCAATAGAGAGGTTACAGAGGACATTTAAATGGATGTTCCACTAGAGAGCGTACAGAGGCGATTTACCAGAATGTTCCACTAGGAAGGATACAGAGAAGATTTACCAGGATGTTGAACTGGAGAGGGTACAAAGGGGATATACCAGGATGTCGCACCGAGATCGTGCACAAGAGATTTACCAGGTGGGAGTGGAGAGAGTACAGAGGAGATTTACCAGGATGATGGACTGGAGAGGTCAAAGAGGAGATTTCCCTGGTTATTGTGCTGCAGGCGTATAGAGGAGTTTTATCAGGATATTATACTAGAGAGGGTACTGCGGAGATTTACCAGGATCTTGCACTAGAGATGTTTCAAGGGGATTAACCAGGATATTGCACTGGAGAGGGTACAAAGGAGATTTAACAGGATGTTGCAGAGGGAGAATTGCAAAGGATATTTAAATGGATGTTGCACTGGCGAAATACAGATGAGATTTAAAAGGATATTGCTCTAGTGAGGATGCAGACGAGATTTACTAGGTAGTTGCACTGGAGTGGTTACAGAGAAGATTTATAAGGATATTGCACAGGACAGCGTACAGTGGAGATATAGTAGGATGTTGTACTGGAGAAGTTACAGCGGAGATTTACCAAGATGTTGCACTGGAGAGTGTACATAGGAGAATCACCAAGATGTTGCACTGGAGAGGGTACAGAAACGATTTACTACGATGTTGCACTGGATAGGTTACAGATGAGATTTAGTAGGTGATGTTGCACCATAGGGAATACGGGGCAGATTTACCAGAATATTGCACTAGAGAGGGTACAGAGGAGATTTACTCAGATGTTGCACTAGAGATGGTGTAGAGGAGATTTACTACGATGTTGCACTAGAGAGGACGCAGAGGAGATTTACGAGGATGTTGCACTAGATCGGGTACAGAGGAGATTTACCACGATGTTGCACTGCAGAGGGTACAGACGAGATTTACAAGGATGTTATACTGGAGAGTGTAGCGAGAAGATTTATCAGGTTATTGCACTGGAGATGGTACAGAACAGATTCAACAGGATGTTGCAGTGGAGTGGTTACAAAGGAGACTTACTTCGATGTTGAACAGATGATGTTACAGAGGAGATTACCCTGTATGTTGCACTAGAGAGGGTACAGAGGAGATTTAGTAGGTTATTGCATTATAGAGCTACAGAGGAGATTTACCAGCATGTTGCACTCGTGAGATTACAGGGGAGATTTACCAGCACGTTTCACTAGAGAGGGTACAGAGCAGATTTTCCAGGATGTTGCTCTAGAGAGGGTGCAGTGGTGATTTACCAGGATTTGCACAGGAATGAATACAAAAGAGATTTACCAGGAGGTTGCACTAGAGAGAGTACTGAGAAGTTTTAACAGGATGTTGCACTGGAGAGGTTACAGAGGAGATTTATCTGGATGTTGCACCGAGAGCGTGCAGAGGTGCTTTACCAGGATGTTGGACTGGAGAATGTACATAGGAGATTTACCAATATGTTGCACGGGAGAGGGTACAGAGGAGATTTACCAGGTCATTGCACTGCAGTCGGTACATAGGTGATTTACCAGGATGTTGCACTAGAGAGGGTACAGAGGAGATTTACCAGTCTGTTAAACAAGAGATTGTACAGAAATTTATCAGGATGTTGCGCCAGGGAGGATATATTCGAGATTTACTAGGATGTGGACCTTGGAGGATACAGAGAAGATTCAACAGAATGTTCCACCAGACAGGGTACAGAGGAGATTCACCAGAATGTTGCCCTAGTGAGGGTAAAGAGGAAAGTTACCAGGATAGTACAGAGAGGTTACAAAGGAGAATAACCAGGATGTTGCAAGGAGTGTGTGAAAAGGACATTTAACAGGATGTTGCGCTAGAGAGGATGCAGAGGAGATTTACTAGGTAGTTTCACTGGAGGGGTTACAGAGGAGACTTATCAGGATATTACACTAGACAGGGTACAGAGAGATATAGCAGGATGTTGTACTAGAGAAGTTACAGTGGAGATTTTCCAAGATGTTGCACTACATAGGGTTAAGAGGTGATTTACCAGGATGTTGCACCGGAGCAGGTACAGAGGAGATTTACCACCATGTAGCACTTGAGAGGTTACAGGGTAGATTTACCAGGATGTTGCACTGGAAAGAATACAGAGCAGATTTACCAGGATGTTGCACGGGACCAGTACAAATGAGATTACCAGGATATTGCACGTAACAGGGTACAGAGGAGATTTAGCAGGATGTTGCACTTGAGATGTTATAGCGGATATTTACCAGGATGTTGCACTGGAACGGGTACAGAGGTGATTTTCCAGCTTGTTGCACCGGAGCAGTACAGATAAGAATAACCAGATTGATGCGTTAAAGTGTGTACAGCGGAAATTTACCAGGATGTTGCACTAAAGAGGGTGCAGAGGAGATTTACCAGGATGTCGCACTGCAGAGTATAGAGAGGAGATTTACAAAAATGTTGCACTAGAGAAGGTACAGAGGAGATTTTCCAGGATTTGATCTAGGGAGGGTACAATGGAGATTTACCAGGACGTTGCACTGGAGAGGGTACAGAGGAGATACACCAGGATATTGCACTAGAGACGGTGCAGAGGAGATTTAACAGGATGTTCCACTAGAGAGATTACTGCAAATATTTAACACGATGTTGCACTGGAGAGGGTAAAGAGAAGGTTAACCAGGACGTTGCACCAGGAGCGTGCACAGGTGCTTTACAAATATGTTACACAGCAGGTGGTACAGAGGAGATTTACCAAAATGTTGCACTAGAGTGAGTACAGAGGAGATTTAACAGGATTTTTCACTGGAGAGTGTAAACAGGTTATTTACCAAGATGTTGTACTGGAGATTGTACAGAGTATATTTCACAGGTTATTGCACTTGAGAGGGTGCAGAGGAGATTTACCAGAATGTTGCACTGCAGAGGTTAGAGAGGAGATTTACAAGGATGTTGCACTAGAGCGGTTAGAAAGGAGATTAACCAGAATGTTGCACTGGCAAAGGAACAGAGGAGACTTAATAGGATGTTGTGCTAGAGAGGATTCAGAGGAGATTCACCAGGATGTTCCACTGGAGAGGTTACAGAGGATATTAGCAGAATGTTGCACCAGAGAGCATGCAGAGGAGATTTACCAGAATGTTGCACTGCAGAGCGTGCAGAGGTGATTTACAAGGTTGTTGCACTGGAGAGTGTACAGATGAGATTTACCACGATGTTGCACCGGAGATGTTACAGAGGAGATTCACCAGGGGATGTTGCATTGTAGAGAATACGGGTAGATTTATCAGAATATTGCACTAGAGAGGATACAGCGGATATTAACCAGGATGTTGCACTAGAGAGGGTGCAGAGGAGATTTACTATGATGTTGCACTAGAAAGGATGCTGAGGAGATTTATGAGGATGTTGCACTGGTGAGGAGGCAGAGGAGATTTACCACGATGTTGCAATGCAGCGGGTACAGAAGAGATTTACTAGGGCGTTACACTGGAGAGGGTAGAGAGGATATTTAGCAGGTTGTGGAACTGGGGAGGGTACAGAGGAGATTCAACAGGATGTTGCAGTGGAGAGGTTGCAGCGGGGATTTACCAGGATATTGCACTGGAGAGAATATGGCTGGTTTTACCAGAATATTGCGCTAAAGAGGATACAGCAGCGATTTAACATGATGTTGCACTAGAGAGGTTGCAGAGGAGATATACTATGATGTTGCTCTAGAAATGATGCATAGGAGATTTATCAGGATGTTGCACTAGGGAGCATGCAGAGGAGATTTACCACGATGTTGCAATGCAGAGGCTACAGGCGAGATTTACAACGACGTTGCACTGAGAGCGTGCTGAGGTGTTTTACAAGGATGTTGCACTGCAGGTGGTACAGAGAAGATTTACAAAAACGTTGCACTAGAGGGAGTACAGAGGAGATTTAACAGGATTTTGCACTGGGGAGTGTGCACAGGATATTTACTAAGATGTTGTACTGGAGAGTGTACAGAGGATATTTAGCAGGTTATTGCACTTGAGTGGGTGCAGACGAGAATTACCAGAATGTTGCACTGCAGAGTGTAGAGAGGAGATTTATAAGGATGTTGAACTAGGAAGCATGCAGAGGAGATTTACCACGATGTTGCAATGCAGATTGTACAGACGAGATTTACAACGACGTTGCACTGAGAGCGTGCTGATGTGTTTTACAAGGATGTTGCACAAAAGGTGGTACAGAGAAGATTTACAAAAATGTTGCACTAGAGGGAGTACAGAGGAGATTTAACAGGATTTTGCACCGGGGAGTGTACACAGGATATTTACCAGGATGTTGTACTGGAGAGTGTACAGAGCATATTTAACAGGTTATTGCACTTGAGTGGGTGCACAGGAGATTTACCAGAATGTTGCACTGCAGAGTGTAGAGAGGAGATTATGAAGGATGTTGCACTAGAGGGGTTAGAAAAGAGATTAACCAAAATGTTGCAATGGCAGATGAACAGAGGAGACTTAACAGGATGTTGTGCTGGAGAGGATTCAGAGCAGATTCATCAGGATGTTCCACTGGAGAGGTTACACAAGATATTAGCGGAATGTTGCACTAGAGAGCATGCAGAATAGATTTACCAGGATGTTGCACTGCAGAGCGTGCAGAGGTGATTTACAAGGATGTTGCACTGAAGATTGTACACATGAGATTTACCAGTATGTTGCACTAGAGAGTGTCCAGAGGAAATTTACCAGAATGTTGCACTGGAGAGGGTACAGAGGTGATTTACCAGGACGTTGCACTGGAGATGTTACAGAAGAGATTTACCACGATGTTGCACCAGAGATGTTACAGAGGAGATTTACCAGGGGATGTTGTACTGTAGAGAGTATGGGTAGATTTACCAGAATATTGCACTAGAGAGGATACAGCGGATATTTACCAGGATGTTGCACTAGAAAGAATGCAGAGGCGATTTATGAGGATGTTGCACTGGAGAGGATGCAGAGGAGATTTAGCACGATGTTGCAATGCAGCGGGTACAGAAGAGATTTACTAGGACGTTACACTGGAGACGGTAGCGAGGATATTTAGCAGGTTGTTCAACAGGGGAGGGTACAGAGGAGATTAAACAGGATGTTGCAGTGGAGAGGTTGCAGAGGAGATTTAACAGGATATTGCACTGGAGAAAGTACGGCTGGTTTTACCAGAATATTGCACTAGAGGGGATACAGCAGAGACTTACCAGGATGTTGCACTCTAGAGGTGGCAGAGGAGATTTACTATGATGTTGCACTAGAAATGATGCAGAGGAGATTTATCAAGATGTTGCAATAGGGAGCATGCAGAGGAGATTTAGCACGATGTTGCAATGCAGAGGGTACAGACGAGATTTACAAGGACGTTGCACTGAGAGCGTGCTGAGGTGTTTTACAAGATGTTGCACTGCAGGTGGTACAGAGAAGATTTACAAAAATGTTGCACTAGAGGGAGTACAGAGGAGATTTAACAGGATTTTGCACTGGAGAGTGTACACAGGATATTTACCAAGTTGTTGTACTGGAGAGTGTACAGAGGATATTTAACAGGTTATTGCACTTGAGTGGGTGCAGAGGAGATTTACCACAATGTTGCACTGCAGAGTGTAGAGAGGAGATTTACAAGGATGTTGCACTAGAGGGGTGAGAAAAGAGATTAACCAGAATGTTGCTCTGGCGAAGGAACAAAGGAGATTTAACAGGATATTTTGCCAGAGAGGATTCAGAAGAGATTTGCCTGCATATACACTGGGGAGGATACAGCGGATATTAGCAGGGTGTTGCACCAGAGAGCGTGCAGAGGAGATTTACCAGGATGTTGCACTGAAGAGGGTACATACGAGCTTTAGCAGGATGTTACGATAGTGAGGGTACAGAGGTGATTTACCAGGATGTTGCACTGGAGAGGTACAGAGGAGATTTACCAGGATGTTCCACTAGAGGTGATACAGAAAAGATTTTCCAGGATGTTGCACTGGAGAGTTTACAATGGAGACTTACCAGGATATTATACCGAGAGTGTGCAGAGGAGATTTAGCAGGATGTTGGAGTGGAAAGGGTACAGAGGAGATTTACGAGGATGTTGATCAGGAGATGGTACAGAGGTGATTTACCAGGTCATTGCACTATAGAGAATACAGAGGATTTTTAGCAGGATGTTACACTAGAGAAGGAACAGAGTTGATTTTCCAGAATGTTCCACTAGAAAAGTACAGGTAAGATTTACCAGCATGTTGCACTGGAGAGATTACATACGAGATTGACCAGGATGTGGCACTAGGGAGGATACAGAAGAGATTTATTAGCATGTTGCACTAGAGAGGGTAAAGAGGAGATTTTACAGGATGTTGCTCTAGAGAGGGTGCAATGGAAATTTACCAGAACGTTGCACTGGAGAGAGTAGAGAGGAGATTTACCAGGAGGTTGCACTGGAGAGGGTACAGGGGAGATTTTCCAGGATGTTGCTCTAGAGAGGTTGAAGTTGAGATTTACCAGGATGTTTCACTGGAGAGAATACAATGGAGATTTACCAGAAGGTTGCACTAGAGAGGTACCAAGAAGTGTTAACAGGATGTTGCGCTAGAGAGGGAAGAGAGGTGATTTAACAGGATGATCCACTAGATAGGATACAGAGAAGATTTACCAGAATGTTGTACTGGAGAGGGTACAGAGGAGATTTACCTGGATGTTGCACCGAAAGCGTGCAGAGGAGATTTACCAGGATGTTGCACTTCAGAGATTGCACAGGAGATTTACCAGGAATTCCACTGGGGAAGTTACAGAGGAGATTTATCAGGATGTTGCAATAGAGAGGTTACAAAGGTTATTTTCCATGATGTTGCACTAGTGAAGGTCCAGTGGAGATTTACCAGGATGTTGCATTGGAGAGGATACAGAGGAGATTTGCTAGAATGTTGCACTAGTGAGCTTACAATGGCCATTTAAATGGACGTTCCACCAGAGAGCGTACAGAGGAGATTTACCAGAATGTTCCACTAGAGAGGATACAGAGAACATTTAGCAGGATGTTGCACTGGTGAGAGTACACAGGAGATTTACCAGGATGTCGCACCGAGAGCGTGCAGAACAGATTTACCAGGAAGTTGGAGTGGAGAGAGTACAGAGAAGATTTACCAGGATGTTGGACTGGAGAGGTCAAAGAGGAGATTTCCCTGGTTATTGTGCTGCAGAAGGTATAGAGGAGTTTTACAGAATGTTACAGTAGAGAGGGTACAGCGCAGATTTACCAGGATCTTGCACTAGAGAGGTTTCAAGGGGATTAATCAGGATATTGCACTGTAGAGGGTACAAAGGAGCTTTACCAGGATGTTGCAGAGAGAGAATTGCAAAGGATATTTAAAAGGTTGTTGCACTGGCGAAGGTACAGAGGAGATTTAACAGGATGTTGCGCTGGTGAGGAAACAGATGAGATTTACTAGGTAGTTGCACTGGAGTGGTTACAGCGGAGATTTATAAGGATATTGCACAGGACAGCATATAGATGAGATATAGTAGGATGTTGTACTAGAAAAGTTACAGCGGAGATTTTCCAAAATGTTGCACTGGAGAGTCTACAGAGGAGAATCACCAAGATGTTGCACTGGAGAGGGTACAGAAACGATTTACCCCGATGTTGCACTGGAGACGTTACAGAGGAGATTTAGCAGCGGATGTTGCACTGTAGAGAGTATTGGGTAGATTTACCAGAATATTGCACTAGAGAGGGTACAGAGGAAATTTACCAGGATGTTGCACTAGTGAGTGTGTGGAGGAGATTCACTACGATGTTGCACTAGAGAGGATGCAGAGGAGATTTACGAGGATATTGCACTAGAAAGGGTACAGTGGAGATTTACCACGATGTTGCACTGCAGAGGGTACAGACGAGATTTTCCAGGATGTTACACTGGAGAGGTTAGCGAAGAGATTGATCATGTTGTTGCACTGGTGAGGATACAGAAAAGATTCAACAGGATGTTGCAGTGGAGAGGTTACAAAGGAGACTTACCTCGATATTGAACAGAAGATGTTACAGAGGAGATTTACCAGTATGTTGCACTAGAGAGGGTACAGAGGTGGTTTACCAGGTTATTGCATTATAGAGCTTCAGAGGAGATTTACCAGCGTTTTGCACTAGTGAGATTACTGGTGAGATTTACCAGGATGTAGCACTAGAGAGGGTACAGAGGAGATTTTCCAGGATGTTGCTCTAGAGAGGGTGCAGTTGAGATTTACCAGTATGTTTCACTGGAGAGAGTACAAAGGAGATTTACCAGAAGGTTGCACTAGAGAAGGTACCAAAAAGTATTAACAGGATGTTGTGCTAGAGAGGGAAGAGAGGTGATTTAACAGGATGATCCACTAGATAGGATACAGAGAAGATTTACCAGAATGTTGTACTGGAGAGGGTACAGAGGAGATTTTCCAGGATGTTGCTCTAGAGATGATGCAGTTGGGATTTACCACGATGTTTCACTGGAGAGAGTACAAAGGATATTTACCTGGAGGTTTCATTAGAGAGGCTACCAAGTAGTTTTAACAGGATGTTGCGCTAGAGAGGTGAAGAGAGGAGATTTAACAGGATGAGCTACTAGATAGGATACAGAGAAGATTTACCAGAATGTTGTACTGGAGAGGGTACAGAGGAGATTTACCTGGATGTTGCTATGGAGAAGTTACAGAGGAGATTTATCAGGATGTTGCACTAGAGAGGTTACAAAGGATATTTTTTAGGATGTTGCACTAGTGATGGTGCAGTGGAGATTTACCAGGATGTTGCACTGGAGAGGATACAGAGGAGATTTGCAAGAATGTTGCACTAGTGAGGTTACAGAGGACATTAAAATGGACGTTCCACTAGAGGGCGTACAGAGGAGATTTACCAGAATGTTCCACTAGAGAGGATACAGAGAACATTTAGTAGGATGTTGCACTGGAGAGTGTACACAGGAGATTTACCAGGATGTTGCACCGAGATCATGCTGAAGAGATTTACCAGGAAGTTGGAGTTGAGAGAGTAATGAGGAGATTTACCAGGATGTTGGACTGGAGAGGTCAAAGAGGAGATTTCCCTGGTTATTGTGCTGCAGAATGTATAAAGGAGTTTTGCACAATGTTACACTGGAGAGGTTACAGGGGAGGTTTACCAGGATCTTGCACTAGAGAGGTTTCAAGGGGATTAATCAGCATATTGCACTGGAGAGGGTACAAAGGAGATTTTTCCAGGATGTTGCAGAGAGAAAATTGCAAAGGATAATTAAAAGTTGTTGCACTGGCGAAGGTACAGAGGAGATTTAACAGGATGTTGCGCTGGTGAAGATGCAGATGAGATTTACTAGGTATTGCACTGGAGTGGTTACAGAGGAGATTTATAAGGATATTGAACTGGACAGCGTACAGATGAGATATAGTAGGATGTTGTACTAGAAAAGTTACAGCGGAAATTTACCAAGATGTTGCACTGGAGAGTGTGCATAGGAGAATCACCAAGATGTTGCACTGGAGAGGGTACAGAAACGATTTACCACGATGTTGCACTGGAGACGTTACAGAGGAGATTTAGCAGCGGATGTTGCATTGTAGAGAGTATTGGGTAGATTTACCAGAATATTGCACTAGAGAGTGTACAGAGGAAATTTACCAGGATGTTGCACTAGAGAGTGTGTGCAGGAGATTTGCTACGATGTTGCACTACAGAGGATGCAGAGGAGATTTACGAGGATGTTGCACTAGAAAGGGTACAGTGGAGATTTACCACGATGTTGCACTGCAGGGGGTAAAGACGAGATGTAGCAGGATGTTACACTGGAGAGGTTAGCGAGGAGATTGATCAGGTTGTTGCACTGGCGAGGATACAGAAAAGTTTCATCCAGATGTTGCAGTGGAGAGGTTACAAAGGAGAGTTACCTCGATATTGAACAGAAGATGTTACAGAGGAGGTTTTCCAGTATGTTGCACTAGAGAGGGTACAGAGGTGGTTTACCAGGTTATTGCATTATAGAGCTTCAGAGTAGATTTACCAGCATTTTGCACTAGTGAGAATACTGGGGAGATTTATCAGGATGTAGCACTTGGGAGGGTGCTGTTGAGATTTACCAGGATGTTTAACTGGAGAGAGTAAAAAAGGAGATTTACCAGGATGTTAGACTGGAGAGGTCAAAGAGGAGGTTTCCCTGGTTATTGTGCTGCAGAAGGTATACTGGAGTTTTACAGAATGTTACACTAGAGAGGGTATAGCGCAGATTTACCAGGATCTTGCACTAGAGAGGTTTCAAGGGGATTAATCAGGATATTGCACTGTAGAGGGTACAAAGGAGCTTTACCAGGATGTTGCAGAGAGAGAATTGCAAAGGATATTTAAAAGGTTGTTGCACTGGCGAAGGTACAGAGGAGATTTAACAGGATGTTGCGCTGGTGAGGAAGCAGATGAGATTTACTAGGTAGTTGCACTGGAGTGGTTACAGCGGAGATTTATAAGGATATTGCACTGGACAGCATATAGATGAGATATAGTAGGATGTTGTACTAGAAAAGTTACAGCGGAGATTTTCCAAAATGTTGCACTGGAGAGTCTACAGAGGAGAATCACCAAGATGTTGCACTGGAGAGGGTACAGAAACGATTTACCCCGATGTTGCACTGGAGACGTTACAGAGGAGATTTAGCAGCGGATGTTGCACTGTAGAGAGTATTGGGTAGATTTACCAGAATATTGCACTAGAGAGGGTACAGAGGAAATTTACCAGGATGTTGCACTAGTGAGTGTGTGGAGGAGATTCACTACGATGTTGCACTAGGGAGGATGCAGAGGAGATTTACGAGGAGAGTCCAGAGAGGCGGGAGTCCAGAGAGGCAGCGGCCTGTAAAAGGCTCAGCAGTCCGGGGAGCGTCGAGGGAGGCGGGAGTCCAGAGAGGCAGCGGCCTATAAAAGGCTCAGCAGTCCGGGGAGCGTCGAGAGAGGCGGGAGTCCAGAGAGGCAGCGGCCTATAAAAGGCTCAGCAGTCCGGGGAGCGTCGAGAGAGGCGGGAGTCCAGAGAGGCAGCGGCCTGTAAAAGGCTCAGCAGTCCGGGGAGCGTCGAGAGAGGCGCGAGTCCAGAGAGGCAGCGGCCTATAAAAGGCTCAGCAGTCCGGGGAGCGTCGAGAGAGGCGGGAGTCCAGAGAGGCGTAGCGGTGCAGCTCCAGCTGGGAGAGAAGGCAAAAAAGTAGAAGGAAATCAAAAGGTGACGTCACAGCCAACGTGGTAAGTGATTGGCTGCTGATTGGTGAATAGTTTTTCTTTTTCTTTATTAGTCAGTAACTTTTAACATTGTTGTCGGCAATTTAAGTGTATCTAAGGGTTAAGTCATGGCAGGACAGCTCGGTCACGTGATTTGCTCCTCCTGTACCATGTGGGAACACGGGGACAACACCAGTGTCCCTGACGACTACATGTGCGGGAAGTGTGTCCACCTCCGGCTACTGACGGTCCGCGTTGCGGAGTTGGAGCTGAAGGTGGATTCACTCTGGAGCATCCACGATGCTGAGAATGACGTGAGTATCACGTGTAGCGAGTTGGTCTTACTGCAGGAGAAGGGTCCACAGCCAGCGAGGGAATGGAAGTCCAGCAGGAAGAGTAGTGCAAGGAAGGTAGTGCAGGGGTCCCCTGTGGTCATCCCCCTGCAAAACAGATACACCGCTTTGAGTTCTGTTGAGGGGGATGACTCATCAGGGGAGGGCAGCAGCAGCCAAGTTCATGGCACCGTGGCTGGCTCTGTTGCACAGGAGGGCAGGAAAAAGAGTGGAAGAGCGATAGTGATAGGGGATTCAATTGTAAGGGGAATAGATAGGCGTTTCTGCGGCCGCAACCGAGACTCCAGGATGGTATGTTGCCTCCCTGGTGCAAGGGTCAAGGATGTCTCGGAGCGGGTGGAGGACATTCTAAAAAGGGAGGGAGAACAGCCAGTTGTCGTGGTGCACGTTGGTACCAATGACATAGGTATAAAAAGGGATGAGTTCCTACGAAATGAATTTAAGGAGCTAGGAGCTAAATTAAAAAGTAGGACCTCAAAAGTAGTAATCTCGGGATTGCTACCAGTGCCACGTGCTAGTCAGAGTTGGAATCGCAGGATAGCTCAGATGAATACGTGGCTTGAGCAATGGTGCAGCAGGGAGGGATTCAAATTCCTGGGGCATTGGAACCGGTTCTGGGGGAGGTGGGACCAGTACAATCCGGACGGTCTGCACCTGGGCAGAATCGGAACCAATGTCCTCGGGGGAGTGTTTGCTAGTGCTGTTGGGGAGGAGTTAAACTAATATGGCAGGGGGATGGGAACCAATGCAGGGAGATAGAGGGAAACAAAAAGGAGGCAAAAACAAAAGACAGAAAGGAGATGAGGAAAAGTGGAGGGCAGAGAAACCCAAGGCAAAGAACAAAAAGGGCCATTGTACAGCAAAATTCTAAAAGGACAGAGGGTGTTAAAAAAACAAGCCTAAAGGCTTTGTGTCTTAATGCAAGGAGTATCCGCAATAAGGTGGATGAATTAACTGTGCAAATAGATGTTAACAAATATGATGTGATTGGGATTACGGAGACGTGGCTCCAGGATGAGCAGGGCTGGGAACTCAACATCCAGGGGTATTCAACATTCAGGAAGGATAGAATAAAAGGAAAAGGAGGTGGGGTAGCATTGCTGGTTAAGGAGGAGATTAAGGCAATAGTTAGGAAGGACATTAGCTTGGATGATGTGGAATCTATATGGGTAGAGCTGCAGAACACCAAAGGGCAAAAAACGTTAGTGGGAGTTGTGTACAGACCTCCAAACAGTAGTAGTGATGTTGGGGAGGGCATCAAACAGGAAATTAGGGGTGCGTGCAATAAAGGTGCAGCAGTTATAATGGGTGACTTTAATATGCACATAGATTGGGCTAACCAAACTGGAAGCAATACGGTGGAGGAGGATTTTCTGGAGTGCATAAGGGATGGTTTTTTAGACCAATATGTCGAGGAACCAACTAGGGGGGAGGCCATCTTAGACTGGGTGTTATGTAATGAGAAAGGATTAATTAGCAATCTCGTTGTGCGAGGCCCCTTGGGGAAGAGTGACCATAATATGGTGGAATTCTGCATTAGGATGGAGAATGAAACAGTTAATTCAGAGACCATGGTCCAGAACTTAAAGAAGGCTAACTTTGAAGGTATGAGGCGTGAATTGGCTGAGATGGATTGGCGAATGATACTTAAGGGGTTGACTGTGGATGGGCAATGGCAGACATTTAGAGACCGCATGGATGAACTACAACAATTGTACATTCCTGTCTGGCATAGAAATAAAAAAGGGAAGGTGGCTCAACCGTGGCTATCAAGGGAAATCAGGGATAGTATTAAAGCCAAGGAAGTGGCATACAAATTGGCCAGAAATAGCAGCGAACCTGGGGACTGGGAGAAATTTAGAACTCAGCAGAGGAGGACAAAGGGTTTGATTAGGGCAGGGAAAATGGAGTATGAGAAGAAGCTTGCAGGGAACATTAAGACGGATTGTAAAAGTTTCTATAGATATGTAAAGAGAAAAAGGTTAGTAAAGACAAACGTAGGTCCCCTGCAGTCAGAATCAGGGGAAGTCATAACGGGGAACAAAGAAATGGCGGACCAATTGAACAAGTACTTTGGTTCGGTATTCACGAAGGAGGACACGAACAACCTTCCGGTTATAAAAGGGGTCGGGGGGTCTAGTAAGGAGGAGGAACTGAGGGAAATCCTTATTAGCCGGGAAATTGTGTTGGGGAAATTGATGGGATTGAAGGCCGATAAATCCCCAGGGCCTGATGGACTGCATCCCAGAGTACTTAAGGAGGTGGCCTTGGAAATAGTGGATGCGTTGACAGTCATTTTCCAACATTCCATTGACTCTGGATCAGTTCCTATGGAGTGGAGGGTAGCCAATGTAACCCCACTTTTTAAAAAAGGAGGGAGAGAGAAAACAGGGAATTATAGACCGGTCAGCCTGACATCGGTAGTGGGTAAAATGATGGAATCAATTATTAAGGATGTCATAGCAGTGCATTTGGAAAGAGGTGACATGATAGGTCCAAGTCAGCATGGATTTGTGAAAGGGAAATCATGCTTGACAAATCTTCTGGAATTTTTTGAGGATGTTTCCAGTAGAGTGGATAAGGGAGAACCAGTTGATGTGGTATATTTGGACTTTCAGAAGGCGTTCGACAAGGTCCCACACAAGAGATTGATGTGCAAAGTTAGAGCACATGGGATTGGGGGTAGTGTACTGACATGGATTGAGAACTGGTTGTCAGACAGGAAGCAAAGAGTAGGAGTAAATGGGTACTTTTCAGAATGGCAGGCAGTGACTAGTGGGGTACCGCAGGGTTCTGTGCTGGGGCCCCAGCTGTTTACACTGTACATTAATGATTTAGATGAGGGGATTGAGTGTAGTATCTCCAAGTTTGCGGATGACACTAAGTTGGGTGGCAGTGTGAGCTGCGAGGAGGATGCTGTGAGGCTGCAGAGCGACTTGGATAGGTTAGGTGAGTGGGCAAATGCATGGCAGATGAAGTATAATGTGGATAAATGTGAGGTTATCCACTTTGGTGGTAAAAACAGAGAGACAGACTATTATCTGAATGGTGACAGATTAGGAAAAGGGGAGGTGCAAAGAGACCTGGGTGTCATGGTACATCAGTCATTGAAGGTTGGCATGCAGGTGCAGCAGGCGGTTAAGAAAGCAAATGGCATGTTGGCCTTCATAGCAAGGGGATTTGAGTACAGGGGCAGGGAGGTGTTGCTACAGTTGTACAGGGCATTGGTGAGGCCACACCTGGAGTATTGTGTACAGTTTTGGTCTCCTAACCTGAGGAAGGACATTCTTGCTATTGAGGGAGTGCAGCGAAGGTTCACCAGACTGATTCACGGGATGGCGGGACTGACCTATCAAGAAAGACTGGATCAACTGGGCTTGTATTCACTGGAGTTCAGAAGAATGAGAGGGGACCTCATAGAAACATATAAAATTCTGACGGGGTTAGACAGGTTAGATGCAGGAAGAATGTTCCCAATGTTGGGGAAGTCCAGAACCAGGGGTCACAGTCTAAGGATAAGGGGTAAGCCATTTAGGACCGAGATGCGGAGGAACTTCTTCACCCAGAGAGTGGTGAACCTGTGGAATTCTCTACCACAGAAAGTTGTTGAGGCCAATTCACTAAATATATTCAAAAAGGAGTTAGACGAGGTCCTTACTGCTAGGGGGATCAAGGGGTATGGCGAGAAAGCAGGAATGGGGTACTGAAGTTGAATGTTCAGCCATGAACTCATTGAATGGCGGTGCAGGCTAGAAGGGCCGAATGGCCTACTCCTGCACCTATTTTCTATGTTTCTATGTTTCTAAATTGCACTAGAAAGGGTACAGTGGAGATTTACCACGATGTTGCACTGCAGAGGGTACAGACGAGATTTTCCAGGATGTTACACTGGAGAGGTTAGCGAAGAGATTGTTCATGTTGTTGCACTGGTGAGGATACAGAAAAGATTCAACAGAATGTTGCAGTGGAGAGGTTACAAAGGAGACTTACCTCGATATTGAACAGAAGATGTTACAGAGGAGATTTACCAGTATGTTGCATTAGAGAGGGTACAGAGGTGGTTTACCAGGTTATTGCATTATAGAGCTTCAGAGGAGATTTACCAGCGTTTTGCACTAGTGAGATTACTGGTGAGATTTACCAGGATGTAGCACTAGAGAGGGTACAGAGGAGATTTTCCAGGATGTTGCTCTAGAGAGGGTGCAGTTGAGATTTACCAGTATGTTTCACTGGAGAGAGTACAAAGGAGATTTACCAAAAGGAGCACTAGAGAGAGTACCAAAAAGTATTAACAGGATGTTGCGCTAGAGAGGGAAGAGAGGTGATTTAACAGGATGATCCACTAATAGGATACAGAGAAGATTTACCAGAATGTTGTACTGCAGAGGGTACAGAGGAGATTTTCCAGGATGTTGCTCTAGAGATGATGCAGTTGAGATTTTCCACGATGTTTCACTGGAGAGAGTACAAAGGATATTTACCTGGAGGTTGCATTAGAGAGGGTACCAAGTAGTTTTAACAGGATGTTGCGCTAGAGAGGGGAAGAGAGGAGATTTAACAGGATGAGCTACTAGATAGGATACAGAGAAGATTTACCAGAATGTTGTACTGGAGAGGGTACAGAGGAGATTTACCTGGATGTTGCACTGGAGAAGTTACAGAGGAGATTTATCAGGATGTTGCACTAGAGAGGTTACAAAGGTTATTTTTTAGGATGTTGCACTAGTGATGGTGCAGTGGAGATTTACCAGGATGTTGCCCTGGAGAGGATACAGAGGAGATTTGCAAGAATGTTGCACTAGTGAGGTTACAGAGGACATTAAAATGGACGTTCCACTAGAGGGTGTACAGAGGAGATTTACCAGAATGTTCCACTAGAGAGGATACAGAGAACATTTAGCAGGATGTTGCACTGGAGAGTGTACACAGGTGATTTACCAGGATGTTGCACCGAGATCATGCTGAAGAGATTTACCAGGAAGTTGGAGTTGAGAGAGTAATGAGGAGATTTACCAGGATGTTGGACTGGAGAGGTCAAAGAGGAGATTTCCCTGGTTATTGTGCTGCAAAAGGTATAGAGGAGTTTTACAGAATGTTACACTAGAGAGGGTACAGCGGAGATTTACCAGGATCTTGCACTAGAGAGGTTTCAAGGGGATTAATCAGGATATTGCACTGGAGAGTGTACAAAGGAGATTTACCAGGATGTTGCAGAGAGAGAATTGCAAAGGATATAAAAGGTTGTTGCACTGGCGAAGGTACAGAGTAGATTTAACAGGATGTTGAGCTCGTGAGGATGCAGATGAGATTTACTAGGTAGTTGCACTGGAGTGGTTACAGAGGAGATTTATAAGGATATTGCACTAGACAGCGTACAGATGAGATATAGTAGGATGTTGTACTAGAAAAGTTACAGCTGAGATTTACCAAGATGTTGCACTGGAGATTGTACATAGGAGAATCACCAAGATGTTGCACTGGAGAGGGTACAGAAACGATTTACCAGGATGCTGCACCGGAGACGTTACATAGGGGATTTAGCAGCGGATGTTGCACTGCAGAGAGTCTTGGGTAGATTTACCAGAATATTGCACTAGAGAGGGTACAGAGGAAATTTACAAGGATGTTGCACTAGAGAGTGTGTGGAGGAGATTTACTACAATGTTGCACTAGAGAGGATGCAGAGGAGATTTACGAGGATGTTGCACTAGAAAGGGTACAATGGAGATTTACCACGATGTTGCACTGCAGAGGGTACAGACGAGATTTACCAGGATGTTGCACTGGAGAGGTTAGCGAGGAGATTGATCAGGTTGTTTCACTGGCGAGGATATAGAAAAGATTCAACAGGATGTTGCAGTGGAGAGGTTACAAAGGAGACTTATCTCGATATTGAACAGAAGATGTTACAGAGGAGGTTTAGCAGTATGTTTCACTAGATAGGATACAGAGGTGGTTTACCAGGTTATTGCATTATGGAGCTTCAGAGGAGATTTACCAGCATTTTGCACTAGTGAGATTACTGGGGAGATTTACCAGGATGTAGCACTAGAGAGGGTACAGAGGAGATTTTCCAGGATGTTGCTCTAGAGAGGGTGCAGTTGAGATTTACCAGTACGTTTCACTGGAGAGAATACAAAGGAGATTTACCAGGAGGTTGCACTAGAGAGTGTACCAATAAGTTGTAACTGGATGTTGCGCTTGAGAGGGTAGAGAGGAGATTTAACAGGATGATCCACTAGGTAGGATACAGAGAAGATTTACTCGAATGTTGCACTGGAGAGGGTACAGAGGAGATTTTCCAGGATGTTGCTCTAGAGAGAGTGCAGTTGAGATTTACCACGGTGTTTCACTGGAGAGAGTACAAAGGAGATTTACCAGGAGATTCCACTAGAGAGGGTACCAAGAAGTTTTAATAGGATGTTGCGCTAGAGAGGGAAGAGAGGAGATTTAACAGGATGAGCCACTAGATAGGATAGAGAGAAGATTTACCAGAATGTTGCACTGGTGAGGGTACAGAAGAGATTTACCTGGATGTTGCACTGAGAGCGTGCAGAGGAGCTTTACCAGGATGTTGGACTGGAGGATGTACAGAGGAGATTTACCAGGATGTTGCACTTCAGAGATTGCACAGGAGATTTACCAGGAAGTGCACTGGAGAGGATACAGAATTGATTTATCAGGATGTTGCAATAGAGAGGTTACAGAGGACATTTAAATGGATGTTCCACTAGAGAGCGTACAGAGGCGATTTACCAGAATGTTCCACTAGGAAGGATACAGAGAAGATTTACCAGGATGTTGAACTGGAGAGGGTACAAAGGGGATATACCAGGATGTCGCACCGAGATCGTGCACAAGAGATTTACCAGGTGGGAGTGGAGAGAGTACAGAGGAGATTTACCAGGATGTTGGACTGGAGAGGTCAAAGAGGAGATTTCCCTGGTTATTGTGCTGCAGGCGTATAGAGGAGTTTTATCAGGATATTATACTAGAGAGGGTACTGCGGAGATTTACCAGGATCTTGCACTAGAGATGTTTCAAGGGGATTAACCAGGATATTGCACTGGAGAGGGTACAAAGGAGATTTACCAGGATGTTGCAGAGGGAGAATTGCAAAGGATATTTAAATGGATGTTGCACTGGCGAAATACAGATGAGATTTAAAAGGATGTTGCTCTAGTGAGGATGCAGACGAGATTTACTAGGTAGTTGCACTGGAGTGGTTACAGAGAAGATTTATAAGGATATTGCACAGGACAGCGTACAGTGGAGATATAGTAGGATGTTGTACTGGAGAAGTTACAGCAGAGATTTAACAAGATGTTGCACTGGAGAGTGTACATAGGAGAATCACCAAGATGTTGCACTGGAGAGGGTACAGAAACGATTTACTACGATGTTGCACTGGATAGGTTACAGATGAGATTTAGTAGGTGATGTTGCACCATAGGGAATACGGGGCAGATTTACCAGAATATTGCACTAGAGAGGGTACAGAGGAGATTTACTCAGATGTTGCACTAGAGATGGTGTAGAGGAGATTTACTACGATGTTGCACTAGAGAGGACGCAGAGGAGATTTACGAGGATGTTGCACTAGATCGGGTACAGAGGAGATTTACCACGATGTTGCACTGCAGAGGGTACAGACGAGATTTACAAGGATGTTATACTGGAGAGTGTAGCGAGAAGATTTATCAGGTTGTTGCACTGGAGATGGTACAGAACAGATTCAACAGGATGTTGCAGTGGAGTGGTTACAAAGGAGACTTACTTCGATGTTGAACAGAAGATGTTACAGAGGAGATTACCCTGTATGTTGCACTAGAGAGGGTACAGAGGAGATTTAGTAGGTTATTGCATTATAGAGCTACAGAGGAGATTTACCAGTATGTTGCACTCGTGAGATTACAGGGGAGATTTACCAGCACGTTTCACTAGAGAGGGTACAGAGCAGATTTTCCAGGATGTTGCTCTAGAGAGGGTGCAGTGGTGATTTACCAGGATTTGCACAGGAATGAATACAAAAGAGATTTACCAGGAGGTTGCACTAGAGAGAGTACTGAGAAGTTTTAACAGGATGTTGCACTGGAGAGGTGACAGAGGAGATTTATCTGGATGTTGCACCGAGAGCGTGCAGAGGTCCTTTACCAGGATGTTGGACTGGAGAATGTACATAGGAGATTTACCAATATGTTGCACGGGAGAGGGTACAGAGGAGATTTACCAGGTCATTGCACTGCAGTCGGTACATAGGTGATTTACCAGGATGTTGCACTAGAGAGGGTACAGAGGAGATTTACCAGTCTGTTAAACAAGAGATTGTACAGAAATTTATCAGGATGTTGCGCCAGAGAGGATATATTCGTGATTTACTAGGATGTGGACCTTGGAGGATACAGAGGAGATTCAACAGAATGTTCCACCAGACAGGGTACAGAGGAGATTCACCAGAATGTTGCCCTAGTGAGGGTAAAGAGGAAAGTTACCAGGATAGTACAGAGAGGTTACAAAGGAGAATAACCAGGATGTTGCAAGGAGTGTGTGAAAAGGACATTTAAAAGGATTTTGCATTGGCGATGGTACAGAGGTAATTTAACAGGATGTTGCGCTAGAGAGGATGCAGAGGAGATTTACTAGGTAGTTTCACTGGAGGGGTTACAGAGGAGACTTATCAGGATATTACACTAGACAGGGTACAGAGAGATATAGCAGGATGTTGTACTAGAGAAGTTACAGTGGAGATTTTCCAAGATGTTGCACTACATAGGGTTAAGAGGTGATTTACCAGGATGTTGCACCGGAGCAGGTACAGAGGAGGTTTACCACCATGTTGCACTTGAGAGGTTACAGGGTAGATTTACCAGGATGTTGCACTGGAAAGAATACAGAGCAGATTTACCAGGATGTTGCACGGGACCAGTACAAATGAGATTACCAGGATATTGCACGTAACAGGGTACAGAGGAGATTTAGCAGGATGTTGCACTTGAGATGTTATAGCGGATATTTACCAGGATGTTGCACTGGAACGTGTACAGAGGTGATTTTCCAGCTTGTTGCACCGGAGCAGTACAGATGAGAATAACCAGATTGATGCGTTAAAGTGTGTACAGCGGAAATTTACCAGGATGTTGCACTAAAGAGGGTGCAGAGGAGATTTACCAGGATGTCGCACTGCAGAGTATACAGAGGAGATTTACAAAAATCTTGCACTAGAGAAGGTACAGAGGAGATTTTCCAGGATTTGATCTAGGGAGGTTACAATGGAGATTTACCAGGACGTTGCACTGGAGAGGGTACAGAGGAGATACACCAGGATGTTGCACTAGAGACGGTGCAGAGGAGATTTAACAGGATGTTCCACTAGAGAGATTACTGCGAATATTTAACACGATGTTGCACTGGAGAGGGTAAAGAGAAGGTTAACCAGGACGTTGCACCAGGAGCGTGCACAGGTGCTTTACAAATATGTTACACTGCAGGTGGTACAGAGGAGATTTACCAAAATGTTGCACTAGAGTGAGTACAGAGGAGATTTAACAGGATTTTTCACTGGAGAGTGTAAACAGGTTATTTACCAAGATGTTGTACTGGAGATTGTACAGAGTATATTTCACAGGTTATTGCACTTGAGAGGGTGCAGAGGAGATTTACATTAATGTTGCACTGCAGAGGTTAGAGAGGAGATTTACAAGGATGTTGCACTAGAGCGGTTAGAAAGGATATTAACCAGAATGTTGCACTGGCAAAGGAACAGAGGAGACTTAATAGGATGTTGTGCTAGAGAGGATTCAGAGGAGATTCACCAGGATGTTCCACTGGAGAGGTTACAGAGGATATTAGCAGAATGTTGCACCAGAGAGCATGCAGAGGAGATTTACCAGAATGTTGCACTGCAGAGCGTGCAGAGGTGATTTACAAGGTTGTTGCACTGGAGAGTGTACAGATGAGATTTACCACGATGTTGCACCGGAGATGTTACAGAGGAGATTCACCAGGGGATGTTGCATTGTAGAGAATACGGGTAGATTTATCAGAATATTGCACTAGAGAGGATACAGCGGATATTTACCAGGATGTTGCACTGGAGAGGGTGCAGAGGAGATTTACTATGATGTTGCACTAGAAAGGATGCAGAGGAGATTTATGAGGATGTTGCACTGGTGAGGAGGCAGAGGAGATTTACCACGATGTTGCAATGCAGCGGGTACAGAAGAGATTTACTAGGGCGTTACACTGGAGAGGGTAGAGAGGATATTTAGCAGGTTGTGGAACTGGGGACGGTACAGAGGAGATTCAACAGGATGTTGCAGTGGAGAGGTTGCAGCGGGGATTTACCAGGATATTGCACTGGAGAGAGTATGGCTGGTTTTACCAGAATATTGTGCTAAAGAGGATACAGCAGCGATTTAACATGATGTTGCTCTAGAGAGGTTGCAGAGGAGATATACTATGATGTTTCTCTAGAAATGATGCATAGGAGATTTATCAGGATGTTGCACTAGGGAGCATGCAGAGGAGATTTACCACGATGTTGCAATGCAGAGACTACAGGCGAGATTTACAACGACGTTGCACTGAGAGCGTGCTGAGGTGTTTTACAAGGATGTTGCACTGCAGGTGGTACAGAGAAGATTTACAAAAACGTTGCACTAGAGGGAGTACAGAGGAGATTTAACAGGATTTTGCACTGGGGAGTGTGCACAGGATATTTACTAAGATGTTGTACTGGAGAGTGTACAGAGGATATTTAACAGGTTATTGCACTTGAGTGGATGCAGACGAGAATTACCAGAATGTTGCACTGCAGAGTGTAGAGAGGAGATTTATAAGGATGTTGCACTAGGAAGCATGCAGAGGAGATTTACCACGATGTTGCAATGCAGATTGTACAGACGAGATTTACAACGACGTTGCACTGAGAGCGTGCTGAGGTGTTTTACAAGGATGTTGCACAAAAGGTGGTACAGAGAAGATTTACAAAAATGTTGCACTAGAGGGAGTACAGAGGAGATTTAACAGGATTTTGCACCGGGGAGTGTACACAGGATATTTACCAGGATGTTGTACTGGAGAGTGTACAGAGCATATTTAACAGGTTATTGCACTTGAGAGGGTGCACAGGAGATTTACCAGAATGTTGCACTGCAGAGTGTAGAGAGGAGATTATGAAGGATGTTGCACTAGAGGGGTTAGAAAAGAGATTAACCAAAATGTTGCAATGGCAGATGAACAGAGGAGACTTAACAGGATGTTGTGCTAGAGAGGATTCAGAGCAGATTCATCAGGATGTTCCACTGGAGAGGTTACACAGGATATTAGCGGAATGTTGCACTAGAGAGCATGCAGAGGAGATTTACCAGGATGTTGCACTGCAGAGCGTGCAGAGGTGATTTACAAGGATGTTGCACTGAAGATTGTACAGATGAGATTTACCAGTATGTTGCACTAGAGAGTGTCCAGAGGAAATTTACCAGAATGTTGCACTGGAGAGGGTACAGAGGTGATTTACCAGGACGTTGCACTGGAGATGTTACAGAAGAGAATTACCATGATGTTGCACCAGAGATGTTACAGAGGAGATTTACCAGGGGATGTTGTACTGTAGAGAGTATGGGTAGATTTACCAGAATATTGCACTGGAGAGGATACAGCGGATATTTACCAGGATGTTGCACTAGAGAGGGTGCAGATGTGATTTACTATGATGTTGCACTAGAAAGGATGCAGAGGCGATTTATGAGGATGTTGCACTGGAGAGGATGCAGAGGAGATTTAGCACGATGCTGCAATGCAGCGGGTACAGAAGAGATTTACTAGGACGTTACACTGGAGACGGTAGCGAGGATATTTAGCAGGTTGTTCAACAGGGGAGGGTACAGAGGAGATTAAACAGGATGTTGCAGTGGAGAGGTTGCAGAGGAGATTTAACAGGATATTGCACTGGAGAAAGTACGGCTGGTTTTAACAGAATATTGCACTAGAGGGGATACAGCAGAGACTTACCAGGATGTTGCACTCTAGAGGTGGCAGAGGAGATTTACTATGATGTTGCACTAGAAATGATGCAGAGGAGATTTATCAAGATGTTGCAATACGGAGCATGCAGAGGAGATTTAGCACGATGTTGCAATGCAGAGGGTACAGACGAGATTTACAAGGACGTTGCACTGAGAGCGTGCTGAGGTGTTTTACAAGATGTTGCACTGCAGGTGGTACAGAGAAGATTTACAAAAATGTTGCACTAGAGGGAGTACAGAGGAGATTTAACAGGATTTTGCACTGGAGAGTGTACACAGGAAATTTACCAAGTTGTTGTACTGGAGAGTGTACAGAGGATATTTAACAGGTTATTGCACTTGAGTGGGTGCAGAGGAGATTTACCACAATGTTGCACTGCAGAGTGTAGAGAGGAGATTTACAAGGATGTTGCACTAGAGGGGTGAGAAAAGAGATTAACCAGAATGTTGCTCTGGCGAAGGAACAAAGGAGATTTAACAGGATTTTTTGCCAGAGAGGATTCAGAAAAGATTTGCCTGCATATACACTGGGGAGGATACAGCGGATATTAGCAGGGTGTTGCACCAGAGAGCGTGCAGAGGAGATTTACCAGGATGTTGCACTGAAGAGGGTACATACGAGCTTTATCGGGATGTTACGATAGTGAGGGTACAGAGGTGATTTACCAGGATTTTGCACTGGAGAGGTACAGAGGAGATTTACCAGGATGTTCCACTAGAGGTGATACAGAAAAGATTTTCCAGGATGTTGCACTGGAGAGTTTACAATGGAGACTTACCAGGATATTATACCGAGAGTGTGCAGAGGAGATTTAGCAGGATGTTGGAGTGGAAAGGGTACAGAGGAGATCTTCCTGGATGTTGATCAGGAGATGGTACAGAGGTGATTTACCAGGTCATTGCACTATAGAGAATACAGAGGATTTTTAGCAGGATGTTACACTAGAGAAGGAACAGAGTTGATTTTCCAGAATGTTCCACTAGAAAAGTACAGGTAAGATTTACCAGCATGTTGCACTGGAGAGATTACATACGAGATTGACCAGGATGTGGCACTAGGGAGGATACAGAAGAGATTTATTAGCATGTTGCACTAGAGAGGGTAAAGAGGAGATTTTACAGGATGTTGCTCTAGAGAGGGTGCAATGGAAATTTACCAGAACGTTGCACTGGAGAGAGTAGAGAGGAGATTTACCAGGAGGTTGCACTGGAGAGGGTACAGGGGAGATTTACCAGGATGTTGCACCGAGAGCGTACCGACGAGTTTTACCAGGATGTTGGACTGGAGGGCGTACAGAGGAGACTTACCAGGATGTTACACTAGAGAGCGTACAGAGGAGATTTACCAGGATGTTGCACCAGAGTGAATACAGACGAGATTTACTTGGATGTGGCCCTGGGAGGGTGCAGAGGAGATTCACCAGAATGTTCCACCAGACAGTGTATGAGGAGATTTACCAGAATGTTGCACTAATGAGGGTACAGAGGAAATTTACTAGGTTATTGCAGAGATGTTACAACGGTAATTTACCAGGGTGTTGTAGGGAGAGGGTAAAGGATATTTAAAAGGATGTTGCATTGGCGAAATTACAGAGGGGATTTAACAGAATGTTGCACTGCAGAGATTGCAGAGGAGTGTTTCCGGGATGTTGTACTGGAGAGCGCACAGAAGGGATTGATCAGGATGTTGCAATAGAGAGGTTACAAAGGAGATTTTCCAGCACTAGAGATGGTGCAGTGGAGATTTACCAGAATGTTGCGCTGGAAAAGGTACAGAGGTGATTTTCCAGGAATGTTGCACCGAGGGCGTACAGTGAAGCTTTACCAGGATGTTTGACTGGAGGGGGTACAGAGGAGATTTACCAGGAAGTTACACTAGAGAGGGTACAGAGGAGAGTTACGAGGATGTTGCACCAGAGAGGATACAGATGAGATTTACTAGGATGTGGCCCTGGGAGGGTACAGAGGAGATTCTCCAGATTGTTCCACCACACAGGGTACAGAGGAGATTTATCAGAATGATGCACTAGTGAGGGTACAGAGGAAATTTTCCGTATATTGCAGAGATGTTAGACACAGAGATTTACCAGGGTGTTGTAGGGAGAGGGTGCAAAGACATTTAAAAGGATGTTGCACTGGCAAACGTACAGAGGAGATTGAACAGAATGTTGCACTGCAGAGATTGCAAAGGATATTCACCAAGATGCTGCACTATAAAGGGTACAGAGAAGATTTATCAGGATGTTGCACTAGAGAGGTTACAAAGGAGATTTTCCAGGATGTTGCACTAGAGAGAGTGCAGTGTAGATTTACCAGGATGTTGCACTGGAGAGGGTACAGAGGAGATTTGCCAGGATGTTGCACTAGAGAGGTTACAGCGGAGATTTAACTGAATGTTGCACTAGAGAGCATACAGTGTAGATTTACCAGGATGTTCCACCAGCGAGGATACAGAGAAGATTTACCAGGGTGTTGCACTGGAGAGGGAACAAAGGAGATTTACCAGGATGTTGCACTGAGTGCGTACAGAAGAGCTTTACCAGGATGTTGAACTGGAGGGGGTACAGCGGAGATTTACCAGGAAGTTACACTAGAGAGGGTACAGAGGAGATTTACCAGGATGTTGCACCAGAGAGTATACAGATGAGATTTGTTGTGATGCGGCCCTGGGAGGGTACAGAGGAGATTCTCCAGAATGTTCCACCAGACAGGGTACAGAGGAGATTTACCAGAATGATGCACTAGTGAGGGTACAGAGGAAATTTATCAGGATATTGCAGAGATGATACACACGGAGATTTTCCAGGGTTCTGTAGGGAGAGGGTGCAAAGGACATTTAAAAGTTGTTGCATTGGTGAAGGTACAGATTAGATTTAACAGAATGTTGCACTGCAGAGAATTGCAGAGGAGATTTACCAGGATGTTGCACTGGAGAGGTTACAGAGAAGATTTATCAGGATGTTGAACTAGAGAGGTTACAAAGGAGATTTTCCAGGATGTTGCACTAGAGATGGTGCCGTGGAGATTTACCAGGATGTTGCACTAGAAAACATACAGCGGAGATTTAACTCAATGTTGCTCTAGAGAGCGTAAAGAGGAGATTTACCAGAATGTTCCTGTAGAGAGGATACATAGAAGATTTACCAGGATGTTGCACTGGAGAGAGAACAAAGTTGATTTACCAGGATGTCGCACCGAGAGCGTGCAGAAGAGATGTACCAGGGCGTTGGATTCGATAACGTACAGAAGAGATTTACCAGGATGTTGCACTGGAGAGTGTACAGAGGAGATTTCCCTTGTTATTGTGCTGAAGATGGTATAGAGGACTTTTACCAAGATGTTGCACTAGAGAGGGTACAGTGGAGTTTTACCAGGATCTTGCACTAAAGAGTGTTCAAGGGGATTTACCAGGATATTGCACTGCAGAGCGCACAAAGGAGATTTACCAGCATGTTGCAATAAGAGGGTTGCAAAGGATATTTAAATGGATGTTCCACTGGCGAAGTTAAAGAGGAGTTGTAACAGGACGTTGCGCTGGTGAGGATGCAGAGGAGATTTACTAGATAGTTGCACTGGAGGGGTTAAAGAGGAGATTTATAAGGATATTGCAAGGGCATGGTACAGAGGAGATACAGTAGGATCTTGTACTTGAGAAGTTACAGCGGAGATTTACCAAGATGTTGCATTTTAGAGGGTACAGAGGTGATTTACCAAGATGCTGCACTGGAGCAGGTGAAGAGGAGATTTACCAGCATGTTGCACTGGTTATGTACAGGGGAGATTTAGCAGGATGTTCCACTGGACATAATACAAAGGAGATTTACCAGGATGTTGCAAAAGAGAGTGTACAGAGGAGATTTACCAGGATGTTGCATTGGAGCGGGTACAGAAGAGATTTCCAGGATGTTGCACTGGAGAGGTTACAGAGGTGATTTACCTGGATGTTGCACTGGAGAGGGTACAGTGCAGATTTACCACGATGTTACACCGAGAGCATGCCGAGGAGCTTTAGTAGGATGTTGCTCTGCAGAGCGTGTAGAGGTGATTTACAAGGATGTTGCACTGCAGATGGTAGAGAGGAGATTTAAAAAATGTTGCACTATAAGGAGTACCGATGAGCTTTAACAGGATTTAGCACTGGAGAGTGTACAGAGGATCTTTACCAGGATGTTGTACTGGAGAGTGTACAGGGGACATAAGCATGATGTTGCACTAGAGATTGAGCAGAGGAGATTTACCAGGATGTTGCACTGCAGAGCGTGAAGAGGAGATTGGCCAGGATGTTGCACTAGAGAGCGTACAGAAGACATTTACCAGGATGTTCCACTAGAGAGGATACAGAGAAGATTTACCAGGATGTTGCACTGGAGAGGGTACAAAGGAGATTTACCAGGATGTCTCACCGAGAGCATGCAGAAGAGATTTACCAGCAGGTTACACTAGAAGGGTACAGCGGAGTTTTACAAGGATCTTGCACTAGAGAGGGTTCAAGGGGAATTACAAGGATATTGCACTGCAGAGGGTACAAAGGAGATTCACCAGGTTGTTAGGGAGAGGGTTGCAAAGGATATTTAAAAGGATGTTGTACTGGCGAAGGTACAGAGGAGTTTTAACAGGACGTTGCGCTAGTGAGGATGCAGAGGAGATTTTACTAGTTAATTGCACTGGAATGGTTACCGAAGCGATTTATAAGGATGTTGCAATGGACAGGGTACAGAGGACATATAGTAGGATCTTGTAGTTGAGAAGTTACAACTGAGATTTACCAAGATGTTACACTGGAGAAGGTACAGAGTTGATTTACCAGGATGTTGCACTGGAGAGGGTAAAGAGTTGATTTACCAGGATGTTGCATTGGAGCAGGTAAAGAGGAGATTTACCAGCATTTTGCATTGGAGAGTGTACACGGGTGATTTACCAGGATGTTGCACTGGACATAATACAAAGGGGATTTACCAGGATGTTGCAAAAAAGAGTGTACAGAGGAGATTTACCAGTATGTTGCAGTGGAGCTTGTACAGAAGAGATTTAGCAGGATATTGCACTTGACAGGGTATAGAGAGATTCACCTGGATGTTGCACTTGAGCAGTTATAGCGGAGATTTACCAGGATGTTGTACTGGAGGGGGTACAGAGATGATTTACCAGGATGTTGCCTTGGAGAGTGTACAGAGCAGATTTAGAAGGATGTTGCTCCGAAAGCGTGCAGAGGAGCTTTACCAGGATGTTGCTCTGCAGAGCTTGCAGAGGTGATTTACAAGGAGGTTGCACTGCAGATAGTACAGAGGAGATTTACAAAAATGTTGCACTAGACGGAGTTCCAAGGAGATTTAACAGGATTTTGCACTGGAGAGTTTACAAAGGATATTTACCAGGATGTTGTACTGGAGAGAGTACAGTGGAGATTAACAGGATGTTGCACTAGAGAGTGAGCAGGGGAGATTTAACAGGATGTTGCACTGCAGAGCGTGAAGAGGTGATTTACAAAGGATCTTGCACTGGAGAGTGTACTGTGGAGATTTACCAGGATGCCCACTGGAGGGTGTACTGAGGAGGTTTACCAGGATATTGCACTAGACAGGGTACAGAGAAGATTTACAAGGATGTTGCACTAGAGAGGTTACAGCGGAGATTTACAGGGATGTTGCCCTAGAGAGATGCAGAGAAGATTTACCAGGATGTTGCACTGCAGAGGGTACAGATCAGATTTAACAGAATGTTGCACTGCAGAGGCTACAGAGGAGATTTACCAGGATGTTGCACTTGAGAGGCTACATCGTAGCTTTACCAGGATGTTGCACTGGAGAGTGTACAAAGGAGAATCACCAGGATGTTGCACTGGAGAGTGTATGGCGGAGATTTACCAGTATGTTGCTCTGCGATGGTACAGAAGAGATTTACCAGGATGTTACAGTAGTGAGGGTAGAGAAGTGATTTACCAGGATGTTGCACTGGAGAGGGTGCAGAAACGATTTACCATGATGTTGCACTGGAGAGGTTAGAGAGGAGAATTACCAGGGGATGTTGCAATGTAGAGAGTACAGGATAGATTTACCAGAATATTGCAATAGAGATGGTACATAGGAGATTTACCAGGATGTTGCACTAGAGAGGGTGCAGAGAAGATGTTCTAGGATGTTGCACTAGAAAGGATGCAGAGGAGATTTACGAGGATGTTGCACTAGAGAGTGTACAAAGGAGATTGACCACGATGTTGCACTGCAGATGTTAAAGACGAGAATTATCAGGATGTTACACTGGAGAGTGTAGCGAGGAGATTTAGCAGGTTGTTGCACTGGCGAGGGTAGAGACGAGATTCAACAGGATGTTGCAGTGGAGTGGTAGCAGAGGAGATTTACCAAGATGTTGCACTGGAGCGGTTACAAAGGACACTTACCTCGATGTTGAACAGAAGATGGTATGTAGGAGATTTACCAGTATGTTGCACTAGAGAGGGTACAGAGGAGATTTACCAGGTTATTGCACTATAGAGCTATAGAGCAGATTTAACAGCATGTTGCACTGGAGAGATTACAGAGGAGATGTACCAGGAGTTGCACTAGAGAAGGTACAGCTGAGATCTACCTGGATGTTGCTCCAGAGAGGTTGCAATGGAGATTTACCAGAATGTTGCACTGGAGAGAGTACAAAGGAGATTTACCAGGAGGTTGCAATAGTGAGGGTACAGAGGAGTTTTAACAGGATGTTGCACTAGAGAGGGAACAGAGGAGATTTACCAGGATGATCCACTAGAGAGGATATAGAGAAGATTTACCAGAATGTTGCACTGGAAAGGGTACAGAGGATATTTGCCAGTATGTTGCACCAAGAGCGTGCAGAGGAGCTTTAACCGGATATTGGACTGGAGGGGGAAAAGAAGAGATTTACGAGGATGTTCCAGTGGTATGGGTACAGAGGAGATTTACCAGGATGTTGCACTGGAGAGGGTACAGAGGAGATTTACCAGGTTATTGCACTGCAGTGGGAACAGAAGAGTTTTACCAGGATGTTACACTAGAGAGGGTACAGAGAGATATAGCAGGATGTTGTACAAGAGAAGTTACGGCGGAGATTTTCAAAGATGTTGCAATGGATAGGGTACAGAGGTGATGTACCAGGATGTTGCACCAGAGCAGGTACAGAGGAGATTTACCAGCATGTTGCACTGTAAAGATTACGGGGGAGATTTACCAGGATGTTGCACCGGGAAGAAAACAGAGGAGATTTAATAAGATGTTGCACAGGACCGGGTACAGATGAGATTTACCAGGATATTGCACGAGACAGTGTGCAAAGGAGATTTACCAGGATATTACACTTGAGAAGTTACAGCGGATATTTACGACGAGGTTGCACTGGAGAGGTTACAGATGTGATTTTCTAGCTTGTTGCACCGAAGCTGTACAGAATAAATTCTTCAGGTTGATACATTAAAGAATGTACATGGCAAATATACCAGGATGTTGCGCTATAGAGGGAGCAGAGGAGATTTACCAGGATATCACTTAGCTGATGGTACAGATAACATTTCAAAAAATGTTGCACTAGGGAAGGTACAGAGGAGATTTTGCAGGATGATGCTCTAGAGAGGGTGCATTTGTGATAAACCAGGATGTTGCACTGGAGAGGTATAGAGGAGATTCACCAGGATGTTGCACTAGAGAGGGTACAGAGGAGATTTAACAGGATGTTCCACTAGAGAGGAGAAAGAAAAGATTTAGCAGGATATTGCACTGGAAAGGTCACAGAGAGGATTTAGCAGAACGTTGCACTGAGAGCAGGCAGAGTTGCTTTACAAGGATGTTGCACTGCCGGTGGTACAGTGGAGATTTACAAAAATGTTGCACTAGAGGGAGTACAGAGGAGATTTAACATGATTTTGCACTGGAGAGTGCACACAGGATATTAACCAAAATGTTGTACCGGAGAGTGTACAGAGGATATTTAACAGGTTATTGCACTTGAGAGTGTGCAGAGGAGATTTACCAGAATATTGCAATGCAGAGGGTAGAGAGGATATTTACAAGGATTTTGCACGAGAGATGTTAGAAAGGAGATTAACCTGGATGTTGCACTGATGAAGGAACAGAGGAGATTATCAGGATTTTGTGCTAGAGCGGATTCAGAGGAGATTTACCAGGATGTTCCACTGGAGAGGTTACAGAGGAGATTAGCAGGATGTTGCTCTAGAGAGCTTGCAGAGGAGATTTACCAGGATGTTGCACTGGAAAGGATACAGAAGAGATTTACCAAGATGTTGCACTGGAGAGGTAACAATGGAGATTTACCAGATGATATTGCACTGTAGAGAGTAAATGTAGATTTACAAGAATATTGCACTAGAGAGAATACAGCGGAGATTTACCAGGATGTTGCACTAGATAGGGTGCAGAGGAGATTCATGAGGATGTTGCACTAGAGAGGATGCAGAGGAGATTTACCACGATGTTGCAATGCAGAGGGAACATGCGAGATTTACCAGGATGTTACACTGGAGAGGGTAGCAAGGATACTTAGCAGCTTGTTGCACTGGCGAGGTACAGAGGAGATTAAACAGGATGTTGCACTGGACAGGGTGTTGAGGAGATTTACCAGGATGTGGCATTGGAGAAGGTACAGAGAAGATTTACGAGTATGTTGCTTTGCAGAGATTACAAAGGAGACTTACCGGGATATTATAACGAGAGCAGGCAGAGCTGATTTACCAGGATGTCGGAGTGGAGAGTGTACAGAATTGATGTTCCTGGTGTTGAACAGGAGATGGTACAGAGGAGATTTACCAGTATGTTGCACTAGAGAGGGTTCAGAGGAGATTTACCAGGTTATTGCATTATTGAGGGTACAGAAGAATTTTAGCAGGATGTTACACTAGAGAGGTTACAGAGGAGATTTTCCGGAATGCTCCACTAGCGAGGTACAGAGGAGATTTACCAGCATGTTGCACTGGTGAGAACACAAAGGAGATTTACCAGGATGTTGCACTGGGGAGGATACAGAGTAGATTCTTCAGGATGTTGCACGAGAGAGGGTACAGAGGAGATTTTATAGGATGTTGCTCTAGAGAGGATGCAGTGAGATTTACCAGGATGTTGCACTGGAGAGAGTAGAGAGGAGGTTTACCAAGAGGTTGCACTAGAGAGGATACAGAGGAGATTTAACAGGATGTTACACTAGAGTGGGAACAGAGGAGATTTACCAGGATGATCCACTAGAGAGGATACAGCGAAGAATTACCTCAATATTGCACTGGAGAGTGTACATTGGATGTTTACCAGGATGTTGCACCGAGAGCGTACAGCGGAGCTTTACCAGGATGTTGGACTGGAGGGGCTACAGAGGAGACTTACCAGGATCTTACACTAGAGTGTGTACAGAGGAGATTTACCAGGATGTTGCACCAGAGAGGTACAGACGAGATTTACTAGGTTGTGGCCGTGGGAGGGTACAGAGGAGATTCACCAGAATGTTCCAGCAGACAGGGTACAGAGGAGAATTATCAGAATGTTGCACTACCAGGATATTTAAAGGGTGTTATAGGGAAAAGGTGCAAAGGACATTTAAAAGGATGTTGCACTGACGAAGGTAAATAAGAGATTTAACAGAATGTTGCACTGCAGAGATTGCAGAATTGGTTTATCAGGATGTTGCGCTGGAGAGGTGCAAGAGGAAATTTTTCAGGATGTTGCACTAGATGGTTATAAAGAAGATTTTCCAGGATGTTGCACTAGAGATGGTGCAGTGGAGATTTACCTGGATATTGCACGAGACAGGTTACAGAGGATATTTACCCAGGATGTTCCACTAGAGCGGATCCAGAGAAGATTTACCAGGATGTTGCACTGGAGAGGGTGCAAAGGAGAATTACCATAATGTTGCACTAGTGAAGTTACAGAGGAGATTTACGAGGATGTTGCACTGGAGAAGTTACAGAGGAGATTTACCAGGTCATTGCACTGCAGTCGGTACAGAGGAGTTTAACCTGGATGTTACACTAGAGAGCGTACAGAGGAGATTTACCAGTCTGTTAAACTAGGGAGGGTATAGAGGAGATTTACCTTGATGTTACACCATAGAGGATATATTCGAGATTTACTAGGATGTGGCCCTGTGAGGGTACAGAGGAGATTCAACAGAATGTTCCGCCAGACAGTTTACAGAGGAGATTTACCAGAATGTTGCACTAGTGAGGGTACAGAAGAAATTTACCAGGATAGTACAGAGAGGTTACAAAGGAGATTTACCAGGATGTTGCACTAGAAAGCTTACAGAAGAGATATAGCAGGATGTTGTACTAGAGAAGTTAGAGTGGAGATTTTCCAAGATGTTGCACTGCATAGGGTAAAGAGGTGATTTACCAGGATGTTGCAGTGGAGCACGTACAGAGGAGATTTACCAGCATGTTGCACTGGAGATGTTACAGGGGAGATTTATCAGGATGTTGCACTGGAAAGAATACAGAGGAGCTTCACCAGGATGTTGCACTGGAGCACGTACAGAGGAGATTTACCAGCATGTTGCACGGGAGAGGTTACAGGGGAGATTTACCAGGAAGTTGCACTGGAAAGAATACAGAGGAGATTTAACTGGATGTTGCACTAGAAAGCTTACAGAAGACATTTATCAGAATGTTCCACTAGAAAGGATATAGAGAAGATTCACCAGAATGTAGCACTGGAGAGGGTACAATGGAGATTAACCAGGATGTCGCACCGAGATCGTGCAGAAGAGATTTAACAGGACGTTGGATTGGAGAGTATACAGAGGAGATTTACCAGCATGTTGGACTGGAGAGGTCAAAGAGGAGATTTCCCTGGTTATTGTGCTGCATAAGCTATAGAGGAGTTTTACCAGGATGTTACACTACAGAGGGTACAGCGGAGATTTACCAGTATCTTGCAGTAGAGCGGTTTCAAGTGGATTAAACAGGATATTGCACTGGAGAGGGTACAAAGGAGATTCACCAGGATGTTGCAGAGAGAGAATTGTAAAGGATATTTAAAAGGTCGTTGCACTGGCGGAGGTACAGAGGAGATTTAGCAGGATGTTGCGCTAGTGAGGATGCGGAGGAGATTTACTAGGTAGTTGCACTGGAGTGGTTACAGAGGAGATTTATAAGGATATTGCACTGGACAGCGTACAGAGGAGATATAGTAGGATGTTGTACTAGAGAAGTTACAGCGGAGATTTACCAAGATGTTCCACTGGAGAGTGTACATAGGAGAATCACCAAGATGTTGCACTGGAGAGGGTACAGAAACGATTTACCACGATGTTGCAATGGAGATGTTACAGATGAGATTTAGCAGGGGCTGTTGCACTGTAGAGAGTACAGGCTAGATTTACCAGAATATTGCACTAGAGAGGGTACAGAGGAGATTTACCAGGATGTTGCACTAGAGAGGATGCAGAGCAGAATTACGAGGATTTTGCACTAGAGAGGGTACAGAGGCGATTTATCACGATGTTGCACTGCAGAGTGTACAGACGAGATTTCCCAGAATGTTACAAGGAGAGGGTAGCGAGGAGATTTAGCAGGTTTTTGCACTGACGAGGGTACAGAGCAGATTCAACAGGATGTCGCAGTGTAGAGGTTACAAAGGAGACTTACCTCGATGTTGAACAGAAGATGTTACAGTGGAGATTTACCAGTATGTTGCACTAGAGAGCGTACAGAGGAGATTTATAAGGTTATTGCATTATAGAGCTACAGAGGAGATTTACCAGCATGTTGCACTGGTGAGATTACAGGGGAGATTTACGATGATGTTGCACTAGATAGGGTAGAGATGAGATTTTCCAGGATGTTGCTCTAGAGAGGGTTCTGTGGAGATTTACCAAGATGTTCCACTGGAGAGTGTACATAGGAGAATCACCAAGATGTTGCACTGGAGAGGGTACAGAAACGATTTACCACGATGTTGCACTGGAGAGGGTACAGAAACGATTTACCACGATGTTGCAATGGAGATGTTACAGATGAGATTTAGCAGGGGCTGTTGCACTGTAGAGAGTACAGGTTAGATTTACCAGAATATTGCACTAGAGAGGGTACAGAGGAGATTTACCAGGATGTTGCACTAGAGAGGATGCAGAGCAGAATTACGAGGATTTTGCACTAGAGAGGGTACAGAGGAGATTTATCACGATGTTGCACTGCAGAGGGTACAGACGAGATTTCCCAGAATGTTATACAGGAGAGGGTAGCGAGGAGATTTAGCAGGTTTTTGCACTGACGAGGGTACAGAGCAGATTCAACAGGATGTTGCAGTGGAGAGGTTACAAAGGAGACTTACCTCGATGTTGAACAGAAGATTTTACATTGGAGATTTACCAGTATGTTGCACTAGAGAGCGTACAGAGGAGATTTATAAGGTTATTGCATTATAGAGCTACAGAGGATATTTACCAGCATGTTGCACTGGTGAGATTACAGGGGAGATTTACGATGATGTTGCACTAGATAGGGTACAGATGATATTTTCCAGGATGTTGCTCTAGAGAGGGTTCTGTGGAGATTTACCAGGATGTTGCACTGGAGAGAGTACAAAGGAGTTTTACCAGGAGGTTGCTCTAGAGAGGGTACCGAGAATTTTTAACAGGATGTTGCGCTAGCGAGGGAAGAGAGGAGATTTACGAGGATGATCCATTAGAGACGATACAGAGAAGATCTATCAGAATGTTGCACTGGAGAGGGTACAGAGGAGAATTACCTGGATGTTTCACCGAGAGCGTGCAGAGGAGATTTTACAGGATGTAGGCCAGGAGGGTGTACAGAGGTGTTTTACCAGGATGTTACACTAGAGAAGGTACAGATTAGATTTACTAGTCTGTTAAACTAGAGAGGGTACAGAGGAGATTTATCCGGATGTTGCGCCAGAGAGGATATAGTCGAGATTTACTAGGCTGTGGCCCTGGGAGCGTACAGAGGAGATTCAACAGAATGTTCCACCAGACAGGTTACAGAGGAGATTTACCAGAATGTTGCACTAGTGAGGGTAGAGAGGAAATTTACCAGGATAGTACAGAAAGGTTACAAAGGAGATTTACCAGGATGTTACAGTGAGAGTGCGCAAAGGATATTTAAAAAGATGTTGCACTGGCGAAGGTACAGAGGAAATTTAAAAAGATTTTGCGCTAGAGAATATGCAGAGGAGATTCACTAGGTAGTTGCACTGGAGGAGTTACAGTGGAAACTTACCAGGATATTGCACTAGACAGGGTACAGAGAGATATAGCAGGATGTTTTACTAGAGAAGTTACGGTGGAGATTTTCCAAGATGTTCCACTGCATAGGGAAAAAGGTGATTTACCAGGATGTTGCACCGGAGCAGGTACAGAGGAGATTTACCAGCATTTTGCACTGGAGATGTTACAGGGGAGATTTACCAGGATGTTGCACTGGAAAGAATACAGAGGAGATTTAGCAGGTAGTTGAACTAGACCGCGAACAGATCAGAATGCCAGGACATTGCACGAGACAGGGTACAGAGGAGATTTAGCAGGATGTTGCACTTGAGATGTTATAGCGGATATTTACCAGGATGTTGCACTGGAGCGGGCACAGAGGTGATTTTCCATCTTGTTGCACCGGAGTTGTACAGATGAGATTTACCAGATTGATGCGTTAAAGTGTGTACAGAGGAAATTTACCAGGATCTTGCACTAGAGAGGTTGCAGAGAAGATTTACCAGTTTGTTGCACTGGAGAGATTACAAAGGAGACTTACCGCGATATTATACCGAAAGCATGCAGTGCAGATTTACCAGGATGTTGGAGTGGAGAGAATGTACAGCATTGATGTTCCTGGATGTTGAACAGGATATGGTACAGAGGAGATTTATCACTATGTTGCACTAGAGAGGGTTCAGAGGAGATTTACCAGGTTATTGCACTATGAGGGTACAGCGGAATTTTAGCAGGATGTTACACTAGAGAGGATACAGAAGAGATTTTCCGGAATGCTCCACTAGGGATGTACAGAGGAGATTTACCAGCATGTTGCTCTAGAGAGGGTGCAGTGGAGATTTACCAGGATGTTGCACTGGAGAGAGTAGATAAGAGAATTACCAGGAGGTTGCACTAGAGAGGATACAGAGGAGATTTAACAGGATGTTGCACTAGAGTGGGAACAGAGGAGATTTACCAGGATGATCCACTAGAGAGGATACAGAGAAGATTTACCTCAATGTTGCACTGGAGAGGGTACAGAGGATGTTTACCAGGATGTTGCACTGAGGCCGTACAGCGGAGCTTTACCAGGATGTTGGATTGGAGGGGCAACAGAGGAGATTTACCAGGATGTTACACGAGAGGGTGCAGATGAAATTTACCAGGATGTTGCACCAGAGAGGATAAAGACGAGAATACTAGGATGTGGCCCTGGGATGGTACAGAGGAGATTCACCAGAATGTTCCACCAGACAGGGTACAGAGGAGATTCACCAGAATGTTGCACTACCAGGATATTGAAAGGATGTTACAACGGAGATTTACCAGGGTGTATAGGGAGAGGCTGCAAAGGACATTTAAAAGGATGTTGCACTGCCGAAGGTAAAGATGAGATTTAACAGAATGTTGCACTGCGGAGATTGCAGAGAAGGTTTACCAGGATGTTGCACTGGAGAGGGTTAAGAGGAAAGGTTTCAGGATGTTGCACTAGAGAGGTTATAAAGGAGATTTTCCAGGATGTTGCACAAGCGATGGTGCAGTGGAGATTTACCTGGATGTTGCACTAGAGAGGGTACAGAGGATATTTACCAGAATTTTTCACTAGAGCGGATCCAGAGAAGATTTACCAGGATGTTGCACTGGAGAGGGTGCAAAGGAGATTTACCAGAATGTTGCACTAGTGAAGTTACAGAGGAGCTTTACCAGGATGTTGCACTGGAGAGGGTACAGAGGAGATTTACCAGGTTATTGCACTGCAGTCGGTACAGAGGTGTTTAACCAGGATGTTAAACTTGAGATGGTACAGAGGAGATTTACCAGTCTGTTAAACTAGAGAGGGTACAGAGGAGATTTACCTGGATGTTGCGCCAGAGAGGATATAGTCGAGATTTACTAGGATGTGGCCATGTGAGGGTACAGAGGAGAATCAACAGAATGTACCACCAGACAGGTTACAGAGGAGATTTACCAGATTGTTGCACTAGTGAGGGTACAGAGGAAATTTACCAGGATAGTACAGATAGTTTACAAAGGATATTTACCAGGATGTTACAGGCAGAGTGCGCAAAGGATATTTAAAAGGATGTTGCACTGGCGAAGGCACAGAGGAAATTTAAAAGGATTTTGCACTAGGGAGGATGCAGTGGAGATTCACTAGGTAGTTGTACTGGAGGGGTTAAAGACGAGAATTACTAGGATATTGCACTAGACAGGGTACAGAGAGATATAGCAGGATGTTCTTCTAGAGAAGTTACAGTGGAGATTTTCCAAGATGTTGCACTGCAAAGGGTAAAGAGGTGATTTACCAGGATGTTGCACTGGAGCACGTACAGAGGAGATTTACCAGCATGTTGCACTGGAGATGTTACTGGGGAGATTTACCAGGATGTTGCACTGGAAAGAATATATAGGAGATTTAACAGAATGTTGCACTGGACCGGGTACAGAAAAGATTGCGAGGACATTGCACGAGACAGGGTACAGAGGAGATTTAGCAGGATGTTGCACTTGAGATGTTATACCGGATATTTACCAGGATGTTGCACTGGAGCGCGTACAGAGGTGATTTTCCAGCTTGTTGCTCCGGAGCTGTACAGATGAGATTTACCAGGTTGATGCGTTAAAGTGTGTACAGAGGAAATTAACCAGGATGTTGCACTAGAGCGGGTGCAGAGGAGATTTACCAGGATGTCGCACTGCAGAGTGTAAAGAGGAGATTAACAAAAGTGTTGCAATATTGAAGGTACAGAGGAGATTGTACAGGATGATGCCCTATAGAGGGTGCAGCGGAGATTTACCAGGATGTTGCACTGGATAGGGTACAGAGGACATACACCAGGATGTTTCACTAGAGACGGTACAGAGGAGATTTAACTGGATGTTCCATTAGAGAGGATACTGAGAAGATTTAGCGGATGTTGCACTGGTGAGGGTACAGAGAAGATTTACCAGGACGTTTCACTGAGAGCGTGCAAAGGTGCTTTACAAGGATGATGCACTGCAGATGGTACAGAGGAGATTTACAAAAATTTTGCTCTAGAAGGAGTACAGAGGAGATTTAACAGGATTTTGCACTGGAGAGTGTACACAGGATATTTACCAAGATGTTGTACCGTAGAGTGTACAGAGGATATTAAACAGGTCATTGCACTTGAGAGGGTGCAGAGGAGATTTACCAGCATGTTGCACTGCATAGGTTAGAGAGGAGATTTACAAGGATGTTGCACTACAGTGGTTAGAAAGGAGATAAACCAGAATGTTGCACTGGCGAAGGAACAGAGGAGATTTAACAGGATGTTGCGCTAGAGGGGTATCAGAGGAGATTCACCAGGATGTTCCAGTGGAGAGGTTACAGAGGATATTAGCAGGATGTTGCACTGGAGAGTGTACATATGAGATTTACCAATACCTTGCACCAGAGAGTGTGCAGAGGATATTTACCAGGATGTTGCACTGGAGAGGGTACAGAGGTGATTTACCAGGATGATGCACTGGAGATGGTAAAGAAGAGATTTACCACGATGTTGCACTGGAGACGTTACAGAGGAGATTTACCAGGGATTGTTGCACTGTAGAGAGTACGGGTAGATTTACCGGAATATTGTACTTGAGAGGATACATATGATATTTACCAGGATGTTGCACTAGAAAGTGTGCATAGGATAATTACTATGATGTTGCACTAGAAATAATGCAGAGGAGATTTATTAGGATCTTGCACTGGAGCGGATGCAGAGGAGATTTACCACGATGTTGCAATGTAGCGGGTACAGACGAGATTTAACAGGACGTTACACTGGAGAGGGTAGCGAGGATATTTAGCAGTTTGTTGCACTTCGGAGGGTACAGAGGAGATTCTACAGGATGTTACAGTGGAGAGTTGGAGAGGAGATTTACCTGGATGTTGCACTGGAGAGAGTACGGGTAGATTTACCAGAATATTGCAATAGAGAGGATGTAGCAGAGATTTGCCAGGATGTTGCTCTAGAGAGGGTGCAGAGGAGATTTACTATGATGTTGCAATAGAAATGATGCAGAGGAGATTTATCAGGTTGTTATAGTAGAGAAGATGCAGAGAAGATTTACCACGATGTTGCAATGCAGGTACTACAGACGAGATTTACCAGGACGTTGCACTGAGAGCGTGCAGAGGTGCTTTACAAGGATGTTCCACTGCAGGTGGTACAGAGGACATTTACAAAAATGTTGCACTAGTGGAAGTACAGAGGAGATTTAACAGGATTTTGCACTGGAGAGTGTACACAGGATATTTACCAATATGTTGTACTGGAGAGTGTACAGAGGATATTTAAAAGCGTATTACAATTGAGAGGGTGCAGTGGAGATTTAACAGAATGTTGCACTGCAGAGGGTACAGAGGAGATTTACCTGGATGTTCCACCGAGAGCGTGCAGAGGAGCTTTACCTGGATGTAGGACTGGAGGGTGTACAGAGGTGATTTACCAGGATGTTGCACCGGAGAGTTTACAGAAGAGATTTACCACAATGTTGCAATGGAGCAGTTACAGAGGAGATTTACCAGGGGATTTTGCACTGTAGAGAGCATGGGTAGATTTACCAGAATATTGCACTAGAGATGATACAGCAGAGATTCATCAGGATGATGCACTAGAGAGGGTGCAGAGGAGATTTCATATGATGTTGCACTAGAAATGATGCAGAGGAGATTTATGAGGATGTTGCACTAGATAGGATGCAGAGGAGATTTACCACGATGTTGCAATGCAGAGGGTACAGACGAGATTTACCAGGACGTTACACTGGAGAGAGTAGCGAGGATATTTAGAAGGTTGCTGCATTCGCGAGGATACCGAGGAGATTCAACAGGATGCTGGAGTGGAGTGGTTGCAGAGGAGATTTACCAGGATGTTGCACTGAAGAGGGTACAGAGGAGAATTACCAGGATGTTGCACTGGAGAGGGTACAGAGGAGATTTACGAGGTTATTGCACTGTAGAGGGTACAGAGAGTTTTAGTAGGATCTTACACTAGAGAGAGTGCAGAGGAGATTTACAAGGATGTTGCACTTCAGAGCGTGCAGAGCTGATTTACAAGGATGTTGCACTGAGGAGTGTACAGATGAGATTTACCAGTATGTTGCACTAGAGAGCGTGCAGAGGAGATTTACCAGGGTGATGCACTGGAGAGGGTACATAAGAGCTTTACCAGGATGTTACCATATTGAGGGTACAGAGTTGATTTACCAGGATGTTGCACTGGAGAGGGTACAGAGGAGATTTACCAGGCTGTTCCACTAGAGATGATACAGAGAAGATTTACCAGGATGTTGCACTGGAGAGGTTACAATGTAGACTTACCAGGAAATTACACCGAGATTGTGCAGAGGAGATTTACCAGGAGGTTGGAGTGGAGAGGGTACAGAGGAGATTTTCCTGGATGTTGATCAGGAGATGGTACAGAGGTGATTTACCAGTATGTTGCACTAGAGAGTGTACAGAGGAGCTTTACCAGGTTATTGCACTATATAGGGTACAGAGGAATTTTAGCAGTATGTTACGCTAGAGAGGGTACAAGGCAGATTTTCCAGAATGTTCCACTAGAGAGGTACAGAGGAGATTTACCATCATGTTGCACTGGAGAGATTACAGAGGAGATTGACCAGGATGTTGCACTGGGGAGGATATAGAAGAGATTTATTAGCATGTTGCACTAGAGAGGGTAAACATTTGATTTTACAGGATGTTGCTCTAGAGAGGGTGCAATGGAGATTTACCAGGACGATGCACTGGAGTGAGTAGAGCGGACATTTACCAGGAGGTTGCACTGGAGGGCGTACAGAGGAGATTTACCAGGATGTTGCACTGAGAGCGTACCGAGGAGCTTTACCAGGATGTTGGACTGGAGGGGGGACAGAGGAGATTTACCAGGATATTACACTAGTGAGGGTACAGAAGAGATATAGCAGGATGTTGCACCAGAGAGAATACAGACGGGATTTACTTGGATTAGGCCCTGGGAGGGTACAGAGGAGATTCACCAGAATGTTCCACCAGACAGGGTACAGAGGAGATTTACCAGAATTTTGAACTAATGTGGGTACAGAGGAAATTTACCAGTATATTGCAGAAATGTTACAACGGTGAATTACCAGGGTGTTGTAGGGAGAGGGTGCAAAGATATTTAAAAGGATCTTGCACTGGCGAATATACAGAGGAGATTTAACAGAATGTTGCACTGCAGAGATTGCAGAGGAGATTTTCCAGGATGTTGTACTGGAGAGCGTACAGAGGAGATTGATCAGGATCATGCACTAGAGATGTTACAAAGGAGATTTTCCTGGATGTTGCACCAGAGATGGTGCGGTGGAGATTTACCAGAATGTTGCACTGGAGAGAGTACAGAGGAGATTTGCCAGGATGTTGCACTAGGGAGGTTACAGCGAAGATTTAACTGGATGTGGCACTAGAGACCGTACAGAGGAGATTTACCAATATGTTCCACTAGAGAGGATACAGAAAAGATTTACCAGGATGTTGCACTGGAGAGGGTACAAAGGAGATTTACCAGGTAGTTGCACCGAGGGCGTTAAAGAGGATATTTAACAGGATGTTGGACTGGAGGGGGTACAGAGGATATTTACCAGGAAGTTACACTAGAGAGGGTACAGAGGAGATTTACTAGGATGTTGCACCAGCAAGGATACAGATGAGATTGACTAGGATGTGGCCCTGGGAGGGTACAGAGGAGATTCTCCAGAATGTTCCACCAGACATGATACAGAGGAGATTTACCAGAATGATGCACTAGTGAGTGTACAGTGGAAATTTACCAGGATATTGCAGAGATGTTACACACGGAGATTTACCAGGGTGCTGTAGGGGGAGTGTGCAAAGGACGTTTAAAAAGACGTTGCACTGGCGAAGGTAGAGAGGAGATTTAACAGAATGTTGCAATGCAGAGATTGCCGAGGAGATTTACCAGGATGTTGCACTGGAGAGGGTTCAGAGAAGATTTATCTGGATGTTGCACTAGAGAGGTTACAAAGGAGATTTTCCAGGATGTTGAACTAGAGACGGTGCCGTGGAGATTTACCAGCATGTTACACTGGTGAGTATAAAGAGGAGATTTGACAGGATGTTGCACTAGAGAGGTTACAGCGAAGATTTAACTGGATGTTGCACTAGAGAGCGTACAGAGGAGATTTACGAGGATGTTCTACTAGAGAGGATAAGAGATGATTTACCAGGATGTTGCACTGGAGAGTGTACAAAGGAGATTTACCAGGATGTTGCACCGAGGGCTTTCGGAGGAGCCTTACCAGATTTTGGACTGGAGGGGGTACAGAAGGGATTTACCAGGAAGTTACACTAGAGAAGGTACAGAGGAGATTTACCAGGATGTTGCACCAGAGAGGATACAGATGAGATTAACTATGATGTTGCCCTGGCAGGGCACAGAGGAGATTCTGCAGAATGTTCCACCAGACATGATACAGAAGAGATTTACCAGAATGATGCACGAGTGAGTGTACAGAGGAAATTTACCAGGATATTGCAGAGATGTAACACACGGAGATTTACCAGGGTGCTGTAGGGAGAGGTTGCAAAGGACATTTAAAAGGATGTTGCACTGGCGAAGTTACAGAGGAAATTTAACAGAATGTTGCACTGCAGAGATTGCAGAGGAGATTTTCCAAGAAGTTGTACTGGAGAGACTACAGAGTAAATTGATCAGGATATTGCACTAGAGAGGTTACAAAGGAGATTTTCCAGGATGTTGCACTAGAGATGGTGCTGTGGAGATTTACCAGGTTGTTGCACTGGAGAGGGTACAGAGGAGATTTGCCACGATGTTGCACTAGAGAGGATACAGCGGAGATTTAACTGGATGTTACACTAGAGAGCGTACAGAGGAGATTTGCCAGGATGTTCCACTAGAGAGGATACAGAGAAGATTTACCAGGATGTTGCACTGGAGAGGGTACAAAGGAGATTTACGAGGCTGTTGCACCGAGGGCGTTACAGAGGAGATTTACCAGGATGTTGGACTGGAGGGGTTACAGAGGAGATTTACCAGGAAGTTACACTAGAGAGGGTACAGAGGAGATTTACCAGGATGTTGCACCAGAGAGGATACAGATGAGATTTACTAGGATTTGGCACTGGTAGGGTACAGAGGAGACTCTCCAGAATGTTCCACCAGTCATCGTACAGAGGACGTTTAACAGAATGATGCAGTAGTAAGGGTACAGAGAAAATTTACCAGGATATTGCAGAGATGTTACACACGGAGATTTACCAGGTTGCTGTAGGAAGAGGGTGCAAAGGACATTTAACAGGATGTTGCACTGCAGAGATTGCAGAGGAGATTTACCAGGATGTTGCACTGGAGAGTGTACAGATAAGATTTATCAGGATGTTGCACTAGATAGGTTACAAAGGAGATTTTCCAGGATGTTGTACTAGAGATGGTGCCGTGGTGATTTATTCGGATGTTGCACTGGAGAGGGTACAGAGGAGATTTGCCAGGAACTTGCACTAGCGAACTTACAGCGGAAATTTAACTGATTGTTGAACTAGAGAGCGTACAGAAGAAATTGACCAGAATGTTCCACTATAGACGATATAGAGAAGGTTTACCAGGATGTTGCACTGGAGAGGGTAAAAAGGAGATTTACCAGGAGCGTGCAGAAGAAATTTACCAGGGCGTTGGAGTGGATAATGTACAGAGGAGATTTACCAGGATGTTGCACTGGAGAGGGTACAGAGGAGATTTACCAGGCTGTTCCACTAGAGATGATACAGAGAAGATTTACCAGGATGTTGCACTGGAGAGGTTACAATGTAGACTTACCAGGAAATTACACCGAGATTGTGCAGAGGAGATTTACCAGGAGGTTGGAGTGGAGAGGGTACAGAGGAGATTTTCCTGGATGTTGATCAGGAGATGGTACAGAGGTGATTTACCAGTATGTTGCACTAGAGAGTGTACAGAGGAGCTTTACCAGGTTATTGCACTATATAGGGTACAGAGGAATTTTAGCAGTATGTTACGCTAGAGAGGGTACAGAGCAGATTTTCCAGAATGTTCCACTAGAGAGGTACAGAGGAGATTTACCATCATGTTGCACTGGAGAGATTACAGAGGAGATTGACCAGGATGTTGCACTGGGGAGGATATAGAAGAGATTTATTAGCATGTTGCACTAGAGAGGGTAAACATTTGATTTTACAGGATGTTGCTCTAGAGAGGGTGCAATGGAGATTTACCAGGACGATGCACTGGAGTGAGTAGAGCGGACATTTACCAGGAGGTTGCACTGGAGGGCGTACAGAGGAGATTTACCAGGATGTTGCACTGAGAGCGTACCGAGGAGCTTTACCAGGATGTTGGACTGGAGGGGGGACAGAGGAGATTTACCAGGATATTACACTAGTGAGGGTACAGAAGAGATATAGCAGGATGTTGCACCAGAGAGAATACAGACGGGATTTACTTGGATTAGGCCCTGGGAGGGTACAGAGGAGATTCACCAGAATGTTCCACCAGACAGGGTACAGAGGAGATTTACCAGAATTTTGAACTAATGTGGGTACAGAGGAAATTTACCAGTATATTGCAGAAATGTTACAACGGTGAATTACCAGGGTGTTGTAGGGAGAGGGTGCAAAGATATTTAAAAGGATCTTGCACTGGCGAATATACAGAGGAGATTTAACAGAATGTTGCACTGCAGAGATTGCAGAGGAGATTTTCCAGGATGTTGTACTGGAGAGCGTACAGAGGAGATTGATCAGGATCATGCACTAGAGATGTTACAAAGGAGATTTTCCTGGATGTTGCACCAGAGATGGTGCGGTGGAGATTTACCAGAATGTTGCACTGGAGAGAGTACAGAGGAGATTTGCCAGGATGTTGCACTAGGGAGGTTACAGCGAAGATTTAACTGGATGTGGCACTAGAGACCGTACAGAGGAGATTTACCAATATGTTCCACTAGAGAGGATACAGAAAAGATTTACCAGGATGTTGCACTGGAGAGGGTACAAAGGAGATTTACCAGGTAGTTGCACCGAGGGCGTTAAAGAGGATATTTAACAGGATGTTGGACTGGAGGGGGTACAGAGGATATTTACCAGGAAGTTACACTAGAGAGGGTACAGAGGAGATTTACTAGGATGTTGCACCAGCAAGGATACAGATGAGATTGACTAGGATGTGGCCCTGGGAGGGTACAGAGGAGATTCTCCAGAATGTTCCACCAGACATGATACAGAGGAGATTTACCAGAATGATGCACTAGTGAGTGTACAGTGGAAATTTACCAGGATATTGCAGAGATGTTACACACGGAGATTTACCAGGGTGCTGTAGGGGGAGTGTGCAAATGACGTTTAAAAAGACGTTGCACTGGCGAAGGTAGAGAGGAGATTTAACAGAATGTTGCAATGCAGAGATTGCCGAGGAGATTTACCAGGATGTTGCACTGGAGAGGGTTCAGAGAAGATTTATCTGGATGTTGCACTAGAGAGGTTACAAAGGAGATTTTCCAGGATGTTGAACTAGAGACGGTGCCGTGGAGATTTACCAGCATGTTACACTGGTGAGTATAAAGAGGAGATTTGACAGGATGTTGCACTAGAGAGGTTACAGCGAAGATTTAACTGGATGTTGCACTAGAGAGCGTACAGAGGAGATTTACGAGGATGTTCTACTAGAGAGGATAAGAGATGATTTACCAGGATGTTGCACTGGAGAGTGTACAAAGGAGATTTACCAGGATGTTGCACCGATGGCTTTCGGAGGAGCCTTACCAGATTTTGGACTGGAGGGGGTACAGAAGGGATTTACCAGGAAGTTACACTAGAGAAGGTACAGAGGAGATTTACCAGGATGTTGCACCAGAGAGGATACAGATGAGATTAACTATGATGTTGCCCTGGCAGGGCACAGAGGAGATTCTGCAGAATGTTCCACCAGACATGATACAGAAGAGATTTACCAGAATGATGCACGAGTGAGTGTACAGAGGAAATTTACCAGGATATTGCAGAGATGTAACACACGGAGATTTACCAGGGTGCTGTAGGGAGAGGTTGCAAAGGACATTTAAAAGGATGTTGCACTGGCGAAGTTACAGAGGAAATTTAACAGAATGTTGCACTGCAGAGATTGCAGAGGAGATTTTCCAAGAAGTTGTACTGGAGAGACTACAGAGTAAATTGATCAGGATATTGCACTAGAGAGGTTACAAAGGAGATTTTCCAGGATGTTGCACTAGAGATGGTGCTGTGGAGATTTACCAGGTTGTTGCACTGGAGAGGGTACAGAGGAGATTTGCCACGATGTTGCACTAGAGAGGATACAGCGGAGATTTAACTGGATGTTACACTAGAGAGCGTACAGAGGAGATTTGCCAGGATGTTCCACTAGAGAGGATACAGAGAAGATTTACCAGGATGTTGCACTGGAGAGGGTACAAAGGAGATTTACGAGGCTGTTGCACCGAGGGCGTTACAGAGGAGATTTACCAGGATGTTGGACTGGAGGGGTTACAGAGGAGATTTACCAGGAAGTTACACTAGAGAGGGTACAGAGGAGATTTACCAGGATGTTGCACCAGAGAGGATACAGATGAGATTTACTAGGATTTGGCACTGGTAGGGTACAGAGGAGACTCTCCAGAATGTTCCACCAGTCATCGTACAGAGGACGTTTAACAGAATGATGCAGTAGTAAGGGTACAGAGAAAATTTACCAGGATATTGCAGAGATGTTACACACGGAGATTTACCAGGTTGCTGTAGGAAGAGGGTGCAAAGGACATTTAACAGGATGTTGCACTGCAGAGATTGCAGAGGAGATTTACCAGGATGTTGCACTGGAGAGTGTACAGATAAGATTTATCAGGATGTTGCACTAGATAGGTTACAAAGGAGATTTTCCAGGATGTTGTACTAGAGATGGTGCCGTGGTGATTTATTCGGATGTTGCACTGGAGAGGGTACAGAGGAGATTTGCCAGGAACTTGCACTAGCGAACTTACAGCGGAAATTTAACTGATTGTTGAACTAGAGAGCGTACAGAAGAAATTGACCAGAATGTTCCACTATAGACGATATAGAGAAGGTTTACCAGGATGTTGCACTGGAGAGGGTAAAAAGGAGATTTACCAGGAGCGTGCAGAAGAAATTTACCAGGGCGTTGGAGTGGATAATGTACAGAGGAGATTTACCAGGATGTTGCACTGGAGAGGGTAGAGATGAATTTCCCTGGTTATTGTGCTGCTGATGTTATAGATGAGTTTTACCAGGAAGTTGCACTAGAGATGGTACATCGGAGATTTACCAGGATCTTGCACTAGAGAGGATTCAAGGGGATGTACCAGGATATTGCACTGCAGAGGGTTCAAAGGAGATTTACCAGGATGTTGCAATGAGAGGTGTCAAAGGATATTTAAATGGATGTTGCACTGGCGAAGGTACAGAGGAGTTTTAACTGGACGTTGCGCTGGTGAGGATGCAGAGGAGATTTACTAGGTAGTTGCACTGGAGTGGTTACAGAGGAGATTTATAAGGATATTGCACTGGACGTGGTACAGGGGAGATATAGTAGGATCTTGTACTAGAGAAGTTACAGCGGAGATTTACCAAGATGTTGCATTTTAGAGGGTACAGAAGTGATTTACCAGGATGTCGCACTGGAGCAGCTAAAGAGGAGATTTACCAGCATATTGCAAAAGAAAGTGTACAGAGGAGATTTACCGGGATGTTGCACGGGAGCACTTATAGAAGAGATTTACAAAAATGTTGCACCAGAGGGAATAAAGAGGAAATTTCACAGGGTTTTGCACTGGAGAGTGTACACAGGATATTTACCAAAATGTTGTACTGGAGAGTGTACAGAGGATATTTAACAGGTTATTGCACTTGAAAGGGAGCAGAGAAGATTTACCAGAATGTTGCAATGCAGAGGGTAGAGCGGAAATTTACAAGGATGCTGCACTAGAGATGTTAGAATGGAGATTAACCTGGATGTTGCACTGGCGAAGGAACAGAGGAGATTTACCAGGATGTTCTGCTAGAGGGGATTCAGAGGAGATTTACCAGGATGTTCCACTGAAGAGGTTACAGAGGAAATTAGCAGGATGTTGCTCTAGAGAGCTTGCAGTGGAGAGTTACCAGAATGTTGCACTGCAGAGCGTGCAGAGGTGATTTACAAGGATGTTGCACTGGAGAATTTACAGATGAGATTTACCAGTATATTGCACTAGAGAGCGTGCAGAGGAGATTTACCAGGATCTTGCAGTGGATAGGGTACATAAGAGATTTACCACGATGTTGCACTGGAGAGGATACAATTGAGATTTAACAGGGGATGTTGCACTTTGGCGAGTATGGGTAGATTTACCAGAATATTGCAATAGAGAGGATACAGCGGAGATTTTCCAAGATGTTGCACTAGAGAGGGTGCAGAGGAGATTTACTATGATGTTGCACTAGAAAGGATGCAAATGAGATTTAGGAGGATGTTGCATTAGAGAGGTTGTAGAGGAGATTTACCATGATGTTGCATTGCAGAGGGTACAGAGAAGATTTACCAGTATGTTGCACTGGAGAGGTTACAAAGGAGATTTACCGGGATATTATACCGAGAGCATGCAGAGCAGATACACCAGGATGTTGGAGTGGAGAGGGTACAGAAGTGATTTTCCTGGATGTTGAACAGGAGATGGTACAGAGGCGATTTACCAGTATGTTGCACTAGAGAGTGTTCAGAGGAAATTTACCAGGTTATTGCACTCTAGAGGGTACAGAGGAATTTTAGCAGGATGTTACACTAGAGAGGTTACATAGGAGATTTTCCGGAATGCTCCACTAGAGAGGTACCGAGGAGATTTACCAGCATGTTGCTCTGGTGAGAACACAGAGGAGATTTACCAGGATGTTGCACCGAGGGCGTACAGAGGAGCTTTACCAGGATGTTGGACTGGAGGGGGTACTGAGGAGATTTACCAGGATGTGGCCCTGGGAGGGTACAGAGGAGATTCAACAGAATGCTCCACCAGACAGTGTACAGATGAGATTTACCAGAATGTTGCACTAGTGAGGGTAGAGAGGAAATTTACAAGGATATTGCAGAGATGTTACAACGGAGATTTAGCATGGTGTTGTAGGGAGAGGGTTCATAGGACATTTAAAATGATGTTGCACTGCCGAAGGTACAGAGGAGATTTAACAGAATGTAGCACTGCGGAGATTACAGAGAAGGTTTACCAGGATGTTGCACTGGAGAGGGTCAAGATGAGATTATTCAGGATGTTGCACTAGAGAGGTTACAAAGGAAATGTTCCAGGATGTTGCACTAGAGATGGTGCAGTGGAGATTTACCTTGATGTTGCAATGGAGATGGTACAAGGGAGATTTACCGGGATGTTCCACTAGAAAGGATACAGAGAAGATTTACCAGGATGTTGCACTGGAGATGGTACAACCGAGATTCACCAGGATGTCGCACCGAGAGCGTGCACAAGAGATTTACCAGGAGGTTGGAGTGGAGAGGGTACAGAGGAGATTTACCAGGATGTTGCACTGGAGAGGGTACAGAGGAGATTTCCCTGGTTATTGTGATGCAGAGGGTATAGAGGCATTTTACCAGGATGTTACACTAGAGAGGGTACAGCGGAGATTTACCAGGATCTTGCACTAGAGAGGATTCATGGGGATTTACCTGGATTTTGCACTGGAGAGGGTACAAAGGAGATTTACCAGGATGTTGCAGAGAGAGGGTTGCAAAGGATATTTAAAAGGATGTTCAACTGGCGAAGATACAGAGGAGTTTTAACAGGAAGTTGCGCTAGTGAGGATACAGAGGAAAGTTACTCTGGAGTGGTTACAGAGGAGATTTACCAGAATATTGCACTAGAAAGGGTACAGGGAGATATAGCAGGATGTTGTACAAGAGAAGTTACGGCAGAGATTTTCCAAGATGTTGCACTGGATAGGGTACGCAGGTGATGTACCAGGATGTTGCAACGGAGCAGGTACAGAGGAGATTTACCAGCATTTTGCACTGGAGAGGTTACAGGGGAGATTTACCAGGATGTTTCACTGGAAAGAATAAAGTGGAGATTTACCAGGATGTTGCACAGGACCGGGTACAGATGAGATTTACCAGGATATTGCACGAGACAGGGTACAGAGGAGATTTACCAGGATGTTGCACTGGAGAGGGTACATAGGAGATATAACAGGATGTTCCAAGAGAGAGGATTCAGAGGAGATTTACCATGATATTGCAGAGAGGTTACAACGGAGATTTACCAGGATTTTGCAGGGAGAGTGTGTTAAGGATATTCAAAAGGATGTTGCACTGGAGAAGGTACAGAGGAAATTTATCTTGATATTGCACTAGAGAAGATGCAGAGGAGATTTACTAGGTCATTGCACTGGATGGGTTACAGAGGAGATTTAACAGAATTTTGCACTAGATAGGGTACAGAGAGATATAGCAGGATGTTGTATAAGCGAAGTTACGGCAGAGATTTTCCAAGATGTTGCTCTGGAAATGGTACAGAAGTGATGTACCAGTATGTTGCACTGGAGCAGATACAGAGGAAATTAACCAGCATGTTGCACTGGAGAGATTTACCTGGATGTTGTACTAGAAAGTATACAGAGAAGATTTACCAGGATGTTCCACGAGACAGGGCACAGAGGAGATTTACCAGGATGTTACACTGGAGAAGTTACGGCTCATATTTACCAGGATGTTGCACGGGAGAGGTTACAGAGGTGATTTTCCAGCTTGTTGCACCGGAGGTGTACAGATGAAATTCATCAGGTTGATGCATTAAAGAGTGTACAAAGGAATTTTACCAGGATGTTGCGCTAGAGATTGAGCAGAGAATTTTTAACAGGATGTCACTCCGCAGAGGGTTCAGAGGAGATTTACAAAAATGTTGCACTGGGGAAGGTACAGAGGAGATTTTCCAGGATGATGTTCTAGAGAGGGTGCAGTGGAGATATACCAGGATGTTGCACAGGAGAGGGTACAGAGGAGATTCACCAGGATGTTGCACTAGAGAGGGTACAGTGGAGATTTAACAGGATGTTCCACTAGAGAGGATACAGAGAATATTTAGCAGGATATTGAACTGGAGAGGTCACAGAGAGGATTTAGCAGAACGTTGCACTGAGAGCATGCCGAGGTGCTTTACAAGGATGTTGCACTGCAGAGGGTACAGACGAGATTTGCAAAAATGTTGCACTAGAGGGAGTACAGAGGAGATTTAACAGGATTTTGCACTGGAGAGTTTACACAGGATATTTACCAAAATGTTGTAGTGGAGAGTGTACAGAGGAGATAAACCAGGATGTTGCACTGGAGAAGGTACAGAATAGATTCACCATTATGTTGCACTAGAGAGGGTACAGAGGAGAGTTAACAGAATGTTCCACTATAGAGGATACAGAGAAGATTTAGTAGGATATTGCACTGCAGAGGGCACAGAGATTATTTACCAGGACGTTGCACTGAGAGCGTGCAGAGTTGCTTTACAAGGATGTTGCACTGCTGATGGTACAGAGGAGATTTACAAACATGTTGCACTAGAGAGAGTGCAGAGGAGATTTAACACGTTATTGCACTTGAGAGGATGCAGATGAGATTTACCAGAATGTTGCAATGCAGAGGGTAGAGAGGAGACTTACAAGGATGTTGCATTGGAGAGATTAGAAAGTAGATAAACCTGGATGTTGCACTGGCGAAGGAACAAAGTAGATTTAACAGGATGTTGAGCTAGAGAGGATTCAGAGGAGATTTACCTGGATGTTCCACTGGAGAGGTTACAGAGGAGATTAGCAGGCTGTTGCTCTAGAGAGCGTGCAGAGGAGATTTACCAGGATATTGCACTGCAGAGCGTGCAGATGTGAATTGCAAGAATGTTGCACTGGAGAGTGTAAAGATGAGACTTAGCAACATGTTGCACTAGAGAGCATGCAGAGTAGACTTACCAGAATGTTGCACTGGAGAGGTACAGAAGAGATTTACCACGATGCTGCACAGGAGAGGTTACAATGGAGATTTACCAGGGGATGTTGCACTGTAGAGAGTACGGGTAGATTTACCAGAATATTTGCAATGGAGAGGATACAGCGGAGATTTACCAGGATGTTGCACTAGAGAGGGTGCAGAGGACATTTACTATGATGTTGCACTAGAAAGGATGCAGAGGAGATTTATGAGAATGTTGCACTAGAGAGGATGCAGAGGAGATTTATCACGATGTTGCAATGCAGAGGGAACAGACGAGATTTACAAGGATGTTACACTGGAGAGGATAGCGAGGATATTTAGCAGCTTGTTGCACTGACGAGGGTACAAAAGAGATTAGACAGTATGTTGCACTGGAGAGATTACAAAGGACACTTAACGGGATATTAAACTGAGATCATGAAGAGCAAATTTACCAGAATGTAGGAGTGGAGAGGGTAGAGAAGAGATTTTCCTGGATGTTGAACAGGAGATGGTACAGAGGAGATTTACCAGTGTATTGCACTAGAGAGTGTTCAGAGGAGATTTACCAGGTTATTTACCAGGATGTTGCACCAGGGAGGATACAGACGAGATTTATTAGGATGTGGCCCTTGGGGGGTACAGAGGAGATTCACCAGAATGCTCAACCAGACAGGGTACAGTGGAGATTTACCAGAATGTTGCACTAGTGAGGATATAGAGGACATTTACCAGGATATTGCAAGGATGTTATAACGGAGATTTACCAGGGTGTGGTAGCGAGATGAGATTTAACAGAATGTTGCACTAGTGATGATGCAAAGGAGATTTACTTTGTAGTTGCACTGGAGTGGTTACAGAGGAGATTTATTAGAATATTACACTAGACAGGGTACGGAGAGATATAGCAGGATGTTGTACAAGAGAAGTTAGGGCAGAGATTTTCCAAGATGCTGCACTGGATAGGGTACACAGATCATGTAGCAGGATGTTGCACCGGAGCAAGTACAGAAGAGATTTACCAGCATGTTGCACTGGAGAGGGTACAGGGGAGATTTACCAGGATGTTGCACTGGAAAGAATTGAGAGGAGATTTATCAGGATGTTGCACAGGACCGGGTACAGATGAGATTTAACAGGATATTACACGAGACAGGGTACAGAGGAGATTTACCAGGATCTTGCACTTGAAAAGTTACAGCGGATATTTATCAGGATGTTGCACTGGAGAGGGTACAGAGGTGATTTTCAAGCTTGTTGCACCGGATGTGTACAGATGAAATTAATCGGGTTGATGCATTAAAGAGAGTACAGAGAAAATTTACCAGGATGTTGCGCTAGCGAGGGGGCAGAGGCGATTTACCAGTGTGTCGCTGTGCAGAGGGTACAGTGGAGATTTACAAAAATGATGCACAATGGAAGGTACAGGCGAGATTTTCCAGGATGATGTTCTAGAGAGGGTGCAGTGGAGATATACCAGGATGTTGCACTGGAGAGGGTACAGAGGAGATTCACCAGGATGTTGCACTAGAGAGTGTACAGTGGAGATTTAACAGGATGTTCCACTAGAGAGGATACAGAGAAGATTTAGCAGGATATTGAACTGGAGAGGTCACAGAGAGGATTTAGCAGAACGTTGCACTGAGAGCATGCCGAGGTGCTTTACAAGGATGTTGCACTGCAGATGGTACAGACGAGATTTGCAAAAATGTTGCACTAGCGGGAGTACAGAGGAGATTTAACAGGATTTTGCACTGGAGAGTTTACACAGGATATTTACCAAAATGTTGTACTGGAGAGTGTACAGAGGATACTTAATAGGTTATTGCACTTGAGAGGGTGCAGAGGACAATTACCAGAATGTTGCAATGCAGAGGGTAGAGAGGAGATTTACAAGGATGTGGCACTAGAGAGGTTACAAAGAGATTAACCTGGATGTTGCACTGGCGACGGAACAGAGGCGATTTAACAGGATTTTGTGCTAGAGAAGATTCAGATTAAATTTACCAGGATGTTCCACTGGAGATGTCACAGAGGAGATTAGCAGGATGTTGCTCTAGTGAGCGTGCAGAGTAGACTTACCAGAATGTTGCACTGGAGATGGTACAGAAGAGATTTACCACAATGCTGTACAGGAGAGGTTACAATGGAGATTTACCAGGGGATGTTGCACTGTAGAGAGTATGGGTAGAGATACCGGAATATTGCAATGGAGAGGATACAGCGGAGATTTACCAGGATGTTGCACTAGAGAGGGTGCAGAGGACATTTACTATGATGTTGCACCAGAAAAGATGCAGAGGAGATTTATGAGGATGTTACACTAGAGAGGATGCAGAGGAGATTTACCACGATGTTGCACTGCAGAGGGAACAGACGAGATTTACAAGGCTGTTACACTGGAGAGGGTTGCGAGGATATTTAGCAGCTTGTTGCACTGGCGAGGGTACAGAGGAGATTAAACAGTATGTTGCACTGGAGAGATTACAAAGGACACTTACCGGGATATTAAACTGAGAGCATAAAGAGCATATTTACCAGAATGTTGGAGTGGAGAGGGTACAGAAGAGATTTTCCTGGATGTTGAAGAGGAGATGGTACAGAGGAGATTTACCAGTATATTGCACTAGAGAGTGTTCAGAGGAGATTTACCAGGTTATTGCACTATAGAGGTTACAGAGGAATTTTAGCAGGATGTTACACTAGACAGGTTATAGAGGAGATTTTCCGGAATGCTCCACTAAATGGTACCGAGGAGATTTACCAGCAAGTTGCACTGGTGAGTACACAGAGGAGATTTACCAGTATGTTGCACTAGACTGGGAACAGAGGAAATTTAGCAGGATGATCCACTAGAGACGATACAGAGAAGATTTACCTCAATGTTGCACTGGAGAGGATACAGCGGAGGTTTACCAGAATGTTGCACCGAGGGCGTACAGAGGAGCGTTAGCAGGATGTTGGACTGGAGGGTCTACATAGGAGATTTACCAGGATGTTACACTAGCTAGGGTGCAGAGGAGATTTACCAGGATGTTGCACCAGGGAGAATACAGACGAGATTTACTAGGTAGTGGCCCTTGGGGGGGTACAGAGGAGATTCACCAGAATGCTCCACCAGACAGGGTACAGTGGAGATTTACCAGAATGTTGCACTAGTGAGGATACAGAGGAAATTTACCAGGATATTGTAAGGATGTTATAACGGAGATTTAACAGAATGTTGCACTAGTGATGATGCAGAGGAGATTTACTTTGTAGTTGCACTGGAATGGTTACAGAGGAGATTTATTAGAATATTGCACTAGACAGGGTACGGAGAGATATAGCAGGATGTTGTACAAGAGATGTTACGGCAGAGATTTTCCAAGATGCTGCACTGGATAGGGTACACAGATGATGTAGCAGGATGTTGCACCGGAGCAGGTACAGAAGAGATTTACCAGCATTTTGCACTGGAGAGGTTACTGGGGAGATTTACCAGGATGTTGCACTGGAAAGAATACAGAAGAGATTTATCAGGATGTTGCACAGGACCGGGTACAGATGAGATTTAACAGGATATTACACGAGAAAGGGTACAGAGGAGATTTACCAGGATCTTGCACTTGAGAAGTTACAGCGGATATTTACCAGGATGTTGCACTGGAGAGGGTACAGAGGTATCTTCAAGCTTGTTGCACCGGAGGTGTAGAGATGAAATTAATCGGGTTGATGCATTAAAGAGAGTACAGAGAAAATTTACCAGGATGTTGCGCTAGAGAGGGTGCAGAGGAGATTTACCAGGGTGTCGCTGTGCAGAGGGTACAGAGGAGATTTACAAAAATGTTGCACTAGGGAAGGTACAGAGGAGATTCACCAGGATGTTGCACTAGAGATGGTACAGTGGAGATTTAACAGGATGTTCCACTAGAGAAGATAGAGAGAAGATTTAGCATGATATTGAGCTGGAGAGACTACAGAGAGGATTTACCAGAACGTTGCACTGAGAGCATGACGAGGTGCTTTACAAGGATGTTGCACTGCAAATGGTACAGACGAGATTTACAATAATGTTGCACTAGAGGGACTACAGAGGAGATTTAACAGGATTTTGCACTGGAGAGTTTACACAGGATATTTACCAAAATGTTGTACTGGAGAGTGTACAGAGGATACTTAACAGGTTATTGCAATTAAGAGGGTGCAGAGGAGAATTACCAGAATGTTGCAATGCAGAGGGTAGAGAAGAGATTTACAAGGATGTTGCACTAGAAAGGATACAAAGAGATTAACCTTGATGTTGCACTGGCGACGGAACAGAGGCGATTTAACATGAGTTTGTGCTAGAGAGGATTCAGATTAAATTTACCAGGATGTTCCACTGGAGAGGTCACAGAGGAGATTAGCAGGATGTTGCTCTAGTGAGTGTGCAGAGGAGATTTACCAGGATGTTGCACTGCTGAGCGTGCAGAGGTGATTTACAGGGATGTTGCACTGGAGAGTATACAGATGAGTTTTACCAGTATGTTGCAGTAGAGAGCGTGCAGAGGACATTTACCAGGATGTAGCACTCGAGAGGGTAGAGAAGAGATTTACCACGATGTTGCACTGGAGAGGTTAGAGAGGAGATTTACCAGGGGATGTTGCACTGTAGAGACTTCTGGTAGATTTACCAGAATATTGCTCCATGGAGGATACAGCGGAGTTTTACCAGGATGTTGCACTAGAGAGGCTGCAGAGGAAATTTACTATGATGTTCCACTAGAAAGAATGCAGAGGAGATTTATGAGGATGTTTCACTAGAGAGGAAGCAGAGGAGATTTGCCACGATGTTGCAATGCAGAGGGAACAGACGAGAATTACCAGGATGTTACACTGGAGTTGTTAGCGAGGATATTTAGCAGGTTGTTGCACTGGCGAGGGTACAGAGGAGTTTCAACAGGATGTTGCAGTGGAGAGGTTGTAAAGGCGATTTACCCGGATGTTGCATTGGAGAGAGTACATTGGAGATTTACCAGGATGTTCCACTACAGGTGATGCCGAAAAGTTTTACCAGTATGTTGCACTGGAGAAGTTACAAAGAAGACTTACCAGGATATTATACCGTGAGCATGAGAGGAGATTTACCAGGATGTTGGAGTGGAGAGGTTACAGGTGAGAATTTCCTGGATGTTAAACAGTAGCTGGTACAGAGGAGATTTACAAGAATATTGCACCAAACATGGTACAGAGACATATACAGGATGTTGTACAAGAGAATTTATGGCGGAGATTTTCCAAGATGGTGCAATGGATAGGGTACACAGGTGATGTACCAAGATGTTGCACCGGAGCAGGTACCGAGGAGATTTACCAGCATGTTGCACTGGAGAGGTTACAGGGGAGATTTACCAGGATGTAGCACTGGGAAGAATATATAGGAGATTTACCAGGATGTTGTGCTAGAGAGGGTGCAGAGGAGATTTACCAGGATGTCGCTGTGCAGAGGTTATACAGGAGATTCAGCAGAATGTTCCAGGAGACAGCGTACAGAGGAGATTCACCAGAATTTTGCACTAGTGTGGGTACAGAGGAAATTTACCACGATATTGCAGAGGTGTTACAACGGAGATTTACCAGGGTTTTGTTGGGAGAGGGTGCAAAGGACATTTAATAGGTTGTTGCACTGGCGAAGGTACAGAGGAGATTGAGCAGAATGTTGCACTGCAGATATATGCAGAGGAGGTTTACCAGGATGTTGCACTGGAGAGGTTTAAGAGGGGATTTTTCAGCATGTTGCACTAGAGAGGTAACAAAGGTGATTTTCCAGGATGTTGCACTAGAGATGGTGCAGTGGAGATTTACCAGGATGTTGCACTGGAGCGTGTACAAGGAGATTTGCCAGGATGTTGCACTAGAGAGGTTACAGCGGAGATTTAACTGCATGCTGCACTATAGAGCGTACAGAGGAGATTTACCAGGATGTTCCTCTAGAGAGTATACAGAGAAGATTCACCAGGATGTTGCACTGGAGAGGGTGCAAAGGAGAATTACCTGGGTGCCGCACCGAGAGCGTGCAGAAGAGATTTACCAGGAGGTTGGTGCGGAGAGGGTACAGCGGAGATTTACCAGGATGTTGCTCTGGAGAGGGTACAGAGGAGATTTACCAGGATCTTTCACTGGAGAGGGTTCAATGGGATTTACCAGGATATTGCACTTGAGATAGCTACAAAGGAGATTTACCAAGATGTTGCAGAGTGAGGTTTGCAAAGGATATTTAAAAGGATGTTGCACTGGCGAAGGTACAGAGGAGTTTTAACAGGACGTTGCGCTAGTGAGGATGCAGATGAGATTTACTAGGTAGTTGCACTGGAGTGGTTACAAAGGAGATTTATAAGGATATTGCACTGGACAGGGTACAGAGGAGATACTTTAGGATCTTGTACTACAGAAGTTACAGCGGAGATTTACCAAGATGTTACACTGGAAAATGGAACAGAGTTGATTTACCAGGATGTTGCAATGGAGCAGGTAAAGAGGAGATTTACCAGCATGTTGCACAGGAGCGGGTACAGAAGAGATTTAACAGGATATTGCACTAGACAGGTTATAGAGGAGATTTACCTGGATGTTGCACTTGAGACGTTACAGCGGAGATTTAGCAGGATGTTGCACTGGAAAGGGAACAGAGGTGAATTACCAGGATGTTGCACTGGAGAGGTTATAGAGGTGATTTACCAGTATGTTGCACCTAGAGCGTGCAGAGGAGCTTTACCAGGATGTTGCTCTGTAGGTCGTGCAGAGGTGATTTTCAAGAATGTTGCACTGCAGTTGGTACAGAGGAGATTTACGAAAATGTTGCACTACAGGGAGTACCGAGGAGATTTAACAGGATTTTGCACTGGAGAGTGTACAGAGGATATTTACCAGGATGTTGTACTGGAGATTGTACAAGACAGATTAGCAGGATGTTGCACTAGAGAGTGAGCAGATGTATTTACCAGGATGTTGCACTACAGAGCGTGAGGAGGTGATTTACAAGGATCTTGCATGGAGAGTATACTGAAGAGATTTATCAGGATGTGGCAATGTAGGCGGTACCGGGGAGATTTACCAGGATATTGCACTAGACAGGTTACAAAGGAGATTTACCAGGGTGTTGCACTAGAGAGGTTACAGCGGAGAATTACCAGGATGTTGCACTGGAAAGAATACAGAGGAGATTAACCAGGATGTTGCACAGGACCGGGTACAGATGAGATTTACCAGGTTTTTGCCCGAGACAGGGTATAGAGGAGATTTACCAGGATCTTTCACTTGAGAAGTTACAGCGCATATTTACCAGGATGAAATTAATCAGGTTGATGCATTAAAGAGTGTACCAAGGAAAATTACCAGGATGTTGCGCTAGAGAGGGTGCAGAGGAAATTTACCAGTATGTCACTCTGCAGAGGGTACATAGGAGATTTACAAAAATGAAGCACTAGGGAAGGTACAGAGGAGATTTTCCAGGATGATGTTCTACAGAAGGTGCAGTGGAGATATACCAGGATTTTGCACTGGAGAGGGTAGAGAGGCGATTCACCAGGATGTTGCACTAGATTGGGTACAGAGGAGATTTAACAGGATGTTCCACTAGAATGGATACAGAGAAGATTAAGCAGGATATTGAACTGGAGAGGCTACAGAGAGGATTTACCAAACGTTGCACTGAGAGCATGCCGAGGTGCTTTACAAGGATGTTGCACTGCAGATGGTACAGACGAGATTTACAAAAATGTTGCACTAGAGGGAGTGCAGAGGAGATTTAACAGGATTTTGCACTGGAGAATTTACACAGGATATTTACCAAAATGTTGTACTGGAGAGTGTACAGAGGATACTTAACAGGTTATTGCACTTGAGAGGGTGCAGAGGTGAATTACGAGAATGTTGCAATGCAGAGTGTAGAGAGGAGATTTACAAGGATGTTGCACTAGAGATGTTACAAAGAGATTAACCTGGATGTTGCACTGGCGACGGAACAGAGGCGATTTAACAGGATGTTGTGCTAGAGAGGATTCAGATTAAATTTACCAGGATGTTCCACTGGATATGTTACAGATGAGATTAGCAGGATGTTGCTCTAGAGAGCGTGCAGAGATGATTTACAGGGATGTTGCACTGGAGAGTGTACAGATGATATTTACCAGTATGTTGCAGTAGAGAGCGTGCAGAGGAGATTTACCAGGATGTAGCACTCGAGATGGTACAGAAGAGATTTACCACGATGTTGCACTGGAGAGGTTAGAGAGGAGATTTACCAGGGGATGTTGCACTGTAGAGACTACTGGTAGATTTACCAGAATATTTCACCATGGAGGATACAGCGGAGATTTACCAGGATGTTGCACTAGAGAGGCTGCAGAGGAAATTTACTATGATGTTCCACTAGAAAGGATGCAGAGGAGATTTATGAGGATATTGTACTAGAGAGGATGCAGAGGAGATTTGCCACGATGTTGCAATGCAGAGGGAACAGACGAGATTTACCAGGATGTTACACTGGAGAGGGTAGCGAGGAGATTTAGCAGGTTGTTGCACTGGCGAGGGTACAGAGGAGATTCAACAGGATGTGCAGTGGAAAGGTTGTAGAGGCGATTTACCAGGATGTTGCATTGGAAACGGTACAGAGGAGATTTACCAGGATGTTACACTAGAGGTGATGCAGAGAAGATTTACCAGTATGTTGCACTGGAGAGGTTACAAAGGAGACTAACCGGGATATTATAACGTGAGTATGCAGAGGAGATTTACCAGGATGTTGGACTGGAGAGGGTACAGATGAGATTTACAAAAATGTTGCACCAGAGGGAGTGCAGAGGAGATTTAACAGGATTTTGAACTGGAGAATTTACACAGGATATTTACCAAAATGTTGTACTGGAGAGTGTACAGAGGATACTTAACAGGTTATTGCACTTGAGAGGGTGCAGAGCTGAATTACGAGAATGTTGCAATGCAGAGGGTAGAGAGGAGATTTACAAGGATGTTGCACTAGAGATGTTACAAAGAGATTAACCTGCATGTTGCACTGGCGACGGAACAGAGGCGATTTAACAGGATTTTGTGCTAGAGAGGATTCAGATGAAATTTACCAGGATGTTCCACTGGATATGTTACAGAGGAGATTAGCAGGATGTTGCTCTAGAGAGTGTGCAGAGATGATTTACAGGGATGTTGCACTGGAGAGTGTACAGATGATATTTACCAGTATGTTGCAGTAGAGAGCGTGCAGAGGAGATTTACCAGGATGTAGCACTCGAGATGGTACAGAAGAGATTTACCACGATGTTGCACTGGAGAGGTTAGAGAGGAGATTTACCAGGGGATGTTGCACTGTAGAGACTACTGGTAGATTTACCAGAATATTTCACCATGGAGGATACAGCGGAGATTTACCAGGATGTTGCACTAGAGAGGCTGCAGAGGAAATTTACTATGATGTTCCGCTAGAAAGGGTGCAGAGGAGATTTATGAGGATATTGTACTAGAGAGGATGCAGAGGAGATTTGCCACGATGTTGCAATGCAGAGGGAACAGACGAGATTTACCAGGATGTTACACTGGAGAGGGTAGCGAGGAGATTTAGCAGGTTGTTGCACTGGCGAGGGTACAGAGGAGATTCAACAGGATGTGCAGTGGAGAGGTTGTAGAGGCGATTTACCAGGATGTTGCATTGGAAACGGTACAGAGGAGATTTACCAGGATGTTACACTAGAGGTGATGCAGAGAAGATTTACCAGTATGTTGCACTGGAGAGGTTACAAAGGAGACTAACCGGGATATTATAACGTGAGCATGCAGAGGAGATTTACCAGGATGTTGGACTGGAGAGGGTACAGATGAGATTTTCCTGGATGTTAAACAGGAGATGGTACAGAAGAGATTTACCAGAATATTGCACTAAACAGGGTACAGAGAGATATTGCAGGATGTTGTACAAGAGAAGTTACGGCGGAGATTTTCCAAGATGTTGCACTGGATAGTGTACACAGGTGATGTACCAGAATGTTGCACCGGTGCATGTACAGAGGAGATTTACCAGCATGTTGCATTGGAGAGGTTACAGGGGAGATTTACCAGGATGTTGCACTGGAAAGAATACAGAGGAAATTCACCAGGATGTTGTTCAGGACCGGGAATAGATGAGATTTACCAGGATTATTGCACGAGACAGGGTACAGAGGAGATTTACCAGGATCTTGCACATGAGAAGTTACCGCTGATATTTACCAGGATGTTGCACTGGAGAGGGTACAGAGGTGATTTTCCAGCTTGTTTCATGGGAGCTGTACAAATGAAATTAATCAGGTTGATGCATTAGAGATTGTACAGAGGTTATTTACCAGGATGTTGCACTACAAAGGGTGCAGAGGAGATTTACCAGAATGTCGCTCTGCGGAGGTCACAGAGGAGATTTACAAAAATGTTGCACTAGGGAAGGTTCTGAGGAGATTTTTCAGGATGATGTTTTAGAGAGGGTGCAGTGGAGATATACCAGGATGTTGGATTGGAGGGTGTACAGAGGAGATTAAACAGGATGTTACACTAGAGAGGGTACAGTGGAGATTTACCAAGATGTTGCACCAGAGAGGATACAGACGTGATTTACTAGGATGTGGCCCAGGGAGGGTAGAGAGGAGATTCAGCAAAATTTTCCAGCAGACAGTGTACAGAGGAGATTTACCAGAATGTTGCACTAGTGTGGGTACAGAGCAACTTTACCACGCTATTGCAGAGATGTTACAACGGAAATTTACCAGGGTTTTGTAGGGAGAGGGTGCAAAGGACAATTAAAAGATTGTTGCACTGGCGAAGGTACAGAGCAGATTTAACAGAATGTTGCACTGCAGATATATGCAGAGGAGGTTTACCAGCATGTTGCACTGGAGAGGGTTAATAGGGGATTTTTCAGCATGTTGCACAAGAGAGGTTACAAAGGTGAATTTCCAGAATGTTGCACTACAGATGGTGCAGTGGAGATTTACCTGGATGTTACACTGGAGATGCTAGCGAGGATATTTAGCAGGTTGTTGCACTGGCGCTGGTACAGAGGAGATTCAACAGGATGTTGCAGTGGAGAGGTTGTATAGGCGATTTACCAGGATGTTGCATTGGAGAGGATACAGAGGAGATTTACCAGGATGTTTCACTATAGGTAATGCATTGAAGATTTTCCAGTATGTTGCACTGGAGAGGTTACAAAGGAGACTTACCGGGATATGATACCGTGAGCATGCAGAGGACATTTACCAGGATGTTGGAGTGGAGAGGTTACAGTTGAGATTTTCCTGGATGTTAAACAGTAGATGGTACAGAGGAGATTTACCAGAATATTGCACTAAACATGTTACAGAGAGATATAGCAGGATGTTGTACAAGAGAAGTTATGGCGGAGATTTTCCAAGATGGTGCACTGTATAGGGTACACAGGTGATGTACCTGGATGTTGCACCGGAGCAGGTACCGAGAAGATTTACCAGCATGTTGCACTGGAGAGGTTACAGGGGAGATTTACCAGGATGTTGCACTGGAAAGAATACAGATGAGATTTACCAGAATGTTGCACTGCAGATGGTACAGACGAGATTTGCAAAAATGTTGCACTAGAGGGAGTACAGAGGAGATTTAACAGGATTTTGCACTGGAGAGTTTACACAGGATATTTACCAAAATGATGTACTGAAGATTGTACAGGGGATATTTAACAGGTTATTGCAATGAGAGGATGCAGAGAAGAATTATAGAATTTTGCAATGTAGAGGGTAGAGAGGAGATTTACAAGGATGTTGCACTAGAGAAGTTACAGAGAGATTAACCTGGATGTTGCACTGGCGACGGAACAGAGGCGATTTAACAAGATGTTGTGCTAGAGAGGATTCAGATGAAATTTACCGGGATGTTCCACTGGAGAGGTTACAGAGGAGATTAGCAGGATGGTGCTCCAGAGAGCGAGCAGAGGAGATTTACCAGGATGTTGCACTGCTGTGCGTGCAGAGGTGATTTACAGGGATGTTGCACTGGAGAGTGTACAGATGAGATTTACCAGTATGTTGCCGTAGAGAGCATGCAGACGAGATTTACCAGTATGTTGCGCTCGAGAGGCTATAGAAGAGTTTACCACGATGTTGCACTGGAGAGGTTAGAGAGGAGATTTACCAGGGGATGTTGCACTGTAGAGACTACTGTAGATTCTCCAGAATATTGCACTAGGGAGGATACAGCGGAGATTTACCAGGATGTTGCACTAAAGAGGCTGCAGAGGAAATTTACTATGATGTTCCACTAGAAAGAATGTAGAGGAGATTTATGAGGATGTTGCACTAGAAAGGATGCAGAGGAGATTTGCCACGATGTTGCAATGCAGAGGGAACAGACGAGATTTACCAGGATGTTACACTGGAGAGAGTAGCGAGGATATTTAGCAGGTTGTTGCACTGGCGAGGGTACATAGGAGATTCAACAGGATGTTGCAGTGGAGAGGTTGTAGACCCGATTTACCAGGATGTTCCACTAGAGGTGATGCAGAGAAGATTTACCAGTATGTTGCACTGGAGAGGTTACAAAGGAGACTTACCGGGATGTTATACGTGAGCATGCAGAGGAGATTTACCAGGATGTTGGAGTGGAGAGGGTAGAGAGGAGATTTTCCTGGATGTAAAACAGGAGATGGTACAGCGGAGATTTACCAGAATATTGCACTAAACAGGGATACAGCGAGATATAGCAGGATGTTGTACAAGAGAAGTTACGCCGGAGATTTTCCAAGATGTTGCACTGGATAGGGGACACAGGTGATGTACCAGGATGTTGCACCGGAGCAGGTACAGAGGGGATTTACCAGCATGTTGCATTGGAGAGGTTACAGCTTAGATTTACCAGGATGTTGCACTGCTGAGCGTGCAGAGGTGATTTACAGGGATGTTGCACAGGACCGGGTACAGATGAGATTTACCAGGATATTGCACGAGACAGGGTACAGAGGAGATTTACCAGAATCTTGCACTTGAGAAGTTACAGCGGATATTTACCAGGATGTTGCACTGGAGAGGGTACAGAGGTGATTTCCAGCTTGTTGCATCGGAGCTGTACAGATGAAATTAATCAGGTTAATGCATTAAAGAGTGTACAGTGGAAATTTACCAGGATGTTGCACTAGAAAGGGTGCAGAGGAGATTTACCAGGATGTCACTCTGCAGAGGGCACAGAGGAGATTTACAAAAAGTTGCATTATGGAAGGAACTGAGGAGATTTTCCAGGATGATGTTTTAGAGAGGGTGCAGGAGAGAAATACCAGGATGTTGCACTGGAGAGGGTACAGAGTAGATTCACCAGGATGTGCACTAGAGAGGGTACAGAGGAGATTTAACAGGATGTTTCACTAGAGAGGATACAGAGAAGATTTAGCAGGATATTGAACTGGGGAGGCTACAGAGAGGATTTACCAGAACGTTGCACTGAGAGCGTGCCGAGGTGCGTTACAGGGATGTTGCACTGCAGATGGTACAGACGAGATTTACAAAAATGTTGCACTAGAGGGAGTACAGAGGAGATTTAACAGGATTTTGCACTGGAGAGTTTACACAGGATATTTACCAAAATGTTGTACTGGAGACTGTACAGGGGATATTTAACAGGTTATTGCAATTGAGAGGGTGCAGAGGTGAATTACCAGAATGTAGCAATGCAGAGGGTAGAGAGGAGATTTACAAGAATGTTGCACTAGAGAGGTTACAAAGAGATTAACTTGGATGTTGCACTGGCGACGGGACAGAGGCAATTTAACAGCATGTTGTGCTAGAGAGGATTCAGATGAAAATTACCAGGATGTTCCACTGGAGAGGTTACAGACGAGATTACCAGGATGGTGCTCTAGAGAGCGTGCAGAGGAGATTCACCAGGATGTTGCACTGTTGTGCTTGCAAAGGTGATTTACAGTATGTTGCAGTAGATAGCGTGCAGAGGAGATTTACCAGTATGTTGCGCTCGAGAGGGTACTGAAGGGATTTACCACGATGTTGCACTTGAGAGGTTACAGAGGAGATTTACCAGGGATGTTCCACTGTAGAGACTACTGGTAGATTTTCCAGAATATTACACTAGGGAGGATTCAGCGGAGATTTACCAGGATGTTGCATTAGAGAGGCTGCAGAGGAAATTTACTATGATGTAGCACTAGAAAGAATGCAGAGGAGATTTATGAGGATGTTGCAATAGAGAGAATGCAGAGGAGATTTACCACGATGTTGCAATGCAGAGGGAACAGACTAGATTTACCAGGATGTTACACTGGAGATGCTAGCGAGGATATTTAGCAGGTTGTTGCACTGGCGAGGGTTCAGAGGAGATTCAACAGGATGTTGCAGTGGAGAGGTTGTAGAGGCGATTTACCAGGATGTTGCATTGGAGATGGTACAGAGGAGATTTACCTGGATGTTCCACTAGAGGTGATGCAGCGAAGATTTACAAGTATGTTGCACTGGGGAGGTTACAAAGGAGACTTACCGGGATATTATACCGTGAGAATGCAGAGGAGATTTACCAGGATGTTGGAGTGGAGAGTGTACAGATGAGATTTTCCTGGATGTTGAACAGGAGATGGTACAGAGGAGATTTACCAGTATGTTGCACTAGAGACGGTACAGAGGAGATTTACAAGGTTATTGCACTATAGAAGGTACAGAGGAATTTTAGCAGGATGTTACACAAAAGAGGTTACAGAGGAGATTTTATAGAATGCTCCACTAGAGAGGTAAAGAGGAGATTTACCAGGATGTTGCACTGTGGAGGATACAGAGGAGATTTTTCAGGATATTGCAATAGAGAGGGTACAGAGGAGATTTTACGGGATGTTGCTCTAGAGAGGTTGCAGTGGAGATTTACCAGGATCGTGCACTCGTGAGAGTAAAGAGGATATTTACCAGGAGGTTGCACTAGAGAGAGTGCAGAGGAGATTAAACAGAATGTTGCATAAGTTTGGGAACAGAGGAGATTTAGCAGGATGATCAACTAGAGAGCATACAGAGAAAACTTACCTCAATGTTGCACTGGAGAGGGTACAGAGGAAGTTTACCAGGATGTTGCACCGAGGGAGTATTGAAGAGCTTTACCAGGATGTTGGATTGGAGGGGGTACAAAGGAGATTAACCTGGATGTTTCACTAGAGAGAGTACAGTGGAGATTTAACAAGATGTTGCACCAGAGAGGATACAGACGAGATTTTACTAGGATTTGGCCCTGGGAGGGTACAGAGGAGATTCACCAGAAAGTTCCATCAGACAGGTTACAGAGGAGATTGAACAGAATGTTGCACTGCAGATATATGCAGAGGAGGTTTTCCAGGATGTTGCACTGGAGAGGGTTAAGAGGGGATTTTTCATCATGTTGCACTAGAGAAGTTACAAAGGTTATTTTCCAGGATGTTGCACTAGAGATGGTGCAGTGGAGATTTACCAGGATGTTGCACTGGAGAGGGTACAAGGAGACTTGCCAGGATGTTGCACTAGAGAGGTTACAGCGGAGATTTAACTGCATGTTGCACTAGAGAGCGTACAGAGGAGATTTACCAGGATGTCCCACTAGAGATTATACAGAGAAAACTTACCAGGATGTTGCAGTGCAAAATCCTGGTAAATCTCCTCTGTACTCTCTCCAGTGAAACATCCTGGTAAATCTCCTTTCTACCCAGTCCAATGCAACATCCTGGTAAATTTTCTCTATACGCTTCCTAGTGCCTCATCCTGGTCAATCTCCTATATATGCTCTCGAGTGCAACATCCTAGTAAATCTGCTATGTATTCTCTCCAGTTGAACATCATGGAAATCTCCCCTGTACCCTGCCCAATGCAAAATGAGGGAAATTTACAATATAACCCGTCCAGTGCAACATCCTGGTAAATCTCCTTCGTACCCAGTCCCATGTAACATCCTGATAAATCTCTTTTGTATTCTCTCCAGTGCATCATCCTGGTAAATCTCCTCTGTACCTTCACCAGTGCAACATTTCGGTAAAACTCCACTGTACCATTCCAGTGGAACATCGTGTTAAGTCTCCTCTGTACCATCACCAGTGCAACATCCTGGCAAATCTCCTCTATAACCGCTCCAATTCATAATCCTGGCAAAGCTCCTCTGTATCCTCTCTCGTACATCATCCTAATATATCTCCTCTGTAGTCTCTCGTGTGCAATATCTTGGTATACCTCTTCTGCATCCTCTTCAGTGCAACATCCTGGTAAATCAGCTGTGTATCCTTTCCAGCGAAACATCCTGGTAAATCTCCTATGTACTCAGTCCAATGTAACATCCTGGTAAATGTCCTCTGTATCCACTCTAGTGCAATATCCTGGTCAACCTCCTATATACGCTCTACAGTGCAATATCTTGGTAAATCTGCTCTGTATTCTCTCCAGTTCAACATTCTGATCAATCTCCTTTGTACCCTATCAAGTGCAACATCCTGGTAAATCTCCTCTGTACCCTCTCCAATGCAACTTTCTGATAAATCTTCTCTGTAACCTCTCTAGTGCAACATCCTGATAAATCTCCTTTGAAACCTCACTGGTGCAACATCCGGGTAAATCTACTCTCTACCCGCTCTAGTGCAACATCCATGTAAAGCTCCACTGTACCCTCTCCAGTGCAACATCCTGGTAAAATCTCCTCTGTACTCACTCTGGTGCAACATCCTGGTAAATATCATCTGTAACCTCTCTAGGGTAAATTCCTGATAAATCTCCTCTGTACCCTTTCTAGCGCAACATCCTGGTAAATCTTCTATGTAACCTCTCTAGTGCAACATCCTGGTAAATCTCCTTAGTACCCTCTGCAATGCAACATACTGGTAAATCTTCTCTGTACCATCTCCAGTGCAACATCCTGGTAAATCTCCTCTGTACCCTCTCCGGTGTAACAACCAGTTAAATCTCCTCTATATCCTCTCTGGTGCAACATCCTGGTAAACCTCCTCTGTTCCTCCTCCAGTGCAACAACCTGGTAAATCCCTTCTGTATATTCTCTGGTGCAACATCCTGGTAAATCTCCTCTGTACCCTCTACAGTGCAACATCCTGGTAAATCTTCTCTCTAACGTCTCTGGTGCGACATCCGGGTAAATCTCCTCGGTACCCTCGCAAGTGCAAAATCTATGGAAAATTGCCTCTGTACCCTCTCTAGAGCAAAATCGTGGTGAATCAACTCTGTACCCTCTCCCATTCAACATCCTGTAAAATCTCTTCAGTACCCTCTCTAGTGCAACATCCTGGTAAATCTCATTTGTACCATCTCTACTGCAACATCCTGGAAAGTCTCCTCTCTACCCTCTCTAGTACAACATCCTGGTAAATCTGCTTAGTACCCTCTCCTGTGTAACATCCTGTTAAATCGTCTCTTCCCTCTCTAGTGCCACATCATGGAAAAACTCCTCCGTAACCTCTCCAGTGCTACATCGTGGTATATCTCCTCTTTACCCTCTCTAGTGCAGCGTCCTGGTAAATGTCCTCTGCAACTTAACTGTTGCATGATCCTGGTAAATCTGCTGTGTACACTCTCCAGTGCAACATCCTGATGGATCTCCTCTGTCCCAACGTCAGTGCAACATACTGTTAAATCTCCTCTATACCCTCTTCAGTGCAACATCCTTTTAAATCTCCTCAGTACCCTCTCCAGTGCCACATCCTGTTAAATCTCCTCCATACCCTCACCTGTGCACCATCCTGGTGAATCTCCTCTGTAACCTCGCCTGTGCAACATCCTGGTAAATCTTCTCTGTACCCTATCTATAGCAACATCTTGATAAATCTCCTCTGTAAGGTCTGCAATGCAACATACTGGTAAATCTTCTATGTAACTTCTGTAGTGCCACATCCTGATAACTCTCCTCTATACGCTTCCAGTGCAACATCCTGGTAAATCTCCTCTACACCCTCTCCAGTGCAACATCCTGGTAAATCTTCTCTGTACCATCTCTGGTGCAACATCCTGGTAAATCTCCTCTGTACCCTCGCAAGTGCAACATACATGGTAAATCTCCTCTGTACCCACACTAGTGGAACATATTGATAAATCTCCGTTTGTGCACTCTTTACTTCCTCTAGTGTAACAACCTGGTAAATCTCCTCTGCACCCTATCTAGTGCAATAATCGTGGTGAATCAACTCTCTACCATCTCCAGTTCAACATCCTGTTAAATCTCTTCTGTACCCTCTCTAATGCAACTTCCTGGTAAATCTTCTCTCTACTCTCTCCAATGCAACTTCCTAGTAAATCTGCTCAGTAACCACTCCAGTGCAACATCCTGATAAACATCATTTGTACCCTCTCTAGTACAACATCCTGGTAAATCTCCTCAGTACCCTCTCCAGGGCAACATCCTGGTAAATTTTCTCTTCACTCTCTAGTGCAACATCCTGGTAAATCTCCTCTGTACCCTCTCCAGTGCTACATCGTGGTATATCTCCTCTTTACCCTCTCTAGTGCAGCGTCCTGGTAAATGTTCTCTGTAACTTAACTAGTGCAAGATCCTGGTAAATCTGCTGTGTACCCTATCCAGTGCAACATCCTGATGGATCTCCTCTGTTCCCTCATCAGTGCAACATACTGTTAAATCTCCTCTATACCCTCTTCAGTGCAACATCCTTTTAAATCTCCTCAGTACCCTCTCCAGTGCCACATCCTGGTAAATCTCCTCCATACCCTCACCTGTGCACCATCCTGGTGAATCTCCTCTGTAACCTCGCCTGTGCAACATCCTGGTAAATCTTCTCTGTACCCTATCTATAGCAACATCTTGATAAATCTCCTCTGTAAGGTCTGCAATGCAACATACTGGTAAATCTTCTATGTAACTTCTGTAGTGCAACATCCTGATAACTCTCCTCTATACGCTTCCAGTGCAGCATCCTGGTAAATCTCCTCTACACCCTCTCCAGTGCAACATCCTGGTAAATCTTCTCTGTACCATCTCTGGTGCAACATCCTGGTAAATCTCCTCTGTACCCTCGCAAGTGCAACATACATGGTAAATCTCCTCTGTACCCACACTAGTGGAACATATTGATAAATCTCCGTTTGTGCACTCTTTACTTCCTCTAGTGTAACAACCTGGTAAATCTCCTCTGCACCCTATCTAGTGCAATAATCGTGGTGAATCAACTCTCTATCATCTCCAGTTCAACATCCTGTTAAATCTCTTCTGTACCCTCTCTAATGCAACTTCCTGGTAAATCTTCTCTCTACTCTCTCCAATGCAACTTCCTAGTAAATCTGCTCAGTAGCCACTCCAGTGCAACATCCTGATAAACATCATTTGTACCCTCTCTAGTACAACATCCTGGTAAATCTCCTCAGTACTCTCTCCAGTGCAACATCCTGGTAAATTTTCTCTTCACTCTCTAGTGCAACATCCTGGTAAATCTCCTCCGTACCCTCTCCAGTGCTACATCGTGGTATATCTTCTCTTTACCCTCTCTAGTGCAGCGTCCTGGTAAATGTCCTCTGTAACTTAACTAGTGCAAGATCCTGGTAAATCTGCTGTGTACCCTCTCCAGTGCAACATCCTGATGGATCTCCTCTGTTCCCTCATCAGTGCAACATACTGGTTAATCTCCTCTATACCCTCTTCAGTGCAACATCCTTTTAAATCTCCTCAGTACCCTCTCCAGTGCCACATCTTGGTAAATCTCCCCATACCCTCACCTGTGCATCATCCTGGTGAATCTCCTCTGTAACCTCGCCTGTGCAACATCCTGGTAAATCTTCTCTGTACCCTCTCTATAGCAACATTTTGATAAATCTCCTCTGTAAGCTCTGCAATGCAACATACTGGTAAATCTTCTATTTAACCTCTGTAGAGCAACATCCTGATAACTCTCCTCTATACGCTCTCCAGTACAACATCTTGGTAAATCTCCTCTACACCCTCTCCAGTGCAACATCCTGGTAAATCTTCTGTGTACCCTCTCTGGTGCAACTTCCTGGTAAATCTCCTCTGTACACTCGCAAGTGCAACGTTATTGGTAAATCTCCTCTGTATCCACACTAGTGGAACATATTTATAAATCTCCGTTTGTGCTCTCTTTACTTCCTCTAGTGTAACAACCTGGTAAATCTCCTCTGCACCCTATCTAGTGCAATAATCGTGGTGAATCAACTCTCTACCATCTCCAGTTCAACATCCTGTTAAATCTCTTCTGTACCCTCTCTAATGCAACTTCCTGGTAAATCTTCTCTCTACTCTCTCCAATGCAACTTCCTAGTAAATCTGCTCAGTAACCACTCCAGTGCAACATCCTGATAAACATAATTTGTACCCTCTCTAGTACAACATCCTGGTAAATCTCCTCAGTACTCTCTCCAGTGCAACATCCTGGTAAATTTTCTCTTCACTCTCTAGTGCAACATCCTGGTAAATCTCCTCCGTACCCTCTCCAGTGCTACATCGTGGTATATCTCCTTTTTACCCTCTCTAGTGCAGCGTCATGGTAAATGTCCTCTGTAACTTAACTAGTGCAAGATCCTGGTAAATCTGCTGTGTACCCTCTCCAGTGCAACATCCTGATGGATCTCCTCTGTTCCCTCATCAGTGCAACATACTGGTAAATCTCCTCTATACCCTCTTCAGTGCAACATCCTTTTAAATCTCCTCAGTACCCTCTCCAGTGCCACATCTTGGTAAATCTCCCCATACCCTCACCTGTGCATCATCCTGGTGAATCTCCTCTGTAACCTCGCCTGTGCAACATCCTGGTAAATCTTATCTGTACCCTCTCTATAGCAACATTTTGATAAATCTCCTCTGTAAGCTCTGCAATGCAACATACTGGTAAATCTTCTATTTAACCTCTGTAGAGCAACATCCTGATAACTCTCCTCTATACGCTCTCCAGTACAACATCTTGGTAAATCTCCTCTACACCCTCTCCAGTGCAACATCCTGGTAAATCTTCTGTGTACCCTCTCTGGTGCAACTTCCTGGTAAATCTCCTCTGTACACTCGCAAGTGCAACGTTATTGGTAAATCTCCTCTGTATCCACCTAGTGGAACATATTTATAAATCTCCGTTTGTGCTCTCTTTAATTCCTCTAGTGTAACAACCTGGTAAATCTCCTCTGCACCTTTCTAGTGCAACATCGTGGTGAATCAACTCTCTACCCTCTCCAGATCAACATCCTGTTAAATCTCTTCTGTACCCTCTCTAATGCAACTTCCTGGTAAATCTTCTCTCTACCCTTTCTAATGCAACTTCCTAGTAAATCTGCTCTGTACCCTCTCCAGTGCAACATCCTGATAAACATTATTTCTACCCTCTCTCGTGCAACATCGTGGTAAGTCTCCTCTGTACCCTCTCTTGTACAACATCCTGATAAATCTCCTCAGTACCCTTTCCAGTGCAACATCCTGGTAAATTTTCTCTTCCCTCTCTAGTGCAACATCCTGGTAAATCTCCTCCGCACCCTCTCCAGTGCATCATCGTGGTATATCTCCTCTTTACCCGCTCTAGTGCAGCGTCCTGGAAAATCTCCACTGTAACCTAACTAGTGTAAGATCCTGGTAAATTTGCTGTGTACCCTCTGCAGTGCAACATCCTGATGGATCTCCTCAGTTCCCTCGTCTGTGCAACATACTGGTAAATCTCCTCTATACCCTCTTCAGTGCAACATCCTCCTCAATCTCCTCAGTACCCTCTCCAGTGCCACATCCTGGTAAATCTCCTCCTTACCCTCACCTGTGCATCATCTTGGTGAATCTCCTCTGTAACCTCGCCTGTGCAACATCCTGGTAAATCTTCTCTTTACTCTCTCTAATGCAAAGGAGATTTACCTGGATGCCGCACCGAGAGCGTGCAGAAGAGATTTACCAGGAGGTTGGAGTGGAGAGGGTACAGAGGAGATTTACCAGGATGTTGCTCTGGAGAGAGTACAGAGGAGATTTCCCTGGTAATTGAGCTGCAGAGGGAATAGAGGAGTTTTACCAGGATGTTACACTAGAGAGGGTACAGCGGAGATTAACCATGATATTTCACTAGAGAGAGTTCAAGGGGATTTACCAGGATATTGCACTGGATATAGGTACAAAGGAGATTTACCAAGATGTTGCAGAGAGAGGGTTGCAAAGGATATTTAAAAGGATGTTGCACTGGCGAAGGTACAGAGGAGTTTTAACAGGACGTTGCGCTAGTGAGGATGCAGAGGAGATTTACTAGGTAGTTGCACTGGAGTGGTTACAGAGGAGATTTATAAGGATATTGCACTGGACAGGGTACAGAGGAGATATAGTAGGATCTTGTACTAGAGAAGTTACAGCGGAGATTTACTGAAATGTTACACTGGAGAAGGAACAGAGTTGATTTACCAGGATGTTGCACTGCAGCAGGTAAAGACGAGATTTACCAGCATGTTGCACTGGAGAGCGTTCAGGGGAGATTTACCAGGATGTTGCACTGGACATAATACAAAGAAGATTTGCCAGGATGTTGCAAAATAAATTGTACAGCGGATATTTATTAGGTACATAGTTGATTTACCATGATGTTGCAATGGAGCAGGTAAGAGTAGATTTACCAGCATGTTGCATTGGAGCGGGTACAGAAGAGATTTAACAGTATATTGCACTAGACAGGGTATAGAGGAGATTTACCTGGATGTTGCACTTGAGAAGTTACAGCGGATATTTAGAAGGATGTTGCACTGGAGATGGAACAGAGGTGAATTACCAGGATGTTGCACTGGAGATGTTACAAGGTAGATTAGCAGGATGTTGCACTAGAGAGTGAGCAGAGGAGATTTACCAGGATGTTGCACTACAGAGCGTGAAGAGGTGATTTACAATGATCTTGCATGGAGAGTATACTGCGGAGATTTGCCAGGATGTGGCACTGGAGGGGGTACCGAGGAGATTTACCAGGATATTGCACTAGACAGGGTACAAAGCAGATTTACCAGGGTGTTGCACAAGAGAGGCTACAGCGGAGAATTACCAGGATGTTGCACTGCAGAGGGTACACAGGAGATTTACCAGGATGTTGCAACAGAGCAGTTATATAGGAGATATATCAGGTTGTTGCACTGAAGATGGTGCAGAGGACATTTACAAGGATGTTGCCCTAGAGAGATCCAGAAGAGATTTACCAGGATGTTGCACTGCAGAGGGTATGAAGCAGACTTACAAGAATTTTGCACTGAAGGGAGTACAGAGGAGATTTAACAGAATGTTGAACTGCAGTGGGTACAGAGGAGATTTACAAGGATGATGCACTAGAGAAGGTACAGAGGAGATTTACCAGGATGTTGCACTTGAGAGGCTACAGAGGAGATTTACCTGGATGTTGCACAGGAGAGTGTACATAGGAGAATCACAAGGATGTTGCACTAGAGAGGGTACAGCGGAGATTTAGCAGTATTTTGCTCCGCAATGGTACAGAAAAGATTGCCAGAATATTTCACAAGTGAGCGTACAGGTGTGATTTACCAGGATGTTGCACTGGAGAGATTACAGAGGAGATTTATCAGGGGATGTTGCACTGTAGAGAGTACAGGGTAGATTTACCGAATATTGCACTAGATAGGGAACAGAGGAGATTTACCAGGATGTTGCACTAGAGAGGGTGCAGAGGAGATTTACTAGGATGTTGCACTAGAAAGGATGCAGAGGAAATTTACGAGGATGTTGCAATATTGAGTGTGCAGACGAGATATACAAGGATGTTACACTGGAGAGTGTAGCGCGGTCATTTAGCAGGTTGTTGCTCTGGCGACGGTACAGAGGAGATTCAACAGGATGTTGCAGTGTAGAGGTTGCAGAGGAGATTTACCAGGATGTTACACTGGAGAGCGAAGAACGGAGATTTACCAAGATGTTCCACTAGAGATGAAATAGAAAAAATTTACCAAGATGTTGCACTGGAGAGGTTGCACAGGAGGGCAGGAAAAAGTGTGGGACAGCGATAGTGATAGGGGATTCAATTGTAAGGGCAATTGAAAGGCGTTTCTGCAGCCGCAACCGAGACTCCAGGAAGGTATGTTGCCTCCCTGGTGCAAGGGTCAAGAATGGCTCAGAGCGGGTGCAGGAAATTCTAAAAAGGGAGGCAGATCAACCAGTTATCGTGGTGCACATTGCTACCAACGACATAGGTAAAAAAAGGGATGAGGTCCTACGAAACGAATTTAAGGAGCTAGGAGCTCAAAATAGTAATCTCGGGATTGCTACCAGTGCCACGTGCTAGTCAGAGTAGGAATCGCTAGATAGCGCAGATGAATAAGTGGCTTGAGCAGTGATGCAGCAGGGAGGGATACAAATTCCTGGGGCATTGGAACTGGTTCTGGGGGAGGTGGAACCAGTAGAAACCGGACGGTCTGCACCTGGGCAGGACCGGAACCAATGTCCTAGGGTGAGTGTTTGCTAGTGCTATTGGGGAGAAGTTAAACTAATATGGTAGAGGGATGGGAACCAATGCAGGGAGACAGAGGGAAACAAAAAGGAGGCAAAAGCAAAAGACAGAAAGGAGTTGAGGAAAAGTGGAGGGCAGAGAAACCCACGGCCAAGAACACAAAGGGCCATTGTACAGCAAAATTCTAAAAGGACAAACGGTGTTAAAAAAACAAGCCTGAAGACTTTGTGTCTTAATGCAAGGAGTATCCGCAATCAGTTGGATGAATTAACTGTGCAATTACATGTTAACATATATGATGTGATTGGGATTACGGAGACGTGTTTCCAGGATGATCAGGGCTGGGAACTCAAAATCCAGGGGTATTCAACATTCAGTAAAGATAGAATAAAAGGAAAAGGAGGTGGTGTAGCATTTCTAGTTAAGGAGGAAATTAAGTCAATAGTTCTGAAGGACATTAGCTTGGAAAATGTGGAATCTATATGGGTTGAGCTGCAGAACACCAAAGGGCAAAAAACGTTAGTGGGAGATGTGTACAGACCTCCAAACAGTATTGGTGATGTTGGGGAGGGCATCAAACATTAAATTAGGGTCGCGTGCAATAAAGGTGCAGCAGTTATAATGGGAGACTTTAATATGAACATTGATTGGGTTAACCAAATTGGAAGCAATACGGTGGAGGAGGAATTCCTGGAGAGCATAAGGGATGGTTTTTTAGACCAATATGTCGAGGAACCAATTAGGGGGGAGGCCATCTTAGACTGGGTATTGTGTAATGAGAGAGGATTAATTTGCAATCTCATTGTGCGAGGCCCCTTCGGGAAGAGTGACCATAATGTGGTAGAATGTGGGAGAATGAAACAGTTAATTCAGAGACCATGGTCCAGAACTTAAAGAAGGGTAACTCTGAAGGTATGAGGCGTGAATTGCTTAGGATAGATTGGCGAATGATACAGAAGATGTTGCCTGTGGATGGGCAATGGCAGAGATTTAGAGACCGCATGGATGAACTACAACAATTGTACATTCCTGTCTGGCATAAAATTTAAAAAGGGAAGGTGGCTCAACCGTGGCTATCAAGGGAAATCAGGGATAGTATTAAAACCAGGGAAGTGGCATACAAATTGGCCAGAAATAGCAGCGAACCCAGGGAATGGGAGAAATTTAGAACTCAGCAGAGGAGAACAAAGGGTTTGATTAGGGCAGTGAAAATGGAGTACGAGAAGAAACTTGCAGGGAACATTACGACGGATTGCAAAAGTTTCTATAGATATGTAAAGAGAAAAAGGTTAGTAAAGACAAACGTAGGTCCCCTGCAGTCAGTATCAGGGGAAGTCATAACGGGGAACAATGAAATGGCGGTCCAATTGAAAAAGTATTTTGGTTTGGTACTCACAAAGGAGGACCCAAATAACCTTCCGGATATAAAAGGGGTCGGAGCGTCTAGTAAGGAGGAGGAACTGAGGGAAATCCTTATTAGTTGGAAAATTGTGTTGGGGAATTTGATGGGATTGAAGGCCGATAAATCCCCAGGGCCTGATGGACTGCAGCCCAGAGTGCTTAAGGAGATGGCCTTGGAATATTGGATGCATTGACAGTCATTTTCCAACATTCCATTGACTCTGGATCAGTTCCTATGTATTGGAGGGTAGCCAATGTACACCACTTTTTAAAAAAGGAGGGAGAGAGATAACAGGGAATTATAGATCGGTCAGCCTGACATCGGTAGTGGGTAAAATGATGGAATCAATTATTAAGGATGTCATAGCAATGCATTTGTAAAGAGGTGAAATGATAGGTCCAAGTTAGCATGGATTTGTGAAAGGGAAATCATGCTTGACAAATCTACTGGAATTTTTTGAAGATGTTTCCAGTAGAGTGGACAAGGCAGAACCAGTTGATGTGGTATATTTGGACTTTCAGAAGGCTTTCGACACGGTCCCAAACAAGAGATTAATGTGCAAAGTTAAAGCACATGGGATTGGGGGTAATGTGCTGACATGGATTGAGAACTAGTTGTCAGACAGGAAGCAAAGAGTAGGAGTAAATGGGGAATAGTCAGAATGGCAGGCAGTGACTAGTGTGGTACCGCAAGTTTCAGTGCTGGGGCCCCAGCTGTTTACACTGTACATTAATGATTTAGACGAGGTGATTAAATGTAGTATCTCCAAATTTGCGGATGAAACTAAGTTGGGTGGCAGTGTGAGCTCCGACGAGGATGCTATGAGGCTGCAGAGCGTGTTGGATACGTTAGGTGAATGGGCAAATGCGTGGCAGATGAAGTATAATGTGGGTAAATGTGAGGTTATCCACTTTGGTTGTTATAACTGAGAGAGGGACTATTATCTGAATGGTGACAGATTAGGAAAAGGGGAGGTGCAAAGAGACCTGGGTGCCATGGTACATCAGTCATTGAAGGTTGGCATGCAGGTACAGCAGGTGGTTAAGAAAGCAAATGGCATGTTTGCCTTCATAGCGAGGGGATTTGAATACAGGGGCAGGGAGGTGTTGCTACAGTTGTTCAGGACCTTATTGAGGCCACACCTTGAGTATTGTGTTCAGTTTTGTTCTCCTAACCTGAGGAAGGTCATTCTTGCTATTGATGGAGTGCAGCGAAGGTTCACCAGACATGATTCCCGGGACGGCGGGACTGACCAATCAAGAAAGTTTGGATCAACTGGGCTTGTATTCACTGGAGTTCAGAAGAATGAGAGGGGACCTCATAGAAACGTTTGAAATACTGACTGGGTTAGACAGGTTAGATACAGGAAGAATGTTCCCAATGTTGGTGAAGTCCAGAACCAGGGGACACAGTCTAAGGATAAGAGGTAAGCCATTTAGGACCGAGATGAGGAGGAATTTCTTCACCTACAGAGTGGATAACCTGTGGAATTATCTACCACAGAAAATCGTTGAGGACAATTCACTTAATATATTCAAAATGGAGTTAGATGAAGTATTTACTACTAGGGGTATCAAGGAGCATGGTGAGAAAGCAAGAATAGGGTACGGAAGTTGCTTGTTCAACCATTAATATATTGAATGGCGGTGCCAGCTAGAAGGCCCGAATTGCCAACTCCTGCACCTATTTTCTATGTTTCTATGTTTCTATGAGACTTACCTCGATGTTGAACAGTAGATGGTACAGAGGAGATTTACCAGTATGTTGCACTGGAGATGGTACAGAGGAGATTTAAATGGTTATTGCACTATAGAGCTACAGAGAAGAGATTTACCAGCAAGTTGCACTGAAGAGATTACAGAGGAGAATTACCAGGATGTTGTACTAGAGAGGGTACAGAGGAGATTTTCCAGGATGTTGCTCTAGAGAGGGTGCAGTGGAAATTTACCAGGATGCTTACACTGGAGTAATTGTAAAGGAGATTGACCAGGAGGCTGCACTAGAGGGGGTACAGAGGAGTTTTAACAGGATGTTGTACTAGAGAGGGAACAGAGAAGATTTACCAGAATGTTGCACTGGAGAGGATACAGAGGAGATTTACCAGGATGTTGCATCGGGAGCATGCAGAGGAGCTTTACCAGGATGGTGGACTGGAGGAAGTACAGAGAAGATTTACCCAGATGTTACACTAGTGAGGGTACAGAGGTGATTTACCAGGATGTTGCACTGGAGATTGTACAGAAGAGATTTCCCATCATCTTGCTCTGGAGAGGTTACAGAGGAGATTTACCAGGGGATGTATCACTGTATATAGTACGGGTAGATTTACCAGAATATTGCACTAGAGAGGATACAATGGTGATTTACCAGAGTGTTGCACTATAGAGGGTGCAGAGGAGATTTAATATGATGTTGCACTAGAAAGGATGCAGAGGAGATTTACAACGATGATGCAATGCAGAGGGTACAGACGAGATTTACCAGGACATTACACTGGAGAGGGTAGAGAGGATATTTGGCAGGTTGTTGCACTGGCGAGGGTACAGAGGCGTTTCAACAGGATGTTGCAGTGGAGAGGTTACAGAGGAGATTTACCAGGATGTTACACTGGATATGGTAGAGAGGAGATTTACCAGGATGTTGCACTAGAGAGGTTAAAACAGGAGATTTACCAAGATGTTGCACTAGAAATGGTGCAGAGTAGATTAGCCAGTATGTGGCATTGAGAGCTACAGCGGAGATTTAACTGGATGTTGCACTAGAGAGTGTATAGAGGAGATTTACCAGGATATTCCACTAGAGAGGATATAGAGAAGATTGTCAAGGATGTTGCACTGGAGAGTGTACAAACGAGATTTACCAGGATGTCGCACCGAGAGTGTGCAGAAGAGATTTACCAGGATGTTGGAGTGGAGAGGGTAGAGAGGAGATTTACCAGGATGTTCCACTGTAGAGGGTACAGAGGAGATTTCACTGGTTATTGTGCTGAAGAGGGTATAGAGGAGTTTTACAAGGATGTTACACTAGAGAGGGTACAGCGGAGATTTACCAGGATCTTGCACTAGAGAGCGTTCAAGGGGATCTGCCAGGATATTGCACTGGAGAGGGTACAAATGAGTTTTACCAGGATGTTGCAGAGAGAGGGTTGCAAAGTATTTTCAAAATGATGTTGCTCTGGCGAAGGTACAGAGGAGATTTAACAGGACGTTGCGCTAGAGAATGCAGAGGAGATTTACTAGGTAGTTGCACTGCAGTCGTTATAGAGGAGATTTATAAGGATATTGCACTGGACAGGGTACAGAGGAGATAAAGTAGGATCTTGCACTAGAGAAGTTACATCGGAGATTCACCAAGATGTTGCACTGGAGAGGGTAAAGAGTTGATTTACCAGTATGTTGCACCGGAGCAGGAAAAGAGGAGATTTACGAGGATGTTGCACTGGAGAGGGTATAGGGGAGATTTACCAGGATGCTGCACTGGACATAATACAAAGGAGATTTACCAGATGTTGCAAAAGAAAGTGTACAGAGGAGATTTACCAGTATGTTGCAGTCGAGCGGGTACAGAAGAGATTTACCAGGATATTGCACTAGACATGGTAGAATGGAGATTTACCTTGAGAAGTTACAGCGGAGATTTAGCAGGATGATGCACTGGAGACGGTACAGAGGTGATTTGCCAGGATGTTGCACTGGAGAGGATACAGAGCAGATTAACCAGGATGTTGCACTGAGAGTGTGCAGAGGAGCTTTACCTGGATGTTGATCTGCAGAGCGTGCAGACGTGATATACAATGATGTTGCACTGCAGATGATACAGAGGAGATTTACAAACATGTTGCACTACAGGGAGTACCGAGGAGATTTAACAGAATTTTGCACTGGAGAATGTTATGAGGATATTTACCCGGATGTTGTACTGGAGAGTGTACAGGGGAGATTTGCAGATGTTGCACTAGAGAGTGAGCTGATGAGATTTACCAGGATGTTGTATTGCAGAGCGTGAAGAGGTGATTTACAAAGATCTTGCACTGGAGAGTGTACTGAGGAGATTTACCAGGATGTGGCACTGGAGGGTGTACTGAGGAGATTTACCAGGATATTGCACTCGACAGGGTACAGAGAAGATTTACCATGATGTTGCACTAGAGAGGTTACAGTGGCGATTTACGAGGATGTTGCACTGGAGAGTGAACAGAGGAGAATTACCAGGATGTTGCAACAGAGGACGTATATAGGAGATTAATCAGGTTGTTGCACTGGAGATGGTACAGAGGAGATTTACAAGGATGTTGCACTAGAGAGATGCAGAGGAGATTTACCAGGATGTTGCCCTGCAGAGGGTACAGAGCAGATTTACAAGAATGTTGCACTGAAGGGAGTACAGAGGAGATTTAACAGAATGTTGCACAGCAGTTGGTTCAGAGGAGAGTTACAAGGATGATGCACTAGAGAGGGTAAAGAGGAGATATACCAGGATGCTGCAATTGAGAGGCTACAGAGGAGATTTACCTGGATGTTGCACTGGAGTGTGTACATAGGAGAATCAACAGGATGTTGCACTGGAGAGGGTACAGCGGAGATTTACCAGTATGTTGCTCTGCGATGCTACATAAGAGATTTACCAGGATGTTACACTAGTAAGGGTACAGAAGTGATTTACCAGGATGTTGCACTGAAGATGGTGGCGAAATGATTTACCACGATGTTGCACTGGAAAGGTTACAGAGGAGATTTACCAGGGGATGTTGCACTGTAGAGAATACAGGGTAGATTTAGCAGAATATTGCACTAGAGAGGATACAAATGAGATTTACCAGGATGTTGCACAAGAGAAGGTGCAGAGGAGATTTACTAGGATATTGCACTAGAAAAGATGCAGAGGAGATTTAGGAGGATGTTGCAATAGAGAGTGTACAGAGGAGACTTACCACCATGTTGCACTGCAGAGGGCATATAAGAGATTTACTAGGATGTTAAACTGGAGAGTTTAGCGAGGAGATTTAGCAGGTTGTTGCACTGGCGAGGGTACGGAGGATATTCAACAGGATGTTGCAGTGGAGAAGTGGCAGAGGAGATCTACTAGGATTTTACACTGGAGAGAGGACAACGGAGTTTACGAGGATGTTCCACTAGAGATGATACAGAGAAGATTTACCAGGATGTTGCACTGGAGAGGTTACAAAGGAGACTTACCTCGATGTTGCATAGAAGATGGTACAGAGGAATTTTACCAGTATGTTGCACTTGAGAGGGTACAGAGGAGATTTACCAGCTTATTGCACTATAGAACTAAAAAGTAGAATTAACAACATGTTACACTGGAGAGATTACGGAGGAGATTTACCAGGATGTTGTACTAGAGAGGGTACAGAGGAGATTTTCTAGGACGTTGCTATAGAGAGGGTGCAGTGGAGATTTAAATGATGTTGCACTGGAGAGAGTGCAAAGGAGATTTACCAGGACGTGGCACTAGAGAGGTACAGATGAGTTTTAACAAAGGAGAGAGTGAAATGAGGAGATTTACCAGGATGATCCACTAGAGACGATACAAAGAAGATTTACCAGAATGTTGCACAAGATAGGGTACAGAGGAGATTTACCAGGATGTTGCACCGAGAGCGTGCAGAGGAGCATTACCAGGATGCTGGACTGGAGGCGGTACAGAGGAGATTCACCAGGATATTCCAGTGGAGTGGGTACCGAGGAGATTTAACAGGATGTTGCACTGCAGAGTTTACAGAGGAGATTTACCAGGTTATTGCACTGCAGTGGGTAAAGTGGAGTTTTACCAGGGTGTTACACTAGAGATGGTACAGAGGAGATTTACCAGGATGTTGCACCAGAGAGGATACAGAGGAGATTTACTAGGATGTGGCCCTGTGAGTGTACAGAGGAGATTCAACAGAATGTTCTAGCTTGCTCTAGTGAGGGTACAGAGGAAGTTTACCAGGATATTGCAGAGAGTTTACAACGGAGATTTACTAGAGTCTTGCAGGGAGAGTGTGCAAAGGACATTTAAAACGATGTTGCATTGTCGAAGGTACAGAGGAAATTTACCAGGATGTTGCGCTAGAGAGGATGCAGAGTAGATTTGCTAGGTACTTGCACTGGAGGGGTCATGGAGTAGATTTACTAGGATATTGCACTAGTCAGGGTACATAGAGATATAGCAGAATCTCCTACTAGAGAAGTTACGGCGGAGATTTATCAAGCTGTTGCACTGGATAGGGTACAGAGGTGATTTTCCAGGATGTTGCACCGGAGCAGGTACAGAGGAGATTTACCAGCATGTTTCACTGGAGAGTGTACAGGGGAGATTTACCAGGATGTTGCACTGGAAAGAATACAGAGGAGATTTACCAGGATGTTGCACTGGAGCAGCTGCTGATGACATTTACCAGGATATTGCACAAGACACGGTACAGAGGAGATTTACCAGGATGTTGCACTTGAGAAGTTACTGCGGATACTTACCAGGATGTTGCACTGGAGAGGGTACAGAGGTGATCTTCCTGCTTGATGCACCGCAGCTGTACAGATGCGATTTACCAGGTTGATGCAACAAGAGTGTACAGAGGACAATAACAAGGATGTTGCACTAGAGGGTTTGCAGAGGATATTTACCACGATGTCGCACTGCAGAGGGTACAGAGGAGATTTACAAAAATGTTGCACTAGAGAAGGTACAAGGGAGATTTTCCAGTATGATGATCTAGAGAATGTGCAGTGGAGATATACCAGGATGTTGCACAGCAGAGGCTACAGAGGAGATTCATCAAAATGTTGCACTAGAGAGGATACAGAGGAGATTTAACAGGATGTTCCACTAGAGAGGATACAGAGAAGATTTAGCAGGATGTTGCACTGGAGAGCTTACAAAGGAGATTTAACAGGACGTTGCACTGAGAGCGACACAGGTGCTTTACTAGAATGTTGCACTGCAAATGGTAGAGTGGAGATTTACAAAAATGTTGCACTAGAGGGAGTACAGAGGAGATTTAACAGGATTTTGACCTGGAGAATGTACACAGGATATTTACCAAGATGTTGTACTGGAGAGTATACAGAGGATATTTAACAGGATATTGCTCGTGAGAGGGTGCAGAGGAGATTTACCAGAATGTTGCACTGCAGAGGATAGAGAGGAGATTTAAAAGGATGTTATGCTACAGAGGATTCAGAGAAGATTTACCAGGATGTTCCACTGAAGAGGTTACAGAGGAGATTAGCAGGATATTGCATTAGAGAGGGTGCAGAGGAGTTTACCAGCATGTTGTACTGCAGACCTTGCAGAGGTGATTTAAAAGGATGTTGCATATTAGAGTGTACAGATGAGATTTACCAGTAAGTTGCAGTAGAGAGCGTGCAGAGGAGATTTACCAGGTTATTGCACTGGAGAGGGTGCAGAAGAGATTTACCACGATGTTACACTAGTGAGGGTAAAGAGGTGATTTACAAGGATGTTGCACTGTAGAGGGTACAGAAGAGATTTACCACGATGTTGCACTGGAGAGGTTATAGAGGAGATTTAACAGTGGATGTTGCAATGTAGGGAGTTTTGGTAGATTTAACAGAATATTGCACTAGAGTGGATACATCGGAGATTTACCAGGATGTTGCACTAGAAAGGCTCTAGAGGAGATTTACTAGAATGTTGCTCTAGAAAGGATGCAGACGAGATTTATGATGATGTTGCACTAGAGAGGATGCAGAGCAAATTTACCATGATGTTGCAATGCCGAGGGTACAGACGAGAGTTGCCAGAACGTTACACTGGAGAAGGTAGAGATGATATTTAGCAGGTTGCTGCACTGGCGAAGCTACACATAGATTCAACAGGATGTGGCAGTGGAAAAATTGCAGAGGTGATTTATCAGGATGTTGCACTGGAGAGGGTACAGAGGAGGTTAACCAGGATGTTCCACTAGAGATGATACAGAGAAGATTTACCAGGATGTTGCACTGGAGAGTTTACAAAGGAGACTTTCCAGGATATTATACCGAGAGCGTGCAGAGGAGATTTACCAGTATGTAGGCCTGGAGCGGGTACAGAAGACATTTACCAGAATATTGCACTGGAGAGGTTATAGTGGAGATTTACCAGGATGTTGTACTAGAGAGGGTGCTGTAGGGATTTGCTAGGATGTTGCACTAGAAAAGATGCAGAGGAGATTTACGAGGATGTTGCTAAAGAGAGGGGACAGAGGAGACTTACCACGATGCTGCACTGCAGAGGGTACAAACGAGATTAACCAGGACGTTACACTGGAGAGGGTAGAGAGGACATTTAGCAGGTTGTTGCACTGGCGAGGGCACAGTGAAGATTGAACAGGTTGTTGCAGTGGAGAAGTTGCAGAGGAGATTTACTAGGATGTTGCACTGGAGAGAGTACATAGGAGATTTACCAGGATGTTCCACTAGAGATGATACAGAGCAGGTTTTCCAGGATGTTGCAATGGAGAGGTTACAAAGGAGACTTTCCAGGATATTACACCAAAAGCGTGCAGAGGAGATTCACCAGGATGTGGAGTGGAGAGGGTAGAGAGGAGATTTACCAGTATGTTGCACTGAGAGAGTATAGCGGAGATTTACAAGGTTATTGCACTATAGAGGTTACAGAGGTGTTTTAACAGAATGTTACACTAGAGAGGGTACAGACGAGATTTTCCACGATGTTCCACTAGAGAGCTACAGACGAGATTTACAAGCATGTTGCACTGGAGAGATTAGAGAGGAGATTTACCAGGATGTTGCATTGGAGAGGGTAGAGAGAAGATTTATCAGGATGTTGCACTAGAGAGGGTACAGAGGAGATTTTCCAGGATGTTGCTCTAGAGAGGATGCAGCGGAGATTTAGCAGGATGCTACACTGGAGAGAGTACAGAGGAGATTTACCAAGATGTTGCACTAGAGTGTGTTCAGAGGAGATTTAACAGGATGATCCACTAAAGAGGGTACCGAGAAGATTTACCAGAATGTTGCACTGGAGAGGGTTAAGTGGAAATTTACCAGGATGTTGCACCAAGAGCGTGCAGAGGATTTTTACCAGGATGTTGGATTGGAGGGGGTACAGAGGAAATTTACCAGGATGTTCCAGTGGAGTGGGTACAGAGGAGATTTAACAGGATGTTGCACTGTAGAGGGTACAGAGGAGATTTACCAGGTTATTGCACTGCAGATGATACAGACGAGTTTTACCAGAATGTAACACTAGTGAGGGTACAGAGGAGATTTCCCAGATGTTACATTAGAGAGGGTACAGAGGAGATTTACCAGGATTTTGCACCAGATAGGATAGAGATGAGATTTACTAAGATGTGGCCCTAGGTTGTTACAGAGGAGATTCTCCAGAATGTCCACCAAACAGGGTACAGAGGAGATTGACCAGAATGTTGCACTAGTGAGGGTACAGAAGAAAATTACCAGGATATTGCAGCGAGGTTACAAAGGAGATTTACCAGGATGTTGTAGGGAGAGGGTGCAAATGACATTGAAAAAGATGTTGCACTGGCGATGGTACAGTGGGGATTTACTAGGATGTTGCTCTAGAGAGGATTCAGAGGTGATTTACTAGGTTGTTGCATTTGAGGGGTTACAGAGGAGATTTGCAGGATATTGCACTAGACAGGGAACAGAGACATATAGCAGGATGTTGTACTAGAGAATTACGGCGGAGATTTACCACGATGTTGCACTGGAGAGGGTACCGAATTGATTTACCAGGATGTTCCATCAGAGCAGGTACAGAGGCGATTTACCAGCGTGTTACACAGGAAATGTTACAGGGTTAATTTACCAGGATATTGCTTTAGACAGGTTACGAAGGAGTTTTACCAGGATGTTGCACTTCAGAAGTTACAGCGGATATTTGCCAGGATGTTGCACTATGGAGTGTACGGTGGTGATTTTCCAGCTTGTTGCAATAGAGCAGTACAGTTGAGATTTACCAGGTTGATGCACTACAGAGTGTGCAGAGGAGATTTACCAGGATGTTGCACTAGAGAGGGTGCAGATGAGATTTACCAGGATGTCGCAGTGCAGAGGGTACAGATGAGATTTACCAAAAAGTTGCACTAGAGAAGGTACAGAGGAGATTTTGCAGGATGATGCCTAGATAGGGTGCAGTGGAGATTTACGAGCATGGTGCAGGTATGAGGAAATTCACCAGGATGTTCCACTAGAGAGGATTCAGAGAAGATTAAGCAGGATGTTGCACTGGAGAGGGTACAGAGGATAGTTACCAGGATGTTGCACTAAGAGCGTGCAGAGAAGATTTACCAGGTTATTGCTCTGCCGAGCGTGCAGAGGTGCTTTATAATGATGTTGCACTGCAGATGGTACAGAGAAGATTTCCAAAAATGTTTCACTACAGGGAGTACAGAGGAGATTAAAAGGATTTTGCACGGGAGAATGTACAGAGGATATTTACCAGGTGTTGTCCTGGAGAGTGAACTGAGTATATTTAACAGGATATTGCACTTGAGAGGTGCAGAGGACAATTAACAGAATGTTGCACTATAGAGGGTAGAGATGAGATGTACAAGTATGTTGCACTAGAGAGGGTAGAACGGAGATTTACCAGGATATTGCAATGGCGAAGGAACAGAGGAGGTTTAACAGGATGTTGTGCTAGAGAGGATTCAGAGGAGATTTACCTGGATGTAGCGCTGGAGAGGTTACAGAGGAGATTAGCAGGAGGTTGCACTAGAGAAGGTGCGGAGCATATTTACCAGGATGTTGAGCAGGAGATGGTAGAGAGGAGATTCACCAGTATGTTGCACTAGAGAGGGTACAGAGGAGATTTCCCAGGTTATTGAGGGTACAAAGGCGTTTTAGCAGGATGTTACACTAAAGAGGGTACAGAGGAGATTTACCAGGATGTTGCACTGCGAGGGTACCGAAGAGATTTACCAGGATGTTACACTAGTGAGGGTGCAGATGTGATTTATCAGGATGTTGCAAATGAGATGGTACGGAAGAGATTTACCACGATGTTGCTCTGGAGAGGTTACCGAGGAGATTTACCATGTGATGTTGCACTAGAGAGGGTACCAAGAAGTGTTAACAGGATGTTGCGCTAGAGAGGCAAGAGAGGAGATTTAATAGGATGATCCACTAGATAGGATACAGAGAAGATCTACCAGAAGGTTGCATTGGACAGGGTACAGAGGAGATTTTCCAGGATGTTGCTCTAGAGATGGTGCAGTTGAGATTTACCACGATGTTTCACTGGAGAGAGTGCAAAGGAGATTTTCCAGGAGGTTGCACTAGAGAGTGTACCAAGAAGTTTTAACAGGATGTTGCGCTTGAGAGGGAAGAGAGGAGATTTAATAGGATGATCCACTAGATAGGATACAGAGAAGATTTACCAGAATGTTGTACTGGAGAGGGTACAGTGGAGATTTACCTGGATGTTGCACCGAGAGCGTGCAGAGGAACTTTACCAGGATGTTGGACTGGAGGGAGTACAGAGGAGATTTACCAGGATGTTGCACTTCAGTGATTGCACAGGAGATTTACCAGGAAGTTGCACTGGAGATGTTACAGAGGAGATTTATCAGGGGGTTGCACTAGAGAGGTTATATAAGTTATTTTCCAGGATGTTGCCCTAGTGATGGTGCAGTGGAGATTTACCAGGATATTGCACTGGAGAGGATACAGAGGAGATTTGGCTGAATGTTGCACTAGTGAGGTTACAGAGGACATTTAAATGAATGTTCCTCTAGAGAGCGTACAGAGGAGATTTACCAGAATGTTGCACTAGAGAGGATACAGAGAAGATTTACCAGGATGTTGCACTGGAGAGGGTACAAAGGAGATTTACCAGGATGTCGCACCGAGATCGTGCAGAAGAGATTTACCAGAAGGTGGGAGTGGAGAGAGTACAGAGGAGATTTACCAGAATGTTGGATTGTAGAGGTCAAAGAGAAGATTTCCCTGGTTATTGTGCTGCAGACGTATATAGGACTTTTATCAGGATATTACACTAAAGACGTTACTGCGGAGATTTAACAGGATCTTGCACTAGAGAGGTTTCAAGGGGATTAAGCAGGATATTGCATTGCAGAGGGTATAAAGGAGATTTACCAGGATGTTGCAGAGGGAGTATTGCAAAGGATATTTAAATGGATGTTGCACTGGCGAAGGTACAGACGAGATTTAACAGAATGTTGCTCTAGTGAGGATGCAGAGGAGATTTACTAGGTAGTTGCACTGGAGTCGATACAGAGGAGATTTATAAGGATATTGCACTGGACAGCGTACAGAGGAGATATAGTAGGATGTTGTACTGCAGACGTTACAGCGGAGAGTTACCAAAATGTTGCACTGGAGAGTGTACATAGGAGAATCACCAAGATGTTGCACTGGGGAGGGTACAGAAACGATTTACCACGATGTTGCACTGGATAGGTTACAGGTGAGATTTAGCAGGTGATGGTGCACCATAGAGAGTACAGGGTAGATTTACCAGAATATTGCATTAGAGAGGGTACAGAGGAGATTTACCCAGATATTGCACTAGAGAGGGTGTAGTGGAGATTTACTACGATGTTGCACTAGAAAGGACGCGGAGGAAATTTACGAGGATGTTGCACTATAGAGGGTACAGAGGAGATTTACCACGATGTTGCACTGCAGAGGGTACAGACGAGATTTACAAGGATGTTATACTGGAGAGGGTAGCGAGGAGATTTATCAGGTTGTTGCACTGGAGATGGTACAGAACTATTCAACAGGATGTTTCAGTGGAATGGTTACAAAGGAGACTTACCTCGATGTTGAACAGAAGATGTTACAGAGGAGATTTACCTGCATGTTGCACTAGAGAGGGTACAGAGGAGATTTAGCAGGTCATTGCATTATAGAGCTACAGAGGAGATTTACCAGCATGTTGCACTGGTGAGATTACAGGGAAGATTTACCAGGTTGTTTCACTAGAGAGGGTACAGAGCAGATTTTCCAGGATGTTGCTCTAGAGAGGGTGCAGTGGTGATTTACCAGGATTTGCATAGGAGTGAGTACAAAGGAGATTCACCAGGAGGCTGCACTAGAGAGAGTACCGAGAAGTTTTAACAGGATGTTGCACTGGAGAGATTACAGAGGAGATTTACCTGGAGGTTGCACCGAGAGCGTGCAGAGGTGCTTTACCACGATGTTGGACTGGAGGGTGTACAGAGGAGATTTACCAGTATGTTGCACGGGAGAGGGTACAGAGGAGATTTACCAGGTCGTTGCACTGCAGTCGGTAGAGAGGTGATTTACCAGGATGTTACACTAGAGAGGGTACAGAGGAGATTTACCAGTCTGTTAAACTAGAGAGTGTACAGAAATTTACCTGGATGTTGCGCCAGAGAGGATATAGTCGAGATTTACTAGGATGTGGACCTTGGAAGGTACAGAGGAGATTCAACAGAATGTTCCACCAGACAGGGTACAGAGGAGATTTACCAGAATGTTGCACTAGTGATGGTACCGAGGAAAGTTACCAGGATAGTACAGAGAGGTTACAAAGGAGAATTACCAGGATGTTGCAGGGAGTGTGTGAAAAGGACATTTAAAAGGATTTTGCACTGGCGATGGTACAGAGGAAATTCAACAGGATGTTGCGCTAGAGAGGATGCAGAGGAGATTTACTAGGTAGTTGCACTGGATGGGTTACAGAGGAGACTTACCAGGATATTGCACTAGACAGGGTACAGATAGATATATCAGGATGTTGTACTAGAGGAGTTACAGTGGAGATTTTCCAAGACGTTGCACTACATAGGGTTAAGAGGTGATTTACCAAGATGTTGCACCGGAGCAGGTACATAGGAGATTTACCAGCATATTGCACTTGAGAGGTTACAGAAGACATAACCAGGATATTGCACGAGAGAGGGTACAGAGAACATTTAGCAGGATGTTGCACTGGCGAGAGTACAAAGGAGATTTACCAGGATGTCGCACCGAGATCGTGCAGAAGAGATTTACAAGGAAGTTGGAGTGGAAAGAATACAGAGGAGATTTAGCAGGATTTTCGACTGGAGAGATCAAAGAGGAGATTTCCCTGGTTATTGTGCTGCAGAAAGTATAGAGGAGTTTTACCAGGATGTTACGCTAGAGAGGGTACAGCGGAGATTTACCAGATCTTGCACTAGAGAGGTTTCAAGGGGATTAATCAGGATATTGCACTGGAGAGGGTACAAAGGAGATTTACCAGGATGTTGCAGAGAGAGAATTGCAAATGATATTTAAAAGGTTGTTGCACTGGCGAAGGTACAGAGGAGAGTTAACAGGATGTTGCGCTGGTGAGCATGCAGATGAGATTTACTAGGTCGTTGCACTGCTGCGGTTTCAGAGGAGATTTGTAAGGATATTGCACTGGACAGCGTACAGATGAGATGTAGTAGGATGTTGTACTAGAAAAGTTACAGCGGTGATTTACCAAGATGTTGCACTGGAGATTCTACATAGGAGAATAACCAAGATGTTGCACTGGAGAGGATACAGAAACGATTTACCACGATGTTGCACTGGACACGTTACAGAGGAGATTTAGCAGCGGATGTTGCACTGTAGAGAGTATTGGGTAGGTTTACCAGAATATTGCACTAGATAGGGTACAGAGGAAATTTACCAGGATGTTGCACTAGAGAGTGTGTGGAGGAGATTTACTACGATGTTGCACTAGAGAGTATGCAGAGGAGATTTACGAGAATGTTGCACTAGAAAGGGTACAGTGGAGATTTACCACGATGTTGCACTGCAGAGGGTACAGACGAGATTTACCAGGATGTTACACTGGAGAGGTTAGCGAGGAGATTAATCAGGTTGTTGCACTGGCGAGGATACAGTAAAGATTCAACAGGATGTTGTAGTGGAGATGTTACAAAGGAGACTTATCTCGATATTGAACAGAAGATGTTGCAGAGGAGATTTACCTGTATGTTGCACTAGAGAGGTTAGAGTTGTGGTTTACCAGGTTTTGCATTATAGCGCTTCAGGGAGATTTACCAGCATTTTGCACTAATGAGATTACTGGGGAGATTTACCAGGATGTAGCACTAGAGAGGGTACAGAGGAGATTTTCCAGGATGTTGCTCTAGAGAGGGTGCAGTTGAGATTTACCAGGATGTTTCACTGGAGAGAGTACAAAGGAGATTTACCAGGAGTTTGCACTAGAAAGGGTACCAAGAAGTTTTAACAGGATGTTGCGCTAGAGAGGGAAGAGAGGATATTTAACAGGATGATCCACTAGATAGAATACAGCGAATATTTACCAGAATGTTGCACTGGAGAGGGTACAGAGGAGATTTTCCAGGATGTTGCTCTAGAGAGGGTGCAGTTGAGATTAACTACGATGTTTCACTGGAGAGAGTAAAAAGGAGATTTACCAGGAGGTTGCACTATAGAGGGTACCAAGAAGTTTTAACGGGATGTTGCGCTAGAGAGGGAAGAGAGGAGATTTAACAGGATGATCCACTAAATAGGATACAGAGAAGATTTACCAGAATATTGCACTGGAGTGGGTACAGAGGAGATTTACCTGGATGTTGCACCGAGAGCGTGCAGAGGAGCTTTACCAGGATGTTGGACTGGAGGGTGTACAGAGGAGATTTATTAGGATGTTGCACTTCAGAGATTGCACAGGAGATTTACCAGGAAGTTGCACTGGAGAAGTAACAGAGGAGATTTATCAGGATGTTGCACTAGAGAGGTTACAAAGGTTATTTTCCAGGATGTTGCAATAGTTATGGTGAAGTGGAGATTTACCAGGATGTTGCACTGGAGAGGATACAGAGGAGATTTGGCAGAATGTTGCACTAGTGAGTTTACAGAGGACATTTAAATGGATGTTCCACTAGAGAGCATGCAGGGAAGATTTACCAGAATGTTCCACTAGAGAGGATACAGAGACGATTTACCAGATTTGCACTGGAGAGAGTACAAAGGAGATTTACGAGGATGTCGCACGGAGATCGTGCAGAAGAGATTTACCATGAGGTGGGAGTGGAGAGAGTACAGAGCAGATTTACCAGGATGTTGGAATGGAGAGGTCAAAGAGGAGACTTCCCGGGTTATTGCGCTGCTGAAGTATAGAGGAGTTTTATCAGGATACTACACTAGAGAGGCTACTGCGGAGATTTACCAGGATCTTGCACGAGAGAGGATTCAAGGGGATTAACCAGGATATTGCACTGGAGAAGGTACAAAGGAGATTTACCAGGATGTTGCAGAGGGAGAATTGCAAAGGATATTTAAATGGATGTTGCACTGGCGAAGGTACAGACGAGATTTAACAGGATGTTGCTCTAGTGAGGATGCAGATGAGATTTACTAGATAGTTGCACTCCAGTGGTTACAGAGGAGATTTATAAGGATATTGCACTGGACAGCATACAGAGGAGATATAGTAGGATGTTGTACTGGAGACGTTACAGCGGAGATTTACCAAGATGTTGCACTGGAGAGTGTACATAGGAGAATCACCAAGATGTTGCACTGGAGAGGGTACAGAAACGATTTACCACGATGTTGCACTGGATAGGTTACAGATGAGATTTAGCAGGTTATGTTGCACCTTAGAGAGTATAGGGTAGATTTACCAGAATATTGCACTAGAGAGGGTACAGAAGAGATTTACCCAGGTGTTGCACTCGAGAGGGGGTAGAGGAGATTTACTACGATGTTGCGCTAGAGAGGACGCAGAGGAGATTTACGAGGATGTTGCACTAGAGAGGGTACAGAGGAGATGTACCACGATGTTGCTCTGCAGAGGGTACAGAGGAGATTTACAAGGATGTTATACTGGAGAGAGTAGCGAGGAGATTTTTCAGGTTGTTGCACTGGAAATGGTACAGAACAGATTCAACAGGATGTTGCAGTGGAGTGGTTACAAAGGAGACTTACCTCGATGTTGAACAGAAGATGTTACAGAGGAGAATTACCTGTATGTTGCACTAGAGAGGGTACAGAGGAGATTTAGCAGGTTATTGCATTATAGAGCTACGGAGGAGATTTACCAGCGTGTTGCACTTGTGAGATTACAGGGGAGATTTACCAGGATGTTGCACTAGAGAGGGTACAGAGCAGATTTTCCAGGATGTTGCTCTAGAGAGGGTGCAGTGGTGATTTACCAGGATTTGCACAGGAGTGAGTACAAAGGAGTTTTACCAGGAGGTTGCACTAGAGAGAGTACCGAGAAGTTCTAACAGGATGTTGCATTGGAGAGGGTACAGAGGAGATTTACCAGAATGTTGCACTAGTGAGGGTAAAGAGGAAAGTTACCAGGATAGTACAGAGAGGTTACAAAGGAGAATTACCAGGATGTTGCAGGGAGTGTGTGAAAAGGACATTTAAAAGGATTTTGCACTGGGGCTGGTACAGAGAAAATTTAACAGGATGTTGCGCTAGAGAGGATGCAGAGGAGATTTACTAGGTAGTTGCACTGGAGGGGTTACAGAGGAGACTTATCAGGATTTTGCACTAGACAGGGTACAGAGAGATATAGCAGGATGTTGTACTAGAGAAGTTACAATGGAGATTTTCCAAGATGTTGCTCTACATAGGGTTAAGAGGTGATTTACCAGGATGTTGCACCGGAGCAGGTACAGAGGAGATTTACCAGCATGTTGCACTTGAGAGGTTACAGGGGAGATTTACCAGGATGTTGCACTGGAAAGAATACAGAGGATATTTACCAGGATGTTGCACTGGACCGGTACAGATGAGATTACAAGGATATTGCACGAGACAGGGTACAAAGGCGATTTAGCAGGATGTTGCACTTGAGATGTTATAGCGGATATTTACCAGGATTTTGCACTGGAGCGGGTACAGAGGTGATTTTCCAGCTTGTTGCACCGGAGTTGTACAAATGAGATTTACCAGGTTGATGGGTTAAAGTGTGTACAGCGGAAATTTACCAGGATGTTGCACTAGAGAGGGTGCAGAGGAGATTTACCAGGATGTCGCACTGCAGAGAGTACAGAGGAGATTTACAAAAATGTTGCACTAGAAAAGGTACAGAGGAGATTTTCCAGGATTATGCTCTTGAGAGGGTGCAGTGGAGATTTACCAGGATGTTGCACTGGAGAGGGTACAGAGGAGATACACCAGGATGTTGCACTAGAGATGGTACAGAGGAGATTTAACAGGATGTTATACTAGAGAAGTTACTGCGAAGATTTAACACGATGTTGCACTGGAGAGGGTAAAGAGAAGATTTACCAGGACGTTGCACTGAGAGCATGCAGAGTTGCTTTACAAGGATGTTGCACTGCAGGTGGTACAGAGGAGATTTACAAAAAAATTGCACTAGAGGGAGTACAGCGGAGATTTACCAGGATTTTTCACTGTAGAGTGTTCACAGGTTATTTACCAAGATGTTGTACTGGAGAGTGTATAGAGGATATTTCACAGGTTATTGCACTTGAGAGGGTGCAGAGGAGATTTACCAGAATGTTGCAATGCAGAGGGTAGAGAGGATATTTACAAGGATGTTGCACTGGAGATGTTAGAAAGGAGATTAAACTGGATGTTGCACTGATGAAGGACCAGAGGAGATTTAACAGGATGTTTTGCTAGAGGGGATTCAGAGGAGATTTACCAGGAGGTTCCACTGGAAAGGTTACAGAGGAGATTAGCAGGATCTTGCTCTAGAGAGCATGCAGAGGAGATTTACCAGGATGTTGCACTGGATAGTGTACAGAAGAGATTTACCACGATGTTGCACTGGAGAGGTAACAATGGAAATTTACCAGGTGAGGTCGCACTGTAGAGGGTAAATATAGGTTTACAAGAATATTGCACTAGAGAGAATACAGCGGAGATTTACCAGGATGTTGCACTAGAGAGGGTGCAGAGGAGATTTATGATAATGTTGCACTAGAGAGGATGCAGAGGAGTTTTACCACGATGTTGCAATGCAGAAGGAACATGAGAGATTTACCAGGATTTTACACTGGACAGGGTAGCGAGGATAATTAGCTTGTTGCACTGGAGAGATTGCAAAGGAGACTTACCGGGATATTATTCCGAGAGCATGCAGAGCAGATTTACCAGGATGTCGGAGTGGAGAGGGTACAGAATTGATGTTCCTGGATGCTGAACAGGAGATGGTATAGAGGAGATTTACCAGTATGTTGCACTAGAGAGGATTCGGAAGAGATTTGCCAGGTCATTGCACTATTGAGGGTACAGAGGAATTTAAGCAGGATGTTCCACTAGAGAGGTTACAGAGGAGACTTTCCGGAATGCTCCAATAGAGAGGTACAGAGGAGATTTACCAGCATGTTGCACTGGTGAGAACACAAACGAGATTTACCAGGATGTTGCACTGGGGAGGATAAAGAGAAGATTTTTCAGGATGTTGCACTAGAGAGGGTAAAGAGGAGATTTTACAGGATGTTGCTCTAGAGAGGGTGCAGTGAGATTTACCAGGATGTTGACTGGAGAGAGTAGAGAGGAGATTTACCAGGAGGTTGCACTAGAGAGGATACAGAGGAGATTTTACAGGATGTTACAGTAGAGTGGGAACAGAGGAGATTTACCAGGATGATCCACTAGAGTGGATATAGAGAAGATTTACCTAAATTTTGCACTGGAGAGGGTACAGAGGGAGTTTACCAGGATGTTGCACCGAGGGCGTACAGCGGTGCTTTACCAGGATGTTCGACTGGAGGGGCTACAGAAGTGATTTACCAGGATCTTACACTAGAGAGGGTACAGAGGAAATTTACCAGGATGTTGCACCAGAGCGGATATAGACGAGATTTACTAGGATGTTGCCCTGGGGGGGGAACAGAGGAGCTTTACCAGAATGTTCCACCAGAAAAAGTACTGAGGAGATTTACCAGAATGTTGCACTAGTGAGGGTACTTAGGAAATTTTCCAGGTTATTGAAAGGATGTTACAAACGAGATTTACCAGGGTGTTATAGGGAGAGAGTGCAAAGGACATTTAAAAGGATGTTGCATTGCCGTAGGTAAAGAAGAGATTTAACAGAATGTTGCACTGTGGATATTGCAGAGAAGGTTTACCAGGATGTTGCACTGGAGAGGGTCAAGAGGAGATTTTTCAGGATGTTGCACTAGAGAGGTTACAAAGGATGTTGCACTAGAGATGGTGCAGTGGAGATTTACCTGGATGTTGCACTAGAGAGGGTACAAAGGATATTTACCACGATGTTCCTCTAGAGCGGATCCAGAGATGATTTACCAGGATGTTGCACTGGTGAGGGTGCAAAGGAGATTTACCAGAATGTTGTACTAGTGAAGTTACAGAGGAGATTTAACTGGATGTTGCACTAGAGAGCGTACAGAAGAGATTTATGAGAATGTTCCACTAGAGATGATACAGAGAAGATTTACCAGGATGTTGCACTGGAGAGGGTACAAAGGAGATTTACCAGGATGTCGCACCGAGATCGTGCAGAAGAGATTTACCAGGACGTTGGGGTCGTGAGTGTACAGAGGAGATTTACTAGGATGTTGGACTGGAGAGGTCAAAGAGGAGATTGTCCTGGTTATTGTGCTGCAGAAGGTATAGAGGAGTTTACCAGGATGTTACACTAGAGAGGTTACAGCTGAGATTTACCAGGATATTGCACTAGAGCGGTTTCAAGAGGATTGACCAGGATATTGCACTGGAGAGGGTACAAAGGAGTTTTACCAGGATGTTGCAGAGAGAGAATTGCAATGGATATTTAAAAGGTTGTTGCACTGGCAAAGGTACAGATGAGATTTAACAGGATGTTGCGCTAGTGAGGATGCAGAGGAGATTTACTAAGTAGTTGCTCTGGAGTGGTTACAGAGGAGATATATAAGGATATTGCAGTGGACACCGTACAGAGGAGATAGAGTAGGATGTTGTACTAGAGAAGTTACAGCGGAGATTTACCAAGATGTTGCACTGGAGAGTGTACATAGAAGAATCATCAAGATGTTGCACTGGAGAGGGTACAGAAACGATTTACCACGATGTTGCAATGGAGATGCTACAGATGAGATTCAGCAGGGGCTGTTGCACTGTAGAGAGTACAGGGTAGATTTACCAGAATATTGCACTAGAGAGGGTACAGAGGAGATTTACCAGAATGTTACACTGGAGAGGGTAGCGAGGACATTTAGCAGGTCTTTGCACTGGCGAGGGGACATAGCAGACTCAACAGGATGTTGAAGTGGAGAGGTTACAAAGGAGACTTACCTCGATGTTGAACAGAAGATGTTACAGTGGAGATTTATCAGTATGTTGCACTAGAGTGCGTACAGAGGAGATTTACCTGGTTATTGCATTATAGAGCTACAGAGGAGATTTACCAGCATGTTGCACTGGTGAGATTACAGGGGAGATTTACCAGGATGTTGCACTAGATAGGGTACAGAGGAGATTTTCCAGGATGTTGCTCTAGAGAACGTGCTGTGGAGATTTACCAGGATATTGCACTGGAGAGAGTACAAAGGAGTTTTACCAGGAGGTTGCTCTAGAGAGGATACCGAGAAGTTTTAACAGGATGTTGCGCTAGAGAGGGAATAGAGGAGATTTACCTGGATGATCCGTTAGAGATGATACAGAGAAGATTTGTCAGAATGTTGCACTGGAGAGGGTACAGAGGAGATTTACTTGGATGTTGCACCGAGAGCGTGCAGAGAAGCTTTAACAGGATGTAGGACAGGAGGGTGTACAGAGGGGATTTACAAGGATGTTGCACAGCAGAGGGTACAGAGGAGATTTACCAGGTCATTGCACTGCAGTCGGTACAGAGCTGCTTTACCAGGATGTTACACTAGAGAAGGTACAGAGTAGATTTACCAGTCTGTTAAACTAGAGAGGGTACAGAGGAGATTTACCAGGATGTTGCGCCAGAGAGGATATAGACGAGATTTACTAGGATGTTGCCCTGGGAGCGTACAGAGGAGATTCAAAAGAATGTTCCACTAGACAGGTTACAGAGGAGATTTACCAGAATGTTGCACTAGTGAGGGTACAGAGGAAATTTACCAGGATAGTACAGAGAGGTTACAAATGAGATTTATCAGGTTGTTACAGGGAGAGTGCGCAAAGGATATTTAAAAGTATGTTGCACTGGCGAAGGTACAGTGGAAATTTAAAAAGAATTTGCGCTAGAGAGGATGCAGAGGAGATTCACTAGGTAGTTGCACTAGAGGGGTTACAGAGGAGACTTACCAGGCTATTGCACTAGACAGGGTACAGAGATATATAGCAGTATGCTGTACTAGAGAAGTTACGGCTGAGATTTTCCAAGATGTTGCACTGCATAGGGTAAAGAGGTGATTTGCCAGGGTGTTGCACCGGAGCAGGTACAGAGGAGATTTACCAGCATGTTGCACTGGAGATGTTACAGGGGAGATTTACCAGGATGTTGCACTGTAAAGAATACAGAGGAGATTTACCAGGGTGCTGAACTGGACCGGGAACAGATGAGATTGCCAGGACATTGCACGAGACAGGATACAGAGGAGATTTAGCAGGATGTTGCACTTGAGATGTTATAGCGGATATTTACCAGAATGTTGCACTGGAGCGGGATCAGAGGTGATTTTCCAGCTTGTTGCACCGGAGCTGTACAAATGAGATTCTCCAGGTTGATGCGTTAAAGTGTGTACAGAGGAAATTTACCAGGATGTTGCACTAGAGAGGGTGCAGAGAAGATTTACCAGTTTGTTGCACTGGAGAGATTACAAAGGAGACTTACCGCGGTATTATACCGAGAGCATGCAGCGCAGATTTACCAGGATGTTGGAGTGGAGAGAATGTACAGAATTGATGTTCCTGGATGTTGCACTAGAGAGGGTTCAGAGGAGATTTACCAGGTTATTGCACTATTGAGGGTACAGAGGAATTTTAGCAGGATCTTACACTAGAGAGGTTACAGAGGAGATTTTCCAGAATGCTCCACTAGAGAGGTACAGAGGAGATTTACCAGCATGTTGCTCTAGAAAGGGTGCAGTGGAGATTTACCAGGATGTTGCACTGGAGAATAGAGAAGAGAATTACCAGGAGGTTGCACTAGAGAGGATACAGAGGAGTTTAACAGGATGTTGCACTATAGTGGGAACAGAGGAGATTTACCAGGATGATCCACTAGAGAGGATACAGAGAAGATTTACCTCAATGTTGCACTGGAGAGGGTACAGACGAAGTTTACCAGGATGTTGCACTGAGGCCGTACAGCGGAGCTTTACGTGGATGTTGGACTGGAGGTGCTACAGAGGAGTTTTACCAGGATGTTACACTAGAGAGGGTACAGAGGAGATTTACCAGATGTTGCACCAGAGAGGATACAGACGGGATTTGCTAGGATGTGGCCCTGGGAGGGTATAAATGAGATGGACCAGAATGTTCCACCAGACAGGGTACAGATGATATTTACCAGAATGTTGCACTAGTGAGGTTACAGAGGAAATTTACCAGGATATTGCAAGGATGTTACAACGGAGATTTAGCAGGGTGTTATAGGGAGAGGGTGCAAAGGACATTTAAAAGGATGTTGCACAGCCTAAGGTAAAGAAGAGATTTAACAGAATGTTGCACTGCGGAGATTGCAGAGAAGGTTTACCAGGATGTTGCACTGGAGAGGGTCAAGAGGAGATTTTTCAGGATGTTGCACTAGAGAGGTTACAAAGGCGATATTCCAGGTTGTTGCACTAGAGATGGTGCAGTGATGATTTACCTGGATGTTGCACTAGAGAAGGTACAGAGAAGATTTACCAGGATGTTCCACTAGAGCGGATCCAGAGAAGATTTACCAGGATGTTGCACTGGAGAGGGTGCAAATGAGATTTACCAGAATGTTGCACTAGTGAAGTTACAGATGAGATTTACTAGGATGTTGCACTGGAGAGGGTACAGAGGAGATTTACCAGGTCATTGCACTGCATTCGGTACAGAGGTGTGTAACCAGGATGTTACACTATAGAGTGTACAGAGGAGATTTACCAGTCTGTTAAACTAGAGAGTGTACAGAGGAGAATTAGCTGCATGTTGCGCCAGAGAGGATATAGTCTAGATTTACTAGGATGTGTCCCTGGGAGGGTACAGAGGAGATTCAACAGAATGTTCCATCAGACAGGTTACAGAGGAGAATTGCCAGAATGTTGCACTAGTGAGGGTACAGAGGAAATTTACCAGGATAGTACAGAGAGGTTACAAAGGAGATTTACCAGGATGTTAAAGGGAGAGCGCGCAAAGGATATTTAAAAGGATGTTGCACTGGCGAAGGTACAGAGAAAATTTAAAAGCATTTTGCGCTAGAGAGGATGCAGAGGAGATTCACTAGGTAGTTGTACTGGAGGGGTTACTGAGGAGACTTACCAGGATATTGCACTAGACAGGGTACATAGAGATATAGCAGGATGTTGTACTAGAGAAGTTACAGTGGAGATTTTCCGAGATGCTGCACTGCATAGGGTAAAGAGGTGATTTACCAGGATGTTGCACTGGTGCACGTACAGAGGAGATTTACCAGCATGTTGCACTGGAGATGTTACAGGGGAGATTAGCAGGATGTTGCACTGGAAAGAATACAGAGGAGATTTACCAGGATGTTGCACTGGACCGGGTACAGATGAGATTGACAGGACATTGCACGAGACAGGGTACAGAGGAGATTTAGCAGGAAGTTGCACTTGAGATGTTATAGCGGATATTTACCAGGATGTTGCACTGGAGCGGGTACAGAGGTGATTTTTTAGCTTGTTGCACCGGAGCTGTGCAGATGAGATTTACGAGGTTGATGCGTTAATGTGTGTACAGAGGAAATTTATCAGAATGTTGCACTAGAGTGGGTGCAGAGGAGATTTACCAGGATGTCACATTGCAGAGTGTAAAGTGGAGATTTACAAAAATGTTGCACTAGAAAAGGTACAGAGGAGATTGTCCAAGATGATGCCCTATAGAGGGTGCAGTGGAAATTTACCAGGATGTTGCACTGGAGAGGGTAGAGAGGAGATGCACCAGGATGTTTCACTAGAGACTGTACAGAGGAGATTTAACAGGATGTTCCATTAGAGAGGATACTGAGAAGATTTAGCGGATGTTGCACTGGAGAGGGTACCGAGACGATTTACCAGGACGTTTCACTGAGAGCGTGCAGAGGTGCTTTACAAGGATGATGCACTGCAGATGGTACAGAGGAAATTTACAAAAATGTTGCACTAGAAGGAGTACAGTGGAGATTTAACAGGATTTTGCACTGGAGAGTGTACACAGGATATTTATCAAGATGTTGTATTCGAGAGTGTACAGATGATATTAAACAGGTCATCGCACTTGAGAGGGTGCAGAGGAGAATTACCAGAATGTTGCACTGCATAGGTTAGAGAGGAGATTTACAAGGATGTTGCACTAGTGTGGTTAGAAAGGAGATTAACCAGAATGTGGCACTGGCGAAGGAACAGAGGAGATTTAACAGGATGTTGTGCTAGAGAGGTATCAGAGGAGATTCACCAGGATGTTCCACTGGAGAGGTTACAGAGGATATTAGCAGGATATTGCACTAGAGAGCATGCAGAGGAAATTTACCAGGATGTTGCACTGCAGACGCGTGCAGAGGTGATTTACAAGGACGTTGCACTGGAGAGTGTACAGATGAGATTTACCAGTATCTTGCACCAGAGAGAGTGCAGAGGAGATTTACCAGGCTGTTGCACTGGAGAGGGTACAGAGGTGATTTACCAGGATGTTGCACTGGAGATGGTACAGAAGAGATTTAGCACGATGTTGCACTGGAGACGTTACAGAGGAGATTTACCAGGGATTGTTGCACTGTAGAGAGTATGGGTAGATTTACCAGAATATTGCACTTGAGAGGATACAGCGGATATTTACCAGGATGTTGCACTAGAAAGGGTGCTGAGGATAATTACTATGATGTTGCACTAGAAATAATGCAGAGGAGATTTATGAGGATGTTGCACTGGAGAGGATGCAGAGGAGATTTACCACGATGTTGCAATGTAGCAGGTACAGAAAAGATTTACCAGGACGTTACACTGGAGAGGGTAGCGAGGATATTTAGCAGGTTGTTGCACTGGGGAGGGTAGAGAGGAGATTCTACAGGATGTTGCAGTGGAGAGTTGGAGAGGAGATTTACCAGGATGTTGCACTGGAGAGCGTACGTGTAGATTTACCAGAATATTGCACTTGAGAGGATACAGCGGATATTTACCAGGATGTTGCACTAGAAAGGGTGCTGAGGATAATTACTATGATGTTGCACTAGAAATAATGCAGAGGAGATTTATGAGGATGTTGCACTGGAGAGGATGCAGAGGAGATTTACCACGATGTTGCAATGTAGCGGGTACAGAAAAGATTTACCAGGACGTTACACTGGAGAGGGTAGCGAGGATATTTAGCAGGTTGTTGCACTGGGGAGGGTAGAGAGGAGATTCTACAGGATGTTGCAGTGGAGAGTTGGAGAGGAGATTTACCAGGATGTTGCACTGGAGAGCGTACGTGTAGATTTACCAGAATATTGCAATATAGAAGATGCAGCAGAGATTTACCATGACGTTGCTCTAGCGAGGGTGCAGAGGAGATTTACTATGATGTTGCAATAGAAATGATGCAGAGAAGATTTATCAGTATGTTATACTAGAGAAGATGCAGAGAAGATTTACCACGATGTTGCAATGCAGATAGTACAGACGAGATTTACCAGGACGTTGCACTGAGAGCGTGCAGAGGTGCTTTACAAAAATGTTGCACTGCAGGTGGTACAGAGGACATTTACAAAAATGTTGCACTAGTGGGAGTACAGAGGAGATTTAACAGGATTTTGCACTGGAGAGTGTACACAGGATATTTATCAGGATGTTAACTGGAGAGTGTACAGAGGATATTTAAAATATTATTACAATCGAGAGGGTGCAGTGGAGATTAACCAGAACGTTGCACTGCAGAGGGTACAGAGGAGATTTACCTGGATGTTGCACCGAGAGCGTGTAGAGGAGCTTTACCAGGATGTAGGACTGGAGGGTGTACAGAGGTGATTTACCAGGATGTTGCACTGGATAGGGTACAGAAGAGATTTAACACAATGTTGCACTGGAGCGTTTACAGAGGAGATTTACCAGGGGATGTTGCACTGTAGAGAGTATGGGTAGATTTAACAGAATATTGCACTAGAGAGGATACAGCAGAGATTTATCAGGATGTTGCACTAGAGAGGGTGCAGAGGAGATTTCAAATGACGTTGCATTAGAAATGTTTCAGAGGAGATTTATGAGGATGCTGCACTAGAGAGGATGCAGAGATGATTATCTACGATGTTGCAAAGCAGACGATATTTACCAGGACGTTACACTGTTTAGAGTAGTGAGGATATTTAGAAGGATGTTGCATTCAAGAGGATACAGAGGAGATTCAACAGGATGCTGCAGTGGAGAGGTTGCAGAGGAGATTTACCAGGATGTTGCACTGGAGAGGGTACAGAGGAGATTTATCAGGATGTTGCACTAGAGAGGTTACAGTGGAGATTTACTAGGTTATTGCACTATAGAGGGTACAGAGGAGTTTTAGAAGGATGATCCACTAGAGAGAGTGCAGAGGAGATTTACCAGGGTGTTGCACTGCAGAGCGTGCAGAGGTGATTTACAAGGATGTTGCACTGAAGGGTGTACAGATGAAATTTACCAGTATGTTGCACTAGAATCCGTGAAGAGGTGATTTACCAGGGTGTTGCACTGGAGAGGGTACATAAGAGCTTTATCAGGATGTTACCCTATTGAGGGTACAGAGTTGATTTACCAGCATGTTGCACTGGAGAGGGTACAGAGGTGATTTTCCAGGCTGTTCCACTAGAGATGATACAGAGAAGATTTACCAGGATGTTGCACTGGAGACGTTACAATGGAGACTTACCAGGATATTAAACCGAGAGAGTGCAGAGGAGATTTACCAGGATGTTGGTGTGGAGAGGGTACAGAGGAGATTTCCTGGAAGTGGATCAGGAGATGGTACTGAGGTGATTAGCAGTATGTTGCACTAGAGAGTGTACAGACGAGATTTACCAGGTTATTGCATTATAGAGGGTACAGAGGAATTTTAGCAGGATTTTACACTAGAGAGGGTACAGAGGAGATAGTCCAGAATGTTCCACTAGAGAGGTACAGAGGAGGTTTACCATCATGTTGCACTGGAGAGATTACAGAGGAGATTGACCAGGATGTTGCACTGGGGAGGATACGGAAGAGATTTATTAGGATGTTGCACTAGAGAGAGTAAACAGGAGATTTTACAGGATGTTGCTCTAGAGAGGGTGCAATGTAGATTTACCAGGACGATGCACTGGAGAGAGTAGAGCGGACATTTACCAGGAGGCTGCACTGGAGGGGGTACAGAGGAGATTTACCAGGATGTTACACTAGAGAGGATACAGAAGAGATTTACCAGGATGTTGCACCAGAGAGAATACAGACGAGATTTACTCGGATTAGGCCCTGGGAGGGTACAGATTAGATTCACCAGAATGTTCCACCAGACAGGGTACAGAGGAGATTTACCAGAATGTTGCACTAATGTGGGTACAGAGGAAATTTACCAGGATATTGCAGAGATGTTACAACGGTGAATTACCAGGGTGTTGTAGGGAGAGGGAGCAAAGATATTTAAAAGGATGTTGCACTGGCGAATGTACAGAGGAGATTTAACAGAATGTTGCACTGCAGAGATTGCAGAGGAGATTTTCCAGGATGTTTTACTGGAGAGCGTACAGAGGAGATTGATCAGGATCTTGCACTAGAGATGTTAGAAAGGAGATTTTCCAGGATGATCCACTAGAGAGATTGCAGAGGAGATTTACCAGGATGTTGCACTGCAGAGCGTGCAGAGGTGATTTACAAGGATTTGCACTGAAGAGTGTACAGATGAGATTTACCAGTATGTTGCATTAGAGAGCGTGAAGAGGAGATTTACCAGGGTGTTGCACTGGAGAGGGTACATAAGAGCTTTACCAGGATGTTACCCTATTGAGGGTACTGAGTTGATTTACCAGGATGTTGCACTGGAGAGGGTACAGATGTGATTTACCAGGCTGTTCCACTAGAGATGATACAGAGAAGATTTACCAGGATGTAGCACTGGAGAGGTTACAATGGAGACTTACCAGGATATTACACCGAGAGTGTGCAGAGGAGAGTTACCAGGATGTTGGAGTGGAGAGGGTACATAGGAGATTTCCTGGATGTTGATCAGGAGATGGTACTGAGGTGATTAGCAGTATGTTGCACTAGAGAGTGTACAAAGGAGATTTACCAGGTTATTGCATTATAGAGGGTACAGAGGAATTTTAGCAGGATGTTACATTAGAGAGGGTACAGAGGAGATATTTCAGAATATTCCACTAGAGAGGTACAGAGGAGATTTACCATCATGTTGCACTGGAGAGATTACAGAGGAGATTGACCAGGATGTTGCACTGGGGAGGATACAGAAGAGATTTATTAGGATGTTGCACTAGAGAGGGTAAACAGGAGATTTTACAGGATGTTGCTCTAGAGAGGGTGCAATGTAGATTTACCAGGACGATGCACTGGAGAGAGTAGAGCGGACATTACCAGGAGGCTGCACTGGAGGGGGGACAGAGGAGATTTACCAGGATGTTACACTAGAGAGGATACAGAAGAGATTTACCAGGATGTTGCACCAGAGAGAATACAGACGAGATTTACTTGGATTTGGTCCTGGGACGGTACAGAGTAGATTCACCAGAATGTTCCGCCAGACAGGGTACAGAGGAGATTTACCAGAATGTTGCACTAATGTGGGTACAGAGGAAATTTACCAGGATATTGCAGAGATGTTACAACGGTGAATTACCAGGGTGTTGTAGGGAGAGGGTGCAAAGATATTTAAAAGGATGTTGCACTGGCGAATGTACAGAGGAGATTTAACAGAATGTTGCACTGCAGAGATTGCAGAGGAGATTTTCCAGGATGTTTTACTGGAGAGCGTACAGAGGAGATTGATCAGGATCTTGCACTAGAGATGTTAGAAAGGAGATTTTCCAGGATGATCCACTAGAGAGATTGCAGAGGAGATTTACCAGGATGTTGCACTGCAGAGCGTCCAGATGTGATTTACAAGGATGTTGCACTGAAGAGTGTACAGATGAGATTTACCAGTATGTTGCACTAGAGAGCGTGAAGAGGAGATTAACCAGGGTGTTGCACTGGAGATGGTACATAAGAGCTTTACCAGGATGTTACCCTATTGAGGGTACAGAGTTGATTTACCAGGATGTTGCACTGGAGTGTGTACAGAGGTGATTTACCAGGCTGTTCTACTAGAGATGATACAGAGAAGATTTACCAGGATGTTGCACTGGAGAGGTTACAATGGAGACTTACCAGGATATTACACCGAGAGTGTGCAGAGGAGATTTACCAGGATGTTGGAGTGGAGAGGGTACATAGGAGATTTCCTGGATGTTGAGCAGGAGATGGTACTGAGGTGATTAGCGATATGTTGCACTAGAGAGTGTACAGAGGAGATTTACCAGGTTATTGCATTTTAGAGGGTACAGAGGAATTTTAGCAGGATGTTACACTAGAGAGGGTACAGAGGAGATATTCCAGAATATTCCACTAGAGAGGTACAGAGGAGATTTACCATCATGTTGCACTGGAGAGATTGCAGAGGAGATTGACGAGGATGTTGCACTGGGGAGGATACAGAAGAGATTTATTAGGATGTTGCACTAGAGAGGGTAAACAGGAGATTTTACAGGATGTTGCTCTAGAGAGGGTGCAATGTAGATTTACCAGGACGATGCACTGGAGAGAGTAGAGCGGACATTACCAGGAGGCTGCACTGGAGGGGGGACAGAGGAGATTTACCAGGATGTTACACTAGAGAGGATACAGAAGAGATTTACCAGGATGTTGCACCAGAGAGAATACAGACGAGATTTACTTGGATTTGGTCCTGGGAGGGTACAGAGTAGATTCACCAGAATGTTCCGCCAGACAGGGTACAGAGGAGATTTACCAGAATGTTGCACTAATGTGGGTACAGAGGAAATTTACCAGGATATTGCAGAGATGTTACAACGGTGAATTACCAGGGTGTTGTAGGGAGAGGGTGCAAAGATATTTAAAAGGATGTTGCACTGGCGAATGTACAGAGGAGATTTAACAGAATGTTGCACTGCAGAGATTGCAGAGGAGATTTTCCAGGATGTTTTACTGGAGAGCGTACAGAGGAGATTGATCAGGATCTTGCACTAGAGATGTTAGAAAGGAGATTTTCCAGGATGATCCACTAGAGAGCTTGCAGAGGAGATTTGCCAGGATGTTGCACTGCAGAGCGTGCAGAGGTGATTTACAAGGATGTTGCACTGAAGAGTGTACAGATGAGATTTACCAGTATGTTGCACTAGAGAGCGTGAAGAGGAGATTTACCAGGGTGTTGCACTGGAGAGGGTACATAAGAGCTTTACCAGGATGTTACCCTATTGAGGGTACAGAGTTGATTTACCAGGATGTTGCACTGGAGAGGGTACAGAAGTGATTTACCAGGCTGTTCCACTAGAGATGATACAGAGAAGATTTACCAGGGTGTTGCACTGGAGAGGTTACAATGGAGACTTACCAGGATATTACACCGAGAGTGTGCAGAGGAGATTTACCAGGATGTTGGAGTGGAGAGGGTACATTGGAGATTTCCTGGATGTTGATCAGGAGATGGTACTGAGGTGATTAGCAGTATGTTGCACTAGAGAGTGCACAAAGGAGATTTACCAGGTTATTGCATTATAGAGGGTACAGAGGAATTTTAGCAGGATGTTACACTATAGAGGGTACAGAGGAGATATTCCAGAATGTTCCACTAGAGAGTTACAGAGGAGATTTACCATCATGTTGCACTGGAGAGATTACAGCGGAGATTGCCCAGGATGTTGCACTGGGGAGGATACAGAAGAGGTTTATTAGGATGTTGCTCTAGAGAGGGTAAACAGGATATTTTACAGGATGTTGCTCTAGAGAGGGTGCAATGTAGATTTACCAGGACGATGCACTGGAGAGAGTAGAGCGAACATTTACCAGGAGGCTGCACTGGAGGGGGTACAGAGGAGATTTACCAGGATGTTAAACTAGAGAGGATACAGAAGAGATTTACCAGGATGTTGCACCAGAGAGAATACAGATGAGATTTACTTGCATTAGGTCCTGGGAGGGTACAGAATAGATTCACCAGAACGTTCCACCAGACAGGGTACAGAGGAGATTTACCAGAATGTTGCACTAATGTGGGTACAGAGGAAATTTACCAGGATATTGCAGAGATGTTACAACGGTGAATTACCAGGGTGTTGTAGGGAGAGGGTGCAAAGATATTTAAAATGATGTTGCACTGGCGAATGTACAGAGGAGATTTAACAGAATGTTGCACTGCATAGATTGCAGAGGAGATTTTCCAGGATGTTGTACTGGAGAGCGTACAGAGGAGATTGATCAGGATCTTGCACTAAAGATGTTAGAAAGGAGATTTTCCAGGATGTTGCACTAGAGATGGTGCAGTGGAGAGTTACCAGCATGTTGCACTGGAATGGGTACGGAAGAGATTTGCCTGGATGTTGCACTAGAGATGTTACAGCGGAGATTTAACTGGATGTTGCACTAGAGAGCGTACAGAGGAGATTTACCAATATGTTCCACTAGAGAGGATACAGAGAAGATTTACCAGGATGTTGCACTGGAGAGGGTACAAAGGAGATTTACCAGGTAGTTGCACTGAGGGCGTTAAAGAGGATATTTACCAGGATGTTGGACTGGAGGGGGTACAGAGGAGATTTACCAGGAAGTTATACTAGAGAGGGTACAGAGGAGATTTACCAGGATGTTGCACCAGAGAGGATACAGATGAGATTTACTAGGATGTGGCCCTGGGAGGGTACAGAGGAGATTCTCCAGAATGTTCCACCAGACATGGAACAGAGGAGATTTACCAGAATGATGCACTAGTGAGGTTACAGCGAAGATTTAACTGGATGTTGCACTAGAGAGCGTACAGAGGAGATTTACGAGGATATTCTACTAGAGAGGATAAGAGCTGATTCTCCAGGATGTTGCACTGGAGAGGGTACAAAGGAGATTTACCAGGATGTTGCACCGAGGGCGTACAGAGGAGCTTTACCAGGATGATGGACTGGAGGGGGTAGAGAGGAATTTTACCAGGAAGTTACATTAGAGAGGGTACAGAGGAGATTTACCAGGATGTTGCACCAGAGAGGATACAGATGAGATTTACTACGATGAGGCCCTGGCAGGGTACAGAGGAGATTCTGCAGAATGTTCCACCAGACATGGTACAGAAGAGATTTACCAGAATGATGCACTAGTGAGTGTTCAGAGGAACTTTACCAGGATATTGCAGAGATGTTACACACGGAGATTTACCAGGGTACTGTAGGGAGAGGGTGCAAAGGACTTTTAAAAGGATGTTGCACTGCCGAGGTTACAGAGGACATTTAACAGAATGTAGCACTGCAGAGATGGCAGAGGAGATTTTCCAGAAGGTTGTACTGGAGAACGTACATAGTAGATTGATCAGGATGTTGCACTAGAGAGGTTACAAACGAGATTTTCCAGGATGTTGCTCTAGAGATGGTGCAGTGGAGATTTACCAGGATGTTGCACTGGCGAAGGTACTGAGGAGATTTAACAGAATGTTGCACTGCAGAGATTGCAGAGGAGATTTACCAGGATGTTGCACTGGAGAGTGTACAGAGGAGATTTATCAGGATGTTGCACTAGAGAGCTTACAAAGGAGATTTTCCAGGATGTTGCACTAGAGATGGTGCCGTGGTGATTTACCAGGATGTTGCACTGGAGAGGGTACAGAGGAGATTTGCCAAGATGTTGCACTAGCGAACTTACAGCGGAGATTTATCTGATTGTTGAACTAGAGAGCGTACAGAGAAAATTGACCAGAATGATCCACTAGAGAGGATACAGAGAAGATTTACCAGGATGTTGCACTGGAGAGGGTACAAAGGAGATTTACCAGGATGTCGCACCGAGAGCGTGCAGAAGAAATTTACCAGGACGTTGGAGTCGATAATGTACAGAGGAGATTTACCAGGATGTTGCACTGGAGAGGGTACAGAGGAGATTTCCCTGGTTATTGTGCTACAGATGCTATAGCGGAATTTTACCAGGAAGTTGCACTAGAGAGGGTACAGCGGAGATTTACCAGGATCTTGCACTACAGAGGATTCAAGGGGATGTACCAGGATATTGCACTGCAGAGGGTTCAAAGGAGATTTATCAGGATGTTGCAATGAGAAGTGTCAAACGATATTTAAATGGATGTTGCACTGGCGAAGGTACAGAGGAGTTTTAACTGGACGTTGAACTGGTGAGGATGCAGAGGAGATTTACTAGGTAGTTGCACTGGACTGGTTACCGAGGAGATTTATAAGGAAATTGCACTGGACATGGTACAGGGGAGATATATTAGGATCTTGTACTAAAGAATTGACAGCAGAGATTTACCAAGATGTTGCATTTTAGAGGGTACAGAGGTGATTTACCAGGATGTTGCACTGGAGCAGGTAAAGAGGAGATTTACCAGCATGTTGCAAAAGAGAGTGTACAGAGGAGATTCACCAGGATGTTGCTCTGCAGAGCGTGCAGAGGTGATTTACAAGGATGTTGCACTGCAGAAGGTACGGAGGAGATTTATACAAATGTTGCACTATAAGGAGTACCGTGGAGATTTAACAAGATTTTGCACTGGTGAGTGTACAGAGGATATTTACCAGGATGTTGTCCTGGAGAGCGTACAGGGGAGATTAGCAGGATGTTGCACTAGTAGAGTGAGCGGAGGAGATTACCAGGATGTTACACTGCAGAGCATGAAGAGGTTATTTACAATTATCTTGCACTGGAGAGTGTACTGAGGAGATTTACCAGGATGTGGCACTGGAGCGGTTACCGAGGAGATTTACCAGGATTTTAAACTAGACAGGGCAGAGAGGAGATTTTCCTGGATGTTGCACTAGAGAGCGTACAGACGACGTACAGGATGTTCCACTAGAGAGGATACAGAATAGATTTACCAGGATGTTGCAATGGAGAGGGTACAAAGTAGAGTTACCAGGATGTCGCACCGAGAGCGTGCAGAAGAGATTTACCAGGAGGTTACACTACAGAGGGTACAGTGGATTTTTACCAGGATCTTGCACTAGAGAGGGTTCAAGGGTAATTACCAGGATATTGCACTGCAGAAGGTACAAAGAAGATTTACCAGGATGTTAGAGAGAGGGTTGCAAAGGATATTTAAAAGGATGTTGCACTGACGAAGGTACAGAGGAGTTTTAACAGGACGTTGCGCTAGTGACGATGCAGAGGAGATTTACTAGGTAGTGGCACTGGAGTGGTTACAGAGGCGATATATAAGGATATTGCACTGGACAGGGTACAGAGGAGATACAGTAGGATCTTGTGCTAGAGAAGTTACAGCGGAGATTTTCCAAGATGTTACGCTGGATAAGGTACAGCGTTGATTTACCAGGATGTTGCACAGGAGAGGGTAAAGAGTTGATTTACCAGGATGTTGCACTGGAGCAGGTAAAGACGAGATTTACCAGCATGTTGCACTGGAGAGGGTACAGGGGAGATTTACCAGAATGTTGCACTGGACATAATAACATAGAAACATAGAAACATAGAAAATAGGTGCAGGAGTAGGCCATTCGGCCCTTCTAGCCTGAACCGCCATTCAATTAGTGCATGGCTGAACATGCAACTTCAGAACCCCGTTCCTGCTTTCTCACCATACCCCTTAATTCCCCTAGTAGTAAGGACTTCATCTAACTCCTTTTTGAATATATTTAGTGAATTGGCCTCAACAACTTTCTGTGGTAGAGAATTCCACAGTTTCAACACTCTCTGGGTGAAGAAATACCTCCTCATCTCGGTCCTAAATGGCTTCCCCCTTATCCTTAGTCTGTGTCCGCTGGTTCTGGACTTCTCCGACGTTGGGAAAATTCTTCCTGCATCTAAGCTGTCTAACCCCGTCAGAATTTTAAACGTTTCTATGATGTCCCCTCTCATTCTTCTGAACTCCAGTGAATACAAGCCCAGTTGATCCAGTCTTTCTTGATAGGTCAGTACCACCATCCCGGGTATCAGTCTGGTGAACCTTCGCTGCACTCCCTCAATAGCACGAATGTCGTTCCTCAGGTTAGGAGACCAAAACTCCAGGTGTGGCCTCCCAAGGCCCTGTACAATTGCAGCAACACCTCCCTGCCCCTGTACTCAAATCCCCTCGCTATGAAGGACAACATGCCATTTGCTTTCTTAAACGCCTGCTGTACCTGCATGCCAACCTTCAATGACTGATGTACCATGACTCCCAGGTCTCTTTGCACCTCCCCTTTTCCTAATCTGTCACCATTCAGATAATAGTCTGTCTCTCTGTTTTAACCACCAAAGTGGATTACCTCACATTTATCCACATTATACTTCATCTGCAATGCATTTGCCCACACACCTAACCTATCCAAATCGCTCTGCAGCCTCATAGCATCCTCCTTGCAGCTCACACAGTCACCCAACTTAGTGTCATCCGCAAATTTGGAGATACTACTTTTAATACCCTCGTCTAAATCATTAATGTACAGTGTAAACAGCTAGGGCCCCAGCACATTACCTTGCGGTACCCCACTAGTCACTGCCTGCCATTCTGAAAAGACCCATTTACTCCTCCTCTTTGCTTCCTGTCTGACAATCAGTTCTCAATCCATGTCAGCACACTACACCCAATCCCATGTCCTTAAACTTTGAACATTAATCTCTTGTGTGGGACCTTATCGAAAGCCTTCTGAAAGTCCAAATATACCACATCAACTGGTTCTCCCTTGTCCACTCTACTGGAAACATCCTCAAAAAATTCCAGAAGATTTGTCAAGCATGATTTCCCTTTCACAAATCCATGCTGTCTTGGACCTATCATATTACCTCTTTCCGAATGCACTGCTATGACATCCTTAATAAATGATTCCATCATCAGGCTGACCGGTCTATAATTCCTTGTTTTCACTCTCCCTCCTTTTTTAAAAAGTGGGGATACATTGGCTACCCTCCACTCCATAGGAACTGATCCAGAGTCAATGGAATGTTGGAAAATGACTGTCTTGCATCCACTATTTCCAAGGCCACCTCCTTAAGTACTCTGGGATGCAGTCCATCAGGCTCTGGGGACTTATCGGCCTTCAATCCCATCAATTTCCCCAACACAATTTCCCGACTAATAAGGATTTCCCTCAGTTCCTCCTCCTTACTAGACCCTCCGACCCCTTTTATATCCGGAAGGTTGTTTATGTCCACCTCAGTGAATACCGAACCAAAGTACTTGTTCAATTGGTCCGCCATTTCTTTGTTCCCCGTTATGACTTCCCCTGATTCTGATTGCACGGGGCCTACGTTTGTCTTTACTAACCTTTTTCTCTTTACATATCTATAGAAACTTTTGTAATCCGTCTTAATGTTCCCTGCAACCTTCTTCTCGTAATCCATTTTCCCTGCCCTAATCAAACCCTTTTTCCTCCTCTGCTGAGTTTTAAATTTCTCCCAGTCCCCGGGTTCGCTGCTATTTCTGGCCAATTTGTATGCCACTTCCTTGGCTTTAATGCTATCCCTGATTTCCCTTGATAGCCACGGTTGAGCCACCTTCCCTTTTTTATTTTTACGACAGACAGGAATGTACAATTGTTGTAGTTCATCCATGCGGTATCTAAATGTCTGCCATTGACCATCCACAGTCAACCCCTTCAGTATCATTCGCCAATCTATCCTAGCAAATTCACGCCTCATACCTTCAAAGTTACCCTTCTTTAAGTTCTGGACCATGGTCTCTGAATTAACTGTTTGATTCTCCATCCTAATAAAGAATTCTACCATATTATGGTCACTCTTCCCCAAGGGGTCTCGCACAACGAGATTGCTAATTAATCCTCTCTCATTACACAACACCCAGTCTAAGATGGCCACCCCCCAAGTTGGCTCCTCGACATATTGGTCTAAAAAACAATCCCTTATGCGCTCCAGGAAATCCTCCTCTACCGTATTGCTTCCAGTTTGGTTAACACAATCTATGTGCATATTAAAGTCACCCATTATAAATGCTGCACCTTTATTGCACGCATCCCATATTCATGTTTGATGCCTTCCCCAACATCACTACTACTGTTTGGAGGTCTGTACACAACTCCCACTAACGTGTTTTGCCCTTTGGTATTCTGCAGCTCTACCCAGATAGATTCCACATCATCCAAGCTAATGACCTTCCGAACTATTGCCTTAATTTGCTCCTTAACCAGCAATGCTACCCCACCCCCTTTTACTTTTATTCTATCTTTCCTGAATGTTGAATACCCCTGGATTTTGAGTTCCCAGCCCTTATCATCCTGGAGCCACGTCTCCATAGTCCCAATCACATCATGTTTGTTAACATCTACTTGCACAGTTAATTCATCCACCTTATGGCGGATACTCCATGCATTAAGACACAAAGCTTTCAGGCTTGTTTTTTTAACACCCTTTCTCCTTTTGGAATTTTGCTGTACAGTGGCCCTTTTTGTTCTTTGTCTTGGGTTTCCCTGCCCTCCACTTTTCCTCATCTCCTTTCTGTCTTTAGCTTTTGCCTCCTTTTTGTTTATCTCTGTCTCCCTGCATTGGTTCCCATCCCCCTGCCATATTAGATTAAATCCTCCCCAAAAGCAGTAGCAAACACTCCCCCTAGGACATTGGTTCGAGTCCAGCCCAGGTGCAGACCGTCCGGTTTGTACTTGTCCCACCACCCACAGAACCGTTTCCAATGCCCCAGGAATTTGAATCCCTCGCTGCTGCACCGGGGCTCAAGCCACGTATTAATCTGCGCTATCCTGCGATTCATACTCTGACTATCACGTGGCACTGGTAGCAATCCCGATATTACTAATTTTACCAGGATTTTGCAAAAGAGAGTGTACAGAGGAGATTTAGCAGTATGTTGCAGTGGAGCGGGTACAGAAGAGATTTACGAGGATATTGCACTAAACAGGGTATAGAGGAGATTTACCTGGATGTTGCACTTGAGAAGTTTAGTGGAGATTTACCAGGATGTTGTACTGGAGAGAGTACAGGGGAGATTAGCAGGATGTTGCACTAGAGAGTGAGCAGAGGAGATTTAACAGGATGTTGCTCTGCAGAGCGTGAAGATGTGATTTACAACGATCTTGCACTGGAGAGTGTACTGAGGAGATTTATCAGGATGTGGCATTGGAGGGAATACCGTGGAGATTTACCAGGATATTGCACTAGACAGGGTACAGAGGAGATTAACCAGGATGTTGCACTGGAGAGCGTACAGAGGACATTTACCAGGATGTTCCTCTAGAGAGGATACAGAAAAGATTTACCAGGATGTTGCACTGGAGAGGGCACAAAGTAGAGTTACCAGGATGTTGCACCGAGAGCTTGCCGAAGAGATTTCTCAGGAGGTTACAATAGAGAGGGTACAGCGGAGTTTTACCAGGATCTTGCACTAGAGAGGGTTCAAGGGGAATTACCAGGATATTGCACTGCGGAGGGTTCAAAGGAGATTTACCAGGATGTTAGAGAGAGTGTTGCAAAGGATATTTAAAGGATGTTGCCTGGCAAAGGTACAGATGACTTTTAACAGGACGTTGTGCTAGTGAGGATGCAGAGGAGATTTATTAGGTAGTTGCACTGGGTTGGTTAAAGAGGCGATTTATAAGGATATTGCACTGGGCAGGGTACAGAGGAGATATAGTCGGATCTTGTAGTAGAGAAGTTACAGTGGAGATTTACCAATATGTTACACTGGAGAAGGTACAGAGTTGATTTACCAGGATGTTGCACTGGAGAGGGTAAAGAGTTGATTTATCAGGATGTTGCACTGGAGCAGGTAAAGAGCAGATTTACCAGCATGTTGCACTGGAGAGGGTACAGGGGAGATTTACCAGGATGTTGCACTGGACATAATACAATGGAGATTTACCAGGATGTTGCAAATAGTGTGTACAGAGGAGATTTACCAGTATGTTGCAGTGGAGCGCGTACAGAAGAGATTTACCAGGGTATTGCACTATGCAGGGTATAGAGGAGATTTACCTGGATGTTGCACTTGAGAAGTTACAGCGGAGATTTACCAGGATGTTGCAGTGGAAGGGATACAGAGGTGATTTACCATGACGTTGCAATGGAGAGGTTACAGAGCAGATTTACCAGGATGTTGCACCTCGAGAGCGTGCAGAGGAGCTTTACCACGATGTTGCTCTGCAGAGCTTGCAGAGCTGATTTACAAGGAGGTTGCACTGCAGATTGTACAGAGGAGATTTACAAAAATGTTGCACTACGGGGAGTACCGAGGAGATTTAACAGGATTTTGCACTGGAGAGTGTACAGAGGATCTTTACCAGGATGTTGTACTGGAGAGAATACAGGGGAGATTAGCAGGATTTTGCACTAGAGAGTGAGAAGTGGAGATTTAACAGCTAGTTGCACTGCAGAGCGTGAAAAGGTGATTTACAAGGAACTTGCACTGGAGAGTGTACCGAGGAGATTTACCAGGATGTCGCATGGGAGAGGGTACCGAGGAGGTTTATCAAGATATTGAACTAGACAGGGTACAGAGGAGATTTGGCAGGATGTTGCACTAGAGAGGTTACAGCGGAGATTTACAAGGATTTTGCCCTAGAGAGATGCACAGAAGATTTACCAGGATGTTGCACTGCAGAGGGTACAGAGCAGATTTAAACGAATGTAGCACTGTAGAGGGTAGAGAGGAGATTTTCAAAGATGAGGCACCAGGGAGAGTACAGATGAGGTTCACCAGGGTTTGCACCTGAGAGGCTACAGAGTAGATTTACCAGGATGTTGCACTGGAGAGTGTACAAAGGAGAATCACCAGGATGTTGCACTTTAGAGGTTACAGCGGAGATTTACCAGTATGTTGGTCTGCGATGGTACAGAAGAGATTTGCCAGGATGTTACACTAGTGAGGGTACAGAAGTGATTTACCAGGATGTTGCACTGGAGAGGGTGCAGAAACGATTTACCATGATGTTGCACTGGAGAGGATACAGCGGAGAATTACCAGGGGATGTTGCACTGTAGAGAGTACAGGGTAGATTGATCAGAAAATTGCAATAGAGATGGTACAGAGGAGACTTACCAGGATGTTGCACTAGAGAGGCTGCAGAGGAGATTTACTAGGATTATGCACTAGAAAGGATGCAAAGGAGATTTCCGAGGATGTTGCAGTAGAGAGGGTACAGAGGAGATTGACCACGATGTTGCACAGGAGAAGATACAGACGAGATTTACCAGGATGTTACACTGGAGAGGATAGCGAGGATATTTAGCAGGTTGTTGCACTGGCGAGGGTAGAGACGAGATTCAACAGGCTGTTGCAGTGGAGTGGTTGCAGAGGAGTTTTACCAAGATGTTGCACTGGAGATGTTACAAAGGAGACTTATCTAGATGTTGAACAGGAGATGGTACAGAGGAGATTTACCAGTATGTTGCACTAGAGAGGGTACAGAGGAGATTTTCTAGGTTATTGCACTATAGAGATACAGAGGAGATTTAACAGCATGTTGCACTGCTGAGATTACAGAGGAGACGTACCAGGATGTTGCACTGGAGAGGGTACATAGGAGATCTACTTGGATGTTTATCTGGAGAGGTTGCGCAGGAGGTTTACCAGGATGTTGCACTAGAGAGGGAACAGAGGAGATTTACCAGGATGATCCACTGGAGAGGATACAGAGAAGATTTACCAAAATGTTGCACTGGAAAGGGTACATAGGATATTTACCAGGATGTTGCACCGAGAGCGTGCAGAGCAGCTTTAACAGGATATTGGACTGGAGGTGGTACAGTGGAGATTTACAAGAATGTTCCTGTGGAGTGGGTACAGAGGGGATTTACCAGGATGTTGAACTGCAGAGAGTACAGAGTAGATTTACCAGCTTATTGCACTGCAGTGAGTACAAAAGAGTTTTACCAGGATGCTACACTAGAAAGTGTACAGAGGATATTTACCAGGATCTTACATTAGAGAGGTACAGAGGAGATTTATCAGGATGTTGCACCAGAGAGGATACAGGCGAGATTTACTAGGATGTGGCCCTGGGAGGGTACAGAGGAGATTCAACAGAATGTTCCACCAGACAGGGTACAGAGGAGATGTACCAGAATCTTGCACTAGTGAGGGTACAGAGGAAATTTACCAGGATATTGCAGAGATGTTACAACGGAGATTAGCCAGGATGTTGAAGGGAGAGTGTGCCACGGATATTCGAAGAAATGTTGCATGGGCGAAGGTACAGAGGAAATTTAACAGGATATTGCGCTAGAGAAGATGCAGAGGAGATTTACTACGTAGTTGCACTGGATGGGTTACAGAGGAGATTTACCAGAATATTGCCCTAGACAGTGTACAGAGAGATATAGCAGGATGTTGTACAAGAGGAAATACGGTGGAGATTTTCAAATATGTTGCACTGGATAGGGTACAGAGCAGATGTACCAGGATGTTGCAGCTGAGCAGGTACAGAGGAGATTTACCAGCATGTTGCACTGGAGAGATTACAGGGGAGATTTACCAGGATGTTGCACTGGAAACAATACAGAGGAGATTCACCAGGATGTTGCACAGGACCGGGTACAGATGAGATTTACCAGGATATTGCACGAGACAGGGTACAGAGGAGATTTACCAGGATCTTGCACTTGAGATGTTACAGCGGATATTTACCAGGATGTTGCACTGCAGAGGGTACAGAAGTGATTTTCAAAAATTTTGCACTAGGGAAGGTAAAGAGGAGATTTTCCAGGATAATGCTCTAGAGAGGGTGCAGTGGAGATAAACCAGGATGTTGCACTGGAGAGTGTACAAATGAGATTCACCAGGATGTTGCACTAGAGAGGGTACAGAGGAGATTTAACAGGATGTTCCACTAGAGGATACAGAGAAGATATAGCAGGATATTGCACTGGAGAGGGCAGAGAGAGGATTTACCAGGACGTTGCACTTAGAGCGTGTCGAGGCGCTTTACAAGGATGTTGCGCTGCAGATGGTACAGTGGAGATTTACAAAAAATGTTGCACTAGAGGGAGTATAGAGGAGATTTCACAGGATTATGCACTGGAGAGTGTACACAGGATATTTACCAAAATGTTGTACTGTTGAATGTACAGTGGATAATTAACAGGTTATTGAACTTGAGAGGGTGCAGAGGAGATTTACCAGAATGTTGCAATGCAGATGGTAGAGAGGAAATTTACAAACATGTTGCACTAGAGAGGTTAGAAAGGAGATTAACCTAGATGTTGCACTGGCGAAGTAACAGAGGAGATTTAAAAGGGTGTTTTGCTAGAGGGAATCCAGAGGAGATTTACCAGGATGTTCCACTGGAGAGGTTATAGAGGAGATTAGCACGATGTTGCTCTAGAGACCGTGCAGAGGAGATTTACCAGGATGCTGCACAGCAGAGCGTGCAGAGGTGATTTACAAGGATGTTGCACCGGAGAGTGTACAAATGAGATTTACCAGTATGTTGCTCTAGAGAGCGTGCAGAGGAGATTTACCAGGATATTGCACTGGAGAGTTTACAGAAGTGATTTACCACGATGTTGCACTGGAAAGGTTACAATGGTCATTTACCAGTGGATGTTGTACTGTAGAGAGTACGGGTAGATTTACCAGGATGTTGCACTAGAGAGGGTGCAGAGGATATTTACTATGATGTTGCCCTAGAAAGGATGCAGAGGAGATTTACCACGATATTGCAATGCAGAGGGAACAGACGAGATTTACCAGGATTTAACACTGGAGAGGGTAGCGAGGATATTTAACAGCTTGTTGCACTGGCGAGGGTACAGAGGAGAGTAAACAGGGTGTTGCTTTGGAGAGGTTGTAGAGGAGATTTACCAGGATGTTGTATTGGAGAGGTTACAGAGAAAATTTACCAGTATGTTGCACTGCAGAGATTGCAAAGGAGACTTATCGTGATATTATATCGAGAGCATGAAGAGCAGATTTAACAGGATGTTGGACTGGAGAGGGTTCAGAAGATATTTTCCTGGATGTTGAACAGGAGATGGTAAAGAGGAGATTTACCTGTATGTTGCTCTAGAGAGTGTTCAGAGTAACTTTACCAGATTATTGCACTTAAGATGGTAAAGAGGAATTTTAGCAGGATGTTACACTAGAGAGGTTATAGAGGAGATTTTCCGGAATGCTCCACTAGAGAGGTACAGATGAGATTTACCAGCGTGTTGCACTGGGGAGAACACAGAGGAGATTTACCAGGATGTTGCACTGGGAAGGTTGCAGTGGCGATTTATCAGGAGGTTGCACTAGAGAGGGTGCAGAGGAGGTTTAACAGGATGTTGCACTTGAGTGGGAACAGAGGAGATTTAGCAGGATGATCCACTAGGGAGGATACATAGAAGATTTACCTCAATGTTGCACTGGAGAGGGTAATGAGGAGCTTTACCAGGATGTTGCACCGAGGGCGTACAGAGGAGCTTTACGAGGATGTTGCACTGAAGAGGCTACAGAGGAGATTTACAAGGATGTTACACTAGAGAGGGTACAGAGGAGATTTACCAGGATTTTGCACCAGAGAGGATACAGACGAGATTTACTAGGTTGTGGCCCTGGGAGGGTACAAATGTGATTCAACAGAATGTTCCACCAGACAGGATACAGAGGAGATTTACCAGAATGTTGCACTAATGAGCGTACAGAGAAAATTTACCACAATATTGCAAGGATGTTACAACGGAGATTTACCAGGGTGTTGTAGGGAGAGGATGCAAAGGACATTTAAAAGGATGTTGCACTGCCGAAGTTACAGAGGAGATTTAACAGAATGTTGCACTGCGGAGATTGCAGATAAGGTTTACCAGGATGTTGCCCTGGAGAGCGACAAGAGGAGATTTTTCAGGATGTTGCACTGGAGAGGTTGCGATGGAGATTTTCCAGGAAGTTGCACTAGAGATGGTGCAGTGGAGATTTTCCTGGATGTTGTACTGGAGAGCGTACCGAGGAGATTTACCAGTATGTTCCAGTAGAGAGGTTACAGAGAACATTTACCAGGATGTTGCACTGGAGAGTGTACAAAGGAGATTTACCAGGATGTCGCACCGAGAGCGTGCAGAAGAGATTTACCAGGAGGTTGGAGTGGAGAGGGTACAGAGGAGATTTACCAGGATGTTGCACTGGAGCAGATACAGAGGAGATTTACCAAATGTTGCACTGGAGAGATTATAGGGGAGATTTACCAGGATGTTACACTAGAAAGCATACAGAGGAGATTTACCAGGATGTTGCACAGGACCGGGTAAAGATGGGATTTACCAGGATATTGCACGCGACAGGGTACAGAGGAGATTTACCAGGATGTTGCACTTGAGCAGTTACAGCGGATATTTACCAGGATGTTGCACTGTCGAGGTTACAGAGGAGATTTCCCAGCTTGTTGCACCGGAGGTGTACAGATGAAATTTAGCAGGTTGATGCATTAAATATTGTACAAAGGAAATTTACCAGGATGTTGCGCTAGAGAGGGAGCAGAGGATTTTTACCAGGATGTCACTCTGCAGAGTGTTCAGAGGAGATTTACAAAAATATTGCACTAGGGAAGGTACAGCGGAGATTTTCCAGGATGATGCTCTAGAGAGGTTGCAGTGGAGATAAACCAGGATGTTGCTCTGGAAAGGGTTCAGAGGAGATTCACCAGGATGTTGCACTAGAGATGGTACAGAGGAGATTTAACAGAATGTTCCACTAGAGAGGATAAAGAGAAGATTTAGCAGGATATTGCACTGGAGAGGGCACAGTGAGAATTTACCAGGAAGTTGCACTGAGAGAGTGCAGAGTTGATTTACAAGGATGTTGCACTGCAAATGGAACAGTGGAGATTTACTAAAATGTTGCACTAGAGGGAGTACAGAGGAGATTTCACAGAGTTTTGCACTGGAGAGTGTACAGAGGATATTTACAAAAATGTTGTACTGGAGAGTGTACAGAGGATATTTAACAGGTTATTGCACTTGAAAGGGTGCAGAGGAGAATTACCAGAATGTTACAATGCAGAGGGTAGAGCGGAGATTTACAAGGATGTTGCACTAGGGAGATTAGAATGGAGATTAACCTGGATGTTCCAGTGACGAGGTTACAGAGGAAATTAGCAGGATGTTGCTCTAGAGAGCGTGCAGAGAAGACTTACCAGGATGTTGCACTGCAGAGCGTGCAGAGGTGATTTACAAGAATGTTGCACTGGAGAATTTACAGATGAGATTTACCAGTATATTGCACTAGAGAGCGTACAGAAGAGATTTACCAGGATGTTACACTGGAGAGGGTACAGAAGAGATTTACCACGATGTTGCACTGGAGAGGTTACAATGGAAATTTACCAGGTGATGTTGCACTGTAGCGAATACGGGTAGATTTATCAGAATATTGCAATAGAGAGGTTACAGCGGAGATTTACTAAGATGTTGCACTAGAGAGGGTGCAGAGGAGATTTACTATGATGTTGCACTAGAAAGGATGCAAAGGAGATTTACCAGGATGTTGCATTGCAGAGGGTACAGAGAAGATTTACCAGTATGTTACATTGGAGATGTTACAAAGCAGATTTACCGGGATATTATACCGAGAGCATGCAGAGCAGATACACCAGGATGTTGGAGTGGAGAAGGTACAGAAGTGATTTTCCTGGATGTTGAAAAGGAGATGGTACAGAGGAGATTTACCAGTATGTTGCACTAGAGAGGGTTCAGAGGAGATTTACCAGGTTATTGCACTCTAGAGGGCACAGAGGAATTTTAGCAGGATGTTACGCTAGAGAGGTTACATAGGAGATTTTCCGGAATGCTCCACTAGAGAGGTACAGAGGAGATTTACCAGCATGTTGCACTGGTGATAATACAGAGGAGATGTACCAGGATGTTGTACTGGTGAGAACACAGAGGAGGTTTACCAGGATGTAGCAACGAGGGCGTACAGAGGAGCTTTAAAAGGATGTTTGTCTGGAGGGGGTACAGAGGCGATTTACCAGGATGTAGCCCTGGGAGGGTACAGAGGAGATTCAACAGAATGCACCACCAGACCGGGTACAGAGGAGACTTACCAGAATGTTGCACTAGTGAGGGTACAGAGGAAATTGACAAGAATATTGCAGAGATGTTTCAACGGAGATTTACCAGGGTGTTGTAGGGAGAGGGTTCATAGGACATTTAAAATGATGTTGCTCAGCCGAAGGTACAGAGGAGATTTAACAGAATGTTGCACTACGGAGATTGCAGAGAATGTTTACCAGGATTTAGCACTGGAGAGGGTCAAGAGAAGATTTTTCAGGATGTTGCACTAGAGAGGTTACAAAGGAGATGTTCCAGGATGTTGCACTAGAGATGGTGCAGTGGAGATTTACTCAGATGTTGCATTGGAGATGGTACAAAGGAGATTTACCAGGATGTTCCACTAGAGAGGTTACAGAGACGTTTTACCAGGATGTTGCACTGGAGAGGGTACAAAGGAGATTCACCAGGATGTCGCACCGAAATCGTGCAGAAGAGATTAACCAGGAGGTTGGAGTGGAGAGGGTACAGAGGATATTTACCAGGATGTTGCACTGGACAGGGTACAGAGGAGATTTCTCTGGTTATTGTGCTGCAGAGGGTATAGAATAGTTTTACCAGGATGTTACACTAGAGATGGTATAGCGGAGATTTAGCAGGACGTTTCACTAGAGAGGATTCAAGGGGATTTACCATGATATTGCACTGGATAGGGTACAAAAGAGATTTACCAGGATGTTGCAGAGAGAGGGTTGCAAAGGATATTTAAAAGGATGTTGCACTGGCGAAGGTACAGAGGAGTTTTACCAGGACGTTGCGCTAGTGAGGATGCAGAGGAGATTTACTAGGTAGTTGCACTGGAGTGGTTACAGAGGAGCTTTACCAGAATATTGCACTAGACAGCGTACAGAGAGATATAGCAGGATGTTGTACAAGAGAAGTTACGGCGGAGATTTTCCAAGATGTTGCACTGGATAGGGTACACAGGTGATGTACCAGGATGTTGCACCGGAGCAGATACAGAGGAGATTTACCAGCATTTTGCACTGGAGAGATTACAGGGGAGATTTAGAAGGATGTTTCACTGGAAAGAATACTGAGGAGATTTACCAGGATGTTGCACAGGACCGTGCATAGATGAGATTTACCAGGATATTGCACGAGAGAGGGTACAGAGGAGATTTACCAGGATGTTGCACTGGAGAGGGTACAGAGGAGATATAACAGGCTGTTCCACTAGAGATGATTCAGAGGAGATTTACCAGGATGTTGCAGGGAGAGTGTGCTAAGGACATTCAAAAAGATGTTGCACTGGAGAAGGTACAGAGGAAATTTAACTTGGTATTGCACTAGAGAAGATGCAGAGGAGACTTACTAGGTCGTTGCACTGGATGGGTTACAGAGGAGATTTAACAGAATATTGCACTAGACAGGGTACCGAGAGATATAGCAGGATCTTGTATAAGCGAAGTTACGGCAGCGATTTTCGAAGATGTTGCTCTGGAAATGGTACAGAAGTGATCTACCAGTATGTTGCACTGGAGCAGATACAGAGGAGATTTACCAGCATGTTGCACTGGAGAGATTACAGGGGAGATTTACGAGGATGTTGCACTATAAAAGTATACAGAGGAGATTTACCAGGATGTTGCACAGGACCGGGTACAGATAGGATTTACCAGGATATTGCACGAGACAGGGTACAGAGGAGATTTACCAGGATATTGCACTTGAGAAGTTACAGCTGATATTTACCAGGATGTTGCACTGGAGAGGTTACAGAGGTGATTTTCCAGCTTGTTGCACCTGAGGTGTACAGATGAAATTTATCAGGTTGATGTATTATAGAGTGTACAAAGGAAATTTACCAGGATGTTGCGCTAGAGAGGGAGCAGAGGATTTTTACCAGGATGTCACTCTGCAGAGGGTTCAGAGGAGATTTACAAAAATGTTGCACTAGGGAAGGTACAGAGGAGATTTTCCAGGATGATTCTCTAGAGAGGGTGCAGTGGAGATAAACCAGGATGTTGCACTGGAGAGGGTACAGAGTAGATTCACCAGTATGTCGCACTAGAGAGGGTACAGAGGAGAGTTAACAGGATGTTCCACTAGAGAGGATACAGAGAATATTTAGCAGGATATTGCACTGCAGAGGGCACAGAGAGTATTTACCAGGACGTTGCACTGAGAGAGTGCACAGTTGCTTTAAAGGATGTTGCACTGCAGATGGTACAGAGGAGATTTACAAACATGTTGCACTAGCGAGTAAAGAGGAGATTTAACACGTTATTGCACTTGAGAGGATGCAGATGAGATTTACCAGGATGTTGCAATGCAGTGGGTAGAGAGTAGATTTACAAGGATGTTGCACTAGAGAGGTTAGAAAGGAGATTAACCTGGATGTTGCACTGGCGAAGGAACAAAGGAGATTCAACAGGATGTTGTGCTAGAGAGGATTCAGAGGAGATTTACCAGGATGTTCCACTGGAGAGGTTACAGAGGTGATTAGCAGGATGTTTCTCTAGAGAGCGTGCAGAGGAGATTTACCAGGATGTTGCGCTGCAGAGCGTGCAGTGGTGATTTACAAGAATGTTGCACTGGAGAGGGTACATAAGAGATTTACCACGATGTTGCACAGGAGAGGTTACAATGGAGATTTACCAGGAGATGTTGCACTGTAGAGAGTACCGGTAGATTTACGAGAATATTGCAATAGAGAGGATACAGCAGAAATTTACCAGGATGTTGCACTAGAGAGGGTGCAGAGGATATTTACTATGATGTTGCACTAGAAAGGATGCAGAGGAGATTTATGAGGATGTTGCACTAGAGAGGATGCAGAGGAGATTTACAATGATGTTGCAATACAGAGTGAACAGACGAGATTTACAACGATGTTACACTGGAGAGGGTAGCGAGGGTATTTAGCAGCTTGTTGCACTGGCGAGGGTACAGAGGAGATTAAACAGTATGTTGAACTGGAGAGATTACAAAGAAAACTTACCGGGATATTATACTGAGAGCATGAAGAGCATATTTACCAGAATGTTGTAATAGGGAGTGCACAGAAGAGATTTTCCTGGGTGTTGAACAGGAGATGGTACAATGGAGATTTACCAGTATATTGCACTAGAGAGTGTTCAGAGGAGATTTACCAGGTTATTGCACTATAGAAGGTAGAGAGGAATTTTAGCAGGATGTTACACTAGAGAGGTTATAGAGGAGATTTTCCGGAATGCTCCACTAAAGAGATACAGAGGAGATTTACCAGCATGGTGCACTGGTGAGAACACAGAGGAGATTTACGAGGATGATCCACTAGTGAGGATACATAGAAGATTTACATCAATGTTGCACTGGAGAGGGTACAGAGTTGGTTTACCAGGATGTTGCACCGAGAGCGAACAGAGGAGCTTTACCAGGATGTTGGACTGGAGGGTCTACAGAGGAGATTTACCAGGATGTTACACTAGCGAGGGTACAGAGCAGATTTACCAGGATGTTGCACCAGGGAGGATACAGACGAGATTTACTAGGATGTGGCCCTGGGGGGGAACAGAGGAGATTCGCCAGAATGCTCCGCCAGAAAGGGTACAGTGGAGATTTACCAGAATGTTGCACTAGTGAGGGTACAGAGGAAATTTACTAGGATATTGCAAGGATGTTACAACGGAGATTGACAAGGGTGTGGTAGCGAGAGGAGATTTAACAGAATGTTGCACAAGTGAGGATGCAGAGGAGATTTACTAGGTAGTTGCACTGGAGTGGTAACAAGGGAGATTTACCAGAATATTGCACTAGACAGGGTAAAGAGAGATATAGCAGGATGTTGTACAAGAGAAGTTACGGCGGAGACTTTCCAAGATGTTGCACTGGATAGGGTACACAGGTGATGTACCAGGATGTTGCACCGGAGCAGGTACAGAGGAGATTTACCAGCATTTTGCACTGGAGAGGTTACAGGGGAGATTTACCAGGATGTTTCACTGGAAAGAATACAGAGGAGATTTGCCAGGATGTTGCACAGGACCGGGTACAGGTGAGATTTACCAGGATATTGCACGAGACAGGGTACAGAGGAGATTTACCAGGATCTTGCACTTGAGAAATTACAGCGGATATTTACCAGGATGTTGCACTGTAGAGGGTACAGAAGTGATTTTCAAGATTGTTGCAGCGGAGCTGTACAGATGAAATTAATCAGGTTGATGCATTAAAGAGCGTACAAGATGGAAATTTACCAGGATGTTGCACTAGAGAGGGTACAGAGGAGATTTAACAGGATGTTCCACTAGAGTGGACACAGAGAAGATTTAGCAGGATATTGAACTGAAGAGGCTACAGAGAGGATTTTCCAGAACGTTGCACTGAGAGCATGCCGAGGTGCTTTACAAGGATCTTGCACTGCAGATGGTACAGATTAGGTTTGCAAAAATGTTGCACTAGAGGTAGTACAGAGGAGATTTAACAGGATTTTGCACTGGAGAGTTTACACAGGATATTTACCATAATGTTGTACTGGGGAGTGTACAGAGGATATTTAACAGGTTATTGCACTTGAAAGGATGCAGAGGAGATTTAGGAGAATGTTGCAATGCAGAGGGTAGAGCGGAGATTTACAAAGATCTTGCACTAGAGAGATTAGAATGTAGATTAACCTGGATGTTGCACTGGTGAAGGAACAGAGGAGATTTACCGGGATGTTCTGCTGGAGGGGATTCAGACGAGATTTACCAGGATGTTCCACTGAAGAGGGTACAGAGGAAATTAGCAGGATGTTGCTCTAGAGAGCGTGCAGAGGAGACTTACCAGGATGTTGCACTGCAGAGCGTGCAGAGGTGATTTACAGGGATGTTGCACTGGAGAGTGTACAGATGAGATTTATCAGTATGTTGCAGTAGAGATCGTGCAGAGGAGATTTACCAGGATGTAGCACTCGAGAGGGTACATAAGAGATTCACCACGATGTTGCACTGGAGAGGTTACAGAGGAGATTTACCAGGGGATGTTGCACTGTAGAGACTTCTGGTAGATTTACCAGAATATTGCACCATTGAGGATACAGCGGAGATTTACCAGGATGTTGCACGAGACAGGGTACAGAAGAGATTTACCAGGATCTTGCACTTGAGAAGTTACAGCGGATTTTTACCAGGATGTTGCACTGGAGAGGGTACAGAAGTGATTTTCCAGCTTGGTGCACTGGAGCTGTAAATATAACATTGATCAGGTTGATGCATTAAAGAGTGTACAGAGGAAATTTACCAGGATGTTGTGCTAAAGAAGGGGCAGAGGAGATTTACCAGTATGTCACTCTGCAGAGGTTACAGAGGAGATTTACAAAAATGTTACACTAGGGAAGGTAAAGAGGAGATCCAGGATAATGCTCTAGAGAGGGTGCAGTGGAGATAAACCAGGATGTTGCACTGGAGAGTGTACAGAGGAGATTCACCAGGATGTTGCACTAGAGAGGGTACAGACGAGATTTAACAGGATGTTCCACTAGAGGATACAGAGAAGATTTAGCAGGATATTGCACTGGAGAGGGCACAGAGAGGATTTACCAGGACGTTGCACTTAGAGCGTGTCGAGGTGCTTTACAAGGATGTTGCACAGCAGATGGTACAGTGGAGATTTACAAAAAATGTTGCACTAGAGGGAGTATAGGGGAGATTTCACAGGATTATGCACTGGAGAGTGTACACAGGATATTTACCAAAATGTTGTACTGTTGACTGTACAGAGGATATTTAACAGGTTATTGCACTTGAGAGGGTGCAGAGGAGGTTTACCAGAATGTTGCAATGCAGAGGGTAGAGAGGAAATTTATAAACATGTTGCACTAGAGAGGTTAGAGAGGAGATTAACCTAGATGTTGCACGGGCGAAGTAACAGAGGAGATTTAAAAGGATGTTTTGCTAGAGGGAATTCAGAGGAGATTTACCAGATGTTCCACTGGAGAGGTTACAGAGGAGATTAGCAGGATGTTGCTCTAGAGAACGTGCAGAGTAGATTTACCAGGATGTTGCACTGCAGAGCGTGCAGAGGAGATTTACAATGATGTTGCACTGGAGAGTGTACAGATGAGATTTACCAGTATGTTGCTCTAGAGCGCGTGCAGAGGAGATTTGCCAGGATATTGCACTGGAGAGTGTACAGAAGTGATTTACCACGATCTTGCACTGGAGAGGTTACAATGGAGATTTACCAGTGGATGTTGCACTGTAGAGATTACGGGTAGATTTACCAGAATATTGCAATAGAGAGGAAACAGCGGAGATTTACCAGGATGTTGAACTAGAGAGGGTGCAGAGGATATTTACTATGATGTTGCACTAGAAATGATGCAGAGGAGATTAATGAGGATGTTGCACTATAAATGTTGCAGAGGAGATTTACCACGATGTTGAAATGCAGAGGGAACAGACGAGATTTACCAGGATATTGCATTGGAGAGGGCACAGAGAAAATTTACCAATATGTTGCATTGGAGAGATTGAAAAGGAAACTTATCGGGATATTATACCGAGAGGATGAAGAGCATATTTACCTGGATGTTGGATTGGAGAGGGTAAAGAAGAGATTTTCCTGGATGTTGAACAGGAGATGGTACAGAGGAGATTTACCAGTATGTTGCTCTAGAGAGTGTTCAGAGGAGCTTTACCAGATAATTGCACTATAGAGAGTGCAGTGGAGATTTAACAGGATGTTGCACTGGAGAGAGTAGAGAGGAGGTTTAACAGGATGTTGCACTAGAGTGGGAACAGAGGAGATTTAGCAGGATGATCCACTAGGGAGCATACAGAGAAGATTTACCTCAATGTTGCACTGGAGAGGGTACAGAGGAGCTTTACCAGGATGTTGCACCGAGGCCGTACAGAGGTGCTTTACGAGGATGTTGCACTGAAGGGGCAACAGAAGAGATTTAACAGGATGTTACACTAGAGAGGGTACAGAGAGTATTTACCAGGTTGTTGCACCAGAGAGGATACAGACGAGATTTAATGGGATGTGGCCCTGGAAGGGTACAGAGGTGATTCAACAGAATGTTCCACCAGACAGGGTACAGAGGAGATTTACCAGAATGTTGCACTAGTGAGGGTACAGAGGAAATTTACCACGATATTGCAAGGATGTTACAACGGAGATTTGCCAGGGTGTTGTAGGGAGAGGATGCAAAGTACATTTAAAACGATGTTGCACTGCCGAAGGTACAGAGGAGATTTAACAGAATGTTGCACTGCGTAGATTGCAGTGAAGGTTTACCAGGATGTTGCACTGGAGAGCTTCAAGAGGAGATTTTTCAGGATGTTGCACTGGAGAGGTTGCGAAGGAGATTTTCCAGGATGTTGCACTAGAGATGGTGCAGTGGAGATTTACCTGCATGTTGCACTGGAGAGCGTACAAAGGACATTTACCAGGATGTCGCACCTAGAGCGTGCAGAAGAGATTTACCAGGAGGTTGGAGTGGAGAAAGTACAGAGGAGATTTACCAGGACGTTGCACTGGAACAGATATAGAGGAGATTTACCACATGTTGCACTGGAGAGTTTACAGGGGGGATTTACCAGTATGTTACACTAGAAAGTATACAGAGGAGATTTACCAGGATGTTGCACAGGACCGGGTAAAGATGGGATTTAACAGGATATTGCACGCGACAGAGTACAGAGGAGATTTACCATGATGTTGCACTTGAGAAGTTACAGCGGATATTTACCAGGATGTTGCACTTTCGAGGTTACAGAGGTGATTTCCCAGCTAGTTGCACCGGAGGTGTACAGATGAAATTTATCAGGTTTATGCATTAAAGATTGTACAAAGGAAATTTACCAGGATGTTGCGCTAGAGAGGGAGCAGAGGATTTTTACCAGGATTTCACTCTGCAGAGGGTTCAGAGGAGATTTACAAAAATATTGCACTAGGGAAGGTACAGAGGAGATTTTCCAGGATGATGCTCTAGAGAGTGTGCAGTGTAGATAAACCAGGATGTTGCTCTGGAAAGGGTACAGAGGAGATTCACCAGGATGTTGCACTAGAGAGGGTACAGAGGAGATTTAACAGAATGTTCCACTAGAGAGGATACAGAGAAGATTTAGCAGGAAATTGCACTGGAGAGGGCACAGAGTGATTTACCAGGGAGTTGCACTGAGAGCGTGCAGACTTGCTTTACAAGATTGTTGCACTGCAGATGGTACAGTGGAGATTTACTAAAATGTTGCACTAGAGGAAGTACAGAGGAGATTTCACAGGAATTTGCACTGGAGAGTGTACACAGGATATTTACCAAAATGTTGTACTGGAGAGTGTACAGAGGATATTTAACAGGTTAAAGCACTTGAAAGGGTGCAGAGGAGATTTACCACAATGTTGCAATGCATCGGTTAGAGCGGAGATTTACATGGATGTTGCACTAGAGAGATTAGAATGGAGATTAACCTGGATGTTGCACTGGCGAAGGAACAGAGGAGATTTACCAGGATGTTCTGCTAGAGGGGATTCAGTAGATTTACCAGGATGTTCCACTGAAGTGGTTACAGAGGAAATTAGCAGGATGTTGCACTAGAGTGGCTACAGAGGAGATATAACAGAATGTTCCACTAGAGAGGATTTAGAGGAGATTTACCAGGATATTGCAGAGAGGTTACAACGGAGATTTACCAAGATGTTGCAGGGAGAGTGTGCTAAGGACATTCAAAAAGATGTTGCACTGGAGAAGGTAGAGTGGAAATTTAACTTGATATTGCACTAGAGAAGATGCAGAGGAGATTTACTAGTTCGTTGCACTGGATGGGTTACAGAGGAGATTTACCAGAATATTGCACTAGACAGAGTACAGAGAGATATAGCAGGATCTTGTATAAGCGAAGTTACGGCGGAGATTTTCCAAGATGTTGCTCTGCAAATGGTACAGAAGTGATCTACCAGTATCTTGCACTGGAGCAGATACAGAGGAGATTTACCAGCATGTTGCACTGGAGAGATTACAGGGGAGATTTACAAGGATGTTGCACTAGAAAGTATACAGAGGAGATTTACAAGGATGTTGCACAGGAACGAGAGCAGATGGGATTTACCAGGATACTGCACGAGACAGGCTACAGAGGAGATTTACCAGGATGTTGCACTTGAGATGTTACAGCGGATATTTACCAGGTTGTTGCACTGGAGAGGATACAGAGGTGATTTTCGAGATTGTTGTACCGGAGGTGTACAAATTAAATTTATCAGGTTGATGCATTAAAGAGTGTACAAAGGAAATTTACCAGGATGTTGCGCTAGAGATGGAGCTGAGGATTTTTACCAGGATGTCACTCTGCAGAGGGTTCAGAGGAGATTTACAAAAATGTTGCACTAGGGAAGGTACAGAGGAGAGTTAACAGGATGTTCCACTAGAGAAGATACAGAGAAGATTTACCTCAATGTTGCACTGGAGAGGGTACAGAGGAGGTTCACCAGGATGTTGCACCGAGGCCATACAGAGGAGCTTTACCAGCATGTTGGACTGGAGGGTCTACAGAGGAGATTTACCAGGATGTTACACTAGCGAGGGTAAAGAGGAGATTTACCAGGATGTTGTAGCAGGGAGGATACAGCCGAGATTTACTAGGATGCGGCCCTGGGGGGGTACAGAGGATATTCACCAGAATGCTCCACCAGACAGGGTACAGTGGAGATTTACCAGAATGTTGCACTAGTGATGGTAAAGAGGAAATTTACCAGGATATTGCAAGGATGTTACAACGGAGATTTACCAGGGTGTGGTAGCGAGAGGAGATTTAACGGATTGTTGCACTAGTGAGGATGCAGAGGATATTTACTAGGTAGTTGCACTGGAGTAGTTACAGAGGAAATTTATCAGAATATTGCACTAGACAGGATACGGAGAGACATAGCAGGATGTTGTACAAGATAAGTTAGGGCAGAGATTTTCCAAGATGTTGCACTGGATAGGGTACACAGATGATGTACCAGGATGCTGCACCGGAGCAGGTACAGAAGAGATTTACCAGCATGTTGAACTGGAGAGGTTGCAGGGGAGATTTAACATGATGTTGCACTGGAAAGAATAGAGAGGAACTTACCAGGATGTTGCACAGGGCCGGGTACAGATGAGATTTATCAGGATATTGCACGAGACTGGGTACAGACGAGATTTACCAGGATCTTGCGCTTGAGAAGTTACAGCGGATATTTACCAGTATGTTGCACTGGAGAGGGTATTGAGGTGATTTTCAAGCATGTTGCAACGGAGCTTTACAGATGAAATTAAGCAGGTTGATGCATTAAAGAGTGTACATTGGAAATTTACCAGGATTTTGCGCTAGAGAGCGTGCAGATTAGATTTACCAGGGTGTCGCTCTGCAGATGGTACAGAGGAGATTTACGAAAATGGTGCACTAGGGAAGGTACAGAGGAGATTTTCCAGGATGATGTTCTAGAGAGGTGCAGTGGAGATATACCAAGATGTTGCACTGGAGAGGGTACAGAGGAGATTCACCAGGATGTTGCACTAGAGAGGGTACAGAGAAGATTTAACAGGATGTTCCACTAGTGTGGATACAGGGAAGATTTAGCAGGATATTGAACTGAAGAGGCTACAGAGAGGATTTTCCAGAACTATGCACTGAGAGCATGCCAAGGTGCTTTACAAGGATGTTGCACTGCAGATGGTACAGACGAGATTTGCAAAAATGTTGCACTAGAGGGAGTACAGAGGAGATTTATCAGGATTTTGCACTGGAGAGTTTACACAGTATATTTACCAAAATGTTGTACTGGAGAGAGTACAGACGATACTTAACAGGTTATTGCACTTGAGAGGGTGCAGAGGAGAATTACCAGACTGTTGCAATGCAGAGGGTAGAGAGGAGATTTACAAGGATGTTGCACTAGAGAAGTTGCAAAGAGATTAACCTGGATGTTGCACTGGCGATGGAACAAAGGCGATTTAACAGGATTTTGTGCTAGAGAGGATTCAGATGAAATTTACCAGGTTGCTCCACTGGAGAGGTTACAGAGGAGATATACCAGGATGTTCCACTGGAGGTGATGCAGAGAAGATTTACCAGTATGTTGCACTGGAGAGGTTACAAAGGAGACTTACCGGGATATTATACCGTGAGCCTGCAGAGGAGAATTACCAGGATGTTGGAGTGGAGAGGGTACAGATGAGATTTTCCTGGATGTTAAACAGGAGATGGTACAGAGGAGATTTACCAGAATATTGCACTAGACAGGGTACAGAGAGATATAGCAGGATGTTGTACAAGAGAAGATATGGCGGAGATTTTCCAAGATGTTCCACTGGATAGGGTACACAGGTGATGAACCAGGATGTTGCACCGGAGCAGGTACAGAGAAGATTTACCAGCATGTTGCATTGGAGAGTTTACAGGGGAGATTTACCAGGGTGTTGCGCTGGAAAGAATACAGAGGAAATTTACCATGATGTTTCACGGGACCGGGTAAAGATGAGATTTATCTGGATATTGCACGAGACAGGGTACAGAGGAGTTTTACCAGGATCTTGCACTTGAGAAGTTACAGCGGATATTTACCAGGATGTTGCACTGGAGAGGGTATAGAGGTGATTTTCCAACTTGTTGCATCGGAGCTGTACAGATGAAATTAATCAGGTTGATGCATTAAAGAGTGTACAGAGGAAATTTACCAGGAAGTTGCGCTAGAAAGGATGTAGAGGAGATGTACTAGGATGTCGCTCTGCAGAGGGTACAGAGGAGATTTACAAAAATGTTCAACAAGGAAGGGTACTGAGGAGATTTTCCAGGATGTTATTTTAGAGAGGGTGCAGTAGAGATATACGAGGATGTTGCACTGGAGAGGGTACAGAGGAGATTCACCAGGATGTTGCACTAGAGAGGGTAGAGAGAAGATTTATCAGGATATTACACTAGAGATGATACAGAGAAGATTTAGCAGGATAATGAACTGGAGAGGTTACAGAGAGGATTTACCAGAACGTTGCACTGAGAGCGTGCCGTGGTGCTTTACAAGGATGTTGCACTGCAGATGGTACAGACGAGATTTCCAAAAATGTTGCACTAGAGGGAGTACAGAGGAGATTTAACAGGATTTTGTTCTGGAGGGTTTACACAGGATATTTACCAAAATGTTGTACTGGAGACTGTACAGGGGATATTCAACAGGTTATTGCTCTTGAGAGGGTGCAGAGATGAATTACCACAATGTTGCAATGCAGAGGGTAGAGAGGAGATTTACAAGGATGTTGCACTAGAGAGGTTACAAAGAGATTAACCTGGATGTTGCACTGGCGATGAAACAGACGCGATTTAACAGTTTGTTGTGATGGTGAGGATTCAGATGAAATTTACCAGGATGTTCCACTGGAGAGGTTACAGAGTAGATTAGCAGGATGGTGCTCTAGCAAGCGTGCAGTGGAGATTTACCAGGATGTTGCACTGCTGTGCGTGCAGAGGTGATTTACAGGGATGTTGCACTGGAGAGTGTACAGATGAGATTTACCAGTATGTTGCAGTAGAGAGCGTGCAGAGGAGATTTACCAGGATGTAGCACTCGAGTGGGTACAGAAGAGATTCACCACGATGTTGCACTGGGGAGGTTACAGAGGAGATTTACCAGGGGATGTTGCTCTGTATAGACTAATCGTAGATTTACCAGAATATTGCACCATGGAGGATACAGCGGAGATTTACCAGGATGTTGCACTAGAGAGGCTGCAGAGGAAATTTACTATGATGTTGCACTAGAAAGAATGCAGAGGAGATTTATGAGGATCTTGCACTAGAGAGGATGCAGAGGAGATTTGCCACAATGTTGCAATGCAGAGGGAAAAGACGAGATTTACCAGGATGTTACACTGGAGAGGGTAGCGAGGATATTTAGCAGGTTGTTGCACTGGCGAGGGTACAGAGGAGATTCAACAGGATATTGCAGTGGAGAGGTTGTAGAGGCGATTTACCAGGATGTTGCATTAGAAAGGGTACAGAGGAGATTTAACAGGATGTTCCACTAGATTTGATGCAGAGAAGATTTACCAGTATGTTGCACTGGAGAGGTTACAAAGGAGACTTACCGGGATATTATACCGTGAGCATGCAGAGGAGAATTACCAGGTTGTTGGAGTGGAGAGGGTACTGATGGGATTTTCGTGGATGTTAAACAAGAGATGGTACAGAGGAGACTTACCAAAATATTGCACTAGACAGGGTACAGAGAGATATAGCAGGATGTTGTACAAGAGAAGTTACGGCGGAGATTTTCCAAGATGTAGCACTGGATAGGGTACACAGGTGGTGTGCCAGGATGTTGCAGCAGAGCAGGTACGGAGGAGATTTACCAGCATGTTGCTTTGGAGAGGTTACAGGGGAGATTTACCAGGATGTTGCACAGGACCGGGTACAGATGAGATTTACCAGGATATTGCACGAGACAGGGTACAGAGGAGATTTACCAGAATCTTGCACTTGAGATGTTACAGCGGATATTTACCAGGATGTTGCACTGGAGAGGGTGTAGAGGTGATTTTCCAGCTTGTTGCATCGGAGCTGGACAGATGAAATTAATCAGGTTGCTCCATTAAAGATTGTACAGAGGAAATTTATTAGGATGTTGCACTAGAAAGGGTGCAGAGTAGATTTACCAGGATGTCGCTTATCAGAGGGTACAGTGGAGATTTACAAAAATGTTCAACTAGGGAAGGTACTGAGGAGATTTTCCAGGATGATGTTTTAGAGAGGGTGCAGTGGAGATATACCAGGATGTTGCACTGGAGAGGGGACAGAGGAGATTCACCAGGATGTTGCACTAGAGAGGGTAGAGAGAACATTTATCAGGATGTTCCACTAGAGAGGATACAGAGAATATTTAGTAGGATATTGAACTGGAGAGGCTACAGAGAGGATTTATCAGAACGTTGCACTGAGAGCGTGCCGAGGTGCGTTACAGGGATCTTGCACTGCAGATGGTACAGACGAGATTTACAAAAATGTTGCACTAGAGGAAGTACAGAGGATATTTAACAGGATTTTGCACTGGAGAGTTTACACAGGATATTTACCAAAAAGTTGTACAGGAGACTGTACAAGGGATATTTAACAGGTTATTGCACTTGAGAGGGTGCAGAGGTGAATTACCAGAATGTTGCAATGCAGAGGGTAGAGAGGAGATTTACAAGGATGTTGCACTATAGAGGTTACAAAGAGATTAACCTGGATGTTGCACTGGCGACGGAACACAGGCGATTTAACAGGATGTTGTGCTAGAGAGGATTCAGATGCAATTTACCAGGATATTCCACTGGAGAGTTTACAGAGGAGATTAGCAGGATCGTGCTCTAGAGAGCGTGCAGAGGAGATTTACCAGGATGTTGCACTGCTGTGCATGCAGAGGTGATTTGCAGGGATGTAGCACTGGAGAGGTTACAGAGGAGATTTACCAAGGGATGTTGCACTGTAGAGACTACTGGTAGATTTTCCAGAATATTGCACTAGGGAGGATACAGCGGAGATTTACCTGGATGTTGCATTAGAGAGGCTGCAGAGGAAATTTACTATGATGTTGCACTGGAAAGAATTCAGAGGAGATTTATGAGGATGTTGCAATAGAGAGGATGCAGAGGAGATTTACAACGATGTTGCAATGCAGAGTGAAAAGACTAGATTTACAAGGATGTTACACTGGAGAGGCTAGCGAGGATATTTAGCAAGTTGTTGCACTGGCGATGGTACAGAGGAGATTCAACAGGATGTTGCAGTGGAGAGGTTGTAGAGGCGATTTACCAGGATGTTGCATTGGAGAGGGTACAGAGGAGATGTACCAGGATGTTCCACTAGAGGTGATGCAGCGAAGATTTACTAGTATGTTGCACTGGAGAGGTTACAAAGGAGAGTTACCGGGATATTATACCGTGAGCATGCAGAGGAGATTTACCATGATGTTGGAGTGGAGAGGGTACAGATGAGATTTTCCTGGATGTTAAACCGTAGATGGTAAAGACGAGATTTACCAGTATGTTGCACTAGAGAGGGTACAGAGGGGATTTACAAAGTTATTGCACTATAGAGGGTACAGAGGAATTTTACCAGGATGTTACACTAGAGAGGTTACAGAAGAGATTTTACAGAATGCTCCACTAGAGAGGTTACAGAAGAGATTTTACAGAATGCTCCACTAGAGATGTACAGAGGAGATTTACCAGCATGTTACACTGGTGAGATTACAGAGTACATTTACCAGGATGTTGCACTGGGGTTGATACAGAGGAGATTTTTCAGGATATTGCACTTGAGAGGGTACAGTGGAGATTTTACGGGATGTTGCTCTAGAAAGGTTGCAGTGGAGATTTACCAGGATCGTCCACTGGTGAGAGTAAAGAGGATATTTACCTGGAGGTTGCACTAGAGAGGGTAAAGAGGAGATTAAACTGAACGATGCACTTGTTTGGGAACAGAGAAGAATTAGCAGGATGATCCACTAGAGAGCATACAGAGAAAATTTACCTCAATGTTGCACTGGAGAGGGTACAGAGGAAGTTTACCAGGATGTTGCACCGACGGCGTACTGAAGAGCTTTACCAGCATGTTGCACTGGATAGAATACAGGGGAGATTTACCAGGATGTTGCACAGGACCGGGTATAGACGAGATTTACCAGGATATTGCACGAGACATGGTAGAGAGGAGTTTTACCAGGATCTTGCACTTTAGAAGTTACAGCGGATATTTACCAGGATGTTGCACTGGAGAGGGTACAGAGGTGATTTCGAAGCTTGTTGCACCGGAGCTGTACAGATTAAATTAATCAGGTTGCTCCATTAAAGGTTGTACAGAGGAAATTTATAAGGATGTTGCACTAGAAAGGGTGCAGAGGAGATTTACCAGGATGTCGCTCTGCAGAGGGTACAGAGGAGATTTACAAAAATGTTCAACTAGAGGAGATGTCCCTGGTTATTGTGCTGCAGAGGGTATAGAGGAGATTTACCAGGATGTTACACTAGAAGGGTACAGCGGAGATTAACCAGGATCTTTCACTAGGGAGGGTTCAAGGGGATTTACCAGGATATTGCACTGGAGATAGGTACAGAGGAGATTTACCAAGATGTTGCAGAGAGAGGGTTGCAAAGGATATTTAAAAGGATGTTGCACTGGCGAAGGTACAGAGGAGTTTTAACAGGATGTTGCGCCAGTGAGGATGCAGAGGAGATTTACTAGGTAATTGCACTGGAGTTGTTAGAGAGGAGATTTATAAGGATATTGCATTGGACAGGGTACAGAGGAGATATAGTAGGATCTTGTACTAGAGAAGTTACAGCGGTGATTTACCAAGATGTTAAACTGGAGAAGGAACAGAGTTGATTTACCAGGATGTTGCACTGGAGCAGTTAAAGACGAGATTTACCAGCATGTTGCATTGGAGAGCGTACAGGGCAGATTTACCAGGATGTTGCACTGGACATAATACAAAGGAGATTTACCAGGATGTTGCAAAAGAAATTGTACTGAGGAGATTTATTAGGTACAGAGTTGATTTACCATGATGTTGCACTGGAGCAGGTAAAAAGGAGATTTACCAGCATTTTGCACTGGAGCGGGTACTGAAGAGATTTAACAGGATATTGCACTAGACAGGGTATAGAGGAGATTTACCTGGATGTTGCACTTGAGAAGTTACAGCGGAGATTTGGCAGGATGTTGCACTGGAGAGGGAACAGACGTGAATTTCCAGGATGTTGCACTGGAGAGGGTACATAGCTGATTTACCAGGATGTAGCACCGAGAGCGTGCAGAGGAGCTTTACCAGGATGTTGCTCTGTAGATCGTGCAGAGGTGATTCACTAGAATGTTGCACTGCTGATGGTACAGAGGATATTTACAAAATTGTTGCAATACAGGGAGTACCGAGGAGATTTAACAGGATTTTGAACTGGAGAGTGTACTGAGGATATTTACCAGGATGTTGTACTGGAGAGTGTACAAGGTAGATTAGCAGGATGTTGCAATAGAGAGTGAGCAGAGGAGATTTACCAGGATGTTGCACTACAGAGCGTGAAGAGGTGATTTACAAGGATCTTGCATGGAGAGTATACTGAGGAGATTTACCAGGAAGTGGCACTGGAGGGGGTACCGAGGAGAGTTACCAGGATATTGCACTAGACAGGGTACAAAGGAGATTTACCAGGGTGTTGCGCTAGAGAGGTTACAGCGGAGAATTACCATGATGTTTCACTGGAGAGGGTACACAGGAGATTTACCAGGATGTTGCAACAGAGCATTTATATAGGAGATTTATCAGGTTGTTGCACTGAAGATGGTACAGAGGACATTTACAAGGATGTTGCCCTAGAGAAATGCAGAGGAGATTTACCAGGATTTTGCACTGCAGAGGGTACGAAGCAGACTTACAAGAATTTTGCACTGAAGGGAGTACAGAGGAGATTTAACAGAATGTTGCACAGCTGTGCGTACAGAGGAGATTTACAAGGATGATGCAATAGAGAGGGTACAGAGGTGATTTACCAGGATGTTGCACTTGAGAGGCTTCAGAGGAGATTTACCTGGATGTTTCACTGGAGAGTGTACATAGGAGAATCACAAGGATGTTGCACTAGAGAGGGTACAGCGGAGATTTAGCAGTATGTTGCTCTGCTATGGTACAGAAAAGATTGCTAGGATATTACACTAGTGAGCGTACAGATGTGATTTACCAGGATGTTGCACTGGAGAGATTACAAAGGAGATTTACCAGGATGTTACACTAGCGAGAGTACAGAGGAGATTTAACAGGATGTTGCACCAGGGAGGATACAGACGAGATTTACTAGGATGTGGCCCTGGAGGTGTGCAGAGGAGATTCACCAGAATGCTCCACCAGACAGGGTACAGTGGAGATTTACCAGAATGTTGCACTAGTGAGGGTACAGAGGAAATTTACCAGGATATTGCAAAAATGTTACAACGGGGATTTAACAGGGTGTGGTAGCGAGAGGAGATTTAACAGAATGTTCCACTAGTGAGGATGCAGAGGAGATTTACTAGGTAGTTACACTGGAGTGGTTACAGAGGAGATTTATCAGAATATTGCACTAGACAGGGTACGGAGAGATATAGCAGGATGTTGTACAAGAGAAGTTACGGCAGAGATTTTCCAAGATGTTGCACTGGATAGGGTACACAGATGATGTACCAGGATGCTGCACCGGAGCAGGTACAGAATAGATTTACCAGCATGTTGCACTGGAGAGGATACAGGGGAGATTTACCAGGATGTTGCACTGGATAAAATACAGAGGTGATTTACCAGGATGTTGCACAGGACCGGGTATAGACGAGATTTACCAGTATATTGCACGAGACAGGGTACAGAGGAGATTTACCAGGATCTTGCACGTTAGAAGTTACAGCGGATATTTACCAGGATGTTGCACTGGAGAGGGTACAGAGGTGATTTTCAAGCTTGTTGCACCGGAGCTGTACAGATGAAATTAATCAGGTTGATGCATTAAAGAGTGTACAGAGGAAATTTACCAGGATGTTGCGCTGGAGAGGGTGCAGAGGAGATTTACCAGGGTGTCGCTCTGCAGATGGTACAGAGGAGATTTACAAAAATGATGCACTGGGGAAGGTACAGAGGAGATTTCCCAGGATGATGTTCTAGAACGGGTGCAGTGGAGATATATCAGGATGTTGCACTGGAGAGGGTACAGAGGAGATTCACCAGGATGTTGCACTAGAGAGGGTAAAAGGAGATTTAACAGGATGTTCCACTAGAGAGGATACAGAGAAGATTTAGCAGGATTTTGAACTGGAGAGGCTACAGAGAGGATTTTCCAGAACGTTGCAGTAAGAGCATGCCGAGGTGCTTTAGAATGATGTTGCAATGCAGATGGTACAGACGAGATTTACAAAAATGTTGCACTAGAGGGAGTGCAGAGGAGATTTAACAGGATTTTGCACTGGAGAGTCTATACAGGATATTTACCACAATGGTGTAATGGAGAGTGTACAGAGGATACTTAACAGGTTATTACACTTGAGAGTGTGCAGAGGAGAATTACCAGACTGTTGCAATGCAGAGGGTAGAGAGGAGATTTACAAGGATGTTGCACTAGAGAGGTTACAACGAGATTAACCTGGATGTTGCACTGGCGACGGAACAGAGGCGATTTAACAGGATTTTGTGCTAGAGAGGATTCAGATGAAATTTACCAGGATGTTCCACTGGAGAGGTTAAAGAGGAGATTAGCAGGATGTTGCTCTAGATAGTGTGCAGAGGAGATTTACCATGATGTTGCACTGCTGAGCGTGCAGAGGTGATTTACAGGGATGTTGCACTGGAGAGTTTACAGATGAGATTTACCAGTATGTTGCAATAGAGAGCGTGCAGAGGAGATTTACCAGGATGTAGCACTCGAGAGGGTATAGAAGAGATTTACCACGATGTTGCACTGGAGAGGTTACAGAGGAGATTTACCAGGCGATGTTGCACTGTAGAGACTACTGGTAGATTCTCCAGAACATTGCACCATGCAGGATACAGCGGAGATTTACCAGGATGTTGCATTAGAGAGGCTGCAGAGGAAATTTACTATGATGTTGCACTAGAAAGAATGCAGAGGAGATTTATGAGGATGTTGCACTAGAGAGGATGCAGAGGAGATTTACCACGATGTTGCAATGCAGAGCGAACAGACTAGATTCACCAGGATGTTACACTGTAGAGGCTAGCGAGGATATTTAGCAGGTTGTTGCACTGGCGAGGGTACAGAGGAGATTCAACAGGATGTTGCAATGGAGAGGTTGTAGAGACGATTTCCCAGGATGTTGCTTTGGAGAGGGTACAGAAGAGATTTACCAGGATGTTCCACTCGAGGTGATGCAGCGAAGATTTACCAGTATGTTGCACTGGAGAGGTTAAAAAGGAGACTTACCGGGATATTATACCGTGAGCATGCAGTGGAGATTTACCAGGATGTTGGAGCGGAGAGGGTACAGATGAGATTTTCCTGGATGTTCAACAGGAGATGGTACAGACGAGAATTACCAGTATGTTGCACTAGAGAGGGTACAGAAGAGATTTACAAGGTTATTGCCCTATAGAGGGTACAGATGAATTTTAGCAGGATGTTACACTAGAGAGGTTACAGAGCAGATTTTACAGTATGCTCCACTATAGAGGTACAGAGGAGATTTACCAGCATGTTGCATTGGTGAGATTACAGAGGAGATTTACCAGGATGTTGCACTGGGGATGATACAGAGGAGATTTTTCAGGATATTGCACTAGAGAGGGTACAGAGGAGATTTTACGGGATGTTGCTCTAGAAAGGTTGCAGTGGAGATTTACCAGGATCGTCCACTGGTGAGAGTAAAGAGGATATTTACCTGGAAGTTGCAATAGAGAGGGTACAGAGGAGATTTAACTGAATGATGCACTAGTTTGGGAATAGAGAAGATTTAGCAGGATGATCCACTAGAGAGCATACAGAGAAAATTTACCTCAATGTTGCACTAGAGATGGTACAGAGGAAGTTTACCAGGATGTTGCACCGAGGGCGTACTGAAGAGCTTTACCAGGATGTTGGATTGGAGGGGGTACAGAGGAGATTAACCTGGATGTTACACTAGAGAGTGTACAGTGGAGATGTACCAAGATGTTGCACCAGAGAGGATACAGACGAGATTTCCTAGGATGTGGCCCTGGGAGGGTACAGAGGAGATTCACCAGAATTTACCAGCAGACAGGGTACAGAGGAGATTTACCAGAATGTTGCAGAAGTGTGGGTACAGAGGAAATTTACCACGATATTGCAGAGATGTTACAACGGAGATTTACTAGGGTGTTGTAGAGAGAGGGTGCACAGGACTTTTAAAGGTTGTTGCACTGGCGAAGGTACGGAGGAGATTGACCAGAATGTTGCACTGCAGATATATGCAGAGGAGGATTACCAGGATGTTGCACTGGAGAGGGTTAAGAGGGGATGTTTCAGCATGTTGCACTAGGGAGGTTACAAAGGTGATTTTCCAGGATGTTGCACTAGAGATGGTGCAGTGGAGATTTACCAGGATGTTGCACTGGAGAGGGTACAAGGAGATTTACCAGGATGTTGCACTAGAGAGGTTACAGCGGAGATTTAGCGGCATGTTGCACTAGAGAGCGTACAGGGTAGATTTTCCAGGATGTTGCACTGGAGAGGGTGCAAAGAAGATTTACCTGGATGCCGCACCGAGAGCGTGCAGAAGAGATTTACCAGGAGGTTGGAGTGGAGAGGGTACAGAGGATATTTACCAGGATGTTGCTCTGGAGAGGGTACAGAGGAGATGTCCCTGGTTATTGTGCTGCAGAGGGTATAGAGGAGATTTACCAGGGTGTTACACTAGACAGGGTACAGCGGAGATTAACCAGGATCTTTCACTAGGGAGGGTTCAAGGGGATTTACCAGGATATTGCACTGGAGATAGGTACAAAGGAGATTTACCAAGATGTTGCAGAGAGAGGGTTGCAAAGGATATTTAAAAGGATGTTGCACTGGCGAAGGTACAGAGGAGTTTTACCAGGACGTTGCGCTAGTGAGGATGCAGAGGAGATTTACTAGGTAGTTGCACTGGAGTTGTTAGAGAGGAGATTTATAAGGATATTGCATTGGACAGGGTACAGAGGAGATATAGTAGGATCTTGTACTATAGAAGTTACAGCGGTGATTTACCAAGATGTTACACTGGAGAAGGAACAGAGTTGATTTAGCAGGATGTTGCACTGGAGCAGTTAAAGACGAGATTTACCAGCATGTTGCATTGGAGAGCTTACAGGGCAGATTTACCAGGATGTTGCACTGGACATAATACAAAGGAGATTTACCAGGATGTTGCAAAAGAAATTGTACTGAGGAGATTTATTAGGTACAGAGTTGATTTACCATGATGTTGCACTGGAGCAGGTAAAGAGGAGATTTACCAGCATGTTGCACTGGAGCGGGTACTGAAGAGATTTAACAGGATATTGCACTAGACAGGGTATAGAGGAGATTTACCTGGATGTTGCACTTGAGAAGTTACAGCGGAGATTTTGCAGGATGTTGCACTGGAGAGGGAACAGAGGTGAATTTCCAGGATGTTGCACTGGAGAGGGTACAGAGCTGATTTACCAGGATGTAGCACCGAGAGCGTGCAGAGGAGCTTTACCAGGATGTTGCTCTGTAGATCGTGCAGAGGTGATTTACAAGAATGTTGCACTGCTGATGGTACAGAGAATATTTACAAAAATGTTGCACTACAGGGAGTACCGAGGTAATTTAACAGGATTTTGAACTGGAGAGTGTACAGAGGATATTTACCAGGATGTTGTACTGGAGAGTGTACAAGGTAGATTAGCAGGATGTTGCACTAGAGAGTGAGCAGAGGAGATTTACCAGGATGTTGCACTACAGAGCGTGAAGAGGTGATTTACAGGAATCTTGCATGGAGAGTATACTGAGGAGATTTACCAGGAAGTGGCACTGGAGGGGGTACCGAGGAGAGTTACCAGGATATTGCACTAGACAGGGTACAAAGGAGATTTACCAGGGTGTTGCGCTAGAGAGGTTACAGCAGAGAATTACCATGATGTTGCTCTGGAGAGGGTACACAGGAGATTTACCACGATGTTGCAACAAAGCATTTATATAGGAGATTTATCAGGTTGTTGCACTGAAGATGGTACAGAGGACATTTACAAGGATGTTGCCCTAGAGAAATGCAGAAGAGATTTACCAGGATGTTGCACTGCAGAGGGTACGAAGCAGAGTTACAAGAATTTTGCACTGAAGGGAGTACAGAGGAGATTTAACAGAATGTTGCACAGCTGTGCGTACAGAGGAGATTTACAAGGATGATGCAATAGAGAGGGTACAGAGGTGATTTACCAGGATGTTGCACTTGAGAGGCTTCAGAGGAGATTTACCTGGATGTTTCACTGGAGAGTGTACATAGGAGAATCACAAGGATGTTGCACTAGAGAGGGTACAGCGGAGATTTAGCAGTATGTTGCTCTGCTATGGTACAGAAAAGATTGCTAGGATATTACACTAGTGAGCGTACAGATGTGATTTACCAGGATGTTGCACTGGAGAGATTACAAAGGAGATTTACCAGGATGTTACACTAGCGAGAGTACAGAGGAGATTTACCAGGATATTGCACTTGTGAAGTTACAGCGAATAGTTACCAGGATGTTGCACTGGAGAGGGTATAGAATGATTTTCCAGCTTGTTGCATCGGAGTTGTACAGATGAAATTAATCTGGTTGCTGCATTAAAGAGTGTTCAGAGGAAATTTACCAGGATGTTGCGCTAGAAAGGGTGCAGAGGAGATTTATCAGGATGTCGCTCTGCAGAGGGTACAGAGGAGATTTACAAAAATGTTGCACTAGGGAAGGTACTGAGCAGATTTTCCAGGATGATGTTTTAGAGAGGGTGCAGTAGATATAGAGCAGGATGTTGCACTGGAGAGGGTAAAGAGTAGATTTAACAGGATGTTCCACTAGAGAGGATACAGGGAAGATTTAGCAGGATATTGAACTGGAGAGGCTACAGAGAGGATTTACCAGAACGTTGCACTGAGAGCGTGCCGAGGTGCTTTACAAGGATTTTGCTCTGCAGATGGTACAGGCGAGATTTACAAAAATGTTGCACTAGAGGGAGTACAGAAGAGATTTAACAGGATTTTGCACTGGAGAGTTTACACAGGATATTTACCAAAATGTTGTACTGGAGACTGTACAGGGGATATTTAACAGGTTATTGCACTTGAGAGGGTGCAGAGATGAATTACCAGAATGTTGCAATGCAGAGGGTAGAGAGGAGATTTACAAGGATGTTGCACTAGAGAGGTTACAAAGAGATTAACCTGGATGTTGCACTGGCGATGAAACAGACGCGATTTAACAGTTTGTTGTGATGGTGAGGATTCAGATGAAATTTACCAGGATGTTCCACTGGAGAGGTTACAGAGTAGATTAGCAGGATGGTGCTCTAGCAAGCGTGCAGAGGAGATTTACCAGGATGTTGCACTGCTGTGCGTGCAGAAGTGATTTACAAGGATGTTGCACTGGAGAGTGTACAGATGAGATTTACCAGTATGTTGCAGTAGAGGTCGTGCAGAGGAGATTTACCAGTATGTTGCACTCGAGAGTGTACAGAAGAGATTTACCACGATGTTGCAATGGGCAGGTTACAGAGGAGATTTACCAGGGGATGTTGCACTTTAGAGATTACTGGTAGATTGTCCAGAATACTGCACTAGGTAGGATACAGCGGAGATTTACCAGATGTTGCATTAGAGAGGCTGCAGAGGAAATTTACTGTGATGTTGCACTAGAAAGAATGCAGAGGAGATTTATGAGGATGTTGCACTAGAGAGGATGCAGATGAGATTTACCACGATGTTGCAATGCAGAGGGAACAGACTAGATTTACCGGGATGTTACACTGGAGAGGCTAGCGAGGATATTTAGCAGGTTGTTGCACTGGCGAGGGTACAGAGGAGATTCAACAGGATGTTGCAATGGAGCGGTTGTAGAGACGATTTACCAGGATGTTGCATTGGAGAGGGTACAGAGGAGGTTTACCAGGATGTTCCACTCGTGGTGATGCAGCGAAGATTTACCAGTATGTTGCACTGGTAGGTTACAAAGGAGACTCACCGGGATATTATACCATGAGCACGCAGAGGAGATTTAGCAGGATGTTGGAGTGGAGAGGGTACAGATGAGATTTTCCGGGATGTTGAACAGGAGATGGTGCAGACGAGAATTACCAGTATGTTGCACTAGAGAGGGACAGAGGAGATTTTCAAGGTTATTGCCCTATAGAGGGTACAGAGGAATTTTAGCAGGATGTTACACTAGAGAGGTTACAGAGGAGATTTTACAGTATGCTCCACTATAGAGGTACAGAGGAGATTTACCAGCATGTTGCATTGGTGAGATTACAGAGGAGATTTACCAGGATGTTGCACTGGGGATGATACAGCGGAGATTTTTCAGGATATTGCACTAGAGAGGTTACAGAGGAGATTTTACGGGATGTTGCTCTAGAAAGGTTGCAGTGGAGATTTACCAGGATCGTCCACTGGTGAGAGTAAAGAGGATATTTACCTGGAGGTTGCACTAGAGAGGGTACAGAGGAGATTTAACTGAGTGATGCACTAGTTTGGGAACTGAGAAGATTTAGCAGGATGATCCACTAGAGAGCATACAGAGAAAATTTACCTCAATGTTGCACTGGAGAGTAAACAGAGGAAGTTTACCAGGATGTTGCACCGAGGGCGTACTGGAGAGCTTTACCAGGATGTTGTATTGGACGGGGTACAGAGGACATTAACCAGGATGTTACACTAGAGAGGGTACAGTGGAGATTTACCAAGATGTTGCACCAGAGAGGATACAGACGAGATTTACTAGGATGTGGCCCTGGGAGGGTGCAGAGTTGATTCACCAGAATTTTCCAGCAGACAGGGTTCAGAGGAGATTTACCAGAATGTTGCAGAAGTGTGGGTACAGAGGAAATATACCACGATATTTCAGAGATGTTACAACGGAGATTTACTAGGGTTTTGTAGAGAGAGGGTGCACAGGACTTTTAAAAGGTTGTTGCACTGGCGAAGCTACAGAGGAGATTGAACAGAATGTTGCACTGCAGATATATGCAGAGGAGGTTTACCAGGATGTTGCACTGGAGAGGGTTAAGAGCGGATTTTTCAGCATGTTGCACTAGGGAGGTTACAAAGGTGATTTTCCAGGATGTTGCACTAGAGATGGTGCAGTGGAGATTTACCAGGATGTTGCACTGGAGAGGGTACAAGGAGATATGCCAGGATTTTGCACTAGAGAGTTTACAGCGGAGATTTAACTGCATGTTGCACTAGAGAGCGTACAGAGTAGATTTACCAGGATGTTGCACTGGAGAGGGTGCAAAGGAGATTTACCTGGATGCCGCACCGAGAGCGTGCAGAAGAGATTTACCAGGAGGTTGGAGTGGAGAGGGTACAGAGGATATTTACCAGGAAGTTGCTCTGGAGAGGGTACAGAGGAGATGTCCCTGTTATTGTGCTGCAGAGGGTATAGAGGAGATTTACCAGGATGTTACTCTAGACAGGGTACAGCGGAGATTAACCAGGATCTTTCACTAGGGAGGGTCAAGTGGATTTACCAGGATATTGCACTGGAGATAGGTACAAAGGAGATTTACCAAGATGTTGCAGAGAGAGGGTTGCAAAGGATATTTAAAAGGATGTTGCACTGGCGAAGGTACAGAGGAGTTTTAACAGGATGTTGCGCTAGTGAGGATGCAGAGGAGATTTACTAGGTAGTTGCACTGGAGTTGTTAGAGAGGAGATTTATAAGGATATTGCATTGGACAGGGTACAAAGGAGATATAGTAGGATCTTGTACTAGAGAAGTTAGAGCGGAGATTTACCAAGATGTTACACTGGAGAAGGAACAGAGTTGATTTACCAGGATGTTGCACTGGGGCAGGTAAAGACGAGATTTACCAGCATGTTGCATTGGAGAGCGTACAGGGCAGATTTACCAGGATGTTGCACTGCACATAATACAAAGGAGATTTACCAGGATGTTGCAAAAGAATTTTACTGAGGAGATTTATTAGGTACAGAGTTGATTTACCATGATGTTGCACTGGAGCAGGTAAAGAGGAGATTTACCAGCATGTTGCACTGGAGCGGGTACTGAAGAGATTTAACAGGATATTGCACTAGACAGGGTATAGAGGAGATTTACCTGGATGTTGCACTTGAGAAGTTACAGCGGAGATTTAGCAGGATGTTGCACTGGAGAGGGAAAAGAGGTGCATTTCCGGGATGTTGCACTGGAGAGGGTACAGAGATGATTTACCAGGATGTAGCACCGAGAGCGTGCAGAGGAGCTTTACCAGGATGTTGCTCCGTAGATCGTGCAGAGGTGATTTACAAGAATGTTGCACTGCTGATGGTACAGAGGATATTTACAAAAATGTTGCACTACAGGGAGTACCGAGGAGATTTAACAGGATTTTGAACTGGAGAGTGTACAGAGGATATTTACCAGGATGTTGTACTGGAGAGTGTACAAGGTAGATTAGCAGGATGTTGCACTAGAGAGTGAGCAGAGGAGATTTACCAGGATGTTGCACTACAGAGCGTGAAGAGGTGATTTACAAGGATCTTGCATGGAGAGTATACTGAGGAGATTTACCAGGAAGTGGCACTGGAGGGGGTACCGAGGAGAGTTACCAGGATATTGCACTAGACAGGGTACAAAGGAGATTTACCAGGGTGTTGCGCTAGAGAGGTTACAGCGGAGAATTACCATGATGTTTCACTGGAGAGGGTACACAGGAGATTTACCAGGATGATGCAACAGAGCATTTATATAGGAGATTTATCAGGTTGTTGCACTGAAGATGGTACAGAGGACATTTACAAGGATGTTGCCCTAGAGAAATGCAGAAGAGATTCACCAAGATGTTGCACTGTTGAGGGTACGAAGCAGACTTACAAGAATTTTGCACTGAAGGGAGTACAGAGGAGATTTAACAGAATGTTGCACTGCAGTGGGTACAGAGGAGATTTACAAGGATGATGCAATAGAGAGGGTACAGAGGTGATTTACCAGGATGTTGCACTTGAGAGGCTACAGAGGAGATTTACCTGGATGTTGCACTGGAGAGTGTACATAGGAGAATCACAAGGATGTTGCACTAGAGAGGGTACAACGGAGATTTAGCAGTATGTTGCTCTGCGATGGTACAGAAAAGATTGCCAGGATATTACAATAGTGAGCGTACAGATGTGATTTACCAGGATGTTGCACTGGAGAGATTACAGAGGAGATTTACCAGGGGATGTTGCACTGTAGAGTGTACAGGGTAGATTTATCGAATATTGCACTAGATAGGGTACAGAGGAGATTTACCAGGATGTTGCACTAGAACGGGTGCAGAGGAGATTTACTAGGATGTTGCACTAGAAAGGATGCAGAGGAAATTTACGAGGATGTTGCAATATTGTGTGTACAGACGAGATATACCAGGATGTTACACTGGAGAGTGTAGCGTGGAGATTTAGCAGGTTGTTGCACTGGCGAGGGTACAGTGGAGATTCAACAGGATGTTGCAGTGTAGAGGTTGCAGAGGAGATTTACCAGGATGTTACACTGGAGAGGGTGGAACGGAGTTTTACCTCGATGTTCCACTAGAGATGAAATAGAGAAAATTTACCAAGATGTTGCACTGGAGAGGTTGCACAGGAGGGCAGCAAAAAGTGTGGGAGAGCGATAGTGATAGGGGATTCAATTTTAAGGGGAATTGAAAGGCGTTTCTGCAGCCGCAACCGAGACTCCAGGATGGTATGTTGCCTCCCTGGTGCAAGGGTCAAGGATGTCTCAGAGCGGCTGCAGGACATTCTAAAAAGGGAGGCAGATCAACCAGTTATCGTGGTACACATTGGTACCAACGACATAGGTATAAAAAGGGATGAGGTCCTAAGAAACGAATTTAAGGAGCTAGGAGCTCAAAATAGTTATCTCGGGATTGCTGCCAGTGCCTTGTGCTATTCAGAGTAGGAATCACTAGATAGCGCAGATGAATACGTGGCTTGAGCAGTGATGCAGTAGGGAGGGATACAAATTCCTGCGGCATTGGAACCGGTTCTGGGGGAGGTGGGACCAGTACAAACCGGACGGTCTGCACCTGGGGAGGACCGGAACCAATTTCCTAGGGGGAGTGTTTGCTAGTGCTGTTGGGGAGAAGTTAAACTAATATGGCAGGGGGATGGGAACCAATGCAGGGAGACAGAGTGAAGCAAAAAGGAGGCAGAAGAAAAAGACATAAAGGAGATGAGAAAAAGTGGAGGGCAGAGAAACCCACGGCCGAGAACAAAAAGGGCCATTGTACAGCAAAATTCTAAAAGGACAAAAGGTGTTAAAAAAACAAGCCGGAAGGCTTTGTGTCTTAATGCAAGGAGTATCCGCAATAAGGTGGATGAATTGACTGAGCAAATACATGTTAACAAATATGATGTGATTGGGATTACGGAGACGTGGCTCCAGGATGATCAGGGCTGGGAACTCAACATCCAGAGATACTCAACATTCAGTAAAGATAGAATAAAAGGAAAAGGAGGTGGGGTAGCATTGCTAGTAAAGGAGGAAATTACGTCAATAGTTCGGAAGGATATTAGCTTGGATGATGTTGAATCTATATGGGTAGAGCTGCAGAACACCAAATGGCAAAAAACGTTAGTGGGAGTTGTGTACAGACCTCCAAACAGTAGTAGTGATGATGGGGAGGGCATCAAACATGAAATTAGGGGTGCGTGCAATAAAGGTGCAGCAGTTATAATGGGTGACATTAATATGCACATAGATTGCGTTAACCAAATTGGAAGCAATACGGTGGAGGAGGAATTCCTGGAGTGCATAAGGGATGATTTTTTAGACCAATATGTCGAGGAACCAATTAGGGGGAGGCCATCTTAAACTGGGTATTGTGTAATGTGAGAGGATTAATTAGCAATCTTATTGTGCGAGGCCCCTTGCGGAAGAGTGACCATAATGTGGTAGAATGTGGGAGAATGAAACAGTTAATTCAGAGATCATGGTCCAGAACTTAAACAAAGGTAACTCTGAAGGTATGAGGTGTGAATTGGTTAGGATAGATTGGCGAATGATACTGAAGGTGTTGCCTGTGGATGGGCAATGGCAGACATTTAGAGACCGCATGGATGGACTACAACAATTGTACATTCCTGTCTGGCGTAAAATTTTAAAAGGGAATGTGGCTCAACCGTGGCTATCAAGGAAAATCAGTGATACTATTAAAGCCAGCGAAGTGGCATACAAATTGGCCAGAAATAGCAGCGAACCCGGGGACTGGGAGAAATTTAGAACTCAGCAGAAGAGGACAAAGATTTTGATTAGCGCAGTGAAAATGGCGTACGAGAAGTGACTTGCAGGGAACATTAAGACGGATTGCAAAAGTTTCTATAGATATGTAAAGAGAAAAAGGTTAGTAAAGACAAACGTAGGTCCCCTGCAGTCAGAATCAGGGGAAGTCATAACGGGGAACAAAGAAATGGCGGTCCAATTAAACAAGTATTTTGGTTTGGTACTCACTAAGGAGGACACAAACAACCTTCCGGATATAAAAGGGGTCGGAGGGTCTAGTAAGGAGGAGGAACTGAGGGAAATCCTTATTAGTTGGAAAATTGTGTTGGGGAAATTGATGGGATTGAAGGCCGATAAATCCCCAATGCCTGATGGACTGCATCCCAGGGTACTTAAGGAGGTGGCCTTGGAAATAGTTGATGCATTGACAGTCATTTTCCAACATTCCATTGACTCTGGATTTGTTCCTATGGAGTGGAGGGTAGCCAATGTAACCCCACTTATTAAAAAGGAGAGAGAGCGATAACAGGGAATTATAGATCGGTCAGCCTGACAGTGGTAGTGGGTAAAATGATGCAATCAATTATTAAGGATGTCATAGCAATGCATTTGTAAAGAGGTGACATGATAGGTCCAAGTTAGCATGCATTTATGAAAGGGAAATCATGCTTGACAAATCTTCTGGAATTTTTTGAAGATGTTTCCCGTAGAGTGGACAAGGGAGAACCATTTGATGTGGTATATTTGAACTTTCAGAAGGCTTTCGACACGGTCCCACACAAGAGATTAATGTGCAAAGTTAAAGCACATGGGATTGGGGGTTGTGTGCTGACATGGATTGAGAACTGGTTGTCAAACAGGAAGCAAGGAGTAGGAGTAAATGGGGACTTTTCAGAATGTCAGGCAGTGACTAGTGTGGTACCGCAAGTTTATGTGCTGGGGTCCCAGCTGTTTACACTGTACATTAATGATTTAGACGACGTGATTAAATGCAGTATCTCCAAATTTGCGGATGAAACTAAGTTGGGTGTCAGTGTGAGCTGCGAGGAGGATGCTATGAAGCTGCAGAGCGAGTTGGATAGGTTAGGTGAGTGGGCAAATGCGTGGCAGATGAAGTATAATGTGGATAAATGTGAGGTTATCCACTTTGGTGGTAAAAACAGTGAAACAGACTATTATCTCAATGGTGACAGATTAGAAAAAGGGGAGGTGCAAAGAGACCTGGGTGTCATGGTACATCAGTCATTGAAGGTTGGCATGCTGGTACAGCAGGTGGTTAAGAAAGCAAATGGCATGTTGGCCTTCATAGCGAGGGGATTTGAGTTCAGGGGCAGGGAGGTGTTGCTACAGTTGTTCAGGACCTTTGTGAGGCCACACTTTGAGTATTGTGTTCAGTTTTGGTCTCCTAAACCTGAGGAAGGTCATTCTTGCTATTGATGGAGTGCAGCGAAGGTTCACCAGACTGATTCCCGGGATGGCGGGACTGACCTGTCAAGAAAGGTTGGATCAACTGGGCGTATATTCACTGGAGTTCAGAAGAATGAGAGGGGACCTCATAGAAACGTTTAAAATACTAACTGGGTTAGACAGGTTAGATGCAGGAAAAATGTTCCCAATGTTGGTGAAGTCCATAACCAGGGGACACAGTCTAAGGATAAGGGGTAAGCCATTTAGGTCCGAGATGAGGAGGAATTTCTTCACCCACAGAGTGGATAACCTGTGAAATTCTCTACCACAGAAAGTTGTTGAGGGCAATTCACTAAATATATTCAAAATAGAGTTAGATGAAGTATTTACTACTAGTGGTATCAAGGGGCATGGTGAGAAAACTGGAATGGGGTACGGAAGTTGCATGTTCAAACATTAATATATTGAATGGCGGTGCCGGCTAGAAGGCCCGAATTGCCTACTCCTCCACGTATTTTCTATGTTTCTATGTTTCTATGAGACTTACCTCGATGTTGAACAGTAGATGGTACAGAGGAGATTTACCAGTATGTTGCACTAGAGATGGTACAGAGGAGATTTAAAAGGTTATTGCACTATAGCGCTACAGAAGAGATTTACCAGCATGTAGCACTGAAGAGATTACAGAGGAGATTTATCAGGATGATGCACTAGAGAGGGTGCAGTGGAAATTTACCAGGATGCTTGCACTGGAGAGATTGTAAAGGAGATTGAGCAGGAGGTTGCACTAGAGACGGTACAGAGGAGTTTTAACGGGATGTTGTACTAGAGAGGGAACAGAGGAGATTTACCAGGATGGTCCACTTAAGATGATACAGAGAAGATTTACCAGAATGTTGCACTGGAGAGGATACAGAGGAGATTTACCAGGATGTTGCATCGAGAGCATGCAGAGGAGCTTTACCAGGATGTTGCACTGGAGAGGTTAGCGAGGATATTTGGCAGGTTGTTGCACTGGCGAGGGTACAGAGGGGATTCAACACGTTGTTGCAGTGGAGAGGTTACAGAGGAGAATTACCAGGATGTTGGAATGGATATGGTAGAGAGGAGATTTACCAGGATGTTGCACTAGAGAGTTTAAAAAAGGAGATTTACCAGGATGTTGCACTAGAACTGGTGCAGTGGAGATTTACCAGGATGTTGCACTGCAGAGGGTACAGAGGAGATTTGCCAGGATGTTGCACTAGAGAGGTTACAGCGGAGATTTAACTGGATTTTGCACTAGAGGGCGTATTGAGGAGATTTACCAGGATATTCCACTAGAGAGGACACAGAGAATATTGACAAGCATGTTGCACTGGAGAGTGTACAAACGAAATTTACCAGGATGTCGCACCGAGAGTGTGCAGAAGAGATCTACAAGGATGTTGGACTGGAGAGGGTACAGAGGAGATTTACCAGGATGTTGCACTGGAGACGGTACAGAGGAGATTTCCCTGGTTATTGTGCTGAAGAGGGTATAGAGGAGTTTTACAAGGATGTTACACTAGAGAGGGTAAGGTGGAGATTTACCAGGATCTTGCACTAGAGAGAGTTCAAGGAGATTTGTCAGGATATTGCACTGGAGAGTGTTCAATTGAGATTTACCAAGATGTTGCAGAGAGAGGGTTGCAAAGGATATTCAAAATGATATTGCTCTGGCGAAGGTACAGAGCAGATTTAACAGGACATTGCGCTAGAAAATGCAGAGGAGATTTACTAGCTAGTTGCGCTGGAGTCGTTACAGAGGAGATTTATAAGGATATTGCCCTGGACAGGGTACAGAGGAGATATAGTAGGATCTTGTACTAGAGTAGTTACATCGGAGATTCACCAAGATGTTGCACTGGAGATGGTACAGAGTTGATTTACCAGGATGTTGCACCGGAGATGGTGGAGAAATGATTTACCACGATGTTGCACTGGAGAGGTTACAGAGGAGATTTACCAGGAGATGTTGCACTGTAGATAATACTGGGTAGATTTACCAGAATATTGCACTAGAGAGGATACAAAGGAGATTCACCAGGATGTTGCACTAGAGAAGATGCAGAGGAGATTTACTAGGGTGTTGCACTAGAAAAGTTGCAGAGGAGATTTAGGAGGATGTTGCAATAGAGAATGTACATGGAGATTTACCACGATGTTGCACGGCAGAGGGCATATACGAGATTTACCAGGATGTTAAACTGGAGAGTTTAGCGAGGAGATTTAGCAGGTTGTTGCACTGGCGAGGGTGCAGTGGAGATTCAACAGGATGTTGCAGTGTAGAAGTTGCAGAGGAGATCTACCAGGATATTACACTGGAGAGAGGACAACGGAGATTTACCAGGATGTTCCATAGAGATGATACAGAGAAGATTTACCAGGATGTTGAACTGGAGAGGTTACAAAGGAGACTTACCTCGATGTTGCACAGAAGATGATACAGATTTAGCAGGTTGTTGCACTGGCGAGGGTACAGAGGAGATTTACCAGTTTATTGCACTATAGAACTACAGAGTATATTTAACAGCATGCTACACTGGAGAGATTACAGAGGAGATTTACCAGGATGTTGCACTAGAGAGGATACAGAGGAGATTTTCCAGGATGTTGCTATACAGAGGGTGCAGTGGAGATTTAAATGGTGTTGCACTGGAGAGAGTGCAAAGGAAATTTACCAGGAGGTGGCACTAGAGAGGTACAGATGAGTTTTAACAGGATGTTGCACTAGAGAGTGAAATGAGAAGATTTACCAGGATGATCCACTAGAGAGGATACAGAGAAGATTTACCAGAATGTTGCACCAGAGAGGGTACAGAGGAGATTTACCAGGATGTTGCAGCGAGAGCGTGCAGAGGAGCATTACCAGGATGTTGGACTGGAGGCGGTACAGAGGAGATTCACCAGGATGTTCCAGTGGAGTGGGTAGAGAGGAGATTTAAAAGGATGTTGCACTGCAGAGATTACAGAGGAGATTCACCAGGTTATTGCACTGCAGTGGGTATAGTGGAGTTTTACCAGGGTGTTACACTAGAGATGGTACAGAGGAGATTTACCAGGATGTTGCACCAGAGAGGATACAGAGGAGATTTACTAGGATGTGGCCCTGTGAGTGTACAGAGGTGATTCAACAGAATGTTCTACCTTGCACTAGTGAGGGTACAGAGGAAGTTTACCAGGATATTGCAGAGAGGTTACAACGGAGATTTACCAGTATCTTGCAGGGAGAGTGTGCAAAGGACATTTAAAAGGTTGTTGCACTGTCGATGGTACAGAGGAAATTTAACAGGATGTTGCGCTAGAGAGGATGCATAGGAGCTTTGCTAGGTAGTTGCACTGGAGGTGTTATGGAGGGGATTTACTAGGCTATTGTACTACTCAGGGTACAGAGAAAAATGGCAGGATCTCGTACTAGAGAAGTTACGGACGAGATTTATCAAGCTGTTGCACTGGATAGGGTACAGAGGTGATTTACCAGGTTGTAGCACCGGAGCAGGTACAGAGGAGATTTACCAGCATGTTGCATTGGAGAGTGTACAGGGGAGATTTTCCAGGATGTTGAACTGGAAAGAATACAGAGGAGATTTACAAGGATGTTGCACTGGAGCAGGTGCTGATGACATTTACCAGGATATTGCACTAGACAGGGTACAGAGCAGATTTACCAGGATGTTACACTTGAGAAGTTACAGCGGATACTTACCAGGATGTTGCACTGGAGACGTTACAGAGGTGATCCTCCTGCTAGTTGCACCGAAGCTGTACAGATGCGATTTACCAGGTTGATGCAACAAAGAGTGTACAGAGGACAATTACAAGGATGTTGCACTAGAGGGTTTGCAGAGGAGATTTACCACAATGTCGCACTGCAGACGGTACAGAGGAGATTTACAAAAATGTTGCACTAGAGAAGGTACAGGGGAGATTTTCCAGGATGATGCTCTAGAGAAACTGCAGTGGAGATATACCAGGATGTTGCACTGGAGAGGTTACAGAGGAGATTCACCAAAATATTGCACTAGATAGGATACAAAGGAGATTTAACAGGATGTTCCACTGGAGAGGATAAAGAGAAGATTTAGCAGGCTGTTGCACTGAAGAGCTTACAGAGGAGATTTACCAGGACGTTGCACTGAGAGCGACATAGGTGCTGTACTAGAATGTTGCACTGCAGATGGTTCAGAGGAGATTTACAAAAATGTTGCACTAGAGAGAGTACAGAGGAGATTTAGCAGGATTTTGACCTGGAGAATGTACACAGGATATTTACCAAGATGTTGTACTGGAGAGTAAAAAGAGGATATTTAACAGGATATTGCACGTGAGAGGGTGCAGAGGAGATTTACCAGAATGTTGCACTGCAGAGGATAGAGAGGAGATTTACAAATATGTTGCATTAGAGAGGTTAGAAAGGAGATTTACCAGGATGTTGCACTGGCGAAGGAACAGAGGAGATTTAACAGGATGGTGTGCTACAGAGGATTCATAGAAGATTTACCAGGATGTTCCACTGGAGAGGTTACAGAGGAGATTAGCAGGATGTTGCACTAGAGAGGGTGCAGAGGAGTTTACCAGGATGTTGTACTGCCGACCGTGCAGAGGTGATTTAAAAGGATGTTGCACAGGAGATTGTACAGATGAGATTTACCAGTATGTTGCAGTAGAGAGCGTGCCGAGGAGATTTACCAGGATATTGCACTGGAGAGGGTACAGAGAGATTTACCACGATGTTACACTAGTGAGTGTACAGAGGAGATTTACCAGGATATTGTACTGTAGAGGGTACAGAAGAGATTTAACAGCGGATGTTGCACTGTAGGGAGTTTTGGTAGATTTAACAGAATAGTGCACTAGAGAGGATACATCGGAGATTTACCAGGATGTTGCACTAGAGAGGGTGCAGAGGAGATTTACTAGAATGTTGCTCTAGAAAGGATGCCGAGGAGATTTATGAGGATGTTGCACTAGAGAGGATGCAGAGCAAATTTACCATGATGTTGCAATGCCGAGGGTACAGACAAGATTTGCCAGCACGTTACACTGGAGAGGGTAGAGAGGATATTTAGCAGGTTGTTGCACTGGCGAGGGTACAGATAGATTCAACAGGATGTTGCAGTGGAAAGGTTGCAGAGGAGATTTACCAGGATGTTGCACTGGAGAGGGTACAGAGGAGATTTACAAGGCTGTTCCACCAGAGATGATACAGAGAAGATTTACCAGGATGTTGCACTGGAGATGTAACAAAGGAGACTTTCCAGGATATTATACCGAGAGCATGCAGAGGAGATTTACCAGTATGTTGGAGTGGCTAGTGTACAGAAGAGACTTACCTGGATGTTGATCAGGAGATGGTACAGAGTAGATATACCAGTATGTTGCACTAGAGAGGGTACAGAGGACATTTACCAGGTTATTGAACGATAGATGGTACGGAGCAGTTTTAACAGGATGTTACACTAGAGAGGGTACAGAGGAGATTTTCCAGGATGTTACACTAGCGAGGCACAGAGGAAATTTACCAGCATGTTGCAGTGGAGAGATTACAGAGGAGATTTACCAGGATGTTGCAATGGGGAGGATACAGAGGAGATTTATCAGGATGTTGCACTAGAGAGGGTACAGAGGAGATTTTACAGGATGTTGCTCTAGAGAGGGAGCAGTGGAGATTTACTAGGATGTTGCACTGGAGAGAATACAGGAGAGATTTTCCAGGAGGTTGCACTAGAGAGGGTACAGAGGTGATTTAACGGGATATTGCACTAGAGAGGGAACAGAGGAGATTTACCAAGATGATCCACTAGAGAGGATGCAGAGATGAATTACAAAAATGTTGCACGGAAATGGTACAGAGCAGATTTACCGGGATGTTGTACCGAGTGCGTACAGAGGATATTTTTTCCAGCATGTTGGACTGGAGGGTTTAATGATGAGATTTACCAGGATGTTACACTAGAGAGGGTACAGAGTCGATTTACCAGGATGTTGCACCAGAGAGGATACAGACGAGATTTACTAGGATGTGGCCCTGGGTGGGTACAGAGGAGATTCATCAGAATGTTGCACTAGAGAGGATGCAGAGGAGATTACTAGGTAGTTACACGGGAGGGGTTACAGATGAGATTTATCAGAATATTGCACTAGACAGGTTACAGAGAGATACAGCAGGATTTTGTACTAGAGATGTTACGGAGGAGATTTACCAAGATGTTGCTCTGGAGAGAGTACATCGGTGATTTAGCAGGATGTTGCACCGGAGCAGGTACAGAAGAGATTGAACATTATATTGAACTGGAGCGGGTAGAGGGGTGATTTCCCAGGATGTTGCTCTGGAAAGAATACAGAGGAGTTTTACCAGGATGTTGCACTGGAGCGGGAACAGATGAGATTTACCAGGATATTGCACTAGAGAAGGTAAAGAGGAGATTCACCAGGATGTTGCAGTTGAGAAGTTACAGTGGATAGTTAACAGGATATTGCACTGGAGAGGCTATAGAGGTGATTTTCCATCTTCTTGCACTGGAACAGTAGAGATGAGACGGACCTCGTTGATGCACTAAAGAGTGTACAGAGGAGTTTTAAAAGGATGTTGCACTAGTGAGGTGCAGAGGAGATTTACCAGGATGTCGCACTGCAGAGCATACAGAGGAGTTTTACAAAAATGTTGCACTAGAGAAAGTACAGAGGAGATTTTCCAGGATGATGCGCTAGAGAGGGTGCATTGTGGATTCACCAGGATGTTGCACTGGAGACGGTACAGAGGGGATTCACCAGGATGTTGCACTAGAGAGGGTACAGAGGAGATTGAACAGGATGTTCCAATAGAGAGGTAACAGAGAAAATTTTGCAGGATGTTGCACTGGAGAGGGTACAGAGGAGATTTTCCAGGATGTTGCACTGAGAGCATGCAGAGGAGATGTACCAGGATTTAGCTCTGCTGAATTTGCAGAGGTGCTTTACAAGGATGTTGCACTGCAGATGGTATAGAGGAGATTTACACAAAATTTGCACTAGAGGGAGTACAGAGAAGATTTACCAGGATATTGTACTGGATAGTTTAGAGTAGATATTTAACAGGATATTGCACTTGAGAGGGTGCAGAGGAGATTTACCAGAATGTTGCACAGCAGAGGGAAGAGAGGTGATTTACAAGGATCTTGCACTAGAGAGGGTAGAATTGAGATTTACCAGGATGTTGCACTGGCGAAGGAACCAAGGAGATTTAATAAGATGTTGTGCCAGAGAGGATTCAGAGGAGATTTACCAGGATGTTGCACAGGAGAGCTTGCAGAAGTGATTAGGAAGATGTTGCGTTAGAGAGTGTGCGCAGGAGATTTACCAGGATGTTGCACTGCAGACCGTGCAGAGGTGATTTCCAAGGATGTTGCACTGGAGAGTTTACTGATGTGATTTACCAGTATGTTGCACTAGAGAGGGTGCAGAGGAGATTTACCAGGTTGTTGCACTAGGGAGTGAACAGAGGTGATTTACCAGGATGTTGCACTTAAATGGTGCAGAAGAGGTTTACCATGATGTTGCGCGGGAAAGGTTACAGAGGAGATTTACCAGGGAAAGTTGCACTTTAGAGAGTACAGAGTGTATTTACCAGAATATTGCACTGGAGAGGTTATAGTGGAGATTTACCAGGATGTTTGTGCTAGAGAGGGTTTTGAAGGGATTTGCTAGGATGTTGCACTAGAAAGGATGCAGAGGAGAATTACGAGGATGTTGCAAAAGAGAGGGGACAGAGGAGATTTACCACGATGCTGCACTGCAGAGGTTCAAACGAGATTTACCAGGCCGTTACACTGGAGAGGGTAACGAGGAGATTTAGCAGAGTGTTGCACTGGCGAGGGCACAGCGGAGATTGAACAGGTTGTTGCAGTGGAGAAGTTGCAGAGGAGATTTACTAGGATGTTGCACTGGAGAGAGTACAGAGGAGATTTACCAGGATGTTCCACTAGAGATGATACCGAGAAGGTTTACCAGGATGTTGCACTGGAGAGGTTACAAAGGAGACTTTCCAGGATATTACACCAAGAGCGTGCAGAGGAGATTCACCATGATGTGGAGTGGAGAGGGTACAGAGGAGATTTACCCGTATGTTGCACTGAGAGAGTATAGCGGAGATTTACAAGGATATTGCACTATAGAGAGTATAGAGGTGTTTTAACATGATGTTACACTAGAGAGGATACAGACGAGATTTTCCAGGATGTTCCACTAGAGAGTTACAGACGAGATTTACCAGCATGTTGCATTGGAGAGATTAGAGAGGAGATTCACCAGGATGTTGCATTGGAGAGGGTAGAGAGAAGATTTATCAGGATGTTGCACTAGAGAGGATACAGAGGAGATATTCCAGGATGTTGCTCTAGAGTGGGTGCAGCGGAGATTTAGCAGGATGCTACACTAGAGTGTGTACAGAGGAGATTTAACAGGATGTTGCACTTGAGAGGGAATAGAGGAGATTTATCAGGATGTTCCACTAAAGAGGATACAGAGAAGATTTACCATAATATTGCACTGGAGAGAGTAATGTTGAGATTTACCAGGATGTTTCGCCAAGAGCGTGCAGAGGATCTGTACCAAAATGTTGGACTGGAGGGGGTACAGAGGAAATTTTCCAGGATGTTCCAGTGGAGTGGGTACAGAGGAGAATTAACAGGAAGTTGCACTGGAGAGGGTACAGAGGAGATTTACCAGGTTATTGCACTGCAGATGATACAGACGAGTTTTAACAGGATGTAACACTAGGGAGGGTACAGAGGAGATTTCCCTGATGTTACATTAGAGAGGGTACAGTGGAGATTTACCAGGATGTTGCACCAGATAGGATAGAGATGAGATTTACTAAGATGTGGCCCTCGGTTGGTACAGAGGAGATTCTCCAGAATGTTCCACCAGACAGGTTACAGAGGAGATTGACAAGAATGTTGCACTAGTGAGTGTACAGAAGAAAATTACCAGGATTTTGCAGAGAGGTTACAAAGGAGATTTACCAGGATGTTGTAGGGAGAGGGTGCAAAGGACATTTAAAAAGATGTTGCACTGGCGATGGTACAGTGGAGATTTATTAGGATGTTGCTCTAGAGAGGATGCAGAGGTGATTTACTAGGTAGTTGCATTGGAGGGGTTACAGAGGAGATTTTGAAGGATATTGCACAAGACATGGTACAGAGACATATAGCAGGATGTTGTAGTAGAGAATTACGGCGGAGATTTACCAAAATGTTGCACTGGAGAAGGTGCCGAGTTGATTTACCAGGATGTTGCATCAGACCAGATACAGAGGCGATTTACCAGCGTTTTACACTGGAAATGTTACAGGGGTGATTTACCAGGATATTGCATTAGACAGGTTACGAAGGAGATTTACCAGGATCTTGCACTTCAGAAGTTACAGCGGAAATTTACCAGGATGTTGCACTGGAGAGTGTACGGAGGTGATTTTCCAGCTTGTTGCACCAGAGCGGTACAGTTGAGATTTACCAGGTTGATGCACTAAAGAGTGCACGGAGGAGATTTACGAGGATGTTGCACTAGAGAGGGTGCAGATGAGATTTACCAGGATGTCGCAGTGCAGAGGGTAGAGACGAGATTTACAAATAAGTTGCACTAGAGAAAGTACAGAGGAGATTTTCCAAGGATGATGCCTAGAGAGGGTGCAGTGGAGATTTACCAGCATGTTGCACTTGGGAGGGTATGATAAGATTCACCAGGGTGTTGCACTAGAGAGGTTACAGAGGAGATTTAACTGTATGTTCCACTAGAGAGGATTCAGAGAAGATTAAGCAGGATGTTGCACTGGAGAGGGTACAGAGGAGAGTTACCAGGATGTTGCACTAAGAGCGTGCAGAGGTGATTTACCAGGATATTGCTCTGCCAAGCGTGCAGAGATGCTTTACAATGATGTTGCACTGCAGGTGGTACAGAGGAGATTTATAAAAATGTTTCACTACAGGGAGTACAGAGGAGATGAAAAGGATTTTGCACTGGAGAATGTACAAAGGATATTTACCAGGTGTTGTCCTGGAGAGAGTACTGAGTATATTGTACATTATATTGCACTCTAGTGCAACATACATGTAAATCTCATCTCTACCCTCTGCAGTGCAACATTCTGTTAAATGTCCTCTGCACCTCCCGAGGGTTGAACGGATATTTACCAGGATGTTGCACTGGCAAAGGAACAGAGGAGGTTTAACAGGATGTTGTGCTAGAGAGGATTCAGATGAGATTTACTAGGATGTTGCACTGGAGAGTTTACAGAGGAGTTAGCAGGATGTTGCACTAGAGAAGGTGCAGAGTAGATTTACCAGGATGTTGAGCAGGAGATGGTAGAGAGGAGATTTACCACTATGTTGCTCTGGAGAGGTTACCGAGGAGATTTACCAGGTGATGTTGCAGTGTAGAAAGTACAGGGTAGATTATCCAGAATATTTCAGTAGAGAGGGAACAGAGGAGATTTTCCAGGATGTTGCACTTGCGAGGGTGCAGTGGAGATTTACGAGGATGTTGCACTAGAGAGTGTACAGAGGAGATTTAATACGATGTTGCACTGCAGTGGGTACAGACGAAATTTACCAGGACGTTACACAGGGGAGAGTAGCGAGGATATTTAGCAGGTTGTTGCACTGGCGAGGGTACAGTGGAGATTCGACAGGATGTCCCACTAAAAGGGAAACAGAGAAGATTTATCATGATGTTGCACTGGAGAGGTTACAGATGAGATTTACCAGGGGATGTTGCACGATAGAGAATACAGAGTAGATTTACCAGAATATTGCTCTGGAGAGTGTACAGAGGAGATTCACCAGGATGTTGCAGTTGAGAGGTTGCAGAAGAGATTTACCAGGATGTTGCACTGGAGAGGGTATAGAGTAAATTTACCAGGATGTTCCACTAGAGATGATACAGAGAAGATTTATCATGATGTTGCATTGGAGAGATTACAGAAGAGATTTACCACGATGTTACACTGGGGAGTTTACAGAGGAGATTTACTAGGGGATGTTGCACTATAGAGAATACAGGGTAGATTTACCAGAATATTGATCTGGAGAGTATACAAAGGAGATTCACCAGGATGTTGAAGTGGAGAGGTTGCAGAAGAGATTTACCAGGTTCTTGCACTGGAGATGGTACAGAGGAGATTTACCAGGATGTTCCACTAGAGATGATACAGAGAAAATTTATCATGATGTTGCATTGGAGAGGTTACAGAAGAGATTTACCACGATGTTGCACTGGAGAGTTTACAGAGGAGATTTACCATGGGATATTGCACTTTAGAGAATACAGGGTATATTTACCAGAATATTGCTCTAGAGAGGGTACAGAGGAGATTCACCAGGATGTTGCACTAGAGAGGGAGCAGAGGAGATTTACAAGGATGTTGCACTAGAGAGGGTATAGAGGTAATTTACCACGATGTTGCACTGCAGACTGTACAGACGAGATTTAGCAGGATGTTATACTGGAGAGGGGAACGAGGAGATTTAGCAGGATGTTGCACTGGTGAGGGTACAGAGGAGATTCAACAGGATGTTGCAGTGGAGAGCTTGGAGAGGAGATTTACCAGGATGTTGCAGTGGCGAGGGTACGGAGGAGAATTAACAGGATGTTGCAGTGGAGATGTTGCAGAGGAGATTTACCAGAATGTTGCACTGGAGAGGGTACAGAGGAGATTTACCAGGATGTTAAACTAGAGATGATACAGAGAGGATTTACCAAAATGTTGCACTGCAGAGGCTACAATGGAGACTTACCAGGATATTACAGCGAGAGCATGCAGAGGAGATTTACCAGGATGTTGGAGTGGAGAGGGTACAGAGAAGATTGACCTGGATGTTGAGCAGGATATTTTGCAGAGGAGATTTACCAGTATGTCTCACTAGAGAGGTTACAGAGGATATTTACCAGGTTATTGCACTACAGAGGGTACAGAGGAGATTTACCAAGATGTTGTACTGGAGAGAGTACAGAGGAGATTTATCAGGATGTTGCACTAGAGAGGGTACAGAGGAGAATTTCCAGGATGTTGCTCTATAGAGGCTGCAGAGAGATATTGCAAGAAGTTGTACTAGCGAAATTACGGTGGAGATGTTCCAAAATGATGCAAAGGAGAGGGTACAGAAGTGAATTACCAGGATGTTGCTTCGGAGCAGGTACAGAAGAGATTTACCAGTAGTTGCACAGAAGCGGGCACAAAGAGATTTATCAGGATATTGCACTAGTCAGGGTACAGAGGAGATTTACCAGGATGTTACACTTGAGAAGTTACATCTGATATTTACCAGGATGTTGCACTGGAAAGGGTACAGAGCTGATTTTACAGCTTGTTGCACCGGAGCGGTACAGATGAGATTTACTGGGTTGATGCATTAAAAAGTGTACAGAGGAGATTTACCAGGATGTTGCATTAGAGAGGGGACAGAGGAGATTTACCAGGATGTCGCACTGCAGAGGTTATAGAGGAGATTTATGAAAATGTTGCAGTAAAGAAGGAACAGAATAGATGTTCCAGGATGATGCTCTTGAGAGTGTGCAGTGGAGATTTACCATGATGTTGCACTGGAGAGGGTATAGAGGAGATTCTCCAGGATGTCGCATTAGAAAGGGTGCAGAGTTGATTTAATAGGATGTTGAACTCGAGAGGATTCAGAGAAGATTTAGCGGATTGTTGCACTGGAGAGTGTACAGAATTGATTTACCTGGATGTTGCACTGAGAGCGTACAGTAGAGATTTACCAGGATATAGCTCTGCAGAGCGTGCAGAGGTGCTTTACAAGGATGTTGCACTGCAGATGGTACAGAGGAGTTTTACAAAAATGCTGCACTAGAGGGAGTACAGAGTAGATTTAACAGGATTTTGCACTGGAAAGTGTACAGAGGATATTTACCAGGTGTTGTACTAGAGAGTGTACAGAGGATATTTAACAGAATAGTGCACTTGAGAGGGTGCAGAGAAGGTTTACCAGAACGTTGCATTGCAGAGCGAAGAGAGGAGATTTACAAGTATGTTGCACTAGAGAGGCTGGAAAAGAGATTTACCAGGATGTTTCACTTGCGAAGGAACAGAGGAGGTTTAGCAGGATGTTGTGCTTGATAGGATTCAGATGAGATTTACCAGGATGTTGCACTGGAGAGGTTGCAGAGGAGATTAGCAGGATGGGCAATAGAGAGGGTGCGGAGGAGATTTACCAGGATGTTGCACTGCAGAGCGTGCAGAGGTGCTTTAAATGGATGTTGCACTGGAGTGTGTACAGATGAGATTTACCAGTATGTTGCACTAGAGAGGGTGCAGAGAAAATTTACCAGGGGATGTTGTACTGGACAGCTACAGAGGTGATTTACCAGGATGTTGCACTGGAGAGGTTACAGAGGAGATTTACCAGGGGATGTTGCATTATAGAGAGTATAGGTTAGATTTACCAGATTATTGCAGTAGCGAGTGTACAGAGAATATTTACCAGTATGTTGCACTGGAGAGGGTGCAGAGGAGATTTACGAGGTGTTGCACTAGAGAGGGTACAGAGAAGATTTACCACGATGTTGCACTGCAGTGGGTACAGACGAGATTTACCAGGACGTTACACTGGAAAGGGTAGCGATGAGATTTAGCAGGTTGTTGCACTGGCAAGGGTTCAGAGGAGATTCAACAGGATATTGCAGTGGAGAGGTTGCAGTGTAGATTTACCAGGGTGTTGCACTGGAGCGGGTACAGAGGAGATTTACCAGTATGTTGCACTAGAGAGGGTGCAGAGAAAATTTATCAGGGGATGTTGTACTTGACAGGGTACAGAGGTGATTTGCCAGGATGTTGCACTGGAGAGTTTACAGAGGAGATTTATCAGGGGATGTTGCACTATAGAGAATACAGGGTAGATTTACCAGAATGTTGCTCTGGAGAGTATACAGAGGAAATTCACCAGGATGTTGAAGTGGAGAGTTGCAGAAGAGATTTACCAGGTTGTTGCACTGGAGATGGTACAGAGGAGATTTACCAGGATGTTCCACTAGAGATGATACAGAGAAAATTTATCATGATGTTGCATTGGAGAGGTTACAGAAGGGATTTACCACGATGTTGCATTGGAAAGTTTACAGAGGAGATTTACCATGGGATTTTGCACTTTAGAGAATACAGGGTATATTTACCAGAATATTGCACTAGAGAGGGTACAGATGAGATTCACCAGGATGTTGCACTAGAGAGGGAGATGAGGAGATTTACTAGGATGTTGCACCAGAAAGAATGCAGAGGAGATTTACAAGAATGTTGAACTAGAGAGGGTACAGAGGTAATTTACCACGATGTTGCACTGCAGACTGTAAAGACGAGATTTACCAGGATGTTATACTGGAGAGGGGAAGGAGGAGATTTAGCAGGATGTTGCATTGGTGAGGTTACAGAGGAGATTCAACAGGATGTTGCAGTGGAGAGGTTGGAGAGGAGATTTACCAGGATGTTGCACTGGCGAGGGTAGAGAGCAGATTTAACAGGATGTTGTAGTGGAGATGTTGCAGAGGAGATTTACCAGGATGTTGCACTGGAGAGGGTACAGAGGAGATTTACCAGGATGTTAAACTAGAGATGATACAGAGAAGATTTACCAAAATGTTGCATTGCAGAGGCTACAAAGGAGACTTACCAGGATATTACAGCGAGAGCATGCAGAGGATATTTACCAGAATGTTGGAGCGGAGAGGGTACAGAGGAGATTGACCTGGATGTTGAGCAGGAGATTTTGCAGAGGAGATTTACCAGGTTATTGCACTATAGAGGGTACAGAGGAGCTTTAGCAGGATATTACACTAGAGAGGGTACAGTGGAGATTTTCCAGGATGTTCCACCAGAGAGCTACAAAGCAGATTTACCAGCATATTGCACTGGAGAGATTACAGAGGAGATTTACCAAGATGTTGTACTGGAGAGAGTACAGAGGAGATTTATCAGGATGTTGCACTAGAGAGGGTACAGAGGAGAATTTCCAAGATGTTGCTCTATAGAGGCTGCAGAGAGATATTGCAAGAAGTTGTACTAGAGAAATTACGGTGGAGATGTTCCAAAATGATGCAAAGGAGAGGGTACAGAAGTGAATTACCAGAATGTTGCTTCGGAGCAGGTACAGAAGAGATTTAACAGTTAGTTGCACAGAAGCGGACACAGATGAGATTTATCAGGATATTGCACTAGTCAGGGTACAGAGGAGATTTACCAGGATGTAACACTTGAGAAGTTACAGCTGATATTTACCAGGATGTTGCACTGGAAATGGTACAGAGCTGATATTACAGCTTGTTGCACCGGAGCGGTACAGATGAGATTTACTGGGTTGATGCACTAAAGAGTGTACAGAGGAGATTTACCAGGATGTTGCATTAGAGAGGGGACAGATGAGATTTACCAGGATGTCGCACTGCAGAGGTTATAGAGGAGATTTATGAAAATGTTGCAGTAAACAAGGAACAGAATAGATTTTCCAGGATGATGCTCTTGAGAGTGTGCAGTGGAGATTTACCATGATGTTGCACTGGAGAGGGTAAAGAGGAGATTCTCCAGGATGTTGCATTAGAAAGGCTGCAGAGGTGATTTAACAGCATGTTGAACTAGAGAGGATACAGAGAAGATTTAGCAGATTGTTGCACTGGTGAGTGTACAGAATAGATTTACCTGGATGTTGCACTGAGAGCGTGCAGTGGAGATTTACCAGGATATAGCTCTGCAGAGCGTGCAGAGGTGCTTTACAAGGATGTTGCACTGCAGATGGTACAGAGGAGTTTTACAAAAATGCTGCACTAGAGGGAGTACAGAGGAGATTTAACAGTATTTTGCACTGGAAAGTGTACAGAGGATATTTACCAGGTGTTGTACTAGAGAGTGTACAGAGGATATTTAACAGGATAGTGCACTTGAGAGGGTGCAGAGGAGGTTTACCAGAATGTTGCATTGCAGAGCGAATAGAGGAGATTTAGCAGGTTGTTGCACTGGCGAGGGTTCAGAGGAGATTCAACAGGATATTGCAGTGGAGAGGTTGCAGTGTAGATTTACCAGGGTGTTGCACTGGAGCGGGTACTGAGGAGATTTACCAGGATGTTGCACTATATATGGTGCAGATGAGATTTACCAGGATGTCGCTCTGCTGTGGGTGCAGACGAGATTTACAAAAAAGTTGCTCTAGAGAAGGTACAGAGGAAATTTTCCAGGATGATGCCTAGAGAGTGTGCAGTGGAGATTTACGAGCATGTTGCACTGGAGAGGGTATGAGGAGATTCACCTGGATGTTGCACTAGAGAGGTTAGAGACGAGATTTTACTGGATTTTCCACTAGAGAGGATTCAGAGAAGATTAAGCAGGATGTTGCACTGGAGAGGTACAGAGGAAGTTACCAGGATGTTGCACTAAGAGCGTGCAGAGAGGATTTACCAGGATATTGCTCTGCCGAGCGTGCAGAGGTGCTTTACAATGATGCTGCACTGCAGATGGTACAGAGGAGATTTTCAAAAACGTTTCACTACAGGGAGTACAGAGGGGATTAAAAGGATTTTGCACTGGAGAGTGTACAGAGGATATTTACCAGGTGTTGTCCTGGAGAGACTACTGTGTATATTTAACAGGATATTGCACTTGAGAGGTGCAGAGGACATTTAACAGAATGTTGCACTGCAAAGGGTGGAAATGAGATTTACAAGTATGTTGCATTGAGAGGGTAGAAAGGAGATTTACCAGGATGTTGCACTGGCGAAAGTACAGAGGAGGTTTAACAGGATGTTGTGCTAGAGAGGATTCAGATGAGATTTACCAGAATGTTGCAATGGAGAAGTTACAGAGGGGATTAGCAGGATGTTGCACTAGAGAACGTGCAGATAAGATTTACCAGGATGTTGAGCAGGAGATGGTAGCGAGGAGATTTACCAATATGTTGCATTAGGGAGGGTACAGAGGAGATTTCCCAGCTTATTGCACTATAGAGGGTACAGAGGCGTTTTAGCAGGATGTTACACTAGCAATGGTACAGAGGAGATTTACCAGGATGTTGCACTGCGAGCGTATGGAAGAGATTACCAGGATGTTACACTAGTGAGGGTACAGAGGTAATTTATCAGGATGTTGCAATGGAGAGGGTACGGAAGAGATTTACCAGGATGTTCCACTAGAGATGATACAGAGAAGATTTATCATGATGTTGCATTGGAGAGGTTACAGAAGAGATTTAACACGATGTTGCACTGGAGAGGTTACAGAGGAGATTTAACAGGGGATGTTGCACTTTAGAGAATACAGGGTAGATTTACCAGAATATTGCTCTAGAGAGGGTACAGAGGAGATTCACCAGGATGTTGCACTGCGAGGGTACGGAAGAGATTACCAGGATGTTACACTAGTGAGGGTACAGAGGTAATTTATCAGGATGTTGCAATGGAGAGGGTACGGAAGAGATTTACCACGATGTTGCTTTGGATAGGTTACCGAGGAGATTTACCAAGTGATGTTGCACTGCAGAAAGTACAGGGTAGATTTACCAGAATATTTCAGTAGAGACGGAACAGATGAGATTTACCAGGATTTTGCACTTGAGAGGGTGCAGAGGAGATTTACGAGAATGTTGCACTAGAGAGGGTACAGAGGAGATTTACCACAATGTTGCACTACAGTGTGTACAGACGTAATTTACCAGGAGGTTACACAGGGGAAAGTAGCGAGGATATTTAGCAGCGTGTTGCACTGGCGAGGGTACAGAGGAGATTCGACAGGATGTTCCACTAAAAATGAAACAGAGAAGATTTATCATGATGTTGCACTGGAGAGGTTACAGATGAGATTTACCAGGGGATGTTGCACTCTAGAGAATACAGGGTAGATTTACCAGAATTTTGCTCTGGAGAGTGTACAGAGGAGATTCACCAGGATGTTGCAGTGGAGAGGTTGCAGAAGAGATTTACCAGGATGTTGCACTGGAGAGGGTACAGAGGATATTTACCAGGATGTTCCACTAGAGATGATACAGAGAAGATTTATCATGATGTTGCATTGGAGAGGTTACAGAAGAGATTTACCACGATGTTGCACTGGAGAGGTTACAGAGGAGATTTAACAGGGGATGTTGCACTTTAGAGAATACAGGGTAGATTTACCAGAGTATTGCTCTAGAGAGGGTACAGAGGAGATTCACCAGGATGTTGCACTAGAGAGGATGCAGAGGAGATTTACTAGGATGTTGCACCAGAAATGATGCAGAGGAAATTTTCAAGGATGTTGCACTAGAGAGGGTGCAGAGGTGATTTATGACGATGTTGCACTGCAGAGTGTACAGTCGAGAATTGCAAGGATGTTATACTGGAGAGGGGAACGAGGAGATTTAGCAGGATGTTGCATTGGTGAGGGTACAGAGGAGATTCAACAGGATGTTGCAGTGGAGAGGTTGGATAAGAGATTTACCAGGATGTTGCACTGGCGAGGGTGCAGAGGAAATTCAACAGGATGTTGCAGTGGAGATGTTGCTGAGGAGATTTACCAGGATGTTGCACTGGAGAGGGATCAGAGGAGATTTACCAGGATGTTAAACTAGAGATGATACAGAGAAGATTTACCAGGATGTTGCTCTGGAGAGGTTACAAAGGAGACTTACCAGGATATTACAGCGAGAGCATGAAGAGGAGATTTACCAGGATGTTGCACAGCAGAGGGAAGAGAGGTGATTTACAAGGATCTTGCACTAGAGAGGGTAGAATTGAGATTTACCTGGATGTTGCACTGGCAAGGAACCGAGGATATTTAATAGGATGTTGTGCCAGAGAGGATTCAGAGGAGATTTACCAAGATGTTGCACAGGAGAGCTTGCAGAAGGGATTAGGAAGGTGTTGCGCTAGAGATTGTGCGGAGGAGATTTACCAGGATGTTGCACTGCAGACCGTGCAGATGTGATTTCCAAGGATGTTCCACTGGAGAGTGTACTGATGTGATTTACCAGTATGTTGCACTAGAGAGAGTGCAGAGGAGATTTACCAGATTGTTGCACTAGAGAGTGTACAGAGGTGATTTACCTGGATGTTGCACTGAAAGGGTACAGAAGAGGTTTACCACGATGTTGCGCTGGAAAGGTTACAGAGGAGATTTACCAGCGGATGTTGCACTTTAGAGAGTACAGAGAGTATTTACCAGAATATTGCACTGGAGAGGTTATAGTGGAGATTTACCAGGATGTTGCAATGGAGAAGTTACAGAGGGGATTAGCAGGATGTTGCACTAGAGAACGTGCAGATAAGATTTACCAGGATGTTGAGCAGGAGATGGTAGCGAGGAGATTTACCAATATGTTGCATTAGGGAGGGTACAGAGGAGATTTCCCAGCTTATTGCACTATAGAGGGTACAGAGGCGTTTTAGCAGGATGTTACACTAGCAATGGTACAGAGGAGATTTACCAGGATGTTGCACTGCGAGCGTATGGAAGAGATTACCAGGATGTTACACTAGTGAGGGTACAGAGGTAATTTATCAGGATGTTGCAATGGAGAGGGTACGGAAGAGATTTACCAGGATGTTCCACTAGAGATGATACAGAGAAGATTTATCATGATGTTGCATTGGAGAGGTTACAGAAGAGATTTAACACGATGTTGCACTGGAGAGGTTACAGAGGAGATTTAACAGGGGATGTTGCACTTTAGAGAATACAGGGTAGATTTACCAGAATATTGCTCTAGAGAGGGTACAGAGGAGATTCACCAGGATGTTGCACTGCGAGGGTACGGAAGAGATTACCAGGATGTTACACTAGTGAGGGTACAGAGGTAATTTATCAGGATGTTGCAATGGAGAGGGTACGGAAGAGATTTACCACGATGTTGCTTTGGATAGGTTACCGAGGAGATTTACCAAGTGATGTTGCACTGCAGAAAGTACAGGGTAGATTTACCAGAATATTTCAGTAGAGACGGAACAGATGAGATTTACCAGGATTTTGCACTTGAGAGGGTGCAGAGGAGATTTACGAGAATGTTGCACTAGAGAGGGTACAGAGGAGATTTACCACAATGTTGCACTACAGTGTGTACAGACGTAATTTACCAGGAGGTTACACAGGGGAGAGTAGCGAGGATATTTAGCAGCGTGTTGCACTGGCGATGGTACAGAGGAGATTCGACAGGATGTTCCACTAAAAATGAAACAGAGAAGATTTATCATGATGTTGCACTGGAGAGGTTACAGATGAGATTTACCAGGGGATGTTGCACTCTAGAGAATACAGGGTAGATTTACCAGAATTTTGCTCTGGAGAGTGTACAGAGGAGATTCACCAGGATGTTGCAGTGGAGAGGTTGCAGAAGAGATTTACCAGGATGTTGCACTGGAGAGGGTACAGAGGATATTTACCAGGATGTTCCACTAGAGATGATACAGAGAAGATTTATCATGATGTTGCATTGGAGAGGTTACAGAAGAGATTTACCACGATGTTGCACTGGAGAGGTTACAGAGGAGATTTAACAGGGGATGTTGCACTTTAGAGAATACAGGGTAGATTTACCAGAGTATTGCTCTAGAGAGGGTACAGAGGAGATTCACCAGGATGTTGCACTAGAGAGGATGCAGAGGAGATTTACTAGGATGTTGCACCAGAAATGATGCAGAGGAAATTTTCAAGGATGTTGCACTAGAGAGGGTGCAGAGGTGATTTATGACGATGTTGCACTGCAGAGTGTACAGTCGAGAATTGCAAGGATGTTATACTGGAGAGGGGAACGAGGAGATTTAGCAGGATGTTGCATTGGTGAGGGTACAGAGGAGATTCAACAGGATGTTGCAGTGGAGAGGTTGGATAAGAGATTTACCAGGATGTTGCACTGGCGAGGGTGCAGAGGAAATTCAACAGGATGTTGCAGTGGAGATGTTGCTGAGGAGATTTACCAGGATGTTGCACTGGAGAGGGATCAGAGGAGATTTACCAGGATGTTAAACTAGAGATGATACAGAGAAGATTTACCAGGATGTTGCTCTGGAGAGGTTACAAAGGAGACTTACCAGGATATTACAGCGAGAGCATGAAGAGGAGATTTATCAGGATGTTGCACAGCAGAGGGAAGAGAGGTGATTTACAAGGATCTTGCACTAGAGAGGGTAGAATTGAGATTTACCTGGATGTTGCACTGGCGAAGGAACCGAGGATATTTAATAGGATGTTGTGCCAGAGAGGATTCAGAGGAGATTTACCAAGATGTTGCACAGGAGAGCTTGCAGAAGGGATTAGGAAGGTGTTGCGCTAGAGATTGTGCGGAGGAGATTTACCAGGATGTTGCACTGCAGACCGTGCAGATGTGATTTCCAAGGATGTTCCACTGGAGAGTGTACTGATGTGATTTACCAGTATGTTGCACTAGAGAGAGTGCAGAGGAGATTTACCAGATTGTTGCACTAGAGAGTGTACAGAGGTGATTTACCTGGATGTTGCACTGAAAGGGTACAGAAGAGGTTTACCACGATGTTGCGCTGGAAAGGTTACAGAGGAGATTTACCAGCGGATGTTGCACTTTAGAGAGTACAGAGAGTATTTACCAGAATATTGCACTGGAGAGGTTATAGTGGAGATTTACCAGGATGTTGTGCTAGAGAGGGTGCTGAAGGGATTTGCTAGGATGTTGCACTAGAATGGATGCAGAGGAGATTTACGAGGATGATGCAAAAGAGAGGGGACAGAGGAGATTTACCACGATGCTGCACTGCAGAGGGTACAAACGAGATTTACCAGGAATTTACACTGGAGATGGTAGCGAGGAGATTTAGCAGGTTGTTTCACTGGCGAGGGCACAGTGGAGATTGAACAGGTTGTTGCAGTGGAGAAGTTGCAGAGGAGATTTACTAGGATGTTGCACTGGAGAGAGTACAAAGGAGATTTACCAGGATGTTCCACTAGAGATGATACAAAGAAGGTTTACCAGGATGTTGCACCGGAGAGGTTACAAAGGAGACTTTCCAGGATATTACACCAAGAGCTTGCAGAGGAGATTCACCAGGATATGGAGTGGAGAGGGTACAGAGGAGATTTACCAGTATGTTGCACTGAGAGAGTATAGCGGAGATTTACAAGGTTATTGCACTATAGAGGGTACAGAGGTGTTTTAACATGATGTTACACTAGAGAGGGTACAGACGAGATATTCCAGGATGTTGCACTAGAGATCTACAGACGAGATTTACCAGCATGTTGCATTGGAGAGATTAGAGAGGAGATTTACCAGGATGTTGCATTGGAGAGGGTAGAGAGAAGATTTATCAGGATGTTGCACTAGAGAGGATACAGAGGAGATATTCCAGGATGTTGCTCTAGAGAGGGTGCAGCGGAGATTTAGCAGGATGCTACACTGGATAGAGTAAAGAGGAGATTTACCAGGATGTTGCACTAGAGTATGTACAGAGGAGATTTAACAGGATGTTGCATTTGAGAGGGAACAGAGGAGATTTACCAGGATGTTCCACTAAAGAGGATACAGAGAAGATTTACCAGAATATTGCACTGGAGAGGGTAAAGTTGAGATTTACCAGAATGTTGCACCAAGAGCGTGCAGAAAATCTGTACCAAAATGTTGGACTGGAGGGGGTACAGAGGAAATTTACCAGGATGTTCCTGTGGAGTGGGTACAGAGGAGATTTAACAGGAAGTTGCACTGGAGAGGGTACAGAGGAGATTTACCAGGCTATTGCACTGCAGATGATACAGACGAGTTTTACCAGGATGTAACACTAGGGAGGGTACAGAGGAGATTTCTCAGATGTTACATTAGAGAGGGTACAGTGGAGATTTACTAGGATGTTGCACCAGATAGGATAGAGATGAGATTTACTAAGATGTGGCCTTCGGTTGGTACAGAGGAGATTCTCCAGAATGTTCCACCAGACAGGTTACAGAGGAGATTGACAACAATGTTGCACTAGTGAGTATACAGAAGAAAATTACCAGGATATTGCAGAGAGGTTACAAAGGAGATTTACCAGGATGTTGTAGGGAGAGGGTGCAAAGGACATTTAAAAATATGTTGCACTGGCGATGGTACAGTGGAGATTTATTAGGATGTTGCTCTAGAGAGGATGCAGAGATGATTTACTAGGTAGTTGCATTGGAGGGGTTACAGAGGAGATTTTCAGGATATTGCACTAGACATGGTACAGAGACATATAGCAGGATGTTGTACTAGAGAAGTACGGCGGAGATTTACCAAGATGTTGCACTGGAGAAGGTACCGAGTTGATTTACCAGGATGTTGCATCAGAGCAGATGCAGAGGCGATTTACCAGTGTGTTACACTGGAAATGTTACAGGGGTGATTTACCAGGATATTGCATTAGACAGGTTACGAAGGAGATTTACCAGGATCTTGCACTTCAGAAGTTACAGCGGATATTTACCAGGATGTTGCACTGGAGAGTGTACGGAGGTGATTTTCCAGCTTGTTGTACCAGAGCGGTAAAGTTGAGATTTACCAGGTTGATGCACTAAAGAGTGCACAGAGGAGGTTTACGAGGATGTTGCACTAGAGAGGGTGCAGATGAGATTTACCAGTATGTCGCAGTGCAGAGGGTACAGACGAGATTTACAAATAAGTTGCACTAGAGAAAGTACAGAGGAGATTTTCCAGGATGATGCCTCGAGAGGGTGCAGTGGAGATTTACCAGCATGTTGCACTTGGGAGGGTATGAGGAGGTTCAACAGGATGTTGCACTAGAGAGGTTACAGAGGAGATTTAACTGAATGTTCCACTAGAGAGGATTCAGAGAAGATTAAGCAGGATGTTGCACTGGAGAGGGTACAGAGGAGAGTTACCAGGATGTTGCACTAAGAGCGTGCAGAGGAGATTTACCAGGATATTGCTCTGCCGAGCGTGCAGAGGTGCTTTACAATGATGTTGCACTGCAGGTGGTACAGAGGAGTTTTACAAAAATGTTTCACTACAGGGAGTACAGAGGAGGTTAAAAGGATTTTGCACTTCAGAATGTACAGAGGATATTAACCAGGTGTTGTCCTGGAGAGTGTAATGAGTATATTGAACAGTATATTGCACTTGAGAGGTGCAGAGGACATTTAACTGAATGTTGCACTGCAGAGGGTAGAGATGAGATGTACAAGTATGTTTCTCTAGAGAGGGTAGAACGGATATTTACCAGGATGTTGCACTGGCGAAGGAACAGTGGAGGTTTAACAGGATGTTGTGCTAGAGACGTTCCGATGAGATTTACTAGGATGTTGCACTGGAGTGGTTACAGAGGAGATTAGCAGGATGTTGCACTAGAGAAGGTGCAGAGTAGATTTACCAGGATGTTGAGCAGGAGATGGTAGAGAGGAGATTTACCACTATGTTGCTCTGGAGAGGTTACCAAGGAGATTTACCAGGTGATTTTGCAGTGTAGAAAGTACAGGGTAGATTATCCAGAATATTTCAGTAGAGAGGGAACAGAGGAGATTTACCAGGATGTTGCACTTGAGAGGGTGCAGTGGAGATTTACGAGGATGTTGCACTAGAGAGTGTACAGAGGAGATTTAATACGATGTTGCACTGCAGTGGGTACAGACGAAATTTACCAGGACGTTACACAGGGGAGAGTAGCGAGGATATTTATCAAGTTGTTGCACGGGCGAGGGTACAGAGGAGATTCGACAGGATGTGCCACTAAAAATTAAACAGAGAAGATTTATCATGATGTTGCACTGGAGAGGTTACAGATGAGATTTACCAGGGGATGTTGCACGATAGAGAATACAGTGTAGATTTACCAGAATATTGCTCTGGAGAGTGTACAGAGGAGATTCACCAGGATGTTGCAGTGGAGAGGTTGCAGAAGAGATTTACCAGGATGTTGCACTGGAGAGGGTATAGAGGAAATTTACCAGGATGTTCCACTAGAGATGATACAGAGAAGATTTATCATGATGTTGCATTGGAGAGGTTACAGAAGAGATTTACCACGATGTTGCACTGGAGAGTTTACAGAGGAGATTTACCAGGGGATGTTGCACTATAGAGAATACAGGGTAGATTTACCAGAAAATTGATCTGGAGAGTATACAGAGGAGATTCACCAGGATGTTGAAGTGGAGAGTTGCAGAAGAGATTTACCAGGTTGTTGCACTGGAGATGGTACAGAGGAGATTTACCAGGATGTTCCACTAGAGATGATACAGAGAAAATTTATCATGATGTTGCATTGGAAAGGTTACAGAAGAGATTTACCACGATGTTGCACTGGAGAGTTTACAGAGGAGATTTACCATGTGATATTGCACTTTAGTGAATACAAGGTATATTTACCAGAATATTGCTCTAGAGAGGGTACAGAGAAGATTCACCAGGATGTTGCACTGGAGAGGGTATGAGGAGATTCAGCTGGAGGATGCACTGGAGAGGTTAGAGACGAGTATTTACTGGATATTCCACTAGAGAGGATTCAGAGAAGATAAAGCAGGATGTTGCATTGGAGAGGTACGGAGGAGAGTTACCAGGATGTTGCACTACGAGCGTGCAGAGGAGATTTACCAGGATATTGCTCTGCCGAGCGTGCAGAGGTGCTTTACAATGATGTTGCACTGCAGGTGGTACAGAGGAGTTTTACAAAAATGTTTCACTACAGGGAGTACAGAGGAGGTTAAAAGGATTTTGCACTTCAGAATGTACAGAGGATATTAACCAGGTGTTGTCCTGGAGAGTGTAATGAGTATATTGAACAGTATATTGCACTTGAGAGGTGCAGAGGACATTTAACTGAATGTTGCACTGCAGAGGGTAGAGATGAGATGTACAAGTATGTTTCTCTAGAGAGGGTAGAACGGATATTTACCAGGATGTTGCACTGGCGAAGGAACAGTGGAGGTTTAACAGGATGTTGTGCTAGAGACGTTCCGATGAGATTTACTAGGATGTTGCACTGGAGTGGTTACAGAGGAGATTAGCAGGATGTTGCACTAGAGAAGGTGCAGAGTAGATTTACCAGGATGTTGAGCAGGAGATGGTAGAGAGGAGATTTACCACTATGTTGCTCTGGAGAGGTTACCAAGGAGATTTACCAGGTGATTTTGCAGTGTAGAAAGTACAGGGTAGATTATCCAGAATATTTCAGTAGAGAGGGAACAGAGGAGATTTACCAGGATGTTGCACTTGAGAGGGTGCAGTGGAGATTTACGAGGATGTTGCACTAGAGAGTGTACAGAGGAGATTTAATACGATGTTGCACTGCAGTGGGTACAGACGAAATTTACCAGGACGTTACACAGGGGAGAGTAGCGAGGATATTTATCAGGTTGTTGCACTGGCGAGGGTACAGAGGAGATTCGACAGGATGTGCCACTAAAAATTAAACAGAGAAGATTTATCATGATGTTGCACTGGAGAGGTTACAGATGAGATTTACCAGGGGATGTTGCACGATAGAGAATACAGTGTAGATTTACCAGAATATTGCTCTGGAGAGTGTACAGAGGAGATTCACCAGGATGTTGCAGTGGAGAGGTTGCAGAAGAGATTTACCAGGATGTTGCACTGGAGAGGGTATAGAGGAAATTTACCAGGATGTTCCACTAGAGATGATACAGAGAAGATTTATCATGATGTTGCATTGGAGAGGTTACAGAAGAGATTTACCACGATGTTGCACTGGAGAGTTTACAGAGGAGATTTACCAGGGGATGTTGCACTATAGAGAATACAGGGTAGATTTACCAGAAAATTGATCTGGAGAGTATACAGAGGAGATTCACCAGGATGTTGAAGTGGAGAGTTGCAGAAGAGATTTAACAGGTTGTTGCACTGGAGATGGTACAGAGGAGATTTACCAGGATGTTCCACTAGAGATGATACAGAGAAAATTTATCATGATGTTGCATTGGAAAGGTTACAGAAGAGATTTACCACGATGTTGCACTGGAGAGTTTACAGAGGAGATTTACCATGTGATATTGCACTTTAGTGAATACAAGGTATATTTACCAGAATATTGCTCTAGAGAGGGTACAGAGAAGATTCACCAGGATGTTGCACTGGAGAGGGTATGAGGAGATTCAGCTGGAGGATGCACTGGAGAGGTTAGAGACGAGTATTTACTGGATATTCCACTAGAGAGGATTCAGAGAAGATAAAGCAGGATGTTGCATTGGAGAGGTACGGAGGAGAGTTACCAGGATGTTGCACTAAGAGCGTGCAGAGGGGATTTACCAGGATATTGCTCTGCCGAGCGTGCAGAGGTGCTTTACAATGATGCTGCACTGCAGATGGTAAAGAGGAGATGTTCAAAAATGTTTCACTACAGGGAGTACAGAGGGGATTAAAAGGATTTTGCACTGGAGAGTGTACAGAGGATATTTACCAGATGTTGTCCTGGAGAGAGTACTGTGTATATTTAACAGGATATTGCACTTGAGAGGTGCAGAGGACATTTAACAGAATGTTGCACTGCAGAGGGTGGAGATGAGATTTACAAGTATGTTGCACTAGAGAGGGGAGAAATGAGATTTACCAGGATGTTGCACTGGCGAAAGAACAGAAGAGGTTTAACAGGATGTTGTGCTAGAGAGGATTTAGAGGAGATTTACCAGGATGTTGCAATGGAGAAGTTACAGAGGAGATTAGCAGGATGTTGCACTAGAGAACGGGCAGATAAGATTTACCAGGATGTTGAGCAGGAAATGGTAGAGAGGAGATTTACCAATATGTTGCATTAGAGAGGGTACAGAGGAGATTATCCAGCTTATTGCACTATAGAGGGTACAGGGGCGTTTTAGAAGGATGTTACACTAGCAATGGTAAAGAGGAGATTTACCAGGATGTTGCACTAGTGAGGTTAAAGAGTTGATTTATCAGGATGTTGCAATAGAGAGGGTATGGAAGAGATTTACCACGATGTTGCTTTGGATAGGTTACCGAGGAGATTTACCAAGTGAAGTTGCACTGCAGAAAGTACAGGGTAGATTTACCAGAATATTTCAGTAGAGTGGGAACAGATGAGATTTACCAGGATTTTGCACTTGAGAGGGTGCAGAGGAGATTTACGAGACTGTTTCACTAGAGAGGGTACGGAGGAGATTTACCACAATGTTGCACTGCAGTGTGTACAGACGTAATTTACCAGGAGGTTACACAGGGGAGAGTAGCGAGGATATTTAGCAGCTTGTTGCAATGGCGATGGTACAGAGGAGATTCTACAGGATGTTCCACTAAAAATGAAACAGAGAAGATTTATCATGATGTTGCACTGGAGAGGTTACAGATGAGATTTACCAGGGGATGTTGCACTCTAGAGAATATAGGGTAGATTTACCAGAATATTGCTCTGGAGAGTGTACAGAGGAGATTCACCAGGATGTTGCAGTGGAGAGGTTGCAGAAGAGATTTACCAGGATGTTGCACTGGAGAGGGTACAGAGGAGATTTACCAGGATGTTCCACTAGAGATGATACAGAGAAGATTTATCATGATGTTACATTGGAGAGGTTACAGAAGAGATTTACCACGATGTTGCACTGGAGAGGTTACAGAGGAGATTTAACAGGGGATGTTGCACTTTAGAGAATACAGGGTAGATTTACCAGAATATTGCTCTAGAGAGGGTACAGAGGAGATTCACCAGGATGTTGCACTAGAGAGGGTGCAGAGGAGATTTACTAGGATGTTGCTCCAGAACGGATGCAGAGGACATTTACAAGGATGTTGCACTAGAGAGGGTACAGAGGTGATTTACCACGATGTTGCACTGCAGAGTGTACAGTCGAGATTTACAAGGATGTTATACTGGAGAGGGTACAGAGGAGATTCAAAAGGATGTTGCAGTGGAGAGGTTGGAGAAGAGGTTTACCAAGATGTTGCACTGGCGAGGGTACAGAGGACATTCAACAGGATGTTGCAGTGGAGATGTTGCAGAAGAGATTTACCAGGATGATGCATTGGAGAGGGTACAGAGGAGATTTACCAGGATGTTAAACTAGAGATGATATAGAGAAGATTTACCAGGATGTTGCACTGGAGAGTTTACAAAGGAGACTTACCAGGATATTACAGCGAGAGCATGAAGAGGATATTCACCAGGATGTTGGAGTGGAGAGGGAACAAAGGAGATGGAACTGGATGTTGAGCAGGAGATTTTGCAGAGGGTATTTACCAGTATGTCTCATTAGAGAGGTTACAGAGGAGATTTACCAGGTTATTGCACTATAGAGGGTACAGAGGAGTTTTAGCAGGATATTACACTAGAGAGGGTACAGAGGAGATTTTCCAGGATGTTCCACTAGAGAGCTACAAAGGAGATTTACCAGCATATTGCACTGGAGAGATTACAGAGGAGATTTATCAGGATTTTGCACTAGAGAGGGTACAGAGGAGAATTTACAGGATGTTGCACTATAGAGACTGCAGAGAGATATAACATGAAGTTGTACTAGAGAAATTACGGCGGAGATTTATCAAGATGATGCAATGGAGAGGGTACAGAAGTGAATTACCAGGATGTTGCTTCGGAGCAGGTACAGAAGAGATTTACCAGCATGTTGCACAGGAGCGGGCACAGATGAGAATTATCTGGATATTGCACTAGTCAGGGTACAGCGGAGATTTACCAGGATGTTACACTTGAGAAGTTACAGCGGATATTTACCAGGATGTTGCACTGCCAAGGGTACAGAGCTGATTTTCCAGCTTGTTGCACCGTAGCGGTACAGATGAGATTTACTGGGTTGATGCACTAAAGAATGTACAGCGGAGATTTACCAGGATGTTGCATTAGAGAGGGGGCAGAGGAGAATTACCAGGATGTCGCACTTCTGAGGTTAAAGAGGAGATTTACAAAAATGTTGCAGTAAAGAAGGAACAGAGGATATTTTCCAGGATGATGCTCTTGAGAGTGTGCAGTGGAGATTTACCATGATGTTGCACTGGAGCGGGTACAGATGAGATTCACCAGGATGTTGCATTAGAGAGGGTGCAGAGGTTATTTAACAGGATGTTCAACTAGAGAGTTTACAGAGAAGATTTAGCAGGATGTTGCACTGGAGAGTGTAAAGAATAGATTTACCTGGATGTTGCACTGAGAGCGTGCAAAGGAGATTTACCAGCAGAGATTTCAGAGGAGATTTACCAGGATGTTGCACTGGAGAGAGTACAGAGGAGATGTATCAGGATGTTGCACTAGAGATGGTACAGAGGAGATTTTACAGGATGTTACTCTAAGAACAGATGAACATAAGAATTAGGAACAGGAGTAGGCCATCTAGCCCCTCGAGCCGGCTCCACCATTCAATAAAATCATGACTGATCTGGTCGTGGACTCAGCTCCCCTTACCCTCCCTCTCCCCGTAACCCTTAATTCCCTTATTACTTCAATATCTGTCTATCTTTGACTTGAAAACATTTAATGAGCCAGCCTCAACTGCTTCCTTGGGCAGAGAATTCCACAGATTCACAATCCTGTGGGAGAACAAATTGTTTCTCAACTCGGTTTTAAATTGGTTCCTCCATATTTTGACGCTGTGCCCCCTAATGCTAGTCTCCCCCACTATCTTGTCTCTCCTTTTCATGATTTTAAATGTTTCTATAAGATCAGTCATCATCCTGTTGAACTCCGAGGAGTAAAAACCCAGTCTACTCAATCTATCATCATAAGGTAACCCTCTCTTTTCTCGAATCAGCCTAGTGAATCGTCTCTGTACCCCTTCCAAAGCTCGTATATCCTTCCTACAGTAAGGTGACCAAAACTGCACGCAGTACTGCGGGTGCGACCTTAGCAATACGTTATACACTTGCAGCAACACCTCCCTGCTTTTGTGCTCCATACCTTTTGCAATGAAGGCCAACATTCCATTTGCCTTCCTGATTACCTGCTGCACCTGCAAACTAACCTTTTGATATTCATGCACAAGAACGCCCAGGTCCCTCTGCACCACAGCATGTTGTAATTTCTCCCCATTCAAATAATATTCCCTTTTACTGTTTTTTTTTTCCCAAGGTGGATGACCTCACACTTCCCGACATTGTCTTCCATCTGCCAAATTTTTGCCCATTCGCTTAACCTATCCAAATCTCCTTGCAGCCTTTCTGACTCCCCTACACAAACCGCTTTCCCACTAATCTTAGTGTTATCTGCAAATTTTCTTACACTACACTCTGTCCCCTCTTCCCGGTCATCTATGTATATTGTAAACAGTTGTGGTCACAGCACTGATCCCTGTGGCACAGCATTAACCATTGATTTCCAACCCGAAAAGGACCCATTTAACCCGACTCTTTGTTTTCTGTTCGCCAGCCAATTCTCTATCCATGCTAATACATTTCTTCTGACTCCGCGTACCTTTAACTTCTGCTAGTAACTTTTTGTGTGGCACCTTATCGAATGTCTTTTAGAAATCTAAATACACCACATCCATCGGTACACCACTATCCACCATGCTCGTTATATCCTCAAAGAATTCCAGTTAAAAATGATTTCCCTTTCATGAATCCATGCTGCGTCTGCTTGATTGCTCTATTCCTATCCAGATGTCCCACACTTTCTTCCTTAATGATAGTTTCAAGCATTTTCCCTATTACAGATGCTAAACTAACCGTCCTATAAATACCTGCCTTTTGCCTGCGCACTTGTTTAAACAGAGGCGTTACATTAGCTGCTCTCCAATCCGGTGGTGCCTCCCCAGAGTCCAGAGAATGTTGGTAGATTATAACAAATGCATCTAGAGAGGGAGAAGTGGAGATTTACCAGGATGCTGCAATGGAGAGAGTATAGAGCAGATTTACCAGGAGGTTGCACTAGAGAGGGTATAGAGGAGATTTAATAGGATGATGCACTAGAGAGGAAAAAGAGGAGATTTACCACGATAATGCGCTAGAGATGATACAGAGAAGATTTCCCATAACGTTGCACTGGAGAGGGTACAGAATAGATTTACTTGGAATTTTCAGCGAGAGCATGCAGAGGAGCTTTAGCAGGATGTTGGACTGGAGGGGGTACAGAGGAGATTTACCAGGATGTTTCAGTGGTGTGGGTACAGAGGAGATTTACCAGGATGTTGCACTGGAGATGGTACAGAGGAGATTTACAAGGTATTGCACTGCAGAGGATACAGAGGAGTTTTAACAGGATGTTACACTAGAGAAGGTACAGGGGAGATTTACCAGGATGTTATACTAGAGAGGGTACTGATGAGATTTACCAAGATGTTGCACCACAGAGGATAAAGACGAGATTTACTAGGATGTGTCCCTGGGAGGGTACAGAGGAGATTCACCAGAATGTTCCACCAGACAGGGTACAGAGGAGATTTACCAGAATGTTGCACTAGTGAGGATACAATGGAAATTTGCCAGGATATTGCAGAAAGGATACAACGGAAATTTACCAGGATGTTGTAGGGAGAGGATGCAAAGGACATTTAAAAGGATGTTGCACTGGCGAAGGTACAGAGAGGATGCATAGGAGATTTACTAGGTAGTTGCACTGGAAGGGTTGCAGAGGAGATTTTCCAGAATGTTGCATCGGAGCACGTGCAGAGGATATTTACCAGCATGTTGCACTTGAGAGGATATTGCAGTGGAAAGAATATGAGGAGATTTACCAGGATGTTTCACTGGAGCGTATCCAAATGAGATTTACCAGGATATTGCACTAGACAGGATACAGGGGAGATTTATCAGGTTGTTGTACTGAAGCGGTACAGATGACATTAACCTATATATTGCACTAGACAGGGTAAAGAGGAGATTTACCAGGATGTTGCACTTGAGAAATTACTGCGGATATTTTCTAGGATGTTGCACTGGAGAGGGTACAGAGGTGATTTTCCAGCTTATTGCAACGGAGCGGTACAGATGAAATTTACCAGGTTGATGCACTAAAGACTGTACAGAGAAGTTTTCCCAGATTGTTGCACTAGAGAGGGTGCAGAGGAGATTTACCAGGATGTCGCACTGCCAAGGGTACAGAGGAGATTTACAAAAATGTTGCACTAGAGAAGGTAGATGGCTGATTTTCCAAGATGACGCTCTAGAGAGGGTACAGAGCAGATTTAACAGGATGTTGCACTAGAGAGACAACAGTGGAGACTTACCAGGATATTGTACTAGAGAGGATACAGAGTAGATTTACCAAAATGTTGCACTGGAGACGGTACAGATGAGATTTACCAGGACGTTACACTAGAGAGGGTAGAGAGGAGATTTACCATGATGTTGAACTGCAGAGGATATAGACGAGATTTACAAGGATGTCGCCCTGCGAGGGTACAGAGGAGAGTCACCCGAATGTTCCACCAGACAGGGTACAGAGGAGATTCCAGGATGTTACATTGGAGAGGGTAGATTTAGCAGGTTGTTGCACTGGCGAAGGTACAGAGGAGATTCAACAGGATGTTGCAGTGGGGAGGTTGCAGAGGAAATTTACCAGGATGTTCCACTAGAGATGATGCAGAGAAGATTTACCAGGATGTTGCACTGGAGAGGGTACAGAAGAAATTTACCACGATGTTGCACCTCAGAAGTTACAGATGAGATTTACGAGGAGATGTTGAACTGTTGTGAATACAGGGAAGATTTACCAGAGTATTGCACTAGAGAGGGTACAGAGGAGATTTATCAGGATGTTGCACCAGAGAGGGGGTAGAGGAGATTTACTAGGATGTTGCACTAGAAAGGATGCAGTGGCGATTTACAAGGATGTTGCACTAGAGAGGGTACAGAGGAGATTTACCAAGATGTTGCACTGCAGAGTGTACAGACGAGATTTACCAGGTTATACCTCTAGAGATGATACAGATAAGATTTACCATAATGTTGCACTGGAGAGGTTACAAAGGAGACTTACCAGGATATTAAACCGAGAGTGTGCAGAGGAGATTTACCAGGACGTTGGAGTGGACAGGGTACATAGGAGATTTACCTGGATGTTGAGCAGGAGATGTTATTAGGAGATTTACCAGTATGTTGCACTAAAGAGGGTACACAGGAGATTTACTAGGTTATTGCACTATAGAGGGTATAGAGGAGTTCATCAGGATGTTGCACCAGAGATTGTGCAGAGGTAATTTACCAGGATGTTGCACTGCAGCGCGTGCAGAGCTGATTTACAAGGATGTTGCACTGGAGAGTCTACAGATGAGATGTACCAGTATGTTGCAATAGAAAGGGTGCAGAGGAGATTTACCAGCATGTTGCACTGGAGATGTTACAGAGGAGATTTACCAAGGGATGTTGCACTTTTGAGAGTACTGGTTATATTTACCAGAATATTGCATTGAGAGGGTACAGAGGAGATTTACCAGCATGTTGCACTAGAGAGGGTGCAGAGGAGATTTACTAGGATATTTTATTAGAAAGGATGCAGAGCAGATTTACAAGGATGTTACACTAGAGAGGGTACAGAGGAAATTTACCACGATGTTGCATTGCAGAGTGTACAGACGAGATTTAGCAGGATGTTACACCGGAGAGGTAGCGAGGAGATTTAGCACGTTGTTGCACTAGCGATGGTACAGAGGATATTCAACAGGATGTGGCAGTGGAGAGGTTGCAGAATAGGTTAACCAGGATGTTACACTGGAGAGGGTACAGAGGAGATTCATCAGGATGTTCCTCTAGAGATGATACAGAGAAGAATAACCAGGATGTTGCACTGGAGTGGTTACAAAGGTGACTTACCAGGATATTACACCTGGAGCGTGCAGAGGAGATTTACCAGGAATTTGAAGTGGAGAGGGTACAGAAGAGATTTACCTGGATGTTGAACAGGAGATGGTACAAAGGAGATTGACCAGTATGTTGCACTAGACAGGGTATAGAGGAGATTTACCAGGTTATTGCACTATAGACGGTGCAAGGAGTTTTAGCAGGATGTTACACTAGAGAGGGTACAGAGGAGAGTATCTAGGATGTTCCACTAGAGAGCTACAGAGGAGATTTACCAGGATGTTGCAATGGAGATATTACAGAGGATATTTACCAGGATGTTGCACCGGAGAGGTTACAGAGGTGAATAATCAGGATGTTGCACTAGAGAGGCTACAGAGGAGATTTTCCAGGATGTTGCACTAGAGATGGTGCAGAGGAGATTTACTAGGATATTGTACTAGAAAGGATGCAGAGCAGATTTACAAGGATGTTGCACTAGACAGGGTACAGAGGAAATTTACCACGATGTTGCACTGCAGAGTGTACAGACGAGATTTTGCAGGATGTTAACCGGAGAGGTAGCGAGGAGATTTAGCACGTTGTTGCACTAGCGACGGTGCAGAGGATATTCAACAGGATGTGGCAGTGGAGAGGTTGCAGAAGAGATTAGTTAACCAAGATGTTACACTGGAGTGGGTACAGAGGAGATTCACCAGGATGTTCCACTAGAGATGATACAACTCAGATTTACCAGGATGTTGCACTGGAGTGGTTACAAAGGTGACTTACCAGGATATTACACCTGGAGCGTGCAGAGGAGATTTACCAGGAATTTGAAGTTGAGAGGGTACAGAAGAGATTTACCTGGATGTTGAACAGGAGATGGTACAAAGGAGATTGACCAGTATGTTGCACTAGACAGGGTATAGAGGAGATTTACCAGGTTATTGCACTATAGACGGTGCAAGGAGTTTTAGCAGGATGTTACACTAGAGAGGGTACAGAGGAGAGTATCTAGGATGTTCCACTAGAGAGCTACAGAGGAGATTTACCAGGATGTTGCAATGGAGATATTACAGAGGATATTTACCAGGATGTTGCACCGGAGAGGTTACAGAGGTGAATAATCAGGATGTTGCACTAGAGAGGCTACAGAGGAGATTTTCCAGGATGTTGCACTAGAGATGGTGCAGAGGAGATTTACTAGGATATTGTACTAGAAAGGATGCAGAGCAGATTTACAAGGATGTTGCACTAGACAGGGTACAGAGGAAATTTACCACGATGTTGCACTGCAGAGTGTACAGACGAGATTTTGCAGGATGTTAACCGGAGAGGTAGCGAGGAGATTTAGCACGTTGTTGCACTAGCGACGGTGCAGAGGATATTCAACAGGATGTGGCAGTGGAGAGGTTGCAGAAGAGATTAGTTAACCAAGATGTTACACTGGAGTGGGTACAGAGGAGATTCACCAGGATGTTCCACTAGAGATGATACAACTCAGATTTACCAGGATGTTGCACTGGAGTGGTTACAAAGGAGACTTACGAGGATATTACACCGGGAGCGTGCAGAGGCGATTTACCAGAAGTTGAAGTGGAGAGGGTAAAGAAGCGATGTACCTGGATGTTGAACAGGAGATGAAACAAAGGAGATTGTCCAGTATGTTGCACTAGACATGGTATAGAGGAGATTTACCAGGTTATTGCATTATAGACGGTGCAAGGGGTTTTAGCAGGATGTTACACCAGGGAGGGTACAGAGGAGATTTTCCAAGTTGTTCCACTAGAGAGCTACAGAGGAGATTTACCAGGATGTTGCACTGGAGAGATTACAGAGGATATTTACCAGGAGGTTGCACTGGAGAGATTACAGAGAAGAATAATCAGGATGTTGCACTATAGAGGGTACAGAGGAGATTTTCCAGGATGTTGCTCTAGAGAGGATGCAGTGGAGATTTACCAGGATGTTGCACTGGAGAAGGTACAGAGGAGTATTATCAGGAGGTTGCACTAGAGAGGGTACAGAGTAGATTTAACAGGATGTTGCACTAGAGAGACAACAGAGAAGACATACCAGGATATTGTACTAGAGAGGATACAGAGAAGATTTACCAAAATGTTGCACTGGAGACGGTACAGAGGAGATTTACCAGGACGTTACACTAGAGAGGGTAGAGAGGAGATTTACCATGATGTTGAACTGCAGAGGATATAGACGAGATTTACAAGGATGTCGCCCTGCGAGGGTACAGAGGAGATTCACCCGAATGTTCCACCAGACAGGGTACAGAGGAGATTTACCAGAATGTTGCACTAGTGCGGGTACAGAGAAAATTTACCACGATATTGCAGAGAGGTTACAACGGAGATTTATCAGGATGTTGTAGGGAAGGGTGCAAAGGACATTTAAAAGGATGTTGCACTGGCGAAGGTACAGAGGCGATTTAACAGCATGTTGCGCTAGAGACGATGCAGAGGAGATTTACTAGGTAGTTGCACTGGATGGGTTACAAAGGAGATTTACCAGGATATTGCACTAGACTGGGTACAGAGATATATAGCAGGATGTCGCACTAGAGTCGTTATGGCGGAGATTTACCAAGATGTTACACTGAAGAGCATACAGAGGTGTTTTACCAGAATGTTGCAACGGAGCAGCTACGGAGGAGATTTACCAGCATTTTGCACTGGAGAGTGTCCAGGGGAGATTCATCAGATGTTGCACTGGAAAGAATATAGAGGAGATTTACTTGTATGTTGCACTGGATTGGGTACATATGTGCTTTACTAGGATATTGTACAAGACAGGGTACAGATTAGATTTACCAGGATATTGCACTTGAGAATTAAAGCCTATATTTACTAGGTTGATGCACTAAAGAGTGTACAGAGGAAATTTACCTGGATGTTGAACTAGAGAGAATGCAGAGGAGATTTATCAGGATGTCGCACTGCAGAGGTTATAGAGGAGATTTACAGAAATGTTGCAGTAGAGAAGGTACAGGGGAGATTTTCCAGGATGATGCTATAGAGATGGTGCAGCGGAGTATTACCAGGATGTTGCACTGGAGAGGGTGCTGAGGAGATTCACCAGGATGTTGCACTAGAGACTGTACAGAGGAGATTTAACAGGATGTTCCACTAGAGAGGATACAGAGAAGATTTAGCAATATGTTGCACTGGAGAGAGTACAGAGGAGATTTACCAGGATGTTGCACTGTGAGCGTGCAGAGGAGATTTACCATCATTTGGACTGCAGAGTGGGCAGAGGTGATTAACAAGGATGTTGCACTGCAGATGGTACAGACGAGATTTACAAAAATGTTGCAATAGAGGGAATACAGAGGAGATTTAACAGGATTTTGCACTGGAGAGGGTACAGAGGATATTTACCAGGATGTTGTACTTGTGAGTGTACAGGGGATATTTAACATGATATTGCACTTGAGAGGGTGCAGAGGAGATTTACCAGGTGAAGTTGCACTGTAGAGAGTACAAGTTAGATTTATCACAATATTGGACTAGAGAGGGTACAGAGGAGTTTTACCAGAATGTTGCCCTAGAGAGGCTACAGAAGAGATTTACCAGGACGTTACACTGGAGATGGTAGCGAGGAGATTTAGCAGGTTGTTGCACTGGCGAGGGTACAGAGGAGATTCAACAGGATGTTGAATTTGAGAGGTTGTAGTGGAGATTTACCAGGATGTTGCACTGGAGAGGGTAAAGAGGAGATTTACCAGGATGTTCCACTAGAGATGATACAGAGAAGTTTTACCAGGATGTTGCATTGGACAGATTACAAAGGAGACTTACCAGGATATTACACTGAGAGCGTGCAGAGGAGATTTACCAGCATTTTGGAGTGGAGAGGTACAGAGGGGATTTATCTGGATGTTGACCAGAAGATGGTACATCGGGGTTTTAGCAGGATGTTACTCTACTGATGGTACAGAGGAAACTTTCCAGTATGTTCCACTAGAGAGCTATAGAGGAGCTTTACCAGCATGTTGCACTGGAGAGATTACAGTGGAGATTACAAGGATGTTGCACTGGAGAGAGTATAGAGGTGATTTATCAGACTTTTGCACTGGAGAGTGTACAGAGGAGATTTTACAGCATGTTGCTCTAGAGAGGGTGCAATGGAGATTTACCAGGATGTTGCACTGGAGAGAATACAGAGGATAATTATCAGGAGGTTGTACTAGAGAGGGTACAGAATCGATTTAACAGGATGTTGCACTAGAGAGATAAGAGAGGAGATTTACCAGGATGATCCACTAGTGAGGATACAAAGAAGATTTACCAGAATGTTGCACTTGAGAGGGTACAGAGGAGATTTACAAGTTTGTTGCACCGAGAGCGTGCAGATGAGCTTTACCAGGATGTTGGACTGGCGAGGGTACAGAGGAGATTAGCAGGATGTTGTTCTTGAGAAGGTGCAGAAAAGATTTACCACGATGTTGCACTGCAGAGCGTGCAGAGGTGATTTAAAAGGTTTTTGCACAGGCGAGTTTACAGATGAGATTAAACAGTATGTTGCACTAGAGAGGTTGGAGAGGAGATTTATCAGGATGTTGCACTGGAGAGGTATTGAGGTGAATTACCAGGATGTTGCACTGTGAGGGTACAGAAGACATTTACCAGGATGTTAAACTAGTGAGGGTATAGATGTGATTTACCAGGATGTTGCACTGGAGAGGGTACAAAAGAGATTTACCACGATGTTGCACTGGAGAGATTACAGAGGCGATTTAGCAGGGGATATTGCACCGTACTGAGTACAGGGTAGATTTACCAGAATATTGCACTATAGAGGGTACAGAGGAGATTTACCAGGATGTTGCACTTGAGAGGATGCAGAGAAGATTTACTAGGTTGCTGCACTAGAAAGTATACAGAGGAGAAGTATAAGGATGTTGCTTTAGAGATGGTACAGAGGAGATTTACCACGATGTTGCACTGTAGATTGTACAGACGAGATTTACCACGATGTTAAACTGGATATAGTAGCGAGGATATTTCGCAGGTTGTTGCACTGGTGAATGTACAGAGGAGATTCAACATGATGTTGCGGTGGAGAGTTTGCAGAGGAGATTTACCAGTATGTTGCACTGGAGAGTGTACAGACGAGATTTATCAGGATGTTCCACTAGAGATGAAACAGAGAAGATTTACCAGGATGTTGCATTGGAGAGGTTACAAAGGAGACTTAGCAGGATATATCACTATAGAGGGAACAGAGGAGAATTTCCAGGATATTCCACTAGAGAGCTACAGAGGAGATTTACCAGCATGTTGCACTGGAGAGTTTACAGGGGAGATTTACCAGGATGTTGCACTGGAGAGAATACAGAGGTGATTTATGAGGATGTTGCACTAGAGAGGGTACAGAGGAGATTTTCCAGGATGTTGCTCTACTGAGGGTGCAGTGGAGATTTACCAGGATGTTCCAGTGAATTGGGTAGAGAAAAGATTTACCAGGATGTTGCATTGGAGAGGGTATATGAGAGATTTACCATGATGTTACACCATAGAGGATACAGAAGAGATTTACCAGGATGTTGCACCAGAGAGGATACAGACGAGATGTACTAGGATGTGGCAGTGGGAGGGTACAGACGAGATTCACCAGAATATTCCACCAGACAGGGTACAGACGAGATTGATCAGAATGTTGCACTATGAGGGTACAGAGGAAATTTACTAGGTTATTGCTGAGAGTTTACAAAGGAGATTTACCAGGATGTTGTAGGAAGAGGGTGCAAAGTACATTTAAAAGGAAGTTGCAATGGCGAAGATATAGAGGAGATTTAACAGGATGTTGCGCTGGAGAGGATGCAGAGGAGATTTACCAGGATATTGCACTAGGCAGGGTATAGAGATATATAGCAGGATGTTGTTCTAGAGAAGTTATGGAGGAGATTTACCAAGATGTTGCACTGGATAGGGTACAGAAGTGATTTACCAGGATGTTGCACCAGAGCAGGTACAGAGAAGATGTACCAGCATGTTTCACTGGAGAGGGTACAGGGGAGGTTTACCAGGATGTTGCACTGGATATAATACAGAGGATATTTACCAGGATGCTGCACTGGAGCGGATACAGATGAGCTTTAGCAAGATATTGCACTACACATGGTACAGAGGAGATTAACCATGGTGTTGCACTTGAGAAGTTACAGCGGATATTTACCAGGATGTTGCACTGGAGAGAGGACAGAGGTGATCTTCAAGCTTGTTGCACCGGAGTGGTACAGATGAGATTTACCAGTTTGATACACTAAAGACTGTGCAAAGTAGATTTACCAGGATGTTGCACTAGAGAGGAGATTTACCAGTATTTCGCACTGCAGAGGGTACAGTGGAGATTTACAAAAATGTTGCACTAGAGAAGGTACAGAGGAGATATTACAGGATGATGCTATAGAGATGATGCAGTGATGTTTTACCAGGATGTTGCACTGGAGATGGTGCAGAGGAGATTCATCAGGATGTTGCACTAGAGATTGTACAGAGGAGATTTAACATGATGTTCCACTAGAGAGGATACAGAGACGATTTAGCAGAATGTTGCACTGGAGAGGTTAGAGAGGAGATTTACCAGGATGTTGCACCAAAAGCGTGCATAGGAGCTTTATCCGGATGTTGCTCTGCAAAGCGTGCAGATGTGCTTTACCAGGATGTTGCAGATGGTACAGAGGAGAATTAAAAAATGTTGCACTACAGGGAGTGCAGAGGAGATTTAACAATATTTTGCACTGGAGTGCGTACAGAGGATATTTACCAGGATGTTGTACTGGAGAGTGTACAGAGGATATTTAACAGGATATTGCACTTGAGAGGGTGCAGAGGCGATTTACCAGAATGTTGCACTGCAGAGGGTAGAGAGGAGATTTACAAGGATGTTGCACTAGAGAGGGTAGAAAGGAGATTTACCAGGATGTTGCACTGGAGAAGGAATAGACGAGATTTAACAGGATGTTGTGGTAGAGAGGATTCAGTGGAGATTTACCAGGATGTTGCACTGGAGAGGTTACAGAGGAGATTTACCAAAATGTTGCACCGAGAACGTGCAGAGGAGAATTACCAGGATGCTGATCTGCAGAACGTGCAGAGGTGCTTTACAAGGACGTTGCACTGCAGATGATTCAGAGGTGATTTACAAAAATGTTGCATTAGAGGGAGTACAGAGGAGATTTAACAGGATTTTGCACTGGATCGTGTACAAAGGTTATTTACCAGAATATTGTACTGGATAGTGTACAGAGGATATTTAACAGGATATTGCACTTTAGAGGGTGTGGAGGAGATTTACCAGAATGTTGCATTGCAGAGTGTAGAGAGGAGATTTACAAGGATGTTGCACTTGAGGAGGTAGAAAGGAGATTTAGCAGTATGTTGCACTGTCGTGGGAAAAGTGGAGATTGAACAGGATGTTGTGCTAGAGAGGGTTTAGATGAGATTTTCCAGGATGGTGCACTGGAGAGGTTACAGAGAAGATGAGCATGATGTTGCACTAGAGACGGTGCAGAGGAGATTCACCAGGATGTTGCACTAGAGACTGTACAGAGGAGATTTAACAGGATGTACCACTAGAGAGGATACAGAGAAGATTTAGCAGGATGTTGCACTGGAGAGAGTACAGAGGTGATTTACCAGGATGTTGCACTATGAGCGTGCAGAGAAGATTTACCAGCATTTGGACTGCAGAGCATGCCGAGGTGATTTACAAGGTTGTTGCACTGCAGATGGCACAGAGGAGATTTACAAAAATGTTGCAATAGAGGGAATACAGAGGAGATTTAACAGGATTTTGCACTGTAGAGGGTACAGAGGATATTTACCAGGATGTTGTACTTGAGAGTGTACAGAGGATAGTTAACAGGAAATTGCACTTGAGAGGGTGCAGAGGAGATTTACCAGAATGTTGCACTAGAGTGGGTGCAGAGGAGATTTACCAGGATGTTGCACTGCGGAGCGTACATAGGTGATTTACCACGAAGTTGCACTGTGAGGGTACCAGGATGTTCCACTAGAGATGAAACAGACAAGAGTTACCAGGATGTTGCACTGGAGAGGTTACAAAGGAGACTTAGCAGTATATTACACTATAGAGGGTACAGAGGAGAATTTCTAGGATATTCCACTAGAGAGCTATAGAGGAGAATTACCAGGATGTTACACTAGTGAGGTACAGAAGTGAGTTACCAGGATTTTGCACTGGAGAGGTTACAGAACAGCTTTACCACGATGTTGCACAGGAGAGGTTACAGAGGGTATTTTCCAGGGGAAGTTGCACTGTAGAGAGTACAAGTTAGATATACGAGATTATTGGACTAGAGAGGGTACAGAGGAGATTTACCAGAATGTTGCCCTAGAGAGGCTACAGATGAGATTTACCAGGACTTTACACTGGAGATGGTAGCGAGGAGATTTAGCAGGTTGTTGCACTAGCGAGGGTACAGAGGAGATTCAACAGGATGTTGAAGTTGAGAGGTTGAAGAGGAGATTTATCAGGAAGTTGCACTGGAGAGGGTAAAGAGGAGATTTACCAGGATGTTCCACTAGAGATGATACAGAGAAGTTTTACCAGGATGTTGCATTGGACAGATTACAAAGGAAACTTACCAGGATATTACGCTGAGCGCATGCAGAGGAGATTTACCAGCATTTTGGAGTGGAGAGGTACAGAGGGGATTTATCTGGATGTTGACCAGAAGATGGTACAGCGGGGTTTTAGCAGGATGTTACTCTAGAGAGGATACAGAGGAGATTTTCCAGGATGTTCCACTAGAGAGCTACAGAGGAGATTTACCAGCATGTTGCACTGGAGAGATTACAGAGGAGATTACAAGGATGTTGCACTGGAGAGAGTATAGATGTGATTTATCAGACTTTTGCACTGGAGAGGGTAGAGAGGAGATTTTCCAGCATGTTGCTCTAGAGAGGGTGCAATGGAGATTTACCAGGATGTTGCTCTGGAGAAAGTACAGAGGATAGTTATCAGGAGGTTGCACTAGAGAGGGTACAGAAGAGATTTAACAGGATGTTGCACTAGAGAGGGAAGAGAGGAGATTTACCAGGATGATCCACTAGTGAGGATACAAAGAAGATTTACCAGAATGTTGCACTGGAGAGTGTACAGAGGAGATTTACAAGTTTGTTGCACCGAGAGCGTGCAGAGGAGCTTTACCAGGATGTTGGACTGGCGAGGGTACAGAGGATATTAGCAGGATGTTGCACTTGAGAGGGTGCAGAAAAGATTTACCAGAATGTTGCACTGCAGAGCGTGCAGAGGTGATTTAAAAGGTTTTTGCACAGGCGAGTGTACAGATGAGATTAACCAGTATGTTGCACTAGAGAGGGTGGAGAGGAGATTTAGCAGGATGTTGCACTGGAGAGGTATAGAGGTGATTTACCAGGATGTTGCACTGTGAGGGTACAGAAGACATTTACCAGGATGTTAAACTAGTGAGGGTATAGAGGTGATGTATCAGGATGTTGCACTGGAGAGGGTACAGAGGCGATATGGCAGGGGATATTGCACTGTACTGAGTACAGGGTAGATTTAACAGAATATTGCACTATAGAGGGTATAGAGGAGAGTTACCAGGATGTTGCACTTGAGAGGATGCAGAGGAGATTTAGTAGGTTGTTTCATTAGAAAAGATACAAAGCAGAATTTCAAGGATGTTGCTTTAGAGAGGGTACAGAGGAGATTTACCACGATGTTGCACTGTAGAGTGTACAGACGAGATTTACCAGGATGTTAAACTGGAGATAGTAGCGAGGAGATTTAGCAGGTTGTTGCACTGGTGAGTGTACAGAGGAGATTCAACAGGATGCTGCGGTGGAGAGCTTGCAGAGGAGATTTACCAGTATGTTGCACTGGAGAGGGTACAGAGGAGATTTACAACGATTTTCCACTAGAGATGAAACAGACAAGATTTACCAGGGTGTTGCACTGGAGAGGTTACAAAGGAGACTTAGCAGTATATTACACTATAGAGGGTACAGAGGAGAATTTCCAGGATATTCCACTAGAGAGAGCTATAGAGGAGATATACCAGCATGTCGCACTGGAGAGGTTACAGAGGAGATTTACCAGGATGTTACACTGGAGAGAAGACAGAGGTGATTTATGAGGATGTTGCGCTAGAGAGGATACAGAGGAGATTTTCCAGGATGTTGCTCTAGAGAGGGTACGGACGAGATTTACCAGGATGTTCCAGTGGATTGGGTACAGAGGAGATTTACCAGGCTGTTGCATTGGAGAGGATGCAGAGGAGATTTACCAGGATATTGCACTAGGCAGGGTATAGACAGACATAGCAGGATGTTGTACTAGAGAAGGTATGGAGGAGATTTACCATGATGTTGCACTGGATAGGGTACAGAAGTGATTTACCAGGATGTTGCACCTGAGCAGATACAGATGAGTTTTAGCAGGATATTGCACTAGACAGGATACAGAGGAGATTAACCAGGGTGTTGCACTTGAGAAGTTACAGGGGATATTTACCAGGATGTTGCACTGGAGAGGGTACAGAGGTGATTTTCAAGCTTGTTGCACCGGAGTAGTACAGATGAGATTTAACAGTTTGATGAACTAAAGAGTGCACAAAGGAGATTTACCAGAATGTTGCACTAGAGAGGGTGCAGAGGAGATTTACCAGTATATCGCACTGCAGAGGATAGAGAGCAGATTTACAAAAATGTTGCATTAGAGAAGGTACAGAGGAGATTTTACAGGATGATGCTATAGAGATGGTGCAGTGATGTTTTACCAGGATGTTGCACTGCAGATGGTGCAGAGGAAATTCACCAGGATGTTGCACTAGATATTGTACAGAGGAGATTTAACAGGATGTTCCACTAGAGAGGATACAGAGACGATTTAGCAGGATGTTGCACTGGAGAGGTTACACAGGAGATTTAACAGGATGTTCCACTAGAGAGGATACAGTGAAGATTTAGCAGTATGTCCCACTGGAGAGGGTACAGATGAGATTTACCAAAATGTTGCACCGAGAGCTTGCAGAGGAGATTTACAAGGAAGTTGATCTGCAGAACGTGCAGAGGTGCTTTACAAGGATGTTGCACTGCAGATGGTTCAGAGGAGATTTACAAAAATGTTGCATTAGAGGGAGTACAGAGGAGATTTAACAGGATTTTGCACTGGAGAATGTACAAAGGTTATTTACCAGGATATTGTACTGGATAGTGCACAGAGGATAATTAACAGGATATTGCACTTTAGAGGGTGTGGAGGAGATTTACCAGAATGTTGCATTGCAGAGTTTAGAGAGGAGATTTACAAGGATGTTGCACTTGAGGGGGTAGAAAGGAGATTTACCAGTATATTGCACTGTCGTAGGAAAAGTGGAGATTGAACAGGATGTTGAGCTAGAGAGGGTTTAGAGGAGATTTTCCAGGATGGTGCACTGGAGAGGTTACAGAGAAGATTAGCAGGATGTTGCACTAGAGACGGTGCAGAGGAGATTTACCAGGATGTTGCACTGCAGAGCGTGCAGACGTGATTTACAAGAATGTTGCACTGGAGACTGTACAGATGAGATTTACCAGTATGTTGCACTAGAGAGGTTACAGATGTGATTTACCAGTATGTTGCACTGCGAGGGTACAGAAGAGATTTGCCAGGATGTTACACTAGTCAGGGTACAGACGTGATTTACCAGGATGTTGCACTGGATAGGGTACAGACGAGATTTACCACGATGTTGCACTGCAAAGGTTGCAGAGGAGATTTACCAGGGGATGTTGCACTGGAGAGGGTAAAGAAGAAATTTACCACGATGTTGCAATGCAGAGTGTACAGTCGAGATTTTCAAGGATGTTACACTGGAGCGGGTAGCGAGGAGATTTAGCAGGTTGTTGCAGTGGTGAGGTTACAGAGGAGATTCAACTGGATGTTGCAGGGGAGAGTTTGCAGAGGAGACTTACCAGGATGTTTCACTGGAGAGGGTAAAGAGGAGATTTACCACGATGTTGCACCGGGGCTGGTATAGAGGAGATTTACCAGTTTGTTGCACTGGAGAGGTTAGAGAGGAGATTTGCCAGGATGTTACACTGTAGATGGTACAGAGGAGATTTACAAGACTGTTGCACTGAAGGGAGTACAGTTGAGATTTAACAGGATGTTGCACTGCAGAGGGTAGAGCGGAGATTTACATGGATGATGTTCCAGAGAGGGTACAAAGCAGAGTTACCAGGATCTTGCATTGGAGAGAGTATAGAGTTGATTTACCAAGATGATACAATGCAGTGTGTGCAGAGGATATTTAACAGAATGTTGCACAGTGGAAGGTACAGAAGAGATTTAACAGGATGTTGCACTAGAGAGGATTCACAGGAAAATTACCAGGATGTTGCGCTGGAGAGGGTACAGTGGAAATCTACCGGCATGTTGCACTGGAGTGAATGCACAGGAGATTTACCAGGATGTTGCATTGGAGAGTGTACAGAGGTGAATCACCAGGATGTTGCACTGGAGAGGTCACAGCGTAGATTTTTCCAGGATGTTTCACTGGAGAGGGTGCAGAGGATATTTACTAGGTAGTTGCACTGAAGGGGTTACAGAGGAATTTACCAGGATATTGCACTAGACAGGATACAGAGAGATATAGCAGGATGTTGTACTAGAGAAGTTACAGCGGAGGTACAGATAAAATTTACCAGCATGTTGCAATGGAGAGGGTACACGGGAGATTTACCAGGGTGTTGCACTGGAAAGATTATAGAGGAGAATTACCATGATGTTGCACTGGAGTGGGTACAGATGTGATTTACCTGGATATTGCACTAGACAGGGTACAGAGGAGATTTACCATGTTATTGCACTATAGACGGTGCACGGAGTTTTAGCAGGATGTTACACTAGAGAGGGTACAGAGGAGATTTTCCAGGATGTTCCACTAGAGAGCTACTGAGGAGATTTTCCAGGATGTTGCACTGGAGAGATTACAGAGGATATTTACCAGGATGCTGCACTGGAGAGGTTACAGAGGAGAATAATCAGGAGGTTGCACTAGAGAGGTTACAGAGCAGATTTAACAGGATGTTGCACTAGAGAGACAACAGAGAAGATTTACCAGGCTATTGTACTAGAGAGGATACAGAGAAGATTTACCAGAATGTTGCACTGGAGACGGTACAGAGGAGATTTACAAGGATGTTACACTAGAGAGGGTATAGAGGAGATTTACTAGGATGTTGCACTGGAGAGGATACAGACGAGATTTACAAGGATGTCGCCTTGGGAGGGTACAGAGGAGATTCACAAGAATGTTCCACCAGACAGGGTACAGAGGAGATTTTCCAGAATGTTACACTAGTGCGGGTACAGAGAAAATTTACCACGATATTGCAGAGAGGTATCAACGGAGATTTACCAGAATGTTTTGGGAAGGGTGCAAAGGATATTTAAAAGGATGTTGCACTGGTGAAGGTACAGAGGCGATTTAACAGCATGTTGCGCTAGAGACGATGCAGAGGAGATTTAACAGGTAGTTGCACTGGAGGGGTTAAAAGGAGATTTACCAGGATATTGCACTAGACTGGGTACAGAGAGATATAGCAGGATGTTGCACTAGAGAAGTTATGGCGGAGATTTACCAAGATGTTACAATGGGGAGCGTACAGAGGTGTTTTACCAGAATGTTGCACCGGAGCAGCTACAGAGGAGATTTACCAGCATTTTGCACTGGAGAGTATACAGCGGAGATTTATCAGGATGTTGCACTGGAAAGAATATAGAGGAGATTTACTAGTATGTTGCACTGGAGTGGGTACTTATGAGCTTTACCAGGATATTGTACAAGACAGGGTACAGATTAGATTTACCAGGATATTGCACTTGAGAATTAAAGCCTATATTTATTAGGTTGATGCACTAAAGAGTGTACAGAGGAGATTTTCCAGGATGTTGCACTAGAGAGGATGCAGAGGAGATTTATCAGGATGTCGCACTGCAGAGGTTAGAGAGGAGATTTACAGAAATGTTGCACTAGAGAAGGTACAGGGGAGATTTTCCAGGATGATGCTATAGAGATGGTGCAGTGGAGTATTACCAGGATGTTGCACTGGAGAGGGTGCTGAGGAGATTCACCAGGATATTGCACTAGAGACTGTACAGAGGAGATTTAACTGGATGTACCACTGGAGAGAATACAGAGAAGATTTAGCAGGATGTTGCTTTGGAGAGAGTACAGAGGAGATTTACCAGGATGTTGCACTATGAGCGTGCAGAGGAGATTTACCAGCATTTGGTCTGCAGAGCATGCAGAGCTGCTTTACAAGGATGTTGCTCTGCAGATGGTACAGAGGAGATTTACAAAAAAGTTTCAATAGAGGGAATACAGAGGAGATTTTACAGGATTTTGCACTGGAGAGTGTACAGAGGATATTTACCAGGATCTTGTACTTGAGAGTGTACAGAGGATATTTAACAGGAAATTGCACTTGAGCGGGTGCAGAGGAGATTTAACAGAATGTTGCACTAGAGTGGGTGCAGAGGAGATTTACCAGGATGTTGCACTGGGGAGCGTACATAGGTGATTTACCAGGAAGTTTCACTGTGAGGGTACATAAGAAGAGTTACCAGGATTTTACAGTAGTGAGGTACAGAAGTGAGTTGCCAGGATTTTGCACTGGAGAGGTTACAGAACAGCTTTACCAAGATGTTGCACAGGAGAGGTTACAGAGGGTATTTACCAGGGGAAGTTGCACTGTAGAGAGTACAAGTTAAATTTACGTGAATATTGGACTAGAGAGGGTACAGAGGAGATTTACCAGAATGTTGCCCTAGAGAGGCTACAGATGATATTTACCAGGACTGTACACTGGAGATGGTATCGAGGATATTTAGCAGGTTGTTGCAATGGCGAGGATACAGAGTACATTCAACAGGATGTTGAAGTTGAGAGGTTGAAGAGGAGATTTACCAGGATGTTGCACTGGAGAGGGTAAAGAGGAGATTTACCAGGATGTTCCACTAGAGATGAAACAGAGAAGTTTTACCAGGATGTTGCATTGGACAGATTACAAAGGAGACTTACCAGGATATTACGCTGAGAGCGTGCAGAGGAGATTTACCAGCATTTTGGAGTGGAGAGGTACAGAGGGGATTTATCTGGATGTTGACCAGAAGATGGTACAGCGGGGTTTTGGCAGGATGTTACTCTAGTGAGGGTACAGAGGAGATTTTCCAGGATGTCCCACTAGAGAGCTACAGAGGAGATTTACCAGCATGTTGCACTGGAGAGATTACAGAGGAGATTACAAGGATGTTGTACTGGAGAGAGTATAGAGGTGATTTATCAGACTTTTGCACTGGAGAGGGTACAGAGGAGATTTTCCAGCATGTTGCTCTAGAGAGAGTGCAATGGAGATTTACCAGGATGTTGCACTGGAGAGAGTACAGAGGATAATTATCAGGAGGTTGAACTAGAGAGGGTACAGAAGAGATTTAACAGGATGTTGCACTAGAGAGGGAAGAGAGGAGATTTACCAGAATGATCCACTAGTGAGGATACAAAGAAGATTTACCAGAATGTTGCACTGGAGAGGGTACAGAGGAGATTTACAAGTTTGTTGCCCCGAGAGCGTGCAGAGGAGCTTTACCAGGATGTTGGACTGGCGAGGGTACAGAGGAGATTAGCAGGATGTTGCACTTGAGAGGGTGCAGAAAAGATTTTCTTGAATGTTGCACTGCAGAGCGTGCAGAGGTGATTTAAAAGGTTTTTGCACAGGCGAGTGTACAGATGAGATTAACCAGTATGTTGCACAAATAGGGTGGAGAGGAGACTTAGCAGGATGTTGCACTGGAGTGTTATAGAGGTGATTTACCAGGATGTTGCACTGTGAGGGTACAGAAGACATTTACCACGATGTTAAACTAGTGAGGGTATAGAGGTGATTTATCAGGATGTTGCACTGGAGAGGGTACAGACGAGATTTACCACCATGTTGCAATGGAAAGATTACAGAGGCGCTTTAGCAGGGGATATTGCACCGTACTGAGTACAGGGTAGATTTATTAGAATATTGCACTATAGAGGGTACAGAGGAGAGTTACCAGGATGTTGCACTTGAGAGGATGCAGAGGAGATTTACTAGGTTGTTTCACTAGAAAAGATACAGAGCAGAATTACAAAGATGTTGCTTTAGAGAGGGTACAGAGGAGATTTACCACGATGTTGCACTGTAGAGTGTACAGACGAGATTTACGACGATGTTAAGCAGGAGATAGTAGCGACGAGATTTAGCAGGTTATTGCACTGGTGAGTGTACAGAGGAGATTCAACAGGATGTTGCGGTGGAGAGTTTGCAGAGGAGATTTACCAGTATGTTGCACCGGAGAGGGTACAGAGGAGATTTACCAGGATGTTCCACTAGAGATGAAACAGAGAAGATTTACCAGGATGTTGCACTGGAGTGGTTACAAAGGAGACTTAGCAGGATATTACATTATAGAGGATACAGAGGAGAATTTCCAGGATATTCCACTAGAGAGCTACAGAGGAGATTTACCAGCATGTTGCACTGGAGAGGTTACAGAGGAGATTTACCAGGAAGTTGCACTGGAGAGAATACAGAGGTGATTTATGATGATGTTGCACTAGAGAGCGTACAGAGGAGATTTTCCAGGATGTTGCTCTAGAGAGGGTGCAGTGGAGATTTACCAGGATGTTCCAGTGGATTGGGTACAGAGGAGATTTACCAGGATGTTGCATTGGAGAGGGTAAAGAGGAGATTTACAAGGTTATTGAACTGCAGATGATACAGAGGAGTTTTACCAGTATGTTACACTGGAGAGGATATATGAGAGATTTACCATTATGTTACACCATAGAGGATTCAGAGGATATTTACCAGGATGTTGCACCAGAGAGGATACAGACGAGATTTACTAGGATGTGGCCCTGGGAGGGTACAGACGAGATTCACCAGAATATTCCACCAGACAGGGTACAAGAGGAGATTTATCAGAATATTGCACTAGTGAGGGTACAGAGGAAATTTACCAGGATATTGCTGAGAGGTTACAACGGAGATTTACCAGAATGTTGTAGGAAGAGGGTGCAAAGGACATTTAAAATGTAGTAGCACTGGCGAAGATACAGAGGAGATTTAACAGGATGTTGCGCTAGAGAGGATGCAGAGGAGATTTACCAGGAAATTGCACTAGGCAGGGTATAGACAGACATAGTAGGATGTTGTACTAGAGAAGGTATGGAGGAGATTTACCAAGATGTTGCACTGGATAGGGTACAGAAGTGATTTACCAGGATGTTGCACCGGAGCAGATACAGAGGAGATGTACTAGCATGTTTCACTGGAGAGGGTACAGGGGAGTTTTACCAGGATGTTGCACTGGAAATAATACAGAGGAGATTTACCAGAATGCTGCACTGGAGCGGGTACAGATGAGGTTTAGCAGGATATTGCACTAGACAGGGTACATAGGAGATTAACCAAGGTATTGCACTTGAGAAGTTACAGCGTATATTTACCAGGATGTTGCACTGGAGAGGAGACAGTGGTGATTTTCAAGCTCGTTGCACCGGAGTGGTACAGATGAGATTTACCAGTTTGATGAACTAAAGAGTGTACAAAGGAGATTTACCAGGATATTGCACTAGAGAGGGTGCAGAGGAGATTTACCAGTATATCGCACTGCAGAGGGTAGAGAGGAGATTTACAAAAATGTTGCACTTGAGAAGGTACAGAGGAGATTTTACAGGATGATGCTATAGAGATGGCGCAGTGATGTTTTACCAGGATGTTGCACTGCAGATGGTGCAGAGGAGATTCACCAGGATGTTGCACTAGAGATTGTACAGAGGGGATTTAACAGGATGTTCCACTAGAGAGGATACAGAGACGATTTAGAAGGAGGTTGCACTGGAGAGGTTACAGACGAGATTTAACAGGTTGTTGCACCAAAAGCGTGCATAGGAGCTTTATCAGGTTGTTGCTCTGCACAGCATGCAGATGTACTTTACCAGGATGTTGCAGATGGTACAGAGGAGAATTACAAAAATGTTGGTCTACAGTGAGTGCAGAGGAGATTTAACAGTATTTTGCACTGGAGTGAGTACAGAGGATATTTACCAGGATGTTGTACTGGAGATTATACAGAGGATATTTAACGGGATATTGCACTTGAGAGGGTGCAGAGGAGATTTACCAGAATGTTGTACTGCAGAGGGTAGAGAGGAGATTTACAAGGATGTTGCACTAGAGAGGGTAGAAAGGAGATTTACCAGGATGTTGCACTTGTGAAGGAACAGACGAGATTTAACAGGATTTTGTGCTAGAGACGATACAGAGATGATTTAGCAGGATGTTGCACTGGAGAGGTTACAGAGGAGATTAACAGGATGTTCCACTAGAGACGATACAGTGAAGATTTAGCCGTATGTCGCTTTGGAGAGGGTACAGAAGAGATTTACCAAAATGTTGCACCGAGAGCGTGCAGAGGAGATTTACCAGGATGTTGATCTGCAGAACGTGCAGAGGTGCTTTACAAGGATGTTGCACTGCAGATGGTTCAGAGGTGATTTACAAAAATGTTGCATTAGAGGGAGTACAGAGGAGATTTAACAGGATTTTGCACTGGAGAGTGTACAAAGGTTATTTACCAGGATATTGTACTGGATAGTGTACAGAGGATATTTAACAGGATATTGCACTTTAGAGGGTGTGGAGGAGATTTACCAGAATGTTGCATTGCAAGTGTAGAGAGGAGATTTACAAGGAAGTTGAACTTGAGCGGGTAGAAAGGAGATTTAACAGGATGTTGCAGTGTTGAAGGAAGAGAGGAGATTTAATTGGATTTTGTGCTAGAGAGGATTCAGAGGAGATTTACCAGGATGTGGCACTGAAGAGTTTAAAGAGGGGATTAGCAGGATGTTGCAAAAGAGAGGGTGCAGAGGAGATTTACCAGGATGTTGCACTGCATAGCGTGCAGAGGTGATTTGCAAGGATGTTGCACTGGAGAGTGTACAGATGAGATTTACCAGGATGTGGCACTGGAGAGGGTACAGAGGAGATTTATCAGGATCTTGCATTGGAAAGGTTACAGAGGTGATTTTCCAGGATGTTGCACTGGCGAGGGTACAGAAGAGATTTACCAGGATGTTACACTTGAAAGGGTACAGAAAAGATTTAAAACGATGTTGCATTGTAGACGGTACAGAAGAGATTTACCACGATATTGCACTGGAAACGGTGCAGAGGAGAGTTATCAGGATGTTGCACTGGTAAGGTTACAGTGGTGATTTTCCAGGATGTTGCACTAGAGAGGATGCAGAGGAGATTTACCAGGATGTTGCACTAGAGAGGGAAACAAGGTGATTTACTAGAATGTTGCACTGGAGAGGTGCCAGAGGAGTTTTATCCAGATATTGCACTGGCGAGGATACCGAAGAGATTTATCAGGATGTTACACTGGAAAGGGTACAGTAGAGATTGACCACGATGTTGTACTGGAAAGGGTAAAGAGTTGATTTACCAGGATGTTGCACTGTGGAGAGCACAGCGTAGATTTACGAGAATATTGCACTAGAGAGGGTACTGAGGAGATTTACTTTGATGATGCCCTAGAGAGGTTGCAGAGGAGATTTACTAAAATATTGCACTAGAAAGAATGCAGAGGACATTTACAAGGATGTTGCACTAAAGATGTTGCTTTGCAGAGGGTACAGACGAGATTTACCAGGATGTTACACTTGAGAGATTGGAGAGGAGATTTAGCAGGTTGTTGCCCTGGTAAATGTACACAGGAGATACAACAGGATGTGGCAGTGGAGAGTTTGCGGAGGAGATTTACCAGGATGATGCACTGGAGAGGGTACAGAGAAGATTTACCAGGATGTTCCACTAAAGAAGATACAGAGAAGATTTACCAGGATGTTGCACTGGAGAGGTTACAAAGCAGACTTACCAGGATATTACACCGAGAGCATGCAGAGGAGAATTATCAGGATGTTGGAGTGGAGAGGGTACAGAAAAGACTTACCAGGATGTTGCACTGGAGAGGGTAAAGTAGAGATTGACCACGATGTTGCACTGGAAAGAGTAAAAGGATGATTTACCAGGATGTTGCACTGTGGAGAGTACAGCGTAGATTTACGAGAATATTGCACTAGAGAGGGTACTGAGGAGATTTACTTGGATGATGCCCTAGAGAGGTTGCAGACGAGATTTACTAGAATATTGCACTAGAAAGGATGCAGAGGACATTTACAAGGATGTTGCACTAAAGATGTTGCTTTGCAGAGGGTACAGACGAGATTTACCAGGATGTTACACTTGAGAGTTGGGAGAGGATATTTAGCAGGTTGTTGCACTGTTGAATATACAGAGGAGATGCAACAGGATGTGGCAGTGGAGAGTTTGCGGAGGAGACTTACCAGGATGATGCACTCGAGAGGGTACAGTGGAGATTTACAAGGATGTTCCACTAAAGATGATAAAGAGAACATTTACCAGGATGTTGCACTGGAGAGATTACAAAGGAGACTTACCAGGATATTACACCGAGAGCATGCGGAGGAGATTTACCAGGATGTTGGAGTGGAGTGGGTACAGAGGAGATTTGCCTGGATGTTGAACAGGACATGGTACAGAAAACATTTACCAGTATTTTGCACTAGAGAGGGTAGAAGAGGCTTACCAGGTTATTGCACTATAGATGTTGCAGAGGATTTTAGCAGGATGTTAAACTAGAGAGGGTACAGAGGAGATTTTCGATTATGTTCCTTTAGAGAGCTACAGAGGAGATTTAACAAGATGTTGCACTGGAGAGATTACAGAGGACATTAACCAGGCTGTTGCAATGGAGAGAGTAAAGTGGAGAACAATCATGATGTTGCACTAGAGAGGGTACAGAGGAGATTTTCTAGGATGTTGCTCTAGAGAGGGTGCAGTGTAGATTTACCAGGATGTTGCACTGGAGAGAATACAGAAGAGATTTACCAGGAGATTTCACTAGCGAGCTTACAGCGGAGATTTAACAGGATGTTGCACTAGAGAGGGAACAGAAGAGATTTACTAGAATGATCCTTTAGAGAGGATACAGAGAAGATTTACCATAATGTTGCACTGGAAATGGTGAAGATGAGATTAACCAGCATGTTGGACTGGAGGAGTGACAGAGGAGATTTACCAGAATGGTCCAGTGGAGTTGGTACAGAGCAGATTGTCCAGGATGTTGCACTGGAGAGGGTACAGAGGAGAGTTACCAGGTTATTGCACTGCAGAGGTTAACGAGGAATTTTACCAGGATGTTGCAATAGAGAGGGTTCAGAGGAGATTTACCAGCATGTTTCACTAGTAACGGCACAGAAGAGATTTACCAGAAAGTTATACTGTAGAGGGTACAGAGGAGATTTACAAGACTTTTGCACTGAAGGGAGTACAGTTGAGATTTAACAGGATGTTGCACTGCAGAGGGTAGAGAGGAGATTTACATGGATGATGCTCCAGAGAGGGTACAAAGCAGATTTACCAGGATCTTGCATTGGAAAGAGTATAGAGTTGATTTTCCAAGATGATACAATGCCGAGTGTGCACAGGATGTTACACAGTGGAATGTACAGGAAGAGATTTAACAGGATGTTGCACTAGAAAGGATTCACAGGAAACTTACCAGGATGTTGCGCTGGTGAGGGTACAGCGGAAATTTACCGGCATGTTGCACTGGAGTGAATGCAGAGGAGATTTACCACGATATTGCATTGGAGAGTGTACAGAGGTTAATCACGAGGATGTTGCACTGGAGAGGGTGCAGAGGAGACTTACTAGGTAGTTGCACTGAAGGGGTTACAGAGGAGATTTTCCAGGATATTGCACTAGACAGGATACAGAGAGATATAGCAGGATGTTGTACTAGATAAGTTACGGCGGAGGTACAGAGGAAATTGAACAGTATTTTGCAATGGAAAGGGTACACGGGAGATTTAGTTGGGTGTTGCACTGGAAAGATTACAGATGTGATTTACCTGGATATTGCACTAGACAGGGTACAGAGGAGATTTACCAGGATGTTGCACTTGAGATGTTACAGCTGATATTTACCAGGATGTTACACTGGAGAGGGTACAGAGGTGATTTTCCAGATTGTTGCACTGGAGCAGTACCGATGAGATTTACCAGGTTGATGCACTAAAGATTGTACAGAGGACGTATACCAGGATGTTGCACTAGGTCGATTACAGAGCAGATTAGCGGGATGTTGCACTAGAGACGGTGCAGAGGAGATTTACCAGGATGTAGAACTATAGCGCGTGTAGAGATGATTTACAATGATGTTGCACTGGAGAGTGTATAGATGAGATTTACCAGTAAGTTGTACTAGGGAGGTTAAAGAGATGATTTACCAGGATGTTGCACTGTGAGGATACAGAAGAGCACTACCACGATGTTGCACTGGAAAGATTGCAGAGGAGATTTACGTTGGGATGTAGCCCTGTAGAGAGTACAGGATTGATTTAGCAGAATATTGCACTAGAGAGGGTACAGAGGAGATTTAACAAGATGTTGCACTAAAGAGGGAGCAGATGAGATTTACTAGGATATTGCACTAGGAAGGATGCAGAGGAGATTTACAAGGATGTGGCACTCGAGAGAGTACAGAAGAGATTTACCAGGATGTTGCACTGCAGAGGGTACAGACGAGATTTACCAGGTTGTTACACTGGAGAGGGTAGTGATGAGATTTAACAAATTATTGCACTGGTGAGGTTACAGAGGTGATTCAACTGGATGTTGCAGTGGAGATGTTGCAGAGGAAATTTACCAGAATGTTACACTGGAGAGGGTACAGAGGAGATTTACCAGGATGTTCCACTAGAGATCATACAGAGAAGATTTACCAGGATGTTGCACAGGAGAGGTTACAAAGGCGACTTACCAGAATATTACACCGAGAGCGTGGAGAAGAGACTTACCAGAATGTTAGAGAGGAGAGGGTACAGCGGAGATTTTCCAGCATGATGCTCTAGAGAGGGTCCAATGGAGTTTAACCAGGATGTTGCACGGGAGTCGGTACAGAGAAGATTTACCAGGATGTTGCACTAGAGAGGGTACAGATGAGGTTTAATAGGATGCTCCACTAGAGAGGATGCAGAGACGATTTAGCAGGATGTTGCACTGTAGAGGATACAGAGGAGATTTACCAGGATGTTGCACCAAGAGCGTGCAGAGGATATTTATCAGGATGTTGCTCTGCAGAGCATGCAGTGCAGCTTTACAAGGATGTTGCACTGCAGATGGTACAGAGGAGATTTACAAAAAATGTTGCACTAGATTGAGTACTGAGGAGATTTAACAGGATTTTGCACTGGAGAGTGTACAGAAGATATATAACATGATATTGCACTTGGGAGGGTGCAGAGGAGATTTACCAGAATGTTGGACTGCGGAGGGTAGAGAGGAGATTTAAAAGGATGTTGCACTAGTGAGGTTAGAAAGGAGATTTACCAGGAATTTGCATTGGAGAGTGCACAGAGGTGAATCGCGAGTATGTTGCACTGGAGAGGGTACAGCGTAGATTTTTCCAGGATGTTGCACTGGAGAGGGTGCAGAGGAGATTTACTAGGTAGTTGCACTGAAGGAGTTACAGAGGAGATTTACCAGGATATTGCACTAGACAGGATACAGAGAGATATAGCAGCATGTTGTACTAGAGAAGTTACGGCGGAGGTACAGAGGAAATTTACCAGCATTTTGCAATGGAGAGGGTACACGGGAGATTAGCAGGGTGTTGCACTGGAAAGATTACAGAGGAGAATTTCCAGGATTTTCCACTGGAGCGGGTACAGATGTGATTTATCTGGATATTGCACTAGACAGGGTACAGAGGAGATTTACCAGGATGTTGCACTGCGAGGATACAGAAGAGAATTACAACGATGTTGCACTGAAAAGATTGCAGAGGAGGTTTACCATGGGATGTAGCACTGTAGAGAATACAGGATAGATTTAGCAGAATATTGCACTAGAGAGGGTACAGAGGAGATTTAACAGGATGTTGCACTAGAGAGGGAAACAAGGTGATTTACCAGGATGTTGCACTGGTGAGGTGCCAGATGGGGTTTAACAAGATATTGCACTGGCGAGGATATTGACGAGATTTATCAGGATGTTACACTAGAAAGGGTACAAAAAAGATTTACCAGGATGTTGCACTGGAGAGGGTACAGTAGGGATTGACCACGATGTTGCACCTGAAAAGTTAAAGAGATGATTTACCAGAAAGTTGCACTATGGATAGTACAGCGTAGATTTACGAGAATATTGCACTAGAGAGGGTACTGAGGAGATTTACTTGGATGATGCCCTAGAGAGATTGCAGAGGAGATTTACTAGAATATTGCACTAGAAAGAATGCAGAGGACATTTACAAGGATGTTGCACTAAAGATGTTGCTTTGCAGAGGGTACAGACGAGATTTACCAGGATGTTACACCTGAGAGGTTGGAGAGGAGATTTAGCAGGTTGTTGCACTGGTGAATGTACAGAGGAGATTCAACAGGATGTGGCAGTGGAGAGTTAGCGGAGGATATTTACCAGGATGATGCACTGGAGTGGGTACAGAGGAGATTTACCAGGATGTTCCACTAAAGAAGTAACAGAGAAGATTTACCAGGATGTTGCACTGGAGAGGTTACAAAGGAGATTTACCACGTTATTACACCGAGAGCATGCAGAGGAGATTTACCAGGATGTTGGAGTGGAGTGGGTACAGAGGAGATTTGCCTGGATGTTGAACAGGACATGGTACAGAAAACATTTATCAGTATTTTGCACTAGAGCGGGTAGAAGAGACTTACCAGGTTATTGCACTATAGATGTTGCAGAAGTGTTTTAGCTGGATGTTACACTAGAGAGGGTACAGAGGAGATTTTCGAGGATGTTCCTCTAGAGAGCTACAGAGGAGATTTACCAAGATGTTGCACTGGAGAGATTACAGAGGACATTAACCAGGATGTTGCAATGGAGAGGGTAAAGTGGAGAACAATCAGGATGTTGCACTAGAGAGGGTACAGAGGAGATTTTCTAGGATGTTGCTCTAGAGAGTGTGCAGTGGAGATTTACCAGGATGTTGCACTGGAGAGAATACAGAAGAGATTTACCAGGAGAATGCACTAGCGAGCTTACATAGAAGATTTAACAGAATGTTGCACTAGAGAGGGAACAGAAGAGATTTACTAGAATGATCCTTTAGTGAGGATACAGAGAAGATTAACAATAATGTTGCACTGGAGATGGTGCAGATGAGATTAACCAGCATGTTGGACTGGAGGGGGTACAGAGGAGATTTACCAGAATGTTCCAGTGGAGTGGGTACAGAGCAGATTGTCCAGGATGTTGCACTGGAGAGGGTACAGAGGAGAGTTACCAGGTTATTGCACTGCAGAGGTTAACGAGGAATTTTACCAGGATGTTGCAATAGAGAGGGTTCAGAGGAGATTTAGCAGCATGTTTCACTAGTAACGGCACAGAAGAGATTTACCAGGATGTTATACTGTAGAGGGTACAGAGGAGATTTACAAGACTGTTGCACTGAAGGGAGTACAGTTGAGATTTAACAGGATTTTGCACTGCAGAGGGTAGAGAGGAGCTTTACATGGATGATGCTCCAGAGAGGGTATAAAGCAGATTTACCAGGATCTTGCATTGGAGAGAGTACAGAGTTGATTTTCCAAGATGATACAATGCAGAGTGTGCACAGGAAGTTGCACAGTGGAAGGTACAGGAAGAGATGTAACAGGATGTTGCACTAGAGAGGATTCACAGGAAACTTACCAGGATGTTGCGCTGGTGAGGGTAAAGAGGAAATTTACCGGCATGTTGGACTGGAGTGAATGCAGAGGAGATTTACCAGGATATTGCATTGGAGAGTGTACAGAGGTTAATCACGAGGATGTTGCACTGGAGATAGTACAGCGTAGATTTTTCCAGGATGTTGCACTGGAGAGGGTGCAGAGGAGACTTACTAGGTAGTTGCACTGAAGGGGTTACAGAGGAGATTTACCTGGATATTGCACTTGACAGGATACAGAGAGATATAGCAGGATGTTGTACTAGATAAGTTACGGCGGAGGTACAGAGGAAATTGACCAGTGTTTTGCAATGGAGAGGGTACACGGGAGATTTAGTTGGGTGTTGCACTGGAAAGATTACAGAGGAGAATTACCAGGATCTTGCACTGGAGCGGGTACAGGTGTGATTTACCTGGATATTGCACTGGACAGGATACAGAGGAGATTTACCAGGATGTTGCACTTGAGAAGTTACAGCTGATATTTACCAGGAAGTTACACTGGAGTGGGTACAGGGGTGATTTTCCAGCTTATTGCACCGGGCAGTACAGATGAGATTTACCAGGTTGATGCACTAAAGATTGTACTGAGGACGTATACCAGGATGTTGCACTGGAGTGGTTACAGAGCAGATTAGCAGGATATTGCACTAGAGACGGTGCAGAGGAGATTTACCAGGATGTAGAACTATAGCGCGTGCAGAGATGATTTACAATGATGTTGCACTTGAGAGTGTACAGATGAGATTTACCAGTAAGTTGTACTAGGGAGGTTACATAGATGATTTACCAGGATTTTGCACTGCGAGGATACAGAAGAGAATTACCACGATGTTGCACTGGAAAGATTGCAGAGGAGATTTACCATGGGATGTAGCACTGTAGACAGTATAGGATAGATTTATCAGAATATTGCACTAGAGAGGGTACAGAGGAGATTTAACAGGATGTTGCACTAGAGAGGGTGCAGAGGAGATTTACTAGGATATTGCACTAGGAAGGATGCTAAGGTGATTTACAAGGATGTGACACTCGAGAGAGTACAGAAGAGATTTACCAGGACGTTGCACTGCAGAGGGTACAGGCGAGATTTACCGGGTTGTTACACTGGCGAGGGTAGTGAGGAGATTTAACAGGTCATTGCACTGGTGAGGTTACAGAGGTGATTCAACTGGATGTTGCAGTGGAGATGTTGCAGAGGAAATTTACCAGGATGTTACACTGGAGAAGATACAGAGGAGATTTACCAGGATGTTCCACTAGAGATCATACAGAGAAGATTTACCAGGATGTTGCACAGGAGAGGTTACAAAGGCGACTTACCAGGATATTACACCGAGAGCGTGGAGAAGGGACTTACCAGAATGTTAGAGAGGAGAGTGTACAGCGGAGACTTTCCAGCATGATGCTCTAGAGAGGGTCCAATGGAGTTTGACCAGGATGTTGTACTGGAGACGGTACAGACGAGATTTACCAGGGTGTTGCACTAGAGAGGGTACAGATGAGGTTTAACAGGATGCTCCACTAGAGAGGATGCAGAACAGATTTAGCAGGATGTTGCACTGTAGAGGGTACAGACGAGATTTACCAGGATGTTGCACCAATAGCGTGCAGAGGAGAGTTATCAGGATGTTGCTCTGCAGAGCATGCAGTGGAGCTTTACAAGGATGTTGCACTGCAGATGGTACAGAGGAGATTTACAAAAAATGTTGCACTAGATTGAGTACAGAGGAGATTTAACAGGATTTTGCACTGGAGAGTGAACAGAAGATATTTACCAGGATATTGTACTGGAGAGTGTAAAGAGGATATTTAACAGGATATTGCACTTGGGAGTGTGCAGAGGAGATTTACCAGAATGTTGCACTGCGGAGGGTAGAGAGGAGATTTAAAAGGATGTTGCACTAGAGAGGGTAGAAAGGATATTTACCAGGATATTGCATTGGAGTGTGTACAGAGGTGAATCACGAGTATGTTGCACAGGAGAGGGTACAGCGTAGATTTTTCCAGGATGTTGCACTAGAGAGGGTGCAGAGGAGATTTACAAGGTAGTTGCACTGAAGGCGTTACAGAGGAGATTTACCAGGATATTGCACTAGACAGGGTACAGAGAGATATAGCAGGATGTTGGACTAGAGAAGTTACGGCGGAGGTACAGAGGAAATTTACCAGCATTTTGCAATGGAGAGAGTACACGGGTGATTTAGCAGGGTGTTGCACTGGAAAGATTACAGAGGAGAATTACCAGGATGTTGCACTGGAGCGGGTACAGATGTGATTTATCTGGATATTGCACTAGACAGGGTACTGAGGAGATTTACCAGGATGTTGCACTTGAGAAGTTACAGCTGATATTTACCAGGATGTTACACTGGAGAGGGTACAGTGGTGATTTTCCAGCTTGTTGCACCGGAGCAGTACAGATGAGATTTACCAGGTTGATGCACTAAACATTGTACAGAGGACGTATACCAGGATGTTGCACTGGAGCGGTTACATAGCAGATTAGCAGGATGTTGCACTAGAGACGGTGCAGAGGAGATTTACCAGGATTTAGAACTATAGCGCGTGCAGAGATGATTTACAATGATGTTGCACTGGAGAGTGTACAGATGAGATTTACCAGTAAGTTGTACTAGGGAGGTTACAGAGATGATTTACCAGGATGTTGCACTGTGAGGATACAGAAGAGAATTACAACGATGTTGCACTGGAATGATTGCAGAGGAGATTTACCATGGGATGTAGCACTGTAGAGAGTACATGATAGATTTAGCAGAATGTTGCAATAGAGAGGGAACAGAGGAGATTCAACAGGATACAGCACTAGAGAGTGAAACAAGGTGATTTAACAGGATGTTGCACTGGTGAGGTGCCAGAGGAGTTTTAACAAGATATTGCACTGGTAAGGATACAAAAGAGATTTATCAGGATGTTACACTAGAAAGGGTACAGAAAAGATTTACCAGGATGTTGCACTGGAGAGGGTACAGTAGAGATTGACCACGATGTTGCACCTGAAAGGTTAAAGAGATGATTTACCAGGATGTTGCACTGTGGATAGCACAGCGTAGATTTACGAGAATATTGTACTAGAGAGGGTACTGAGGTGATTTATTTGGATGCTGCCCTAGAGAGGTTGCAGAGGAGATTTACTAGAATATTGCACTAGAAAGAATGCAGAGGACATTTACAAGGATGTTGCACTAAAGATGTTGCTTTGCAGAGGGTACAGACGAGATTTACCAGGATGTTACACTTGAGGGTTGGAGAGGAGATTTAGTAGGTTGTTGCACTGGTCAATGTACAGAGGAGATTCAACAGGATGTGGCAGTGGAGAGTTTGCGGAAGAGATTTACCAGGATGATGCACTGGAGAGGGTACAGAGTAGATTTATCAGGATGTTCCACTAAAGAAGATACCGAGAAGATTTACCAGGATGTTGCACTGGAGAGGTTACAAAGGAGACTTACCAGGATATTACACCGAGAGCATGCAGAGGAGATTTACCAGGATGTTGGAGTGGAGAGGGTACAGAGGAGATTTGCCTGGATGTTGAACAGGAGATGGTACAGAAAACATTTACCAGTATTTTCACTAGAGAGGGTAGAAGAGACTTACCAGGTTATTGCACTATAGATGTTGCAGAGGAGTTTTAGCAGGATGTTGCACTAGAGAGGGTACAGAGGAGATTTTCGAGGATGTTCCTCTAGAGAGCTACAGAGGAGATTTACCAAGATGTTGCACTGGAGAGATTACAGAGGACATTAACCAGGATGTTGCAATGGAGAGGGTAAAGTGGAGAACAATCAGGATGTTGCACTAGAGAGGGTACAGAGGACATTTTCTAGGATGTTGCTCTAGAGAGGGTGCAGTGGAGATTTACCAGGTTGTTGCACTGGAGAGAATACAGAAGAGATTTACCAGGAGATTGCGCTAGCGAGCTTACAGAGGAGATTTAACAGGATGTTGCACTAGAGAGGGAACAGAAGAGATTTACTTGAATGATCCTTTAGAGAGGATACAGAGAAGAGTTACCATAATGTTGCACTGGAGATGGTGCAGAGGAGATTAACCAGTATGTTGGACTGGAGGGGGTACAGAGGAGATTTACCAGAATGTTCCAGTGGAGTGGGTACAGAACAGATTGTTCAAGATGTTGCACTGGAGAGGGTACAGAGGAGCGTTACCAGGTTATTGCACTGCAGAGGTTAAAGAGGAATTTTAACCAGGATGTTGCAATAGAGAGGGTTCAGAGGAGATTTACCAGCAATGTTTCACTAGTAAGGGCACAGAAGAGATTTACCAGGATGTTACACTGTAGAGGGTACAGAGGATATTTACAAGACTGTTGCACTGAAGGGAGTGCAGTTGAGATTTAACAGGATGTTGCACTGCAGAGGGTAGAGAGGAGATTTACTTGGATGATGTTCCAGAGAGGGTACAACGCAGATTTAACAGGATCTTGCATTGGAGAGAGTACAGAGTTGATTTTCGAAGATGATACAATGCAGAGTGTGCAGAGGATATTTAACAGGATGTTTTACAGTGGAAGGTAAAGGAAGAGATTTACCAGGATGTTGCACTAGAGAGGATTCACAGGAAACTTACCAGGATGTTGCGACGGTGAGGTTACAGAGGGAATTTACCGGCATGTTGCACTGGAGTGAATGCAGAGGAGATTTACCAGGATATTGCATTGTAGAGTTTACAGAGGTGAATCACGAGAATGTTGCACTGGAGAGGGTAGAGCGTAGCTTTTTCCAGGACGTTGCACTGGAGAGGATGCAGAGGAGATTTACTAGGTAGTTGCACTGAAGGGGTTACAGAGGAGATTTACCAGGATATTTCAGTAGACAGGATACAGAGAGATATAGCAGGATGTTGTACTAGAGAAGTTACGGCGGAGGTGCAGAGGAAATTTACCAGCATTTTGCAATGGAGAGGGTACACGGAAGATTTAGCAGGGTGCTGCACTGGAAAGATTACAGAGGAGAATTACCAGGATGTTGCACTGGAGCGGGTACAGATGTGATTTACCTGGATATTGCACTAGACCGGGTACAGAGGAGATTTACCAGGATGTTGCACTTGAGAAGTTACAGCTGATATTTACCAGGATGTTACATTGGAGAGGGTACAGAGGTGATTTTCCAGCTTGTTGCACCGGAGCAGTACAGATGAGATATACCAGGTTGATTCACTAAAGATTGTACAGAGGACGTATACCAGGATGTTGCACAAGAGCGGTTACAGGGCAGATTAGCAGAATGTTGCACTAGAGACGGTGCAGAGGAGATTTACCAGGATGTAGAACTATAGCGCGTGCAGAGATGATTTACAATGATATTGCACTGGAGAGTGTACAGATGAGATTTATCAGTAAGTTGTTCTAGGGAGGTTAAAGAGATGATTTACCAGGATGTTGCACTGCGTTGATATAGAAGAGAATTACCACGATGTTGCACTGGAAAGATTGCAGAGGATATTTACCATGGGATCTAGCACTGTAGAGAGTACAGGATAGATTTAGCAGAATATTGCACTAGAGAGGGTACAGAGGAGATTTAACAGGATGTTGCACTAAAGAAGGTGCAGAGGAGATTTACTAGAATATTGCACTAGGAAGGATGCAGAGGAGATTTACAAGGATGTGGCACTCGAGAGATTTCAGAAGAGATTTACCAGGATGTTGCACTGCAGAGGGTACAGACGAAATTTACCAGGTTGTTACACTGGAGAGGGTAGTGAGGAGATTTAACAGGTTATTGCATTGGTGAGGTTACAGAGGTGTTTCAACTGGATGTTGCACTGGAGAAGGCACAGAGGAGATTTACCAGGATGTTGCACTTTAGAGGGTACAGAGGAGATTTACCAGGATGTTGCACCAAGAGCGTGCAGAGGAGATTTATCAGGATGTTGCTCTGCAGAGCATGCAGTGGAGCTTTACAAGGATGTTGCAGTGCAGATGGTACAGAGGAGATTTACAAAAAATGTTGCACTAGATTGAGTACAGAGGAGATTTAACAGGATTTTGCACTGGAAAGTGTACAGAAGATATTTACCAGGATGTTGTACTGGAGAGTGTAAAGAGGATAATTAACAGGATATTGCACTTGGGAGGGTGCAGAGGAGATTTACCAGAATGTTGCACTGCGGAGAGTAGAGAGGAGATTTAAAAGGATCTTGCACTAGAGAGGGTAGAAAGGAGATTTACCAGGATGTTGCAGTGTTGAAGGAACAGATGGGATTTAACAGGATGTTGTGCTAGAGAGGATTCAGATGAGATTTACCAGGATGTTGCACTAAAGAGGTTAAAGAGGGGATAGCAGGATGTTGCAAAAGAGAGGGTGCAGAGGAGATTTACCAGCATGTTGCACTGCATAGCGTGTAGAGGTGATTTGCAAGGATGTTGCACTGGAGAGTGTACAGATGAGATTTACCAGGATGTGGCACTGTAGATGGTGCAGAGGAGATTTACCACGATGTTGCACCGGAGCGTGTGTAGTGGAGATTTAGCAGGTTGTTGCACTGGAGAGGTTACAGATGAGATTTTCCAGGATGTTACACTGCAGCGAGTACAGAGGAGTTTTACAAGGCTGTTGCACTAAAGGGAATACAGAGAAGATTTAACAGGATGTTGCACTGCAGAGGGTACAGAGGAGATTTACAATGATGATGCACTAGAGAGGGTACAGAGGAGATTTACCTGGATCTTGCACTGGAGAGAGTACAGAGGAAATTTGCCAAGATGGCACAATGGAGAGAGTGCAAAAGAGATTTAACAGGATGTTGCACTATAGAGGATTCAAAGAAAATTTACCAAGATGTTGCTCTGGTGAGTGTACAGAGCGGATTTACAGGCATGTTGCATTGGAGAGAGTGCAGAGGAGATTTATCAGGATGTTGCACTGGAGTGTGTACAGAGATGAATCACCAGGATGTTGCACGGGTGAGGGTACAGCAGAGATTTAATAGGATGTTGCACTGGCGAGGGTACAGAAGAGATTTACCAGGATGTTACACTAGAATGGGTACAGAAAAGATTTACCAGGATGTTGCAATGTAGACGGTACAGAAAGGAGTTACCACGATATTGCACTGGAAACGGTGCAGAGGAGATTTATCAGGATGTTGCACTGGAAATGTTACAGAGGTGATTTTCCAGGATTTTGCACTAGAGTGGATGCAGAGGAGATTTACCAGGATGTTGCACTAGAGAGGGAAACACGGTGATTTACCTGGATGTTGCACTGAAGAGGTGCCAGATGAGTTTTAACAAGATATTGCACTGGCGAGGATACAGAAGAGATTTATCAGGATGTTACACTAGAAAGGTACAGAAAAGATTTAACAGGATGTTGCACTGGAGAGTGTACAGTAGAGATTGACCACGATGTTGCACTGGAACGGGTAAAGAGATGATTTACCAGGATGTTGCACTGTGGAGAGTACAGCGTAGATTTACGAGAATATTGCACTAGAGAGGGTACTGAGGAGATTTACTTGGATGATGCCCTAGAGAGGTTGCAGAGGAGATTTACTAGAATATTGCACTAGAAAGGATGCAGAGGACATTTACAAGGATGTTGCACTAAAGCTGTTGCTTTGCAGAGGGTCAGACGAGATTTACCTGGATGTTACACTTGAGAGTTTGGAGAGGATATTTAACAGGATGTTGCACAGTGGAAGGTACAGGAAGAGATTTACCAGGATGTTGCACTAGAGAGGATTCACAGGAAACTTACCAGGATGTTGCGCTGGTGAGGGTACAGAGGAAATTTACCGGCATGTTGCATTGGAGTGAATGCAGAGGAGATTTACCAGGATATTGCATTGGACATTGTACAGAGGTGAATCACGTTGATGTTGCACTGGAGAGGGTACAGCGTAGATTTTTCCAGGATGTTGCACTGGAGAGGGTGCAGAGGAGATTTACTAGGGAGTTGGATTGAAGGGGTTACAGAGGAGATTTACCAGGATATTGCACTAGAAAGGATACTGAGAGATATAGCAGGTCTGTTGAACTAGAGAAGTTACGGCGGAGGTACTGAGGAAATTTACCAGCATTTTGCAATGGAGAATGTGTAGACGGGAGATTTAGCAGGGTGTTGCACTGGAAAGATTAAAGAGGAGAATTACCAGGATGTTGCACTGGAGCGGGTACAGATGTGATTTACCTGGATATTGCACTAGACAGGGTACAGAGGAGATTTACCAGGATGTTGCACTTGAGAAGTTACAGCTGATATTTACCAGGATACTATAATGGAGAGGGTGCAGAGGAGATTTACTAGGTAGTTGCACAGAAGGGGTTACAGCGGAGATTTACCAGGATATTGCACTAGACAGGATACAGAGAGATATAGCAGGATGTTGTACTAGAGAAGTTACGGCAGAGGTACAGAGGAAATTTACCAGCATTTTGCAATGGAGAGGGTACACGCGAGATTTAGCAGGGTGTTGCACTGGAAAGATTACAGAGGAGAATTACCAGGATGTTGCACTGGAGCGGGTACAGATGTGATTTACCTGGATATTGCACTAGACAGGGTACAGAGGAGATTTACCAGGATGTTGCACTTGAGAAGTTACAGCTGATATTTACCAGGATGTTACACTGGAGAGGGTACAGAGGTGATTTTCCAGCTTGTTGCACCGGAGCAGTAACGATGAGATTTACCACGTTGATTCACTAAAGTTTGTACAGAGGACGTATACCAGGATGTTTCACTAGAGCGGTTACAGTGCAGATTAGCAGGATGTTGCACTAGAGACGGTGCAGAGGAGCTTAACCAGGATGTAGAACTATAGCGCGTGCAGAGATGATTTACAATGATGTTGCACTGGAGAGTGTACAGATGAGATTTACCAGTAGGTTGTACTAGGGAGGTTACAGAGATTATTTACCAGGATGTTGCCCTGCGAGGATACAGAAGAGAATTACCACGATGTTGCACTGGAAAGATTGCAGAGGAGATTTACCATGGGATGTAGCACTGTAGAGAATACAGGATACATTTAGCAGAATATTGCACTAGCGAGCTTACAGAGGAGATTTAACAGGATGTTGCACTAGAGAGGGAACAGAAGAGATTAACTAAATGATTCTTTAGAGAGGATACAGAGAAGATTTACCATAATGTTGCACTGGAGATGGTGCAGAGGAGATTAACCAGGATGTTGGACTGGAGAGGGTACAGAGGAGATTTACCAGATTGTTCCAGTGGAGTGGGTACAGAGCAGATTGTCCAGGATGTTGCACTGGAGAGGGTACAGAGGAGAGTTACCAGGTTATTGCACTGCAGAGGTTAAAGAGGAATTTTACCAGGATGTTGCAATAGAGGGGGTTCAGAGGAGATTTACCAGCATGTTTCACTAGTAAGGGCACAGAAGAGATTTACCAGGATGTTACACTATAGAGGTTACAGAGGAGATTTACAAGACTGTTGCACTGAAGGGAGTACAGTTGAGATTTAACAGGATGTTGCACTGCAGAGGGTACAGAGGAGATTTACACTGATGATGCACTAGAGAGGGTACAGAGGAGATTTACCTGGATCTTGCACTGGAGAGAGTACTCAGGAAATTTGCCAAGATGACACAATGGAGAGAGTGCAAAAGAGATTTAACACGATGTTGCCCTAGAGAGGATTCAGAGAAAATTTACAAAGATGTTGCTCTAGTGAGTGTACAGAGGAGATTTACTGGCATGTTGAATTGGAGAGAGTGCAGAGGAGATTTATCAGGATGTTGCACTGGAGTGTGTACAGAGGTGAATCACCAGGATGTTGCACGGGTGAGGGTACAGCAGAGATTTAACAGGATGTTGCACTGGAGAGGTTGCAGAGGAGTTTTATCAGGATGTTGCACTGGAAAGGTTAAAAAGGTGATTTTCCAGGATGTTACACTGGCGAGGGTACAGAAGAGATTTACCAGGATGTTACACTAGAAAGAGTACAGACAAGATTTACCAGGATGTTGCACTGTAGACGGTACAGAAGAGATTTACCACGATATTGCACTGGAAACGGTGCAGAGGAGATTTATCAGGATGTTGCACTGGAAAGGTTACAGAGGTGATTTTGCAAGATGTTGCACTAGAGAGGATGCAGAGGACATTTACAAGGATGTTGCACTAAAGATGTTGCTTTCCAGAGGGTAGAGACGAGAGTTACCAGGATGTTACACTTGAGAGGTTGGGAGGATATTTAGCAGGTTGTTGCACTGGTGAATGTACAGAGGAGATTCAACAGGATGTGGCAGTGGTGAGTTTGCGCAGGAAATTTACCAGGATGATGCACTGGAGAGGGTACAGAGGAGATTTACCACGATGTTCCACTGGAGATGTTACAAAGGAGACTTACCAGCATTATGCACCGAGAGCATGCAGAGGAGATTTACCAGGATGTTGGAGTGGAGCGGGTACAGAGGAGATTTGCCTGGATGTTGAACAGGAGATGGTACAGAAAACATTTACCAGTATTTTGCACTAGAGAGGGTAGAAGAGACTTACCAGGTTATTGCACTATAGATGTTGCAGAGGAGTTTTAGCAGGATGTTACACTAGAGAGAGTACAGAGGAGATTTTCGAGGATGTTCCTCTAGAGAGCTACAGAGGAGATTTACCAAGATGTTACACTGGAGAGATTACAGAGGACATTAACCAGGATGTTGCAATGGAGAGGGTAAAGTGGAGTGCAATCAGGGTATTGCACTAGAGAGAGTACAGAGGAGATTTTCTAGGATGTTGCTCTAGAGAAGGTGCAGTGGAGATTTACCAGGATGTTGCACTGGAGAGAATACAGAAGAGATTTACCAGGAGATTGCACTAGCGAACTTACAGAGGAGATTTAACAGGATGTTGCACTAGAGAGGGAACAGAAGAGATTTACTAGAATGATCCTTTAGAGAGGATACAGAGATGATTTACCATAATGTTGCACTGGAGATTGTGCAGAGGAGATTAACCAGGATGTTGGACTGGAGGGGGTACAGAGGAGATTTACCAGAATGTTCCAGTGGAGTGGGTACAGAGCAGATTGTCCAGGATGTTGCACTGGAGAGGGTACAGAGGTGAGTTACCAGGTTATTGCACTGCAGAGGTTAAAGAGGAATTTTACCAGGATGTTGCACTAGAGAGGATTCACAGGAAACTTACCAGGATGTTGCGCTGGTGAGGGTACAGAGGAAATTTACCGTCATGTTGCACTGGAGTGAATGCAGTGGAGATTTACCAGGATATTGCATTGGAGAGTGTACAGAGGTGAATAACGAGGATGTTGCACTGGAGAGGGTACAGCGTAGATTTTTCCAGGATGTTGCACTGGAGAGGCTGCAGAGGAGATTTACTAGGTAGTTGCACTGAAGGGGTTACATAGGAGATTTACCAGTATATTGCACTAGACAGGATACAGAGCGATATAGCACGATGTTGTACTAGCGAAGTTACGGCGGAAGTACAGAGGAAATTTACTAGCATTTTGCAATGGAGCGGGTACACGGGAGATTTAGCAGGATGTTCCACTGGAAAGATTACAGAGGAGAATTACCAGGATGTTGCACTGGAGCGGGTACAGATGTGATTTACCTGGATATTGCACTAGACAGTGTACAGAGGCGATTTACAAGGATGTTGCACTTGAGAAGTTACAACTGATATTTACCAGGATGTTACACTGGAGACGGTACAGAGGTGATTTTCCAGTTTGTTGCACCGGAGCAGTACAGATAAGATTTACCAGGTTGATGCACTAAAGATTGTACAGAGGACGTATACCAGGATGTTGCACTAGAGCGGTTACAGAGCAGATTAGCAGGATGTTGCAATAGAGACGGTGCAGAGGAGATTTACCAGGATGTAGAACTATAGCCCATGCAGAGATGATTTACAATGATGCTGCACTGGAGAGTGTACAGATGAGATTTACCAGTATGTTGTACTAGGGAGGTTACAGAGATGATTTACCATGATTTTCCACTGAGAGGATACAGAAGATAATTACCACGATGTTGCACTGGAAAGATTGCAGAGGAGATTTACCATGGGATGTAGCACTGTAGAGAGTACAGGATAGATTTAGCAGAATATTGCACTAGAGAGGGTACAAAGGAGATTTAACAGGATGTTGCACTAGAGAGGGTGCAGAGGAGAATTACTAGCATATTGCACTAGGAAGGATGCAGAGGAGATTTACAAGGATGTGGCAATCAAGAGAGTACAGAAGAGATTTACCACGATGTTGCACTGCAGAGGGTACAGACGAGATTTACCAGGTTGTTACACTGGAGAGGGTAGTGAGGAGATTTAACAGGTTATTGCACTGGTGAGGTTACAGAGGTGATTCAACTGGATGTTGCAGAGGAGATGTTGCAGAGGAAATTTACCAGGATGTTGCACTGGAGAGGGTACAAAGGAGATTTACCAGGATGTTCCACTAGAGATCATACAGAGAAGATTTACAAGGATGTTGCACAGGAGAGGTTACAAAAGCGACTTACCAGTATATTACACCGAGAGCGTGGAGAAGAGACTTACCAGAATGTTAGACAGAAGAGGGTACAACGGAGATTTTCCAGCATGATGCTCTAGAGGGGGTCCAATGGAGTTTGACCAGGATGTTGCACTGGAGACGGTACAGAGGAGATTTACCAGGATGTTGCACTAGAGAGGGTACAGATGAGTTTAACAGGATGCTCCACTAGAGAGGATGCAGCGACGATTTAGCAGGATGTTGCACTGTAGAGGGTACAGAGGAGATTTACCCGCATGTTGCACCAAGAGCGTGCAGAGGAGATTTATCAGGATGTTGCTCTGCAGAGCATGTAGTGGAGCTTTACAAGGATGTTGCAGTGCAGATGGTACAGAGCAGATTTACAAAAAATGTTGCACTAGATTGAGTACAGAGGGGATTTAACAGGATTTTGCACTGGAGAGTGTACAGAAGATAATTACCAGGATGTTGTACTGGTGAGTGTAAAGAGGATATTTAACAGGATATTGCACTTGGGAGGGTGCAGAGGAGATTTACCAGAATGTTGCACTGCGGAGGGTAGAGAGGAGATTTAAAAGGATGTTGCAGTAGAGAGGGTAGAAAGGAGATTTTACAGGATATTGCATTGGAGAGTGTACAGAGGTGAATCATGAGGATGTTGCACTGGAGAGGGTACAGCGTAGATTTTTCCAGGATGTTGCACTGGAGAGGGTGCAGAGGAGGTAAACTAGGTAGTTGCACTTAAGGGGTTACAGAGGAGATTTACCAGGATATTGCACTAGACAGGATACAGAGAGATAAAGCAGGATGTTGTACTAGAGAAATTACGGCGGAAGTACAGAGGAAATTTACCAGCATTTTGCAATGGAGAGGATACACGGGAGATTTAGCAGGGTGTTGCACTGGAAAGATTAAAAAGGAGAATTACCAGGTTGTTGCACTGGAGCGGGTACAGATGTGATTTACCTGGATATTGCACTAGACAGGGTACAGCGGAGATTTACCAGGATGTTGCACTTGAAAAGTTACAGCTGATATTTTCCAGGATGTTACACTGGAGAGAGTACAGAGGTGATTTTGCAGCTTGTTGCACCGGAGCAATACGGATGAGATTTACCAGGTTGATGCACTAAAGATTGTACAGAGGACATATACCAGGATGTTGCACTGGAGCAGATACAGAGCAGATTAGCAGGATGTTGCACTAGAGACGGTGCAGAGGAGATTTACCAGGTTGATGCACTAAAGATTGTACAGAGGACATATACCAGGATGTTGCACTGGAGCAGATACAGAGCAGATTAGCAGGATGTTGCACTAGAGACGGTGCAGAGGAGATTTACCAGGATGTAGAACTATAGCGCGTGCAGAAATGATTTACAATGATGTAGCACTGGAGATTGTACAGATGAGATTTACCAGTAACTTGTACTAGGGAGGTTACAGAGATGATTTACCAGGATGTTGCACTGCGAGGATACAGAAGAGAATTAACACGATGTTGCACTGGAAAGATTGCAGAGGAGATTTACCATGGCATGTAGCACTGTAGAGAGTACAGGATAGATTTAGCAGAATATTCGACTAGAGAGGGTACAGAGGAGATTTAACAGGATGTTGCACTAGAGAGGGTGCAGAGGAGATTTACTAGGATATTGCACTAGGAAGGATGCAGAGGAGATTTACAAGGATGTGGCACTCGAGAGAATAGAGAAGAGGTTTACCACGATGTTGCACTGCAGAGGGTACAGACGAGATGTACCAGGATGTTACACTGGAGAGGGAAGTGAGGAGATTTAACAGGTTATTGCACTGCTGAGGTTACAGAGGTGATTCAACTGGATGTTGCAGTGGAGATGTTTCAGAGGAAATTTACCAGGATGTTGCACTGAAGAGTGTACAGAGGAGTTTTACCAGGATGTTCCACTAGAGATCATACAGAGAAGATTTACCAGGATGTTGCACAGGAGAGGTTACAAAGGCGACTTACCAGTATATTACACCGAGAGCGTGGAGAAGAGACTTACCAGAATGTTAGAGAGGAGAAGGTACAGCGGAGATTTATCAGGATGTTGCTCTGCAGAGCATGCAGTGGAGCTTTACAAGGATGTTGCAGTTCAGATGGTACAGAGGAGATTTACAAAAAATGTTGCACTAGATTGAGTACAGTGGAGCTTTAACAGGATTTTGCACTGGAGAGTGTATAGAAGATATTTACCAGGATGTTGTACTGGAGAGTGTAAAGAGGATATTTAACAGGATATTGCACTAGTGAGGGAAGAAAGGAGATTTACCAGGATGTTGCAGTGTTGAAGGAACAGAGGAGATTTAACAGGATGTTGTGCTAGAGAGGATTAAGAGGAGATTTACCAGGATGTTGCACTGAAGAGGTTAAAGAGGGGATTAGCAGGATGTTGCGAAAGAGAGGGTGCAGAGGAGATTTACCAGGATGTTGCACTGCATAACGTGCAGAGGTGATTTGCAAGGATTTTGCACTGTAGAGTGTACAGATGAGATTTACCAGGATGTGGCACTGTAGATGGTGCAGAGGAGTTTTACAAGGCTTTTGCACTAAAGGGAATATAGAGGAGATTTAACAGGATGTTGCCCTGCAGAGGGTACAGAGGAGATTTAAAATGATGATGCACTAGAGAGGGTACAGAGGAGATTTACCTGGATCTTGCACTGGAGAGAGTACAGAGGAAATTTGCCAAGATGACACAATGGAGAGAGTGCAAAAGAGATTTAACAGGATGTTGCACTAGAGAGGATTCAGAGAAAATTCACCAAGATGTTGCTCTGGTGAGTGTACAGAGGTGATTTACTGGCATGTTGCATTGGAGAGAGTGCAGAGGAGATTTATCAGGATGTTGCACTGGAGTGTGTACAGAGTTGAATCACCAGGATGTTGCACGGGTGAGGGTACAGCAGATATTTAATAGGATGTTGCACTGGAGAGGGTGCAGAGGAGATTTATCAGGATGTTGCACTGGGAAGGTTACAGAGGAGATTTTCCTGGATGTTGCACTGGCGAGGGTACAGACGAGATTTACCAGGATGTTACACTAGAAAGGGTACAGAAATCATTTACCAGGATGTTGCACTGTAGACGGTACAGAAGAGATTTACCACGATATTGCACTGGAAACGGTGCAGAGGAGATTTATTAGGCTGTTGCACTGGAAAGGTTACAAAGTTGATTTTCCAGGATGTTGCACTAGAGAGAATGCAGAGGAGATTTACCAGGATGTTGCGCTAGAGAGGGAAACAAGGTGATTTACCAGGATGTTGCACTGGAGAGGTGCCAGAGGCATTTTAAAAAGATATTGCACTGGCGAGGATACAGAAGAGATTTATCAGGATGTTACACTAGAAAGGGTACAGAAAAGATTTACCAGGATGTTGCACTGGAGAGGGTACAGTAGATATTGACCACGATGTTGCACTGGAAAGGGTAAAGAGATGATTTACCAGCATGTTGCACTGTGGAGAGTACAGCGTAGAATTACGAGAATATTGCACTAGAGAGGGTACTGAGGAGATTTACTTGGATGATGCCCTAGAGAGGTTGCAGAGGAGATTTACTAGAATATTGCACTAGAAAGGATGCAGAGAACATTTACAAGGATGTTGCACTAAAGATGTTGCTTTGCAGATGGTACAGACGAGATTTACCAGGATGTTACACTTGAGATGTTGGAGAGGAGATTTCGCAGGTTGTTGCACTGGTGAATGTACAGAGGAGATTCAACAGGATGTGGCAGTGGAGAGTTTGCGGAGGAGATTTACCAGAATGATGCACTGGAGATGGTACAGACGAGATTTACCAGGATGTTCCACTGAAGATGATACAGAGAAGATTTACCAGGATGTTGCACTGGAGAGGTTACGAAGGAGACTTACCAGGATATTACACCGAGAGCATGCCGAGCAGATTTACCAGGATGTTGGAGTGGAGAGGGTACAGAGAGAATTTGCCTGGATGTTGAACAGGAGATGGTAGAGAAAACATTTACCAGTATTTTGCACTAGAGAGGGTAGAAGAGACTTACCAGGTTATTGCACTATAGATGTTGCAGAGGAGCTTAGCAGGATGTTACACTAGAAAGAGTACAGAGGAGATTTTCGAGGATATTCCTCTAGAGAGCTACAGAGGAGATTTACCAAGATGTTGCACTGGAGAGATTACAGAGGACATTAAAAAGAATGTTGCAATGGAGAGGTTAAAGTGGAGAACAATCAGGATGTTGCACTAGAGAGGGTACAGAGGAGATTTTCTAGGATGTTGCTCTAGAGAGGGTGCAGTGGAGATTTACCAGGATGTTGCACTGGAGAGAATACAGAAGAGATTTACAAGGAGATTGCACTAGCGAGCTTACAGACTGATTTAACAGGATGTTGCACTAGAGAGGGAACAGAAGAGATTTACTAGAATGATCTTTAGCGAGCATACAGAGAAGATTTACCATAATGTTGCACTGGAGATGGTGCAGAGGAGATTAACCAGGATGCTGCACAGCGAGCGTGCAGATGAGCTTTACCAGAATCTTGGACTGGAGGGGCTACAGAGGAGATTTACCAGAATGTTCCAGTGAAGTGGGTACAGAGCAGATTGTCCAGGATGTTGCACTGGAGAGGGTAGAGAGGAGAGTTACCAGGTTATTGCACTGCAGAATTTAAAGAGACATTTAACCAGGATGTTGCAATAGAGAGGGTTCAGAGAAGATTTACCAGCATGTTTCACTAGTAAGGGCACAGAAGAGATTTACCAGGATGTTGCACCAGAAAGCCAGGATATTGCAGAGATGTAACAACGGAGATTTTCCAGGATGTTGCAGGGAGAGGGTGATAAGTACATTTAAAAGGTTGTTGCACTGGCGAAGGTACAGAGGATGTTGCGCTAGAGAGGTTGCAGAGGAGATTTACTAGGTAGTTGCACTGGAGGTGTTACGGACGAGATTTACTAGGATATTGCACTAGACAGTGTACAGAGAGATATAGCAGGATGCTGTACTAGTTACAGCAGAAATTAACCAAGATGTTGCACTATAGAGGATACAGAGGTGATTTACCAGCATGTTGCACTGGAGAGGATACAGGGGAGATTTACCAGGATCTTGCAATGGAAAGAATACAGAAGATATTTACCAGGATGTTGCACTGGAGCGTGTACATATGAGATTCACCAGGATATTGCACTAGAAAAGGTACAGAGGAGATTTATCAGAATGTTGCATTTGAGAAGTTACAGCGGATATATACAAGGATGTTGCACTGGAGAGTGTACAGAGGTGATTTTCCTGCTTGTTGCACCGGAGCGGTACAGATGAGATTTACCTGGTTGATGCACTAAAGAGAGTACAGAGGTAATTTACCAGGATGTTGCACTAGAGACGGTGCAGAGGAGATTTACCAAGATGTCGCACTGCAAATGGTATAGAGGAGATTTACAAAAATGTTGCACTAGAGAAGGTAGCGGTGAGATGTTCCATGATGATGCTCTAGAGAGGGTGCAATGGAGATTTACCAGGATGTTGCACTGGAGAGGGTACAGAAGAGATTTACAAGGATGTTGCACCGAGAGCTTGCAGAGGAGCTTTATAAGGATGTTGCTCTGCAGAGAATGCAGAGCTGCTTTACAAGGATATTGCACTGCAGATGGTACAGAGAAGATTAACAAAAATGTTGCACTAACGGGAGTACAGAGGAGATTTAACAGGATTTTGCACTGAAGAGTGTACAGAGGATATTTACCAGGATGTTGTACTGGAGAGTGTACAGAGGATATTAACAGGATATTGCACTTGAGAGGGTACAGAGGAGATTTCCCAGAATGTTGCACTGTTGATGATAGAGAGGAGACTTATAAGGATTTTGCAATAGAGAGGTTAGAAAGGAGAAGTAATAGGATGTTGCACTGGCGAAGGAACAGAGGAGGTTTAACAGGATGTTGTGGTAGAGAGGATTTAGAGGAGATTTACCAGGAGGTTGCACTGGCGAGGCTACAGAGGAGATTTGCAGGATATTGCACAAGAGAGGGTGCAGAGGAGATTTGCCATGATGTTGCACTGCAGAGCGTGCAGAGGTGATTTACAAGGATGTTGCACTGGAGAGTGTACAGATGAGATTTACCAGGATGTGGCAGTGCAGGTGTAACAAGGAGATTTACCAAGATATTGTCACTGGAGAGTGTACAGAAGAGATTTACCACGATGTTGCACTGGAGGGGGTATAGAGGAGATTTAGCAGGTTCTTGCACTTGAGAGCTTAGAGAGTAGATTTACCAGGATGTTACACTGCAGCAAGTACAGAAGAGATTCACAAGAATGTTGCAATGAAGGGAATACAGAGCACTTGAGCGGGTACAGAGGTGATTTATCAGGATGTTGCACCGGAGTGGGTACAGAGGAGATTTACCAGGTTGTTGCATTAGAGCGCATACAGAGGAGATTTAGCAGGATGTTGCACTAGAGAGGATGCTGAGGAGAATACCAGGATGCTGCACTGCAGAGGGTATAGAGGAGATTTACAAAAATGTTGCACTAGAGAGCATACAGAGGAGATTTACCAGGATGTTGCAATTGAGAGGCTACAGAGGAGATTTAACAGGATGTTGCACTGGAGAGTATACATAGGAGAATCACCAGGATTTTGCACTGGAGAGGGTACAGCTTAGATTTACCAGGACGTTCCATTAGAGAGGATACAGAGAAGATTTACCAGGATGTAGCACTGGAGAAGGTACAGAAGAGATTTACAAAAATGTTGCACCAGAGGTGGTACAGAGTTGATTTAACAGGATCGTGTACTGGAGAGGATACAGAGGATATTTAACTGGATATTCCACTAGAGAGGGTTCATGGAGATTTACCAGGATGTTAGACTGCAGAGGGTACAGAGGGGATTTACAATGATGTTGCACTAGAAATGGTACATAGGTGATTTTCCAGGATGTTGCACTGGAGAGGTTACAGTGGAGATTTACCAGCTTGTTGCACCGAGAGCGCGCAGAGGAGCTTTACCCGGATGTTGCTCTGCAGAGCATGCAGAGATGATTTACAAGGATGTTGCACTGCAGATGGTACAGAGGAGATTGACAAAAATGTAGCACTAGAGGGAGTACCGATGAGATTTGACAGGATTTTTTAATGGAGAGTATACAGAGGATATTTACCCGGATGTTGTGCTGGAAGTGTACAGATTATATTTAGCAGGACATTGCACTTGAGAGTGTGCAGCGAAGATTTACCAGAATGTTGCACTGCAGAGGCTGGAGAGGAGATTTACAAGGATGTTGCACTAGAGAGGATAGAAAGGAGATTTACCAGATGTTGCACAGGGGAAGGAACAGAGGAGATTTAAAAGGATATTGCACTACAGATGATTAAAGGAGATTAACGAGGATGTTGCACTGGAGGGTATAAAGAGGAAATTAGCAGGATGTTGCAATAGAGAAGTTGCAGAGGAAATTTACCTGGATGTTGAACTGCAGAGCGTGAAGAGGTGATTTACAAGGATGTTGCACTGGAGACTGTGCAGAGGAGATTTTCCAGGATGTGGCACTGGAGGGGGTACAGAGGAGATTTACCAGGATGGTGCAACAGAGCGTGTATATAGGAGCTTTACCAGGATGTTGCACTAGAGAGGTTACAGCGGAGAATTACCAGGATTTTGCACTGGAGAGGGTACAGAGGAGATTTACCAAGATGGTGCAACAGAGCGTGTATGGAGGAGCTTTACCAGGTTGTTGCACTGGCGAGGGTGCAGAAGAGAGTTACCCGGATTTTCCACTGCAGAGGGTACAGAGTAAATTTACAAGAATGTTGCACTGAACGGAGTACAGAGGAGATTTAACAGGAAGTTGCACTGGCGATAGTAGAGAGGAGATTTAAAAGGATGATGCACTAGAGAGGGTACAGAGGAGATTTACCAGGATGTTGCAATTGAGAGGCTACAGAGGAGATTTAACAGGATGCTGCACTCGAGACTGTACATAGGAGAATCAGCTCGATGTTGCACTGGAGAGGGTACAGCGTAGATTTATCAGGATGTTGCACCGGAGCGGGTACAGAGAAGATTTAGCAGGTTGTTGCATTAGAGCGCATACCAAGGAGATTTAGCTGGATGTTGCGCTAGAGAGGGTGCTGAGGAGAATACCAGGATGCTGCACTGCAGAGGTGATAGAGGAGATTTACAAGAATGTTGAACTAGAGAGGGTACAGAGGAGATTTACCAAATGTTGCAATTGAGAGGCTACAGAGGAGATTTAACAGGATGTTGCACTGGAGAGTATACATAGGAGAATCACCAAGATCTTGCACTGGAGAGGGTAGAGCTTAGACTTACCAGGACGTTCCAATAGAGAGGATGCAGAGAAGATTTATCAGGATGTAGCACTGGAGAAGGTACAGAAGAGATTTACAAAAATGTTGCACTAGATGTGGTACAGAGTTGATTTAACAGGATCTTGTACTGGAGAGGATACAGAGGATATTTAACAGCATATTGCACTAGAGAGGGTTCATGGAGATTTACCAGGATGTTAGACTGCAGAGGGTACAGAGGGGATTTACAATGATGTTGCACTAGAGATGGTACATAGGAGATTTTCCAGGATGTTGCACTGGAGAGGTTACAGTGGGGATTTACCAGCTTGTTGCACCGAGAGCGCGCAGAGGAGCTTTACCAGGATGTTGCTCTGCAGAGCATGCAGAGGTGATTTACAAGGATGTTGCACTGCAGATGGTACAGAGGAGATTTACAAAAATGTAATACTAGAGGGAGTACCGAGGAGATTTAACAGGATTTTGTACTGGAGAGTATACAGAAGATATTTACCAGGATGTTATACTGGAAAGTGTACAGTGGATATTTAGCAGGACATTGCACTTGAGAGTGTGCAGCGAAGATTTACCAGAATGTTGCACTGCAGAGGCTTGAGAGGAGATTTACAATGATGTTGCTCTAGAGAGGATAGAAAGGAGATTTACCAGATTTTGCAGGGCGAAGGCACAGAGGAGATTTAAAAGTATATTGCGCTACAGATGATTAAAGGAGATTTACGAGGATGTTGCACTGGAGGGAATAAAGAGGAAATTAGCAGGATGTTGCAATAGAGAAGGTGCAGAGGAGATTTACCAGGATGTTGAACTGCAGAGCGCGAAGAGGTGATTTACAAGGCTGTTGCACTGGAGACTGTACAGAGGAGATTTACCAGGAAGTGGCACTGGAGGGGGTATCGAGGAGATTTACCAGGATATTGCACTAGACAGCGTACAGAGTAGATTTGCAAGGATGTTGCACTAGAGAGGTTACAGCGGAGATTTACCAGGATGTTGCACTGGAGAGGGTACAGAGGAGATTTACCAGGATGGTGCAACAGGGCGTGTATATAGGAGCTTTACCAGGTTGTTGCACTGGCGAGGGTACAGAGGAGATTTACAAGGATGTTGCCCTAGAGAGGGTGCAGAAGAGATTTACCCGGATTTTGCACTGCAGAGGGTACAGAGTAAATTTACAAGAATGTTGCACTGAACGGGGTACAGAGGAGATTTAACAGGAAGTTGCACTGGCGATGGTAGAGAGGAGATTTACAAGGATGATGCACTAGAGAGGGTACAGAGAAGATTTACCTGGATGTTGCAATTGAGAGGTTAAAGAGGAGATTTAACAGGATGTTGCTCTCGAGACTATACATAGGAGAATCACCAGGATGTTGCACTGGAGATGGTACAGCGGAGATTTACCATTATATTGCACTAGAGAGGGTGCATAGGAGCTTTGCCAGGATGTTGCATTGGAGAGGGTGCAGAGGTGATTTCCCGGATTTTGCACTGCGAGTGCAAAGAAGAGAGTTACTATGATGTTACACAAGTGAGGTTACAACGGTGATTTACCAGGATGCTGTACTGGAGATGATAAGAAGAAATTTATCACGATGTTGCTCTAGAGAGGGTACAGAGGAGATTTACCAGGATGTTGCACTAGAGATGATGCAGAGGAAATTGACAAGAATGTTGCACTAGAAAGGATGCAGAGGAGATTTACAAGGATGTTGGAGTGGAGAGGTTACACAGGAGATTTACCTGGATGTTGAACAGGAGATGGTACAGAGGAGATTTAACAGTATGGTGCACTAGAAAGGGAACAGCGGAGTTTTACCATGTTATTGTACTATAGAGATTAAATAGGAGTTTTTGGAGGATTTTACACTCTAGACGTTGCAGAGGAGATTTTCTAGGATGTTCCACTTGAAAGGTACAGAGGAGATTTACAAGCATGTTACACTGGAGAGATTACAGAGAATATTTACCAGGATGTTGCACTAGAGAGGGTACAGACGGGATTTTCCAGGATGTTGCTCTAGAGAGGGAGCAGTGGAGATTTACCAGAATTTTGCACTGGAGAGCGTAAAGAGGAGATTTACCAGGAGTTTGCACTAGAGAGAGTACAGAGGAGATTTAACAGGATGTTGCACTAGAGAGGAAACAGAGGAGATTTACCATGATGATCGACTAGAGAGGGTACAGAGAAAATTTACCAGAATGTTGCACTGGAGAGGGTACAGCGGAGATTTACCAAGATGTTACAATTGAGAGGTTACAGAGGAGATTTACCACGATGTTGCACCAGAGAAGATACAGATGAGAATAACTAGGATGTGGCCCTGGGAGGGTAAAGAAGAGATTTACCAGGATGTTGCACTTGAGAAGTTACAGCGGATATTTACTGGGATGTTGCACTGGAGAGGGTACGGAGGTGATTTTCCAGCTTGTACCACCGGAGCGGTGCAGATGAGATTTATCAGGTTCATGCACTAAGGAGCATACAGAGGAGATTTACCAGGATTTTTCTCTAGAGAGGGTGCAGAAGAGATTTACTAGGATGTTGCACTACAGAGGGTAAAGAGGAGATTTAACAGGATGTTCCACTAGCGAGGAAAGAGAGACGAATTAGGGGGATGTTGCATTGGAGAGTGTACAGAGGAGATTTACCAGGATGCTGCACCGAGAGCGTGCAGAGGAGATTTACCAAAATATTGCTCAGCAGAGTGTGCAGAGGTGATTTTCAAGGATGTTGCACTGCAGATGGTACAGAGCAGATTAACAAAAATGTTGCAGTCGAGGAAATACAGAGGAAATGTACAGGATTTTGCACTGGAGTGTGTACAGTGGATATTTAAGAAGATATTGCACTTGAGAGGGTGCAGAAGAGTTTATCACAATGTTGCACTGCAGAGGGTAGAGAGCAGATTTACAAGGACGTTGCACTAGAGATGGTAGAGCGGAGATTTACCAGGACGTTGCACTGGCGAAGGAACAGAGTAGATTGAACAGGATGTTGTGCTAGAGAGGATTCAGAGGAGATTGATCAGGATTTTGCACGGGAGAGTTTACAGACGCTATTATTCGAATGTTGCACTAGAAAGGGCACAGAGGAGACTTGCAAGAATGTTGCACTGAGAGTGTACAGAGGAGAATTACCTTGATGTGGCACTGGAGGGGTACCGAGGAGATTTACCAGGATATTGCACTAGACATGTTAAAGGGGAGATGTACCATGATGTTGCACTAGAGAGTATACAGCGGAGTTTACGAGGATGTTGCAATGGAGAGGATACAGAGGAGGTTTATCACGATGTTGCACTGGAGCGGATTTACAGGATATTTACCAGGTTATTGCACTGGAGAGGTTACAGAGGAGATGTTCCAGGATGTTGCACTGCAGAGGGTACAGAGGAGATTTACAAGACTGTTGCACTGAAGGGAGTACAGAGGAGATTTAACAGGATGTTACACTGCAGACGGTACAGAGGAGATTTACAAGGATCATGCACTAGAGAGGGTACCGAGGAGATTGACCAGGATCTTGCACTGGAAGGAGTACAGAGTAGATTTAGCAGGATGATACAATGGAGAAGGTACAGAGGAGATTCAACGGGATCTTGCACTGTAGAGAGCACAGAGGAGATTTTCCAGGATGTTGCACTGGAGAGCGTGCAGAGGAGATTTAACAGGATGTGGAAAGGAGCGCGTACAGAGAAGATTTAGCAGGATGTTGCACTGGTGAGGGTACAGAATAGATTTACCAGAATGTTGCACTAGAGAGGATAAAGAGGAGAATTACCTTATTATTGCGCTGCAGTTCATTGTGAGGAGTTTTACAGCATGTTAAACTAGCGAGGTTACAGCGGTGATTTACCAGTATATTGCACTAGAGAGGGTGCATAGGAGCTTTACCAGGATGTTACATTGGAGAGGGTGCAGAGGTGATTTCCCAGGACTTTGCACTGCGAGGGTAAAGAAGAGAGTTACTATGATGTTACACAAGTGAGGTTACAGAGGTGATTTACCAGGATGTTGTACTGGAGAGGGTACAGAAGAGATTTACCCCGATGTTGCACTAGAGAGGGTACAGAGGAGCTTTACCACGATGTTGCACTAGAGAGGATGCAGAGGAAATTGACAAGAATGTTGCACTAGAAAGGATGCAGAGGAGATTTACAAGGATGTTGGAGTGGAGAGGTTACAGAGGAGATTTACCTGGATGTTGAACAGGAGATGGTACAGAGGGCATTTATAGGTATGTTGCACTAGAAAGGGAACAGAGGAGATTTACCATGTTATTGCATTGTAGAGATTAAATATGAGTTTTTGGGGGTTGTTACAATCTAGACTGTGCAGAGGAGATTTTCTGGGATATTCCACTAGAAAGGTACAGAGGAGATTTACCAGAATGTTGCACTAGAGAGGTTACAGAGGAGATTTTCCAGGATGTTGCTCTAGAGAGAATACAGAGGAGATTTTACAGGATGTTGCACTAGAGAGGAAACAGAGGAGATTTACCAGGATGATCGACTAGAGAGGATACAGAGAAAATTTACCAGAATGTTGCACTGGAGAGGGTACAGCGGAGATTTACCAAGATTTAACAATTGAGAGGTTACAGAGGAGATTTACCAGGATGTTGCACCAGAGAGGTTACAGATGAGATTAACTAGGATGTGGCCCTGGGAGGGTAAAGAAAAGATTTACCAGGATGTTACACTTGAGAAGTTACAGCGGATATTTACTGGTATGTTGTACTGGAAAGGGTACAGAGGTGATTTTCCAGCTTGTTGCACCGGAGCGGTAGAGATGAGATTTATCAGGTTGATGCACTAAAGAGCATACAGAGGAGATTTACCAGGATTTTTCTCTAGAGAGTGTGCAGAGGAGATTTACTAGGATGTTGCACTAGAGAGGGTACAGAGGAGATTTAACAGGATGTTACACTAGAGAGGATATAGATAAGAATTAGGAGGATGTTGCACTGGAGAGTGTACAGAGGATATTTACCAAAATATTGCTTAGCAGTGTGTGCAGAGGTGATTTACAAGGATGTTGCACTGCAGATGGTACAGAAGAGATTTGCAAAAATGTTGCACTGGAGAGTGTACAGATGAGATTTACCAGGATGTGGCAGTGCAGGTGTAACAAGGAGATTTACCAAGATATTGCACTGGAGAGTGTACAGAAGAGGTTTACCACAATGTTGCATGGAGCGGGTATAGAGGATATTTATCAGGTTCTTGCACTGTAGAGGTTAGCGAGGAGATTTACCAGTATGTTACACTGCAGCGGGTACAGAGGTGATTTATCAGGATGTTGCACCGGAGCGGGTACAGAGGAGATTTAGCAGGTTGTTGCATTAGAGCGCATACGAGGAGATTTAGAAGGATGTTGCGCTAGAGAGGGTGCTGAGGAGAATACCAGGATGCGGCACTGCAGAGATTATAGAGGAGATTTACAAGAATGTTGCACTAGAGAGGGTACAGAGGAGATTTACCAGGATGTTGCAATTGAGAGGCTACAGAGGAGATTTAACAGGATGTTGCACTGAGAGTATACATAGGAGAATCAGCAGGATGTTGCACTGGCGAGGGTAGAGCTTAGATTTACCAGGACGTTCCACTAGAGAGGATGCAGAGAAGATTTACTAGGATGTAGCACTGGAGAAGTTACAGAAGAGATTTACAAAAATGTTGCATTAGAGGTGGTACAGAGTTGATTTAACAGGATCTTGTACTGGAGAGGATACAGAGGATATTTAACAGGATATTGCACTAGAGAGGGTTCATGGAGATTTACCAGGATGTTAGACTGCAGAGGGTACAGAGGGGATTTACAATGATATTGCACTATAGATGGTACATAGGTGATTTTCCAGGATGTTGCACTGGAGAGTTTACAGTGGAGATTTACCAGCTTGTTGCACTGAGAGCGCGCAGAGCAGCTTTACCAGGATGTTGCTCTGCAGAACATGCAGAGGTGATTTACAAGGATGTTGCACTGCAGATGGTACAGAGGAGATTTACAAAAATGTAGCACTAGAGGGAGTACCGAGGAGAATTAACAGGATTTTGTACTGTAGAGTATACAGAGGATATTTACCAGGATGTTGTACTGGAAAATGTACAGAGGATATTTAGCAGGACATTGCACTTGTGAGTGTGCAGCGAAGATTTACCAGAAATATGCACTGCAGAGGCTTGAGAGGAGATATACAAGGATGTTGTTCTAGAGAGGATAGAAAGGAGATTTACCAGATGTTGCCCGGGGAAGGAACAGAGGAGATTTAAAAGAATATTGCGCTACAGATGATTAAAGGAGATTTACGAGGATGTTGCACTGGAGGGAATAAAGAGGAAATTAGCAGGATGTTGCAATAGAGAAGGTGCAGAGGAGATTTACCAGGATGTTGAACTGCAGAGCGTGAAGAGGTGATTTACAAGGCTGTTGCACTGGAGACTGTACAGAGGAGATTTATCAGGAAGTGGCACTGAAGGTGGTATCGTGGAGATTTACCAGGATATTGCACTAGACAGGTTACAGCGGAGATTTACCAGGATGTTGCACTGGAGAGGGTACAGAGGAGATTTACCAAGATGGTGCAACAGAGCGTGTATATAGCAGCTTTACCAGGTTGTTGCACTGGCGAGGGTACAGAGGAGATTTACAAGGATGTTGCCCTAGAGAGGGTGCAGAAGAGATTTACCCGGATTTTGCACTGCAGACGTACAGAGTAAATTTACAAGAATGTTGCACTGAACGGAGTACAGAGGAGATTTAACAGGAAGTTGCACTGGCGATGGTACAGAGGAGATTTACAAGGATGATGCACTAGACAGGGTACAGAGAAGATCTACCGGGATGTTGCAATTGAGAGGTTACAGAGGAGATTTAACAGGATGTTGCACTCGAGACTATACATAGTAGAATCACAAGGATGTTGCAGTGGAGATGGTACAGCGGAGATTTACCATTATATTGCACTAGAGAGGGTGCATAGGAACTTTACCAGGATGTTGCATTGGAGAGGTTGCAGATGTGATTTCCCCGGTTTTTGCACTGCGAGGGTAAAGAAGAGAGTTACTATGATGTTACACAAGTGAGGTTACGATTTACCAGGATGTTGTACTGGAGAGGGTACAGAAGAGATTTACCACGATGTTGCTCTAGAGAGGGTACAGAGGAGATTTACCAGGATGTTGCACTAGAGAGGATGCAGAGGAAATTGACAAGAATGTTGCACTAGAAAGGATGCAGAGGAGATTTATAAGGATGTTGGAGTGGAGAGGTTACAGAGGAGATTTACCTGGATGTTGAACAGGAGATGGTACAGAGGAGATTTAACAGTATGGTGCACTAGAAAGGGAACAGCGGAGATTTACTATGTTATTGCACTGTAGAGATTAAATTGGAGTTTTTGGAGGATTTTACACTCTAGACGTTGCAGAGGAGATTTTCTAGGATGTTCCACTAGAAAGGTACAGAGGAGACTTACCAGCATGTTGCACTGGAGAGATTACAGAGAAGATTTTCCAGGATGTTGCACTAGAGATGGTACAGACGGGATTTTCCATGATGTTGCTCTAGAGTGGGTGCAGTGGAGATTTACCAGGATTTTGCACTGGAGAGCGTACAGAGGAGATTTACCAGGAGTTTGCACTAGAGAGAGTACAGAGGAGATTTAACAGGATGTTGCACTAGAGAGGAAACAGAGGAGATTTACCAGAATGATCGACTAGAGAGGGGACAGAGAAAAATTACCAGAATGTTGCACTGGAGAGGGTACAGTGGAGATTTTACCAAGATGTTACAATTGAGAGGTTACAGGGGAGATTTACCAGGATGTTGCACCAGAGCGGATACAGATGAGATTAACTAGGATGTGGCCCTGGGAGGGTAAAGAAGAGATTTACCAGGATGTTGCACTTGAGAAGTTACAGCGGATATTTACTGCGATGTTGCACTGGAGAGGGTACAGAGGTGATTTTCCAGCTTGTTCCACCGGAGCTGTGCAGATGAGATTTCTCAGGTTCATGCACTAAAGAGCATACAGAGGAGATTTACCAGGATTTTTCTCTAGAGAGGGTGCAGAGGAGATTTACTAGGATGTTGCACTACAGAGTGTAAATAGGAGATTTAACAGGATGTTCCACTAGCGAGGATAGAGAGACGAATTAGGGGGATGTTGCATTGGAGAGTGTACAGAGGAGATTTACCAGGATGCTGCACCGAGAGCGTGCAGAGGTGATTTAACAAAATATTGCTCAGCAGATTGCGCAGAGGTGATTTACAAGGTTGTTGCACTGCAGATGGTACAGAGGAGATTTACAAAAATGTTGCAGTCGAGGAAATACAGAGGAAATGTTACAGGATTTTGCACTGGAGGTGTACAGTGGATATTTAAGAGGAGATTGCACTTGAGAGGGTGCAGAGGAGATTATCACAATGTTGCACTTCAGAGGGTAGAGAGCAGATTTACAAGGATGTTGCACTAAAGATGGTAGAGTGCAGATTTACCAGAACGTTGCACTGGCGAAGGAACAGAGTAAATTGAACAGGATGTTGTGCTAGAGAGGATTCAGAGGAGATTAATCAGGATTTTGCACTGGAGAGTTTACAGACGATATTAGTCGAATGTTGCACTAGAAAGGGCACAGAGGAGACTTGCAAGAATGTTGCACTGAGAGTGTACAGAGGAGAATTACCATGATGTGGCACAGGAGGGGTACCGAGGAGATTTACCAGGATATTGCACTAGACATGTTAAAGGGGAGATGTACCAAGATGTTGCACTAGAGGGTATACAGCGGAGTTTACGAGGATGTTGCACTGGAGAGGATACAGAGAAGGTTTACCACGATGTTGCACTGGAGCGGATTTACAGGATATTTACCAGGTTGTTGCACTGGAGAGGTTACAGAGGAGATGTTCCAGGATGTTGCACTGCAGAGGGTACAGAGGAGATTTACAAGACTGTTGCACTGAAGGGAGTACAGAGGACATTTAACAGGATGTTACACTGCAGACGGTACAGAGGAGATTTACAAGGATGATGCACTAGAGAGGGTACCGAGGATATTGACGAGAATCTTGCACTGGAAAGAGTACAGAATAGATTTAGCAGGATGATACAATGGAGAGGGTACAGAGGACATTTAACAGGATCTTGCACTGTAGAGAGCACAGGGGAGATTTACCAGAATATTGCATGAGGGAGAGTAGAGAGGAGATTTACCAGGATGTTGCAGTGGAGAGGGTACAGAGGAGATTTACCAGGATGTTGCACTGGAGAGGTTACAGAGGAGTTTTAACAGGATATTGCACTAGAGAGGGCGCAGAGGCGATTTAGCAGGATGTTATGCTGGAGCGGGTTGAGAGGAGATCTAGCAGGATGTTGCACTGCCTAGGTTACAGCGGAGATTTAACAGAAAGTTGCAGTGGAGAGGTTGCAGATGAGATTTACCAGCATGTTGCACTGGAGCGGGAACAGTGGAGATTTACCAGGATGTTGCACTGGAGAGCGTGCAGAGGAGATTTAACAGAATGTGGAAAGAAGCGCGTACAGAGAAGATTTAGCAGGATGTTGCACTGGTGAGGATACAGAGTAGATTTACCGGAAAGGATGCAGTAGAGAGGATAAAGAGGAGCATTACCCATATTATTGCGCTGCAGATCATTGTGAGAAGTTTTACCGGATGTTAAACTAGAGAGGAGATTAACGAGGATGTTTCAGTGCAGTCGGTACAGAGGAGATTTACGAGGATGCGGCCCTGGTAGAGTATAGAGTCTATTTACCAAGATGTTTCACTAGACAGGGTACAGAGTATAATTACAATGATGTTGCACTGATGAAGTTACAGAGGAGATCAACTAGAATACTGCATTGGAGAGAGTACAGGAGAGATTTACCAGGATGTCACACTTGACAGGGTACAGAGGAGGTTTACAAGGATGTTGCACTAGAGAAGTTACAGCGGGATTTACCAGAATGTTGCACTGGAGAGGATACAAAGGAGATTTACCAGGATGTTGCACCGAGAGTGTGCAGAGCTGATATACCAGGATGTTGGAGTGGACTGGGTACACAGGAGATTTACCTCGATGTTGAACAGGTGAGGGTAAAGCGGAGATTTACCAGGTCATTGCGCTATAGATGGTATAGAGGAGTTTTACCAGGATGTTACACTAGAGAGCGTACAGAGGAGATTTTCCAGGATGTTCCAGTTGAGAGGTACAGAGGTGATTTACCAGAATGTTGCACTGGAGAGATTACAGAGGAGATTTAACAGGATATTACACTGGCGAGGGTACAGATGAGATTAAACAGGATGTTGCACTAGAGAGGGTACAGAGGAGATTTACCAGGATGTTGCACCGAGAGCGTGCAGTGGAGATTTACGAGGATATTGTTCTGGAGAGGGTAGAGAGGAGAGTGTCCAGGATGTTGCACTGGAGAGGGTACAGAGTATATTTACCAGGATGTTGCGCTCGAGAGGGTACAGAGAAGATTTACTAGGTTATTGCGCTGCGGAGGGTACAGAGGAGTGTTGCCAGGATGTTACAGTAGAGAGGGTACAGAGGAGATTTACCCGGATGTTACACTAGGGAGGGTACAGAGGAGATTTACCAGGATTTTGCACCAGAAAGGATATAGACGACATTTACTAGGATGTGGCCCAGGGAGGGTACAGCGGAGATTCACCAGAATGTTGCACCAGACAGTGTAAAGAGGAGATTTACCACAATGCTGCACTAGTGAGGGTACAGAGGAAATTTACCATGATATTGCATTGGAGAGGGTACAAAGGAGATTTACCAGCATGTTGCAGCGAGAGGTTACAGGAGAGATTTACCAGGGTATTGTACTGGATAGGTGCAGAGGAAATTTACCAGGATGTTGCACTATAGTTTGTACAGAGGAGATTTACCAGTGTGTTGCAGTGGAGAGTGTGCAGAGGAGATTTCAATGCAGGTTGCAATACAAAGATTACATTACTGATTTACCAATATGCTGCAATGAAGGAGGTACAGAGGAGATTTACAAGGATGTTGCACTGAAGAGGGTACGGAGGAGATTTACCAGGATATTACACTGGAGAGAGTACAGAGGCGTTTTAAAAGGATTTTGCACTAGAGAGGATAAAGAAGAGATCTACAAGGATGTTACACTGGAGCGGGTAGAGAGGAGATTTAGCAGGATGTTGCACTGCCTTGGGTGAAGAGGAGATTTAACAGAATGTTGCAGTGGAGAGGGTGCAGATGGGATTTACCAGGATCTAGCACTGGAGCAGGTAGAAAGGAAATTTACTAGGATGTTGCTCTAGAGAGGATACAGAGGAAATTTACCAGGCTGTTGATCTGGAGTGGGAACAGAGCAGATTTACCAGGATGTTGCACTGGTGAGCGTGAAGAGGAGATTTACCAGGATATTGGTCTGGAGTGGCTACAGAGAAGATTTACGAGGATGTTGCACTAGAGAGGGTACAGAGGAGATTTACTAGATTATTGCGTTGTAGTTCATTAAGAGGAGTTTTACCAGCATGTTACATTAAAGAGGGTATAGAGGAGATTTACCAGGACGTTGCACTAGAGAGGGTACAGAGGAGATTTACAAGGATGTGACCCTGGTGGGGGTGGTGGGAGGAACAGAGGATATTTATCAGGATATTGCACTTGACAGGGTACAGAGGAGATTTATCAGGATGTTGGACTTGAAAAGTTATAGTGGAGATTTACCAGGATGTTGCACTGTAGAGGGTACAGAGGAGATTAACCAGTATGTTTCAATTTAGAGGGTACAGAGGATATTTACAAGGTGTTGCATTAGAGACGATACAGAGGCGATTTACCTGAATGTTTCCCTGGAGAGGGTAGAGAGGAGATTTACAAGGATGTTGCACTGGAAAAGGTATGGTGGAGATTGACAAGGATATTACACTGGAGAGGGTGCAGAAGAGTTTAACAGGATATTGCATTAGATAGAATACAGAGGAGATTTACCAGGATGTTGCACTGGAGTGGGTACAGAGCAGATTTACCAAGATGTTGCACTGGAGTGCATGCAGAGGAGATTTACCAGGATGTTGTTCTGGAGAGGATACAGAGAAGATTTACCAGGATGTTGCACGAGAGAGGGCACAGAGAAGATTTACAAGATTATTGTGCTGTAAATCATTATGAGGAGTTTTATCAGGATGTTACACTAGAGAGGGTACAGAGGAGATTTACCAGGACGTTGCACTAGAGAGGGTACAGAGGAGATTTACCAGGATGTGGCCCTGGGGACTGGAGGTGTACAGATGAGACTTATCAGGATATTGCACTAGACAGGGTACAGAGGAGATTTACCAGGATGTTGTACTTGATAGGTTAGAGTGGAGATTTACCAGGATGTTGCACTGGAGATGGAACAGAGGTGATTTACCAGGATGTTGCACTGGAGTGGGTACAGAGGAGATTTACGAGGTTGTTGAACTAGAGACGGTACAGAGGAGATTTAGCAGGATGTTGTACTAGAGAGGCTGCAGAGGAGTATACCAGAATGTTGGACTGCAGAGGGTAGGAGGAGATTTACAAGAATGTTGCACTAGAGGGGGTACAGAGGAGATTTACCAGGATGTTGCACTGAAAGCATGCTGAGGAGATACCAGGATGTTGGACTGGAGAGGGTACAGACGAGATTTTCCAGGATGTTGCACTGGAGAAGATACAGAGGAGATTTACCAGGATGTTGCAGTAGAGAGGGTACAGAGGAGATTTACCAAGTTATTGCACTGCAGGGGGTACAGTGTTATTTTACCAGGATGTTACACTAGAGAGGGCACAGAGGAGATTTACCAGGATGTTACAATAGATAGGATACAGAGGAGATTTACTAGATTTTGGCCCTGGGACGTTACAGAGGAGATTCACCAGAATATACCACTAGACTGGGAACAGAGGAGATTTACCAGAATGTTGTACTAGTGAGTAGGAAATTAAACAAGATATTGCAATGGTGAGGATAAAGATGAGATTTACCAGGATGTTGCGCTGGAGAGGGAACAGGGTAGATTTACTAGGGTGTTGCACTAGAGAGGTTACAGAGGTAAATTACCAGTGTGTTGCACTGGAGAGTGTGCAAAGGAAATGTACCAGGTTGGTACAGATCTGATTTACCAGCATGTTTCACTGGAGAAGGTACAGAGGAGATTTATCAAGATGTTGCACTAGAGAGGATACAGAGGAGATTTACCAGGATGTTACAATAGATAGGATACAGAGGAGATTTACTAGATGATGGCCCTGGGAGGTTACAGCAGATTTTCACCAGAATGATCCACTAGACAGGGAACAGAGGAGATTTACCAGGATGTTGTACTAGTGAGTAGGAAATTTAACAGGATATTGCAGCGGTGAGGATACCGAGGAGATTTACCAGGATGTTGCGCTGCAGAGGGATCAGCGGAGATTTACTAGGGTGTTGCACTAGAAAGGTTACAGAGGTAAATTACCAGTGTGTTGCAGTGGAGAGGGTGCAAGGGAGATGTACCAGTTGTTGCAATACGGTGGGTACAGATCTGATTTACTAGCATGTTGCACTGGAGAAGGTACAGAGGAGATTTACCAGGAGGTTGATTGCAGAGGGTACAGAGGATATTCACCAGGATGTAACAATGTAGCTGTTAGAGAGGAGATTTAGATCGATGTTGCACTTCAATGGGTACAGAGAAAATTTACAAGGATGATGCACTAGAGAGGTTAGAGAGGAGATTTGCCAGGATGTTGCACTGGAGAGTGTATAGATGAGATTTACCAGGATATTTCTCTGGAGAGGTTACAGGCAAGATATAACAGGAAATTGCACTAGAGAGGGTAAAGAGGAGATTAACCAGGATGTTACACTGGAGTGGGTAGAGAGCAGATTTAGCAGGATGTTGCATTGCCGTGGGTACAGAGGAGATTCAACTGAAGACTGGAGTGGAGAGTGTGCAGAGGAGATTTAAAAGGATGTTGCACTGGAGAGGGAACAGAGGAGATTTCCCAGGATGTTGCACTAAAGAGGGTACAGATGAGATTTACCAGGATGTTGCACTGGAGTGGGTACAAAGGAGATTTACCTGGATGTTGCACTGGAGAGCTTGCAGAGGGGATGTACCAGGATGTTGAACTAGAGAGGGTACAGAGGAGATTTGCCACAATGTTGCAATAGATGGGTACAGAGGAGATTTTGAAGATTACTGCGCTGTAGATCATTACGTGGAGTTGTACCAGGATGTTGCACTGGAGAGTGTACAGAGGAATTAACCTGGATGTTGCACTGGAGAGGATACAGAGGTTTTTACCAGGATGTTGCACTGGAGAGTGTTCAGATGAAATTAACAAGATATTGCACTAGAGAGGGTGCAGACCATAAGTACTAGGGTGTTGCACTACAGAGGATAAAGAGGAGATTTGCAAGGAAGTTGCAGTAACGAGGATACAGAGGAGATTTAACAGGATATTGCACTAAACAGGATACAGAGGAAACTTACCAGGATGTTGCACTAGCGAAGTTACAGAGGAGATTTACCAGGTTGTTGCACTGGAGACGGTAGAGAAGTGATTTACCAAGATGTTACACCGGAGCGAATAGAAATGAGATGTACCATATTGTTGCATTAGAGAGGGTACAGAGGAGATTTATCAGGATGGTTCACTATACAGGGTGCAGAGGGGATCTACCTGGATGTTGCACCGCAGAGGGTACAGAAGAGATTTAGAATAATGTTGCACCAGAAGGGGGACGGAAAAGATTTAACATGATGCTGCACTGGCGACGTTACAGAGGAAATTAACAAGGATGTTAAACTGGAGAGGTTGCGAAGGAGATTTAGAAGGATGTTGCACTGGTGAAAGTACCGAGGAGATTTAAGAGGATGTTGCACTAAAGAGGATTTAGAGGAGATGTATCCGAATGTTGCACTAGAGAGAGTGCAGAGGAGATAATCCAGGATTTTGTTCTAGATAGTTGAAGTGGAGATGTACCAGGATGTTGCACTCGAGTCGGTAGAGAGGAGATTTACCAGGATGTTGCACAAGAGAGGGTACAGAGGAGATTTACGAGCATGCTGCACGAGATGGGGAACAGAGGAGATTTACCAGGATGTTCCACTAGAGGGAATACAGATAAGATTTTACAGGATGTTGCACTGCAGAAGGTAAAGTGTAGATTTACCAGGATGTTGCACAGAGAGCGTGCACAGGAGATTTACCAGGATGTTGGACTGGAGAGGGTACAGAGGAGATTTTCCAGGATGTTGCACTGGAGAAGATATAGAGAGAGATTTACCAGGATGTTGCACTAGAGAGGATAAAGAGGAGATTTAATAAGTTATTACGCTGCAGTGGGGTAAAGTGGTATTTTACAAGGATGTTATACTAGAGAGGACACAGAGGAGATTTCACAGGATGTTACAATAGATAGGATACAGAGGAGATATACTAGACTGTGGCCCTGGGAGGTTACAGAGGAGATTCACCAGAATGTTCCACTAGACAGGGAACAGAGGAGATTTACCAGAATGTTGTACTAGTGAGTGTAGACAGGAAATTTCAATGGTGAGGATACAGAGGAAATTTACCAGGATGTTTCGCTGGAGCGGGAACAAGAGAGATTTACCAGGGTGTTGCACTGCAGAGGGTGCAGAAGATATTTACCAGGATGTTGCACTAGAGAGTTTACAGAGGTAAATTACCAGTGTGTTGCAATGGAGAGGGTGCAAATGAAATGTACCAAGTTGTTGCAATACGATGGGTACAGAACTGATTTACCAGCATGTTGCACTGGAGAAGGTACAGAGGCAATTTACCAGGATGTTAACTGCAGAGGGTAGTGAGGATATTCACCAGGATGTAACAATGTAGCGGTTAGAGAGGAAATTTAGAACGATGTTGCACTTCAATGGGTACAGAGAAGATTTACAAGGATGTTGCACTAGGGAGGTTAGAGAGGAGATTTGCCAGGATGCTGCACTGGAGAGGGTATAGAGGAGATTTACCAGGATATTGCTCTGGAGAGGGTAGAGCGGAGTTTTAACAAGATATTGCAATAGAGAGGATAAAGAGGAGATTAACCAAGATGTTAGACTGGAGTGGATAGAGAAGAGAGTCAGCAGGATGTTGCATTGCCGACAGTACAGAAGAGATTTAACAGAATGCTGGAGTAGAGAGGATGCAGAGGATATTTACAAGGATGTTGCACTGCAGAGGGAACAGAGGATATTTACCAGGATGTTGCACTAGAGAGGGTACAGATGAGATTTACCAGGATGTTGCACTGGTGTGGGTACAGAGGAGATTTACCAGGATGTTGAACTGGAGAGCGTGCAGAGGAGATTTACCAGGATGTGGCCCTGGGAGGGCACAGCTTAGATTCACCAGAATGTTGCACTAGAGTGGGTACAGAAGGGATTTACCAGGATGTAGCACTAGAGAGGGTGCAGAGGACTTTACGTGGATGTTGCACTGTAGAGGGTACAGAGGAGATTTACCCGGATGTTGTACTGGAGAGGGTACAGAGGATATTTAACAGGATATTTCACTAGAGAGGGAGCAATGGAGATTTACCAGGATTTTGGATTGCAGAGTGTACAAAGGAGATTTACATGAATATTTTACTGGAGAGGGTGCAAAGGAGATTTTAAAGGATGTTGGACTGGCGAAGGTACAGAGGAGATTTAACAGGATGTTGAAATACTGAGGATTTAAATGTGATTTATCAGGATGTTGCACTAGAGAGGATACAGAGGAGATTTTCAGGATGTTCCTCGAGAGAGAGTACAGAGGAGATTTACCAGGATGTTGCACTAGAGAGGGTAGAGAGGAGATTTTCGAGAATGTTCCACTAGGGAGGATACAGAGGAGATTTACCAGGATGTTGCACTAGATTTAGGTAGTGAGGTGATTTACCACGATGTAGCTCTGGAGAGTGTACAGAGGCGATTTACCCGGATGTTGTACTGGAGAGGGAACAGAGGATATTTAACAGGATATTTCACTAGAGAGTGAGCAATGGAGATTTACGAGGATGTTAGATTGCAGAGCTTACAAAGGAGATTTACATGCATGTTGCACTGGAGAGGGTGCAAAGGAGATTTTAAAGGATGTTGCACTGGCGAAGGTACAGAGGAGATTTAACAGGATGTTGCACTACTGAGGATTTAAAGGAGATTTATCAGGATGTTGCACTACAGAGGGTACAGAGGAGATTTTCCAGGATGTTCCTCTAGAGAGTGTACAGAGGAGATTTACCAGGATGTTGCACTAGAGAGGGTAGAGAGGAGATTTTCGAGAATGTTCCACTAGAGAGGATACAGAGGAGATTTACCAGGATGTTGCACTGGAGAGGGTACAGCGGAGATTTATCAGGATGTTGCACCGAGAGCGTGCAGAGATTTACCAGAATGTTGGAGTGGAGATTGTACAGAGGAGATTTACCAGGATGTTGCAATGGAGAGGGTACAGAGGAGAATTATCAGGATGTTGCATTAGAGAGGGTATAGAGGTGATTTACCAGGATGTTCTTCTAGAGAGTGTACAGAGGGGATTTACCAGGATGTTGCACTCGAGAGTGTTCAGAGGAGATTTACCAGGATGTTCCTCTAGAGAGTCTACAGAGGAAATTTAACAGGATGTTGCACGAGAGAGGGTACAGAGGAGATTTACCAGATGTTCCAATAGAGATGATAAGAGAAGATTTACAAGGATTTGAACCGGAGAGGGTACAGAGGAGACTTCACAGGATGTTACAATAGATAGGATACAGAGGAGATTTACTAGATTGTGTCCCTGGGAGGTGCAGAGGATATTCGCCAGAATGTTCCACTAGACAGGGAACAGAGGAGATTTACCAGAATGTTGTACTAGTGAGTGTACACAGGAAATTTAACAGGATATTGCAATGGAGAGGATAGAGAGGAAATTTACCAGGATGTTTCGCTGGAGAGGGAACAGGGGAGATTTACCAGTGTGTTGCACTGCAGAGGGTGCAGAAGAGGTTTACCAGGATGTTGCACTAGAGAGGTTACAGAGATAAATTACCAGTGTGTTGCAATGGGGAGGGTGCAAAGGAGATTTACCAGGTTGTTGCAACACGGTGTGCAGAAACGATTTACCAGCGTGTTGCACTGGAGAAGGTACAGAGGAGATTTACCAGGATGTTGACTGCAGAGGGTACTGAGGATATTCACCAGGATGTAACAATGTAGCGGTTACAGAGGAGATTTAGAACGATGTTGCACTTCAATGGATACAGAGAAGATTTACAAGGATGATGCACTAGAGAGGTTAGAGAGGAGATTTGCCAGGATGTTGCACTGGAGAGGCTATAGTGGAATTTTAACAGGATATTACTCTGGAGAGGGTACTGCGGAGTTTTTACAGAATATTGCACTAGAGTGGTTAAAGAGGAGATTAACCAGGATGTTAAACTGGAGTGTGTAGAGAAGAGATTTAGCAGGATGTTGCATTGCCGAGGATACAGAGGAGATTTAACAGAATGCTGGAGTAGAGAGGGCGGAGAGGAGATTTACAAGGATGTTGCACTGGAGATGGAACAGAGGAGATTTACCAGGATGTTGCACTAGAGAGGGTACAGATGAGATTTACCAGTATGTTGCACTGGAGTGGGTACAGAGGAGGTTTACCAGGATGTTGCACTGGAGAGCATGCAGAGGGGATTTACAAGGATGTTTGACTGGAGAGGGTACAGAGGATATTTGTCAGAATGTTGCAATAGAGAGGGTACAGAGGAGATTTACCAGATTATTGCACTGCAGATCATTGCGTCGAGTTGTACCAGAATGCTACACTAGAGAGAGAATAGAGGAGATTTACCAGGATGTTGCACTAGAGAGGGTACAGAGGAGATTTACCAGGATGTGGCCCTGGAAAGGCACAGCTTAGATTCACCAGAATGTTGAACTAGACTGGGTAAAGAGGAGATTTACCAAGATGTAGCATTAGATAGGGTGCAGAGGAGATTTAACTGGATGTTGCACTTTAGAAAACACAGAGGAGATTTACCAGGATGTTGCACTAGATTTAGGTAGTGACGTGATTTCCCACGATGTAGCTCTGGAGAGTGTGCAGAGGAGATTTACCCGGATGTTGTACTGGAGAGGGAACAGAGGATATTTAACAGGATATTTCACTAGAGAGGGAGCAATGGAGATTTACGAGGATGTTAGATTGCAGAGCTTACAAAGGAGATTTACATGCATGTTGCACTGGAGAGGGTGCAAAGGAGATTTTAAAGGATGTTGCACTGGCGAAGGTACAGAGGAGATTTAACAGGATGTTGCACTACTGAGGATTTAAAGGAGATTTATCAGGATGTTGGACTAGAGAGGGTACAGAGGAGATTTTCCAGGATGTTCCTCTAGAGAGTGTACAGAGGAGATTTACCAGGCTGTTGCACTAGAGAGGGTAGACAGGAGATTTACGAGAATCTTCCACTAGAGAGGATACAGAGAAGATTTACCAGGATGTTGCACTGGAGAGGGTACAGAGGAGATTTACCAGGATGTTGCACCGAGAGCGTGCAGAGATTTACCAGAATGTTGGAGTGGAGATTGTACAGAGGAGATTTACCAGGATGTTGCAATGGAGAGGGTACAGAGGAGATTTACCAAGATGTTGCACAAGAGAGGGGACAGACGGGATTTACCATGATGTTCCTCTAGAGAGTGTACAGAGGAGATTTACCAGGATGTTGCACTAGAGAGGGTACAGAGGAGATTTACCAGGATGTTCCTCTAGTAAGTCTACAGAGGAAATTTTCCCGGATGTTGCACTAGAGAGGGTACAGAGGAGATTTACCAGATGTTCCAATAGAGAGGATACGAGAAGATTTACAAGGATGTTGTACTGGAGAGGGTACAGATGAGATTTACCAGGATGTTGCACTGCAGAGGGTATTGAGGAGATTTTCCAGGAAGTTGCTCTAGATAGGGTACAAAGGAGGCTTACCAGGATATTGCGCTGTAGAATTAATAGAGGAATATTACCATGATGTTACGCTAGAGAGAGTAAAGTGGAGATACACAAGGATGTTTCAATAGAGGATACGGAGTAGATTAACTATGATTTGGCCCTGGGAGGGTACAGACGAGATTCACCAGAATGTTGCCCAAGATAGGGTACAGAGGAAATTTAACAGGATATTGCACTGGAGATGGTACAGAGGAGATTTACCATGAAATTGCACTCGCGAGGGGACAGAGGATATTGAACAGGATATTGAACTAGAACAGATGCAAATGCGATTTACGAGGATGTTCCACTGCAGAGGGTACAGAGGAGAATTACAAGGATGTTACACTGGAGAGTGTGCAAAAGTGATTTTGAAGGATGTTGCACTGGCGAAGGTACAGTGGACATTTAACTAGATATTGCGTTGGACAGTTCACAGAGGAGATTTATCAGGATGTTGCACTAGTGAAGTAACAGCGGAGATTTACTAGGATGTTGCACTGGAGAGGGAACAGAGGTGATTTACCATGATGTTGCACTGGAGCGGATAGAGAGGAGATTTGCCAGATTGTTGCATTAGAGAGAGTACAGAGGAGATTTATCTGAATGTTGCACTAGAGAGGGTGAAGAGCGGATTCAACCTGGATGTTGCACTGCAGTGGGTACAGATGAGATTTAGAATAATGTTGCACTAGAAGGGGTACTGAGGATATTTAACAGGATGTTTCACTTGAGGTTATTGAGGAGATTTACGACGATGTAGTACTGGACAGCGTACAGAGGATATTTAACAAGATATTGCACTAGGGAAGGTGCAGACGCGATTTACCAGTATGTTGCACTGCAGAGAGTAAAGAGGAGACTTACAAGGATGTTACACTGGAGAGGTTGCGAATTAGATTTAGAAGGATGTTGCACTAGCGAAAGTACAGAGAAGTTTTACAAGGATGTTGCACTGAAGAGGGTACAGAGGAGATTTACCAGGTTGTTGCACTGGAGAGGGTACTAGGAGATTTTCCAGGATGTTGCAATACACAGTGTACAAATATTACGATAGAGAGGGTTAGGAGGAGATTCACCAGGATGTTGCAATAGATAGGATACAGAGGAGTTTTAGTATGATGTGGCCCTGGGAGTGTACAGAAGAGATTCACCAGAATGTTCCACTAGACAGTGTACAGAGATTTACCAGAATGTTGCCATAGCGAGGGTATAGAGGAAATTTACCAGGGTATTGCACTGGAGAGGGTACAGAGGAGATTTACCAGAATGTTGCCCTTGCGATGGTACAGAGGATATTTAACAGGATATTGAATTAGAAAAGATGTAGATGCGATTTGCCAGGATGTTGCACTGCAGAGGCTACATAGGAGATTTACAAGGATGTTACACTGGAGAGGGTGCTAAGGAGATTTAGAAGGATGTTGCACTGGGGTAGGTAATGAGGAGATTTAACAGGATGTTGCACTAGAGAAGTTACAGTGGAGATTTACCAGGATGTTGCACTGGAGAGGGTACAGAGGTGATTTACCATGATGTTGCACTGGAGCGGATACAGAGGAGATTCATCAGATTGTTGCACTAGAGAGGGTACAGAGGAGATTTATCTGGATGTTGCACTGGAGAGGGTGCAGAGCGGATCTACCTAGATGTTGCACTGCAGAGGGTACAGAAGAGATTTATAACAATGTTGCACTAGAAGGGTTACTGAGGAGATTTAACAGGAAGTTGCACTGGTGAGGGTACAGAAGAGATTGACGATGATGTTGTACTGGAGAGCGTACAGAGGATATTTAATAGGATATTGCACTAGACAAGATGCAGAGGCGATTTAACAAGATGTTTCACTGCAGAAGGTAAAGAGTAGATTTACAAGGATGTTACACTGGAGAGGTTGCGAAGGAGATTTAGAAGGATGTTTCACTGGCGAAAGTCCATAGGAGATTTAACAGGATGTTGCACTAGAGAGGATTTAGATGAGATTTATCAGGATGTTCCTCTAGAGTGAGTACAGAGGAGATTTTCCAGAATGTTGCTCTAGATAGGTTGAAGTGGAGATTTACCAGGATGATGCACTCATGAGGGTACAGAGGAGATTTAACAGGATGTTTCACTAGAGAGGATTTAGAGGAGATTTATCAGGATGATGCTCTAGAGTGAGTACAGAGGAGATTTTCCAGCATGTTGGTCTAGATAGTTTGAAGTGGAGATTTACCAGGATGATGCACTGGAAAGGGTACAGAGGTGATTTAACAAGATGTTGCACTAGAGGGGGAACAGAGGAGATTTAACTGCATGTTGCACTAGACAGGGTACCGAGGAGATTTACCTGGATGTTCCACTAGAGAGAATACAGATAAGATTTACCAGGATGTTGCACTGGAGAGGTTACAGAGGAGATTTACCAGGATGTTGCACTGAGAGCGTGCAGAGGAGATTTGCCAGGATGTTGGACTGGAGTGGGTACAGAGGAGATTTACCAGGATGTTGCACTGGAGAGCATGCAGAGGGGATTTACAAGGATGTTTGACTGGAGAGGGTACAGAGGATATTTGCCAGAATGTTGCAATAAAGAGGGTACAGAGGAGATTTACAAGATTATTGCACTGTAGATCATTACGTCGAGTTGTACCAGAATGCTACACTAGAGAGAGTACAGAGGAGATTTACCAGGAGGTTGCACTAGAGAGGGTACAGAGAAGTTTTACCAGGATGTGGCCTGGGAAGGCACAGCTTAGATTCACAGACTGTTGAATTAGACTGGGTAAAGAGGAGATTTACCAGGATGTAGCATTAGAGAGGGTGCAGAGGAGATTTAACTGGATGTTGCACTGTAGAAATTACAGAGGAGATTTATCAGATTGTTGCACTAGAGAGGGTACAGAGGAGATTTATCTGGATGTTGCACTGGAGAGGGTGCAGAGCGGATCTACCTAGATGTTGCACTGCAGAGGGTACAGAAGAGATTTAAAACAATGTTGCACTAGAAGGGGTACTGAGGAGATTTAACAGGAAGTTGCACTGGTGAGGGTACAGAAGAGATTGACGATGATGTTGTACTGGAGAGCGTACAGAGGATATTTAATAGGATATTGCACTAGACAAGATGCAGAGGCGATTTACCAAGATGTTTCACTGCAGAGGGTAAAGAGTAGATTTACAAGGGTGTTACACTGGAGAGGTTGCGAAGGAGATTTAGAAGGATGTTTCACGGGCGAAAGTCCATAGGAGATTTAACAGGATGTTGCACGAGAGAGGATTTAGATGAGATTTATCAGGATGTTGCTCTAGAGTGAGTACAGAGGAGATTTTCCAGCATGTTGCTCTAGATAGGTTGAAGTGGAGATTTACCAGGATGATGCACTGTAGAGGGTACAGAGGAGATTTAACAGGATGTTGCACTAGAGAGGATTTAGAGGAGATTTATCAGGATGATGCTCTAGAGTGAGTACAGAGGAGATTTTCCAGCATGTTGGTCTAGATAGGTTGAAGTGGAGATTTACCAGGATGATGCACTGGAAAGTGTACAGAGGTGATTTAACAAGATGTTGCAGTAGAGGGGGAACAGAGAAGATTTAACTGCATGTTGCACTAGACAGGGTACCGAGGAGATTTACCTGGATGTTCCACTAGAGAGAATACAGATAAGATTTACCAGGATGTTGCACTGGAGAGGTTACAGAGGAGATTTACCAGGATGTTGCACTGAGAGCGTGCAGAGGAGATTTGCTAGGATGTTGGACTGGAGTGGGTACAGAGGAGATTTACCAGGATGTTGCACTGGAGAGCATGCAGAGGGGTTTTACAAGGATGTTTGACTGGAGAGGGCACAGAGGATATTTGCCAGAATGTTGCAATAGAGAGGGTACAGAGGAGATTTACCAGATTATTGCACTGTAGATCATTACGTCGAGTTGTACTAGAATGCTACACTAGAGAGAGTACAGAGGAGATTTACCAGGAGGTTGCACTAGAGAGTGTACAGAGGAGATTTACCAGGATGTGGCCCTGGGAAGGCACAGCTTAGATTCACCAGACTGTTGAACTAGACTGGGTAAAGAGGAGATTTACCAGAATGTAGCATTAGAGAGGGTGCAGAGGAGATTTAACTGGATGTTGCACTGTAGAAAGTAAACAGGAGATTTACCAGGATGTTGCACTAGATTTAGGAAGTGAGGCGATTTACCACGATGTAGCTCTGGAGAGTGTACAGAGGAGATTTACCCGGATGTTGTACTGGAGAGGGTACAGAGGATATTTAACAGGATAGTTCACTAGAGAGGGAGCAATGGAGATTTACCAGGATGTTAGATTGCAGAGCTTACAGAGGAGATTTACATGCATGTTGCAATGGAGAGGGTGCAAAGGAGATTTAAAAGGATGTTGCAAAGGCGAAGGTACAGAGGAGATTTAACAGGATGTTACACTACTGAGGATTTAAAGGAGATTTATCAGGATGTTGCACTAGAGAGGGTACAGAGGAGATTTTCCAGGATGTTCCTCTAGAGAGTGTACAGAGGAGATTTACCAGGATGTTGCACTAGAGAGGGTAGACAGGAGATTTACGAGAATGTTCCACTAGAGAGGATACAGAGAAGATTTACCAGGATGTTGCACTGGAGAGGGTACAGAGGAGATTTACCAGGATGTTGCACCGAGAGCGTGCAGAGATTTACCAGAATGTTGGAGTGGAGATTGTACAGAGGAGATTTACCAGGATGTTGCAATGGAGAGGGTACAGAGGAGATTTACCAAGATGTTGCACAAGAGATGGGACAGACGGGATTTACCATGATGTTCCTCTAGAGAGTGTACAGAGGAGATTTACCAGGATGTTGCACTAGAGAGGGTACAGAGGAGATTTACCAGGATGTTCCTCTAGTAAGTCTACAGAGGAAGTTTTCCCGGATGTTGCACTAGAGAGGGTACAGAGGAGATTTACCAGATGTTCCAATAGAGAGGATACGAGAAGATTTACAAGGATGTTGTACTGGAGAGGGTACAGATGAGATTTACCAGGATGTTGCACCGAGAGCGTGCAGAGATTTACCAGAATGTTGGAGTGGAGATTGTACAGAGGAGATTTACCAGGATGTTGCAATGGAGAGGGTACAGAGGAGATATTACCAAGATGTTGCACAAGAGAGGGGACAGACGGGATTTACCATGATGTTCCTCTAGAGAGTGTACAGAGGAGATTTACCAGGATGTTGCACTAGAGAGGGTACAGAGGAGATTTACCAGGATGTTCCTCTAGTAAGTCTACAGAGGAAATTTTCCCGGATGATGCACTAGAGAGGGTACAGAGGAGATTTACCAGATGTTCCAATAGAGAGGATACGAGAAGATTTACAAGGATGTTGTACTGGAGAGGGTACAGATGAGATTTACCAGGATGTTGCACTGCAGAGGGTATTGAGGAGATTTTCCAGGAAGTTGCTCTAGATAGGGTACAAAGGAGGCTTACCAGGATATTGCGCTGTAGAATTAATAGAGGAATATTACCATGATGTTACGCTTGAGAGAGTAAAGTGGAGATACACAAGGATGTTTCAATAGAGGATACAGAGTAGATTAACTATGATTTGGCCCTGGGAGGGTACAGACGAGATTCATCAGAATGTTGCCCTAGATAGGGTACAGAGGAAATTTAACAGGATATTGCACTGGAGATGGTACAGAGGAGATTTACCATGATATTGCACTGGCGAGGGTACAGAGGATATTGAACAGGATATTGAACTAGAACAGATGCAAATGCGATTTACGAGGATGTTGCACTGCAGAGGGTACAGAGGAGATTTACAAGGATGTTACACTGGAGAGTGTGCAAAAGTGATTTTGAAGGATGTTGCACTGGCGAAGGTACAGTGGACATTTAACTAGATATTGCGTTGGACAGTACACAGAGGAGATTTATCAGGATGTTGCACTAGTGAAGTAACAGCGGAGATTTACTAGGATGTTGCACTGGAGAGGGAACAGAGGTGATTTACCAAGATGTTGCACTGGAGCGGATAGAGAGGAGATTTGCCAGATTGTTGCATTAGAGAGAGTACATAGGAGATTTATCTGAATGTTGCACTAGAGAGGGTGAAGAGCGGATTCAACCTGGATGTTGCACTGCAGCGGGTACAGATGAGATTTAGAATAATGTTGCACTAGAAGGGGTACTGAGGATATTTAACAGGATGTTTCACTAATGAGGTTATAGAGGAGATTTACGACGATGTAGTACTGGACAGCCTACAGAGGATATTTAACAAGATATTGCACTAGGGAAGGTGCAGACGCGATTTACCAGTATGTTGCACTGCAGAGAGTAAAGAGGAGACTTACAAGGATGTTACACAGGAGAGGTTGGGAATTAGATTTAGAAGGATGTTGCACTAGCGAAAGTACAGAGAAGTTTTACAAGGATGTTGCACTGAAGAGGGTACAGAGGAGATTTACCAGGATGTTGCACTGGAGAGGGTACTAGGAGATTTTCCAGGATGTTGCAATAGACAGTGTACAAATATTACGATAGAGAGGGTTAGGAGGAGATTCACCAGGATGTTGCAATAGATAGGATACAGAGGAGTTTTAGTATGATGTGGCCCTGGGAGTGTACAGAAGAGATTCACCAGAATGTTCCACTAGACAGTGTACAGAGATTTACCAGAATGTTGCCATAGCGAGGGTATAGAGGAAATTTACCAGGATATTGCACTGGAGAGGGTACAGAGGAGATTTACCAGGATGTTGCCCTTGCGATGGTACAGAGGATATTTAACAGGATATTGAATTAGAAAAGATGTAGATGCGACTTGCCAGGATGTTGCACTGCAGAGGCTACAGAGGAGATTTACAAGGATGTTACACTGGAGAGGGTGCTAAGGAGATTTAGAAGGATGTTGCACTGGGGTAGGTAATGAGGAGATTTAACAGGATGTTGCACTAGAGAAGTTACAGTGGAGATTTACCAGGATGTTGCACTGGATGGGGTACAGGGGTGATTTACCATGATGTTGCACTGGGGCGGATACAGAGGAGATTTATCAGATTGTTGCACTAGAGAGGGTACAGAGGAGATTTATCTGGATGTTGCACTGGAGAGGGTGCAGAGCGGATCTACCTAGATGTTGCACTGCAGAGGGTACAGAAGAGATTTATAACAATGTTGCACTAGAAGGGTTACTGAGGAGATTTAACAGGAAGTTGCACTGGTGAGGGTACAGAAGAGATTGACGATGATGTTCTACTGGAGAGCGTACAGAGGTTATTTAATAGGATATTGCACTAGACAAGATGCAGAGGCGATTTAACAAGATGTTTCACTGCAGAGGGTAAAGAGTAGATTTACAAGGATGTTACACTGGAGAGGTTGCGAAGGAGATTTAGAAGGATGTTTCACTGGCGAAAGTCCATAGGAGATTTAACAGGATGTTTCACTAGAGAGGATTTAGAGGAGATTTATCAGGATGATGCCTAGAGTGAGTACAGAGGAGATTTTCCAGCATGTTGGTCTAGATAGTTTGAAGTGGAGATTTACCAGGATGATGCACTGGAAAGTGTACAGAGGTGATTTAACAAGATGTTGCACTAGAGGGGGAACAGAGGAGATTTAACTGCATGTTGCACTAGACAGGGTACCGAGTAGATTTACCTGGATGTTCCACTAGAGAGAATACAGATAAGATTTACCAGGATGTTGCACTGGAGAGGTTACAGAGGAGATTTACCAGGATGTTGCACTGAGAGCGTGCAGAGGAGATTTGCCAGGATGTTGGACTGGAGTGGGTACAGAGGAGACTTACCAGGATGTTGCACTGGAGAGCATGCAGAGGGGATTTACAAGGATGTTTGACTGGAGAGGGTACAGAGGATATTTGCCATAATGTTGCAATAGAGAGGGTACAGAGGAGATTTACCAGATTATTGCACTGTAGATCATTACGTCGAGTTGTACCAGAATGCAACACTAGAGAGAGTACAGAGGAGATTTACCAGGAGGTTGCACTAGAGAGGGTACAGAGGAGTTTTACCAGGATGTGGCCCTGGGAAGGCACAGCTTAGATTCACAGACTGTTGAATTAGACTGGGTAAAGAGGAGATTTACCAGGATGTAGCATTAGAGAGGGTGCAGAGGAGATTTAACTGGATGTTGCACTGTAGAAAGTACAGAGGAGATTTATCAGATTGTTGCACTAGAGAGGGTACAGAGGAGATTTATCTGGATGTTGCACTGGAGAGGGTGCAGAGCGGATCTACCTAGATGTTGCACTGCAGATGGTACAGAAGAGATTTAAAACAATGTTGCACTAGAAGGGGTACTGAGGAGATTTAACAGGAAGTTGCACTGGTGAGGGTACAGAAGAGATTGACGATGATGTTGTACTGGAGAGCGTACAGAGGATATTTAATAGGATATTGCACTAGACAAGATGCAGAGGCGATTTACCAAGATGTTTCACTGCAGAGGGTAAAGAGTAGATTTACAAGGGTGTTACACTGGAGAGGTTGCGAAGGAGATTTAGAAGGATGTTTCACGGGCGAAAGTCCATAGGAGATTTAACAGGATGTTGCACGAGAGAGTATTTAGATGAGATTTATCAGGATGTTCCTCTAGAGGGAGTACAGAGGAGATTTTCCAGCATGTTGCTCTAGATAGGTTGAAGTGGAGATTTACCAGGATGATGCACTCTAGAGGGTACAGAGGAGATTTAACAGGATGTTGCACTAGAAAGGATTTAGAGGAGATTTATCAGGATAATGCTCTAGAGTGAGTACAGAGGAGATTTTCCAGCATGTTGGTCTAGATAGGTTGAAGTGGAGATTTACCAGGATGATGCACTGGAAAGTGTACAGAGATGATTTAACAAGATGTTGCACTAGAGGGGGAACAGAGGAGATTTAACTGCATGTTGCACTAGACAGGGTACCGAGGAGATTTACCTGGATGTTCCACTAGGGAGAATACAGATAAGATTTACCAGGATGTTGCACTGGAGAGGTTACAGAGGAGATTTACCAGGATGTTGCACTGAGAGCGTGCAGAGGAGATTTGCCAGGATGTTGGACTGGAGTGGGTACAGAGGAGATTTACCTGGATGTTGCACTGGAGAGCATGCAGAGGGGATTTACAAGGATGTTTGACTGGAGAGGGTACAGAGGATATTTGCCAGAATGTTGCAATAGAGAGGGTACAGAGGAGATTTACCAGATTATTGCACTGTAGATCATTACGTCGAGTTGTACCAGAATGCTACACTAGAGAGAGTACAGAGGAAATTTACCAGGAGGTTGCACTAGAGAGTGTACAGAGGAGATTTACCAGGATGTGGCCCTGGGAAGGCACAGCTTAGATTCACCAGACTGTTGAACTAGACTGGGTAAAGAGGAGATTTACCAGAATGTAGCATTAGAGAGGGTGCAGAGGAGATTTAACTGGATGTTGCACTGTAGAAAGTAAACAGGAGATTTACCAGGATGTTGCACTAGATTTAGGAAGTGAGGCGATTTACCACGATGTAGCTCTGGAGAGTGTACAGAGGAGATTTACCCGGATGTTGTACTGGAGAGGGTACAGAGGATATTTAACAGGATAGTTCACTAGAGAGGGAGCAATGGAGATTTACCAGGATGTTAGATTGCAGAGCTTACAGAGGAGATTTACATGCATGTTGCAATGGAGAGGGTGCAAAGGAGATTTAAAACGATGTTGCAAAGGCGAAGGTACAGAGGAGATTTAACAGGATGTTACACTACTGAGGATTTAAAGGAGATTTATCAGGATGTTGCACTAGAGAGGGTACAGAGGAGATTTTCCAGGATGTTCCTCTAGAGAGTGTACAGAGGAGATTTACCAGGATGTTGCACTAGAGAGGTTAGAGAGGAGATTTACGAGAATGTTCCACTAGAAAGGATACAGAGAAGATTTACCAGGATGTTGCACTGGAGAGGGTACAGAGGAGATTTACCAGGAAGTTGCTCCGAGAGCGTACAGAGATTTACCAGAATGTTGGACTGGAGATTGTACAGAGTAGATTTACCAGGATGTTGTACTGGAGAGCGTACAGAGGAGATTTACCAAGATGTTGCACTAGAGAGGGGACAGAGGAGATTTACCAGGATTTTCCTCTAGAGAGTGTGCAGACGAGATATACCAGGATGTTGCACTAGAGAGGGTACAGAGGAGATTTACCAGGATGTTCCCCTAGTGAGTCTACAGAGGAAATTTACCCGAATGTTGCACTAGAGTGGGTACAGAGGAGATTTACCGGGATGTTGCACTGGAGAGGGTACAGAGGAGATTTACCAGGATGTTGCTCCGAGAGCGTGCAGAGATTTACCAGAATGTTGGAGTGGATATTGTACAGAGTAGATGTACCAGGATGTTGCACTGGAGAGTGTACAGAGGAGTTTTACCAAGATGTTGCACTAGAGAGGAGACAGAGGAGATTTACCAGGATGTTCCTCTAGAGAGTGTACAGAGGAGATTTACCAGGATGTTCCTCTAGTGAGTCTACAGAGGAAATTTACCCGAATGTTGCACTAGAAGGGGTACTGAGGATATTTAACAGGATGTTTCACTAATGAGGTTATAGAGGAGATTTACGACGATGTAGTACTGGACAGCCTACAGAGGATATTTAACAAGATATTGCACTAGGGAAGGTGCAGACGCGATTTACCAGTATGTTGCACTGCAGAGAGTAAAGAGGAGACTTACAAGGATGTTACACAGGAGAGGTTGGGAATTAGATTTAGAAGGATGTTGCACTAGCGAAAGTACAGAGAAGTTTTACAAGGATGTTGCACTGAAGAGGGTACAGAGGAGATTTACCAGGATGTTGCACTGGAGAGGGTACTAGGAGATTTTCCAGGATGTTGCAATAGACAGTGTACAAATATTACGATAGAGAGGGTTAGGAGGAGATTCACCAGGATGTTGCAATAGATAGGATACAGAGGAGTTTTAGTATGATGTGGCCCTGGGAGTGTACAGAAGAGATTCACCAGAATGTTCCACTAGACAGTGTACAGAGATTTACCAGAATGTTGCCATAGCGAGGGTATAGAGGAAATTTACCAGGATATTGCACTGGAGAGGGTACAGAGGAGATTTACCAGGATGTTGCCCTTGCGATGGTACAGAGGATATTTAACAGGATATTGAATTAGAAAAGATGTAGATGCGATTTGCCAGGATGTTGCACTGCAGAGGCTACAGAGGAGATTTACAATGATGTTACACTGGAGAGGGTGCTAAGGAGATTTAGAAGGATGTTGCACTGGGGTAGGTAATGAGGAGATTTAACAGGATGTTGCACTAGAGAAGTTACAGTGGAGATTTACCAGGATGTTGCACTGGATGGGGTACAGGGGTGATTTACCATGATGTTGCACTGGGGCGGATACAGAGGAGATTTATCAGATTGTTGCACTAGAGAGGGTACAGAGGAGATTTATCTGGATGTTGCACTGGAGAGGGTGCAGAGCGGATCTACCTAGATGTTGCACTGCAGAGGGTACAGAAGAGATTTATAACAATGTTGCACTAGAAGGGTTACTGAGGAGATTTAACAGGAAGTTGCACTGGTGAGGGTACAGAAGAGATTGACGATGATGTTGTACTGGAGAGCGTACAGAGGTTATTTAATAGGATATTGCACTAGACAAGATGCAGAGGCGATTTAACAAGATGTTTCACTGCAGAGGGTAAAGAGTAGATTTACAAGGATGTTACACTGGAGAGGTTGCGAAGGAGATTTAGAAGGATGTTTCACTGGCGAAAGTCCATAGGAGATTTAACAGGATGTTTCACTAGAGAGGATTTAGAGGAGATTTATCAGGATGATGCCTAGAGTGAGTACAGAGGAGATTTTCCAGCATGTTGGTCTAGATAGTTTGAAGTGGAGATTTACCAGGATGATGCACTGGAAAGTGTACAGAGGTGATTTACCAGGATGTTCCTCTAGTGAGTCTACAGAGGAAATTTACCCGAATGTTGCACTAGAGTGGGTACAGAGGAGATTTACCAGATGTTCCAATAGAGAGGATAAGAGAAGATTTACAAGGATGTTGTACTGGAGAGGGTACAGATGAGATTTACCAGGATGTTGCACTGCAGAGGGTATTGAGGAGATTTTCCAGGAAGTTGCTCCAGATAGGGTACAAAGGAGGCTTACCAGGATATTGCGCTCGAGAATTTATAGAGGAATTATACCATGATGTTATAATAGAGAGGGTAAAGAGGAGATACACAAGGATGTTGCAATAGAGGATACAGAGTAGATTAACTACGATTTGACCCTGGGAGGGTACAGAGGAGATTCACCAGAATGTTGCCCTAGATAGGGTACAGAGGAAATTTTACAGGATAAAGCACTGGAGATGGTATAGAGGAGATTTACCAGGATATTGCACTGGCGAGGGTACAGAGGATATTGAACAGGATATTGAACTAGAGCAGATGCAGATGCGATTTACGAGGATGTTGCACTGCAGAGGGTACAGAGGAGATTTACAAGGATGTTACACTGGAGAGTGTGCGAAAGAGATTTTGAAGGAAGTTGCACTGGCGAAGGTACAGTGGACATTTAATTAGATATTGCGTTGGACAGTACACAGAGGAGATTTATCAGGATGCTGCACTAGTGAAGTAACAGCGGAGATTTACCAGGATGTTGCACTAGAGAGGGAAAAGAGGTGATTTACCATGATGTTGCCCTGGAGCGGATACTTAGGAGATTTGCCAGATTGTTGCATTAGAGAGAATACAGAGGAGATTTATCTGGATGTTGCACTAGAGAGGGTGAAGAGCGGATTCAACCTGGATGTTGCACTGCAGTGGGTACAGATGAGATTTAGAATAATGTTGCACTAGAAGGGGTACTGAGGATATTTAACAGAATGTTTCACTAATGAAGTTATAGAGGAGATTTACGACGATGTAGTACTGGACAGCGTACAGAGGATATTGCACTAGAGAAGGTGCAGACGCGATTTACCAGTATGTTGTACTGCAGAGACTAAAGAGGAGACTTACAACGATGTTACATTGGAGAGGTTGCGAATTAAATTTAGAAGGATGTTGCACTAGCGAAAGTACAGAGAAGTTTTACAAGGATGTTGCACTGAAGAGGGTACAGAGGAGATTTACCAGGATGTTGCACTGGAGATGGTACTAGGAAATTTTCCAGGATGTTGCAAATGTTACGATAGAGAGGGTTAGGAGGAGATTCACCAGGATGTTGCAATAGATAGGATACAGAGGAGTTTTAGTATGATGTGGCCCTGGGAGTGTACAGAAGAGATTCACCAGAATGTTCCACTAGACAGTGTACAGAGATTTACCAGAATGTTGCCATAGCGAGGGTATAGAGGAAATTTACCAGGATATTGCACTGGAGAGGGTATAGAGGAGATTTACCAGGATGTTTCACTTGCGATGGTACAGAGGATATTTAACATGATATTGAATTAGAGAAGATGTAGATGCGATTTACCAGGATGTTGCACTGCAGAGGTTACAGAGGAGATTTACAAGGATGTTACAATGGAGAGGGTGCTAAGGAGATTTAGAAGGATGTTGCACTGGCGTAGGTAATGAGGAGATTTAACAGGATGTTGCACTAGAGAAGTTACAGTGGAGATTTACCAGGATGTTGCACTGGAGAGGGTACAGACGTGATTTACCATGATGTTGCACCGGAGCGGATACAGAGGAGATTTATCAGATTGTTGCACTAAAGAGGGTACAGAGGAGATTTAACTGGATGTTGCACTGGAGAGGGTGCAGAGCGGATCTACCTAGATGTTGCACTGCAGAGGGTACAGAAGAGATTTAAAACAATGTTGCACTAGAAGGGGTACTGAGGAGATTTAACAGGAAGTTGCACTGGTGAGGGTACAGATGAGATTGACGATGATGTTGTACTGGAGCGCGTAGAGAGGATATTTAATAGTATATTGCACTAGACAAGAAGCAGAGGCCATTTACCAAGATGTTTCACTGCAGAGGGCAAAGAATAGATTTTCAAGGATGTTAAACTGGAGAGGTTGCGAAGGAGATTTAGAAGGATGTTGCACTGGCGAAAGTCCATAGGAGATTTAACAGGATGTTGCACTAGAGAGGATTTGGAGGTGATTTATCAGGATGTTGCTCTAGAGTGAGTACAGAGGAGATTTACCAGCATGTTGCTCTAGATAGGTTGAAGTGGAGATTTAACAGAATGATGCACTGGAGAGGGTACAGAGGAGATTTAATAGGATGTTGCACTAGAGAGGATTTAGAGGAGATTTATCAGGATGATGCTCTAGAGTGAGTACAGAGGAGATTTTCCAGCATGTTGCTCTAGATATGTTGAAGTGGAGATTTACCAGGATGATGCACTGGAAAGGGTAGAGAGGTGATTTAACAAGATGTTGCACTAGAGGGGGAACAGAGGAGATTTAACTGCATGTTGCACTAGACAGGGTACCGAGGAGATTTACCAGGATGTTCCACTAGAGAGAATACAGATAAGATTTACCAGGATGTTGCACTGGAGAGGTTACAGAGGAGATTTACCAGAATCTTGCACTGACAGCGTGCAGGGGAGATTTGCCAGGATGTTGGACTGGAGTGGGTACAGAGGAGACTTACCAGAATGTTGCACTGGAGAGCATGCAGAGGAGATTTACAAGGATGTTTGACTTGAGAGGGTACAGAAGATATTTGCCAGAATGTTGCAATAGAGAGGGTACAGAGGAGATTTACCAGATTATTGCACTGTAGATCATTACGTCGAGTTGTACCAGAATGCTACACTAGAGAGATTACAGAGGAGATTTACCAGGATGTTGCACTAGAGAGGGTACAGAGGAGATTTACCAGGATGTGGCTCTGGGAAGGCACAGCTTAGATTCACCAGACTGTTGATCTAGACTGGGTAAAGAGGAGATTTACCAGGATGTAGCATTAGAGAGGGTGCAGAGGAGATTTAACTGGATGTTGCACTGTAGAAAGTAAAGAGGAGATTTACCAGGATGTTGCACTAGATTTAAGTAGTGAGGCGATTTACCACGATGTAGCTCTGGAGAGTGTATAGAGGAGATTTACCCGGATGTTGTACTGGAGAGGGTACAGAGGATATTTAACAGGATATTACACTAGAGAGGGAGCAATGGAGATTTACCAGGATGTTAGATTGCAGAGCTTACAAAGGAGATTTACATGCATGTTGCACTGGAGAGGGTGCAAAGGAGATTTTAAAGGATGTTGCACTGGCGAAGCTACAGAGGAGATTTCACAGGATGTTGCACTGAGAGCGTGCAGAGGAGATTTGCCAGGATGTTGGACTGGAGTGGGTACAGAGGAGAGTTACCAGGATGTTGCACTGGAGAGCATGCAGAGGAGATTTACAAGGATGTTTGACTGGAGAGGGTACCGAGGATATTTGCCAGAATGTTGCAATAGAGAGGGTACAGAGGAGATTTACCAGATTATTGCACTGTAGATCATTACGTTGAGTTGTACCAGAATTCTACACTAGAGAGATTACAGAGGAGATTTACCAGGATGTTGCACTAGAGAGGGTACAGAGGAGATTTACCAGGATGTGGCTCTGGGAAGGCACAGCTTAGATTCACCAGACTGTTGAACTAGACTGGGTAAAGAGGAGATTTACCAGAATGTACCATTAGAGAGGATGCAGAGGAGATTTAACTGGATGTTGCACTGTAGAAAGTACAGAGGAGATTTACCAGGATGTTGCACTAGATTTAGGTAGTGAGGCGATTTACCACGATGTAGCTCTGGAGAGTGTATAGAGGAGATTTACCCTGATGTTGTACTGGAGAGTGTACAGAGGATATTTAACAGGATATTTCACTAGAGAGGGAGCAATGGAGATTTACCAGGATGTTAGATTGCAGAGCTTACAAAGGAGATTTACATGCATGTTGCAATGGAGAGGGTGAAAGGAGATTTTGAAGGATGTTGCACTGGCGAAGCTACAGAGGAGATTTAACAGGATGTTGCATCACTGAGGATTTAAAGGAGATTTATCAGGATGTTGCACTAGAGAGGGTACAGAGGAGATTTTCCAGGATGTTCCTCTAGAGAGTGTACAGGGGAGATTTACCAGGATGTTGCACTAGAGAGTGTAGAGAGGAGATTTACGAGAATGTTCCACTAGAGAGGATACAGAGAAGATTTACCAGGATGTTGCACTGGAGAGGGTACAGAGGAGATTTACCAGGATGTTGCACCGAGAGCATGCAGAGATTTACCAGAATGTCGGAGTGGAGATTGTACAGTGGAGATTTAACTAGATATTGCGCTAGACAGTACACAGAGGAAATTTATCAGGATGTTGCACTGGAGAGGGAAAATAGGTGATTTACCATGATGTTGCACTGGAGCGGATACAGAGGAGATTTACCAGATTGTTGCACTAGCGAGAGTACAGAGGACATTTACCTGGATGTTGCACTGGAGAGGGTGAAGAGCGCATTCAACCTGGATGTTGCAATGCAGAGGGTACAGATGAGATTTAGAATAATGTTGCACTAGAACGGGTACTGAGGATATTTAACAGGATGTTGCATTAATGAGGGTATAGAGGAGATTTACGACGATGTAGTACTGGACAGCATACAGAGGATATTTAACAAGATATTGCACTAGAGAAGGTGCAGACGCGATTGACCAGTATGTTGCACTGCAGAGAATAAAGAGGAGACTTACAAGAATGTTACACTGGAAAGTTTGCGAATTGGATTTAGAAGGATGTTGCACTAGCGAAAGTACAGAGAAGTTTTACATGGATGTTGCACTGGAGATGGTATTGGAGATTTTCCAGGATGTTGCAATAAACAGGGTACAAATATTACGCTAGAGAGGGTTAGGAGGAGATTCACCAGGATGTTGCAATGGATAGGATACAGAGGACTTTTAGTATGATGTGGCCCTGGGAGTGTACAGAAGAGATTCACCAGAATGTTCCAATACACAGTGTACAGAGATTTACCAGAATGTTGCCATATAGAGGGTATAGAGGAAATTTACCAGGATATTGCACTGGAGAGGGTACAGCGGAGGTTTACCAGGATGTTGCCCTTGCGATGGTACAGAGGATATTTAACAGGATATTGAATTAGAGAAGATGTAGATGCGATTTACCAGGATGTTGCGCTGCAGAGGGTACAGAGGAGATTTACAAAGATGTTACACTGGAGAGGGTGCGAAGGAGATTTAGAAGAATGTTGCACTGGCGTAGGTAATGAGGATATTTAACAGGATATTGCACTAGACAGTATACAGAGGAGATATATCAGGGTGTTGCACTACAGAAGTTACAGTGGAGATTTACCAGGATGTTGCACTGGAGAGGGTACAGAGGTGATTTACCATGATGTTTCACTGGAGCGGATACAGAGGAGATTTACCAGATTGTTGCACTGGAGAGGGTACAGAGGAGATTTATCTGGATGTTGCACTGGAGAGGGTGTAGAGCGGATCTACCTGGATGTTGCACTGCAGAGGGTACAGAAGAGATTTAGAATAATGTTGCACTAGAAGGGGTACTGAGGATATTTAACAGGAAATTGCACTGGTGAGGGTACAGAGGAGATTGACGATGATGTTGTACTGGAGTGCGTACAGAGGATATTTAACAGGATATTGCACTAGACAAGACGCAGAGGCGATTTACCAGGATGTTTCACTGCAGAGGGTAAAGACTGGCTTTACAAGGATGTTACACTGGAGAGGTGGCGAAGGAGATTTAGAAGGATGTTGCACTGGCGAAAGTACAGAGGAGATTTCACAGGATGATGCACTAGAGAGGATTTAGAGGAGATTTATCAGGATGATGCTCTAGAGTGAGTACAGAGGAGATTTTCCAGCATGTTGCTCTAGATAGGTTGAAGTGGAGATTTACCAGGATGATGCACTGGAAAGGGTACAGAGATGATTTAACAAGATGTTGCACTAGAGGGGGCACAGAGGAGATTTAACTGCATGTTGCACTAGACAGGGTACCGAGGACATTTACCAGGATGTTCCACTAGAGAGAATACAGATAAGATTTACCAGGATGTTGCACTGGAGAGGTTACAGAGGTGATTTACCAGGATGTTGCACTGAGAGCGTGCAGAGGAGATTTACGAGGAGGTTGGACTGGAGAGGGTACAGAGGAGATTTTCCAGGATGTTGCACTGGAAAGGATACAGATGAGATTTACCAGGATGTTGCACTAGAGAGGATACAGAGGAGATGTACCAAGTTATTGCGCTGCAGAGGGTACAGAGGTGTTTACCAGGATGTTTCACTGGAGAGGGTACTGAGGAGATTTACCAGGATGTTGCAATAGATCGCATACATAGGAGATTTATTTATTATATTGCTGCCCTGGGACGTTGCAGAGGAGATTCAACAGACTGTTCCACTAGACAGTTAACAAAGACATTTTCTAATATGTTGTGCTAGTGAGGGTACACATAAAATTTAGCAAGATATTGCAATGGCGAGGATACAGAGGAGATTTACCAGGATGTTGCACTGGAGAAGGTACAGAATAGATTTACCAGGATGTTGCACTGAGAGCGTGCAGAGGAGATGTTCCAGGATGTTGCACTGGAGAAGATATAGAGGAGATTTACCGGGATGTTGCACTGGAGAGGGTAAAGAGGAGATTTACCAAGTTATTACGCTGCAGCGGGTACAGTGGTATTTTACCAGGATGTTATACTAGAGTGGGCACAGAGGAGATTTACCAGGATGTTACAAAAGATGTGATAAAGAGGAGCATTACTAGATAGTGGCCCTGGGAGGTTACAGAGGAGGTTCACCAGAATGTTCCACTAGACACGGAACAGAGGAGATTTACCAGAATGTTGCACTAGTGAGTGTACACAGGGAATTTAACAGGATATTGCAATGGTGAGGATACAAAGGAAATTTACAAGGATGGTTCGCTGAAGAGGGAACGGGTGAGATTTTCCAGGGTGTTGCACTGTAGAGGGTGCAAAAGAGATGTACCAGGGTGTAACAATAAGGTGGGTACAGAAACGATTTACCAGCATGTTGCACTGGAGAAGATACAGATAAGATTTACCAGGATATTGACTGCAGATGGTACTGAGGATATTCACCAGGATGTAACAATGTAGCGCTTAGAGAGGAGAGTTAGAACGATGTTGCACTTCAATGGGTACAGAAAAGATTTACAAGGATGATGCACTAGAGAGGTTAGAGATGAGAGTTGCCAGGATGTTGCACTGGAGAGGGTATAGAGGAGATTTACCAGGATATTACTCGGGAACGGGTACAGCGGAATTTAAACAGGATATTGCACTAGAAAGGGTAATGAGGAGATTAACCAGGATGTTAAACTGGAGTGTGTAGAGAAGAGATTTAGCAGGATGTTGCATTGCAAAGGGTACAGAGGAGATTTAACAGAATGCTGGAGTGGAGAGGGTGCAGAGGAGATTTGCAAGGATATTGCACTGGAGAGGGAACACAGGAGATTACCAGGATTTTGCACAAGAGAGGGTACAGATGAGATTTACCAGGATGTTGCACTGGAGTGGGTACAGAGGAGATTTACCAGGATGTTGCACTGGAGAGCGTGCAGAGGGGATTTACAAGGATATTGGACTAGAGAGGTTACAGAGGAGATTTGCAAGAATGTAACAATAGAGAGGGTACAGAGGAGATTTACCAGATTATTGCACTGTAGATAATTACATCGAGTTGTACCAGGATGTTACACTAGAGAGATTACAGACGTGATTTACCAGGTTGTTGCACTAGAGAGGGTACAGAGGAGATTTACCAGGATGTGGCCCTGGGAGGCCACAGCTTAGATTCACCAGAATGTTGCACTAGACTGGGTGCAGAGGAGATTTACCAGGATGTAGCACTAGAGAGGGTGCAGATGAGATTTACCAGGATGTGGCACTGTAGAGGTTACAGAGGAGATTTACCAGGATATTGTACTGGAGAGGGTACAGAGGATATTTAACAATATGTTTCAATAGAGAGGGAGCAATGGAGATTTACCAGGATGTTAGATTGCAGAGTGTACAAAGGAAATTTACATGCATGTTGCACTGGAGAGGGTGCAAAGGAGATTTTAAAGGATGTTGCACTGGCGAAGCTACAGAGGAGATTTAACAGGATGTTGCACTACTGAGGATTTAGAGGAGATTTTCCAGGATGTTCCTCTAGAGTGTTTACAGCGTAGATTTACCAGGATGTTGCACTATAGAGGGTAGAGAGGAGATTTACGAGAATGTTCCACTAGAGAGGATACAGATACGATTTACCAGGATGTTGCACTGGGGAAGGTACAGAGTAGATTTACCAGGATGTTGCACTGAGAGCGTGCAGACGAGATTTACAAGTATGTTGGACTGGAGAGTGTACAGAAGAGACTTTCCAGGCTGTTGCACTGGAGAAGATATAGAGGAGATTTAGCGGGATGTTGCACTAGAGAGGGTAAAGAGGAGATTTACCAAGTTATTACGCTGCAGCAGGTACAATGGTATTTTGCCAGGATATTATACTAGAGTGGGCACATAGGAGATGCACCAGGATGTTACAATAGATAGGATAAAGAGGAGAATTACTAGATAGTGGCCCTGGGAGGTTACAGAGGAGATTCACCAGAATGTTCCACTAGACAGGGAACAGAAGAGATTTACCAGAATGTTGTACTAGTGAGTGTACACAGGAAATTTAACAGGATATTGCAACGATGAGGATACAGAGGAAATTTGCCAGGATGTTTCGCTGGAGATGGAACAGGGGAGATTTACCAGGGTGTTGCACTGCAGAGGGTGCAGAAGAGATTTACCAGGATGTTGCACTAGAGAGGTTAAAGAGGTAAATTACCAGTGTGTTGCACTGGAGAGGGTGCAACGTAGATGTACCAGGTTGTAGCAATACGGTGGGTATAGATCTGATTTACCAGCATGTTGCACTGGAGAAGATACAGAGGAGATTTAGCAGGATATTGACTGCAGAGGGTACTGAGGATGTTCACCAGGATGTAATAATGTAGCGCTTAGAGAGGAGAGTTAGAACGATGTTGCACTTCAATGGGTACAGAAAAGATTTACAAGGATGATGCAATAGAGAGGTTAGAGAGGAGATTTTTCAGGATGTTGCACTGGAGAGGGTATAGAGGAGATTTACCAGGATATTACTCTGGAGTGGGTACAGCGGAGTTTTAACAGGATATTGCACTAGCGAGGGTAAAGAGGAGATTATCCAGGATGTTACACTGGAGTGTGTAGAGAAGAGATTTAGCAGGATGTTGCATTGCCGAGTGTACAGACGAGATTAAACAAAATGCTGGAGTGGAGAGGGTGCAGATGAGATTTGCAAGGATATTGCACTGGAGAGGGAACAGAGGAGATTTACCAGGATGTTGCACTAGAGAGTGTACAGATGAGATTTACCAGGATGTTGCACTGGAGTGAGTACAGAGGAGATTTAGCAGGATGTTGCACTGGAGAGAGTGCAGAGTGGATTTACAAGGATATTGGACTAGAGAGAGTAAGAGGAGATTTGCTAGAATGATACAATAGAGAGGTTACAGAGGAGATTTACCAGATTATTGCACTGTAGATCATTACGTCGAGTTGTACCATGATGTTACACTAGAGAGCTTACAGAGGAGATTTACCAGGTTGTTGCACTAGAGAGGGTACAGAGGAGATTTACCAGGATGTGGCCCTGGGAGGGCACAGCTTAGATTCACCAGAATGTTGCACTACACTGGGTGCAGAGGAGATTTAGCAGAATGTAGCACTAGAGAGGGTGCAGATGAGATTTACCAGGATGCTGCATTGTAGAGGGTACAGAGGAGATTTACCAGGATGTTGTACTGGAGAGGGTACAGAGGATATTTAACAGTATATTTCACTAGAGAGGGAGCAATGAAGATTTACCAGGATGTTAGATTGCAGAGTGTAAAAAGGAGATTTACATGCATGTTGCACTGGAGAGGGTGCAAAGGAGATTTTAAAGATGTTGCACTGGCGAAGCTACAGAGGAGATTTAACAGGATGTTGCACTACTGAGGATTTAGAGGAGACTTTCCACGATGTTCCTCTAGAGAGTGTAAAGAGGAGATTTACCAGGATGTTGCACTGGGGAAGGTACAGTGTAGATGTACGAGGATGTTGCACTGAGAGCGTGCAGACGAGATTTACCAGTATGTTGGACTGGAGAGGGTACAGAGGAGGTTTTCCAGGCTGTTGCACTGGAGAAGATATAGAGGAGATTTACCGGGATGTTGCACTAGAGAGGGTAAAGAGGAGATTTACTAAGTTATTACGCTGCAGCGGGTACAGTGGTATTTTATCAGGATTTTATACTAGAGTGGGCACAGAGGAGATTTACCAGGATGTTACAATAGATAGGATGAAGAGGAGAATTACTAGATAGTGGCCCTGGGATGTTACAGAGGAGATTCACCAGAATGTTCCACTAGACAGGGCACAGAAGACATTTACCAGAATGTTGTACTAGTGAGTGTACACAGGAAATTTAACAGAATATTGCAACGGTGCGGATACAGAGGAAATTTACCAGGATATTTCGCTGGAGAGGGAACAGGGGGTATTTATCAGGGTGTTGCACTGCAGAGGGTGCAGAAGAGATTTACCAGGATGTTGCACTAGAGAGGTTACAGAGGTAAATTTCCAGTGTGTTGCACTGGAGAGGGTGCCAAGGAGATGTACCAGGTTGTAGCAGTACTGTGGGTACAGATCTGATTTACAAGCATGTTGCACTGGAGAAGGTACAGAGGAGATTTACCAGGATATTGACTGCAGAGGGTACTGAGGATATTCACCAGAATGTATTATGTAGCGGTTAGAGAGGAGATTTAGAACGATGTTGCACTTCAATGGGTACAGAGAAGATTTACAAGGATGATGCACTAGAGAGGTTAGAGAGGAGATTTGCCAGGATGTTGCACTGGAGAGGGTATAGAGGAGATTTACCCGGATATTACTCTGGAGAGGGTACAGCGGAGTTTTAACAGGATGTTGCTCTGGGGTGGGTATAGAGGAGATTTACCAGGATGTTGCACTGGAGAGCGTGCAGAGGGGATTTACAAGGATGTTGGACTAGAGAGTGTACAGAGGAGATTTGCCAGAATGTTACAATAGAGAGGGTACAGAGGAGATTTAACACTATATTTCACTAGAGAGGGAGCAATGGAGATTTACCAGGATGTTAGATTGCAGAGTGTACAAAGGAGATTTACATGTATGTTGCACTGGAGAGGGTGCAAAGGAGAATTTAAAGGATGTTGCACTGGCGAAGCTACAGAGGAGATTTAACAGGATGTTGCACTACTGAGGATTTAGAGGAGATTTTCCAGGATTTTCCTCTAGAGAGTGTACAGAGGAGATTTACCAGGATGTTGCACTAGAGAGGGTAGAGAGGAGATTTACGAGAACGTTCCACTAGAGTGGATACAGAGAAGATTTACCAGGATGTTCCACTGGGGAAGGTACAGAGTAGATTTACCAGGATGTTGCACTGGAGAAGATACAGAGGAGGTTTACCAGGATATTGACTGCAGATGGTACTGAGGATATTCACCAGGATGTAACAATGTAGCGGTTAGAGAGGAGAGTTAGAACCATGTTGCATTTAATGGGTACAGAAAAGATTTACAAGGATGATGAACTGGAGAGGTTAAAGAGGAGCTTTGGCAGGATGTTGCACTGGAGAGGGTATAGAGGAGATTTACCAGGATATTACTCTGGAGAGGGTACAGCGGAGTTTTAACAGGATATTGCACTAGAGAGGGTAAAGAGGAGATTAACCAGGATGTTACACTGGAGTGTGTAGAGAAGATATTTAGCAGGATGTTGCATTGCCGAGGGTACAGAGGAGATTTAACAGAATGCTGGAGTGGATTTGGTGCAGAGGACATTTGCAAGGATATTGCACTGGAGAGGGAACAGAGGAGATTTACCAGGATGTTTCACTAGCGAGCGTACAGATGAGATTTCCAGGATGTTGCACTGGAGTGGGTACAGAGGAGATTTTCCAGAATGTTGCGCTGGAGAGCTTGCAGAGGGGATTTACAAGGATGTTGGACTAGAGAGGGTAAAGAATAGATTTGACAGAATGTTACAATAGAGAGGATACAGAGGAGATTTACCAGATTATTGCACTGTAGATCATTACGTCGAGTTGTACCAGGATGTTACACTAGAGAGATTATAGAGGAGATTTACCAGGTTGTTGCACTAGAGAGGTTACAGAGGAGATTTACCAGGATGTGGCCCTGGGAGGGCACAGCTTAGATTCACCAGAATGTTGCACTAGACTGGGTGCAGAGAAGATTTAACAGGATGTAGCACTAGAGAGGGTGCAGATGAGATTTACCAGGATGTTGCACTGTAAAGGTTACAGAGGAGATTGACCAGGATGTTGTACTGGAGACGGTACAGAGGATATTTAACAGTATATTTCACTAGAGAGGGAGCAATGGAGATTTACCAGGATGTTAGATTGCAGAGTGTACAAAGGAGATTTACATGCATGTTGCACTGGAGAGTGTGCAAAGGAGATTTTAAAGGATGTTTCACTGGCGAAGCTACAGAGGAGATTTAACAGGATGTTGCACTATTGAGGATTTAGAGGAGATTTTCCAGGATGTTCCTCTAGAGAGGGTACAGAGAAAATTTACCAGGATGTTGCAATGGGGAAGGTACAGAGTAGATTTACCAAGATGTTGGATTGAGAGCGTGCAGACAAGATTAACCAGTATGTTGGACTGGAGAGGGTACAGAGGAGATTTTCCAGGATGTTGCACTGGAGAGCGTGCAGAGGGCATTTACAAGGATGTTGGACTAGAGAGGGTACAGAGGGGATTTGCCAGAATGTTACAATAGAGAGGGTACAGAGGAGATTTACCAGATTATTGCACTGTAGATCATTACGTCGAGTTGTACCAGAATGTTACACTAGGGCGATTACAGAGGAGATTTACCATGTTGTTGCACTAGAGAGTGTACAGAGGAGATTTACCAGGATGTGGCCCTGGGAGGGCACAGCTTAGATTCACCAGAATGTTGCACTAGACTGGGTGCAGAAGAGATTTACCAGGATGTAGCACTAGAGAGAGTGCAGATGAGATTTACCAGGATGTTTCACTGTAGAGTTTACATAGGAGATTTACCAGGATGTTGTACTGGAGAGGGTACAGAGAATATTTAACAGTATATTTCACTAGAGAGGGAGCAATGGAGATTTACCAGGATGTTAGATTGCAGAGTGTACAAAGGAAATTTACATGCATGTTGCACTGGAGAGGGTGCAAAGGAGATTTTATAGGATGTTGCACTGGCGAAGCTACAGAGGAGTTTTAACAGGATGTTGCACTAGTGAGGATTTAGAGGAGATTTTCCAGGATGTTCCTCTAGAGAGGATACAGAGAAGATTTACAAAGATGTTGCACTGGGGAAGGTACAGAGTAGATTTACCAGGATGTTGCACTGAGAGCGTGCAGACGAGATTTACCAGTATGTTGGACTGGAGAGGGTACAGAGGAGATTTTCCAGCCTGTTGCACTGGAGAAGATATAGAGGAGATTTACCGGGATGTTGCACTAGAGAGGCTAAAGAGGAGATTTACCAAGTTATTACGCTGCAGCAGGTGCAGTGGTATTTTACCAGGATGTTACAATAGATAGGATAAAGAGGAGAATTACTAGATAGTGGCCCTGGGAGGTTACAGAGACAAGAGTCACCAGAATGTTCCACTAGACAGGGAACAGAAGACATTTACCAGAATGTTGTACTAGTGAGTGTACACAGGAAATTTAACAGGATATTGCAACGGTGAGGATACAGAGGAAATTTACCAGGATGTTTCGCTGGAGAGGGAAAAGGGGAGATTTATCAGGGTGTAGCACTGTAGAGGGTGCAGAAGAGATTTGCCAGGATGTTGCACTAGAGAGGTTACAGAGGTAAATTACCAGTGTGTTGCACTGGAGAGTGTGTAAAGTAGATGTACCAGGTTGTAGCAGTACGGTGGGTACAGATCTGATTTACCAGCATGTTGCACTGGAGAAGGTACAGAGGAGAGTTACCAGGATATTGACTGCAGAGGGTACTGAGGATGTTCACCAGGATGTATTATGTAGTGGTTAGAGAGGAGATTTAGAACGATGTTGCACATCAATGGGTACAGAGAAGATTTACAAGGATGATGCACTAGAGAGGTTAGAGAGGAGATTTGGCAGGGTGTTGCACTGGAGAGGGTATAGAGGAGATTTACCAAGATATTACTCTGGAGAGAGTAAAGCTAAGTTTTAACAGGATTTTGCACTGGAGTGGGTACAGAGGAGATTTGCCAGAATGCTTCAATAGAGAGAGTATAGAGGAGATTTACCAGATTATTGCACTGTAGATCATTACGTCGAGTTGTACCAGGATGTTACACAAGAGAGATTACAGAGGAGATTTACCAGGTTGTTTCACTTGAGAGGGTACAGAGGAGATTTACCAGGATGTGGCCCTGGGAGGGCACAGCTTAGATTCACCAGAATGTTGCACTAGACTGGGAGCAGAGGAGATTTACCAGGATGTAGCACTAGACAGTGTGCAGATGATATTTACCAGGATGTTGCACTGTAGAGGGTAGAGAGGAGATTTACCAGGATGTTGTACTGGAGAGGTTACAGAGGATATTTAACATTATATTTCACTAGAGAGGGAGCAATGGAGATTTACCACGATGGTAGATTGCAGAGTGTACAAAGGAGATTTACATGCATGTTGCACTGGAGAGGGTGCAAAGGCGATTTTAAAGGATGTTGCACTGGCGAAGCTACAGAGGAGATTTAACAGGATGTTGCACTACTGAGGATTTAAAGGAGAATTTCCAGGATGTTCCTCTAGAGAGTGTACAGAGGAGGTTTACCAGGATGTTGCACTAGAGAGGGTAGAGAGGAGATTTACGAGAATGTTCCACTAGAGAGGATACAGAGAAGATTTACCAGGATGTTGCACTGGGGAAGGTACAGAGTAGATTTACCAGGATGTTGCACTGAGAGCGTGCAGACTAGATTTACCAGTATGTTGGGCTGGAGTGGGTACAGAGGAGAATTTCCAGGCTGTTGCACTGGAGAAGATATAGAGGAGGTTTACCGGGATGTTGCACTAGAGAAGGTAAAGAGGAGATTTACCAAGTTATTACGCTGCAGCGGGTACAGGGGTATTTTACCAGGATGTTATACTAGTATGGGTACAGAGGAGATTTAACAGGATGTTACAATAGATAGGATAAAGTGGACAATTACTAGATAGTGGCCCTGGGAGGTTGCAGAGGAGATTCACCAGAATGTTCCACTAGACAGGGAACAGAGGAGATTTAGCAGAAAGTTGTACTAGTGAGTGTACACAGGACATTTACCAGGATGTTGCAACGGTGATGATACAGAGGAAATTTACCAGGATGTTTCGCTGGAGAGGGAACACTGGAGATTTACCAGGGTGTTGCACTGCAGAGGGTGCAAAATATATTTACCAGGATGTTGCACTAGAGAGGTTACAGAGGTAAATTCCCAGTGTGTTGCACTGTAGAAGGTGCAAAGGAGATGTACCAGGTTGTAGCAGTACGGTGGGTACAGATCTGATTTACCAGCATGTTGCACTGGAGAAGGTACAGAGGTGATTTACCAGGATATTGACTGCAGAGGGTACTGAGGATATTCACCAGGATGTATTATGTAGCGGTTAGAGAGGAAATTAGAACGATGTTGCACTTCAATGGGTACAGAGAATATTTACAAGGATGATGCACTAGAGAGGTTAGAGAGATGTGCCACGATGTTGCACTGGAGAGTGTATAGAGGAGATTTACCAGGATATTACTCTGGAGAGGGTACAGCGGAGTTTTAACCGGATATTGCACTGGATTGGTAAAGAGGAGATTAACCAGGATGTTACACTGGAGTGTGTAGAGAAGAGATTTAGCAGGATGTTGCATTGCCGAGGGTACAGAGGAGATTTAACAGAATGCTGGAGTAGAGAGGGTGCAGAGGAGATTTGCAAGGTTGTTGCACTGGATAGGGAACAGAGGAGATTTAACAGGATGTTGCACTAGAGAGGATACAGATGAGATTTACCAGGATGTTGCACTGGAGTGGGTACAGAGGAGATTAACCAGGATGTTGCACTGGAGAGCGTGCAATGGGGATTTACAAGGATGTTGGACTAGAGAGGGTACAGATGAGATTTGACAGAATGTTACAATAGAGAGGGTACCGAGGAGATGTACCAGATTATTGCACTGTAGAGCATTACGTCGAATTGTACCAGGATGTTACACTAGAGATAGTACAGAGGAGATTTACCAGGATGTTGCACAAGAGAGGGTACAGAGGAAAATTACCAGGATGTGGCCCTTGGAGGGCACAGCTTAGATTCACCAGAATCTTGAACTACACTGGGTGCAGAGGACATTTACAAGGATGTAGCACTAGAGAGTGTGAAGATGAGATTTACCAGGATGTTGCACTGTAGAGGGTACAGTGGAGATTTACCAGGATGTTGCACTAGATTTAGATAGTGACGTGATTTACCACGATGTAGCTCTGGAGAGAATACAGAGGAGATTTACCCGGATGTTGTACTGGAGAGGGTACAGAGGATCTTTCTAAGGATATTTCACTAAAGAGGGAGCAATGGAGATTTACCAGGATGTTAGATGGAAAAGTGTACAAAGGAGATTTACATGCATGCTGCACTGGAGGGGTGTAAAGGAGATTTTAAAGGAAGTTGCACTGGCGAAACTACATAGGAGTTTTAACAGGATGTTGCACTATTTAGGATTTAGAGGAGATTTTACTGGATGTTCCTCTAGAGAGTGTAGAGAGGAGATTTACCAGGATGTTGACTAGAGAGTGTAGAGAGGAGATTTACGAGAATGTTCCAATAGAGAGGATACAGAGGAGATTTGCCAGGATGTTGCACTAGAGAGGGTACAGAGAAGATTTACCAGGATGTTCCTCTAGAGAGTGTACAGAGGAGATTTACCAGATGTTCCAATAGAGAGGATAAGATAAGATTTACAAGGATGTTGCACTGGAGAGGTTACAGAGGAGATTTACCAGGATGTTGCACTGGAGAGGGTAATGAGGAGATTTTCCAGGAAGTTGCACTAGATAGGGTACAAAGGAGACTTACCAGGATATTGCGCTGTAGAATTTATAGAGAAGTATTACTATGATGTTACGCTAGATAGGGTAAATAGGAGATTCACAAGGATGTTGCAATAGAGGATACAAAGGAGATGAACTATGTTTTGGCCCTGGGAGGATACAGAGCAGATTTACCAGAATGTTGCCCTAGATAGTGTGCCGAAGTAATTTACCATGATATTGCACTGCAGAGGGTAGAGAGGAGATTTAGCAGTATGTTGCACTGGCGACAGTACAGAGGATATTGAACAGGATATTGAACTATAGAATGTGCAGACGCGATTTACCAGTATGTTGCACTGCAGAGAGTAAAGAGGATACATAAAAGGATGTTACACTGGAGAGGTTGCGAAGGAGATTTAGAAGGATGTTGCACTTGCGAAAGTACAAAGAAGAATTACAAGGAAATGCACTGAAGAGGGTACAGAGGAGATTTACCAGGATGTTTCAGTGGACAGGGAATTGAGGAGATATTCCAGGATGTTGCAATAGACAGGGTACAAAGGAGACTTTCCAGGTTATTGCACTGTAGAATTTATAGAGGAGTTTTACAAAGCTGTTAGGCTACAGAGGGTTAGGAGGAGATTCACCAGGATGTTGCAATAGATAGGATACAGAGGAGTTTGCGTTTGATGTGGCACTGGGAGTGTGCAGAAGAGATTCACCAGAATGTTCAACTAGACAGTGTACAGAGATTTACCAGAATGATGCCCGAGAAAGGGTATAGAGGAAATTTACGAGGATATTGCACGGGTGAGGGTACAGAGGAGATTTAACATGATGTTGCACTTGTGATGGTATAGAGGATATTTAACAGGATATTGAACTAGAGAAGATGCAAATGCGATTTACCAGGATGTTGCACTGCAGAGGGTACAGAGGAGATGTACAAGGATGTTACACTGGAGAGGGTGCGAAGGAGATTTACAAGGATGTTGCACTGTCGTAGGTACAGAGGAGATTTAACAGGATATTGCACTAGACAGTATACAGAGGAGATTCATCAGGATGTTGCACTAGAGAAGTTACAGTGGAGATTTACCAGGATGTTGCACTGGAGAGAGTACAGAGGTGATTTACCATGATGTTGCATTGGAGCGGATACAGAGGAGATTTACCAGATTGTTGCACTAGAGAGGATACAGAGGAGATTTATCTGGAGGTTGCACTAGAGAGGGTGCAGAACGGATCTACCTGGATGTTGCACTGCAGAGTGTACAGCAGAGCTTGAGAACAATGTTGGACTAGAAGGGGTACTGAGGAGATTTAACAGGATGTTGCACTGGTGAGGGTACAGAGGAGATTTACGACGATGTTGTACTGGAGAGCGTACAGTGGATATTTAACAGGATATTGCACTAGACAAGATGCAGAAGCAATTTACCACGATGTTGCACTGCCGAGGGTAAAGAGTAGATTTACAAGGATGTCACACTGGAGAGGTTGCGAAGGAGATTTAGAAGGATGTTGCACTGGCGAAAGTACAGAGGAGATTTAACAGGATATTGCACTAGAGAGGATTTAGATGAGATTTATCAGGATGTTGCACAAGAGTGAATACAGAGGAGATTTTCCAGCATGTTGCTCTAGATAGGTTGAAGTGGAGATTTACCAGGATGATGCACTGGAGAGGGTACAGAGGTGATTTACAAGGATGTTGCACTAGAGGGAGAAAAGAAGAGATTTAACAGCATGTTGCACTAGACAGTTTACCGAGTGGATTAACCAGAATGTTCCACTAGAGAGAATACAGATTAGATTTACCAGGATGTTGCACTGGAGAGGCTACAGAGGAGATTTACCAGGATGTTGCACTGAGAGCATGCAGATGTGATTTACCAAGTTATTGCGCTGCAGAGGGAACAGATGTGTTTTACCAGGATGTTTCACTGTTGATCGCAAACAGAGGAGATTTACTAGATTGCTGCCCTGTGATGTTGCAGAGGAGATTCAACAGAATGTTCCACTAGACAGGTAACAGAGGAGATTTAACAAAATGTTGTACTCGTGAGGGTACACAGAAAATTTACCAGGATATTGCAATGGCGAGGATACAGAGGAGATTTACCAGGATGTTGCACTGGAGAGGGAACAGTGGAGATTTACCAGGATTTTGCACACTCTATCTGTTAGAGAGGAGTTTTAGCACGATGTTGCACTTCAACGGGTACAGAGAAGTTTACAAGGTAGATGCACTAGAGAGGGTAGAGAGGAGATTTGCCAGGATGTGGCACTGGAGAGGGTCTGGAGAAGATTTACCAGAACATTTCACTGGAAAGGGTACACCGGTGTTTTAACAGGATATTGCACTAGAGAGGCTAAATAGAAAATTAACCAGGATGTTAAACTGGAATGGGTAGAGAGGAGATTTAGCAGGATGTTGCATTGCCGAGTGTACTGAGGAGATTTAACATATTGTTGGAGTGGAGAGGGTGCAGAGGAGATATACAAGGATGTTGCACTGGAGAGATTATAGAGGAGATTTACCAGGATGTTGCACTAGAGAGGGTACTGATGAGATTTAACAGAATGGTGCACTGGAGTGTGTATATTGGAGATTTACCACGAGGTTGCACTCGAGTGCGTGCAGAGGAGATTTACCAGATTATTGCACTGCAGATCATTATGTGGAGTTGTACCAGGATGTTACACTAGAGAGAGTACAGAGGAGGTTCACCAGGATGTTGCATTAGACAGTGTACAGAGGAGATTTACTAGGATGTGGCCCTGGGAGTGCATAGAGAAAATTCACCAGAATGTTGCACTAAGCAGGGTAAAGAGGAGATTTACCAGCATGTTGCACTAGAGAGGGTGCAGCGGAGATTTACCAGGATGTTGCATTGTAGAGGTTAGAGAATAGATTTACAAGAATGCTGCACTAGAGAGAGTAGAGAGCGGATTTACCACGATGTTGCCCTGGAGAGATTACAGAGGAGATTTACCCGGATGTTGTACCATATATGGTACAGAGGATATTTTACAGGATATTTCACTAGAGAGGGTGCAATGGAGATTTACCAGGAGGTTAGATTGCAGAGTGTACAAAGGAGATTTACAATGATCTTGCACTAGAGAAGGTACAGAGGAGACTTACAAGAAAGTTGCACTAGAGAGTGTACAGAGGAGATTTACCAGGATGTTGCACTGGAGAGGATACAGGGGAGATTTTCAAGGATGTTACACTGGGGAGAGTGCAAAGGATATTTAAATTGAGCTTGCACTGGCAAAGGAACAGAGGATATTTTACAGGATGTTTCGCTAGAGATGATTCAGAGGAGATTTAGAAGGAAGTTGCACAGGAGGGGTTACAGAGGAGATTTAACAGGATATTGCACTAGACAAGGTACAAAGGAGATATACCAGGAAGTTGTACTTGAGAAGTTACAGCGTAGATTTTCCAGGATGTTGCACTGGAAATGGTTCCGAGGAGAATTACCAGGACGTTGCACTGGAGAGGATACATTGGAGATTCACCAGGATATTGCATTAGACAGAGTGCAGAGGAGATTTACCAGGATGTTGCACTGGAGAGTGTACAGAGGAGATTAGCAAGATGTTGCACTAGAGAGGGTTCAGAGCCGAATTACCAGGATGTTGCACAACAGAGGGTACATAGGAAATTTACCAGGATGTTGCACCAGCGAGGGTACAGAGGAGATTTATCAGGACATTGCTCTAGCCAGGGTACAGAGGAGATTTTCCAGGATGTTGCACTAGAAAATTTACAGTGGAGATTTACCAGGATGTTGCACTGGAGAGGGTACAGATTTGATTTAACATGATGTTGCACTGGAATGGGTACGGAGGAAATTTATCAGGTTCTTGCACTGGAGAGAGTACAGAGGAGATTTACCAGGATGTTACACTAGAGAAGGAGCAGAGGGGATCTAACAGGATGTTGCACTAGAGAAGATACAGAGGTGATTTAGAATAATGCTGCACTAGAGGGGTTGCTGAGGAGGTTTAACATGATGTTGCACTGGAGAGGGTAGAGAGGAGATTTACTGTTGTACTGAAGAGGGTACAGAGGTTATTTAACAGGATATTGCAAAATTAAGGTACAGATGCGATTTACATGGATGTTGCGCTGCAGAATGTACAGAGGAGATTTACAAGGATGTTGCACTGGAGAGGGTGCAAAGGTGATTTTAAAGGATGTTGCACTGGCGAAGGTACAGAGGAGATTTAACAGGATGTTGCACTAGTGAGGATTTAGAGGAGACTAATCAGGATGTTGCACTAGAGTGGGTAAAGAGGAGATTTTCCAGGATGTTCCTCTAGAGAGTGTATATAGGAGATTTACAATGATGTTGCACTAGAGAGGTTACAGAGGAGATTTACCAGGATGTTCCACTAGAGAGGATACAGAGAAGATTTACCAGCATGTTGCACTGGAGAGGGTAATGAGGGGATTAAACAGGATGTTGCACCGATAGCGTGCAGAGATTTACCAGGATTTTGGACTGAAGAGTGTACAGTGGAGATTCACCAGGATTGCACTGTAGAGGGTACAGAGGATATTTACTAGGATGTTGCACTAGTGAGGGTAAAGAGGAGATTCTCCAGGATGTTGCAATAGATAGGATACAAAGTAGATTTACTATGATGTGGCCCTGGGAGGGTACAGAGGAGATTCACCAGATTGTTCCACTAGACAGTGTACAGAGGAGATTTACCAGAATGTTGCACTAGAGAGAATATAGTGAACATTTACCAGGATATTGCAGTGGAGAGGTTACAGAGGAAATCTACCATGATGTTGCACTGGAGAAGGTACAGAGGAGAATTAACAGGGTGTTGCATTGCAGAGGGTGCAGATGAGAATCACAAGGATGTTGCACTAGAGAAGACACAAAGTTGACTTACCAATGTGCTGGACTGGCGAGGATGCAGGGGAGATTTTCCAATCTGTTGCAATACAGAGGGTAGAGAATTGATTTAACAGCATGCTGAACTGGAGAAGCTACAGAGGAGTTTTAACAGGATGTTGACTGCAGAGGATACAGAAGAGATTTAGCAAATTGTTAAAATGAAGAGCGTAGAGAGGAGATTTAGCATGATGTTGCGCTGCGAGGGTACAGAGATGATTTACAAGGATAATGCACCAGAGAGAGTAAAGAGGAGATTTACCACGATGTTGCACTGGAGATGGTACAGCGGAGAATTAACAGGATATTACCCTGGAGAAAGTACAGAGGAGTTTAGCAGGATGTGGCACTAGAGAGAGTACAGAGGAGGTCTACCCGAAGGTACACAGGAACGGGTAGAGTGGAGATTTCGCAGGATATTGCACTGCCGAGGGTACAGAGGAGATTTAAAAGAATGTCGCAGTGGATTGGCTGCAAATAAGATTTACAAGGATTTTGCACTGCAAAGCGTACAGAGGAGTTTTACCAGGAAGTAACATTAGAGAGGATTCAGAGGATATTTACCAGGTTGTTGCACTAGCGAGGGTATAGAGGAGATTTACAAGGATGTTGCCCTGGAAGGGTACAAGGGAGATTTACCAGGATGCTGCACCAGAGAGTGTACAGAGGAGATTTACCAGATTATTGCACTGTAGATTAGGATGTGGAATTTTACCAGGCGGTTACACTAGAGAGGGTACAGAGGAGATTTAACAGCATGTTGCACTAGAGAGGGTACAGAGGAGATTTACCAGGATGTTGCACCGAGAGCGTGCATAGGAGATTTACCAGGATGTAGAACTGCAGAGGGTACAGCGTAGATTTACCAGGATGTTGCACTAGACTGGGTACAGAGGACATTAACGAGGATGTAGCACTAGTGAGTGTGCAGAGTAGATTTACCAGGATGTTGCAAAATAGAGGGGACGGAGGAGATTTACCAGGATGTTGCACTAGAAAGTGTAGAGAGCTGATTTCCAACTATGTTGCACTAGAGAGGGTAAAGAGGCAATTTACCAGAATGTTGAATTGGAGAGGGTACAGCGGATATGTAGCAGGATATTTCACTAGAGAGGGTGCAATGTAGATTTACCAGGATGTTAGATTGCAAAGTGTACAAAGGAGATTTACATGGATGTTGCAATGGAGAGGGTGCAAAATAGATTTTAAAGGATGTTGCACTGGCGAAGCTACAGAGGAGATTTAACAGGATGTTGCACTACTGAGGATTTAGAGGAGAATTTCCAGGATGTTCCTCTAGACAGTGTACAGAGGAGGTTTACCAGGATGTTGCACTAGAGAGGGTAGAGAGGAGATTTACGAGAATGTTCCACTAGAGAGGATACAGAGAAGATTTACCAGGATGTTGCACTCGGGAAGGTACAGAGTAGATTTACCAGGATGTTGCACTGAGAGCGTGCAGACTAGATTTACCAGTATGTTGGACTGGAGAGAGTACAGAGGAGATTTTCCAGGCTGTTGCACTGGAGAAGATATAGAGGAGGTTTACCGGGATGTTGCACTAGAGAGGGTAAGGAGGAGATTTACCAATTTATTACGCTGCAGCGGGTACAGTGGTATTTTACCAGGATGTTATACTAGTATGTGTACAGAGAAGATTTAACAGGATGTTACAATAGATAGGATAAAGAGGACAATTATTGGTTAGTGGCCCTGGGAGGTTACAGAGGAGATTCACCAGAATGTTCCACTAGACAGGGAACAGAGGAGATTTACCAAAATGTTGTACTAGTGAGTGTACACAGGAAATTTACCAGGATGTTGCAACGGTGTTGATACAGAGGAAATTTACCAGGATGTTTCGCTGGAGAGGGAACACGGGAGATTTACCAAGGTGTTGCACTGCAGAGGGTGCAGAAGATATTTACCAGGATGTTGCACTAGAGAGGTTACAGAGGTAAATTACCAGTGTGTTGCACTGAAGAAGGTGCAAAGGAGATGTACCAGGTTGTAGCAGTACGGTGGGTACAGATCTGATTTACCAGCATGTTGCACTGGAAAAGGTACAGAGGTGATTTAGCAGGATATTGACTGCAGAGGGTACTGAGGATATTCACCAGGATGTATTATGTAGCGGTTAGAGAGGAAATTAGAACGATGTTGCACTTCAATGGGTACAGAGAATATTTACAAGGATGATGCACTTGAGAGGTTAGAGAGGAGATGTGCCACGATGTTGCACTGGAGAGTGTATAGAGGAGATTTATCAGGATATTACTCTGGAGAGGGTACAGCGGAGTTTTAACCGGATATTGCACTGGATTGGTAAAGAGGAGATTAACCAGGATGTTACACTGGAGTGTTTAGAGAAGAGATTTAGCAGGATGTTGCATTGCCGATGTACAGAGGAGATTTAACAGAATGCTGGAGTGGAGAGGGTGCAGAGGAGATTTGCAAGGTTGTTGCACTGGATAGGGAACAGAGGAGATTTAACAGGATGTTGCACTAGAGAGGATACAGATGAGATTTACCAGGATGTTGCACTGGAGTGTGTACAGAGGAGATTAACCAGGATGTTGCACTGGAGAGCGTGCAATGGGGATTTACAAGGATGTTGCACTAGAGAGGGTACAGATGAGATTTGCCAGAATGTTTCAATAGAGAGGGTACAGAGGAGATGTACCAGATTATTGCACTGTAGAGCATTACGTCGAATTGTACCAGGATGTTACACTAGAGATAGTACAGAGGAGATTTACCAGGATGTTGCACTAGAGAGGGTACAGAGGAAAATTACCAGGATGTGGCCCTTGGAGGGCACAGCTTAGATTCACCAGAATCTTGAACTACACTGGGTGCAGAGGACATTTACCAGGATGTAGCACTAGAGAGGGTGAAGATGAGATTTACCAGGATGTTGCACTGTAGAGGGTACAGTGGAGATTTACCAGGATGTTGCACTAGATTTAGATAGTGAGGTGATTTACCACGATGTTGCTCTGGAGAGAATACAGAGGAGATTTACCCGGATGTTGTACTGGAGAGGGTACAGAGGATATGTATAAGGATATTTCACTAGAGAGGGAGCAATGGAGATTTACCAGGATGTTAGTTGGAAAAGTGTACAAAGGAGATTTACTTGCATGCTGCACTGGAGGGGTGTGAAGGAGATTTTAAAGGATGTTGCACTGGCGAAACTACATAGGAGTTTTAACAGGATGTTGCACTATTTTAGGATTTAGAGGAGATTTTACTGGATGTTCCTCTAGAGAGTGTACAGAGGAGATTTACCAGGATGTTGCACTAGAGAGGGTAGAGAGGAGATTTACGAGAATGTTCCACTAGAGAGGATACAGAGGAGATTTACCAGGATGTTGCACTAGAGAGGGTACAGAGGAGATTTACCAGGATGTTCCTCTAGAGAGTGTACAGAGGAGATTTACCAGAAGTTCCAATAGAGAGGATAAGAGAAGATTTACAAGGATGTTGCACTGGAGAGGTTACAGAGGAGATTTACCAGGATGTTGCACTGGAGAGGGTAATGAGGAGATTTTCCTGGAAGTTGCACTAGATAGGGTACAAAGGAGACTTACCAGGTTATTGCGCTGTAGAATTTATAGAGAAGTATTACCATGATGTTACGCTAGATAGGGTAAATAGGAGATACACAAGGATGTTGCAATAGAGGATACAGAGGAGATGAACTATGTTTTGGCCCTGGGAGGATACAGAGGAGATTTACCAGAATGTTGCCCTAGATAGTGTGCCGAAGCAATTTACCAGGATATTGCACTGCAGAGGGTACAGAGGAGATTTAGCAGGAGGTTGCACTGGCGAGGGTACAGAGGATATTGAAAAGGATATTGAACAATAGAATGTGCAGACGCGATTTACCAGTATGTTGCACTGCAGAGAGTAAAGAGGATACTTAAAAGGATGTTACACTGGAGAGGTTGCGAAGGAGATTTAGAAGGATGTTGCACTGGCGAAAGTACAAAGAAGAATTACAAGGATGTTGCACTGAAGAGGGTACAGAGGAGATTTACCAGGATGTTTTAGTGGACAGGTTACTGAGGAGATTTTCCAGGATGTTGCAATAGACAGGGTACAAAGGAGACTTTCCAGGTTATTGCACTGTACAATTTATAGAGGAGTTTTACCAAGCTGTTAGGCTAGAGAAGGTTAGGAGGAGATTCACCAGGATGTTGCAATAGATAGGATACAGAGGAGTTTGCGTATGATGTGGCCCTGGGAGTGTACAGAAGAGATTCACCAGAATGTTCTACTAGACAGTGTACAGAGATTTACCAGAATGTTGACCTAGAAAGGGTATAGAGGAAAATTACCAGGATATTGCACTGGTGAGGGTACAGAGGACATTTAACAGGATGTTGCCCTTGTGATGGTATAGAGGATATTTAACAGGATATTGAACTAGAGAAGATGCAGATGCGATTTACCAGGATGTTGCACTGCAGAGAGTAGAGAGGAGATTTACAAGGATGTTACACTTGAGAGGGTGCGAAGGAGATTTAGAAGGATGTTGCACTGTCGTAGGTACAGAGGAGATTTAACAGGATATTACACTAGACAGTTTACAGAGGAGATTTATCAGGATGTTGCACTAGAGAAGTTACAGTGGAGAATTACCAGATTGTTGCACTGGAGAGAGTACAGAGGTGATTTACCATGATGTTGCATTGGAGCGGATACAGAGGAGATTTACCAGATTGTTGCACTAGAGAGGGTACAGAGGAGATTTATCTGGAGGTTCCATTAGAGAGGGTGCAGAACGCATCTACCTGGATGTTGCACTGCAGAGGGTACAGCCGAGCTTTAGAACAACGTTGGACTAGAAGGGGTACTGAGGAGATTTAACAGGATGTTGCACTGGTGAGGGTACAGAGGAGATTTACGGCGATGTTGTACTGGAGAGCGTACAGAGGATATTTAACAGGATATTGCAATAGACAAGATGCAGAAGCAATTTACCAGGATGTTGCACTGCCGAGGGTAAAGGGTAGATTTACAAGGATGTCACACTGGAGAGGTTGCGAAGGAGATTTAGAAGGATGTTGCACTGGCGAAAGTACAGAGGAGATTTAACAGGATATTGCACTAGAGAGGATTTAGATGAGATTTATCAGGATGTAGCACTAGAGTGAATACAGAGGGGATTTTCCAGCATGTTGCTCTAGATAGGTTGAAGTGGAGATTTACCAGGATGATGCACTGGAGAGGGTACAGAGGTGATTTACCAGGATGTTGCACTAGAGGGAGAACAGAGGAGATTTAACAGCATGTTGCACTAGACAGTGTACCGAGGAGATTAAGCAGAATGTTCCACTAGAGAGAATACAGATTAGATTTACCAGGATGTTGCACTGGAGAGGCTACAGAGGAGATTTACCAGGATGTTGCACTGAGAGCGTGCAAATGTGATTTACCAAGTTATTGCGCTGCAGAGGGAACAGATGTGTTTTACCAGGATGTTTCACTGTTGATCGCATACAGAGGAGATTTACTAGATTGCTGCCCTGTGATGTTGCAGAGGAGATTCAACAGAATGTTCCACTAGACAGGTAACAGAGGAGATTTAAAAAAATGTTGTGCTAGTGAGGGTACACAGACAATTTACCAGGATATTGCAATGGCGAGGATACAGAGGAGATTTACCAGGATGTTGCACTGGAGAGGGAACAGTGGATAATGACCAGGATTTTGCACACTCTATCTGTTAGAGAGGAGTTTTAGCACGATGTTGCACTTCAACGGGTACAGAGAAGTTTACAAGGTAGATGCACTAGAGAGGGTAGAGAGGAGATTTGCCAGGATGTGGCACTGGAGAGGGTCTGTAGGAGATTTACCAGAATATTTCACTGGAAAGGATACACCGGTGTTTTAACAGGATATTGCACTAGAGAGGCTAAATAGAAAATTAACCAGGATGTTAAACTGGAGTGGGTAGAGAGGAGATTTAGCAGGATGTTGCATTGCCGAGTGTACTGAGGAGATTTAACAGAATGTTGGAGTGGAGAGGGTGCAGAGGAGATATACAAGGATGTTGCACTGGATAGATTATAGAGGAGATTTACCAGGATGTTGCACTAGAGAGGGTACTGATGAGATTTAACAGAATGGTGCAATGTATGGGTACAGTGGAGATTTACCACGAGATTGCACTCGAGTGCGTGCAGACGAGATTTACCAGATTATTGCGCTGCAAATCATTATGTGGAGTTGTACCAGGATGTTACACTAGAGAGAGTACAGAGGAGGTTCACCAGGATGTTGCATTAGACAGTGTACAGAGGAGATTTACCAGGATGTGGCCCTGGGAGTGCATAGAGAAAATTCACCAGAATGCTGCACTAGACAGGGTAAAGAGGAGATTTACCAGCATGTTGCACTAGAGAGGGTGCAGCGGAGATTTACCAGGATGTTGCATTGTAGAGGTTAGAGAATAGATTTACAAGAATGTTGCACTAGAGAGAGTAGAGAGCGGATTTATCACGATGTTGCACTGGAGAGGTTACAGAGGAGATTTACCCGGATGTTGTACCATATAGGTTACAGAGGATATTTTACAGGATATTGCACTAGAGAGAGTGCAATGGAGATTTACCAGGATGTTAGATTGCAGAGTGTACAAAGGAGATTTACAAGGATCTTGCACTAGAGAAGGTACAGAGGAGACTTACAAGAAAGTTGCACTAGAGAGTGTACAGAGGAGATTTACCAGGATGTTGCACTGGAGAGATTACAGGGGAGATTTTCGAGGATGTTACACTGGAGAGAGTGCAAAGGATATTTAAATTGAGCTTGCACTGGCAAAAGAACAGAGGGTATTTTACAGGATGTTTCGCTACAGATGATTCAGAGGAGATTTAGTAGGAAGTTGCACAGGAGGTGTTACAGAGGAGATTTAACAGGATATTGCACTAGACAAGGTACAAAGGAGATATACTAGGAAGTTGTACTTGAGAAGTTACAGCGTAGATTTTCCAGGATGTTGCACTGGAAATGGTTCCGAGGAGAATTACCATTATGTTGCACTGGAGAGGATACATTGGAGATTCACCAGGATATTGCATTAGACAGAGTGCAGAGTAGATTTACCAGGATGTTGCACTGGAGAGTGTACAGAGGAGATTAGCAAGATGTTGCACTAGAGTGGGTTCAGAACCGAATTACCAGGATGTTGCACAACAGAGGGTACAGAGGAGATTTACCAGGATGTTGCACCAGCGAGGGTACAGAGGAGATTTGCCAGGACATAGCTCTAGCCAGGGTACAGAGGAGATTTTCCAGGATGTTGCACTAGAAAATTTACAGTGGAGATTTACCAGGATGTTGCACTGGAGAGGGTACAGATTTGATTTAACATGATGTTGCACTGGAATGGGTATGGAGGAAATTTATCAGGTTCTTGCACTGGAGAGGGTACAGAGGAGATTTGCAAGGATGTTACACTGGAGGGGGTGCGAAGGAGATTTAGAAGGATGTTGCACTGTCGTAGGTACAGAGGAGATTTAACAGGATATTGCACTAGACAGTATACAGAGGAGATTTATCAGGATGTTGCACTAGAGAAGTTATAGTGGAGATTTACCAGGATGTTGCACTGGAGAGAGTACAGAGGTGATTTACCATGATGTTGCATTGGAGCGGATACAGAGGAGATTTACCAGATTGTTGCACTAGAGAGGGTACAGGGGAGATTTATCTGGAGGTTGCACTAGAGAGGGTGCAGAACGGATCTACCTGGATGTTGCACTGCAGAGGGTACAGCAGAGCTTTAGAACAATGTTGGACTAGAAGGGGTACTGAGGAGATTTAACAGGATGTTGCACTGGTGAGGGTACAGAGGAGATTCACAGCGATGTTGTACTGGAGAGCGTACAGAGGATATTTAACAGGATATTGCACTAGACAAGATGCAGAAGCAATTTACCAGGATGTTGCACTGCCGAGGGTAAAGGGTAGATTTACAAGGATGTCACACTGGAGAGGTTGCGAAGGAGATTTAGAAGGATGTTGCACTGGCGAAAGTACAGAGGAGATTTAACAGGATATTTTACTAGAGAGGATTTAGATGAGATTTATCAGGATGTAGCACTAGAGTGAATACAGAAGAGATTTTCCAGCATGTTTCTCTAGATAGGTTGAAGTGGAGATTTACCAGGATGATGCACTGGAGAGGGTACAGAGGTGATTTACCAGGATGTTGCACTAGAGGGAGAACAGAGGAGATTTAACAGCATGTTGCACTAGACAGCGTACCGAGGAGATTAACCAGAATGTTCTACTAGAGAGAATACAGATTAGATTTACCAGGATGTTGCACTGGAGAGGCTACAGAGGAGATTTACCAGGATGTTGCACTGAGAGCGTGCAGATGTGATTTACCAAGTTATTGCGCTGCAGAGGGAACAGATGTGTTTTACCAGGATGTTTCACTGTTGATCGCATACAGAGGAGATTTACTAGATTGCTGCCCTGTGATGTTGCAGAGGAGATTCAACAGAATGTTCCACTAGACAGGTAACAGAGGAGATTTAACAAAATGTTGTACTAGTGATGGTACACAGACAATTTACCAGGATATTTCAATGGCGAGGATACAGAGGAGATTTACCAGGATGTTGCACTGGAGAGGGAACAGTGGATATTTACCAGGATTTTGCACACTCTATCTGTTAGAGAGGAGTTTTAGCACGATGTTGCACTTCAACGGGTACAGAGAAGTTTACAAGGTAGATGCACTAGAGAGGATAGAGAGGAGATTTGCCAGGATGTGGCACTGGAGAGGGTCTGGAGGAGATTTACCAGAATATTTCACTGGAAAGGGTACACCGGTGTTTTAACAGGATATTGCACTAGAGAGGCTAAATAGAAAATTAACCAGGATGTTAAACTGGAGTGGGTAGAGAGGAGATTTAGCAGGATGTTGCATTGCCGAGTGTACTGAGGAGATTTAGCAGAATGTTGGAGTGGAGAGGGTGCAGAGGAGATATACAAGGATGTTGCACTGGAGAGATTATAGAGGAGATTTACCAGGATGTTGCACTAGAGAGGGTACTGATGAGATTTAACAGAATGGTGCAATGGAGTGGGTACAGTGGAGATTTACCACGAGGTTGCACTCGAGTGCGTGCATACGAGATTTACCAGATTATTGCGCTGCAAATCATTATGTGGAGTTGTACCAGGATGTTACACTAGAGAGAGTACAGAGGAGGTTCACCAGGATGTTGCATTAGACAGTGTACAGAGGAGATTTACCAGGATGTGGCCCTGGGACTGCATAGAGAAAATTCACCAGAATGCTTCACTAGACAGGGTAAAGAGGAGATTTACCAGCATGTTGCACTAGAGAGGGTGCAGCGGAGATTTACCAGGATGTTGCATTGTAGACGTTAGAGAATAGATTTACAAGAATGTTGCACTAGAGAGAGTAGAGAGCGGATTTACCACGATGTTGCCCTGGAGAGTTTACAGAGGAGATTTACCCGGATGTTGTACCATATAGGATACAGAGGATATTTTACAGGATATTTCACTAGAGAGGGTGCAATGGAGATTTACCAGGATGTTAGATTGCAGAGTGTATAAAGGAGATTTACAAGGATCTTGCACTAGAGAAGGTACAGAGGAGACTTACAAGAAAGTTGCACTAGAGAGTGTACAGAGGAGATTTACCAGGATGTTGCACTGGAGAGGATACAGGGGAGATTTTAGAGGATGTTACACCGGAGAGAGTGCAAAGGATATTTAAATTGAGCTTGCACTGGCAAAGGAACAGATGATATTTTACAGGATGTTTCGCTAGAGATGATTCAGTGGAGATTTAGTAGGAAGTTGCACAGGAGGGGTTACAGAGGAGATTTAACAGGATATTGCACTAGACGAGGTACAAAGGAGATATACTAGGAAGTTGTACTTGAGAAGTTACAGCGTAGATTTTCCAGGATGTTGCACTGGAAATGGTTCCGAGGAGAATTACCATTATGTTGCACTGGAGAGGATACATTGGAGATTCACCAGGATATTGCATTAGACAGAGTGCAGAGGAGATTTACCAGGATGTTGCACTGGAGAGTGTACAGAGGAGATTAGCAAGATGTTGCACTAGAGTGGGTTCAGAGCCGAATTACCAGGATGTTGCACAACAGAGGGTACAGAGGAGATTTACCAGGATGTTGCACCAGCGAGGGTACAGAGGAGATTTACCAGGACATAGCTCTAGCCAGGGTACAGAGGAGATTTTCCAGGATGTTGCACTAGAAAATTTACAGTGGAGATTTACCAGGATGTTGCACTGGAGAGGGTACAGATTTGATTTAACATGATGTTGCACTGGAATGGTTATGGAGGAAATTTATCAGGTTCTTGCACTGGAGAGAGTACAGAGGAGATTTACCAGGATGTTACAGTAGAGAAGGAGCAGAGGGGATCTAACAGGATGTTGCACTAGAGAAGATACAGAGGTGATTTAGAATTATGCTGCACTAGAGGGGTTGCTGAGGAGGTTTAACACGATGTTGCACTGGAGAGGGTACAGAGGAGATTTACCAGAATGTTGTACTGAAGAGGGTACAGAGGTTATTTAACAGGATATTGCAAAATTAAGTTATAGATGCGATTTACATGGATGTTGCGCTGCAGAATGTACAGAGGAGATTTACAAGGATGTTGCACTGGAGAGGGTGCAAAGGAGATTTTAAAGGATGTTGTACTGGCGAAGGTACAGAGGAGATTTAACAGGATGTTGCACTAGTGAGGATTTAGAGGAGACTTATCAGGATGTTACACTAGAGTGGGTAAAGAGGAGATTTTCCAGGATGTTCCTCTAGAGAGTGTATATAGGAGATTTACAACGATGTTGCACTAGAGAGGGTACAGAGGAGATTTACCAGGATGTTCCACAAAGAGGATACAGAGAAGATTTACCAGCATGTTGCACTGGAGAGGGTAAAGAGGAGATTAAACAGGATGTTGCACCGATAGCGTGCAGAGATTTACCAGGATTTTGGACTGAAGATTGTACAGTGGAGATTTACCAGGATTGCACTGTAGAGGGTAAAGAGGATATTTACTAGGATGTTGCACTAGTGAGGGTAAAGAGGAGATTCTCCAGGAAGTTGCAATAGATAGGATACAAAGTAGATTTACTATGATGTGGCCCTGGGAGGGTACAGAGGAGATTCACCAGATTGTTTCACTAGACAATGTACAGAGAAGATTTACCAGAATGTTGCACTAGAGAGAATATAGTGGAAATTTACCAGGATATTGCAGTGGAGAGGTTACAGAGGAAATCTACCATGATGTTGCACTGGAGAGGGTACAGAGGAGAATTAACAGGGTGTTGCATTGCAGAGGGTGCAGATGAGAATCACAAGGATGTTGCACTAGATAGGACACAAAGGTGATTTACCAATGTGCGGGACTGGCGAGGATGCAGGGGAGATTTTCCAATCTGTTGCAATACAGATGGTAGAGAATTGATTTACCAGCATGCTGAACTGCAGAAGCTACAGAGGAGTTTTAACAGGATGTTGACTGCAGAGGATACAGAGGAGATTTAGAAAACTGTTAAAATGAAGAGCGTAGAGAGGAGATTTAGCACGATTTTGCGCTGCGTGGGTACAGAAATGATTTACAAGGATAATGCACCAGAGAGAGTAAAGAGGAGATTTACCACGATGTTGCACTGGAGATGCTACAGCGGAGAATTAACAGGATATTACCCTGGATAAAGTACAGAGGAGTTTAACAGGGTGTGGCACTAGAGAGGGTACAGAGGAGGTCTACCCGAAGGGTACACTGGAACGGGTAGAGAGGAGATTTACCAGTATATTGCACTGCCGAGGGTACAGAGGAGATTTAAAAGAATGTCGCAGTGGATAGGCTGCAAATGAGATTTACAGGGATTTTGCACTGCAGAGGGTACAGAGGAGTTTTACCAGGAAGTAACATTAGAGAGGATTCAGAGGATATTTACCAGGTTGTTGCACTAGAGAGGGTATAGAGGAGATTTACCAGGATGTTGCACTGGAAGGGTACAAGGGAGATTTACCAGGATGCTGCACTAGAGAGTGTACAGAGGAGATTTACCAGATTATTGCACTGTAGATTAGGATGTGCAATTTTACCAGGAGGTTACACTAGAGAGGGTACAGAGGAGATTTAACAGCATGTTGCACTAGAGAGGGTACAGAGGAGATTTACCAGGATGTTGCACCGAGAGCGTGCAGAGGAGATTTACCAGGATGTAGGACTGCAGAGGGTACAGCGTAGATTTACCTGGATGTTGCACTAGACTGTGTACAGAGGACATTAACGAGGATGTAGCACTAGTGAGGGTGCAGAGGAGATTTCCAAGGATGTTACACTGTAGAGGGGAGAGAGGAGATTTACCAGGATGTTGCACTAGAGAGTGTAGAGAGCTGATTTCCAACTATGTTGCACTAGAGAGGGTAAAGAAGCAATTTACCAGAATGTTGAATTTGAGAGGGTACAGCGGATATGTAGCAGGATATTTCACTAGAGAGGGTGCAATGTAGATTTACCAGGATGTTAGATTGCAAAGTGTACAAAGGAGATTTACATGGATGTTGCAATGGAGAGGGTGCAAAAGAGATTTTAAAGGATGTTGCACTTGCGAAGTTACAGAGGAGCTTTAACAGGATTTTGCAATAGTGTGGATTTAGAGGAGATTTATCCGGATGTTGCACTAGAGAGGGTATAGAGGAGATTTTCAAGGATGTTCCTCTAGAGAGTGTACAGAGGAGATTTACCAGGATGTTGCACTAGAGAGGGTACAGAGGAGATTTACCAGGTTGTTCCACTAGAGGGTACAGAGGAGATTTACAAGAACGTTGCACCGAGAGCGTGCAGAAGAGATGTAGCAGGATGTTGGACTGGAGAGTGTACAGAGGAGATTTACCACGATGTTGCACTGGAGAGGATACAGAGGAGATTTACCAGGATGTTGCACCGAGAGCGTGCAGAGGAGATGTAGCAGGATGTTGCACCGAAGAGTGTGCAGATTAGATTTACCAGGATGTTGCACTGGAGAGTGTACAGATTAGATTTACCAGGATGTTGCACTGGAGAGCATACAGAGGAGATTTACCAGGATGTTGCACTAGACTGGGTACAGAGGAGATTTACGAGGATGTAGCACTAGAGAGGGTGCAGAGAAGATTTACCTGGATGTTGCACTGTAGAGGGTACAGAGGAGATTAACCAGGATGTTGCACTAGAGAGTATAGAGAGCTGATTTACCACGATGTTGCACTAGAGAGGGTACAGAGAAGATTTACCGGAATGTTGAACTGGAGAGGGTACAGCGGATATGTAACAGGATATTTCACTAGAGATGGTGCAATGGAGATTTACCAGGATGTTAGATTGCAGAGTGTACAAAGGAGATTTACATGGATGTGGCACTGGAGAGGGAGCAAAAGAGATTTTAAGGGTTGTTGCACTGGCGAAGGTACAGAGGAGTTTTAACAGGATTTTGCACTAGTGAGGATTTAGAGGAGATGTATCAGGATGTTGCACTAGAGAGGGTACATAGGAGATTTTCCAGGATGTTGCACTGGAGAAGGTACAAAGGAGATTTACCAGGATGTTCCTCTAAAGAGTGTACAGAGGAGATTTACCATGAAGTTATCTAGGGAGTGTACAGAGGAGATGTACCAGGATGTTCCACTAGAGAAGTTCAGCGGAGATTTACCAGGATGTTGCACAGGAGATGGTACAGAGTTGATTTACCATGATATTGCACTGGAGCAGATAGAGAGGTAATTTACCCGATTGTTGCACTAGAGTGTGTACAGAGGAGATTTATCTGAATGTTGCATTAGAGAGGGTGCAGAACGGATCTTCCTGGATGTTGCACTGCAGAGGGTACAGAAGAGATTTAGAATAATGTTGCACTGGAAGGGGTACTGAGGAGATTTAACAGTATGTTGCACTGTTGAATGTACAGAGGAGATTTACGATGATGTTGTACTGGATAGCGTACATAGGATATTTAACAGGATAATGCACTAGAGAAGGTGCAGTATCGATTTACCAGGATGTTGCACTGCAGAGGGTGAAGATGAGATTTACAAGGATGTTACACTGGAGAGGTTGCGGAGGAGTTTGAGAAGGATGTTGAACTGGCGAAAGTACAGAGGAGATTTAACAGGATGTTGCACTAGAGAAGATTTAGAGGAGACTTATCAGGATGTTGAACTGGAGAGTACAGAGGAAATTTTCCAGGATGTTCTTCTAGATAGGTTGAAATGGAGATTTACCAGGATGTTGCACTGGAGAAAGTACAGAGGAGATTTGCCAGGATGTTGCAATAGAGAGCGTACAGAGGAGATTTACTAGCATGTTGCACTAGAGATGGTACAGAGAAGATTTACCAGGATGTTCCACTAGAGAGAATACAGATAAGATTTACCAGGATGTTGCACTGGAGAGGGTACAGAGGAGATTTACCAGGATGTTGCACTTAGAGCGTGCATAGGAGATTTACCAGGTTATTGCGTTGCAGAGGGTACTAAGGTGTTTTACCTGGATGTTACACTAGAGAGGGTACAGAGGAGATTTACCAAGATGTTGCAATAGATCAGATACAGAGGAGATTTACTAGATTGTGGCCTTGGGAGGTTGCAGAGGAGATTCACCAGAATGTTCCACTAGGCAGCTAACAGCTGAAATTTTGGACTGGAGAGGGTACAGAGGAGTTTTTCCAGGATGTTGCTCTGGAGAGGATACAGAGGAGATTTACCAGGATGTTGCACTAGAGAGGATACAGCGGAGATTTACCATGTTATTGCGTTGCAGACGGTACTGAGGTGTTTTACCTGGATGTTACACTAGAGAGGGTACAGAGGAGATTTAGCAAGATGTTGCAATAGATAGGATACAGAGGAGATTTACTAAGTTGTGGCCTTGGGAGGTTGCAGAGGAGATTCACCAGAAAGATCCACTAGACAGGTAACAGATGAGATTTACCAGGATGTTGCACTAGAGAGGGTACAGAGGAGATTTACCAGTGTGTTGCACTGGAGAGGGTGCAGAGGAGATGTACCAGGTTGTTGCACTACAGTGGGTACAGATCCGATTTACCAGCATGTTGTACTGGAGAAGGTACAGAGGAGATTTACCTGGATGTTTACTACAGACGGTAAAGAGGATATTCAGCAGAATGTTACACTGTAGCGGTTAGAGAGGAGATTTAGCACGATGTGGCACTTCAACGAGTGCAGAGAAGATTTACAAGGATGATGCACTAGAGAGGGTAGAGAGGAGATTTGCCAGGATGTTGCACTGGAGAGCGTATAGAGGAGATTTACCAGGATATTTCACTGGAGAGGGTACAGCGGAGTTTTAACAGGATATTGCACTAGAGAGGGTAAAGAGGAGATTAACTAGGATGTTACACTGGAGTTTGTAGAGAGGCGATTTACCAGGATGTTGGACTGGAGAGCGTACAGAGGAGATTTGCCACGATGTTGCAATAGAGAGGGTACAGAGGAGATTTACCAGATTATTGCGCTGTAGATCATTATATGGAGTTGTACCAGGATGTTACACTAGAGAGAGTACAGAGGAGATTTACCGGGATGTTGCATTAGAGAGGGTACAGAGGAGATTTACCAGGATGTTGCACTAGAGGGGGTAGATAGCTGATTTACCACGATGTTGCACTGGAGAGGGTACAGAGGTGATTTACCCGGATGTTGTACCAGAGAGGGTACAGAGGATATTTAACAGGATATTTCACTAGAGAGGTTGCAATGGAGATTTACCGGAATGTTAGATTGCAGAGTATACAAAGGCGATTTAAAAGGATCTTGCACTAGAGAGGGTACAGAGGAGATTTACCAGAATGTTTCACTGGAGAGGGTACAGAGGAGATTTACAAGAAAGTTGCACTCGAGAGGGTAAAGAGGAGGTTTACCAGGATGTTGCACTGGAGAGGGTATAGTGGAGATTTTGATGACGTTAAACTGGAGAGGGTGCAAAGGATATTTAAAATGAGGTTGCACTGGTGAAGGTACAGAGGACATTAACAGGATGTTGCGCTAGAGATAATTCAGTAGAGATTTACTAGGTAGTTGCAAAGAAAGCTTACAGAGGAGATTCACCAAGATGTTGCACTAGACAAGGCAATGAGGAGATATACCAGGATGTTGTATTAGAGAAGTTACAGAGGAGATTTACCAGGAGGTTGCACTGGAAATTCTTCTGAGGAGAATTACCAGGATGTTGCACTGGAGAGGATACAGCAGAAATTCACCAGGATATTGCATTAGACAGAGTGCAGAGGAGGTTTACCAAGATTTTGCACCGGAGCGGATACCGAGGAGATTTACCAGGATGTTGCACTGGAGAGTGTAAATAGGAGATTAGCAAGATGTTGCACTAGACAGGGATCAGAACAGATTTACCAGGATGTTGCACTAGGGAGGGTACAGAGGAGAATTACCAGGATATTGCTCTAGGCAGGGTACAGCGGAGATTTTCCAGGATGTTGCAATTGTAAAGTTACAGTGGAGATTTACCTGGATGTTGCACTGGAGAGGGCACCGAGTAGATGTAGCACTGGCATTAGTAGAGAGAAGATTTACCAGGTTCTTGCACTAGAAATAGTACAGAGGAGATTTAGCAGGATGTTGCAATAAAGAGGGTGCAGAGGAGGTCTAACAGGATGTTGCACTGCAGAGGATACAGAGGAGATTTAGAAGAATGGTGCTCTAGAGGGGTACTGAGGAGAATTAACAGGATGTTGCACTGGAGATGGTACAGAGGACATTTACCAGAATGTTGTACTGGAGAGGATACAAAGGTTATTTAACAGGATATTGCACAAGTAATGTGCAGATGCGATTTGCCTGGATGTTGCGCTGCAGAATGTACAGAGGAGAGTTAGAAGGATGTTGCACTGGAGAGGATGCAAAGGAGATTTTAAAGGATGTTGCAATGGCGAAGGTACAGAGGAGATTTAACAGGAGGTTGCACTAGTGAGGATTTAGAATAAATTTATCAGGATGTTGCACTAGAGTGGGTAAAGAGGAGATTTTCCAGGATGTTCCTCTAGTGAGTGTACAGAGGAGATTTACCATGATGTTGCACTAGAGAAGTTACTATGTAGATTTAACCAGATGTTGCACTGGAGATGTACTGAGGTGAATTACCAGGATGTTGCACGGCAGCCTGTACTGAGGAGATTTACCAACATGTTGCACTGGACAGGATACAGAGAAGATTTGCCAGGATGTTTCACTGAGAGCGTGCAGAGATCTACCAGGATTTTGGACTGGAGAGTGTACAGAGGAGATTTACCTGGATGTTGCACTAGAAAGGGAAAGCGCAGCATTACCAGGATGTTGCACTACAGAGGGTATTGAGGAGATTTACAAGGATGTTGCACTAGCGAGGATACAGTCGAGATTTATCAGGATGTAGCACTGGAGAGCTTGCAGAGATGATTTTTAAGTATGTTTCACTAGACAGGGTACAGAGGATACTTACCAGGATTTTGCAGTAGATAGGTTACAGCGGAGATTAACCAGGATGTTGAACTGGAGAGGATACAGAGGAGATTCACCAGGATGTTACACAGGAGCGGGAACAGAGTAGATTTAACAGGTTGTTGCACTGCCGAGTATACAGAGGAGATTTACCAGGATGTTGCACTAGAGTGAATGCAGAGGAGATTTACCAGGATGTTGCAATGCAGAGTGTAGAGAGGAGCTTTACAAGAATGTTGCGCTAGACAGGGTACAGAGGATATTTAAAATGATGTTGAACTAGACAGGGTACAGAGGAGATTTACCAAGATGTTGCACTAGAGAAGGTTCTGAGGAGATTTACCACGATTTTGCACGGTAGAGGTTACTGAGGTGATTTACCAGGATGTTGCACTGGAACGGGTACAGAGTAGATTTACCAGGTTGTTGATCTAGCGAGGGTACAGAGGAGATTTACCAGGATGTTGCAATAGAGAGGGTGCAGATGAGATTAACCAGGATGTTGCACTGCTGAGGCTACAGAGAAGATTTTCAAGTATGTTGCACTAAATTGGGTACAGAGGATATTTAACAGGATGTTGCACTGCACAGGGTACAGAGGAGATTTACCAGCATGTTGCACTGGAGTGGGTACAGAGGATATTTAACAGGATATTGCACTAGCGAGGGTGCAGAAGAGCTTTACCAGGAAGTTACATTGCAGAGGGTACAGAAGAGATTTACCAGGTTATTGCGCTGTAGATGGTTATCGGGTGTTTTACGAGGATGTTACACTAGAGAGGGTACAGAGGAGATTCACCAGGATGTTGAACTAGAGACGGTAAAGATGAGAATTACAAAGATGTGGCCCTGGAGAAGGTTCAGAGGAGATTTAACAGGACATTGCACTAGCAAGAGTACAGAGGAGATTTAGCAGGATGTTGCAATAGAGAGGGTACAGAGAAGAAATACAAGGATGTTGAACTGGAGGGCATAAAGAGGAGATCTACCATGATATTGTACTGTAGAGGGTACACAGGAGATTTGCAGTGTGTTACACTATGGATGGTAGCGACGAGATTTAGAAGGATGTTGAATTGCCGAGGATACCGAGGAGATTTAACAGAATGTTGCAGTGGAGAAGGTGCTGAGGAGATCTATCAGGATGTTCCACTGGAGTGATTACAGAGAAGATTTACCAGGATGTTTCACTAGAGTGGATACAGAGGAAATTTTCAAGGATGTTGCACTGGAGAGGGTGCAGAGGAGATTTACCAGGATGTTGCACTGGAGAGTTTGCCGAGGAGATTTACCAGGATGTTGGACTGGAGAGGTACAGATAACATTTCCCACGATGATACACTGGGGAGAGTACAGAGAAGATCTACCAGGATGTTCCACCGCAGAGGGTACAGTCGAGAAATACCACATTATTCCGCTGTTGATGATTTTGAGGAGTTTTACTTGGATGCTGAACTAGAGAGGGTACAGAGGAAATATACCAGGATTAGTGCCTGGGAGGGCACAGAGTAGATTCACCAGAATGTTGCACTAGACTGGCTACAGAGGAGATTTACAAGGATGTAGCATTAGAGAGGGTGCAGAGGAGATTTACCAAAATGTTGCTCTGTACATTTACCAGGATGTTGCACTACGTCTAGGTAGTGAGCTGATTTACCATGATGTAGCACTGGAGAGGGTACAGAGGAGATCTACCAGGATGTTGCACTGGAGAGCGTGCCGAGGAGATTTCTAGGATGTTGGACTGGAGAGGGTACAGAGAACATTTCCCACGATGATACACTGGGGAGGGTACAGAGGAGAGGGTACAGTCGAGATTTACCAGATTATTCCGCTGTTGATGGATATGAGGAGTTTTACTAGAATGCTAAACTAGGGAGAGTAGAGAGGAGATTTACCAGGATGAGGCCCTGTGAGGGCACAGAGTAGATTTACCAGGATGTTGCACTACATTTAGGTAGTGAGCTGATTTACCACGCTATCGCACTGGAGAGGGTATAGAGGAGATTTACTCGGAGGTTGTACTGGAGACGGTACAGAGGATATTTAACAGGATATTTCACTAGAGAGGGTGCGATGGAGATTTAACAGGATGTTATATTACAGAGTGTACAAAGGAGATTTACATGGATGTTGCACTGGAGAGGATTTAGAGGAGATTTATCAGGATGTTGCACTAGAGAGGGTACAGCGAGATTTTCCAGGATGTTCCTCTAGAGAGTGTACAGACGAGATTTACCAGGATGTTGCACAAGAGAGAGTACAGAGGAGATTTACCAAGATGTTGTACTACATTTAGGTAGTGAGCTGATTTACCACTATGTCGCACTGAAGAGGGTACAGAGTAGATTTACTCGGATGTTGTACTGGAGACGGAACAGAGGATATTTAACAGGATATTTCACTAGAAAGGGTGCAATGGGGAATTACCAGGATGTTGCACTGGAGAGGGTACAGAGGAGATTTACCAGGATGTTGCAATAGAGAGGGTACAGATGAGATTTACCAGGATGTTCCTCTAGAGAGTGAACAGATGAGATTTACCAGGATGTTGCACTAGAGAGGGAACAGAGGAGATTTACCAGGATGATCCTCTATAGAGGTTAGAGAGAAGATTTACAAGGTTGTTGCACTGGAGAGAGTACTGAGGAGATCTTCCAGGATGTTGCACTAGACACGGTATGAAGGAGACTTACCAGGTTATTGCGCTGTAGAATTTATAGAGGAGTTTTAACTGGATGTTATGCTAGAGCTGGTAATGAGGAGATTCACCAGGATGTTGCAATAGATAAGATACAGAGGAGATTTACTATGATATGGCCCTTGGAGGGAACAGAGGAGATTCACCAGAATGTTCCACTAGACAGTGTACAGAGATTTACCAGAATGTTGCCCTAGAGAGGGTATAGAGGAACTTTACCAGGATATTGCACTGGAGAGGGTACAGAGGAGACTTACCAGGATATTGCCCTTGCGAGGGTACAGAGGATATTGAACACGATATTGAACTAGAGAAGATGCAGATGCGATTTACGAGGATGTTGCACTGCGGAGGGTATAGAGGAGATTTACAAGGTGTTATGCTGGAGAGGGTGCGAAGGAGATTTAGAAGGATGTTGCACTTGCGTAGATAAAGATGTGATTTAACAGGATGTTGCACTACGTTTATGTAGTAGGCTGATTTACCACGATGTAGCACTGGAGAGGGTTCAGAGGAGAAATACCAGGATGTTGCCATTTGTTTAGGTACTGAGCTGATTTACCACGATACAGCACTTGAGAGGGTACAGAGGAGATTTACCCGGATGTTGTATTGGAGACGGTACAGAGGATATTTAACAGGATATTTCACTAGAGATGGTGCAATGGAGATTTACCAGGATTTTAGATTGCAGAGTGTACAAAGGAGATTTACATGGATGTTGCACTGGAGAGGGTACAGAGTACATTTACCAGGATGTTTCACTAGAGAGGGTACAGGAAAGTTATACCAGGATATTGCACTGGAGAGTGTACAGAGGAGATTTACCAGGACGTTGCTCTAGAGATGGTACAGAGGAGATTTACCAGAATGTTGGAGTAGAAAGTGTGCAGAGGAGATTTACCAGGATGTTGCACTAGAGAGGATACAGAAAAGTTTTACAAGGATGTTGCACTGGAGAGGGTAAAGAGGAGATTTACCAGGATGTTGCGCTGCAGAAGGTACTGTGGAGATTTTCCAGGATGTTGCACTAGACATGGTACAATGGAGATTTACCAGGTTATTGCGCTTAGAGTTTATAGAGGAGTATTAGCAGGAGGTTACGCTAGTGAGGTTAATGAGGAGATTTACCAGGATTTTGCAATAGATAGGATAAAGAGGAGATTTACTATGATGTTGCACTAGAAATGTTACAGAGCACATTTATCCGGATGTTCCACTAGAGAGGATACAGAGAAGATTTACCAGGATGTTGCACTGGAGAGGGTACAGAGGAGATTTACCCGGATGTTGCACTAGAGAGGGTACAGAGGAGATTTACCAGAATGTGGCACTGGGAGGGCACAGCGTAGATTCACCAGAATATTGCATTAGACTGGGTACAGAGGAGAATTGCCAGGATGTAGCACTAGAGAGGGTGCAGAGGAGATTTACCAGGATGTTGCACTGTAGAGGTTACAGAGGAGATTTACCAGGATGTTGCAGTAGATTTAAGTAGTGAAGTGATTCACCACAATGTAGCTCTGGAGAGAGTACAGAGGAGATTTACCCAGATGCTGTACTGGAGAGTGTACAGAGGATATTTAACAGGTTATTTAACAAGAGAGGGAGCAATGGAGATTTACCAGGATGTTAGATTGCAGAGTGTACAAAGGAGACTTACATGCATGTTGCACTGGAGAGGGTGCAAAGGAGATTTTAAAGGATGTTGCACTGGCGAAGGTGCAGAGGAGATTTAACAGGATGTTGCACTAGCGAGGATTTAGAGGAGATTTATCAGGATGTTGCACTAGAGAGAGTACAGAGAAGATTTTCCAGGATGTTCCTCTAGAGAGTGTACAGAGGAGATTTACGAGGATGTTGCACTAGAGAGGGTACGGAGGGAATTTACGAGAATGTTCCATTACCGAAGATACAGAGAAGATTTAACAGGATATTGCAGGAGAGAGGGTACAGAGGTGATTTAAAAGGATGTTGTACCGAGAACGTGCAGAGATTTACCAGAATGTTGGACCGGAAAGTATACAGAGGGTATTTACCAGGATTTTGCGCTGGAGAGGGTACAGAGAACATTTACCAGGATGTTCCTCTAGAGAGTGTACAGAGGAGATTTACCAGGATGTTGCACTAGAGAAGGTACAGAGGAGATTTTCCAGGATGTTGCACTAGACAGGGTACAAAGGAGACTTACCACGACACTGCGCTGTAATGTTTATAGAGGGGTATTACCATGATGTTATACTTGAGAGTGTAAAGAGGAGGTTCACAAGGATATTGCAATAGATAGGTACAGAGGAGATTTACTATGATGTGGCCCTGGGAGGGTACAGAGGAGATTCACCAGAATGTTCCACTAGACAGTGTACAGAGATTCACCAGAATGTTGCCCTAGATAAGATATAGAGGAAATTTTCCAGGATATTGAACTGGGGAGGGTACAGAGGAGATTTACCAGGATGTTGCAAGGCGAGGGTACAGAGGACATTGAACAGGATATTGAACTAGATAAGATGCAGATGCGATTTACCAGGATGTTGCACTGCAGAGGGTACAGAGGAGATTTAAAAGGATGTTACACAACGAGTGGGTACTAAGGAGATTTAGAAGGATGTTGCACTAGCGAAGGTTCAGAGGAGATTTACCAGGATTTTCCACTAGTGAGGATAGAGAGAAGATCTACCAGGATGTTGCACTGAAGAGCGTGCAGAGGAGATTTAACAAGATGTTGCACCGAGAGCGTGCAGATATTTACCATTATGTTGGACTGGAGATGTGTACAGAGGAGATTTACCATTATGTTGGACTGGAGAGGGTACAGAGGAGATTTACCAGGATGTTGAACTAGACTGGGTACAGAGGAGATTTACGAGGATGTAGCACTAGAGAGGGTGCAGAGGAGATTTACCAGGATGTTGCACTGTAGAGGGCAGAGAGGAGATTTACCAGGATGTTGCACTAGAGTGTGTAGAGAGCTGATTTACCACGATGTTGCACTAGAGATTGTACAGAGGAGATTTACCCGAATGTTGAACTGGGGAGGGTACAGCGGATATGTAACAGGATATTTGACTAGACCGGGTGCAATGGAGATTTACCAGGATGTTAGATTGCAGAGTGTACAGAGGAGATTTACGAGGATGTTGCACTAGAGAGTGTACAGAGGAGATTTACGAGAATGTTCCACTAGCGAGGATACCGAGAAGATTTACCAGGATATTGCACGAGAGAGTTACAGAGTAGATTTACTAAGATGTTGCAGCGAGAGCCTGCAGAGATTTACCAGAATGTTGGACTGGAAAGTGTACAGATGAGATTTACCAGGATGTTGCACTGGAGAGGGTAGACAGGAGATTTACCAGGATGTTGCACTAGAGAGGTTACAGAGGAGATTTACCAGGATGTTTCTCTAGAGAGTGTACAGAGGAGATTTACCAGGATGTTGCAATAGAGAGGGTAGAGAGGAAATTTACCAGGATGTTCCTCTACAGAGTGTACAGAGGAGATTTACCAGGATGTTGCACTGGAGAGGGTACTGAGGAGATTTTCCAGGATGTTGCAGTAGACAGTGTACAAAGGTGACTTACCAGGTTACTGCACTGTAGAGTTTATAAAGGGATATTACCATGATGTTAAGCTTGAGAGTGTAAACAGGTGGTTCACAAGGATGTTACAATAGATGGGATACAGAGGAGATTTACTATGATGTGGCCCTGGCAGGGTACTTAGGAGATTCACCAGAATATTCCACTAGACAGTGTACAGAGATTTACCAGAATGTTGACCTAGATAAAATATTAGGGAAATTGTCAAGGATATTGCATTGGAGAGGGTACAGAGGAGATTTATCAGGATGTTGCAAGGCGAGGGTACAGAGGATATTGAACAGGATATTGAACTAGATAAGATGCAGATGCGATTTACCAGGATGTTGCACTGCAGCGGGTACAGAGGAGATTTACAAGGATGTTCCACTAGAGAGGATAGAGAGAAGATTAACCAGGAAGTTGCAATGAAGTGTGTACAGAGGAGAGTTACCAGGATGTTGCACCGAGAGCGTGCAGAGATTTACCATTATGTTGGACTGGAGATGTGTACAGAGGAGATTTACCAGAATGTTGCACTGGAGAGGGTACAGAGGAGATTTAACAGGATGTTGCACCGAGAGCGTGCAGAGGAGATTTAACAGGATGATGGACTGGAGAGGGTACAGAGTAGATTTACTAGGATGTTGCACTGGGGAGCATACAGAGGAGATTTACCAGGATGTTGAACTAGACTGAGTACAGAGTAGATTTACGAGGATGTAGCACTAGAGAGGGTGCAGAGGAGATTTACCAGGATGTTGCACTGTAGAGGGCACAGAGGAGATTTACCAGGATGTTTCACTAGAGAGTGTAGAGAGCTGATTTACCACGATGTTGCACTAGAGTGTGTACAGAGGAGATTTACCCGAATGTTGAACTGGAGAGGGTACAGCGGATATGTAACAGGATATTTGACTAGAGCGGGTGCAATGGAGATTTACCAGGATGTTAGATTGCAGAGTGTACAGAGGAGATTTACGAGGATGTTGCACTAGAGAATGTACAGAGGAGATTTACGAGAATGATCCACTAGCGAGGATACAGAGAAGATTTACCAGGATATTGCACGAGAGAGGTTACAGAGTAGATTTTCCAAGATGTTGCAGCGAGAGCGTGCAGAGATTTACCAGAATGTTGGACTGGAAAGTGTACAGAGGAGATTTACCAGGATGTTGCACTGGAGAGGGTAGACAGGAGATTTACCAGGATGTTGCACTAGAGAGGGTACAGAGGAGATTTACCAGGATGTTTCTCTAGAGTGTACAGAGGAGATTTACCAGGATGTTGCAATAGAGAGGGTAGAGAGGAGATTTACCAGGATGTTCCTCTACAGAGTGTACAGAGGAGATTTACCAGGATGTTGCACTGGAGAGGGTACTGAGGAGATTTTCCAGGATGTTGCAGTAGACAGTGTACAAAGATGACTTACCAGGTTACTGCACTGTAGAGTTTATAGAGGTGTATTACCATGATGTTAAGCTTGAGAGTGTAAAGAGGAGGTTCACAAGGATGTTGCAATAGATAGGATACAGAGGAGATTTACTATGATGTGGCCCAGGGAGGGTACTGAGGAAATTCACCAGAATATTCCACTAGACAGTGTACAGAGATTTACCAGAATGTTGCCCTAGATAAATAATAGAGGAAATTGTCCAGGATATAGCATTGGAGAGGGTACAGAGGAGATTTATCAGGATGTTGCAAGGCGAGGGTACACAGGATATTGAACAGGATATTGAACTAGATAAGATGCAGATGCGATTTACCAGGATGTTGCACTGCAGAGGGTACAGAGGAGATTTAAAAGGATGTTACACAGCGAGAGGGTACTAAGGAGATTTAGAAGGATGTTGCACTAGCGAAGGTTCAGAGGAGATTTACCAGGATTTTCCACTAGTGAGGATAGAGAGAAAATCTACCAGGATGTTGCACTGAAGAGCGTGCAGAGGAGATTTAACAAGATGTTGCACCGAGAGCGTGCAGATATTTACCATTATGTTGGACTGGAGATGTGTATAGAGGAGATTTACCATTATGTTGGACTGGAGAGGGTACAGAGGAGATTTACCAGGATGTAGCGCTATAGATGGTGCAGAGGAGATTTACAAGGATGTTCCACTAGAGAGGATAGAGAGAAGATTAACCAGGAAGTTGCACTGAAGTGTGTACAGAGGAGATTTACCAGGATGTTGCACAGAGAGCGTGCAGTGATTTACCATTATGTTGGACTGGAGATGTGTACAGAGGAGATTTACCAGAATGTTGCACTGGAGAGGGTACAGAGGAGATTTAACAGGATGTTGCACCGAGAGCGTTCAGAGGAGATTTAGCAAGATGATGGACTGGTGAGGGTACAGAATAGATTTACTAGGATGTTGCACTGGAGAGCATACAGAGGAGATTTACCATGATGTTGCACTAGACTGGGTATAGAGGAGATTTACGAGGATGTAGCGCTAGAGATGGTGCAGAGGCGATTTACCAGGATGTTGAACTGTAGAGGGCACAGAGGAGATTTACCAGGATGTTGCACTAGAGAGTGTAGAGATCTGATTTACCACGATGTTGCACTAGAGTGGGTACAGAGGAGATTTACCTGAATGTTGAACTGGAAAGGGTACAGCGGATATGTAACAGGATATTTCACTAGAGATGGTGCAATGGAGATTTACCAGGATGTTAGATTGCAGAGTGTACAAAGGAGATTTACATGGATATTGCACTGGATAGGGAGCAAAAGAGATTTTAAAGGATGTTGCACTGGCGAAGGTACAGAGGAGATTTAACAGGATGTTGAACGAGTGAGGATTTAGAGGAGATTTATCAGGATGTTGCACTAGAGAGTGTACAGAGGAGATTTTCCAGTATGTTCCTCTAGACAGTGTACAGAGGAAATTTACCAGGATGTTGCACTAGGGAGTGTACAGAGGAGATTTACCAGGATGTTCCACTAGAGAAGATAGAGGGAAGATTAACCAGGATGATGCACTGGAGAGGGTACAGAGGAGATTTACCAGGATGTTCCTCTAG